>NC_073624.1:12500-2412500 GCF_029407905.1 Bubalus kerabau
TGTTTGCTCTCTCGTCCTGGACCTTATGCTTGCCTTCCAGGACGGTGGGGGTTTGACCGTCCACGGGTTTACCATAGCTGAAGTGTTGATTCTGTTGATCCTTACTAGGAAAGAAGGGCCCTGACCCTGCTTTCTTCCTTAGCCTATTGCACCCCTCCCACCTCCCGCTCCCCCATCCCATCCCATCCTAGGAGCCTATAGCTTTGTGCTTTATGATCCAAGTGCTCACACCCTTGCTGTCCTCTTGCCTCCTTTCCATGGTACAGAGAAGCCAGATCAGCCAGGATTTTTCTCTCTTTTGCACGGATTTCGCCCAGCATAAGGCCACCTTCCCATTCCCTCCACCACGCCGCTCCAATCGACATTCTTCTCCTTTTTCTCCTTCTTCTCCTTCTTCTCCTTCTCCTTCTCCTTTTTCTCCTTCTTCTCCTTCTTCTCCTTCTCCTTCTCCTTCTTCTTCTTCCTCTTTTTCTTCTTCTTCTTCTTCTTCTTCTGAGGGTGTGGATGGGGCAAGCAGTAAGTCCATTTGAGACGATGTGGCAGAGGAAGATGGGTGGTGATGATGAGGGCGGGTTGTGGCTGGCTCCACTTCCTCGTGCAGGGCACACTTGTTCGTGTTCTTGGGGGAAGATACTGCTCATCATTCTTTGTCCTCTCTACGTGCGGAGGGCATGGTGTGGTGTAGGTAACCATGCAGGGGAAACAAGCCATTGGAACGTTGTCTGTCCCTTGCCCCACCGACTAGCACAGTCAGGAGCCAGAGTGGTCCCTCCAGGTCTGAGACATTAAATCGCAAATTCCCGGTCTGCCGTTCGATGGAGGGTTTGGGGTTTGAAGCCAGCAGCCAAGAAAAAGAAAGAAAACGCAGGAGGTGATCGATAAGGGTCCTCAGGCACCCCTCCACCGGGTCACTGGATCATGAGGCAGTCGAGAAAGCAGCTAGGGGAGGACAGCTTCCCCACCACCCCAGGCACTTTGGAGGCCGGCCGCATCTCCTGGCATCCAGAGGCGTTTGTCCGGGGCCCAGCTGGATGATTCTGCCCGACAGGACGGGCAGAGTCGGAAGTCCAGTTGTCTTGCTATCACAATCTAGGGTAGGCTTGGGTCTTTCCTCAGTGCGGGGAGGATCTTTGCTTTCAGAAATGAACGTGGCGTGACATATCTCCACTTAGGCACCAGTGCGATGCTGGTGGAGAAGTTTCTTTGGGACTGGCTGGCTTGCCTTTCTCCCCTTGGCCTTCGTGTTGGTGCTGGTGGTGCTGGTGGTGGTGCTCATGGCCTTGTGGGTCGCTTCTCCTGTTTGGCACTTGGAGCTTCTCCAGCACACCCCTTGCACCGGAAATGGAGTCCCAGGGATCTTTGCGGACGAGCGTGGGGCCGAGGACGCACGCATCCCCGCCTCATTCCTGCCGGACCCTCTGCCAAGTAGCACGAGGCCTCCCAAGGACAGCCACCCGTAAAGACTGCTTGCCCCTCTTCTCCCCGGACGCTGCTCGATGTTTGGGGCATTTTCGAGAGCCTGACCGGCCGGAAGGACACAACTCATGGACCTGCACCCGCTCTTCCCTGCCCCCCGAAGGGCTCCGGAGATCGTCTCCTTGCTCGGCTGGCTGTGAGCGTTCTGTGAGGCGTCTCCAGGCCGCGTCACTCACCAGAGGCCCTCGGTGCAGCCAGGGAATGGAGACGGGGAAAGAAAGGCAAACCCACACCCAGAGTCCCATCCAGAGAGGACTCTCCCACCCTCACAGAAGTCGGAGGCTCTCGGACCGCACCCAGACCCGCTCATGCACCCCATCCTCTCCAGTGACTTCCCAGCAGAGCCAACCCTTGAGAGCTCAGCCGCTCAGCCACGAGCCTGTTCCAAGTGAACCCCGAGACCCCGGGCACACTGCAGGCCCCGCCTTTTCCCAGGAGGCTACATCAGGCACACGGCCGAGAGGAACTCGCTCCTCGTCGGAACTCTTGGTGCGTCATGCAGTGCGTGATGTGATGTGCCCAAGTGTTACAGGAATGAAATAGTTTCAGAGATATTCGTGTTACCTCTTCTGTATATTAGCAGAATTCACCTGTGATGCCACCTTTTCCCTGCCTTTTATATTTGAGGGGCTTTTAACATTACTGATTCAATTTCATTGCTTGTAATTGGTGTGCTCAGATTTTCTAATTCTTATGTGTTTAGTGTTGGTAGATTGTACTTTTCAAAGAATATGTCTGTTTCTTCTAAGCTCAGTATTTGATTGGAATGAGTTATTTGCAGTACTCTCATAGTCCACTGTATTTTCTTGATAGCTGTTGTACTTTCTCCTTTTTCATTTCTGACATTATTCTAGGGGCCCTCCTACATTTTTTTCTGGATTAGTCAGACTTCAGGTTTGTCCGTTTTCTTTACCTTTTGAAAGAACCAGCTTTTAGCTTTTAATACCTAGGCATTTCAAAAAAAAATAAATAAGTTTAGTGCTTTAGTGCATAGAAGGTAATTTTTTATTGCTAGATACCATTCACTAGATGATTTTAGTGTTTATATATTTCTTCTCACTGTAGGCCACTCTTCTCCATATTTTATGTTGAACTTACAGAAACTGACATGTTTATTTGACAATGCATAACTCAGATGACCATTATATCTACTATTGTGGGCAGGAATCCCTTAGAAGAAATGGAATAGTCATCATAGTCAACAAAAGAGTTCAAAATGCAGTTCTTGGATGCAATATCAAAAACAACAGAATGATCTCTGTTCGTTTCCAAGGCAAGCTATTCAATATCACGGTAATCCAAGTCTTGCCCTGACCAGTAACACTGAAGAAGCTGAAGTTGAATGGTTCTATGAAGACCTACAAGACCTTTTAGTACTAACACCAAAAAAAGATGTCCTTTTCATTATAGGGGACTGGAATGCAAGAGTAGGGAATCAAGAAACACCTGGAGTAACAGGAAAATTTGGCCTTGGATTAAAGAATGAAACAGGGCAAAGGCTAACAGAGTTTTCCCAAGAAAACACACTGGTCATAGCAAACACCCTCTTCCAACAACACAAGAGAAGACTCTACACATGGATATCACCAGAGTGCCAATATGGAAATCAGATTGATTATATTCTTTGCAGCCACAGATGGAGAAGCTCTATACAGTCAGCAAAAACAAGGCTGGGCGCTGGCTGTGGCTCAGATCATGAACTCCTTATTGCCAAATTCAAACTGAAATTGAAGAAAGTAGGGAAAACCACTAGACCATTCACGTATGACCTAAATCAAACCCCTTATGATTATACAGTGGAGGTGAGAAATATATTTAAGGGACTAGATCTGATAGACAGAGTGCCTGATGAACTATGGATGGAGGCCCATGACATTGTACAGGAGACAGGGAGAAACACCATCCCCATGGAAAAGAAATGCAAAAAGGAAAAATGGCTGTCTGAGGAGGACTTACATATAGTTGTGAAAAGAAGAGAAGCAAAAAGCAAAGGAGAAAAGGAAAGATATAAGCATCTGAATGCAGAGTTCCAAAGAATAACAAGGAGAGATAAGAAAGCCTTCCTCAGAGATCAATGCAAAGAAATAAAGGAAAACAATAGAATGGGAAAGAGTAGAGATCTCTTCAAGAAAATTAGAGATACCAAGGGACCATTTCATCCAAATATGGGCTCAATAAAGGACAGAAATGGCATGGACCTAACAGAGGCAGAAGATATTAAGAAGAGGTGGCAAGAATACACAGAAGAACTGTACAAAAACGATTTTCATGACCCAGATAATCATGATGGTGTGATCATTAACCTAGAGCCAAACATCCTGAAATGTGAAGTCAAGTGGGCCTTAGGAAGCATCACTACAAACAAAGCTAGTGGAGGTGATGGAATTCCAGTTGAGCTTTTTCAAATCCTAAAAGATGATGCTATGAAAGTGCTGCACTCAATATGTTAGCAAATTTGGAAAACTCAGCAGTGGCCACAGGACTGGAAAAGGTCAGTTTTCATTCTAATCCTAAAGAAAGGCAATGCAAAGAATGCTCAAACTACTGCACAATTGCACTCATCTCACACGCTAGTAAAGTAATCCTCAAAATTCTCCAAGTCAGGCTTCAACAGTACTTGAACCGTGAACTTCCAGGTGTTCAAGCTGGTTAGAAAAGGCAGAGGAACAAGAGATCAAATTGCCAACATCTGCTGGATCATGGTAAAAGCAAGAGAGTTCCATAAAAACATCTATTTCTGCTTTATTGACTATGACAAACCCTTTGACTGAGTAGATCACCACAAACTGTGGAAAATTCTGAAAGAGATGGGAATACCAGACCACCTGACCTGCCTCCTGAGAAATCTGTATGCAGGTCAGGAAGCAACACTTCGAACTGGACATGGAACAACAGACTGGTTCCAAATAGGAAAAGGAGTACACCAAGGCTGTATATTGTCACCCTGCTTATTTAACTTCTATGCAGTGTACATCATGAGAAACGCTGAACTGGAGGAAGCACAAGCTGGAATCAAGATTGCCAGGAGAAATATCAATAACCTCAGATATGCAGATGACACCACCCTTATGGCAGAAAGTGAAGAGGAACTAAAAAGCCTCTTGATGAAAGTGAAAGTGGAGAGTGAAAAAGTTGGCTTAAAACTCAACATTCAGACAACTAAGATCATGGCATCTGGTCCCATCCCTGCATGGCAAATAGATGGGGAAACAGTGTCAGACTTTATTTTGGGGGCTCCACAACCACTGCAGATGGTGACTGCAGCCATGAAATTAAAAGACGCTTGCACCTTGGAAGAAAAGTTATGACCAACTGAGCATATTAAAAAGTAGAGACATTACTTTGCCAACAAAGGCCCATCTTGCCAAAGCTATGGTTTTTCCAGTAGTCATGGATGGATGTGACAGCTGGACTATAAAGAAAGCTGAGCACCAAAGAACTGATGCTTTTGAATGTGGTGTTGGAGAAGACGCTTGAGAATCCCTTAGACTACAAGGAGATCCAACCAGTCCATCCTAAAGGAGATCAGTCCTGAATATTCATTGGAAGGACTGATGCTGAAGCTGAAACTCCAATACTTTGGCCACCTGATGCGAAGAACAGACTCCTTGGAAAAGACCCGGATGCTGGGAAAGTATGAAGGCAGGAAGAGAAGGGGACGATAGAGGATGAAATGGCTGGATGGCATCACTGACTGAATGGACATGAGTTTGAGTAAACTCCGGGGGTTGTTGATGGACAGGGAAGCCTGGCGTGCTGCAGTCTACGGGGTCTCAAAGAGTCAGACACGACTGAGAGACTGAACTGAAATGATGAAGAAATGCTTCCCCCCTGTGGCCATTTTCCATAACAACAGCGTTAAAAGCTGTGCTGATGGACACTTAATATTCAGAAGGCCTGTGGGGTTGTCAATTGCCCTCAAGAAATGTTCTAGGAGTGTTCATCGGAAAACAGGGCAGACATTCAAGAAGTCCATTACAAGAGGTTTCACTCATACCCTTTAAAAAATCACAGGAAATTATATCAGTCTTGCTAAATACTAGAGAAATCCAAATCAAAACTGCAATGAGGTATCACCTCACACCAGTCAGAATGGCCGTTGTCAAACACTCTACAAAGAACCAAGGGTGGAGAGTGTGGGGAGAAATGAGACCCCCTCCTCCATCGATGCTGCAGTGTCGACTGAGAACAGCCACATGGAGACAGCATGCATGCTAAGTCACTTCAGTTGTGTTTGGCTCTTCCCAACCCCGTGGACTGTAGCATGCCAGGCTCCTCTGTCCATGGGATTCTCCAGGCAAGAATACTGGAGTGGGTTGCCATGCCCTCTTCCAGGGGATCTTCCCGACCTGGGGATCGAAGCCAGGTCTTCTGCACTGCAGGTGGATTCTTTACCATCTGAGCCACCAGGGAAGCCTGAACAGGCCTGTTTCTATAGATTAAAGCTTCACCAACTTTGCAGTTTGAAGAGACACTGCTCTGGAAAGCTCCCTGCTGTTCTCCGTACTTCAGCAAGTAATGCACCTTTCCTTCCCATGAGCTTTGGGTGGGTTGTATCTTCTGGTTCAACACCCCCCAAGAGGCAAACCCACTTTTCTGTTAACATCTCTCCATCCAGACTCCCAACCAGCACTCCTGGCCCACATTGATAATAATTCTACAGTCAGTTGTCTTGCTTCCAATACATGGAAATCATGTTATTTTTCTGTGAGCAAAGTTAGGTAAGGGTCAGAAACAGTGTCCCCATTTTATCTTGTGGAGCCAGTAAATGTCAAGCAAACTCTCCTCTGTGGATCCATCGCCCTCCGATTTGGTGCCTCCTTTTATGGAAAACACTTGCAGGGTTTTGGGGGTTTATTTACAGTTCATTTCTGCAGCTTTTTAATACCTACATTGTGCTTAAGTCGCTCAGTCATCTCTCTTTGCAAACCCATGAACTGTAGCCGGCCAGGATCCTCTGTCCATTGGGGATTCTCCAGGCAAGAATAGTGGAGTGGGTCACCATGCCCTCCTCCAGAGGATCTTCCTAACCCAGGGATCGAACCCAGGTCTCCCGCATTGCAGAAGGATTTTCCACCAGGGAAGCCCATACCTACATTAAATATACAGATTACTCATCAGTACTGCTTCAACTGCTTTGAGGTTTAAAATCCTCCACATTTTTCCTAATATACTTATTATTCCATGCGTTGAGTTTAAATCTTTGACCAATATGCTGTTTATCTTGTGTCTCGTCAGAATTTAGTTAATTACACCGTTTTCCCCTGATACTCGTCACATACAGTTCTTGCCAAAACTGGGTTTGACAAGGTAGGGCACAGGTGGACTAGGAGAAAGTTCGGGAGCAGGACAACAAGTCGGGTGGAGCCCAGATTCTAGTTCAGGGAACTGGAAGGAAACATCCAGCCTCAGGACCCACTGCCCACGTGAGGCTCCAGGACTAAGACGCGACGCCCGAAAACAAGCCAAGAAAACAGCCAAGCTGCACCTGCGCGCCGGAGGCCTCTTGACAGACACGCGTGGAAGGCAGAGCAGCCAATCCCCGAGCGCTGGGGCAGGGCCTTCTGCGCGCTCCCCACTATCCCGGCGCCTATTGGCCGGACTGCTTCGGTGGCAACGCCGATTGGAGGCTTGTGCCTGCCAGGCCGACAGAAGCCAGCTGCTCGCCCTTGGCTTCGCCTCAGCTGCGGAGGACGGGACGAGGGTGGGCTAGAGGCCGCCCAGCTCCCAGCGCCAGAGGACAGCGGGGAGACTGACAGGAACGCACCCTGCGAAACCCTCGTAAACCCTTAGCCTGACGGCTTCAAATTCCAGGCTGGGAAGCCCCAGGTCCCGGCAACTTTGAGGAACCCGGGTCCTACCTGAAGGGAGCTCGTGTATAGTCAGCTTAGGGACTACAAGTCCCTTCACCCACAGAAACACTGAATCCCCTGGTGCTGCGATCCCCAAATACCTAGAGGAACCTTCAGCCTGAGGCACCCTAAAAATAGCACCTGCAGAGAGACCAAATTTCCTTAACCTCAGAGACCCTGAATACCTCGGCCTGGGAACTCTTAATCCCGTCCTCCTCAAGACCCAAACTGTCCTGCATGTTGGAAACCTAAAGCCCCTTAATGAAAGCTGCCCCCCCCCCAATTTCCTCAGCCTCAAAGATCCCACATTCTCTCAACCTGCACATTCTACATCAGCCAAATGACTCCCCCAATCCCCTCTTTCTGACGAACCCCAGTTCCTTCAGCCCGTGTGACCCAGATCTCCTCAAGCCGAGGGACTTGTCCCTTAGACGTGGAGCCCATGTTATGCCCAGATTTTCCCAGAGTATCCAGGCGGAGATCCCTAAAATGCTTTTTGGAGAAATCTTCCCTCTCCCACACTGGAACAGAGCCCTGATTTCAGCCTGACCCCAGTCCAGCAGTTAGGGGCTTCCAGGTCTCCTCCGGACTCACTCCATCACCCACAGACACGAATCTCCCACTGCCTTTCCTCAGAGGGGCCAAATTGTAGGGGAATCAAAGAAGCCAAATCTAGTTCACATTAGGCTGGTCTGTGATAGCTGGTCGTCCCGTCCATCCCAGCAGTACCCCTGACTTTCCCCACACTTTCCTTCCCTGGACACTCCACCCAAGGAAGACAGACCTGGCTCTGGACAGTGGTCTGGGCTATCTCAGCATCTTCTTCTTCCACAGGCACCTTGGCCTTGAGGTGGTGGCATGGCCATGAGCTCCAACAGATCCCCAGAGGAGAGCGCTGAGGGTGATACTGGGAGCACAGAGTGGAAGCCCATGGTGAGAAGCAGAGGCGGCAAAGCTGGGCTATAAGCCAGCTCTATAGGAAGGACACGGAGGAAAAAAAAAAAAAAAGGAAGGACACGGAGCCGGTCCCTGAAGGACCACAGAATGCTTGCCTGTGCCACTGAGTAATCTCTGTGACATACACAGGATTGGAGTGCCTGGTCCTGTCTGAGATGGTGTGGTGGAGTGGGGTGGAACAGGACACTAGCATCGTCAACTGCTCTGTGTCCAGGGAGACTTAGGAAAAGGCTCTGTTTTTGCTCAAAATTCTCCAACCCAGTCTTCAACAATACATGAACCATGAACTTCCAGATGTTCAAGTTGGTTTTAGAAAAGGCAGAGATCAAATTGCCAACATCTGCTGGATCATCGAAAAAGCAAGAGAGTTCCAGAAAAACATCTATTTCTGCTTTACTGACTATGCCAAAGCCTTTGACTGTGTGGCTCACAACAAACTGTGGAAAATTCTGAAAGAGAAGGGAATACCAGACCACCTGACCTGCCTCCTGAGAAATCTGTAGAAAGCATGTCAGGAAGCAACAGTTAGAACTGGACATGGAACAATAGACTGCTTCCAAATAGGAAAAGGAGTATGTCAAGGCTGTATATTGTCACCCTGCTTATTTAAATTCTATGCAGAATACATCATGAGAAACGCTGAACTGGAGGAAGCACAAGCTGGAATCAAGATTGCCAGGAGAAATATCAATAACCTCAGATATGCAGATGACACCACCCTTTTGGCAGAAAGTGAAGAAGAACAAAAGAGCCTCTTGATGAAAGTGAAAGTGGAGAGTGAAAAAGTTGGCTTAAAGCTCAACATTCAGAAAATGAAGATCATGCAATCTGGTCCAATCACTTTATGGCAAATAGATGGAGAAACAGTGGAAACAGTAGCACACTTCATTTTGGGGGGCTCCAAAATCACTGCAGATGGTGACTGCAGCCATGAAATTAAAAGACACTTACTCCTTAGAAGGAAAGCTATGACCAACCTAGATAGCATATTAAAAACCAGAGACATTACTTTGCCAACAAAGGTCCATCTCGTCAAGGCTATGGTTTTTCCAGTAGTCATGGATGGATGTGAGAGTTGGAGTATAAAGAAAGCTGAGTGCCAGAGAATTGATGCTTTTGAATGTGGTGTTGGAGAAGACTCTTGAGAGTCCCTTGGACTGCAAGGAGATCCAACCAGTCCATCCTATAAGAAATCAGTCCTGAGTGATCATTGGAAGGACTAATGTTGAAGCTGAAACTCCAATACTTTGGGCCCCTGATGCAAAGAGCTGACTCATTTGAAAAGACCCTGATGCTCAGAAAGATTGAAGGCAGGGGGAGAAGGGGACAACAGAGGATGAGATGGTTGGATGGCATCACGGACTCAATGGACATGGGTTTGGGTGGACTCCGGGAGTTGGTGATGGACAGGGAGACCAGGTGTGCTGCAGTCCATGGGGTTGCAAAGAGTTGGACACAACTGAATGACTGAACTGAACTGAACCTGCTCAGTTAAGCAGGACACAGTCGGGAAGGAAAGTCTTCATCCCTGTCTCACGGAGACCATCCTGTAGCTTCAGTCTACTCCCTGCACACAAGGTGGAGGAGAAGGCCCAGTTCTAAGGTCTGACTTATATTAGTAAGTCACTGAAGTCACTGATTTCCTTAGACCAAAGATGCTTTCAAAGACATTTCCATATACTTCTCCAGGGAAGAATGGACAGAGATGGGATAATGGGGGGAAAGTCTGGTATAGGAATGTGAAAAGGAACTGCAAAGCACTGATTACTGCAGGTAACAGGAAGTGCTGGGTGCCTGTGAGCCTGGGAAACATTAAACAGGTCTTCAGCCTCAGTGTTAACTTGGCCTTCTCTTAGGTGGCTTCATCTGCTCACGGTTCCCTTTTATGTGGAGATGAACCTGGAGGAAATTTTTATTTCTTGCTGGGTATGCAGCTTTCTAGCCCTGGCTGCCTGCCAGAGAGGGGCTCCCAAGACGCCTCAAGCTGGGGTTGGCAATGGGTGAGCTGGACGCCAGGGAACCTGAGACCCTGCAGCAGGTCAGTGAGCTGTGGACAAGGGCCGGCCTCACTGAATGATTAGGCCCTGTGCATTCAGGACACCCTCTCTGGACTCCAGGTGGAGGTGCTGCTGCCCCCAGTGCCCACCTGGGTCTCAGGAAGTGGAAGAGAGACCGGGCTGTCCCTCCCACCTCCTGCCCAGAGAATGACAAAGGCCGTTTCCCAAAAGTTGGAGCAGCGTGGGCAGAGTGAGTGCTTGGGTCTCACAGGGTCCCTGTGAAGAGGGGTTTACTCCTGACTGGATCCTTCTTGGATGGTTCTCTGTGTTGTCTTCACATCAGATCTCACAAGGACAAGGCAGTCAGCTGTTCACAGCATCACTGGCCTCCTTATGGTGTGTTTATTATGGGCAGGGAGACAGGGAGACCGGGTAGCTGGTGTGACGCTCCCCTGGACAAGAGGAGAGACCCCGTAGGCTGTGTCTCTTCCACCTCCTGAGACCCAGGTGAGCACTGAGGGCAGCAGCACCTCCACCGGGTCCGGAGAGGGTGCTGAATGGACGGGGCCTAACTGTCCAGTGTGGCTCCAGGGGTCCTGGGAAGGGGGGCACTAACTCCTTTTCTAAGTATTTCAGACTACCACTGAGTTCTTTTTGGTTTTTGGTTTCAGATCTTTTTAATATGGTCCATTTTTGGAGTCTTTATTGAATTTGTTACATTATTGCTTCGATTTTATGCTTTCATTTTTTTACCACAGGCATGTAGGATTGTTACCAAGTCAAGTTCACTCTGCTTGCTGCAAAACAGTCCAATAAATCAGAGGTGAGGTGCTGAGGCATGGAATATGACTTTACTCGGAAAGCTGCAGACCAAGAAGATAGCAGACTAATATCTTGAAGAAACCATCTTGTTGGGGTCTGGATGCCAGTGTCCTTTATAGAACACAGAACTGGGGATGTGAGGAAATAAAGTAAAAAGGCCATTCATCTGGCAAATATCTCCTGGAATGGCCAGCCTTAGGAGGAGATGTATTACTTCCTGTAGCCATCCACAGGTGGACAGGTTCTGAACAAAGGCAGAGGGGCAGGGTTTCCTGAGGCAGGCCATTATGTATGGACAGTACCCTTGTAGCAAACAAACCAACAGGAAGCAAAGGTTAAAGTAAAAGATTTCATTTTTAATAAAATTTTTTAAAACATGGAGTCAGATTTTGTTCTTCCCTGTAACAATTCCCCACTCTCAGTGTCCATTCCACAATCTATTGGAAAATGGGGTGATGGGATTGTTCTAATTGCTCCATCAGTTGCATCTTTGGGGGAGTGTCCACCATTGGTGCCAGTGTTCCAAATGTTGAGATTTGTCTTCTTTTGGTGTTCTTTAGAAAGTGTCTACTTCATATGTGTAGACATTAAAATATTTATAACCTAGGTGTTGAGAATTAAGTTTTATTCTGTGAGAATCTAAAAGGACTTCAAACCAGAGGCACCATCTAGAAGTAAGGAATTGAGCACTTTTCTATGCATGCGAAGATGAAGGGCCATTTCATTGAAATTATTCCTTTCGATACACACCTCACCATTTGGGGCCAGTATCCTGTCTTCTCCTTCCCGAGTTTCCTCTGGGCTCACAGTGGGGAGTGGTTGTAGTCTGATGGCTGCTAGAGGGCAGGAGGGGAAGCTGGGTCCCCCTGTGATCATCTCAGCAGAGAGAGCAAGCACGTCTTGTGACTCCAGACCAGCCTCCAATGTTCAGGGTTCTGCATTCAGCCTGCAGGATCCAGCGCCACCAGCTCAGCCACCATGCTCTGCACTTGGTTGTTATGCAGGCCTGAAACCTACACTGCGGGAGGCCCTCTAAATGTGGCATCCTGACCAGCAGACTCTCAGTCACACCCTCCAAGCCCGACCCAGGCCCAGCCTCGCTGAGAGTGTCTCACTGGGGACCCAGGTTCCCCCTCCTGCTCTCCACATTCCCTTCAGTTCTGTGTGATATTAACTGTTTTTACAGCTGCATAATAATGTTGAACACACTACCTTGGTGCTAGCAGTCTCGGTCTTTTGTTATCCCACAGAGGTTCTGTGAAAACACACCAGATGCTGGGCTGGAAGAGGAGGGTTAGGTCTGGTCTCTGCTGAGTACGGACGGTCTACTAGAAGGAGATCACAGCAGCAACCTCACCTGCTGCTCATTGGCTTTTGGCCTGATCCATGTACCCTGCAATCAACTGCCCAGGTAAACCTGCTCCCTCCTCACCATGCTCCTGCTGGTGGATTGGAATAATTACCAGGTAGGTCACCTGAGGAGTCTGCAGGAGCCACAAGGATGGGGAACTGCTCAGGAGTAAAGAGGGAATAAGCCCAGGCCTGTATAAAATGCTACTGTAAAGCGTTGATTTCTAAACACAAGTCAAGGGAAGCTCACATGTGTTCTCCCCTTTTTCTTAGCTTTGAGTGTATGGTCTCCCTTTGCACATGATTCTGGCTCATGCAGATGGGGTGAGACTCACAAAGTCCCCAGACCCCCACCTGGGGTCACATATTCCCTTGGTCAGGACACCACGGCTGTGGTCAGCAGGCCCCCAATGTGTAAACAAGCCAGGTCCATATGGTCAAAGCTATGGTTTGTCCAGTAGGCATGTATGGATGTGAGAGTCGGACCATAAAGAAAGCTGAGCACCGAAGAACTGATGCTTTTGAACTGTGGTGCTGGAGAAGACTCTTGAGAGTCGCTTGCACAGCTAGGAGATCAAACCAGTCCATCCTAAAGGAAATCAACTGTGAGTATTCATTGGCCAGACTCATGCTGAAGCTGAAGCTCCAATACTTTGGCCACCTGATGGGAAAAGCTGACTCATTGGAAAAAGCCCTGATGCTGGGAAAGATTGAAGGCAGGAGGAGAAGCAGACAACAGAGGATGAGATGTTTGGATGGCATCACCGACTCAATGGCCATGACTTTGAGCAAACACCAGGAGATAATGGAGGACAGGGAAGCTTGGTGTGCTGCAGTCCATATGGTCACAAATAGCTGGACACGACTTAGAGACTGAACGACAACAAACAGGTAACCTACCTGAGGCATCTCGATGAGCCCCAGGGGAGGTGAATGTGTCAGAGGGAAAGACTAAGAGCCCTACCTCAGCACTGACCCCTGGGAGGGCCATGGAACCCCACAGTCACCCAGAGAAACCCACCTCAGCTTCAGACCCCAGGTAACTGAGCATGGACATTCAGACATGGGCATGGAGTTTTCCAGGACCGAGGTGAGGCCAGGTCTCTACCCAGGTCTCCGTGTCCTACTGCACAGAGAACCCGGCCAGGCATGAATGTTCTCCCTGTAGAAGCACACGGTCTCATCTAAACATAATCAGTGTAGACAGGACTTGGAGAGGTCTGAATCCACCATGTAGACAGAACTTGGCCAGGTTCAAAGTAGCTTAGGGCTGTGCTCCCAGGAGGCACAGGTCACACCCCCAGGGTCTCTCATCGTTAGACAGGGGCTCACCCACGTGTGAGAACGAGGACGTACCTTTCTTGAAGAAGAAATCATCACTGGCTCCACGCTTCACCCACATCAGGAAACTGAACACAAGCTTTGTCACTAAACATTTCCGCAGGCAAAACAAAACTGTGACCAGGTTCTGTGGCCACGGTGGTCAGGGCCCGGGGAGAGCCAGGAACCTGGTGCAGCGCCACCCAGTGTCCTGAGGACTGACCGGAGGTGGCCGGCTGCAGCGCCCCGGGCTCCCAGCAGGAGGCGCTGCCTGTGTCACCCAGGCAGGACAGTCCTGCAGGGTCCACAGGGAGAGCGGATCCGTCCATCCTGATGGTCAGTTAGGGGTGGAGTGCGCTCAGGTCCTGCCTCCCTGCAGGGTTGGAGGTGGGCCTGACAACTCCTAGGCTAGCAGTCAAGTGACTTCTTGCCGGGGCTGACGCCCACAGGGCACTGTGCTGCATCCAAGCGGAACATGCAGGCAGAGGTGGGGCATACACGCCATCAGAGCAGAGTGCCTGCGCGGAGCTCCCACCTGCATCCGCCTGCCCACCTCGGGCCCCAAGCCCCCACCCCATGACCCATTACCACACACACACACACACACACTCCCACGCCACACACATATGCGCTGTGCACCTACACTGTGCCCACAAACAGCACGTGTCCACCAACAGGCGCACACACACACACATAGCACACAGATCAGATCAGTCGCTCAGTCGTGTCCGACTCTTTGCGACCCCATGAATCACAGCACGCCAGGCCTCCCTGTCCATCACCAACTCCCGGAGTTCACTGAGACTCACGTCCATCAAGTCAGTGATGCCATCCAGCCATCTCATCCTCTGTCGTCCCCTTCTCCTCCTGCCCCCAATCCCTCCCAGCATCAGAGTCTTTTCCAATGAGTCAACTCTTCGCATGAGGTGGCCAAAGTACTGGAGTTTCAGCTTTAGCATCATTCCTTCCAAAGAAATCCCAGGGCTGATCTCCTTCAGAATGGACTGGTTGGATCTCCTTGCAATCCAAGGGGCTCTCAAGAGTCTTCTCCAACACCACATTCAAAAGTATCAATTCTTCGGCGCTCAGCCTTCTTCACAGTCCAACTCTCACATCCATACATGACCACAGGAAAAACCATAGCCTTGACTAGACGAACTTTTCTTGACAAAGTAATGTCTCTGCTTTTGAATATGCTATCTAGGTTGGTCATAACTTTACTTCCAAGGAGTAAGCGTCTTTTAATTTCATGGGTGCAGTCACCATCTGTAGTGATTTTGGAGCCCAGAAAAATAAAGTCTGACACTGTTTCCACTGTTTCCCCATCTATTTGCCATGAAGTGATGGGACCGGATGCCATGATCTTCGTTTTCTGAATGTTGAGCTTTAAGCCAACTTTTTCACTCTCCACTTTCACTTTCATCAAGAGGCTTTTGAGTTTCTCTTCACCTTCTGCCATAAGGGTGGTGTCATCTGCATATCTGAGGTTATTGATATTTCTCCCGGCAATCTTGATTCCAGTTTGTGTTTCTTCCAGTCCAGTGTTTCTCATGATGTACTCTGCATATAAGTTAAATAAGCAGGGTGACAATATACAGCCTTGACGAACTCCTTTTCCTATTTGGAACCAGTCTGTTGTTTCATGTCCAGTTCGAACTGTTGCTGCCTGACCTGCATACAAATTTCTCAAGAGGCAGATCAGGTGGTCTGGTATTCCCTTCTCTTTCAGAATTTTCCACAGTTTATTGTGATCCGCACAGTCAAAGGCTTTGGCATAGTCAATAAAGCAGAAATAGATGTTTTTCTAGAACTCTCTTGCTTTTTCCATGATCCAGCAGATGTTGGCAATTTGATCTCTGGTTCCTCTGCCTTTTCTAAAACCAGCTTGAACATCAGGAATTTCACAGTTCACATATTGCTGAAGCCTGGCTTGGAGAATTTTGAGCATAACTTTACTAGCATGTGAGATGAGTGCAATTGTGCGGTAGCTTGAGTATTCTTTGGCATTGCCTTTCTTTGGGATTGGAATGAAAATGGACCTTTTCCAGTCCTGTGCCCACTGCTGAGTTTCCCAAATTTGCTGGCATATTGCATGCAGCACTTTCACAGCATCATCTTTCAGGATTTGGAATAGCTCAACTGGAATTCCATCACCTCCACTAGCTTTGTTCATAGTGATGCTTTCTAAGGCCCACTTGACTTCACATTCCAGGATGTCTGGCTCTAGGTCAGTGATCACAACCATCGTGATTATCTGGGTCATGAAGATCTTTTTTGTACAGTTCTTCTGTGTATTCTTGCCATCTCTTCTTAATATCTTCTGCTTCTGTTAGGTCCATACCATTTCTGTCCTTTATAGAGCTCATCTTTGCATGAAATGTTCCTTTGGTATCTCTGATTTTCTTGAAGAGATTCCTAGTCTTTCCCATTCTGTTGTTTTCCTCTATTTCTTTGCATTGATCGCTGAGGAAGGCTTTCTTTTCTCTTCTTGCTATTCTTTGGAACTCTGCCTTCAGATGTTGATATCTTTCCTTTTCTCCTTTGCTTTTCACTTTTCTTCTCACAGCTATTTGTAAGGCCTCCCCAGACAGTCATTATGCTTTTTTGCATTTCTTTTCTATGGGAATGGTCTTGATCCCTGTCTCCTATACAATGTCATGAACCTCACTCCATAGTTCATCAGGCACTCTATCTATCAGATCTAGGCCCTTAAATCTATTTCTCACTTCCACTGTATAATCATAAGGGATTTGATTTAGGTCATACCTGAATGGTCTAGTGGCTTTCCCTACTTTCTTCAATTTCAGTCTGAATTTGGCAATAAGGAGTTCATGGTCTGAGCCACAGTCAGCTCCTGGTCTTGTTTTTGCTGACTGTATAGAGCTTCTCCATCTGTGGCTGCAAAGAATATAATCAATCTGATTTCGGTGTTGACCATCTGGTGATGTCCATGTATAGAGTCTTCTCTTGTGTTGTTGGAAGAGGGTGTTTGTTATGACCAGTGCATTCTCTTGGCAAAACTCTATTAGTCTTTTCCCTGCTTCATTCTGTATTCCAAGGCCAAAGTTGCCTGTTACTCCAGGTGTTTCTTGACTTCCTACTTTTGCATTCCAGTCCCCTATAATGAAAAGGACCTCTTTTTTGGGTGTTAGTTCTAAAAGGTCTTGTAGGTCCTCATAGAACCATTCAACTTCAGGTTCTTCAGTGTTACTGGTTGGGGCATAGGCTTGGATTACTGTGATATTGAATGGTTTGCCTTGGAAACGAACAGAGATCATTCTGTCATTTTTGAGATTGCATCCAAGTACTGCATTTCGGACTCTTTTGTTGACCATGATGGCCACTCCATTTCTTCTGAGGGATTCCTGCCCGCAGTAGTAGATATAATGGCCATCTGAGTTACATTCACCCATTCCAGTCCATTTCAGTTCGCTGATTCCTAGAATGTCGACATTCACTGTTGCCATCTCTTGTTTGACCACTTCCAATTTGCCTTGATTCATGGACCTGACATTCCAGGTTCCTATGCAATATTGCTCTTTACAGCATCGGACCTTGCTTCTATCACCAGTCACACCCACAGCTGGGTATTGGTTTTGCTTTGGTTCCATCCCTCCATTCTTTCTGGAGTTATTTCTCCACTGATCTCCAGCAGCATATTGGGCACCTACTGACCTGGGGAATTTCTCTTACACACACGGGGAATAAAATGAATACCCTAAAGTGCTCGTTCCTAAACCAAGTGATGCTCACATGCATTCTTCCCTTCTGAGCTTTGATGGTTTCCAACATAAAAAAGTTTATAAAGTAGTTAATGGTGAATGAGTTTTAGATCATGGGCCTTTCTGAAGTTATTCCACAAGGACTACAAGACCTAAGAGATGAATGTAGATATCCCATGTGTCCCTCGACAGAAGAATGGACAAGCAGAACGTGGTCCATCCACACAATGAATGTTGTCCAGCCTGAAACGAAGGCAGTTCTGACACAGGCTACTGTGTGGATGGACTCTGAAGACATTATGCTCAGTGACATAAGGCAGACATGGAAGAACAAATGATGTTTGAGTCCACTCATACAAGGTCCCTAGAGCAATTGGCTCCATAGACACAGACAGCAGGATGGTGGGTGCCAGGGGCTGAGGGAGGAGAATGGGGACTGAGTGTCTCACGGGGACTGTCTGGGTTTTGCAAGATAGAAGTAGCGACTGAACAACACCACACACAAGCATGCACTGCAGCAGCATTTGCAACAGCTGAAACATGGAAGTAACCAAAATGTACACGGACAGATGAATGAATAAAGAAGTCATATACGCACAGAGTAGAATATGATTCAGCCATGAAAACAAATGTCATTTGCAGGGGTAATCTAGAACTAGAACAATCATAGTAAGTGAAGTACTTCAGAAGGAAAAACTGATACCAATGAATGCTTTTATCAAAGCGAAATGCACGCACAGTGAGGAAACAAACATGGTTACCAAAGGGGAGTGGGGGTGGAAGTGATAAATTAGGAGGCTGGGTTCATTTATCCTCACAAATACCTATAGAATATAGAATCGACACTGACCTACTGTAGAAAGGGGGCGGTGCACTACACATTATAACAACGTGAATGTGAAAAAACCAAGATGCATCAGAATGTGTACGGGGATAACTGATGAAGAATCTCTCCACCAAGACACAGCACCGTAAGTCAGCTATCCTCCAAAGGAAGTAAACACTAACTTTAAAAAAGAAAAACAAGGGTTAATGAGCCACAGGCTTCTGGCATGTGCCAGAAGAAACCACAGACTAGGAGAACCCTAAGGCTCTGGTTACTGTAATAACAGGAGTAGGGCGTGAAGAAATCCTGTCTCCTTGTGACCATCTCCTGCAACAGAAACTTGAAAGCTATTGCTTATGCTGCAGTCAAATAAGAAAAGGTTTTTTCTCTACTTTAGCTGTTCCTGATCTACAGTCTGCATTGATAAATAAGCTTCCTTCTTTTCAGAAGATTAACCTACTGACTGTTTTGAAACAATGCAAAAAGAAACAAGAACGTAGGAACCTTATACCCTTGTGGAAATAAATGTTTTTGGGGGGAAATAGACAGATGGCTTTAACCCCCAAGCTGGCAGAGGAGAGAACACAGTAGACTTGTGCCTCAAGAGCTGTGTCTCCCCTGATGGGGAATCAAGGTTCACACAGCTAGGGCTCGTGGTCAGAGGCTGAAGATAAACAGCAAGCATATAAGGATCCTACGTGCTTTCCTTTCACCTTGTTTCAAAACAGTCAACACGCTGGCGTCAGGGAGCCATTGTCTTTTGTAGATTGCACTGTGCCTTTCTTTTGTGATTGCAAAAAGAGAAAAACAAACTATAAGGGGAGATTTGCAGAAAGAGTACCATAAACTTAAGCATCAGGATGTGACTAGCATAAAATTAAAAGATAATAGATGTGAAATGTGGCTCATGCAGAGTTAGAGGGCAATAGGCACAGGATATCCCTGGAGAAGGACATGGCAGCCCACTCCAGTATTCTTGCCTGGAGAATTTCATAGACAGAGGAGCCTGATGAGCTACAGTCCATGGGATCACAAAGAGTCAGACACAACTGAGCGACTCACACACACACACACACACACACACACAGGTGCAGGATATAGCTTACATAACAGGCTAGTCTTCTGAAAAGAAGGAAACAATTATCAATGCAGGCTGTAGATCAGGAACAGTTAAAGTAAAGAAGGACTCAAAAGGCAAAAGAGGAAAAACTATGTCTCATTTCACTGCCACACTTATACACACTTCATATTCACAGGACTAGTGGGCTCTAAATGATACGGGCACTTTAAAAATTTCAGTAACTGAAAATAAATAACAACTGGGCAGACTGTGAAGAAGAAAATTTCCACAGTCATTTCCACACACACTAGTTAAAATCAAAGCCCATGAAGACGTGCTGCAAACCAGGAATTGTTAGAGACAATCAAAACCACAGCGAGAGAACACTGCAGCTGTTTGAAAGGCCATCCTCAGTCTACAAAGGCGAACAGTGGAGAAGACGCGGAGGAAAGCCAACAGTCCTGGTGCTGAGATGTAGACGCTGAGGATCACTGTGGAGGGGAGTATGGAACTGCCTTTGTTAATTTTTAGTAGGACAAACACATTGATCCCAGCCCAGGTCACAAGAGGACTTAAAACACGCCCGGCTCAGCGCTCCCTCATCGTCAGCACCAACAAGGGAAGACGCTGCTGAACAGCAGCCGCGCCCGAGGCGGCAGACAGCCTTGGTGAGGGACGCACAGGCAGGTCTCCCCTCGTCGGGCGGTTAACGAGGCTCCCCTCACAGCAAAGGGCTCTTAACTCCAAATTCATCTTGCCAGAGAAGAGAATCAAACATAAACTGTAAACTAAATCAAGTATCTTTATTTTTAAATACAAATATAAAAAGTGAAGGATAAAGCTGTAAAAATTACACTTCAAGTGAATAAATTACAAACCAAATCAACTATATATTCTGACTCACATATAGAACGGAGGAGGAGGGTGGAAGCCACCGACTCCTGTCAGGGAGCGGCCCTTGACTGCGCGGGCATCGCCGAGCGCTCCGGTCGCTCCACCCCCAGGCTCGGCTGCAGACGCGGCCTGAAGGGAGCCGCCCCGTCCGCCACCCCGGAGGAGCGGAGAGAACCCAAGTCTGTGCCTTCGGGCGCCTCTTCTGCCAGGCTCCACGCGGAAGGCTCAGCCTGAGCCGCGTTCTTCATGTTCTTCTCCTGCAGGTCAATGGTGGTAAAATGAGGTGAAGGCAGTGCCCAGAAGCTGGGCCCCTCCCCTTTCTGCAGCTGTTTTACTTTCTTCTCCTTCTCTAAGTGACTTTTTTGAATCAAAAGAGAAAGGGCATATTTCCACAGTTCTCACCAGGATTTGGGCTTAAAAGGTCCTCCATCTGGGGCCATTGTTGGCTTCTTATCACTCCTGGCTACTCCTCGTCCTCGTCCTCTTGGGTTGATTTGGGTTCTCTTCTTCCAAACCAAGGTAGGAGCCCTGGGGACAGTGAGTGGAATTTCTTTCTTATCGGGAACACACACAACACCTAACAAGATACGATAAGGGCAAGGCTTTGCGTAAATTTAACTGTTTATCCTGCAATACCCTCTTTGCTTCTTGCTGTATGATTCTTTTCTCCATTTCAAAATCAAAGCCAATAGGCACAGTGGGTGGCTTCTCTGGCAGTTTCTTAGGGAAAATGTGCCCACTGTAAAGAATTCCAGAACCCAGTTTCTGTGCTTTAAGTTTGTAGAGCCCTGCTTCTACAGGATTACATTTCTTGGATTTTCCACTTGTTTCCAACACCTCCACCACCTCCTGCTGCATTTTAATTCTCTTCTCTGACTCTTGCTTCTCACTACTTTTTAGGATCTTATGTATATGGGAAGAAAAACCTGGAAAAGAATAGATATGCATTTATGCATGGCTGAATTAAGTTCCTGTACACCTTATATAAACACAACATCGGATACAACTCTATTCCAATATAAGATCAAAATGAAATTGCACAGAAAGGAAAAGAAAAAAGGGGCATGAAAAATGCTGCCGCCTTGTGGCCGTTTCCCATAACAACAACGTGAACGTCAAAAGCTGTGCTGATGGACACTTAATATGCCCAAGGCCCGTGGGGTTGCGACTAAACAACATCCGCCTTCAAGGAATGTTCTAGTGTTTATCAAAACACAGGGCAGACGTTCAAGAGTCAATTGCAAGGGGTTTCACTCATACCCTTTAAAAAAATCACAAGAAATTATGTCAGTCTTGCTAAATACTCAGTCAGCCAGTCAGTTCAGTCGCTCAGTCATGTCCGACTCTTTGTGACCCCATGAACCGCAGCATACCAGGCCTCCCTGTCCATCACCAACTCCCGGAGTTTGCCCAAACTCATGTCCATCGAGTTGGTGATGGCATCCAGCCATCTCATCCTCTGTCGTCTCCTTCTCCTCCTGCCCCCAATCCCTCCCAGCATCAGGGTCTTTTCCAATGAGTCAACTCTTCTCATGAGATGGCCAAAGTTCTGGAGCTTCAGCTTCAGCATCAGTCCTTCCAATGAACACCCAGGACTGATTTCCTTTAGGATGGACTGGTTGGATCTCCTTGCAGTCCAAGGGACTCTCAAGAGTCTTCTCCAGCACCACAGTTCAAAAGCATCAATTCTTCGGTGCTCAGCTTTCTTCACAGTCCAACTCTCACATCCATACATGACCACTGGAAAAACCATAGCCTTGACTAGACGGACCTTTGTTGGCAACGAAATGTCTCTGCTTTTTAATATGCTATCTAGGTTGGTCATAACTTTCCTTCCAAGGACTAAATACTAGAGAAATCCAAATCAAACCTACAATGAGGTATCACCTCACACCAGTCAGAATGGCCATTGTCAAACACTTTACAAAGAACCAAGGCTGGAGCGGGTGGAGAGAAATGAGAACCGTCCTCCATCGAAGCTGCAATGTTGACTGGGAACAGCCTCTATGGAGACAGCGTGAGTGCTAAGTCATTTCAGTCATATCTGACTCTTCGACCCCATGGACTGTAACCTACCAGGCTCCTCTGTCCATGGGATTCTCCAGGCAAGAATACTGGAGTGGGTTGCCATGCCCTCCTCCAGGGGATCTTCCTGACCCAGGGATTGAACCCACGTCTCTTATGCCTCCTGTGTTGGCAGATAGGCTACCATTAGTGCCACGTGGGAAGCCCATGGAGACAGTGTGAAAGTTCCTTAAACAATGAAACTGAGAACAAAATTACAATATTCCTGCCGACTTAAAAAAGATGCACAACCTAAAAGTTGAGAGTTATGTTTTAGTCAGTGGGAATTTTTAGGACTTCAAGCCCAGGAGACACCATCTCAAGTAACCCTGAGAGAACTGCTCCCAGGAGGTGAAGGGGGAAGACAGGTTACAGAGAACTCTGTAACAAAGGGCAGGTAGTCTGAACATGAAAAGACTATTGTTAAAGAAAACCAGATATCCTGAGTGGAGGGATTTCGTGCTTTTGTGTGTATGGGAAGATGCAGGAGTCCGGGCCCACTCCTTTCCTGTGCACCTCACCTACCTGGGGCCACCATCCTGTTTTCACATCCTGAGCTTCCTTTCCTCAGGGGTCACCTTAGGCAGTGTCTGCAGTCTGATGGCTGCTAGGGAGCAGACCCAAGACGGGCGGGTCATGGTGGAGAGGTCTGACGGAATGTGGTCCACTGGAGAAGGGAATGGCAAGCCACGTCAGTATTATTGCCTTGAGAACCCCATGAACAGTATGAAAAGGCAAAAAGATAGAACACTGAAAGATGAACTCCCCAGGTCGGCAGGTGCCCAATATGCTACTGGAGATCAGTGGAGAAATAACTCCAGAAAGAATGAAGGGATGGAGCCAAAGCAAAAACAATACCCAACTGTGGGTGTGACTGGTGATAGAAGCAAGGTTCGATGCTGTACAGAGCAATATTGCATAGGAACCCGGAATGTAAGGTCCATGAATCAAGGCAAATTGGAAGTGGTCAAACAGGAAATGGCAAGAGTGAACATTAACATTCTAGGAATCAGCGAACTGAAATGGACTGGAATGGGTGAATTTAACTCAGATGACCATTATATCTACTACTGTGGGCAGGAATCCCTTAGAAGAAATGGAGTGGCCATGATGGTCAACAAAAGAGTCCGAAATGCAGTACTTGGATGCAATCTCAAAAATGACAGAATGATCTCTGTTCTTTTCTAAGGCAAACCATTCAATATCACAGTAATCCAAGCCTATGCCCCAACCAGTAACGCTGAAGAAGCTGACGTTGAATGGTTCTATGAGGACCTACAAGACCTTTTAGAACTAACACCCAAAAAAGAGGTCCTTTTCATTATAGGGGACTGGAATGCAAAAGTAGGAAGTCAAGAAACATCTGGAGTAACAGGCAACTTTGGCCTTGGAATACAGAATGAAGCAGGGCAAAGGCTAACAGAGTTTTGCCAAGATAATGCACTGGTCATAACAAACACCCTCTTCCAACAACACAAGAGAAGACTCTACACATGGACATCACCAGATGGTCAACACCGAAATCAGATTGATTATATTCTTTGCAGCCAAAGATGGAGAAGCTCTATACAGTCAACAAAAACAAGACCGGGAGCTGACTGTGGCTCAGATCATGAACTCCTTATTGCCAAATTCAGACTGAAATTGAAGAAAGTAGGGAAAGCCACTAGACCATTCAGGTATGACATAAATCAAATCCCTTATGATTATACAGTTGAAGTGAGAAATAGATTTAAGGGCCTAGATCTGATAGAGTGCCTGATGAACTATGGACAGAAGTTTATGACATTGTACAGGAGACAGGGAGAAACACCATCCCCATGGAAAAGAAATGCAAAAAGGAAAAATGGCTGTCTGAGGAGGCCTTACAAATAGCTGTCAAAAGAAGAGAAGCCAAGAGCAAAGGAGAAAAGGAAAGATATAAGCATCTGAATGCAGAGTTCCAAAGAATAACAAGGAGAGATAAGAAAGCCTTCCTCAGTGATCAGTGCAAAGAAATAGAGGAAAACTATATAATGGGAAAGACTAGAGATCTCTTCAAGAAAATTAGAGATACCAAGGGAACATTTCATGCAAAGATGGGCTCAATAAAGGACAGAAATGGTATGGACCTAACAGAAGTAGAAGATATTAAGAAGAGATGGCAAGAATACACAGAAGAACTGTACAAAAAAGATCTTCACGACCCAGATAGTCACGATGGTGTGATCAATCACCTAGAGCCAGGCATCCTGGAATGTGAAGTCAAGTGGGCCTTAGAAAGCATCACTACGAACAAAGCTATTTGAGGTGATAGAATTCCAGTTGAGCAATTTCAAATCCTGAAAGATGATGCTGTGAAAGTGCTGCACTCAATATGCAAGCAAATGTGGAAAACTCAGCAGTGGCCACTGGACTGGAAAAGGTCAGTTTTCATTCCAATCCCAAAGAAAGGCAATGCCAAAGAATGCTCTAACTACCGCACAATTGCACTCATCTCACACGCTAGTAAAGTAATGCTCAAAATTCTCCAAGCCAGGCTTCAGCAATATGTGAACTATGAACTTCCAGATGTTCAAGCTGGTTTTAGAAAAGGCAGAGGAACCAGAGATCAAACTGCCAACATCTGCTGGATCATGGAAAAAGCAAGAGAGTTCTAGAAAAACATCTATTTCTGCTTTATTGACTATGCCAAAGCCTTTGACTGTGTGGACCACAATAAACTGTGGAAAATTCTAAAACAGATGGGAATACCAGACCACCTGACCTGCCTCTTGAGAAACCTGTATGCAGGTCAGGAAGCAACAGTTAGAACTGGACATGGAACAACAGACTGGTTCCAAATAGGAAAAGGAGTACGTCCAGGCTGTATATTGAAACCCTGCTTATTTAACTTCTGTGCAGTGTACATCATGGGAAATGCTGGACTGGATGAAGTATACGATGGAATCAAGATTACTGGGAGAAATATCAATAACCTCAGATATGCAGATGACACCACCCTTATGGCAGAAAGTGAAGAGGAAGTAAAGAGCCTCCTGATAAAAGTCAAAGAGGAGAGTGAAAAAGTTGGCTTAAAGCTCAACATTCAGACAACTAAGATCATGGCATCTGGTCCCATCACTTCATGGCAAATAGATGGAGAAACAGTGGAAACAGTGGCTGACTTTATTTTTTTGGGCTCAATACTTACTGCAGCCATGAAATTAAAAGATGCTTACTCCTTGGAAGAACAGTTACGACCAACCTAGACAGCATGACAGTTATGACAACCTAGGTATTAAAAATCAGAGACATTACTTTGCCAACAAAGGTCCATCTAGTCAAGGCTATGGTTTTTCCAGTGGTCATGGATGGATGTGAGAGGTGGACCATAAAGAAAGCTGAGCGCTGAAGAACTGATGCTTTTGAACTGTGGTGTTGGAGAAGACTCTTGAGAGTCCCTTGGACAGCAAAGAGATCCAACCAGTCCATCCTAAAGGAAATGAGTCCTGAATATTCATTGGAAGGGCTGATGCTGAAGCTGAAACTCCAGTACTTTGGCCACCTGATGCAAAGAACTAACTCATTGGAAAAGACCCTGATGCTGGGAAAGATTGAGGGCAGGAGAAGAAGGGGACGACAGAGGGTGAGATGGTTGGATGGCATCACCAACTCAATGCACAGGAGTTTGAGTAAACTCTGAGAGTTGGTGATGGACATGGAGGCCTGGCGTGCTGCAGTCCATGGGGTCACAAAGAGTCAGACACGACTGAGTGACTGAACAAGACACGCAGTCAATGGTATTTTGTTACAGCAGCCTCAACAGTCTCTGACGGCAAAAGAATTGAAAACTGCTCATAGAAGCACCAGTGAGCATACACGCGCATGTATAAGCATGTTCATAGCAGCATATACACAATAGCTGAAAGATGGACACCACAAACGTCCGTCAATGGATGGATGGACAAACCACCTTTGTTATAAACACACTGGAACATTATTCCACCATAAAAAGGAGTGAAGGATAAGACAGATACAAAAGGTCACATCATGTTTTATTCCATTTATAGAAAAGATCCAGAATAGATAAAATCCATAGAGACAGAATGTAGACCCGTATCTGCAAGGGGCTGAGGGGAGGGAATATTGGAGAGAAACTGCTTAATGAGGAAAGCGTTTTACTTCAGTGATGGAAAGGTTCTAGAACTAGAGAGAAGTGACGGTTGCCCATCAATGTAACTGTTCTAAAGGGCACAGTCTTGTGTACTTTACCATATATAACTTTGTTATGTAAGTTTCACCTCAGGAACATATTAAAGAAGACTCAAGGGCGGTGATCCTGTGTGTCATAATGAAATGAGCTTTCAGAAGCAGGTGGATCTGAGCAATGTAGGGCTATGTGGCCATGGATGTTGCTGACACCCCACCTGAACACTTTTCCCCTACCTGCTTTGAGTGTTGAACTCACGGCTGCCTTTTCCCCAGAGACCTGCCCTTGCTAAAGCAGAAGCCACTGTGAGCTAGACACTACACGTCATCCCTTCCACCTCTTCCTCTTCGCACGCTTTGCTAACTGGCACAAGAATCCCCCTGGTCTCAAAGTGGGATCACCCCTGCGGGACTGTCTGCCCTCCAGAGCTCCCTTAGGGAGAGGCAGGCTGAAGCCGGCCCCTAGCAGAGACAGAGAACAGCCCCAGTAACTCAGCTAACCAAGATGTGTTGTCTTCTGAGCTTTGCTTCTATGAGAACAGATGCAAAATGGCTATGCAAGCCCAATACTCATGGTGAGTTTTATGGTATTTGAATCATATCTCAACGAAGCAATTACTTTCTAAACACATTATTCATTTATAATAAAGGTTTTTTGTTGTTGCTCTTGTTTTTAAAAGCCTATCTCACCAGGGTAACACTGAATTCAGGTTACATTTCTTAAATTGAAACTGTAAGCATCAATAATTTAAAGGGTAAAAATGTTTGTTCTTGATTCCCAAACCAATACCTATTTTTTAAAACCCTAAATTCCACTGAAATGATCTCTGTGACAATAAGCGAAGTTAACCTGGTCACCCCTGCTTGACAATCATGGCCATCTCCCCCCATTTAACGCAGCTGTTGGTCCACCCATTCTTTTGTGACTTTTTGCTTAAAAAAAAGAATCCATACCCACAAAGCAGGCACATCAACTCTGTTTATGTAATTCAATCTTTATTGTAAAAAAACTTTTAATGGAAATGATGTACAAGATGATCATAAAAGCATTCTAGTGAGCAACAAGTCCTGGATATAAATGGAAAAGGTGGCAGGTCGGTTCTCAGCAGCCCTTGCCACCCAAGGAGGCTCACAGCCCACATCAGTCCCCAGAAAAATGAAATACGGATTTTAAAAGAAGCTTCCTAAAGTCAATTGCTTATCATGCATGCCTTGTGTGTGGCTGTATTGACCGTGATGCTCACAGCAGTGATGTCTGCGTATTAGTCTGCGGCCAGACCTATCACCTGCTTTCTCTTGATGTTAACAGCAAACTTGGGCCTGTGATCTTGGCCTCGCTGTTCATCAAAGTACTGGCCATATCGAGAAGAGCTCTAGAAAAACTTAAGGAACAAACAGCTCTCTGCTCAAAATCATTCTTAAATTGACTGGTTTAGTTGGGAGCCTAAAGAGGAGAAAAGTCAGGAATTAGAAATCGTCCTCTTGGTGGAAATGCAATGAATAGGCCCTGACATCAGCTCTCGGGGAGGGGGTGGGGGAGACCCCTAAATATCCTTGATGAGACACAGAGAATATTCCAATTCTCTTTACTGCCCCATATGCCCTGGAGGGTCCATCCCTCATTTGGCTTCAGGGTCTCCTATGGGCCTGACGCCTGTTACTGGCGTGTACTGAAGGGTCAGCTTTCCCAGGCCACAGAAGTCAGGGTGGGGGTGCCAATGGGACAGCTGGGTTTGTAGGCGGTGTGGCAGGGACGGGCTGGGAGAGTGCCTCCCCTGAGAGCTGAAGCGCTGCCAAGGGAGGTGGGCCGTGGAAAGACCTCCTGTGCTCACGAGGGAGATGGGCTCTGCTGGGAGCCCGGCTGCTCCTTGTCTGGCATCTGCTCCTCCTCCTCCTCCTCCTCCTCCCGCTTCAAGTCGATGTTCTGTGAACAAGCGGCGGGTGAGGCCTGGCCTTGCGTGTGCCCAGGTGAGGCTCTGACACCTCCAGGGGCCACGCCCACGAGCAAGTGCTGCCTGCCAAGCCGGGTCTGCGGGGCCAGCTCTGCACCCCTACGGAGAAAGGCCGTTCTCTCGATGCCACCTGACATTTGCACCGGACCTACCTCGAGCTCCTGCAAAACCTCGTCCATGAAGTCCCGGGAGTTCTGTTTGTAAGACACGGCTAGTCGGATCGCATCACTGAAGAGCTGGGGCAGTGGGAGGGGAAACGAGGCTGTGGGCACCACTGGCCGAGGCTCTGCCTGCCCTGCGCCCGCTGGCCCATCGTCATCACGCGTCCACACGACACTCCACCCTGAGGTCAGCACCTTTTCCCCGTCCCCTGACCCCGTGCTGGTCAATACGCCTTTTCTTCACCAGACCCAAACCATCACCTCCCCTTCTGTCGACACTCACGACGACCCCTTCCTGTCGCTACCAGGGCCCCCAGCAATGCCGTCCTCACCAACAGCCCTGCAGCCAGCCCTTCTCTCCACCACATCCCCGGAAACGTCAGGCCTTCCCCACCTCACCAGACCATCTCTGCAGTCTCCTATTACCTTCACAACGTTGGTACCATCAGCAGCTGAGACAAAGTACAGGGGCAAGGAGAACTTCCTGGCAAAATTGAAACTTTTTTGGGTCATCTTCATGTCTGCTGTAGAGAGAAGGTAGGACATTGACCTGTCTACCAAGGGAAAAGGAGGGAGTCTTGAAGGGTGGGTCACTGGAGGTCCCCATTCCAGGAAGTGGGACAAGCAGGGACAATCAGCAGACATGTCATATAAAGAGCTCATTCAACTGGGATCTGTGTCTCAAGGAGGCAGGTTGGCTCACATGGATATTACTGGAAGGGGAGTGACGGCAGGCAGTCAAGGGATCTATTTTGGGAGGAACAGATCACTGGTGGTTTGATGGCCCAGGAAAAGACGACAAAACGTGTGACGGTGGGTTCCCCCACAAATTGCTGGCACCCAGGTGTAGGGGTGGCCTCACCATCGATCTTATTGGCCACCACAATGCACGGAATCTCCGGCCTGAACTCCCGCAGCTCTGCATACCAGGTGCTGAGGTTCCTGTACGTGATTTTCCTCTGCACATCGAACACCTGAATCAGCAGAGGAAAGAAGCCCAGGTGCGTCGCCGTCTCTGCACATCCCCCAGGCGACACGCGCAAGCCGGCAAGACGGGCTTGGGAGCTCAGCCCGCAGGCCACTCTGCACGCAGCCCCTCTCCACAAGCCTTGCCCATGCTTCTCAGAGAATCCCTCCAGAGCCTGCATCCTGCCACCTAACTTACCTATTTTAACCAAGAGTACCATTTTACTTATTGTACCATTGATAAGTCTGTGAATATTGAATGTTGTTTGTTTTCTTAGTCTAATCACTGCCTACCCATTTTTAAAGCCCCTTTACGATCGTCTTCAATGTCTGCAGAGTACCCTTGCAGCTGTTTTACCTTTAATTATAAACTTTTAATTTTATATTTTAAACTTTTACGAAGTAACTTTTATCTTTTATTATTTTGCAGCTTACCATTTTATGAACTGTTTATAATTTATACTGTTTACTTATTTAAAATTATCAGCAAGAAGCATGAACACTGACTAGATCTAAGGGTGAGGAGGCCAGAAGTCCTAAGATGCTTCAAGTGGCCGCTACAAGGATCCTTCCAGCTCCTCAGAGGAGCTCCCCAAAAGGTCAGCTGCTTGCCGCCAAGCCATCTCCCAGAACAGACTCGAAGGTCCAAACTGCCCCAGCACAGCTGTGGGTCGAGAGGGACAGCCCTGTACCCTGCTGGGGCGGCAGGTCTCACTTGGAGATGACGCAGCCCTTCGCGGGAGCAGCCATGCCTGGGGCCGGGGCTCCCCCCGCACGGCGGCGGGCTCCAGCCAGCAGCAGGCCTGCTGAGAGGCTCTCGTGTGGCACCCCCAGGCCCAACTCCAATAAATGACCATGTTTTATTGAATTCCCAAAAAAGACGTCTTCTAAAATATGCTTGTAGTGAAACCTTGGGGATCTGCTTCACTCCTGCCATGATCGCCGTCAGAGCTTTGGCCCAGGTCGAGTTCCCTGAGCCTCCTTTCCCTGTTTTGAGCTGAGGAGGCGCTGGTTAGGCCGAGCAGCACAGCCTTCGCAGAACCCCACCTCCCTCCAGGGCGATCAGGTCCCCACGTGGCCAAGGCCCCCCCAGCAGGCTAGGGCCGTGAGGGGCACGGGCAGACACGGGCACGCAGGCAGGCTGGCAGGACAGAAGAGGGCCATGGGGCTGACGGGCGCACGTCCCAGGCCAGAGGCCACGCCTGCGGGCCCCAGCCCGCCCCGGCTGCCTCCCCCTCGCCCGTTCCTCTCGTTCTGTCCCTGCACAGCCTGTTGCTGTTTAGTCAGGAAATCATGTCTGACTCCTTTGCCGCCCCATGGACTGTAGCCCACCAGGAGCCTCTGTCCATGGGATTTCCCAAGCAAAAACACTGGATTCGGTTGCCATTTCCTTCTCCAGGGAAACTTTCCGACCCAGGGATCAAGCCTGCGTCTCTTGCACTACCAGTGAGCCACCAGGGAAGGCCCCCTGTACAGGTACTAGCATTAAATTCTGGAAAAAGTCAAGAGACTTTGTACCCTAAGCATAAGGGCAGGACAGGGGCCCTGGGGGGGCTGTCTGACTCTGAGATGACTGCCGGGCAGGGAGCTGCCCACCATGAAGCCCTGAACCTGCTCCTCCTGGTGGAAGGGCCTCCACATACCCCTTCACCCTAACCCCTGACGAGACGCTGGCCCAGGCAGGCTCTCATCCAGAACCTCTGCAGTCTAAAGCCTGCCCTGATCCTTCCCCCGGCACCCAGCCCTGCTGAGGAGGGCTCAGGCCCTCATCCCTTCACCCCTCAGCCAGGCCTGCCCGCGCCTCCCTCACCCCTTCACCCCTCAGCCAGGCCTGCCCGCGCCTCTGCCTCCCAGCAGGCTGCATACCATGATGCAGGCGTGGGCCTTGTGGTAGTAGGAGGCGTGCATGCTCTGGAACCGCTCTTGGCCTGCTGTGTCCCAAAAGTCTGCAACAGGAACACAGCTCTGACTGTCCGAGGGGGCGGAGCATCTTCCTGGCGGCGGGGAGGGCGGGCGAGCGCTCCGCTCACGGCAGTGTGGTCCGCAGGTGATGCGCTCGGCGGTGCATCCAGGCCGCCGAGGGAGGCGGGGGCCAGGAAGAAGGAGAACGCAGACAGGAGACCCCACGAGGGGCGGGCTCAGCGCCCGCCCTCCCCCACCCAGTAAGACACAGGGCCCGCCAAGGTCAAAACTAGACCCAATTCCCATGAGTGCTCAGCACAGAGGCCAGATGTGTGGCCTGGCCAAGGGAAAGGCTGTAACCCCACCGAAAGCCAATCCTTTGTGGAAGACAACACTCGGGCAATACCTGTTATTTTCCTGACTGAAGAGAACTGAGGAGAACCTGTGTGCTGCTTTCCGCCTCCCCTTGCACCTCCAGCCCCTCATCTGAGCCTGGGCCCTCGGTTCCGCCGCCTGACTCTCCCCTCCCGACCCTCCCTCTGGGGAGCCGGGGCAGCTCAGCACCGCGCTGCTCACCCACAAGGACGGTCTTGCCGTCTACCGTGGCCGTGTGCTTGTACAGGGTCAGGGCGTATGTGGACAGCTGCTGGGGCTGACTGCATTTAGGTTAAGGAAAACAATGAATAAAAAGAGACGCAAGAAAGGTGCTAGGGGTGGTTGCTGGTGTGACGGAATGGAGGCTCTCCTTTTTTAGAAAGTTATTCAGACTTTAAAGTGAATGAGTGTTGCAGACAGAGGACCAACCTCAACCTCAAACATCACAGGCACAATCTCCATGAAAAGTGAGGGGCAGGAGAGGCTGGGATTGTGTCCTGGCCACGTGAGTACAAGGGAATACATGCAATGGACTTTTGCAGAGCAGCTGTCCGAAGCGGCATCACGTAGTTGGCAAGCGCCACTGTGGATGCCCAGCTCTCTGTGGATGGGGCTCCTGCAGGCAGAGAGCAGACCCAGCTATAAGAAGCAACAAACAGCTCCAGGGGAAACAAGCCTCCTCCTTAAGCCAGACAGCCAGCTAACAAGCTGCTTATGAGCTGCAGTTTGTCTGTGTATGAAACCCTATCAAAAAGCATGGGGAATACGACTTTCTGAAGTTGCAAGAAGCTGTGTGGTTTAACCGTCAGAGTTGGGACAACACAGGTGGGTGAGCGCATAGCACTCAGGAGAAGGTGAAGTAAGATACACGTGGACTCTGCCTTGGGAGGCTGCGGCCCGGGGCAGGGAGGAGGGGGCGCCAGGGCTCTTCTTACCCATGGTTCTCAATGGACTCGCTTGGGACGATTTTTACAAATCATCTCAGTTGTCTCATTCCAAACTTGCATACTAACAACAGTTCAGGAAAGGAGGGTGGGGCTGGCAGATCCTTCTTCAGAAAGTTGATTCACACCAGAGAATTTTTAAATTGTAGAGAGCTCAAGCTCTGAGGTCAGAGATGTCCAGCGACTTAGCCAGGGCTACTGAGGAGAGGTGGGGTGTCAGGGCATCGGACGAGGTACGGTAGCCACTGCACTGCCCTCCTGACACAAAGCAAATCCGGATGGGAGTCAACGTCAGCATATACTGCAGCGCGCCATGCAGGCCAGCTGGTGAGAGACCAGCGTGCATGAACCGTCTGCACTCGCTCACCTGCCCCTCCCTGGACCCAGAGCAAAGCAGGGCCAGGGGTGTGGGGGGCTGAGTTGGCATGGGAGTGGAAAGGGCCACAAGGAGCATTTCAAACTTGAAGGATACAATCCATCCATGAGGAACCTCTCCATGAGTCTGTAGGGAGAACATGCAAGGTGGTCAGCCGCATCCCTCAGCGCTCCTGCCTCCTCCTCGCGCTGCTGCACCACCCAGGGGTGGGACCTTGGAAGCCAGCTGTGGCTCCCCCCAGTTCCTTCCTCAGCTACAAGCTCCCTTTCAAGGACAATGCCCAGGGACCACCCATCCACCCTCGTCCTGACTGGGGCTAAGTTCTTGACACCCTTTGGCTGTAACACTGACCAGCACCCACAGGTGCTTTTCCTGTGAGCAGGGACCGCAGTTTACTCCTTATAGGGAATAAACAAATTGTGGTACATCTACAACAGGGACTACCACCCAGCAATAAAAAGGAACAAATTACTGATCTACCCAACAATTTAAATGAATCATAAGGGTATTAGGCTGAGTGAAAAAGGCCAACTCCTTTTATACAATGTTGCCAAGAGGAGGTCACTACAGAGATGGAGTAGGTTAGTGGAGGCAGGCGGGGCGGGTAGAGGGTGAAGTGGGGTGGGAGCGGCTACAAACGCGCAGCTGCGGCCTCCACTGTGCTGGGATAGCTGGGTATCTCGACTCCAGTGATGCTACACAGATCTACATGTGATGAAATGACACGGAATTATACACAGGCATTGAACAAATGCTGATTTCCTGCACTTGATCTTGTACTCTGGTTATTTAAGAGCTAACCAATGGAGACAGTAGGTAAAGGATACACAGGCCCTCTCTGTATTCTCTTTGCAACATACTGTAAATCTGTTATTTCAAAATGAAAAGTTAAAGAAAAAACAAACAAACAAATCCCCTCCCAGACTGGGAGAAGACACGTGCAATGCCAACCACTGACGAAGAATCAGTATACAGAAATCATGAACAGCTCTGATACCTAAGAGAACACACATACAACCTGGTCCTGAGAGTATGAATAGGCAATCAGATGAACAGCTAACAAACAGATGAAAAGATGCTCAATCTTTTAATGATTTTATGAAAATTAAATAAGATGAAGTAGCATACTCATCCGTTAGAGTAACAAAACTGAAAAAGTCACATGACAGTCACAAAGTTAGGGACTTCGTGAAGCAACAGAAATTCCTATACTATGCAGTAGGAGTGAGAATCCATCATACTACTTTGGAGAGAAAACGGGATAACTCAAAATTTGAGCTAATGCTAAAACTGGGCAGTTTCACCCCAGCTCTAATAGAATTTGTGCCCAAGATGGTAGGCATAAAATATTCTCTGCAGTACTGTATCTAATATCATAAAAATGATAATTTTTCATAACTGCTCTTCAACAGAACAGACAGATACAGTTTAGTACAAAAAAGTAAAAAAAAATTACTGAGTGCCAGCCATATGCTGGATGCTAGGCTAGGCACCAGGATATAACACTGAACAAAACAGATGAAAATTCCTGTCTTTGTGAAGCTTACATTCTAGTGGGGAAGACAGACAGACAACAAACACACTCTGAAAATATGTATAGCCATGTGCATGGTCAATGGATTTGGAACAAAAGCATAACTGCAGTTCAGCGGGGCGAAGGATTGTTTTTGGAGAAGGAAATGGCAACCCACTCCAGTGTTCCTGTCTGGATAATTCCACGGACAGAGAAGCCTGGTGAGCTACAGGCCATGGAGTTGCAGAGTCGGACATGATGACTGAGCACACGCGCACACACAGAGGGGAGCTTTACCAGTAAACGGTATGGAGACAACTGAATACCTGTGCACGAAGAAAATGAACCTGGAGGACACGACACAAAGCGGTGGGGTAGGAAGTTCAAGGCGTCACTCCCTCAACTGGTAACTGGAAAAAATGACCAGAATCAACCATTTCAGAGCTCTGGAACCTGACTGGACTCAACAGCCAGGAGCGTGCTGGATGAAAGGAGAGTGCTGGCCTTGTGCAGAAGAACCACACGCACAGATCAGCAGCAGCTACGCCCACCGCAGGCCCGCCGAAGCCCTGCGGTGACCGGTGCTCCGCCTGTCTGGCTGGCAGTGGAGACACTGTCCTCAGAAAGTCTGTCTTGCGTGTTGTGTTCAGCTGGTAAACCCCCAAGGAGCCAGATCTGAGCTCTCTCAGGCTTCGGAGGCTTCCCCTGCAACTACTGGAAATTTAACAGGATAGGACTATCCCGTTTTTTTTTTTCCCTTTTGGAGCCAAATATTTAAGGAAATTTTTATCAGGTCACTGTCTGACCACAGATAATGGAACAGAAATACCAATGACCACACACAAGAAGGAATAAACACTTTGTAAAAAGTATGGAAAAGTTACAAGTAGACACTCCAGCCCTAAAAAAGCAGAAATCAGCCATACCCAAGGAATGGGAATATCTGAGTTCCAAAGTCACCACTGGAGAAGGAAATGGCCACCCACTCCAGTATTCTTGCCTGGAGAATCCCACAGACAGAAGAGCCTGGAGGGCTACAGTTCATGGGGTTGCAAAGAGTTGGACATGACTGAGTGACTAACACACACAAAGTCACCACAGTAAAATACTCAGAATGTCTAATTCTAAACCAGAAAATTACAAAGCATACAAACAGGAAGGTATAGCCTATTCACATGATAAAAAAGAATTTGACAGAAATAATACCTGAAGAAATCCAGATACTTGACTAGTCAAAGATGTCAGATCAATTATCTTAAATATGCTCAAAAAGCTAAGGGAAACCATGGACAATGAACTAAAGGAAATTAGAAAGCAACACATAAACAAAATGAGAGTATTAATAAAGAGACAGGAAATATGAAAAGAAACAGATATTCTGGAACTGAAAAGTACAATAATTTAGGTGAAAAACTCACTAGAGGGTTTCAACACCACTTGAGAAAGCAAAAAACAGTTTATCTTCAGCAAACTTGAAGTTAAGGCACCAAAATCATCTAGTCTGAGAAGCAGAAAGAAAAGCAAGTGAAAATGACCAGTGCCTAAGGACCCACAGACAGCATTACTCATCCTGACACAGGCATCACAGATAGAAGACAGGAGGCGGCAGAGAGGTTATGTGAAGTAACAATGGCTAAAACCCCAAACCTGATGCAAGACATGAATACACACACCTGGGAAGCTGAACAAACTCCAGGCAGGATAAACTCACACTGTTCCACATCACAGGCAGATTGTAGGAACTGAAAGACAAAATCCTCAATAAAATAAACAGCCAATTTCTCATCAGATGCCACTGAGATCAGAGGGCAGTGGAAACATAATTGAAGTCCTGAGGGGGGAGAAAACTGTCAACAAAGAATTCTATGCACAGCAAACTATCCTTCCAGAATGAAGACAAAATTGAGACAACTCCCAGATAAATATAAGCTGACGTGGCTCATAAGCAGTAAATCTGCCCTAGAAGAAACAGTACAATGAGCCCTCCAGGTTGAAATGAAAGGATTAAACAGTAATTTGAAGCCACATAAAGAAATAAAGGTCTTCAGTAAAGGGAGCCACATAGGCAAATATTAAAACAGCTCTCTCATACTCTCGGTTTATAACTCCTCTTTTTTCTCCTATAAGATTTAAAAGACAAATACATAAAATTATAGTTATAAATCTATGTTAATGAACAATTAATGTATAAAGATGTCATATGTGACAAAACAATATAAAGGGAAGGGACAGAGTGTTTGTATGGTATTACAGTTAAACTGATATTCAAATATGCTGTTATAAATGTTAGATATTAATTATAATCTTCAAGGTAACTATTAATAAAAAATTTTAAAAATTATATATGAAAGAAAGAGACTCAAAACAGTATACTACCAAAAATCAACTTAAAAAACAGTGTAATGGAGTAATTGAGAAATAAAACAGGAGACATATAAAACAAATAGTTAAATGGCAGAAGTAAATTCTTCTCTATCAGTAATAACTTTAATTACTGTTGTTGTAAATGGGAATAGATAAAACTCTCCAATTAAAAGTGAGAGACTGGCAGAGTGTATTTAAAAATATGTACCAAGTATGTGCTAATTGTAAGACACTTGCTTTAGATGCAAGGTCAAAAAGAGGCTGAAAAACAAAAGGATGATAAAAGATACTCCATGCAAACAGTATTCAAGAGAGAACTGGGACGCTACAGCCAGGCAAAACACACTTTTAAGTGGCAAATGTTACGAAAGACGAAGGACATTAGATACCGATGAAAAGTTCACCCTGCCAAGAAAATAGAAAAGCTATAAACATATATGTAAAGAACAACAGAGTCGTTCCAAAATATATGAAGTCAACACTGACACAACTAAAGGAAGAAAGAAACAGCTGCACGATAACACGTTAAGATTTCAACATCCCACTTTCAGTAATGAATAGAACAATGAAACAGAGGACTTGAACTACACTATAAACCAAACAGACCCAACAAGCATACAGAATACTCTATCTGACAACAGTAGAATGCACATTTTTCTCAATGAACTCAGCTTAGGCTACAAAAATGTCAATAAGAAGGCTGAGATTATACAAAGTATCTTTACAAATAAAACGGAATGCAACTAGAATAACAGAAGGAAAACCAGAAAATTCACAAACAGTGCAAATTAAATCAACAACATAACTGTACGTTTAAAGGCAGTAGATATGAAAGACCAAGCTAAACACAAAGCTAGCAGAAGGAAAGAAAGAATACAGATTAGAGTGGAGATTCGCAGAAGACTGAAGAGAAAGACAACAGAGTATCAGTGTAACCAGAAATTAGTTCTTTGAAGAGATCAACAACATCAACAAACCTTTAGGTAGACCAAGAAAAGAGAGAGGACACAAACGATCAAAACCAGAACTGAAAGCTGGGAGAGTAAAGTCAGTCTTATAGAAACAAAAAAATTACAAGTGAACACCGTGAACTGCTGCATACCAATAAGCTGGATAACCTAGAGAAAGTGCACAAATTCCAAGAAACACACGAACTACCAGGTTCAAAATGAAATAGAAAATCTGAGTAGACCTATACCAAGTAAGGAGAGTACATCAGCATTCAAACACTCCCTGTAACTAAAGGTCCGGGACTGAATTACTTCCCTAGTGAATTCTACCAACCATTTCAGGAACAAACACCCGTTCTTCTCAAACTTTTCCCCAAAACTGAGGAGGGAACACTTTATAATTCTTTCTATGAGGCCAGGGGTACCCTGATTCCAAGACCAGATGACACTATTAGAAAAGAAAACTACAGGCCAATATTCCTCATGACTTTAGTTGTAAAAATCCCCCCAAAATCCACCAGCAGACTTCCCTGGTGGTCCGGTGGTTCAGAACCCACCTGCCAATGCAGAGAACACAGGTTTGATCCCTGGTCCGGGAAGACTCCACGTGCTGTGGGACAACTAAGCCATGCACCACAATGAGCCTGCATTCTAGACCCCAGCTACGTGACAAGAGAAGCCGCCACGTGCAGAAGCCCGTGTACCTCAACTAGAGCAGCCCCTGCTCGCTGCACCAGAGAAAGCCCACGCACAGCAACTAAGACCCAGAACAGCGCAAAAAAACACAACCCACTAGCAAACCAAACCATATTAAAGGGATTATATATCATCACCAAGGGAGATTTATTCTCAGAATATAAAGGTGGTACAACTTAAGAAAATTAATCAAACATATATAAATAGAATGAAGGGAAAATTCCACATATTTATCTCAATAAATGCAAGCAAAGCAACTGACAAAAACCAAACACCATCTCATGACAAAAACACTCTATAAGAAGAGAAGGCAGTCACCTCTAGGATAAAAGGCCACATATGAAAACCCCAATGCTGTAAAGAGCAATATTACACAGGAACCTGGAATGTCAGGTCCATGAATCAAGGTAAACTGAAGTGGCCAAACAGGAGATGGCAAGGGCGAACATAGACATTCTAGGAATCAGCGAACTAAAATGGACTGGAATGGGCGAATTTAACTCAGATGACCATGATACCTACTACTGTGGGCAAAACCCCTTAGAAGAAATGGCATAGCCATCATGGTCAACAAGAGTCCAAAATGCAGTACTTGGGTGCAATCTCAAAACCAACAGAAGGGTCTCTGTTCGTTTCCAAGGCAAACCATTATCACAGTAATCCAAGTCTATGCCCCGACCAGTAATGCCAAAAAAGCTGAAGCTGAATGGCTCTGTGAAGACCTACAAGTCCTTCTAACACCAAAAAAAGAAGTCTTTTTCATCATAGGGGACTGGAATGCCAAAGTAGGAAGTCAAGAGATACCTGGAGTAACAGGCAAGTTTGACCTTGGGGTACAAATGAAGCAGGGCAAAGGCTAACAGAGTTTTGCCAAGAAAACACACTGGTCATAGCAAACACCCTCTTCCAAAAACACAAAAGATGATTCTACACATGGACATCACCAGATGGTCATATCGAAATCAAATTGATTATATTCTTTGCAGCCAAAAATGGAGAAGCTCTATACAGTAGCTGACTGTGGCTCAGATCATGAACTCCTTATTGTCAAATTCAGACTTAAATTGAAGAAAGTAGGGAAAAGCACTAGACCATTCAGGTATGACCTAAATCAAATCCCTTACAATTATACAGTGGAAGTGACAAATAGATTCAAGGGATTAGATCTGATAGACAGAGTGCCTGAAGAACTATGGACGGAGGTCCGTGACATCATACAGAAGGCAGTGATCAAGACCATCCCCCCCTCCCCAAAAAAAAAAGACCATCCCCAAGAAAAAGAAATGCAGAAAGGCAAATGCTTGTCTGATGAAGCCTTTCAAATAGCTGAGAAAAGAGAAACTACAGTCAAAGGAGAAAAGGATATGCCCATTTGAATAGAGAGTTCTAAAGAACAGCAAGGAGAGATAAGAAAGCCTTCCTCAGGGATCGATACAAAGAAAGAGAGGAAACCAAGGGAAAGACTAGAGATCTCTTCAAGAAAATTAGAGATACCACAGGAACATTTCATGCAAAGATGGGCACAAAAAAGTACAGAATTGGTATGGACCTAACAGAAGATATTAAGAAGAGGTGGCAAGAATACTCAGAAGAACTACACAAAAAAGATCTTCATGACCCAGATAACCACGATGGCGTGATCACTCACCTAGAGCCAGACATCCTGGAATGTGATGTCAATGCGCCTTAGGAAGCATCACTACGAACAAAGCAAGTGGAGGTGATGGAATTCCAGTGGAGCTATTTCAAATCCTGAAAGATGATGCTGTGAAAGTGCTGCACTCAATATGCAAGCAAATTTGGAAAACTCAGCAATGGCCACAGGACTGGAAAAGGTCAGTTTTCATTCCAGTCCCAAAGAGAAGCAATGCTAAAATGTTCACACTACTGCACAATTGCACTCATCTCATATGCTAGCAAAGTAATGGTCAAAATTCTCCAAGCCAGGCTTTAACAGTACATGAACCGTGAACTTATAGATGTTCAAGTTGGATTTAGAAAAGGCAGAGGAACCAGAGATCAAACTGTCAATATCTATCGGATCACTGAAAAAGCAAGAGAGTTCCAGAAAAACATCTATTTCTGCTTTATTGACTATGCCAAAGCCTCTGACTGTGTGGATCACTATAAACTGTGGAAAATTCTGAAAGAAATGGGAATACCAGACCACCTGACCTGTCTCCTGAGAAACCTGTATGCAGGTCAAGTAGCAACAGTTAGAACCAGACATGGAACAACAGACTGGTTCCAAATTGAGAAAGGAGTACGTCAAGGCTGTATACTGTCACCCTGATTATCTAACTTCTATGCAGAGTACGTAATGCGAAATGCTGGGCTGGATGAAGCACAAGCTGGAATCAAGACTGCTTGATGAAATATCAATAACCTCAGATCTGCAGATGACACCACACTTATGGCAGAAAGCGAAGAGGAACTAAAGAGCCTCTTGATGAAAATGAAAGAGGAGAGTGAAAATGTTGGCTTAAAGCTCAACATTCAGAAAACTAAGATCATGGCATCCGGTCCCATCACTTCATGGCAAATAGATGGGGAAACAATGGAAACAGTGAGACTTTATTTTCTTAGGCTCCAAAATCACTGCAGATGGTGACTGCAGCCATGAAATTAAGAGATGCTTGCTCCTTGGAAGAAAAGCTATGACCAATCCAGACAGCATGTTAAAAACCAGAGAGACATTACTTTGCTGACAAAGGTCCATCTGGTCAAAGCTAGTTGGACCATAAAGAAAGCTGAACGCTGAAGAATTGGTGATTTTGAACTATGGTGTTGGAGAAGACTCTTGAGAGTCCCTTGGACTGCAAGAAGATCAAACCAGTCCAACCTAAAGGAAATCAGTCCTGAATATTCACTGGAAGGACGGATGCTGAAGCTGAAACTCCAATACTTTGGCCACCTGATGCAAAGAACTGACTCAGTGGAAAAGACCCTGATGCTGGGAAAGATTGAAGGCAGGAGGAGAAGGGGACTACAGAGGATGAGATGGTTGGATGGCATCACCGACTCAATGGACATGAGTTTGAGCAAGCTCCAGGAGTTGGTGATGGACAGGGAAGCCTGGCGTGCTGCAGTCTGTGGGGTCGCAAAAAGTCAGACACGACTGAGTGACTGAAGTGAACTGAACTGATGAAAACCCCAGAGTTAGCACCACACTCAGTTGTGAGAGACTAAAAGCTTCACCTCAAAGTGAGAAGTAAGAGGATGCCTGCTTTTGCCACTTCTATTCAACACAGCACCGAGAGTTCCAGCCAGAGCCCTGTCATGAGAAAATCGTTAGTTTGAGTTCCTTCCTGGGCATCTTACAGTGACAGCCCTGGTCCACCTAAAGTCTGGGCATTGAGATGAAGGCTTCAGTTTAGGGCTCCTGCTACAAGTTCCTGTTTTGCTTTTCCCAGGGCATCTTTTAAAATAAACAGCGTTGAGGTTGAGAAAAGTTAAGTTACCACTGTGCCAACCAGCAAAGCCCCTAGGGAATTATTCACAGCTCCCTGATTCCAAGGATATGTTAATAAAAGATAAAAGTGGAAAACAAGGTGGAACTGGGGCTCCCAGGATATAAGACTAAACAAGGTATCTGGTCAGGGGCAGAAATGGATGTGTGCCCCATAGCCCCGGAAACAGACAAGCAGGCTCACACCTGTGGAGACAGGCTGCTGCACTGCAGAGCCTCGCTCAGAGTCTCAGGGGAGTCCCACCTGTGCACAGAGGCGCTGCATGTGATCGAGCCAACCTTTATGCTGGTTACAGTCAGTCATCATTTCTATCCACTATTCTCAGTCAGTTCTTCCAAGAACGTTTCCTCACCACCTTTCTTCAACCTGCTGCTGGTTACGCTAGTCACCCTTTTCACACTTTCCTCTCCCCGTTCCCACTGTCTGCACCTTGAAATCTCTCAGCCCACACACCACACATAGGAAAACCTCAGCTTCACCTCACCAGAACTGCTCCAGCAGTCTGCCAGGACTCACCTGGCAGAGAGGGTAAAGCTCACCTCTCTCAGTTCTGACTCAGCCCTCTCCGGCCCTCCTCCCCAGACACACACAGCTGCTGATGGGAGGCTCCCTTGTTCCCCCATGCCTGGGCTCCCTCACCACACCCACAGAAACCATGCTCCTCTGTGCCCCTGGAGGAACAGAGGCACAGGTTCTGCCTCTAAGAACCCAGATCTGTTCTGGGCCTGGCTTTGCTCCCCTAATCCTCCAACATACTTGGACTTGCCCACAGCGCTGTCTCCCAGGCAGATGATTTTCACATTGTCATCAGCATCATATTTCTCCTGGTCCAGCTCACAGGGTTTGGCTTTGTCCCTAGCCATTGGCTTCTGGCTGTAGAAAGGGCATCAGCTCAGGGGAGGGGGATCTTGTCACTGGAAAGATCAAGAAGAGGCTGTTGGTAAAGAGATGAGAAGTCCCCTCAACCAAATTCCCTTCCTCTTCCTGGACAGGGGAGACAATGACCTGATGAGAGAGGAGCCCCAGGAAACACTATTCTATTCACTACCAACCTGGCTAGCACTTGCTGAACCATGGCACTGTAATCTTGTCCCCAAAAAGATCTTCTTAGAGTGGTTTACCCTGCGTCATCTGTTTACTACAGCTATGCTGAGGACCACAACTCCCACTCCCACCTGGAGAACCTATTCTAAAACCATGTTGAAGTTTACAAGATTTATGTACAAACATTTGCTCACTTGTAAAGCAGGGGTAAAAATCAATGCTTACATCACATAATCAATTTGAGACATTGTGTGGGCCTGAATTATCATCGCGAGTGACAGACCACACAGCCAAAGACGTCTCTTCCGGATCCTCTACCTCATGCTTCTCACCTCCACCTCATTTTCCATCCTACTGAAATCAGTAGCTGTTTTTCCCTTTCCCAAACCTGGCATTCCCAGGCCCTCTTCTCTAGGCCCTCTTCTCTAGGGTTATTTCAACCTCTACTAGTTTCAAGGATCTCCTAAATGCTGATGATGCCAAATCTGCATCTCCACAGAGACCGCGTGCCCCTCAGTGCCAGACTCAAGTATGCAATTGCCTACCAGGGTTTGACTAGCAAACCACTGCACACGGCAAAAATGACCTGTGAAACCTAAGCCCCGCCCACCCCAAACTCACTCTTCACATCCCTTGTCTGTACAAGACATCACCAGACACCCAATGCCAGCACCGAAATGTAATATAATCTCTAGCTCTATTCCACTATCCTCATGTCATCACGCCCAAATATATTAATAACTTCACAAACATCACTGAGACTGTGCCACAGTCCGCACTCTGAGCTCAACGATGCAACAATGCAGCTGCAGCGCCCACACTTACTCAGCCTTAAATACCGGCAGATCTTGCACAAGACACGAAGGAAAACTCTACTGTGGCAAGAGCTATGACAGAGGTGCACACAAGGGTGGAAAATACCAACAGGACCCCTGAGTTTCCCTGACCGCAATGCTATTGCTTCTGCTCAGGTAGGGAGGGAGTCAGCCTTGTTCACCGAGGCACCCTCAGCCTCAAGAGCAGTGATCGGGAAGTAGCAGATGCTTAATAAGCATAATGAGGGGCTGCCCTTTCCACCTCCACCCTGCAGCTGGAGCCAAACGCAGTCAAATCTATTCTCGAAGACCTTCAATGCTTGTCGATATTCTCGCGACCCACTGGATAAGCTCTCTTTCACTCAAGTAGTTTTCGAGCACCTCAACCTCTTGGCCAGAATGGGCTGCCCTCGCCTCCCTCCTCCCACCGTTGCCAGAACCACTGTCCCATTCTTTCCCCACCAGGCCCTCCGTCCAGCTGCGGGCCCGAGGACGGCCTTGAAGGGGCGCTTCCCACAGGCGAGGCCGCCACTCGCGCCGTTTCGTCATCTCGGCTGTTCCCGAGCGAGGACTGGAGACTAGCGGCGCCACAGGTCTGTCCGCCCACGGCCAGCCGCCGTCAGGGCCCCTAGCCGCCCTCAGGGCCCCTAACCGCCCTCGGAACCCGCCCGTCCCGGATTCCTTCCACTATCGGACCCCGACAGTCAGCCCAAGGCCCACCGCCCCTCACTCGGCATCCAGCTCTGCCCGCGTCCCCCGCAGCTGCTACGCAACCGCTCAAGGACTTCAGGAGGGCTGCCCGGCCGAAGGCCTGAAGGACCCCGGGAGGCTGGCTCGTGCGATGCCGGGCCGGAGAACCGCCGGTGAACGAGCATCCGGATCAGGCCGGCCTGGGGTTTCCAACTGCCAGAGTCTGGGTGGGCTTCACCTGGGGACTGAGCCAGGATCCAGGCGGCTTTACGTCTCGGGGAGTGAGTGGAAAGCGGGAGTCCGGAGTCTAGGGAAGTGGGCCTGAGGCGCGGGGCGGGGCCTGATGCGCCGGGCGGGGCCTGAGTCGTGGGGGTGGGGCATGAGGCGTGGGGCGGGGCATGAGGCGCGGCGCGGGGGACAGGCGTTGGCCCCCGGTAGGCGGCTGAGGTTAAACACCGGAGTCTCCTGCATTGCAGGAGGACTCTTTACCAACTGAGTTATCAGGAAAGCCCTGAACAACCCTAGAATCTCTATATCCGTATAGAGATGGCATCCCATATACATAGAGGACTGATTATACAATGGATAATGCAAGAGACAATCTTATAAAATGGGCAAAATAAATGATACAGATCAAAACAATGATTAGTATAGCTAGTTGTCATCCGGTCGAAATAAACCATCAAGTCCACAGGAGAGCTAGTGAGAAAAACATGTATCATCTTTGTTTTCGAAAATATACTGTAGCGATTTGTTGATACCTACTTAAGTATGTATCAGCCTATACATACTCATGTGCACTGGTCTAGCCTATTTCAAGTCCAATCATTCCAAACATAACCCTCCAATTTGTTGCAATTCTATCTAGTCATTTGTCTCAATTTTATAGCAAAAGGACAGAAACCCTAGTGCATTCATATAGACCAAAGATGCTAGGATGGCTCAGTCTAATGGGCTAAAAGTACATATTTTGTCCAAATTCCACAAAATTTTATGCCAGTGTCTATTGTTTATTTTCATATCTTATTCAAGCTTCCATATTGTATTTAGTTGCATTGAGTAGCATCAGCTGCGTGCAACAAGTTCTGATAAATTCCTTTTTCATTTTTATTCTGTTACAAATATTTTCTAATTTTCCTTGTTATGGCATCTTAGATACACCCATCATTTACCAGTGGACATTTAATTTCCAAATACATGTGTTTAAAGTATCTTTGACATTAATTTCTCATTTTGGTATATATTTCTCATTTAACTGCTTTCTTCTCTGCAGTCACTCTCTGTGTTTTTTCAGTCTTTTAACTTTATTGAGACTTTCAATGGCTGAGTCAAAGATCTCTCTTGGTAAATGTCACCTTGCACTTGAAAATATGTGGGTTGTTTTCAAATATCTTTTGACATTAATTTCTAACATAATTGCACAATAATAATAGAACAGACTTTATATGATTTCAATACCTTTAGACCATGAAATTTTTGCACCCAACTTTATGTCCCTGTACGTTCCAGTGTCTCCTGGTTTATAGTCTTTGGGAACTTGAATAGAGTTTGTATCCTGCTGTTGTATGCACGCACGCTAAGTCACTTCAGTCATGTCCAACTCTTTGCATCCCTATGGACTGTAGTCTAGCAGGCTCCTCTGTCCATGGGATTCTCCAGGCAAGAATATTGGAGTGGGTTGCCATGCCCTCCTCCAAGGGATCTTCCTGACCCAGGGATCAAACTCCTACATTGGTAGATGGATTCTTTACCACTAGCACCACCTGGGAAGCCTGAAAATTTATCTGTCTGGGTGCATCAGGTCTTAGATACAACATGCGGGATCTTTAGTTGCAGCAAGGACTTTTAATTGTGGCATGTGGGATCTAGTTCCCTGATCAAGGATTGAACCCAGGCACCCTGCATTGAAAGCAAGGAGTCTTACCACTGGACCTATAAATCTTAATTATGTTGAATTGGTTCATAGTGCTTTTCAGGTCTATTGTATCCTTCTACTTTTCTGTCCATCAGATCAGATCAGTCGCTCAGTCGTGTCCAACTCTTTGCGACCCCATGAATCGCAGCACGCCAGGCCTCCCTGTCCATCACCAACTCCCGGAGTTCACTGAGACTCACGTCCATCGAGTCAGCGATGCCCTCCAGCCATCTCAGCCTCTTTCGTCCCCTTCTCCTCCTGCCCCCAATCCCTCCCAGCATCAGAGTCTTTTCCAATGAGTCAACTCTTCGCGTGAGGTGGCCAAAGTACTGGAGTTTCAGCTTTAGCATCATTCCTTCCAAAGAAATCCCAGGGCTGATCTCCTTCAGAATGGACTGGCTGGATCTCCTTGCAGTCCAAGGGACTCTCAAGAGTCTTCCCCAACACCACAGTTTAAAAGCATCAATTCTTCAGTGCTCAGCCTTCTTCACAGTCCAACTCTCACATCCATACATGACCACAGGAAAAACCATAGCCTTAACTAGATGAACCTTTGTTGGCAAAGTAATGTCTCTGCTTTTGAATATGCTATCTAGGTTGGTCATAACTTTCCTTCCAAGGAGTAAGCATCTTTTAATTTCATGGCTGCAGTCATTTCTGTCCATGCATTCTGTTAAATTTTGAGAGTTTGATATTGAAACTCCAACTAATTATCTACTTAAAAAATAATTTTAATATACAGTGGAATTGTGTGTAACTTTGTTCTGTATTTTCCAAGTCTCCTGTAAATGTGTTACCATACTTTCATAATTTAAAACATTTAAAAAATACATTTACCAAAAAAAAAGCAATTGAAAAGTGGGCAGAAGAACTCAACAGACATTTTTCCAAGGACAAAATGCACATTAAAAAAAAAAAAACACGCTATCAGGCATGTAAAAAGATGTTCAACATCACTAATCATGAGGGAAATGCAAATCAAAACCAGAGTGAGAAATCAGCTCACACAAATCAGAATGACCGTCATCAAAGAGAACACAAATAACAAATGTTGGTGAGAATGTGCAGAAAAGGAACTCTTGTGCACGTAGGTGGAAGTGTAAAATCGGTGCAGCCGCTGTGGAAGACAGTATAGACCTAAAAAACCAAAAATAAGCCATACGACCTAAAGTTTTTTCTTTTATGAGCCTTCTCTGTTCAGCAGCACAGTCTATGCAAGTACATACATTCTTGGTTTTACCGTGAGAATTGTAGGTCTCATCTCATATTAGTGACTTGCCTTTACAACTATACTTATATTTATTTTATTTCCATATAAGGCACTTTAAAAATGACCTTTCTAGTGGTATATTTTAGAAAATTTTGAAAGAGATTTTAATATAATACACTAAAAATTTTTTTTAAAGATAAAGTCTTTTTAATAACATCTCACGATGAATTTAACTTGACAGTTGAAGCATGATGTGGTAACTATGTTATACTGTTTAATTCACAGATTTAGGAAAATGTTTTATTTTTAAAATATAACTAAGGTGAAAATAAAATTAAATATAACCAGGTGAGGCTGCATAGTTATGAGCAGTAAAGTACTAGGAAACAGTGACTGAAAATATAAAATTCTCTCTCACCAGTGGTCATTCATCACTTTGCTTTCAGAAGCCTAGAAGAAATTGCCTTCATTGTTTCACATCCAGTCTGGTAAAGCTAGGCATTTCTTAGCTTACTCAGTATAACCTTGAATTGCTGAAATAAGTGAATCGAAAGAGCCAAAGGTTTTTTCCTGTCTGAGACAGCCAAAGATGAACATATTGAGGATTTCCCCATAGAAGTCTACCTTGATAGACTATCGGGTACGCCTGAAATCAGTTTCCATGGGCGTTTTATATTCTTGTCGTATGAGTTCCAACCTATGCTCACCATTGTCTACTGGACATCTCCACTTCCAACACTGGTCCAATACTAACAAATGTCCGTGGATACAGAAATAGAAAGAATGCTGCTTGTACAGGAAAGTCAACTGCGGAGATGCCTAACTCCGTGGGGCTGCAACCAAAGCCGCACACTACGTGACCACGGCAGCAATGTGGCAAGTGCCTCAGCACACCTCCCGCTCGGTGCTGCACCCTGCCCCGCGTGCCAGACGAGCCCGGGGACGCACTGTGCGGCGCTCGTCCGCAAAACCAGCCAGCAGTGCCGGCAGCGACCGATCTCGTACTTATCTGCCCTGCTTTTCTCCATTCCTGCATCCTTTTGGATTTAGTTGATTTTTTTCTACTGTAACTTTTTTTCACTTTTTAAATGTTAAAATATATATATCAAGATTAACCATTTTAACTCATTTCTAAGTGTACAATTCAGTGACATTAAGAACATTCATATGTAACCTTCACCAATGTCAATTCCAGAATTTTTTTGTGATCCCAAATAGAAACTCTAACCATTAAGCAATTGTTCCTCATTCTGCCCTCCCCTAAAGCACTGGTAATGCTAGAAAAGTAATGCTCAAAATCCTTCAAGCTAGGCTTCAGCAGTATTGTGAACAGGGAACTCCCAGATGTCCAGGCTGGATTTAGAAAAGGCAGACAAATCAATGATCAAATTGCCAATTTGATCAACTGAACCATAGAAAAAGCTAGAGAATACCAGAAAAATATCTACTTCTGCCTCACTGACTACACTAAATCCTTTGACTGTGTGGATCACAACAAACTGTGGAAAATTCTTAAAGGGATAGGAATACCAGACCATCTTACCTACCTCCTAAGAAAGCTGTATGCGATCAAGAAGCAACAGTTAGAACTGGATATGGAACAGTAGACTGGTTTCAAATTGGGAAAGCAGTACAGCAATGCTGTATATCATCACCCTGCTTCTTTAACTTCTAGGCAGAGTACATCATGCGAAATGGCAGGCTAGATGAAGCACAAACTGGAATCAAGATTGCAGGGAGAAATATCAATAACCTCAGATACGCACATGACATTATTTTATGGCAGAAAGCAAAGAGGAATTAAAGAGCCTCTTGATGAAGGTGAAAGAGGAGAGTGAAAAAGCTGGCTTAAAACTCAACATTCAAAAAACAAAGATCATGGTTTCTGGTCCCATCACTTCATGGGAAATAGATGGGGAGAAAATGGAAACAGTGATAGACTTTATTTTCTTGGGCTCCAAAATCACTGCAGATGGTGACTGCAGCCATGAAAATAAAAGACTTGCTGCTTGGAAGAAAAGCTATGACAAATGTAGACAGTGTATTAAAAAGCAGAGACATTGCTTTGCCTACAAAGGTCCATGCAGTCAAAGCTATGGTTTCTCCAATCAGTTCAGTTCAGTCGCTCAGTTGTGTCCAACTCTTTGCAACACCATGGACTGCAGCATGCCAGGCCTCCCTGTCCATCACCTACTCCCAGAGTTTACTCAAACTCATGTCCCTCGAGACAGTGATGCCATCCCACCATCTCATCCTCTGTCATCCTCTTCTCCCACCCTCAATCTTTCCCAGCATCAGGGTCTTTTCAAATGAGTCAGTTCTTCACATCAGGTGGGCAAAGTATTGGAGTTTCAGCTTCAACATCAGTCCTTCAATGAATATTCAGGACTAATTTCCTTTAGGACGACCTGGTTGGATCTCCTTGCAGTCCAAGGGACTCTCAAGAGTCTTCTCCAACACCACAGTTCAAAAGCATCAATTCTTCGGTGCGCAGCTTTCTTTATGGTCCACCTCTCACATGCATACATGACCACTGGAAAAACCATAGCCTTGACTAGACGGACCTTTGTTGACAAAGTAATGTCTCTGCTTTTCAATATGCTGTCTAGGTTAGTCATAACTTTCCTTCCAAGGAGTAAGCATCTTTTAATTTCATGGCTGTAGTCACCATCTGCAGTGATTTTGGAGCCCAAAAAAGTAAAGTCAGCCACTGTTTCCACTGCTTCTCCATCTATTTGCCATGAAGTGATGGGACCAGATGCCACAATCTTTGTTTTCTGAATGTTGAGCTTTAAGCCAACTTTTTCCCTCTCCTCTTTCACTTTCCTCAAGAGGCTCTTTAGTTCTTTCCTTTCTGCCATAAGGGTGGTATCAACTGTGTATCTGAGGTTATTGATATTTCTCCTGGCAATCTTGATTCCAGCTTGTGCTTCATCCAGTCCAGCATTTCTCATGATGTACTCTGCACATAAGTTAAATAATCAGGGTGACAATATACAGACTTGATGTACCCCTTGCCCTATTTGGAACCAGTCTGTTGTTCCATGTCCAGCTCTAACTTGCTTCCTAACCTGCATACAGATTTCTCAAGAGGCAGGTTAGGTGGTCTGGTATTCTTGAATTTTCCAGTTTGTTATGATCCACACAGTCAGAGGCTTTGGCATAGTCAATAAAGCAGAAGTAGATGTTTTTCTGGAACTCTCTTGCTTTTTCAGTGATGCAACAGACATTGGCAATTTGCTCTCATTCCTCTGCCTTTCTAAATCCAGTTCAATCATCTGGAAGTTCACAGTTCATGTACTGTTGAAGCCTGGCTTGGAGAATTTTGAGCATAACTTTGCTAGCATGTGAGATGAGTGCAATTGTGCGGTAGTTTGAACATTCTTTGGCATTGTCCTTCTTTGGGATTAGAATGAAAACTGCCCTTTTCCAGTCCTGTGGCCACTGCTGAGTTTTCCAAATTTGCTGGCATATTGAGTGCAGCATTTTCACAGCATCGTCTTTCAGGATTCAAAATATCTCAATGGGAATTCCGTCACCTCCACTAACTTTGTTCGTAGTGATGCTTTCTAAGGCCCACTTGACTTCGCATTCCAGAATGTCTGGCTCTAGGTGAGTGATCACACCATCGTGATTATCTGGGTCATGAAGATCTTTTTTGTACAGTTCTTCTCTGTATTTTTGCCACCTCTTCTTAATATCTTCTGCTTCTGTTGGGTCCATACCATTTGTGTCCTTTAGTGAGCCCAGCTTTCCATGAAATGTTCCCTTGTATCTCTAATTTTATTGAATAGATCTCAAGAAAATGCCCTTACAGTGTAACAATCAACGCAGAGGATGCACAAATGCCTTGAGAGATGCTGAGCAGCTCTGTCTTGGGTTTGACTGCTGGAGTCCAGTAGCAGTCGCAGCAATCAGAGACTTCCTAAAGGCACTGCTGCAGTCTTGCTTGCTAAAGAGGTTCCTGTGTACCTTTTTTTAAAATAACTTCCTACACCTCTTATATACCATATGCAGTCCAGGAGCTCAAAGCAGCTGGAGGTGTGATGACTATTGCCTTTCACAGCTCCAGGGAAGACAATAGACAAAGGTTATTGGGAAACTGGTGCTTAGATCACATCTCACGATAATGCTCACGATGTGTGCGCTCAGTCGTGTCCGGCTCTTTGGACGCCATGGACTGTAGCCTGCCAGGCTCCTCCATCCACGGATTTTTCCAGACAAGAATACTGGAGTGGGTTGCCATTCCCTTTTCCACCCCATGATAAAGAAAATCCAAAATGTATAGGGGATTGTGTGGAGCCCTGGAATGGTTCCTGGAATGATAATTTAGTGGATGCCAGCTTACTGGAGAGAGACCCTCTACAAGACACTTATAAGAGACAAATGGGAGATCTGAAAAACAATGATTTTCACAGGGACTCAAACTCAAAGACCACCGTTAAATTTGTTCATGTATCATTTCATCGCCAGACGTGACCGTGTGCAGTTCACTTTGCGAGTGTTTGGTTTAAAGTCTCCAGTTCCATGACCAGAACAAAAGTTCCTGATTCTACATTTTCTACCACTTAATGCCCAAATAGGAAGAAGGAGAATCTGTGCTGGAAATTTCTCTGAGGCTGGCAGAGAAAGAAAATGCTCAGATATGCTATCCACAGCTTCTGATGCAGACCAGCTGGCAGAGGCAGAACTTCCTGAGGATGGTCAATGGAAAGTTTTCACAGGAAATGAGTTAGCAACTTTCTTTGCAGGGAGGGGTGAATATTTGGTTGCTGGAGGAAAAATCAATCAAGAAATTCTGATGTGAATAATTATATATTAGCCACCACAGTCTCCTCCAAAATTTTGAATTCAATTGCACTTTTTAAAAATTTTATTTTGAAAAAACATTACCAGATTTTAAATGGATTAGAAGTAGGATAAATGACCTAGAAAATGCGAAAGAAATCTTTTTTGAACTTTAAGAGTCTTTTGGTTTTCTGTGTGAAACTTCAGTTTTCAATAAAAATGGGGTGAGTACAGCTGTTGCTGTTGCTGAGATGTTACGTTAACTGGAAACCAGAACCGTGACATTGAGCCAGTAACCCATTAAGGTTTGTGAAAGATAGTCGTATTTCCAAAACTTTATATTTCTTATGTTATGCTCTGACTACCAACAAAGGTATATTTGAAAGTCTTCACAATATTGATTCTCCAAAAGAATATCTACCATATTGCATACATGGGACATTATTTCTTAATATGACAGTAGACAGCCTAATAAGAAATCTGTGCTTCCTGGGAATAAAAATGACCAAATGATTACATTTGTCACCAAACCCGGGTTCGGCAGTTCAGTGTTCAAAAGACAGTAATCAAGAAGCAAGTGTCAGCAGACAAGAAAGGTGTTTTAATTAGAAAAGCCAGCAATTGCAGAGAAGATCTGCGGAGTAGACTCATGTCCGAAGACCAAATCCACAGATTCTACTTGGCCATGACAGCTTTTAAAGGGAAAGGATAATCTTCCTGAAGGGGAGATAATCTCAGTGGTTCGCTGAGGCAGGAGGCTGGGCCCCACAGTGCTGTGGGCAGGAGGCTGGGCCCCACGGTGCTGTGGGCAGGAGGCTGGGCCCCACGGTGCTGTGGGCAGGAGGCTGGGCCCCACGGTGCTGTGGGCAGGAGGCTGGGCCCCACGGTGCTGTGGGCAGGCTGCCTGACTCTCCCTTCAGCTCTCGTCCTGCCTACCTGGTCTACCTGCAGGGTTGCTAATGGAGTTTTCGGAGGCAGAGAGTTCGTCATCCTTTAACTACTTAATTCTTTATTCTCACTTCTCTTTATCTAGGAAAAGAATAAACAGGTTAATTCAGTTCTTTACAGGTTAGAGGGGAACAGAAATGGGCAAAAGAACTGCTTTAACATTCGCTTTTCAAATGTCTTCAGACAAGCAGGACAAAACCAATGATCTCTGCGCAGAGACACGCACATCACCCAACCAGAGTGACGCTGCCTTACTGAAAGAAGTGTTGGAGAAACTCACTGAGGCTCTTCAATTAATTAATCAAGTAATCAATAGTTGCTCTAAGAAAGAAAGGGACAATTTCACTTGAGCCAATTTCAGGATTATGACCCAGGAGAGAGTCTTTCAGAAAGCTCTGAAAACTATTCGGCCTACTAGAGGTCAGAGAAGAGTTATGTCATTTTTGAAACTAAGGGTTATGTATCAGATGGCATGCTCATAGTTCACACAATCCAGATCTGCCTGTACAAGGCCATAGTGGGTCATCGTTACTCTTTCCAAGACTAAGAAAGAAGGTTCTCACCTAAGGAGGTCTAGTTAATGCAGACACACAGCACACACTAAAGGGGAAGAAGATGCCCAGACTGGGAGAAATTTTACTTTTTTTTCTTGTCTTACAACAAAACGTGCGTTTTATTTCACCACTCTGATTAAAGCTTTATTGAACCCAGTAAGAATAAAGCGGCCTGGCACCCCTTCCAGGTGGGAACCAGTGACCTGCTGCTTTCACTGGCACAGGGGACAGAGCAGCAGAGTTGCCTGGGCCTCGGTCAGCATCCTGTCTCATTCTCATCTGCCTGAGCGTCTCTTTTCATGTTATTTTATTCAGTTTTGGTCAACTAATTAACAAACTGTAAATTTGACATGAAATGATCTGAAGGGAAATTATCTAAACTTTTCATCATCTTGAACAAAAGTCACTACATTTGAGGTATCATAACATGTTGTTCTTCCTTTAATAAAAACACAACAATACAAAATTGAGTTTACTAATTAAAGTATGATTAAGTTTAATTTCAGTCTTGTAATTGTGTATAGCACACTTTAAAAGAGCTACGTGTTATGTGTAATTGCAGAGTTAGTTAAGGAAATTAATCCAATTAGCAACTGATGCTTTTGAACTCTGGTATTGGAGAAGGCTTTTGAGAGTCACTTGGACTGCAAGGAGATCAAAGCTGTCCATCCTAAAGGAAATCAGTCATGAATATTCATTGGAAGGACTGATGCTGAAGCTCCAATACTTTGGCCACCTGATGTGAAGAACTGACTCCTTAGAAAAAAGCCTGATGCTGGGAAAGACTGAAGGCAGGAGGAGAAGGGGACGACAGAGGGTGAGATGGTAGGATGGCATCACCAACTCGTTGGGCACGACTTAGAGCAAGCTCCGGGAGTTGGTGATGGACAGGGAAGCCTGGCATGCTGCAGTCCATGGGGTCACAAAGAATCGGACAGGACTGAGCTACTGAACTGACTGGCTGGCAAGAAAATAGCACTGTTCCCAGATCACTGTGGAAAGGTGTTAATGTTACATCACAGGTAGTTATTTACAATGAGAATGTCTACAGTAGGGCAGCTGGCATTTCTCTATGTGGTCTCAGCACCGTACACAATACAAAGCTGTGTACTGCCCCCTGCTTATTTAACTTCTATGCAGAGTACATCATGAGAAACGCTGGGCTGGAAGAAGCGCAAGCTGGAATCAAGATTGCGGGGAGAAATATCAACAACCTCAGATATGCAGATGACACCACCCTTAATGGCAAAAAGTGAAGAGGCACTGAGGAGCCTTCTGATGAAAGTGAAAGAGAAGAGTGAAAAAGTTGGCCTAAAACTCAACATTCAGAAAACAAAGATCATGGCATCCTGCTCCATCACTTCATGGCAAATAGATGGGGAAACAATGGAAACAGTGACAGACTTTATTTTGGGGAGTTCCAAAATGACTACGCCAAAGCCTTTGACTGTGTGGATCACAATAAACTGTGGAAAATTCTGAAACAGATGGGAATACCAGACCACCTGACCTGCCTCTTGAGAAATTTGTATGCAGGTCAGGAAGCAGCAGTTAAAACTGGAGATGGAACAACAGACTGGTTCCAAATAGAAAAAGGAGTACGTCAAGGCTGTATATTGTCACCCTGCTTATTTAACTTACATGTAGAGTACATCATGAGAAATGCTGGGCTGGAAGAAGTGCAAGCTGGAATCAAGATTGCTGGGAGAAATATCAATAACCTCAGATATGCAGATGACACCACCCTTATGGCAGAAAGTGAAGAGGAACTAAAAAGCCTCTTGATGAAAGTGAAAGAGGAGAGTGAAAAAGTTGGCTTAAAGCTCAACATTCAGAAAACCAAGATCATGGCATCTGGTCTCATCACTTCATGGGAAATAGTTGGGGAAACAGTGGAAATGGTGTCAGACTTTATTTTTTGGGGCTCCAAAATCACTGCAGATGGTGACTACAGCCATGAAATTAAAAGACGCTTACTCCTTGGAAGGAAAGTTATGACCAACCTAGATAGCATATTCAAAAGCAGAGACATTACTTTGCCAACAAAGGTCCGTCTACTCAAGGCTATGGTTTTTCCAGTGGTCATGTATGGATGTGAGAGTCGGACTGTGAAGAAAGCTGAGTGCCAAAGAATTGATGCTTTTGAACTGTGGTGTTGGAGAAGACTCTTGAGAGTCCCTTGGACTGCAAGGAGATCCAACCAGTCCATTCTAAAGGAGATCAGTCCTGGGTGTTCTTTGGAAGGATTGATGCTAAAGCTGAAACTCCAGTACTTTGGCCACCTCATGTGAAGAGCTGACTCTTTGGAAAAGACTCTGATGCTGGGAGGGATTGGGGGCAGGAGGAGAAGGGGACGACAGAGGATGAGATGGTTGGATGGCATCACCAACTCGATGGACGTGAGTCTCAGTGAACTCCGGGAGTTGGTGTTGGACAGGGAGGCCTGGCATGCTGCATTTCATGGGGTCGCAGAGTCGGACACAACTGAGCGACTGAACTGAACTGAAAATGACTACAGATGGTGAGTGCAGCCATGAAATTAAAAGACGCTTGCTCCTTGGAGGAAAAGCTATGACAAATCTATACAGCATATTAAAAAACAGAGACATTACTTTGCTGACAAAAGTTCATCTAGTCAAAGCTATGGTTTTTCCAGTAGTCATGTATGGATGTAAGAGCTGAGTGCCGAAGAATGGATACTTTTGAACTGTGGTGTTGGAGAAGACTCTTGAGAGTCCCTTCAACTGCAAGGAGATCCAACCAGTGCATCCTAAAGGAAATCAGTCCTGAATATTCATCGGAAGGACTGATGCTGAAGCAGAAGCTCCAATACTTTGGCCACCTGATGTGAAGAACTGACACATTGGACAAGATCCTGATGCTGGGAAAGGATAAAGGCAGGAGGAGAAAGTGTCGACAGAGGATGAGATGGTTGGATGGCATCACTGACTCGATGAACATGAGTTTGAGCGAGCTCTGGGAGTTGGTGATGGACAGGGAAGCCTGGCATGCTGCAGTCCATGGGGTCGCAAAGAGTCAGACACGACTGAGCGACTGAACTAAACTGAACTGACATAGTGCTCAACACTTGGCTCACAGGACAAATTCAGTACCCAGGCCAGCCAGGAGGGACAAGCTGTAGCTAGCAAGTCCCAGCCTTGTTTTGTTTATATTTTTCTCTAGGAATAACACCATGGGAACGAATATGTTCTCCTTGATTGAGCATATCAGAACTCAACTTTCTGAAATTTGGGGAAAAGGAATAATGAATGGGGCAAGATCAAAGCATACATTAGAAAGTAACAGTGAAAACAAACAGCAGAAAGGTCAGCAAGGCCATACAGGATATGCTTCTTGAGAAGGGTGAACCTACAACCACCCAATCGCAGGGGACAGACAGACTGTGGGCGAGTTGCTGACTCGTGCTTACTTGTTATCATAAGAGCAGATAGTGGGCCGGCTGTTGTCCTTTATTGGTAATCATTAGAGAGAGACCTAGCTTTAAGAGAGGTTGTTTTTTGCAGTTCAGTCGCATAGTCGTGTCCAACTCTTGGCAACCCCATGGACCGCAGCACACCAGGCTTCCCTGTCCTTCGCCATCTCCCAGGGTTCCCACTGAGTCGGTGATTCCATCCAGCCACCTCATCCTCTGTCGTCCCCTTCTTCTCCTGCCCCCAGTCTTTCCCAGGGTCTTTTCTAGTGTGTCAGCTCTTTGCATCATGTGGACAAACTAATGGACCTTCAGCATCAGCAACAGTCCTTCCAATGACTATTCAGGGTGGGTCTCCTCTGGAAGGTCGTAAATTACAAATCCAGTCCCTGCTGGCATGTCGTCCCTTAGGGTCCTATAGGAACTCGGAAGGAGATTTAGGAGAAATAAAAAGGAATGCAATACAGATTGTAAAATAAGATCTCTGAGATAAAGATCAAAAAGTTAAGGCCATTTTGTTCTGGAGAGGAAAGAGCTGTAGATGTGGTTTCATGTCTTGTTATTGAGACTTCTATTAAAGGACTCAACATAAGAAATCATAAGATAAGCTGTGCTCTATCTCCAGTGAGGACAGAAAATGAGGGACTCCAGATCTATTTTACTGGGGCCAATAAAAAAGCGTGAAAATTTGAGATTTAACTTAAGTGGGAATTGTCATGAAGTCTCCTATTTGAAGTCTTTTTTATTTTAAAGACAATAAAAAATTAAGAACTTTCCTGGTTGTCCAGTGGTTAGGAATCTGCCTTCCAATGCAGAGGACACAGGTTCAATCCCTGGTTGGGAAACAGATCCCACAGGCCACCGGGCAACTGAGCCTGCCTGCTGCAACCGCTGAGCCCACAGGCCACAGCCAAGAACTGATGGAGCCAAAAACAAACGAATAACTTTTTTAAAAAGCAAATAAATCATTTAAAACTTAAGAAACATACTGAATGACTTTTGAAGGTTCCTTTCAACTCTTGCTTTTTTAAAAACTCGTGTGGGAACAAAGATGATGTAAAGAACACTGAATGTATTAATAAACTTTTAGCTCCATATCTAGAAGAATTAACCCACAAAATAGGTTTTGTATATTTTGCGTAGTAGACACATGAGTGTAATGAATTAAGACCTGCTTGGATGTTATTTTTAATTTAACCTGGCAAATTGAGACATGAACACCATTTTGTTCACCTTGAAAAATGTAGAGCATTAAAAGGACACCTGAGGATTTAGTTTTAAATATAAAGGGTTATTTGGATGTAGTAACATCAGCAGACAGAGGTTCCAAGAGGTTGGATATTTTGGAATATCTTTATAAGGAATGGACCTCTCATTTCTGAAGCAGGTTGCTTCTGAAATTAGAGTTGTACTATGAACCGTTCCTATCATTATTTCTTTCAGTCTCCCACTGATGTTAGTGATGCTTGAAAAATCCAAATTCTGCTTGGATATGTTTATTTTATGCCTTTTTCTACCTCCCTCTTTCCCTAGGAGTCCTTCCATATTGTGCTCTAGGATCGAGTTATTGCCCTGCTACATTACCGATACCACATCTCAGCTGTGTTCATTTAGAATGCTTCAAACTTACTGATAGACTACATTTGTTTATGGGAAAAACTCCCCAAATGAAATATTACTACACATCTCTCAGAACCCCTAAAATTAGAAGAACTGATCATACTGAGAGAGTTGACTTAGGCAGGTTAATAAGGAGTCCAGGCCTAAGGCCCCTTTAAGGAGGAGGCAAACATTCTTTCTTTTTCACAGTCTTTGCCTTAGACAGGCAGCCTTGTAGGCAACAGTGTCTCTCCTTCAAAGGCATGCGTTTTTTTGAACTTTATATATGTTATGGGAAAAGCTCTGGGTAAGAACTTCCACAGCCTTGAGCTCGGGGTTTACCTGTTCCTTCTGACTAATCTCATGCTGATGTCATCCCAGGATGTATGTTACAGTAAAGGGTTTGTACAAAATTCTCACAACCTTGAAATATCTTTCATCTATTCTCAGCAGCTAGTTGACAAGTATAAACCACTTGAACCAGTGAGGCGGGGACTCTCCTGTCCCCTTCTAATGTCCACGTCAAAAGCCTTTTCTGTCACTTTCACTTTAAATAAAATCTACGAAAAAAACTCTGAGTGACCGAGAAGGTCTTTGGTCCCAGAGTTAAACCCTCTCTTTCAGAGACCACAAATCCGGTGACATGGTCCACCATTCACCACTAAGCTATCAAGACCAGGTGTTGGTGAGGAGCTCAAGAACTGAAACTCTCTCCCACTGCTGGTGGAATGTGAAATGTTTAAACCATTTTGAAAAAACACTTTGGCAGTTTTAAAAAATGCTAAGCATACACCTACCATAGGATGCAGCCATTCCACACACACTCAGCCAAGAGCTATGAAAGCACGTTTCCATACAAGGACTTGCATACACATGCACATCGCTGCTGTACTTAACATGGCCAAACATCCACCAACAATGGACAGAAAAACTGGGATAGCTGTGTGATGACAAGGTCAGCGATAAAAAGGAATGGACTGCTGAACACACTGCCGTATAGATGAATCTCAAAATGATTATGCTGAATGAAGCTAGACAAAAAGAACTACTTGATGTGTGATTCCATTTGTATAAAATCTTCAGAAATCCAACTTAATACATAATGAGAAAAAGCAAATTGGAGACTGTCTGGAGCCAGGGAGGAAAGGGCTGGAGGGATTACAAGGTCCCACAAGGAAACTCTGGGGAGTGGTGGATATGCTCACTACATTGATGGCGCTGACACCTTTGGGCTGCAGTCACAGAGCAAAGCTTACCCCTAGCGCGCCACCCAGCCATTCCACTCTGAAAGCACGTCTCCACGCGAAGACTCATCGGTAACCAGAGAGGGTCAGTGATGATTCTTTACCAAGAATGTAGTTTCTTCAGAAAACATCAAGAAGCTAGCTTCGGTTTCTTGCTCATATTAAAAATGAACTACCTCCATTTTTTACACTTTCATTTAAAATGTACTACAATTATATTCATTGGTTCATTCAGCTTTTTCTTTGTGAATATTAGATGTCACGTACTGATCAAATTCACAGTTAGAACTTCTGCCCCTTTACCTGTTATTCCTAACATGCCTGGTTTTCCAGTGTCTGAGTTTCACCATGTGCGAGTTTAGCCATTGTTGAATCATTTTCTGCTATTCTTCCTAGCAATAAGTTTAATTACGAATTCTAACTTTTGAGAATACTGGTCATGCCTGAGAATCCTGTAAGGAAGTAAGCATATTCCTCAGATGCCTGACCCCTTTTGGGGGTTCTGCACACAGCTGTTCCATTTCCTCCTGCTCCTCCTGTCCCCGTGCAGAGCCTTCTGCTCCAGAATCTGTGAGCCGTTCTCAGGGCTAGAGCATCCGCAGGAACATGAAGGCAGATCAGAGAGTCTCACTTCACTTACAAACAGCCTCATTCATAATTTAAAAACGAAAATGTAAGCATCAGTTAGGTTGGCAAGGATTGATGAATTTGCTGTGAACCAGTGTTGGCTTAGATGTGGGGAAATGTGTTGAAAGACTAGAAGTCCCCTTCTGGGACACCACGGGCTCATAAATGCCCCTGTTGTGGAGCACAGTTAGAGACAGGGGTCCACGTGTGCTAATATGGAAATGTCTGCATTTGATAAATGGAAAAGGAAGTCAAAGAGTAATATGGACAAGGAAAATAGAAGAAGGGGATTAGGTTCTATTCACGTGCATGAGAAGCTTGCACAAGCCATACGAGAACCCACTGCCTGTTCTCTGCAGGCTCCCGGCAGAGTGCTTCTTGAGCTTAGCCCTGTCCCTCCAGGAAGGAGACCCAAGTGTCAGCTGCAGATCACAGGCCCAGGGGGGAAATTTTCCACCTCGAGGAGGAGAGAAGACACAACTAAAGACAGAGGCCTCTCGTGGGTCTGTCTCTCTGCACCAGGAGAGCATGGCCTCCAGCAGACTTGGACCCACATCCTTCATTTTCAGTCAGCTCACCTCAAGGGAGTGTGCGGCCCCTTGATTTAATATGCAGAGACACCAGCATTTAATAATTACCTGGACTATGACCCCAGGTCATCTTGTTCTAGTTAAAAACCACAGCTGACTTTGGCAACTACAAGCTGGCACTTGCCATCCACCTCCACAAGAATGAACTCAGGCGCCGCTCCAGCCGCTGACCTTCAACACCCTCTGAGCAGAGTTTAGGGTGGAGGGCAGAAATGAGGCTCTTGGCGCTCCAGGAAAACTAACAGGACCGGTCTTCAGACAGTTAGATATTTTCAGGAGCTGGCTTTACGAAGCCAACTCTTCAATCTCCTCATATCTAGAGTAGCACTAAAATCCTTCAGGATGATGTCTGCTCCTCATGACCAGCAGGAATCTTCAGGAGACCAGCAGAAAGCTCTAAATAAAATGTGCTTGATTGCATGTACTCCCCCTTCACCAAAAATCTCACAGCTACTGACCTTCCCCCACTGCCTCTTTGGAGCAGTTTCTCAGAGCTATCTCAAGTGCCGTTTCTCATGCTAGAGTCTTCATTTTGCCCCAAATAAAACTTAACTCACAACTCACGTTGTGTTTGTTTTTTTTTTTAAAGTCAACATCATTAGTACAATACAAGGGTGAATGGAGGCAGGGTAGACTTGATGAGGGATTAAGTTGGGGAGGGCATACAGGAAGAAGTCCAGAAAGCGTCTCTTAGTGTATATATATTTATATTTGTATTTATATCCATTTATTTCATCTTTTTTTCCCTCAGGAGTGAGGGCTTCACTGGGTCCGTTGAGAATGGCTTCAGATCAGGAGGAGGCATGTTGTCCTGGAAGGCCTGTGGCTTCCATTTCATAATTGCTCTTTTCGTTAAGAAAGGTCTTTCCCTTCAAGACCTCTATGAGCTGCTGCAGTCGCTTGGCAAAGGAGAGTGCCTGGGGAGGCCTAGTGGAAGGCTGCGGTGGGGGTGGTCGTGGGGGTGGGGGGGGAGGTGGGACTGAGGGTTGGGGGCTTAAGGGACGTGGGGGTTGGGCCACGGCAACAGCTTGCTGAGAGGGAGGTGGTCGAGGAACGTGTTGGAAGAACCAAGGTGGGCGAATGGAAGGCTGAACCGAGCCAGGGCTTGCTTGGGCTGCTGGAGTAGAAGCAGGGGGAGTGGTGGGCAACTGAATCATGTGCACCGTGTTAGAGCCTATCTTGGAGGCAATCCAGTTCAGATAGGACCAGGTAGACGTGTAGACTCCAGGGCGCTTAGCTCGGGCACAGCCTACCCCCCAGCTTGTGATTCCCACGACCACATAGCTGTTTTCCACGCTGTCTTTGCACATGAGAGGCCCGCCGCTGTCCCCCTGCCCAGAAGGATACAGAAGTCACGCTCTGCCTGAGCCACTCTCCCTGCCCAGAAGGGCCGTGGCCTCTGGGCAGGTAATTTCTGCAGTCACATGGCCTCCTGCTGCCATGAACACAGGCAGTTATGGCAGAGTTTGAGGTGGTGCCAACAACTTCTTTGGGGCTGTGAGAAGGGGAGGGATTTTCATGGGTTTTCTTGCACTGATAGGGAGGACAGACAAACCCATGTGTCTGTGTATGGTTTTATGTGGGTACATGAACGTGTGTGTGCAAGTGGATTTGACCCTTTTGCATTCTGGTGAAGAGAGGTAAATGTTCTCTTCTGGGCGGTGTTCAGAGGATATGATCTCTGTGTGAGGGTGGAAGAAAGCTCTAACTATGGTGACTGAGTCTTTGTTGGGCAGCGTGTGCATGTCACCACCCAAGCACATAGTGACTACAGGCAGTGGAAAACAGGACCAGGGAGGTTTGCTCAGGGATCCAGAAAGGAAGTGTCCACGAGCACACCCAGTGGAGAGTTACCTGGCAGGTGTCAATCTTGCCTTCAGGGTACCCTGCGCACACGTTGGTTGAACGAATGCGCCCATTGTACCATCTGGTCGAGTTACATAAGTCGAGGTCGATAAGGTCCACGTGCGCCTCCTGCAGCACAGGTGATGTCCTGCGGGCTACAGCCAGGTGACTCAGTGATCAGTAAGCACAGGAGACATCTGGGAAAGCCCTGCCTTCCTCCCGCCACTGAGCCCCCAATGGCCTCAAATGCTCCACTTGAACCTAAGAGCCACGCAAGCCTATGCCCCCGGCATCTCCTTATCCACTCCTGAAGGGAAGAAAGCACAGCTGGAAGAGCACACAAGACTTGGGAGATGGAACTGGAGGAGAAGGAAGTGAGGGGACTGTGGACAGACGACAGAAGGAGGGCAGTGGAGGCAGCTGAAGACTCATATACGTGAAGGGTGGATGCTGGCTTATGGAAGTTTGCTATGCTATTAACAATTATAACAAGGACATACTGAGCACTTACTTTGAGTCACACAGGCTTCACTCATTCACTCCTCACAGGCACTTCATGAGTTAGAAACAGTTATTCCCCTTTTCTCCAATCAGGAGATTGGAATGCCACTTCCCAAGGTCACAGTAGGGAACCCTGGACTCACACCAAGGGTTTTCCTCTCTAGACTCAAGTCCAGGACACGCCTTTCATTCCGGCTGTAGGTCATCCCCTGCATTCTAGCCTCCATCCGGCTGGGACGGGACCCCCAGGGCTTGGGCCAATAAGCCCCTTCTGTGTGCCTCAAATCTCTATTCAGATATGGAGGCAACAGACCTACAGTGCTGCCTCCACACACAGCAGGCCTGTCAGGGGCACAGGCGGTTGAAATGACCATTGAGGCCAGGTCAGAACTTCCTTTATAGCCTCAGATGCTTGGCCATGACCAGGGGTTAGGAAAACCCCAGCCTGCATTGTGGCTGGAGCAGCCAACATTGCATCTTGCCTGGAGCCCAAACCGAAGGCCAGGTACTGGAAGATGATGCTGTGAAAGTGCTGCACTCAATATGCCAGCAAATTTGGAAAACTTAGCAGTGGCCACAGGACTGGAAAAGGTCAGTTCTCATTCCAATCCCAAAGAAAGGCAATGCCAAAGAATGCTCAAACTACCGCACAATTGCATTCGTCTTACGTGCTAGCAAAGTAATGCTCAAAATTCTCCAAGCCAGGCTTCAACAGTACATTAACCATGAACTTTCAGATGTTCAAGCCGGATTTAGAAAAGGCAGAGGAACCAGAAATCAAATTGCCAACATCCGTTGGATCATACAAAAAGCGAGAGAATTCCAGAAAAACATCTGCTTTATTGACTATGCCAAAGCTGTTGACTTTGTGAATCACAACAAACTATGGAAAATTCTTCAAGAGATGGGAATACCAGACCACCTGATTTGCTTCCTGAGAAATCAAGGTCAAGATATGCAGGTCAAGAAGCAACAGTTAGAACTGGACGTGGAACAACAGACTGGTTCCAAATTGGGAAAGGAGTATGTTAAGCCTATATATTGTTTCCCTGCTTATTTAACTTATATACAGAGTACATCATGTGAAATGCCAGGCTGGATGAAGCACAAACTGGAATTAAGATTGCCAGGAGACATATCGGTAACCTCAGATATGCAGATGACAACACCCTTATGGCAGAAAGTGTAGAAGAACTAAAGAGCCTCTTGATGGGAGTGAAAAAGCTGGCTTGAAATTCAAGATTCAAAAACAGAAGATCATGGCATCTGGTCCCATCACTTCATGGCAAATAGATGGGGAAACAATGGAAACAGTGACAGACTATTTTCTTGGGCTCCAAAATCACCGCAGATGGTGACTGCAGCCATGAAATTAAGACAGTTGCTCCCTGGAAGAAAAACTATGACAAATCTAGACAGAATATTAAAAAGCAGAGACATTGCTTGGCCAACAAAGGTCCATCTAGTCAAAGCTATGGTTTTTCCAGTAGTCATGGATGGACATGAGAGGTAGACCATAAGGAAAGCTGAATGCTAAAGAATTGATGCTTTTGAACTGTGGTGTTGGGAAAGACTCTTGAGAGTCCCTTGGACTGCAAGATCAAACCAGTCCATCCTAAAGAAAATCAGTCCTGAATATTCATTGGAAGGACTGATGCTGAAGCTGAAACTCCAATACTTTGGCCACATGATGAGAAGAACTGAGTCATTGCAAAAGACCCTGATGCTGGGAAAGATTGAAGGCAGGAGGAGAAGGGGACAACAAAGGATGAGATGGTTGGATGGCATCACCAACTCGATGGACATGAGTTTGAGCAAGCTCCGGAAGTTGGTGATAGACAGGGAGGCCTGGCGTGCTGCAGTCCGTGGGGTCACAAAGAGTCAGACACAGCTGAGCCACTGAACTGAACTGAACTGAACTGGAGCCCAAGAGCCAAGGCGACTGTACCCTCTGAATCATGTGGTCCCACAGGCAGGAGAATCTCAACGGCCCTGCCATAGCAGCACCCACAGCCAGTCACTGCCCAGAGGGTTTGAACACCATGTGCGGTACAGGTGGGAAGGGGCAGACTCGGAGTGTAAGGCCAGCAGGGAAGCCCATGGAGCACCGTGGCTGGGGAGGGCACCAGCAAGCATTCAGTGGATGGCTGCTGAACACATGTCTGCAAGGCTTCGGTTATGTTCCCAACTTCCTTAGCCCCCACTTTTCCTTCCCACCTAAGCAGCATGGAGGGTTTCACACATTCATTGCCCTTTAGGTACAGGTGACATGGAACTAACAAGCACAAGCCTGGCTTGTTGGCCATTAAAGTGACCCTTTAAATCTATGGCAGAGCCTACAGCCTTGGAAGCCACGCAATTCATTGTTAAGAGACAGGTGTCCTGAGACACAAAAGAGCTTTCTCAATCTCAGCACCTTGGTTTTAAATATCAAATGCCAAAAATCCTGCAGAAACTAAAAGTCTGATGGAAAAAGAGACCGATTCCCAAAAGTACTCTTCCAGCCCCAAAGCATCTGAGTTCAAGGAAGTGGTAGGTCCGGATAAAGAAAGGTCAGAAGGAGTATCACAGGAGCCTGGGGGTTTCTTTAAGACTTGGCCCTGGAAGACCCAGGTTCAATCGCTGGGTTGGGAAGACCCCCTGGAGAAGGGAATGACTACTCACTCCAGTATTCTTGCCTGGAGAATTCCAGGGACAGAGGAGCCTGGCGAGCTACAGTCCAGGGGGGTCCCAAAGAGTCAGACACAACTGAGCGACTAAACACTTTCACTTTTTAAGGGATGGGTTTGCAAAAACAAACAAACAAAAAGGGATGGAAACTGCATTAAATTCAAGGTGATTCTAGAACAAAGAGGCCTTGTGTGACATCCAGGATATAGACGGGAGCCTACAATTCTCCTGAGCAAAAGGAGAGCAGAGGTGGGGTTGAGGGGTTGTTGGATGGAAACCCTGAGATCAGCCTCCCAGGGACTGCAAGAACCCCCGAAAGCTGAGGACAAGGTTGGAGAGGTGGACAGAGCAGGGCAGGGGGTGGAGCAAGAAGAAAGTGTGCGCTTGCTCTGGGAGCCGCGGCAGAGCCACGGACACCAGCAGCCAGACAGAGGCTGACACCCCAGGCCAGGGAAGAGGCTGTGAGACACCCTCCCCGCAAGGCGGCACAGACAGCGGTCCTACCAAAAACCAAAATCAATTTTGAGGGAGGAGAAGATAGAAGACACAAAAAACACTGAGGTTTAAACCCCAGGAGGCCCAGATTTTCCACCAATGAACAGATGTTCCATCAGTGAACAAAGGAGACTGAGCGCCAAGTCAATTTCAATCATACGTTCACACCTGTGACACGACTGGTGAAAATTCACGTGCCCGCCTACGGGAAGCTGAACGCGCAGCTCACGCACAGAGGCCTGTTCTACTCGGTCTTGCCCCACTGGCAGAAACATGCTGCCCAGGCTGCTGACCCACACAAAGTCATGCCCAGCAGCAGCAGCCCCTTTCGCCGTCTACAGAGGACGCTTGCAGTAACAGCTGGGTGGGACTGACAGCCAAGGGTCGGGGGCAGAGATGGCCAGGAGGGGCCACGCACAGGAGTTGCAGAGCTTGGAGACCATGTGACCTGGCCCTTCCATTTACAGATGGGGAAACTGAGGCATGGAGACGGAAATCCCATCCAGAGCCCTTCTCCACATGCTGCCTGCCTCAAGGCATGACCCCCACCTCCAGAGGCAGCCCTGGAGCTCCAGGCCCAGCCTTGACCCCATTCCAAAGATGCCGAGGTGCTCTTCTGTGCATGCTGCCCAGCCACCCCTGGTGGCCACCCCAGCCACTGGCAAGGGGCCCTGGACACAGAGCTTTACTCTCAGTTTCTCTGGCTGTGAAAGGGGACGGTGACAGGATCCACTCACAGCACAGGGCTAGGGACTGGGTGGGGCTTGGGCAGGCATCAACGGATTTCCCCTTCACCTAAGACCATGTCAGTGGGGTTTGCCCCGCCCGTACTCACCATTCTCTTTTAAGAATCCCCAGCCAGCCACCCAGCATGTCTGGGGAACTCTGGGTGGGCCTGCCCTAAACTGAGGCAGGCAGCCTGGTCCAATGAAGTGCCCACAGATAACAGGAGGGGTGATCTTTATGAGAGCAATGTCGTTGGCCTCTGAGCTCGCGGAGTATTTCTCATGAATGATGATTTTCTCAACATATCTCTCCTGCAGAGGTGGCTTCACTGGCTTATTGCTCCCCCACTCAACTTCCTTAGCTCCAAAAATCAGCCTCCAGTCGGTCACTTTTCTGTGGGCACAGAGGTAAGCCAGGTCACACTGGCTGCAGACTGGCTGATGACCATGACCCTCGGAGGGCCCCATCCCCAGCAGGTCCGGGTCAACCCCTCAGTCTGGTTGCCACTAGGCCCAGAGCCTCAGGGACCTTTGCACTGAGACCCTTGGAGAATGCCCAGTTCTAAGAAGAGCCTTTCTGAAGACCCCTGCTGCGAGTTCCCGCACATACTTTTTGATCCTGAAGCAGTGAGCGGCAGTGAGCAGCCAGTGGGCGTTCAGCAGGGAGCCTCCACACACGTGGTACCGCCGGTTGTTGTGGTACGTGAAGATCTGGAGGCTGACCATCCAGGGCCAGGACCCGTGGGCAGCGTCTTGCCCGCCGATGATCCGCATGCCCCCCTGCCGGTTCTGCCTGAACCGTATCCCACAGGGGCCACTGAGGAGAGACCACAGGCACTGTTCAAGTCAAGGCCATCCTGGCGCCTCCGCAGCGGGGGGAGAGGGGCCTGAGGCTGGTCACAGGGGGAGCAGCCATGGGGTCCCGAGCCAGCTGGGGCAGCCCCAGGGTGAGGGTCCAGGGGACGCAGCTGAGCAGCGGTGCTGGGGGCCGTGCCGGGACAGGTGGCCAGGGGCTTCGGGAAATGTTAGGTGGGGGGGAGTTTTCTCAGGTCTTGAGGTCACAAGGTGGGGACAGAGGGGCCACAGGCAGCTAGGACAGACCAAGGGCCCTAGCAGTGCGGGAGATGGCTGGGCAGGAGAGGGAGCTAGCGTGGGCGTGAAGCAGGTGACCCTGGTGGAGGCTCAGGAAGGAGCCAGAGGGGCTCGGAGCTGCAGGGCTGGGCTGGGCGGCCGCAGGAGGAGAGCTGCGCAGGTGGAAGTGACCCGGGGGAGGAGTGCAGGGCGGGGCGGAGGTGAACGTTCAGGGCTCTGTGTCACCGGTGAGAAGCAGGGAGTTTCTGGGATTGCAGGGTACCCTGTGGGCTTGGGAGTCTACACATGGAGTGGGGGTCCCCGAGGTGCTGCATGAGGATGCCCTGGGATCTCTGGGGTCAGCACAGGGCTGAGGGGAGGTGCTTCCCAGGGTCTGCAGGACTCAATGTTCAAGAGGCAGTGAAGCCAGTCACTGGTGGGGACAAGGGCACCGTGGAAACCGGCCTGTGCTTTGCGGAAGCCCCAGAGTTCCTCTCAGGAGGAAGCTCTAGATGCCAGGGGCCCTGGGGGCTCCGGGCTGAGGATGGTGGGAGCAGGGAAGGTCCGAATTGGCGATGTGGGGCAAAAGCGCTGTGAGACCCGGGGGAATGCTAAGGCCCCAGCTTGGCTTTCTGCAGAGCCCCAGACAGAGGGAGTCTGGACGGGGTCTGTTACTCAGAAGACACCCTCCCCCCACCCAAGTTGTCTGACACTTACTCACACGTGGTGTTATCTCTGGCGACCACAGATACTGCCAAGACCAGCAGAACGGCAGTTGGCAGCATCTCTGCCAAAGTCCTGCCCCAGCCAGGCCTGGAAGCCCAGTGACCTCACAAAGCTTTATGGCCTTCCGACCAATCAGCAGGGTGACGTCCCACCCCCACCCTCCAGAAACCAGGCCTGGCGGTTCATGCTGGAGCGACTTCCGACGTCTTGCACAGCCTCCCCCAGCCCTCATGCAAACTGTAACCACGGTCAGCCCCCTGTGAGACCTCCAGCACGTCAGCAGCTCAAGGGAGTTGGGCTCTACAGACTGACAGACCTTAACCCCGTAGGCGGCAAACTCTTTCTCTCTGCCAAGGCTGTGCTCTCAGCACATTTTTTGAAGACCATTTTGACTTTCCCTAGTTTAAAACTATGAAGCCCACTTTTCTGTCCACAAAGTCTCATATCTTCTACCTGGATCTCTCCAGGTCTCCTTTAAATGGGAACTACGCGAAGCAGAAAATTGTCTTCTGTACCTGAGTGTCAGGAATTCTCAGCACAGTTACCTGAATGTCATGAAATAATGCTTCTGCTTGTCAGGAGACAGCATCTCATATCCCAGAACAGAAAAATGCTCAACTCACCTACCTGGATGTTAAAATTCTACCTTCCCTGCAAGAGCGTGATGAGGTGACATCTCTCCCTGCTGGAGGAGCAGTCTCGGCGCCTGTACCTGGGCACAAGGTCTCAGCTGGCCTATCTGAATGTCAAGGAGTCACTCCTCACTTACGTGACGGTCACGAGGCACCACCTACCTCTCCTACCCAAGTGTCAGGACACCTCCTGTCCTCTTTCCAGGTACAAAGCGTTTCAGATAGTCAGATGACCTCACTTCTTCTACCTGAGCATCTTCTCTAACTGAACGTTCTGATTGCAAGGTGGGTGGATGGCATCACCAACCTGAGGGACATGAGTTTGAGCAAGCTCCGGGAGTTGGTGATGGACAGGGAGGCCTGCTGTGCTGCAGTCCACGGGGTCGCAAAGAGTCAGATACGACTGAACGACTGAACTGACTGAATTTCTCATCTCATGTAACTTTCACGTCACATCCCCCTCAACTGAACATCCAGTAGGTCGCACATATCTTACTTGCTGATGGAAGCTATCATCTCCTCCCCCTGACTGTGAGGATCTCTCCTTTCTTCCAGCTCAGGACCAAAGACCTCAGACGGGAGCGTGACTTTGTCCCATCTTCTCTACCTGAGAACCAAAAGGTCTCACAGCCTCGGAGTGTCAGGAGGTTGCGTCTCACCGCTGTGAGTGCTCTGCAGCTTCAACTGACACACCGCAATGCTGGGGTTCCCGTGCCCCCACTTGACCGCCAGGCAGTCTCCCGGCTCCTGCTGGAGGAGGTCCTGTTCTCCCTGTCGGAATCCTGAGCTTTCATCTTCTCTACCTGAGCACCACGAGGTCTCCTCTCCTCTACATAAGTGTCCAAATTTTCCATCTCAACGGCCTGTCTGAAGTCTTTCCTACCCTTCCTGAGTATCTTGAGGTCTCATCTCCACTATCTGAGGGCCATGAAATCTCGTATCTCCCATTTGAGCACAAGCAGGTCTTACAGGCCCTGAGTGTCGGGGGGTCTTGTCTCCACCTGACACGCCTCATCTCTTCTGCTCTGTATCTGGAGGCCCTGCCTCTTCTCTCTGAGTGACCAAGGGGTCTCCTCTCTCCCGCTGTAGCACAAGCACATCTCATCTTCCCTCTGTGAGCCTCCTCATCCCTGGGCATCAGGCATCTCCATCTCTCCTGTCTAATCGTCAGGACATCTCATTTCCTCTCCAGAGTCCAGAGACATCCTCTCATGCACTTCGTTGTCAGGAAGTTACCATTTTCTCTACATGACTGTCCCTAAATCTACTCTCCCTGCAGGTCAGAAGGTCTTGTCTCTCTTATTACAAAGCCAGAACATGCCTTTCATCTTTATTTACTAGGAAGTGACAAGGACTTATCCCCCTGGTGAGAAGCAGGATGATTTAATTTCCTTACTTGAGTTCAGTATTCATTAGTTCCCTTCCTGTCAGGCAAGAGGTTTTATTTCCCTGATAAAAATGCAATCGGATCTCAAGACTATCAGCTATTTGAGTGGCAAAAGGTTTTAATCCCTGCTGCTGCATGTCGAGGTCTCCTTCTCCTCACCCTGAGCGTGAGGGGCATTTGTCTCCCCTCCATCGGTTTCAGGGCTCTTAGGTACCGTGTCTATTAAGGGTCTCTAACTCCCCATGCCTGAGTGTCACAGATCTTGTTTCTGCTACTTGAGTTTCAGGAGGACTCTTGCTCAATACGTAAGTTTCCAAGGTGTCTTTCTGTCTCTCTCTCATCGCAGGTGGCCTCACCTCCTCTACCTGAAGGTCTGCAAGGTTCTATTTCACCTACCTGAGAACTTGCTTATTTTAACTCAGTAACAGATTGTGCCTAATAAAGTAATCAAAAAAGACTTTGAAAATATAGTTCAAGAAATGGCAGCAGGAATTCAATAAGTGATGTTACAGTTTTGACTGTTAAAGATTATCCAGGTGTTTTTACAGGATTTTGATGGGCATAAAATTGAAATGGTATTTAGATTCATGTGAATCCTGTAACAGAATGATGTAACCATTTATTTTAAATGTTAATATGTACAATTTTCTGGAAATCATAACGTTTGCAAGCTTGTTTGCAAGCTTTTTAAAATATAAGATGAAAATGTAAAATAAAAGTTTCAAAATGGAAAGGGGTACCCAGATTTTCAAAACATTTAGGGGTTATGCAATAACAAAGTTTGAAGACCCAGTGTCTAGATTTTAGAAGAAAACTCTTGTGTGACTCTGCAGAGCAGCAGCCCCTTCTGACTCTTAAACAGGCTCTAGTCTCTGCTCCCAGACACAGTCGTATGCTGAGTGTCTCACATACAGACCGGCAGCTTCAGCTGTGTCATTAAATCTAACGGAAGAGGGACTTCGTTTGCCTCCTCCACACTGTTCTGAAGAGCAAGGGAGAGACAGGAAGGTACAGGACAGTTAAGCTTCTGGGAACACAGGATGGGGTCTCAATGGCTCCTGGTGGCTTGGCTCAGGCCAAGGTGGAGGTCCCAGCACGGGGTGGGGGGGTGCAGAACAAGGGGTCCCCCCTCGTGAGGCTCCTTCTCCCCGTTCTCGAGCCCCACCCTCCCCAGCCCCGCGAGCCCCTCTCGCTTCCCCAGCCTCCTTCCTGCCCTGGCTCCCTCTGCACGCCCCCACCTGGGCCATCCTGTGCCCACCCCCAGCCCAGCCCCAGCCAGCTCCCGCAGATCCTGCCTCATTTCTCCCAGCCTGCTAACTCCCACCCACCCGGTTATTCTCCAGCATATGATACTCCCTGCAGAGCAGGACCTTCCTCATCTGTTCAGCCTCAGTGCCCAGAGCTGCCCACAGGACCTGTAGGGTGGTCAGCGGTGAGGGCCACCCACAAAGCGCTCTCTGCTCCAGGCTGCAGACAGCATGCTGGTGAGATGCTTAGGGCCCCTGAGGGGATAAAGCTGGGACATTCTGAGGTCGTGAGGGGGCAGGAGGAAGCAGAGAGTCCACCGTCCTGAGTGAGAAAGTGTCTGCCCAGAGGCACTGGGAGGCTGCAGCTCACTCAGCGCCATGACCCTCTGCCATCCCACCACCTGCTCCTCTGATCAAGGCTTCTCTTGCCAAGTCCCGGTCTTGAAGGTTCTGACTCATTTTCTGAGGCACTGAGGTGTCTTCTGACCCGTGGGATATCCGTCTTCTCCCCAGGACCCAGGGTCAGTATGGCAATGCCATTTCCATGCCATGATCCCACTGCTATGCCTGCTGGACTGGCCCCCAGGTCCGAGCCCAGTTCCAGCCGGACGCAGGGTCCCACGTGCGGCTCAGAGGAGGCTGACCCGCAGCTGCTGCAGTGCTTGGGCTCAGGGAATTCAGAGACCCCCCTGTGCCTCCACATTCAGACCCTCCCAGGTCCCCACTTCCTTCTAGGCCACTTCTGTTGGATGACCACAGTTTCCAACTTGAAAATGAAGCCAAAAATGTGAAAATATGAAAATTAGAAATTGTGGGGCTTTCTAGACAGATTGCAAGCCTCTTTCAAGGTCCCACTGCCAGTGGTCACCATCTCAGCCTCACAGGGGCCTTTGCCTTCCCGAGCAGGCCTTCCAGACATCCACCTGCTTCTCAGAGCTGCTCCGCCTTCCTGCCCGCCCTGGGTAAAGACACCTGAGTCCACTCCCCTTCTGCACACAAGGCATCACTCCATCCACCGTTCTTATCCTTCCCGGCATCTTCTCACTTCCCTGGAGGCATCACCCAGGCCCCATCCTGAGTCGAGGTCTACAGTTGCCATGTGTGATGTTCACACTCCACCTTGACCCAGTGTGGCGTGGCTTTGCACACACTGCCCTCCTAGAACCCCACCAGGTGCCCAGCTGGTCTGATGGCCCGCCTCCATGGTTTCTGGCCCTCCGTCAGACCTCAGCCACGCAGTCTCCACCTTCCATGGCTCCCTCTGGGTCTCTTCTGTCCACTCGCCTCACTATACCGCCCCCTTCACTCTTTGAGGTGCCCCTGCCCTTTCTGGGAGCTACCACCCTCCCCACCAGCTACCACACAGGCTTGGCCCCATCAATGGCTGGTGGCAGCTGGCTCAAGGGGAGATCTGAACTTGGGCAGGAGCTGTTGGGGCAGGAGAGCACAGGCAGACAGGAGAGGGCTCAAAGACAGGAGCAGCAGAATTTAGGGACACCTGGACACTAGCGGGAAAAGTGGACAAAGGCTACGGAGGATACCCGGACTTCTGGCTCAGGAGGGGTCATTCGCTGGGCTGGTGAGCAGAAAGAGAAGCTTCCAGTTCAGGAAGCACGGGCTCAGGGCCAGCACAACTCGGAGAGAGCGAGGCACAAAGAAGCCAGGCATGCGGGCATGGAGGTCAGCAAAGAGACCAGGTCAGAGAAAGGGTCCGTGGGTCGTCGGTGTAAGCGGCCAGACGCCTGCTGAGGGCCAGGGAGGTTTGTGTGACCTGCCCAAAGGAGGGCAGAGTCTGTGCTTCCAGTATCTCCTCAAGTAGGCAACTGAGAAATGGTTTCATTTCTTATAAATTTATTACATAATAATATTATAATTATTATCAATAATAATAATATAAGAAACATAGATCTCTGTGGGGTGTATCACAACGTCAGGGTCAGGAGGCCTCGGAGCTGGAGCAGGGGGAGAAACCCCCCAGGTGGAGCTCCGTACAAAAGGAGGGGCGAAGCGGAACTGACCCTGTAAAGTTAAAAACCCAAACTGAACGGAACCAAAACCCACAGGTGAGTGAGACGAGTGTGTATGTGGCAGTCTGTTACAGTGACTGCTGCCGTGTGTGTGACCTGGTCTGTTGGTGAAAGGGTTACTGGGTGTGAATCTGCCCAGGGCATGGGGCCGGTGGGCCGGGGCAGGGCGGGTGGGCACAGACCGGCGTGCCAAGCCCCTGGGCTGTGAAAACTTCTGTTTTCTGGGTTTTTTCATTTTTATTAAAAAAAGCTAGAAATATAAACAGAAACTCGTGAGTGACGTGGATGGAGCTTAGTCCAGACTCCAAACCCTAGGTTTAAAAACGTCCCGGGCCCCCCACCCCACAGGTCATTGCTGAGTGTGAGGAGTCACAGTAAGGGGGGCTGGGGTGCCCACTGGGGTCTTTGCCTCTCCCCAAGGCTCGCAGTGGCCTGACTCTAGGGGTGCCCCTATGATCCCCCCTAGAAGCCCAGAGGGGGCGGAGCACTGCCTCCAAGGGCCCTTGGGGGCCTCTCCCAAGCAGCAAGGCTTCACCAAGAAGGCCCACTCAGGCTCCGCGAGGCTCTGGACGGACAGGCTGGGCAAACAGCAGGTCCCAGGGTGCAAGACGACCTCTGACTTTCTTTGGAAGTGGAGACGGGGTGCTTTCACAGGCACACACCCATGCACGCACCCTGTGCAAGCTTCCGAAGCCCCCACACTAGTCCAGAGTGGCCCCTTGGGACCACCCTCCAGTCAGGCACACAAGGGGCTCCAATGCACTCAGTCGCACCCCGAGTTTCACACACTCGCACATGTGCGCACACACACACAGGGCGGAACTGGCGACTTCAGGTCTGAGGCAGGGAGGCTTCTCTGCTGTAGTCGCCCAGCAGCGCGGAGAGGAGGCTAGACCCCTGCTGGGGGGGGACCCTGTGAGGGAGACGGCCGGGGGCAGGTGCCAGGGCCCTGCGCCCACACCCACCCCGGGCGGCTCTCCCAGGCCGCGTGACCGTGCGAGGGCCCACAGGAGTCGCCGCCTGCCGCCCCTCCTCCACGCAGCACCTGAAGGGTCGGTGGGGAACACCATAGCTCAGCGAGGGGAGGGGGCCCAGCGGGGCCCCGGGGCGGGTGCGAGGACCCTGGCCAACCCCAGACCAGCTGGAGCGTCCCCTGCCCCATGTGGGGTGGCAGTGGCAGTTGAGGGGCCAGAGATGGAAGACTGGGCAGCCGCAGCGGAACCGGGGGCTGGAGGGGAGGGGAAGGGAAGCTATTAAGGACAGAGATATTTGTTCCTTTTCTTGTTCCAAATATAGAGTGGATTAAAATATGCAAAACAGGGGGCTCCTTGGCCCCCAACCGAGAACCCCGATGTCTTCCCCCCTCCCCCCGAGTCACCAAGGTGTGTCTTGACCTCGCATGCTGGACTAGGTTACCCCCTCTGGGAAAGTAGCCACCAGGAGCTCAGCGGGAGATGGTCAGGCTGGAGCACCCCGCCCCCGACCCCCTCCCGCTCCAGCCCCCCACGGCCCGCGCCCTTCCTGACCGTGTGCTGGGTGGGGCTCGACGGCCTGGGAGGGCGCTAAGCAATGTACAGGGCAAGTCTCCGAGCGACAGCGAACAGGACGATTCATGCAACATTCCTGGCCCGGGCGCCGGTAGGGTGGGGGCTGGGGAGTGGGCCGAGCCCGCAGCCCGGGGGCGGAGGGGGGCCCTGCCCGCAGGGCGCGGCCGGGGCGTGGGGAGGGGGCGGGGGGCGTCAGCTGCCGTCCAGCTGCCTGAGCGCGCGCTCGATGTTCATGCGGTGGCCCACGCGCGTGACGCCCAGCTCCACGAAGTCGTCCTTGGTGAGCGCCGGCAGGTGCGCACCCTCGATCTCGTGGTCCTCGAAGCGGTCGCGGTGCTCGCCCAAGTGGATGCTCTCCAGCCAGTCGCCCACGTCGAACTTGCTCCAGAGTTGCAGGGGCTTTTGTTGGAAGGGCCGGCGCGGGCTGGGGGCCCCGGGGCCCGGGCCGGGCGCTGGCGAGGGCAGCGGCGAAGGCGAGGGCGAGCGGCTGCGCGCGCTCACGCTGCGCACCACGAAGCGCACCTCCTTCGGCTCATGCGGGATGGAGAGGCTGGACGACTTGAGGATGGTGGGGGGCGTGAGGCCGAAGGGCCGCCCCGCGCCCCCCGCCCCCGCCCCCAGCCCCTCCACCCGCTCCAGCGACGCGGGCTTCACTGGGCTCGGGGCGCGCCGCGCCACAGGGTAGCGGCCGCCGGGCCGCACCGGGTAGGAGGCCCCGCCGCCCGGGCCCCCAGGGCTGCGCTGCTGCGCTGAGATGGTGCTCAGCTCACCGAGGCTGCTGAAGAGCCTGCGGAGGGAGAGGGGGTCAAGGCCAGGTGAGGGGTACCAGGCAAGGTGGGGCCGGGCGGAGGGGCGCGGGGCCAGAGGCCAGGAGGACGCTGGGGGCGGGGCCGGGGGCGGGTTAGCCTTGGGGCCGGAGGGAGACAGGAGGATAGGATCCCGTGGTTCCTCTGGCCCGGCCCCCAGAGTCAGTGCCCTGCTGGGGGAAGGGGAGCCCTAGACTGAATGGAGTAAGAGCCCGGCCCCTCTACTCCACGGGGGCTCCGAGAGCAGGCTGCCTGAGCAAGGACAGCCTCTGGGGCAAAGGGCTGACCCGACATTTCTGACAGCCTGCGACACCGGCTCTGGACACCGCCCATCCACCCAGACCCAGAGAGTAGGGCTGGCAGTACCCCTCAGCACTGCCCCTCTGTTATCATGAGACCCAGAGAGACCTGGGCCGGCCGCAGGGCTGGCTGAGCCGTGATCAAGGCTGGTGGCAGCACAAGACAGAACAGTCCATGAGGTCTGAGACGGACACCAGGCGGCGTTCACACCCACACAGAGAGCAGCGCGTGCAGGACAGGCATGAGGCCGCGGTGCACGTGCCATGCGGCCTCGCTGCGCAGGAAAGCACGCGGCGGCGGCAGCCACGTATGCCACATACATGCAGCAGCAGCGGCAGGAGCGGCATGGCCTGCCCACGACAGTGACAAGCAGCATATGTGCAGAAACAGCACACACTCACAGACACACGCGTGCGCAGATGGTCTGCACTCCCCAGCTTCACCTGACGGACCCGGCCTTCAGCCCCTCCACCCCCCAGCATGGCCGTGGTGGGAGGCCCGACGGGAGGCCTCCTCCAGAGAAAACCCCCTCCTGTATCCCACATCGCCCCCACCCAGTTTGTCTCCCTATGCCCCTGCTGTGGCCAAGGGAAGCCTCGGGGGACCGGCCGTGGCACCGGGGCCCCACGAGACCAAGCACAGCAGAGATCCAGGCGGGCAGCGCACAGAGAGGCATGGGATGGGCATGCTCACTTACACAGCCGGCGCTCGGGACCACCGCGCAGCTAGACAGAGCAGCCACATGCAGATGGGCAGGAGAGAGCAATGAGAGAGAGAGTTAGCGCCGGCCCTGAGCGGGCGCGCCGGGCAGAACCACAGTGCACAGCCAGGTGGGGACCCGCTGGCCAGATACCCCGGGAGGAGGCTCGGAGGCAGTGGGCCGGTGCAATGGGAAGGAGCACACTGGAGCTGCAGGGCGAGGGGAAGTGCAGGCCAGACGAGGTGGGTCTGGGTGGGCCTCTGGCCAGCCTGTGGCCTGTTCTCCACTCTGTGGCCCTCATCCACAGGCTTCACGCAGAGCCCTGTGTGCCAGATGCCCAGCCGACACCTGGCCCTGGGGGTGCTTTGTGACCTTGTGCTGCTGCCGGCCCGCCTCCCTTTCTCTGCCCTTGCCTGAACTGGGCTAAGGACCCCTCCCCTGGGTTCCCCCACTTTTGTGCCATCCTGACTGGTGCCTGCCCCACATTGTGGAGGGCATCCTGAGCATCACTCGTCCCCTGAAAGCAGGTCTTGTCTTCTCCTCTCTCACCGGTGCAAGGTCAGCGTCTCCCAGGAGATCCAGCTCTGTCCTACTCGACCTGGTTTCCGCTGCCTGGCTCCCTCTCCTCAGCCTCTGTCCCCGCTGCCTCGCCCAGTTGCTCAGATCCAGAGCAGAGCCTCTTGAAGAGGCCAGACCGTGTTCTCCCCACCCCAGCAGAGAGGGGCTCCAAGAGCACCTGGGTGACGGGCTCAGGGAACAGGCACCGATCATTAGAAGAAACCCTCTTCTCCCCCACATCTGGCCTCGGTGGTACCACCTGGATTTCGGGGCAAAGTAGGGCAGCAGTGGAGGCGGGGGAGGACCCCAAGGGGCTGGAGGGACCCCAAGCGGTAGAGATTGCTAGGGAGGGCAAGGGAGCGGAGCTGGGGTCAGCGCTCCTGTCCCCGTGCCCAGGCCCCCGCACATCCCCCCCGGGCCCGGGAACCTGCATCTCAGGATGGAGTCCTGTGTGCCCACCCCAGGCGTCTCCTGGAGCGGGGTCAGGAGCCCTGGCAGGAGGTGAGCTGAAGGCCAAGGATGAGGGTGTACTGGCTCAGAAGCGCCAAGGAGACCCTGCCAAGGGGAGATCCTGGGTGTGGAGCAGGGTGCCTGCCAGAGGCTAGGGCTGGTGCCAGGAGGCGTGTGAGAGAGGGACTGAAGGGCCACGATCCCCTGGGGCCTCAGGGGGGAGAGGGCTCGTCATGCTCCCACGGCTGTCCCCCCGAGGCCCCAGGGCCTGGCAGGAAGTGTCCAGGGATGCCACATCTGGGTGTCTGCTCCTCCTCCCCTTCCCCTCGGGAACAGGGAACTGCCCACATTGTCCCGGGCCAGGACCCCCAGGGCGTCCCTGGTTGGGTCCACGTTTCCACACCACCTCTGCACGGCCGCCACTGTCCGCCACCGCTCGTCACCGCTCTCCACGCTCCAGTGGCCTCCCCACCAGGCCCCGGGCACAGAGGGCTTCCGGGAAGTCTCTGGCATGTGTACCTCACTAGGCACCTGCACCCTGGACGCCTCCTGGTCTTTCTGCAGACAGCTTAGCCAGGCTCCACAGTCCTCGGCATCCTCCCCACCGGTGTCTGAGTCTTGTACTATCCGGCTCACTCCTGGCGCCTGGACCAGTGAGGTCTGCTATCACGCCTCCCCTCCCCTTCCCCAGCCCCTGCAGCTGCCGAGGATGTCAGCAGAGTCCCCTTGCTGACCTGTCCACCAGTTCCCCTCTTAGGTGCCCTTCCACTTCCCTTCTAGATCGGTCCCCCATTAGTTCGCACTTTCTCCCAGGCCATGTCATCCGCCTCCACCCTTTGCTGTAACCAGTGTGTCCACGAACGCCGCATGTCAGGCCGAGCCAGTCTCTCCTGAGCCCCAGACCTCTGCTGGGGTCCCCACACATGCTCTCCTCCCCTGATCCCTCCCGCGCCAGAGGCCTTGGAGCCCCCATCAGCTGCCCTGTCTCTTCACCCGCATGGCTCATGAACCCAGGCCTTTCTCCTCATCCCCCAGCTACCTCTGATCCCAGACCTTTCATGGGCTCGCTCAGGACCTCTTGCCTGGCTTCCTAATTGTTAGCCTTGACTCCTGGTACCTAGCTTAAAGCCAGGAACACAATATGCATGAGGGGAAATGCTGTAAGACCAGAGCCACGTGATGTGTCACTCCAGGCCTGACTGCCTGTCAGCCCAGCGACGCCAACAGGCAAGAAGCAGCCCAGCCCGGCCCCGGCCTCTGCCTGGAACTTTCTGCCACTACACTCATGCAGGGCAGGTCTAGGCCTGTGGCCTCCTGCAACTTGAGAGGCTCATAGAGGGAAGTAGCCCTCAAGAGGAGCTCAAACGACTCGAGCTGGGAGCACCACGAGGCCCCCTTTGGCGTCCGCGTCTCACCCAAGCCCTGACTTCTCACTGCCTGCACCAGCTCACGGCTCCAACCTCCAACACTCCAGACACCCCTGGGCGCCCCCTGTGACCCTTTCCCACTCCTCCAGTGGAGTTCGTGGCCCCTGAGGCCCTGATCACGGCTCCTGCAAATCCACCTCACAGGTCCCTCACCTGTGAGGACCTCCTCAAGGAAGGAACACACGCTGGCCCTTGTGTCCTGCCCTGGCCGGCACACGACAGGTCCAGTTTCCAAAGAGCAACTCCTGTGGGCCTTGAGGCACCTGCAGTCACGTCAGGCTCCAGCCAGACTCCCGGATGCGAGCAGGACAGGGCCCACAGGGGTCCCCCGGGCAGGGTTCTCCATCCCCGCAAAAATGTGCATCTTCTGTGGGATGATACCTGGTGACCCCCTAAGGAGATGGTCAGACCACAGCATGCCGCACATCAGAAGCTCTGAGAAGCACCACTGAGAAGAAACCTCGCCAACTTTGTGTCCAAGAATCTTTTTAGGTGAAATCAGATGTGCGGCTCAGACAGGAATAAAACCGAGAGCCAGAGCAGAGCCGAGCGTTGCTGTGGGGCTCAGAGACAGGCAGCCCTCAGGCCACACGTGGGATTCAGATCCAAGCACGGGGTCTGGAAGACGGAGGGAGTTTAGAGCGGGCGTGGGGCTCTGAGAAGATGTTCTGCTTGTCAGGCTAGACTGAAAGCTGGAAGCAGAGAGAGAGCTGGTCTGGGATCAAAGTTGCAAGCAGCCAAGTCCATGGGCCTTCCGGATGCATTTCCACAAGTTACCAAGCTTCACGTCCTTGACGTAAGCGGTAACCTCTCCTTCCCCGTCTGAGATCTTTTTAGATCTCCAGGCCACGGAGTGTCTTGCAGCTAAAGGGACACAGAGCCTGGACTGAGCTATCAGTGGAGAAGGTGGGCAGAGCGAGTACTTCTTCCCTTGTGGTGTCTCTGTGGTGAGGAGGCGGGCAGGCCTGGGTCCAGGCGACAAGGCTCGGGGGTGTGACCCACCGAGTGGCCGTGGCAACTGCCCTCGAGCTTCAGCTGGGGTCAGTCCCAGAAGGAAACAGCCCCACCTGGACCCCAAACCTTCTACATTTGGGACATGTCTCCAGCAGACAGTGTCAGCAGCAGCTGTGGTCACAACGTGAGAAATGAGGGCCAAACTCTAGCCGCTGCTGGCTGCAAAGAGCTGCCCAGCAGCCCCAGCCGGCGACACGTGCGCCACACGGGGTGCTGACTGCACGGGGGGCTGACTGCCTGTGCTCCCACCCAGGGCTGAGGGCAAGGAGGAGGAAGGACAGATTGTGAGCAGGAGCCGACGGGATGCAGAGGGGCGTGGCGAAGGAAGGGCGGGGCACATGGGTTAAGGCCGCTGGGCCTGCGGAGGGCACTGACTGGGCTCAACTGTAGTGACTTCAGAATCCACGAGCTGTTTGTTATACTCCGGTTGATAAACGTAGGTGCTGGTCTACAGAACGAACACACACGCATTTCTGCGTGAGGGAGATCACTGTTCAGTTGCGACCCCGTGGACTGCAGCACGCCAGGCTTCCCTGTCCTCCACCATCCTGGAGTTGGCTCAAACTCATGGCCATTGAGTTTGTGATGCCATCCAACCATCTCATTCTCTCTCACCCGCTTATTCTCCTGTCCTCAGTCTTTCCCAGCATCAGGGTCTTTCCAGTGAGTTGGCTCTTCACATCTGGTGGCCAAAGTATTGGAGCTTCAGCCTCAGCATCAGTCCTTGCAATGAATATTCAGGGTTGATTTCCTTTAGGACTGACTGGTTTGATCTCCGAGCTGTCCAAGGGACTCTCAAGAATGTTCTCCAGCAACACAGTTTGAAAGCATCAATTATTTGGTGCTCAGCCGTCTTTATGATCCAACTCTTGCATCCATATATGACTACTGGAAAAACCATAGCTTTAATTATATGGACCTTTGTCGGCCAAGTGATGTTTCTGCTTTTTAATACCCTATCTAGGCTGGTCATAGCATTCCTTTCAAGGAGCAAGTGTCTTTTAATTTCATGGCTGCAGTCATCGTCCGCAGTGATTTTGAAGCCCAAGAACAGAAAATCTATCACTGTTTCCATTTTTCTGTATCTATTTGCCATGAAGTGATGAGACTGGATGCCATGATCTTCATTTTTTGAATGTTGCGTTTTAATCAAGCTTTTTCACTCTCCTCTTTCATCAACAGGCTCTTTATCACCTCTTCGCTTTCTGCCTTTAGGGTGGTGTCATCTGCATATCTGAGGTTGTTGATAGTTCTCCCAGCAATCTTGATTCCAGCTTGACTCCAGCCGGCAATTCACATGATGTACTCTGCACGTAAGTTAAATAAGCAAGGTGACAATATACAGCCTTGACTTACTTCTTTCCCAATCTGGAACCAGTCTGTTGTTCCATGTCCAGTTCGAACTGTTGCTTCTTGACCTGCATACAGGTTTCTCAGGAGACAAGTAAGGTATTCTGATATTCCCATCTCTTTTAAGAATTTACCATGGTTTGTTTTGATCCACACGGTCAAAGGCTTTAGCGTAGACAATCAAGTAGAAGTAGATGGTATTCTGGATTCCCTTGCTTTCTCTATGATCCAATGGATGTTTGCAATTTGATCTCTGGTTCCTCTGCCTTTTCTAAATCCAGTTTGAACATCTAGAAGTTCTTGGTCCACGTACTGTTGAAGCCTAGCTTGGATGATTTTGAGCATTACCTTGCTAGCATGTGAAATGCATGCAACTGTACCATAGTTTGAAGATTCTTTGGCATTGCCTTTCTTTGGGATTGGAATGAAAACTGACCTCTTCCAGTCTGATGGCCACTGCTGAGTTTTCCAAATTTGCTGGCATATTGAGTGCAGCACTTTCACAGTATCATCCTTTAGGATGTGAAATAGCTCAGCTGGAATTCCATCACCTCCACTAGCTTTGTTTATACTAATGCTTCCTAAGGCCTACTTGACTTCACACTCCAGGATATCTGGTTCTAGATGACAAGGCAAGAATACAAAGAACTGTATAAAAAAGGCCTTGGTGACCCAGATAACCACGATTATGTGGTCTCTCACCTAGAGTCAGACATCCGGGAATGTGAGGGGAGTTACTGCACATTAACCCTGTGTGTGTCACCAGAAGGGGCTTAATGACAGAGACTCCAGATTACAGTGGATAAAGAGCAGGGCTTGAGGTCAGCTGCCACCATTTGCTGGCTGGAATGGCCCTCCTCAGAACCTCAGCTGTATTGTCTGGAAAGTGGAGGTTACATTCATGTATCCATCCAACAGAAAGGCGGTGAAGACCAAGTGACGTGACTCAGTCTGGTCCGGTGCAGAGCGTGCTTATTTTCCCATAAGGGCGCTACGAGTCCACCTGCTGCCCTGGCGGAGCACCTGGCCACCCTCACTATTCCACGAGCGAGGGCTGCAGTTCACTGAGGCTAAGTGGTTTGTCCAAGACTACAAACTCAGATGCAACCTGCTGAGGGTTGATATCCAGGACCATCTGACCCAGGCCAATGTCAGGGAACAAAGTGAGTTGCTAAAGCTGATGAATGCCATGGCACAAAGGAGTCTCCTGTTTTAGGCTCGCTAGCACCTGGTACCTCTGGGAATATCACCCGAGTCCCCTTTAGATACCACCCCCACCCCCACTTTAGCACCTGTCCAGTAGCTGGGCTGACCACAAGCCCTGACCCCTAAAACAGCATATTACACAGGCCTGGTCAACAGCAGCCCTGCGTCTCCCTGACTCAGGTGACCATTTCAGGGGACACAGGGGACCCAGATGAAGCCAATCGGAGCCTTGGATTTTGCAGGAACTCCTGAGGGAAAGAGAATCACTCTGCCGTGGGCCTGCAGAGCAGATAGAATATAAAAGCTGGAACTGCTGGCCTTGCCCCGACCCCCACATCCAAGAAAGGAAACACACGCAGGTCCTGATGCAACCCAGAGCCACTGGACGAGAGAGCCTTGCCATGACAAATGGGAAAGGCTGAAGATGACCACAGGAGACACAGCAGGAGGCTCCTGAGAGACCCAAGGAGACGCGGCAGGAGGCTCAGGAGAGACCATGGGAGACATGGCAGGAGGCTCAGGAGAGACCCCGGGAGATGCCGCAGGAGGCTCAGCTGATAGACCACCTGCTTCAGCCCCACGGGAGCCCATGGAGCGAAGACGGGGCCTGGGCTGCCCTGAGCGCGGCTCTGGGTCTCGACAGCCAGCAAACCTCAACCAAGTGTCTGTCCTTCTGTGGCATCTGTCCTAAGCTGCCTGCCTAGGCCTCAGATCACAAAAGACAGCACTTGCATTTGGCAGATGTTTTATTAAGGCCTGCATTGTGCCGGGCGTGGTGCTACCCACTGTCACCGGCCCTAATTTTCATCAGGAGGGGCACAAAGGAGTGCAGGGGCTGGTGGAGGCAGGAGAAGCAGAGAGCAAAGATGGGGGCTGGTCCAGGCTGCATCAGGAAACCCCCGCCTTCAGGGCTCTGTTCCTGAGAGGCCTGGGCTGCTCACTCCAACTGGACTCCCCTGGCCACACCCCTAACACCCTCTCTAAGGGCACTTGAAACATTGTCCTGGTAGGAATAAGGCCTTCACATTCAACTGGGAGTTGGAAGAGGTGAAAAGTGGGGAGGGCACCAGAGCCAGCCCAGGATGACGGGAGCTGGAGGGTAGCTCCCCAAACCACTTAGGAGAAGCATCACTAGTTTCCCAAGCCCCCACCTATCTTTTGAGTCCTTAGCTGGGAAAAAAGTAGATTGGACAAGCCCTTGTGAGTAAAACCTGGATCTCCTCACTGCTTTGTGAACTCTGCATTCCAAGGCTGGCAGGACTCACTAGGTTGGTCACATGGTGGAGAGGAGGAGTCAGGAGGTGGTGCCCCACGTGATACCACAAAGCTAGAAGTGGGGGAGAGCCGCCAGGGTGCAGAAGGCAAAAGCAGACAAGGACTGACCAGGGGTGACCAGCTCTGACTCAGACCAGCTCTCCTACCAGCATCCATGGAGCCCACAGGCCCAAGGAGGTCCTCTCTGGGGCACACTCTTGGGAATGAGGTCCTCAAGGGAAGAGCCAAGGGGTGAGCCCAGAGGCTGTGGCAGCGGACTCTGAGCCAGAGCAGCCCCCCAGCCCCTTGCCCACGTCCAGAGCACCACATGGCCTCTCTAAGTCCCCACCTTGTGCAGGCAATGGGCGGGGAGGCCAGAGGAATGGGGAAGGTACGGGGAAGAAGCAGATGGAGGTGCAGAGAGAGAGGATGCTTTCCATCTAATGGCTCCTTAATGCACTCTGAAAATCACGCACAGGAATCAGTATTCGAGGGGCTCTAAGGCAGTGCTGAGTGACAGAAATGTTTCTGGGGCAGAAAACAGGAAATTGGTGGTGGGTCTTAGGAGGAAAAGGATCCAGTGTACTCTAAGTTTCAAAAGGAAGTGAGGAAAGATGGTACCAACCGCATGGCACAGCCACATGGCCACAAAGAGGACGGTGGGGTGGGTAGCGGTTTGCACAGGGCACCAAGAAGTCCAGCAGCTGGGGGTGGGGGGCAGCGGCAACTTTAGAGTGGACCACAGAAGGACCCTTAATGGTAGAGGCACCTATGGTCAAGAGAGAGTCCTCGGGGATTCCCAGGGGCACAGAGCCTCAGGAGGGTGCGGAGGTGCTCACGCCCAGCCTTCATGGCCAGCACCAACAGGGATGCAGAGAAGAGCACCTGACATCTCAGGTCCCTGAAAGAGCCTTGGGTCTCAGACAGACGAGGCCAGGTAAAGGACAGAGGGGTGGACAGGAGAGCGCAGGGCGGGGTAGCACGGACAGGTGACAGAGGGGACGGGATGGGCGGCTGGGGGACGGAGCCACGGAAGGACAGGAGGAGCACGGGGCGGGGCGGACGGGACCCGACCCTCCCCACTGCCCTGCTCACCGAGCTGCCGCGATGGGAGACTTCTTGGCGGGGTCCAGCAGGCCGCCCAGGCCGCCGGCCGGCTCCTCCCCCAGGGAGCGGGTGTCTTTGTTCAGCTGCTGCAGGCGGGAGCTGAGCTCGGTGATCACAGTTGGCTTGTCGTCTTCAGGCCCAGGGAGCCCCCGGCTCTCGACGGGGTCCCCCCACAGCTTGGACCTTCTCTGGAAGAGGTAGCGAGGGCGAGCAGGCCCGGCAGCAGAGGCCAGCCCGGCGGTGGCGGCGTGGTGCTGCTGGGCCATGAGCTCACTGTCGGAGGACTGCTTCAGCAGCGGGTCCCTGAAGGTCACCGGCCCCTTCCCCAGCGGGGACTTGAGCTTGGGCTTGGGAGGCACTGGTGGCTTCTCGAGTAGAAAAGTATGTCCATCGGCGAAGGAGGTGTGGGTGTCCGTGAGCTCCCCGCTCTCCGAGCTCAGGGTGGACATGCTGGACACGGTGGAGATGGTGCTCGTGGTCTCCAGGTGGGGGTCGCTGGAGCTGCGCGTGTCGGCCTCCTCCACCCCCGAATCCGCTGCGGACTCCGGGGCGGGCGGCGGCTCGCTGCTCGGCTTCCCTGAGGCCGGGCCTGGCACCGTGGTGGGCGAGGGGCCGGGGCCGGGGAGTGGCGTGGCCAGCAGAACCCCGTTGGCAAACTCTTCGGGAGGCGGCACGAGTCCAATGCGGGCCAGCTCCTCTCTGGTCTCCTCGTCGCTGGAGGACAGCTGGGCTGGCGGCAGGTTCACAGCGAATACCAGCTCCGGCTCCTCCTCGGAGCTGCCCTGGCCGGGCCCGGGGTCGGTGGGGGCACTGCCGGGGGGCTGGGCCCGGGGGCTCGGCAGGGGCTCTGCGACCACAGCTGACTGAGTGGGGGCCGGGGCCAGCTCCGGAGTGCCAGGGCGCTGCTCTTCGGCCCCCAGCCCACTGGGCTCGTGCCCGTTGCTGGTGGCGTGCACAACGATGAGGCCAGCGGGCCGCTGCAGGGACGTGTCCAGGACGCTGAGGATCATGGACTTCTTGTCCTCCGGAGACTTGCGCTCCTCCCGGGGCACTTTCTCGGGCTCCCTCCGCGCAGGCACGGGAACCCAGGCTGGGCTCCTGGGGGAGAAGGCTGGCGAAGCCAGAGGCCCTCGCTCCGAGTCCCGGGCCTGCACATCCACAAACAAGGGCCCGGGCCGGTCGGTGTCGGGGCTGTGCACAGGTGTCGGGGACCGGGAGGGCGCCTGGGAGGCCAGAGCCCGCTCGCGAGCCGCCAGGGCCAGGGCCAAGGGCGAGCTGGGGTCCAGGGGTTTCCCGGTGAGCGGGTGGATGAAAGTGGAGCCGGAAGGCCCAAGGCTCGGGCCGCTGACCAATGGCTTCAGAGCAGAGACTGGGGAGGGCAGCAGCAGGTCGCGGCCGGTGGTGGTGGCGCCGGCTCCCAGAAGGCGCTCGTCGATGGAGCGCGAGGGCTGCAGGGAAGGCATGTCCGCGCTCGGAGAGGTGCCCTCGATGGCGCCCACAGACAGGAACACGGTGGAGCGCCGCCGCTCCTCCAGCCGCCGGTCCTTGCTTGGGGCCGGGCCGCCAAACGCCAGCCCGGGGCCGTCTCCGGGGCCGTAGTCGAGGCCGCTGGGCCGAGGACCGCGGTGCGTCGGGGAGGGCTCCCTAGCGAAGCTGCCGACGACCGGGCCGGGGCTGCCCACCGCCAGGGCCGCGCGCTCCTGCGCATCCTCCACCTGCAGCTGCTTCACCAGCGGGCTCTTGCGGCGCTGAGGTTTGGACGGCGCGAAGAGGCTGGCGCTGAACGCGCCCAGGTTGGCGTAGGGGCTGTCGGGGCCCGGCGGCCGAGGCCGCCGCTTGGGGCGTTCCGGCGGGGTGGCCGCTGGCGGGGGCCGAGAGGCGTCGGCCGCCTCGGGCGCCGAGTCCTGCAGGATGATCATGGAGCGCGCGCGCTTCTGCCGCTCCGGGTAAGGCAGCGGACCCAGGGCCGCGCCTGAATCATACAGGCCCGGGGCGCCCGCGCCCAGGCGCGCCTCCAGGCCGGGCTTGAAGCTGGAGCGCACGGTGTCGTAGGCGCGGCCCGGAGGCGGCGGTGGCGAGAAGGCGGGGGGCGGCCCAGAGTCGAAGTAGTAGGGGGCGGGAGGGGGCGGCGGCGCGGTCTGCGGAGGGGGCGGGATGCCACGGCCCTCGCGCACCGAGTCCTGCATCGATGTGCTCCTCGGGAAGCGCCCCTCCAGCAGGGACGCCAGCTTCTCGTCCTCCCCTGCAGACAGAGGCCCTGGTGAGCCCAGCCGTGGCACCGAGGGCCAGGGCCTGCGAGGAGGCCCCTCCGGACCTGGACGCCTGCCCTCTCCCCACCCCCGGGGGCAGCCCAGGTCCCGGGCGCAAAGGCATCTTCAAAATCTGCTAGGGCTGCTGGCCTGCCCGCCGGAGGATGGAGTCAGGGTGGGTGTGGGCACTAGGGTTACAGAGCAGAGGGAGACACGGGGAGACACGGAGAGCCCAGGGCAGGGGGTCTGAGCAAGGTCCTCAGGCTGGACTGGTCCCGGAAGGCCAGGCTCTGCACCTCAAGCCGGGCGTCAGGTTGGTAGGGCTCCTGCGGACTGGGGAGAGGGATGGGTTCAAATACAGGGGAGAGGAGGGCCCAGCAGCAGAGGCTTTTGAGAGAAGACTCCAACTCTGACCCATGGAGAGGGCCCAAAGACAGCAGCCCCCACCCCACCCCCACCCCAGCAGTGGGGACGGAACTGCAGAGAAGGGCGAGGGGTGGTCGGAACAGGCCTTCCCGCCCAAGATTGAGCAAGGCTTCCTCTTGAGCCTCCAGCAGTGGAATAAGCAGGTGTCACTGGGAGGCCCTGGTGGCAACCGGGGTTGGAGGAAGGGAGATAGTCAGATATAAGGGGGATCTCTCTCAAGCAGGAGTGATTCACTGTAGGCAAGGGGCAACAGGACTGTGGCCAGGAAGAGAGAGCTGAGGCCCGGGTGAGTGGTGCTCTGTGAAGAGACAGGTCCAGAGAGGCTCCATCCTAGCGACCCATGGGCACTGGGCTGGGGGAGGCTGCCAGGAGGTCATGCCATAGCCCTTGTTGCTGTTCAGTCACTAAGGCATGTCCAACTCTTTGCGACCCCATGAACTGCCGTAGCCCTAGTGGCAGAAATTCGGGAAGGCTGGGCAGAGGAGGGATGGCAGGCTGAGCACGTGACCCACGTTTCAGCTTGACTCCTTACTGGCTGTGTAAGCCTACGCCAGGCCCTGAGCCCCTCGACGCCCCAGTTCTCTCGTGGACAACACAGAGTTAAAATGAACCCTACCTCCTGCCTCACTCCGATGTCATTAGGGTCTGTGCAAGAGCAGGGCTGGAACACGCAGGGCCCCCACTGTCCTGCCACCTCGCTAGAACCTGGCGGGGCCTCCCGGGTGCCCGTGTGCAGTGCAGACAGCTGGGCCGCCCGCGCGCTCAGTTAGGCTGCAGGCGACGAACAGCCCAGGCCAAGGAGAGTGGACGAGCAGCTCCTCAGAGCTGACGCACAGGGCTCTGGGAAGACTGCTTGCGGATCTACACCTGGCCTGGCTCAGGGCTTGGCCGCGTTCCCATGCAGACCGCCTGTCCCCACCCACCGCCCCCTCTGCTGCCGTGGCACTCTACCAGTCCACCCACACAGCACTGCCCGCCTGTGTCTGCGTAACAGCACAGCAAGGGGCGTGTGGTGGGGCTGGGGGCCTTTGGTGTGCGATAAGGCTTGAATTCCAGTTCTGCCCATTACTGTCTGATGTTTCTCGCCTCCTGACACCTCAGCTTCCTCATCTCTGGAGACCTGCCCCCTCCCATGGGCGTGTGGCGTGGAGCTGTTTAAAGGCTTAGAGCGCAGGGCTGAGCACCCAGAAGCACCCCGGGAAGGCAGCTGCAGTCACCATCACCACTCTTAGGTCTGCCTTCCACCCCCACTGCTGGACACAGATTCCGGGCCAGGTGTGGCCTGGTCTCCTCCCCGCCACATTTCTTGCGCGGCATATAAACGCAGCTCAACACCCACCAGCTTGTGCACGGGCTGGAGCCACGCGGGACCAGCCAGTGCTCCTGGAGGATGCAGGAGGTTTGGCACACCGCGTTCTAAGGCGGGGTGAAGACACGCCACTTGCCTTGGGGTGAAAATGGGACTCTGTTCTGACACAGAGCAGGTGGGGCCCTCTGCCCAAATAATAACCCTGGGCATTTCCCCAGCACTTTCTGTGCACCAGCCTCAAGATGCAGGACAACAGCTACTATGAGCATGAGTACAGCCCTCTGGGTGAGCCTCAGAGTGGCCTCAGGAGGCAGATACTAGATGGTCCTCAGGTTTACGGGTCAGGACCCTGAATTTCAAGGATTGAGATGTGTGGCCAGGGTCACACAGACAGGACAAGGGATGAGGAGCCCCAGAGTCTTGACACCTCCATCAACGTTCAAGTGAGTGACAGGTGGCAGGCTAGGGCATGGAGGATTAAAGACGAGCTCCCTGTGGACTGAGCCCAGGAGCGTCCAGGAAGGGAAACGCTGGTAATCTCCACTGAGCGGTTCACAGCCTGAAGGACAGGCACTTAGATCTGGACCTGCGGGGCTCAGTACTGGGACTGGGTGGGGCTGAGGGACAGGTCATCCAGAGACAGTGAGGGTGGGTGGGTAACAGTGCATGCGGAGCCAAGTCAGAAGGAGACAGAGACAAACATCCCCAGATGAAGCGGCAGAGGATGGCCTAGGGCCCCGAGGCAACGCGGAGCCCACAGAGGAGTAACTCCAGGGATGCAAGGTGATCTCTGCACTGCAGAAAGCCCCCTTTGGCCAAGGAGGTGGACTAGAGAGTAAACAGAGGGTGAAGCCCGGGCGACGGTCACAGGGAGACCCAAGCTGGGGCTTCAGAGACTGAGGCACAAGACAGCGAGGCCTGGCCAGGCAGGGCTGCCAGGTGTGTAAGGGAGCACACCACTCCTATTTGGTGGGGCAGCCAGAGCATGAGGAGGAAACACAGATGCCCAGGGCTTAGGCCAGGGAGGTGAGGGGGACGTGCTTCTTGGCTCCAAAATAGCTGCCCTCTCCTGCACCTCGTCCCCAACCTCCCACCACAGAACTGGCCCCAGCAGCCTCTGAAGGGCCACTGCTGCCAGCAGCTCAGCCCTATCTCCCAGAGACCCCCCAGGCGCCCTGCGTGTCTCACCCAAACACACACTCCCCAGCCTTCCTTGACACCCAAGCATGACTGGTCCTCCCTAGTAAATATGCCTGCATACCCACCATGCAACTGCTGAGCTGAGCTGTCTGCAAACATGTCACCTCCCCCAACTGAGTCCCCAGACCCTGTCCAGCATCAGTTTAGAGTGTGTATTAAGCAGCAGGGCCCTGGGGTGAATAAGGGATTGGGTTTGCCATCAGTTTGCAGCTGATTGGCCAGATGAGTGGACAGAAGACAGGCAAGGCAGCTGTGTGACCTGGAGCAAGTCATTTTTCCTCTTTGCCTCAGTTTCCTCATCTGCAATCTAGAGGTACTGACAGTGTCGTCTCAGGAAGGCTCTGGAAGTATTAAATGAACCAGCACATGCAAACACATGCTCGAGTGAGCACTGGCATGTACTCTGCTGGGCATTGGGCACACAGGAATAAAGGGATGGGCAGGCAGAACGGTCAGCAGGTGAACAGATGGACAGAAAACTGGACATGTCTGTGGGTGGATGGATGGACAGGTGGGGAGGTAAGGGGGCCCCGATGCCTAGAGGGAGGCATGGTGGGGAGGGCTTCTTAGATGATCCAGCCCAGGGTCAGAGGAGGAGGTGGCCAAAGGTGAGGGGGAACAAGGCCCCACGGGGACAGGTGCCGAAGGCAAAGAGGCCAACACAGCCTTGAGAAAGACCCACGTCCCGCAGGCGAGAGATGGAGACTAAGAACCGAGGGGGAAACGGCAACTGTCCTTGAAGTCCTAGAGAGGAAGACTTCAAGGAGGGAGCAGGAAAGTCAAGTGTGTCCCCTGGGAGGGATCCCCTGGTGGGAACAATTTCAGTGTTAAGTATGGACAAAGCTGGCCTGCCCCAGGCCAAGAGGCAGGTGGGGAGACAGCAAGTAGGGAGACTTCTGCAGAAAACTGCCTGTGAAGGAGAGGAGGGACGTAGAGACGTAGCTGGAGTGCTGGAGAGGGGAAGAGGCGGGTTCAAGGGGAGAGTAGCTTTAGCATCAGAAGTGTGACATGAGCTCGGGCTGCAGGGGCACAGCCAGGCAGGGTACAGGAGAGCCAGGGACGGGGACGCCGGTGTCTGTGGGACAGCAGGACCGGGGTGCCCGCTGGTGGGGAGGGATGGGGAGAAGCCTCAGGGGTATCTTTCAGCAAAGTATCTCTTGGTTAGGTGAAGGACTGACATCCCCTCACCCCCATCTATGTCCACAAACAAATGAGATTCCTGGGCCGCCGCCAGGCAGAGGCAGGACCCGGAGAGGAACTGTCAACCTCAGTTGAAGGGTGGTAAGAGACAGGGGCCTCCAGCCCGGCACCCACTCCAGACCCACCCAGTCCTCCAGCCCCATGCAGCCCCCAGCCCAGCCGTACCTACAGACTTGGTCCGTGGAATCCCCTTCCGCAGGGAGCCTGGCAGCTTCTCTGGGCCTGGGAGGCCCTGGCGCTCAAACAGTGACTGTGAGAGTTGGAGGGGGCAGGGGTATATGGAGGTTCTAGAGCACCGGGGTCCCTAGTTCCCCATCCAGCCCCACCCATCCTCCTCCTAAGCCTGAGATCAGACCCTCCATGTGCTAATTCCAGCAGCCCTGGTGCCCATGGTGCTGACACAGAAGCCAGATCCAGGTCCTGCCTCCGAGGAGCAGGGGCAGAGCTGTGGGACCCAGGCAGCCCTGGGCAGGGTTCTTACAGACAGGGGCCTCGGTGAGGCTGGGGGGCGGGTGGAAACAGCCCAGAAGCGGGCGGTGGGGGACAGAGGCACACCGTGCCGTGGCCTCAGCTGGGCTAGGGTCCTTGCTCCAGGCGCACAGAGCCTGCCTAAAGCAGGAGGCATCAAGCACCACAGCCAGAAGGCTGAGCACTCAGCAGGCTTTAACTGTGGCTGCTCGGGGGGCTCAGATGGCCCCCAGTGTCTTCGGAAGAGGCTGTGGGGTCCTTCACCCCCACCCCTGAAGAGTGGAGTCCAAATGAGGGACCCTCACCCTCCACATGCACAAGCTGGGGGGAGGGGACGCAGCCCCCGTGCCCTGCCCACGCCCCTGCCCCCAGCTGCCAGGCGGGCTTACGCTGATCTCAGCAGGGGTGATCCTGCGGCTGGTGGGCCGCTGCTTGACGGTGGCCGCTCTTGAGTCCGCATCCGCGATGTCGGGCCTCAGTGCCGGCTCCGCGGCGGCCGCCAGGATCTCGTCCAGCTTCTCTGCACAGCCAGAGAGGTGCCGCCTCAGCCACGGGGCCCCTGAACCTGCGACAGCCCTCTGCAGCCCCAGACACAGCCTCCCGCAAAGCTGGTCCTCCCGGGGCTGCTAACAGAGGCCGCCCAGCCCAGCCCGGCCCGGCCCTCACTCCCCAAGGCATGCGCTCCTGACCCAAGATAGGAGGCCTGGGACTTGTGTCCCATCCAAGCCCCGCACCCACCAGAACCAGCCCCCACTCCAGCCTGGCCTCTCCCCTCAGGGATGCTCCAGATAAATCCATGAACGCAGCTCCAGGAAAGTCTGGCTGGCCATGAAGGGGAGGACCACGGCAGGGGCAGGACTGTTCAGAGCCAGAGACTTCCTGAGTTTCCCAGTTTCCCGCTGCCCTTCCTTTATTCCCGTCTGTACCCCCACTGCACCGAGGCAAGCAGCAGCTCCAGAACAGACCCTGGTGCACAGCCAGGTCCATAAAGAATGTGCGTAAACCAAAACCAGGGAGGCGGGTAGCTAGTGGTTCACTGCCCCAGGCTAGAGACCTAAAGCATAGCTCTATGCAGATGAGGAGGCCCCAGAATCTACAACTCGAAAGGCAGCTCCATCTAGGGTGGGAAGTGCTAAGATGAGGCTATTGGGAGAGGCAATGCTGAGGGGCTTCCAACAGCCCCTCAGAAAGCTGCCCCAGAAGCTAGGAGGGAGAAGGACCAGCCTGGGGCTGAGGCCTAAACCAGGTGCCCTCGGGAGGCACTCTTTTCAAATCTGTTATGAAAGAAAAGCTTTGCTTGCTCGTTTCTCTTAAAGCTATTTAATGTTTTGGAAAGCAGTAGCTTTAATGAACAACATGACTTGGAGATTCTGTTAAACAAGTGTGTCTGGATGACTGGGGAGGGTCCACTTAGGGCCAGCACGCGGGACACAGCAGAGGGGGAGGCAGCCCCACTGTCTGCCCGGCTGCCCCCTGGCCTGGCTGTCCGTAGCCCCACTGCGACCCACCTGTCACTCAGCCACCAAACCCCCGAGCCCCGCCCCCCACACAGGAGCACACATCTGTTACGACTAGTCACCTGACGCCCCAAGTGCCCCAGCGGGAGTGCGGCGGTCAGCACGACACCTCCTCCCAGCACTGCTCAGCGACTGCCACAGGGGCGGAAACAAACTCCTCTGAGATCTCCAGTCCCATCCTGTATGCTGACTGTCCTGACCTAGTCTCTTTGTGCCTTGATTTCCTGATCTGATAAAACAGGCATAAAAAGGTGCCCGCTTCAGCGTCTGCTGTGAGAATCAGCACATTCAGCCCAAGGGCTGCAGCTGCGTCTGGCTCAAGGCAGGCACTAAGGATACACTTTCTACAGCCCTTCTTGTCTCTGCACCTCACCTCCCCAGACAGCCCATGGGGAGGAGAGAGCAAACGGCCGTCCGCGCCTGCGTGTCCTGAGCATCCAACCCAGGCTCCAAATACATGGAAGTTCAGCAAATGCTGGAGTCACCAGCAAAACACACCTTTATCTGCAGACCAGCCCACTTGGCCTGTGCACAGCTCTCAGCACCCCCAGGGGCAGTGGGGGTCAGAGGGGCCTTCCTTTTGCTTCTGGAATGAGGTGAGTGATTTCCTTTCAGAAGCTGAATCCCCATCACCACCATTTGCTAAGTCCCTTGTGGCTCAGCTGGGAAAGAATCCAGCTGCAATGTGGGAGACCTGGGTTCGATCCCTGGGTTGGGAAGATCCCCTGGACAAGCAAACGGCTACCCACTCCAGTATTCTGGCCTGGAGAATCCCATGGACTGTATAGTCCATGGGTCGCAAAGAGTTGGACACGACAGAACGACTTTCACTTTCACTTTTCACTTGGTGACTTCCAGCGTGAGAAGAGACTACATGATTCCTCTCATCCCGCAACAGCCACAGGCAGAGGACACAGCTACTGTCTCCACTTCACCAGCAAGAATCTGAAGCTCTGGGGAGAGGAGCTGCCCCAAATCACAGATCCAATAAGAGATCAGACTTCACAACCAGATTATCCAGAAACAGCAGACATAACAACATGAGCAGAGAGAAAATATTTCCATGTGCCACACAGGGTACATGCTCACCTGAGCTGGGTATTTACAGGCTGCATCTCTAGGTCCAGAAGAACTCAGTTCCAGAGACACAAAGCAAGTTAGCAAAGCAAAACCACCGCTGGCCACCAGCAAGGGGGCCCGAGGCCAGACAAGACTTATTTTCAAAAGGAAAAGAACCAAGAATTCTGCAAACTGCAAGCTGGTGAGGTTGACCACAATCCCCAAAAAAACGAGAAAAAATATATGCTTAAATAAATTACTTTAGATTCTTAAAGAAAGAAGAAATGAAGGCCATTAGGAACCAGGCCTGGGGCCCTGGAACTGCTCAGTCCCACTGCCCGCAGCCACACTGGGTGTGGAGACCGGACACGGCAGGCACGAAGCTGGGGACGCACCTCTCTGGACCAGGACCCAAGAGGAGGTGAGGGGCCTTCAGGGGCGACGAATCACCACCATGTCCCCTACAACCGGAAGCAGCACACAGGCCACAGCAGAGCACCCTGGGAGCCCCGCTAATGAGCTGAGGGCAGAACCAAAACATTCCTAAGATAGCGTCTGTGTCTGCCTCAAAGGTGCGAAGAAAAGTGTCCCCAGAGGAGACCCAGTCATCTGTTTTCTACCTGAAAAGACCCTGGGGAAAGCCTTTCACCTGGGACTGGGGCAAGGACTGGGAAAACTCAGAGGCAAGATCGCGGGTCACACGGGGAACCCGGGCTGAGACAGGTGAGTGTGCCCCAAGCACAGGGAACGCCCAGCAGACCAGGACTGGGGAGGCGCCAGGCACAAACGAGTCGGGACACACACAACCGAGCCCTCGCAGGCTCCCCTCCGGCGTGGACGGCCGCGCGGCAGACAGAGGCTCACGGCCGCCTGACGGGTGGAGCCTGCAGACGAGGGAACTCAGCACCCAGGCCCAGCCTCTCCTCCCATGGATGCTGTGCCTGGTGCAGCCAGGCCAGACACATGCATGTGCAGGAAGGAGGCTCAAAGGATGGAGGGGGCAGCCTGTTGGGAGGAACGGGGTGCTGAAGGCCACCCAGCTGCGGGGCCCTGATTCCTGCCCTGAAAGGATGTCAGCACTTGCCTGAACCCCACAACAGACCAGGGCAGAAACAGAACCCACACACCAGGCACAGGAGTCCCAGAAAACAATCCAAGCTCGGGCTGAGCACCCGGGCCCCCGCCCCCACTGGCCCAGCCACTCTGTCGCCCCAGGGAGCTTCTCAGCTGGGCCCCCTGGAACCCCTCCTCCGCTCCAGGCCTGGCACAGGCCGTGGCTTCCCTGGGGGGCTCTTCTAGCTCTATCTCAGACTCCCACGCCCTCACACCACCGCCCAGCCCGCCCGAGCCCCTAAGGCCTGTGGCTACGCTCACCAGCCCAGCCCAGCCCGTCTGACCCTTCCCAGGTCTTTCTACTGCGCCCCTGAACAGGAGGGTACAGCGCAGGCCTCCAGACCCCCTGACTTGACACACCTTCCCTCACCAGGGGTCAGGCAAAGCTGGGCCTGGGGCACAGCAGATGACTCACCCCCTTTCCTTCTCCGAATGGAGGCTTGGAATCAAGAAAGAGTAAACGGGGTGAGAGGCAGACTTTGTCCCCCGGCACCTGGGCTCCACCCCCGCTCCCACCCTCCTCCCCCACTCCCCCCCTCCCAGCCTGTACCCCGGCAGGTTGTGACTGGCACATCTACCCAAATGCCAAGTTGGTACAGGAAATTCAAGGTGGGAACCCAAGCAGGGACAATGCTGTGTGCATGCACACACACACACGCTCACACACACATGCAGACATGCACACGTGAATGCATGGCTAAATCGTACTTGGTTGAATCAAACGTTTGTTCAGAAAAAAGGCCAAACCTCATAAAAACCCACTTCAGAGACCATCAATGGTGCGATGGTCGCCCATGAGCATTCCAGAAGTATGCTTCCAAAACGGGCAGGTCAGTGTGTCTGCCGGACCATGGCCAGTCAGGGAGCACCCCCGGCACAGCCACTGCCCTGACATTCTCACCCCAAAGTGAAAGGAGCCCAGCAGTCCCAGAGTTCTTATGAGAAAGAGGACGAGCCGGAGGTGCTCCGGCCCCTCGGGGCCCCTCTGGCCTGGGCCCCCGCTGGCCTCTACTGCCCCAGGATGCCCGGGGCCAAGCTATGCACTGAGCACTTGGTGACTGAGAGGTCCTGCCCGCCCCCCTCCTCCCCCTCCTCGCTTCTTCTCACAGGGAGAGTCCCTACCCAACCCCTTCCTCTAACCCAACTTCTGCCAGCCTCCTCGGCCCCCTCTGCTGGGACACCACCCCCTGGACACACCTCCCTTCCTCTTCCTCCTGAGGACCCTCTGAACAGCAAGGCGCCACCTGGCCTGAGCCCCATCCTTGCCACCTGCTTCTTCTGTGGCCTCATATTTTCATTTTTTTCCACGTGTTCAAGTCCTCGTCTCAATAGATTGCAGGATACCTAAGGGCCCTATCCGCCCTTGATGTTGTGACATAAAAGTAATGTGTTTATGCTGGCAAGGAACCCATGGGTCTTATTTCTACCTTTTAAAAGCACAGTGAATCATGGGATGATTGCTTAGGCACCTGAGAAGACCCTGATGCCAGCCTGGCTTTCTCAAACCATATGTCAGGAGAAGGTCAGCAAGTGGGCTGGCTCCCCAGAACAACTGTCTTCGGGGGCAGGAGTGGTCTTCCTGTGCTCCTGGCCACCCAGGCCCTTCTCACAACAGAGCCACAGGAAGGGCTTGGGTCCAGTTCAGTTAAAACTGCGACCCCTCACTCAGCAGTGTGCATGGAGGCTCTGTGCGAAGCTGTCCCTTCCCCTTCCCCAGACTCTGTTCAGGAAGAGCTGGTGGAAGGATCTGACCTCAGGCCGCACGAGTGCCCCTTCCCTCTGGAAGACGGGTCAGCGGAGCAGCCCTGTCAGAAGGCAGCAGAGGAAACACCCAGACCAGAGAGGAAGGAGCCTCTTTTTCCACGCACTGGTCTCTGCAGACAGAAGCAGCCCAGAAAGCAAAAGGCAGTTCTGTTTCTGCAGGGCAGAGGCCCTGAGTCCCTGGATGACAGGCTCTCCAAGCACCTCTTTGTGCAAAGCGGGGAGGATCCCTTCTGAACGTGCAGCTGAACAGGGCCTCTGGCAGGAGACTTCTGGGAACCACCCACCAGAGCCTAGTGTGGGGTCTAGCCACATCCACTGCCGACTGGCATCTGTCTATCGATCGGTTCGGAGCCTCAATCAGTGTGATGGATCAGCTCCCCCTGACTGGTCTCAGACCCCTGTGACCCTGGGGCCCAGAGTCCGCCCACTTCTCTCCCGTACTCTTGACTGAGGAGTTTACTGGACACAGAATTCCAGGTGGAAAGCATTCTGACTCAAGACTTTGAAGTTACTGTCCCATCGTCTTCCAGAATCTGCTGCTGCTGACGATGACCTTGCTGTCGGTCTGACCCCTGTTCTTTCTAAGTCATCGTCCTCTGGTAGTTAAGAGTCTCCCTTTCACCTGTCGTGCTGTGAACTCTTACTACCAGAGGTAGCTTTGTTTCCACTTCACTGCTTCAGACTTAGACTCCGGCAACCTGGATCCTCACGTCCTTGTTCAATTTTAGAAAAGTCTCAGTCATTTACTCTTCAAATACTGCCTCTTCCTCAATTTTTTTACCCTTTCCCTCTGGGGCTTTATTTAGGCTGTCTGGTTTGCCCTCCATATCTCTTTTCTGCTCTTTGATAATTTCCATCTCCTTATCTTTCTGTGCTGAATTTTGGGTAATCTCAGATTTATCATTTAATTCATAGTTTCTTCCTTCGGGTAGGTCAGTATACTGTTCCCCAGGCATGGATTTTTAAAATCTTAGTGGCTAAACTTTGTTTCAGTAACAGTTCTTTAGGAATCCTCTTAAAATCTGCTTATTTTTCTCACTGTCCTGTTCTTGCCTTATGAGTTCTGTTAAACTTGGTGTTTAAACACCTTGACTTGTCTCTTTCACATCATTCTATGATTCCTAGCTCTTCTGATGCTAATTCCAGTTTGGGGCTTGGTTTTAGCGTCTCCACATCTCTTGGGTTTTGTAGGGGCATCAGAGCCCTGATCCCTTGCCCTTAGGATCTGTATCTGTCCCAAGACCTCATGGATTATGGAAGCATTAGCTTCCTCTCACACTCTTGGCTCTGATTTCTCTCTTCATTTTTGAGAACTGAGAAATTCCTCTCCCTTCATTTTGAATTGGCTGCATATTTTTTTAAAGTTTTGCTTTATTCAGAATATTTATGGGGAAGACGGTCCTGGCCACGTCAGCTCAATCTGTCTTGGTGGCTGTCCTCCCCACTGAACCAAACTGCAGTCAAGAGCACCTGCTTGGAAGGGGGTGGCTCAGCAAAGGACTGGGTCAGGGGTCAGTCCATGAGGAAAGTCAGAAGTAATTTTAGGGGACAGGTAAGGGCTCTTTCTATGGCTGGGGCAGAACCAAGCCTGAAACCAGGGTTGGGGCTCAGTCTAGAACCATGATCAAGGCCCTTCCTGTGCCCAGCACTGGGTCACAGCTCATCTTAGGACCAGAGTCAGGGTCCTTCTATGGCTGGCACCAGACTAGGATTGAGTCCAGATTATAGAAGGATAGAGCATGTTAGCAGTCATGTATATTGGAACATGCCATGATGAAGATACTCATGGTCATATAAGTTAGGGCATGACCACCATTAACTGTCCATATGTCAGGACACGGTCATGTATATCTGAACACGCCAATGATGAGGCTACTGGTGGCCATCCTGGGACTGTGGCCCCCACATGTCCATCCAAGCCCCAACACACTCTTCTTTGCCTCCAGCCACTCCTGAGGGCCTGTTCCATCAGTGTACCAGCAATGTTCACGCAGCCCTGAGGTCAGCAGCTCACTGTAATTACCCTGCTTAGCGGATGCATACGTAGGTGCTAAGAGGGTTAGGGAGGCACAGACCGCACAGTTAGTGCCTGGAGCAAAGCTCAGGGCCCCTCTTCTCACTCGGATGAAATGAAGGAGCAGAGTCACACTGGAGGCGTGGGCGCCGGGGGCAGCGCGTGCACATGCAGGCAAGCACGCTGGCGGCCAGGCCCTGCCCCCGTACCCCAGACCTGGGCACCCCACTGTCCGTCTCCAGCCCTGCCACCCGCCCCTCAGCGCCCAGTCCAGCCACACACCTCCTCCCTCTTCAGCCCAATTCCCCGACCACTCCAGCACCCACGCATTTACCTCTGACCTATCCATACATCCGTCTGTCCGTCCGTCCTCCCTTCTGTCTCTGCCTGAGTTTGGCCGGCTCCCCCACCCGGCCCCCCACCCCGGGCTGTCTGCCCCCCACCTGCCCCGCCGCTCACCAAGCTCCTCAAGCTCTGCTGTCATGGACTTGGAGCGCAGGGTCAGCGTCGTGCTGGGGGCTCTCTTAGGGGGCGGCGGGGCTGCAAAGAAGAGGGAGGCCTTGGACCTCCTGTCTAGCAGCAGGCAGCGTGGCGTGGCCAGGTGCAGATGCCACCTGCGCTCCACCGCCTGGATCTCCTCGTACTCCCGGGAGGACGAGTCACACTGAGCCAGGATCTTGTTGAGGCTGCGGCTGGATGCAAACTTCTTCATGGTGCTGGGAGCTCGGCGGGGCTGAAGGTCAGGCTGGGCCAGGGCCACTGGGGCCTCAGGAGGCGGTCAGGGACCCAGGGAGCTCACAGGCCGGCAGGCCCCGGCCTGGGACCCAGGCTGCAGTTTCCAGGGCTGAGCAGGGGACCCCAGAGCCATGGGGTGGGGGCTGGGAGGGGTCTCCCGCGAGCCGGGCTCCTGCCGCTCCAGGGCTCCCCCAGGCCCCGAAGGCCACTGCCCCGCCGCGGGCCGGGGTGTGGGCAGCCAGGCCGGGGCCTGGGCAGGGGCGGCGGGCGACACAGCCCGGGCGGCGCCGGCGCGGGGAGAAGACGCTTTTCCTGTTCCCGCAGGTGCCGCCTCCCCCTTCCCTCCGACAATAAGCGGCGGCGGCGGCAGCGTCAACCTCACAGTTGCCATGGCAACCCCGGCCTCCAGGCAGCTGCTGGCAGCGTTGGGAAGGAGGGCTCTTCCATGCCAGGGGCTGGGGGGCACCGGGAAGGATGGGGCAGGAATCTTAGGAGGGCAACCTGGGGTCAGGGGTCAGAAGCTGGGGCAAGGCTGGCTGTCTGAGGTCAGGGATGGGTGCCCACGCCACGCACCTGGGTGTTCGCCTAGGTTCAGGCCCCTGAGGTCAGCAGTCTAGGCTGCAGCGAGAAGAGGAGCGTGGGCCCAGGGTCAAAGGTCTAAGGTCAGGGGACAGAAGGGGAACCCAACACTCACCTCTGCGTCGAGCCCCATCCTCTTCGGGCTTCCTGGTCACTGACACCACCTTCATGACGAGGCGGTTCCCGCCCTGGCGGATCAGAGCCACGACCTGCTTGTGTCCGACTTTCACCACGTTCACGCCGTTCACCTGCGATGGCCAGGGCCGGGGTGGGGGTCCAGTGAGGCCTCCCGGGCTTGGAGGCCGGCACCCACGGGCGCGCGGGGAAGGCCCAGCCTCACCTCGATGAGGAAGTCTCCCGTGCGCAGCCCTGCCCTCCAGGCCACGCCCTCCACATCCACCGACTCGAGGTATTGGAGCGCAGGGAAGGCCGGCGTGGGCGTGAACTCCTCGATGGGAGTCTCTGCTGTGGGGCGGGGTGGGGGCGGTCAACTGGGGCGCCGCCGGGGCGGTCCTCCCGTGCCCAGCCTGGGCCGGAAGGCCGCACACAGGGCTGCCCAGGGCAAGAAGAGCCGGCCCAGCAATCCGGGACGCACGCCTCTGAGAGGCCCACCCCACACCCCACCAGAAAGGCCCCTACTCCATTAGACACCCTCAGCAGAGGCCCCGAAAATCAGGGAGGGAACACAACTGCTGCCTCCTACCAACATCCCAAACCCAGAATAGACAGTCACGGCGGGGAGACGGGAAGGGAGCGGGCAGTGGGGGAGAAAGGGGGCAGAGGCCAGGCAGGAGGCGCGCATCGCCAGCGGGACACCCCCCTGGTCATTACCTTTGGCCCCCCGGAGCACAAAACCAAAGCCTTCGTGGTCCCGTTTCTGCAGGACAGCCACCTTGTCGTCAATGACATAGTCACTGATGAAGGAAAATGGAGAGGTGAGAAGAACCCTGCTGAAAGCACCCGGATCAGGCTGACCCCCCACATGCCCCAGACAGGGTCCATGGGCAGCGCCCGCCCTGGGAGTCGTCCCTGGACTGGCCGGGGAGGCAGCAGATGTGCGGGTTGGGCACCACCCCGCCCCACTGACTGCTTCCCCCCGGGCCTCCCCCATCTGACCCCGTTGCCCACCGGCCCACCTACCCCTTCTGTACCTGTGTGCAGAGAGGCTGTCGTAGGAGCCCACCGTGTAGTGGCGGAAAAGTCGCTTTGTCCGGTCCTCACGGGTTTCTGAGGGGAGGTTGAGGAGCTGACAGAGGGTCTCACCCTCCAACTGGCCTGAACCCCCCTCACCTGTGTGGGCCACCAGCCTCTGCCCACACACATGCCCCTGGCCTGGCTGTGCCCTCATGGAAATAGGGGTCCAAAGCCTGGGGTACTGGGCCCAGCAGTCCTAAGGTGAGAAGGCGGAGGGGACCATGCAGGAAAGGGTCCAGGGTCCAGAATGGGCAGGGGCTGTGGCTCACCCTTCTCCTGAGCAGCTGCACAGAGCAGACCAAACAAGGCCAGGGCAGCCACAGGGAGAGCCAACAAGCCCCGAAACTCAGGGCAGAGAAGGTGAGCACGCACACGTGTGTGGCCTAGAGCCGTGTGCAAGCGCTGTGTTCAAACAGGCATGTGTCTGTGTGCCCTGCAAGCACGCGCAGCTGTTGTGCTCACACACGTGGCTGTGCGTGTGCGTGTCTGTGTGTGTGCCCTGCAAGCACGCGCAGCTGTTGTGCTCACACACGTGGCTGTGCGTGTGCGTGTGCGTGTGCGTGTCTGCGTGTGCAAGTGCAGGCGTCACGCTACACACTCTCAGGCTCTGGCATGGAGGCAGCCCTGTGTGGCCAGCGTGTCCCTCACCACAGGGATGCCCGCCCTCACGGGCTTTTGCTCCAGATCGTTTCTCTGAGCGGGCAGGGAGGGGTTCAGGTTTGGGGGGCGGGTCCCCTTGCCTGCTCTCACTGCCTCCCACAGAGTGTTACCCATCGTGCTCTCCCTGCAGAGCTGGCCAGCTGCCTGCTACCCCAGCTCGGCCTTGCTGACGTCCTGCAAGCCAGCAGGTCCCAGGCCACACCTCTAGCCACAACCGCCCTGCTCCAGACAGACTTCTCCCGCAGCCTGTGCACTGGGCTCTCCAGTACCCTTGCACCCACTCCTGCTTCCGGCTTCCCAGGACCTCTGCTCCAGCTCTGCAGCTCCACCACCACCTCAGATTTCATCCCTCAGCTCCTCCCTCCTTCTCTACCAGCTTAACATTTCGCAAGATTAACTTATTCGTTAAAGAAGTATGTACTGAGCTCCTACTATGCACCAGGCTCCACGAATACAGCAGAGAACAGAAAGAAGCCTCTACGCTGAGCAGTGTACAGTCTAAACCGTACAGCTGAAGAGACAGAGGAGTCAAGAACCAGGCATACACAGAACACGTCGAATGCTGGCAAGCAGTGAAGAAAAAGTAAGCAGATGGGGACACGGCAGCTCTAGGTGGTCACATGAAGGCCTCACTGTGAAGGGAGAGTTGAACAAAGGAAAGAAGGCATAAGGGAGCATCTCTTTATGTGGGTAAAGGGCCTTCCGGGGGTGGGGGTGTTCAGGGCAGAGTCACATGCCAGGTGCCAGCTCGGGGTTATCAAGGAACAGTGAGCAGCCTGGGCAGCTGGGGCAGAGGAGTAAGAGACAGCAGTGGGGAAGGAGAGCCAAGAGGGAACCACAGTTCTGACGGCCGGTCTCCTCCACTGACGGTGAGCTCCCTGCAGGCAGGAGCTGTGCCGTGTTTATTTCTGCAATCCATACCAGGCGTTCCGAGTGCTAACTAGGAGGGCAAAGTGGTAGACAGCTGACTGGCTGGCTGGTGGATGGCTGGATGGCACAAGGGACAGACAGGCCAGGTCAAATGGTAAACGCATATATAAGTGGATGGAGGGAGAGCATGGGGTGGGGGCTTGCTGGGGGGTTGCTGGAGAGCAGGTGGAGGGCAGGATGGGTGGTGAGTCAAAGGACAGAAGGAGCAGTGGCAAGACAGGAAGAAGCGCTTGTGTTACCGTCAGAAGACAGATGTCGGGAAAAGCACTGGTCTGGATTTCAGCGCACAGATGTCGGGAAAGGCACTGGTCTGGATTTCAGCACCCTACCGCTAACTTGTGTGATTCTCTGCACGTCAACAGTCCCTCTTGGCCCTCTCCTTACAGAGCAGGACAATTCACCTTGGAGGCCCCCTCGGTTCTGACGGCCTGTAGTTTTACCTCACTGGCTCCCTCCCAAGTGCTAGAGTCTCTCTCCCCTCTGCAGCACACCTGCTCCCACCACCCTGCAGTCCCCAAAGCCAAGGCCTCGCCCAGCCCCGGGGGGGCCCAGACTGCTCTCCCCTCCACTGCACCGTTCTCCACACAGACCCAACTCTGGAAATGTTCACAGTGCCTGCCTGCAGAAGGACCGCCCCCACCCCCAAAAAAAAGAGCCTCTGCAGATCACTGGCCTCCTGTTTTTATATTTATCGACCAAACACAGTATATTTATTACATAACGCAAATTCATTTTCCAGTTTTATTAATCAGACATGTAAAAGCCAGCTAAAATGCAAACACACACATGGTCGCCCGAGTACTGGAAGGAGAGGAGGAGGGAGGAGCGGCAGAGCCACGGCCCGGGGCCCCACACCGGCGCCAGAATGCCCAGGCCGCCCCGCCCCGCCCCCACCGGCTCACCCTCCCTGCTGCGCCTGCTCCCTGCACCCAGACGGGCACCGTGGGAGCCACGCTCTGCAGACCACAGGTGTCGCCTGGCCCACACATGTTGGCAGTGTCCCCTCCTTGGCCTCGAAGTCCCTGCTCCAGTCTCAGAAACAGATCCTTCTTTGGATCTGGGCCTGTTGGAAGCAGGTTTGTGTTCCTGGGCCGCCCTCTCACCTCTGGCAGAACTCAGCCCTTGGGTCCCAGACCAGAGACTCTGTCCAGAGCAGCTGGGCCAGGCCTGCAGGTGAGGACAGAGGCCTGTCTCCCTGCCAACCTATGAAACGCTCCCACCTACCCAGTACCTTCTGACACCTTCCGATTGCACAGGCCAGAGCCCCAGCCCTCGTCCGGGGCCCCACCATTGCCCAGAGGCCTACAGCCCCCTCAGCAGGGTATTCTGTGTCCTCTCCCTCTCCACGACCCTGGCCCAGCCCTGCCCCCCGCCCCTGCTCCATCTCCTCACTTTGTCCTGCCTGGACCGTCACCCTAATCCTAAATGAACGGCACAATCAGGACAGCAACCCCCTCCCCCAGACTCCGCCTCCTATGATACCGCCATGAACTAACGCCCCTGGTCCCAGGACCCCTGCCTCCAGCCCAGCCCCTGCCCCATCCAGGTTCACTCACACCAGAGCCCGTGAAGTGTGGCGGTTACAGCACAGACCCTGCAGCCCACCGCCTACACTGCGAACAAGACTCTGCTCCTTGGACTGTGGAACCCGTCCTCCTAGAGATGGACTAACAACAACTGTCCCCACCTCCCAGGCCTGCTGGGATGAACCGATGAATTCTTAGATGTGAAAGAGCGAAAAACCAAGCCAGGCATCCTGACACTGCTCGGAGCACGCTGGGTGCCAGCACGTGCGGACGCAGCAGGCCATGCCACACTCTGGCCAACAGGCTCTGCTTCACCCCGTCAGCTGACCCCCCGGCGGGCCCCAGCCACCCTTCAAGGCTCAGTTCAAACAACCCTCTGCTTAAAAGCCCTCTGACTCCTTCAAGCAACTCAGGGAGCCTCCCTGGGCTCACGCCATCACAGTCACGCCACACGTGCCTCTGGAGCACGGCGCACACCTGCTCCTCGTTCGGCACAGAGCCAGCCCCTGTGATCCCAGCTCCCAGCACAGCATCCAGCACATGCCAACCACCTAAGAAACATTAGCTGTTCTCAAATTCTGAGTCCAGTCCAGACCTCTCTCCTTCCTCCCCAGCTTCAGACTCCGCTCCAGCTGCCCCTGGACCCACACAGCTCTCAAACCAGAACCTTCCTTCCCCACACCACGGGCAGCAGGCGGCTCCACCCTAGGCAGGTCTGGAGGCTTCCTCCCGCCTCTCCTATCCACAGTTGGCACCAGCGCCCAAACCGCTGAAATCATTTTCCACCTCAACACACCCCCCCACCTGCCCACCCTGGGCAGACCAGAGGGGGTCATGTCCCTTCCAGGCTCCTAGCCACAAGAAGAGCCATCAGAGCAAGGTGGTGAACAGCCAAGGATAAGAGTAAAGAATCCTGCCCAGGAGGGGATCAGCGGCCATGTTCCACCCAGGGCAGGGGCCCAGGCCACACGGGGTGGGCTGCCCTGGGGAAATTCTCAACCCAGGATAAGGAAGCATGGCAACGCTGGGTCTGAGCCCCTCATGTGCAGAAAGACAGATGTGTGCACCCCGGGTCCAGACACACCGTTAGTGACCACCAAGAGCCACCACTCAGGAGGGGGCTCCCCTGTCCCACTGTGGGTCGAGAGGCCTCCAGGGCTTGCAGTCAGCTCTGGCTGGGGTTTGAAAGGACCAGTCTCTCCTTTCTACTGGCAGGACCGCCTCAGATCCCAGCACCCAGAGGGCTCCTTCCTGGAGGTGCAGGTGACCAGCCGGGTCACACGGAGGCTGCTGACCAGCCCCAGGAGCCACGGCCTTTGCCCCCACTTCCTCCCTGCCGGCGAAGGATGCAGTCGTCCCCCACCTGCTGCCTTTAGACCATCCTGGCCCCGGGGCACCCATGACAGCCCCTCTGGGCCCAGCTGGCCTCGTTTCCTCTTGGCTGGCCCAGGCCTCCCTGCGCTGCCCACTTGGACAATCTGTCCACTTTGGAATGACGCCTCTTTTCTCACACTGACCTCTTTACTTGCTTGCCAGCCACACAGCAGTCACACACTCCAAGTACCCAGCGTTGATGGGAGAACCTTGTCTGGGGAGGACTGTGGTCACGAGAGCCACATGGGGGATCCCAGACTGGTGCACACTCACACGAGTACATCCTGTGGGCATGTCACAAGTGTCTCCACAGCTGTCCAGGGTCCAGATGTACATGTGTGTGCTGGTAAGTGTGGGGCATGTGGTATGTCTGTCATGTACATGAGTTTGCATCTACTTCTGTGTGTTTGAATTTGTTCTAGTCTTTTCTCTGTGAATATAATCTGGATTTGCCTCCAAGCAAGAGCAAGGGGAAGCTGGAAGAGAGGTGCCCTCAGGAGCCGCCCAGGGAAGCGGGGTCACTCACCATGGCGGGCGTCATACTGTCTCATCTGCACCTCCTCCACGCAGTCAGCCGGGAACCAGCCCGTGCGGCCTTTCACGGTCCCCTCCCAAAAACCGCCCTCCCCAATGCTGAGCACTGGGGGGACAGAAGCCAGACAGGCTGTCAGGGCAGAGGGGCGCAGCCGGAGCCCACCTGGCTGCCCCCCGCCCCCGACCACCATCTCCACTATCACCACCCAACCTTCCCGTCTCTCTCCTCTTCTCTTCCCTCCCTTCATCCTCCTGGCTTTTTCCCTGGGAAAATTTTGGGATCCACACGGAAGAGAGAAAAGAACAGATGGGCACAGCACAGGATGGGCATGTGGGGGACAAAGAGATGCACAGATGGACACACTCGAGGGGGGACAGGAGGCAGAGGCAGGGGCCACAGTCCTGCTCCTGCCCGCTCTCCTCCCTGCTCTTGAACCAACTCTCCCATCCCAGGGGTCACTGCCAAGAGCTGAGGGTCACTGTGCTGTGGCCAGGAGATTGGGCCCCATGATGGACCACGGGGAGCTGACCAACACAACTGCTTCTTCCTCAGGCTCCCTGGACAGAGGGCACTCATGAGGGGCGGACGCCAGTGATAACAGAGACCCCATAATGGGAGGAGCTTGTCACGGCACAGGATCCCCTCATTACAGACACCCACAGAACTGGCAGAGAATTCCACATATCACAAGCGTTTCCAATGAAGAAAGTCCCAGAAGTGACACAGGAACCCCATAATTCAAGGAAGCTCTGTAACCGGATAGGGTCCTACGAACATGAGAACCCCAACACCACCAGCCCCCAGAACGACACAGAAACACCCCCGTGAGGAGAGGAGCCCCCGTGGTGACATTTTGGGGAGCCCAAGATGACAGAGGATGGAGAGAAACCCGCATGACAGGAGCCCCGTGAAGACGAGCAGCCCTCCCTCCACGGTGACACAAGGCATCCCCAGGGGCACGGACATCCCATAATGACCGCGGCGGCCCAGAGCTCCCGGGGACAACCCTGGTGACGGCCCCTCCACGCCGCCGCGAACGCCCGCGGGCCCCAGGAGGCCCGGCGCCGCGCCCCCCGCGACCCCGCCCCCCGCGCCCCCTCACCCTTCACGGCCTCGCCGCGGTGCAGCGGGATCTCGCCCTCGCCCTGCGGGCTGTGCGCCTTCACGGCGATGAACTTGCGGCCGGGGACTGCGCTGTAAAGTTTCCGCTTCGGGCCCCGGGGCGGCGGCGCGGGGGGCGCGGGGGGCGCCGGGCCGGGGCCGGGCGCGGGGCCGGGGCCGCCGGGGCCGCCGGGCCCGCTCGGGCTGTAGACGAACACGTAGGTGACGGACGCGATGCCGGGGGGCAGCGGGCACGCGAAGCCGGCGCCCGGGGCCTCCATGGCGCGCGGCCCGGCCCCGCCGCCGGCCTCACCGCAGCCGCCGCCGCAGCGCCCGCCGCCCGCCGCCCGCCGCCGCCCGCCCGCCCGCCGGGGGCCCGGCCCGGGGCCGCTCCATGGGCCGCGCCGCCGCGCCCGGCCCGCTCCCGCCAGCGCACGAGCCGCGCCCGCTCAGGGCTCCGGGGCCGCGGGGCTGCGCTCCCGGGCGCGCCGGGCTCGCTCCATGCCGCGGCCGCTCCGCGCGCCCCGCCTCCTCCGCGGCCCGGCTCCTCCCTCTGCGGGCGGCGGGCCGGGCTCCCTCCTTTCCCCCTGCGGCCCGGTCGCAGCGGCCCGGACGCGGGAGAGGCCACCGGGCCGAGGAGGACTACGGTGCGCGGAGGGGAAGGCTGGGGAGGGGTCGTTCCGACGGAGGAGCGCGGGGACACCGGGAGGCGAGGCCGGCCAGGAGAGGAAGTCCGAAGGGGCTTCGGACTGGAGAAGAGCGTCTCAGAACCGGTTCGGGGTTCGCCTAGCCTCCAGGAGGGGCTCCCCCGGCGGGTCCGCGCCCCCCTCCAGCTGGGGCCTCGGCCACCTCACACCGTGGCCGCCGCGAGTTCTGGGCGCCCGAATCCCCCTCTGGACCTGGGTCCTCTCCTCCCGGACATCCGCCTCGGATGCTCATGCCCTCTCCACGCTGACCGCCTGGGCACCAAGCCCGAGGCCTCAGCCCTCAGCCTTCGCCTGCTCAGAGGCCTGCACCGGCTCCCTAGCACTTGGGCGGACCACGTCCACAGTCTTCGCCAACAGCCAGGCTCTCGGAGGCGAGAATTAGCTGCACTTCAGTAATACGGCTGGTGCCTTCTTTTCTCGGCCCTGGCCGTTCCCAGCACCTCAACTATCCCACTCCTGCTCGTCTGGCCAACTGTGAAGTTACCGCTCAGCTTCCAACACAGCCTTCTCTGCCCTGCTCTGTGATGGGGACTCTGACATTGCAGGCCAGGCTTTGCCAAGAGGGGGCGCCACCTCCCCCACCTCTATGCCACCCCCACCGACAGCAACTCAAACTCAAAACACTTCCTCTCCTGCAACCAAAGGTGATCTCCCACTGAGGCCCTCTCCCTCTAGAGTGCGCCAAACTTCCTCAGCCCAGTCTTGGCCGCTCACTGGGAGGCCCCCTTACCTGGATCACTCCCCACTTAATTGCTTCTGAGCCCTGGGCCCCAGCTGTCAGTGTCCTGAGACTTTTAGAACTCCCTGCTATTAGCCCCCCCCCACAGTTGGCACCCTAGGCACCTACTAAATGTTTGTTGGAAAAAGAGTAATAAAAATTCTATTCTCCCCACAGAGCAGTGAGCTGGAGCCCCACCAGCAAGGCTTAGTTTGTGTTTGCTAAAAGGATGAGTGAATATACAAAAACCAAATCAAAGCAGGGCTTCCACAGCTCCAACTCAGGAGCAGCCTCTGCAGAACTGAACCATCCCAGAGTTTGTTATTTTAGCCACAGGGCTATGCAAAATTTGGGGGGAGAATTGAAGTGACTTGGGGCAGGACAAATAGCCTTGCAGTCTGGGTAGGGACACAGAAAGACAGAGAGGACATCACAGGTCAAGGCTGTATGAGCAGGGACAACAGCAGAGGAAGAAATGGCTTTTATAAGCTCCTGTTGCACCCCAAGCCCTCTGCTGAATGCTCACACTTAGCAAGTTTGGGAATCAGGTCTACCTGGGGGCAAGTTAAGCTGCTTCCTAGCTCTGTGGCCTTGGCCAAGTCATTTACCCCACCTGAGTGTGAGGACCCTCATCTGTAAAATAGACCACAGCCTCATACAAGGTCAAGGTTAAGTGAGATGATACGCACTATGCTGCTCAGCCCAGCTGTCACTGTGGAAACAGAGTGCTATTGGGTGACCAGCATGTCTCCGGAGCACCTTCTATATGACTGGCTCCAGGGCAACTGCAGCTCCTGCCCTGAAGGTGCGGGGAGGCGAGAGGCTTTAATCGGCAGCGCTGGCTAGTGCTGTGACCAGGGGTCCAAGTAGGGAGCCTTCACTGCCAGGCTCCAGAAGGCTTCCCAAAGGCAATGTTTGGGGTAGGATCAGTCCCGCCTAACTGATGAGAAACCTAGGCACAGAGTGGCTGCGGGTGCAAGGAGTGCATTGGACTCCGACCGTCTGTAGAGCCAGTAACCACCTTTCACTCCCACTGCTCGGCCCAGTGGGCTTCCAGCCCAAGAGTCTAGTGGGGCTCCTGCCCAGGCTTTTTGCTGTAAGTTCTGGGAATGACAAGTCCTTGGTTCTCAGGATCCCAGCACTCGTGCTAAAGGGTAAACAGGAGAACCATGGAGGCCAGAGGGGTTGGGGAAACACCAAGACTCTCCTCTGGGAACAGGGTTGGGGTCCACCTATGGATCTGGAGCCCTCATGGAGAGGACGCACCAGTCCCTAAACTCTTAGCACAGCTCACCCAGCCCTCGTCCTCCTCCCTGGCGCAAAGTTTTCTAAACCACAAGTCTAACCAGACCCTCTCCTCCCAGCGCCCTCCCGCAGCTGCCCACTGCCCTCAGCACAAGTCTGACTGCAAACAGAGCTCAGTGTGGGGGAGCCTGCCCCAGGCCAGGAGACCTCACCGTTTTCCCTTCCCCACCCTGGGAGGCCCCCACCCAAACCTGGGCTCATCCCTGCAGAGCCAGGCCTCTGCAGAGAGCGGGCCTCTCCCTGCCACTCGCCGGCCCATGCCGGCTCTTCCTGGCTCAGGCCCGCCTCCTCCTACCTGATCTTGCTCTGGCTGCCCCTGCCCGTGGCAGGGCCGCTGTCGTTCTGCTGGTCCCCATCCCGGTCCCGGTCTTTCTCCTCCTGCAGTCGCTGGAGCAGCAGCTGGTGGGGGAGGCTTCGCAGTGAAGGCCCAGGAGAAGCTGCCGGCTGCACCTCGCCCTTCAGGTTGATGTCACTGGCTGAGCGCTGCAGGGGCCGAGGCGAGGCCAGGGCGCTGGGGCCCGCCAGCCGCCGCCGCTTCGCGTAGCTGGGGGTTTCCCTGAATGGCACTGGGGTGGGGGGAGGGGAACAGGTGAGACTCCGGGCGGCCAGATTAGGGAACCAGCTTCTCCAGGTTTGCCTGGTGTCTCTAGATTTCAAAAGTAAGATCCTCTGTCCCAGGGGCTACCTCAGTCCCAGGCAGAACAGGTCAGGTGATCACCCCATGACTGAAGCTGGGATGGAGGGGAGAGGGCAGGGTCACATACCAAGCTGCCTCTAACTCTAGCTTCAGAGGTAAAAGCCTGCCCTTCCTGTCAGCCAGATGAGTCTCGGGACTGCTTAGATCTGCTCTTGGAACTGCCCATCTCACAGGCTTCCAGAGAGACAAAAAACCGGCCACATGTGACACAGCTCACCAGCCGACCACTGTATGGAGCTATTTGCAGTTGACTATCACCAGAGAAACTGTAAAAGAGATATTCTAGACCGGGGTTGGCAAACACCTGTAAAGAATCCGATAGTAAACAGTTCAGGCTTTGCAAGCCGTTCAGTCTCTGTTGCAAGGACTCAGCCCAGCCACTGCAGTGTGAAAACAGCCTCAGATAATATATATGAGCAAATGGGTGTGGCTGAGTTCCAATAAAACTTTATTTAAATAGCAGATGGTGATTAAAACATGATCCAACTATATGCTTTTACAAAAGAGTCACTTTAGATCCAAAGACACAAGTAGGCTTAAAATAAAAGGATAAAAGAAAATATTTCATGTAAATAGTAACCAAAAGAGATCTAAGTACCTTCATTAATATCAGACAAAACAGACTTAAAAAGTATTAAGAGAGACAGAGGACATTATATTTGCTAAAAGTGTCAATTTGTCAACTAGATTAACAATTATTAGCATATATGTAACAAACAACAAAGCATCAAAATATATAGAAACAAACATTGATATATTCGGAGAAACAGACAGTTCTACAATAATATTTAAGACTTCAACACCCTGCTTTCAATAATGGATAGAGCATCTAGAGAGAAGATCAGTAAGAACACAGAAGACTTGAACCACTTGGACCTAACAGATATATACAGGACACTCCACAAAACAAAAGCAGAATACACATTATTCTCAAGGGCATGTGAAACATTCTCCAGGATAGATCATTTGTGAGGTCACCAAAAAAGTCTCAATAAATTTAAAAAGACTGAAATTATACAAAGTATCTTCTGCAGAGACAATGGAATGAAGCTCAAAATAAATAGCAGGGGGGAAAAAAACCCGGAAAATTCCCAAATATGTGGAAAATTAAACAACACTCTTAAACAACCAATATGTCAAAATAGAAATCATAAGAAAAATTGAAAACACTTTGAGAAAATAAAAACAAAAATACAACATACCAAAACTCATGAGACGCAGCAAAAGCGGTACTAAAAGGGAAATTTATAGGTGTAACACCTACATTAAAAAGGGAAGTCTCAAAAAAAAAAAAAAAAGGAGTGGGGGGGAGTCTCAAATCAATAACCTATTTAAGGAACTAGAAAAAGAGAAGCAAACCAAACCCAAAGGAAGGAAACAGTAAAGACTACATGAGATGAACCAAATAGAGATTAGAAATACAGAGGGAATCAATGACACCAAAATTTGTTTCTTCAAAAATATCAATAAAGTTGACAAACCTTTAACTAAACTAAGGAAAAAAATTAGAGAAGGGGGACACAAATAACTGAAAACAGAAATGAAAATTGAAATGTTACTACCTGATGTTATACAATTAAAAAGGAATATAAGCGAATACTGTGAATAATTGTATGCCAACAAATTAGATAAACTAGATAAGATGGACACATTTTTAGGAAAACGCAAATTACCAAAACTGACTCAAGAAGAAACAGAAAATCTAAACAGACCTATAAAAAGCAAGGAGATTGGATCAGTAATCACAAATCTCCCAACAAAGAAAAGTCCAGCATCAGATGGCATCACTAATGAATACTACCGAACATTTAAAGAGGAATTAACAAAATCCTTCTGAAATTCTTCCCAAAAAAATAGAAGAGGAAGGAACACTTTCTAATGTATTCTATGAGCAATTTAAAAATGATCAAAGAACTTGACACTTCTCCAAAGAAGATATACAAACACCCAATAAGCACGTGAAAAGATGCACCAAAAGCTGTTAAGAAAATGCAAATCAAAGCCTCAGTGAGATGCCTCTTCACTTGGACTAGAATGGCTATCGTTTTTTTTTTAAGGTAATAACAAGTATTGGTGAGGATTTGAACAATTTGGAACCATCATGCATTTCTGGTAGGAATGTAAAATGGTGAAAAACAATTTAGCAGTTCCTCAAAAAATTAAATATAGAATCATCACATGACACAGCAATTCTACTATAAGCATGTACCCAAAATAACTGAAAGCAGTATTCAAACAAAGACATTTCACACACGGCCATACAGCAATATTTACAATAGCCAAAGGGTGGAAACCACTCAATGTCTACCAAAGGATGAGCAGATAAACAACAGGTCACAGATACAAAGAGTGGAATAATATTCAGCCATAAAAACTAACGAAGTAGTGATACATCCTACAATATGGATTACGTTGGAAAACATGCTTCAGTTTATTGAAGGAAGCCAAACACCAAGCGTCATTCCACTTACATGAAATATCCAGAACAGGTAAATCTATACACACAGAAAGTACGTTAATGGTTGACAGGGGCTGAGGGAGGGGGAATGTGGAATAATTGCTTAATATACACAGAGTTTCCATTTGTGATGATGAAAATGTTATGGAATTCAATAGAGTTGGTTGTGAATGTCTTAAACACCACTAAATTATTTGATTTAAAATAGTTAATTTTATGTTACATGAATTTGATTTTAACTGAAATTTAAATCTTTGATTTTAAAGCCTCGATTAAAATAAACAACAGATGGAAGGCTGGATTTGGCCTGGGTGCGGTTTGCCAAGCCCTATCTAGACTCTGGTCATGCAGACCAGCAGCCTCACCTCCAGCTCCTTAGGAAATCTCAGGCTCCACCCAGACCCTCTGAGTCGGAATCTACATTTAACTAGATCCCTGGGTGACTCAAATGCACACTACGAAGTGAGAAGCACTTTCCTAGGGTACTCTTCAAAAGCACTCTGGGACAAGTCAGCGAGAAGTGTGCCTCAGAGTGTGTACACCAGAGCTGGGAGGAGGGCCTGAGGACCCAGAGGCAGCCCGAGGCAGCAGGGAAGGAAGCAGAGGCGGCTGCTCCCAGGCAGGGTCCCTGCTTCCTGCGGGTCAGGGCAGGGGGGCTGCCAAGAGGCTTCCAGGTGACCTGTCCCCTGAAGGGTGACGACAGGGCTCAGCCTACAAGATCCCTCCAGGCGGCTTCGTGCTGGAGGAAAAGGAAGGCTGGCTGGGCAGAGCCTCCCTGCTGCTCCTGCTGTATGCAGGTCCCACCTGGGTCCCCAGGCTGAGGCGAGACAGGACCTCTGACTCCCAGAGGGAGCGTGTGCCGAGGGGAGGGGGGACCAAGTGTGGATCTCTGGATCACTCCGGTCTGAAGATAGGCTCTGCTATTAATCCCTCTGTGCCTGGGGTTTCCTCCTCTGTAAAAATGGACTAACAGCACTCACTCACTGGGGGCTTGTTGAGAGGGTTGTCATAAATGCTCAGAAGATACTCCCCTGTGACTCAGGCGCATCTGGCTGTGTCATTTGAGTGTATGTGTGACATCTGAGCAGGTAAGGGTGCGTGGCCAGCAGAGCTGATGCCAACCGTGGGACTAACTGATGTGACCTCTCAGCTCAGCCACAAATGCCTGACCCCAGCCAGGTGAGCGCACCCTGGATCAGCCAGACAGAAGCTGATAATGGTGACCACAGGAGCCCCAGCATCTCTGTCCAAAGATGAGGGGCAGCTGAGGCCTTCCTGACTCTCAGCCTGGACCACAGAGAAGCCCCCATCCTCCCTCCCACCAGCTGGACCAAGGCTACCTGCCAGAGTCCAGACCCATGGAATCAAACACTGCATAAGGTCAGCGGGGGAAGGAGTAAAGAACCATAAAAGACTTTATTTTACCTAAGGAAACTGAGGCATAGAAGTCCCAAGCCGCTTTCCCAAGGTGACATCACAAGCAGCAGAGCCCACGTGTCCAGAAGCCAAGCTCATCCCAGGCTGACGACCTCCTCCAAAATAAGTAGCAGCCCCAGCCAGACCATCACTGAAGCACTTGCTCTGCCTCTCACCCCAGTTCAGACCTCAGGCTTCACCACAGTTCTCTCCCAAGCAGAACCCAGACCGCAAGTCGGCACCGTTTCATTGGCTCAGTCACGTGCTCAACACACATCAGCTGCTGCTGCTGGAGGGTTCAGGGTCTGCCCACTGTCACGGACCCCTGACCCTGCCTGGAAACAAGGGGCTCACAACCAAGCCTCACTGCCGGCAGGTCTGTTCAGGGGAGCCTATGTACGAAGACTCCTTAAACGTGAACTTGACCTTAGCCTAACCGTAACCTACCATAACCTCACATGAGAACCAACAAGGACTCAGACCCTGGGACCAGCCTTAGCCCTTTGCTGTCCACTGCCACTTTAAACTTTGTAAAAATGGAGGCATCAGATACTGCAGTCCCAACAGAGAGGGAAGCCCGGGAGTCTAAGCTCCCAGGAGAGCCGTGGGCAGAAAGCCTTGTCTACCCAGGACAGATGGAGCAGAGACAGGGCTCGCTCTGTGGCCAGGTGGCTGGAAGGGGCAGCCGCTGGCCAGAAAATACTCTTTTCAGGAGGAGAGGCCTACCTCCAGCCACTCCACATGGGGAGGGGAGACTCAGGATTTGCAGGACAGCTTCCCGGCCAGCCCCACAGGCAACACTGCCCTGGGAGAGGGTGGCCCCTGAGGCCTGAGGTTCAGACTAGACAACAGCTCCTGGGTTCCCTCGGGCGCGTGCTGGGCCCCCCGAAGCACTGGCTGCCGAGGGCTTAGAGCCCCTTGTCCCAAGACGGCTGCAGCCTTCCCCACACGCATGCCTACCACTGCGCTCTGATTTCTTCACACACGCATACAGGTGGCCTTGTCGTGTATGAAGCTTGCCGTGGGCCACTTAAAGTGCATTGTTTCCAGCTGAAGTGAAACACCGAGCGTCTGCGGTGGCGCTCCATTGCCACTTGTCCCCTGCTGGCCCTTCACACGACCTCACAGGAAAACACCCTGACCGAACTCCAACCCTGCTTCCGACCTAAGCTGATCCCTAAATCCACAGTGGTAACAATTACGATTGGGAGCAGGAGGAGAAGGGGACAACAGAGGATGAGATGGTTGGATGGCACCACCAACTCAATGGACATGAGTTTGGGTAAACTCCGGGAGTTGGTGATGGACAGAGAGGCCTGGTGTGCTGCAGTCCATGGGGTCACAAAGAGTCGGACACGACTGAGCAACTGAGCTGAACTGAACAATCACAACCATACCCTTAACGCTGACCTGACTAACTGCGATCCACAGCCTTCACCTAACCGTGACCCTAACCTGACCCTCTGTCACCTGCGCAGGCCCTCCCCTCAGCACACTCCCTATCCCTGAGGGGCCCACTAATAGGACCACTGGGACCACTCCCAGTTGCACTGGGAGAGTTGGAGGAAAAGGCTCCGGGTTAGGGGCTCCCTTGTAACAACCCCACTCACTCTTGCCCTGTTGGGCCTCGACAACCCCCACAAATCCACATCGGCAGGGCCCTTGGTGGGCAGAACTCACCAACGTCCGAATCTTTGTGGGTCTTGATGACCTCCGCGAGCTCAAAGTTCCCCGCTATGATGGCCACCTGGGGGGTGGGAGGGAGATGGAGGGAGGCTCAGCAGCACAGGCTTGCCTCCTCTCAGCCCTTGGGGTTCCCTGAATGCCCAATCAGGCTCAGACCTTGGCCCTGTCTGACCCACCACCCCAGTCTGTGTGGGACTGAGGGGTCTCCTGGAACACAAGACTCTTGGAGCTAAAGCCAGAACACACTGGCCACCCTGCCCATTCTCGGAACGGCCCCTCCAAACGCCTGGTCTCCCCACATGACCTGTGAAGGCCCCTGAATGGACAGTCACAGCCCACACCTGTTCTCCCCTGGCCCCAGAGCCCTCTGACCCTCCTCTCCTCTCCCTGGAAGGGGGGCCGAGGGAGTCGTCCTCAATGAGCACCCCTCATAAGAGCCAGGCACTGCCCTGGCTCACACCCTTCCTCCACCTCACCCTGGGACGACCCTGGGCCCAAAGCTCCCTCACGCTTTACCGGGAATAGACCAAGGTCCAGAAAGACCAAGCCGCACAGAGATGGAGAGACGCGCCCCAGGGAGCCCCACGCTCCTGCAGACAGTCACGTACCTGGAAGGCTGTCTGGCTATTGTAATTGCGGACATCCTTGTTGGCTCCGCGGAAAAGCAGGACACGGGCACAGCTCTCCTGCGGGAAGATTGGAGGAGAGGTCACAGCTGGGGCAGCACCTGAACACACAGGGCCCACGGCTGGGTGTTCAGCACACACACGTGTAGCATGGGGACGAGCAGGGCAGGTGTAAGTGTGCAGGTCCTAGCTAGCTCAGAGGGTCCAGATGCACTCAGTGCACACGGGGTTTTTCAGAACACACACGCGTGACACGTGTTCAGGGAAACGACAGGCACACATGGACCGCAAGGCCACCCAGCTCAGTGCAGGAGGCAGAACACGCAACTGTGGTGTGACCACAGGGTCAGACATGCACACACACGGAGTCACTGCACAGCACCACCCGTGTGCACACGTGTGCAGACGTGCAGACCGACCTGGTTGTAGAGGGCACAGATGTGCAAGGCTGTGTTCCCAGAGGCGTTCTGAGCCCCCATGTCAGCTCCGTAGAACAGGAGGTGCTCCAAGTGCTGTACATGCCCGAAGCGGCAGGCCTGGGGGAGGGGGCGTCACTGCTGGAGCCTGGACCCTCAGACCGACCCCAGGCCCGCTCCTGTGCCCCCGCCTACCTGGTGGACTTCCTGCCAGCCGTTCTCGTCGGTGGTCCCCAGCTGAGCATGGTCGTGCAGGAGCAGCTCGCAACAGAGGGCATCCCCCCCGCCCAGGGCGCTGTGGTACAAGGGCGTCAGACCACGGCTGTCCTTGTAGTCCGGTGAAGCGCCCAGGTCCAGCAGGGTCTGAGGGCAAGAACCCCAGTATTCATGCCAGGCCAGCCTCCTTCCGCTCCCAGGTCACACGACGCTCCAGCGAGGGCTGGGCCTGCACTGACCGTCAGGGCGGCCGCATTCCGCTGGCGCGTGGCACAGTGCACGGCCGTGAGCCCGTCTCGCGTGCGGAAGTCCAGGTGGGCGCCGCCATTCTTCAGCACCTTCAGCAGGTCGGTGGCATCGTCCAGCTGGGCAGCCAGGCTCAGTGGACACTCTGGGTTCAACGGACAGGTGGAGGTCACAGTCCTGGCCATTCCCAGACTGTACCCCTCCCTGATCTGCTTCTCACCTCCTGAGTCAGGATCGTGGAAATTGGGGTCCAGCCCCTTGTCCAGCAGGCGGGCCACCTTTTCCGTGCTGTGCAGCTGGACATATTCCATAAACTTCTTCAGGTTCGCCTGGAACAGCCAGCCATCCGGATCAGCCCACACTTGACGACCGTCATTTGACCATCGCCCACATCACCCAGGGAACTGCCGTACCCCTCAGTGGGACCCGCCAGCCTACACCATGACCTTCTCCCTTTCCCGTGGTACCCTGACCATGCACTCCCACTGCGGCCCCAATCCCAGCTCCACTGGATCCGCGTGCTGCTCCAGGTCCTTCCTTGCCCTCCAAGCCCAGCTAAGTGAGTTCCCTCCCTCAGCCTTAGCCTCTGCCCTGGCTTCTCTCCCTGGCCCTGATGCCCCAACCTGTCCAGCCTGGAAAAGCCTGAAGCCACGTGGGCAGGAGCCAGCCAGGGGCAGCGCACACCCCGCTCCCCAGGTAGCCTGCTCCTTCTCCGGTGCACCTTTCTCACGAGCTCACCCCACGACAGATCCCAGCTCCGGGGCCCTCCTCTCTTGCCGGGAGCCCCCTCCTGCGGCGTGACCCTGACTGCTTTTCCTTCACTCACCCGGTCATGCACCAGTTCACTCAGCAGAGCCTCACTAAGCTCCCGCTGGTGCTACAGCGCTGCCTGCAGCAGGCAAGGTGCCCTGGCCTGAGGCCCCAGGCCCTCCAGAGACAAAACGCATCAGAAATAGGACAAGATGCCGTAGGGGCAGCTCCACGCGAGGGGGCACCCTCTGGAGGGTTAGGACGACGGGCCAAGAGGAAGCACGGTCAGAGCTGAGAGGAAAGATCTCGGCCCCACCCGCGTGGGGGGCGGGAGGCTTAGTGTGGTGCTGCGGGCCGGCCGGAGACCAGGCAGGCAGAAACACGGGACTGTGGCACGGAGTTGAAACTTATCCTAAAATCAACTGAGACTCACTGAAGGTCAAGAGTCATAGGTGTCCTGCGGGTCACTGAGGTCAACTTGAGAGGAGGTGATGGGTTATACCAACACCAGTGAGGGAGACTCTGCCCAGCCACGGAACCAAGGCAGCAGAGGACTCTGGCACGGAGACACCAGGGTCACAAGGGGGTGACTGGGGCACAGGGGTGAATATGCAGATCCCTCTCTTAGGCCCCAGAGACTGCCAATGAAGTGTCCAGCAAGCAAATGTCCACTGGCCCACGGGAGCCTGGGATGGGAACTCAGGGAGTCTGCCTATGGAAAGGGCCAGGGTACCCACCCTGCCCCTCCTACATTCAGAGGAGGCAGGGAGGTGCCACCCAAAGAGCATGTGGGGTCAGACCCTCCTAGCAACAGTACCCAGGAGTAAAGACCCCACAGGTAGGCCTAGGAATAGGGCCTGGGAGTTAGAAGATCTGGGTTCAACCCCAACATCACTGGATGCAGAGCTGTAAGCAAGTCACTTAAATTCTTTTGGACTCAGTATCTTCATCTATGAAATGGGATAATAACAGTTCCTCCCAGAAAAAAAAAAAAATAATGAGATGCCTAATTTCAAGTGCCTCACACTGGATGACCACTAAGTCCCGGATGCCCTGTTCTCCCCACCCCAACCCAGCTCCCCTCAACAACCCCATCTCCTCACGTCGCCCCGCAAAGACACTGTGCCCTACTGCACTCCACCCCTTAGCCAGGGGCCCACCAGAGGGGTCAGCGAGTCTGACCTGAGTGGAACCCATCACCAGACCGACCACCCCAAAGTCATGGTGCCCGGAGTCTGCATCCGGCCCTCTAGCCGCCCCCAACACCCACTCTGGGTCCCTGATGACAGGAGAAAGCAGACTGAGCCAAAGCTGGCCAGCCCAACCAAGCTGGGATGGCCGTTCTGGGGACAGGGGGAAGGCCTCAAGAAGGGAATTTTTCAAGGACATTTTTGACATCACAAAATCCAGCTACGGCTGAGCTAGTGGAGCACTGGCCATGGCGGGGAGGGGACTGGAGGGAGTGCAGAAGATCACCTTCGAGTACCCTTGCTGTGGCTGCCTCCTTACCTTTGTGTGAAGCTTTGCAAACTGCTTATCATCAATGAGGTTCTGGGCATAAACTCGTCTCTTGTATCGAAACTGCTCAGGTAAAGACAAGGCAGAAAAAGGCACCCACCTGGACTAAGTGAAAGCAGACACACAATGGAGTCCTGCCCACTGCTGTGTGGCCAGGGCCCCACCGCTCATCACCCCATACTGCCCACTGCTGTGTGGCCAGGGCCCCACTGCTCATCGCCCCACACTGCCCACTGCTGTGTGGCCAGGGCCCCACTGCTCATCGCCCCATACTGCCCACTGCTGTGTGGCCAGGGCCCCACTGCTCATTGCCCCATAACAAAGCTCCTGCCACCGGCCTCACCAGCCCATGCACACGCCATGGACACGACCTGCACGGAGGGCAGGTGTGCTGCACGCCCAGCGGTCCCTCTGCCTGCTGTGCCCTTCCTGTTTCACCCCCACCCCCAGGATTCCCTGGAAACCTCAGTCCTCTTCCAAGACCAGGTTCCAGGCCTACCTTCCTAGACACCCCTCTCTGGACAGAACTGTGCCTACCTGCCTGTGCCACCAGGGAGGCCCAGTCAGCTGACCCATTGCACTTGCCACCCCCACCTCCAAACTGGATCTGGTCCCCTTGCTCACAGGGTGCTCAACGGCCTTTACATCATGAACAGGTGAGCAAACGAGTAAGACTTAGACTGTCCTTAGGACGACTGCACAGGCAGTGGCAGGAAGACAAGACACAGATGTGCACACAGCCCGCGGCGGGCGCACTCCACGCGGCGCTCTGGGCACTCACGCCCGCTCACACCCCGTCGCACGTGCTGCTGACCGCGCGCCTGCACGCGGCTCACTCCTCAGTCGCCCCGTACACACTAACTCCCCGCGTCCGTGCCCCTCGCTGCCGCGCCCTCTGGAGCTCGGGGCTCTGCCCGTTCCCGGCCGCTGCTCACCTCCAGGTAGGGCAGGGGCGTGTCCAGGTTGGGCGGGTATTCCTGCAGAAGCCGCTCCTCGTCCAGGAACTTGCCGGCGCGGCCCCGGGAGGGCGGCTGGAAGAGCCCGTAGTTGAGCGCGTCCTGGAGGCTGTGATTGAGGGCGCAGAGCACGCGCTGCTTGGCGGCCCAAACGGGCGCGGCCGGGTCCAGGCGCAGGCACTTCTGTAGCGGAGCGCGGTCGTGAGCCGATCCGGCCTCCCGGCCAGAGCGGGGCACGGAGGCCCGGGGCGCCGCCCGAGTCCCGGCGCGGGAGCGGAGGCCGCGGACCCCCGCCTCCGCGCCCCGCTCGCGAGGCCTCGCCCCGGGGGCGGTGCTTCCCCGGGCCCCGCCTCCGCCCGGCTGCGGGGAGGGTCCGGGTGGAGGCGGCGGGGGAGGGGCGAGTGGCCGGGGCCGGGGTCTCCGGCGCACCGCTCGCGGCGCGCGGGTAGGGGGCCGCGAGAGCAGGGCGAGGGTGCCGCCGGGACCCGGGCAGCGAGGCTCACCGTCTGCTGCAGGTCTGGGATGCCGACGCGCACGATCACGGCGCTGGCCCCGGGGCCGTCCATCCCCGCGCCCGGACCGGGGCCGCTAGCGGCCGGGAGCTGGGCGCCCCGGGGCTCCTCGCCGCGCCCCGGCCCCCCCCGGCTCCCCACCGGAGCCCCGTCGGCCGCGCTGCGCGGGAGGGGGCCGGGGGGAGCCGGGGCCGGGGCCGGCGCCGGGGACAGCGGCTCCGAGGGCTCCGCAGGGGCGGCGGCGGCGGCGGCGGCGGCGGCGCGGCTCAGCTGCATCGGCCCCGGCTCCGCTCGGCGCCTGCCTTCCCCGGGGGCGGGGGCGGCGGGGGGAGGGGGCCTGAGCCAGGAGGGAAGCGGGGGTGGCAGGGGGCTGAGCCGGAGGCGGGGGCCGGGACGCTCAGGGCCGGCGAGGGCCGGGACGCTCAGGGCCGGCGAGGGCGAAGGGGATTGTCTGGGGTCCCGGGGTGGGGAGGGAGGTCCGTGCTAAGGCCGAGGGCCTCGCTGCAGGGTGGGGACCCTGGGGGCTGTGCTGGGGGTGTGGGGACTCCTAGGCCTCGGTGTGGGGGGAGTGGCTGAGCAGCGAGGACCGCGCCGCCTTTCGGCTGCGGAAGAGCATCCGTGGACCACCGGGGAAGATGCGGCGAGGCGGGGGGTCTTGGAGCTGGGATGGGGGCCGCTTTGGGCACTGGGACCAGAGACAGGGAAGGAAGGGGAGAGAAAAACTGGAGAATTAATTTCCGGGGGTGGCAGCTTCTCCCCACTCTGCCGACCCCCTCTCCCCACCCTACTCAAGACCCGGAGATGACAGGGACCAACCCGGTCCCAGTCCTGGGGGTGGGACGGCAGGGACCTCAGAGCCCCGGGGTCTCTCCCACCACCGGAACCATTTAACCCTCCAACTTAACCCTTAGGACCTCGCCGAACTGTGTTCAGCGCGGCTCGCGGCTCCCGCATCCCTAGCCGAGTTTGGGGAGTTCGCTCTGGACTCTGAGGCCCGCCGCTCCTCCAGCCCCCTCCCCAGGTCCCCTGGTTCGCCTAGCTCCGACGCCTGTCACCCGCCCCCCGCCCCGGTCACCTTAGCGACAACAGGATGGGGCCGCGACCTAAGACGCAGGGCTTAGGGGAGGGGGCGCTACTAGTCTCCACCTGCACCCGGGAAGTGAATTTTAGTTTTACGCGTTGTCGTGGCAACGCGGGAGGGGGTGATGAGTAGGCGGAGGAGAGGGGAGCACAGTAAAGAAACTAGCTCAGGCACCACCGCCCCACTGGAGCGCGCCAGCTCCCCCCCCACCCCAATACTCGTCAGCCTCACAGAACTACCCCAGAGCTGGGAAACCCGAGCCCTCAAGGTTCTTAAAAGCAACGAGCAGCCCCTTCACGTTGAAATAGCCCTGATTTCCCGAGAAACAGCTTCTGACTCCCACAAAGCTCCCCCACCGTGCTGGACTCCTCCCCAGAGAACAGGCCCTGACCCCCATGGCCGCTCCCCTTCTCACAAGACACACTTGCTAACCTTCACAGAACAACCCAGCCTGGGGACACCTTCTGGTCCTGGTAGAAAATACCCCAGCCTCACCCACCTTCTCCAAGAGCAGCCCTGGATCCCCTCCCTGAGCCTCCCAGGAATAAACTTGAATGAACCGCCCCCCCCACACACACACAGACACACAGAAAACCTCCCTACCCTTCCCCGACATCCTGGAAGCACCCTACCCCCACACAAACCAGTTCTTTACACCCCGTTGGAGAACAGTCCCCACCCCAAAGAGCCCCACAGTACCCGCCGCTCCGCCCCTGGAACAGCCTCTGGTCCCCCCAGAGCAAGACCCACTTCCCCAGGACCAGCCCTGACTCCTGAGGGAAACCGGGCTCTCTCCCTCCCCAGCCACCACCCCTCCAGGAAAAATCTCTGCCTCCTAGGAACTCCACTGACCCCACCGAGCGTAAGTCCAGCGCTGTCTGCAGTCTGCTGCTGCTTTCTTCCGAGGCCTGGGCGGACCCTCCCTGCCTAGGAGTATGACCCCAGGATGTTCAGGCTCTTCCCAAGGCCACTGGCCTGGCCTGAGTTGGGGAGCTGAGGGTCCCCAGAGGCTGGGGCGGATGGGAGGGATAGGGGAAGGGGGAGCAGGAAGGGGCTGCTGGAAGCCCACTTATCTGCAGGAAGCACCTTGGGAAGCATGTGGCCCAGCCCTGGAGAGAGGAAACGAGTGCTTCCCGGCCCCCCTGTCTCCACCGTCTTCCTGCCCCTGGTCTCCCCTCCCTGAGTCACCCAGAGCTGCCCCTCCCTGTGTCCCTCCCCCTCCCGCTGTGGCAGCTGTGCGGCCATGGCCACATTCACCAGAGTCACGACGGGACTGAAGAAGGAGGCTGCATCTCCCCACAACCAGCCTCAGAGCAGCCCCAGGCCTCCGGGCTCTCCCTGCAGCCTGCCCTTGACCTGGGTGGCCAGACACCCACCTGTCCACCGAGACGACCTCATGGGGACCCCTTCAGCCTCCCCAGGGGCCCACTGGACTTGATACACCCAGTACCATGAATGCCGCGGTTTCAGGAGAAAACCTCACATCTGAGAAGCAACCAACACATCCCTGGTCTCCAGGCTCAACTGGGCCTGCCGTGTCAGGGCCAGGTCCACAGAGCACCTGGCCCAAAGATAGGCACTTAATGAACAAATTCCAAGCTGGCACCACTCCCCAACCCACCGCCACCCTGGCAAATGGCAAAAATCCCAACCCCCAGAAGCACCTGTCCCACAGAATGTCCTCCTGGCCCTGAAGCCTGGTGGATTGATGGAGCAGGAGGCCCAGGGACAGGCTATTTTGTTGAGAATAAAAGACCCCAGGATCCTCAGCACCTCCCAGCCCAGCCCTGCCTCTCCGCCCTCCTGTCTTAGTCCTTGAAGGCAAGGAGTCCCCAGACCCCATGGCCCTTCCATCAGGGCTAAGATTCCAGAAAGACTCATGGTTCTCCCATCCCCACTTCCTCCCAGCACAGGTTCTGAAGCCCAGGGCCTGTGGAAGCTCATGTGGGCAAAGCATCCGGAACGTGCCTGGCACAGGGTCAGACCTCTCCAGTGGAACACTGCCCACCACTCCGTAGCCCCCCAGGCCCCCAGCCACTGCAGAGGCCATCTGTGCCCACACCCTCAAGGTCCTAAGCACCCCAGCCCCACAGCGGGCAGAGCACCCCACCTGCAGCGTCCTGTGGGCCCCTCCTGGTGAGGCCGCGTCCCCCTCCCTCACCACGCCCTCCTTTCACACTCCTGGGCCACTTCCTCACCCAGATCCCAGCTTTTTCCGCCCTCTCGCTGTTGCCTACAGAGGCCTGGCCCACAGCCCCCTCTTACTGCAAGCCCCGCAGGCCTGGCCTCATGCCCGGTTTCCATGACAGGGCTGGGGTGGGGGGCAGGGGGCATCCTGCCGTCTGACCCTCCCCAGGGGCCTGTCTCCCCGCCTGTGCTGTTCCTCTGCCCCCACTCTGGTCTTCCCTCCACAGCACCCTAGTGTCTGCCTGCCCTGAAATCACTTGTTGCTTATGGTCTAGGACCTGTCTTTCCCCCCAGGATGCAGGCTCCCCGTGGGGCGGGAGCTTTCCTGATTTGGTTCACCCCTGTGTCTGAGGCCCCGTGCTTAGTCCGAGCTCAGTGGACATTTGCTGAACTTTAATCTTCAAACTGTTCACACCCAACTTTGTCTGTTCAGGGCAGAGCCTCTCCAAACTCAGAGCAGGTTGTAGGGGCAGAACGCCTGAGTATTCTGTCTGGACCTGGTGCGATGCTTCTGGTTAGGTTTCTGTTTTGTTTTGTTTGCTTCAAGTTATTTAACATCTGTCAGTACATTTAGGTCCAATTTCATCCTAAGTCTGATAAGTTTTATTTTTCCAGGAATACAAATCTTCTGCTGAAGAATCAACTTTTCATTCTGCTAATCTATTTCTATTTTGTTTTCTTCGGTTTATTTCTTTCTACCGCTTTGATTGTTGTTAGGATCCTTCTTCTAATTTCTTCAGCTGGGTACCGAATTCAATTTTTAGTCTTTCTTTTCCCTGACAATGAGTGTTTAAGGTTATAAATTTCCAAGTTCCACTTTAGTTACGTCCATTAAGTCGGGTCTTAGTTCTGGCATGTGGAATCCAGTTCCCTGAAGGGATTGAACCCAGGCCCCTGCATTGGGAACTCGGAGTCTTGGCCAATGGACCACCAGAGAAGTCCTCCATTAAGTCTTAATAAGTAGTACTTTTAATTTCACCTTGTTGATTTTCTAATATCCATTGTATTGTTTGCTTTAGGGATTACTGAAAAGTATGCTACTTTAAGCTTTCAAATGTATACTGGGTTTCTTTCTTTTTATTTATTTCTTTTTGAGGAAGGACTCGCCCTTAGCTACTGATTTCTTTTTGTTGTGTTATGGTCAGAGAAGATGATCTGCATAATACTGATCTTTGAGTATATTTGAGTACAAATACAAATATAATTTATTTGTTAAAAAATAAATATAAAAAAATACAAATATAAATATATTTGAGTATATTTGAATAATACTGATTTTATAAAGACTTTCTGGTTGCCATGGATGTGATTCAATAGGAATTGTTGGATGCAAGGAGATATGTATGTGTGTGTGTGTGTTTGTGTGTGTGTATATATATGTATCTCCATATATATCTCCAACAATATACACACACATAAAATCATACCTCCATTGTATCAAGTTTGTTAATTGTATTTTTCAAATATTCTATGTCTTTTCCAATGTTCCCTTTGCCTGATTTATAAATTACTAAAAGAAGTGGGATAAAATTCCACTTTAGCAGCCTCTCCATGAAATTTTGCCAATTTGGGATTTATATGTCTTTTCAGGCTTTGTTTTTAATGCTAACAGATTTAGAATTATTATAGCTTTCTGATAAATTATTCCTTTTATCATTATATGGTACCTTATTTGTTCTTAATGATGCTTTTTGCCTTCATTTTTTTTCAATATTTAGCCTAGGCACAGCACTGTTCTGTGAGTGTTGACCTCATATATCTTTTCCCCTCATTCTCCTTTTATTCTTTCTACATTTTATACTCTTAGATGTGCTTCTGGTAAGTAGTGTGTGTAGCCATTTTTTAAATTAACCTTTAATGGTGTTTTATGATGATTATTATGTTTTACCTGATTTTTGCCTTCTTATTTTGTGTTGTCAGTCAGTATTTTTTTGTTTTTTTGTCTATGCTGCTTTTTCTCCCTTTGGGCTCTTCCTTTGATTGATCACGTTATCTTTATTCCTCTTTCCCTCAACTCCCTTTGTTTTTGGAGTTAAACATTCTTTCTATCATTTTCATAAATACACTTAGATTTGTAACATGTGGGATTAACAAAGCCCAAAGTAAAGGCTGTCCCCCTCCCCGTTCCCTGCACTAGAGGGGCTCAGCCTTAGCCTCAGGCCTTTGTCCACATCGTTCTCGCCTCCAGCGAGTCTGTTGTGGTTGCTCGTGGAGTCACATGTCAACCCACTCTTCACTCACTTTCCTTCTGACTTGAATTTTCTTCTTCCTGAAAGTAGTGACAAAGTAGTGACTTTGAAATGTCTTATTTCACCCTTATTTTGAGTGATAATTTAGCCAGTGTAGAATGCTAAATTAACAAAATATTTTTTTCTCAATACTTTGAAGATTTTTCTCTGTGTGTGCTGTATTCTGGATAATTTTTCTACTTCTGGTTTCCATCTCACTGATTCTGTTTGAGTTTAATCTGTTATTAAGTTACTCAGTCGTGTCTGACTCTTTGTGACCCCATGGACTGTAGCCCACCAGGCTCTTCTGTCCATGGGATTCTCCAGGCAAGAATACTGGAGTGGGTTGCCATTTCCTTCTCCAGGGGATCTTCCTGACCCAGGGATCGAACCCAGGTCTCCCGCATTGCAGGCAGACACTTTAACCTCTGAGCCACCAGGGAAGCTCTCATCCATAGGTTTTATTCCCCCCCCCCCCATAGAGTTTTAAATTTCAGTGACCATAAATTTTATTTCTGCAAGCCGTATTCAGTACATTATCAAATCTGCTTGTTCTTTCTTTACATTGACAAAAGATTTCTTTTGTCTTTAACTATTTTTAAAACATTTACTTTAAAGTTCACATATGTGAAAGTTTTGGTGGTCTAATCTCATGTGTAGTATCTACCAACTCGCTCACTGCAGGGGGGCTGTAGATTCTTTCTGTGACAGTTTTGTGACTTGGGGTTATGAACTCAACTGGGCCTGGGAAGCCTAGATGTGTCCCTCAGAGGAAAATAACTAACCCAGGAATTGTTTCATGTTAATTTCTTGGCTTGGTGGTCCTGGGGACTCCAAAGGGTAATATAACTAAGACTCCAAACTTGGGGGACCAACAGTGGCTACAACTTGACATGGAGACTTCTTCACAGAGAGATCACCACAGAGCCTTATGAAAACTGCTTAAATAAAAGAGAAATATATAGTAATAATTATGAAAATAGATTACTCCCCAGATTTTTGAGCACTACATGTCATCCCAAGTGTATGACGTGTATGAACTCATTCAGTCATCACTAAATCACTGAGCCAGCCCATTACTGTCCTCATGTAACAGATGAGGAAACAGAGCAAATTAGAAACAACTCACCTTGTCCAAAGTCGCATGTGGTGAGTCAGTGGAGAAACCAGGACTTGGAACACCACAGTGGGCATGTGACCCAACAGGGCTGATGAGAATCCTGTTCTGGAGGCTCAGGCTCGTAGCTGAGGGAAGAAACCCTTTCTCCACGCTTGGGACACATGGCAGAAATGAAGCTCGATAGACACTAGTGACCAAGATTGCAGCCTTGGGAAATTCCCAGCTCAGCCACCAGATACCCTGGTGGCCTGGGAAAGCTTCCTGGCTTCACTCTGCCTCCCTGTGAGCTCTGGTGTGTTAGGGACAATGGTAGGACTTGCTTCATTCCCTCCTCATTCAGGCCACATGCCAGGCACCTGCTCTGGGGCTGACGAGGTGGCTCCAGCTCCCCCTGGGCCCTGGTGCAGGTTAGGAGAGCACATGGGTGTGACATGCTCACCATGTACCTGGTGCCTAGTGAACACATTCTAATATAACCATAAAGCTAGTTCTGTGAAGACCTCCAAGACCGTCTAGAACTAACACCAAAAAAAGAAGTCCTTTTCATCACAGGACATGGGAATACAAAAGTAGGATGTCAAGAGATACCTGGATGGAAGAGGGCACGGCAACCCACTCCCGTATTCTTGCCTGGGAAATCCCATGGACAGAGGAGCCCGGCGGGCTTCAGTCCACGGAGTCACAAAAGAGCTGGATATGACTGAATGACTACATAACAACAACATACACACACACACACACACACATATATATATATATATGTCTTTATGTATTATAACTGAATCAATCTGCTGTATACCTAAAACATTGTGAATTAATTATATTTGAATAAAATATAATTTAAAAAAGAGAGATACCTGGAATAACAGGCAAGTTTGGCCTTTGAGTACAAAATGAAACAGGGCAAAGGCCAACAGTTTTGCCAAGAGAATGCACTGGACAGAGCACGCTGGTCTGTCAACAACACAAGAGAGGACTGTACACATGGACATCACCAGATGGTCAACACTGAAATCAGATTGTTTATATTCTTTGCAGCCAAAGATGGAGAAGCTCTATACAGTCAGCATAAACAAGACCTGGAGCTGACTGTGGCTCAGGTCATGAACTCCTTATTGCAATTTCACATGCTAGCAAGGTAATACTCAAAATCCTTCAAGCTAGGCTTCAACAGTATGTGAATCGAGAACTTCCAGTATACACGCTGGATTTAGAGAAGGCAGAGGAACCAGAGATCAAATTGCCAACATCCATTGGATCATACAAAAAGCAAGAGAATTCCAGAAAAACATCAACTTCTGCTTCGTTGACTATGCTAAAGCGTTTGAGTGTGTAGATCACGACAAACTGGAAAATTCTGAAAGAGCTGGGGATACCAGACCACCTGACCTGCCTCCTGAGAAACCTGTATGCAGATCAAGAAGCAACAGTTAGAACCGGACATGGAACAACAGACTGGTTCCAAACTGGGAAAGGAGTATGTCAAGGCTGTATATTGTCACCCTGCTTATTTAACTTCTATGTAGAGTACATCATGCGAAATGCCCCGCTGGATGAGCCACAAGCTGGCATCAAGGTTGCCGGGAGAAATATCAACGACCTCAGATATGCAAACGATACCACCCTAATGGCAGAAAGCAAAGAGGAACTAAAGAGCCTCTTGATGAAGGTGAAAGAGAAGAGTGAAAAAGCTAGCTTGATATTCAACATTCAAAAAACTAAGATCATGGCATCCCTTTCCATCACTTCATGACAAATAGATGGGGAAAAAATGGAAACAGTGACAGATTTTATTTTTTTGGGCTCCAAAGTCATGTCAGATGGTGACTGCAGCCATGAAATTAAAGATGCTTGCTCCTTGGGAAAAAAAGCGATGACAAACCTAGACAGAGTATTAAAAAGTGGTGAAAGTGAAAGTATTAGTCACTCAGTCATGTCCAACTCTTTGCAACACCGTGAACTGTAGCCCACCAGGCTTCTCTGTCCATGGAATTCTTCAAGCAAGAATACTCAAGTGGGCTGCCATTCCCTTCTCCAGGGGATCTTCCCCACCCATGGATCAAACCCGGGTCTCCTGCGTTGCAGGCAGATTCTTAACTGTCTGAACCGCTGGGGGAAGCCGTAAAAAAAAAAGCAGAGACATCACTTTGCTGACAAAGGTCCATATAGTCAGAGCTATGGTTTTTCCAGTGTACAGGTGTGAGAGTTGGACCGTAAAGAAGGCTGAGCACCAAAGAATAGATGTTTTCAAACTGTGGTGCTGGAGAAGAGAGTCCCTTGGACAGCAAGGAGATCAAACCAGTTAATCCTAAAGGAAATCAACCCTGAGTACTCATTGGAAGGACTGATGCTCAAGTTGAGGCCACCTAATGCGTAGAGCTGACACTGGAGAAGACCCTGATGCTGGGAAAGATTGAGGGCAGGAGGAGAAGGCGGAGTCAGAGGATGAGGGTTGGATGCATCACTGACTCAATGGACATGAGTTTGGGCAAACTCTGGGAGACAGTGAAGGACAGGGAAGCCTGGTGTGCTGCAGTCCATGGGGTCGCAAAGCGTCGGACACGACTGAGCGGCTGAACAGCAACAGCAGCATTTCCGAGTGTTTCACAGCAGAGGCGCTTCGATCGTGTTGTTGGAAATCTGATTTTTGTGTTCCGTCGCAGCAGTCAGCACGTAGGAATGCTTAGTGATGGGTAACTGAACAAAAGGACGTCCTGCATTTAAAATGTTGATTACTCACAAACACACACCAAAACATGCGGGTGAGGCACTAGGAATAGAGCAGTGACCAAACAGCCCCCCTTGGCCAACCATGTCCTCCCCCTCACTGGGAACTGTGGCGACAGGCTGTCTCTCACCCCACGTTCTGACATCGCCCATGTCTCTCCAAGGGATCCCTCACACTATGGCCTCCCAGTTCCTCGACCTCTCATCTCACTAACTGTAAAAGTCAGGGTTTAGGTATAGAGCACGGACCCATGTACGAGTGCTTTGAGCTGAAAGGGATTTGGTACATGGAGTTAGTGCCTGCAAAGTCGTCGGAAGTCCTGAAAGAAGCATCTAGCCTGAGCTCCTAGAGATACACTCTCCCTCAGCAGCTCCACAGAACTAGTCCCCAGGGATTTACTTTTTGCCACATTCAGCAAACTGAGATGTCCTAAAGCTGATATCCCACCTGCTGACTCCAACAGACCATCCCTCTGAGTCTGTATTTCCCAGCTCCTTTTGCATCTAGGTAGGGCCAAGTCAAGAGTTCTGGAAACGCGGCCACTCCTAGGCCTAATCAGTAAATACCTCCTTCTTATCCTGCCTGCTCTCTATTTAGCCTTCTGCATCCAGGATGATCTTAAATCCATGAGTCAAAAATGGCACAGTTCCTCAGCTACCAGGGAAGCCCCTACTTCCTCTTCTATGGGTCCCTAAATTCTTACATGGAGCAGAGACTCACCCACCCCTATTTCTGCTTATGTTGCAAACTGGATTTTCTGTGACCAAGAAGTAAATATCTGTTGTGTTAAGTCACTGAGATTTGGGGGTTTTATCCGTCAAGGTAGCTAGTGTTTCCTCAGCTGTTACAGGAGGGGAACCCCAGGAGCCTCGCTTTGGGCCTACAACCTTGAGTCCTTGTCTAGATCAGCAGGTAGTGTTGCATTGGCCTGCTGCTCAATACATGTATTAGAATGATATGCTTAAGAACCAGGGAAATTAATACAAAATAAATTCACATAATCACCGCATCCACGGTGAGATGGACCGTGGCCCCATACGCTTGTCTTGTGTGACCTCCAAAGCCCTCTCTGATCAGTGGACTATGGGGGCATCAGAATGTCTGGGAAGTGGTATTCACTCAGAATTAGCGGCCAGCAACCCCTGAGAAACTGACTGTCCCTTCCCCTAGAGTATGGTCATCCTGGCTGAAGGCCATACCTCCCTCCAGGGAGGCCAGGGAGAAGACTTAGTACCGCCTTGGGTGTTTCCGCCAGGTCTTTCCCTCCGGCAGCTCCAGGCCCGTGAGTGACTCATGTCCAGGAATTGGACGCGGAGCTGCACTGTGAGTCAAGTCTGGGCCATGTGCCCGAAACCTAGGGTCTTTCCACCACCAGCCCGGCAGCCACTGGTGCTACCCTCTGTGTTTGTCCCGGAGGATGACTTGATGGCCAGGGAGCCAAAAATCTCTGAGGCCATGCCATCGGCCCCTGCTGCCCTGCAGTAGCCAGCTCCCCGGAGTCTAAAGCGTGCCGCTGCTCCCCCCTCGACTCCAGAGCGCAGGTCGCTGTCTTCAGACCCTCACAGAGGACAGCGGGGGGACACCTGACCAGGTCATGCACAGTACACTTCTCTCTCTCTCTGTCTTTGGGTGCCTTTTTCTCTATTAAACCAAAGAGGTTTCCAGCAGGTTGGCTTCATTCACATGGGCTGCTGTGAACCCTGGTTTTAAAAACGAGAGCACACTCAGCATCATCCGAGCCCCTGGATCTGAACCCAGAACCTGCTCCCTGTTAGATCTGACTGATTTAGGATCTTTTGCCTCCGATATCCTGGGGTTAGGAATGATGGTTGTTGAGGCCAAAGAGGAGGGAGCAGACCCAAGGGGGGAAGTGGAGGCCTGCACACAGGCCCCTTGGCGTCCTGGATCCCTGACATCAGCAATTCCCAGGTACCGCCACAGAATACCTTCAAATGGGCCAAGTGCTGCACCAGCCCCCCGGCAGGCCCAGGAAATGGAGGCCCCTCCCTTGTTCCAGGTGTAGAAAGACCAGACCGGCACGGCTCACAAGGCCCCTCTCTTAACTGTGGGTGTTAGTTCCAAATTAACAATGTCCAGAGCCACTTCCCACACCCTGGCAGGCTGCCTCCCACCGGGGCTCTGTCCCAAGCTGACCCTCCTGCCGGCTCCCACAGCAATGCCAAGAAAGGCCCACAATCACGGAAAGACTCGGATGCCCACAGAGCTCAGCTTTGAACAAACATAGATGGAGGCACACGCGCCCTCTCCCCACCCAGAGGTCAGGGCTGCCTGCCGTGGGCACATGCCTGAGCAACCTCCAGAGTCTGCAGGGGAAAGTGTCGGCCATTTGCATAACATTACAGCAGCAGGCCGGCTCTCCTGGAGAATAAGGGTAGTTCCCAGCTTGCAGCAGAAAGGGAAGAAAGAGCCTTTGGCTGATTCCTTTTAAACTCCAATTCACAGCGCCAACCAGCTGTGATAGTTCCAATTACAGGTTCAAAGATTTCTGGGCCATGGAAAAACTTTCTGTCCTGGCCACCCACCCCATACTGCTCCCACGCACAGGCACAGGACCCATACTGGAGTGTGACACCAAGGGGATGGTTCACAGGAGCCCCTTCCATTCCCAATGAGGCCAGCAGCAGCCTGGAGCCCAGCCCCGTCTCAGGGAGATCCCTGCCCTTCAAATTTTGCTCCTTCGTACTGCCTCTAGTCTTGGCTTTCATCTTTCACCAGGAAAATGCCAGCTCCACAGCTGGGCTTCAGTGGAAGCTGTGTCTTGGCCCCACCCCAGTGACCAGAGGCCTTACAAGGACCCTGTCCATGCTCCCGCTGGCTCCAGGGACAGGAACTATGAGAAACCCTCTGCAACAGCAGCCCACATCCTGGTGGTCCTGAGGTCCGACCCTGTTGGGGAGCCTGAGGCCAGAGAGCTGCCCCGGGGAGGGTTCCAGGGAAGAGATGTCCTACGGGAGCTGCTGTGGGGAGGCACTTGCTGTGGGGAGGCACTCTCCGGGAGGCACTGACCTTGGGGTGTTTAGTTACACTGAGTAAGATACCCGCCTAACCGCCTCGTGGGGCGCTCTCTTACTTTGAAACAGCTAAACAATCTGGGGACCAAAACCGTGAAGTCATTCATACAAGGCTGTCCAGTGACAGGGCCAGGACCGGCAACTCTGTGGATGAGCCCTTCCCACTGGTGTGACCCGGATGGATGCAGAGACGACACCGCCCTCCAGATGCCCCGCCACCCCCCTGCCCGACACACACACACACACACACACACACACACACACACACACACCACACACACGCCCCATCACACCTCCACCACACACACACACACCACACACACATCACAAATACACCACACACACACACCACACACACACCACACACACAGACACACATACGGCCCATCACACCGCCACCACACCCACACACACACAAACGGAGGGGGAAAGGTTGGAAAGAATTTTTGATCTGTTTCAATAAAACACCAAACATAGCGTTGAAGGAAAAGCCAGCAGCCCGCGGACTCCACGGTTTCGGTTCTGATTTGCTCATTCCACACTCTCCAGGCTCGGGGCCTTTAAGGAACACTAGCGCGCCGAGCGCCAACACTAGGATCCCTCCTGCGCGCAGCTCACGCGCCGCCCGCCCCCAGCGCCGAAGGCCTCGGGGCGCAAACCCGGGCGCACCCGCCGCCCACCGCCCAGCCGAGACCCCGCCCCGCCCCGCCCCGGTCGGAAGAGGCCCCGCCCCCCCAGCGCCGTGCCCCGCCCCCCCAGCGCCGTGCCCCGCCCCGGTCGGAAGAGGCCCCGCCCCCCCAGCGCCGTGCCCCGCCCCCCCAGCGCCGTGCCCCGCCCCCCAGCGCCGTGCCCCGCCCCGGGGCGGGCCGCGCGGGAGTCACAGGTCAGGGGGCGGGGCGGGGCAAGGCCGGGCCGAGGCGGAAGCGCCCGAGGGCCCCGGCTGGCTGGTGTCCTGCACTTTCCCCCTCCTCGGCCCTGAGCTGCTTTTGTCCCGCTTCGTGGGCCCCCGCGGGTCAGTGTTCTGGGACTTCTGCCCCCTGACCACGAGCCTAGGCGGGACCTTTAGCAGAAGAGGGTCACATCTCCGCCTGAGAGTCTGAACGTGTCCTGGCCCTTTAGGGTCTCCAGGGAGTTAGATCCCGGGCTACAGGCTCCTGGGTTTTGTTGGGGTGGAGGGTCTCCGGGTGCCGAGGCATCTGGAAAGGGGTTGCCTCCGTCGAGGGAGTATTTGGGTCTGGGGTTTCAGCGGAGGGTAGTGCCTGAGCCTGGGTTCTTGGGGGAGGTTAATGTCCGGGTCTGGGGAGTGGGTAGCGCTCAAATCTGGGGTCTCCGAGTTAGAGCTTGCGGGAGCCAGTTTGCCTTCTCTCCCAAGGGTCTCTGTTACAGGCCTGTGCGATGAGCCATGGAGGCTCTGTGGACCCTCACTCTGGCCTTGGCCGCAGGTCTGGCTGCTGCCAGCCCACCTAACATCCTGCTGATCTTTGCTGATGACCTGGGCTACGGGGACCTGGGCTCCTATGGGCACCCCAGCTCCACCACCCCCAATCTGGACCAGTTGGCCGCAGGGGGTCTGCGGTTCACAGACTTCTACGTGCCTGTGTCTCTGTGCACACCCTCCCGGTGAGGAAGGGAACCTAGAGCCCTCACCCCTGACTGTTAGGTTCCTCCCAGATTCACTCCGGAGTGCAGAGGGAGGAGCAGGGTCTCTGTCGCTATGGAGAAATTCACGTCTCTGTTTTTCTCCTCTCTCCCCTTATCTGCATCTTGGTTTTGCCCTGTCGCATGGACTCTGACTTGCCCTGCAGGGCTGCCCTCCTAACCGGCCGACTCCCAGTTCGGATGGGCTTGTACCCTGGAGTTCTGGAGCCCAGCTCCCGAGGGGGCCTGCCCCTGGAGGAGGTGACCTTGGCTGAGGTCCTGGCTGCCCAAGGCTACCTCACAGGGATAGCTGGCAAGTGGCACCTTGGGGTGGGGCCTGAGGGGGCCTTTCTGCCCCCCCACCACGGCTTCCATCGATTCCTGGGCATCCCGTACTCCCATGACCAGGTAGGAACCACCAGGATCCTTCCCCTTGACCCCAGAGCCCCACCCCACAGTCTAAACCACTGAAGGAGCTGCTCCCTCAGGGCCCTTGCCAGAACCTGACCTGCTTCCCGCCGGCCACCCCCTGCGAAGGCATCTGTGACCAGGGCCTGGTCCCTATCCCACTGTTGGCCAACCTGTCGGTGGAGGCACAGCCCCCTTGGCTGCCTGGACTCGAGGCCCGCTACGTGGCTTTTGCCCGTGACCTCATGACTGATGCCCAACACCAAGGCCGCCCATTCTTCCTGTACTACGCCTCCCATGTGAGTGACCGTGGCCCCCCCGCCCGGGCTCCCCGCGGCGCCTACCTGGTGCTAACTCCAGTCTCCATCCTCAGCACACCCACTACCCCCAGTTCAGTGGGCAGAGCTTTCCAGGGCACTCAGGCCGAGGGCCATTTGGGGACTCCCTGATGGAGCTGGATGCGGCTGTGGGGGCCCTGTTGACAGCTGTGGGAGACCTGGGGCTGCTTGGAGAGACGCTCGTCTTCTTCACTGCGGACAACGGGTACTCAGCAGGGGCAGGGGGCTGCTGGTCAACCCCACACAGGGCCCTGGGTCTTCCCATGTTGATGCTGGCCAAGAACCTAGTGGGCTAAGGGGGTCTTGGGAGTCGTTGGCCATATACAGTGACACCTGGGTGCATGTGGGAGCCTGGCAGCTGTGAGTACATGGAGGTGCTGGTCTTGGGAGGACAGGGAGTGGACAGACACGTGCTGGCCATTTCTGTGCAAAATGTGTGACATATCGGTCTGGGGCTGGGGTCCCCGAGGCCGGCTAGAAACCCTGGGCTCCTCATTGCTGACGTCCTCCCCGTGTGTCCCAGGCCTGAGACGATGCGGATGTCCCATGGTGGCTGCTCTGGCCTCCTGCGATGCGGAAAGGGAACCACTTTCGAAGGGGGCGTCCGAGAGCCTGCCTTGGCCTTCTGGCCAGGTCACATCGCTCCCGGTCAGTTTTCAGGCCTTCTGCTCCTGGACTCTTGGTCCCATCTTCCCGGCCCTGATCACAAATGGAGTGACTGTACAGCCCTCTACTCCCAGGTGTGACCCATGAGCTGGCCAGCTCCCTGGACCTGCTGCCCACCCTGGCAGCCCTGGCGGGGGCCCAACTACCCAATATCACCTTGGATGGCGTTGACCTCAGCCCCCTGCTGTTGGGCACAGGCAAGGTATGGCCCGTGAGCACATAGCCACAGCTCCCCCGACCCCCATCCTGACCTCCCTTCCCCCCGCCCCCACCAGCCACTCACCCTCCCCAGAAGCGGGTGTGGGCAGCCCCTGAAGTCCCTGGGGCCAGGTGGACCAGCTGTCGAGCTGCATCCTAGAGGTGCTGGCCGAGGGCTTCTGGGTGGGCAGGGAGCCAGTGTCTGCCCAGAAGACAGTGCTGGGCACGTGCAGACCCCCCGACTCTGCCTCCAGAGCCCCCGGCACACCCTCTTCTTCTACTCGGCCTACCCGGATGAGGTCCGAGGGGTCTTTGCTGTGCGGAGCGGGAAGTACAAGGCACACTTCTTTACCCAGGGTAACCTCCCCTCCCCCAGCCCCGCCCACCCCTCCCAGCCCCCGAGCCCAGCCCCCCTGCCCTGTGCACAGATGTGCGCCCCTCCCCAGGCTCTGTCCACAGCGACACCACTGCGGACCCTGCCTGCCACGCCTCTAGTCCTCTGACTGCCCATGAGCCCCCGCTGCTGTTTGACCTGTCTGAGGACCCTGGTGAGAACTACAACCTTCTGGACAGTGTGGATGAGGTTGCCCCAGAGGCGCTGCAGGCAATGAAGCAACTTGAGCTGCTCAAGGCCCAGTTTGATGCTGCCATGACCTTCGGACCCAGCCAGATGGCGCGGGGAGAGGACCCCACCCTGCAGGTCTGCTGCCAGCCCAGCTGCACCCCCCGGCCGTCCTGCTGCCACTGCCCCGAGTTCCAGCCCTGAGGGCGCAGATGGAGGCCATCTGGGGTTCCTGGCTGTGCAGTGGGGGTGTAGAGGTGGTTTGTACCCGAGAACTCTAATAACACCAGCTGACACTTGTGTGATAATTTGTGTGATCCTTGTGAGAGCCCTGAGCTAGGTGTTTTTCTCCCTGTTACACATGTGGAGCCTGAGGCATGGAGAGTCCAGCGACTTGCCTGAGGTCGCCCAGCCCGAGAGACGGCCGCCTTCCTCCCCCTGGAGATCGCTTGTGTCAGTGCACACAAGCGTGGCGGCGAGTGCAGCACAGTGTTCACCGGAGCAGCACCCGGGGAGGGTGGGGAGGGGGCAAGAGAGTGGCGGAGACCAGACTCTGAGAACACAGCACCTGCCCTAAAGAGCCAGGTTTTCCCCGGCAGAGAAGCACAGGAGCCAGACCTGCCTGGCTCTGAGAAGCCTGTCTGCAGTTGGGTGAGGAGCCGCGCATCCTGCATGGTGGAGTGGTCAGCCGGCGTGATGACGTGGGCTGGGGGCCCCGCGCCCAGAAGGCACAGCAGCAGCTCCAGAGGCCGCCCTCGGCCCCCAGCGCCTCCTCCAGAGCTCCGAGGTTTCTGCCTGCCTGCACACGTTTGCAGTCTCCTGGCTTCACTTCTGCCCTCGCAGGAGCCATTCTCCACCAAAGTAATCGCTTAAGAGACGTGCCGGTTTGGCTCCATCTGCTCAGAACTGCAGGCTTCCCGTTGTGCTCAGAACCCAGACTCCTCGGGTAGCCTGCCATGCCTCACCCATGCCCTCGTCCCTTAGCCCTGGCAGCTGGCCAAGATGCCCATCCTTGACACTGTCTGGCACCTTCTCTGAAGAAAGCGTCCCCTGACTGCCCACTGCACACATCTGCACAGTGGCGTGTAGCCCTCACGGGCCACCTGTGTGTGTACTGATATCAGGGCCCCCTGCTCACTCATGGTTGAGTGAGAAGAGTGCTGTGCTCAGGACCCCAAAGTGGGTATGCTGTCTTCATGGTGGACCAAACAGCCATCCCCTTTCTACTGATGGAGTCCACCCTTTTGTTGGTGGGCTGAGACCCCTTGACCTCTCAGGTGTAGCCTCTCCTAGTCCCAGGAGAGTGGAAGCCAGTCTTAGCCACTCACAATCCAGTGATTGGCCCGAGAAGGGTGTGTAACCAAGGATCCTTGTCAGAGAAAGCTCAGGGCATCTGCTGGAGCCCAGGGTCTTGTTCAGCATCATCCTTGGAGATGGTGAGGATGATGCTGTGTCATCGCTGGCCCTGACCAGCACTGTGCAGCTGCTAATCAGCGTCCCCAGCCATGTCCCTCCGGAGCTCATAGTGTGAGAAGACAAACCAGCCTTCTAAACCGTGGCTACTGGCTTGTCTGTTACTTGCAGCCAGAAGCAGTCTTGCTGGTTGGATGTGTGAACGGGATGTGTGGAGGGCATGTGTCTAGGTACAGGGGCCCCTTCTGTGTTCTCCATGTGACCTGTCAGTTCTTGTCTGGCTTGGGTGCTGCACTAGCCATGCCCAAATCCCACTGCATCCTGGAACTGCCCCTCTGAGGCTGGCATAGGGAGGACCCACGTGCACAAGTGCTCTGGACGTGCCCACCCCCTGCCCCCTGCACCTTCTCCTCCAGGGGGCCTGCAGGCACCTCAGGGTGCCTTGGTTTCAGGATGAGGACAGACAGGAATGGAAGCAGGTTCACGATCTCTGTATCACATCCAAACTCCAGCAAGACTGAACGAATGCCGTCACTCAGGCACCACCTGCAGGCACCTGGTTGCCCAGCTGGGTTGTGAGCATCACCTCATTAGTTCCACAAACCTTTGCTGGCATAGGGCTGGGGCACGGATCAATAGAGGGGACTCATCTCTGCTCCTGTGGGGTTTTTAATTAAATATGTATTTATTTGGTTGCACTGGATCGTAGTTGCAGCACACAGGATTTTCATTGTGTGTGGGATCTTTATGTCATTTGAACTTAGTTGTACCACGCAGATCTAGTTCCTGCACCAGGGATCAAACCCAGGACTCCTGCACTGGGAGTGTGAAGGCTTAGCCACTGGACCACCAGGGAAAGTCCCGCTCCTGTGGTGTTTAATGACTAGCAAAGGAGATGAGCATCAGTCCTGAGCACCCAGACAGAGTGGAGTTCAGTGCAAAGAAACCTAGACTCCCCGGGTTTTGGTGTGTGGGAATTGACTGGGTACAACAGGAGGGAGCCATCAGATGCTACTGAAGTTCCCTCCTTGACTAAGGGCTAGAAATGTGGTGTGTACTCATGCATAAAGCACTGAAGCTACACACTGGAGATTTGTGTCCTTATGACACCACCCTTATGGCAGAAAGTGAAAAGGAACTAAAGAGCCTCCTGATGAAAGTGAAAGAGGAGGGTGAAAAAGCTGGCTTAAAAACATTAAAAAAAAACGAAGATCATGGCATCCACTCCCATCACTTCATGGCAAAGAGACGGGGAAACGACAGAAACAGTGACAGACTTTATTTTCTTGGGCTCCAAAATCACTTCAGATGGTGACTGCAGCCATGAAATTAAAAGACGCTTGCTCCTTGGAAGAACAGCTATTACCAACCTAAAGAAAGTGAAAGTGAAGTCGTGTCCGACTCTTTGCGAGCCCATGAACTGTAGCCCATGAGGCTCCTCCCTCCATGGGATTTTCTAGGCAAGAATACTGGAGTGGGTTGCCATTTCCTTCTCCAGGGGATCTTCCCAACCCAAGGATTGAACCCAGGTCTCCCGCACTGCAGGCAGACGCTTTACCGTCTGAGCCACCAGGGAATCCCATGATCCAACCTAGACAACATATTAAAAAGCATAGACATTACTTTGCTGACAAAGGTCCATCTAGTCAAAGCTATGGTTTTTCCAGTAGTCGTGTATGGATGTGAGAGTTGGACTATAAAGAAGGCTGTGTGCCAAAGAATTGATGCTTTTGAACTGTGGTGTTTGAGAAGACTCTTGAGAGTCCCTTGGACTGCAAGGAGATCAAACCAGTCAATCCTAAAGGAAATCAGTCCTGACTATTCACTGGAAGGACTGATGGTGAAGCTGAAGCTCCAATCCACCTGATGCGAAGAACTGACTCATTGGAAAAGACCCTGATGCTCGGAAAGATTGAATGCAGGAGGAGAAGGGGATGACAGAGGACAAGCTGCTTGGATGGCATCACAGACTCAATGGACATGAGTTTGAGCAAGCTCTGGGAGTTGGTGATGGACAGGGAGGCCTGGCGTGCTGTGGTCTATGGGGCTGCAAAGAGTCAGACATGACTGAGCCGCTGAACTGAACTGATAACGTTGCAGCTGAAGATGGAGTAGCTCTATGCTGCTGCTAAGTCACTTCAGTCATGTCCAACTCTGTGTGACACCACAGACGGAAGCCCACCAGGCTCCGCAGTCCCTGGGACTCTCCAGGCAAGAACACTGGAGTGGGTTGTCATTTCCTTCTCCAAAGCATGAAAGTGAAAAGTGAAAGTGAAGTTGCTCAGTCATGCCCGACCCCCAGCAACCCCATGGACTGCAGCCCACCAGGCTCCTCCACCCATGGGACTTTCCAGGCAAGAGTACTGGAGTGGGTTGCTGCCGGTGTCCAGCCCTGGTGGATCCAGGGAAATTCAAAGGAGAGACGGCTCCGGTGATCAGGATACGATAGCTTTAATTAAATATTAATTAGAGATATAAAGAGTAATAGAATGAGGATAGCTCAGTAGGAAAATTCAGTGGAGAAAAGAGGCTCAATAACTTGGTTTACGTGGAAAGCTAGTAAAATTCCAAGGCAAGGAATTTACGTCACTTACATAGGCCGCAGGCGTCCTCCCGTTCTCCAGAAGGAGAGGAGACACTAAGGCCTCCCCGGTCAGATCTTAGAGGCCCAGGCATAATTAGTAGGCTTGATGAGCCTCCACATTCCAGATGGGGATTCAGCCAGAAGGTGAGAGAAAGAACAACATGGGGAGACCAGTCTTTTGAGGAAGTGATCCCATTTTTTATTTTTCCAGGGTCTGTTTTTATACACTGAGATATTATACAAAAGTCACGCGGGGTCAGCAGTCCTGACTTGTATTAAAGTCAGGTGCTTCATACAAATGTATACAGAGGTCTTAGGGGTGTTACATCATCTTCTGGCCAGGGGGCCTGCTGACAATTTATGAATCTCTCCTTGTGACAGAGGTCAGTCCACCAGAACACTTATTTCTCCAGGGGTGATTATTTTTAAAAATAGACACCACCTTCCGAAGGTACCAGATAAAGTTACATTCCTATAGGGTGGGGGTGTAATGGATTTTAATTAAGAAAAGAATTTACTTAGCCTAAGGTCTAATGTGATTAATATCAAAGGTTAATACTTATTTCTCTTATATGTTAGTTATATTCATTAATGTGTATAAGGGGCAAGGGATATGGAGATGTAGCCATAAACATTGGCTCAACAAATGAAAAACCCTTCACCAATACAATTTCTAATCAGCCCACTATACTATACTAATAGTTTTCTAACTTCTCTAAAGAACCTGTTTTTAGAAGGTTTAAAGCATCTCGTGCCTCTCATGGTTGGGAGGCTGTGAACAATCACATGTGGCCGGACAAGCCTGTCAGGTGGGCTAGAGAACCTTCAGAGGAGTTTGTAGGTTAAAACACTCCTGTCACGCCCAGGAATTATTATTAACTGGAGCTCTAAGTTAACTCCTTCTCCGAAAGAGGTGGTGGGGGACAGCCCCCCGTAAAGTCAGAGGTGTAGGTGAGAGCACAACACAGTAAAGTAGGCAGACTCTGGTTTTGGGGGTAGATGCTCGAGAATTTCCAGGGGGACTCCTGAGGCTCGATCCCGCCTTTGCGTATGTCGAGCCTCCTTCCTTATGACCTTTGCCACGGGCGGAGGTCCTCACACTGGCTCCCCGCAGTTTGCCATTGCCTTCTCCAAGAGAAGCTCTATACAGTCAGCCAAAACAAGACCAGGAGCTGACTGTGGCTCAGATCATGAACTTCTTATTGCAAAATTCAGACTTGAAGAAAATAGGGAAAACCACTAGACCATTCAGTTATGAAAGTGCAAATTGCTCAGTCGTGTCTGATTCTCTGCGACCCCATTGCCTGTATAGTCCATGGACTTCTCCAGGCCAGACTACTGGAGTGGGTAACTGTTCCCTTCTCCAGGGGATCTTCCCAACCCAGGGATCAAACCCGGGTCTCCTGCATTGCAGGCAGATTCTTTACCAACTGAGCCACCAGGGAAGCCCAAGAATATTGGAGTGGGTGGCCTATTCCATCTCCAGCAGATCTTCCCGACCCAGAAATTGAACCGGGGTCGCCTGCATTGCAGGCAGATGATTTACTAGTTGTGTAAATCAAATCCCTTATGATTATACAGTGGAAGTGACAAATACATCCAAGGGATTAGATCTGATGCAGTGCCTGAAGAACTATGGATGGAGGTTCATAATATTGTACAGGAGGTGTTGATCAAAACCATCCCCTAGGGGAAAAAAATGCAAAAAGGCAAAATGGTTGTCTGAGGAGGCCTTACAAATAGCTGAGAAAAGAAGAGAAGTGAAAGGCAAAGGAGAAAAGGAAAGATATAAGCATCTGAATGCAGAGTTCCAAAGAACAGCAAGGAGAGATAAGAAAGCCTTCCTCAGTGAACAATGGGAAAAAGACTAGAGTCCCCTTCAAGAAAATTAGAGATACCAAAGGAACATTTCATGCAAAGATGGGCACAATAAAGGACAGAAATGGTATGGACCTAACAGAAGCAGAAGATATTAAGAAGTGGCAAGAATACACAGAAGAACTGTACAAAACAGATCTTCATGACCCAGATAACCATGGTGGTGTGATCACTCACCTAGAGCCAGACAACTTGGAGCGCAGTCAAGTGGGCCTTAGGAAGCATCACTGCAAACAAAGCTAGTGGAGGTGATGGAGTTCCCTTTGAGGTATTTCAAATCCTGAAAGATGATGCTGAGAAAGTGCTGCACTCTACATGCCATTAAATTTGGAAAACTCAGCAGTGGCCACAGGACTAGAAAAGATCAGTTTTCATTCTAATTCCAATGAAGGGCAATGCCAAAGAATGTTCAAACTACTGCACAATTGCACTCATCTCATATGCTAGCAAAGTAATGCTCCAAATTTGCCAAGCTAGACTTCAACAGTACCTGAACCGAGAACTTCCAGATATTCAAGCTGGCTTTAGAAAAAGCAGAGGAACCGGAGATTAAATTGCCAACATCCATTGGATCATAAAAAAAAGCATAGAAAAGGCAAAAGAATTCGAGAAACACATCTACTTCTGTTTCATTGAGTACACTAAAGCCTTTGACTGTGTGGATCACCACAAACTGTGTAAAATTCTTAAAGAGCTGGGGATACCAGACCCCCTCACCTGCCTCCTGAGAAACCTGTATGCAGGTCAAGAAGCAACAGTTAGAACCGAACATGGAACAATAGACTGGTTCCAAATTGGGAAAGGAGTATGTCAAGGCTGTATATTATCACCCTGCTTATTTAACTTCTATGCAGAGTACATCATGTGAAATCTCGGGCTGGATGAAGCATAAGCTCGAGTCAAGACTGCAGACAGAAATATCAGTAACCTCAGATATGCAGATGACACCACCCTATGTCAGAAAGAGGAAGTAAAGAGCCTCTTGATGAAAGTGAAAGAGGAGAGTGAAAAGCTGGCCTAAGACTCAACGTTCAAAAAAAGAAGATCATAGCCTCTGGTCCTATCACTTCATGGCAAATAGATGGGGAAACAATGGAAACAGTGACAGACTTTATTTTTGGGAGCTCCAAAATTACTTCAGATGGTGACTGCAGCCATGAAATTAAGACACTTTTTCCTTGGAAGAAAAGCTATGACAAACCTAGTCAGCATATTAAAAAGCAGAGACATTACTTTGCTGACAAAGGTTCGTATAATCAAAGCTATGGTTTTTCCAGTAGTCATGTATGGATGTGAGTATTGGACCATAAAGAAGGTTGAGCATCAAAGAATTGATGCTTTTGAAGTGTGGTGTTGGAGAAGATTCTTGAGAGTCCCTTGGACAGCAAGGAGATCCAACTAGTTCATCCTAAAGGAAATCAGTCCTGAATATTCATTGGAAGGACTGATGCTGAGGCTGAAGCTCCAATACTTTGGCCACCTGATGCAAAGAGCTGACCCATCAGAAAAGACCCTGATGCTGGGAAAGATTGAAGACAGAAGGAGAAGGGGACAACAGAGGACGAGATGGTTGGATGGCGTCACCAACTCAATGGACATGAGTTTGAGCAAGTTCTGGGAGTTGGTGATGGACAGGGAGGCCTCGTGTGCTGCAGTCCATGGGGCTGCAGAGTCAGACATAACTGAGCGACTGAACAAAACAAAAGATTTTATAGTTCAATGGAAATGAAAATTTAATCATGACTGTGTCAGTTATATCATTAAAAAATTTACCCATTATAAATGTCACAAGGAAGAGTCCTTGGTCACACGGAAGCATAACTGTGGGCTGAGGTAGTGACTGAAGCGGTCAGGGCTACCTCCCTGTCTGCAAGCCCTGAGGCAGAGCACTCACACGTGTGCGTGAGGCTCTCCCCTCCCCGCCCCCCCCCCACGCAGGGTTTGCTATGATGCTTTGAGAGCAGAAAAGCTTGTTTCTCATCATTGTAGCTGTGTTAGTGCGAGGCACCCTCTTCATACAGGCACCGGTATGCAGGCATGCACCCACAAACAGGCATGCACCCCCGACACAGACACACACTCACACGTTATACATGCATTTAATGGCCCCAGATGCTGTCCAAAATGTCCCCGCTCTGCTGCTGTTGATTTGAAAAGCAGCTCTGGGCTTCCTTGCTGGCTCAGTGGTAAAGAATGCACCAGGCAGTGCGGGAGACATGGGTTCGATCCCTGGTCCGGGAAGATCCCACATGCCACAGGGCATCTGAGCCACGACTACTGAGCCCGCGCCCTCCTGCCTGCGCTCTGCAACAAGAGAAGCCACAGCAATGGGAAACCGGGCACCACAGCGATAGAGGAGCCCCCACTTGCCACAACTAGAGAAAAAGCCTTCAGAGCAACGAAGCCTCGACATGGTCAAAAAACTAAAAATAATTAAAAAAAAAAAAAAAGCAACAGCCCTTTCCCTGTGAGCCTAAGACCATCCACACCCCTAAGCGGCTTCCTCGGGAGCCCAGGCCCCTCTGCCAGGAGCTACTTTGTTGGGATGAACAGAACAGCAGGCTGTGGGTGCCAGGTTTCCCCTCAGGCGGTGGGAAGGAAAGGAGGGGTCCTGACACCACCCCCCATCCCCCCACCCTGTGACCTTGATCTTGACCGTGATGACCGCAGGGAGACCACCCTCCCCTCGCCTTCCCATCGTCCCTCTTGGCTCAGGTGCTTGCTTGTCCCCCAAGTGGCCGGAAGTGGAAGCAAAAGGGGGCATCTCCATGGAATAGAATGAATTCCACCTCTTCCCTGAATGTTGTCCCGGAAGTCATGTGTCCTGCTTAGGGTACCCAGGCAGGGCCTGCAGCTCACTCTGAGAGGGACCTGAGGACCAGGTGGGTGTGCCTGCCCCCGCCGGGGTCTGTACTCCCCGTGACTCCTGCATCCGACCCTGACCTTCATCACACCTGCACACTGCCCGGGGCATCTGGAGAGTCCCGCCAGCCCCCCGACCCCTGGCCTGCCGAAGGGGCAGCGGTAGCAGAGGGAGGAGGCATGCATTTGTGCCCCCAGCCTCCTGGGCTCTTTTCCATGGAGACCCCCTCCCCTCAGGTGGTCACAGCCCCGGGGGCCGAGGCACAAGCCTGCCCCGCCGCCGCCCCACCCACCCCGCCAGGGGGACAAGCGGAGTCCCTCTGCTCAGAGGAACAGACCCAGGGAAGGGGAGCAGAGGCAGAGGGACACGGGGCTGGGAGGGTCCGAGATGACAGGGCCCTGGGGGGCAGTCTCTGGCTGGGCCCAGGGTCCTCGGCAAGGGCGCAAACTCCCCCCGTCTTGCACACCCTAAAACACTGTGGCGTGAGCGGCATCACCAGCTGGGTGTCCAGAGCCCGCCATCCCTAGAGGGCACCCAGGTCTCTGAGGGCCACAGCCCCCTCCAGCCTGGAAGGACCATCAATCCAGCCTCCTGTCTTGCCCAGAAGTGGATCTCCAGGTGGTTGGGGCCCAGAGAGCAAGGCAAGGGGTCAGCTCACCACCAGCAGAGCCAGCCTGGGGCAGGAATGGGGGAGCACAGGAGCTCCTGTTCTCGGGGTTCAGGTTCTCTGCGGGCGGTGGAGTGTGAGTGTAGTGAGCTGCTTCCGCTGAGGGGGGTGTCTACACAGGGTGGGAGTCTACACAGGGTGGGAGCCAGGCCCCTTCATGCCAGGCGGATGCCGGGAGCTGCTGCTCTTGTCTGCTCTAAATTTGCACAAAGGAAATAAACAAAATCAAAGTTGTCTTGTCATCAACCCCAGTGATGGCTGAGGCAGCTTTTAGGGCTAGATTGTTCTGTCCTCCTCCCTGCAAAGCTGCACTTCACTCTCGGGGAGAGGGCGAGGGACTCGGTGCCACTGACTGTGGACTCCGGATGCTGCCACAGGGCAGAGCCAGGGCGGGAGACGGACCTGTGTGCCCGGTCCTGTGCTAATTCCGGAACACGAGACCCAGGACGGAGTGGGGACACATCGGAGGAGAGACCTATGCTGGGCAGCAACTCCTGGTTCACACTCACCTCACACCTGCACACCAGGTGAGGCCAGCTCAGGGCATTGTCTCAGGAACGGGGTCCTGGTACCACTGCTCCGCTCAGCACCAAGGCTGTGCCCCCTAATGGCCTGTCTTTAGGGGTGCCATTTGCCTCTCAGCCACCCTCAGCCTGGGGGCAAGGTGGTACTTGGAGGCCCCTCAGGGGGTTTTGCTCTCTGTGCTTCTTTTGAGAAGGATGGCTGCTTAGCTGTGAAGGATCCGAAGCCCAGGCAGGGGTCCTGAGCTTGGCTGTGGCCGGCTGGGTGATCCCGAGGGGAGTTGCTTCTTCACTCCGCCCTCAGCCCTAGTGTGAGATGCTCTGAAGGGCAAGGGGTGAGCCCTCCTGGGGTGGCCCTCAACCAGCTAGGGCCCGGAGCCAGCAGGTAAATGTTCTGGCTGCCCACCTTCGGGAGATGCATCAGGGAAGGGCACCCAGCCTTAAGAATGGGCCTTATGCTGCTTTTGCTCCCTCTCTGCCTCGCTCTTGCCCACTCCTCACTACAGCACACAGTGGGGCCTTTACCAAACCAGCTGCCTGCCCCTCTGCCCTTTCATGTCCTCCTGCCTGGAACCAAGCACAGTGTGCAGAGATACAGCAGCCTTGGGGAGCCATGAGGACAGAGACCACACACTAGGGACCCAGGACCAAGAGGAGCCTGATGCCCTCCACATCAGCCTCCAGACTTCATGTGGCACAAGAAATGCCCTGACTTATTAAACTGTCTTTCTGGGGTTTTCTGTTAGAGCTCAATACTTTGCATCACACCTAACCCCCTGTTGAAATATTCCCGTTAACATCCAAAAAGAATGTTGCTAGTGACATGAAGAATATAAAGTCCCAGTTGTACGTGTATTTTTTTCTTTACCTTATAGATTGTATTTTTAGATCTGATTATGTTTTTTTCCTTTTCTTAACATTTTGAATCATGAACTTCTCAGTCAATATTTCATAACTAGACTCTGAGCCGAGACCACCATTCTTCACTTTATAATGATCTTGCCTACTCTGCTTTAATTTTTTTGCCTTAAATTATACCTCGATTCTCTCAATCGCCTTCTAGCCTCAAATAAAACTCACATACAGGAATGAAACTGGGGCGGGGGGGAAACACCAAAATTTTAGCAATCGTTTTTAAGTTGGAAAGATATAAGGATTTTTTAATATTCCTTTTATTTTCTACAGTATCCACATTTTCTATAATAATCATGTACTACTCTTTATAATGGAAAAATACTGCTTAAAAAATAAAATAGAAACATTCTGCTTCGTGCAGTGTTGATAAACGGGACTGGCCCTGACTTGCTCGAGTGCTGCGCTCAGCCTCTTGGCCGAGCTCACCGAATCCTCTGAGATGGGTACTTTCATTGTGGCCAAAATAGCTTTTTATGTTAGCTTTTTTATTTTTAGTTTTTCTGTGAGTGTTTCTATTTGCCTTTGGGGGTCCCTAATAAACAATTAGGACAGGGAAAAAAGGGAGGAGAAGCCGTCCGCCTCACCTCCGGTGGCGACTTCGATCTTCGTGTCTCCTTTCAGTCTTTTTCAGTGTAGTTTCTAGCATAGACTCTGCATATTTATTTTTCCTTAACAACATAACATTTTCTGTATTATTATTTGTAAGCACACTTTTTTTCAAAGCAGCCCACTATTCCAATTATTTATTTATAGCCTAAATCAGTTAACCCTATTGGTCAATATTTAGATGATTTTTATGCTTTCAACTTTTTTTAAATGCACATATTTCTGGCCGCACTAGGTCTTGGTTGCTGCTGCAGGCTTTCTTAGGTGTGGGGAGCAGGGCTCCCCCCAGGGTGCACGGCCATCTCACGCTGGCCTCTCCTGTTGCGAGCACGGACCCTACAGCCTGTGGCCTCAGGAGCTGTGGCGCACGGGCTTAATTGCTCCATGGCACGTGGGATCTTCCTGGACCAAAAATCAAACCTGTGTCCCCTGCATCGGCAGGTGGATTCTTAACCACTGGACCACCAGGGAAGTCCCTGCTTTCAACATTTTAAACAGGAACGTGTATAAAGCTTTTCATGTAGGATGTTGCCCTTGGCTGGATTTCCAGAAGGCAGAGTCCTGGCAGGGGAGGCTTACTCACTCCCCACTCCGGGCTCCGAAGGTCCCCCAGCATGTGTGCCAGGCCCTGCACCAGGCTCTGGGAGGACAGGGAGCATTAGCCACATCCTGCTCTCTGGCTTCCCAGGTGACGCTAGTGGTAAGGAACCTGCCTGCCAATGCAGGAGACATAAGAGACATGGGTTTGATCCCTGGGTCGGGAAAGTCCCCTGGAGGAAGGCAGGGCAACCCACTCCAGTATTCTTGCCTGGAGAATCCCATGCACACAGTCCATGGGGTCGCAAAGAGTTGGACACAGCTGAAGCGACTTGGCACACACACATGCTCTTAGACTCACAGTTGGCATGCTCTGCCAGGGGAGGGACAGGGCCCAGAGCCCAGGGCTCCCGCATCCGGGAGGGTAGGAGACCACCCAGCCACACGCAGAGGACAGCAGATGCCCACAGGAAGCTGTTTCCAAGGGCGGAAGTGGGGTGGAGGGAAGACGGGCTGGAGGGCAGCAACAGGGCAGGTGGAGGTTCAGCTGGGAGCCACCAGAATTACGGCCACAGAATTAGGAGGGCGAGCAGCTTGCTCAGCTTTCGGGAGCTGCCAGATGCCCAAAGATCCAGGTGGTTTGATCCAGGCAGAGGTGGGAGGTGAGGGGGCAGAGTTAGGGGTGAGGGGTGGGGGCGAAGCTGACAGCAGGGGAGTCTAGGCTGGCTCCAGCTCAGGAAACTGGAAAAACGATAAAACACAGACTCTGTTGAGGCGGCTGAAAAGTTGTTCTCCAAACCAGCTTATGAAACACCTGAACGAACTTTTCGGGCAACCCAAGAGGACGCGGGCACGTGGGGGGAAGTGCTTGAGTTCCAAGTGTCTGCGGCAGCCACCGGGCGTGTGCTCCTGTGCACCTCCGTGCCCTGCTCAGGGTCCCGTTGACAGAATCCCTCGAGGCCGCTGCCCAGGGGCCGGCAGAGGGCGCTCCTGGAGGACAGCTGGGCCTGTGCCTCACTGGCAGCACGGGCGCCGCCCAGCTCGCGGAGGGCGCCGGTGCGAGGGAGCGCGGCGGAGCTGGAGACTGCGAGCCCGGGGAGGGAACACGGGCTGAGAAGCCCCCAGAAGCTGGGGGCGTGAAGGAAGGTGCCTGAGAGCTCAGGAGAGGAGGCCGGGGCGGAGAGCCGGGCAGGCGTGGGAAGGGCCCCCACAGGAAGCTGCGCCCGTGACGGCCACCCAAGCATGTCTGGCCGCTGACCAAAGGCCGGCAGGTAGACAGAGCCTCAGACACAGAGAGGTGGGGAGGTGAGCTGGAGGAGGGGACTGAGCCCAGTGGCGGGGCGAGGGGTGCTGGGCAAATGGAGCCTCCCGGGTGTGGGCGGCGGCTCAAGGGCAGGCGGCGGCTCAGGGCTCCGCCTCTTTCAGCAGCAACTGGTAAGAAGTTTGCTCACAGGTGCTCCGCTGGGTCTCCCTGTCTGCAGGGTCGGGGCCCTGGCCTGCGCAGCGGTTGCCCAGATGCTGAGGGGTCACCGATGACGCCTGGTGTGTGACTGTGTCCTCTGTAGGTGGGTGAGCAGAGGCGCATGGTTTTACAGACAGGCGTCTCTGACCTTCACGTGTGACTGTCTCCCTGGCCCTCCTCCTTCCATCCCCTGCACCCGTGGTCTTCCTCGGGCTGCTCTTGTCCTGGGTTTGCGCGGCGGGTGGGGCAGGCCCACCCTTGGGAAAGCACTGACTGCCACGCTGACCTCAGCGCCTGACAGCGGGTGCTCGCGGAGCCAGAAGCAACGGAAGCCCTTTCCCCAGCAGGCAGGGCATGTGACAAAGAGTCACCTCTTGCCTTCTGGCTCTCTGTGGAGAATTTTTAAAACACCAGTCTTTGGATATAAGCAGAGTGACGCCTGCTGTGTCTCACACACGCATTCACAAGCATGCGGGCACACTCACGAGCCTGCACACACTCCCAGCCTGGCGCTCCAGTGCAGGTGGACAGCACATGCATCTCGTGACCTTCTCTTGGGCCTCAGCTTCCTCAATGACCCAGCGAGTGACGGTGGAGGCAGCCGCCATGTGCTGCACCGGGAGCCCAGCGGGGCTTCAGACAGCAGTTCCGGCACCCTGGCACCTCGGCCCCCGCCGCTGTGGGCAGCACCTGGTCCCCAGCCCCATATCTGCTTCCCTCACCCCAGAAATAGCCAGGGTCACACCAAGCAGAAAGTTTATTGAGGTGCTGGACTGCGGGGAGTATTTGCAGCGGCAAAAGCAGATGCTGGTGTGGCTGGGGCCCAGGCCAGGGCCCCCTCCTCCTAGCAGCGTCTGGGACTCGGGGTGAGCATCAGGGACGACTCCTAGTCCCCACCAAGGCCCTCCTGGGGAACCCTCCCTGCATCCCCCGAGCGCCAAGTGGGGCAGTATGGGGGGCCCTCTCTTTGTCCCCATGATGAGGACGGGACGATCCCTTGATATTCACTATAAAAATTAAAACTCCTTTATAAATCACGGGGGACGAGCAAGAGGGGTCACCTGGGAGCTTCCTCCCCACGCCCCTCCCAGTTCCGACCCCACAGTGAAGAGCAGAGGGTGAGAGTTCGCAGCACAGAGGAGCAGAGACAGACAGGGTGGGGGGGCCGTGGGCAGCCCTGGGCGGCAGGGAGACGTGTGGGGGGCAGAGGCGCAGGGCTCCCCCGGGCGAGGACACGTGATCCCGCACAGCCTGCAGCCGCCCAGGCGTCAGGCCACACGGGCCCCCAGTCCAGTCCTTGCCGAAGCTGAGGTGGCCTCCCGAGGCGGCCCCAGCCCTGGCTGCTCCCGGAGCAGGAGAGCAGGGCGGCTACTCCAGGTAGATGTCCTCTGTGGGGCAGGCGTACTCCAGATGCTGCTGGTAGTACTCCAGGAAGGCGCGGCTTCAGGGGGAGAGCGTCCTCAGGCCCGGGGCCCCACGGCCCCACCGGGCCCCGCCACACCACCCCAGCTTCACCACTCAGCCTCCTGGCCCGGACCTGCCTCCTTACTGTCCGGGTCCAGTGTGGCCTTCCCTACCCCCACCCTCCCCACCCCACGGGATGCCGCTCCCACACTGAGGACCACCCCCCATGCCCCTCGACACCCTCCACTGTCATCTGACCCCCCCCGTGCCCCCCCACACCCCTCGACACCCTCCACTGCCATGTGACCCTCCCCCACGCCCCCCAAACCTCATCCCCACCCTCCCCCCAGCTGCGCGCCCCAGGGGCACCAGGTCAGCACCCTGCCCCGGTCCCAGCCATCGTGTGCACTGGCCCACCCTCCAGACTCACTCACCCCACACTCTGGGCCACGGGCCTCATCGACTCCTGGGAGACAAAGACGTGGCAGGCAAAGCGGCTCAGCAGCGGGTGTTTGGTGATGAAGCCAAAATAGCTGTGGGGGGTGGGGCAGCGAGCGCACAGGGATGTCAGGGCATGGAGCACCGGCCCCAGGGGTCAGAGCAGGGGTGCAGGGCGGGCAGGGCTGGGGGCTGTGCGGGTCACGTGATTTCTGTCCAGGACCACAGTGCTGGGCACCATGAGGAGTTGGTGATCTTTGTTAATCTGTCCACAAGGGTATCCAGCTGCATCTTCCTCCTCCTGAGCCAGCGCCTGGAGCCTGCACCCAGGCCACGGGTGACGCGGTCTCTCCCTGGTCTGCTGGTCGTCCCGGGTGACCCCTCCCCATCCTTCCCCTGACGCCTGGAGCCTGCCCAGCTCCACCTCTGGTCCTGCACACCCACAGTATTTTCAGGCTCTGCTGTGGGCTTGACATGGGCCCTGATGTGCAAAAGCGTCTTCCTGGAGAAGCTTGTACCCCAGCTCCGTGGCCCCAGCTCCGTTCCCTGTGCGGCTTTCCTGAACCTGCCCTTCTCAGCAAGACATTAACAAAAATTACTGTCCAGAGGGTGGGCCTGTCAGCATCCCGCAGCAGGAGGCTCGGGACCCTCACCCAGCTGTGGCCTATCCAGTCCACGCCGGGGGGTCAGGGCTTTGTGGTTCCACCAGATGGGAATCCACAGGACAGCATGGGCACCAGCACAGCATGCGTGCGTTGACCACAAACACGTCACCACCTGGTCTCGAGCATCACGTTCAGATGACTGCGTTCAGAGCAAGCGCCAGGCACCCTCCTAAGCAAGCTCTTTTTATTAATAACCGGCACAAACCTCACACCAGCGCAGTGAGGCCAGCCTCAAGATGATGGCACCAAGGCCCAGAAAGGGTCAGATACACGCTGCACACAGACAGCAAGCCTGCGGCACCCTGAGCACGCTCTCTGCCGCCTGCGATCTCAATCACCACTCGCTCCTACCTTGTCCAGACCCCGGGCACCCAGCAGAGGCCGACCCCGCCCCTGCTTCACCTGAGCCGCCTGGCACTGTCTCCCTGTGCCTCCTCCCTGAGGGGCCTGGGCTGGGTTCTGGAACAGCGAATATCAGGAAGCTCTGGGCTGGGACAGCAGCTCCTCGGTCCCCTCCCGGCCGCTGAACCTCAGAGCTGCACATGGTCAGAGTGTGGCCTGGGGGCCCGAGCCTGTGGCGCCCCATCTCCCTCTGCTGTCCTTTTCTCTCAAGGCCACCATCCACGTGGCTGCCGTGCATGCCAGTCCTCATGGCACAGTCCACCCCACGGCCTGGTCTGAGCCCCGGCCCCCTACCCAAATCTCCTGCCCGTCAAACTAGCTCCCTCTCAATGGAGAAGCGGCCAAACGGGGCTCTGCCCTGGTAAGAGTGGAAACTGTTGCCCAGCCAGCAGGCAGAGTGCCCCCAGTCTCACCACAAGCGTGCAAATGGCACACACCTGCCCTCAGCCCTGGGAACAGAGTGTGCTTCTCACACTCTGCCTCCCTTGAGGACCTGTGGCACCTCCGGGCCCCTGCAGGGCTTCGTGTGCCTCGAGGCTCAGCCCCCATCGCCTCCTCTGGGGCGCACAGCACTGTGCCACGCGGAACGCCTCACTGGCACTGCGCAGTGTCCAGCTGGGCAGGACGGCTGCCTCCACCTGCCGGGTACGCTGCTGCTCATTCCCACCTCCTCTCTCCGCCTGGCCATCTTGTCTGCCTCAGGGCCGAAGTTATCCGCCTGCTCCAAAACATACCTGCCCCGAGGTCTCTTCCACGCTCCAGACCCCAGTAACAATGGACACCGCAAGCTCACCACATCTGCAACTGAAGACTGCACGGCCAGCCTGTCAGGCCCGTTCGCACCACGCCCCTTCTCCTGGTGTGTGGGTCACCAACTGCTCAACGCCCAGGTCACCCAATTCTCCCTCCAGATTGGCCTCCACATCCAGTCAGCTCAGTCCTGCCTGCCCCACCTCCCGAAGCCCGCCCGGACACGGCAGCTGGAGGGCCCTGCACCTCCTGGCTCTGGCCAGTGGCACTTGGGTCCTTCCACTGGCACAACAGGCAGAGCCAGCTGGTCAGCCTGACGGCGTCACCCACCACCTCACTGCCAATGGGATTGACTACCAGCTCCTTGGCAGGGTCGCAGGGCACAGGCACTCTGTGTCCCTCCTGCCTCATCTGGCCCCCTAGAGACCCCCAGTGCCTCTCACCCCTGGCCCTGGCTCAGCTGGCTCCGTGCCAAGAAGGCCCACCCTGTCACCCACTTGTCTTTCAAGGTTTACAGAGTGGTCTCCGATTGCCCCCAAGTCCCAGCCACCTCTCTGCTCACTGGAGCCCCAGAGAGATGTCCACCAGATCCCCAGAGATGCTTCAAGCACTTACTTGTCTGTGTGTCTGTCTTCCCACCCAGACCAGATGGGAGCCTGTCCGATCCTTGTCTCCCGGGCCCAGAACAGAGCGGGTGCCATGTGGGGGCTCACCTCATGGAGCCAAGTGGGCGGGGCTGCTGGACAGCGGGACTACATGTGGGCGGCCCTTGGGGTTGGAGGGGACTAAGGGAAGGGGAAGTCTCTTACCAGCTGTTGCGGGGGTGGCAGCCGCAGAACGAGATGTTCTTCATCTGGAAGAAGTGGCTGCAGCGTTGGAACTAGAAGAGAGGCAGCAGAAGAGTGCCAAGTTAACAGGTGGCCCAGCCTGCCAGACACGCCTCATCTGATCCGCCTGCTCCGCCCTTCCCAGACGCCTTGGTGGTTCAGGGCCCACACCCCACCTCAGGGCCTCCGCTGAGACTCAGCTTGACACCCCGGAGAGAGATCTCAAGATCACAAGAGGCAGGAGGACGCAAGTGGACAGTCAGTTTTCGGGCCGTGGCGATCTGCAGAGTCAAGGAGAAGAAGGTCTCAAGGGCCTACAAGCATCAACTTCCCCCCTGGGGGAACATTCTCGATTAGGTCTGAAGAGCCCTGGCCCTGATTCGGGAAGATGTGAGAGTGGTCTTGGCTGCTCCGCGGTCTCAGGATGGCCTGCCCCGTCTTCTCCCCAGCCCTTTGCAGGATGGCAGCCCCGGGCTCCTCAGCGCCCGTCCAGTGAAAGGATAGGGGCAGGGCTGCCCTGCTCCCCTGCTCCTCTCCAGCTCAGTCTCGGGACCGGCAGACAGGCAGGCCCTCCTGAGCGTCCACTGAGTGAATAATGAGCGAGCAAATTGCATTCTCGGTGGCTCAGATGGTAAAGAATCCACCTGCGATGCAGAAGACCTGGGTTCGATCCCTGGATCAGGTAGATCCCCTGGAGAAGGAAATGGCAACCCACTCCAGTGTTCTTGCCTGGAGAATTCCATGGCCAGAGGAATCAGACGGGCTAGAGTCCATGGGGTCACAAAGAGTCGGACACAACTGAGGGACTATCACATGAGACCCCAGAGAAGGGTCTGAGAGAGCTGGTCTTGATTTCCAGACACAAACAGGACGGGCTGTGGGGGGATACCAGCGGGATGGGGCCAGGGAACAGCCACGGCGCTGCCCTCGGCCTGTCTGCCAGGCCCCTCCATCAGCGCCGGGGGTCCCGGGCTTGAGCCTCCAAGGGCTGAGCCAGCCTGCAGGGCTCACCCCACCCCCAACCCCAGACTGACCTTCTGCATGGCTGCACACAGGATGCCATTGCCCTGGTGACAAGGCACCTCCACGGAGCCCAGGAACTGGACGTCAAAGCGCTCCACCCAGCAGGGACCCCGCTTGCTCCCTATGGGGTCACAAGGGGCCTAGGTTAGGCGAGCAAGAGAGGGTCTGGGTGACAAAATGACCCTTAGGGAAGGGGCCTCACCCAGCAGGTCCTTGGCAGGCCCGGGCACCGCGTGGGCATAGAAGGCAGGAAAGACCCCGCGCTCGCCCGTACGCATGTTGAAGCCACGGAACCAAAAGTCGTCCTCCTCAGCCTCCACCAGCACCGGGTCGTCCACGTCCAGCTCCAGCTCATCGGGATGGCGGGGAATGAACCTGGGGGACGGTCAGAGAGGGGAGGCCACTAGGGCAGGGGCAGGAGGGCTGCGCTGTGCCTATCAGGGTCGCGGAGGGTCTGAGACTCAGGGAGAGGGTCAAGGCCAGCAAGGGGGATGGCCGTACCTGAAGACAGCCCTATGCGTCTGCTCTCTCTCCTCCCCGTTGACCAGGCATGAGAAAAGGCCGAAAGACTCAGTGCCTGAGAAAGAGAGACAGAGAGGAAGACTCAGGGACGCGCTAGAAGGCCCGGCCAGGCTCCCCTCCCCATGGCCCCCTGGTGTGGGTGGCCCCCGTCTGGAGCTGGAGACAGAGCAGCCTCCCCTCGCCATTCCCTTGCGGGGGGAGCCTGGGAAAGCCCCCACCCAGGCGCTGGGTAAGAGGGCAGTGCCCAGCGCTGACCACCCGCAGACCCTGAGGCTGTCCTGGCCCTTGGGGATCGATCTGCGTGCCCCGGGCAAGGAGCCAGCCTGCTCCCCTGGAACCACCCCCTTCCCCCTTCCCACTCACTAGAAGATCGAGAGGTGCTGTTGACAAAGACGTTGAGGAACTTCTTGGAGAAGGTGAGGTCCGGGCTGTCCGGGGAGGCGTCCCCGGGGCCCTGATCCCCGCCCAGCAGCACGGCTCCAGCCTCCTCCTCGCTGGCCTCGCCACCGCTGTCCTCGCTGTCCTCACCCAGGCCGGCGCAGCGCCGCAGGCTCACCAGCTCCAGCTGCGTGTGCTCGTCCACCACCAGCGTGTACTTGACCGCATCGTACACTAGCGAGGCGTCCAGCGCCGCGGGGCCCGCTCCCCGGCCCCCAGGGGGCGCCGCCTTAGCCTCAGCTTCATCTTCCTCCTCTTCCTCCTCGTCGTCGTCCTCATCTGAGCAGGCGGCGGAGCAGGCGCTGCCCGGGCGGGCGGGGCGACCCGGGGCGGCCCACAGCGGGGTGATGGTGTCGCGTGTGGGGTTGCTGAGGAAGAGGCAGGGCCCCGGCTGCGCGGGGCCGGGCCTAGGGGCGGGGGGCGCGGGCGGCGGCGGCCCACACAGCGTCTCCATGTCCACCAGCTCCACGCCGCCTGGCGCCGCCGCCGCCGCGGCCAGGGCCTCGCCAGCGGGCGAGGCAGGCTCCCCGGCAGAGCGCGGCGAGGGGGACAGGCACTGGCCGGGGCAGCGGATGGGCGAGGAGCCCTCGGAGATCATGCGGCTCACGAGGTTGCTGAGCAGCCAGGGCGAGTCGGCGTCCTCGCTGAGGTCCGGCTCCGACTCGGACCCGGACTCGTACTCGCTGTTGGTGTCCTCGGGGCCCACGGGCAGGAAGGCGGGGCGGCGCGGGGGCTCGCGGGGCGGCTCGGGCTCCGGCTCGGGCTCCGAGGCCGGCGACGAGGCCTCCTCGATGGAGTTGGTGAGGTGCGAGGAGCGGCCGCTGCTGCTGCTGCCGTCGTCACTGCTCCGCTCCAGCTCAGTCTCCGAGATAGACGAGATCATGCGCCCCAGGCGCGCGCCCCCGACGTCCTCGTAGTCGGAGCCCGGGGACGACAGGTCCTGGCTGCTGCGCCGGCCCCCGCGGCCTCCGCTGGAGCCGCTGCCCAGGTCGGCCTCGATACCCGGATCTGAGGACGGGGAGGCCCCACCGGGCGCCAGGGGCCCTGCGGGTTGGTTTCCTTCCGAGTCGCAGCCTGGGCGCACAGGTGGCGGTGCCCCACAGGGGCCCGTGTCGGTGGGCGGGAGAGGGGCGGGCGGCTCTGCGGGACAGAGGCTCAGGTCAGCACCCCCCCCCACCCCGGCCTCCCCCGCCTCCTGTGCCACTCCCCCACACTCACCGCTGCCCTGCTGCCCTGCTCACCTCGGACAGGCTCCTGCACCGCTGGGCACAGCGCTGTTTCCTGCCTCGCTGTTTCCTGCCTGGAGGCCGGAGGCCCTGGAGCAAACCCTCCATTGTTGTTCAGCGAGTCCTGCGGTGGGGGAGGGGCGGGGGGAGAGCGGCACTGAGCGTCCGGTCCTCGCGGGCAGGAGGGGGCAGGTGGCCATGGGCACCAGAGCCCCCTACGCAGGGAACCAGGGGGAGCTCTGGGCCTGGGAGCTCACCTGGGCTCCCAGTGTTGTCAGGTGGAGGGTGGTAGGTCGATGCTTGTGAGGCTCCTCTAGGGAAGGGGAGGGGATCAGGGGCTCCGGGGCAGGGGTCTCTGAGCCAGGGCCGCCTCCCTCCTTGCCCTCCCCCTCTCCTTCCTCCTCGTCCTCCTCCTCCTCGTCCTCCTCCTCCTCTTCTTCCTCCTCCTCTTCATTGTCGTCAATCATCTCGAACTCCTGGAAGTCATCCTGGAAGGAGCAGATGGGGTGCGGCTGCTCCGAACGCCCCAGGGCAAGGCTGTCCTGCAGGAAGAAGGACAGGGCAGAGCTGGGCCGCAGCAGAACAGCGACCTGGGGTCCCAGGCGCCAGGAAAGGTGAAAGCAGGAAGTCACAAGTCAAGGGAGGAAACCTCCCTCCAGACCACTCTGCTCTCCACCAACAGAGCAGTTTTTGTTTTTTGCTTTTTTTTAAATCAGCTTAAGATACATAAGGACCTTGGTGAATAAGAGCCCAAACTCCTAAGTCTCAGTGACAGATTCTCAAAGTGGCCCCAACCCACCTGCCAGCCTCATCCCACCCTCAAACCCCATCACATTTAACACCAGTACTTTTTCTTTCAAAGCATTTTAACACAACTCATAACTACAGTAGAGTTTGCATCTGTCTCCGCAGCAAGCTGCAAGCCCCACCAGTTCAGGGCCATGTGCATACTGTACACTGGGCACCCGACCCCCACCGAGAACGGGCCCTGGCCCACAGAAAAGCTCAGCAAAGATCAAATGAATGCGTGAAGCAAAGAGGCCCAGCACCAGGTCTCACCAAACCTGCACCGACCTCAGGGCCTCCAGTCCACTAATCCCTTGCCAGCAATTCCTCTGCTCCATCCCCTCCGTATGCCGCCCTCATCTGCCAGCTCCTGCTCTCTTTCCTAAGGGCATGGCCGTGCGTTTCCACTAGAAAATCTCCCTAATGGCCTCAGTCTCGGGTGGGCTCCCCTCATCGCACCGTGTGTCCCCTCACTGGGACCCAGATGCTGAGACTCAGGCAGCCATTGTCCCTCACCTGTCTTCCTCCCCTACTAGGTTATAAGCTCCCAAGGGCAAGAGCCACACCTGTCCTGCTGTCTTCCCAGGCACCTGGAAGCCTCTAGCACTTGCCACACGGGAGTTGTTCAGAAATGTTCTTGAATGAAAACAAAAATGTGAAGAGACAGGGAGGAGGAGGAGATGGGGGGAGGGGAACTTCAGGGGAGGAGACAGGAGGCTAAGAGAGGCTAGAGAGGTGGGGACAGGGCTGAGAAGGAGATGAGATGGCAGCTGGAAGGGGGTAGATTCGAGGCCAGAGGCCCCAAAGCAGAGGCACATCTTCCCTCCCCCAGTCCAGCCCATGGAGGAGGCCAGGCAGGGACTGCTGGGGAAGGCTCGTAGGAAGAGAGGTGTCAGGTATCGAGGGGCCCACAAGTCAAGAGGCCAAGGGAGATGGGGCACCGAGAGGTTCCTGTCTCAAGGCTGAGCTTAGACCTGCCCCCAGAGACTGCTGAGCAGAAGCTAAGCGAGGCTCTCCTATGAGAGAGTTCTCTGCCCCAGCCCTCTCCCCACCTTCTCGCAGTGGTCCGAGTCATAGCTGAGGCCCAGACCGCAGTCATCAGTGATCTCAGACAGATCTTCATCGTCAAATTCCTCCAGGCTTATGTCCTGTGGAGGCCTGGAGAGAAGAGCAAGGACAGGGCTCCTGAGAGAGCCGTCAGTCCTGGACTCCCTGCCTGAGAGCTGGTCCTAAGGAGGGGCCAAGGGAGACCCCCACCCCAGCTCCTCGGCCCCACGATCTCCAGAGCCCCCAACTCCCACACCCACATCCTGCCATTATCCTGAAGCTTAAGCCCTGCTCTCCAGGGTATCTCCCCCACCATCAGAGCCACCAGCTGCCCAGAGGAAGCACTTGCCCGCAGCCCTCCTCCCAGTCCTCTCTTCAGAGCCAGCAGCCTCTCCTCCCACTGCGCTCAGCTCCAGGCCCCTCTGGGTCACAGCCTCAGCCTCGGGGGAGTCAGGCTGAGCTGCGAAGGGGGAGGGGGGCTGAAGCTGCAGCAGCCAGAGGAGGGGGAGGGGTCGAGCCTGCTCCGGAGCGGAATTAAGCCCCTCGGTCGGCTATTCCTGCCCAAGACCGGCCTACATCCCGAGGTCCAGCCCTCTCCCCACCCTAGTCCCTTCCCCCAGGCTCCAGGCTTGATTGTAACTCTCTTCCCTGAGCCCTGCAGACCAGGCCAGGCCTCCACCACAGAGGCCCAGCAAGGCCAAAAGGACAGTGCCAGGCACAGAGTGTGTGCTCAGCACCCCGCAGGCAGGCCGCCCCTCAGGCTCGGCCCACGACCTCCGCCTTCGGAGGAGGCGCTCAGGTTGGGTGCAGCATCGGGTCCCGGCAGGAATCTGGGGTGGGGGTGGGGAACGGTCACTGGGGCTGGAGGAGGGTCGTAAGAGGAAGACAAAGTGGAGAGGCCTGGAACCAGGGGTGGGGGATGGGGAGCAAGTGGGCCTCGGGACCAGAGAGGGTCTGGGGCTCGGGCCCCCAAAGGCGTTGGGGGTGGGGTGGCAGGGTCGGGCCGGCGGAGTCTGGGGACGGGGTCAGAGGGGGAGCGGTGGGCAGGGAAGGGCCCGGGCGCCCGAGTGCGTACCTGCAGCCTGGCGGCGACAGCGAGTGAAAGGTGGAAAGAGAAAACATCTCCGCCCGATCCGCCATCTTCTCCGGGGAAAGGCCTGCCGACCGCGGCGGGGGAGGGGTGCCCGGAGCGCCAGCCCCGCGCGCCCTCCGTCGCTCCCGCCCGCCCGTCCTCAGCCCGCCCCCGGTCACCTCGTGACACGCCCTGCGACACCCCGCCACCAGCACACCTCGACGCCAGGACACCGCGGCAGCGCGAGCCGGGGGCGGGGGGACCGGCAGCAGGGCGGGCCGGGGGAGGGGAGGAGGGCGGGCCGGGGGAGGGCGGAGGGGACGGCGGGGAAGCTGGTTGGAGGAGGCGAGATGGTTTGACTGAGGCTCGGGTTGGAGAGGCGCGTGTGTGGCTTGGTTCTTTGGGGTGGGGGCAGGTGGGAAGCAGATTGGTGGGGATGGGGCATCAGTTCGCGTGGTGAGAGCTTCAGCGAGGAACTGGCGATGGGAAAGTCGATTTGCAGACCCCTGGTTAGCTGGTGTGGGGGCGGGGGGGACGGGGCCTCATGGAGGGGTGGGTGCGGCCCCGGGAGCTGCGCCGACTTCCAGGGAATCAGAGCAGAAGCCTGGGGTTCCCAAGCCGGGATCCGAGTGGTTCAGAGTGTGGGCTGTGCGCGAACGGGGCTGGAGGAGCTGTCCACGTCTGAGTGCTGACCAGGGCTGGTCGGAGCTGTCCCACGAGGGGTGCTGATTGGCCCACGGAGATGTCTCCCTAAAACGTGCGGGCTGGGGCTGCAAGAGCTGTTTCCCCGCCGAGTGCTGATCAGAGCTGGAGGAGCTGTTCCCCCAGAGGGTGCTGAGCAGTGCTGGACAGAGGCACCTGCCCAAGGGGCGCTGATCCCGTCTGGACAGAGTTTACCACACAGGATGTTGACTGGGGCCCACACGGAATTTCAGTACACAGTACAGATTGCGCAGGCTGGATTGATGGGCATCAGGTGAAGTTATAACGCTGAGGCTCTCTTCATTCAATTAGGAAAACTTTCTTGAGCACCAACTAGGTAACCAGCACTCTTTAGGGTGCCAGCATGTTCTGACTTTTGTGGAGCTGTGTGTGGAGAGAAATGGTTGACACTCAGCTCAAAAGGTAAGGATCAGCCGGTGTTGCAATGGGGGAAGGACAGGTCAGAGTTGTGAGAATGGTTATCAAAGACAGGTTGGAGGACCAGGTTAGGGAGACTTTATGGAGAAGATTTGGCTATAGAAAGAGGCTGGAGTTTCAACAAGGTTGCAATGAAATCGTTCTCTTTTTTTCCTTGATGGAAATTATGTGTCCTGACATTCTTTGTCTAAATTTTTTCTGTGGAAAATTATTTCTGAGGAAAGGACTAGCCACTTGAGTGACTGATGCCCGCAAACCACAGGGCAAAGGAGCTCATGCAAGGTGGGAAAGGTGGCACTGTCCTTTGGATGGCAATCATTCCAGCCCAGAGAGAAGAGGCAGATGGTGCCCTCATTTGTGGCCCAACCCCAATTTATATTTTATCTCAATTCGTTTTTCCCTCCCCAGTGGCTGAGAGCCACAGGAGAGCAGAGACACTATTTTCTCTCTCTCTGAACATCGCAGCTTCAAGCACAGTGCCTGGCACACAGTAAGTGCTCAGCAAATACGTGAATGAAGGAATGGGGCTCGTGGACGCTACCACATCTGGGGCACTAAATCCTTGTCATCACGCTGTCTTTTCGACTTTAGGAGCACTAAGAACATTCCCCATTTCTGAAGTTCAAGGACTCTGGATGCATTAACTACTCTGCTTTCCCCAGGAAACTCCAGATCTCGTCTCAGAATTCTCAAAGAACTTTGGCCTAAAGTTCCCAGATTCCCTTTTGATCTTGAGTCTTGTCATCGAACTGACGAACTTGGACATCCACATAAATGACCCATCTAACACCCTTGGCTTCTGATCAAGTCTAATGGTGTATGATCTACTAATGGTAAACCTAGCACAAAACACAAAATTGACTGGACTTATATGGGAAAACTGGAATAGCAACACAGTCTCAGCAATCCTGATCACAGATGAATCCTAAAAAGTCAGAGGATACTTTCTGACAATTTTCTCATGAGAATAGATTAGAAAATAAATAAAGTCAAACCTTCTGCCTTTTGCTCTATTCACATAGCATAGGTATCACAAACACAAAATAAAAACACCAGTAGTAAAACTGAAAAATGAAAAGCTTAAGAGCTGTGCCTTGTTGGGAATACTCTCATAACCAGTCATTTCACCTCTTGAATCTTGATTTTAAGCCCCTAATTCTCTGACCATTGCCTATTTTTCTCTCTTTCTTATGGTATTACCATGACACAATTCTTTGACCCCATAAAAACTTACTCCAGGGAATTCCCTGGCAGTCCAGGGGTAGGGCTCCATGCTCTTACTATCAAGGGCCAGGGTTCCATCCCTGATCAGGGAACTAAGATCTCACAAGCCATGCAACATGGCCAAGGGGTAGGGGGAGAAACTTATTCCAGGTACTATTGGTGTGTAGAAAATTACCATCAAATTTAGAGGGTTGAAACAACCACTTTATTCTGCTTACAGTTGGGGGTTGTAAACTCAGGAAGGACTCCAGTGGGAAGCTCTTGCCTGGGGTTTCTCAAGCAGTTTGGTTACAGCTGGAGGCAAACTCAGCTGGATTTTGAAGATGGTTCACTCTCAAGATTACAGTTGATACTGTTGACTGGGGGCTCAGCTGAGGCTATCAGCCAGCACCCACACCTGGCCTCTCTGCATGGAAGTCTCAGGGTAGTTGGGCTTCTGATATAATGGCAAGCTTCTCCCAGAGTGACTGCCCTTGGAGGGCTGGAGAAAGCTTGCATGACCTCTTCTGAATTAGCTTTGGAAGTCATATGGCTCCCCATTGGCCAAAGCAGTCACAGTCCCATCCAAATTCAAGAGAGCAGTCATAGACCTGGCTTCTCAATGGTAGGAATGTCAAAGAACTGGGGGCGGGGGGGGGGGGCATGTTATAAAACCATCACCGATCTCCAGTCCCTTGATGTTCCTACTTTTCTTACTGCCAACTCAAGTTCCTTGCTTGAAATTAACCTCCTTTATGGAACTCTCAACTTCTCTTCAGGATCATTTCCATCAGCAAACAAGCATAATCTAGTGTTAAAAATAAATGATATATTCTCATCTCTGTACATATAAAGGATCCAATGCAATGGGGTTTTCAATACTGTTACGCCTTAAAGAAAAGGACAGTAAAAGCGTCCTTTTGGTTTAAGAGAGCATTGTCACAAATAGTTATGCCTTTCAGCAAATAGATTTCTACCAATGAGGAAATTATGACAGTGAATCAGAGCGGAGTTGGACACGACTGAGCAACTGAACCGAAGTCTCTGAAATCTAAATGTCTAGTTTCAGCCAAAAAAGCAAGATGGGTAACCCGCAGCTCCACTGGGGCCACCTGAGAAAATTCAGCTAGGATTCTCACTCTTGCCCTATCTGCTCAGACTGGCACAGTCTGATCCAGAAATACAGCCTCAAGATGTGCCGCCAGTGTTTCTGCTAGTACGTGAAGGATGCTGAATTTTAAATTTAGTTAAAATTAAAATTCAAGTAAAATTTTTACTAAATTAAAACTTTTGTTTTAGAACTTCCATTTGGAAGTTCTTTTCAAATTGCTTGATTATTCATTATAGTTTTTTAGTTTCTGTACGTATTTCCAAATTTGCCTTTTATTACTTTAATTATACTGAACACAGGCATTGATAACTTCATTATCTGAAACATGCTGTCTGTCCTTACTGCTGACTAGCTGACATGATTTCTCATTATCTTTCTGTTTAATTACCTTTTTTTAAACTTGAGGTATTTGCTAGCCTTGGCATTGTATTTATGGAAAACTCTGAGGCCTAGAAAGAGAGTATGTGCAGAAAGAACTTGTGTTTGCTTCTACCAGGCACCTATGGAATTACCAACCTGATTTCAGGTTGGTATTTAATGACCACTGAGCTTTATTAGACTACCTTGACCATAAGAATTTGAGCTGCAACCCATGTGAAGGCCAGCTTCTTGTTCTAAATTTTCAGCACCTCTTTTTTCTCTTCTGTCTGTCTCTCTTTCTCAAACACACACACACTTTGCCCCCAAACTTGAAACTGTTGATTTACTTTTTTAAAAAAGTATTTATTTATTTGAATAATAAAAAATCTTATTAGTTGAGGCTCATGGTATTTTTGATCTTCATTACAGCATGTGAACTCTTAGTTGTAGCATGTGGGGATATAGTTCCCTGATCAGGGATCGAACCAGGGCCCCCTGCTTTGAGAGCATGGAATGTTAGCCACTGGACCACCAGGGAAGTCCCTGAAACTGTCAATTTTCTTCTCAACCCTCGAAGGACAGGATTCACCCCTACTCAGGGGGTTTAACCTTTTGATGTCTAAGCTTTGTAGAGGGTTGGCCTTATATTAGGAGTCTCCTCTTGAGCAGGCTCTGTGCTTTATCTCTGCTCTCTATATCCCAAAGGCATATTAATTCCCTATTATTGTTGTTGTTTAGTCACTAAGTTATGTCTGGCTCTTTGCCAACTCCAAGAACTGTAGCTTGTCAGGCTCCTCTATCTCTGGGATTTCCCAGGCAAGAATACTGGAATGGGCTTCCACTTCCTTCTTCAGGGGATATTCCTGACCCAGGAACCCAACCCGCAGCTGTATTGGCAGGCAGATTCTTTACTGCTGAGCCATCAGGGCTGCCATGAAAAAATACCACAAACTCAGTGGCTTAAAACAACAGAAATTTATTCTCTCACAATTTTGGAGGTCTAGAAGCTCAAAATCAGGCAGACTGGTCCCTTAACAGCCAGCAAGGCATGCTCTTTCAAAAGATGCTAAGAAAGGGTTTTTTCTTGCCTCTTCCTGGCTTCCGGTGGTTGCCAGGACTCCTTGGCTTGTGGAGGCATCACTTTAGTGTCTGCTTGCATTGTCACATGATCTTCTCTCCTGTTTCTGTGTTTGTATCCAAATTTCCCTCTTCTTTTAAGGACACCAGTCATTGGATTAACAAGTGAAAGTGTTACTCACTCAGTGCTGTCTGACTCTTTGCAACCCCAAGAGCTGTAGCCCACCAGGCTCCTCTGTCCATGGGATTATCTAGGCAGAAATACTGGAGTGGATAGCCATTTCCTCCTCCAAGGGATCTTCCCAACCCAGGGATGGAACCCAAGTCTCTGGCATCTCCTGCATTGTCAGGCAAATTCATTACCATTGAGCCATCTGGGAAGCCCATTCACTAAGTCAAGTCTGCAGCACACCAGGCTTTCCTATCCTTCACTATCTCCCTGAGTTTGCTAAAACTCATGTCCATTGAGTCACTGATGCCATCCAACCACCTCATCTCCTGTCGCCCACTTCTCATCTTGCCTTCAATCTTTCCCAGCATCAGGGTCTTTTCCAAAGAGTCAGCTCTTCACATCAGGTGGCCAAATACTGGAGCTTCTGCCTCAGCACTAGTCCTTCCAATGAATATTCAGGGTTGATTTCTTTTAGGATTGACTGATTTATTCTCCTTGCTGTCCAAGGGACTCTCAGGAGTCTTCTCCAACACCATGGTTCAAAAGCATCAATTCTTCAGCACTCAGCCTCCTTTATGGTCCAAATCTCACATCCATATATGACTACTGGAAAAACCATAGCTTTGACTAGACAGACCTTTGTTGGCAAAATGATGTTTCTGCTTTTTAATATGCTGTTTAGGTTTGTCTTAGCTTTTCTTGCAAGGAGCAAGTGTCTTTTAATTTCATGGCTGTAGTCACTGTCATCAATGATTCTGGAGCCCAAGAAATTAAATCTGACACTGTTTTCACTTTTCCCTCATCTATTTGCCATAAAGTGATGGGATCAGATGCCGTGATATTCACTTTTTGAATGTTGAGTTTTAAGCCAGATTTTTCACTCCCTTCTTTAACCTTCATCAAGAGGCTTTTTTAGTTCCTCTTCACTTTCTGCCATTAAAATGGTATCATCTACATATCTGAGGTTGTTGATACTTCTCCCAGCAATCTTGATTCCAGCTTGTGAGATCCTATCTTAACTAATTTCATCTGCAAAGACCCTATTTCTAAACAAAGTCACATTCTGAGGTTCTGAGTAGTTATGAATTGTGCGGTGGGGGGAGGGGATGGACACTATTCAACAAGGTATAGGCTATAAATCCCCAATCCAAATTTTCTTGGTTCACCAAATGCCTCTGATCAAAAGTAACATGCAGTAATCCACTCATCCCTCTGGGTTTCTTGTCTTATTTAGTCATTGTTTTCTCACTTCATCAGTGTTCTTAGAAAACAGTTCTTAAGAAAAATAGTTTATACTGAATTTTTAACCATTTTCAGCAGGAAGTTCCATTTAGGAATCTAGCTTACCACATTACATCTCCACTCATTTGATGAAGCTACAATGTGGTAAGAATAGCTCAAGAAAGTTAATGTGTTATATGTCTATTTCATTAATAAGCATGTGCAAAAGTCCCAACAAAGTATCAGCTAGTGAAATGCAACAGTTTATTTTTGTAAATGCATTTTGATCACATGGGTTTAACCCAGAAATTCAAGGATGGCTCAACATCTTACTTTCATTTTTAATGGTAATCCAACACATTCATGGATAAAGAAAGGAACATTGCATGATTATATCAACAGATGTGATTTTTATAACATTCAGCAATTAATTGTGATTTTAAAAAATGGCTTCTAATCATTACAGAATAACAGCATTGGACTTGCCCACTTGCCAAAGGGGTAAAATCCAGAAAAATGAACAAAATATTAAAAGCAATGATTTTCAGATATTGGATAAAGGACAGTACAGGACTGTGATCATAGACACAAAGGAAGCAAATTACATAAAGCCTACGATTGCCATGGAGGCATTTACAGGTTGCAGTGCAGGGAAGAGGCCCAGTTTAGGGGGGGGTCTTGATGAATTGAGAGACAGAAGTCAGAGTTTGGGGAGGCTGAGGTATTTGGAACTTTCAGATAAAAATAATAAAGAAAAGGGATCAATTCAGAGAAAGAATTCCAGAAAGCTAAAATAGGATCCCCATAAGTTTTGGTAGGGACTTCCCTGGTGGCTCAGACAGTAAAAGCATCTGCCTACAATGTGGGAGACATGGGTTCGATCCCTGGGTCAGGAAGATCTCCTGGAGAAGGACATGGCAACCCACTCCAGTATTCTTGCCTGGAAAATCCCATGGACAGAAGAGCCTGGTAGGCTACAGTCCATGGGGTTGCAAAGAGTCAGACACAACTGAGTGACTTCACTTCTAAGTTTTAGTAAATGCTCAATCATGCTTACGTAGAATAAAATTCTATAAGGCTGTTTGAAGAAAACCTTTTGGGAAACCATAAGGCAGAAATTCCAAAAGCGCATGTGACATTAGCCGCTGAGCAGAGACCACTGTAGACTGATGCTGACAGTTTTAAAACAAACCTAAGAAGAATCAGGCTGATTCACAAGACACTTAACTGACTTCCAAAACCAACTTCAACCCTGTTTAGAGAAAGATAATGAAATCCAAGCACCTTTGTCCTGCATCCAATTAAAAAAAAAAAATTCCCAGACCTACAATGAAGCAGGAAAAATCTGGAGAGAAAAATATCAGTCAAAACAGACTTGGAAAGGACAGAAACGATGGAATTAACAGCCATGGACTTTAGAACAACTGTTACAAATACACTCAAGAATTTATAGGAAACATAAACACAATAAGCAAAGAAAGGGAAGACATAAAAAAAGAATCAAATGGAACTTTGGGAAGTGAAAATTCAGTATATAAAATGAAACCATCCAAATTGAAGCAGAAAGAAAAAACTTTTTTTTAATTAACCAAGCCTCATTGACCTCTGGGAAAATAGCAGGCCGTCTAAGAACAGTATAATTAGAGACACAAAGCGGGTACACACACAAACGCATTGAAAGAAATAATGGCTGAAGTTTTCCCAAAGGTTTTGCAAACTATAAACCCACAGGTCCAAAATACTCAACAAATCTCAAGTAGGATAAACACAAAATAAGCTACTTGAAAACATATAATAATCTAGTTGCTAAAAATTAATAATATCAAGAAAGTATTAAAAAACAGCCAGAAAAAAAAAAAAAGACACATGCATATCAGGAAATAAAGATAAGATTTTTTGCTGGGTTCTCATAAGAAACAATGTAAACCGTAATAAATGGAATGACATCCTTAAATTGCTAAAAGCAAAACACTTGTCAACTTAGTATCCTACACGCAGTGAAAATATCCTCCAAAAAGTAACAGTGAAATTAAAAACAACTAAAGACAGACAAAATCTGAGATGACTTCCCACTAGCATATCCACAATACAAAGAATATTAAAGTAAGTTCTGTAGAATGAATAAAGCACAACAGAGGAGAGCCTGGGTCTGCGCAAAGGAGCAGAGAACTGAGGGTGAACCTTCTTTTGTGCTTGAATTTCTTCACAGTATAATGGACTGTACACATTTTTTAAACTGGCAATGTAGAGTTTAAAACATATGCGTGAGTAAAACATACAACAGCAGCACAAGGGAAGTGAGGAAGACTTGGAAATACACTGTTGTAAGATTCTAACCTTAGAAGAAACGGAGTAGAGCTAATAGTCAACAAGAGTCTGAAATGCAGTACTTGGGTGCAATCTCAAAAATGACTAAATGATCTCTGTTTCCAAGGCAAACCATTCAACAACAGAATAATCCAAGCCTATGCCCTAAAGGCAAAGGAGAAAGGGAAAGATATACGCAACTGAACGCAGAGTTCCAAAGAATAGCAAGGAGACATAAGAAAGCCTTTGCAAGTGAACAATGAAAAGAAGTAGAGGAAGACAACAGAATGGGAAAGACTAGAGATCTCTTCAAGAAAACTGGAGAGGGCTTCCCTGGGAGCTCAGTGGTAAAGAATCCACCCACCAATGCAGGAATTTCCTGGTGGCTCAGACGGTAAAGAGTCTGCCCGCAATGCGGGAGACCTGAGTTCGATCCCTGGGTCAGGAAGATCCCCTGGAGTAGGAAATGGCAACCCACTCCAGTATTATTGCCTGGAAAATCCCATGGACAGAGGAGCCTGGCGGGGTACAGACCATAGGGTAGCAAAGAATCAGACACAGCGACTTCACTTTCACTTTCACCAATGCAGGAGACATGGGTTCGATCCCTGATCTTTAAGATCCCACACGCTACGGAGCAACTAAGCCCATGTACCACAACTATTGGGCCTGTGCCCTCGAGCCTGGGAACTGCTGTGGCAATGAAACTGAACTACTGAAGGCCACGCACCCTAAGGTTCAAGCTCCACAAGAGAAGTCACACCAGTGAGCATCCCGCACACTGCAACTAGAGAGGCGCCCTGCCGACCTCACCCAGAGAAAAGGCTGTGCAGCAACAAACACAGCACGGCCAAAATTAAATAAAATTGTTCAAGAAGAAACACAAAGAAAATTCGAGATACCAAGGGAACATCTGATGCAAAGATGGGCACAATAAAGGAGAGAAATGGCAAGAACCTAACAGAAGCAGAAGAGATTAAGAAGAGGTGGCAAGAATACACAGAAGAACTATACAAAAAAAGTCTTAATTACCCAGACAACCATGATGGTGTGGTCATTCACCTACAGCCTGGAATGTGAAGTCAAATGGGCCTTAGGAAGCATTAACAGAAACAAAGCTAGTGGAGGCGACAGAATTCCAGCTGAGCTATTTCAAATCCTAAATGATGATGTGCAAGTGCTGCACTCACTAGGCCAGAAAATTTGGAAAACTCAGCAGTGGTCACAAGACTGGAAAAGATCAGTTTTCATTCTAATCCCAAAGAAAGTGAAAGTGAAGTCGCTCAGTCGTGTCCAACTCCTTGTGACCCCGTGGACTGTAGGCGACCAGGCTTCTGCGTCCATGGGATTCTCCAGGCAAGAGTACTGAAGTGGGTTACCATTTCCTTCTCCAGGGGATCTTCCCGACCCAGGGATCGAACCCAGGTATCCTGCATTGGAGGCAGACGCTTTAACCGCTGAGCCACCAGGGAATCCCAAAGAAAAGCAATGTCAAAGAATGTTCAAACTACCATACAATTGCACTCATTTCACATGCTAGCAAGGTAATGCTCAAAATCTTTAAAGCTAAGTTTCATCAGTATGTGAACTGAGAACTTCCAGATGTACAAACTGGATTTACAGAAGATAGAGGAGGACTTCCTTGGTGGCTCAGTGGTAAAGAATCCGCCAGCCAATGCAGGGGACACAAGTTCAATCCCCGGCCTGAGAAGATTCCACATGCTACAGAACAACTAAGCCCGCGCACCACTACAACTGAGCCGCGAGTACTGAAGCTCACGTGCCCTAGAGCCTGTGCTTTGCAACAAGAGAAGCCACCACAAGGAGAAGCCTGAACACTGCAACCAGAGAGTAGCCTCGCTCATCCCAACTAGAGAAAGCCAGTGTGCACACAGCAACAAAGACCCAGCACAGACAAAAATACATAAATAAATAAAATTTTAAAAAAGAAAAGGCGCTCTCTCACCTCGGCGCTTCCAAGATGACCAAGAAAAGAAGGAACAATGGGTCGTGCCAAAAAGGGCCACGGCCATGTGCAGCCTATTCGCTGCACCAACTGTGCCCGATGTGTGCCCAAGGATAAGGCCATTAAGAAGTTCGTCATTCGGAACATCATAGAGGCTGCAGCCGTCAGGGACATTTCTGAAGCGAGTGTTTTCGATGCTTATGTACTTCCCAAGCTGTATGTGAAACTACATGACTGCGTGAGTTGTGCCATTCACAGCAAGGTAGTCAGGAATTGCTCTGGGGAAGCCCGTAAGGACCAAACACCTCCACCCCGATTTAGACCTGCGGGTGCTGCCCCACGTCCTCCACCAAAGCCCATGTAAGGATCCAAGTCCTTAAAGACTGAAGAAATGTTGGTTTCTCTGAAAAGACAATAAAATGGAAATTATACTTAAAAAACAAAGAAAAAAGAAAAGGCACAGGAGCCAGAGATCAAATTGCCAACATCCACTGGATCATAGAAAAAGCAAAGGAATTCCAAAAAAACTCTACTTCTGCTTCATTAACTATGCTAAGGCCTTTGATTGTGTGGATCACAACAAACTGGAAAATTGTTACAGATAGGAATACTGGACAACCTCACCTGTCTCCTGAGAAACCTGTATTCAGGGCAAGAAGGAATAGTTATAACCTTACATGGAACAACTCATTGGTTCAAAATTGGGAAAGGAATATATCAAGGCTGTATGTTTCAACCTGCTTATTCAACTTCTATGCAGAGTACATCATGCGAAATGCCAGGCTGGATGAATCACAAGCCAGAATCAAGATTGCCAGGAGAAATATCAATAATCTCAGATATGCAAATGATCCCAGGAGGAGGGCACAGCAACCCACTCCAGTATTCATGCCTGGAGAATCCCATGGACAGAGGAGCCTGGCAGGCCACTGGGTCGCAAAGAGTTGGACACAACTGAAGTGACTGAGCACATACATGCAGATGACACCACTCTAATGGGAGAAAGCAAAGAGGAACTAAAGAGCCTCTTGACAAAGAGCAGAGTGAAAAAGCTAGCTTAAATCTCAACATTCAAGAAACTAAGATCATGGCATCCAGTCCCATCACTTCATGGCAAATAGATGGTGAAACAATGGAAACAGTGACAGACTTTATTTTCTTGGGCTCCAAAACTACTTCAGATGGTGACTGCAGCAATGAAATTAAAAGACGCTTGCTCCTTGGAAGAAAAGCTATGACCAACCTAGACAGCGTATTAACAAGGCAGAGACATCACTTTACCAACAAAGGTCTGTATAGCCAAAGCTATGGTTTTTTCAGGAGTCATGCATGGATGTAAGAGTTGGACCAAAAAGAAGGCTGAGCACCGAAGAATTGATGCTTTCAAACTGTGGTGCTAGAGAAGAGTCTTGAGAGTCCCTTGGACTGCAAGAACAAACCTGTCTATCCAAAGGAAATCAATCCTGAATATTCATTGGCAGGACTGATGCTGAAACTGAAGCTCCAATACTTTGGCCACCTGATGGGAAGAATCGACTCATTGTAAAAGATCCTGATGCTAGGAAAGATCAAGGGCAGAAGGTGGAAGTGAGGATAAGATAGTTGGATGGCATCACTGACTCAATGGACATGAGTCTGAGCAAACTCTGGGAGACAGTGAAGAAAAAGGGAAGTCTGATGTGCTATATACAGTTCATGGGGTTGCAAAGAGTTGGCCATGACTTAGTGACTGAGATTCTTATATGTTAGATTATTATTACTTGAGAGTAGACAGTGATAGTCTAAAAAGGCATACTATAAAATCTAGAGAACGCACATTAACAATCACAGAGGGGCTTACCTGGTGGCCCAGTGATTCAGACTCCACGCTTCCAGTGCAGGGGGCACGGGTCCAGTCCTTAGCCAAGAAACTAAGATCCTGCATGCCGTGCAGCATGACAAAAAATAATAATCATTAACAGAGATATAGCCAGTTAGCTGAGTGAAGATAAAATGGAATTTTGAAATAGACTTGTTTAATAAGAAAGCAAAACTAAGATAAACAGGGCTTCCTTGGTGAACAGTCAAAAATAAATAAATAAAATTATGTTTTTTAAAAAAAGATTAAGGAGCCTTTTAAAAAAAAAGATAATAAAGCAAAGATTAAAAAAAAAGAAAGATAAAACAAAGATGGGACAAATATAAAACAAATGGCAAGATGGTAATTTTAAGACCAAGATGTCAATTTCATTAAATAGAAATCTTCTAAACTCTTAAGTTACAATGCAAAGACTGTTAGACCATATAAAAAACGAGACCCAACTACTGGCTGTCTCAAGAAATGAACCCTAATATAAAAACAAAAATAAGCTAAATGTAAAAGGCTGGAACAGAGGAGGAGAAACAAGTTAGAACAGAAATCTTTTTGGAATTTTGCTTAATTTCTCTTTATGTTAGCTCATTGTTAGCAAATAGAAATGTAATAGTATTTTTTTTTTTGGTCATGCCACATGGCATGAAATCTTAGTCCCGGGACCAGGGATCAAACCTGGGCCCTTGGCAGTGAAAGCATGGAGTTCTAATCACTGGTCAACCAGGGTATTCCCTAAATGCAACAGATTCTTTAATGTTGATTTTGTGCCCCACAATTTTACCATATTTATTATGTCTTTTTTCCCAGAAAATTTTAAAAATCCCATTTATTATCAGGAAGCTAAAGTTGAAACTCCTTATGGCTTCACAGAAATGTTTTCACTGAAATATGTATTTTCCCCATTTTCTTTTTATTGAGGTACACTGATTTATATATATAAATCCCAGGTGTACAACATAGTGATTCATCATTTTAAAGTTTATACTCCATTTATAGTTATTATAAAATATTGGCTCTATTCCCTGTGCTGTACAATATATCCTTGTAGATTATTTACTTTACACATAAAGAGGTAGATTGTATTTCTTAATCCCCTACCCGTATCTTGTTCTTCGTATCTATTATTTCTAATATTTTTGGTGGGGTCTTTGGGGTTTTCTATATGCAAAATCATGTCATCTGCAAATAGTGGTAGTTTTACTTCTTCCTTTCCAATCTGGATGCCTTTTATCTTGCCTAACTGCTCTTGTTAGGTTTTCCAACACTGCGTTGAACAAGAGTGGTAAGAGTGTGCATCTTTGTCTTGCTTCTGATTTTAGAGGTGACTTTCCGTTTTTCTCCACTGATTATGATGTTAGCTATGGGTTCATATGTTGCTGTTTGGTTGCTAGGTCATATCCGACTCTTCCATGACCCCATGGACTGTAAGCTCTCCAGGTTCCTCGGTCCATGGAATTTTTTAGGCAAGAAAACTGGAGTGGGTTGTCATTTTCTTTTCCAGAGATCTTCCCAACCCAGGGATCAAACCCATCACCATGTATGGCCCTTATTAGGTTGAGGTACATTCCTTCTATGCTCACTTTACCTTTTTAAAATCATAAATGGGTGTTGAATCAAATCCTTTTTGTCTATTGAGAAAACTATAAGGTTTTCATCCTTTATTAATGTGGCATATCATATTGATTTGGGGATACTGAGCCATCTTTGAATCCCTGGGATAAGTCCCACTTGAGCATGGTGCATGGTCCTTTTAATGTATTGTATTTGGTTTGCTAGTGTTTTGTTGAGGACTTTTCAATCTGTGTTCATCAGACACGGTACCGTGAGTGTGCTGTTATCTGGTTTTGTAATCTGGGTGATGCTGGCCTTAAAAATGAGTTGATGCAGTCCCACCTCTTCAGTTTTCTAGAATAGTTTGAGATAAACAGGTATTAAATATGCTTTGGTCTCCATGCAGACCAACTCCTGATTGCCCCATTAAGTAGCAGCAACCCTACCTACTCTTAGTAATAGGGATCTATTATCCCCTCCTTCTTTGCCTGCTGGTTCGCCAGCATGAGGAGATGAAAATGAGCTGGTGGAATCTGCAGATCCTGGTTCAGTGGAGATGTCCTTCCCTGGAAGCAGAGGAAGTTCCCTTTGGAAGTGTTCCCTACCTGGGAACCAAGGGGTCTAACCCAGCAGAGCTTAATGCTACAGAGACAGAAGTCGCTAACTCTGCAAGTGGGTCACTGAGTGTGACGGTCAGCGGTAGGGAGCCCAAGCCCCTGGGCTCTTGGGCCTGTGTCGCTGCTCCTGGATACACACAGTATATCTACCGGGGCGCTCAGTGTATGCACCCCAAACCCTCAATATACTGCCCTACAGCTGGGACTTTCCCTAAGTCTTTAAGAAGCCATTCCTTCTTTCCATCAGACTGGCTGCTTACAGGTAATACAGAATGTTGCAGAAGTGGTGGACCCCAGGGCAGTTCATGCTTTTGAACTGTGGTGCTGCAATCCATGGTGCTGCCAAGAGTCAGACACGACTGAGTGACTGAACAACAAATGGCAACTCACACGCTGTTGTACATTTTTCACTGTTAAATGAGCTTCTTTTTCTTTTTAAGGGAAAACTTTTTTTAAGTGGAACTTTTGTTGTTGTCGTTCAGTCACTTAGTCATGTCCAACTCTCTGTCATCCCATGGACTGCAGCACACCAGGCTTCCCTGTCCTTCACTATCCTCTGCAGTTTGCTCAAACTCATGTTCATTCAGTCGATGATGCCATCCAACCATCTCATTCTCTGCCACCCCCTTCTCTGGCCCTCAACCTTTCCCACCATCAGGGTCTTTTCCAGTGAGTCAGCTCTTTGCATCAGATGGCCAAAGTATTGGAACTTCAGCTTCAGCATCAGTCCTTCCAAAGAATATTCAGAGTTGATTTGTTTAGGACCGACTGGTTTGCTCTCCGTGCAGTCCAAGGGACTCTCAAGAGTCTTCTCCAACACCATAGTTTAAAAGCATCAATTCTTCGGTGCTCAAAAGGCACTCAGCCTTCTTTATGGTCCAACTCTCACATCCATACATGTTGTTCTTGTTGTTCAGTTACTTAACCCTGTTCAACTGTTTGTGATCCCATGGACTGCTGCACGCCAGGCTTCTCTGTCCTTCACCATCTCCTGGAGCTTGCTTAGACTCAAGAAGGGGAGGACAGAGGATGCGATGGTTGGATGGCATCACTGACTGGATAGACATGAGTTTGAGCAAGCTCCGGGGGTTGGTGGTGGGCAGGGAAGCCTGGCGTGCTGCAGTCCATGGGGCTGCAAAGAACCAGACACAACTGAGCGACCGCACTGAACCAGAGATAGGACCTTGGCTTTGCTATGCACTGGCCTTACCAAAAGCCCTCACTACCTGGTCTGCTGCTGCTGCTAAGTCGCTTCGGTCGTGTCCGACTCTGTGCGACCCCATAGATGGCAGCCCACCAGGGTCCCCAGTCCTTGGGATTCTCCAGGCCAAGAGCACTGGAATGGGTTGCCATTTCCTTCTCCAATGCATGAATGTGAAAAGTGAAAGTGAAGTCGCTCAGTCGTGTCGACTCTTCGAAACCCCATGGACTGCAGCCTACCAGGCTCCCCCGTCCATGGGATTTTCCAGGCAAGAGTACTGGAGTGGGGTGCCATCGCCTTCTCCGCTGCTGCTGCTAAGTCGCTTCAGTCGTGTCCGACTCTCTGCGACCCCATTGACGGCAGCCCACCAGGCTCCGCTATCCCTGGGATTCTCCAAGCAAGAACATTGGAGTGGGTTGCCATTGCCTTCTCCGTTACCTGGTCTAACATAAGGCTTTCCTACCTCATTTCTCTGTCACAATACATGCTGTTTGTTTTCTTCGTAGTTCCTTTCACAATGTGTAGCTGTCTTGTATGTTTATTATCTGTCTCCTCCCACTGCAACTAGATGCTCCAGGGAGCAGGGATATATCCATCCTTATAGACTGCTGTATCATATAGATTCAATCATATATATGATATACATATATATATCAATCATATATACATATCAAATATATATATATATATATCAGCAATCATACAGATTGCTACAGTTCATGGGGTCGCAGAGTCGGACACTACAGAGCGACTGAACTGAACTTCCTTGCCCGACTGCCCCGGGGGCCAAATGTGTCCACCGAGGGGCGGCCGCCGCCCACGCTGCCCTGTGCGCTCCCAGACCCTGGCGAAGGCCCACCTTGCCTCACGGGAGCGTTCCCGGGTAGCCGCTCTGAAGAGGCCGACCGGCTCCTAGGACGCGCCACTGGCCCACGTGATTCGCCCACGTGACAGGCCGGGCGCCGAGGGCCTGACCGCTCATAACGCTTCTGATTGGCCCGCGCCATTTCCTGCTTCCGGGTTGCGGTCCAAACAACGTCCTATCTCTCGGCGGCCGGGCCAGGAGAGAGAGGCCATTGGTCGTCCCCTGAGCAGGGGCGGGACATAGCCGTCGGAACGCGCGCCAGGACCAAGGTCTCCTGGAGAGCCGAGCGGCCCCGCCGAGAGCCGACTGGAACCAGGCAACCCGAGTGCGACCCGAGCCGTGCAGGCTGGCCGGAAGCGGAGCCGAGCGCGGCCGGAAGGAGCCGAGCGCGCCCAAAGGGCCTGAGCGGCGACGGGGCGTTGGCCCGGCCGCGCAGGAGCCATGGCGGCCGAGGGGACCGATGTGGTCGGAGGCGGGCCTCTCGGAGGCTGCCTGACCAAGGACAGCTTGCTGCAGGCTAAGTGCCCCGACGCGGCCCCGAGCCGGCGGCGTGGCTCGGCGCGCTCACGAGACGCCGAGCGCCGCGCCTACCAGTGGTGCCGAGAGTACTTGGGCGGGGCCTGGCGCCAGGCGCGGCCGGAGGAGCTGAGGGTTGACCCAGTAAGGTGGGAGGTCAGGGGTCAGCCCCTCCTGTGCGCGCGCCGGGTCGGGCTCGGGCCCTGGGGACCCTCGGCGTTCCTGGGCCGGGGGCGGGCCGGGGGCGCGGGGTGCGGGGTCTGGACGCCGGGCCGGTGAAGCGGACGGCGGGCTGAGCGCGCCCTGCTGTGGGTCTGCAGCGGAGGCCTCAGCAACCTGCTCTTCCGCTGCTCGCTGCCCGACCACCTGCCCAGCGTTGGCGAGGAGCCCCGGGAGGTGCTGCTGCGGCTGTACGGGGCCATCCTGCAGGTGAGGGGCGAGTGAGGGCCGCCGTGGCCTTGGGACCCTTCGCCCAAGTCTGGCAGGTGGTGTGGTCCCCACTGCGCAGTGGAGGACACTAAAGTTCAGGGGTTGAGTATTTTATCCATTATGATACCAATGCCTGCGCTCTGGAGCCCACGCCCACCCCCCCCCCCCCGCCCCGCCCCGCCCCGGGCGGTGAGTCCCAGCTGTGGTGGGAGGAAAAAGGCGACCCTTGTGTGTGTTAGCGCCCCTTTGCCTTTGGCCCCTTGTGACTGTGTGGTCCCTTCACTGTCCATCTTCCTTCAGGGAGTGGACTCCTTGGTCCTTGAAAGTGTGATGTTCGCCATACTTGCAGAGCGGTCGCTGGGGCCCCAGCTCTACGGAGTCTTTCCAGAGGGCCGGCTGGAACAGTACATCCCAGTACGAGCCCGGCCCTGACCTACCCGAAGCACTTCCTTTCCCCCCCAACCCCTTCCCAGTGTCTGCCTTCACATCCCTCACCCCAGGTAGGGAATTTTCCCCAAGCCCTGACTCCACCCCACCTCCCTTCCCCCACCCTTCCCCCACCTGCCCCAGCCCCTTCACCACCCTGATAGGTTCCTGGGTGCAGAGCCGGCCACTGAAGACACATGAGCTTCGAGATCCAGTGTTGTCTGCAGCCATTGCCACGAAGATGGCCAAGTTCCACGGCATGGAGATGCCTTTCACTAAGGAGCCCCACTGGCTATTCGGGACCATGGAGCGGTGAGTCAGGAGCCTCCTCAGGGCTCCTGCACGTGACTGAACCCCCAAGCTGCCAGTCACTCCTCTGTGCTGCGACTGAATGTATCTGATGCTCTGTCCTCCCCTCCAGTAGTGAAGCCAGTGTCCCACTGTCTAACATGACCTCTTACAGAACAGGCTTCCAAAGATTGCCAGACAAGCCATTCAGTGACAAAACGGGCAGGACAGCCTGGCCGAGGGGAGAGGGGAGGGGTAGTACATTGAGTGTATCCTGTTGTTTGGGCTTCAGGTACTTAAAGCAGATCCAGGACCTGCCCCCTACCGGCTTTCCCCAGATGAACCTGCTGGAGATATACAGCTTGAAGGATGAGATGGACAACCTCAGGTGGGGGCAGACAGGACAAGGTAGGGGCAGGGGGCCGGGAGGGGGCCGGACAGAGCACAGGAAGTGTGAGGTGTGGGCACCTAGTGGGGTCCTCCCCAGGATTTGCTGAGGGCTGGAATCAAGGTCTAGCCCACGAGGATCCTTCTGACCCTCCTTTGTCACTCTGGCTCAGGACCCATGCCCCTGTTCCCCTACAGGAAGCTGCTAGATACTACCCCGTCACCAGTGGTGTTTTGCCACAATGATATCCAAGAAGGTAAGAGAAGGCATCTGAGTCTCCCAGCCTCAGGTGAGGGGGGCCAGAGGGCCCTGGAGTGACCAGAATCTCACCACTTTTTTCCTCCAGGGAACATCTTACTGCTCTCAGAGCCTAAAAACACCGACAGCCTCATGCTGGTGGACTTCGAGTACAGCAGTTACAACTACAGGTGAGGGTGAGCAGATGGCCTCCCGTGGGCCTGTTCCCACAGTGCCCTAGAAAGGCTGACCAGGCCTTCATCTCTGCATCCTAGCTGCCTAGGGTATTTGGGGCTTAGTGTCCACCTTATTCCCTCAGGGGCTTTGACATTGGGAACCATTTTTGTGAGTGGGTTTACGATTATACTCACGAGGAGTGGCCTTTCTACAAAGCGCAGCCTGCAAACTACCCCACTGAGGGACAGCAGGTATGTGGGCCAGAAGCTGGGGGAACAGGACCTGGCCTGTACAGGAAAAGGAGGGCAAAGCCTGGAAGGAATGGTGAGGAAGGGTGTTAACTGGGAAATTCTTGCCAGGCTCCCCGTTTCCTGACTCCTGTCTTTTGATCTCAGCTCCATTTTATTCGCCACTACCTGGCGGAGGTAAAGAAAGGTGAGGCCGTCTCCCAGGAGGAGCAGAGGGAACTGGAAGCAGACTTGCTGGTGGAAGCTAATTGGTGAGGGGAGACAGGTGGCAGGGTAGAGCGGGATGCAAAGGAAAGGGAGGCAGCGGCGGGTAGTCACCGGGCTGCAGGTGAGGTGTCAGTGTAGAGTGCGGGCAGGAGGCGACGGTGAGGTCTGAAGCTGGCGGAGAACAGTTTGAGACGGGGAAGAGTCAGGACAGGGTGGCTTAGAGTGACGGGGAGCAGTCAGAGCCTTGGGGCTCGGCCGTCCTGGTGGCGGGGTTCAGGCGGCACCGGGTGTCCTCTGAACACTTCTCCTGCCCTTAGGTATGCCTTGGCATCTCATTTCTTTTGGGGTCTCTGGTCCATCCTTCAGGCATCCATGTCCACTATAGAATTTGGTTACTTGGTAAGTAACCCAGGTACGTGCGATAGATGTGGGGAGGGAGCACATCGGGCACCTCGGGCCCTCTCGGACATCTGTGCGTAGTCAGGTGGCCATGGGCAGACTGAGGGGCTGGGGGTGCTGGGCCCAAGCGTTCTCACCGTCTGGGGACTTTTTCCCTAGGAGTATGCGCAGTCTCGGTTCCAGTTCTACTTCCAGCAGAAGGGCCAGATGACCAGCTTCCACCCCTCGTCCTGACTCCACCTCCGACTCCTTGCATTTCTCCTGGAGCCTCCAGGGCAGGACCTTGGCGGGAGGGGCACAGGGGAGGCCCTGGGGATTGGGCTGAGCCCCACTGAGACTGGGGTTAAGGAGGCTAACCTCGCCCGGACCCCAGGTTCAAGCAGGTTCCCGCCGCAGGCAAGTGGGCAGAAGCCCTGGCGTATGTACCATAAGACAATAAACTCGCTGCATCCCTCACGCCCTGTCCTCGTCCTCCTGGGGTGTTGCGGAAAGTACCCACCAAGAATTGCACACAGATTGACCAAGGACCACTGCAAGGAGCCTCGCTTTCCCCTCCTGAGCAGTACAGCTGTTGGGTGATCTGGGCTTGACGCTGGTCAGGGGCTGTTCTGCCAGTGGGAGCCCTCTGCATCCCCCAGCCCTGACTGCAGCTTAGAAGTGATAAATACCTGGGGGACTTGGGTCGGGTACTGGGGAGTAATGGGTGCAAAGAGGGCCCTGGGGTGGGGCTGCCCCACCCTCAGCACTGGCCATCAGGGGACAGGAGGCACAGCTGACACCCGGGTGACCTTTTCCCTACATTCAGCTATTTTTAGTTCAAATGCCGCCCTCCTCACGTGAGCCCCGTTGGTCCCAGAACTTTGAGCGATCTTCAGCTTGCAGAAACCCGCTCCCCATCCCCACTCCTGATTCTCGTCGTGAGGTGGGGGTAGATTCTGGTTGCCGCCCCGCATCTGTTCTCAACCCAAATTTGGGAGTGGGTGTCAGGTTCCCGGCGAGGGCGGGACTTAGGTGGCCTGCCCTGAAGGACGTGCGGACACGGGCCAGAGCGACTGGCCCCACAATCGAACAGGAGCAAACCCTAGCTGTGAGTGGAGTTGCGGGCTAGCTCGGTCCGCCGACCGGGCCCAGGGCTCTGAGCTCGCATAGGGGTGGGGGGGGGGGGGGAAGGGGTGGGTGGAGGCTGGTGCCAAGGTCCCACGTGACACGGCTAGGGGTACGCACACCCCGCCTCACTCCAAACCAGACCTACTCCGCTTCCGAGGCCACTCACGCCCACCCCCGAGGCCGCCCTTTGCTGTCCTCGGGGTTTCTGAACTTTTCAAGACCTTGACCCCCTTGCCGACCACCGCACCATTGTGCGAAAGTTCTGAAGCGGTTGGCGAGGCTGAAGGACCCGACCTGCGGCCAGGGGTTGGGGGAAACCATGACACTACGGGGGCTGGCCCAGGGAGGGTGGTGGGGGCGGGCCAGGAGCGCGGACAATGGCGGGGGCGGAGCCTCGGCTCGGCGGCTGAGCCTGCCCACGCCCCCTCCTGCCGCCTCCCAGGTGCCAAGCAACCCCCAGGATGGCGGAAGCGCACCAGGCTGTGGCCTTCCAGTTCACTGTGACCCCAGAGGGGGTCGACTTCCAGCTCAGTCGGGAGGTGCTGAAACACATCTACCTGTCCGGGATCAGGTCCTGGAAGAAACGCCTGATTCGCATCAAGGTGGGCGCAGGTGGTCCTGGTCTCTATCTCCCAGCAGGTGCAGAATCCAGCCTTCCAGGGAAGCAGAGACCAGGTGTCAGCTGCTGCCTATTGTCAAGGTCCTCCTCCCCTACCTGGGCTGGCAGCTCTGCTGAGTGACAGGCTCCAGCCCTGCAGAACCCAGAGGGGTGCTCAAAGTGGGGAAGGGAGACGGGAGCAGGAGGTGGTCTTAGGCTACAGTAATCAGTGCAGGTGTGGGAATTTGGAGGAGTAAAAGCGGGCAAAGACCTCATAGGTCTCCGCTCACCCCAGTCCTTCCTGCTCTGTGAGCACGGCCCGTTTCTGCCCACAGAATGGCATCCTCAGGGGCGTGTACCCTGGCAGCCCCACCAGCTGGCTGGTCGTGGTTATGGCAACAGCGGGTTCCTCCTACTACAACGTGGACATTTCCATGGGACTGGTCTATTATATCCAGAGATGGCTTCCTGAGGGGTAAGAAGTAAGGCCATGAGAGAGGGCCGGGCGGGCTCTGAGGCCAAGACTCCTGGGCAGGTGCAGGACACTAGCCACTGGAGGTCACAGGGCAGCCCTCCCTGGAGATGGCCGCCAGCTCAGTCCCTGCTTCTGTGAGTTCGTGTGTGATGCTCTCAGGCGCTCAGATGTGAGTGTATCCAGGGAGTTTTTCCTCCTCTGGTGCCTACCCCAGATGGCTTTATATACATCAGGTCTGCAGAATCAGAATTACCCTGAGGCTGGCCTCAAGTGGACCCCCTGCAGGCCTCTCCTCTTCTCTGACAGGCGTCCCTACCGGACCCCATACACCCGGACGCTTTTCAGCATGGCCATCTTCTCCACGGGGGTCTGGATGATGGGCATCTTCTTCTTTCGCCAAACCCTGAAACTGCTTCTTTCCTACCACGGTTGGATGTTTGAGATGCACGGCCAGACCAGCCACTTGACCAGAGTCTGGGCTGTGAGTGGGGGCCGGTGGAGGGATCCAGGCATCTGGTTTGAGACCACAGGGCCTCACTTTGGGTTCTGAGCTGGAGGTGAAAGCCAGGCAGGGCACTGGTGACTGGTGGGGTGTCCTGGTTCCTAGGGTCTGGGGCAGCTCCTCCAGTGTTTGCTACTTTCCGCTCTTTCCTCCAGCCTCCCCCTCAACATTCTCCACTCTGCATCCTCAGGTCTGTGTCCGCCTTCTGTCTGGCCGACAGCCCATGCTCTACAGCTTCCAGACGTCTCTGCCCAAGCTGCCGGTGCCCAGCGTGCCAGCCACAGTTCATCGGGTGAGGGCCTGGGTCAGGCATCCCAGTGTGCAGGGCAGGCTGCACTCAAAGAACTCACTCAAACGTGAGACTGCCGCCTACAAAGAGTCAGCCTGAGAGGGAGCCATGAGGCTGGGCTTGGAGGAAGGTCAGGACACGAGCGGCTCCTGCTGCCTGGCCCTCACACTGATGATGACTTGCCTGGACAGTATCTAGAATCCGTGGAACACTTGTTGGATGATGAGCAATATTATCGAATGGAGACGCTGGCCAAGGAGTTCGAGGAGAAGACTGCCCCCAGGCTGCAGAAGTACCTGGTACTCAAGTCCTGGTGGGCAACCAACTATGTGAGTTCTACCTCCTGGGCTTACCCTCACCCTCCCTGTGTCCTGGCTGCTCACACCCCACCCGCTGCCCTGACTCTAACCTCCCATCCACCCCCAGGTGAGCGACTGGTGGGAGGAGTACGTCTACCTCCGGGGCAGGAACCCCATCGTGGTCAACAGCAACTACTACGTCATGGTGAGAGCTGGAGCCACACAGGCTGCTCTGTGTTCAGCTCTGTCCCACTCTGGTCTCGGGGCAGAACCTGGAGGACAGCTCAGAGCCACGGCGGTAGTTTCCACGAGCAAGTGGGGGTTCTGGAGTGAGGCCTGAAGCAGAGGGAAGATGGGGGTGTACGACCTACAACAGTCGCCAGGAGGCTGCTTACAGGTGATGGAAATACTAGGGATCCGGAGAACCGAGTCGACCCCGCAGCCTGATGCTGTGCCCCCAGGGCTCCTCAGGCTCACTGCCCTGCCCGGCTCAGGCTCTGTCCCATCCTTCCTTGTTCTCCCACTGGCTTTCCAGCCTTGACTTCCCAGCTGTCCTGACGGCAGGGAACTTCCTTAAGTGCGTCTTAAGTAGATCCAGAGTTGCTTCTCTTAGGGCTCAGGTCCCTAACCTGTCGGTCCCTACCCCGTGAGAGCGGCCCTCCTCCTGCTCCCAGGCCACGGCTGCACAACCCGCCAGGGTTGCCACCCAGCCACAGGCCTGCTCGCCTTCTCCTTTCCTTCTTCCAAAGCACATTTCAAGTAGGGTGCTGCCATCCCCCTCCTCCACAAAGTTATCTTCCTAGAAACCTATGTGCAGCTTGTCTAGGCCAGAGGTTTTAAGCTGTTCTGTGGTGGCGGAACCTCTTCCTCCAAGAAAAATAAACAAAACGTCAACAGCTACAAGGGGTTTGGAAAAGCAGCTCAGGTCGAAGCCAGGGCAGGGGGTGATACGACCGGTCACGCGTTTCACCTCAGAGAGTACGCAGGATGGACTGGGGAAAGGAGACGAGACGCCCAGACAGAGGGGCCACCGCGCACACGTGTCGCGGCCTCCCTGCAGGCTCTGCTATCTCCCTGTAGGACCTGGTGCTCGTCAAGAACACGGACGTGCAGGCTGCCCGCCTGGGAAATGCTGTCCACGCCATGATCACGTATCGCCGTAAACTGGACCGTGAAGAGATCAAGCCTGTGAGTTGCATTGGGGGTGAGGGCATGACCGGAAGAGGGGCCGCATCTGAGCTCTGCCGGCCCTTCCTCCCAGGTGATGGCGCTGGGCCTCGTGCCCATGTGCTCCTACCAGATGGAGAGGATGTTCAACACCACTCGCATCCCAGGGAAGGACACAGGTACGGGGTCGCAGCCGGGCGCCCGTGCCAGGGCGTGGGTGGAGCCCCTCCCTGCCAGCCGTGGGCCCACCATGCCAGTGCCCTGCTGCCTGCTGCTCCCTGAGCATCCTCAGCATCTTAGGGTTGTGAAACTGCGAAAGATAGTTTGTGGCCGATAGTAGACACCTACTGTTTACAGGCACGATGCTACTACTGGGACCCTGAGAGGCCAGGACAGAGCCCCTCCCTGCAGGGGCTCCCGGTGCAAGGGAAGAGTCTCCTGCACAAGAGCGACAGGAAGCCTAATGGAGCTCCTCCCTTGAGGAGCCTGTAGAGGAGGAGGGGCGGGCTTGCCCAGGGCCACCGGAGCAGCACCTGCATTTCTGGCTCCAGGGCAGTCTGTGATTTCCTAGAGCTTCAGATTCGTCTTCTGTGAAATGCCTCATGGGATTGTGGTTGGCATTAAGTGAGAGACATGGAAGCTCTGGCTCGATGCCCAAAGGTTGGGGGAAGGCAGGCCAGGCGGAGGTCCTCATGGCCACCTGGTGTGGGGCTGGGGCCTTCGGGGAAGCATGTGGGGCGGGGGACCCCCGCTTCTGCCTGAGTCCACCCTGGCCTCTGCCACAGACGTGCTCCAGCACCTCCCGGACAGCAGGCACGTGGCCGTCTACCACAAGGGCCGATTTTTCAAGGTGTGGCTCTACGAGGGCTCCCGCCTGCTCAAGCCTCGGGACCTGGAGATGCAGTTCCAGAGGATCCTGGACGACCCCTCCCCACCCCAGCCCGGGGAGGAGAGACTGGCAGCCCTCACTGCAGGGGGAAGGTATTGGGCCTGTTGGGGCGCCAGGAGGAGAGGAGTTCGGTCCCACGTGCCACCCTGGAACTCAGGCAGGAGGCCTGACAGAGGGAGGGACGTAGGCCCGGCATGCCCGGTGTTGACCAGGACCTGCCGTCGTCAGGAACGCCGGTGGCAGCAACAGGGAGTCGCTGCTGTGACCTCTAGCTGCTGCTGGCTGGATGGGGGTGTGCAGAGGCTGCAGACACAGGTCCTGGGCAGGGCTCTCATCCTGCAGGGGGCCCCCCCTCACTCTGCCCTTGTGCCCTCAGAGTGGAGTGGGCGCAGGCACGCCAGGCCTTCTTCAGCTCTGGCAAGAACAAGGCTGCCCTGGATGCCATCGAGCGCGCTGCGTTCTTCGTGGCTCTGGACGAGGAGTCTCACCACTATGACCCGGAGGACGAGGCCAGCCTCAGCCTCTACGGCAAGGCCCTGTTGCACGGCAACTGCTACAACAGGTACCACGCCCCGCTCCCCCGAACGCGGGCCCCGCGCTCCCCCCGCCTCCCCCCACTGCCCTTCTCCTCCCGCCACAGGTGGTTCGACAAGTCCTTCACACTCATCTCTTTCAAGAATGGCCAGCTGGGACTCAACACAGAGCACGCGTGGGCAGACGCCCCTATCATAGGGCACCTCTGGGAGGTAACAGGCCCCAGGAGGGGCCCTGCAGGGCGGGCTCGGGGTGGGGTGGCAGGGCAAGGACGGCCTCTCAGCCTGACCTTCCCCTGCAGTTTGTCCTGGGCACCGACTCCTTCCATCTGGGCTACACAGAGACGGGGCACTGTCTGGGCAAACCCAACCCTGTGCTGCCCCCGCCTCAGCGACTCCAGTGGGACATTCCTGAGCAGGTGTGCGGGCCAAGAAGGGGCAGGGGTGGCTGTGTGAGAGTGACAAGGGCCTGAGATGCCCTGCAGGCCTCCCCTTTGTCCCAGCCCCACTCTCAGGGGAAAGGTCCAAGTGTCTCTCATGGTCCAGACCAACTTCAGGGAGAACAAAGATCCCAGGACCATCTGGGGGTTGGAGAAATACGTGAGGTGTGAGCTCATGTCTGGAAAGCACCTGTCAGTGCCCCCTCCCCCCCAGAGCCCAGCGGGGCCTCCGCGCTGACGCCCCCGGCCTGTCTGTGGTGTCTCCTCCTGAGGACATCGAGGCCTGCCCAGCCTTGCCTTCCTCCATTACCAGCCCTCAGGCCTTCTGGACATGACCCCGGAGTCCTGCTGGAGAGCTCTGCCCCCAGCTGACCCCTCCGTGTCTTGGCAGTGCCAGGCGGTCATCGAGAGCTCCTACCAGGTGGCCAAGGCGCTGGCGGACGATGTGGAACTGTACTGCTTCCAGTTCCTGCCCTTTGGCAAAGGCCTCATCAAGAAGTGCCGGACCAGCCCTGACGCCTTCGTGCAGATCGCCCTGCAGCTGGCGCACTTCCGGGTAGGAGCCCCGGGCCGCCGAGCAGGCGGGGTGGCACCCGGGTGCACCCCAAGGTTCACCCTTCTGTGTTCCCCAGGACAGGGGCAAGTTCTGCCTGACCTATGAAGCCTCAATGACTAGAATGTTCCGAGAGGGCCGGACAGAGACAGTGCGCTCCTGCACCCGCGAGTCCACAGCCTTTGTCCAGGCCATGGTGCAGGGGCGCCACCTGGTAAGCCCCCGTGGCCTCGTGCTGGCGACCGCTCGGCCTCTGCAGGTTCAGGGTCAGACCTACTCTTCACGGCCCTGTTTCTGCCCCCAGAACGAAGACCTCCAACGTCTGTTCCGGAAGGCTGCTGAGAAGCACCAGAATATGTACCGCCTGGCCATGACAGGGGCGGGGATTGACAGGCACCTCTTCTGCCTTTATGTGGTCTCCAAGTACCTGGGAGTTGAATCCCCTTTCCTGGCTGAGGTCAGTGTGGACGGGCATGTCTGTCCGCAGGCCCGCTCTCGGGGGCTCTGCCTGCTCCACACCCCGCCCAGGCCTGTGGACTGGCCCCAAGCAGCAGCCTTCCCCTTGGCGAGTGGGTGTTGGCATGAGTGGGGATGGACCGACAAACGTGACATGTCGGGGTGGCAGCACCCATGAGGGAAATGCAGAGGCTCAGGGGGACTGGGGTGTCCGGGCGGAGGGAGCCTTCACTGCCCAGACAGCCACCGAGGCCGTGGCGTGGGATAAGGAGGAACAGCTCGGGGTGCGGGTAGAGGCAGGGGCGGGACAGGCAGGTCCCATGATGGACGGTTCTGTGCAGATGCTGTGACAGTGGGAACAGACCGGGGACCAGGCCGCAGTCAGGAAGCCCCGCGTCCGTCCCTTCTGCGTCCTCAGCCGGGACAGGCGCTCAGGCACCACTGTCGGCCGGTGTGCAGAGCGTCTGACTGCAGGGCCTCCCTGTCACAGGTGCTCTCAGAACCCTGGCGCCTCTCCACTAGCCAGATCGCTCAATTCCAGATCCGTATGTTCGACCCAAACAAGTACCCCAAACACCTGGGTGCTGGCGGTGGCTTTGGCCCTGTAAGTGCCCTTGAAGGTGGGCAGGTGGGCAGGACTAGGGGACGGGCGTATCATTGGGGAGTGCAGGGACTCAAAGGGGTCAGACCAGAGGCAAGAGCACAGGCCTGGACCTGCCTGGCATGGGAACAGAATGGGTACCTGTCGACCTGTGGGGAGGAAAGTGCATGGGACCTCACCCCTGCTGGAGTGACCCTGCCTGGAGCTGATGCGCCCTCTGAAGGGGGCTTACAGAGAGTCCAGCTCTCCCACTGAGATTCACACAGGCTAGTTGGTCAGGGAGCTGGAGACGCCGTGGAGAGAGGCGGTGCTCTTGAGCCTCCTGAGGGGACGCAAGGTCGTGGGTCCCCTGGTGGGGTCTGCAACCCTGGGGCGCAGAGCTCCTCTGTTTTCCCACGGTTTCCTGGGGGTGGGCCCCTTCCTGTGAATCTTGTCGGCAGAACAAGGATAACATCAGCTTGGCTTTCAGATCTTCAAGGTCAGCTCACCTCTCCTTCTTTACCCTCCACGCTGCCTCAGGTGGCAGATGACGGCTACGGCGTTTCCTACATGATTGCGGGTGAGAACACCATCTTCTTCCACGTCTCCAGCAAGTTCTCCAGCTCGGAGACGGTGAGTCTGCCCTGCTGCTACTCCGCCTGAGGAGGGTCGGCCCAGGGCGCGTCGGGAAGGACCCTTGCTCCTGGGGCCAGGGGGCGGGGGCTCGCCCCCAGGGCATGTCTGGAAGGGTTCTTGCTCGTGGGGCCAGGGGGCAGGGGCTCGCCTGGAGGTTGGTCTGAACTCTTGACTTCCACAGAATGCCCAGCGCTTTGGGAACCAGATCCGCCAAGCTCTGCTAGACATCGCCAATCTTTTCCAAGTTCCCAAGGCTGATGGCTAAGGGCTGGAGAGATGCCAGCTGCCCTTCTGTCCCCACAGAGTGGAGGAGAGGGCCTGTGGTCGGCCTGCAGGCACAGGGGTGGCAGCGCATAGGTGCCCAGGCTCCAAGAACATCTCCGGAAACAAGTGCTCCCCCAGCTGACACTGCTCCCTGAGGGCTCAGGTGGCGGAAGTAGGGCTGGAGGGAATCTTGATTTTTTTTTTTCTTGCTAGATGCTAATAAAAATAAGGCTGTATGGTTCTGTTTTAGCCCTTAAGTACCTGTAGGTTTTTTGGGGGGGTGGGGTACTAGGAGGCCCTTCCCTTGCTCTAGCTCAGGCCAGCGAGGTGGCCAGGGAAGGGCTAGGGCTGGAGACTGTGAGAGGCTTCTGACCTGCTTTAAATATGGGTCTCTGCTGTCCACACCCACATATGCACTTGGAATAAATTCTTGCTTTAGAACCTCCACCCGTTCCCTGCTGCCACTGTTTGTGTGCTGGACTTAGGGCCCACCTGCCTCCTCTGCACCTCCCTGGGCGGGAGCACAGCTCTGTGGAGGCCTCGGCATAGGGAGGAGCTGCAGTCCCAGGCCTGAGTCTGGGTGCCAGGTGGTCATGTCTGTGAGGGCGCATAGGATAATCTGGAGCAACAGGCATTCCTTCCTTCAGGCCAGCTTTTTATTAAAATAATATTATGAGTAAACAAAAAAATTAATATGAAAGTATAAGCAGGTACTCACTTACCATTGCCACAAGCCTGAACAAATCTAGATCTCATTGCTCCGCTAGGTGCTGAGAACCAGATGTGCATTAGAGACAGTCCTCGGCCTTCTCTTATTAGCCAGTGTCTGCTGAGCAGCCACCGTCTCCTTGGCTGCATGCGGGAGACTCTGTGGTGAGCAAGGCACCGCGTGCCCACAAGCATGCTCCACTCGGTGAGGCAGGCATGGGTCCAGGGACAGAGCGGCTGGCAGGGACACCAGGAGGCTTTTGAGTAATCCATTTAGCAGGTGCTTACTGAGCACTCGATGTGCTAAGCACTGGGACACAGCAGTGAGCAGAACCGGCAAAAACAATCCCTCCCTGTGGGGCTTCAGAGTCTAGTGAGGGAGAAAGGCAATAACCAAGAAGAATGAGCAAATTACATAGTAAGGCGGATGGTAATCAGTGCTAAGGAGAAAAATAAGTGAGGGGAGGAACAAGGAAGGGATGGGTGGCAATTTCAGACAGTGTGGCAGAGCCAGGCCTTCCTGAGTGGGGCCATTTGACTCAAACCAGCAGGAGAGGAGGGTGCAATCCATGTATATACCTGAGGGCAGAGTATTTCAGGCCAAGAGGGCGGCAAGAGTCAATGCTTCATGGTGGGAGGAGCCTGCTGGGGTAGAGGAACTGTCCCCGAGGCCTGTGGCTGGCGTTAGGTCAGGGGAGGGGCAACGGGGGCCTCGTAGGCCAGGCTCTAGCTTCTTGTCATGATGTGGGAAGCCACTGGGGTTTGAGCAGAGGATGATATAATCGGTTGTAAATTTTAATGGGATCATTCTGGCTAACCAGAATAATATTAGAACAAAGTAGGGCACAATACTCTGGCCACCTAATGAGAAGAACTGACTCATGGGAAAAGACCCTGATACTGGGAAAGATTGGGGGCAGGAGGAGAAGGGGACGACAGAGGATGAGATGGTTGGATGGCATCACCAACTCAATGGACGTGAGTTTGAGCAAGCTCCTGGTGATGGACAGGGAGGCCTGGCGTGCTGCAGTCCATGGGGTCGCAGAGAGGCGGACACGACTGAGCGACTGAACTGAGCTGAGGGCACGATGAGGATAGAAGCAAGATGTAGCAGTGAGCACTGCTCCAGGTGATGGTGGAGTTGGGAGAAACTAGGGGACTTAAACTAAGGGATGGAGAATCAAGAAACTAGGGAGCTGGCAAGGGTAGTTCACATTTTATTTGGGTGTCTGGGTGATTAAAATTTTTAAGTGTTTGAATCTGACATGACTGTAAGAAACGTTTGTGAAAATGCCTCAAAATCTTGAAAATATAAATTGAAAGAAAGGAGATTTAGGCTCCTGATAATAGCTTTGAAGCTTGCTAGAACCCTGAGAGCATGAGATGATTCCCAGGACTGAGGGTCCTAAGCTCTTTTTTTTTCCCCCTTTTTATTTTGTACTGGGGTATAACCAATTAACCGACAATGCCGTGACAGTTTCAGGTGAACGGCAAAGGGACTCAGCCATGCATATACACATAACCTCTTTTGAGTCTTGTGAGAAGCTCATAAAATACAGCTATGCTCACAAAATGGTACACTCCGTATCTGAGCTTTCTTGGGCTTCCAAAAGTACCTTCACAGACCTTTGCCTCTCAGGTGCCTGTGTGATTTGCCCTGGGAAACTGTCTGGATTTGGTTGGCCTCTGGGAGACATCAGCTTACCCAGCCCTGGGAGGACAATGAGCCGACAAGCTGGCTTTTAATTAAGGTTAAATTCAGTCAAAGTTCTTTTATCTTATCTGTCCTTGGTTGAAATAAGAGATGAAACCACAGTGCTAAACCAGGGTATAAACTTCCGATGATTACCCACCAAATGCAAATCTGTATTAGTAACCCACAGATGTGCAGATATGCATTACTAGTTAAGGCTAGCAGTCATAAGAGACAAAGCCTGAAGTCTCAATGGCTTAGCCCAATAGAAGTTTAATTTTTATTCAGTTGGCTGATAAGACTCTACTCCATACCATGATTCAAAAATGGGCTGTTAGAGGTCCTGCTTTCCTCAGATAGCTCCTTAGTTGCCTTGGAAATCAACATCCCTCAGGTCCATGGAGGACAGAGAAAGAGGGCTTACTCATAGGAGGCTTTTATGGACTTGGCCTGGTAGTAATACAGAGCATTTCTACCCACATCCCATTGGCCGGGACTCATACTGCAAGGGAGGCTGGGAAATGTAGTCTAGCTGTGTGCCCAGGCTATAAAGGAAACATTTGGTGAACAGTTAGCCAGTTTCAGATGCACAAGTGTATGGGCAGATAGATGTCTCTGGACTCCCTGGCAGTCCATCCATCTTGGCATGGTCTTTACAGGGTGTTTCAGACACCCACCTCCACCTTCCAGGCCCTCACATTTCAGATCAACTGATTTCTAGTCTCTTATGCTCCCCTACAAGAAACCTGGACCCCAACTTCACTCTTCATTTCTAAAGGAGGCAGGCACATCCACACCTTTGCCCTTACTGAACCTCCTGTCTGGAATCCTGTCCCCTTTCTCAGCCTGGTAAACTCCTTCCCTGAAGCTGTCTTCATTACCCCTCAGAGTTATTCCTGATTCATGTTTTTCTGGGATGCTATAACAGAAATCAGTCTAGAAAGTCTGAGGAAATGGTGGAGTGATTGGAAGTGTGCAAGTGGCTCACACAGGTAGGAAGGAACAGCCAGAGAACCCAGTTAAGAAGGGGCAGGAACCTGGCAGCCTGGAAAGGGGATGTGGCCCAGACAGAGGACTCAAGAAAGAGACGTGTCCTTACTCTGTGCCCAGAACCGTCTGGCTCAACTCTAGATGTGTTTCCTACTCTGCTAAGGATCAGAATCCCTGAGAGTGGGTCACAGGTTTGCCAGGGATCTCAGAGTTCAAGGTATTCAAAACTGAAGTTAACAACCTCCTAAACTGCCTTCTCTGCCACTCTTCCCCATCTGACCCAGTGGTATCACTCTGCAGCTCCTCATCCATCCCTTCTTTCTCCCTCATTTCCCACATTACCAAGCCTTGTCAAGTCAATCTTCTAAATGGCTCTGACTCTGTATTTCCCTCCACCATGACCACCCCCACCCCTGTGCCTACCTCCATCATCATGCACCCGAACAGCAACAGCTGCTCCATTTCTACTCTCCCTCCAGCAGCCTGAGAGACCCCTTCACCTTGTCATCTTAGGCTTACCACTCTCCTAAGGTGCCCATCAAACTCTATCTCCTTGGACTGACTTATAGGGGCCACAGTGATCTCTTTAGCCTCCTCTTGACCAGAGCTTTATGTACAGCCCCTCTGGAGTTGAGTGGCACTCTCACTTGGCCTTGCTTGGTGATTTGTGGTTTACTGCCTGGAGGCCAGGGTACCTGTCAGACCGTGGCTGGAACCGGTGCCCACACCTCCCAGATGGGGCCTGAGCTGGGCCCCTGCCTCATCTCCTTGAGCCTCAGCACTCTCTTCTGTGAGGCAGTTGTAACAATGTTGGCAGCGCATGGTAGCTGTGAGAAAAAATATTTGAGCACTCACCACTCACTCAACAGTGGTTACTAGCAAGTGCCCTCCTGTATACTGGGGACCAGTGGTCAAGCAGACTGCCCAGCGTGCTCAGATTTACGATCAGGAGCAAGGGGGAAACACTCCCATCAGAACGGGGTGTCCCCCTCTCATCTGAGGTTTGCCGTGCCTCAACCTCAGCCACCCCTCAATCCATGCACGCGCTCATTGAGAGGTACCCACTTGTGCAACCAGCCAGGGCAGCCCCGCTCCTTCCGCCCTCAGCGACCGGCCAATGAGACCTCAAGGCCAGGACTTAGGACAGGCCTCAGACACGCGTAGGCGTGAGCTTGTAGCCCCACCCCTTCCGCTCCAGGAGACCAGCCAATGAGACCTCAAGACCAGGACTTGGGCCCAGCCTCAGGCGTGCGTAGGCATGTGCTCCTAGCCCCGCCCCTTCCGCTCCAGGAGACCAGCCAATGAGACCTCAAGGCCAGGACTTGGGCCCAGCCTCAGGCGTGCGTAGGCATGTGCTCCTAGCCCCGCCCCTTCCGCTCCAGGAGACCAGCCAATGAGACCTCAAGGCCAGGACTTGGGCCCAGCCTCAGGTGTGCATAGGCATGTGCTCCTAGCCCCGCCCCTTCCGCTCCAGGAGACAGCCAATGAAAGCCAGAGATCAGCTCCAGGGGCAGGTCTGGTAACGGAAAGGGGAGGGGCGTCACTCTGAGGAGAGGCCTCAGGCCTCAGGCGTCAGTGGCAGGTGGCTGAACAGGACCCGAGCGCAGGCAAGTGGGAGGTGAGAAGGGCCGGCCCGCCTGGGGATCCCGTACTCTCCCTTGGTGCCCCAACCCCCAAGCCACGGCATCCCACGCGGTGCTCACCGTCGGACGCCAGACCGAAGGTGTGGCAACTACCGATTCCTCACCCCGGCCTTCTCGCCCTGGGCCACCTCATCCTGAGTGTCCTCACCCGGTCTCCCCGCCCCTCGCAGCCGGCCCCTCGCAGGGTCTCCTCACCTGGCCCGGCCCTCGCCCGCACCTCCCGCAGACCCTCACCCTGCACACCCTGAACTCCATACGCGTGAGCCGCTCCCCATTACCCCACACCTGGACTCACAGCACACAGTTCCAGTTCCTCACATCTGCACACCAGGCGTGGCCCCAGACTCCCGAGGACCACCGACCGGAGCAGCATTCACACATTCTATTCCCATGCTGTTCACACCACCACACACACACACACGCACACACACACTCCACAGAGAATCTCTGATCCAAGTACCCCTCTCATCCTCTCACATTTCTCAGTCCAGCAAGGCTCCCAGACTCCATTAAAGCTCTTCTTACTGGGCAAGACCCTCAGACCACAAACAAGGTCCCAGGCCCTTGCAATTCTTGTGCCTCTGAATTCCTCAGTCCCCAGGACCTACATTCCCTATGCCTTCACACCCTAAGGTGATCCCTCAGTTCCTTCCCAGCCCCACTTTCCCTCTGCCCACCTAACCCCCACGGTTGGCCATTACCCTCATTCCCCTGGGCTTTGGCACTGGCCCAGGTCTCCTCTCCATCCTCAACCTGCTCTCATCCTAGACAATTTCCCAGAAAGGAATGCATGGACCTTAATCCCATGGTCGTCTTCTTCCACTTCAGCTCTTTTCCTGGATCTACTTTCCAGACCTTTCCCTCCTCTGAGATCCAAGGTTACTCTTCCCACAGGCTCCATCCTTCTAGCTGCCTCATGCTCTAGCCCCCAGTCTGCCTGCCCCTCAACTCCATGTCCCCTGAAGCCTCTGCTTTGTATCCACCTCCATCTTACACACTGCTTACTTGTGCCTCCACCACCCACACGTTTCAACTCCCAGGCCAGTTACACTTCATCCTGAGGATACTATACAGCCATGTGACCTCAGTCATACTACCACTGCTTCTCTGCTGCATGTCTGTGTGTCTCTAGTGAGGCACAGAGTTCTGCCAAACCTTTATCTTTCTCCTCAAACCAAGATAGTCTATTCTTGGAGTGGGGGGACTTTTTTATTGCCATCCATAGGCAAGCTAGAGACTTCAACTTTGAACATGGACTACCTGGACACTTACCTGCTATACTGCACCCTTATCTCTTTACCTTCCCTTACCTTCATAGGTCAAGGTGACACTTTTCCTGTCCGAGACCAGTCCCTGCACCATCAGTGACCCTTTCTCCTTAGTCTTCAGCCTAGTGGAGGCTACTCTCTAGTTTTGGTGTGTGGGCTTCTCATTGCATTGGCTTCTCTTGTTGTAGAGCATAGGTTTAGGGCTCTCAGGCTTCAGTAGTTGTAGCACTTGGGATCTAGAGCACGTGGGCTTCAGCAGTTAGTGTGAGGGCTCAGTAGTTCAGGCTCTCAGACTCTATAGAGTGCAGGCTCAGTAGCTATGGCACATAGGCTTACTTGCCCCTTGGCACGTGGAATCTTCCATGACCATGAATCGAACCCGTGTCCCCTACATTGGCAGGCAAGCTCTTAACCACTGGACCACTAGGGAAGTCCAGTTGTCTGTCTCTCTTGACTAGAGTGAAAACTCCACAAGGGCAAGTTATTATCTGTTTTGTTTGGTGAAATATCCCTAAACTCCTAAAACAATGTCTGATATTCAATAAATATGGATTTTTTTGACTACATGAATTAATTTTCCTCCTTTCCTCCTCTCTTCTGTTGGCTTCAAGTACACACTCCCCAGTTCCCTACACTTCTGACTGCTTATCAGAGCCTTTTATGGCCTTCTTTCCTTCTTAAGTGCTGATTTTTTGTTTGTGTTATTTGGCTGCACTGGGTCATAGTTGCAGCATGTGGGATCTAGTTTCCTGACCAGGGATTGAATCCGGGCCCTCTGTGTTGGGAGTGTGGCATCTTAGCCACTGGACCACCAGGAAAGTCCCAGTGCTGATGTTTTTAAGGGCTTCTTCCTAGTCCATTTTCTCTTTTCCCTTTATATATTCACTGTGAATGATTTCATCTCTTCCCATGATTTAACCACTATCAATTCTTTTATTTTCAGCTTAACCTCTTCCTAGGATTCTAATCCTACTTTTCAGGTGTTTGTTGAATAGCTCTGCTTGGATCCCTGATAAGCACCACACACTCAAGCTGCCCCAAATTGAACTCAATAGCTTCTCCATCCCATCCCTTCGCCTCCATTGCACCAGTCATCCTGATAGTCATTCTCCAAACTACCCACTGCATTGTCTGAAGCAACTGGGAGAAAATGTAGTGCTATGGAGCTCTATCTCCCAGACAAGACTAAGTTTCCATCTAACATTTCAAACAGTAGAATGATAAAAGCATGAAGGCAAGAGAGAGCATGATGAGTTCAGCTTTCTCAATGGTGTGGCTATGATGGCCTTTTTATAGGAGAAGGCTTTGGTGAGAAACTGAGCAAGGACATTTGGCTGAGTGACTATTGCAATTCGTAGAATCTTGCTTTACAAGTTTCTTTTTACCAAACTGACTTCCTTGATGACAAGATGGTGTACTTATTTTTTTAATCCTTACTTTTTGTGGTACTGCTTGACATATGGTAAAAGTGAAAGTGAAGTTGCTCAGTTGTGTCCCGACTCTTTGCGACCCCATGGACTGTAGCCTACCAGGCTCCTCCCTCCATGGGATTCTCCAGGCAAGAGTACTGGAGTGGGTTGCCATTTTCCTTCTCCAGGGGATCTTCCCAACCCAGGGATCGAACTCGGGTCTCCCGCATTCCAGGCAGACGCTTTAACCTCTGAGCCACCAGCTTGACATATGGTAGGTACCCACATTTGCAAAATTATGTATTTAATATGACTGAAGCCTAGGATATATATGAGGATGTGGCTCAATACTGATAAGTGTAAGCTTTTGTGATTTCAAAGGCATTATTTAAACAGAAAATTTGAATGTTGTTTCAATATTTGAAATGTCTGAATGCTTGTTGTTGGCATTCAGTTGCTAAGTCATGTCTGACTCTCTGCACCCTCATGGACTGTAGTGCACCACGTTCTTCTGTCCTCCACTGTCTCCTGGAATTTGCTCAAATTCATGTCCATCGAGTCAGTGATGCTAACCATCTCATCGTCTGTCGCTCCCTTCTCTTCTGGCTTCAATCTTTCCCATCACCAGGGTCTTTCTAATGAGTCGGCTCTTTGTATCAGGTGGCCAAAGTATTGGAGCTTCACCTTCAACAGTCCTTCCAATGAATAGTCGGGTTGATTTCCTTTAGAATTGACTAGTTTGATCTCCATACAGTCCAAAGGACTCTCAAGAGTCTTCTCCAGCACCACAGTTCAAAAGCATCCATTTTTCAGCGCTCAGCCTTCTCTATGATCCAACTCTCGCATCTGTACATGACTACTGGAAAAACCATACTTTTGACTACATGGACTTTTGTCAGTAAAGTGAATGTTTACTTTGATTTTTTAAACTAATATTTATTTTTTAAAGTTATTAATCTAAAATTCTAATCTAAAATTAATCTAAAATTCTAGTCTTCCTTGAGTATTTAAGCTTAGTTTATAAATTTTATTCTAAATGAGATTATTTATTAGATTGTTTATTCTAAATAAGACTATCTTATTCTAAATTTTTAATCTTATTCTAGCTCTAGCATATTTTTAATAATAAGTTAATGTTTTTGTTCCATTTGAAACTTAAATTATAAACTTAATGTATCCTATTTCTTTAAATACCTCAATTGTCTTAATAATAAATTTTCCTACCTTCTTATATATTCTTATAAAAATCATAAATAAAACTCATAAATATGGTAAATCTCAAGTTCTCTTAAATGTCCTAAAACTCCTATAAACTTGCTAAGATTTTTACTTAAAATTAAAGCTGTAGTCAGTTTCACATTTTAAACTCCAATGACAAAGCTGACCAAATTCTCATAAACATTCAAATGCATATAATATCAAAAAGTCATAGTACAGGTATCCCTTGCTTTGCAAAGTTCACTTTATACCGCTTCACTTTTATGAAAAACCTACAGCAGTACCTGTTTCACTAACAAAGAGAACTCTGAAGAGGATTTTCTCTTTTATGGGGAAAAAAAAAAAGGTGAAAAGTAGAAGTAGCATCCAGGATTTTGTTTTGCAACAAGTCATGTAGAGGCAGTGTGCACCCCAAACAGTGAGAGTGGCAACGCCAAGCTCATTCCCCAGGAACTACACTCTGCTTCTCAGCACCAAGGTGTCACAGCTTTGAGCTCTGTGAGCATCTATGCTTTATCTTGATTTATTTTGTGTATTTGTTAGCAACATATGTCTTGAGGTAATTGCTTCTTTGCCTTATGCCATTTTGGTTTATGAAAAGTTTTGTACAAACACTCTACTTTTGGACAAGGAGGCAAACCTGTAGTTTTATGCTTTTAATATTTCTTATTTTAATTTCCTTTCTTCCCAGAATTATAATTATTCACCCATATGATTTTTAGGGTTTCATTGTCTTATACTTTTATTTATTTTTAACTTTTTTTTATTTTTAAATCAAAGTATAATTGATTTACAATATCATGTTAGTTTCAGGTATACAGCATAGTGATTCAATTTTATGTACATATATTTATATCCATTTGCAGATTGCTTTCCTTATAGGTTATTACAAAATATTGAGTATAGTTCCCATTGTCTTGTACTTTTTAGAGTTGCCTTTTCAGCTTGTTGAGATTTCATTATGATCAGAGGACATTGGCTGGGGTTCAGTAACTCTCTAATAGTCTGCACTTGGCTTCCAGATCATTACTCTCCTGTTTCTCCTACCTCTGTGGCCCCTCTTTGTCAGCCTTTTAGGCTGGTTCCTTTGCATCTCCCCAGTCTTGATGTTGAGCCACTTCTCCATCTGTGTTTTCTCCCTTGATCTCACCCATTCTTATGTCTTTAAATATCATCTATATGCTTATGACTCCCACATTTCTATCTCTCCCTTGAATTCATTTATTCAGCTGCCTACTCAGTATTCCCACTTGGATGCCTCATGAGCATCTTAATATGTTCAAAACTGGATTATTTCTTTTCCATGCAAACTAGCTTCTTCCAGTCTTCCCCTGCCTCAGTTAATGGTATCACCATTTCTGGTTGCCCAATCAAATGCCTTAGGATTGTACCTAACTCCACATTGACTCATCAGCAAATCTTGTCTGCCCTCCCCCAGTCCTCCTTCATGCTATTTCCATCAGTCCTATGCTGATCTGAGCTGTTATTATCTCAGTTCAGTTCAGCTGAGTCACTAAATCGTGTCCAATTCTTTGTGACCCCATGGACTGCAGCATGCCAGGCTTCCTTGTCCATCACTAACTCCCAGAGCCTGCTCAAACTCATGTCCATCGAGTCAATGATGCCATCCAACCATCTCATCCTCTGTCATCCCCTTCTCCTCCTGCCTTCAAGTCTTTCCCAGAATCAGGGTCTTTTCCAGTGAGTCAGTTCTTCGCATGAGGTGACCAAAGTATTGGAGTTTCAGTTTCAGCATCAGTCCTTCTAATGAATAGTCAGGGCTGATCTCCTTTAGGATTGACTGGTTTGATCTCCTTGCAATTCAAGGGACTCTCAAGAGTTTTCTCCAGCATCAGCACCATAGTTTGAAAGCATCAGTTCTTTGGCACTTAGCCTTCTTTATGGTTCAACTCTCACATCCTTACATGACTCCTGGAAAAACCATAGCCTTGACTAGACGGACCTTTGTTGGCAAAGAAATGTCTCTGCTTTTTAATGTGCTGTCTAGGTTGGTCATAGCTTTCTTCCAAGGAACAAGCATCTTTTAATTTCATGGCTGCAGCCACCATCTGCAGTGATTTTGGAGCCCAAGAAAATAAAATCTCTCACTGTTTCCATTGTTTCCCCATGAAGTGATGGGACTGGATGCCATAATCTTAGTTTTCTGAATGTTGAGTTTTAAGCCAGCTATTTCACTCTCCTCTTTCACTTTCATCAAAAGCCTCTTTATTTCTTCTTTGCTTTATGCCATAAGGGTAGTGTCATCTGCGTATCTGAGCTTCTTGATATTTCTTCCAGCAATCTTGATTCCAGCTTGTGCTTCATCCAGCCTGGCATTTCGCATGATGTACTCTGCATAGAAGTTAAATAACCAGGGTGACAACATCGTACTCCTTTTCCAATTTGGAACCAGTCTGTTGTTCCATATCCAGTTCTAACTGCTGCTTCTTGACCTGCATACAGATTTCTCAGGAGGCAAGTAAAGTGGTCTGGTATTCCCTTATCTTTAAGAATTTGCCACAGTTTGTTGTGATCTACACAGTCAAAGGCTTTGATGTAATTAATAAAGCAGAAGTAGATGTTTTTCTGGAATTCTCTTGCTTTTTCTATGATCCAGCAGATGTTGGCAATTTGATCTCTGGTTCCTCTGCCTTTTCTAAAACCAGCTTGAACATCTGGAAGTTCACAGTTCATGTACTGTTGAAGCCTGGCTTGGAGAATTTTGAGCATTACTTTGCTAGTGTGTGAGATGAGTGTAATTGTGTGGTAGTTTGAACATTCTTTGGCATTGTCCTTTTTTGGGATTGGAATGAAAACTGACCTTTTCCAGTCCTGTGGCCACTGCTGAGTTTTCCAAATTTGCTGGCATATTGAGTGCAGCACTTTCACAGCATCATCATTTAGGATTTGAAAGAGCTCAACTGGAATTCCATCACCTCCACTAGCTTTGTTCGTAGTGATGCTTCCTAAGGCCCACTTGACTTCTCATTCCAGGATATCTGGCTCTAGATGAGGGATCACACCATCGTGGTTATCAGGATCATGAAGATCTTTTTTGTATAGTTCTTCTGTGTATTCTTGCCACCTGTTCTCAATATCTTCTGCTTCTGTTCGGTCCATACTGTTTCTGTCCTTTATTGTGTCCATCTTTGCATGAAACATTCCCTTGGTAGCTCTGATTTTCTTGAAGAGATCTCTAGTCTTTCCCATTCTATTGTTTTCCTCTATTTCTTTGCATTAATCACTGAGGAAGGCTTTTTTATCTCTCCTTGCTATTCTTTGGAACTCTGCATTCAAATGAGTATATCTTTCCATTTCTCCTTTGCCTTTAACTTCTCTTTTCCGTTTCTCAGCTATTTGTAAGGCCTCCTCAGACAACCATCTCTCACCTCCATTATTCCAATGACCTCTTAACTGGTCTCCCTGCCTCCACCCATGTGCATATAAACTGTTCTCAATCTAGTGATTTATTAACATCTAAATCAGATTATCAACCTCCAGCCTCCCATCTCAAGCAAAGAAAAGGTCAAAGTCTTGGCCTGTAAGGCCCACCTCAATTTTGCCCCACCACTTTTTGACCTTTTCTACTTACTATTCCTTTCACTCTGTCTGTTCCAACTATACCACCCTGGTTGCTCTTCCTCCCACTCATCCAGTAGGCTCCCAGCTCAGGGCCTCTGTTTTTACTATTTGTTCTGCCTGGGATGCACTTTCCCAACATATCTGTATGACTCATCGTCCTCTCACTTCCTCCAAGTCTGTAGTCAAAATCACTTCAGGAAAGCCTTTCCCTGCACACTTATCTAAAGAACAGTCACTGCTCTATACATATTCTCTCCCACCTTCCATTTCTGGTTGACTTTTTTCTTTAGTACTTATCCCTCTTTTTTTTTATTTCACTTATTAATCTTATTTGTTTCTTCTCCTCACTAGAATATAAATTCCATGAGACCAAGGATTTTAAAGTTTTGCTCAGTGCTTTATTTTCAGAATCTAAAATAATGTTCAATAAATAACTGTTGAATGTATAGATAAAATAATGTTAGTGACACTTTATAACTTAATGAATTGAACAGGCAGTCCACACAACTTAGATATGAATTATGTCATTACCTATTTCTTTGCTTTCTTATAGGTTTTTGTAACCACCCGCATGATAGAATTATTTCACTCCATTTTGTACTTACTTAGCTGTTTCGTAAGAAAACTGTAGAGATTTTTTAACTTTCCAGAGTTTTGTGTTAGTTTCATGGATAGTTTTTCATTACATCTCTTGTAAATACACAACTCTTGTAAATTTTAAATAATATCTCATTAAATGTTGGGTCTCTTAAGGCTTTCAGTTATTTGGTCACATCTTGGAACCAGATGAGAATAGTGGCAGTGAGGAGTTAGATTATGAAAGATCTTATATCTGTAGTAAAGAGGTTATATTTTATCCTGAAAGAAATAGGAGCTATTGAAGGGTTTCAAGCAATATGACATGGTTTGTTTTGCATGTTAAGAAAGGTCACTCTGGGGGTGAACTGGAAAATAGATTGGACATGAGGAAGCTGCAAGCAGGGAGACCAGTTACAATTGGAGGACAACAGTCCGAATGAAAGATGAAGAGAGCCTGTACCATTAGGTCCAAGCTTTATATTTTCAGCTCCAGCCTATCTCCTGAACTCCAGGCTGTTGTATTCAACTGCCTATTTGTATCTCCAATTGGAGACCTGACTTCCCTCATAACTCAGTCGGTAAAGAATCCGCCTGCAATGGAAGAGACCCGGGTTCAATTTCCTGGATTGGGAAGATCTCCTGGAGAAGGAAATGGCAATCCACTCCAGTATTCTTGCTTGGAAAATCCCATGGACAGAGGAGCCTGGTGGGCTACAGTCCATGGGCTGGCAAGAGTCGGACACGACTTAGCAACTAAACTGCCACCAATAGCCATCCCATAGTAGTAACATGTTCAAAATAGAGCACCTGGAAATTCCCTGATGGGCCAACAGTTAAGACTCCATACTCCCCCTACAAGGGGCCTGGGTTCATTTCCTGATTGAGGCACTAAGATCCTGCATGCAGCTCCCCTTAAAAAAATAGAGCACCTGGTTTACCTTCTAATCTGCTCCTCTCCTGGTCTTCCCCATTTCCATTAACAGCACCACCACCTACCAAGTTGTTCTCATCAAAATTAGGGGTCATTTTAATTTCTCTCTTACCACCACTTGCCCCTGCAAACCTTGACACAAGTCTTCTACCCAATTCTGTTGGCTCATCTTCCACAGATTGACCGGGACTCTTCACTTCTCAATATGGACAGTATCGCTGAAGTCCGAGCGCTGTCATCTCTGGACCACTTTAGTGCTCTCGTGACTAATAGATCTTTCCACGCTTTCCTCCTCTCAACCTCCTGCAAGCAGTCCATTTTCCAGACAGCAGCTGAAGTGTGCTGTTACCTTGAAACATAATCCCCTGCTCCCTCAATCTCCAGTGGCTTTTCCTCACTCTCAAAATAAAAGCAAAGTTCTTGACTATTTAGTTGACTTCGTGTCCTATCACTCTTCTCCACAGCCCCATTCTCTATCCCTTAAAACACACTAGGGTGGCTCTTGCCTTTTCTTGAGCCATTCCCTCTGGCTAGAACTTCTCCCCTTGATCTTCAGAAGACAACTCCTTTTTATCTTTCAAGTGGCAGCTCAAATGTCACTACATTAGAAAGGACTTCTCTGACTTCACAGGCAAAAGTATCACTCCTCTGAAAAGTCTTCTTTATTACACCATCCTTTTTATTTTCTTTGTAGCAGTGGCCACAAACTCAAGGTATCTTTATGAATCTGTTAACTTGGCTATTTTCAGTCTCTCCCCCTAGAATGGAAACTCCACAACAGCATCCAGTCTGTTTGAATCCTCAGATACACTACAGTGTCCCCATAACCATAGCAGATGTCTAGCACTTAGTAGACACCCAGTAAAGCTGTAATCAACAGTGGATAATGAAGTGGACCTCTATTAAAGCAGCAGCCTTGGAGAATGGAAGGAAGGCACTGATAGAAGAGACTTCAAAGAGTTGGATCAGGCTATGATCTCCACAAGAGCAGAGTTCAGTTCAGTGGTGGCTTTCAAGCACAATCTTTCCTGACCCATAGATGATTTAATGTTTAGTCCATGAAAAAATGAAATTGGTGAGTTTTAGTGACCCCCTTAGGTCAGGAAGGGGCTTTGCTTGTGGCTCAGAGAGTAAAAAGTCCACCTGCAAAGGAGGAGACCAGGGTTCAATCCCTGGACAAGAAGATCCCCTGGATAAGGGAATAGCTACCCACTCTAGCATTCTTGCCTGGAGAATTCTATGGACAGAGGAGCCTGGTGGGCTACAGTCCATGGGGTTGCAAAGAGTCAGATACTACTAACTCTTTAGGTCAGGAAGATAAGAGGAGTTAAAGACAACATAAGTTTTCTGGCTTGGGTACCCAGATGTGAGTAGTGGAGCCAGAATTGAAACATGAACATGTCTCACTGCATCTTCTTTCTGTGCACTTCCTAGATGGCTCATCCTGACCCTGGGGAAAGAAACTATGACAACATGCTGAAAATGCTGTCAGACCTGAATAAAGACTTGGAAAAGCTGTTGGAAGAGATGGAAAAAATCTCAGGTAGGATGTTTTCCCAGGCAGGGTACCTTCCTCCTTTCCAAGAGCTCAAATCCTCCTTATAAATCCAAGCTCAAATCAAGTACCTTCTCAATCAGGTCTTCCCTGACTACTTTTCAACTTCTTCACCATGTAGCTACTATACCACAAGATTTTATGCTAACCACTGATATTGCCTTGAATTGTTTTCTGATTATTTTTGTGTGTTTGCATCTTATTCCAGCAAGTGGACTATTATCTTCTTGAGGGCAGAAATAATAACTTCTTTTGTAACTGGGCACACAGTACCATGAAGAACTAGTAAATTGTTAGTCGCACAGTTGTGTCCAACTCGTTGTGACACCATGGACTGTAGCCCACAAGGCTCCTCTGTCCATGGGATTTCCTGGGCAAGAATACTGGAGTGGATTGCCATTTCCTTCTCCAGAAGCAGCAATAGAATTGAACTAATTTCTCCATTTTTGGAAAAGAATGTTAGTCTGTTATTTTATTTAACATGTTTCCAGTAAGCAGTAACGAGCAGTGGTAGTGATACAATTATAATTTATTTAATTTGTTCTTTACCAGTTCAGAATATATGTAATTCTTAAAATTGTGTGATCCTGTTTTACTAGAGAAAATCACAATGTGAAACAAATTTTAGAGTGCCCAAATACACTACTTAAATGAAAACAAACTATTTTTAAAGACATTATTAGTTTTTAAGTAATCTCCACTTATTACAAGTCTTCAGAAAATTTCTACTTAAAAATGTTCTCAATCTTGTGCCCACATACTTGAAAGTTTTACATATACCTTTTTAAAAAGTTCTAGAATTCATTTCCCACTATAAGTTGTTTGATTGCTTCAATCTAATTAAATATTCTCTTATTTAACACCATTTACTGAGCACATATACGTGCTTTTTTAAAAATACAAAGTTGAATAAAGATGCTCTTTCTTGAGAAGTGAGTAGGGACCAGTAACAGACATCAAGATGACTAGTTATATTTAAGCATATAAATTTAAAGGGCATTTTAACTTTATGGTAAAGCTGCTGCTGCTGTTGCTTCAGTCGTGTCTGACTCTGTGCGACCCCATAGACGGCAGCCCACCAGGCTCCCCCGTCCCTGGGATTCTCCAGGCAAGAACACTGGACTGGGTTGCCATTTCCTTCTCCAATGCATGAAAGTGAAAAGTGAAAGTGAAGTCGCTCAGTCGTGTCCGACTCTTAGCGACCCCATGGACTGCAGCCTACCAGGCTCCTCCATCCATGGGATTTTCCAGGCAAGAGTACTGGAGTGGGGTGCCATTGCCTTCTCTGATGGTAAAGCTATAATCTGGCAAATGCTAATAATGATGTACACCAAGTACTGGGGAAGGAGGAGAGGAGAGGCAGACTTCTTGGGAAGGCAAGTGAGGCTTTGAACAAAGCAGAGCGTTAGAGAAGGAGTAGGGATTGGACAGATGAGGTCGGTCCTGTGAGCAGAGAAGAGGGGCTGTCCAGGAAAAGAAATAGTCAAGGCTGTGTGCCTGTGAGGGAAAGATTGGCATAGTCAAGAAGTCAGAGTAGAGCATGACATTCACAAGGTGGCAGGCCATAAAAGAAGAGGCTGAAAGGTGAGAAGAAACGTCTTTAATGCAATGCCAAGTTAAAGAGGTCTACCTTTCTTATGTAAGTGATAGGGAGCCATTTGGAATTTCGAGGAAGTCAGTTGCCTTTCAGAAAGATAGCTCTGGTAACAGTGTGAGAGATGGTTCAGAAAGGAAAGCCTGGAGCAGGAAGGCCAATTAGGCAGGTTTTCCAGAACTAAAGGCTGAAGAGGAGCTGGCCTTAACACAAGCTTGGCACTGAGAACAAGAAGAACATGGCTGATTTCTGTGAGAGAATGTCTTATTGATTTGTAAGAGCTCTTTCTGTATTAAGACTCTTAGGTACTTGTTCAAAATTGAAGGAAATATTTTTCCCAGTTTGTCATTTTCCTTTAATTTTGTATATGAAGCTTCAGTGAGCAGAAGTCTTACGTAGTAAAAATGTATTGATATTTTCCTTTCTGATTTATTCCCATTGCTTCAATGCTTAGAAAATCTTTCCCTAATTCAAGAGCAGTGAAACAGTCACGTATTTTCCTCTACTTTGTGGTTTTAGTGTTTTGTTATTTTTAACATTTAATTCTAAACTGTCTGGTGTACCAAAGGAACCAGGCTTGTACTGCATTTTTATTTAGATTCACTGGAATCTCTCTTTTTGGCAAATATTCCAACAATAATTAAGGTGATAGGTAAGTAAGTTATTCAGTTCAGTTCAGTCCCTTAGTCATATCCGGCTTTGTCACCCCAATGGACTGCAGCACGCCAGGCTTCCCTGTCCATCACCAACTCCCGGAGCTTGCTCAAACTCATGTCCATCGAGTTGGCGATGCCATCCAACCATCTCATCCTCTGTCGTCCCCTTCTTCTCCTGCCTTCAATCTTTCTCAGCATCAGGGTCTTTCCCAATGAGTCAGTTCTTCACATCAGGCGGCCAGAGTATTGGAGTTTCAGCTTCAGCATCAGTCCTTCCAATGAACACCCAGGACTGATTTCCTTTAGGATGGACTGGTTGGATGTCCTGGCAGTCCAAGGGACTCTCAAGAGTCTTCTCCAACACCACAATTCAAAAGCATCAATTTTTCAACACTCAGCTTTCTTTCTGGCCCAACTCTCACATCCATATGTGACTGCTGGAGAAACCATAGCTTTGACTAGACGGGCCTTTGTTGGCAAAATAATGTCTCTGCTTTTTAATATGCTGTCCAAGTTGGTCATAGCTTTTCTTCCAAGGAGCAAGCATCTTTTAATTTCATGGCTGCAGTCACCATCTGCAGCAATTTTGGAGCCCACTTTTTCCACTGTTTCCCCATCTATTTGCCATGAAGTGATGGGACCAGATGCCATGATCTTCGTTTTTTGAGTGTTGAGTTTTAAGCCAGCTTTTTCACTCTCCTCTTTCACCTTCATCAAGAGGCTCTTTAGTTCCTCTTTCTGCCATATCTGCATATCTGAGGTTACTGATATTTCTCCCTGCAGTCTTGACTCCAGCTTGTGCTTCATCCAGTCCAGCATTTCTCATGCTGTACTCTGCATAGAAGTTAAATAAGCAGAGTGACCATACACAGCCTTGACATACTCCTTTCCCAATTTGGAACCAGTCTGTTGTTCCATGTTCAGTTCTAACTTTGCTTCTTGACCTGGATACAGATTTCTCAGGAGGCAGGTAAGGTGGTCTGGTATTCCCAGCTCTTTAAGAATTTTACACAGTTTGTTCTTATCCACACAGTCAAAGGCTTTGGCTTAAGTTATTAAGTAATAATAATTAAGTTGATATTACTAAGGTAATAGTGTTGTATTTAAAAAAATGCTCTCTCACTGTAGAGATGAGGTTGACAGGTATTTATATTGAAACAAGTCACAGAAAAAACTTAGCTTTGATGATTTTTAAAATTTGTCTTTGAAATTTTCTATGTAAAAACTGAATTTGTTTGATACATTCAGCTATTGAATTCAAGCAGCTGCACATCTTGGAACGCTTTTGCACTTTCTTCCTCACAGAAATGAGACAAATGTAGCCCACATCTGCTTGGCATGGATGAGGGTTCTGCTGCGCGTGATTCCACATCCCCTCCCTTTGGTGCTTTTCCACGTTGCATTCTTTGAACTGCTATAAGGTCCATTATTTTCCCTTTAGGTTATTCTTTCCTTCATTTTAGTTGCACATATTTTCCTCTTTTTATAAGCCTGTTTTTATGTAAATATTCTGCATAGTTGTCTAATTTGGGAGGCAATCAAATCTTACAAAAACTTGCTTTAGCAATTTATCAGCTGATAAAGTTATGTTTTTATCAACATATAAGCAACCACAGATTAAATAGTATTAAAATGTTTTGTAAAGTTTACCTTTTGTAGTTTCTTAAAGTAAATAATTTGTCCTTGGCCCCATGGATTCAAATCTAATAGTTGAGAACACTAAAATATTTTTCTACCTGAAGCATAAGCAACAGAACTATTTTGTCATAGTGTCCCTAGGACAGGTTAAGACAAATATTGTTGAAAGAAGTAACATGATTTTAGACCAGGATGAATCTCATAACCTTACCCTTTAGGTTAAATTTAAAATGAAGCCCAACACATAAATCTTTAGCCTCTGTTGCCCCTGGGAAGGCTCTTGCTCAGTTTTTCCAGTGACCACACAGGCCAAGTAAAATCACCAAAGAAGCAATCATCAACCGTCAAAAGCACCAACCAGCAAATAAATGTAAATGTGCCTATTTATATAAATATATATGCATATTTTAAACAATATTAAAAAGCCAAATCCTCTTGACTTCAAGGCTTAACGTTTCTTTCTGTTCTCTTTAAGTCAAATCATGACCTAGGATAAATTTCCCAGTACAAGTTTAGCTGTACACCTTGTGAGAGTGAGCCCTGAGAATGTAAAACTTCTCAGGTAGGAAGAGAGAGTCTAACTTGGTTTCCCACCCCTGCCCCAAATCTATCCCATCCTATCCTATTAATTGAGAAGTGATTTCTTTATTACTCATGAAGTTTTTTACATATAGTAGGGCAGAGATAGCTAACTTGTTTTATAATATGTTAGGTATTGGTTTATCACACTAATTTCATTATTATTAATCAGTAAGTTCTCAGTTCATTATTCTTTCTTTTTTTTTTTTTACCTTTTCTCACTTGTTTATTCTCCAGATGAATAGTTGATTCATTTAATATTTTATTTGGAATTGTGTTAAACGTATACACTAATATGGAAAGAATGATATCTTTTAAAAAAATACTTATTTGGCTGAGTCGGGTCATAGTTGCGGCATGCAGGGTCTTTCATTGTGACACATAGGCTCTTCCCTGTGGCCTGAGGGCTCTCTAGTTGGGTGGCCCACGGGCTCCAGAGCACACAGGCTCCAGTAGTTGCGGCTCAAGGGCTTAGTTGCCCTGCAGCATGTGGAGTCTTAATCCCCTGACCAGAGATTGAACCTGTGTCTCCTGCATTGGAAGAAGGCCTCTTAACTACTGAATGACCAGGGAAGTCCTGAATAAGACGTTTTCAACATTAAATATTCTCAGGTAGGCTTCCCTTGTGGCTAAGCTGGTAAGGAATCTGTCTGCAGTGCAAGAGACCTGGGTTCAATCCCTGGGTTGGGAAGATCCCCTGGAGAAGGGAAAGGCTACCCACTCCAGTATTCTGGCCTGGAGAATTCCATGGACTGTATAGTCCTTGGGGTCACAAAGAGTCGGACATGACTGAGCAACTTTCACTTCACTTCACTTCATTCTCAGGTAGAAATGTGGTATTTCTCTCTAATTATTCAAATATTCTTTAACATGTCTCAAAGGATTTTGCAATGTTTTTCTCCAGATTGCTTGCCTTCAAGTTTTATTTTTCTAGTTTTATTGAGATATAATTGACGTATAATATTGTATACATTTAGGTTGTATAACATACGAGGTACCAGGGGATATGTTTATTTGTTCAAACAACAAAAACACATCTGTAGCAGCACCTGCGATTGGTGTCACCTCCTGATTGAGTTTACACAAATCCACTGTCATTCTCTCTAAGATTTGTCTTCTGTCCAGGCCAGATAGGCAAGTGGAATGAAACTGTGCTGGGAACTACCTCCTGTGTCTTTCAAGTTGTTAAGTGCAGTAATAATCTCTGCAGTCCCTTCAGGAGTGCAGTGTGGCTTTTAGTTTACTACTTTCACAAGTAGAGGCAGCTCTAGTTACCTCCACTTGGTCTTTCCTGCCAAATAACCCTCACTCTGTGGATTAGGGAATAAATGTGGGGATTCTCCCAGTTGTTGAGTATGTATATTTCAATTATGCATCCTGGAACTGGGGAAATTACCACAGTATGGGTTCAGAAACCCACTGAGCCCACTGTGAGCTAGAGCTCCATGAGTAACGGGGCCTCCATCTGCTGACTGCCGAACCACTATGCTGGTGGCAATACTTCGGGTCCCCAGGAATTTGTGTCAGTCCAGAGCCAGTGTCTAGGAATCCCCAGATGATCTGATTACTTCCCTTTCCCCAAAGTGCAGTCTTCAGCCATACTATTATGGGGTCCCTGTTCCAGAAGCTGATGATCACATAAAGAAGAAAAATAACTGAGGAAGTAGTTACAACAGATTTTGTTAAGTGTTAAAATGAAAGGCAAAGGAGAAAAGGAAAGATATACCCATCTGAATGCAGAATTCCAAAGAGTACCAAGGAAAGATAAGAAAGTTTTCCTAAACAATCAAAGCAAAGAAATAGAGGAAAACAATAGAATGGGAAAGACTAGAGATCTCTTCAAGAAAATTAGAGATACCAAGGGAACATTTCATGTAAAGATGGGCTCAATAAAGGACAGAAATGGTATGAACCAAACAGAAGCAGAAGATATTAAGAAGAGGTGGCAAGAATACACAGAACTATACAAAAAAGATCTTCATGACCCAGATAACCATGATGGTGTGATCACTCACCTAGAGCCAGCCATCCTGGAATGAGAAGTCAAGTGGGCCTTAGGAAGCATCACTATGAACAAAGCTAGTGGAGGTGATGGAATTCCAGTTGAGATCTTTCAAATCCTGAAAGATGATGCTGTGAAAGTGCTTCACTCAATATGCCAGCAAATTTGGAAAACTCAACAGTGGCCACAGGGCTGGAAAAGGTCAGTTTTCATTCCAATCCCAAAGAAGGACAATGCCAAAGAATGCTCAAACTACCACACAATTACACTCATCTCACACGCTAGCAAAGTAATGCTCAAAATTCTCCAAGCCAGGCTTCAACAGTACATGAACTGTGAACTTCCAGATGTTCAAGCAGGATTTAGAAAAGGCAAAGAAACCAGAGATCAAATTTCTAACATCGTTGGATCATAGAAAAAGCCAGGGAATTCCAGAAAAACATCTACTTCTGCTTTATTAATTACACCAAAGCCTTTGGCTGTGTAGATCACAACAAACTGTGGAACATTCTTCAAGAGATAAGAATATCAGACCCCCTCACCTGCCTCCTGAGAAATCTGTATGAAGGTCAAGAAGCAACAGTTAGAACCAGACGTGGAACTAAAGACTGGTTCCAAATTGGAAAAGAAGTACATCAAGTTTGTATCTTGTCACCCTGCTTATTTAACTTCTATGCAGAGTACAGCATGCGAAATGCGAGGCTGGATGAAGTACAAGCTGGAGTCAGGACTGCAGGGAGAAATATCAATAACCTCAGATATGCAAATGACACAACCCTTATGGCAGAAAACAAAGAACTAAAGAGCCTCTTGATGAAAGTGAAAGAAGAGAGTGAAAAAGCTGGCTTAAGACTCAACATTCAAAAGAAGAAGATCATGGCATCTGGTCCCATCACTTCATGGCAAATAGACGGGGAAACAATGGAAACAGTGAGAGACTTTATTTTCATTTTTGTTTTCTTTCCCAAACATTTTATTTTTTATTTTAATTAATTTATTTATTTTAATTGGAGGCTAATTACTTTACAATATTGTAGTGGTTTTTGCCAAACATCGACATGAATCACCCACAGGTGCACATATATTCCCCAGCCAGAACCCCCCTCCTACCTCCCTCCCCATCCCATCCCCCAGGGTCATCCCAGTGCACCAGCCCTGAGCACCCTGTCTCATGCATCAAACCTGGACCGGCAATCTGCTTCACATATGATAATATACAAATTTCAACACTACCCTATCAAATCATCCCACCCTCACCTTCTCCCACAGAGTTTAAAAGACTGTTCTTTACATCTGTGTCTCTTTTGCTGTCTCGCATATAGGGTCATCATTACCATCTTTCTAAATTCCATATATATGCGTTAGTATACTATACTGGTGTTTTTCTTTCTGACTTACTTCACTCTGTATAATAGGCTCCAGTTTCATCCACCTCATTAGAACTGATTCAAATGCATTTTTTAATGGCTGAGTAATACTCCATTGTGTATATGTACCACAGCTTTCTTATCCATTCATCTGCCGATGGACGTCTAGGTTGCTTCCATGTCCTGGCTATTGTAAATAGTGCCGCCATGAACATTGGGGTACACGTGAACAGACTTTATTTTCTTGGGCTCCAAAATCACTGCAGATGGTGACTGCAGCCATGAAATTAAAAGACGCTTGCTCCTTGGAAGAAAAGCTATGACCAACCTAGATAGCATATTAAAAAGCAGAGACATTACTTTGCCAACAAAGGCCTGTGTAGTCAAAGCTATGGTTTTTCCAGTAGTAATGTATGGATGTGAGAGTTGGACCACAAAGAAAGCTGAGTATCAAAGAATTGATGCTTTTGAACTGTGGTGTTGGAGAAGACTCTTGATGGTCCCTTGGACTGCAAGGAGATCAAATCAGTCAATCCTTAAGGAAATCAGTCTTGACTATTCATTGGAAGTATTGATGCTGAAGCTGAAACTCCAGTACTTTGGCCACCTGATGTGAAGAGCTGACTCACTTGAAAAGACCCTGATGCTGGGAAAGATTGAAGGCAGGAGGAGAAGGGGACGACAGAGGATGAGGTGGTTGGATGGCATCACCGACTCGATGGACATGAGTTTGAGTAAGCTTCGGGAGTTGGTGATGGACAGGGAAGCCTGGAGTGTTGCAGTTCATGGGGTTGCCAAGAGTCAAACACCACTGAGCAAATGAACTGAACTGAAGGGTGAATAATCTACATGGTGCTATAGGTAGCCAAAGGTGGAACCTAATTTGATGTAAAGAGCCAAGACAGGCCTCCCAGAGTAAACTGCTTCTCAACTAAGACTAAAATAGGAGCGTGAGTTAGCTGAATGGAAGAGCAAAGGAGAAAACTTAAGAGTTTCTGAATACAGAAATAAGAGCAGGTTTAACAGGAGATGGGGAAGAGTGAGTTCAGTTATGGATAATGCTGAGTTGGAAGTGCCAGATTTATATAGAGTTGGAGATAGTCTATGCACTGTCAAAATATAATCACAGAGCCAGTGTAAATGGTATAATGTGAGATGGTTGGATGGTATCACTGACATGAGTTTAAGCAAGAGTTTGAGAACATGAACAAGAACATGAGTTTGAGCAAACTCTGGGAGATAGTGAAGAACAGGGAAGCCTGGCGTGCTGCAGTTCACGGGTTGCAAAGGGTCAGACTTGACTTAGCGACTGAACACCACCACCAATATAAATTGGTATGGCCATTATGAAAAACAGTGGAGGTTTCTCAAAATATTAAAAATAGAACTACCATATGATCAACAATTCCTCTTCTGGGTATATATCCAGGAAGTGAAGGAAATGAAATCAGTATCTCAAAGAGATATCTTCATTTCCATGTTCATTGCAGCTTTATTCACAGATAGCCAAAGTATGGAAACTACCTAGGTGTCTGTTGACAGATGGATACGTAAAGGAAATGTGACACGTTTGCATACACCCCTGAGGAATAGTCTTCAACCTTAAAAAGAAGGAAATCCTGTCATTTGTGACAACATGGATGATGAATCTGGAGGACCTCTTACTAAGTGGAATAAATAACAGTGTACAGGCAGATCCCTTGGAGGAGGAAATGGCAACCCACCCAAGTATTCTTGCCTGGAGAATCCCGTGGTTAGAGGAGCCTAGTGGGCTGCAGTCCACAGGGTTGAAAAGAGTCAGACATGACTGAACATGCACACACACATTCAGTGGTATATAATACATTCATAATTTTGAGCCACCACAAGCTCCATCTAGTTCTGAAACAGAACAGGACCCTATAGCCCCCTGCATGTCCTCAGCCTGCGTTTTGTCTATGGAAAAACGTTAGCCAAAGGATAAGTATAATCAGAGAGATGAGAACATGCAAAAACAAAGGAAAACAGTCAAAGGAGACCAAATAATAATAATGCACTCACTGAGCACAGTCAAGGGCTTCTAGTTCCTCCTTACAGACTTCCTTGGTGGCTCAGGCAGTCAAGAATCAGCCTGCAATGCAGGAGACCTGGGTTCGATCCCTTCCCCTTCCAGGGGAAGATCCCCTGGAGAAGGGAACAGTTACCCACTCCAGTATTCTGGCCTGCAGAATTCCCTGGACTATACAGGCAGTGGGGTCGGAAAGAGTCGGACATGACTGAGCGACTTTCACTTTCATGAGCTATAGATAATATTCTGAGCCGTATCCTGTGAGCTGCCTTACGGTTACTGAAACCCCCACCAGGTGGAAGAACTTAACTACACCATGGCCAGACTGTAGCCATGACATACGCTGCCTCAGTTCCAACAATTTGCCTCAAAAAATGGAGAGAAATGGACCCTGAAACTGAAGATTATGCCTAAAACAACCGAGATGATGCTGGTCAGATCACCAACGCCCAATTTCCAGATGACTGTTGGCGCTGACTGTGCTTTTGTGTGCAGGTAGCTCTCTGCGTCAGTAAAAGCTCTTGCCCACTGACTGTCAGTCAGGAGGCGTTGGCCTTTGGACACATGCCTGCCCTCCCTCCTCCCTGGATGCTGGCATCCAGAACAAAGCAAACTTCCTTCCCACCAACTTGGCCTCTTTACTGGCTTTTGGGCAGCAGCAGCCAGACTGCAGTTTCAGTAACAGTTCCACAACATTTTCATCACCCAAAAAAGATATGTTTTACCTGTTAAGCAATCACCCCCATACCTCTCTATTCATAACCCCTGGCAACCACCAATCTGTTTCCAGTCTCTATGGATTTACCTATTCTGGATATTTCATTTAAAAGAATCATATAATATGCAGCATTTTGTTTCTAGCTCTTTTTACCTAACATAGTTATTTTCAAGATTTACCCATATTGTTGCATATATGAGTACTGTATTCCTTTATATGGCTAAATAATATTTCATGTATTCATCCACTGACATACATTGAGGTTGTGCCCTACTATTTAACTGTTGGGCTTTCTAGGTGGTGTTAGTGCCACCCACTCTAGAACTCTCGCCTGGAAAATCCCATGGACTGAAGAGCCTGGTGAGCTGCAGTCCATGGGGTCGCGAACAGGCGGACACGACTGAGCGACTTCACTTTCACTTTTCACCTTCATGCATTGGAGAAGGAAATGGCAACCCACTCCAGTGTTCTTGCCTGGAGAATCCCAGGGACGGGGGAGCGTGGTGGGCTGCCGTCTCTGGGGTCGCACAGAGTCAGACACGACTGAAGCGACTTAGCAGCAGCAGCAGTGCCGATGCAGGAGAGATGAGAGGCATGGGTTCAGTCCCTGGGTCAGGGAGATCCCCTGGAGAAGGGCGTGGCAACCCACTCCAGTATTCTTGCCTGAACGGAGCCTGGCACCTACAGTCCATGGGGTGGTAGAGAGTGGGACACGACGGAGCGACTGAGCACACACACGTCTAACTACTGTGAATGGTGCCCCTGTGAACACTTCTGCACAGTATTTGTTTGAGTGCCCATTCTCTTTTGTTTGGGATACTGTCTAGGAGTAGAGTTGCTGGGCATGGTAATTCTGTGTTTAGCTTTCTGAAGAATCTCAAACTGTTTTACACAATGGTGCCTCATTTTACACTCCCACCAGCAATGTACAAGTTTCTAATTTATCCACATCCTCAGCAACACTTGTTATTTTCCAGGTTTTTTTTGTTGTTGTTACTAGATTTCTTTTATTGATTTGAAGTAGTTTCTTGTATAGTCTAGACATTAACTCATTATCAATTTCAGGGTTGTACAGTTCTTCTATCATTTGTATGAAAAATTTGTCCGTGTTGTCCTTAGTTGAAAAAAATATTTCGATAAAAACAAATTCACCAGGACTTCCCATGTGATCCAGTGGTTAGGAATCCGCCTTCCAGTGCGGGGATGCAGGTTTGATCCCTGGTCAGGGAATTAAGATCACATATGCCACAGAGCAACTAAGCCCATGAGTCACAAACAGAGCACCCACGTGCCGCAACTGCTGAGGCCTGCAGGCTGTGGAGCCCGTGCGCCACAGTGAAAGCGCCTGTGACCCAGCAGAGATCCCGAGGGCCACAGCTACGATGCAGCGCAGCCAAATAAAGAAATGTATTTAAACTGTTAAAAAACTAATTCGCCAATATTTTACCTGATGATCTGTGATCTGCTAAATTTTTATCCATAAATGTTATTTTATCTTTCATATTTGTCTTTAATTCATAGGGCATATACTTCTCTTTTTCACTGATTTTTGGTATTACTTTCATCATATACTAAATTCCATATACACTGAGGTCTATCTCTGAATTTATTTTCTTCCATTGGTCTATTGTCTGTACCACACTATTTTTTAAAAAATTATGCTTTAGGGAATTCCCTGGAGGTCCATTGCTTAAGACTCTGCATGTTCACTGACTGTGTGGGTTCAATCCCTTATCAGGGAACTAAGATCCCACAAGCTGCACAGCACAGCTAAATTAATTAATTGATTAAGTTGAATAGGGCTTTATAGGATGTCTTGATATCTAATAGGGCATATTTCCCCTTTTAACTGTTGTCTTTTTAAAAGTGATTGACAATTGGACCTCATTCTTTCATATACACTTTTATAATTTACAAATACTGATAGTTTTATCTCTTATCTTATACCTCTTGTTTCTTTTAAACTCTTAAACTCCATTTACCAGCATCTTCAATACCAGCAATATATTAGAGGCAGCCTTGTTTGATTACCGAAGGAATTTATCCACAGTTTCCCCATTAAGTATAATGTTTGCTTTAAGTTTTTGATATATTACCTTTACTAGGTCAAAATGTCTCCTTCTGTTCCTAATTTGTTAGAGTTTTTATTTTCTAAAATCACAGATAGGTAATAGGTATTAAATTTTGCTAACTGCTTTTTTGTATTAACTGAGATATTGCTATGATTTCCTCCTTTTATTCAGTTCAGTTCAGTCACTCAGCAGTGTACGACTCTTTGCAACTGCATGGACTGCAGCACGCCAGGCCTCCCTGTCCATCACCAGCTCCCGGAGCTTGCTCAAACTCATGTCCATTGAGTTGGTGATGCCATCCAACCACCTCATCCTCTGTCGTCCCCTTCTCCTCCTGCCCTCAATCTTTCCCAGCATCAGGGTCTTTTCAGATGAGTCAGCTCTTCGCATCAGGTGGTCAGAGTATTGGAGCTTCAGCCTTAGCATCAGTCCTTCCAATGAATATTCGGGACTGATTTTTTTTTTTTTTAAGGATTGACTGGTTTGATCTCCTTGCAGTCCAAGGGACCCTCAAGAGTCTTCTCCAACACCACAGTTCAAAAGCATCAATTCTTCTGCACTCAGCTTTCTTTATAGTCCAACTCTCACATCCATACATGACCACTGGAAAAACCATAGCCTTGACTAGATGGACCTTTATTGACAAAGTAATGTCTCTGCTTTTTAATATGCTGTCTAGGTTGGTCATAACTTTCCTTCCAAAGAGTTTTAATTTAGTTTCATCTTTTAATTTCATGGCTGTAATCTTTTATTACTTTTTATTACTGTGTTTAATTAAGCTGATTGATTTTCTGATACTCAACTATCCTTGAATTTCTTTTACAAATTCTACTTGATCATAACATATTAACATATTGTTAAATTTGGTTAAATTATATTTAGGATTTCGTGTTTAGTTTCATGTGAGACAGACCTATAATTTTGTTTAATATAATCTTTTCTTTTAAAATAAACCAGCTTAGGGACAATTATGTTTTTGTTTTTGCTTATCTCTATTCTCAGGTTTTCCACAGTGTAACTGAAATGCATCTATCAAATGCTTTTCTTAAAAAGTCATCCAGTCAGCCTACCAGTCTTCCCTCTTTTCCTAATTTCTGAAATTACTTGTATCAGATAAGAATTAACTATTCTTCAAATTTCAATAGAATTCATCTGAAAAGCCATCTGGGACCTGAGATTTGAGAAGGTAGACCTTCACCATTTACATTTTTAAATGTTGATTCTTTTATTTTGCCTATGATGTGGATTCGCCTGTGGGCTTATCTTCATCCCTTTACTGCCTAGCTTGACTGGCCTCATCATTCCTGTTCTCTGCTCCTACCTCTTGGACTGTCAAAATAAATCTGCTTACTGCCTCCCTCATTAGTCCTCCCCTCTCCTACACAGATTTTGGAATACTTTAATCTTCATCCTTTACTGAACTCTGTTTCTAGGTGCACATCTTGACCATTTAAAAAAATTTTCTGTGTGAGGACCTGAGCCTACATACCGGGTGGTCAGAGTGCATGGCTGAGCCCTGACTAGCCTCTCAGAGACAGGGCTAGACTGCAGATCTCTTCAAGAAAATTAGAGATGCCAAGGGAACACTTCATACAAATATGGGCACAATAAAGGACAGAAATGGTATGGACCTAACAGAAGCAGATGATATTAAGAAGAGGTGGCAAGAATACACAGAAGAACTGTACAAAAAAGATCCTCATGACCCAGATAACCACAATGGTGTGATCACTCACACTCACCTAGAGCCAGACATCCTGGAATGAGAAGTCAAGTGGGCCTTAGAAAGCGTCATTACAAACAAAGCTAGTGGAGGTGATGAAATTCCAGTTGAGCTATTTCAAATGCTAAAAGATGATGCTATTAAAGTGCTGCACTCAATATGCCAGCAAATTTGGAAAACTCAGCAGTGACCACAGAACTGGAAAAGGTCAGATTTCATTCCAATCCCAAAGAAAGGTAATGCTAAAGAATGCTCAAACTACCACACAATTGCACTCATGTCACACAGTAGCAAAGTAATGTTCAAAATGCTCCCAAGCTAGGCTTCAACGGTACATGAACTGAGAACCTCCAGCTGTTCAAGCTGGATTTAGAAAAGGCAGAGGAACCAGAGATCAAATTGCCAACAATGTTGGATCATACAAAAAGCAAGATAATTCAAAAAAAAGTCTACTTCTGCTTTATTGACTATGCCAAAGCCTTCGACTGTGTGGATCACAACAAACCGTGGAACATTCTTCAAAAGATGGGAATACCATATCATCTTACCTGCCTCCTGAGAAACCTGTACGCAGGTCAAGAAGCAACAGTTAGAACCGGACATGGAACAACAGACTGGTTCCAAACTGGGAAAGAGTACGACAAGGCTGTATATTGTCTCCCTACTTGTTTAACTTATATGCAGAGTACATCATGTGAAATGCTGGGCTGGATGAAGCACAAGCTGGAATCAAGCCTGCTGGGAGAAATATCAATAACCTCAGATAAGCAGATAACACCACCCTTATGGCAGAAAATAAAGAGGAACTGAAGAGCCTCTTGATGAAAGTGAAAGAGGAGAGTGAAAATGCTGGCTTAAAACTCAGCATCCAAAAAACTAAAATCATAGCATCCAGTCCCATCACTTAATGGCAAATAGATGGGGAATGGAAAACAATGGAAACAGTGACAGACTTTATTTTCTTGGGCTCCAAAATCACTGCAGATGGTGACTGCAGACATGAAATTAAAAGATGCTTGCTCCCTCGAAGAAAATCTATAACCAACCTAGACAGCATGTTAAAAAGCAGATACATTACTTTGCCAGAAAAGGTCCATCTAGTCAAAGCTATGGTTTTTCCAGTAGTCATGGATGGATGTGAGAGTTGGACCATAAAGAAGGCTGAGTGCTGAAGAATTGATGCTTTTGAATGGTGGTGTTGGAGAAGACTCTTGAGGGTCCCTTGGACTGCAAGGAGATCAAACCAGTCAATCCTAAAAAAAAAAAATCAGTCCTGAATATTCATTGGAAGGACTGATGCTGAGACTGAAGCTTCAATACTTTGACACACCTGATGTGAAGAACCTGACTCATTGAAAAAGACCCTGATGCTGGGAAAGACTGAAGGCAGGAGGAGAAGGGGACAACAGAGGATGAGATGGTTGGATGGCATCACTGACTCCATGGACATGAGTTTGACCAGGCTCTGGGAGTTGGTGATGGGTGCTACAGTCCCTGGGGTTGCAAAGAGTCGTACACTACTGCGCGACGGAAGTGAACTGAACCAGAGATAGGACCTTGGTTTTGCTACTCTGCTGGCCTTACCAAAAGCCCCCTGAGAGGGCCTGCTCTCACTACCTGGTCTAAAATAAGGCTTTCCTACCTCATTTCTCTGTCACAATACATGCTGCTTGTTTCCTCCGTAATTCCTTTCACAATGTGTAGTTGTCTTGTGTGTTTATTATCTGTCTCCTCCCACCGCAACTAGCATAGATGCTCCGGAGGGCAGCATGTGTCCACCCTTGTAGACTGCTGTGTCATCAGGGCTGCCTTAGTGAAACGCCAACACAGAGCAAGCGCTCAGTAAATACTGAATGAACGAAAAACTCAAGAGACACATTTCTGAAGGATTTTTGGATAATTGTGAGTCTTGCTATCTATACTGTTTTTCCCTTGAATCAAATTACAGAGAGCCATGCACTCGATACGGTGTTTCCGTGTCTCACTGAATCGCCTTTTCTGAAGTGTGCTTTAGTACTGTGCCTCCAGCTTTCTTTTACCAGTGATTACAATGGTCGACACAGGAGAATATCTTTGTATTTTTTTTAATTTATTTATTTGGCTATGCTGGGTCTTAGTTTCAGCATGCAGGATCTTTAGTTTCGGCATGGCATGTGGGATCTAGTTCCTTGATCAGGGATCGAACCTGGGCTGCCTACATTGGGAGCGTAGTCTTAGCCTCTGGACCACTGGGAATGTCCCTCTTTGTATTTAAAGTACGGATGTTGTCAAGGACATTTTCAACTATATTACATACCTCTCATGAAATATACCTATAGGAAAATTCTTTCTTAGGATAAAAGTGTCATAAACAATGGGTTTGTTTTTATTTTATGCTCACTGAATCTTTTTAAAAAATAATTTTCAGCATTCTATTTTTAAAAACATCTTTATTTATTTATTTTTGGCTGTACTGGGTCTTCCTTGCTTTGCTCTGGCTCTCTAGGTGTGGCACGCAGGGGCTACTCTTGTTGCAGTGCACAGACTTCTCCTTGCGGCGGCTTCTCTCCTGGCAGAGTGCAGGCCGGCGCACAGGCTGCAGAAGTGCAGCACGTGCTCGGTGGGCGCAGGCGCGGGCGCCAGAGCAGGGCAGTGCTTGTGGCGCACAAACGTAGTCGTCCCGAGACATGCGGGCTCTCCCCAGAGCAGGGCGCGACCCTGCATGGCAGGCGGATGCTCATCCACCACTACCAAGGAAGTCCCATCACTACATCTTGAAACTGAGCATGTTTCCTTCTCTGCTTTGGCCTCAGGAAACTCAGGGCTATACTTTCAGCTGCTGTGTAGGTCTGTATGAGATTCTTTTCTGTGAGCTGATTTTTTGTTTCGTTCTCTTTTACCCACCCTAGTTCTCTGTCCTGAATACCTCACTTATTCATTTTATAGTAGGAGTTTCTCCTTTCTTTTTTTTTTTTTTAATTTCTTGACAGAAGAGAGGAGTTTCTCCTTTCTTGAGCACTTAATATGTGCAAGGCAGTTTACATACATCATCCATTTAATCTTCACAGCAAGCCATGAGATCCGGCCGTTGTCTGGCCTTGACGTGTGAGGAGACGAGGTTAGTAGTTGAACTCTCTGACTCCAGGTCACACGGCCCGTGAGTAGAGAGCCTTGGCCTCAAGTCCATGCTCCACCTGCTGTCCAGATGGCTGACATGATGGTCTGCGAGCTTCCTGCACAGAATTACCCAGGATGCTTGTTAAGATGCAGGTTCCTGGGCACCATCCCCACCGCACTACATAAGAACCTCTTGGAGCTTTGAGAGGGCCCAGCTGTCTGCATGTAACAGGTGCCCCAAGTGAGTCTTGCTGCCAGAAGCCGGAGGGCCCCTGTGCTGGCAGGCATCACGTGCCCTGTGTCTGCCGAGGTGCGCTGCATGCACCTCCTCTAACGCTGTTTCCCCCGCCACACAGCTGCCGCTCTTTGTGAAACCTCAGGTCTGTCACACTGCTCACCTGTGTTGCGTGTAGACATACGTGTGCATTTGTCATTAATCATCTGCCTATTTTTTTCTTCTTTCGGCAGCACCATACAGCTTGCAGGATCGTAGTTCCCTGACCAGGGGTTGAACTTGCACCCTCGGCAGTGAAAGTACAGAATCCTAACCCTGAACTGCGGGGGGATTCCCTGCCTGTCTCTCCTTTGGTTAATTTCCTGAAGGATATAGTTCCCCAAAGTATCCAGCATTTTTTAGCCCAGCCAGAAGTTCTAAGGCGATGTGTTTGCTGCAGAGATGACCCTCCTATTCATAGGTCTAAGGGAGAGAAGCACGCGAGTGCAGGGCTGTGCTCAGAGGGAAGGGGTGAGGTGAGGGAAGGGGTGATGTGCGGTTTCTGCACAGCACTGGATTCACACAGGAAGCGCAGGTTCACCTACAGGCCGGGGGCACTGCCCTCCAGTTGCTCTCAGAGGGAAAGACAGTCGGTCAGTCCAGTGGTGAGTACCGAAGGACACCTAACAGGAACATGCAAACCTCCACCAAAGGAGGAGCCCCTGGGCTGGCCTTAGTGAAAGCGGAGGGCTGCCCTGGTGGAGGCGGGCAGGCATCCCAGGCCTATGAGCATGAGAAAACCTGAGGCTCAGGCCTCGCAGGAATGGGAATGGTCAGCCCTACCTGAGCATGTGAGCTTGAGTGGAGGAGCACTTCTTGGGAGTCACCCTGCAACCACTAGCTGTGAGCTGCAGATGGGTAAGGACCTGTATTCAATCTTTCCTAACATTTCATGTCACACTGCCACCCAACCTTTTAGTGTTGTGGGCTGGTGTATTCCGAAGTTAAGACTTGGTGAGATTAGGAAGGTTCGTTCCTGCTCTGTGTAGAGAGGAGATTTAATAGGGGTTGTTATGAGCCCTCTGACACATGGCTGACCCGCTTTCTCTCCTTAGAGTAACTGGGTGGCTCAGCACGTCCTGTCCCAGAATGCCGGGCGTGAGCAGAGGCACCCAGGCCTCGCCAGGGGGCCCAGCGCTGCAGCCGCCCCCGTGGTCTGACCAGGGCCTGTCTGGCTGTTGCAGTGCAGGCCACGTGGATGGCCTACGACATGGTGGTGATGCGCACCAACCCCGCGCTGGCGGAGTCCATGCGGCGGCTGGAGGACGCCTTCCTCAACTGCAAGGAGGAGATGGAGAAGAAGTGGCAGGAGCTGCTCAGTGAAGCCAAGCGCGCGCAGTAGGCCCCCGGGCGGAGCCGCAGCGACCCCAACTCACGGCCTGGGCACAGAGCTTGTTTCTCAATAAACTTATTTTCAAGCACCTCAGGATCCTTTCTGTCTCACCCAGCTGCATTCAGGCCCTGTGAGCAGCACATGAGACGGGCGAGACGCAGATGCTCTGATGAAGCAGAGGCCTCAGTGCTAGTGGTGCTGAACTGAGAACGAGAGACCAGAAAAGGAGCCAGACAGGCGGGACACGGGCGGTATTCAGGCGGGTTTATTTGCCTTCCCACAGTGAGTTCCAAAGCGGCTGGGGAGAACGTCGTTACTCAGCTGCATGTCTGGGGCGCTGTGCTGGGCACTCGGGTGTGCCCCTACGTTCTCATGGCCCCATTTCAGACAGGAAAAGCCATGGTAGATGTCTCACCCACACGGTGAATGAGGGGCTGGTGGAAAGGGGGGCAGGCTCCTGCAGGGGCTGAACCAGAGGGAGAGACTGCACCAAGCTGCAGAGGGGTATGAGCTGAGTGGTCCTGGCCGGCCTGGGCGAGGGTCTGGGCAGGGATTACAGCCAGCAGGACACTCACAGACAAGGGTTCTCAGCCCTGAGGTCAATTAGACAAAAGAGGGCTTCAGAGCTGTTCCAAGATAGAACCAGCCAGACTCTGGAGGCCTCAGGCCAGGTAGAAAGCCCTGGGGACTCCTCTGGTCTCCCTTCTCACCCCCTTGAGTGCTCCTTGCCTGGCCTGGAGCCCCCGGGTCGGGTCAGGCAGTAGGGTGATACTGTGAGAGGGGCTCTGCCCCGGGGGACGGATGGGTGAGTGGGCTGAGGCCCCAGGCAGCCAGGGAAGGGTTAAACAGGAAGCAGCTTGGGCCCGGTGGGAGGTAAGATGCCAGCAACCAGCTCCCAGGCACTGGGGGCCGGGGCTCTGAGGTGGAGCAGGCATAGAGGAAGGGGGGCTGGAAGGGGGAGTCAGGAGGCTCATTAGAACAGAAAAGGAAAGTCGTCCCAGGAACAGCAACAGAATGTTCTGCACTGCGGCCTCCTCCCAGGGTGCCTCCTGCCTGTCAGACCTGCCCCAAGGTCTCCCAGGAGAGCAGCCAGTCAGAGGGCAGTCTGCAGTGGGCCCCTGGCAGGAAGAGTCAGGGTGAACGGGCAGAGGACCCCTTTGGTCCCCAGGGGGAAAGGCTGCAGCTCCTTGGCCTGGAACTGGGCGGTCCCCTCGGAGACGGTGAAGGTGGCTGTGACTTGGTGGTTGAGGCAGTAGATCGTGTTGCCCAGCACAGCGCAGCGCAGCGGGGCAGGGGCGGGCAGTGGCAAGGAGGCAGCCCGGCTCCAGGAGCTCGTCACGGGGTTGTAGCGCATCACGGCGGCGCCCACGCCCCGCAGAAGGTCGAAGCGGTACAGGAAGCCCCCCAAAGCCACCATGTCGCTGGACCGCCGGTGGCTGGCACTGTAGGGGCACTCATCCCACACATCCTTCGTGGGCCGGTACCTGAGCAGCCGGTGGAAGAGATGGCCCCCGGTGACGTAGATGTCCCCCTGGCAGGCCACAGCGTCGTGAGCCACGGGGAAGGCGCCCGCAGGGAGGGGCGCGCGGGGGCTCCAGGCGTCCGCACGCGGGTCGTAGCACTCCATGCTGTACAGGCACTCGCCCCCGATGGCGTAGAGCAGCCCGTCCAGCGCCACTAGTTTGAGCTGGGCGCGCGCCTGCTGCATGGGCCGCACCTGGCTCCAGATGTTGGTCAGAGGGTTGTAGCAGAACACCTCGTTGGAGCAGACAGCCTCGGCGCCAGACCCGCGGATGCCCCCCGCCAGGAACAGGTAGTTGTGCAGAGTGCAGAGGCCGCAGCCGCGCAGCGGGGCCTCCTGGGGCACCTTGGTCAGGGGCCGCCAGGAGTTCTCTCCGGGGTGGAACACGTGCAGGTATGCGGGGGGAGGCAGGGCCGCGGGCCCCACGGCAAGAGCCTCCGCCGCAGGGGAGTCCCGTGTGAGCCCAGAGCGGCTTGCCCTGTAGAGGCCCGGCAGCACCAGGGCCCCCAGCACTGCCGGGCCACGGCCGGTGCGCAGGCTCACGATGCGCTCCCGGTCAGCCCCACTCAGCTGCCGGTAGAGGCTGGGGTGTCTCAGCACGTGAAGCAGGTTGTCGCTCATCCAGGCATAGGTTTCCTGGGCCAAGTCAGGGTCCCCGTGCTGCTGGGCAAAGGCCAGTGCCTCCAGGCAACTGCCCAGGTCCAGCCATCGCGGCAGAGCCACCACGGAGGCCCTGGACTTTCGGGGCCCCTCTGCCACCCCCCAGCCTCCTGGCCTCTGCAGAAACATCATGAGTTTCCGGGTGTCCTCCTGCTTCTCCCCGAGGCCCTGCCCGTGGCCTGAAGGGCGGGGCCCTGCCCCCGGTGCCGCCCGGCTGGCCTCCTGCTTGGGGCTCTGGGACATTTCACACAAGCTGTGTTTCCGGGGCCACGGGACTGGCTGGGGGTCCCGCCTTGTAGCCGGAGAGGGTGAAGAGCCAAGCTGGGTCTGCTCCGGGGGCGGCGAAGGGGCCATGGGCTCTGTGGCTCCCCACAGCAGTGAGTCCGGATATTTCTCCTCGGTTCTGTCCCCTCTCGGGCCTGAGGGGGTGCCTGCAGCGGCAGCCCCCTCGGTCTCAGCGTGACTCTGCTGTGGCCGGGCTCCAGCCTCCTCCAGGCCCCCTGGACCCGCCCTTGTGGCCAGCTCCTCTGAGCCATGCCTGTCCTCCTCTGGGGGAGAAGCCAACTCTGTGTTCTCAGAGGGTGAGGCCACGCCCAGATGGCTGGGGCCCTCCAGAGCGGCCCTCGGGGCTCTCCCTTGGGGCCTCTCTGGCCTGGGAAAGGGGTGACTCCTGAGAACCATCGAAATAAGGTTTCCCCAGCTGGTTGAGAGCTGCCCCTGCTGATGGTCCTTGCAGAGAACCACACTGGGCTCCCGAGATGCAAGCCTTGATCCGCTAGCAGGCACGGGGGCTGCAGCTGCGGCAGGGGCAGCGGATGGTGCTGGAGGAGGGGCACCTGTCGGGGCAGGGGTCGGCGCTGGGGAGGACCCCGCAGCAGGACTCTGGCTCACTCTGAGGGGCAAAGAGTCTGAAGGAGAGGAGATGGGAGGAGTCGGAGCTCCAGGTATGAGACTGGGGTGGGCGTGTGCTGCAGGTGGGGACCCTGGGGGTGGGAGGGGTTTAGGGGTGCACAGCGGGGTCGTGGCCGAGGAACTAGGGGAGGAGATGCAGCTGCAAATGTCTGCAGAACCACAGGCCACCTGGCCTTGCAGGGACCCTCTCCCTTCTCTAATGCCGTGGCCCCCTTGCTCCTTTGTCCCTCCTTTGTCTTCTGAACTGAAGAAAACATGATCTCCAGAACCACTGGCCCGAGCCCATCCCACAGTGCAGGCCTCCGCGGGCCTCTGCACGAGAGACAAGGAGGGGTGTCCCCCCTGCGGCCCCTCTGGTGATAGGCTCACAGGGCCCAGGGCCTGGCTGAAGCTCCCGGTGACCAGGACCTCCCTCCTCACCCAGGGCCAGCCCTCCATGGCAGCTGGGGGCTCCTGGGACTCCCTGGGGGCCAGAGTCTCAGCCTCCTTGTTCTTACCAGCTGTGGCTCCCGAGTCCAGAGCTAGGCCTCCGGCGGCTTGGGGGCCGCTCTCCCCAAGCCCCCTCTCTGAGACACCCATCAAGGGCCTAGTCTGCAGGCTGCACAATGGGGGCGGCTCCTGGGGGAACAGGAGCCCCTGGGAGCCTGCGGGCAGGCTGCTGGCTGCACCCACAGCATCCCACACGCTCACCACAGAGCCCAGAGACAGGGCGTCCAGCTTTCGCCGGCGACAGCCGCTCCGTCCTGAGTCCACCTGCCCCCACCGGCTGCTGGGGCTCTGCCCCCTCGAGGCAGGTGACCCCCGCCCTTGTTGCCAGGGGCGACTGTCCCGACCTACCCTGTGGGCGGGGGCCTTGCCTCGGACACCCCCTGCCTCCCCCCACACCTCCACTTCTTTGCCAGGATCCCGGGGGGTGAAGTGTATCAGGAGGGGTGCAGATGACCCTTCACCTTTGCTCCCACACGGGAGAGCAGAGCCTGACCTGTGAGCCTCCTTCCCTTTACGTCGGAGGGTTTCAGGGGGTCCCAAGGCCCCTCCACTGGCCCCCTCCCCCGCTGGCGTCTTAAGGGGAGAGGAGGCTGCGGCAGCCAGACTCCCGCCGCCCAGGGGCTCCTGATCCTGGGCGCCCGCTGCAGCTGGACTCCCCTGGCCACGTCCTGGAGGGCCTGGCTTTCCGGGCACCGAGCTGTGACCCTCAACAGCGCCACTGACCTTGTGCTCCGCGGGTAGGGCTGGCCCAGCTGCTTCCACCTGCGAAGGGCGGAGGGCTGTGGATGCCGGTGCCGCAGCCTCCTGGTCCTGCGCGGAGCCAAACCAGTGCAGAGCCAGCGCCGTGGCGGCCACCACGGCCAGGGCCAGCAGGGTCAGTGCGGCGCCCTCCCAGTCTTCGTCCATGTCCCCATCCCAACCCCAGGCGAGGCCGCCAGCCTCTGAGGCGCTCTGGGCCATGGTCTGGGCCGCCGACCCGGGGAGAGGCGCCGGGCAGCAGGCTGGGAGCTACGTGCTACGCAACACTCGTGCTTCAGGCCGGATGCCGCCCCGGTGCCGCACAGATGGGCCCGCGACGTGCCCCGCCCAGAGGGCTGCCTGGCTAAGGAGGCTGTGCCGAGGGTGGGCCTTCGTCGAGCGGGGGTCAACACACCCCCCTGCAGCTCCAGGAGCTCGGGCCTCCCCACCCCCGCCCCGCCCCTGCCCCTCCCTCTTTCTGCAGGTCCAGGGGCGGATGGCAGTGCCCCGGCAGCCCAGCCACGCGTTCTGCCCAACAGACCCTCACCCCGGGTCCCTCCGCTGAGCTCGGGCCAGTCTCGGGGGCTCTGCCAGGGAAGAGTTACCCACAGGGAGATGTTATCTGTAGCTGCAGCAACACGATGAGGCCCTGATGAAGTTACCAGGAACCCGAGAAGACCGTTCCATTCTGCAGGAGTGGGGGCGTCTCCCTGAGGAGAGGGATGGGGTGGTGGTCCTGACCCCCGAGCTCGGTTCACACGCAGATGGGCAGCGGGGAGGGACGCAGGCGTGAAGCCATGGCCCCCTCCTGGGGACAGGGTACTCAGGAGAGTGGCTCTCGGTCCCCTCCATCCAGCTGCCTCTGGACCCTCTCGACCCTGAGTTCAGAGATGGGACCGTTGTCAAAAGGCATCGGAGAAGGCAATGGCACCCCACTCCAGTACTCTTGCCTGGAAAATCCCATGGACGGAGGAGCCTGGTAGGCTGCAGTCCATGGGGTCATTAAGAGCTGGACAGGACTGAGCAAATTCACTTTCACTTTTCACTTTCATGCATTGGAGAAGGAAATGGCAACCCAGTCCAGTGTTCTTGCCTGGAGAATCCCAGGGATGGGGGAGCCTGGTGGGCTGCCGTCTATGGGATCGCACAGATTCGGACATGACTGAAGCGACTTAGCAGCAGCAGCAGCAGCAAGCCATCAAGAGTAATGAGTGGACAAAGTAAGGAAGATCCAAAAGTTGTGTTTTCCTCTTTATTGGCCTGGTTCATCGCAACCTTCCAGAGCCTCCTGGGCTCTCTGGGCCATCTCGACTGCCAGAGGTCCCTCTGGCCAGCCCTGGAGCCTCCAGGACCCCACTCCGGCCCCAGCGCCCCATCAGCCTGGTCTCTCCAGCGTCCTCTCACCGCGCCCCTCCCTCCTCTCCAGGACTCAGGCCCCCTGCAGCACGTGGCTGCTCAGGGCACAAGGCTTGTCTCCTCCATCTGTTCCTCTCTTCAGCCAAGGAGTAAATCTCAGGACAGGTGCCAGCTGGGGCCAGACATGGAAAGAGCCTGGAGCTCCTGGGACAAAGGGAGACACCTCGTGACAAGTGCTTGTTCGTTGCTGGGAGCAGAGGACTCTCCCTAACTCAGGTGGCGAGAGGGCCAAGGCCTGTCCCTGGCACCCCGCCCGGGCCCTGCTGAGCCTCAGGTGTCTCACCCACCCGTGCTCTCCCACCCCCCCCCACCCCAGGCGTATTAAGTGACAGTCAGAGGGAGCAAGGGGCCCTGCCTTAAGGTGGACCTCAGGCAGGGGGACGGTCTTCTGGGTGCCACCCTCATTCTCTGTCCTGGCCCCAGGCTCTGTGTCTGGGTTAAGTTTGGGGTCCAACGACCTTGCAAAGATGGAGATGATGCCCGTGTCTGCACCTCAGTACAGGCCATGCAGTACCCACCAGACCTCTCCACCCAGCACCGGAAGACCGTGCCATCGTCTGAGCACCAGGCTGCGGTCAGAGAGCAGACGTGTCCACCAGGGGTGCCTTAGGACACCAGCTTCACGAGATGCTGAGGCCTGGGACAGGTCCCAGAGGCACAGCTGGCCGAGGAAGGGTCCAGGCCCCTCCCCTGAGGAAAGGAAACACCTGACTTTTGAAAACCCAGATGGAGGCAAGCCCTGCCCTGCAAGGAGAAACTCCCTGTGGGAAAGTGCCTGGAGACATGTCACCTTCCACACAGTGGAAGTATTGCCCTCTTATCTTTCCAGAGACAGTAGAGACGCAGCACAGCTGGCAAGGTGACAGAGCTTCAGAAGCATGCGGGGTCACCACAGAAACTGTGGCGATGCGCAACTGTTCTGGTTGTGCCATCACGGCTTAACTAGCACAGATTCCCATCGAGGCAAAAATAAAGATCAAGGAAATGGGCCCCAGGCAAGTCTGGCCTGCAGTGGCCTCCTTAGAGCTCTGTTCCTCATCGCCTCTGCGGCAGGACCCCTGACCTAGTCCCTCCAAGGAATAGAGGGACTTGGGCCTATGGACCCAGAGAGCCTATTTCCTCAGAAATGACACAAAACAGGGATGGAGGCAGTCATCTGCCTGCCAATGGACACTGAGGGCCTGAGAAGTGGGGACGTCCATCCCCATGGGAGCTGATCCGTGGCAGCGCCCAGGAAGACCCCCCCACTGCTGGGTCACGGAGCCCAGAGCACGCTGGATGGCACCCGGCACAGAAGCACATGACGCCTTTCTGAAACGTGTGCTGGAGGAAAGCCTGGTGAGATGGGGGCATAACTCCACGGCAGAGCCAACTGCAGATGGGCAGCTGACAGAAAGAAGGCAGTAGAGAGCAGCAAGCTCCACTAAATGCAGGGTTTTTCTATTATTGGACTTTTTTAAAGTCAAGAAAGATCATTTAATCAGAGATGATATAAACCAAAGAATATTATATGCATGCATGCGTGCGAAGTCGTTTCTGACGCTTTGTGACCTGATAGACTGTTGCCTGCCAGGCTCCTCTATCCACGGGATTCTCTAGGCAAGAACACTGAACTGAGCTGCCACTCCCTTCTCCAGGGGATCTTCCCGACCCAGGGATAGAACCTGTGTCTCTTATGTCCCCTAATTGGCAGGCAGGTTCTTTAACACCAGTGCCACCTGGGAAGCCCATAATATCCTATATGTTTATGTTAAGAGTATATACATATAAATAAATCTAGAATAACATTTAAGGCTTAGAAAATATAAATCTAAGATTTAACAGTCATACCAAACAGGGTATACCTCTTAAGGAATCTATCTGAGTGGGGGAAATATTTATGCAAAAATAAAATAAAAGATAACACAATGTTACTTGTAATGGAAAAACTTAAACACATAAGCATTCAACAATATGAGAATGATGAAGAGCACATGTGTTTCCACACAACTTTTTTTTTCCAGGTCTGGGGGGAAAAAAAAATGCCCTTAGGATTTGATAGGGATTGCACTGGATCTGTAGACTGCCTCGGGCACTGCGGTCATTTTACCAATATTAATTCTTCTAATCAAGAACACATATCTTTCCATCTGTTTCTGTCAACTTTAATTTCCTTCATCAACATCTAGTTTTCACGGTACAGGTCTTTTGTCTCCTTGAAGATGAAAGTGAAGTCGCTCAGTTGTGTCCGACTCTTTGCGACCCCATGGACTGTACCTGCCAGGCTCCTCCATCTGTGGGATTCTCCAGGCAAGATTACTGGAGTGGGTTGCCATTTCCTTCTCCAGGGGATCTTCCCAACCCAGGGATCGAACTCGGGTCTCCTGCATCGCAGGCAGATGCTCTACTGTCTGAGCCACCACGGGGCTACTCTCAGGCATTTTATTCTCTTTGATGCAGTGGTAAATGGGATTGTTTCCCTAATTTCTCTTTCTTAGAGTTTGTTGTCAGTGTATAGAAGTGCAACAAACTCTGGTCAGAATGGCCACCATCAAAAAGTAAGGCTTCCCTGAGAGTCCAGTGGTTAAGAGTCTGCCTGCCAATGCAAGGTACATGGGTTCAATCCCTGGTCCAGGAAGATCCCACATGACACAGAGCAAGTAAGCCTGTGCACCATAACTACTGAGCCATGCTCCGCAGCAAGAGAAGCCTGAGCTCCATGTCAAAGAGCAGCCTCACACTAGAGAAAGCCCTCGCAGACCCAGAGCAGCCAGATATAAACAAATCTTTAAAAAAAAAAAAAAGTCCACAAGCGATAAATGCTGGAGAGGGTGAGAAGAGAGAACCCTCCTACACTGTTGATGGGAATGTAAATTCATGCAGCCACTATGGAGAAAAGTATGGAGGTGCCTTAACAAACTAAAAATAGAGCTACCATATGATCCTGCAATCCCACCCCCGGGCATATATCTGAAGAAAACTCTAAATCAAAAATATACATGCACCCTGATGTTCATAGGGCTTCCCTGGTGGCTCAGATGGTAAAGAATCTGCCTGCAATACGGGAGGCCTGGGTTTGATCTCTGGGTCAGGAAGATCCCCTGGAGAAAGGAATGGCTACCCACTCCAGTATTCTTGCCTGGAGAATCCCATAGAAAGAGGAGCCTGGTGGGCTACGGTCCATGGGGTCGCAAAGAGTCAGACGTGACTAAGCAACTATCACTTCACTTCACTCCACTTCTGATGTTCATGGCAGGCTTCCCAGGTGGCTCAGTGATAAAGAATCCACCTGCCGATGTAAGAGATGCAGATTCTTTCCCTATGTCAGGAAGATGTCCTGGAGAAGGCAGTGGCACCCACCCCAGTATTCTTGCCTGGGAAGCCCCTTGGACAGAGCAGCCTGGCGGGCTACAGTTCTTGGTGTCACAAAAGAGTCGGACATGACTTGTGACTAAACAGCAACAATGTTCATGGCAGCACTGTTTACAACCCCCAAGCCATGGAAGCAGCCTGAATGCCCATGACAGAGGGATGGATGAAAAAGACGTGGTGCACATATACAATGGAACACTACTGAGTCATGAAATGAATCAAATAATGTGATTTTCAGAAGCATGGATGAAGCTAAGGCGTTCCCTGGTGGACTAGCGCTTAGGAATGGGCGCTTTCATGCTGTGGCCCTTGTCAAGGAACTGGAATCCCGAGAGCTGTGCAACGTAGCCAAAAAAATAGGATGGACCTAGAGATGGTAATACTAAGTGAAGTAAACCACACAGAGAACGACAAATATCATATGACATTGCTCATATATGGGATCTTTATTTTAAAATGATGCAAATGAACTTACATATGAAACAGATTCTTCAATAGAGAAACTTCCAGTTACCAAAGGGGAAGGTGGGGGGTTAGGAGTTAGGGGTAATATATACACACCACTATACATAAAATAGATAAACAGCTGTACATATCAACTAACTCTATTGCATTTGCATTCCTTTTTATGCCTGTGTGCTAGCCCATGGCATGGAAGGGAGGCTCAGAGGGAGGGGATGTGTGTATACATAGGCTGATTCACAGTGTCACACAGCAAAAAACCAGCACAACACAGTGAATCGATTGTATTCCAACTCAGAATTAACTGGATAAGGAGGACCTGCTGTGCAGCACTGCAAGGAGATCCAACCAGTCCATCCTAAAGGAAATCAACCCTGACTATTCACTGGAAGGGCTGATGCTGAAGCTCCAATACTTTGGCCACCTGATGCGAAGAGCTGACTCACTGGAAAAGACCCTAATGTTAGGAAAGATTGAGGGCAGGAGAAGGGGACGACAGAGGACAAGATGGTTGGGTGGCATCACCAACTCAATGGACATGAGTCTGAGCAGGCTCCAGGAGCTGGTGATGGACAGGGAAGCCTGGCGTGCTGCGGTCCACAGGGCTGCAAAGAGTCAGACACGAGTGAGCGACTGAACCACCGTAGAGCATGCAAAGCTATACTCAGTATTCTGTAATAGCCAGTCAGGGAAAAGAAGCTGGAAAACATTCACACGTACGTCAGTGTAACCAAACACCTCTGCTGCACACCTGAAACTAACACAACATTGTAAATCAAGACACTTCAGTTCTTTTTCTTCGGGATGGTTTTGAACACACCTCCTGTACAATGCCAAGAACCTCCATCCACCGTTCTTCAGGTACTCTATCTATCACATCTAGTCCCTTGAATCCACTTATAACTTCCACTGTATAATTGTAAGGGATTTGATCCAGGTCATACCTGAATGGTCTAGTGGTTTTCCCTGCTTTCTTCAACTTAAGTCTGGATTTGCCAATAAGGAGCTCATGATTTGAGCCACAGTCAGCTCCCAGTCTTGTTTTTGCTGACTGTATTCAGTTCAGTTCAGTTCAGTCGCTCAGTCGTGTCCAACTCTTTGCGACCCCATGAATCACAGCACGCCAGGCCTCCCTGTCCATCACCAACTCCCGGAGTTCACCCAGACTCACGTCCATTGAGTCAGTGATGCCATCCAGCCATCTCATCCTCTGTCGTCCCCCTCTCCTCCTGCCCCCAATCCCTCCCAGCATCAGAGTCTTTTCCAATGAGTCAACTCTTTGCATGAGGTGGCCAAAGTACTGGAGTTTCAGCTTTAGCATCATTCCTTCCAAAGAAATCCCAGGGCTGATCTCCTTCAGAATGGACTGGTTGGATCTCCTTGCAGTCCAAGGGACTCTCAAGAGTCTTCTCCAACACCACAGTTCAAAGGCATCAATTCTTCAGCGCTCAGCCTTCTTCACAGTCCAACTCTCACATCCATACATGACCACTGGAAAAACCATAGCCTTGACTAGACGGACCTTTGTTGGCAAAGTAATGTCTCTGCTTTTGCATATGCTATCTAGGTTGGTCATAACTTTCCTTCCAAGGAGTAAGTGTCTTTTAATTTCATGGCTGCAGTCACCATCTGCAGTGATTTTGGAGCCCAGAAAAATAAAGTCTGACACTGTTTCCCCATCTATTTGCCATGAAGTGATGGGACTGGATGCCATGATCTTTCTTTTCTGAATGTTGAGCTTTAAGCCAACTTTTTCACTCTCCACTTTCACTTTCATCAAGAGGCTTTTGAGTTCCTCTTCACTTTCTGCCATAAGGGTGGTGTCATCTGCATATCTGAGGTTATTGATATTTCTCCCGGCAATCTTGATTCCAGCTTGTGCTTCTTCCAGCCCAGCGTTTCTCATGATGTACTCTGCATATAAGTTAAATAAGCAGGGTGACAATACACAGCCTTGATGTACTCCTTTTCCTATTTGGAACCAGTCTGTGTTCCATGTCCAGTTCTAACTGTTGCTTCCTGACCTGCATACAAATTTCTCAAGAGGCAGATCAGGTGGTCTGGTATTCCCATCTCTTTCAGAATTTTCCACAGTTTATTGTGATCTGACTGTATAGAGCTGTCCATCTTCGGCTGCAAAGAATATAATCAATTTGATTTTGGTGTTGACCATCTGGTGATGTCCATGTGTAGAGTCTTCTCTTGTGTTGTTGGAAGAGGGTGTTTGCTATGACCAGTGCATTCTCTTGGCAAAACTCTGTTAGCCTTTGCCCTGCTTCATTTTGTACTCCAAAGCCAAAATTGCCTATTACTCTGGATGTCTCTTGACTTCCTACTTTTGTATTCCAATCCCCTATGATGAAAAGGACATATTTTTTGGTGTTAGTTCTAGGTCTTGTGGGTCTTGATAGAACCATTCTAGTAGGGTAAACCACTAGACCATTCAGGTATGAGCTAAATCAAATCCCTTACAATTATACAGTGGAAGTGACAAATAGGTTCAAGGGACTAAATTTGTAGACAGAGGACCTGAAGAACTATGGACAGGGGTTCGTGACATTGTGCAGGAGCCAGTCATCAACACCATCTCCAAGAATAAGAAATGCAAAAAGGCAAAATGGCTGTCTGAGGAGGCCTTACAAATAGCTGAGAAGAGAAGAGAAGCTAAAGGCAAAGGAGAAAAGGAAAGATATATCCATTTGAATGCAGAGTTCCGAAGAATAGCAAGGAGAGATAAGAAAGCCTTCCTCAGAGATCAATGCACAGAAATAGAGGAAAATAATAGAATGGGAAAGACTAGAGATCTCTTCAAGAAAATTAGAGATACCAAGGGAACATTTCATGCAAAGATGGGCAAAAATAAAGGACAGAAATGGTATGGACCAAACAGGAGCAGAAGATATTAAGAAAAGGTGGCAAAAATACACAGAAGAACTGTACAAAAAAAGATCTTCATGACCCAGATAATCACGATGGTGTGATCACTCACCTAGAGCCTAGACATCTTGAGTGAGAAGTCAAGTGGGCCTTAGGAAGCATCACTACGAACAAAGCTAGTGGAGGTGATTCCAACTGAGCTATTTCAAACCCTGAAAGATGATGCTGTAAAAGTGCTACACTCAATATGCCAGCAAATTTGGAAAACTCGGCAGTGGGGAAAAAAAAACTCAGCAGTGGCCACAGGACTGGAAAACGTCAGTTGTCATTCCAATCCCAAAGGAAAAGGCAATGCCAAAGAATGTTCAAACTACCACACAATTGCACTCATCTCACATACCAGCAAAGTAATGCTCAAAATTCTCCAAGCTAGGCTTCAACAGTATGTGAACCGAGAAATTCCAGATATTCAAGCTGGATTTAGAAAAGACAGAGGAACCAGAGATCAAATTGCCAACATCCATAGGATCATAGAAAAAGCAAGAGAGTTCCAGAAAAACATCTACTTCTTCTGTCTTGACTACACCAAAGCCTTTGACTGTGTGGATCACAACAAACTGTGGAATATTCTTCAAGAAATGAGAATGCCAGACCCCCTCACCTGCCTCCTGAGAAATCTGTATGCAGTTCAAGAAGCAACAATTAGACCTGGATATGGAACAATGGGCTGGTTCCAAATTGGGAAAGGAATACAACAAGGCTATATATTGTCACCCTGCTTATTTAACTTCTATGCTGAGTACATCATGTGAAATGCTGGGCTAAATGAAGCATAAGCTGAAATCAAGATTGCAAGGAGAAATATCAATAACCTCAGATATGCAGATGACACCACCCTTGTGGCAGAAAGTGAAGAGGAACTGAAGAGCCTCTTGATGAAAGTGAAAGAGGAGAGTGAAAAAGTTGGCTTAAATTCAACATTCAAAAAACGAAGATCATTCCACTCAGTCCCATCACTTCATGGCAAATAGATGAGGAAACAATGGAAACAGTGACACACTTTATTTTCTTGAGCTCCAAAATCACTGCACATGGTGACTGCAGCCATGAAATTAAAAGACACTTGCTCCTTGGAAGAATACCTATGACAAACCTAGACAGCACATTACTTTGCTGAAAAGGTCCATCTAGTCAAGGCTATGGTTTTTCCAGTGGTCATGTATGGATGTGAGAGTTGGACCATAAAGAAAGCTGAGCATCGAAGAATTGATGCTTTTGAACTGTGGTGTTGGAGAAGACTCTTGGGAGTCCCTTGGACTGCAAGGAGATCCAACCAGTCCATCCTAAAGGAGATCAGTCCTCAATATTCATTAGAAGGACTGATGCTGATGTTGAAGCTCCAATACTTTGGCCACCTAATGTGAAGACTGACTCATTAGAAACGACCCTGATTCTGGGAAAGACTGAAGTCTGGAGGAGAAGGGGACGATAGAGGATGAGGTGTTTGGATGGCATCACTGACTTGAAGAACATGAGTTTGAGCAGGCTCTGGGAGATGGTGATGGACAGGGAGGCCTGATGTGCTGCGGTCCATGGGGTCAAAATGAGTCAGACATGACTGAGCGACTGAACTGAACTAACTGACTTCAATTAAAACACACACACACACATACAATGAAGTGTCACTTCACATCCACTGCTGCTAAATTGCTTCAGTCCTGTCCAAGTCTTTGCAACACTATGGACTGTAATCCACCAGGCTCCCCTGTCCATGGGATTCTCCAGGCAAGATTATTGGAGTGGGTTGCCATGCCCTCCTCCAGGGGATCTTCCCCACCCAGGGATTGAATCTGAGTCTTGTACATCTCCTGCATTGGCAGGCAGGTTCTTTACCACTATCAGCACCTGGGAAGCCTTCACATGTATTAGAACAGCTATAAATTTAAAAGATAGAAGACCTTCCCTGGTGGTCCAGACATTAAGACTTCCAGGCTTCCACTGCAGGGAGCACGGTTTTACTGCAGGGATTACTCCCTAATCAGGGATCCCGAATGCCACATGGTATGAACAAATAAAAAATGATTGTTTCCTCAAGGTAACCAGAAGGCAAAAGCCTATAGCTGATGTACAAAAGGCAATGAAAAAGGAATCCAAACATAACACTAAGGAAACTTGTCAGACCATAACAGAACAGGACAAGAGAAGGAGAAAGGGACCTCCCCGGTGGTTCAGTGGGTAAGAATCTGCCCACCAATGCAGGCAGCACAGGCTCAACCCTGGGTCCTCGCAGATCCCACATCCGTGGGGCAACCGAGCCCCCGCAGCACCCCCGCTGCAGCCCGCAGTCTCCAGGGCTGGTGAACCCCAGCGCCTGAGCCCGCGCCTGGGCCCGCGCCTGGGCCCGCGCCTGAGCCCGCGCCTGAGCCCGCGCCTGAGCCCGCGCTCCACAAAAGAGAAGCCTCTGAGTGAGAAGCCAGCCACTGCAGCTAGAGGAAGCCTGGGCGCAGCCACAGAGACCAGCACAACCAACGAAATAAGTGAAAAAGAAGTAAAAGAAGTAAAAAATTAAAGAACGAACAGAGAACTATAAAAGCAGCAAGTAAACAACTAACAAAAGTTCAAAAGCTTGTGAATTCTTACTACAAAATACTATATTAATGCAAAGCTAAAATTTAGATTCCTCCCTGTTAAATGATATATTGGTTTTGGAAAGTAAGCTGTGGTCATTTATCTGGAACACAGTACACATTATTGAAATATATTGTGCTTTTAATGAAAAAAGAAAAGAAAACACCTGAGTTGGTGAGGGTGTGTAAAAACTAGAATTCTCATATGTTGCTGGCAGGGATGTAATACTGTTCAACCACTGTGGAAGCCATTTGTCAGGTCTTCAAAAAGCTAAATGTGAAATTACCATATGATCCAGCAACTTTAGGTACATACATAAAAGAATTAAAAACAGGTACTTAGACAAGAATATGTACATATAGTTTCACAGCAGCATTATTCAAAACAGCCAAAAGGAAACAACAGGCCACATGTCCATCAATAGATGGATTAAAAATATTGTGATCTTATACACACACTAGCTCAGTCACCAAAGGAAGGAAATCCTGACGCAGGCTACAGCATGAATAAACCTTGCCAACGCTGTGCTCAGTGAGATAAGCCAGACACAGAAGACAAATATAGCGTGATTTCACTTAAATGAGGTCCGCAGAGTAGCAGAATCATAGAGACAGAAAGGCGATTAGCGTTACTAAGGGCTAGGAGAGGGGAGGGGAGTTGTTGTTCAACGGGAACGGAGTTTATCTTGGCGATGATGAGTCTGTACACAGACTGTGGCGATGGGTGTACAGCACCACGAATGTACTTAACGCCACTGAACTATCCCCCTGAGGTGTTGTTGTGCAGCTGCTCAGTCGTGTCTGGCTGTTGGCGACCCCATGGACTGCGGCACGCAGTCCTCCCTGTCCTTCATTATCTCCCAGTTTGCTCAAACTCATGTCCATTGAGTCGGTGACGCCATCCATCTCATCTTCTGCTGCCCCTCTTACAAATGGTTAAAATGATAAATATTGACACACCGTCCCCAAACTGGCATTATTCTGTAGCACAGGCCAGCTGTCGATGTTCTGAAGACAGTGTAAGGTCCCACAGTGAGGGTGACTGGGACCACTCATCATATATATATTTTTAGGTTCCTCAAGAGGGACTAGGCACGTCTAGTTTCTCCAAGAAACAAGAAATGAGCCAAAGACTGTCCAGGCCCAGGAACAGCGCTCAGGAGTGTGCCTACCGAGAGCCAAGGCTGCCCACGCCGGTCCTGGCAGCAGGACACCAGCATCAGCCAAGGCCTGCTGTCCCCCGACAGAAGGGCGCAGCCCAGGCAGGTCTGTCCTCTGCTAAGCCTCCTGAAGAGGAAAGATGCGTCTGGATCCATGATCAACTGAGGATTCCCTTTAAGAATCAATAGGCTAACTGTTAACATCAACAACAAATGTTTCATAAATAAACAAGTAACTAAGAAGAAATACTTGAGAAAAAAATAAAATTCTTTTTTATTTGGAAGCACTGAGTTCAAAGCGGGAGAAGAGGAGGGTGCTTCCCATGACACTGATTAAAATGCTGAAGGCAGAACTCATGGTTGTTGTTCACTCGCTCAGTCGTGTCCGACTCTTTGTGACCCCGTGGACAGCAGCACGTCAGGCCTCCCTGTCCATCACCAACTCTCGGAGTTTACTCAAACTCTTATCCATTGAGTTGGTGATGCTATCCAACCATCTCATCCTCTGTCATCCCCTTCTCCTCCAGACTTCAGTCTCTCCCAGCATCAGGGTCTTTTCAAATGAGTCAGCTCTTCGCATCAGGTGACCAGAGCTTCAGGGATGGAACCTGGGTCTCCCGCATTGCAGGCAGTCTTAACCATCTGAGCTGCCAGGGAAGCCCCTCTAGAAGTCATATCACAAGCATTTGTTTTAAAATCTGTGACAAATAAGAACAAAGACAATTGAAGAGAAGCTAAATTTCCTCCTTGCCAAATATTACAAAAGATTTCACTCATGATAAACAAATCCTGAACGATTAGAGAAACTGAGCGATGGTGGTTGGCAGGGTTGGGAGAGCAGAGCAGGTCCAGAGCGCCCTCCGGAGGTGGGTGTTTTGCATGGCATCCTCCAAAACCACAGGTTTACAGAGGGACCTCAGAAATAGTGCTCAAACGTAACCTCCATGTATAAACTATTTTTCGACTTTTAAAAAAATTCAGTTTACTTTTGATTGGAGGAAAATTACTTTACAATATCGTGGTTTCTGCCATAAATCAACATGAATCAGCCATAGGGCTACATACACGTCCTCCCTCTTAAAGCGCTGACCCACCTTCTCGCCCGTCCACCCGAGGCGCGCCGGGTTCCGTGCGTCAGACTGCAGATTCCCACTGGCTGTCCGTTTCACACATGGCAGCGTATGTTTCAACACTGCTCTCAAGTCATCGCACCCTCTCCCTTCCCCACTGTGACCGTCAGTCCGTTCCTCGTGTCTGCATTGCCTTTGCCGCCCTGCAGATAGGATCATCAGTCCCATCTTTCTATTTCACATATGCGCGTTACTGTATGATATCTGTTTATCTCTTTCTCACTTACTTCACTCTGTAAGTAGTCCTACAATGAACACTGGGGTTCACGTGTCTTTTTCAATTATGGTTTCCTGAGGGTGTATGCCCAGTAGTGGGATTACTGGGTCATATGATAGTTTTATTCCTAGTTTTTTTTTTAATTAATTTATTTTAATTGGAAGCTAATTACAATATTGTGGTGGTTTTACCATACGTCGATCGACATGAATCAGCCACAGGTGTACATGTGTCCCCCATCCTGAAGCCCCTCCCATCTCCCTCCCCCCCCCAGCCCTCTGGGTCGTCCCTGGGCACCAGCTTTGGGCGCCCTGCTTCATGCATCAAATTTGCACTGCTCGTCTGTTTCACATACGGTAATATACATGTTTCAATGCTATTCTCTCGTGCTGCCCCACCCTCTCCCTCTCCCACAGAGTCCAAAAGTCTGTTCTTTACATCTGTGTCTCTTGTGCTGTCTTGCATATAGGGTCATCGTTACCGTCTTTCTAAATTCCATATATATGCGTTAGTATACTGTATTGGTGTTTCTCTTTCTGACTTACTTCACTCTGTATAATTGGCTCCAGTTTCATCCACCTCATTAGAATTGACTCAAATGTGTTCTTTTTTATAGCTGAGTAATATCCCATTGTGTATATGTACCACAACTTCCTTATCCATTCATCTGCTGATGGACATCTAGGTTGCTTCCACAACCTGGCTATTGTAAACAGTGCTGCGATGAACACTGGGGCACACGTGCCTCTTTCCCTTCTGGTTTCCTCGGTGTGTACGCCCAGCAGTGCGATTGCTGGGTCATATGGCAGTTACATTTCCAGTTTTTTAAGGGATCGCCACACTGTTCTCCATAATGGCTGTACTAGTTTGCATTCCCACCAACAGTGTAAGAGGGTTCCCTTTTCTCCACACCCTCTCCAGCATTTATTGCTTGTAGACTGTTGGATGGCAGCCACTCTGACCGGCGTGAGATGCTCCCTCACTGTGGTTTTGCTCTGCATTTCTCTGATCATGAGTGATGTTGAGCATCTTTTCATGTGTTTGTTAGCCATCTGTATGTCTTCTTTGGAGAAATGTCTGTTTAGTTCTTTGGCCCATTTTTTGATTGGGTCATTTATTTTTCTGGTATTGAGCTGCATGAGCTGCTTGTATATTTTGGAGATTAATTCTTTGTCAGTTGCTTCGTTGGCTATTATTTTCTCCCATTCTGAAGGTTGCCTTTTCACCTTGCTTATAGTTTCCTTCTTTGTGAAAAACTTTTAATTAGATTCCATTTGTTTATCTTTGTTTTTATTTCCATTACTTTGGGACATGGATCATAGATAGGATCTTGCTGTGATTTATGTCAGAGTGTTCTACCTATGTTTTCCTATAAGAGTTTTATACCAACTCTATCAATTTTTAAGTAGCTATTTAAGACTAGATTACATCCATTAGTAACTCAAGGGTAGATTATGTCTGTTCCTGTCCATTAATAATTACATCTGTAATTCATTCCTGACAGTCAGCTGTGCCCAATGTCACCAGCTGGCATTGTCTGATAATCAGTGAAAATGGATTAATTAATCAAGAACGTGGATGAAGCTCAGCAGCCTAACAGCAACTTTAAAAACATGGGACTTAAAAAAAAAATGGGCTTCCCCGGCGGCGCCGCGGTGAGGACCCCCTGCTCCCGCTGCGGGCGGCGTGGGCCCGGCCCCTGGTCACAGGACTGAGACCCCACACGCTGCCCTGTGTGGCCAAAACACCCAGGTCCCACGTGGGATGTGAGACGGTGGCAGGCAGTGCTCGGGGAGAGATTGGCAGTTTCTTTAAAAACAAACCATCAGTAAAACAAAAAGAACAGAACTCTAACACCATACACACAAAAAAAACTCAAAATGGATTAAAACCTTAAATGTTAGGCCAGATACTATAAAATTTTTAGACGAAAACATAGGGAGAACACTTTCTGACATAAATCGCATCAAGATCTTTTTTGATCCACCTCCTAGAATAATGAAAATAAAAACAAATGGGACCTAATTAAACATAGAACTTTTGCACACAAAGGAAACCATAAACAAAAAGAAAAGAAAACCCTCAGAATGGGAGAAAATTTTTCAAATAAAGCAACCAACAAGGGATTAATCTCCAAAATATACAAATAACTCATGGAGCTAAAAAAAAAAAAAAAAAAAACAGTCCACAATCAAAAACTGGGCAGAGGATCTAAATAGACATTTCTCCAAAGAAGACATACAGATGGTTATAAAGCACTTGAAAAGATGCTCTGCTGCTGCTACTGCTAAGTTGCTTCAGTCATGTTCGACTCTGTTCGACCCCATAGATGGCAGCCCACCAGGCTCTTCCATCCATGGGATTTCCCAGGCAAGAGTACTGGAGTGGGTTGCCATTGCCTTCTCCAAAAAAGATGCTCAGTACCACTAATTATTAGAAAAATGCAAATCAAAACTACAATGAGGCACCGCCTCACGCTGGTGGAATGGCCTTCACCAAAAAAATCTACAAACAATAAACGCTGGCTCTTCCACTGTTGGTGGGAATGCACACTAATATAGCCACTGTGGAGAACAGTACAGAGGTTCATTTAAAAACTGAAAATAGAACTACCATATGGACCAGCAATCCCACTCCTAGGCACAAATCCAGAGAAACACAGAATTCAAAAAGGCACACGCACCCCCGGGTTCGTTGCAGGACCACTCACAGCAGCCAGGACAGGAAGCAGCCCAAGCACCTATCAACAGAGGAGTGGATAGAGAAGACGTGGCACGTAGATAGCAATGCAACGGAGTATCATTAGCCATTAAAAAAGAACAAAATAATGCCATTTGCGACAACATGGAAAGACCTGGAGATTATCACACTGAGTGATAGAAAAATATCTATGATATTGATTGATAAGAAAGAAAAATATCACAAGATATTGATTATATGTGGAATCTTTAAAAAGGTTACCTATGAACTTACCTACAAAACCAAAAGTTACTGTACATACGTAGAAAATAAGCTTTCGGTTACTGGGTAGGGGGTGAGGCGGGAGGAATAAACTGGAAGACTGCGATTGCCACGCGTGTGCTGAGTCACTCAGTCATGTTTGACTCTGCAACCCCATGGACTGTAGCCCCCCAGGCTCCTCTGTCCATGGGATTCTCCAGGCCGGAATACTGGAGTGGGTTGCCATGCCCTCCTCCAAGAGGTCCTCCTGGCCCAGGGATGGTGCCTGAGCCTCCTCTGCCCCCTGCACTCTCCTGGGTTCTTTACCGCTAGAGCCACCTGGGAAGCAATAAACAATAGTATAAAACAGGTAACGAGTAAGGACCCACTGCACAGCACAGAGAACTCTGCTCGGCACTCTGCAATGGCCTACATGGGAAGAGGCCCTTTCCCATAGAGGATGGATAAAGAACGGACGCTGTATTTGTACAATAGGTTCACCTTGCTGTACACCTGAAGCTAACACAGCGTTGTAACTTATACCCCAATACAACTTCTTTAAAAAATTAAAAAGACAACATACTGCTTGGGAGAAAATATTTGCCAATAACATAACCAAGTGGGTGGAGAAGGCAATGGCACCCCATTCCAGCACTCTTGCCTGGAAAACCCCATGGACAGAGGAGCCCGGTAGGCTGCAGTCCATGGGGTCGCTAGGAGTCGGACACGACTGAGCGACTTCACTTTCACTTTTCACTTTCATGCATTGGAGGAGGAAATGGCAACCCACTCCAGTGTTCTTGCCTGGAGAATCCCAGGGATGGGGGAGCCTGGTTGGCTGCCGTCTCTGGGGTCACACAGAGTCGGACACGACTGAAGCGACTCAGCAGCAGCAGCAGCAACCAAGTGGGTAAAAGTCGCGCAGTCGTATCGACTCTTTGTGACCCCCCTGGCCTATACAGTCCGTGGAATTCTCCAGGCCAGAATACTGGAGGGGTAGCCTTTCCCTTCTCCAGGCTTCTTTCCAACCCAAGGATTGAACCCAGATCTCCTGCATTGCAGGTAGATTCTTTACCACCTAAGCCATAGGGAAGTCCATATAACCAATAAGGAATTCAAATCCAAAATATATAAACAGCTTGTACAATATCAACAAAAAATTTTTAATGGACAGGAAAATATTGAATCACTATGCTGTACACCTGAAGCTAATATAATATTGTAAATCAACTATACTTCAATTTTTTAAAAAAGAAAAAATTAGGAAAAATATGCAAAAGACCTGAAGAAACATTTTTCAAAATGATATACAGATGGCCAACAGGAACCTGAAAAGACACTCAACATCATACATCATCAGGGAAATGCAAATCAGATCCACAATATTACCTCACACCTGTCAGAATGACTTATCAAAAAGACAAGAAATCATACGAGTTGGCGAGAATGTGGAGAAAAAGGAGCCCTCGAGCACTGTTGGTGGAATGTAAATTGGTGCTGCCAGCATGGGAAACAGTACAATTTCCTCAAGAAATTAAAAATAGAACATATGATGCAGAAGTTACACTTCAGAGTGCCTCTCCGAAGGAAACAAAATAATTTAGTTTAAAAATGTAAATTGAAGTATTATTGAAAGGTTTAGTGTGTCTCTGCAGCCTACACTTGTGGCCTCTCATCTTTTTTGTCTGCGAGTTGAACTGTTTTCGTCAGCAGTCCCATTGCATCAGCCTCAAGAAACTGGCCTTTCTCAGCTTCTCAAGAATATGCAACAGAAACCCTGCAGCTTTTTAAAACAAAAACCTCACAGCTACTCTTGGTTTTCTATCTCACTGATTGCTGGATTTTTGTTTAGGTTGACAGTTTATTAAATACACTATATTTGTACTTTATTTGGTAATTTTTTAAATCATTAATCATTCACACATGGACTTAATAAAAATTTACTTTATAGAAAACCATCTGCAAAACTAAATAAAAATTAAAAAGCACATTTTGCCCATGTTACATAAGCTGCTCAAAATGTCAGAAATTACTTTAAGGTGATCGTGAAACATAAGATGGCGTGATTTCATTAAATCTGACAGCAGACCATGACTTCAGGAGTATTAATGTTGAAATGCGGATGCAAAAACGTCTGTTAACTAAATTGTTTCCTAGTGTTTGAGAAACAGGACAAAACAAAGCACTATTTTTTCTTTACAGACAGACATTTCTGTAAATCCATTTTCTATACACTTTCTCTCCCACTCATAGAATTTCTTGTGCAAACGGATGAGGCAAAAAAATTCCTTAAAATTTTTTTTAAAACCCTAGATCCTATTTACAAAACATGCAAAGGGAGAGTTTTAAGTAGGTGTTATGGCAGAACTGGCTAAAGGTAAATACAGTCAAGTCACAGAATATGCCTTTACTTCTGCAAATGTAAGTCGTTCTCCCCTCCTTTCTGGGAGAAACACACCTTCAAGGTATGGGCTGTAAAACAACACACAGTGCAAATACAAAGACGTTTACAAATTCTCTGTATTTCCAGCTCTTGAGACAATACTTTTTGAGAATTGAGCAGCAAAACCAGAGCCAGCTGGTGAGCAGCCAGAATACCACGGTAATTGGATACGTGGCCATCTCTCCTTGAGCAGCCTTTGCTCTCCGCTTCCAGAAGTTGTAGATCTATTTAGTTAATCTGTCATCTTAACGAAGCTGCACCTCCAAGTTATGTCATCCAAAGTTCCTCCAGCCGCTGTATCTATATTTGAAATGCACACCTGACCTTGTCAAGATGAGGATCAGAAGTGGCGGCCGCAGACCCACCACGCAACACAGGTATGGAATCAGTTCTGACCAGCTGTCAATTTCGGCCAACAGCATTTTCTTTCTTTGGCTTTCCGGGTGGTGCTAGTGGTAAAGAACCTGCCTGCCAATGCTGGAGATGTTTAAGAGATGTGGGTTTGATCCCTGGGTCAGAAAGATCTCTTGGAGAAGGGCATGGCAACCCACTCCATCTTGCCTGGAGAATCCCATGGACAGAGGAGCCTAGTGGGCTACAGTCCACAGGTTCACAAAGAGTCAGACACGACTGAAGTCACTTATCACGCACACATCACATTTTCTCTCATAAAGCGATCTCTTTTTAGCTTACCAACTGCACAGATTTCTGAGGGTTTGGAGGAGGTCTTTCTGAATTCAGAAAATATAGCTGTCTTTCACTTAGCATAAGCACCGGAGGCGGTGTTTTTAGTGCCAGAGGCTTAAAGGGAGATGACTGTGTAAGTGATGACCTGTTGGTCTTGACTGGAGTGTCTTCCTGCCACAGCATTTCTCTCTGGAACCTGCATAACCACAGCAGCATTTGGAACTCCTTGGAATCCTTGTTGCAGATCAGCACTTGGTGCTGCTCCCTTTCATTTTTCCGGGACCCTCCCTCATTGACCAACACCTTCAACTAATTTCCGCCATCTCGGCAGCGGGAGAAGGGCAGACTGCCCCACTCACTGAATGTGCATCAGCCACTGCTTGCATTTTGGCATTATCTGCTTCTGTGCTTCATATTGAATCCTTTAATGTGCTTCAATACGCATGTGCCGGACTTCGAGTCACTCTCATCCCCCTGGGCCGGCTCGAGGGTCCGCGGCAAGGGCCACGGCCCTCCAGCTCCCTTGGCACTCCTGGCTGCTAGCTTTCACAGATAATTTGTTAATTTCTAAATACTTAACCATTTTAAAAAACATTTTATACTGTTTGCTTAGAATTGTTTTGAATTGTGATCAAATCATGTGTCCTATTTTATCTATTTATTCAGCTTGTATGTATGGGCTCTTTTTTTAATTGAAGTATAGTTGATTTACAATGTTGCACCAATCTCTGCTTTATAGCAAAGTGACTCAATTACACACATATATTCTTTTTTTTTTTTTTAACATTCTTTTCCATTACGGTTTAACACAGGATATTGAACATGGCTCCGTGGGCTATCTAGAAGGACCTTGTGTTTACCCATCCTATATATAATAGTTTATATCTACTAATTGTATGGCTTTTTTGTGGCCCAGTACATGACTGCTTTTGCATTCCACGCGTTTAAATAGAGGCGAGGTTCTCTCTACACACAGCAATTAAATTGAGCTTGATTTCTTTACTCTCGCACTTGTTTTTTGTCTGCAGACTTATTTCCGGAATGGGAGTACTGAAGCCTGGGGAACGGTTGTGGACCGAGTTCTGGTCCCTGGCCCAGCCTGCAGGACGCCTGCCGCTGCCATGGACTCCAAGGAGGAGAGGCTGGGGGCGGGGCCAGGTGGGGCGGTCAGTCCGGTTGCCAGGAGGCGCGACCCGGACACAATGGGGTCTGGGAGTTGGGCCCTGCAGCGGTGGGGATCCAGACACCCCACCTTGCCTTCCCAGCCAGGAGACACAGGAACAGGTCAGTGCATCCACTTCGGGGCCCCCTCGGGTAGCAGGTCCCCCCTCTCTCCCCCTCGCCCCGTTATCCTCCCCCAATGTTCCTAAAATATCTCAGTTCTCCGGAACCCCTGGGAATTCCACTCCCGCAGTGCTGCGTCCAAAGTTGGCGCGCGCACATACACCCCTACTAAACTCATTTTGGGGCTGGGGGACGGGAGATGGCCTCGAAGCTGTCCTTGCCCCGCGCCACTCTGGAGCCAGGAAAGCTGCCATTTGTTTCTCTGGTGTCTGGGATACGCGCGGGCCCCGCCCCGGAGTCAGGCGCATCTGGAGGGAACCGGGAGCGCGTCCCCGGAGTCCGGGCGGAGGGGCCTGGGCCGCCACCTTTTGTCCGCAGGTGTTGCCGGCCGCAAGCGCTTCCACCGCGCCATGGGCTCGGACGTCTGGGTCGGCCCGTGGCGGCCGCACCGGCCCCGCGGTCCCATCGGAGCCCTCTACAGAGGCCCGGGGCCCAAGTACAAGCTACCACCCAGCACCGGTACCAGCGGCGGGCCGGGGGCGGGGGGCCGGCGGGGGCTGCCCGGCAGGGGAGCGGCCGGTGCCTGGTGATGCTGGGGCACCCGGCAGGCTACATCATGCACGACCCGTCGCGGCCCCGCGCCCCGGCCTTCACCTTCGGCGCGCGCCTCCCGGCACAGCAGACATCCTGCGGCCCCGGGCCAGGCCACCTGGTGCCCGCTCGCATGACCGTGCGCGGCCTCGACAGCGCCCCCGCGTACTCCATCTTCGGCCGCCCGAGGCACGCGGCGCCCTTCCTCACTCCCGGACCGGGTCAGGAAGCTGGGGCCCTGGCCTCCTGAACGCCTAGCCGCCTCCCCTCGGGAAACGCCCCCCCCACACACACCGCCCCGAGTCCCCCTTGGGCAGCCTAACATTCCAAATTCAGTCCCCCCTCCCTGCCCGCTTCTGGACCTCAAAACAGCTCCAAGCCTCACCGGGCTTTGACAAATCGTGGCTCGGATTCCCCCTAATCCCTGGACTCCGGCGCGGGTCCCCACTAGGTCGCCAACCCAGTTCTGGCCCACGCCCCGGTCTGCCCCGCAGGCAGGTACTTCCCGGAGAGAGCCGGGAATGCGGCGTACCCCAGCGCGCCTCGGCACACCATCGCTCCCCGAAACTGGGGCCTCCGCCTGGAGTCACAAACCCCAGGTGAGCCCAAGAAGGCCCACCCTGCACGAACAGTGGCGGGGACACTGGCTAGTCCGCAAAGACCCACTCTCGCTGGCCCCCGCAGGCCCCGGGACCTACACTATGCCTTCGCTCCTGGGCCCGCGCGTAGTCGGCAAAGTCTCGGCGCCGAATTACTCCATCTACGGCCGCAGCGCGGTGGGCAGCTTCTGCGAGGACCTCAGCAAGGTGGTGGGGGGAGAGGGGGGGCGCCGCTGCCCTCAGGGGGCGGCGAGGGGTTGGCGGTCGGAGGGCCCGGAAGCTGGACACAGCGCCTCTCCTGCCCCCACCCCACGCAGACACCCGGGCCCTGCGCCTACCACGCGGTGAACCCTGGGGTCTACAAGCCCCGGGCCCCCCAGTTCTCGATGCTGCCGCGGACTTCGTTCCCCCAAGGCAACACCCTGAATCCCGGCCCTGCAGCCTACAACGTGGACCAGGTGGTCTGCAGTTTCAGAGTCAAGGGTCGGAGGCGGGTAAAGGGGCCCGGGTCGGGATCGAGGGTCAGAGGGGCGAGCTTGGGGGCCGGGAGCCCAAGGCCTGCAGACAGCAGTAGGCCAGCGACGTCTCCTGGGTCCGCAGCACCGGAAGCCTCGTGGCTGGACCTTCGGGGTCCGGCACTCGGACTACCTGGCCCCGATGATGACCGAGGCGGACGATGACCCGCTGGGCGGGCGCTGCGCCGCAGATGATTCTTAAAACCTCTGGAGCCAGCAGCGTGTCGGCCTCTTTGTGCTTGCGGCGGCGGGCGGGCGGAGTCCAGGCTCCCGCAGCCCCTCGCGATTGGTCAGGACAGAAGTGCGTCCGTCGTCCCGCCTCCCCGAGGCGGCGATTGGCCTAGAGCCCCGCACGCCGGGGGGCCCCGCCCCTCCGCGGCTCAGGCTCAGCCATCAGTCCCACGGCTCTCACCCGCCGCAAGACCAGGCGGAACCGACTGGGATCCGAAAAGAACTGGCGAGGGCCACCGAACAGGACAGGGGTCCTGCCCGGGGTCAAGTTGTGAGGCCGAGACAGGGGTCCAGCTGAAGAGGTAACGGAAAATAAACTGTCCCGGTTCCTTCTGCTGGGGTCCCAAGCCTGGGAGATCGAGAGGCGTACCCAACTCGGACACGGGACTCGGGACTGAGAGGTGGACACAGAAGAGAAACGGGACCGGGGTCGGGACACGTGCGCTTGGCGTCAGCGACACGGACGCAGAGCAGCGACAGGTACCAGGTGTGTGTCGCAGCCCAGAGCAGTAGCAGCCCCAGTGACCCCAGGCCCCCTGGCCCCATCTGCCCCTCCCGCGCCTGCTGACCAGTCCCGAGGCGGGAGCCAGAGTCCAAGCAGCTGCCGGGGCTGAGCCACCTGAAGCAAGGAGACATAAAGGGCTTCTCGTGTACTGTCCTGGACTAGGCACTCAAGGCGCACAAATCCGTGTGTGGGGAGGGGTGGCCACCCCACGACACAGAGGTCAGGCCCAGAAATTTCCTGCCCCCAGGGATGCTGCAGAGCCCCACCACTGTCCCTGACACTGAGGATAACCCATTGCTGTCGGAACACCCGCTCTGTGCTGCCTCCACCACCTTACTACCCATGCCTATGGGCCATGCTCTTGGCCATCTGGTGGAGACTGTGGTGCTGACCCCGGCTCTGGCCAAGTCTGGGCAGCAGCTGCCATGGCCAGAAGCCTGACGCCAATAGCCTGGGGACAAATGCCCTGAGGGCAGAGTCCTGGCACTTGCCCTGGCTGGCTGTGGCTGCAAGGTTAAAGGAAACTTCCTCTCCAGGCCAGAACCTCTGACCTCAAAGAGGCAAGCAACCACCAGCAGGTCCTGACCTAAGCCTGGCCCAGACAGAGCCCCCAAAGGCAGGACCCAGGCTTCTCACTCCCCAGGACAGAACCTGAATCTCCCTTCACGTCAGCCCCCAATAACAGGACCAAGTTATCCAGCTTCTCCTTCAGTTCCCCAGACCGGACTCCCAAGAGAAGAGTTGGGTACTCCTCCCTCCAGCATTAGGCACCAGGACAGTTTATTTTCCATTCCCTCTTCAGCTGGACACCCACTACACTGCTCAGTTCAGCTTCAGTTCAGTCACTCAGTCGTGTCCAACTCTTGTGACCCCATGGACTGCAGCACGCCAAGCTTCCCTGTCCATCACCAAGTCCCGAAGCTTACTCAAACTCATGTCCATCGAGTCCGTGATGCTGTCCAACCATCTCATCCTCTGTCGTCCCCTTTTCCTCTCGCCTTCAACCTTTCCCAGCATCAGGGTCTTTTCCAATGAGTCAGTTCTTCGCATCAGGTGGCCAAAGTATTGGAGCTTCAGCTTCACCAGTCCTTCCAATGAATATTCAGGACTGATTTCCTTTAGGATGGACTGGTTGGATCCCCTAGCTGTCTAAGGGACTCTCAAGAGTCATCTCCAACACCACAGCTCAAAAGCATCCATTCTTCAGTGCTCAGCTTTCTTTATAGTCACAACTCTCACATCCATACACAATTACTGGAAAAACCAGTAAATGCTTAACTCCAGCTGAGGCCTAACCAGGGATGGTGAGGAGAAATATGGGGGTGGGGAAATGACTCTGCAGGTGTACTCAGCATCCTTGCCCAGCCTGTATAAGTTAGCAACAGATGTGATAATGGGATACATGGGGGTACCCTGGATAAGCTGGAGTCTATTCCTGAATTCACTGTTACCCAAAAACCAGAGCAGGTACAGGCAGGCTACTAATTGGTCATCGATCTTGGTTATTGATGGAAAACACAGGCCAGAATCTCTGAAGGATCACTAGGAAGGATATTGATCAGTTATTCATGGGTCATTGGACTTTGGTCAAGACCATCAATGGAAATTTAATAGAAGTCACTAATAGGGACTTGGTCTAAATAACCAATGGGCCTCTGATCAATCATTACTGGGCCATAGGACATTGATCCATATATTTGATGGGCTACTCGTGAGAACTTATCAGAATCAGTCCTGTCATTGGCCATGATTTTGGACATCTGTCAAGGTTGCTGATGAGTCCTTGGTCAGGGTCAGTGATGGGGTCACTGATCAGAGGCCACTGAGAGTCACTGGGAGTCCTATTGCAGGGGAGGTTGGCCAGATACAAGGGCTGGGGGGGTGAGTGGGCTGCTGGTGCTGTATTGTGGGTCAGGAAGCTGGTTCCTGCACATGGATTCCTGCACGAAGCAAGAGATGCGACAGCCACCATCGACAGCCTGCCATTCATCACACATGACCTGACCAGGGTTTGCCTCCCGCATGTTAAAGACCCCTGACCTATGAACACACAGCCACAGGTGATCTGACCCAAAGCCAGCGTCAGTGTCCCACATCAGAGGATGCCTGACCACCCACTCAAGAGGGTGACTTGACTGATGCACCTGTCGTCCCATCACATAGGGCACTTGACAGTCCATGTTCAGGGTCTCTGATCCCTTATGACTGATCCGAGTGTCAGCCTCCCCCACATCTCTCAGGAAGCTCCACGATCTCCATCACCTGCAGACCCCTTAGCCGCCCACACACAGCCCCCCACAGCAGTGGACAGCCCGTCTGCAAAGATGGCAGGCAGGAAGTACAGAAAGGCCGCAGTCCCTAGCCGAGTACAGACCCTGGAGCCTGTGTAGCCTCCCCATAGAGGTCCCCGACTGGCTGTGGCTTCTTTTTATCTCTGCTCGTAACTCGGGTAGCCTGACCCTGTCTTACCCTGCCGCGGCCAGGGTCCAGCCTCCCCGCTCCATTCCCACCCGGTGACCCTTATCCGAGCAAGACCGACCTGGTCCGGGTCTGGGGAAACTCTCAGAGCCCTCCCGCCGAACACGCTCTTCCGGACCCCCACTGCTGCAGTCAGTCATGGCCGCTCCAGGTGTCTCCCGCCCCCTCCCAAGCCTTCTGTAACCCCCTCTCCAGGGGAACCGGCAACCGAGGGTACATCAGGGGCTGCAGTCTGACGACACGCGAGACGCGGAGTGGATCCACACCGAACCGAGTCTCGGCAGATTGGCGCGGGGCCTCCGCTCTGACCGCCACGGACAGCCCGCCGTAGCCGCGGCCTGGAGTGAGGAAGCGCGGCTGCTCCTGGACAGCCTGGGGTCACCGCGCTCCGGGAGGGGACCAGGAGAGATGCCCTACGCCCAGAGACTCCCTCTCTCCCGGGCCCAGCTGCTCACGGCCCGCTGCCCCCTCGCCCGCTGGACACAGCAACGAAGCCTAAGAGGCTTGCAGCCATGCGTGCGCCGGCACGCCAGGCAAGGGAGCGGGGCGGAGACCACACCCGACGACGGGCGACCACATTCGGCGACTGGCGACGGCGCCAAGCAAGCGCGGCCGCGGCGGAAGGGCACGACCGCGGACGAAGCCCCGCCTCCTGCACGTGACTTCCGGCGGGCCTCCGCCTTTGGCGCACGCGCACCGCCCGGTGCACGCGGCCGTCTGCGCGCGCGCGCGCGTGTGTGTTGTCATTGACGCATGCGCGCTGACGTCGAGCTGGGCGGGTGGCCCGTGGTGCCGCCCAGTAGCATCTCGAGATTCGGCTCCTCGACCCTGGCGCGCGGTGAGGGGAGGGAGCACCTGCAAGACTCGCAGGCGCGTTCCGGAAGGTTGCTGTGAAAGGGGCTCCCGGAGAGGGGCTGGAAACGTCTGGGTTTGCAGGCCCACCTGGTGCACAACTTGGAGCACGTTTTGTAAGGTAGGAAGGTGGTGTGAACAGGATAAGGGACGTGTCCAAGGTCGTGCAGCCGAGGAACCGTCGGACGGGGGGAGGCTGGACGTTTAGGAGTCTTCGAGAGGGTCCTCCCAGGAGCGCCTGAACAGGTGAGGGGGGACTCGAAGAACTCCTCCTGGCAAACCTCCAGAGGCCCCTGAGAAAGGCACGGAGGTCGCCGAAGCAGCGGCAGGACATGAGTCCAAAGCTGCCGTCGGGTACCTGGCTGTGAGAAGTGGGCGCGAAGCAAGTAGAAACCTTCTCTAACGAGCCGACTGCCGGCTGGAAGTGTACGTGCGAGGGGCTGGCGGGGACTGGGGGCCAGAGCACTGTGGCGGGAGTGGCCTCAGGAGAAAGGTTGCAGAAGGGTCCGAGGAGTTGGTCTTTGGAGGGTAGAAGCCAGAAATTCACCCACCTCCTCTTAAGAAATGGATGTTTATTGCAAACGAATAAATATGCCCAGGGATCCAGCTGAGGCGTGTGCGTGGAATGCTTTCCATCAGCTCAGATGCAGGCGACGGCTCAGCTGTTAGAGCTGCCGCCAGGTGGGATGGGAGAGACTGAGGCGCGCAGGCTCAAGAATAAGAGCGACAAGCATTAACGCTTGCTGATGCCTGAACTGGAGTTTGAGGTTTCAGAGGTGAGGCAGTTGAGCCCAAGTGAGTGCTAGGTGAGCAGCTGCTGACATCAGAGCCTGTGTAGGGCTGGCCCTTCAGGTGGCGTCAGGGATCTCCTGCAGACGGGGCACTTCTGGCTTCTGACACTCTCACTCTTTTCTAGAAGCATCAGGTCCATGCTGCTGCTGGCTCGGGCACCCAAAGCTTGGCACAGGCTCTTTCAGCTCCAGCCTCTGGCCCTCCTTGGGACTCCAGGAGGCAAGACCCAGCATGTGAGATACCAGCTCTTCTCAACGCCAGGCCCTGCAGAGACAGGCAGGCAGGGCCAGCCCCAGGGTCCTGGCCTGCGAACCAGGTTACTCATCACAGCCTTGGTTGGGGCGGGACTGGGTGGGGCCTGGCTGGCCATGAGGGCTGAAAAGGAGCGGTGGCGGCAGCAGCAGCGGACAGAGGCCCTGCGGCAGGCTGCTGTGGGCCAGGGCGATTTCAGCCTGCTGGACCACCGGGGCCAAGTGCGCTGCAAAGCTGACTTCCGGGGCCAGTGGGTGCTGCTGTACTTCGGCTTCACTCACTGCCCTGACATCTGCCCCGACGAGCTGGAGAAGTTGGTGCAGGTGGTGCGGCAGCTGGAGGCGGAGCCCGGCCTGCCCCCGGTGCAGCCCCTCTTCATCACCGTGGACCCCGAGCGGGACACCGTGGCCGCCATGGCCCACTACGTGCAGGACTTCCACCCGAGGCTGCTGGGCCTGACTGGCTCCGCCGAGCAGATCGCCCAGGTGAGCCGTAGCTACCGCGTGTACTACAGCGCCGGCCCCAAGGACGAAGACCAGGACTACATCGTGGACCACTCCATCGCCATCTACCTGCTCAGCCCTGACGGCCTCTTCACGGACTACTACAGCAGGGCCAGGTCGGCCGAGCAGATCACCGACAGCGTGCGGCGCCACATGGCTGCGTTCCGCAGCGTCCTGCGCTGAGCTGGGTCATTAAAGGGCTGTGACGGAGCCGTGTGCGCGTGAGATCTGTGCCGGCAGCCCCTGGAGGCCACGGCAGGAAAGGGACTGGGGGCCTGGCTGCCTCCTGGGGTGCAGGGGATAGACAGCCCTCTCCCCTACACACAACGGTTCTGTAAAGGGTTTTGTTTTGTCTTTTAAGGGACTGGTGGGATGGCAACACTTTATTAGGCTGGGCCAGCCAGGAAGCAGAGCAGACTGAGCAGATGCACACCCGGTGTCTGTGGGGGACAAGCTGTAAAGCCCAACCCTGGCCTCAGCACTCTCCATTCAGGGCTGCACCGTGGAGGGGGCGGCGTAGGTCTGGAAGCGCTGGTGGGCCCGCTGGTGCGTGAGCAGCCTCAGGGACATGGTGTCCACGGCCGCCTCCAGCCCCGGCTGCTGGGTGATCTCCACCGTGTAGTCGTTGGCCTGTAGGGCACCAAGCGTCAGTGGAGGCCAGGGACCACTTCCCTCCCGGATGCCCAGGCCACTCACCAGCTGCAGGGAGGCCAGCATGGAGCGACACACTTCGAAGGCAGGCTGGCCCGCCACCAGCTTCGCGAAGGGACACCACTGGTTGAGCTGGCTGAACCGGGAGACCACCTGGTCCCCATAGGTGTGGATGTCAAAGGGCACGTGCTCCTCCTGCGGAGGGGACGGGAGGGGAGGGTCCCGGGCTGGCCCAAGGCAGGCAGCAGGGGACGCCGTCCTCCGCCAGGGGCCCCACCCGGCCCACCTCACCTGCTCCTGGAGCAGGGTCTGGATGGCATCCTCCCAGCCCCTGATGTGCTGCTTCAGCTCCGTCTCCTGGACGAGCTCCTGCCTCGAGGTGGTGACGAAGACGTCCTGCTTCGAGGCGGTGACAAAGAGCTCCTGGGGGAGGACCGGAGCCACCAGCTGGGTGCAGGGCCCACCCCTGCCCCGCCCAGCTGCCCCCACTCTGCCCTGGGCCTACCACATTCCTTTGGACCAGCTCCTCGTAGCGCAGAGACGCTGGCATGGCTTCCGCTTCTGCAAAAGTGCAGCCATGAACCTCTCTCCTTCCTCCCATCTTCGGGGGCCCCTCGGGCCAGCAGCCCACTCCCAGACCTACCCATGTCTGCATCTTCCCCAGGCTCTGCCCCCTCGGGCTCTGCGTACTCCTCGGGCTCCAGGAAGTCATCTGCTGAGAAGGGAGTGCCCAGGCACAAGGCCGGTTAGGCTGCAGCGGGCACTGAGCCTGCCCCGGCGTGCCCCCGGGGGCCCCACCTGTGGCGCCCCTGCCCCCGGGGGCCCCACCTGCGGCGCCCAGGTCCTCCACCGAGTCCTCCAGACGGTCCTCCTCCACAGGCCACAGCCCCTGCTCGGCCCTTGGCAGCCACCGCTCAGCCGCCTGTACAGAAACAGCCCCTCAGAGGCACTGCTGCCTCCCAGCAGGCCCCGCGGGGCCCACATGGTGGCCGGTACTTGCCTCCCTCCTCTGCATCTTCCGGAGTGTCTCCAGTTGCTCCTTCACGTGCTTCCAATACAGAACCTCCATGTCTGCACACACAAGCCTCGTGAGGGGGCTCCCTCATCCTGCCCGGGCCCACCCGAGTCCACTTGGCCTCTGGCCTCCCAGGGCTGAGGGGGGCGGTGCAGCGTGGGGTCAGCCTCCCTCAAAGAGCCCCAGGCTCACCTGCAAAGGAAGGGCCCTTTCGCCGGGACCTCCTGCTGTCGGTGTGGTCGGCATCTGCAAGAAGCCCAGGTCAGCAGGGGCCGAGCCGAGGCCCACAGCCGCGCCCAGCCCCGGGCCCCACGCACAGGCAGCCAGGTACCACTGGTGGAAGTCCTGCAGCTTGACGGCACCCTTCCTCTTACGCTTCTGTCCTGGCGCCTCCTCCACGCGGGGGGGCACGGAGTAGGGCCTACCTGGGGGCAGACAGGCAGTCCCGGAGCGCAGCCACAGCCCAGGGCCGTCTCCGTGCCCACAGGCCCTGGAGCCCCAACCTCCACAAAAGCTGGGTGAGCCCAGCCCCTACCCCCTGGTGCCCAGGGGCTGTGCCCGCCGCATTACCTTTCCTGAAGGGCTTAGAATCTGGGGAGTCGAAGGGGTCCAGGCCCTGCCAGGGGTCTGGGGTGTCCTGAGCACAAGCAGACACAGGAGAGTGGAGGGTGCGCGCCCCCCCCAAGTCGAGACGCACGGGGAGGGGGCACCCTGGAGCTGCAGCAGGGCGGCCCAGCGCTGGGGGAGGAAGAGTGCTCAAGAGACGCACTGCGAGGGCGCACCCACCCACCCCCACCAGACTCCGGCCCGCCCACCCCTCACCTTCAGCCTGGATGCGGGCTCCGGGGCCTCCTTCCGCTCCCGGAGAGTATACCTCCTGGGCTGGGCAACACTCTGGAAAGGAACACCAGGGATTCCCCTCTCCTCCTCCACCCAGGATTCCAGGCCCCCCAGCAGCTCTGCTCTAGGGCCAGACACAGGGAACCCTGCAGAAACCCCCTGGGGGCAGAAAGTTCAACAACCAAAAGGTAAAAAGCTAGTAAAAACTTTAGGAGAAGATAGAAACTAGTAGACTCTGGCCACGAGATACTTCCTCAAAAAAAAAGACAGACGGTAAAGAATCTGCCTGCAATGCGAGAGACCTGGGTTCCACCCCTGGGTCGGGAAGGTCCCCTGGAGGAAGGCATGGTGACCCACTCCAGTATCCTTGCCTGGAGAATCCCATGGACAGAGGAGCCTGGCAGGCTGCAGTCCGTGGGGTCACGAGAGTCGGACGTGACAGCAATTAAGCACAGCAAAAACCACCAATCAAACCTGGCAGGCCTGTCCACTCCTGCCAGGCTGGCCTCAAGAGTCAGCTCTGGAGACCAGCGCCATTCTGGGTGGCACCCCTGGGCACCAGTCCATCCCTGAAAAGCAGCAGCTGCTCTGCTCAAAGAGGGAGCCGTGAAAGCTGCTGCTGGAAAGGGCAAGGTGTGGGGCTGGGGCCAGCTGGGGGACACACCCACTGCCCTGGCGCACAAGGACCAGAGAGCGGGCAGCCCAAAGGGCCGCCTGCCCCACGCACGCACCGTTCCCGCTGGGGCTCGCCTAGCTGAGGGCGGGGGCTCGGCAGGCCTCCCTGGGGATCCCACCTGCTCAGGGCTCCTGGGCTCCAGGGGCTCCATAGGGACCTCAGGTGCTGAGGCTTCAGGGGGCTCCGCCGCGCCTTCTGCATCCTCTTCGTCCTCTCCCACGCCCCCACCTCTAGGCACCAGGCCTTCTGGAGAGGAGCCTGGCAGGGACACGAGACAGTCAGGCCTGGGAGCCCGAAGGCCAGGCAGCGGGGGCCACGCCTCAGGACGAGGGCCCGTTCCCGCCTCAGCGTCCCTTGTGGGAAGCAGACGGTGCACAGCGCACTTGCGTCATTCTGCTGCTCTGTTTCACTCATTTTATTTTTTAGTAATTTTCCTCTCTAAATGCTGCCACCTCTGTCTGCTCAGAGAGGAGGCTTGTCCAGGGGCAGCCACTGAACCAAGACAACACAGCTGGCCAAGGTGAGCCCTGGGCACAGAGACCTGACCCCCGAGCCTCAGCCGCCCAGGCTGGAGCAGTGGAGAGGCTGGGTGCTGAGCGCAGAGGCCCCTCCCCAGCCCCCGCTGCAGGCCCGCCTGGGAGCTCGCTTCTCACCTGGCTCCTGGGAGGTGCTGAGCGCCAGGCCGGGACTCCCGCACACAGAGACTTCCATTGGCTGCTCCTCAGCCCTTCCAGGCTCTGGGAGAGAGCAGGGATCGAACACGGTCAGCCCTGCTCCCCCTACAAGGTCCCTCCCAGGCCCCACGCAGCCAGAACCGGGGAGGAGAGAGCACAGCCCGCACAGGCCTCCGGCTCTCTGGGGCTGAGCCACCTGTGGGCAGAGGCCCCGTCCTGCAGGCAGGTCCGAACGGTGGGCGCAGGCGCCCAAGCGAGCCCACCTCACTGCCGCCCGAATCCTCACCCTTCGGGTTCCATGGCTGCAGGGCCTCCATGAGGGACACACCCAGCGGCTCCAACAGGAATGTGCCTCTGGGGTGCGGCGTGCACGTGTTCACCCTGAAATCCTTCCGGCTGGCCAGGACCTCCCCCTGACAGCTGGCAAAAAACGGGCGCTGCAGAGACCCTTCCCCAGCACCACCCCCTCCACCCAGCAGGCACAGCCCCGCACCTGTACAGGGGGTTACTGTTCTTCTCCATCTCGTCCGGGGCGACCAGGGCATTGGGCAGGAGGGGGATGAGGGTCCCCTGCATAGAGGCCAAGAGCGGGTAAACCGTGGGAACCCAGGGGCCACGACAGCAGCCTGCATGCTCCCGTCAGCTAAACGCGGGAGGGGCACTCACACTGACGACCTGGTCGTCCCTGAGATCCACGTTAGCACAGGAGTCAGAGAGGTCGTCCAACGCCCGGAACTGTGGGAAGACAGAAGGCTCGGGGGGGCCCGGCTGGCACCGTGGGCACCGCCAGGCACCCAGGAAGCCTCACCTTCTGCTCCGCCTCCTGGGGGGCCCTCGAGCTGGCATCCCCAATGGTCCCGTCTTCCGGCGTGGAGGACAGCTGCTTGGCCTGCCTGAGAGAACCAGAACAGGGGCACCGCAGGTGAGGGCCGCCTGGGCCGCACGCACAGCAGACACACGGGCACCCCCTGTATACTCACTTCTTGCCAGAGATGAAGTCGAGAGCCTGGTAGACCAGGGAGTAGAGGTATTCCACCTGGCAACCAGAGCCGGCAGTGAGGGCGAGGAAGGAGGGGCTCCCAGAGCCCCCCACACGACGCGTCCAGGTGCCAAGATGCCCGTGTTCTCTCCAAATTCCTGCCCGTCCGGCTGCCAAAACCACTGCTCCAACCCAACCGCCACGCCTCCCCAGCACTACCGAACCCCTAGAGCCCCCCCTCCTGCACCCTCACTCCACACCGCGGCAGCTGCGGCCACCCCAACCCTGCAGCCCGGACCCACAGCCACGTCTGACTTCACGGAGCTCACTAACCAGCCCCACCTGCGGGAGCGCCGCGAGTCTCTGCCGGCCCATCACAGTGCAGCCATAGCCTGTGGGGCCCCACTGCTAGGGGTGAGCGTTGGGATTTTCCAGATTCTAGCCTCAAAGCACCCACCAGCAGGATGCAGACACGCACTGCCTAAGCCATTCCCTGTGGGTGACAGCGCCCAACAGGACAGTGTGCCCCCGAGGGCACGGATCCCACTCCCCAGAAACAATACCCAGGAGCTTCCCTAAGTGTCGCACAGCATGGCGCTTCACACTCTGTCTCATTCACTTGGAACCAGCGCCGGTGCTGTTCTCATTGTAAACGAGATGAACCGAGACTCAAGAGAATCAGAGCAACCCCACCAGCAATGGGTCGAGGACCCGCACCAGGGATGCAGAAATCCAGCAGCCAGGAGCCACATGTGACGCCATCAGTTTAAATCTAATTAAAAGTTAATAAAACGCCAGACTCCTCAGTCACACACGCTGCGTTTCAAGGGCCCCAGGAGCCGCACGTATTAGATCACAGGACGCTGCCATCAGCTCGGAAGAGCAGTCGGGCCGCGCTGCCTGCGGCCTGTGCTCCCCTCACGCCTCCCGCGGCTCGCGTAGCGCTTTCCTGCGCCTGCTGGAGGCGCACACCTGCCCGTCTGTGTCGACCACAGGTGCAACCTATGTCTGCGCCCCCAAAGTCAACTGCCAATATTCCTTTCGAGGACAAATGCGAGAATCCGATTGCATGGGCTCATCCAAGACAAAAACCAATGAATTCTCAAACCGTCTTCATAACTCACGGTCCGCAAGGTGGCTCCTCGTGCCAGCTGACCCGCAAGTTGGTGGCCTCCCCTCCTCCGTCCGGAGGGGCTCTCAGTACCGAGCTCCTCGACGCATCTCTAAACCCTTCCTCTGTGCGCCTTGGTTCCCCGCCCCCCACTAAACTGCCAGCTGAGTGGGTCAGCGCTGTGGCCCACTCTTCCCTGCGCCTCCGCAAGAGGACGGACGGGGCGGCGCTGCTGGAGGCACGCCTCCCGCATGCGCACAGGCGCCCTGGCAAGCCGCGAGGGGCGTTTAACCTCCACTGGACTACCAGCGCGTCACCTGGGCTTCTGTTTCGCGGTTCCCTCAGCAGCGCTCATCTTTAGCCACACCTCACTCTCCGAGTTTCTTATACAGTGCCTGGTTCTCAGCAGCTGACTCGCGAGCCCCGTGTGAAAGCTGAGGCCTTAGGCGTGGGCCCTGCAAGCCCCTGGGCCCGCCTTCTCGGCACCTTCCCGAGAGGTGTCTTTCTCTCCGGCAAGCCCGTCAGCCGTGCTCCCGACCTGCTTCCCCTCTACTGTGTCATCCGTATCCCTCTCCCGGCCCCCCTTTCCCCGCCCCCTCCCGTGGTTTTCAATGCCAACCGTCACTGAGGATAGTTCAAACATCCAGAGATCTACCTCCCTCCCCCAATCCACCACCACCCGGGGATTCTGATTTGCTCAGTGTGGGTGAGGCCCAGGCATTGGTAATTGTTTGGACTGGAGCGTGGGTTGAGAGTCACTGATTTACTTACTGACAATCTCTTTTTTGGGGGGCCATGTGGCATGGCATGCAGAATCTTAGTCCCCCACCCAGGAAGCAAACCCATCCCCCGGAAGCATGGAGTCCTAACTGCTGGACCACCAGGGAATTCCCAACCCTACTATTTTAAACCCATTCTGTTCTTCCGTGTTAAAAGGGGCAAGGACTTGGAGGAGGAGGTGGGAGATGCTGCTGAGGCAACTCAGTGACAGGGCTGAGCCTGCCACCTGCCCCAGCGAGACAGTAGACCTCAGTCCCACAAGACACTGCAGTTCAAGACCACAGCCAGGCGGGCCCACCTTCTTACTGTAGACACAGGCGGAGCCCTGGATCAACAGCGCTGCCTCGATGAAGTTCATGGTGGTTTTGCCTTTGTCAAAAGAAATGCAGATCTGGTCCAGCTGCAAGACACAACGAGGGACAGTGGCAAGTCCACGCACCCTCCTCCTGGCAGTCCACCCAAGCCACCCCCACCCAGTGCCAGTGGCCCGAGGTGCCCGTCACCACAAGCAGCCCTTCCGAACAGCTCTGGATCTGCTTGGGGCTTGCCAGCTTCCCCTTTTTTTTGGAGGGGACAGACAGGTCTTTGTGATTACCCCTACTTCCTGTAACCTCTAAGACCTAGTGTTTTGGAAGATGCAGGCCCCTAGGGCGCATCACCCACAGACGGCCAGAGCTACACACCAGCTCCTCTCTAGAGGTGCTCACACTGCGCCCATCCTAGTCAGGGCCAGCTCAGCCAGACTCCAGCAGGAAGACCCCACCCCGGGAGAAGGACGGGGGACCCTCAAGGGTGGGGAAGAGACAAAATGCTGGGGTCTCAATCCTTCAAGCAGAAAACTCAGGAAACACTTCCAAGTACATCATCCCCCTTCCTCGGCAACTCCTGACCCCCAGCCTCTCCTGAGCGCCAGTTCCCACCACCCCTTAAATCTGTGTCCACCAACCACATGCCAACAATCCCCAAACCCATCTAAACCAGCTCTCTCTAAGGTAAGAAAGAATGTTCTGGCAGCTGTGTGGAAAATGAAAGGAGAAGAAAGACAAAACTAGAGGCAGAGAAATGAGGACTTCAGGGGACAGAAAACGTTTGGAAAAGCAGACATACGAAGCAGGAGAGGAGCAGACCAAGCAAGCAGGTTCACCAGGCATCCCCAAGCACCCCGCTCAACGCAGCTCCAGCTAGCATAGTTCTCTGCATTTTCTCAGGAGACTGTGTGTTCAAGCAGAGGTCAGTCGTCAGATCAAGTGTCCATTTAACATTTATTCTGCACCCACTGTGTGCCAGGCATTCTATTAAGCAAAAGGGAGAGAGAATGAAAACAGTCCCTGCCCAGGCAGAATGTACATTCTAGTGTGGAAAGACCATAAACAAGTTAGAGACCAGCTGAAGGTGAGCATTCTAAAATACAGAAGATACTACAACAGAGAGAACTATTTTAGACATGGCAGTCAGCTGATATTTAAACTGAGACGTACAGGATGAGAAAGAATCAGTTCTTTTTAGAACTGGGCAAAAAAATTTCGCCATTGAGTACAGAAAACATAAATGTGTGTGTGTGTGTGAAGTGCAGCCAGGAATGAGCTTGGGTGTTGCAGACTGATTGGTTCAAAGAACAGGTGGGGAAGAGCCTAAGTGAAGTCACTCAGTCGTGTCCGACTCTTTGAGACCCCATGGACTGTAGCCTACCATGCTCCTCCATCCATGGGATTTTATAGGCAAGAATACTGGAGTGGGTTGCCATTTCCTTCTCCAGGGGAAGAGCCTAAGACAAGGCTAAAACAGTGAGCAGAGCCAGATTCAGAGAAGGAAGCTTGGCTTATCTTCTGGGAGCGGTGGAAAGCCTCTGAGGGGTATTAGGCAGGGCAGTGCTGCAGCCTGATTTTAATTTTTAAGTGTCACGCTTGCTGCTGGGTGGAACATGAATTGGATAGAGACAAAAACAAGAGCAGGGAGTCCAAGAATGAAGGTTTTAACATGAATGGGAGCCAGACTGTGGCCTGGATCAGAGAAAATGGAAAAGAGATTAACTGAAGTGAAGTTCTGGTGACAAAATGATAGAAACCATGGGTGAACCCGTGTGCAGCGTCAGGTTTCCCGAGCTCTGAGCTTTCACTTTGAGGAACATCGGTGCCGTATACCAAGATCAGAAAGGCTGAGCTTTGAGCAGGAAAATAAAGAGCTCTCCTTTAAAATGATGATCAATTCCAAAGAAATAGTGTTTTTAAACTGTGGTGTTGGAAAAGACTCTTGAGAGTCCCTTGGACTGCAAGGAGATCAAACCAGTCAATCCTAAAGGCAATCATTCCTGAATATTCATTGGAAGGACTGATGCTGAAGCTGAAGCTCCAATACTTTGGCCACCTGATTCATAGAGCCGATTCATTAGAAAAGACCCCTCCCCAGGAGGAGAAGGGGACAACAGAGGATGAGATGGTTGGATGGCAGCACCAACTCACTGGACATGAGTTTGAGCAAGCTCCGGGAGATGGTGAAGGACAGGGAGGCCTGGCATGCTGCAGTCCATGGAGTCACAAAGAGTCAGACAGGAAAATAAGCGACTGAACACAACAACTCCTTTAACTCTATTAAACCTGAGATGCTTGTGTGACATCTAAGTGAGAATGTCAAGATTAAGAAGCTGGATACGCAAACCAGAATCAGAGAAAAGGCCTGGAATAGAAATATAAGCCGAGGAAGGGGGGAATAAGTAAATAAACCCAGCAATTGTCCTCATACAAGTGGCACTTAAAATCATGTAAATAAATGAAGTGGTTTAGGGGAAATGTGTAAAAAGATGGCTCAGGCCACGCCCTGAGGAGTTCAACACTGAGACTAGACAGGAGACAAAACCTGTTTCAAAAAAGAGGATGCCATCAACTCTTCAAATGCTGCTGAGTTGAACAAGATGAGTCTTCTTGTGACCCTTGGATGTGGTAGGAAGGAAGTCGTTATTGATCAACACAAAAGCAGTCCAAGCGGGCTGAGCAGTGCCACTGAAGTGCAGAAATGGAGCGGACAGCTCTTTAACGAGGTCTAGTCATACTGTCCGATATGAGGAAAGGGTTCAATGCTGCCGGTGGAGCACTGGCTTGAAAGTCTAACCTAAGATCTCCCTCCTGCATCGTGACCCAGACCTCTGACACAGCCACACATGCACACAAATTCTATTCTACTCTATTACAGAAAAATGCTGCTCGCTACTCACTAGATCGATTTCAAGGCTCATTAACAGAAAGCGATCTTTAATGACAGCTCCAGGCTAATCAAGTAAGGGATGATTTCGAGGGCCAAGAGACGGAGCTGGGGAAAAGGGAACGAGCCTGCGGATGAGTGCAGTCAGAGCGCCAGACGGAGGCGGCACACACCCCAGAGGCGGCAGAGGCCCGCAGCCCGCGCCCCGCGCCACTCCCCGGGGCCGCCCTCACCTCCTCAAGATATTCGCCCAGCTGGGCCGCCACGTCCACCTCCCAGTTCCTGGTGAGGTCGCGGATGGGCAGCAAGAGGTGGGCGAAGCGCGCCTCCACGTCCTCCATGTTCGGGAGGAGCCTGATCGGCCCGGGGACCGCAGCGCCGGCTTCCAGAGGGGCCGGTGCACTCAGCCCGCCACTACTTCTGGCGCCATTTTGCTGTTCCCGCCCAGAAAGATTCGTAACGCGCAGCGACGCGCGCACAACTTGACGCAGAGCGACCGCGTCACGCCGGAAAGGGCGCAGGACGCGCCGGAGGCGGGGCACCAGAGGGGGCGGGGTCGGGCTTGCAGCGGCGGCCGGCGCGGAGGGGCGGGGCCGGGCGGACCCGGGGATCGTGTCCAGCCCGCCGCGTAGCGGACATGGCGGGCTCTCGGCTCCCACGGCAGCTCTTTCTCCAGGGCGTGGCCGCCGTCTTCATGTTCGCCTTCGCTTCCCTTTACACGCAGATCCCGGGTGAGGGCGCCGAGAGCCGGGTGCCACCAGGCGGGACCCCCCCCAACCCGGGTCCTGTGACCCCCCCTCATCTCTCCGCCCGACACACCGCTGTGTAGGGGCGGTGAGATCCAGGCCTGGATGCATGGGGTCGGGGGCGGCGGTTTGTGTCCTGCGAGCCGCGGGGGTGTGGGCCGTGGGCAGGCGTGCAGGGGTCATTTTCAGCACGGTTCTGGGTTCTGACCTCGGCGCGAGGGTCTGGAGGGTCTGCAAGCCTTGACCTGTCGGAAGGGAGAATCTGCGGGTGCCGACCTGGGTTGGGGAGGGCAGATCCGCAGGCCCTGGCTGGTGGGGGGGCGTCTCGTCTCCGCGGGACGTGTCCAGGGCCTGCCCTGATGTGCCCTCCCACAGGCCTGTACGGCCCCGAGGGCATACTGCCTGCCCGGAGGACACTGCGGCCCCAGGGAAAGGGCCGCTGGCAGCAGCTGTGGGAGACCCCCACGCTGCTGTGGGAGGCGCCGCTTCTGGGGCTGGACACTGCCCAGGGCCTGGAGCTGCTGAGCCTGCTGGGCACCGTGCTGGCCCTGGGTGCCCTGCTGACCCGCCAGCTGCGCCACCCGCTCGTGTACCTGCTGCTCTGGGCCGCCTACCTGTCTGTCTGCCAGGCAAGTGGGGCTGTGCCACCGGGACCCTTGCCTCCAGCTCCCTCCAGGCCCACCCGCCCTCTCCCCAGCCGTGCTTCCTGACGGCCCTTCTCCCTGCAGGTGGGCCAGGTGTTTCTTTATTTCCAGTGGTGAGTGACTGTTGGGTCTGGGGCCACAGAAGGCTGGGTGGGTGAGATGGGGTGGGATGTGCTTGTCTCTCCCAGGAGGACCCCCTTAGGAGAGCAGCCCTGATGGGGAGGAGGGCCTCTGTGCTATTTTTTCTCCCCATAGGGATTCCCTGCTGCTGGAGACAGGCTTCCTGGCCGTGCTGGTGGCCCCTCTGGGGCTGCCCCCCAACCACAAGCAGACCCCCCAGGGCAGGCCGGGAGGGGTCTCCCCCCATGAAGGCCTCCCCTTCTGGCTCGTGCGCTGGCTGCTGTTCCGCCTCATGTTTGCCTCGGGTGTGGTCAAGCTGACTAGCCGTTGCCCCGCATGGTGGGGGCTCACTGGTGAGGGTCCCTGCCTGGATGTGCGGCAGTGTTGGGGGCTCTGCCCAGCCCTGACCGCCCGCCTGTGCCCTGCAGCCCTCACCTACCACTACGAGACTCAGTGCCTGCCCACACCGGCCGCCTGGTTTGCCCACCACCTGCCCGTCTGGCTGCACAAGCTCAGCGTGGTGGCCACCTTCCTCATTGAGATTGCAGTGCCCCCTCTGTTCTTCGCTCCTGTTCGCCGCCTGCGGTTGGCTGCCTTCTACTCCCAGGTCGATGGGGTCCTTAGCCGTCAGAAAGACAAGCAGGACGTGACCTTGCTCTGCACTGCCCAGAGGGCTCCACTGGGGATGGGTGTCTGCTGCTGGGCAGTCAGAAGGGCCTCGTGGGCAGAGGAGCTCGTTAGCCTGGGGTGTGAAGGTGTGCCTGTATGGAGATGTCTGTCCTGGGGCAGCAGGGGCGGCTGAGGAAGGGCTGTGTGAGGCATGCCAAGCTTGGGTTTTCTCCAGGTGCTGGTGGGAGCCATCGAGGGGGTAGGCCAAAGTAGGGGAAGTGGAGTGGGAGAACAGAGGTCAGGAGGTGACTCGGAGCGCACAGGGGCCTGCGGGAGAGCTCGGTGGGGGAGATGTGGAGGGGCCTGGAAGCAGGCTCCGAAGGGCCCGGGAAGGGGGCGGTCCCGTGATTTGAGTCCAGACCGTCTCCAGGTCTTGCTGCAAGTCCTGATTATCATCACTGGCAACTATAATTTCTTCAACCTGCTCACCCTGGTGCTCACCACCGCCCTCCTGGACGACACACACCTGGCTGCCAAGTCTAGCACGAGCCGCCGCAAGAGGACACCCAGCTGTGAGTGTCCGCCTGCCCCAGACAGACAGCCCTGCTGCCCGCCAAGTGACCTAGCTCTACCCCAGCCCCCAGGCCGTAGACCCCCCAGCCCTGCTCCCAGCCAACCCATGACTGCCTTGGCCTGCAGCCTGGCCCAAGGCCCTGCTGGCCATGCTGACCCTGCTGCTGGAGTTGGCCGTCTACGGGCTGCTGGCCTACGGCGTGGTGCACTACTTCGGCCTGGAGGTGGACTGGGAGCAGCACGTCGTTCATTCCAGAACCAGTGAGTACCAGCTGGGGGCGCAGAGGGTGGAGGCTCTGGCATCCCCGCTCACACCCGCTTCCTCCTGCAGCGTTCACCTTCCACCAGCTCTCCCAGTGGCTGAAGATGGTGACCCTCCCCACCATGTGGCTGGGCGCGGCCTCTCTGGCCTGGGAACTGCTGACCGCCCTCTGGAGGTGTGTGGTGCAAGAGGGTGGGTGGAACCGTGCGGGGCCGGCCTGACTGGGTTCTGTTCTCCGCCCCCAGGTGGGTGCAGGTGCGAGGGTCGCTGCGGAAGCTCTATGCTGCCGTGCAGTTGTCCGTCTTTGGCACTGCCACGGTGGCTCTGTTCCTGATCAGCCTGGTAGGTAGTCCTTTGGAGCTGGGGGTGGGAGTCAGGAGAGAGTGGGAAGGGCGTTGCTGAGTCTCTGCCTGCCTCCAGGTGCCCTATTCCTACATGGAGCCCTCGAGCCATGGACGCCTCTGGACTGGGGCCCACCGCCTGTTTGGCACCGTGGAGCACCTGCAGCTGGCCAACTCCTACGGCCTTTTCCGCCGAATGACGGGCCTGGGTGGGCGGCCGGAGGTGGTGCTGGAGGGCAGCTATGACGGGCACCAGTGGACGGTGCGGCCCCTGCCCGGGGTGCCTGGCGACCACACAGGCCTGGGTGGGGAGAGAAGAGGGAGCCAGCCGTGCTGAAGGGGACTCTGCCCGGCAGGAGATCGAGTTCATGTACAAACCCGGGAACCTGAGCCGGCCGCCCCCCATCGTGGTGCCCCACCAGCCGCGCCTCGACTGGCAGATGTGGTTCGCGGCCCTGGGCCCCCACACGCACAGTCCCTGGTTCACCAGCCTGGTGCTCCGCCTCCTGCAGGGCAAGGAGCCTGGTGAGGCTGAGAGGAGGGGCGGGGCCCGTGGGGCGTCTGGGCGACCTTCGGGGGGGCCTCGGGGAGGGCGGACGTTGAGCCGTGCCCCCTGCGCCCTCAGTGATCCGCCTCGTCCAGAACCACGTGCCCAGTTACCCCTTCCACCAGCAGCCGCCCACGTACGTGCGGGCCCAGCTCTACAAGTACTGGTTCTCGCACCCTTGGGAGCAGGGGTGAGTCTGGGCGCCGGGAGGGGTGCGGGGTCTACGAGCTGGCCCCACCTGAGCCCCCCTGCTGTTGCAGCCAATGGTGGCGACGCCAGTGGGTGGAAGAATTCTTCCCATCCGTGTCCCTGGGGGACCCGGCGCTGGACATGCTGCTCAGGCAGTTTGGCCTTCAGGTAGGAAGGAGTCAGGCAGGCTGGGGTGGGCGGCAGGGGTGACCCCGGCCCACAGGAACGACCCCCCGGACCTTCCTCCATCCTGTCCCGCAGGACAAAAGCCCGCCCCGGGCCCGTGGCTCCAGCAACACCCTGAGCCAGGCTCTCCACTGGGTACGGAAACAGCTGTCTCCCCTGGAGGCCCCCGCCCTGCTCTGGGGGCTCCTGGGGGCTGTGGGGGCCATCAAGGTCATGCAGGCCCTGCTGGGCCCGCAGTCCCTGCCTCGGACCAAGGAGGAGAAGCACAAGCCAGCCCCCCAGGAGGACTCGGTAGCCGCCAGCAAGCAAGCTTCCCCAGCCCCCAACATCAGCAGCGGCTCCCAGACCCCCCGGCGGAAAAAGTCGCCGTGATCTGTCAGCCACATGTCCTTAGAGGGTCAGGGTCGCGCTTGCCTCTGGCTCTCTGCCACAGGAGGGCCCAGCCGCCGTGCCTTAGCCAGCTGCCACGCAGACGCAGGTCAGGGTGCTGGCCTGTGGGGGGCGCCAGCCCTTCTGCTTCAAGGGCATCCCCCCACCCCCACCACGTCCGGTCCCAGGACACCCTCTGGCCTGCTCGACGGCCCAGGAGGCCCATGTGTGACCTGGCAATCGGGGACCCTTGCTCTCTGCCCCCACGGCAGGGGTCCGAGTCTGAGCCCTGACCCCGGCTCCTGCACACGGGGTGGAGGTAGGGTGGGATGAGGCTGACCTGCTGGGGAAAGGAGGGAAGACGCCCCAAGGTCTCCTCTACAGCAGCCTGTCTGCGCATCCGGATCCGTGAACCAATAAAGGCAATTGTGTCTGACCACATTCCTGCCGCTTCCTTCCCACGGGGAAGCCTGAGGGCAGTCGGCCTTCTCTGCCTCTGACGGTGGACACAGCCCACATATGGTCCGGCTGATCGCTGACCAGGCTTCCTGGGTGCCTTCTTGGTCTGGTCCTCAATGTTCCCGTCTGTAAAATGGACACGAGGGCCCATCCTGGTGCTGCTTGAGCCGCAGTCCAGCATGGCCTGGCCGAGCTGTCAGCTCCGCATGTCAAGCCTATGAGATCGGTGCTGCAGCGTGGGGCCTGGGACCATGTGAAGGTTGGGGAGTTGGCCAGAACACTGGCCCGCCCTGCTCCTGTCCCCACTTCCTCACCTCGGGGGAAGTGCAGGGTCCGCACGCTTTATCTTTCTCAGGCTGCGATGGAGGAGAGACGGGAGGTGGGCTGGGCCGCTGTGAACGCCCTGTCAGGGAACTTGACTACCTCTGGCTGACAGAAATGGGGTGTGGGTGGGGAGAGGAGGGAGGAGCAGAGGCCCTGGGCCAGGGACAGGGTCAGCGGTTAGTGCCTCTGACCACTCCCAGGAGCAGGCGTTGAAGGTGCTGCTGCCCGGGTGTCTGGACGTGGCTCATCAGTAGGAGGCTGCCGCCTCCCTGCATCTGGCTCCGTCCTTAGCCTCTGCCCCTCACGCTGTCACCTCCCAGACCTCTGGACAGCCCCCCAGTGTGCCCAGCCTCTCCCCCCAAGTCACTCGTCCCTCTGCGACTGACCCAAGTAGATGGTGCTCCACGCTCAGCCTGTGCCCACAGTCACACAGGCTTAAGAGGTCCTGTAACCTGAGCCCTTGGGTGCTCTCAGACATAACGAGGTGATCTATATGTGAGCTTGGCTTCAGAGTGTTCAGCACTCTATATCCTCAGCTTCCATGTCTGCAGACTCAACCTCGCTCCGATTGAAAATAAACATTCCAGAAAGTTCCAAAAGGGAAAGCTTCAATTTGCTGCAGAGTCGGCAACTGTCTACATAGCGTCTCCCTGGTATTAAGTATAAGTAATCTAGAGATGAGTTAGAGTGTGTGGGAGGGTGAGTCGGTTTATGAAAAGACCGCCCACCTTATGGCGGGAGCTTGATGGCTGCGGTGACCCCCGGAAGCGACCCCCTGGGGTGGAGGCGAGGCTCGATCCCAACTTACAAACGTACTGCTTTTCTTAGGCTTCTGAGCTCAGTGTATGATTGTGTTCCATAACAGCTTTGAGAGAGAATTCACATGCCATACAGTTCACCTGTTTAAAGGGCACAGTTCAGTGGCTCTCAGTAGATTCACAGGCTCGCGCATCCATCACCGTAGTCAATCTTAAAACCGTTTATCATCTCAGGAAGAAACCCCACTCTGCTAAGATGGCATCTTCCGTCCTCTCCTTCCCATGACCTAAAAAACCATTAATCTACTTTTTGTCTTCATGAGTGAAAGTGTTAGTCACTCAGTTGTGTCCGACTCTTTGAGACCCCATGTACTGTAGCCCACCAGGTTCCTCTGTCCCTGGGATTCTCCAAGCAAGAATACTGGAGTAGGTTACCATGCCCTCCTCCAGGGGATCTTCCCAACCAAGGGATTGAACTCGGATCTCCTGCATTTCAGGCAGATTCTTTCCTGTCTGAGCCATGTGGGAAGCCTTTTTTTCTTCAGTTCAGTTGCTCAGTTGTATCCAACTGTTTGCGACCTCATGGACTGCAGCATGCCAGGCTTCCCTGTCCATCACCAACTCCTGGAGCCTGCTCAAACTCGTCCATCAAGTCGGTGATGCCATCCAACCATCTCATCTTCTTTCAACCCTTTCTCCTCCTGTCTTCTATCTTTCCCAGCATCACGGTCTTTTCTAATGAGGACACATCAGGTGGCCAAAGTATTGGAGCCTCAGCTTCAGTATCCATCCTTCCAATGAATATTCAGGACTGATTTCCCTTAGGATTGATTGGTTTGATCTCCTCGCAAACTCCCTTGGACTTTCAAGAGTCTTCAACACCACAGTTTAAAAGCATCAATTCTTTGGGGCTGTTTTCTTTATGGTCTAACTCTCACATCCATACACGACTACTGGAAAAATCATAGCTCTGACTATAACGACCTTTGGCGGCAAAGTAACATCTCTGCTTTATAATATGCTGTCTAGGTTTATCAGCTTTTCTTCAAAGGACCAAGTGTCTTTTAATTTCATGGCTGCAGTCACCATCTGCAGTGATTTCAGAGCCCAAGATAATAAAGTCTGTCACTGTTTCCATTGTTTCCCCATCTATTTGCCATGAAGTGATGGGAACAGATGCCATGATCTTAGTTTTTTGAACACTGAGTTTTAAGCCAGCTTTTTCACTCTCCTCTTTCACTTTCACCAAGAGGCTATTTAGTTCCTCTTTGCTCTCTGCCGGAACGGTGGTGTCATCTGCTTATCTGAGGTTATTGATATTTCTCCCTGCAGTCTTGATGCCAGCTGTGGTTCATCCAGCCCAGCTTTTCCCATGATGTAATCTGCATTTGTTAAATAAGCAGGATGACAATATGCAGACTTGCTGTACTCCTTTTCCAATTTGGAACCAGTCTGTTGTTTCATGTCCTGTTCTAATTGTTGCTTCTTGACCTGCATACAGATTTATCAGGAGGCAGGTAAGGTGGTCTGGTATTCCCATCTCTTGAAGAATTTTCCAGTTTGTTGTGATCCACACAGTCAAAGGCTTTGGTGTCGTCAGTAAAGCAGAAGGAGATGTTTTTCTGGAACACTTTTGCTTTTTCTATGATCCAACGGATGTTGGCAACTTGATCTCTGATTCCTCTGCCTTTTCTAAATCCACCTTGAACATCTGGAAGGTCTCAGTTCATGTACTGTTGAAGTCTAGCTCGGAGAATTTTGAGCATTACTTTACTAGCGTGTGAGATGAGTGCAATTGTGCGGTAGTTTGAGCATTCTTTGGCATTGCCTTTCTTTGGAATTGGAATGAAAACTGACCTTTTCCAGCCCTGTGGCCACTGCTGAGTTTTCCAAATGTGCTGGCATATTGAGTGCAGCACTTTCACAGCATCATCCTTCAGGATTTGAAATAGCTCAGCTGAAATTCCATCACCTCCACTAGCTTTGCTCGTAGTGATGCTTCCTAAGGCCCACTTGACTTCTCATTCCAGGATGTCTGGCTCTAGGTGAGTGATCACACCATCGTGATTATCTGGGTCATGAAGATCTTTTTTGTACAGTTCTTCTGTGTATTCTTGCCACCTCTTCTTAATATCTTCTGCTTCTGTTAGGTCCATACCATTTCTGTCCTTTATCGAGCCCATCTTTGCATGAAGTGTTCCCTTGGTATCTCTAATTTTCTTGAAGAGATCTCTAATCTTTCCCATTCTATTGTTTTCCTCTATTTCTTTGCTTTGATCATTTAGGAAAACTATTATTTCTCCTTGGTACTCTTTGGAACTCTGCATTCAGATGGGTATGTGTTTCCTGTTCTTCTTTGCCTTTCACATCTCTTCTCAGCTACTTGTAAGGCCTCCTCAGAGAATCATTTTGCCTTTTTGCTTTTCTTTCTCTTCTGGATGGTCTTGATCACCGCCTCCTGTACAGTGTCACAAACCTCTGTTCATAGTTCTTCAGGCATTGTATCAGATCTAATCCCTTGAACCTATTTCTCACTTCCACTGTATAATCGTAAGGGATTTGATTTACATCATACCTGAATGGCCTAGTGGTTTTCCTTACTTTCTTCAATTTAAGTCTGAATTTGGCAATAAGGAGGTCATGATCTGAGCCACAGCCAGCTCCCAGTCTTGTCTTTGCTGACTGTATAGAACTTCTCCATCTTTGGCTGCAAAGAATATAATCAATCTGATTTCAATATTGACCACCTGGTGATGTCCATGTGTAGAGTCTTCTCTTGTGTTGTTGAAAGAGGGTGTTTTCTATGACCAGTGCATTCTCTTGGCAAAACTCTGTTAGCTTTTGCCCTGTTTAATTCTGTATCCAAGGCCAAACTTGCCCGTTACTCCCTGTATCTCTTGACTTCCTACTTTTGCATTCCAGTTCCCTATGATGAAAGGGATATCTTTTTTTGATGTTAGTCCTAGAAGGTCTTGTAGGTCTTCATGCTGCTGCTAAGTTGCTTCAGTAGTGTCCAACTCTGTGCGACCCCATAGATGGCAGCCCACCAGGCTCCCCTGTCCCTGGGATTCTCCAGGCAAGAACACTGGAGTGGGTTGCCATTTCCTTCTCCAATGCGTGAAAGTGAAAAGTGAAAGTGAAGTCGCTCAGTCGTGTCTGACTCTTAGCGACCCCATGGACTGCAGCCCACCAGGCTCCTCCGTCCATGGGACTCTCCAGGCGAGAGTGCTGGAGTGGGGGGCCACCGCCTTCTCCATCTACTGCTACTAACGGCTAATGAAAGTGAAAGTGAAGTCAGCCAGTCACGTGTGCGGCTAATGACGCTGAGCATATTTTCATGTGCTTATTGCATTTGTATGTCCTCTTTGGAGAACTGTCTATCCAAGTCCTCTGCCCTTTTTTTTGGTCACGCTGAGTAACATGCAGGATCTTAGTTCCCTCACCAGGGATGGAACCCATGCCCCCTGCAGTGGAAGCAGGGAGTCTTAACCATTGGACTGCCAGGGAAGTACTTCACACTGATTGCATTATTACAGCTTTATAGTGAGTTTTGAAATTGGGAAGGATGAGTCCTCCAGCTTTATTCTTCTTTTTCAAGATTTTTTGGCTATTTGGGATCCCTTGAGATTTTAGACTTTTTTTTATTTCTGAAAATCAATGCCATTGGAATTTTCATAAAGGTTGCCTGGAATCTGTGGATCAGCTTGGTTGCACAGTTGACCCTTCAGCAATGCCGAGGTTAGAGACACTGACCCTAACCAGCCAAAAATGTGAGTCTAACCTTAGAGTTTGCCCTCCGTATCTGAGGTTCCACATCCACAGGCTCAACCTATGAAGGGTCGTGTACTGCTGCAAATGTATTTAGGGAACTAAAGTCCACAGTAAGTGGGCCCGCTCAGATCTGCGCTGTTCAGGGTAAACTGTGCTGTCTTCTGAAGACAGCGTCCCGGGCCATGTGCTTGCTTTTCTCTCTTCTATTTAAATCTAGCAGGTTTTAGCAGTCACTCGGAAGGTTCCATTTATAAATTTTAAATGCCTAACATACTTAACTGCTTTACAAATTTAATTTGCTCTTTGACTGTTTAGTCACCTGACCTGACACAATCTTTCCAAGATTCAAAACACCCGTAAGTGAACACACATGCAAGTGCAACGAGCCAGTCACCCTCCTGAACGTCCCTTTACCAGGAATAAACTTACTAGAATTGATCAAGGGCAAAAGCCTGCCACAGCCCGGCCTGGTGAGGACGCCCAGGGCATGGACCCCAGGCTGACCTCCAGCTTCAAATGCAGAGTCTACGTGTGGCGAGAACGCAGGCCCTAGGGCTGCTGGGCAAGCACCGATTTTCCCTCTGTCTTGGCTTCCAAAAGCAGAGGTGGGCGGGGAGGAGCTGCGCCAGCCCCATGCAGACTCCTGGAGAGGCAGACCCGCCTTGCAGAGGAGGCACTGCCACACCTCCTCCTTGGTGCCCCAGCCCCTGATGAATGCATCTTCCTGATTCATGCTGCCTCCGCACCCACACAACGTCCCACTGATACGGGGCAGCCATGGGACCTCTCACTGGAGCCGCGTGCTCACCGCAGGTGGGGGCACCCACAGCTGGTCCTTTCCTGCAGGCACTCCACCTCCAGGCTGCAGCCGGACACCCACCCCTGGGCTCAGCAGTCCCTGCTCAGAGCTGCATCTCACACACTGAACGGTGCATTTAGTGACCCAAAGATGTCTGCAGAACGGCAAGGAAAGTACCAGTTGTGCTTGTTCCTGCTGCAGTCACGAGCGTGGCTGGTAGGGCCTCCCCACGCTCGCCGTCTGGAGCCCTGTGAGCCCTCGGCCCATCTGCAAGAGCACTGCCGTCTTCCACAGAGCCGGCTCCTGCTCGGCACTTCTGCGCGGCCACAGTCTCCAGGAGCCTGTTGCCCTCCTGGCCCCTCAGCCAAGCGCCAGCCACCCCTTCCCCGCGGCCACCCCTTTCCCCGCTTGCTCATCCAGCCTTGGAGCACTGCGCGCCCGGCCTTGCCCGGCTTGGAGGAGGCGTTGCCGTGCCTCTGGGGCAAAGCCCTGCTTCCTCGGCAACCACATCCCACATCCAAGCCCACACTGCAGCTGGGTCTCCGACTGGCGGTACCATCATTCCGTCAGACAATCGATTTGGGGTCGTGGGGCGTCTGGGGGCCTGCAGGCTCCAGCCTCCGCATTCTAGCCTTGGTCAGAGGCCGTGCCGGGCAAGTTAGTGGATGATGGTGCCGAAGGAGGCAAGGGACCGGATAGCAAGTCCAGGCACACAAGGGCCTGGTGGAGACAGATGGCTGCTACCATCACAGGCGGGCCCGTGGGGGCGGCCAATGACTCCTCGGGAGGGGCATGCCGTGGGCTCTGGGGCGGCCGTATTGACGGCAGGGCCTCCATTCGGCCCTGAGGGAGCCCACAGAGGCAGCTTTGGGGTTTCTGGCAAAGGAAGTCACCAGGTCAATCTGGTCTCACGTTCTTAAAAGCTATTGAGAACCCCAAAGAGCTTTTGTTTACGAGTGTTGTATCTGTCATTATTTACCATTGGAAATTAAACTAAGGAGTTCTTTAAATATTTACTTATTAATATTATTTGAATGGGGGCTTAGAGGTTGAGACTTTGTACTTCCACTGCAGCGCGTGCAGGTTCGATGCCTGGACGGAGAACTAAGATTCCCACAAAACATGCAGCGTGGCAAAAAAAAAGGTCTTCTTGAGTAAAACTAACCTTTTAAGCCAGCGACCTCTCTGGGTGCAGCAGTGACCTCATGGTCCCCAGCAGCCCAGAGTCTCCGGGGCAGCTGGGCAGCCGCCAGCCATGCCCTCAGGGCCATGGTCTGGGCAAGTCGCAGAGCCCGGCAAGTCACAGAATGCTCTCTTCCGGTCCAGGCTTGGTCCTGGGTTTTGGGAGCTGGACTCATTGCTGTCCTGTCTCAGGCCATCAGTGCCTGTAGAAGCCGTGGCCTTCCTCTAGCACAGGCTTGCCACCCCCGAGGGCTGGCCAGAGTAACTGAGGCCGTGATTATCGGCCCCGCTCCTGTAGGCCACAAACCACCAGGTCTCCATCACCAGCAGGCGTTCCCAACTTTCAACCCCAAACGGGCCCGACAACAAATTCTAGATTCCTCTAAGACTCTTGCTTGCAACAACTCTCTTAGAAGAAACTGGCTCGTTTAAAGGGAAATTCAATGGCTCAGCAGTAAATAATCCACCTGCAATGCAGGAGGAGAACGCGGGAGACTTGGGTTCAATCCCTGGGTTGGGAAGATCCTCTGGAGGAGGAAATGGTAGTCCACTCCTGCATTCTTGCCTGGAGATGCCCACAGGCAGAGGAGCCTGGCCAGTGCAGTCTGGAGGTAGGGCCAAGACTTGCCTCTGCGGGCTCCTCAACTGCCCGGTGCCCTGAGGCCCCCAGCAAGACCAGCAATCCCTGGGTAGACTAGAACATGAGATCCCTGGCCCCCTTCCCAACCCTGGGGCCTGTTTGGAGATAGCCAGGTTACAGTCTGCAGGGCCACAGAGAGGCGCGGGGACCTAGGGTCCCAGGTGAAGGTGGCCACCCCTGCTGTGCACCGTGGAGGCCCCCCTTGGGTGATGACTTTGGGCCCAGACAGACAGTCAGTATAGCATCCCCCGCCCCCAGCTCTGAGGCTCATGTGTCTCCGCCGCCCACCCCCCCCACCTCCTCGGAGACTTGCCTCCTCCCCACTCTCAGGAAGGCAGAGAGGCCCCGCTGCCCACATGCAGTCCAGGCTCAGAGCCCTTGGCCCGCCCCTCCAGAGCCCCCTGCACCTCACAAGCCGCTCTAGGGAAAGGACCCCCTTGGTGCCCTGCACCTGGCCTGCCCGAGTTCAAAGTCTGGGAGGGGGCCTGAGGATGGTGCGAGGGAGCCCGGAGCAGGCAGGAGTGCTCCAGGAGAGAGTGGGGAAGAGCTTGGGCAGAGTCTCGTTTATATGCGTGTGTCTGTGGATTTTACTAATTATTTGGCTGCATGCAGGATCTTCTTTGAACCGTGCCTTGATCTTTAATTGAGGTACATGGACTCTACAGTTGCAGCTCAGCTCACGGGCTCCAGAGTGCACCGGTTTAGTTGCTCTGCGGCATGTGGTCCCCAACCAGGGATCAAAACCCCATCTCCTGCAACCACTGGGCAACCACGGAAGTCCCAGGCAAAGTCTCTGGCCACACTTGACCAGTCCTCTCCCGCTGCCAGGGCACAGCGGGGCTGGGGTGCTCAGGAGGGGTTTGAGAGGGACAGGGTGGGGTCTCACTGGGCAACAGGGCAGGGAGGCAGTGGCCAGTGCCACCTCCACGGTCACAACCTGTGGACATTAAAGAAGTGATTGGGTTTTCAGCCCGCAGCACGTGCATTTGAAATACCACTTTCCCACTCCCCAAAGTTCCTTGGGGAAAGGGCCAGTTCCACATCCATGGCAGCCCCTACAGTGAGCTGGAAATGGCCCGCAAAGTTGTCTACATCCGACCTGTGAAACGTGTGAGCATAGCCTCACTTGGAAGAAGCACCCTGTGGCTATAATCACGGACCTTGAGATGAGGAGGCCGTCCTGGGTCATCTGGGTGGACACTGAGTGGCATCACAAGCGCCTTTATAGAGAGGGACGGAGCGGGACACGGAGAGGCAGCGGTGTGAAGGCGGAGAAGACTCAGCCAGCCACTAGCCGTGGGTGCTGGCCGCCGCCTGCGAATGGATGCCCTGGAAGAGGTACTGCTGACACCATGATCTCAGGCTCCGCCTTCCAGCACTTGAGACAGTAAATTTCTGTTGTTTTCAACAAGTCACCAAGTTTATGGTAGTTTGTTACAGCAGACACAGGAAATTAACAGTCTGGGCGTCCTGTTACACCAGATGGCAAGACATCCCATCCCAGACACCAATTTCAATCATTGGAAGGGCCCAGGAGCCCACCGCAAAGCCCCTCCCCAGCCCTGTCTGAGCACCAGGAAGGATAACAACTCATGGAAGCACAAATCCGTTGAATCTGTATCCTTGATACACAACAGACAACTTGATTGTGTTCGAAGGGTGCTACGGAACCAGCTCTTACAAACTGATTAAGAGAAAGGTGGGAGCACGTGCTTCCCCTTCCCGCGCAGACAGCAACCAAACAGGGCCGGGAGCTGCCCGGTCCCCGGGGTGACTCTCTCTCCATCCGGTGGAGGGCGTTCTCAGACCCGAGACCACCACGTGGCCAGCTGACCACGCTGGGGACAGCCGTGTTCTCCGAAAGTCCCCACCTCTAGAGCACTCTGGCCCCTAAGTCAAACTTGAATCTGATTCAGCCTCTGCTCAGTTATCAGTTAGCAAGAAATACCGCGGAAAACATGAAAAGATCCCAAGAGGGTGCAATCAGCAAAATCCTGAAAGGAAGTCCCCGGACAAATGAGCAGCCTTCCGCAGAGCTGCCACGTGAGGGGGGCACACTTGGCCAAAAAGAGGGCTGCGCCTGGGGGTCTCCTCATGGGTCGCGTTCATCATGGTTAGCCTGTGCGTTTACCACTGGGTTTCCTGTAGTATGTTCTAGCCAGCAGATGTTTTTGTTTTGTTTAGGGAGACTGAGCCCAGAACAGGGGTCCCCCACCTCCAGACCGGTACCCCAGTGAGTGCCCCACCACAACACGCCTCGGTCTCGACACAGGTCAGAATCGCAAGCTGCTTCAGGGTCTTTATTGCCAGCAGGGAGAGGGGCCAACCGGGCAGGCAGTGCAGGTGGGCCCGTGGGGTCCCCCGGAAGGGCTGCGGCAGTGGACACTGTTCCCGGCAGTGGACACTGTTCCCGACAGTGGCTGCGCCCGGGTCACCCAGCAGGTGAGGGGTTGGGCGGGCAGTCACCAGCACAGGATGCCAGGACAGTACTTGTCAACGAGCCCTTGGTAGTAGGGCCTCAGCGCGGCCACGTCTGGCAGGCTGGAGCTCTTGGTGTAGAGGTCGAACTTGCTGCAGCACAGGGACCGCGGCCATGAAGCCCCCCGAGTCGCCCCCCCACCCAGGCATGACCGTGACCATGACCGTGACCATGACCGTGACCGTGATCGTACTGGCCCGTGAAGCCCCCCGAACCCCGCCCCCAGGCATGACCGTGGCTGTGACCGTACTTGAACTCCTGCACCCAGGGCAGCATGGCCAGGTCCTGTTCGTTGCACAGCTGCTGGTAGTCGCCGAACTTGTGCCAGGGGTAGAACGAGTGGAACCGGATGATGTAGAAGGCCTGCGGGGAGCCGGCCTCAGGCTCCGGGCCGGGGGGCGGCAGGCGGGGCGGGGCTGGAGGCGGGGCGGGCGGGGCTGGAGGGGGCGGGGCTGGAGGGGCGGGGCTGGAGGGGGCGGGGCTGGGGGCGGTGGGAGGGGCGGGGCTGGGGGGCGGCGGGCGGGGCGGGGCGCGGCGGGGCTTGACCTTAGCTCGGTCCACACCCCACCTCCTACCTCCGGTGGGAGGGCGAATTTGTTGAACTTCATCATCCGGTACATGTACTCTGTGGGAGAGGGCTGGTCACCACGGGCACCCAGAGGGGCAGCTCCAGATGGTCCCCGCCGTCCCCGCCCCCAACCGGCCTCACCGTCATGACCCCAGGACATGAGGACGTTCTCGAGCCCACAGTGAGGCTGGTACATGCCAAGCTCCGTGCTGCAGGGGGGGACGGAAGGTGGGGGCTCAGGAACAGAAGCCCGGAAGCAGGAGGAGGGGGAAGGACCACGGCAAGGGAGGGCAAGGGAGCCGCACCTGTACAGGGGGTCCTGGAGATCAGGGTTGTCCTGGAAGGTGCAGTCACGGAAGACCACAGAGGCCTGGGGACGGCAGCCAACTGGGAAGGTGTCTCCGACGACTGCCCACTGGGGACCGATGGACAGGCAGCCGTGGGTAGGCATAACTGGCTTGCCCCCCAAGTGGGTGTCCAGAGCCTGGAGCGGAGACTGCCCCGGGCCCTGCCTTGCTGACCGCCCTCCACCCATCTCCTCACCTGGGGCTCCCCTGCCAGAGCCAGGACCTTTCCCAGGTCGTGCAGGAGCCCGACGAGGTGGAACCAGTCTGAAGGAGAGGGAGGGACAGGGCAGGCTAGTGGAGTGCAGGAGCTGGGGCAGAGGCACAGTTCTGGGGCTGTGGGGGGATGCAGGGCATACTGGGAGAGGGCCAGACCACCCCTCCTTCCCCAGCACCCATCAGGGCAGGTGGGGAGCACACCCTTGTTTGGATGGGCCTTCCGGATGCCCTCGGCCGTCTGGAAGGCATGGAAGGAGTTGGGGAAGTCCACGTCGGGGTCCGACTCATCCACCAGCCCGTCCAGCATGTCCACAGCCTCCATGACAGTCATCCTCTTATAGGAGAAGCTCCCGAACTGGGCATGCTGGGCCAGGAAGGGAGAGGTCACTGTGGTCCCAGGGTCAGCCCTCAGGGGCTTCGTTTAGAAGTCAGCCACCTACCTTCCTCCTGACGAAGTCCACAGTCTGCCATGTGTGCATAAGCTTGTAGGTGGCGAAGACGCGGTCCAGGAGCGGGCCAGACTGCAAGCCAGAGGGTCAGCCAGGCAGCTCGCCAACCCCTGCCCTTGACACCCAGGGGGCCACTGCCTGCCTCTCCCAGGCCCCAAGGTGTGGACAGGGCGGCCCCTGGAGCTGTGTGAGGGGACAGGGCAGGAAAGGCGGGGCCGGGGGAGCGGTCCTCACCGTGTAGTTTCGGAAGCTGTCCTTGTCTTTGGCTGCTTCTGGCTCCATATCAGGCTGGGAGACCAGGGAAGGGTCTAGGTCCTGGTAGGGTCGGGGGAACCCATTTCACCAGGACGTCAGCTCCATGAGGAAGGGAGGACACCCCATGGGGGCCGGGACTGTTGGACGTGGAGCGGCAGAGAGGCAGTGAGCACCCGAGGGCACCCGAGCATGGCCTTGGCGAGCCTGAGTCAAGACTTCCGGCCCCGAGTCCTTATCTGCTGAGCGGATGCTGGGGATGTCTGCTCTGAGGGTGATGCTTGGCCAAGGCCACACAGCACCCGCACCCAGAGTCTCCTCAGGACGCGGTCCGCAGGGAACCCAGCGTTTGGGCCTGTGACCTTTGCCCTACATAGACCTCGGCCGGGAGGGAGCCCTTTGACCCAGACGAGTGGGCCGGCAGAAACCTGCTGGGCGCGGGGCACGGGGCTGCCCTGCTTTTCCTGAGCGTGCAGTCTGCGTGGGCCGGGGGTACTCACCGCAGCCACCTTCATCTTGAGAGAGGCAGAGCTCCGCGGGCCCGCATGCCCGTATATATGCCCACAGGTTACATAAGTGACCGGACACCACCCAGCCCCTTGGCCTTGGCCCTCGGTAATGAGTGACCATCACCCTCCCGCTGGCCTCTGAGAGTTACTGTGTCAGCATAGCACCCCCCGCCCCTGCCCCCAGCCAACCTTCACGTCCCTGCGGCAGCTAACCTGCCCGGGAGGTTGAGGTCGCCAGACTCCCACCTCTGCCAGGAGCTTTAAACTCCTCCAGGACGCTGCCCCTCCCAGCTCCCTATCTTCACTGGCCACCTGGGATTGGGGTGGGGCGGGGCTTGTTTCAGAAAAAGCTATTTTGACATTTTTGACATTTTTTAAAGAATATTTATTTATTTGGCCAAGCGGGGTCTTGGCTGCAGGGCTCAGCAGCGGCAGTGCCCCTGCTAGGTGCTCAATGGCGCGTGGGGTCTTGGTTCCCTGTCAGGGTCCTTAACCATGAGACCTCCAGGGAAGTGACCTTTGACACTCGTTCAGAAGGGATGGAAGACTTCATTCATGATTGCGAGATGGGAGAGATGATCAGATGGTCCACGGGAACACAGCAAGGTTAGCTGGGGTTTCACAGCCCTGGGGTGGGGGTGGGGGGCTGGGCAGGGGTCAAGGGTCGGGGCAGCCTTGCTAAACCGACTTGACAGGATTCTGTTCAGGGTGGGATTCTTGCCAACACTGGGCGAGGTTGATGGCTCAGAGAGGCTCAGGAGATCTTTGTCAGGCTCCGGGGCTGAGGCTCCATCTCCAGTCAGGGCAGAGATGAACTCACGGCCCGGGTCACGCGAGGGCCAGGCTCGGCTGTACACACAGCACGGCCTGGAGCTGACGGTGGTGTCATCGGAGACAGGCTGAGCTCTGGAGAAGGCTGAGGTCAGGGCGCAGCCTGGGCCAGGAGAGGGCAGTGGGCCAGGGGTTCTCCATGCGGCTCCTCCTGCCCTCGCGAGAGTCAGCTGGGGGTGCTTGGCCCCCCGTTTAAAATGGCAGAGTGCTCTCAGCCCCGTGAGCCGCGGCGCCTCCCGCACTCTGCGGCCGGGCATCCCTCGCTCTCTGTGCTCCTGAGGTCGGTTTCCTCCGGTTCTCCCGCGGACGTGTCCGTCTCTGGGTGGGGGCTGATGTTTCACTTGCTGTTTCTACAAGTGCTCCACAAATATTTGCTTCAGGGATGGAGAGGGGACGCCACGGGGGAGACTGGACCCATCACGCCAAAGCCAAGTTTGTGGCTTGGGTCAAGGGAAGGAACAAAGGGCCGGCGGGTCTGGATGAGGGCGGGAGATGGGGCAGGACCAAGAGGCTCTGGCCAGAGCGGGAGCAGTGGGAGGGGGTGGGTGGGTGGGGTCCCCGCGGGCGTCCCCCAGGTCTCCAAGCCGGCTGTCGGACAGGCGGCCGGAACATGGCCTGGAGCTTGGAGGCCATGTGGACACCAGTGTGATGCTGTGACCGTGACAGGCAACCCAAGGAAAACGGCCCAAGGCTCAAGACGCACCTGGGGGGGGGGAGGGGGCGCCGGGCACCACAGCCCTGGGGGCCGCCTGGCAGGCGGTGACGCCTCGTGGAGGTGCCATCTGGGGCCGTGTTCCCGGCCGGCGAGCATCCGGCACTGTACCGCGGGGACTTTGCCCCAGGGCTGGGGCTGCGGGGGGTTTTGCCCAGCTGAGCTCCTGACTCCCCGACCCGGCCTTCCTGGGGCCTCCTCTTCTTCATCCCGGAGCCCCTCTGGCCCTCACGGCCCACCCTCCCTACCCACTCTTCCGACACCCCTCAGTGACCACAGGCCTCTCCAGACCCGGCAAGTGCCTGTTCCAGCCTCCGCACGGCATCCAAGCTGCTGTGGCCGCTCTCCGTTCACCCCTGAGCCGGGCAGGGACCAGCCCAGGCTGACCTCCCGCCGCCCGGTGGAGGGGAGGGGAGCCAGGAGCCGGAGGAGTCAGCACAAGGACAGGGAGCCCCCACCCGCGGGGCGCCCAGCTCAGGATGTGTGGGTGGGCACTGCGGTGCCCACAGGCCCGGCCCTGCTCTCTGGCTGGGAGTTGGGGTAAAGGTGGTGCTCCCCTCACTCAGCGGCCGAAAGGGTGACATGGCAAATGTCGACAAATTAAGTGCTGCACGAAACATCTGCTGAATCAGGGAAATAGCCCTTCTGAACCCCGTGAGACCCGGGTGCCAGGACAGAAGGCTCTGGCTCCCAGCGTGTAACTCCTCCCCCAGCCACCACCCTGCCCACTCCAGACTCTGCCTCTGGCTGACTTGTCCATTGATAACCGGGGCCTGTTCCCATCAGGTCCCCACACTGGGCAGGGGGTGCTCAGGGAGCCCCTGTGGCCTGCGGAGCCCTGACCCTTGGTCGGCCACCCCTACACACCTTGAGCTAAGGTTCTGCCTTAACTGAGAGATTTGGGCTGGGAGAATTGCCACCCTACCCCATGCCCACCCTGCCCTGGGGGGTGGGAAGAGTGCTCTGCCTAGCTCCAGGACCCCTCCACCCTCTCCCCAGCTGCCCTCATGGGTGCAGGTAGAGGTCTCTGTTGCTACCCTGGACCCAACTGGAGCAGAGCAGCCCAGCCCTAACCCTGCCATGTCAGGACGAGTGGCCAACCCAGAGTCCCTCTCTCCCATGGCCCAGAATAGGCCCAGGGCGCTCAGGTCCCTGATGTCTGCCCCACGTCCTCGGCAGACCCACTCTGTGCCCCGTTCTAGCATCTAATGTTGCCAGCCGCCTCCTCTCAGCTCTGTCCTCCAAGTGTTACCCTCTCTCAGTGCAGAGCCCCTGGGTGATCAGACCCCGCTGGGCCCCCACGTGGGCCTCTAAGTCCACAGCAATTGGAGGCTGGTTGCTGCAGAACGTGGCGGGGAAGAGTGGGGCAGGAGTGTTGGCTGGTGCCTGCACTGCCCTTCTAGGGGCTTCTCTCCGCAGGCGCTCTGGGCTGGGGGCTCAGCTGCAGCCCTGGGGCTGGGGTGCAGCATCCTAGCTGGGACAGGCCTGCCCCCCGGCTCAGCCGTAGCTGTGGGGGCTGCTGGGGTCCACGGGGGCTGAGTCCCGGGGGCCGGCCGACCCGACGAGCTGCCACAGGCGGTGGCTGAGGTTCTGCACCTGGCAGGTACCCAGCGCACAGCCCACACGCAGGAGCTGGGCTCTAGGCCTGCGGGAACCCAAGTGTCGGCGGGGGCCATTGCGGAGAGGCTGACCCCTGGCAGGCACCAGGCTGGCACTCTTCTTGGGCTGGAGGGCCTGGTGTAGCTTCCAGACTGCAGGAAGGGCTGCAGGGTACCGAGGCTGCGAGCTGCTGGCAGGTGTCCGGGCTGGGGGCTCCCTGCACAGGGAGATGGAGGAAGTAAATCCAGCGGTCCAGCCTTTCAGGGAAGCCCACAGCTTTCCAGCAGCCTGGAGCATGGCCAGGGGAAGCCCACAGCCCCAAGGTCACTGGCCAGCAGGCCAGGGGAAGCCCACCCCACCCCACAGGCTGGAGCACGGCCAGGGGAAGCCCACAGCCCCCATGCTATGGGGCCAGCAGGCCAGGGGAAGCCCACAGACCCCACGCCATGGGCCAGCGGGCAAGGGAAAGCCCACAGACCTCATGCCATGGGGCCAGCAGGCCAGGGGAAGCCCACAGACCCCACGCCATGGGCCAGCAGACCAGGGAAAGCCCACTGAGCTCAGGGCTGGGGTTCTGGCCCTCAGCCATCTCAGTAGCCCATTCAAGGGCTGGGCAAGCAGCTGCCTGACCTCTTTGGGCTACTTTGCTCAGGACTAAGTTATGCCCTTCCCTTGGGGTGGGGGAAGGTGGGCAGGTGTGGGAAGCCCCTTAACCTCCTCTCCCACAGCTGACCCTCCTTCTGAGGGGTCTGCTCTGCCAGTGGGGCAGTGGGCATGCCTTAGAAGGGCAGGCAAAGAAAAAGGAGCCGTCTGCCCTGCGGGGGGTGCCCACGGCCTGGGGCTGGATTTAGCAGGTGAGCCCTAGCAACAGAAGCGGGTTTCCCCCAGTTCGGGGTCCTGGGGCGGAGGCGGGGTGTGGCCTTCCGGAGCATCTGATTTCCTGCCCCGGCATCCATGGTGGTCTGAGACCTGCTCACCTGTGTCGCGTGGGCGGCCGGCTCCCGGCCAGGCTGAGGGACAGCGCGCCTGGGAGCTGTAGGTAGAGGAGGCTGATGCAACCGAGGGTGACCGTCAGGAGCCGGGCCATGCGGGCGGGGCTGGAGGGGGCGGCGAGCCGGGCAGGTGTTGGGGGCGGCCCCAGGCCCGCAACGCTTCCGCGGGCGCCTCCGGGCGTAGACTGGAGCCGGTCGGTCAGTTGGCGAGGGTCTCCGACAGGCAGCGGGCGGGAGAGTCTCCGGCAGGTGGTGCGGGCGCCTCCTCCGTCACCTTGTGCCCAGAGTAGTGCTGGGGCCAGAGCCCCAGCACCTCCCGGACTAAATAGTCTCCCAGGGGGGCGGAGCCGGACGCGCCGGCGGGGAGGTGTCCCGCCCCTCCCAACCGGGACCCCCACTGGGGTCGCTTCTGGGGTCGGCGCGGTGGCGGGGGACCCCGAGAGCCAGCCTCGCCTCCGCCACCTTCCCATGGGAGACCCTGTCCTGGGGCCTGGAGGGTCCAAACTGTCCAGGGTGAAGGAGAGGGTGCTGCGGGGTGTGGTCGCTGGGTGGATCCCGCCCACCGCCCTGGGGCTCGCCCCCAAATTTCTGAGCCAGTTAGAGGCGGAGGCCAGGCCAGAGGAGATTTTGAGACCCCATCCTCAACAGAGCGCCCAACAGCTCTATTCCTGAAATCTCTATCCACTCCCCCTCCCGGTGACTCCGACAATAAAGAATCCGCCTGCAATGTGGGAGACCTGGGCTCGATCCCCCGGGTTGGGAAGATCCCCTGGAGAAGGGAAAGGCTACCCACTCCAGTATTCTGGCCTGGAGAATTCGGTGGACCATATAATCCCGGGGGTGGGACACGACTGAGCGACTTTCACACATTTCCTCCCATTACTGAAATATTAAATGGTTTTTGTAAGAAATTTAAATAGGTAAGGACTCGAAATGGCAACCCACTCCAGTGTTCTTGCCTGGAGAATCCCAGGGACAGGGGAGACTGGTGGGCTGCCGTCTATGGGGTCACACAGAGTCAGACACGACTGAAGCGACTTAGCAGCAGCAGTGGATTCCTTTCCCAGGCCAGGATGGGTGCTGTTTTTACTTTCTCTTATGTGCATTTTTTTTGGGGGGTGTCCTGTGTGTGTGCATTATATACACACACATATCCGTATACAGGCAAAGACATCTGGAACCATAGAGCTTCAGCTGAAGCTCCAATCCTGTGGCTACCTGATGCGAAGAGCCGACTTGCTGCAAAAGACCCTGATGCTGAGAAAGATTGAAGACAGGAAGAGAAGAGGACAAGAGAGGATGAGATGTTTACACAGCACCACAGACTTGATGGACATGAATCTTTACAAACTCCTGGAGATAGTGGGCGACAGAGGAGCCTGGCGTGTTACAGTCCACAAGGTCACAAAAAGACAGACACAACTTAGCAACTGAACAATAACGACAACAAACATAGAGACTGCCCTTTCTCGTGACTGAGCCTACGCCGACAAGGAGGTGTTCTGTGACTTCACTGATCCTTTCCTGGGGGACAATTAGGTGATTTCCAGGCTTTCCGAGAGCAAGTACCCTGCTTCGTGAGCTCATGGATGTGTCCCTACAGGATATATCTGCAGGCATGGGAATTCTGGCTAAAGGTGAGCCCGTGTTTGTGTTGACAGGTGGAGCCAAACTGCTCTCCACAAGGCTGATGCACTGATGGACTTGGTGCCAGGTTTCCCCACCCCTTTGTCCATCTGAGAGGGGACGGTTATCCCATCACGCCCCCAGACATTTTTGATCGCCTCTGCATCTCTGTGTTCGTGTTTCCTCTTCTGTCTTCCCACCCCAATCTTGCTCATGCTGTGAGGTCATTATAAGTGTCCTGATCACTCTCCCTGCCTCCTTCTGCACAGGCCATGGGAGCTCAACAAACACTAGCTGGATGAATAAATTAACAAGTGGTGGCCACCTGCCATGTTAAAAAGTTTGGTTTATGTCCTGAGGCAGGTAAGGAAGCATTAGCAGGTATTCTTGTTTCTATTTGTTTATTTTTAGTGGAAGGAGGGTGGGTGATGTGATCACATTTATGTTAGAAAAGTGGGCTTCAGCAGGGAGGTCGGTCTGAAGCGCTGGCAGGAAGGATGCGGTGGGTGGGTGGATGGGTCAGAGACGCAGAGCAGGGGTGCGGGGGCAGACGAAGGGAGAGTGGGGGAGGGGTTAGCTACCTGGGGGACGTGCGGGCAGGAATGTCTGGCTGGCCTCCAGTGTCCCGGGCCGGGGGCTGAAGAGAAGGCAGAGCTGGAGCACCATCTGGGGAGTTTTGGAGCTGGCACGTCTGTGGGAGGTGGGAGCGTAGTGGGCATCACCTCAGACGTTGCAGAGAGAGGACAGAACCTGGAATGGGAGGGGGACAGGCAGAGGCCCTGGGGTGGGCCAGCCCCCGCCCCCTTCAGTGTGCTGTGCTCAGCACACTGAAGGATCATCCTTCCAAAACACAAGTGACCACATCCCTCACCCACCAACAAAGGAGAATTGGTGTGTCCCCTGGTGGGCCAGTGCTTAAGACGCCAGGCTTCCAGTGCCAGGGGTGTGGGTTTGATCCCTGCTTGGGGAACTAAGATCCCACAAGCTGTGTGGTGTGGCCCCAAATTTTTTCTTAATTTCTTAAATTTACTTATTTTTTAAAAGCTTCTCTTGATTTACTTATTACTTTTGGTCGCTCCAGGTCTTTGTGGCTGCACGCGGGCTTTCTCTAGTTGTGCAGCCGAGGCTCCTCCTCCCTGCGGTGGTTTCTCTGGTTGGAGCACAGGCTCTCGGCTCGGCAGCTTCATCACTGTGGCACTCGGGCTCAGTAGCTGTGGTGCGTGGGCTTAGTTCCTCCTCTGCACGTGGAATATTCACAGACCGGGGATTGAACCTGTGTCCCCTGCTTTAGCAGGTGGATTCTTATCTACTGCACCACCACGGAAGTCCAAATTTTTTTTTTTTTTTACTAAATAAAGGAAAAAGAAATAAAAATTCCCGGTCTCTACGTCAGGGGGAGGAAAGCCTCAGCAGTGTCCGTCTGCATTCTTCCTCTCAAAACACTTGGTACCACCGAAGGCCTGGGGTCCGTTTCCTCCACAGCCCCTGGGCAGGGTGTCCTCTGGCATCAGGGCACAGCCTGGGAGCTTATTTCACCCCATGGCTCCAGACTGGGTCAGAGGCCCCTGTGATCCCACTGCCCCGCGTGGCACAGCTCCTGCCACTTGTGGTCTTTAACTGTGTGTGGGCCGCTCCCCCAGGGGGAACCCAAAGGCTTCCCCCACGGGTGCCCAGTGCAGAGCCACTTCTGGGGATGACAGGCTGGCCACCTGAGCACTGCTCGGCCATGGAAACAAACAGGAAGCAGAGCAGGGAAGCACAGGAGGCGGGCGTGCTGGCGGCAGTGGAGGAATGTGGAGAGTTGGGCATGGGGCAGGAAAAGCCAGGGCAGCCTTTGGCTGCGTAGACGCGTCTAGTGAGGTTTTGCTTGAGTGTCTTAAGGTGGAAAAGACTGAGTTTGATCCTGATGGTGAGAATCCTAGAGAGAGAAAGATGAGGCTGGGGCATCAACAGCAAACAGCCAGAGGTGGGTAGAGGGCAGGAGGGGCAGAGCCTCTGTGTAACTGTGATGGGGGGCAGGGGTGGGCGGGCGGCGGGGGCTGAGGGCCAGACTTGCCGTGATGCAGGTCTGTTTTCTCTGTGAAAGAGGCCAGCGGGGTCATCTCTGAGACACATGAGCGGGCACCAGAGGTTTGAGGAAACTGCAGAGCGAAGAGCGCTGGCCAGACGTGGGCTGGCTGGGCGGCGGGGAGAGCAGCGACCCACAGCTGGGGCCGTGGTGTCACTGTGTGGTGCCACTCCGCACCAGCTGGTGCTACAGGCCTGGAGGAGACGGGTGGGCAGGACTGTGCGTGGTTGGGGTTTGCCAGCTGGGTACAGTGAAAACAGTCGGGGAGGTGGGGGCGAGGGTGTTGGCAGGGTGACGGGCATTGGAGCCATGCCAGGTGGGGGTGAAAGGACGGAAAGGGAGCCAAGGGGCCCAGGACTGGAGAAGGCGCGCCCGCTGCGGGTGGGAAGGTGCAGACGCTCAGGAGCAGGGGACGCACCCTGAGGGGGACAGATACAGGGTGCTAGCAAGAAATCTGAGCAGGGGCATCATGCTCGGGAAGCGGCCCTAACCCTACCGTTGACCCTAAAGTGCCTCTGAGAGGGCTCAGGGAGTGCGCTCCTTGCAAACAGGGCCTGAGGGTGGGGGAATATAGGGGGCAGGGTCCCCACCGTCTCTGCAGGAGAGTCTGTCCTGGGCTCAGGCGCCAAGCCAGAGGGCTTGTCGGGGACACTGCCTGCCCATGCACGAGCTCAGTGGTGTGGCAGTGTGGTGGCCAGGACCTTTTGAGGTAGAAGTGAGAAAAACCAATTCCAGCCAGCTGGGGCAGAAAGGAGGGGTTCTCATCCCAGCACTCATCAAAAGCAGAAGAGGCTGTGACAGGGCCTGTGCCCAGGACAGGGCGGGGGGCCCAGTGGTCCTCTCCTCCAGCCCTCTCTGAGTTGGGTTCTCGGGGCTCCCGCCTGCGAGGGGGGAGCAGGACCATCAGCTGCTGCTGCTGCTAAGTCACTTCAGTCATGTCCGACTCTGTGTGATCCCATAAACAGCAGCCCACCAGGCTCCCCCGTCCCCGGGATTCTCCAGGCAAGAACACTGGAGTGGGTTTTCCCACTCCAATTCCTTCTCCAATGCATGAAAGTGAAAAGTGAAAGTGAAGTCGCTCAGTCGTGTCCGACTCTTCGCGACCCCATGGACTGCAGCCTACCAGGCTCCTCCGTCCATGGGATTTTCCAGGCAAGAGTACTGGAGTGGGGTGCCATCGCCTTCTCCGCAGTCTGCTCCTTCACAGGTTCTTAAAGCGCCACACTCATCCAGGAACGAGTTCCCGGTCCCAGTATGTCAGCGGCAGCCCCGAGGCTCCCCCCACCGCGTGGCGCGTCTCCTAGTGTCTGCCCCCAGACTCTGAGACCCTCCTGCCCATCCGTGTGCCATGCGGGGCCCGAGGGTGGGCGGCACTGCCGGGACCCTCAGCGGGGCAGCCTGCTCCCTGCTCTTCACGGCAGGGTGTGCGGCGCGCTGTTTTGAAGGCACGTATGTTAAGCGTTTTTTCGCCTCACTGAGACCGGGCTCCCGAGTGGGGCCCGTGAAAGTGGGGCCTCCGTTCCTCAGGCAGGGAACCCCAAGGGCAGGCCTGAGTGGGCCCCCTCCCTTGCCAGGATGGCGGCGTCCGGGACGTCCCAGGGCCCCTCCCAGTCCCGGAGGCCCGTGCGCAGGGCTGCGCCTTCCCGTCTTTCTCCGGGCTGACAGCGCGGGCGGGGAGACCCTTGGAGCCGCGCGGACCCGAGACTGAGAGCGCCCGGGGCAGGGCCCGAGCCCCCACGCCTTGCGAGGGCGCCGCGGCCGGGGGGCGCGCTCCCACCCGGGCCGAGCGACCCTGCGACCCGGAGCCGCTGCCGCTGTCACCGCCTGGGGGCGGGGAGACGCGGAGCCCCGCCCCCGGGAGCGCGGCCCAATAAGGGCGCGCCGCTTCGGGTTCCTCCCACCAGGGGCGAGGCCCAATGAGGGCGCGCGCTCCGGGCCACGCCCTGCAGGGGGCGGGGCGAGAGCGCGCAGGCGCACGGCGCGGCCGGGCGGGCCGGCGGGCTGGGAAGATGGCGGCGCGAAGCCTGGTGGCCGCCGCGAACCTACCCCGGGGCGTCCGGGGCCCGCGGGCCGGGGCCGGGGCCGGGCCATGAGCGCGCCGCCCTCGCGTGCCCGAGCCGCGGAGCCCGCCCGCGCCCCTCGCCATGGCGCGGCTCGCGGACTACTTCGTGCTGGTGGCGTTCGGGCCGCACCCGCGCGGTGAGTGCCGGCGCGCGGCCGCGGGCTGAGGGCCGGGGGCCGGGAAGGGGCGGGGGCGCGGCCCCGGGCCCGCCGGGCACTCGCTGCGCCGGGCCCGCCACCCGGGGTCGGGGGTCACGGGGCCCGGCCTCCCCGACGTGGGCCGCGCGGCGTGACGGGGCGGGCCGAGCTCGCCGGCCGCCGTCAAGGCAGAGGCGGCCGGGCCGCGCCTCGGCGTCGCCGGGAGGCGGGAGGGCCCGGGGCAGCTCGGCCTGCGCCTCCCAGCTGGGTGGGACGGGCTCCCTTCGCGGGGGCCGACCGCCGGACGGCCCTGCCTCCAGGGGCACGGGCCGGTCAGCTGCAAGCCCCTTCTCTGACCCCCGGGACCGCTGGCCTGGAGCCTGTGGCCCCTGTGCCGTGTCTCAGGCCCGGGAGGCTGGGGGGCGTGCAGACAGGGTTGGGGCTCAGGGACTGCTTCTTGAAGAGGCGGCGTTTGAGCCGGAATTCGGAGGACTCCGGAAAGAACTGTGGGGAGGAGAGACAAGAGTGTTCCTGGCAAAGGGCCTGCCCACCTCATACCTGCCCACCGAGCCTGGTGACTGGTGCCCGTGGCCGGGGGGTCCGTGTCTCGGGTCACCACCTGTGTCTGAGAGCCCTTCAGCCCAGAGGGTAGGAAAAAGCCTGACGATGACATCAGCACCGGCCGCGGAGACGTCGCGTTGGGGAGCGAGCTCCGTGTGCCAGGCCCCGCACCGCCCTTTGTGTGCATGAGTGCGTTCCCTCCTCCCAGCAGCCTGCCCAGGGTTCCCTGTCGTTGCCCCCATCTGTCCACTGGAGTCCGGGTGGAGAGGTTGAGTACCTGGTCTGAGCCACTACAGAGCGAGTGGGACTCGCACCCAGGCTAGCCCAGAGCCTCGCTGTGGCTCAGACCCCAACTACAGGAGGGCAGGCATGGCTTTGGGGCTGGTGGAGACAGCTGTGTGGTCAGGTTGGGGCTGAGCCTTGAGCCTGAGGGTGGGGCCAAGACCCCCAGTCTGCCCTGCTTCTTGGCGCCTGGGCTGCCGCTGCCACTCTCCTGGCCTTGCCTCTCCCCGAGCCTGTGCCTGCTGGGCCCCCACCCTCCTCAGCGCCCTTTCGTATAGCGCTTACTCCTCTACCTGTCCTGTCCGCCCGACACCCTCGACACCCTGGCTGCTGAGCACGTCTCTGCCTTCAGGGGCGGCGTTCTGGGCCAGGACCAGTCGTCCTCGCCGTGCAGCCTGCACGTGGCAGGCTGTGAGTGTCGTTCAGGCCCAGAGGGAGAGCCGTCTTCTCCAGGACATGTGGGGTGGGGCAGCGAGAAGGCTGTGCCACCTGCAGCAGGGGGTGCACAGGGTCTGGGGCGACCGGGCTGGCTGAGGTGCGGCCCCAGCGTGAGGGCCCCAGGACTGCGTAAGCAGTGTGGGCTTGGGGGCTGAGGGCGCCGCAGGCGCGCAGGGCGGCTGAGGAGGCAGAAGCCGGGGGAGGCTGATGGTGGCGGCAGCTGGAGTGCGTGTCAGGGAGAGGAGAGGCAGCCTCGGTGGGCTCCACGACGAGCTGGCTGGAGCCTCGTGGGCGGTGGGCACCCGCGGAGCATGTGGCCTCTGAGCGGGACAGGGCGGAAGGCTGGCACCACAGTGCCAGTCACCCTGAGCGACAGGAAGGAGGGAGTCTCAAGATGTCCCCTGCAGTAGGGCTGGGGGCCGTGGAACCCCCTAACCATTACCTTCCAGGATTGGAGCTGCTGCTGGAGCTGCTGGCTGGCCACCTCGCCTCAGGGCCTTCCTTGGCAGGCCTGGTCCAGCCTGTGAGGAACAGCCCCCCAGGCTGAAGCAGAGGAGCACAGCCTGAGGCTCCTGCCTTGCCTCTTGATGCCTCTGTGACTTCGGGCCAGTCTTGCGGCCTCTGCGCCTCAGTCTCCTCTCCTGGTGACGGGATGAGTCACGGAGGCCTCCCGGCCGGCTGTGTGAGCACGGGGTGGGCATGCACACATGACGAGTTCACACAGGAAGCTCCAGGAAGTGACGGGTGCCTTGTTGATGCTGAGCCGCACACGTGTGGACGCTCGCGGCAGTGGGCGCCTTCGCTGGAGGTGGAGGGCCCCTGCCTGCTGGCAGGCCTCGGCCTTGAGCCCAGGGTCACGGGGCCTTTGGGTTCAGTGGAGAGGGTAGGCATGGCAGGTGTCTTGTCCCTGGCTGGCATCTGGACATCTTCCTTGCTTGAGGGAGCTTCTGGTTTTGTGGGGCTACCTAGCAGAAGGCTCTAGGTAGCAGGGCAGGGAGGGGCTGGGGTGGGACCCTTCCATTCATCTCAGAGGCTGCAGGCTCCTCCACTGATGAGTTGGGGGCACTTCTCACTGAGGACCTGGGTTTAGCACATTTTACACCCTGGCCCAGCTCTGGGGACATCATGGGGGCCAGAGAGCCCCTTATGCCCATATCCTGGCCAGGGTGGGTGGTCTTGTCTGAGGACAGGGCTCTCCAGCCCTGAGCCAGTCACCTCTCCCCACCCATGGCCTTGCCCCTCCCTGGAGCAGGTCGGAGCTGTTTGGGCTGGCCAGGGCTGGGAGCCCGAAGGGTCCAAGGCCTCAGGTCAGACCCAGGCTTGTCTGACCGGCAGGTTGGAGAGGCTGCAACCCCTCTGCCGAGTCCTGTGCTCTGGCCTCGGGCAGGGGGGCCCTGTGTTGAGGTCTGGGGGGTGGACCAGCAGGAGGGTGCTGTCCTTCCGACGGCCAGGCTGGTCTCCGAGCGTGAGCGCTGAGTGGGAGGGGTGGCCGAGCAGGCTGCCCCCCTTCCGTCGCCTCTGCCCCCAGCACTTGCTGGCCTGGGCTGGCCCGCGCGTCGGAGCCTGGCACTGGTGACGGCGTTGCTGGGGATGACAGCCGCGCGCTCTGTGTTCCCCCCGCGGGGTTGACTGTGCGGAGAATGGCTGCAGGAGGAAGCTCTGCGCTGCCTGCATCTCAGGGGGCATCTGTGTCCTTCCTCCAGGCCCCCAGAGGCCGGCCCTGCAACTCCCCGCCGGCTGGCTGCGTCAGTCCTGTCACGGGGGTGGGGGTGTCCTCTCTTCTGTCTACCCGAGGTGGGGCAGGAACTTCAGCTGCTCTAGGTCCCCTCCGTGGCCTCAGAAGCTGGGATTGCTGGGGGTGCTGGGCGATGTGGCAGATACCTCCCACCCCCAGAATGCAGGCCCGCAGCTGGGTTGCAGCCAGGCCCCTGTTGACACAGAGCAGAGGTGTAGGTTGGGGTCTTGGAGGAGGGGGAGGGCATCAGGGGAGGCCCACGTCGCGCCCAGTGTGAGTGGGGCTCAGGAAGCTGCCCGCACTTCCCCCCAGGAGCCAGTCTGCCTGTGGGGTGGGAGGGGCTGGGCGTGGGAGCTGCGGCGAGGCTGGTTAGCCTGAGGGCCATGGGGCACAGGATGTAGCTTCTTGGTGGTGGAGCGCCTGTCTGGCCGGCAGGTGCCCCAGGAACCCCAGAAGGCAGTGGTAGGGGGTGGGAGGTTCCTGGGGTCCCACCGCAGCCCTCGTGCGTGGGCAGGATTCGGAGCGCTGGCTTGAGGAGGTGATGCTCGTTGGGCTGAGGCCTGAGGGCCAGTTTTGGGGCTGGTGTGGCTCAGGGGAGGAGCTGGCGGGGTCCGCTTACCACCCTGCCGCCTCCCCAGCCCCCGCTGCCTCTCACTTCTGTCGGTGGCTTGGGAGGGCTCCGGGTCCAGGAAAGCCTGCTCTTTGGAGGCAGAGCCTGCTCTGGGAGTTGACGCTCTGCACAAAGGGTGGGCCATGGGGGGCCAGTGGCCGGTTCCTCTGCCTGCCTCCAGAGGGTGGGGCGTGGGGAGCAGCCCTCTGCAGGCCGCCTGCCCCAGCTCTAGGGGGTGCTGGGGGCAGAGGCTGCCTTCCTCAGCCGCGCACCCCCTCCTCCTCCCTCCTCCTGCTGCCTCGTGGCCAGAACTGGGTGAGCCCTGGGTGCGGTTTAGGGCTGCACACAGGCAGCCTCTGGGGGCGTGGATGGGGAGGAGCCCCGTGCAGGGCGCGCGAGTCTGGGCTTGTTGAGGGCAGCCCTCGGGGTGGGCCTGGAGGGCCCGGGGTGTGTGTGTGCGTGCACGCGTGTGCGTGTGTGTGTGTGTGTTTGGGTGTGGCGGCAGCAGACACCTGTCCTCCCCACCCTGGCTTGTCTGCCACCTCCTTCGGTGTCAGTGGGGGAGGGGAGGGCCGCAGGAAGCTGAGGTTTTGTGAGTCAGAGTCACAGCCCTTCCCCCTCCCCAGCCAGCAGCCACCTACCTGCTCCTGGTCTTCCTCCTGGAGGGTGGTGGGCGCGAGACTAGCCCCCTCCCCTGCCCTCTGGGGCCTGTTTGCCAGCGCCCTTGGGTCCAGGCCCCAGCTCTGTCTGAGGCTCCTGCGTCCGTCCGTTCAGGTTCGGGCTGGCTGGACGTGGGACCGCGTCTCGCAGGTCCGCAGAGGCTGCACACTTCGGCTTTCCTGCCCTCCCTCTGCCCCTGCTCCTCTGCCGGCTTGGGCGGCAGTCAAGGCTGGTCTGAGCAGACGGCGGCGGGACCTGCTTGAGAGTGGGACGTGGAGGTGGAGGGATTTTATCTTTCCTGCTTGAGCTGCTGCCTTGCTGGGTCAGAGACCCCTGTTCATCCTCCTCGAATTCTGTGAGGAAAGTGGTTCCCCGACTGGGCTCGCATCACGCCTCCAGATTTGGCTCCGTGGAGGGTGGGCAGGAGGGAGGGGTCTCCAGCTGGCCCTGCCTGTGTGGGCTGGACTGGGAACAGTGCCTTGCGCCTGGAGGGGGTCTCTGGGGAACACGTGGGAGCTAGGAGGCTGGGGGCACAGGGACATGCCCTTCCCCTGGTCCAGGGGGCCCAGGGCTGCACACAGCCGTGTGGCGTGTGCACGGTGGGTGTGCGTGGTGGCCCGTGTGGGCAGGGGGCAGAGCTGTGCCCACCAGCTTCAGGGCTCAGAAGAGCCTTCCTGTCCTTCCTGCCAGCCCCACCCTTCTCTGGCCTTCTTCTGGGACCTTTGCTGGTCCTGTTTGCCTCTGAGGCAGCAGGAACACGCAGCAGTCTGGGGCCATAGGCACGGGTGGTCCTTTCCTGGCACCCACACCGGTGTGAGACCTTTGTTGGGCTGGCGGGTGAGGGGAGGCAGGGCTGTGGGCTGAGGGCCTGAGCTGGGGGTTGGCTGGGGAGTCAGGAACAGCTCTCCCCTTCTGGAGCTGGCTCGCAGTGGGGGGCTCTGATTGGGGGAACAGGCGTGGGGGGCGGGACCTGGGCCCAGGGGCTGAGGGTGGGCGGGTTGAGCTCCCCTTGCTGCCATCCCCTGGGCCAGGGCACCTGCGTTCTTTTTTTTTTTCTTTTTGTGTTTTTGAGGCTCTCATAGTTTTACTGTTTAAAATTTCCAGGTCATTAAATTTTTTTTTATTCGATTATAGTTAATATATAATGTGTTAAGTTTCTGCTGTGGAGGAAAGTGAATTAACTATTGAGACAGTGAAGAATCTGCCTGCTGTGCAGGAGACCCTGGTTCAGTCCTCCCTGGTTGGGAAGATCCCTGGAGAAGGGAGCGGCTACCCACTCCAGTGTTCCAGCCTGGAGAATCCCATGGACAGAGGAGCCTGACGGGCTACAGTCCACGGGGTCGCAAAGAGTTGGACACGACTGAGCCAGTAACACTGACACAGTTTTATAGATTCTGTTCCCGTGAAGGTCATTGCAGAGCGTTGGGTCGTTTCCCGTGCTCTGCAACGGCCCCGGTCGGTTACCTGTTTCTGTTGGTGGTGTGCAGGCGTCAGTCCCAATCTCCCAGTGTATCTACCCGCCCTGCCCGCTGGCGACTATCAGCTTGCATTCTATTCTGTGGGGAGGCCCATGTGCTCTTGGGGACCCCGACCCACAGCCGGGCTCCTCTCCACACCCCTGGTGGCCCTGGGCTGCAGAGCCCGGCAGTGTCTCCTCATGCGATTGTCTTTAGGGAAACTGTAGGTCTGGGAGCTGGGGCTGGTCTGGTGCCAGATGAGGGCAGGTGAGAGAGATGGCTCCGCTCGGACCCTCGAGGCTCCTGTCGCGTGGGGGTGTGGGGCTCGGGCGGTGCCCTGACCCCCGCTCCTGTCCTCAGGGAGTGGGGAAGGCCAGGGCCAGATCCTGCAGCGCTTCCCAGAGAAGGACTGGGAGGACAACCCATTCCCTCAGGGCATCGAGCTGGTGAGTGGGGCGCCCCAGGGCCTGGGGCTGAGGGCTGGGGGTGCCGAGGCGGCGGGGCAGACACTGCGGGTCACCACAGTGCCTGGCCCTGCTGGGTACAGGGCGACGTCGCTGCCTTGGAGGGTGGGGAGCCCCCGTCACGTCCCTGCCTCACGATGGGGGCCTGTCCCTCGTCTCAGGGTCCTCATCCCTACGGAGCGGCCAGAGGCTCTTCCCTCCTCCTGTGGGCAGGGTGCTGAGCTCTGGGAGGCAAGGCACTTGGGTGGCAGAGCCTGCTGCCCCCCGGTGCTGGGCCTGACCTGCGGCCCCTCGAGGGCTGGGGGCAGTGGGCGCTGACCGCTGACCCGCCCTCCCGCCCAGTTCTGCCAGCCCAGCGGGTGGCAGCTGTGTCCTGAGCGGAACCCGCCCACCTTCTTCGTCGCTGTCCTCACCGACATCAACTCCGAGCGGCACTACTGTGCCTGCCTGACCTTCTGGGAGCCTGTGGAGCCCACGCAGGTCAGCCCGCCGGGCCAGCCTCCGGCTGCGGACGCTCCCCCGCCACGCGTGTCTCTCCCTGTCTGTGTCTGGTCCTCCACCCTGCGGAGGCTGCACTTGCCAGCTTGCCAGGCCTGTCTGCGTTGCCTGGACCCCCGCCCCCTCCCCACTGGGCTTGGGGATGCGCCCAGACCCCGGCAGACGGCTTCTGTCCGCAGGAAGAGCTGTGTGCCCGGGACGCCGCCGAGCGGGATGAGGAGGCCGATGAGGGGGGCCCGGGGGCACTGCCGCCCCCCACGCCCGGCCAGCTGTTTGCTCCAAAGACGCTGGTGTTGGTGTCACGGCTGGACCACGTGGAGGTGTTCAGGGTGAGGCGGGCAGCTGGCTCCCCAGGTCGGCTGTGGGGTGCCCTCGCTGGCTGGACTGTCATCCCCAGCCTGTGATCCTTGCAGAACAGCCTTGGCCTCATCTACACCATCCACGTAGAGGGTCTGAACGTGGGCCTGGAGAACGTGGTCGGGAACCTGCTGACGTGCGTCATCCCCCTGGCCGGGGGCTCGCAGGTGGGTTGGGGGGCAGGCCGTCACCTGCAGCCTCAGGCCCTCCTGTGTCCGAGGCTGTGGAGTGGGGCCTGGAGGCCCTCGGGGTCCCGTCTGGTGGAGCGGCCCGCCTCGGATGCCCTCCTGTGTCGGTGCCGCTGGCAGCTGCCGCCTCCCGTGGCCCTGCCGGCCTCGTGTCCCGGCTCCCGCCTGGCTCTCCACCCGCAGCTGTGTGTCCTCTGCCCACGCGCTCCTCGGGTGTGCCTGTCTCTGGTTGTCTGTGCTCCCGGTCTGTGCCCCCGCGTGTGGGTGTGTCTAACCGTGTCTCTCTGCCTGTCTGTCCTGTGCAGCTGGACTCTGGTGAGGATGGAGTGGTACGGATTCTTTGTTTCTTCTGCCCATTTAGGCCCTATCCTCACCCCAGGTCAGAGGCCCAAAGTTTTCTCTGGAGCGCTGCTGGGGCTGGCAGAAGCCGGGCTTGGCCTTTGCCCCTCCCCATCCCTGCCAGTCCCACCTGGGGGTCTGTCCACCCCCCAGGCTCTCCTGAGGCTGTGGAGCCCAGGGCTGACGCAGGTCTGGTCGGAGCAGCTGAGCCCTGGCCCCTCTCTCTGCAGAGAACCATCTCTTTGGGCGCTGGGGACCGGCAGGTCATTCAGACCCCGCTGACCGACTCACTGCCCATCAGCCGCTGCAGCGTGGCCCTGCTATTCCGCCAGCTGGGTGAGCCTGGCCCCCCGTGAGGCCCCCCAGCCCCCCTGCACAGTGCCCCGTCCGCCTGCCCGGCCGGTGGTCCGACGCCGAGGCCACCCTGCGCGCCAGGCCCCTGAGCCCGTCTCCCCCCTCAGGCATCACGAATGTGCTGTCCCTATTCTGCGCGGCGCTCACCGAGCACAAGGTGCTCTTCCTGTCGCGGAGCTACCAGCGGCTCTCGGACGCCTGCCGGGGACTCCTGGCGCTGCTGTTCCCGCTCAGATACAGGTGCCTGCCTTAGTGCCGCCCGCGGCCCCTCTGCCCGCCCCAGCCCTTGCGGGGCGGCCGCACTGAGCCCCGGCCTGTTGCAGCTTCACCTACGTGCCCATCCTGCCGGCACAGCTCCTGGAGGTGCTCAGCACGCCCACGCCCTTCATCATCGGAGTCAACGCCGCCTTCCAGGCAGAGGCCCAGGAGCTGGTGAGGCCTGCTCGGGACCTGCCTTGCTGCTCCGGGCCGGGCCGACCCCGGGCCCTGCCGAGCGGCCCGTGGTCCCTGACCTCTGGCTCCCTTTGCTGCACAGCTGGACGTGATTGTTGCTGATCTAGATGGCGGGACGGTGACTGTCCCCGAGTGTGTGCACATCCCTCCCCTGCCTGAGCCGCTGCAGAGTCAGACACACAGCATCCTGAGCATGGTGAGGCGCGCGGGGGCCGCGGCGGGGCCGCGTGGTTGGCAGAGAGGCCCGTGGCCTGGGGCTGGTGTGCAGCCGACCCTGGTCCTTGCTGCCTCCACAGGTCTTGGATCCAGAGCTGGAGCTGGCCGATCTTGCCTTCCCTCCACCTACAACGTCCATTTCCTCCCTGAAGATGCAGGTGGGCGTCACTGCAGCTCTGGGGGCCCCCAGCCGCTGAGTCCTGGAGGAGGTGCCATGGCGGGTGTGTGGGGGTTGGGCAGGAGGGTGGGGCGGGGGCTCAGCCGCGCGTGTGCCCCAGGACAAGGAGCTGCGCGCCGTCTTCCTGCGGCTCTTTGCTCAGCTCCTGCAAGGCTACCGCTGGTGTCTGCACATGGTCCGCATCCACCCGGAGCCCGTCATCCGCTTCCATAAGGTGGGCGCCAGGCGGGGCGCGGGTGGGCAGAGAAGGGTGCCCAAGGGCTGACTTCTTTGTGTACCCCAGGCAGCTTTCCTGGGCCAGCGCGGGCTGGTGGAGGATGATTTCCTGATGAAGGTGCTGGAGGGCATGGCCTTTGCAGGCTTCGTGTCCGAGCGCGGGGTCCCCTACCGCCCTACGGACCTGTTTGATGAGGTGCACCCCCACCCCAGCTGGGAGGAGCCCCCCACCCCTGTCCTGCCCCAGCCAGCCCTCCTGACTCTGCTCCGCCCCCAGCTGGTGGCCCATGACGTCGCTCGGATGCGGGCAGATGAGAACCACCCCCAGCGAGTTCTGCGTCACGTCAAGGAACTGGCCGAGCAGCTCTACAAGAACGTAAGGCGGGTGACGCGAGCTGGGGGCTGGTCTGGCGAGGCCATCCTGCTGCCCCGGCGGGGCCGCTCGCCCACCCTGCCTGTGTCCCCAGGAGAACCCGTATCCTGCTGTGGCGATGCACAAGCTGCAGCGGCCGGGCGAGGCCAGCCACCTGCGGCGGGCGCCCCGGCCCTTCCCCCGGCTGGACGAGGGCACGGTGCAGTGGATCGTGGATCAGGCCGCAGCCAAGATGCAGGGCGCGCCCCCAGCTGTGAAGGCTGAGAAGAGGACCACTGTGCCCTCGGGGCCGCCCATGAGTGCGTAGCTGGGAGGGGGGGCGTGCGTGTGGCTGAGAGCGGCCACGAGGTCAGAGGTGAGCGTGTTGTCTGCTCCCCAGCGGCCATTGTGGAGCGGAGTGGCGGGCTGCATGGTACCAGCGCGCGCCGGCTAGAGGTGGTCCGGAACTGCATCTCCTACGTGTTCGAGGGGAAGATGCTGGAGGCCAAGAAGGTGAGGGGTGCCGGGCGCTCTGTGTGGCTGCTCTGGGCCGGGACGGCAGCCCCCAGAGGAGCCCTGGCCCTCCTCCCCTGTGGGCCACTGACGGGAGCTGGGCCGGCGAGAAGGGCGGGTGGACGCCAGGCCTGGGTCCCCCTCCCTCCAGCTCAGAGCAGCTGGAGGCGGCCTGCAGGGGGACTTCCTTCAGCGTTTAGGTATCAGAACATCCTAAGGGTTTTAGTGGTTTTTCTTTCTCTCTCACAGAAAGTAGTGTAGATGTACAGGCATCTGTGTTTTTTTAATTTGTAGAAAGTGGACGTCACTTAGCATTCCACCCTGTGATGTCCACTGACGCTTCAGGTCTCTCAGGACAGTCAGTTGCGTCTGTCTTGTGGGTCGTGGCTGTGTGGTTGTCCATGAAGCACTTAGTGCTCACAGCAGCCCCGCATGGGTTCCTGATCATTTCAGAGAGCACGGTAGTAACAGAAGTCTCAGTGTAGCCCTTCTGAGCCCGCGGTGCTGAGCTGGCTGCTGGCACATGTGTTCTGGGCACAGGGACTGGCCAGCCACGGGGTCACCTCCCTCAGAGCCCCTCGGCACGCGGGCCGTGTCGTGAGCCGCGTGTGGGCAGGGCTGGCTGCGCTGGAGTGCCGGCCTCTCCTGGGCAATGGAGCGCCGAGTCTGGTGCAGATCGGACCTGAGTGGCTTCCAGCCTCCTCTGAGCGGAGAGCCTGTGCTCCAGCCCCCACCTCTGGGCCGGGCCTTCCCTGTGCCTCCTTGCAGACCCGCGGGGCACGGTGGGGGTGTCCACAGGCTGGAGCCCTCATCCCTGTGGCTCTGTCTGCAGCTGCTCCCAGCTGTGCTGAGGGCCCTGAAGGGGCGTGCGGCCCGCCGCTGCCTCGCCCAGGAGCTGCGCCTGCACGTGCAGCAGAACCGCGCCGTCCTGGACCACCAGCAGTTCGACTTCGTGGTCCGCATGATGAACTGCTGCCTGCAGGTGAGGCCAGGCTTCACACCCTGCTGGCGAGGATGCCGCGGGCGGGGGCGGGCAGGGCTTTTGCAGCCAGCCCGTGAGGGTGCCTCTTCGGCAGTGCGACAGCTGGGAGGCCCTGGTCTGCTGCTGAGGGTGGCCCAGGAGGGCTCGCGTGCAGAGGCCTCCTGCTCTCAGCCTCTGGGCAGCCTGGGGACTGGTGCAGACAGGTCAGGGATGGCAGGAGGTGCTGCTCTTGGCGGCGGTGCCGGTGGGGCGCACTGGGCAGGGTTCCGACACCCCTGGCTGCCGCAGGACTGCACCTCCCTGGATGAGCACGGCATCGCAGCTGCTTTACTGCCCCTGGTCACTGCCTTCTGCCGGGTGAGTGCTGGGGTGGCCGGGGTCTCCCTCCGCCCGCTCCGGCTGCCCCGCTGACTCTCGCACTGGGCCTCCGCAGAAGCTGAGCCCAGGGGTGACGCAGTTCGCATACAGCTGTGTGCAGGAGCACGTGGTGTGGAGCACACCGCAGTTCTGGGAGGCCATGTTCTACGGGGACGTGCAGACCCACATCCGGGCCCTTTATCTGGAGCCTGCCGAGGACCGAGACCCCTTCTTGGTGTGTGGGGGCTCCCTGGGCCGGGGGATGGGCGGGCCTGGCTCTCGCTCACCTGTGGCCCTGCGGCAGGTAGGGGAGGCGCCTGTGCAGGAGGACGAGCGTTCTGCCCTGGACGTGGCGTCTGAGCAGAGGCGCCTGTGGCCCACGCTGAGCCGAGAGAAGCAGCAGGAGCTGGTGCAGAAGGAGGAGAGCACCGTCTTCAGCCAGGCCATCCACTATGCCAACCGCATGAGCTACCTGCTCCTGCCCCTGGACAGCAGCAAGAGCCGCCTGCTTCGGGAGCGCGCGGGGCTGGGCGAGCTTGAGAGCGCCAGCAACAGCCTCGTCACCAACAGGTGGGGCCTGGCCTGGGGTGGGGACGGGTGGCGTGGGCCTCAGGCCAGGGTGGGTGCCCACTGTGCCCCTCCCTGGCCAGCATGGCAGGCAGCATGGCGGAGAGCTATGACACGGAGAGCGGCTTTGAGGACGCAGAGACCTGTGACGTGGCCGGGGCTGTGGTCCGCTTCATCAACCGCTTTGTGGACAAGGTCTGCACAGAGAGTGGGGTCACCAGCGACCACCTCAAGGGGCTGCATGTCATGGTGCCAGGTACGGGGTCTGGGCCTGGAAACACCCCCCTTGGGTGGGCGGGCCCAGGCCTGGGCGTGAGAACTGCTCTCCCCCAGACATCGTCCAGATGCACATCGAGACCCTGGAGGCTGTGCACAGAGAGAGCAAGAGGCTGCCCCCCATCCAAAAGGTGAGGGGGCGCCGCGGGGGGTGGGCCCAGGACCCGGCCGTGTCCTGAGGCACCACTCCCCTCCCCAAACAGCCCAAACTGCTTCGGCCACGCCTGCTGCCTGGAGAGGAGTGTGTGCTGGACGGCCTTCGCGTCTACCTGTTGCCCGACGGGCGAGAGGAGGGCGCAGGAGGCCCCGGGGGCGGCCCTGCCCTGTTGCCGGCCGAGGGTGCCGTTTTCCTCACCACGTACCGGGTCATCTTCACGGGGATGCCCACCGACCCCCTGGGTGAGCCTCGGGGCCTCTGCACCCACCCCACCCTCGCTTCCCCTCTCCTCCCAGGTCCCTGGGCGAGCGGGACTTTCTCTGCCCCTCCCTCTCCCGTCTCAGGGGTGGGGGGTCTGTGGAGACAGGCTGTTGTTTACCCCTCCCTGCCTGCCCCGGCTGCCCCGTAGCTCTGGTCCCCTGAGGCTCTGTGACCCCCTTCACTCCCTCTGACTCCGCACCCGGCCTGTTCCAGTGGGGGAGCAGGTGGTGGTCCGCTCCTTCCCGGTGGCTGCGCTGACCAAGGAGAAGCGCATCAGCGTCCAGACCCCTGTGGACCAGCTCCTGCAGGACGGGCTGCAGCTGCGCTCCTGCACCTTCCAGGTGGGCGGGGGTCTGAGGGCCCCTCGTGCCCTCCTCACGGGCGGGCAGTGATGCCGGCACCGAGCCCTCTGTGGCCCTGACTCTGTGTGGGGGCCGTGGCGCCTCAGCTTGGGGTCCTCTGCCCATGCCACATGCTGGCCATTGGGGCTCGCCGTCTCGTGTGTGAGGTTGGACCCCAGGATCCGGGTCGAGTGTGCTGCGTGAGCACGCCTGACTGAAACCCCTGCGGAAGGGATGCACACAAAGATGGGGGCGTCCGTCTCTAGCTGCGTGCGGTTTGGGGAGCAGACCCTCCGTTAGCCCTGTGTCCTTGGGGTGCTCCCTCAAGGGTGTCCGTCTCTGGACGCAGAGACGAGACTGACCTTCACGGTCCCATGGTAGACCCAGCCGCCTTCTCCGGGGCCCGCCTGGCCATAGGGCTCTCACCCGTCCACCCTATTAGAAACACTTGCGTTCCGCTGATGCAGTGTGGGCTGTCCCGGAGGCCTGTCTGCCTTGGTGGCTGGGCTCAGGCCCACAGGCCATCCAGCCTCTGAGGCCCTCCTGTCTGACGCAGCTCCTGAAGATGGCATTTGACGAGGAGGTGGGGTCTGACAGCGCTGAGCTCTTCCGCAAGCAGCTGCACAAGCTGCGGTACCCACCGGACGTCAGAGGCACGTTCGCACTCAGCCTGGGCTCTGCCCACACCCCCGGCCGGCCGCCGCGTGCCAAGGACAAGGGACCTTCCTTCAGGTAGGGCACTGGGCCCAAAGGCCAGGACACGGTGTGTGTCCCCTTGTTCATCTCATCTCTGTGGCTGTGCTCTCCCACCCCCCAGGACCCTGTCCAGGAACCTGGTGAAGAACGCCAAGAAGACTATCGGGCGGCAGTATGTCACTCGGAAGAAGTACAACCCCCCCAGCTGGGAGCACCGGGGCCAGCCGCCCCCCGAGGACCAGGAGGACGAGATCTCTGGTGGGGTGGGGAGCCCTGGGTGGTCTGGGTGAAGACCTTCACGTGGAGGGTAGGGGACCTGGGAGGTCTGTGAGTGATGAACCGTGTGTGCCTGGTCCGCCCCAGTGTCAGAGGAGCTGGAGCCCAGCACGCTGACTCCGTCCTCGGCCTTGAAGCCCTCGGACCGCATGACCATGAGCAGCCTGGTGGAGCGGGCGTGCTGCCGGGACTACCAGCGCCTGGGGCTGGGCACGCTGAGCAGCAGCCTGAGCCGGGCCAAGTCTGAGCCCTTCCGGATCTCCCCGGTGAACCGCATGTACGCCATCTGCCGCAGGTAAGCCCTGGCGCGGCCCCGGGGCGCTGGCTGCGGGTCCACGGTGGCTTTGCCGCTGCCCTCACCCGCCGCCACTGCCTCCTCGCAGCTACCCCGGGTTGCTGATCGTGCCCCAGAGCGTCCAGGACAACGCTCTGCAGCGCGTCTCCCGCTGCTACCGCCAGAACCGCTTTCCGGTGGTCTGCTGGCGCAGCGGGCGCTCCAAGGCTGTGCTTCTGCGCTCTGGAGGCCTGCACGGCAAGGGTGTCGTAGGTCTATTCAAGGCCCAGAATGCGCCTTCTCCAGGTAGGCGCCCTGCTCCTGCTAGGGCCTCGCCCCGCCCCGCCACCCTCGCCCCGCCCCGCCCCGCCCCCCTCGCCCCGCCCCAGCACCTGGCCCCCTCCCAGGGCCCAGGGCCCCACCCCACCTCCGCCTCCCCCGCCAGGCCAGTCCCAGGCCGACTCCAGCAGCCTGGAACAGGAGAAGTACCTGCAGGCTGTAGTCAGCTCCATGCCTCGTTACGCGGATGCATCCGGCCGCAACACGCTCAGCGGCTTCTCCTCCGCCCACATGGGCAGCCATGGTGAGTGTGTTTGGACGGGAGGACTTGGGGGCAGTGGCGGCATTTACGGAGGGCAGGCCCAAGGGGGCAGTGTCTGGGTAGTGCGACCAGGTAAGTGTCCTGAGGCCCTGCTCTGACCACTCCTTTGGGGGTTTGCAGAGGAGGCAGTAGGCCCAGGGCATGCACCAGGGGCCATCCTGGGCCCTGCCCCTCGCCCTCAGGACACAGGTGCCAGGTGACTGGGGAGGTGCTCAGTGGTGCAGGAGAGCTTGTGGTGCTGTGCAAAGGGGATGGTGTCCCGGGGTGGGAACGCTGTTGTGAGCCGCGTGAGTACCTGGCACTGAGAGAGGATTCTAGACAGACATCCACGAGGGCCCCAGGGCCTGCAGGCAGGGGAAGGGTGTGTGCTGGCAGGAGCAGCCTCCCCAGGGGTCTTGCTCCGAGGCAGTCACCTCTACATTGCGCTTACCCTCCCCCAGCCCCATCCGGCGCCCTGACCCCCTCCTTGAGGCCCTGTGATGGCCTCCCCTTTCCCTGCCCCCGTCTCCCCTCCCCAGCTCCCCTCCTGGACCCTCATGATGCTCTGGCCTCTTCTGGTTTGTTCTCTTGGCCCACTGGGCCTCCTCCAGCTGCCATGTAACCCCTGTTGCTCCTCTGTGTTTGGGGCTTGGTGATCAGAGGCCTCTCAGTCTGTGCTTGGAGGGCTCATCTGCCCGCTCGAGGCACGAGGTCTGGGAAGCTGCCCACCCTTGGCCTGACTGTGGCCCAGATGCTGGCCTGAGCCGACTGCCGCCTGTTCCTCAGCAGATGTGACAGTCTCCACCTGGGACCTGTGCACACCTGGTGCCGTCCTGGCGGCTGTGTGTGCAGTCGGCAGAGGTCACATGGGGGTCACCTGTCTGTGAGGACCCCCCTTACCCTGTCTGGTACAGGGTTCACACCAGGGGTCACTTGTCACTCAGGCCTTCCTGATTCCCTCCCTCGCTTCAGACTTGTCTGCGTTTTCCTCTGCTGTGGCTCTAGCTGCCAGATGCGCTAGGGTCCTCAAGTGGGCTCGGGGGCTGGTGGCACCGCCTGTGGGCCCAGCCTTCCAGAAGCCCAAGCATCTTCCTTGATTCTTCCGCCGCCCACTCTTGACTCCTGTGAGCTCACCACCCACGTCTGCAGCCCTCCCTGCGGTCAGTTGCCCCCGCCCTGAGGCACAGGACCTGTGTCGGCTGTGGAAACGGGCGGTCCCACTGTCATGGTGGTGGTTAATGGGGATGCCGACCCAGGGAGGCCCAGCTTTGGCACCCAGCCTTCTGAAGGGGCACACACCTTACCCCGTCATTTCTCTGCTGGGAACGCCGCTTTCTAGTTAATAGTGTTCCGTCCTTCAGTACGTTTTATGGTCGTGCTGTCTTGCCTTCTGTGCCCTCCAGAGATTCTGAGCAGCCCCTGCAGGCAGCAGGCACCCTCTCCACAGGGCCGCTCGTCCCCTGGTGCCTGGGTTCCCCTAATGGTGCTTGTGCTGCTGCTTGGTACCCCCAGCTCTGGGCATGGGCTGTGCCCGCATTGCCCGGGGTGGGCAGGGGCTCAGCTCACCTCCGCTGTACACGGTTTCGGCTCCGACTGTCATGAAGACACAGCGTGCTTGCTGTGGGTGGCGATGCTTCTGCCTGCAGCGGGGCAGGCTGCCTTCATGCTCACCTCCAGTGGCCTGCACCCCGCTCAGAGGAGGGGCGGGGCTTGGTGCTGGCTTTGGAACCCAGAGGCCAGGGCAGAGCCTCGTCCTGCCAGCTCCCTGCACGTCCAGCCCTCGAGCCTCGAGCCTGCCTGTGTCCTGGGTTGAACCAGCCTCGGAGGTCCCAGGCTGGGGGCTGCCTCCTCTCTGGGCCGCACTTCATGGTCACCTCCTGCTGCCGTGTGCCTGGCAGGGAGTGCTGGGTGGCCACGTCATGAGCAGCCCTGGCAGTGTCCATGGGCTGAGGGTGCAGAGGAGGCCCAGTGTCCTGCCTGTCCCCTCCCCTCTCTACCTACCGTTGGGTCCTCTGTTCCCTGGGGGCCCAGAGGGTCTTGGTGCTGACCCCCACTGTCTCTGTCTCCCCGGGGCTTCCTGGGGGTTTGGGGCAACCCAGCTCTGCACCCAGTCTCCTCGGGCCATAGTTCCCCCCTTGCTGGGCACCCCCCAGGCCTGGGGCCAGGTCTGAGCTTTCTCTCTGCTGTACCCCCAGTGCCCAGCCCCAGAGCCAGGGTCACCACGCTGTCCAACCCCATGGCGGCCTCGGCCTCCAGACGGACTGCGCCCCGAGGTACCGTACTGGCCACTCAGGCCGGCTCCCCCACATCTGGCCCTGATGGTCCCCATGGGACTGAGTGGTCATGGGCACTAATGTCCCCATGTCTGGCACTAACGGCCCCACTTGACAGATTGGTGTAACCCAGCCCTCCCCACAGCCCTGGGCACTAACAGCCTGATGCCCCGAGTCCCGCCCTTACCCTTCCTGGGAGCTCAGCCCTAGGTAAGTGGTGCCCTGGCCCCGGTCTGGCGCTTACCTGGCTTCTCTGTGCAGGTAAATGGGGCAGCGTCCGGGCCAGTGGGCGCAGTGGTGGGCTCAGCACTGATGTGGGCTCCCGGCTAGCAGGTGTGGGCCCCCCCCAGGCCAACGGGGCCCCTCCTGAGCCAGGCTTTCTGCGGCCGCAGCGTGCAGCCCTGTATATCATTGGAGACAAAGCCCAGCTGAAGGTGACTGGGATGGGGTCCCAGGGCCGGGTGGGGATGTGAGGTCTGGGCCCGCCTTACACAGCTGGCTTCTCCCAGGGTGTGCGGCCAGACCCCCTGCAGCAGTGGGAGCTGGTGCCCATCGAGGTGTTTGAGGCGCGGCAGGTGAAGGCGAGTTTCAAGAAGCTGCTGAAGGCCTGCGTCCCTGGCTGTCCTGCCACCGAGCCCAGTCCCGCCTCCTTCCTGCGCTCACTGGAAGACTCAGAGTGGCTCATCCAGGTCTCTCCCCTGCCCTGACCCTGCTGTGGGGGATGGCACCGGGAGGGGGTGCAGAAGCCACGGGGAGGGACTGTCCAGTGGCCACCTGGCTTTTTGCCCCCCAGTTATTTAGGGCCACAAGTGGGTGGGGTCTGGACTTGCTCATTGGCTTTGGGAGGAGGTCATGGCTGTTTCCCAGTGGTGGGAGGTGGACAGGGGCGGAGGCCAGGGCCCGGCGGTGTGGGTGCCCACTGCTCTGTCCTGGTGGGACTGGGCGTGTCAGGGAGGGTCTTTGGGGCCAGAAGGCGCTGACAGGTGGGCGGGAGGAGGGACGCACCCCTGCGCCCTTTGGGCCTGTCCAGCCTTCCCACGGCACAGGCTGTCCCCTAGCGGGGGCCTGCACAACCACCTCTTCCGTGGATGTGTGGGGCCTGGGGGCCTGGGAGGTGCTGAGGGGTTCGGGTCCCTGCAGATCCACAAGCTGCTGCAGGTGTCGGTGCTGGTGGTGGAGCTCCTGGACTCGGGCTCCTCCGTCCTGGTGAGCCTGGAGGACGGCTGGGACATCACCACGCAGGTGCGCGGAAGGGGGGCGGGGACACGGCGCGGGTGCGGGGGGCGGGGTGCCCACGCCCTTCTGACCCTCGCTGCTGCCGCAGGTGGTGTCCCTGGTGCAGCTGCTCTCAGACCCCTTCTACCGCACCCTGGAGGGCTTCCGTCTGCTAGTGGAGAAGGAGTGGCTGTCCTTCGGCCATCGCTTCAGCCACCGTGGGGCCCACACCCTAGCTGGGCAGAGCAGTGGCTTCACTCCAGTCTTCCTGCAGTTCCTGGACTGTGTACACCAGGTGAGTGGGTGGCCGTGGCTGGGGGCTGTGCGTGCTGACCGCTCTACGCTGACCCCTGATTGCACACAGATCCACCTGCAGTTCCCAATGGAGTTCGAGTTCAGCCCTTTCTACCTCAAGTTCCTTGGCTACCATCACGTGTCCCGCCGCTTCCGGACCTTCCTGCTGGACTCGGACTATGAACGCATTGAGCTGGGTACAGGGGCAGGGCGGGTGGGTACGGGAGGTGGTGGTGGCGGCCCGGGAGATCACGGGGGTGGGCGCGGTCCGCGGTGGAGGGCGTGGCCTGCGGGAGGGGCGTGGCCCGTGGTGAAGGGCGTGGTCAGCAGGCCGGCGCTGCCCCCCAACCCGCCCGCAGGGCTGCTTTATGAGGAGAAGGGGGACCGCCGGGCCCCACAGGCCTGCCGCTCGGTGTGGGAGTACGTGGAGCGGCTGAGCAAGCGGACGCCTGTGTTTTACAACTACATGTATGCGCCGGAGGACGCGGAGGTGAGCCGGGCCCCGGACGAGGTGGCCGGGCCCCTCCACGCCCAGTGCTCATGCCAGGCCCGCCCCCAGGTCCTGCGGCCCTACAGCAACGTGTCCAACCTGAAGGTGTGGGACTTCTACACCGAGGAGACGCTGGCCGAGGGCCCCCCCTACGACTGGGAACTGGCGCAGGGGCCCCCTGAGCCCCCGGAGGAAGAGCGGCCAGATGGGGGTGCCCCCCAGAGCAGGCGCCGGGTGGTGTGGCCCTGCTATGACAGCCGGCCCAGAGCCCAGCCCGACGCCATCTCCCGGCTCCTGGAGGTGCGTGCGGCCCCGGGGACTGGGAGTGGGCTCCCCCACCCGCCACTGGCCTGCAGTGCCCACCCTGACTGCTGTCTGCAGGTAGCGGTGGCCGAGGCTGTGGGGAACCCCCCAGTCTGAAGAAGGTTTGGAGTTACCCTAAGGGCTGGCAGGGTTTTCGCAGAGCCTGTGTCCTCTCTAGACCCCTGCGCTCTCCTTCCTGGCTGTGCACACCCCCGTGTGGACGGCGCTCTGCTGGGCTCCAGCTGCCTGGTGTCTCTTCAGAGAAGCTTGGGGTGGATTCTCAGGTCGCTCTTGTCCTCTGTCTGCCAGACCTGGCGGGTGCGCCCTGGAATAGAGGGGGCTGTGCGGTAGGCGGAGCCTCCCGCCCCGCCCTTGGCTGGGTGGCTTCGGGGATTTCTTGGTGTCCTGAGCTGCTGCTGCCTGTGTGGAGAGCGGGCAGCGGTGAGGAGCGAGCAGGCTGTAATGTGTGTTGAGAACCAGCACTGGCAGCCTGCCACCCAGGGTTTGGGGGAGCCTGGGTCCTGGCTCTGTGGGTGAAGGGGGCTCACAGGCGCAGAGAGCGGCCTGTCCTCCCCCCATGCTACTTGCGGCCTTGGAGTTGGCCTCCGAGACCAGCATCCGTGTGGCGTGTCCTGCCTGTGCTGCTTCCACTGCTGACTGGTCTGTGTCCTTCCAGTTAAGCTGAGCTCCTGGTACTCATGTGGTTAGGTCTTCTTTTTATCCATTTCTATCTTTCATTGGACTTCTTGGTCTATTTATATTTGTATTTTCACGTCTAAGTTTTTCTCTTTATTAAAAAAAATTTTTTTTTAATCTAGTTGGGGGATAAGTACAACCCTGTGTTAGCCTCTGCCGTGCAACACTGTGGATCCGGCAAAAGCATTTACACTTAATCACCGATGTGTGATGGGTTTTTCTGGTGGCTCAGAGGGTGAAGAATCCTCCTGCAGTGCGGGAGACCCAGGTTTGATCCCTGAGTCGGGAAGATCCCCTGGGGAAGGAGACGGCTGTCCACTCCAGTGTTCTTGTCTGGAGAATCCTTTGAGAGGACTGCAAAGAGTTGGACACAGCCGAGCAGCTAACACTCTGACTGACGTGGAGCCTGACCTCCAGCCTGCTCTCCTCGCTGCTCTTCTCTTGCTGCTGCTGCTCTCCTGATGGTTGAGCGCTGTCGCTCCCGTTACCAGCACCGTGTGGCTTTGAGCTGTATCTCTGCAGCGCGTGTAGCGGCCGTTAGCAACTGCAGCCGCAGGTCTTCTGGGACTGAGTTGTGCCCACAGCCCTGCCCCACGGAATGCCCGCTGCTGTCATTGCCCGTCTTACCTCACCTGAGCTGTCAGCGCTCAGCGTGGGTGACGAGGGCCCGCCTGTCTGCCGCCCAGTGACTCCTCCTCTCCCTGCAGGTCTGCTGTTGCGTCACTGCTCTTCAGCCTGAACTTTTATCTCTAATACTTATGTATGGATTTTATTTATTTGGTTGTGGGGGCTCAGTACTTGTGGCACACGGGCTCAGTTGCCCTGCAGCACGTAGGATCTTAGTTCCCCAAGCAGGAATTGAACATGTGTCGTCTGCATTGCAAGGCAGGTTCTTAACCACTGGACCACCAGGGAAGACCCTGAAGAACTTTTAATGTTTCTTGTAAATCAAATCTGCTAGGGATAAATTCCCCCAGCTTTTTTTTTTCACTTGAAAATCTCTTTATTGTGCCTTTTTAATTTTTTTTATTTTCACCATTTCTTTTTTTCAAAGTACAGTTAATTTACATTGCTGTGTTTCGGGTGTGTAATAGAGCGATTTAGGTGTATCTGTATATGAAAGTGTCAGTCGCTCAGTCGTGTCTGACTTTGTGCAACCCCATGGACTGTATAGCCCATCAGGCTCCTCTGTCCGTGGGATTCTCCAGGCAAGAATCCTGCAGTGGGTTGCCATTCCCTTCTCCAGGGGATTTCTGCGACCCAGGGATTGAACCTGGGTCTCCTGCATTACAGGCAGAGTCTTTAGTGTCTGAGCCACCAGGAAAGCATATATATATATAGTAGGTTTTTTTCCATTGTCGGTTTTCACAAGACACAGCGAGGCTCCCTGTGCTGTGCAGGTCCTTGCTGATTACCTGTTTTACACAGATAGAGCATGCACGCTAATCCACACTCCTGACTCGCCCCTCCCCTCAGCCCCTTTGGTGACCGAGCTTATTTTCTGTCTGTGAGTCTGTTGCTGTTGTGTAAATAAGTCCACTTATATAACTTCTTTAGATTCCACATTTAAGTGATATCAAATGGTATTTTCTTTCTCTGACTTAGTTTCACCTGGTATGATAATCTCTAGGTCCATCCATGTTGCTGCAGGGGCGTTACTTCATGCTTTGCACGGCCGAGTGGTACTCCTCTGTGTGTGCGTGCCACACCTTTATCCACCCATCTGCTGATGGACATTTACGGAGTTTCCATGTAGGCTATCGCAAATACTGCTGAAGTCAGTACTGGGGTGCGTGTGTCTTTTCGAATTAGAGGCTTTGTCTTTTCTGGATGTGTGCCTGGGGTGGGATTGCAGGGTCACGTGGCAGCTCTGCTGTTGTTTTTTAAGGAGCCTCCACACTGTTCTCCGTAGCGGCCGCACCAGTTTACATCCCGCCAGCAGTGGGGCTGGGCTCCCTCTTCCGCACACCCTCCCAACATTTACTAGTTCCAGAATTTTTCATGATGGCCTTTCTGACTGGTGTGAGGTGGGACCTTACTATAGTTTTGATTTGCATTTTTCTAATAATTGGTAACAGTGATACTGAGCATCTTTTCACGAGCCTGTTGCTCATATCCATGTCTTCTTTGGAGAAATGTCTATTTAGGTCTTCTGTCCATTTTTTGATTTGTTTTATTTTTGGCTGCGTGGCTTTGTTGCAGCGAGTAGCCGTTGCTCTTGCTTGCGGTGAGCAGGCTTCCCGCTGTGGAGGCTCCTCCCGTGCGGAGCGGGGGCTCCAGGCACACGGGCTTCCGCAGTCGCAGCCTGAGGCTCGGTGCTTGTGGCTCTGCGGCTGCGGCAACTGGGGTCTTCCCAGATGAGGGACCGAGCCTGTGTCCCCTGCGTTCGCAGGTGGGTTCCCAGCCACTGGACACCAGGGAATTTCTGCCGTTCACATTTTGCTGTCTTAGGGTTTTGTCCCAACCTTGTGTATGTTATCAACGTGAAATTTTCAAAACTGATGCTTTGTGAAGTTTTGAGTGAAGAATTTTTCAGTGGATCTTACGCAGATGCTGTCTCTGATTGTCTAAGTGATATATGCACTAATGTCTCAGAAGATGATAGTTCTTCAGAATACAGTTCTGTTCAGATGATGTGAATATTAGATCAACGAAAGCCAAAAAAACCTTAGTGATTGATTCTGAAATGGGAAGTGAAAATGAAACTCATGGTACTGGAGAACGTTGGAAACAGTGTGTGGAAATCAGCTTCACAGGCGGGCCATAACCTGCAAAGTGCGAAGAAGCAGGTGAAGTTTGGGCCAGCTGCACTATAAAACCACTGGCCACAGGCGCTCGTTTCTGCAGACACTGGCCCGGTCAGGAATGAGCTAGCAGCGCTGACTCCCCTAGTCCCAGAGCGCGTGGCGTCTTCCCCGCTGGCCGGGCATCTGCAGCTTCTCCCCTCGGTGTCTCACGGTTCTCCGCGTAGGGCCTTCTGCCTCCGCGGGCAGGTGCGTTCCTGGGTGTTGTGCTCTTTTTGGTGCGCGGCAAACGGCGTTGTTCCCTTCATTGCTCTCTCTCTGCTTTCCTTCTTGAAAGGGTGTTTTCCTTGGATGCAGAACTCTAGGTTGACAACTTTGAGCCCTGGCAGTTAAAAGGCGTCATTCCAGGCTCTTCTGCTGGCGATGTTTCTGAGTGCTGACGCTCCTTCTCACCCTTGTAAATTGTCTGTGACGTCACCCTTTTTCCCCGACTACCTTTCAGGTCTCCTCTCCATTCTGACTCATTTACTTGTGGCCCTGCTTTTCTCCAGCTGCGGTGTGCAGGCTTCTCAGTGCAGCGGCCTCCTCGCTGCCGACCTCGGCTCTGGAGCACATACAGGCTCTGTAGTGGTGGCACCCGGCCTTCGTGGCTCTGGGGCGTGGGGACCTCTCTGGACCGGGGCTCAGGCCTGTGTGTCCTGCGCTGGCGGTCGGGTTTCTCAGCACTAGGCCCCTGGGGAGCCCTCCTCTTCACCTTCAGTGAATTTGGCCATCATGTTGGCTTTCCTGTGTGTGTTTGTTCTGCTTAGAGCTCTTGAAGCGTCTTAGACGTTGTGGGGTGATGGTTTTATCAAATATACCAGATTTTAGACCACTATTTCTTTAAAACGTTTTTCCTCTATGATTACACCCTCGTTTCTCCTCGGACTTCCTTGCCCCGTAGCTCATTAAGGCTCTGCGGGTTTTTCGTCTGCAGCTCACGTTGTACGATTTATATTACCTGCTTTCAAGTCCACTGCTCTTTTCCTTCTTATGTTTAAAATGCTCTGAAGCTTATTTAATGAATTTTCTATTTTAGATATTAAGAGTTTTCAGCTCTAGAGTTTCCATTTTCTTTAGTTTTTTTCTCGCTAGAGATTCCCCATCTTCTCAACCGTTAGGTTCATCTTGAAATCTTAAATGTACTTACAACTGCTTTGAACTTCTTGTATGCTACTTGAGTATCTAGTTCATTTCTGGGTCTTCTGTTCCACTTTCCTCTGACGATGCTTCTTCCCTCCCTGCCTTCATGCTTGTCTAAGAATTGTTGTGAGCTGGACATTGTTGAAGATCAAAATCTCTTTGTCTTCATTCAGGGTCATGGGTTTTCTTCCTGCTGGCACTTAGTGACCTAGTGGGTCAGCTTGGTCTTTTCAGGAGCTGTTCTTACACTTTGTTAGGCAGCTGTTCAGTTCAGTTCAGTCACTCAGTCGTGTCCGACTCTTCATGACCCCATGAATCGCAGCATGCCAGGCCTCCCTGTCCATCACCAACTCCCAGAGTTTACTCAAACTCAAGTCCATCGAGTCGGTGATGCCATCTCATCCTCTGCCATCCCCTTCTCCTCCTGCCCTCAATCCCTCCCAGCATCAGGGTGTTTTCCAATGAGTCAACTCTTCTCATGAGGTGGCCGGAGTATTGGAGTTTCAGCTTTAGCATCAGTCTTTCCAATGAACACCCAGGACTGATCTCCTTCAGAATGGACTGGTTGGATCTCCTTGCAGTCCAAGGGACTCTCAAGAGTCTTCTCCAACACTACACTTCAAAAGCATCAATTCTTCAGTGCTCAGTTTTCTTCACAGTCCAACTCTCACATCCATACATGACCACTGGAAAAACCATAGCCTTGACTAGACGGACCTTTGTTGGCAAATGTCTCAAAGCATTTTTAATATGCTATCTAGGTTGGTCATAACGTGCCTTCCCAGGAGTGAGCGTCTTTTAATTTCATGGCTGCAGTCACCATCTGCAGTGATTTTGGAGCCCCCAAAAATAAAGTCTGACACTGTTTCCACTGTTTCTCCATCTATTTGCCATGAAGTGATGGGACCAGATGCCATGATCTTCGTTTTCTGAATGTTGCGCCTCAAGCCAACTCCTTCCCTCTCCTCTTTCACTTTCATCAAGAGGCTTTTTAGTTCCTCTTCACTTTCTGCCATAAGGGTGGTGTCATCTGCATATCTGAGGTTATTGATATTTCTCCCGGCAATCTTGATTCCAGCTTGTGCTTTTTCCAGCCCAGTGTTTCTCATGATGTACTCTGCATATAAGTTAAATAAGCAGGGTGACAATATACAGCCTTGACGTACTCCTTTTCCTATTTGGAACCAGTCTGTTGTTGCATGTCCAGTTCTAACTGTTGCTCCCTGACCTGCATACAGGTTTCTCAAGAGGCAGGTCAGGTGGTCTGGTATTCCCATCTCTTTAAGAATTGTCCACAGTTTATTGTGATCCACACAGTCAAAGGCTTTGGCATAGTCAATAAAGCAGAAATAGATGTTTTTCTGGAACTCTCTTGCTTTTTTGATGATCCAGCGGATGTTGGAAATTTGATCTCTGGTTCCTCTGCCTTCCGTAAAACCAGCTTGAACATCTGGAAGTTCACGGTTCACGTATTGCTGAAGCCTGGTTTGGAGAATTTTGAGCATTACTTTACTAGTGTGTGAGATGAGTGCAATTGTGCAGTAGTTTGAGCATTCTTTGGCATTGCCTTTCATTGAGATTGGAATGAAAACTGACCTTTTCCAGTCCTGTGGCCACTGCTGAGTTTTCCACATTTGCTGGCATATTGAGTGCAGCACTTTCACAGCATCATCTCTTAGGATTTGAAATAGCTCAACTGGAATTCCATCACCTCCACTTGCTTTGGTTGTAGTGATGCTTTCTAAGGCCCACTTGACTTTACATTCCAGGATGTCTGGCTCTAGGTCAGTGATCACAACCATCGTGATTATCTGGGTCATGAAGATCTTTTTTGTACAGTTCTTCTGTGTATTCTTGCCACCTCTTCTTAATATCTTCTGCTTCTGTTAGGTCCATACCATTTCTGTCCTTTATCAAGCCCATCTTTGCATGAAATGTTCCATTGGTATCTCTAATTTTCTTGAAGAGATCTCTAGTCTTTCCCATTCTGTTGTTTTCCTCTATTTCTTTGTATTGATTGCTGAGGAAGGCTGTCTTATCTCTCCTGGCTATTCTTTGGAACTCTGCATTCAGATGTTTATATCTTTCCTTTTCTCCTTTGCTTTTTGCTTCTCTTCTTTTCACAGCTATTTGTAAGGCCTCCCCAGACAGCCATTTTGCTTTTTTGCATTTCTTTTCCATGGGGATGGTCTTGATCCCTGTCTCCTGTACAATGTCACGAACCTCCGTCCATAGTTCATCAGGCCCTCTGTCTATCAGATCTAGTCCCTTAAATCTATTTCTCACTTCCACTGTATAATCATAAGGGATTTGATTTAGGTCATACTTGAATGGTCTAGTGGTTTTCACTACTTTCTTCAATTTCAGTCTGAATTTGGCAATAAGGAGTTCATGGTCTGAGCCACAGTCAGCTCCTGGTCTTGTTTTTGCTGACTGTATAGAGCTTCTCCATCTTTGACTGCAAAGAATGTAATCAATCTGATTTCGGTGTTGACCATCTGGTGATGTCCATGTATAGAGTCTTCTCTTGTGTTGTTGCAAGAGGGTGTTTGCTATGACCAGTGCATTCTCTTGGTAAAACTCTATTAGTCTTTGCCCTGCTTCATTCTGTACTCCAAGGCCAAATTTGCCTGTTGCCCCAGGTGTTTCTTGACTTCCTACTTTTGCATTCCAGTCCCCTATAATGAAAAGGACATCTTTTTTGGGTGTTAGTTCTAAAAGGTCTTGTAGGTCTTCATAGAACCGTTCAGCTTTTTCAGCGTTACTGGTTGGGGCATAGACTTGGATTACTGTGATATTGGATGGTTTGCCTTGGAAACAAACAGAGATCATTCTGTCGTTTTTGAGATTGCATCCAAGTACTGCATTTCGGACTCTTGTTGACCATGATGGCTACTCCATTTCTTCTGAGGGATTCCTGCCGGCAGTAGTAGATATAATGGTCATCTGAGTTAAATTCACCCATTCCAGTCCATTTTAGTTCACTGATTCCTAGAATGTCGACATTCACTCTTGCCATCTCCTGTTTGACCACTTCCAATTTGCCTTGATTCATGGACCTAAGATTCCAGGTTCCTATGCAGTATTGCTCTTTACAGCATCGGACCTTGCTTCTATCACCATTCACACCCACAGTTGGGTATTGTTTTTGCTTTGGCTCCATCCCTTCATTCTTTCTGGAGTTATTTGTCCACTGATCTCCAGTAGCATATTGGGCACCTACTGACCTGGGGAGTTCATCTTTCAGTATCCTATCATTGAGCCTTTTCATACTGTTCGTGGGGTTCTCAAGGCAAGAATACTGAAGTGGTTTGCCATTCCCTTCCCCAGTGGATCACATTCTGTCAGACCTCTCCACCATGACCCGCTCGTCTTGGGTGGCCCCACACAGCATGGCTTAGTTTCATTGAGTTAGAGAAGGCTGTGGTCCATGTGATCAGATTGGCTAGTTTTCTGTGATTATGGTTTCAGTGTGTCTGCCCTCTGATGCCCTCTTGGGTTTTTCTTACCTTGGACGAGGGGTGTCTCCTCACTGCCGCCCCTCCTGACCTTGAACGTGGAGTAGCTCCTCTCGGCCCTCCTGCGCCCGCACAGCCGCCCCTCCTTGGACGTGGGGTTGCTCCTCGTAGAGAAGCCTTTCCTCCAGGCTCCACGGACACGATCTTTTCAGGTTTCAGCAGGTGGTGTCATCAGCAGGGCGTCCCCATGGATTCTGCATCTCCCCGCACTGTGTGGCCTCCAGCGTCTGCACGTAGCTCACAGCTTCTGAGTAGCTGCTCTCTGCCAGGCCTCGTGGGATCTTGCTGCACACGCGGCAGTTGCTCTTGGCTAGAGATGCTGGGGGCGGGGGGTGTCTGTGGGGAGACGGTCGAGCTCCTGCTCCCCCCACCACTGCCTCTGCCCCACCTGCCGGGGCCCCGTGTGCCCCTCTTGGGCCTCAGGCCGTGGGGCGGCCCCGTAACCGCTGAGCTCCACATGTGTGTGCCAGCCAGCGCCTTGTTGCTCTTTTGAAGATAGCGTGTCTTTTTTTTCTGGCTCGTTTTGGAATTTTCTCTTTGAGAAGTTTTTCTGTAATAATTTTCAGAAGTTTTTCTGTGGGGTGTGTATGCTCAGCTTGTCTTGTCTGGGGTTTGTAGTGTTTTGATTGCATTGTTGATGTCTCTTTTTAGCTGTTTTCTCCAAGTGCTGGTTTCGTCCAGTCCCTCACGCTTGCACATCTTCCTCGTGGATGACAGTCACACACTTGTTGCATCTTTTCACCGTCTTCTTTCTGCGGTCTTTATCCTTTTGTCTTTAAGTGTTCCCTTCTGCAGAATCTTTTACTTCACTGGTTCCCCCCCGCAGGAGATGCAGCGGCTGGAGACTGAGCTGGGCCGACCCCCCGAGCGCTGGAAGGACGCCTGGGATCGGGTGAAGGCGGCCCAGCGCCTCGAGGGCCGGCCAGACGGACGTGTGAGCAGGGCAGGTGTGGGGGGTGGACGGGCAGGCCTGCAGCCAGGAGGCGGGGAGGCCCCCCTGACCCAGGCCCCCTCCTGCCTGCAGGGCACCCCCAGCTCCCTGCTGGTGTCCAGCGTGCCCCACCACCGCCGCTCGCTGGGTGTGTACCTGCAGGAGGGCCCCGTGGGCTCCACGCTGAGCCTCAGCCTGGACAGTGACCAGAGCAGCGGCTCTACCGCGTCCAGCTCGCGGCAGGCAGCCCGCCGCAGCACCAGCACCCTCTACAGCCAGTTCCAGACGGCGGAGAGTGAGAACAGGTCTGCAGCAGCCCCCCGACGGGCGTGTCGGGGGCGCCTTCGGGGGGCTTGCAGGGATTTTTCAGGACTGATTGGTGGGGGAGGCCCTGCCGGTGGCCTCCACATGATCTGACCAGTGCTGGGAAGAAGCAAGTGGGCTCAGCCTTTGGGATGTGGAGCTGGTGACCTCAGCCAGAGAGGGAAGGGACGGCTGGGGTTGGCACGGGCCCTGTGGGGTGCACCCCGCTTCTGGGCCCAGGGGCTGCGTGGCCAGTCGTCGGAGACCTGCCCGCTTGTCGGGACCTGCTGTGCGTGGGACGTTGTTGCCCTGAGGCCCTGGCGGGGCCCTCGCGAGTGTCTGTCTGGGGACCAGGGCTCCGGGGTCGGGTTGGCTTGGGGGCAGGCGCCTGGGTCTTCCTGCCAGGCCTGGCAGGGGTGCAGAGAGGGCACCGGGGCCGGGCCCTGAGGTGGTCTGGCCGGTCCTGCTGCAAACACAGGTCCTACGAGGGCACCCTGTACAAGAAGGGCGCCTTCATGAAGCCCTGGAAGGCCCGCTGGTTCGTGCTGGACAAGACGAAGCACCAGGTGAGGCCCGGAGGAGGAGGAGCGGGGCGGGGCGGGGCGTGGAGGGCGCCCTGCCCTGACTCCTGCCCGCCGCCCCGCCCCCAGCTGCGCTACTACGACCACCGCGCCGACACGGAGTGCAAGGGCGTCATCGACCTGGCCGAGGTGGAGGCTGTGGCGCCGGGCACGCCCGCCATGGGCGCCCCGAAGACCGTGGACGAGAAGGCTTTTTTTGACGTGAGCTGCGGTGGGGGCGGGGCGGGGCAGCTGCCCCCCGGGAGGGCCGAGCGTCAGCGTCCTGTGTCCGCAGGTGAAGACGACGCGTCGTGTTTACAACTTCTGTGCCCAGGACGTGCCGTCGGCCCAGCAGTGGGTGGACCAGATCCAGAGCTGCCTGTCGGACGCCTGAGCGCGGCCCTGCCCCGCAGCCCTGCGTCCAGTTACTGACCACGAGGGGTGGGCAGGGCCCCCCGGCCATGTTTACAGACCCCGCCCTCGACAGTATTGAGGCCCCCCCCCCCCCCCCCCCCCCCGCGTGTACAGCCCCCCGCCCCGCCCCGCCAGGTCCAGCTCCTGGAGGCCTGGCTGCGTGCCCGCCGGGAGCAGCACGGTACAGCCCTCGCGGTGGGCCTGTAAATAGTCCCCCCCGCCCGGCCGGCCCCAGGCGCCCTCTTCCTAGAATGAGAGTCTATAAAGAGCTAACGACACCGCGTGCCTGCGTCTGCTGTGCCTGCTCTCCCCCCACCCCGTACCCGGGCCGCAGTGGGGGGGGCGGGGGGCATCGTCAGGGCCTTGTTTGGGGTCTGCTCCCCCCCAGGCCTCAGGCAACCCTGGGGCTGGTACAGAGGGCGGGTGCCACTTGGAGTGTGTTGTGAAGAGGGGTACAGAGGAGGGGACCCCCAGGAAGCTGTCCTGTGTCCAGAGGGGTGGGGGTGGCAAGGATGTGCAGACTCGCTGGCCTCTGGTCAGATGCGAGTGCACGGGCCTGGGGAGATGCCAGGAGGCTGGGCTCTCTAGAGAACAGGGGTGCTCAGGGCAGACGTGGGTGGCGGGGCCCAGTGCCCTGACTGCATCCGTGCCGGGAACCCTGTCCAAATGCCCGTCTCTTACTCTCCCGTGAGTCCTGCCTTTTGGCCCTGACCATCCCCACTCCCCTATTCTGGGCTGTAATGGGGGTCACCTGGACTGGGTTTCACTTGCAATGAGTGCCAGCCAGCGGCGGGGCGGCAGCAGGTGGGAGGTGGGGTGTGGCACCGCGGAGGCCAGAGGCCCCCTGAGAGGTCCCAGGTGGAGACCACAGCACGGGGTCAGTGGGCCCGCTGGACGGCCCAGCAGCAGCAGCACCCACCATGGGAGGCGTGCTCCTGGCCCGGGGACAGCCGTCGGGCTGAGGTCCCTGCCCAGTGCTCAACTCCAGGCGGAGCTGCTCTCGGTGCTGACTCAGATGGGCCCGGGGCAGTGGAGGGCCTGCTGCTGAAGAACACGCGAGACACGCAGGTCTGTAGGTGACAGTAACAACCTTTATTGGAGTCGAGGGTCTGGGTGCCGTCAGAGCGTCAGGTCATGTGAGCTGAGCCTGCAGAACCCCCCCCCCCCCCGGACAGCTTGGCGCCCCCCTGCACTGCTGGGCGCGCCACACCCCGCCCATGGCCCGCGCCCCCGGCGTGCACTGCGGGAGGCCCAGGACACCCTGCCAGGCCGCAGGGGGTTGTGTTTTAAGGCAGTCGTTTGCAGCCTGGCATGGGCCGCACCCAGCTCTGGGCAGCTAGGACCCCATCTGGCCAGCCCTGCTCCAGCCCCGCATCTGACCCCAGAGCCGTGGAGACCCTCTCCTGCGCCAGATAAAAGTGCAAACATGGCTCTTGCTGCATCTTAAGAAAAAACTGGTAAAAAACACGCAGGGAGTCTGTGGAGTCTGGCCTGGCCCTTGGGCCTCTGGGGTCGCGGCCCCGGGCTCCCACAAGCAGAGCCATGGCCAAGGCCTTATTGCTGTGTGCGGGGCTGGACCCCTGTGGCCGCTCAGTGGGGCTCAGGCAGGAGAAATGCAGACGGGGCTGTCCGGCTGGTTCCAACTGCCAGCTTTACCAATGCAGCATTTATTTTAAAATTAAATTAAATTAAATTAAAAAGACAGATTGCATCACCAGGTGCTTTTCTGGGCTGGGTGCCAAGACTGCACAGCAGCAGCGTCACACGGGGCCATTGAGGGCGGCTCCTGAGGGCGGCGGCCCACCAGCCTGTCTGCGGGGTGGGGGGCGTTGCTCAGGGCCGGGGTCCCCCGCCCGGGTTCCCCCGGCCCCCCCCCCCGGGCCTGACCGGCTCACCTGTCTCTCGTCACTGTCCCCAGGGCGGCCGCCATGGAAACCGCTGGGCTGGCGGGGGCCGCAGTGGTGACCGCCACCATGGGCCCCGGGGCGACGGCCACGGCCAGCACTGGGGACAGGGCCCGGGGCGCAGGGCCCGTCACGGCGGCCTCGGCAGGGGCAGCGGGCGCCGGGCTGGGCGGTGAGCTAGGGGCACAGTCAGCCCTGCACGGCAGATGGGCTCTGGTTACCCGCGCCCCCGCTCTGCCACCCCAAGTTCCAAACACTCCAGAGACCCCCCTGGCCCCTGTGCGGCCTGCCAGGTGGCCACCTCCTGCCAGGAGCACTCACCAGGGCTGCCCATCCCTGCGCCCCCCGCAGGCCCCCACCTGCTCTGGAGTGCCCCCACAGCCCACGCCCTTCTATGGACCGTGTGGCCTAGAGCCATTGCCTGGACAGCCGTAGGCCATGTCTGCCCAGAACACACCCACCCACTCCTAGAGACCGGGAGCACAGGAGGGCAGCCTGGGGTCCAGGAGCGCCCACAGCACCCAGCGGCCGCACCCGCTCCCGCTACACAGCGTCACCCGCTGCCTTGCGAGGACTCTGGGGAGGCAGCGAGGGTGGGGGAGTCCTCACGTGGCGGGAGGAGCCTGCAGACAAGCCTGGCTCATTACCCACAATAGCCCAAAGTGCACCCCCCAAACCAAAAGACTTGCTTTCAGAACATTGCCAAGTGGGTTTCAGGGGACACCAGGGGTCAGGAAGAAGCTGAGCCATGGGTCTCCCTGGGTGGCTCAGTGAGAACCAGCCCCTCCTGACGGGCACCTGCTCCCTCCCGGCTGTGCTCACGAGTGAGCCCAGCACCGCGGGATCGGTGTGCCCTGGGTCCCAGGAGCTAGTGTGTGCTGAGGCAGAGCTGGGCCCCCACAGACAGGCTGAGCCCAGAATGGAGAGGGAGGCTCCGAGGGGGCAGGGGAGCCGGAAGCAGCCCTGTCCTCCCTGCCCGCCCAGCGCCCCTCACGCCGACTCAGCTCCGCTGCTCCCCCGGCCCAGAGCCCTGCCGCCCACGTCCCGTGTCAGCACACGGCTCTTGCTGCCTGCCCAGCCTGGAGCCTCTGTCCACAGTAGGTCCCCCAGGCCGCGGGCTCGCCCTACGCACGGAGTGGTTGCAGGGCTGAGCTTGCCAGGGAGCACCCCCGTCAGGGCCTGGGCCGAAGCAGAGCCCCAGACAACCCTTGTCCTACTGGTCCAGCAAGACAGAAGTGCGTGTGTGTGAGGTGCCCAGCAATGTCTGTGACTGAACTGGGCACCCACCCCCAGGACGGCAGCAGCTCCAGAACCCCCCTGCCCCCCCAGGACCCCCGAAGCCTGGCCAACCCCTCCAGCGAGGCATGGGGTGGGCTGGCCCCTCGTTACCTCAGTGACCACCCGTGGCTTCCCCTTAGAAGGGGTGTCCTTCCTGTCCAGAGCTGGCCTCTGAGAAGTCACAGGGCCGTCAGGACGAGAGGGAGCAGAGGTCCGGGCCTCCGTGCGCCCCCGGGAGCCCCCTGCCGCCCATCCCGCCTGCTCACCTGGGGCCCGACATGGACAGCGGGGAGGCCTTCTGGCTGGGACCCACACCAACAGCCTCCGAGGCAGCAGCCGCCTTCTGCTCATCCTCGTGGCTGCTGGCGACCACCAGGGGGGCCTTCCTGGGGACACACGTGCTCCAGGCACCAACTGCAAGACGGGGCAGCGATGCCAGGTGAGGACAGAGCGCCGGTGTGCAGCATGCAGGAACTTCAGCCCTCAACCCAGAGACACACCTGTCCCCCACACCCACTACCGTGCCCGTGTAACGCACACGTGTGTGTCTGTGAATTCACAGGAACTGCAAAGAACTGTCCTCCCCACAGGCAGGGCCACCACTCAGGCCAGTGGCTTCCGAATGTCTGACAGGGCTCAGGCCGGGCCCTGCACAGGCCCCAGCACGAGCACAGGGCGGCACGGTGCGCCTGCCGTCCTCTCCTGGGGGGCAGCAGGCCGGCCCAGAGGCCTTGCCTGGAGGTGGGCCTTCCCCCCCAAGACAGGCCCGCTCCAGGCCCACCATCACCTGGGGGATGCAGCCACCCCGGGATCCTGGCCGCCCCAGCCCACTCCTCTGCCCTAAGGCGGCCCCCACTCACGGGTTCTCTCTAGGCCCTGATTCAGGCCAGCCTGGGTGTCGCCGTGGCCAGTGTCCACCGGGGAGCTGCACCTCGGCCCCGACTCAGAGCTGTGGACAAGGCCGACACTCAGCCTGAGCCAGGAGACCTGGCTTCAGGCAGCCGGGCCCCCGCTCCCCCCAGCGCCCGCCTCACCAACAGAAAGGCTGGAAGTCGGCAAACTTGGCCCAGCCTTTCTCCTCTGGAGCAGAGGTGCTGGGGGAGCCGGCTGCCCACACACTGGAACCCACGTCCAGCGCCACTGCTGGGGCAGGGCTGGTGGCCCTGGGAGTCACTGGCCCATCAAACACAGCCCATGAGGAGCCTGCTGGGGGAGACAGGACGCCCATGCCCTCGTCCAGCAGGCAGACCGGCCCTGCCCTGGGGTCCAGGCGTGACTGACCGTGGAGGCCCCGCAGCAAGGGGGCAGGCATGCCTCCCCCAGAGTCCCGGGGACACCCACCCTAGCCAGGACGGCATGGCCGGAGGGTGACTCCGGGCTCCACCCAGAGACCGTCAGGGGCTGAAGGCGTCTGCTGCAGGGCAGGGTCACCAGACTCTTTGTATCTGCATCTCCACCAAGCCCCCCGCAGCCCCATCACCTACCTTCTGAGCCGCCCTCGCATGGCGAGCCTGCCTGAACTGCGTCCACGCCCTCGCCTGCACCCTGGCCTCGGCGCTCTGGGCCGTCCTTTGGGCAGCGCTCTGAAGCGTGGGGGCCCCCGAACCTGGGGGGAGAGGAGTCAGCCGCCCTCCCCGCGCTGGGGCGGGGCGGGGCGGGGCGGCGTGTCCGGGGCCCACCTGGCTCTGGTCACGCGGGCCGCACGGTGCGTCTCCTCGGCCTCCCAGAGATCGTCATCCTCGTCGAAGGGCTGGATGTGGTCGCTGCAGCAAGCCTCGAACAGCGCAGCGCCGGGCTGCGGGAGAGCACACGTGGGCCCCCTGGCCTCGCGCCCGCACAGCCTGGCTGCCTCCCCGAGACCCCGCGGACTCACGCTGTCGTCATCAGCGTCGACGCTGAAGCTGATCTCCGCAATCCTGTCAAACGGGGCGCTGCGGGGACAGCAGGGACGCCGTCACCTCCACCAGAAAGGCTGGGAGGCGGCCCTGCCGGGACCTGAGGCCGGGGACGGGGGCACCACGCTGCAGGCTCACAGCCAGGGCGACCCACCCGCCACCCTCCCGAGGGCACTCCAGACCCTGGGGTTACATGTGTGTCCAGCTGAGGAGTGGCTGAGGGACTGAGCAGCGCTGACCGCAGGCCGGGGACCTGGTCAGGCCAAGCGGCACCCGGCTCCCGCCCACAGGCACTGAGGATGCGGAGGGCACAAGGGAGGTGGGCACAGGCTGCTGGCTCACTTGACACTGTCGTCCTGCTCAGCAAATTCCTCATCGCTGAAGCCAAACTGGTCCACGAAGGTGGCCGTCATCTGCTGGACCTGGTACTCAGAGAACGCCTGGACAGGGCCGGCTACTCTTAGGAGACGCCCTCAGCGGCTTCTCCCAGCTCCTGCCCCCTCAGGTGGGTGCCCAAGGCAGCCACGTCCACATACGCCCAAGGGTCCCGTGGACACAGAGTGCCCGGGTCCCCCCGGCCCCACCTGTGGCTCTGGTGGCGTGCAGGGCGAGGCCTGTGGGGACACGGAGGCCGGGCTGCACGCACCTGTTGCAGGGACAGCTCGCTGGGGAGGACGCCCTCCGCGTCCTCGTCCTCACTCGAGGGGTGAAGGTGGTGTGTGCTCACCTGCAACGGCCAAGGCGGGCAGGGGTGAGCGGGCACCCCGCCGCCCCAGCCCCGTGCACGGGCAGCCCCGTGAGCCCAGGCCGGGCGGGACCGCGGGGCCCACAGAGCTCTGCCCGGAGGCCGGGCCTGCTCACCAGGTCCACCGCGTTCCTGCGGTTGGCCTCCGACAGCGTCTCCTCCACGAAGCTCTCCCAGCGCCCGCGGCAGTCCGCCGGGAGCCCTGTGGGAAGGCCGCGCACTGAGCCCCTGGTCTCCGGAACCCCGCGGCAGCGCGCACCCATCCTGGCCTCACAGGCCCGAGCCCGTGGGCGTGTGTTCCCAGGGAGCTCTGGCCCCGACACCCGCCCCTCACACAGGGCCGTCGGGGACGCATGGCTCCATGAGAGGCACTGACCCAGCCCACCAGGGACTGAGCGCCTCACTGGTATCCGAGGCCCCCAGCTGCTTAGCTCACAGCTGTCCCTGGCTGTGGGGGCCATGGCGGAGACCACTGTGGAGGTGCCTGGCAGGGCACGCCAGGAGGCACGCCAAGGCCATACGCGTGTGAAAGACCAGCTGCACGTCGGCAAGGCAGCTCCCCGCACCCGCGGGCTCAGGGGCCAGACGGCACGCACAGCTGGCCAGAGCTCCTGATGGCGCGCGCCTGCTCAGCGCTCCCCCGCGCCCCCTCGCCCTGGGCCGGCCCTGTCCTCAGCCTCCGCGCCACAGCCCCTCAGTGCCCTCAGACTTTGGGCCTGGCTCGTGTGCACTCACCCCCGTCACCCCGAGCGCACGCCCCTGCTGGCACCCACTGCTTGGGACGTGCTGTCCTCCTCCCCAAGAGGCCAGGCTGCTCACCTTCTCCCATCTGAACCCCCTCAGGCCCCCCAGCTCAGCCCAGGACACGGTGCTGGGAGCTGCAGAGTGGCATCCGGGACATGCAAGGGGCACGCGGCAGCCCCAGGTGGAGAGGCCACAGACTGCGATGAGAGGGGGCCCCACAGGGCTCCGGGCTGCTCTTACGAACCGCACAGGCGGGGGTGCAAGGCTCGGCAGGGAACCGACTGCGGCCCAGGCCCACTGGGAAGGTCACCCCGTGGGAGGCAAGCTGACCGTCCAGCAGCAGGGCCAGTCCCACCCGCTGAAGGCCACAGTGCAGGGGGCACCGTGGGCAGCGATGCCCGGGCCTGGAGGCGCTCACCTCGGAAGACCTCGCTGACCTGGCTCTGCAGGGGGCCCCCCTCCAGGTTCTGCACCACCGCATTGGCGATCCGGGTGAGGTGGCCCATGTTCCCACGCCTCATGCCGCCCGCTGCCCTAGGAGAGGGAGTATCAGGTCGGCGGGGCCCGGCACGGCCCAGCGTTGGCCGCCACCTCCCACAGGGCTCCTCCCCACGGAGCTCATTGAGCAGCACATACACGGCGCCAGTGCCCCCCACTCCCAACTTTGCACAGCCAGAGGCCTGGCACACCAGCGTCGGGTCAGGGCCGCGAGAGCTGCTCCAGGGCGTCCCGGGACCCGGGGAGACTGAGGGCTGACCGGGGACCAGCAGTGGGCAGCAGCAGGGGTGGCTGTCCCTGCCCTGGCTGGCGGCCACCAGCACACCCACACGGCCCTTCCTCAACCTCTTCTCTGCCCCCAGGCAGCCGACACCAGAGGACGGGAAGACGCAGGCTCTCTGCACTCGGAAAGGCAGCCCTGAGTCCCGGGGGACGGCGCCTGCTCTGCACCATGTCCTCTCTGCTCAGTCCAGTGGCAGCCCGAGAGAGCACTGAGGGAGCTGGCCCGGTGGCCCCCGGCAGGGGAAGGGGGTCAGGAGACTGGGAGGAACCGGCCCAGAGGCGAAGCTGGACGAAGGTGGAGGCCTGTGAGCAAGCTGCTCAGGACACGGGAGAGCTGGGTTGAGGCGTCACACACCTGTCCGCTGCTTCCTGGGGCTCAGAGACTCCTCGGTTAACAGCGCTGAGCCGTTTCTTGACACAGGTACACACATGTGTATCAACAAGCAAAACACAGGAGGAGATCCAGCACAGGCCTCCCGAGTCCCCACACCCGGGCCCAGGGGAAGCCAGGGTGGCCCCACCGTGCCTGGGGCTCCGTGAGGACGGACGCAGATCTGTGGGTCCAGCACAGCAGGACGGGAAGAATGAACCAGGTGAGGTCGCAGAGACCCCCGCCCAGAGCAGCCCTCAGGAGGGCAGAGTGGGAGCAGAGGGGGACTGGGTGGCCCACTGGACTCTGCAGCCACACCAGGTACCCAGGCAGTCAAGACCTTGGGTGTCACCCAAGCGGCGGGTGACATCACCCGCTCGTTTCAGAGACGCCCCAGCCGATCAAAGCGACCAAAGGCCAGGAGGGGCAGGGCGGAGGCAGGGAGTGGCCTGGACGCTCTGTCCAGGGTTTAAGGCTTCCGTGAGCGCCACGGCTGGAGGCCAGCACAGGGACCTGAGAGGGTGTGGAACACAGGACTGCGGTCTCCGCTGCTGAGCAGGTGAGGGGCCCCAAAGCCGGGCAAGCAGGCCTCAAGGAGCAGGACCCTGAGTGCGCCTCAGCCCCGCCAGCAGCACAGCTGCCCCCGGCAGCGGGACCTGTCCTCGGAAACAAAGCCTCCGCAGCAGCCCCCAAACCCCACGCAGGCCCCAGCTCTTACTGAGTGTGGTCATTGGCTTCCCAGGCCTCCAGGATCCTCTGGACCAGGCAACACTTCTGGAACAGCTGGGGACAGGCGGCAGCGGTCAGCACGCAGACACGCCAGCCCCGAGCCCCCTGTGGGCACCCGACATCAGAGCCCAGCCCTAGGGTCCCCGCCACAGCCCCGGGCAGGTGCCGCCCAGGGCCATCACGAGCGGACACGCGTTCCGCCCTGTCCCCTCCTCTCGGCCGCCGCCTCCCACTGGCCATGCCCTGCTTTCCCTGTTCAGGATGGAGGCCACTGGCCCGGGGCTGCCCTGCTTCCAGCCCTTCACAGCTCCCCCCGCCCAGAGAGTCTGTGCTGGCTCTCAGTCACAGTCGCACTGTCTGGGAGGGCCCGAGCGCCGCCCCCTCGCCCCGTGACGCTCTCCCCACTGAAGCTGCCTTTGCTGTTGCCCAGGTCAGGCCCGCAGGCGTGGCCCCTCAGGACTCCCTCCCAGGCCTCTGGCCACAGACCCAGGGGCCCCTTGCCCAGCCCCTCCCAACCCGGCCTCGCATCACCCACAGCAGGGGTGGCACGGCTGACTCCCGGGGCACAGCGTGTACCGCTGGGCTCCTTGGCTTGGGGACCACATGTGCCACGTTCTGCTTTTCCGTCCCCTCCTTAGTGAGCGCCAAGGAGCCCTTAGACCAACCCCCTGTAGGCCTGGCGCTGTCCACGCAGGGCTTGTAGCCCCCAGAAGGCCGGCCCCTGGGGCCTCGGGCCATCGGGAAAGATGGGAGAGCCACGCAGAGCCGCCACTCTCCCCAGAGGCTCACAGCCCAAGAAAGCCCCCCATAAGGATCAAGGCGTGTTTGCTCTTCCTCAAGCACTCCTGCCACGGCAGACACGTCATCTGGGGGCCACTCGCCACCACAGCCCAGATGAGCCACCTCGGCACCCCTCCTAGACCCTCCACCCACGAGCACTGGGGTCTGGCAAGTGATCTCCCGTCTCGTGGTTTTAAAAGCAGAGCAGCCCACCCACATCACGTGAGGGTTAAGGACAGAACACAAGGCCCACAGCACTGCGTGTGCACACAGCCTGGGTGGACCTCAGGGCACACAGGACGCACAGAGACCGGCAGGACACGGCAACTCACATGACCCCGGCTGGACTTACGTGGGTCACCATGGTGTTCTCGGGGAGGCTGCTGGCAGGCTGGGGGGCTGCTGGGTCCCCGCTGGAGGGTGGAGGCTCCAGCGCCTCCTCGGGTCCACTGGCTGCGGCCCTGTCCTCCCGGGCAGCGTGGGACAGGATGGCGGCTATGCAGAGCTCCACTTGGAGGTGCAGGAAGTTATTCCAAGTGTACTTAAAAAACAGGTCCTGCAGAGATGGGACGAGGGACACACCCAGGCTGTCTCCTGTGGGCGGAGCCTGAGGGGCCTTGCTGTCCGGCCGCCTCCCACACTGCCCCCCTCCCACTCTGCCCTGACATCTGGCTGCAGGGCTTCTAGCAACTTCTGCAAAGAGCCACCTGCAACCCCTCCCCATCCAGCCCAGGCCGTGCTTCTGTCTCTAATCTCTGCTCCTGTCTGACCGCTTCCTGTGGGTTTGTTTTCCCCCGTCCTAAGTGGGAGGCTTGGCCCATGGTGGCTGAACCTTGCTCCCTCTCGGGTGCGTTTCCATGAAGCTGCGAGTTTCCTGTAAAATCACCTTCACTACACGATACACGTTTTGCTATGTCATATTTTTATCATCTTTCTTTTATTATTTTATCTTTGACCCACAAATCACTGGGAGCGTGAGCAATTCTCCACCCCCTGGGGGGCCACGAACAGGCGCACGTGTGGACATTCCCCAGGGGCCTGGGTTGGAAGCCCCTGGCAGCTGAATGGGCAGTGGCTTCTCTGGCGAGGCCTCCTCCAGACCTGCCTGAGGTCAGCAGGCCGCACCAGCGAGGCGGGGAGCGGGCACCCTCACCCACGCCCCGTGACCACCTCACACCCAGCAGGGCTCATGGCAGCCCGCGCCCAGACCCCCTACTGCCCCCACGGAAGGAAGCCAGGTGCGCAGGGTGGCGAGATGGGGTGGGGGGACGGGGCACATGCCACCCCAGGGTGTGGGTTTGGGGCCTTCTTCCAGGCAGGGGGGTGGGGGGAGCTGGATAAAAGGAGGCGGCCTATGGGCCTGCACAGCTCTGCTCCAGAGACACAGTCTCCAGGCTTCACGTCCTCTGCCTGTGTGACCTTGGGTGACAGGGAGGTTGCTTCATCTTCAACAGAGTCAGAACCACCTCCCTACACAGACCACACGACTTCACTGGTGAGCTCCACCAGACATTTAAAGAGGAAAGACCACCAGCAATCTGCTCAAAGCTTCCCAAAGAACTGAAGAGGAGGGGGCACATGCTACCTGCTCCGTCCTGAGGAGAGCATGCCCACACCAGTCACCACGGGGAAGAAAACTACAGCCCCACATCCTGATGAGCAGCGAGGCAGAAACCTCCACGGGGACAAGCAACGCAGCAGCAACAATGACGTGCTGTGACCAGGCGGGTAAATCCCCCAACACACGGGCGCAGCGCCACACGCAAGGTGGTGTGACACGCCACAGGGAAAGAATGACGGGACAGACCTACACAGCCAGCTCAGCTGACGCTGAAGCAGCATTTGACAAAATGCGATGCATTTTCCTCACGGTGACAGGTGGAAACCGCCTCTGGTGGTGAACGTGCACAGGAGCACAGGATTAACACCACGCACACGACACTGATACTAAGAACACGACGGTCGCTGCTGGGCCGGCCGCGCGGGAGAGTGAAGCCGCCTCCGACGTACGCTGCGCACGCAGACCAACTCAAATGGACCAAAGACCCGCAAAAACTTAGATGTAAACGCTCTTAGAAGAAAACCCAGCGGGAGAGCTGCAGGACAGTGGGTTTGGCCAGGCTCTTAGGTACAGGTGTGACACCAAATGCTCAAGCAACAAAAGGAAAAAAAGATAAACCGAACTTAATCGAAATGGAACCCTTATGTGAGTCAAAGGACACCATCAAGAGACTGTCAACTCACATGATAGGAAAAAATAACCGCAAATCATACGTCTAAGAGATTAGTATCAGAAAACATACAGAACTTCTTCAATTCAACAACAACAAAAAAACAAACATCTCAATTCAAAATGGGCAGAGGACTTGAAGAGACATTTCTCCAAAAAAAGATACTCAAACGGCCAGCAAAACACATGACAAGACGCCCAACATCACCGACTGTCAGTGTGAGGCACGCTCAGCTGCTCAGTTACGACCAACTCTTTGGGACCCCATGGACTGTAATGGTCCACTAGGCTCCTCTGTCCACGGGATTTTCCAGATAATACTGGAGTGGGTTGCCATTTCCTACTCCAGGGATCTTTGCAACTCAGGGATTGAACTTGTGTCTCTGGTGCCTCCTGGATTGGCAGGTGGATTTACCACAGCGTCACCAGGAAACACAAATCAAAACACACTGAGGACTTGCCTGGTGGCCCAGTGGTTAGGAACCTGTCTTCCAATGCAGGGGCCATGGGTTTGCTCCCTGCTCGGGGAACTAGTAATAACGTCCCATATGCCAAGCGGCAGCTGAATCTGCACCACAACTGCTGAGCCCTTGCAACACAATTAAAGACTCTGCGTTCTGTAACTGAGATCTGATACAACCAAATAAATATGAAAAAAAAAAAAGGGAGGTGGGGCTTCCCTGCTAACAGTGGTAAAGAATCCACCTGCCAACACAGAAGACACAGGTTCAGCCCCTGATCCAGGAACACCCCACATGCTGTGGGGCAGGTGAGCCTGAGCACCGCAGCTACTGAAGCCTGAGCTCTGTGACGAGACGCCACCGCGATGAAAAGCCCGTGCACCACAGCTGGAGAGCGGCCCCCACAGCAACAAAGACCCAGTGTAGCCAAACACAGAAATAAACTTATTAAAAAGACACAAAATAGTGAGATACCACCTGAAACCCGTCAGGATGGCTATTATCAAAAAAACCAGAAAGTGCGTGTAAGTGAGGCTGTGAAGGAATTGCTGGTGTGAATCCCACTGCCTCCAACAGCTGAACACAGAATTACGACGTGCTCCATCAACTCCACCTCTGGGGATGCAATGAGAGCAGGTGAGAGCAGGCACTCAGATTTCTTACACACCCACAGTTACAGGAGCATTTTCATGGGTTCTCAAGGTAACAACACTGAAGTGGTTTGCCATTCCCTTCTCCACTGGACCACGTTTTGTCACGTTTTGTCTCCACCATGACCCGTACATCTTGGGTGGCCCTACACAGCATGACTCATAGTTTCACTGAATTAGACACGGCCGTGGTCCATGAGAGCAGACTGGTTAGTTTTCTGTGATTGTGGTTTTCAGTCTGTCTGCCCTCGGATGGATGAGGATAAGAAGCTTAGGGAACCTTCCTGATGGGAGAGACTGACTGAGGGGGAAACTGGCTCTTGTTCTGATGGGTGGGGTCATGCTCAGTAAATCTTTAATCCAATTTTCTGTTGATGGGCAGGGCTGTGTTCCTTCCCTGTTATTCAACCTGGGGCCAAACTCTGGTGGAGGTGATGAAGGTAACGGGACCTCCTCCAAAAGGTCCCACGCAGGCACTGCCACGCTTAGTGCCCCCGACCCTGAGCGGGCCAGCGGCGACCCACGCCTCCGCCGGAGATGCCTGGACACTCACGGGCAAGTCTGGGTCAGTCTCTCGTGGGGTCACCGCTCCTTTCTCCTGGGTCCTGGTGCCCCAGGTTCTGTTTGTGCCCTCCCAGAGTCTGTTTCCCGAGTCCTGTGTAAGTTCTGGAGGCTCTATGGTGGGGTTAAGGGCGACCTCCTCCAAGAGGGCTTATGCCACACCCAGGTCTGCTGCACCCAGAGCCCGTCCCTGCGGCAGGCCACTGCTGACCCTACCTTGTTGTGGATCACAACAAACTGTGGGAAATTCTTAAAGAGATGGGAATACCAGACCACCTGACCTGACTCCTGAGAAATCTCTGTGGAGGTCAGGAAGCAAGTTAGAACTGGACATGGAACAACAGACTGGTTCCAAATAGGGAAAGGAGTACGTCAAGGCTGTATATTGTCACCCTGCTTGTTTAACTTATATGCAGAGTATATCTTAAGAAATGCTGGGCTGTATGAAGCACAAGCTGGACTCAAGATTGCTGGGAGAAATATCAGTAACCTCAGACATGCAGATGACACCACCCTTATGACAGAAAATGAAGAAGAACTAAAGAGCCTCTTGATGAAAGAGGAGACTGGAAAAGTTGGCTTAAAAGTCAGCATTCAGAAAACTGAGATCATGGCGTCTGGTTCCATCACTTCATGGCAAACAGATGGGGAAACAGTGGAAACAGTGACAGACTTTATTTTTTGGGCTCCAAAATCACTGTAGATGGTGGCTGCAGCTGTGAAATTAAAAGACGCTTGCTCCTTGGAAGCAAAGTTATGACCAACCTAGAAAGCATATTAAAAAGCAAAGACATTACTTTGCCAACAAAGATCCGTCTAGTCGAGGCTATGGTTTTTCCAGTACTCATGTATGGATGTGAGAGTTGAACCACAAAGAAAGCTGAGGGCTGAAGGATCGATGCTTTTGAACTGTGGTGTTGGGAGAAGACTCTTGAGAGTCTCTTGGACTGCAAGGAGATCCAACCAGTCCATCCTAAAGAAAATCTGTCCTGAATGTTCATTGGAAGGATTGATGTTGAGGCTGAAGCTCCAACACTTAGGCCACCTGATGCGAAGAACTGACTCACTGGAAAAGACCCTGATGCTGGGAAAGATGGAAGGCAGGAGGAGGAGGGGACGACAGAGGGTGAGATGGCTGGCTGGCATCACTGACGCTATGGACATGGGTTTGAGTGAGCTCCGGGAGTTGGCGATGGACAGGGAGGCCTGGCGTGCTGCGGTCCATGTGGTCACAAAGAGTCAGACACGACTGAGCGACTCAACAGGAGCATTATTTAAAATGGCCATAACGAGGACTTCTGTGGCAGTCTACTTCCAATGCAGGGGGCACAGGTCTGATCCCTGGTCAGGGAACTAAGATCCCACACGCCATGCCTCATGGCCCAAATGAAAACTAAGTATACAAATTTTTTTAAAAAATGGCCAAAATGTGGAAGCAACCCATTGTCCATCTGTATGGACGGATAAACAGAACGTAGTCTATCTACACAACAAACTATCATTCAGCCTTGGAAACGAAAGAGACTAGGACACGCGCTACAGCAGAGGTGACATCACCCGACGTGAAACAAGCAGACGCAGGAGGAGCCCAGAGGCCAGCGCCCAGCCGCACAGGCCAGCGGGCTAGTCAGAGCCACCGCCCGGACGCAGGGTGGGGCCGGGGAGGGTGGGGGGAGGGCCGAGTGAGTGGCGGCCACCTGAGAAGGCGAGCACGGCCTGCACGCGTGGGGACGGCGTGCCGCACGCGACAAGGAGCCCCGTCGGCGACAGCTGTGCCCGCGCGGCTCCTCGCGCTGCGCACGGGTTTTTGCCAGAATCAAAGAAGAGTGAAAAGTCGGAGAGACAGAATCCGCTCTGGAGGAGGGCAGCGGAAATGAGGCCTTTCCCAGCCGCCCTCTGACCCACGTCTGAGCTCCACGGTCACAGCAAAGCCCAGGACTCCGCCTGAGGCAGGCGGTCCTTCAGGCCCAGTTCCAAGGTTGCTCCTTGTGGGAGGAAGAGGCGTGGCTCTTCAGGCTGTTTTAGGCTGAAGAGCTACAACGTTCTGAGGCAGAAACGAGAAAGGGGAGGCCCGTCTCCCCACCACCTCTGCTTTCAGGGCAGCCCTGTGGGAACCGACACTGAGGCAGGGCCTGGGGGCAGGACGTGTCTCTGTGCAGCCTCCCTTAGGCGGGCCTGGCCCGGGGCTGGCCCCGTTCCTGACCGGCGCCCGCAGGCGCACTCACCAGCAGCAGCCCCATGGTGTCCAGCCGGCAGAGCTCCTGGTTGATGCTGGGTGTGCCCGTGTGCAACAGAGCGGCCATGAGGCGGGCGCTGTGCAGGCGCGCGTTGCCCAGGGGCTCCTCCAGCACGCCGACGGTGGTCAGGATGGCTGCTTTCTGTGAACACAGAAGCACCGCCAGTTCAAGCCTGTGCCCACCTGTGGGCTTCATTTAGCTCAGGAGCCAAATGTCAAAGGACCAGGGCCACTGCTGTGTGACGTGGCCTAGCCGGGGAGGAGCCCTCAAGGTGGTCTGCAGGAGGAGACAGGGAGTCGGTCAGGTGAAGAGCCTCGGCGCTTCCCTCAGGGCTCACAGAGTGGCCCCGGGCGGGCTGCTGCTGCTGCTGCTGCTGGGAGCCCGGGGCACCCTGGTCTCAGCCGGCCAGCCACATGGGTGTGACCTGAGCTCATGACAGAGGAGACTGATGACAAAGCTGGCCACGTGACAGGGTCATCCTGCATGCAGTCCACCTTTTCATTAGCAGAATGTTCCAGAATCCCTGCCTTGACAGGCCCTCCTTTCCAGTGGGAAGCAGACCACAAGCAGGTGGGTAAACAGAACAAGCGGCACAGGAGAGCACAGACGGTGCAGAGCAGGAAGCCCAGGGCGAGGCTGGGCGGGTGGGCAGCCCTGGCGACACTGAAGGACCAAGGGGCGAAGAACTGGGCCTTCCTTAGTGTCGCCGGCTCTGCCCAGAGCTGCTCAGAGGAGCTGTGGGGCTCCCTGGGGATCCCCTGACTCTTGGCTGGGTGTCCCCCACACAGAGGCCAGGCCTACAGTGTACCTGGGCCTTGGGCAACCCCTTACCAGAAGGCAGGAGTCATCTGGGGGTCAGTGAACCACTCTACTCCCAGGCCTCCCGCAAGAGAAGACAGACACTCAGCAGATGGGGCTTGAGTGTGTCCACCATTGCAGGCAACGCATGAGGTCCTCACCTCGCCAGCAACCCCACCCACAAGGTCGCCTCTGCTCAGGACGCCTACCTTGGGTGGGCTGAGCAGAAGCTGGTGGAAGTCCTTCAGCCGCGGCTCGATGCCGCGCAGGACACCGGGGCTGACGGAGCACGGCCTGTCCAGTCCCTGAGAGCAGGAGTCCAGCAAGCCCTCTGACCTGTGGACCAGAAGCGGCTGGACGCAGGGACGCCCCGTCACCCTGCAGCCCTCCTGCTCCTCTCGGGGGGCTGCTGACTGCACGGGAGGCGGGGCAGGCGGGCCGCGGCATCACAGCCCAATGAGCTCGGCTCCCTCCTCCCGCCTCGAAGACCTTCCTGCTGACCCCTCTTCGCCCGAGACACAGACAAGACTGGCCACACCCCCGTCTTTGGCTTCTTTATATAAACAGTGTTTCCAGTTACAAAAGGAATATGTAGTCATTATAGAATACGGTGTTTAAACACACGAAAGAATGAAAATACAGAGAAAGCCGGCGGCGGGCTCTTCCCAACGGCCCTGCTGTCCCTGCGCTGCCGCAAGGCCTCGACCAGAGGCCCCACTTCCTGCGCGAAGGGCCCAGCCTCCCTGGGCTCATGCAGATAAAACATCGATATTCTGGTTGCTGAGCCAGAGAAAACGATGATAACGTCATAATTCTAGTTTTAGGTAATAAATATGTTTTGGGTATCAGAGTGAGAAAGAGGAACTGCCAACAATCTCACCACTGAAACTAAGTCAATTTCTTGTCATTTTCTGGTTTTCTCTTTCTTTAAAAAACAAACAAACGGCACGGGCTGCAGTGAAGCCCCTCCAGAGCAAGGACGCAAGGGGACTGCGGTCTCCTTGGGGGTCAGACCGCCACCAGCGCGTGCGGCAGGGCAGGCGGAAGAAGTGCGCACGTGCCACGTGCACACCCACGCCACACGCTGCAGGGACGCAGGTGCGCACAAACGCTCTGCAGACTGGAGACGGGCTTCCTTCGGGCTGAGGTGGGAACGTGACTGATGGCGAAGGTCAAAGGAGACTTGGCCCCTGCCATAGGGTTTATCTTTCAATGAGAAAAGTATCCCCAGGATTACCTGCGTAACTAAAAATGTTAAAAACGCCTACAGCACACCCCAGCCGCTGCCCTGGGCCTCAGGCCACTGAAGGGGCAGCTCTTCCCTCTCGGGGGACACTCACCCCGCCCGCCTGGGCTCCAGCAGGGTAAGTAACACCTGCGTCCCGCTGACGAGGCAGAGCTCGGTCTGCACTCCATCAAACATGTTCCTCAGCAGCTGCTCCACGCACTCCTGCCTGTAGGACACGCAGGAGGTCACGGCCCGGTGGGCAGACACACAGACCCCACCCCACCAAAGGAGCGGCACCCCGGACCCCAGAGAGGCCCTACTTGGGGCTCAGGCTGAGCACCCAGGGTCCTCAGGACACAGCTGCCCCAGGGCCCGCACTCTCTGGACCTGCCAGGAGACCCCCAGAGACCCCTCCCCTGAGGAAGAGGCCCATCAAGGTAACCCTGGGTCGGGGCGAGCTCCTGAAAAGTGATCAGAGGCAGCGGCATCCCTAGCCCCCGCCCCCAGGCCCGCAGCGCTGCGGCCCACACTCACGACTCCAGCACCGTGAGGAGGGGGTCTGGCTGCGGAGCCTCCAGCAGCTGGCTGCCCTGCTCCCTGCCCAGCCGGATGATGTCACAGAGCGTCTGGGAAGCGTTGGACTGCCTCTGCAAGATGGGCACACAGAGCCGCCCTCAGGGCCAGCCTCTGCCCACAGGGTGCAGACCTGGCCCCCCCTCAAGAGCGCGCACTGGGCCTTGGTGGGCAAGTGCGCCCCGCAGACCCTGCTCCAGGTCTCTGCTTTAATACACAGGGTGAGTCCTGTGAGCTAATGACAACAGGAAAGTTGCTACAGAGAACCCAGAGGACTCAGCTTTTCCATGGAAATACAAAGCCCCTAAAAACGCAGACTCTTTGTTGTGGAGCACCGTGTGGGAGCAGTGTGTGGGGTGAGGCTGCGGAGCAGATGAACAGGGTCAGACGAAGACTCAGCTGCCGGCTTCAAGCAGGCAGCATCGCAGGCCCAACCCTGACGTGCGTGGCACAGGGGACGGGGCTGCAGGACACATTCTATGGCTCTTTCAGGGCAAACGAGGGCAGCCAGGCGCCCCCAGGCCTGCAGAGGGGCCAGTCGGCGCCCAGCGCTCACCCCAATCTGGAGCCCAGCAGCCCTTGCCCGCTGCCTGGTCAGCGCATGGGCAGCAAGGCCCCACACAGCACAGCCAGGCAGCGGGCAAAGGCGAGACCACGTTCTCCAAAGCACGGAGGATGTGCGCAGCTGTCCAGAGTGGGAGATGCCTCTCGGGCTCCACCCGACACCCACAGGGACACCACAGGAGAAGGGGGGCCATCCCACAGGCTTCCTCCAGGGCTCAAGCCCTTGGACGACCCCCTTGGGAGCAAGACGCGGCCAGTGAGGACCGTCCCCGAGAGGGGTGCCTGGGCCGGAGGAGCAGCAGCTGTGAGCTGCCTGCGGAGCGGGGGGGTGCACAGAGCTGAGGGCAGCCTCGGACAGCGCCCTCAAGAAACTCAGTCCTGCCAAGCCCCCAGGGGTGGATCCTGAGATGATCACAGTCTTATGAGAGACCCTGAGCAGAGGACCTGTGACCCTGGCCCATAAAACCTGAGATAAAAAATACTGTTACAAGCAATTAATGTTTGGGGTAATTTGTTACTTAGCCATAGATAACTAATACAATTCTTTTCAAACTGATTTTTTATAATATGTATGCTTTATGTTTTAGAGAAAAACTGTCTAGAAGTCAGTGCCTGATTAAAGGAAGAGGAGAACTCGTCAGTCCGCGTCTGAGGAGGAGTGGCCTGCCCTCAGACAGTGCCGGAGAGCGCCCGCGGCCGCCCTGAGCCGGGCTCCCGCCCCAAGGTGGCTCCGTGAGCCCCTACTCACGTCTTCATCCTGACTCGGATGGATCAGCTCCACGAGTCTCTGAATGGTCTTCTCTTCATTAAGCCACTGAAAGGGAAACGGAGGCGTGTCAGTGACCGCTCACATCTGACTGAATGGAAGGGAAGTCCAGGCTCTAGCAGACACCTCACCACACCGGCGTGTACCCAGGCCCAGCAAGCACAGGCAGTGGCCGAGTTCTGGAGTGACCCGAAGATGCCAAGAGGAGGGAGGCCCCGTCCACACGCGCCCGTGGTTCACTCGAGCACTGCTCACAGGACACCCCCGCGGCAGAGCCAGGGGCCCCCTGCCGGGGCCTGGGGATGCGCTTCCACACACAGCCCAGCTGCTCCCGGTGGCACTTGGGCCTTCCAGGGCAGCCCGGCTCCTCCCCACACTTCCTTATCCACAACAGGCTCAGCGTGTCCAGGGCAGGGTTCCCACCAGCTCCTAACAACGCTGATGTTCACGCCGTGCTAACCAAGCCACATCAGCTCCTAGAGTTCGTTCTTGGTGGGCGGCTGTTCTGTGATGAAGTGAGCTATGAACCTAAGAGTGGCACCTGTCAACGCCAGGAGCTGGAGACTGGCCAGAAGGCCGACGGTTTACTCATTCTACTTTAAACTACAAACACAGCCTGCCGATCAACAGCTAACAGTGACTGGCAAAGGTCTCCCCCGGCCGAGTGCCCTCTCTTTTCTGGGAAGCCCAGGGAGCCGTGGGGGGCGCCTCACTGCGAGAGTGTCAATACCGACAGCAGGCCAACTCCAATCTGCGTGACCTCTCTACGTGAAGCCCGGAAGGCGAGTGCTTCCTCTCCGGCAGGCGCCTGGGCGCAGGACGAGCGCCCAACAGAGCCCTGGCAGCCCCCTGGTGGGGAGGCACAAGAAAGGCAGCCCCCTTCTGCTCTCTGCTCATGAATGGATCGAGGCAAGACAAGAGAACAGGTGCAGAGGACAGACCCCGCCTCAAACACAAGCCACCATGAGAACCTCTGAGGGCCCAGACAGGAGGGAAGGTCTTGCTGGGTGGAAAGCCGGGTGCTGGGCACCCCAGTGCTGCTCCGCCAGCCCGCACCTCCCTACGCCAGGCGCTTAGTCCACAGGCAGAGAAGCTGCAGACCGCGCAGACGGGGAGGAGGGGCCCACACACTCACGTGCAGGACTTCCTGCCGGAGCCCGGCAGGCTCCACGCAGCTGACCAGGCGCAGCAGCAGGTCCATGAGGGCCGACGTGCCGATGTGCTTCAACACCAGGCTGATGAACTTGTCCTTCTTCCTCAGGAACGCAATCACCTGCAACCAGATGAACCCTGAGAGGCGAGCAGGGCAGGCCCTGACCCTAGGAAACACTGTCTTCCCCCGAGAACTGCCACAGAAAGATTCATTTTCAGCAACACTGAGCAGAAATAATGGAAAGACGTGGAAAGAGTTGTGAGAAAGACGCTCTCAGTGACAGGCAGAGACCTGAGCACAGACAAGTCCAGGAGGTAGTGGGGAGCCTGAGAGGGTCCTGGGCTGGCAGAATTTCCCCCACAGCCTGGGCACCGACGGGGCCCAAACACCTGAGTGAGATGGCGCAGTGACCACTCCACACGCACTGCCTCAGGTCTTCCCAGCAGCAATGACCAGTGCAGACAGAGCTGACAGTCCCTGGACACGGGTCACAAATCCGGAAAGCTGACAGGCCCCATAGATGGCAGAAGGGACAGGACAGGAGGGTGGAGGGGCAGCTGGCGGGTGGCTGAGCACAGATGGCTGGGAGGGGCCCACGCAGAGGTCTTCTTGGCCACCGAAGAAAGGGGCCTGCGAGTTCAGGCCACTGCACTGAGGCAGACCCAGGGCTCTACGGGGGCCATGGGGACACGCGGGAGGCAGCGGGTCCCAACCATCCTCATTCTGGAAGTGAAGCGGGGAGGAGAGGAAGGGGGAGGAAGAGAGGGAAGAGAGGCAATGGGGAGTGGGCGGACTGGTATTTGAAAAGAGAGAAACAGGAGGCAGCAAGACGGCTCCAGGAACACCCCTGTGCACCTACAGACATTGTTACAAGAGCGCATCAGGAACAAGTTTATGCCAAATTCTATAAATTTTAAAAGATAAATTTCTTTGAGAAACACACTTATGTAAACTGACAGAAAGAAAAAAAAAAAAAAAACTGGAGTTCTAGGGTGTCAAGAGAAACAAAATCTATAATTAAAAGCATCCCCATACAGAAAACTCCAGACTGCAATGGCTTTACTAGAGAATTCTGTCAAACATTTGAAGAAAAATATCCCCATCTTATGCAGGACTCCTCCGGGGAACATAAAGTGAGAGAATATGCCCCATATCATTGTATAAAGACATAAAATATTGGTTCCAAAACTTGCTGTGGGCACTTTAAGAAAAGGCAGTGATGGAAGGACCCACTATCATGCACTCTGCTCAGCGCTCGCGAACGGCCCGTGTGGGAAAAGAACCTGAGTGGACATATGTATGCGCATACTGCTTTGCTGTGTGACTGAAACTAACACAATACTAAACCAACTATACCCCGATAAAAGTTTTCTTTTAAAGGAAATTATAAGCCAACCTCACTGATGACAACAGATAAAAAATTCTTTTAAAAAAAAAGGCAAATATGAAAAAAAGTATAATGTATCACCATCAAGTTGAATGTATTCCAGGAAATCGACAATTATCTTAGTAAAGTTTCTCAATAAAAAAGACAGAACAACATGAAAATATAAAGCACCTAAGAATAAACATAACAAAAAATATTTAAGACTGATTCCCTGAGAACGAGGTTACTGAGAGAAATTAAAGAAGCCCCAACTTCTCAGCTTTTCCGTACAGTACAAAAGCAGCCACAGATAATATGTAAATAAATGGGAGGTGATGGAATTCCAGTTGAGCTATTCCAAATCCTGAAAGATGATGCTGTGAAAGTGCTGCACTCAATATGCCAGCAAATCTGGAAAACTCAGCAGTGGCCACAGGTCTGGAAAAGGTCAGTTTTCATTCCAATCCCAAAGAAAGGCAATGCCAAAGAATGCTCATACTGCTACTGCTAAGTCACTTCAGTCGTGTCCGACTCTGTGCAACCCCACAGACAGCAGCCCACCAGGCTCCCCTGTCCCTGGGATTCTCCAGGCAAGAACACTGGAGTGGGTTGCCATTTCCCTACTACCGCATAATTGCACTCATCTCACATGCTAGTAAAGTAATGCTTAAAATTCTCCAAGCCAGGCTTCAGCAATACGTGAACCGTGAACTTCCAGACGTTCAAGCCGGTTTTAGAAAAGGCAGAGGAACCAGAGATCAAATTGCCAACATCCGCTAGATCATCGAAAAAGCAAGAGAGTTCCAGAAAAACATGTATTTCTGCTTTATTGACTACGCCAAAGCCTTTAACTGTGTGGATCACAATAAACTGTGGAAAATTTGCAAACAGATGGGAATACCAGACCACCTGACCTGCCTCTTGAGAAATCTGTATGCAGGTCAGGGAGCAACAGTTAGAACTGGACATGGAACAACAGACTGGTTCCAAATAGGAAAAGGAGTACGTCAAGGCGGTATACTGTCACCCTGCTTGTTTAACTTATATGCAGAGTACATCATGAGAAACGCTGGGCTGGAAGAAGCACAAGCTGGAATCAAGATTGCAGGGAGAAATATCAATAACCTCAGATATGCGGATGACATCACCCTTATGGCAGAAATTGAAGAACTAAAGAGCTTCTGGATGAAAGTGAAAGAGGAGAGTGAAAAAGTTGGCTTAAAGCTCAACATTCAGAAAACTAAGATCATGGCATCCGGTCCCATAACTTCATGTCAAATAGATGGGGAAACAGTGGAAACAGTGTCAGACTTTATTTTTGGGGGCTCCAAAATCACTGCAGATGGTGATTGCAGCCATGAAATTAAAAGGCGCTTACTCCTTGGAAGGAAAGTTATGACCAACCTGGACAGGATATTAAAAAGCAGAGACATTACTTTGTCAACAAAGGTCCGTCAAGCCAAGGCTTTCCAGTGGTCATGTATGGATGTGAGAGTTGGACTATAAAGAAAGCTGAGCGCAGAAGAATTGATGCTTTTGAACTGTTGTGTTGGAGAAGACTCTTGTGGGTCCCTTGGACTGCAAGGAGATCCAATCAGTCCATCCTAAAGGAGATCAGTCCTGGGTGTTCATTGGAAGGACTGATGTTGAAGCCGAAACTCCAATACTTTGGCCACCTGATGCGGAGAGCTGACTCATTTGAAAAGACCCTGATGCTGGGAAAGATTAAGGGCAGGAGGAGAAGGGGACGACAGAGAATGAGATGGTTGGATGGCATCACCGACTCGATGGACATGGGTTTGGGTGGACTCCGGGAGTTGGTGATGGACAGGGAGGCTTGGCGTGCTGCGGTCCATTGGGTCACAAAGAGTCGGACACGACTGAGCGACTGAACTGAACTGAAAACAATAAAGCTTCTATAAAATAATACAGAGTATCTTTATGATTTTGAAGTAGATAAAAGTTTAACGGACAAAACAAACAAAAAAACCAACCATAAATAAAGAGTTATGAATTGCACTACATGAAAATCAGATCCTCTGTTCATTAAAAAATAAAGAGAGTAAAAACCAAAAAAAAAAAAAAAAAAAAAACAAAACCCAAAAAACCAGCAAACAGAGTAGGAAACAATGTTTGCAACACAAAATCAACAAAGGGAGAATTCCCTAGCAGTCCAGTGGTTCGAACTTGAGATTCCATTGACAAGGGCATAGGTTCAATCTCTGATAGGGGAATAAAGATCTGGTAAGCTATGTGGCACAGCCGAAAAAAAATCAGAGGACTTGTATCCACAAAATAGACAACTGCTACAAATGAAAACAGAGAGGCTGAAAGAAACTGGGCAAGAGATCTCACACAAAAAATATCCAAATGGCTGATTAATATACAAAAAGGTGCTCATCCTCAGCAGTCACCGAAGTGATGCAAATTAAAACCACAATGCTGTTGTGTACAACTAGCAGAAAAGCTGAAGTAAACCGACTGATCACATTAAAGGCTGGAGAGGAAGTGCAGCAGCAGGAACCGTGCTCTGCTGCTGTGTGCCAGGCTCTGCTCTAGGCACCCATGCCCACCTGACGTGACACCAGGAGAAAGCAAGTCCTCACGCTTCCTAGACTCACACCGCAGTGCTTACAGAACCAACACGCTGTCTGGGGTTTGTTCTGAAACTGAGTACTGGGGCCGGTGAGCGGGGGCAGGAGGTGAAAGACTGACACGCTGGCTCCTGAAGCGGGCGCCGGGCACAGGCGCCTGCACACCGCACGGCCGTTCGGGACGTGTGCGGTGCGTGGTGCCGAAGCATGCCAAGGCGGTGTGGGGCAGGCGCACGCGTCGTCCCCAGAAGAACCATGCACCAGCTCAATGAGGTGAGTTCACCCGTGCTCTACAGGAACCTATAACTGGGCATTCGTTTTATTTTTTGGCTGCACCATGCGGCTTACAGGATCTTAGTTCGCCAACCATGCCACCTACAGTGGACACACAGAGTCCTACCATTGCACAGAGGAGAACTTCCTTTTATCTGTTTGAAACAGTAAGTGCCCTAGACACAAAGAAGTGATCCCCAGGTGGCACCAGAGGTAAAAAGTCCGCCCGTCAGTGCAGGAGACGCAGGTTCCACCTGAGTCAGGAAGATTCCCCAGGGAAGGAGATGGCTACCACTCCAGTATTCTCGCCTGGAAAATCCCATGGACAGAGGAGGCTGGCTATAGTCCATGGGGTTGCAAAAAGCTGGGCACGACTGAGAACCCGTGCATGGTATAAACACAGACACCCGACACCCACACAGACGCAACAGCAGGAACCCTATGGTCCTAGCACGACGCAAGCAGGGCCTGGGCCTCACAGTGGGACTGGTCAGCGAGAGGGCAAGCCGGCCTCGCCTGGGGCCCTGTGCCCCCCGGGACAGTGCGAGTGCCGCTCATCCAGAGCAGGCCCGCGGCCCTCTCTCGGGAAGACAGCCTCTTCATCCACCCCGGCTCCCACAGCAGCAGCCATGCGGCTCCAGGTGTGTCCCTCGGAGCAGTCAGAACTGCCCTCCACACAACGGCTGACGGCATGATCGGCATTAGCCGAGCCTCCCTCCCAAAGCACGCAGGCTGGGCGGATGATTACCTGTTCAGTTTTTCTTGCAATGAGATTACCAATGGTCTTGCTGAAGAAGCTGGCGAGCAGAGGATTGAGGGGCGGCTCACGGTCCAGGAAGTTGTAAAGAACGTTCAGCAAAGTCTCATCCCCTCCCAGCCTATCGCTGATTTGTGGCACATCGCACGTCAGTAGCTCACAGGCTGTGTTCGGGTACCTGCAGGGGCGCAGAGCGACAGCTGGGTGCGAGCTGGACTTCTCCACTGCTCAGGAGCTGCTCAACAGTCTTCTCTTAGGAAGCAGCTCCACAAGCAAAAACCAAAATGGCTAGACCTCGCAATAGAATAAAAATGTGATTATTCTGTGACCAACCAGCATTTTTCACTAGAACCTCAACGTTTAATCATCCTTTCTGCTGGCTCCTTATACCCTCATCCTGACAACCTACATTTTCAGACTCCGTTTGTGTTTTCTATGGAGCCTCTTATGGCCTTCCGGCCTCTTCTCCGCCCTCCACTCTCCTGCCAGGCCTCTCACGCATGTCAGGTCGTCCTTCCCTCTCCACGCCCTGCTCACCCCACACAGCAACCAGCACAGACCCGGCCTGTTCCCAGACTGAAGAGGCCCCCGTACCACAGCTTACGCAGCACCAGGGCACGCGCTATGCGGGTCATGATTAAGAAGTGCTGTCTCACTGCATCTCACCGTTGACTACGCCGGCTGTCTTGCTGTCCACACTGTTAGCTGAACCCAGGGGAGGCAAGGCGTGAGTGGGGAGGCTGGAAGAAAGCTCAAGGAGCCGTAGGAACGGCGGACGCGTTTATTCCTTCCTGACTGGCACAGCCGCCGGAGCAGCAGACACACGGTGGTCTCTCCTCTTGCTGTTGCCCCAGTGGACAGTCGTGATGCAGCCGTAACGTAGCCATAACCTGGAGGCCAGGGCTTTTCAGGTGGAGCTTATGTATGTTTACTGAATACAAGTGGCCCGTGGCCAGGTGGGTGCCCCGTGCCGTGCATGTGCGGTAAGTGACCTCAGCTGCTACACAGCCGTGCATTTACAAACGTGGGGGACGGGCTGGGCTCAGAGAGCCTGACCACTGCCATTTTGGCTAATTGGCTACCTCCCTACAAATATATGTTAAAATGTATTATTCCTTTGATAAAAATGATCAGACAGAACACAGTCCTGATCCCAGCAGGTATCACCTCGTACCACTGTGTTCCCTGCCTGACCCTCTCACAGACACGGGCCGGACAGGCCTAGCCGACGCCCTGCGGCATCCAGAGCCCGCCACGCGGTGCAGTGACAAGGCCTGGTGCACACGCGGCACGGGACCTGCTGCGTAGCCTCAGGCACATGACTGAGTCTCTCTGAGCCTGAGCTGCCGCATCCAAACATGGGAGCTGAGAGTCCACCCTCCCCAAGGCTGTGCATAGAGCAGAGCCTGGCACACGGGCAGCCCTGGATCAAGGTCAGCCGCAGCGACCCTCCAGCTCCTGGAAGCCACCCAGAGGGCCACAAACTAAGGCGCTCACTGTGGGTTAAGAGGTTCCAGAGGAAACAGCTGATGGAGTGCACAGCCAACCAGGTGCAGAAGGGGCGAAGGCAGGGCCATCAGCATGGCTGTGGGACAGGTGCTTCTGTTATAACAGCCCAGGGGGCAGAGGCCCCACGGGGGCCCCAGACGATGCCTTCAAACTGTGGTGCTGGAGAAGACTCTAGAGAATCCTTGGAGAGCAAGGAGATCAAACCAGTGAATCTTAAAGGATATCAATCCTGAATATTCACTGGAGGGACTGACGATGAAGCTCCAACACTTTGGTCACCTGATGCGAAGAGCTGACTCACTGGAAAAGACCCTGATGCTGGGAAAGACTGAGGCAGGAGGACAAGGGGACGACAGAGGATGAGATGGTTGGATAGCATCATTGACTTGACATGAGTTTGAGCAAACTCCTGGAGATAGTGAAGGACAAGGAAGCCTAGCGTGCGGCAGTCCACAGGGCTGCAGAGAGTCAGACCCCACTGAGAGAGTGAGCAAGCACACACATACCTCCCCCAGGTTAGGAAGGGCAGGTTCAAACAGCAGCTGATGAGGGAAGCGCGGGACAGGCAAGAAACGATGGTGCAGCCCTGGGGCAGGGGCCTTAACGGTGTTCCCTCATTCAGTCGTTTCCTCCTCTTTGCGATCCCAAGGACATGCCACGCTTCCCTGTCCTTCATCTCCCGGAGTTGGCTCAAATTCATGTCCATTGAGTTGGTGATGCCATCGAACCATCTCATCCTCTGTCTTCCCCTTCTCGTTCTGCCTTCAATCTTTCCCAGCATCAGAGACTTTTCCAGTTAGTTGGCTCTTCCCATCAGGTGGCCAAAGTATTGAAGCTTCAGCTTTGGCGTCAGTCCTTCCAATGAATATTCAGTGTTCATTTCCTCCAGGATTGACTGGCTGGATTTCCTTGCAGTCCAAGGGACTCTCAAGAGTGTTCTCCAACACCACAGTTCAGAGACATCAATTCTGCAGCACTCAGCCTTTTTTACTGCCCAGCACACATAATTATACATGACTACCGGGAAAACCATAGCTTTGACTAGACGGACCTTTGCAGGCAAAGTAATGTCTCTGCTTTTTAATATGCTTTCTAGGTTGGTCACTGCTTTTCTTCAAGGAGCACGCATCTCCTGCTAAAGGGATACACACAACAATACCTTTGAGCTCTTCAGCAGAACTAAGCTCCCGCCCCACCCCCAGACTGATGACAGTAACTTTAGGCTGAGCCCAAGATTTCTGGAACTCTGCCCTGTTACCTCACCACCAACCAAAGAGAAGAAAGCACCACACCCCGCAGCCCTCACCTCAAATCTGCCTGTAAGCCTCTCCCCTAAAACTACTGGGGAGTTTGGGGCTTCGGGCACTGATGCCAAGCGGGCCCCTAGGTCTCCCAGGCAAGGGGGCCTTTTTGCCCCCATGTCCTTTAGACGAAGCATCAATTCTTGGCTCAGTGGTCAAGAATCTGCCTGCTGACACAAAAGACACAGGTTCAATTCCTGGGTTGGAAAGATCCCCTGGAGAAAAAAATGGCAACCCACTCCAGTATTCTTGCCTGGAAAATTCCATGGACAGAGGAGCCTGGTGGGCTCTAGTCCATGGGGTCCCAAAGAGTCGGACACGACTGAGTGCACGCACACAGCCTTCTTATAGACAAGACTGCAGCTTCCATGCCCTTCTTTGAGTTCCAAAAGGCAGAACAGTTACTAATCAGAGGAGCAGCAGCCAGGAAACCATGTGAAACAAGACTAAAGGGTCCAGAGAGACCCATAAAAGATTAGGAGACGACCACCAGAGGCCCTGCACACGAGACCCTGATCTTGTCAGCAACCCCACTCCTTAGAGACTGAAGAAGAAAGAATCAAGACTGTTTCAGCTCTGGTCCTTATCACAGACCCCTGCCTGACTACATAATCTCTCCCAACTCACCAGGAAGTGGGGGCACAGCCCCTGAGGCACTGGCCTATTCAGCGTTCCCCTTTTGCCTGGCAAAGTAATAAAGCCATTTCCCTGGTGGCTTAGACGGTAAAGAATCTGCCTGTAATGCAGGAGACCAGGTTTGATCCCTAGGTCGGGCAGATCCCCTGGAGAAGGGAATGGCTACCCACTGCAGTATTCTTGCCTGGAGAGTGCCATGGACAGAGGAGCCTGGTGGGCTATAGTGCATGGGGTCGCAAAGAGTCAGACACGACTGAGCGGGTAACACTGTCCCTTTCTTTTCCTTTTCCTCCACAACTCTGTCTTCATACTTCTGTTTGGCAATGGTGCATAGAGAGCCAACATTTTGGCAACAGCACAAGCCACCTATTCTTGCCCAGCCCCACAGTAAAACACATCTCTCTGCTCCAACCTCCGACGTTTCGGTCTGGCCTCACAGTGCTTCGCGCACAGGAGCCGTGCTCTGTGCACTCAGAGAGGCCTGGGTGCAAACAGTGGTCCCCAGACAGGCGGAGCGCTTGCTGCAATGAGACTCCCTGCTTCCGTTTGCTTTGTTTTGTATGTATTTATTACTAATTTCTCCCAAACTCTTTGCCTTTAAAGTTCTCCTGGATTATTGGTGCCACTTCTGAGATCCCCCTGTCCTGACCCAGGGGATAAAGTCCTGGGAAACTGCAGAGCAACAAAGTTAGAAAAGGCCCTAGGAGGCCCCTGAGGAAACTGGGGGCCTGTGGCATCAGACCTCTCAGCAGCAGGGCCGGAGTCAGGAAGAGAAGGCGTGAGTGAGCCGCGTGCACATCTCTGTGAACACAGGCCGCCCCGGCCCTGGGAGCCCCGCGGGGATCCTCTGTCAGAGCCGCCACCCTCAACGGCGAGCCGTGAGGGGACTCAGGATGGGAGTGCACAGGATGCGGCCAAGACAGCGGCAGGGCAGGTCAGAGGGGTGGCGCGTGAGCCCAGACCCCGCACCTTCCCAGGCACAGAGAGGCGCTCAACCCACAACGTGAGTCGTCTGGTCTTCTTTAATGAACAGCAATCGTCTGAAGTTCTGACTACTTGGTCTTTGTTGGAAAAACTCCTACACATCTTGGCTCCTCACTCACCTCTTCAGAGGTGTCCCTGAGTTATCGGGGAGTCCTCTCCCCAGGGTTTAAAGTCTTCAGAGAGTCCACCAAGTAAAATGTAATTCTCAGCTTTTAAGTTGTGCCTATTTTTTCAGTTGACAAAGACAACCCTAGAGTCTTCAAAACAGCAGGAGAACCATGTCCAGCCTGGACGTGACCCGGCAGAGCCAGCCCAAGGGAGAAGGGTGCACTCAGGAGGCTGTCAGAGAACAGAATTTGCCAGGGGCAGCAAGCGAAAGAGAGAAGAACGAAACCCAGGAACACAGGAGGTGGCCGCAGCAATTACTGGGTGAGGAAGCAGAGTCCAGGGCCGTCACGGTGGAGGCTCCTGGGGCCTCTGCACGCCTCTCTGTGGCCTGCCCGGCTGCTCCCCAGGCGCTCCCTGGGGCTCGACGTCCCCCTCTGTGCTGCCCTGCAGGGCGGGGTGGGGGTGCGGGGAGCCCTTCCTGGGCTGCTGGGCCCAGCCCTGCTCCCCACAAGCACGCAGGTCTGTGACTTGGGAAGAGGAAGGCCTCCTCCACCCATCGCCACACCACCGCGTCAGAAACAACAGTGTGAGCTTGGCATCCACCTGCGGACTCTTTCGTCTCATTTCTCAAATGGCCTAAAGCTTGGCAGGCAAATTGCACGGGAACCTTAAGAAAGAGCCAGAAGCATCCTCAGGAATCTCGGGCCAGCTCCCGGCCCCAGGCTGCTGCACAGGGCCCCAGGTGCATGGAGCTCCTCTGGCATTAGAGCAGCCGACCACTCAGGGTGGCCCCTGAGCCCCGCGGCTCAGAGGCACCCCTACATCCCGGACAGGTCTCTGCATAATCCAGCCTGCAGCCAGTGGGCTGACGCGGCCGTCAGGGCAGCCACGGGGGCAGCCGTCTTGAGGCTGAGATGAGGGGGCTCCTGCCCACCGCGCTCACGCCCAGCTCACCGGGCGCTGCCACACACCCCGAGGGCCACACGGAGTGGCTCAACAGAGACCCATGGCTCAGAGCGTGAAACAGGTCCAATCTGTACCCTCGGCACCTCTGAAAAATAATCCTGACCCCCCATCCTCTTCCAGCTACTACCTCATCCATCTACCCAGCCTATTTCTCTTTTCAAAAACTATATTTAATTTTAACTAAAAGCAAACTAATCTTTAATAAGCAAGTTAATTTTAAAATTAACTTTTAAATCAAAAAGGTTGTTCTTTTTTTAACAGGCGACATGCACACATGCTTTAACAACTCAGCATGACCAGGGTCCTGAGGAACAGCCTGCATCCCCACTCGCAGGCCACACTGCTGGGACGGCCACCACAGGCCACACTGCTGGGACGGCCACCACAGGCCACACTGCTGGGACGGCCACCACAGCCTCTTGGCACCTTCTCTACTATTCACCTCCATGTTTCCAAATAAAACACAAACACACATCTTCAGCAACTGCAGACATCACGAACTGACCTCCTGTGTGACGGCTGGGGCTCTCACACCAGCCGGCCCGTCCAGCCCAGCGCCCTCTCCCCGCCTCTATAAAATTAGACCACAGTTGTTAATTAAATCCCTATCTGGGGCTGCCCTTTCTGAATAAGCACGCAAACACCGGCCCGTCCGCTTACTTGTACGTGTCCCTGCCCAGAGCGGCAGGTCTCCTTGTTGCCTTGTTTGTGCTCGCCGACTGCCGATCTCCTCAAACTCGGACTGTAAAGCTCCCCCGGTCTCTACTGCCGCGCTGGGACCCTCTACCCAGAAGCACAACCAGCCAGCCGGCCCTTCTCCCCATCCCACTGCTGCCAGCGCCTGACAGGAGACCCTGCTCGGGCAGCAACAGGGCCCATTCGGGAGCAAAAGACTGAAAGGAACGGGGTCACTAGTGGCGACGCGGACATAAGACCAGGCACATCTCAGGAGGCGGCCCGACGGCCTCTGACCCGCCACACCGCGCCCCGGCTCCTCCACGAGCAAGCCCCTGCCTCTCCCTGGAGCACTCCAGTCAGACAGGTGTGCAGACCACAGCCCTACCGCACCCCCGCCCTCATCGGCTCATCTTGCTTTATTTGCCTCCTGAGTCAGCAAAAACATTCTACAGACGGTCAGAGAGTAACTGTTTTAGAGGGTCTATGCTGTCACAGACAACAGGTCATAGGTGTATCCAAAAAGACTTTACTGATGGACAATGAAATGTGAATTTTGCCATTTTCAGGTAAATATTTACAATTTTTTCATTTTTTTCTCAACCATTTAAAAATGTAAAACCATTCTCAGCTGGCAGGTCCTACAAAAACAGGATCTGACCTCAGGCCATAACTCCCTAGCCTGTTCTAAGACGTGGCAACACACGCCGACCCCAGTGGCACACATGAGCAGCTGAGGGCACCCTGTCTGCCCTGACTCCCCGTGCCACCAACCCCTGCTCCTGCACGTCCCAGAGTCTGAGTGGGACCCGAGAGGCACCCTCAGAGTCAGAGGCCAGTGCTGGGCCCTTCCCGCCCCCCGAGGCCCCGCCGTTCACACTCCTCTGTCCGCACCCAGCCCCGGTCCCAAGTCCCCACTCGGTGCCCTCTGTCATCACCTAAGGTCACAGCTCTGTCTTAACGTCACCAGTCGGGACAACTAAGGACACAGAATGCTTCCTCCAGGCAGAAGGCCCCACAGTCAGTGGCCACACGCCACCCATCGCTGGGGACTGGCCGCTTCACCAGGCCGGGCGCACACGTCCACCTGTCAGGGCTCAGCCTTTTTCCAGCATTTCCCCAAAATGCTTCAACACGCTGCACCGCTGCTCGCTACCACCCAGGGTGAGGCACCACACACAGGGATCCAGACCTTAAACATCACAGAGACAAAGCCCGCCGGTGGCCCTCCTCACACGTAGGGTGGGGTCAACGCTCAGGGTCAGCTGCTCCCTTCAAAAGCTCGGCCCCGGCCGTCCTCAAGCCCTGCCCGCTGCCCCCGAGCGCGGCCCGGCCCGGTACCCACTTGAAGCGGGCCCTCTCCTCCAGGTCCAGGGCCGGGTCCTGAGTCACGAGGCCCACCAGCTCCTCCATGCTCTGCCGCCGGCACAGGAAGTCCAGCAGCTTCCGGTTCTGGGCCTTGCACTCCTGCAGGATGTCTTCTCCGTCCATCAGCTCCCGCAGCGTCACGCCCTCCTTATCCAGCAGCTTGTCAACGTGCGACATGGCGCTCAAGTCAAACTTCCAGAACATGGTGCTGGCCACAGAGCTGCAAGCAGACAAGAGGGTCACTTCCCCCAGCCGGCGCACGCGGGCCTCAGCTACCCTGCAGCCGAGTCCCAAGTCCACGGTGGCCGGCCCGGGTTGCAGGGGGTGCCCCCATGGGCCGCCCCCGCCTCCTCCCCTCTCGCCGGAGCTCCTGCTCACGGCCCCTGGCCCGAGGCCGCATATGCCTGTCCCCGTGTCAGACAGCGGATACCCCTCCACCCAGAGAGTTCACGACTCACAAATCTCCTCCCAGTGTCCACCTCCCTCCTCAATCAACACTGCCCACCTGTTCCCAGATGTCTCCGAATCATGTACTTTTTAAATTTTCTGTACACTATCTTTGAAAAAACTTTCTGCTTGAGGAGAGACAGCCCCTCCTGTGCAGCCAACTCTTAGAGCAGCAAAGCGTTTCCGGGAGCACATCTCCAGCCTAAAGGCTGATCCCCCAGGCCCCACGCCCCTGCCCCGCCGTGGGCCCACAGGCCAGGAGACCCCTTCCTCTGCTTTCATCATCCCAGCGCCAGGGACCAGGGGCCAGGCAAGCAGAAGCCGCACACACAGCTTAAAGCCTGCCAAAATTATCCAAGCAAGCTGGGCCTAAGCAGCTCCCCCTGCCCAGCCTCGCCTTTCACGCGGAAACCCCACAGGGGCCACAGCCTCAGCCCCTCTCTCCTGCCTCTTCTGCCTCCTGACCCCCGGGCTTCCCTACTCGCCCCGCTGAGGTCGGGGCCGCCCGCCTCCAGGACCCAGGAGGGCAACAAGCTTTGCTCTCCTGTCTCTCCACCGCTGCCCCCACCTCCCTGCCCCTGTCCCGTCCCCTTGCTGGGTGGCCAGGGCTGCCCCTGAAGCCCCTCCTCCACCTGCACACCGAGGCTCTACACTCCCCACCTCGGGCTTCTCGCCCAGCAGCCCTCAGGCCACAGCCCCACCCCGTCTCCAGGTCTGGCTCTCTGTGCCTGGAGTATACAACATGTGACCACTCAGCAAGTCCCTGTGGCAGTCTGTGAGCCTAGGCTGGTTTGCAGCAAAGTTTTCCGTGTTGGATACAAAATGAAAAACCTAAGCCTGTACTTTTTAAAAATTCATCAATTATTTATTTTTGCGTTGCTGCACTGGGTCTCGGTTGCCTTTCTCTAGTTGCGGCCTCAAGCCTCTTCTCTCTGCGGTGGCTTCCCTTGCTGCGGAGCACGGGCCGCTGTGCACAGTCTAGAGTGCGGGCTCAGCGATTGTGTTAGGTTCAGCTGCTCTTCACATGTGGGATATTCCTGGACCAGGGATCACAGCTGTGTCGATCTGCACTGGCAGGTGGATTCTTAGCCACTGTACCACTAGGGAAGTCCTCAAAGTCTGTATCTTTAACCAAGTTAAACCTGTATTTTGAGATTATGAATCTTTTCAGTGTTAAATCACTATTTACAAAATCATGATGACAGATGGGGGATTTATCTGATCTAATATTTTTATTCGGAAGAGTAAAGGACTCCCCACATGACAGGAAGCCCTAGTTTGTGTGTGTGAAGCCCACCTCTCAGAACCCCATGACACCAGCCCCTCAGCTGTCCAGCCATGCCCTCCACAGCCTCTTGTCTTTGCTGCATTAAACTCCCTTTCCCGAAACAGACATCTCCATGCTCCTCTCACGTCGGCGTCAAAGCCTGTCTGGCCCCAAAGGCCACCACTCGCCAGGGCGCTGTCCCCAGTGTGCCTCCAGGCCCTCTGGGGACTCCCCGCTGCCGCCCAGCTCCACCCTTGTCACAAGTACGCCATGTGTCTCCCGACACAGGCTGCACTCGGCCCCTACCCTCCTCACACGCTCCTGTGCTCAGGCCCTTCACTGGCGAAAATCCCCCCTGCCCGCCAGACGCAGACGCAAGGCACTTGAACACTCAGGGCAGGGGCTCCACAAGTCAACCCACACTCAATTTCCATCCAGGTCCTAACATCTTCTTTATTTCTCTTGTGAGGAGTGCAGATGGGTATCTGCGGTGTTAGTGACAGATTCTAGGGGACCAGAAAAAACGACTGCTAGACGGGCCTTCAGGACAAGACTGCTGCCCCCACACATCAGGCGCCCTCTCTCCTGAAGCCCTACAGAATGGCCTGTGCACGTGGATAGCACACAATCCAGGGAGGCAGACCCCCGCCTAACCAGGGCTTTTTACCCAAACAAGAACTTGCCGAGCAGCGCAACCAGAGGTGGTCTCTCTGCGTCCTGTTCTCAGCCAGAGTGGCCGAGCGTCCCACACTAACACAGCACGCCGTTCCCCTAGTTCACACTGGCCACATCCTGCAAGTCCTTGTACTGTCCACATATCTGTATCTGCACGCTTACAGTGTTTCTTTTCTAAACAGCACACAATTGATATGGTCTTGCTTTGTTATTCTGTTATTCTTTGCCTTTTAATTAAAGTACTTAGATTATTTAATGTAACATGGTTGGGTTTAAGTAATTTGAAAAAAATATAACACACTTTTATGACAAAACTAAAGCCTCTTAATGAACTAGAAATAGAAGGGAACCTCCTGCACTTGGTGAAGGAGCCACAGAACACCTGCAGCTACCAGCACGCTTAATGCGCTGAAAAGACCGCATGTTTTCCTCCTAAGACTGGAATAAGAAACTGAGCACGTCTATTCTAGATCCTATTCAAGATCTACTTCTTTCCAAGGTAGTCCTAGAAGACAAGGGAAAAAAACACATACAGGTTAAAAAAGAATAAGTAAAACTGTCCTTACTCTCAGATGACATGACTGTATACGCAGAAATGCCTAAGAAATCTGCATGGAAAAGAGCTACTGGAATTAACGAGTGAACCTAGCTAACTTACCAGTGACAAGGTCAACATCCAAAAAGGAACTGTACCTCAATATACTAGCAATAAAAAATTTTTAACTTCTGCTGTGCTGTGCTTAGTTGCTCAGTCGTGTCCGACTCTTTGCAACCCTGTGGACTGTAGCCCGCCAGGCTCCTCAGTCCATGGGGTTCTCCAGGCAAGAACACTGGAGTGGGTTGCCACGCCCTCCTCCAGGGGATCTCCCCAACCCAGGGATGGAACCCATGTCTCCTGCACTGCAGACCGATTCTTCACCAGCTGGGCCACTAGGGAAGACCATGTTAAGACATGGGTTTTTCTTAAACTGGTTTACGGATTCAATGCAATCCCAAATAAATTCTAGCAGATTTTTAAAAATAGAAATGGACAAGTTGCTACTAAAATGCATATGGGAAAAAACCCAGGAGAACCAAAGCAATTTTGAAAAGAAAGAACAAAATTGGAGTGCTAACACCGCCTGATTTTAAGGCTTCCTATAAAGTGCGATTACGCAGGAGAGTGTGGTTCTAGTGGTTCAGCAGAACAAGAGAGAGAGGGAGACCCACGCGGCGACGTGCACCAAGTGCCACAGCAATGTAACGGGGAAAGGGTGATCCTTGTTAACAAACAGCTCTGGAAAGTTGAGTATCTGTATATAAATCAGACCTCAACCCTTACCTCACATCATACACGGATCACAGACTTAACCATAAACACTAACACTAAAATCTTTAGAAGAAAACTTAAGAATAAAATATTTGTAAACTTGTGATAGATAAGACACAAGGAAAAACAAACTATTATTATTATTATTTATTTATTTATTTTTGCTCAAAAACAGAAGACACGCTTACAGAAGGAATCGAATGCTGGGCTGCAATCACGGGCATCTTCAGGAAACAGCAGCAGTGCTCCCGGGCAGCGCGAGCACACGCGGAGACGGGAAAGAAGCGGAGGCCCAGGAGGGCCTCAGGCGGACGGAGCAGAAGACCCGTAAGCCTCCTCTCCAAACCCCAGAAAGAGAAATCTTTTTCCAAGAAGGAGCTGGTTGGCACTGATCTTGAAGAGACAGCTGGCACTGTAAGTCTTCCCAAAAGGAAGAACTCCTTCCCCAAAGGCGAACCAGACAGTGACCCTGAAGAGTCAGGAAACAAGAGTGATCCCGAGAAAAAGAGGAAATTCTCTCCCAAAGAGAAGCCACTCAGCAGTGGGCCTGAAGAGGCTGCCACAGCAAGAGCTGTGGCTGCAAGAAAAAGAAAAAGCTCTGAGAGCCATCCCAGGAAAATCAGAGCAGACGTCTCCCTAATGGGCCATAACTTGAAGAGAGAAGTTTCCAACCCACCCCTACAGCCCAATAAAAATAAAAACATCTGATAAACAGGACTATATCAAAATTGAAAACTTCCTGCTCTTTAAATGATACCATTAAGAAAATACAGATAAATCACAGAAAGGGAGAAAGTATTTGCTCTCTATATCTGATAAAGCATTCTTTTTTAAAAATATAGTTTTATTTGTTTTCATTTTTGGCTGTGCTGGGTCTTCACTGCTACGCAGCTTTTCTCTACTTGTGGAGAGCAGGGGTGTGCAGGCTTCCCACCGCGGGGGCCCCGCTCGTTGCAGAGCAGGGGCTCTAGGGCACTGGGCTCAGCGCTGCGGGTCCAGGGCTCTGCAGTCTGGCGCATCCGCTGCGGTGCACGGGCTGAGTTACTCCGCAGCAGTGGGCTCTTCCCAGATAAGGGATAGAACCCATGTCTCCCGGAGTAGCAAGCAAATTCTATATCACTGAGCCACAAGTCTCTAACAAAGCATTCCTAACGAGTTAACATGAAGAACTTTTATAAAGCAATAATATAAAAAAATACTCAACTAAAAACATGGACAGGGACTTCCCTGGTGGTCCAGTGGTTAAGACTCTGTGCTCACAACGCAGGGGGCCTGGGTTTGATCCCTGAACAGGGAGCTAGATCCCACATACTGCAACTAAGGGTTCACACGCTGCAACTAAGACTAATAAAAATATTTTTTTTAAAAATGGACAGAAGATCTGAACACTTTGCAAAAAAAGATATAAAAATAGCCAATAAGCACATGGAAAACTATCACCGTTGTTATCAGGAAACGTACGCTAAGGGGCACCACTCCAACAGCTGAGATTAAAATGCTGTCAACAGCGCGGTCCATGCGGATGCGGGGCAGAAACCCCCACACTGTGAGCAGGACTGTAAAATGGCATGACCACCCTGCAGAACTCTTTGCCAGTTTCTTATAAAGTTAAGCATACACTTACCATGTGACCCAGCAATTCCAATCCCAGGTATTAACTTTAGAGAAATGCAATCATAAATCCAAACAAAGACGCCTTGTAAACGAAGGTTCACAAATGCCTTATTCATAATAGCCAAACACTGGAAGCAGCCCAAATACCCACCGACAGATGAGAGATAAGTGATGCCATTCCTACAACGGAAGACTACTCAGCAGAGAGGAGCAAGCACCTCTGTGAGAACAGATGAAGCTAAAAACCCTGGTGAGTAAAGAAGCTGGACACGAAAAAGCAAAGCTAAATCATTCCATTTATATGCAACTTTAAGCACAGCAAACTGAACCCATGGTGCCAAGGAGACGAGTGGCTGCTCAGGGTCACAGGCTACAGGCGAGAGCGACAAGACGGAGCTGTGGGGGCGATGTCAAAACACTCTGCATCTTGACCGTGGCGGTGTATTTATTAAAATTCACAGAACTACAAACATAAAATGGGTCCACTTACTGTATGTAAATTATACCTCATATAATATTTTTATCATTCTTTTTTTTTTTGGCTGCACAGCACGGCACGCAGAATCTTAGTTTCCTGACCAAGGATCAAACCAGCGTCCCCTACAGTAGAAATATGGAGTCCTAACCAATGGAGCACCAAGGAAATCCCTCAATATTATGTTTTTGTAATATTATTACATAATGGTTTTGTAATATTCTTTTTTTTGGTATTATTCTTAACAGTGGTTAAGAACCTCTTACACTATTGGTGGGAATGCAAACTAGTACAGCCACTAAGGAGAACAGTGTGGAGATGCCTTAAAAATCTGGAAACAGAACTGCCATATGACCCAGCAATCCCACTGCTGGGCATACACACCGAGGAAACCAGAATTGAAAGAGACACGTGTACCCCAATGTTCATCCCAGCACTGTTTATAATAGCCAGGACATGGAAGCCACCTAGATGTCCATCAGCAGATGAATGGATAAGAGAGCTGTGGTACACATACACCATGGAGTATTACTCAGCCATTAAAAAGAATGCATTTGAATCAGTTCTAATGAGGTGGATGAAACTGGAGCCTATTATACAGAGTGAAGTAAGCCAGAAAGAAAAACACCAATACAGTATACTGATGCATATATATGGAATTTAGAAAGATGGTAACGACAACCCTGGATGCGAGACAGCAAAAGCGACACTGATGTATAGAACAGTCTTTTGGACTCTGTGGGAGAGGGAGAGGGTGGGAAGATTTGGGAGAATGGCATTGGAACATGTATAATACCATATGTGAAATGAATCGCCAGTCCAGGTTCCATGCATGATACAGGAAGCTTAGGGCTGGTGCACTGGGATGACCCAGAGGGATGGGATGGGATGGGGAGGGAGGTGGGAGGGGGGTTCAGGATGGGGAACACGTGTACACCCGTGGCGGATTCTTGTCAATGTATGGCAAAACCAATACAATATTGTAAAGTAATTAGCCTCCAATTAAAATAAATACATTTATATTAAAAAAAGGGGGGGGGGAGACCCTGCCTGACAATATAGAAGATACAGGTTCAATCCCTGATCTGGGAAGATCCCACATGTTGCGGGGCAACTAAGCCAGTGCACAACTACTGAGCCCACGTGCCGCGTGAAGGAAGCCCCGCACCCGGAGCCCAGTCACGGCACGAGAAGCCACCGTGAGCACGGAGCACCGCAAGCAGAGAGCCGCCCCCGCTCGCACCGCCCAGAGAAAGGCCGGGCGCAGCCACGAGCAGACACAGCACTGCACGCAACAGTCACAGAGGTCAAGAAACCGTTAAAAAAAAGACTTAAGGCTAAATGCTGCTGCTAAGTCGCTTCAGTCATGTCTGACTCTGTGCGACCCCAGAGATGGTAGCCCACCAGGCTCCCCCGTCCCTGGGATTCTCCAGGCAAAGAACACTGGAGTAGGTTGCCATTTCCTTCTCCAGTGCATGAAAGTGAAAAGTGAAAGTGAAGTCGCTCAGTCGTGTCGGACCCTCAGCGACCCCATGGACTGCAGCCTACCAGGCTCCTCCGTCCATGGGATTTTCCAGGCAAGAGTACTGGAGTGGGGTGCCATTGCCTTCTCCGGTAAGGCTAAATAGTTACTGACAAAACAGCTATAAAGCTAAGTGCAAGATTTAGAAAGGATTCATAAATTGGAGAGGCTTACTATAAAATAATCTGCAATTTACAAAAACATCTACAGGATTTCAGTAACAACAACAGAAAACAGACTCCCTCAGGGCCCCTCCGCCTCTCTGTCTGCAGCCTGACCTCAGCCTCACCCGTATCCACCGGTCTTCTTCATGGAGACAGCAAACCACCACCCACCACTCCCTCCCAGAATCACTACAAGACTGCTACTAAAACAAGCTTTGCATTATCCAGTAACATGATAAGGAATCCTAACATATCCTTTTTCCAAAAACTTGTTTATGCACTCTGGGCTGTGCCGGGTCTTGCCTCCTGCACAGGCTCTTCTCCACCTGCAGTGAGCAGGGGCTGCCCCTCAGCGCGCCGTGCGGGCTCCCCACTGTGGTGGCTCCTCTCGCTGCGGTGCACAGGCTCCCGGGCACGAGGGCTTCACACAATCTTAGCTGTTCCAAGGCCCATGGGATCTTCCCAGAGCAGGGATCAAAACTGTGTCTTCTGCATTGGCAGGCAGATTCTTTACCACTGAGCCACCAGGGAAGCCCTAGAATCCTAATATATCCTTCAATCACTACTCACATTTTTAAGTACAATAGAGCAGAGGTCAGAATTTTGGGGCATGTCAATCAGGAGAGGACATGCCTCTCCTGATTAGGACAGTTGTCCTACTGAAGGAAAGCAAAGATCCTATAAAGCTTGAAAAGTCAAACACCCATGAAAAAGGGTCTTAAGTTCAAGGTCACACACAAACACACAAAATAGAACGTGTAACTTTTAATCAGGAGTAAAACAAAAATAATCTATCCGACGGAAAATAGAAAAGGAGATATAAAAACAGGGAAGTACTAGTAAAGGAAAATGTGAAACAAAATGGTAGAAATTAATACTAACATACAGCACTGTAAATCAACTATACTTCAATAAAAATGAATTTTAAAAAAGAAATTAATCCTAATGATAATTTTAATAGTTGTATAATATATGGAATAAACTAATCAATGCAAAAGAATTTTCTCAGATTTAATTTCTAAAAAACAATCTCCAACAAAAGACACACACTTTAGGGGACTTCCCTGGTGGTCCAGTGGTTAAGAGATCTGCCTGCAAATTCAGGCGACACAGGTTCGATCCCTGGTCCAAGATCCCACATGCCACAAGGCAACTAAGCCTATGTACCACAGTTTCTGAGCCTGTGCTCCACAACGAGAAGAGCCCTGCAACAAGAAAACTGCCAGCCCAACTAGAGAGGAGTCTCTCCTGATCACAAATAGAGAAAGCCCATGAGCAGCAACGAAGACCCAATGCAGCCAAAAATAAATAAATTTAAAAAACAATTTTTTAAAGAAAAGCTCACCTTTGCTCATCTCACCTATTACATATAAACCAGCACTGTGACTAGAAATAAAACTAAATTACTCTCAAAGTCATTCACTTAAACTGACCATTAGCTCACTGGCCCACACCGCTACAGTTCTAGGTCATTCAACCAAAAATCTGTGTACTAACGTTCCTGAGCTTCGGTGACTAGCCACGCACTGTAAGAAACGGGTGATCTCAGCAGCGGCATCCCTGGAGAGTTCACAGCGACAGCCCCAGTTTAGGCGAGCGCATCTCATGGCCAAGGAACTGGTATAAAGTGGCTCTAGAACTGTCACTCGGGTAGCGGCTGCACACGTCTTTTCCAAACACTTCTTGTATCCCAACAACTCTGTGCTACCCTCCAAAGAGATGCTAGCATCCTCTTACTGCACCCTCGCCTACCAGAAGGCTAACTTTCCTTCCCAAGATGACCCAGAGGCCCGCCACTGACAGCTTGTCTTTAGAACAAGGCACTGGCTCACGACTGCGGCTCAGATCATGAGCTCCTTATAGTAAAATTCAGACTTAAAACTGAAGAAAGTAGGGAACACCACTAGGCCATTCAGGTATGAACTAAGTCAAATTCCTTAGGATTATACAGTGGAAGTAACAAATGGATTCAAGGGATAAGATCTGATCAACGGAGTGCCTGAAGAACTACGTAGAGGTTCGTAACACGGTACAGGAGGCGGTGAACAAAACCATCCCCAAGAAAAAGAAACGCAACAAGGCCACGTGGCTGTCTGAGGAGGCCTTACCAACAGCTGAGGAAAGAAGAGAAGCGAAAGGCAAGGGAGAAAAAGAAAGACATGCCATCTGAACGCAGAATTCCAATAGCAAAGAGAAAGAAGAAAGCCTCCTTTCCCCTGATGGCTCACACAGTAAAATATATGCCTGAAATGCAGGAGACCTGGGTTTGATGCCTGGGTCAGGAAGATCCCCTGGAGAAGGTGGCTACCCACTCCAGGGGAGAACCCCATGGACAGAGGAACCTAGTGGGCTACAGTTCATGGGGGTGCAAAGAGTTGGACATGACTGAGAGACTAACACTTTGACTTTGACTTTCAGCGAACAATGCAAAGAAACAGAGAAAAACAACAGAATGCGAAAGACTAGAGAGCTTTTCAAGGGAATTAGAGATACCAAGGGAACGCTTCACGTAAAAATGGGCACAATAAAGGACAGAAATGATATGGACCTAACAGAAGCAGAAGATACTAAGCAGAGGTGGAAAAAACACACAAAAGAACTCTACCAAAAAGATCTTGGTGACCTGGACGACCAGGATGGTGTGATCACTCACCTAGAGCCAGACATTCTGGAGTGTGAAGTCAAGCGGGCCTTCGGAAGCATCACTACCAACCAAACTACTGGAGGTGACAAAGTCCCAGCTGAGCTCTTTCAAACCCTAAAAGATGATGCTGTGAAAGTGCTGCACTCAATACGCCAGCAAATTTGGAAAAGTCAGTAGTGGCCACAGGGCTGGAAAAGGTCAGCTTTCATTCCAATCCCAAAGAAGGGCAACGCCAAAGAATGCTCAAACTACCACACAACTGCACTCATTTCATATGCTAGCAAAGTAATTCCCAATATCCTTCCAGCTAGGCTTCAACAGTACAGGAACTGAGAACTTTCAGAAGTACAAGCTGAATTCAGAAAAGGCAGAGGAACCAGAGATCAAATTTCCAACATCTGCTGGATCACAGAAAAAGCGAAAGAATTCCAGAAAAACATCTACTTCTGCTTCACTGACTATACTAAAGCCTTTGACTATGTTGATCACCACCAACTATGGAAAATTCTTAAAAACACGGGAATACCAGACCACCTTACCTGCCTCCTGAGAAACCCATAGAAGCAAAGAAACCAAGAAGCAAAACTTAGAACCGGACATGAAACACTGGACTGGTTCAAAATTTGAAAGGAGTACATCAAGGCTGTATACTGTCACCCTGCTTATTTAATTTATATGCAGAGTACATCATGCAAAATGCCGGGCTGGATGAAGCATACATAAGCTGGAATCAAGACTGCTGGGAGAAATATCAATAACGTCAGGTATGTAGATGACACCACCCTTATGGCAGAAAGTGAAGGGGAACTGAAGAGCCTCTTGATGAAAATTAAAGAGGAGGGTGAAAAAGCTGGCTTAAAACTCAACATTCAAAAGACTACGATCATGACATCCAGTCCCGTCACTTCGTGGCAAATAGATAGGGAAAAAAATGGAAACAGTGACAGACTTTATTTTCTTGAGCTCCAAAATCACTGCAGATGGTGATTGCAGCCATGAAATTAAAAGTTATTCTTGCACCCTGGAAGAAAAGCTATGACAAACCTAGACAGCATATTAAAAAGCAGAAACATTACTTTGCCAACAAAGGTCTGTATAGTCAAAGCTATGGTTTTTCCAGTGGCCATGTATGGATGTGAGAGCTGGACTATAAAGAAAGTGGGGCACCAAAGAATTGATGCTTTTGAACTGGTGCTGGAGAAGATTCCAGAGTCCCCTTGGACAGCAAGATCAAACCAGTCAATCCTAAAGGATATCAACCCTGAATATTAATTGGAAGGACTAATGCTGAAGCTCCAATCCTTTGGCCACCTGATGGGAAGAGCTGACTCACTGGAAAAAACCCTGACGCTGGGAAAGACAGGACAGGAGGATAAAGGGTGACAGAGGATGGGACGGTTGGATGGCGTCACCAACTCGATGGACACGAGTGTGAGCAAACAGGAAGATAGTGAAGGACAAGAAAGCCTGGAATGTTGCCGTTCATGGAGTCGCAAGGAGTTGGATGTGACTGAGCGACTGAACAACTGGCCTGTGAAGTGGCGTGGTGACTCGAGATATCTCTGGTTATACCTGAGCTCCAACACACTACAAGCATTCCTGTCACATCCTGACAACGCCCTCCAGTCTCTCTGGAATGCCAAGCAAAGTATTACCATTACCCTCCAGACTCCTATCCAACAGCCAGTGAAGAAACTTCAAGTGCTGCTGCTTGTTTGACTTTTTCTGGTTAGTAGAACCATCAGACAGAAGGCAGCTTCCAAAGAGAAACGCTGCCCATACAACCACGCAGTTCCATGAACAGAGCCCTTCAGAAACGGACATTCTGTGGTCGAGACTGTTGCTAAGAGAAAAGGAGCCTCCGACCACAGGTCAGTCCAGCGCTGGCTCTGCTGGGGGACCTGGCCTCCTGTGTGTCGTGTCCTCACCTGAAAACTCGGACAAGGAGCACCGCCAAGGAGGGCTGCTGTGAGGGTGACTCGAGCTGCCCTCTGGGTGAGGAGCCCGGAACAGGACTGGCACGGCCTCTCCTCAGACGTACTGATGGCAGAGAGGAGGAAACAGAGACACGGCCACCGTGCTGCCGAGGCTGGGCGCAGCAGCGGCCGGGGGAGGCACAGCTTGCCCAAGGGAGCGGACCAGAGCCTCTCCCGGAGCCAGCTTCAGTGGCATCACGGTGCAGCTGAAGGTGGGCATGAGGGAAGTTCTGCACTGCGCAGTCAACAGATGCTGTAAGCGAGGAGGGTTCTGAGCCTCCCTGAGAGTCAGTAGTTAAACATTTATCAACACACCACTGAAACCTCACTGGTCTGGAAAAAAATGACAAGGCAAGTCCATGGAGAGCAGTGAATACCTGCACGATCAATCAATCCACAAACAAGATCATGTTTATACTGGACATAGTCCACCGGGGGCGGCAGGAGGGAGACCCAGGGAAAGGGAGTGGCTGGCAGGAACAGATGAGTAAAAATCTAACATCAGAAGTGAAAAGAAGAAATAACCACAAACACAAAGGCAAGTTCAAATGATTACCGGAGAATAGTTTACCTAAGACCATGCTGAACCATCTGGACTCTGCAAACCCACAGTCGAGCCCTGTCAGATGCAGAACTGGCCAGAACCTGCCTCCAGAAGAGGGTGGACATGAGTCTGAGCAAACTCCGGGAGACAGTGAAGGACAGGGAAGCCCGGTGTGCTGCAGCCCGTGGTGTCGAAGAGTCGGACATGACTTAGAGACTGAAGAACAAGTCTCTTTCGACTTCTGAAGAGATGGCTTAATTTTTTTTTTAAGTTTTATTTATTTACTTAGCTGGCTGCAATGGGTCTTAGTTGTGGCACTCGAAATCTTGGCTGCATCGTGAGGGATCTTGCATCACAGCGTGCGGACTCTCAGTGCAGTGAGCAGACTCTCAACGCAGTGCGCGGGTTTAGTGGCTCCACAGCATGTGGAATCTTTGTTCCCGGACCAGGGATTGAACATCTGTCCCCTTTATTGCATAGTGGATTCTTGCCCACTGGACAAGCAGGGAAGTCCTCTTGGCTTGATTAAGCACTGAAGCACACACAAGAAGTTGTAAATACCGTAATTCATCCAAGATCTGACTGGATTGCAGTGGGAGGGCTTTCAGGAGCTTCTGCTCCTGTGGAGGCACGAGTCCTTCCCTCCCTTTCCGGCGCCTGTATGGACTGTGCTCTGACGCTGACCGTGCTCACGCCTAAGCCCGCGCCACCTGCTCCGCACGAGTGACACAGAGCACTCGCCACGCAACACACACACGACTTGGCTGTTTTATTTGGGTTACACTTTGGCTTAGAGAGGCCACGTCACTTTTCCACAACACAGCACCTCAAAACCAGAAACACAAGGGTCAAAGAAACCCCAAAAGTCAGGAGATCATATACACAGCTTCAAAACTAAAATTTTTGTTGTCATCCATCCTTGAATGTCTCCTCATACCGCGTATTTGTATACACCACACAATTAACGAGAATCAAAAACAATTCTTACCTTCTATGGAAACTCCTTCTTTAAATTTTATATTTAGGCAAAATATAAAAACATTTGGGATTTTTTCTTGGAGTATATGCAACTTTAAGAAAAAATTTTTCATTCAGTAGATGTATAATCTCTTCACCTGAAAAATAAGAGAGGAAAAAAAACTTAAGTTCTACATCTTTAAAGTCAACTCACCAAAATGATACAGAAAAGGAAAACAAAAGTCATTACCTTAACTGAGAATCAGATAATCAGAACAATTCATGACCAAGGATCTAAAAACTCCCCTGTCCTTGCCTGCTCTGCAGGGACTGGTGCCCGCGCCACACGCCCACCCTCCAGCTGGTCAGCCAGCTCAATGGCCGGGGCGCAGCCATGAGCAGGGTCTCTGTGTCCACTTGCAGGCCTACACTACCAACACCAACACACACACATCCGGACAAGATGACAAGACCACGTCCCTCACGGCTTCCAGAAAAAAGTGTTCCAGAGTGTTCCAGGTGGGATTGCTAGACAGCATCTGCAAGCAACGTGACTAGCAATCCTCGGAGAAAATCCTGACTTCAAGGCGTGCAGCAAAAACGGACCAAGAGAGCCCTGGGCTGTTCACTCTGCACGAAAGTCATGATTTTACCACTTGAAAATCATACTTACGCAATAAGGAGGGATGACCATTCTAGAATATAAGAGCCTTAAGAGACTGATTCATCAAATACAATATTTAAATCTTGTTTGGGTCCAATTAAAATGAATCAACTTGAAGAGTGTATTTTTGATGCTATTGGGGAAATCTAAATACAGACTGGTATTAGCACTAAGGAATTAATGTACATCTCTTAGTTGTAAAAATAACATGGTCACTTGTTTTTAAAAATAAAAACCTCCCTTATCTGGCAGAAAAAATGAAGTATTCATGAGTGAAATGATATTATTTTTTGGATTTACTTTTAAAACACTTTACCAAAACACAAGAGCCAAACAAATTTTAAAGGTGTCAGAGAGAAGAACACCACCAACAAAAAAAAAACTGGCGAAGTGCTGATCACCGATTAAGCTGGGAAATGAGCACAAGGGTATTCAGTGTTTTCTGGTGTATTTTTAAATTTCATATAAAAAGAAAAAAAAAGTACTTGGAGTTGTGCTAGTAAACCAGCAGTAAGTCAATGTCATATCCTAAGACAGGAAACTAGTTTTTAAAACTGAGAAACAGAACAAAGGACCCTTCCTTTAAAATTGAGTCAGGAGGTCCAAAGGGGAGCCCTCACCCAGCACTACCGATCACAGACTCCCATGGAGGAAGGCTTCCCATTTGCCCAGCAACTCAGTCAGTAACAAACCGTCAGCACCCTGAACTCTCATTTCCTCCAAGGGACTTTTGTTCAAGAGTACCTCCCAACTTCCTCCTTTTTCTCTACATAGAAACCTTCATCTTCTTTGTTTGGGAGACTTGCCTATGGCTTTTGTTATTGCTTGGTTGTCCTGAACTGCTTTTCTCCAACTCCCACCCAATTCAAAATTGGCTTTTCAGCACTTCACAGTTTCAAAACAAAGAACTATCTCTATAAAGGCCCTCAGACCTGTTTATTCTGCCTCTGAACAGGGTGCTTTTATAACACTGCAACTTCTTGACACATTCTCCTCAGTGTGAGCTGGAGGAAGCCCAACAACTGGGACATGGGGGTGCAGCCGGGACATAGGGGGGTGCGGCCGGGATGTGGGGGGGTGCAGCCAGGGAATGGGGGGTGCAGCTGGGACATGGTGGGGGGTGCAGCCGGGACATGAGGGTTGCAGCCGGGACATGGGGGGTGCAGCCGGGGAACAGGGGGTGCAGCCGTGGAACGGGGGGTGCAGCCGGGGAATGGGTGCAGCTGGGACATGGGGGTGCCGCCGGGACATGGTAGGGGGTGCCGCCGGGACATGAGGGGTGCAGCCGGGAAACAGGGGTGCATCCGGGGAATGGGGCGTGCAGCCGGGACGTGGGGGGTGCAGCCAGGACATGGGAGGTACAGCCAGGGAACGGGGGGTGCAGCCAGGACGTGGGGGTGCCACTGAGACATGGTGGGGGGTGCAGCCGGGGCATAAGGAGTGCAGCCAGGGAACGGGGGGGTGCAGCCGGGGAACGGGGGGTGCAGCCGGGACATGGGGGTGCCTCCAGGACATGGTGGGGGTGCAGCCGGGGTGTGAGGGATGCAGCCGGGGAATGGGGGATGCAGCCAGGGCATGGCGGGAGGTGCAGCTGGGGAACGGGGTGGGGGGCCATGCAGCTGGGGCACAGGGGGTGCAGCCAGGGAACGGGGTGGGGGAGAGGGTGTGCAGCCGAGGAACGGGAGATGAGGCTCCTCAGCAGGCAGGGACCCTGAGCACGCACCCCATGCTCACACTGCCTGGCAGCGCCACCCTCTCCCATGCCCTCCCTCCCAAGGCAGGCACCCTGTCCTCCTGCTCAGACCACAGCAGGCTCTCAGATCTCATTGGCAGCCTGATTTTCCTGTGACCCCTTTCTCCCAAGCCCTACCCCACCTCCTTCCTTAAACACACGTATTCCCTGAGGTCCACACAGGCACCCCAAACTGGAAGGGGGCAGCACTCTCACAGGCCCCAGCACTCCCTTCTGTGCCTCCTGATGCCTTCACTCAAGGATCTGTTTTTGATATTTTTGCTTCTAGCCGAGATGAAACAACAAGGACCAGATTCACAAATGAAACGGCTCTCAGGACACTGGCTATCTGGCAGGGAAAACAGTGATCCTCAAGGAGGGAACAAGAGGAGCCCATTAACTGCCAAGCTTCCTGCCTGACAAGAGTTCTGGGTCACAGCAGAGGAACCAGGTGGGTCCAGCAGTCCCCGAGGGGAAGAAAGAGCGCTGGGAGTCCAGGGGGCAAGGCGCGAGCGTTGCCAAGCAGAGCACAGGATGAGACAGAGGCGCAGAGAGCGGAGGATGTGCCTGCTCTGGCCAGGTACTGCTCAGCCCAAGCAGCCAAGCCAAGGGTTAGAAGAACGATCCTCCAAGTTCACACGGGTCAAGGAGAGGTACTCCTCCTCCCAGTCACAGTGGCTATTTCCCTAACTTCAAGACACTGCACAAAGTATTCAGAAGACTTCTGCTTCACTGGTGGGGCAACATGAGACCTGGACTCAACACGACTGTGGTCCCACCTGACAAAGCCTAAAAGCCAGACCCACAGAATCTAGCTTAGTTGGTAAAGAATCCGCCTGCAATGCAGGAGACCCCGGTTCGATTCCTGGGTTGGGAAGATCTGCTGGTGAAGGGAACAGCTACCCACTCAAGTATTCTGGCCTGGAGAATTCCATGGACAGAGGAGCCTGGCACGTTACCGTCCATGGGGTTGCAAAGAGTCGGACACAACTGAGTGACTTTCACTTCACTTCACAGAATTAAACTCTTTCCAAGTAATTTAACAACATTCCAGACAGAGGTCAAGAATATTTATAGAAAACAAAAATACCCAGCATCCAACAAGATAAAAGTCACAGTATCTTGGCATCCAATCAAAAATGACCAGATATGCAAGGAAGCGGGAAAACACAAACCATAATCCACCCAGAAATAACACAGACAGTAAAATTAATAGACAAGGACATTAAGCAGTTGTTCTAACTGTATTCCATATGTTCAAAAACCTAGAGGGAAGATGAGACATGTTAAAGAGAGACGTGAAAGATATACAAAGACCCAAAGAGAATCACAAACAGACTCTCAATCCAGCAAAAGGCAGGAAGAGAGGACAAGGCCCCAAGAGCACACGCTGAGCCCTGACCGCAGGCCACGCCGGGCGCCGCTGCACTCTCAGCGCACCCCTGCTCCCCCGCCCGCCCTGCACTATTTCCCGACTCACTGCCAGCCTCTGCAGCGGACATCTCGGCACATGGGCCTCTGCCTGAAACGCCCTCCCTCCACCTTCCTTACCTGGCAAATTCCTATCTGCCCCTCAAATTCAAAATTCAAAGACAATCACTTTTATCAGGCTTTCTTGAGTCCTTCCTCAGCACTATTGCAAGAGAATCAACATGCTGTAATCTAGTTTTAAGTATTTTTTATTTATCTTCAATCATGAAAAAAATATTTAAAATATTAAAAAGTCCAGAAAAAAATATAAAAATATCCACGTATTGAGATCTAATAAATGTTAACTATTTGCTTACATATGGAGACCGTATTAGTCGCTCAGTCGTGTCCGACCCTGGGTGACGCCATGGACTGTAGCCCACCAGGCTCCCCTGTCCATGGGATTCTCCAGGCAACAATCCTGGAGCGGGATGCCATTCCCTTCTCCAGGGGATAGCATCAACCCAGGGATCAAACCTGGGTCTCCCGCATTGTGGGTAGATCCTTTACTGTCTGAGGCACCATGGAAGACCACTGACATATGCCACCTACTTAAAAAAATGTTTCTAGGAGTTCCCTGGTGGCATGGAGGGTAAGAATCTGCGCCACAGAGACCCGCCCCAGCAAGGCCCTGGGGGGCACCCGCCCCAGCACACAGATGAGACTGGCAGGCAGTGCCTGCCTGGACCTGCTCTCAGCACCGCGCTCCTGGGAGAACCAAAACCAAGGCGGCAGGCAGGCACGCTCGCGCCTAGGCTGCGCCTGTCACTCCGGCTACACCGGGTCCTCGTCGCTGCGCGTGGGCCCTGTCAAGCAGCGGTGAGTGGGTGCTGCCCTCCAAGTGCGGTGCAGGCTTCTCGGTGCGGCGGGCTCTCTCGCCCAGGAGCGCGGGCTCCAGGGCGCAGAGCTTCAGGAGTTGTGGCACACGGGCTTAGTTGCTCCAAGGCATGTGGGATCTTAGTTCCCAGACCAGGAATCGAACCCGTGTCCTCTGCATAGGCAGGTGGATTCTTAACCACTGGACTACCAGGAAAGTCTCTAGGCTGAGACCCTGGAAGGAAAAGTAATGTTAAACAGGCAGCTAAAAAGCAGTGCCAAATAGGCAGAAAAACTCCCCAACAGCACGAGGGTAGAAACCGGGGCAATGAACAGAGCTGAGTCCAAACAAGAGCACAAAAGGACTAATTTAAGGAACACTGATGCAGGGTGACGCCTACCCTAAGAAGCAACAGGAGCCGCTGTCATGGGGGCCTTATTACTAAGGGCCGGCAGCCCGTGAGCCAAGTACAACTCAGTGTAGTGGGGAATCCGCCACCAAGCCCGCCACCAAGAACCCAGGTCACAAGTGAGACTGCAGAGGCCGCAATCGTGACAGGACCAGACCAAGGCCACGAGGTTACTGTCAGCTCTCGAACGGGAGCCCAAGCTGTCTGACAGCAAAGTCCATGCTCTCAGTCTCTACATGATACCAGACTCTGGCCCAGATTCTAGTTGATACAGGAGGAAAGAGGCCTCACAGAAGGGGCAGTAGGCTGAGGCAGATGGAATGGAAGCAAAGGCACGACCCAGGGCGTCACCCAGCGAGCCCCCGGAGTAGAGCGCCCAGGGCCTTCACCGTGACGAGCTGGGGTCAGGCAGTGGCCACGGCGCACGACCTTCTGAGTGTGCTCAACACCAACGAACTGCACCCTTTACAAGAGTGGATCTCACAGGACAGGAATTACATCTTCATGAAAAACACGCACACTCAGTGGGCTGACAGGCAGGAGTCAAGTTCCCAGAGGAGAGCAGACCAGAGGCGCCAAGGCCCCAGGAGCCACAGCTCGCCCCCCAGCGAGAAGGCAGCTCTGTGGTGCCCCCCGAGGAGAGGCTGGGGGGCTGGGAGAGAGCCCGCAGGACTGAACTCAGGAGGCAGGGCGGCGACGGCTCCCATGAGGAAACCTGCTGGAGCTCTATCTGCTCCTTTGAAGTTACTGACCACAAACCTCATGTGCACAGAGAACACAGCCCGGCGAGCCTACTTCCTCTTGGAGCGAGCTTGCCTCCCCTGAGACGACTGGGACAGATGCTGGACAGACACGAACTCTGCACAACCCCTCGCATCAAAAAGCAAGGCTCCCTGCCCAGGACCCCCAGTCACCACAGGTGGGGAGCGATGGGGCGGGTCCAAGTCTCAGCTCCGAGAGGCCTCACGGCCTCTGCTCTCGCCCCCGAGGAGCCCTGTAGCCGGTGCAAAGAAGCACTTCCAGCCTCCCTAAGGCTGACTGAACCCTGGAGAGCCCCGGCTCGCGAGGAGGCCCAGCTCCACACACACAGCAGACAGGAGCCAGCGCCACCCAAACTGGGTTCAACCCAACTCAGGAAAAACAGTCCTTTGATTCCTTCTGCTCCCTCGAAACCCTTCAACATCCTTACCCCCTAATTCACAGAAAAAGCACACGGTCTCAAGTGGGAACCCTCCAGTCTTCCTGCAGGTTTGGCTCACCAAATCTGCAACCCCCATCACAGTCCCTGCCCCCGCCATTACAGCACAAAAAGGGCCTTGCTCCCGCCAAGACAGCCACTGCACCCGCACGCTCAAGCCTGCCCTTCACACCGCTCGTCTGCCTGTCTCCCCTCACTCACTGTGCACACGCACAGGCGTGCACACCCCACCCCACAGACGCTTCTCCGATCCTGCTCACAGCAATGCTTCCCCGAGGGACGCTGGCTCGCGCCGTCCCCTCCCATCCAGCTCCTGCGCCCACCACGCCATTAGACTGTTGCCATTAAGGAAGTCAGTGCCCACCCAGGACTGCCCCCTCAGCATCTCCCAGCCTGACACGGTGGAAGTAACACCATGTCGTAGCTTCCCTGACACCATACCCTGCAGGGTCCTGCGGCCCCCAGAGCCACTCTCTGTCAGCTCCCACTTCGTCTGCTCAGTCCACCAGCGGGCACCTCCCAGCGTCAGTCCTATCTCCCTCCCTGCCCTCTGCTGCACAGGTTCAGAAGTGTAGCTCCCTGAGTTCTGGGTCTAGAAAAACTGGAGCAGCTATATCACACTAATCTCCCTGCTGATAATAAGTATAAACTCTAAACAAAACATAAAAACAGCTATTTGAAGATACCAGAGACCACTCAAAAACATGCAGTAAGTGGGGGGAACACAGTCACCGAAAGAAGAGCGAACCCCATGAGCTCTACACTGAAGAGCTCCTGACGCAGCGTCGACCACAGGAGAGAGGTCCGATTTCAGGGCTACCAGGACGGCTGAAACAGAATGGGAAAATCAAAAAGAGAAGTGCACGCGTGTGCTCAGGCATGTCCAACTCTATGAGAGTGAAAGTGAAAGTCAGTCGTGTCCGACTGTGTGTGACCCCATGGACTATAGAATCCATGGAATTCTCCAGGCCAGAATACTGGAGTGGGTTCCCTTCTCCAGGGGACCTTCCCAACCCAGGGATCAAACCCAGGTCTTCCACACTTGCAGGCGGATTCTTGACCGGTTGAGCCACCAGGAAAGCCCAAGAATACTGCAGTGGGTAGCCTATCCCTTCTCCAGGGGATCTTCCCAACCCAGGGATCAAACCCAGGTCTCCCGCATTACAGGCGGGTTTTTTACCAGCTAAGTCCAACTCAGTAAGACCCCACAGACGTCAGCCCATTAGGCTTCTCTGTCTGTGGGATTTCCCAGGCAAGAATACTAGTGTGGGTTGCCATTCTCTTCCCCAGGGGATCTTCCCAACCCAGGGATCGAACCTGCATGTCCTGCATTTGCAGGCCAATTCTTTACCATTGAGCCACCAGGGAAGCCCAAGACGAATAAGGTCTGAGGACTGGATGTAAAACATGGTGACTACAGTTAATAACGAGGCACTGAAATCTGCTAAGACAGAACTGAAATGTTCTTAGCATATGTGTCCGTGTGTATGTCCGTGTGTACACATAGTAAGACAGTGTAACTGTGAGAGTTAGCTAGGCGGGAAGAATCCCTTCACGGTGTTCACATTCATCAGATCATCACAACGTCCTTTTAATATATTACATTTTTATTTGTCAATTACACCTTGATGAAGCTGGGGGAGGGGGGGGTGGAACTGAGCAGAAAACAGCTGTTGTGAGATGAAAGAGCTAAGCCAAGATTTGGCCGCTGTCCAGCACTGTGGAGACAATTCAGAGGTTAAATTTTGCTAAACTAGATGGGTTTTCTATTAAAATCTCAGAAGGGCCATGCCTTAGGAGTAAAACCCATGTTCCAGAGCTAAAAGTTATGCCCTAAAACTTAGAACAAAACCAAAACATATCTACTCTAAAAAAGCTTCGACAGGATTAAGATCTTCTAGTCATTTAACAGCCTGCCCTAACAAACCTCAACACTCTTTAAGGAGAGACAACCTAAAGCAAAGTTTCTAGCAGACACTACCCACAATGTCCATTTTGCAATTAAAAAAAAAATTTATTACACATGCAGAGAAGAAAAATGTTACCCATGATCAAGAGAAAAAAAACAATCTACACGAAGCAAAAATGACCATATATTGAAACTGGAAGATGAAAACTTCAAAAGAGTAATTATAAATATGTTAAAGGATTTTAGGAAAAGAGAACAGAAGGAATGACAGGTGGAGAATATTAGCCTGGAAATGCAAACTTGAAAGAAGAACCAAAAGGAAATTCCGGAACTGAAAAACTCAGTGAAAGTGCGAGTCGCTCAGCCGTGTCCGATTCTTTGTGACCCCACAGACTGTAGCTTCCCAGGCTCCTCTGTCCGTGGGATCCACCAAATCAGAATGCCAGAGTGGGCAGCCATTCCCTTCTCCACAGGATCTTCCCAACCCAGGGATCAAACCCAGGTCTCCCACACTGCAGGCAGATTCTTTACTGTCTGAGCCACTAAGGAAGCTGAAAACCACAGCATCTGAAATGAAAATGTCACTGGACAGAATTAATAACAGAATGGGCACAAAGAGGAAAAGCGGGGAGCTTGATGACAGATGAAAAGAAAATATACAAATGTAAACAAAGAGGGAAAAATGAGTTTGAAAATACCAACACATTCAAAACCTGTGGGGCAATATCAAACAGTCTAAAATAGATACCACCAGATTCCAAGAGAAGAAAGATTAGGAGGTAAAAGAAATATTTAAGAGGCAATGGCCAAAAAGTTTCCAAAGGTGATTAAATACATCAACCCACAGATCCAAGAAGGATAAATACAGAAACACCACACCTAGAAGATTATACCCAAATGGAAAAAAAGTTGTTAAGAATTTAATAAAAATAAATATATATCTTAAACACAGAAGGAAAAAGGATATCAGGTAAACAAAAGTAAGAATGACAGCTGACTCCTCATCAGAAACAACAGAGACCAGAAGACAATGGAAAAGGGCTTCCCTGGCGGCCCAGGGGTTAGGACTTCACATTCCAATGTGAGGGTCAGGTTTGATCCCTGGTCGGGGCGCTAAGATCCCACATGCTTTGTGGACAAAACACAAAACAAACACCCATAAAACAGAAACAATATTGTAACAAATTCAATAAAGACTTTAAAAATGGTCCACATTAAAAAAAAAAAAAAAAATCTTAGAAAAAACCCACAATGGAATAATTTTTTCAAAGCACGTAAGGAAAAAAGCTGTCAACCTGGAATTCTATATTCAGCAAAAATACCTCTCAAAACTGAAGGGTAAGTAAAGACTTCTTCAGACCAACAAAAATGCAGTGATTCTGTCCCCAGCATACCCACAACATAAGAAATACTAAAGAAAGTGCTTTAAGTCAAAGGAAATTGATCCCTTATAGAAATCCAATCCACAAAACGGAATGAAAAACTTCCCAACTCATTCTTTGGGACCAGTATTCCACAGATATCAAAACAAAGAATATCATATGGGGGAAAAATTCATACACAAATATCTCTTATGAATATATATATGATATATGCAAAAAAATCCGTAACAAAAAACTAGTGAACAAAAATCCAGCCACCTTTTTTTTTGGAGGGGAGGGGCCATGCCTGGCGGCGTGCGGGATCTTAGTTTCTTATTCTTAGTTCCTCAACCAGGGAATTCCCCCCATACCCCCACACTAAGGGCATTTATCCAAAAATGCCAAGTTACTTTAACGTCTGAAAATTAATTAATACAACACATTACACTGGTGGGGCTTCCCCGGCAGCTCAGATGGTAAAAGAACCCGCCTGCCATGTGGGAGACCCAGGTCTGATCCCTGCTCGGAAAGATCCCCTGGAGAAGGGAATGGCGACCCGCCCCAGTATTCTTGCCTGGAGAACTCCGTGGACAGAGGAGCCTGGCGGGGTACAGTCCATAGGACCGCGAAGCGTGGGACTTGACTGAACGACTAACACTTTCATTTTCGTTACACTGATAAGATAAAGGACAGACACTAAATAACCATCCCAACAAATGCAGAAAAGGCACTGGACAGAATCCAGCACCCTTTCATGGTAAAAACACCCCCAAACAAACTAGAGGGCAACCTCCTCAACCACTGAAGACCCACGGCACCCACACCACCACTTCTACTCCGCAGTATAGTAGAGGTCCTAGATGGTACTACAAAGAAAAAGAAACAAAAGGCATAATAATTGGAAAGGCAAAGTAAAACTGTCTTTATTTTTATGCAGACAGAATACAAACCTACCATGAGAACAGATAAGTAAACTGAGCAAAGTTGCAGGATGCATGATCAGTATACATAAACCAACTGTGTTTTTGCATATGAACAAGTAACTGAAAAAATAATATAAAAATATTTTAAATAACATCAAAACTATCAAATACTTACAAACATACTGAATGAAAAAAGTGATCTTTCACACCAAAAATTACAAAATGTTGCTGAGAAAAATTAAGGAAAATTTAAATAAATGGAGAGATGTACCATTTGCACAGAAGACTCAGTTAATATAATAACTCAATTCTAAAACTGATCTGGACTTCCCGAGCGGCTCAGTGGTGAAGAATTCTCCTGAAATGCAGGAGACTCGGGTTCGATTCCTCAGTCGGGAAGATGCCCTGGAGAAGCGAATGGCATCCCACTCCAGTATTCTTGCCTGGAGAAGCCCATGGACAGAGGAGCCTGGCAGGCTATAGTCCATGGGGTTGCAAAAGAGCTGGACACGACTTAGACTAAACACCACCACCACGGATCTAGAGATTCCATGTGATCCCAACCAAACTCCCAGAAAAAATTCATGTCCAAATTGAAGAGCTTATTCTAAAACTGGCAAGACAATCTCGTAGAGGAATAAAGGTGAAAGTCTTATACGACCTGAGTTCCAAACTGACCGTAAAATCGCAGCCATTAAGACAGCATGGTGTTGGCATAGGATAAAAAATAGACCAATGGAACATAATAGAAAGCCCAGAAATAAACCTGCATACACATGTTCAGTTAATTCATAACAAAGGTTCCAATGCAATTTAATGAAGACAGTCTTTTCAACAAAGGATACTAGAATGATTATCTAATTCATATGGGGGGGAAATGTACCCTTTTCCACTTCACACAAAAAAGACACAAGATGGATCATTCATAAAGGAGATCAGTATTTGCCTGGAGGTGAAGGGGCAAAAAGGGTTGGCAGGAGGGATCCCAAAGGGATGTGAGAAAATTTGGGAAATGATGGATACATTCACCATCTTGACTGTGGTGATGATTTCACAGGTATGTGCATATGTCAAAAGTTATCAAATTTTACACTTTAAACACGTACGGTTTAGGCACTTCCTTGGTGGTCCAGGGGCTAAGACTCTGTGCTCCCAATGCAGGGGGGCTGGGTTCAATCCCTGGTCAGGGAACTAGATCCCATGTGCCACAACTAAAAATTGTGCATGCCACAAGACCCCACTTGCTGCAACTAAGACCTGGCACAGCTAAATAAAATGGACAATTTTTACAAACACGTAGTTTATTCTATGTCATTTGTATCTCAAGATAGCTGTTTAAAAGAAAAAGAGTACTCATAAACTTGAATACAAAAGCTACCACTACAAAGCTTCTATGAAGACAAAAAAGTGGACAGTGTCTTCACAATTCTGATGCAGGCACAAGTTTCTTACAACATATGATAAACATAAAAAGAAAATACTGACAAATTTTTACTTCACCCAAATTAAAATTTTCTCCTCATAAACAGATACCATTAAGAAACAAATAGGCTGAGACTTCCCTGGTGGCCCACTGGTTGAGAATCTGCCTGGCAATGCAGGGGACATGGGCTCCTTCCCTGTGGAGGAGCTAGGATCCCACATGCCACAGGGTAACTAAGCCCACTCACAGCACAACCACTGAGCCCGCACACGCTGGAACCCACAGCGCAACCATCAGAGAGCCCGTGTGCCACAGCTGAGACCTGTCGTGACCAAATAAATAAATTTTTTTCAGAAAAAAAAGAATCGGGCAAATTACAAAATAAGAAAAAACATTAACCCCTCATTTCCTCTCCTCCTCCCACTCCCTCACTGTGTGTGTATCCACATCATAAAAGACTTCAACCAGAATTTTTTTAATTGCTAAAATTGAATAATAAAGACAATCCAACAAAAAGCAGACAGAAGACTGGACACTTAACAAGAGATACACAAATGGTCGAAAAGCACATGAAAAGTCACTCACCATTGTTTTGTTTAATTGTATTTATTTACTTATTTTTGGCTGCGCTGGGTCTTCCTTGCTATGTGGGCTTTTCTCTAGCTGCAGTGAGCAGGGACTCCCCTGGCGTCTCACTGCCGTGGCTTCTCTTGTTGCAGAGCACAGGCCCTATAGAGCACATGGGCTCAGAAGTCGCAGCTCCCGGGCTCCAGAGCACAGGCTCAACAGTCGTAGTGCACAGGCTTAGTTTGTTCCGCAGCATGAGGGATCTTCCCTGATCAGGGATCGAACCTGTGTCTCCTGCACTGGCAGGGAGATTCTTTACCACTGACCCACCAGGGAAGCCCCACCGTTGTTATTAAAACCATAATGAAACACCACTACCACCTGCATTAAAATTAAAAAAAAACTGATAATATCAACTGTTGGTATGGCTGTAGAGAAACTAGAACTCTCATACACTACTGACGGGAGTATAAGATGGTACCAGTTTGGAAAACTCACAGTTTCTAAAAAGATTAGACATAAATCTATTCTATCACCTAGCAATTCCATTCCCACACATTTACCCCAAAGAAATAATACATATCCACAAAAGAATGTACAATAAACTTAGTGACTAGTTACAACAGCCAAAAGGTGAAACCAACCCAAACATCAATAAGAAAACTATTTTCACACAAAGGAATATTATTCAAATGAAAAGCACAACTACAGATAAAGGAATCAAAATATATTTCAAAAATACTGAGCAAAAGCAGACAGACACAGCGATTCCCCTGGCGGCCCAATGGCTAAGACTCCACGCTCCCCACGCGGGCAGCCCGGGCTCCACCCCCGGTCAGGAACCGCAGCACTCGCGCCACAGCTGAGAGGCTGCACCTGAAGACCTTGCACACCTCAACCAAGACCCAGCACGGCCACACAAACCCAGACACACAGAGGACTATATACTGGACTTTCTGGCTCCATGTGTATGCCGCTGAAGGACCTGCAAAATTAGTCTAAAACACAGAAATCAGAATTAGAAATCAGAATCAGGAATTGTTACCTTTCACTTTTGAAGGACGGCTTTAACAACCATGGGAAAGGGAAAGGGGAAGTGAAGTCGCTCAGTCGTGTCCGACTCTTTGCGACCCCGTGGACTGCAGCCCACCAGGCTTCTCCGTCCATGGGTTCTCCAGGCAAGAGTACTGGAGTGGGGTGCCATCGCCTTAACAACTAAAACGGCACAGGAAGACACTGCACTCACTCCCAACATCCTGCCTCTCCCTCTGTGATTCCTGTGCTGATGGCACTCCCCAACTCAACCTGCAGCCTGGGGCCCCTCACAGCCCAGAGTCAGCAGGTACAAGAGACGACTGGAAGGCCAACGTTTTAACCAAGGCTCTGAGTGTCTCCCCTTTACCCCGGCCACATATCGGTCTTATCCAGGTTCCTGGAGGAGGTCCAGGATCTTTGCATGTGCTGCCCCCTTAGTCCAGAACGCTCTTCTTGCCTTTCAGGGTTTAGCTGACATTCAGTTCAGTTCAGTCCAGTCACTCAGTCGTGTCCGACTCTTTGTGACCCCATGAATTGCAGCACGCCAGGCCTCCCTGTCCATCACCAACTCCCCGAGTTCACCCAAATTCTTGTTCCATGGAGTCGGTGATGCCATCCAGCCATCTCATCCTCTGTCGTCCCCTTCTCCTCCTGCCCCCAACCCCTCCCAGCATCAGAGTCTTTTCCAATGAGTCAATTGTTTGCATGAGGTGGCCAAAGTACTGGAGTTCCAGCTTTAGCATCAGTCCTTACAAAGACATTAGAGAAGCCAAAAGGAAAGGTAAGCCAAAAAGGAAGGGACGTGAAGAAGAGGTGAACAGCTGAGAGAACCAGTGACAACTCAGGCCCTGAGAAGCCAAGGGCAGGGCAGGAAGAGGCCACGGGGAGAGGTGCGTGGGTGAAAGTCGCTCAGTGGTGTCCAGCTCTTTGCGACCCCATGGACTGTACAGTCCACAGAACTCTCCAGGCCAGAATACTGGAGGGGGTAGCCTATCCCTTCTCCAGGGGCTCTTCCCCCACCCCAGGGATAGAACCCAGGTCTCCTGCATTGCAGGCGGATTCTCTACCAGCTGAGCCACAAGGGAAGCGGGGAGGTGACAGGTGGATAAAAGAGTAACAGGTTGGAGAAGGCCTTATGGACAAGGCAGGGGGGTACAGGGACAGAACGGGGCCGGGGTAGAGTGACATGCAGGAAGTACGTGGAAGTGACTGGACGAGCTGGTGGTGATAGACCAGGGCATCAGCAGCGAAGTGGGAGCACTGAGTAACAAGTCTGTGGTCGATGCAGGGAGTTAGGCTGTGAAGACACAAAGCGGAAGGGGGGCTGTATGGAGGACCCCACAGTGATGGTGTGAGGACATTCACGGGGCCTGAAAAGTGCATAAGGGAAGGCGACAGGTGTGAAGGAGAGGTGATGGAGGGAGACACGGGGCAGTGAAAGGGCACTAAGAGAAGTCGCTCCGTCGTGTCCGACTCTTTGCCACCCGTGGACTGTAGCCCGTCCACGGGGTTCTCCAGGCAGGAGTACCAGAGTGGGTTGCCATGAAGGTGTAAGGAGATGACAGATGGACATAGGCGGCTGGAGAAACAGGAGCCCTAACGGTGACGGGAAGGGCACAGCGCGGGAAGAGGAGGCAGTGATGGGGACGGGGCCAGATGACAGAGGGCTCCGGCGAGGGGAGCGCCAGGCGGCGGGCACCGAGCGGGACACGGGCAGTCCCGGGAGCACTGCCGGGCACCTCGCCGGCGAGCGCGGCGCTGACTGTGGGGGCCCTGGCAGCACGGGGGGAGGGGGGACACAAACGCGAAACTTACTGACGAGGAGGACGGTCTCTGGGGGGTCGCTGACGGGGGCTCCGACTGGGAGGGCGCCGCAGGTGCGGGGTGGCCGCCGCCTCGAGGGGCGCTGGTGGGGCGGACATTAGGGAGCGAAGACTACTGCCCTGGGGGCCCTAAGAAAGCGGAGGGGTGGTCCCCGGCGGGAGGTCACCGGCGGCGGGCGCGGACAGAATGTCAGCCCGCGGGGCACACGTGGAGAGGACGCGGACGGGGCAGGGCTGGCCTGGGGGACGCTGACTGGGGGCGCCGGCAAGGTGAGCCTCCCGGCGGCAGCTGACATGGGCACACGGAGGCGCGGGCCCCGCCGGCTCCGCAGGCCAGCACCGCCGGCCCTCAGCCGCGGCCGCACTCACCTGCCCCGCGGGCCGGGCGTCGCGGCGGCTCCTCGCAGGCCCGGGTGGAGGCCAGGGACCGGGCGGAGGCGAAGCCCGGGCGGCCCGAGGTAGGCCGCGCGCACATGGGCCCGGCCGGGCTAGGCGCCCACAGACCCTGCGCCCACAGATCCGGCGCGGCCTGCCGGCGCCTCAGAACCGGCTCAGGCCCCGGGCCGCGCTCCGCTCGCTCCAAAATGGCGGCGGCGGCGGTCGGCCGCGCGCACGCCGGGGGCGGGGCCTCGCGCCTGGGTGGGGCGGGGCCTCCGTGTGGGTGGGGCTGTTGTGGGCGGGGCCGCGCGCGGTGGGCGTGACCGCGGGGGTCGGAAGGGCCTCAAGAGGTAGGGGCGGGCGTGGCTTCCTCCTCCTCTAGTCCCTCCATGTAAACATCTCTTCCTCTGTCGTCGCCTTTCTCCTCCTGCCTTCAATCTTTCCCAGCATCAGGGTCTTTCCAATGAGTAGGTTCTTCTGAGTTCTTCAGGTGGCCAAAGTATTGGAGTTTCAGCTTCAGCATCAGTCCTTCCAATGAACATTCAGGTCTGATTTCCCTTAGGATGGACTGGTTGGATCTCCTTGCAGTCCAAGGGGCTCTCAAGAGTCTTCTCCAGCACCACAGTTCAAAAGCATCAATTCTTTGGCCCTCAGCCTTCTTTATAGTCCAACTCTCACACCCATACATGACTACTGGAAAAACCATAGCTTCGACTAGACAGGCCTTTGTCAGTAAAGTGATTTCTCTGTTTTTTAATATGTTGTCTAGGTTTGTCATAGCTTTCCTTCGAAGGAGCAAGTTTCTTTTCACTTCAAAATGGATCTGATCCCTGGCTATGCCGAGCCTTGTCAGCAGAGGGTGCTGGAGAGGTTGCCAGAGAAGGTTTGCTACAGGGCCGCTCCGCTGGCGTCAAGCGCTGCTTCCCCGGGCTCCCACATTTGCCTAGACAGCTCCTCCCGAACATCTTTCCCAGGTAGACCGCAGGGTGGATTTCTGGCAAGTTCTGTAGGGTGATCGTTCATGAAATGGGGGTTAAAAGCATCAATCTTACAACCGAGAATAGATTACAAGCCCTGAAAACGAAGACCCCACCCCACCCCCCACCTCTGAGGCTGGAGGGGCACTAGGCAGAGTTTCAGAATAGGGGCCAGTGCTTGCGACGCTCGGGCTGGTTGTCCTGCTGTGATAGCCGGCAACCCTCAGCCTGATCATGATGCTCTTCTGGGGTCAGCTAGGACCCCTCTCCTCTCCCACCCACCCTGAGTTCCAGTCCCTCCACTTCTAACTGGAGCCCCTCTCCCCGAAGCCCTAGTCTTAGAACAGTCTCTCCCACCAAACTCACAGCAGCAACCTCCCCACGGGCTCCCTGCTGCTACCCTGCCATACTTGCTGGAGGCCAGCTTGTCATAGTCAGCAGAGCACCCAGTGGAAACAAGTCCAACTGCATCCCTCCCCCAGGGGCTCCCGTCTCACACAGCGTGAAAGCCAGTCCCTGCTGCCACCCACAGGTCCTACACAGTCGGGTCTCATTTGTGCTCTGCTCCTTGTTCATTTAGCTCCAAATCATGACACCCTCCTGCCACAGGCCATCCTCTGTGCAGCCTGTCACACCCTCCAACTGTCCCCGTGCTAACTGACCTCCCACATCTTACTCCATCGTCCCCTTCTCTCTGAGGACTTCCCTGGCCTCCCTACTTAAAATCTCAAACCTCCATACACACACGCACGTGTACACACACACATGCACGCAGGCACACTCACAGCCCCTTTCCCTGCTTGGTTTTTCCTCCTTGTATCAGTAGTCAGGGTTCAATAAGGAGACAGAGACCACACAGTGACTTCAGAGAAAGTTTGATATAAACACTACTGATAGTGAGATTAATTATAAAGAATGCTGTATTCAAGAAAGGACAGAACATTCCCTGCTCAGTGCTCCCAGGACCCAGCTCCATTATTGCAGAGCAGCAGAGAAAACTGGATCTGGATTTGAGGCAGTAAGTGGAAAGTGGACTGACTTCTGGAAAGTCAGCTTCTGCATGCAGCCTTTCAAACATACCTGAACTTCCTATCAACAAGAAACAATGCTATATTTTCACCTGACGAGGGACACCTACTCTTACTGTGAGTGAAGAAGCCTCACTTTCCCCTGAGGGAGAGCATCTGTGCAGTCCCAGCAGCCCCCGCATCATCACTGGCTCATTCATCACTCCTCAGATGGTCACTGCCGCACTGAGTATTCTCTTATGCTGTCAAAACTCGATAGTAATGTTAACTTTGGACAACTTGTGTATTTTTTAACTAAATTTATTATTCAGTGTATGTATTCAGTTCAGTTCAGTCTCTCAGCTGCGTCCAACTCTTTGTGACCCCATGCACTGCAGCACGCCAGGCCTCCCTGTCCATCACCAACTCCCGGAGCTCGCTCAAACTCATGTCCATCGAGTCAGTGATGGCATCCAACCATCTCATCCTCTGTCATCCCCTTCTCCTCCTGCCCCCAATTCCTCCCAGCATCAGGGTCTTTTCTAATGAGTCAGTTCTTCACATCAGGTGGCCAAAGTATTAGAGCTTCACCTTCAGCATCAGTCCTTCCAATGAATACTCAGGACTAATTTTCCTTTAGAATTCACTGGTTTGATCTTGCAATGCAAGGAACTCTCATGAGTCTTCTCTAACACCACAATTCAAAACCATCAACTCTTCGGCACTCAGCCTTCTTTGTGGTCCAACTCTCACATCCATACATGACTACTGGAAAAAACATGGCTTTGACTAGATGGACCTTTCTTGGCAAAGTAATGTCTCTGCTTTTTAATATGCTGTCTAGGTTTGTCATAGCTTTTCTTCCAAGGAGCGTCTTTTAATTTCATGGCTGCAATCACCATCTGCAGTGATTTTGGAGCCCAGAAAAATAAAGTCTGACACTGTTTCAGTTGTTTCCCCATCTATTTGCCATGAAGTGATGGGACCAGATGCCATGATCTTCGGGGGTTTTTTTTATTTTTTTATTTTTTTGATCTTTGTTTCTGAATGTTGAGCTTTAAGCCAACTTTTTCACTCTTCTCTTTCACTTTCATCAAGAGGCTCTTTAGTTCTTCACTTTCTCCCATAAGGGTGGTGTCATCTGCATATCCAAGGTTATTGATATTTCTCCCAGGAATTTTCATTCCAGCTTGTGCTTCATCCAGCCCAGCATTTCGCATGATGTACTCTGCATAATACTTTGGCCACCTCATGTGAAGAGTTGACTCATTGGAAAAGACCCTGATGCTGGGAGGGATTGGGGGCAGGAGGAGAAGGGGACGACAGAGGATGAGATGGCTGGATGGCATCACTGACTCAATGGACATGAGTTTGAGTGAACTCCGGGAGTTGGTGATGGACAGGGAGGCCTGGCGTGCTGCGATTCATGGGGTCGCAAAGAGTCGGACACGACTGAGCGACTGAACTGAACTGAAATGTTGTTCCATGTCTGGTTCTAACCGTTGCTTCTTGCCCTGAATACAGATTTCTCAGGAGGCAGGCAAGGTGGTCTGGTATTCCCATCTCTTGAAGAATTTTCCACAGATTGTTGTGATACACACAGTAAAGGCTTTAGCATAGTCAGTGAAGCAGATGTTTTTCTGGAATTCTCTTGCTTTTTCTATGATCAAATGGATGTTGGCAATTTGATCTCTGGTTCCTCTGCCTTTTCTAAATCCAGCTTGAACATCTGGAAGCTCTTGGTTCACATACTGTTGAAGCCTAACTTGAAGAATTTTGAGTATTACTTTGCTAGTGTGTGAGATGAGTACAATTGTATCGTACTTTGAACATTCTTTGGCATTGCCTTTCTTTAGGACTGGAATGAAAACTGACCTTCTCCAGTCCTGCAGCCACTGCTAAGTTTTCCAAATCTGCTGGCATATTGAGTGAAGCACTTTCATAGCATCATCTTTCAGGATTTGAAATAGCTCAGCTGGAATTCCATCACCTCCACTAGCTTTGTTCACAGTGATGCTTCCTAAGGCCCACTTGACTTTGCACTCCAGGATGTCTGGCTCTAGGTGAGTGATCACAGCATTGTGGTTATCTAGGTCATTAAGATTTTTTTGTGTAGTTCTTCTGTGTATTTTTGCCACCTCTTCTTTATAACTTCTGCTTTTGTTAGGTGCATACCATTTCTGTCATTTATTGTGCCCATCTTTGCAAGAAATGTTCCCTTAGTGTCTCTAATTTTCTTGAAGAGATCTGTAGTCTTTTCCATGCTTTTGTTTTTCTTATTTCTTTGCATTGATCACCTAGGAAGGCTTTAGTACCTCTCCTTGCTATTCTTTGGAACTCTGCATTCAGATGGATGTATCTTTCCTTTTCTCCTGTGCCTTTCGCTTTCCTTCTTTTCTCAGCTATTTGTAAGGCCCTCCTCAGACAACCATGTTGCCTTTTTGCAAACTGTGTATGTAATATTTCAAGTCATTTAACATTTCTAATTGAAGGATAGTTGATTTACAATGTTGTGTTAGTTTCTGCTGTGCAGCGAAGCAAATCAGTTACAGATACACACTCACCCATTCTTTTTTAGATTTCCTTCCCGTTTCGGTCACCGCAGACCACTGAGTAAAGTTCCCTATGCTGCTCAGAAGGTTCTCGTTAGTCATCTACAGTATCATTACTGTGTGTATGTCAATTCCAACATTGTATATTTCTTAAAAATGGAAAACAGAGAAAAGACAATAGTTAGTTTATATATTATATATGCAAAGAGAAAACATGCCAAGCTACTACAGTCCTTGTTTCTGAAAGTGGTCGCAAGATGTAGTTGATAGTTATGGCTTTTCCATAGAACGTTCTTCCCATAGTGTACACAGAGCACCTAGTCCAAAGCCAGGCTGAATCCAGAATTTCTGGACAGAAGGACCAAATAAAATAAACTCTATCACTATAAACACCAAAAGCAAAAGTATTCACCAATCAATTAGGAAAAGTAAAACTGTGATATGAAATAAACGTGCCTCTGGAGCACAGTCAGAGCAGGAAGAGCCATGGCCTGTCCTGCTCTCCTCAAGAGACCAGCGGCGTGGCAGCTCACACACGGGGGTAACGGGAACTGATGCCTGCGCGCTCAGTCACTCAGTCCTGTCTGACGCTCTGTGTGACCCCCTGGACTGCAGCCCACCAGGCTCCTCTGTCCATGGGGTTATCCCAGCAAGAATACTGGAGTGGGCTGCCATTTCCTCCTCCAGGGGAATCTTCCCGACCCAGGGATTGAACCTGAGTCTCCTGCATTGACAGGCAGAATCTTTACCACTGAGACACCTGGGACTCCCCAGATCAGAAAACTGCTCCTCCATAAACCGAACAGGATCAACACAGAGACACCCACACCTGTATACACCATAACCAAATGCCTGGATGTCAAAGACAAAGAAATCCATGAAAACCGCAAGAGGAAAATGACCCCCATCCCACCCATGGGAAGGAGGACACGGTTAAATATTTGACTTCTCACAAGAGACGATGGAGGCCACAGGCAGTGAAATGGCGTGGGCAAAGTGTTGAAAGAAAAACGAAACAAAAAAGAAAAATGTGCAAAGGAAAGACAAAACCTGCCAATGAATAAATTTTATACTCAGCAATACTATCCTTCAAAAATGAAGGCTGGAGAGAAAAATGAAAATGAGATAAAGATAGTCCCAGTAAACAAAACAGGAAATTTATTGGGAAGAGATTTCCCTTATCAGAAACACTAAAGAGAGTTCATCAAACTGAAAGAAAATGAAAAGAAAAAGAAAGTTCTTCAGGCTGCTCTCTCAAATCAATAGGAGTGAAGAAAAAAAATTTAAGACAGAAAAAAAAAACCAGGAGTGAAGAACCAAATTCAACAACTTATAAAAAGACTTATCTACCAAGATCAGTGGGGTTTATTCCAAGAATGCAAAGTTGGTTTAGCATCCAAAATTCAATTAATGTAATACACTATATTAATAGAAAAGAGGGTAAAACCCACAAGATTGCCACAATAGCTGCTGAAAAGGCATTTTACTAAATTTAACACACATTCAAGATAAATACTCTCAAAAAACTAGGACCAGATGGGAGATTTATCAACTTCATTAAAGGAAAATATCTATAGCTAACATCAAACTTAATGGTGAAAGATGTTATGCTTTTTAAAGACTGGAAACAAGCCAAGGATGTCTGCACTCACCACCTCAGTTCTACACTGTAGGATTCTGCATGCAAGCAGCTTGGAAGTCACCAATCTCTGCTGAGAAGTAAAGGGCTAAACAAACTGAAAAATTAGCGACTCTTCTTGGGTCTGTAAGAGAAGAGAGAACACAGCAAACCACTCTTCCCAAGGTAGGAGAGACAGGCAGGTGAATACAAGTCGTCACAGTCTGCAAACATTCAGGAGAGAAACTGACTTGAGACTCTGTGTGAGGAAGTGGGACCGAACTGTAATTAATAAATTTCTGGAGGCTCACCATAGACAAGTCTGAGAGTTAAAAACACCACGGGGACTCAGTCCTAAGGGAGTCCATACAGTGCTGTGAGATTTACTCCTGGAACATGACCAGGTTCCCAAGTAAATATCGCAGCAAAGTCCCCTCAAGCTTTCTGCCGAGGGAGGGAAGGAACCATTCCCAACGTCCTGAGCACTCTGTTTTTCCTAACAAGGCTGCCTTCAAGGAAATCTTGTTAGCCAGAGCCTGACCTGCTGGGGTGTTATCAGAGCCTAACTGACCTGGGAAAGGGAAATGTCCAGCTCCAGCCTCCCCTGGACATCCTGCCCCAACCAAGGGGAGATATAAAACGGAGAAACACTTGTGAAGTTCCCATCCAGAGGCACAGACTCAGTAAGAGACTGGGGCCTCATCCCAAGATGGATTGAGGCCTGGGCTCTGGTCCCAGGAAAGAAGGCTTCCCTTCCCCCACCCCTCACCTGATATTACTAAGGCTTGTTTTTAGCAGGTCCTTCCACCCAGTACATCATGTCTGGCTGTCACAAAATAATTACAAGGCAGATCACACAATTAAATGGCAAAAGACACAATCTGAAGAGACAAAGCACAGTTCAGAACCAGACATGGCAGAGAGATTGGAATTATCAGACTAGCCAGGATTTTTTACAGGAAAAGGATACAAGGTAAAATCAACAAAGGGAAAAGGCTCCTGGGGCCAAGCCTGGGGAAGACCACGTGCCAGCTGCCAGGGTCCTCCTGGAGTTACACTGGAGAAGCTTAATTGTCCCAGGGAGTCATGACAAAGGGTGTGAAGCGTTGCCAACCAGGGAAGTTCATTAGAAACTCAGCAGCCATGGTCCTGGCAGGAGCTTATATTTGTTTGCTAAGGCTGCTGTAACAGATACAAACCTGGAGAGCTGAACAACAGAAATCCGTTCTCTCACAGTGTAGGAGGCCAGGAGTCTGAAATCAAGGTGTCAGCAGGCTGGGTTCCTTCGGAGGCTCTGAGGGACCATTTCACACATCTGCTAACTTCCGGTTGCTGCCAGCAATCCATGTGGGTTTCACACTCCAGCCCCATCTCTGTCTCTCTACAGGTTTATTTGCGACTGCCCGGGTCTTCATTGCTGCATGTGGGCTTTCTCCAGTTGCGGTGAGCAGGGGCTCCTCTTCCTGGTGGTCCGGGGTTGAGAATCTTGCTGTGCTCCACAACAGCAGAGCTGCCCCCACTTGCCGCAAGGAGAGAGAGAGCCTGTGCACAGCAACAAACACCCAGGGCAGCCAAAAAACAATGGAAACGAATTTAAATTTTAAAAAAGTAATAAAAAGGCTGACCACATCAAATGTGGCAAGGATGTGGAAAAACTGGAACCTTCGTACATTGCTAGTGGTAACATCAACCAGTAAAGCCTCTTTGGAAAATAGTTTGACAGTTTCTTATACACTGAACATACAGCCCAGAAAAGGGGGAGAAGGAGGAGCTGTGATAATATAACTGGAGTCCACTGGGGGAGCTTGGAGGCTTCCCAAAGGTTGGGCTGTGACAGTGTTTGATTGGCTTGGATGTCCTTGGGTGGACGGAAGTTTTCTGCTTCCTGTTAGAGAAAAAGTAGAGACACCTGTCTTCCTGTTTCTGATAACTGACAGTGAACCATGAGCATGGGAATGCTCCCAACCGGAGCGTTCTGGCTATCCTGGCTCCAACTTCAACTGAAATTTCTTTAAATAACTCCACTGAGAGTGGATTATGAAAATGTCATGCATCCAGACAATGAACTACTAGTCATATGAGGGAACAAATTACTGATATTCACAACAACATGAATGAACTTCAAAAATACTATGCTAAGTTATGACCAACCTAGACAGCATATTAAAAAGCAGAGACATTACTTTGCCAACAAAGGTCCATCTACTCAAGGCTATGGTTTTTCCAGTAGTCATGTATGGATGTGAGAGTTGGACTATAAAGAAAGCTGAGTGCAGAAGAATTGATGCTGTCAAACTGTGGTGTTGGAGAAGAGTCTTGAGAGTCCCTTGGACTGCAAGGAGATCCAGCCAGTCCATCCTAAGGGAGATCAGTCCTGGATGTTCATTGGAAGGACTGATGTTGAAGCTGAAACTCCAATACTTTGGCCACCTGATGTGAAGAGCTGACTCGTTTGAAAAGACCCTGGCACTGGGAAAGATTGAAGGCAGGAGGAGAAGGGGACGACAGAGGATGAGATGGTTGGATGGCATAATCAACTCAATGGACATGAGTTTGGGTAAATTCCAGGAGTTGGTAATGGACAGGGAGGCCTGGTGTGCTGCGGTCCATGGGGTTGCCAAGAGTCAGACACGACTGAGCAACTGAACTGAACTGAGGTGCAAGAAACCAAACAGAAAGACTGCATATTGTATGTAGTAGTTTACTGCGTGCCTGTTAAGTCACTTCAGTCCTGTCTGACTCTTTGCGACCTTATGGACTGTAGCCCACCAGGTTCCTCTGTCCATGGGATTCTTCAGGCAAGAATACAGAGGTGGGCTGCCATGCCCTTCTCCAGGGGATCTTCCTGAGCCAGGGATCAAACCCAAGTCTCTTATGTCTCCTGCACTGGCAACTGGGTTTTTTTGTTTACCACTAGCATCAGCTGGGAAGCTATAGGGCTGTGCAACAAATTATGACAAATTTAGTGGCCTAAAACAATGTACACTTACAGTTCTGGAAGTCAGAAATCTGAATTGCATCTTATGGGGCTTAAATCAAGGTGTCAGCAGAACTGCATTCCTTCTGGAGGCTCGAGGGGAGAATCATTCCCTTGCCTGGTCCTAGCTTCTGGAGGCTGCCTGCTTTCCTCGGTTCATGGTCCCTTCCTCCATCTTCAAAGCCAGCAGTGTGGCAACTACCAGTTTCTGATTCCATTTTCTGACTCATTTTGGCCCATGGATTCTAGGCAGAAGTGTTATATCACGTGTTGTTGTTGTTGTCTAGTCTCTAAGCTGTGTCCAAGTCTTTTGCAACCCCATTGACTCGAGCCTGCCATGGCTCCTCTATCCACAGGATTTCCCAGGCGAGAATGCCGGAGTGGGTTGTCATTTCCTTCTCCAGGGGATCTTCCTGATCACTTGTAGGCCAAGGCAATTAATAGCTAGCAGGTCTCCACTAATCTCTTTTCCACTGCCAGTGCCATAAAAGGCCATGAGTTCCAGAGGTAAGTCAAGAAGAGACACCTGATTCTCCCATCGGTCTATGGACAGTGAAAAATCTACTGAAGACTTGGGAGCTGTTACTCCGACCTAGTCTATCCTAGGCTAAGTGCGGAGCTTTCCTTAAAAAAAAAAAAAAATATATATATATATATATATAGAGAGAGAGAGAGAGAGAGAGAGAGAGAGAGAGAGAGCGAGCGAGCGCGCGCGCGCGCGCGAGCGCGAGCGTGTCAGTTACATTATTGTCTCAGCTCCAAAGTCGTCCTTCCATGATCCTGTGTGTGATGGGGGTGGGGGGTATGAGACTCTGAGGCCACATTTTGAGGGGCAAGGGCTGATGATGCCGTAGAAGAAGAGGGGGCTTGCCATCTGCCCCCAGCCACACTTCCCCACCGCAGCCGAAAATAAAACGGCACTGCTGGCTGGAGTTACGCGTTATACACAGAGTTCGGTTTGGACAGACGGATCTGAGACAGTATGCAAAGGCTGTCCAACAGGGGCCCAGAAATGTTTGGAAAAGCGCTGGACCCAAGAGGCGAGGAGGGCACTTGCGGGGGTCTCCCAGCACCGGTATCCGGGCTAAAGAAACCAAAAGTGCCCCAGAGGTCACACACGGACCCTCTGCAAATCCGCACACCAGGAGGCGACCACGGGGACAAAACTCGAGGGAGACCAGGACAGCCGGTAGAGTGGGAGGTCAGAAACGACGAAACCGTGCCGGGCAGGGCGCTCGCCCGACTCAACCAGGCGGGGACACGCCGCGCCCCCCGGGGCCGCGCCCCGGCCCTGGCTCGGCTTCCCCGATCACTCCTCCCACCGGAAGTCCCTCCTCCAGGCTCGGGCCGCTCTGGCCCGCGCAGGAGCGTCTCGCTTGTGGTCTCGGAGCCTCTCCGCCGCACGGCGCTCCTCCAGTCGCCAGGGGTGCGCGAGATCGCTCCTGGGCCGCTCTGGCCCGCCATGGCCTCTCGACTGCTCTGCCGCGCGGTGCTGTCGCGCCGGGGTTGCTGCCGCCGCTCGGTTCCCTCGGCAACGCCTCGGGCCGTTTCCCGGGCAACGCTGGGCGGTGCCGGTAGCCGCGGCTATGGACCAGGGGGCAGGGGCCGGCGCCGGGCCGCAGGGGGCTCGCGGCCGCCTCGGCGCGCCGTCGTCCGGGATGCGGGCCCCGGGGACGCCCTGGGCACGCTTCTCGGCCTGGCTGGAGTGCGTGTGCGTGGTCACCTTCGACCTGGAGCTGGGCCAGGCGCTGGAGGTGAGGGGGCCGCGGGCCGGGGCCGGGGCGGCCGCGGAGGGCGGGTCCTGCGCTGTCGCTGGAGGCGGATGCGGCTCAGGCGTTGCCGAGGGGCCTGGGAATCCCACTGCCCGTGAGATATCCTCCGGTTCTTCCCCCTCTGGAACCCTGCGCTGGTCCCCTCCTGAAACACGCCCCCCAAGCAGAGGGGAAAATGTGAAGTTGCCAAGACCTCCCATCGGGATGGAGGAGAGGGGAGCCCTGCACTTCTGATCCCCAAAGTGGCACACTTGATCCCTCCCCAGGAAAAGCCTGTCTCTCCCCGCTCCCCCCGCCCCCGCCTTTCCCACACTATGACACCTTCTCCCCTCAGTTACTCCGGCCAGAATCCCAGGGGTCACCCTTGACTCCTCCCCTCCCTCCATCCCACATCCCGGGAGGATGCAAGGCTGACAGCTCCACCTGCGGAAGGCTCCAGATTCGTCAACCCCAAGTCCAATATCTGTGGTCTCTTGCTTAAACCTCTGGCCTCCTCCTTGTTCACTTAGAACCTGATCCAGACCCCTGGTGGGTCACATCCAGCCCCGGGAGTCATCTTTCTGTGCGCTGACTGCAGCCAGCCCACCCAGCCCAGGGCATTCTCCCTGCCTTCCAGACTCTTTCCCACCCCCACCCACATGGATGTAGATGACAACGTGACAGACTCGGGGAGGAAGGCCTTCTGTAGTTGAGCAGGCCTGGCAGGATGGTCTTCCCTGTGCCCTGAAGGCCATGACACAGACCGTGGAGCTGACCAGGGCAGGGGAGGCTTAGGACGTAGGCTTCAGCACACTGTCTGAGGCAGCTTTCTGAGAACCCAGGTGGTGCATCCCGTGGCTGCAGTTGGCTGAGGTGAGCCTGGTCAGCTGTCATGGGAAAGCCAGCATCAGGGTGAAGGGCTGTTTTCCAAGGCCTTGCTGAACTCCACGAGGCTGTGGGAAGCTCAAGTCCTAACGGGCAGAGGGCTGACACCACCCAGCTCGCTGTGGGGACCCCACTCACCGCACCTGTCCCCTGATGGCGCACCAGGCTAACTTGATGCAGGAACCTGAGAGCAGAGAGGTCAGGTGATTTGCCCAGCATCTCAGAGTCCATATTCCTGCTGGTGCCCAAATTGTTTCCGATAAAATCACAAGGGAAGGGAGTCTACTGTTTCCTTAAGGCATTCTCATGTGTGATTTTCTAGAACTTAACCATTCAAGCAAGAACAGTTAAAGGCTCCATGTGCTGGGCTTCCGAGCTTTGCTGGGGCTGTATAACTTCCGGGGTGTTGGGGGGCCGGCGCGTCTGTGCAGGGATCAGGTAGGGCAGCCCCCCGGTGCTCACTGGTTTGAGTCTTGTCTTTCTTCTCCCCCCTGGAGATTGTGGGGAGGATCAGGGGTCATTTCAGCTGAATCCACAATCACTCATGGAGCACCTGCCCTGCCCTTGCTTGTTTATCCTGGGCTTGGCCTGGCTGAGCACCACAGAGGCTCTGGCACTGTGCTTGGCACTGGGGAAGGATGGAAGACCCAGGAACTGCCCTCCGGGCACTCGTGCGTCATGGAGACTTCCATGGGCAGACGCAGCTCAGAGGAAGGAACAGCACTTGGCCAGATCTTGGAGGATGAGAAGGAGGCATCCAGACCTGGGAGGGGGGCTGTTTCAAGTAACCCCTCCCCCCAGAAGCCAGCAAAAGCAAAGGCAAGGAGCCAGCCATTCAGTCACTCAATAAATCCAGTATCAAGCGACTGCCACCAGCCAGGCTCCATGGTCTTGGTGCTGGACATGAGGACACAGAGCTGGGTGCGATGCTGGGGCCTGCCCACCGGCAGTTCATGTCCTGTGCTAGAGACACAGAGAGTCAGGGGTTCAGGCCCCGCCCCCCCGAGAGCATGCGGGATGTCTGTGGTGTCCCACCCACGTGGGTGCTCTGGAGCCTGCAGGCAGGCAGGGGTCAGACATGTGGGGAGGGCGGGCAGGGCTGTGCTCCCAGCCGAGCAGAGGGCCCAGCTCCGCTGCCTCAGGCCTTGGCAGCGCTCCTCTCTGCAGCCCCGCCAAGCACAAAGCCGGTGCAGTGAACCACAGCCGAGAGCCCAGAGGGTCCTGGCTCCAGCGGGTATCAACGTCCCCTCAGCTGGCCACAGCTCCCGCATTGCAGTCTCATGACTCTTTCAGTCTCTGAAACTACCGAAGGCCCAAGGGGCTTTTTATGTGGGTCGCATCTATCAACCTTCTCTACACTAAAAGTTAAAACTGAAAAATTAAAAATGCATATTAATCCATTTTGAATCAAGATACCATTTATATTAATATAGCTATTAATATTTCCACCAAAACAACCGTATTTTCAGAAGCAAGTTTAGTGAGGAGAATGGCATTATCTGATACTTTTACATCCTTTTAATGTCCGGCCAAATGGAAGGCAGCTTGAGAGAGCCCCGCGTCATGAAGACCCCCCACGTCAGCTTCAGTCAGTGCCCCTGACGTCCTGCATCACAGCCTCGGGAAGCGATGCTGCACGTGTGAGAAGGAGAGACTGGAAAAGGCAGCCTCGGCTCAGGGAGCCTAGGGCACCCACACCGCACATAGAGAAGCGCTTTCCTAGAGGTACCTCCTCCAGCAAGGCGAGGCTCCGAGGCCCCCACGTCTGTCTTCCTCAGGACGCCCGGGTTACAGCAGCGCCGCCCTGAGCCCTGAGGCTCGGGTGGAAAGGATGAGACCCCGTGGCTCCAGGGGCCAAGGCTCACCATTGCAGGCTCTGCGCCCTCTGCCCATCTCTGTGGGTCTGCCCCGCTTGTCCCCTCGCTCAGGCGTGGCCTTCCCTCTGGCCTGTGCTCCCAGCTCCTAAACTCTGAACGCGGAGCCCTTGGCAGGGCTGCAAGCCTGCTCAGACGCTGCAAGCCTCCTGTGCCTGCGGACCAGATTCAGACCCCTGACCTCAGCACTGAGAGCCTGGTGTGCCCTGCCCTGGCCGCCAGGCACCCGCCTTTCCTCTGCCCTTCTCAACAGACACGCAGAGGCCTGGCCCGCGTGGCCCTGTGGCTCCTGCCTCTCTGGGTGCTGTCTCCAGGCACCTCTGTGGGCCCGCCCCACAGACAAACTGTTTGGCCAGCTCCCCTCCTACCTCTTCCCAGGAGGTTCGGTGGTAAAGAATCTGCCTGCCAAGCAGGAGACGCAGGTTCGATCCCTGGGTTGGGAAGAGCCCGTGAAGGAGGAAATGGCAACCCACTCCAGTGTTCTTGCCTGGGAAATCCCATGGACAGAGGAGCCTGGCGGGCTGTAGTCCGAGGGGTCGCAGAGAGTCACGCGACTTAGGGACTAAAGCAGCAGCAGCAGCAGCCTCCCTCCTCTTGGCTCTTCCTTCTTGCTGCCGCCTTAGCTGACATCTTGTGATTTCTACGTGACCCACCCGTTCCACTGTCCTTTAGAGACATGTTTTCACACTCTCCATAAATATAGGCCCCTCAGAGTTGTTGGGGGTTCAGTTCCAGGCCACTGTAGTAAAGCCAGTCACACAGATTTCCTGGCTTCCCAGCACATAAAAAAGTTATGGCTACACAGCTTTCCTGGTGGCTCAGACAGTAAAGAATCCGCCTGCGATGCAGGGGACCCGGGTTCAGCCCCTGGGTTGGGAAGATCCCCTGGAGAAGGGAATGGCCATCCAGCCCAGTATTCTTGCCTGGAGAATTCCATGAACAGAGGAGCCTGGTGGGCTACAGTCCATGGGGTCGCAAAGAGTCCGACACGACTGAGCGACTAACGCTGCTACTACTACCCTAGACTCGGGTGTAACGAGCAAGAAATCGCACCGTATCTAAAAACGATGTATGTACCTTTATTTCAAAGTGCTTCCCTGCTAAAAAACGCTATCGTTTGAGCCTTCAGTAAGTCATCTTTTTGCAACAGTAGTATCAAATACATAGATCACAGGTCACTGAAATACATAGAGTGGTGAAAAAGTTTCAGATATTGTGGAAGTTACGAGGATACGACGCAGAAGTGTGACGTGAGAAAATGGCACCCGTAGAATTGCTAAGCCCTTAATTTGTGAAATAGTCACGACGTCCAGAAGCACAATAAAGCAAAGTGTAATAAAACGAGACACACCTGCGGCGCGGTATCTGGTGAGGGTCTGCTGCCTGCCAGGGGTCCAAGGCAGAAGTGCCTGGGACACAGTCCCGGGCCTCGGGACACTTGGTGGCCGCAGAGGAGACTGTAGGCCCAGAGCAGACAGAGGCAGGAGCTACACGATTGCGCCAGCGGGAGTCCCAGGGCCCAGCACTCAGCATCTGGGGTTCAGGGCACAGCCCAGAAGAAGCCTAGTTTCAGCCAAAGCCCACGTGCTCCTCTGCCTGGGAGTTTGGCACAGAGTGAGAAGGGGGCCACGCACACCAGCCCCCTCAGCTCCTGGTCCACTGCAGGCAGCCACTGGAACCAGCCTGCTACTCTGAGCACAGGCCAGGGCAGCGGCGCCGCCCAAGGAACAGCAGCGCTCTGGGGGCTGCCTGCTGTTTTTTGCTTCCCGCAAGAAGATCCATTCAGACCCGCTGCCTGAGCACAGGGCTGCTGGCCGGACAGGCAAGCCTCAACCTGCTTGGCTCCCCTCGAGCATGCCCTGTCTCCTAGATACAGCCTGGCCAGCTGGTCGTGCTCCCTGGACACTTCTGGGGCTTGGGTACCCCACAGGTCATGCTCCAAACCGGGAGCAGCCCGGAAGCTCCCGGACCCCTCACTAGTGGGGGTTGGAGTGAAGATGCTCAGAGGCAAGGGTGTCAGCGTCAGGCACCACCTAGTGAAGCCGGGACGAGGAGGCTGGTTGCCCGCGCGAGCAAGCGGGGAGGGAAGGGTACGGCCAAGCCCCTCTGGGTGGGCAGGGCAGGCACGGAGGCCAGCAGGGCCTGCCCCCCTCCAAGTGAGGGGGCGTCTCGGGGACAGGCAGTTGGTCCATGGAGACAGAGAGGCCAGTCTGAGCAAGCGGCCATGAGGGTGAGAATGTGGGCAGGGAGTCAAGCTCGGTCAGGGTGTGCCAGCCAAGAAACGGGAAGGACGGGGCCGGGGGTGGCCCCATGTTGCAGGGGCCAGGACGCTGGGGTGGGTGTGGAGCCCAGGAGAGGGGGAGGGTCAGCAGGGAGTCAGAGGAGGCGGAGGGGGTGCAGCCCAGCACCAAGCCGGCCCAGCCCCGTGCCACCAAGTGGTCTGTGTCCCCCACAGCTGGTGTACCCCAGCGACTTCCAGCTCACGGACAAGGAGGTGGGTGCCAGCCCTCTCGGGAGCAGACCTTGCCTGGAGAGCAGACCCTCACGGGGTTTCTGTGTTTCAGAAAAGCAGCATCTGCTACCTGTCCTTTCCCGACTCCCACTCAGGTAGGCCACCCCACCACCTCTCCCTGCCTTGCCCTGAGCATCGCTCTGGGACCGGCTCGGCCCGCGCTGCACCACCTGGAGCTCCGGCCCCGCTTCCTCTGGGGAGATATTCTGAGTCCTGCGTGGCCGCCAGGTTCCCTGGCTCCTGTGGAAAGAGGGGTCTGGGCAGAGGGACCCGCGGGGTCTGGTCTTCGCCCCGGCAGAGGGGCCACGGGGTCCTGGCCTCGGCCCTTCCCCGGGGCTCACATGTGCGGCCAGCCTGTTTTCCATCCCAGGCAGGCTCAGCCAGGTCACATGGAGGTCCTGCCACCCCACAGCGGGCTTCCTCCGTGCCCATGCTGCGGGGCTATCTGTGCACGTGTCTGTGTGCTGAGGTTAAACCCCGAGATACAGGAGTCAGGGCACAGGGGCCTCTGTGGGGAGATGAAGGGGCCCTGGCCTCCCGCCTCCGACCCCCCAGGGGCTGGCAGGAGAGACTCCAGCTGGACGCAGCGTGACGGGCCTTCTCTTCCCCAGGCTGCCTTGGGGACACGCAGTTCAGCTTTCGCATCCGTCAGTGTGGAGGGCAGAGGCGCCCCGGGCACGCGGGTGAGAAGCGTGGCGACAGTGGGGCCCCCGCGTCACTTCAGGTGAGCAGCTACCCCCTCCCCTGCACCACGGGGCAGGACCCGGTCGGGAGCTGCCCCTTCAGGCCGCCTGGCCCACCCCCAGCCGGCAGGGTCTCCGACTGCCGCAAGCTGAGCCTGGCGCCCCAGCCTCAAGCGGGGGCTGGCCAGCCCTTCTGAGGCCCTGCCGGTGTCCCTGGAGCTGGTCCTGGGCGCTTGTGTGCACCGGGGCAGGGCTCAGGGTGCAGGCCTAAAGGCCTCCCGAGCCCCGAACCGCTGCCCAGGTCTGCAGAGATGTCCCTGGAGAGGTTCCCAGGTTCCCAGAGCCAAGGTTCACAGGCCAGCTGGAGGCTGGGGAGAGAGTGCTGCGCCCTGGGCCGGGGTCCACGGGGGCAGCAGGGAGCGTGGGCGGGGGCGCGGCCTGGCTGACACCCCTCCTTCCAGAGAGAGCCTGCACACTACTTTGGCTACGTGTACTTCAGGCAGGTGAAGGACAGCTCCGTGAAGCGGGGCTACTTCCAGAAGGTGAGCCCCGGGGTGGCCCCACTGGGAGCTGGGGGCAGCCGCCATCAGGAGGGACTAACGGCCTTGGGGGCCGGAGCCTCCAGGAGCACCCCCTCTTCTGCAGCTCCGGGCACTTGGTGCCGGGCTAAGCCCACCACCACCCAGGCCGGGGTGTGGGCTCTGTGGAGGCCCCGCCTCGCCCAGCCGGGCCCGCAGCCTTGTCCAGCCCCGGCTCCCTGCCCCCCCCAAGCTGGGATGTGGGTGGGGCGCCTCATCACAGTCTCCGTGACTTCAGTCTTGAGCTCAGGAACCAGAGCAGAAGGCGCTTGAATGCCAGGAGACCCTCCCAGAATCCTGGCCACGTGCCTTTCCCAAAGGCCTGGGCTCCAGCTTGCTCTGCTGTGGTGGTGGTTTTCTAGTGACCTGAAGTCCCTCGTCAGGCTGTTCCTGAGACAGCTGTCCTAGAAAGCCGGTGGGACGCCCTGCCCCGGGCAGCCCTGGAGAGCCAGGCCCCAGGGGTCCCTGCGGGGTCCCCACGGGCTGGGGCGGCGTCTCACGAGCCCCGGGGTCCCTGCAGTCGCTGGTGCTGCTGTCCCGCCTGCCCTTTGTCCGGCTGTTCCAGGCACTGCTGGGCCTGGTGGCCCCCGAGTTCTTCGACAAGCTGGCGCCCTGCCTGGAAGCAGGTGAGCAGCCAGCAGGCGCGGCAGGGCCACTGCGTCCACCCAGCTGTAGCTTGCGGCGGTTCCGCTGGGCAGCTTCCTCCAGGCCCAGCCTCTGACACCAGCCGCCTGTGTCCACAGTCTGCAACGAGATCGACCAGTGGCCGGCGCCCGCGCCGGGGCAGACCCTGAGCCTTCCCGTCATGGGAGTCGTCCTCCAGGTAGGGGCTGGCAGCCGGGGCGGGGGCCCCTGTGCGTGTGGCCCTCCCGCCGCAGCTGCCCCTCGGTCCACAGGTGCACATCCCGTCGAGAGCGGACACATCTGAGCCCGGGCCCCTGGAGCCCAGCGGCCACGAGGTGGGGCCCCTCTGCCTGCCGCAACCCTGCCCCCGGCCCGGGCCTCCCAGCTCCCCTGCTGGGGTCCTGGGGCCGCCACACCCCAGACAAAGCCCGTGACCCAGTTGGGGGCGGGGTGGCCCCGCCCGCTCCTGGGTGCTGGGCTCAGGGAGACCTGTGGGTAGGGATGCAGCCCGAGAACTCCTCTGGGGGGACAGGGGCCGCTTGGTGCTCTGGGGCAGCAGCCTCAGTCTCAGCCTGGCCCCTCACCCCTCGCAGACCCTGCTGCCAGCCCCGGTGGTCCTCCACAGCGTCCACGAGCTGGACCTGTTCAGGTGAGCCCTGCATGTCCCCTCCTCACCCCCACCCCCCACCCCCGCCCACCGCAGACGGTGAGTGAGCCCCTGAGGTTCAGGCCCATCCGGGCGGGGCTGCCAGGGGCACTGCCAGTCAGGAGCTGGCCCCCCGGCCAGTTCTGAGAGGGAGACTTGGGCAGACAGGGAGCCTGGTGCCCAGGGTCTGCACCCAGAGGATCCGAGAGCCATGGGCAGGCTGCGCAGGGCCAGCAGTGACAGTGCTGGGAGGTGCCGCGGGGGAGGCCATGCTCCCTGGGGGGTCGGCGGGGGACCCCACCTTTGGAGCCCCGCCAGGTCCAGCAGGAGCCAGGGATGCCGGCCTCCAGCCTGGGGGCCACGGGGGCGGCCTGGACGCGCCCTCGGCAGGTTCCCACGTCTCTCCACCGTTTCCCTCTGGTGTGAGTCCGGCGTCCAGTCGGAGCAGGGCCCGCCCGGACCTGTGGGGGCAGGTGGTCGGGGCTGGGGAGCCCCCCGCCTGGCCGACACGCCCGCCGGCCCCCCCCCGCCCCCCCCAGGTGCTTCCGGCCCGTGCTGGCCCACGTGCAGCTGCTGTGGGAGCTGATGCTCCTCGGGGAGCCCCTGCTGGTCCTGGCGCCTTCGCCCGCCGTGTCCTCCGAGATGGTCCTGGCGCTGACCAGGTGGGCTGGGCGCCCGGCGGGGGGCAGGGGCCCAGGGCCCGCCCCGCGTGCTCACTGCCCGGAGGGCCCCCACCCCCGCAGCTGCCTGCAGCCGCTCAAGTTCTGCTGCGATTACCGCCCCTACTTCACCATCCATGACAGCGAGTTCAAGGAGTTCACCACTCGCACGCAGGCCCCGTAAGCGCCGTCCTCGGCCCCGCCCCGCCCCGCCCCTGCCCCGCCCCTGCCCCGCCCCGCCCCTGCCCCCGCCACGCCTCGCCTCCTTCCCTCCCTTTTTCTCTCTCTCTAGACCAAACGTGGTCCTGGGAGTCACAAACCCTTTCTTTATCAAAACGCTCCAGCACTGGCCCCACATTCTCCGAGTCGGGGAGCCCAGGATGTCAGGTGAGGCTGTCCCCGCCTCCACCCAGGGCCCCTGGGGACGTGCGTGGGGCCTTGTGGGGTCTGAGCCTGCAGACAGCTGAGGCCCTGAGGCCCGGCCGCGGGGTGTGTCTCCTAGGGGACCTTCCCAAGCAGGTCAAACTGAAAAAGCCCTCGAGGCTGAAGACCCTGGACACCAAGCCAGGTCTGTGTTCCTCTTCTCCCGGGACCCAGAGACAGGCCTTGGGTCCGGGCAGGGGCGGGCAGTGGGGCTGGCAATAGCCGGAGGGGTGCCCCCACCCCCAGAGCAGAGCACGCGGCTCTCTGCCCTCCCCAGGCCTCTACACCGCGTACACGGCCCACCTCCACCGAGACAAGGCCCTGCTCAGACGGCTGCTGAAGGTACCGCTGGGGGTGGGGTGCTCCCCGTGGGAGGAGGACCCAGGCCTGGTGCTTTGGCTCAGCCCTGGCGACCCCCAGGGCCTGCAGAAGAAGCGGCCGTCGGATGTGCAGACGGCGGTGCTGAGGCGCCACCTCTTGGAGCTCACTCAGAGCTTCATCATCCCTCTGGTGAGGCCAGCACGGGGCAGGGGACCGGGGACTGGGGGCGGGGGTGGGGTGGCGGGCTGTGGCCCGGACTCACTGCCCTCCCGCCCCCAGGAGCACTACATGGCCAGCCTCATGCCGCTGCAGAAGGGCATCGTGCCCTGGAAGGTGTGGTCCCGGGGGGGCTGGGGGTTCTCCGTCAGGGCCAGGGGTGTGCCTGGGAAGTGCCCCGGGGAGAGTCCTAAGTGGCCCAGGCGTGCCCCTGTGAGGCTGGTCCTCCAGCACCAGCTCGCTCGCCACTCGCCCCGCTGTCACAGACTCCTCCCCAGATCCGCCCCTTCCGCCAGGATGACTTCCTGCAAAGCCTGGAGCGATCTGGCCCCCAGCTCACCTGTGTCCTCAAGGGCGACTGGCTGGGCCTCTACAGGTGGGCGGCCCATTGGTGGGGTCCAGGGCTCCCGCGGCCAGTGGGCGCACGCAACCACCGTTCAGCCCACGGGAGCCCACAGCCACCGCCCCCCTGCCCCGACAGGCGGTTTTTCAAGTCCCCCCATTTTGACGGGTGGTACCGGCAGCGGCACAGGGAGATGACCCAGAAGCTTGAGGCCCTTCACCTCGAGGCCATCTGTGAGGCGGTGAGGGGAGTGCTGGGGGAGGGGGCTTGGAGGGGAGGCTGCTGCCAGAGTTGGGGGGGCCTTGGAGACAGACAGCCCATCGTCTGCGCAGAACATCGAGATCTGGATGAAGGACAAGTCTGAGGTGGAGGTTGTGGATCTGATCCTGAAACTTCGGGAGAGGCTGGTGAGATGCTGTGCGGCCCTGCCCGCCCTTGGCCAGCCAGCTGTGCAGGCTGCCTGCCCCTGAGCCCTGCTGTTCCTGTAGGTTCGGGCGCAGGGCCACCAGCTGCCCGTGAAGGAGGCGACACTGAAGCGGGCGCGGCTGTACATCGACACGGCCATCGGCTCCCTGCCCAAGGACCTGCAGGCCGTCCTGTGCCCTCCCTAGGGCGGTGCCCGTGGGCCCCGGCCAGAGTCTGGCAGCTGCTTTCCTCCCCCGCCCCCCCACGAGCTCCCTGCTTCCCCCCACCTGGCACTACCGTCGTCCAGCAGTAAAGGTGGCATTTGGAACCATAGCCTGGACCCTGACTGTTGGTGGCTCGTGTGCCAGCTGAGCCTCACCTCCCCCTGGGCCCCACCTGCCCGCCCCAAGGTCTTAGGCGGGTGGGGGCGGCACACTGTGAGCCCTTACTGATCTGATCTGGGCCAAGGCCACCCACCCCCTGCAGAGGCCCATCTGCCCGCACCCTGCAGGCCCAGGCATTGCCTTTGATGCGTCCTTTAGACCCACCTACCAGCAACATTCCCTGGTAGCTCAGAGGTTAAAGCGTCCCGGAGACCTGAGTTCAATCCCTGGGTTGGGAAGATACCCTGGAGAAGGAAATGGCAATCCACTCCAGTATTCTAGTCTGGAGAATCCCATGGATGGAGGAGCTTGTTGGGCTACAGTCCATGGGGTCGCAAAGAGTCGGACATGACTGAGCGACTTCACTTTCACTTTAGACCCACCAGGATGCCCAGCTCAGGACCAAAGACAGAAAGTGGTGGCTGCCAGGCAGCCGCCTCCCTCACACAGGCGCCCCCTGCCCCCCTTCTTGCCTGGAGGGGAATCTCGGCTCCAGTCCTCGCCTGGGAGGGGGAGAAGCCGGTTCGCTCAGAGGAGTGCTGCCCTGCGGCTCGTGGGGCTTCTGCCAGGCCCAGGGGGCTGCCAGGCGGGTCCAGGGCCCTGTCTCAGTTCCACTCGAGGGACACCCCGCTGGGCACCCCTCCCGCCACTCTGCCTTGCCCTGCCCCGGCTCACGGGCGCTCCAGTGGCCCCCCACGTGTCCATTTGCCCCCGCAGGCAGAAGAGGGTCTTAGACTCTAGCCGGACCCGGCCCCTGCAGCTAGAGCCCTCCAGAGTTTCAGGGCCCCAGGCTCCTTGGCAAGGACTGAAAGCTCCCTTGAAGTGACCCACGCCCCCGTGGGACACCTTGGAGCACTGGACCCAGGCCCGACCTGTGCCGTTAGCTGCACCCAGAGGGAAGCTTGGTCAGCCGGAGGTGGGGTGGGGCGGGGCGAGGCTTGGACCCAGAGCCGCAGGCCTTCTGGAGGTCCCAGCGAAACGGCCCCAGAGGCTGCACCTGAGAGGCCCCCAGGGCCTTGGCGGGCGGCGCGGGTGCAAGCGGGGGACCTCCTGTCTCCTCTGGAGCGCCCCCCCAGGCCGGGCCGCACCACTGCTCCCCAGCTGGGTGGGGGCGCCCCCGGACGGCAGCAGCGCTGGTCTCGGAACCTCCAGTGTCGGCTCGTCCACCCTGAGCGCCGCCTCCGGTGGCCCCCTGCACCCTGCCCGCTCTGGGACAAGGCTGCCAGGCGCGGGGTGCCCGGCTGTCACTGCAGCATGTTGCCCGGTCTCCTTCCTCTGTTTTCGGAGGTGACGGCCTGTGCTGGAGGGCAGCCTCGCCCATGGTCCTCCCAGGGCTGCGCTGCAAGGGGGCTCCGGGGTGTCCTCGACCCCCCAGACTTCTGGCTCCAGCAGTCCCAGCGGGCACCGCCAGATGCCCCTGGATGCCGGGCCCTCCCTCCAGCACCGCCTGAGTCCACGCCGCGGCCCCTCACAGCAGCTTGTTCCCCTGGTGGGGGGTGTGGGGGAGGGCCGCCTGGCAGGGTGGGCATCGCTGCCCAGGGTGGACTCCAATGCTGGCAGCCTCTGGGCACAGCACAGCCTGGCATGGAGTCCTGCCAGCTCCATCCTGCCCCCCACTGAAGTTCCCTGGTTCTCTCGCAGGATCAGGTCAGCCCTGGCTAGGACAGACGGTGAGGAGGGAGGAAAGGTCAGGAGGGTCAAAGGAGCCCGATGCACCACCAACCAGAGCTCTGTGCACAGCAGGGCCTGGATGGGCAGGAAGCAGTGGTCCACGGGGGCTCCGCGGTCAGCCAGTGTGGGAGGCCGCTTTCTTCGGGAGGTTGTGTGTGGGTCTGGAGTGGTGGCCAGGGATGGGCGTGGGACGACGTCGGCTGATCCAGGGGCAGGAAGGACAGTCGTCACCCCCAAGCTTCCTGCACGCTATTTAAAGCCTCGCCTTTAGTCTGGGATGGGGGGCCTTCCCGCCTCTTTGGTATTAAAGTGTCTTTCTGTGACACATGCTTGTCTTTCAACTTCCTCTTTGGATGAAAAGTTGGCATTCCTATGAGATTCTGGTAACTTGAGGGCTCTCTTGGTGGGGTGTGGATGGGCCTTGGTGTGGATGGTTCAGGGCTGAAAATGTGAAGGTGTGGCCTTGCTGGTGGGGAGCATGTCGCAGAAAGAAGTCATGTGCGACCCTCTCCAACAGCTTCATCCTAGTGGGTTTTGAGCACTGGAGGCAGGTCCCAGGGTGGAGGAAACAGGCTATCTGCAGGGAAGGGGAAGTTGGATGGCAGCTCCCTCAGAAAGGGAGGGGGTCCAAGTGTGGGAGTTAGGGTTAGGGCTGGGAAATGGCCTCACGCTCCCCTGGGTCCCTAGCAGCCGCTCACCACACCAGGGCTTGTGACCAGAGAGTGTCCATGAGGGAGCGGGAGGACACAGGAGAGCTGGCCTCCTGGGGGGGATGGTCCCCACCTCTGCTCAAGTTGGGTAGGGAGCAGCCAGGGGCATCAGGATCAGGGTGGATGGGGCCAGAGTGGCCAAAAGTGGGGCAAGCTCTTGTCTGGAACTGGACTCCCCAGGGAGGGGCTGTGTCTGGCCACCCACCTCTGAGCGCTGGAAGGCCAGTCGATGGATCCTGGGTGCGAGCTGGGGGGGAGGGTGGCTGGAAGCCAAGGACCCCTCTTCCCCCAGGAGGTGTGGGGACAAGGCCCTGCAGGCCTCAGCCCTGCAAAGGACCGCTGTGACGGGCCTGTTCCCAGTCTGTTCCCCAGTCTGAGTGAGGGTTGGGGTGCCAGGGGTCTCGGACACTCTCCTCCAGAGCCCAGATTTGGGCTCCTCGGGCAGGCAGCGAGGCTGAGCCTGAATCAGGCCGAACCTCCCAGGCTACACGCGGAGTCCACCCCCTGAAGCCGCTGGGCGCCGGGGGCACGCGGGGAGCGCCCCGCCCGGCGGCCCTCCCCCCCTCCCCTCCCGCGCCCCCTCGCCTCCCTCCCCTCCCCCGCCCCCTCCCCTCCCCTCCCCCGCCCTCTCCCCTCCCCTCTCCCCCTGCCCTCCCTCCCCTCCCCCGCCTGGCGAGCCCTCCCCTCCCCCTCCCTCCCCTCCCCCTCCCCCGCCGGGGGCGGGGCCGCTGCTCCCGCGCGCTCCGGCCCCTCCTCGGCCACACAAAGGCCCGTCTCCATGGCAGCCGCGCGGGCCACAGCGCTGCGCCGATCGCGGCCCGGGCGCCATCGAGCCTCCGCAGCAAACGAGCAGGTACCGGGACGGGGCCCCGCTCTCGCGGACGGCCGGGCCGGGGGCGGGCTTCATCGTCAGCGCCGCTTGGCCCTGGCCTGCGGCGCTCGGGACGCAGGGACCCGGGAGGCAGCCGCCCCGCGGAGGGCGACCCGGGCCTCGGCCGCTGTCGGTCCGTCCGGGCAGCCGGGGCAGGGCCCCTCCCGCCTCGCGCTCTTCCAGGCGGTGGGCGAGGCCCGCGGCGCCGGTGGTGGCCGGGCCGAGGGTCGCAAGTGGGGCGCCGCTCCCCTCCGGAGCCGCTGTGGTTCCCGACCCTCCGTGCTTGCCCCCCAGCCCTCTGGCCACCGAGATCCGTGCACAGGGCGGAGGTCGGCCCTAGCCGTGCAAGAGTCCCAGGCCCGCGCCCACCCAGTCTCGTTCCGGGGTGGCTGAGCCGGAGCTCTCCCGAGGGGCTGGGCCCGCGGTCAGACCTTAGCGGCTCCCACACCCCCGGGCCTGGTGAGGAGGGCATGAGCCAGGGCCACCCTGGGTGCCCCTGTCTGCACCTGCCTGGGTGGAAGGCGGGTGCAGGTTCCGGGTTGGGAGGAGGACGGCCTGGCACCGGGCGAGTTCTGGCGGCCGGCTGCTTCACTGCGCCGCCGGCTCCCGCGGTTCCGGTGTTGTCTGATGTTTGGGTGGACACTCTGGGACCCAGAAAGTCTCTGTACTCTGCCCGGACCCTGCCCCTCTGTGTGCCTCCGCCTGCGGGAAGCCCTCCTAGATGGGCCTTTCCCACCATTCTGTGTTCAGGTTGCTTGTAAGATTTGAGGAGGGTCCTTGGGCTCAAGGGCTTCAGAGCTTCCTGCCACGTCACTGGGCTCCTCTTCCCAGCCAACTTGGAGAAAGGAAGGGGTCTCGATGGGCTCTGGGGCTGTGGTGGGGGGTCAGGACTGGGGGTGAAGCTCGACCCCAAAGCCAGTGGAACGTTCTGAAGCTTGGAGGGCCCTCTGGGCCTGAGCCTGCCCTGGGGAACCCCTTTCATGCTTAACCTCACCCCCTGGGTCCCCCCACACGTCCAGGCTGGGCCCAGTGGAGACGGGAGAACAAGGCCCCCAGAGGTGGGGGCTCAGCCCGACCCCATACCTGGACATCACCCTGGCATAGAGCGGGGAGCCCCAGAGTTGGACAGCTGGGGCAGGGGCTGTCGGTCCTCTGTTCTGAGGCGAGGGTCCCTAGGAGGGCACGGTCAGCATCGGCCTGGCCAAGCCGTTAAGTATGTTTTGTGGCGTGTCAGCTTTTAGGAATTCCCGGAGAAGACTGAAAACAAGCAGGTGTTTTCAGCACATCTGAGCTTGTCACCTCTTCCCAGCACACCTATTGGTGGCCCACCTTCGTCCGACTGTGGGGGGAGGCGTGAGGTCTGGCCCAGGGCTCCTTGCCCCAAGAGAGGAGTGAAGTTGCAGAGAAAAACAAGGGTTTGGAATTCAAGTCCCCCCTCCCCCGCCAGCCGCCTGCCAAGAAGGAATTATTTTGGATTATCCAGCCGTGTCCAGCCACCCAAGGGGGAGGCTGCAGCCGTGGGAGAGAGATCCACTTCCGGGGCCATGGGTTGAGAGCCCCAGGAGGGAGGGACAGGCAAGTCCGGGCAGCTCCAGCACCTTCCGCGGCTGCTCAGCCGGTCGGGGGCGGGGTGGGAGGGGCTGCGTCACCCGGGCCTGGAGAACGCCCCAGCAGGCCCGCCGAGCCAGCCTGGGGTGCGCCCGGGTTCTCTGGGGGAGGCCGTGGGCCAGGAGAGATTCCGGACCTCTGGTCTCAGGGCTCCAGGGCAGCCACCCCTCCAGGAGACCCCCCTTCACCTCTGGAGGGCTCAGCACCACGGCCCCAGGCCCCGTGAGGCGGCCTCCCGCGCTGGGTTCAGGGACACACCTTGGGCTTGTTACTCACAGCTGGCGGTCGTGCAGTGTGTCCCGGGTGGCGGGGCAGGCAGGGGCATGACCTGGGCTGCCTGGAGTGGGTGGGGCGCTGGGGTTCCCCTGGCCGAATCTCTGACCATTCTCCCGCCTCCTGATTGGCCCACTGACAGAGGCACCCTTGCCTGAAGCCCCTCCGACCGCCCGGCCCCTGACTCCACTTCCCCACCTGTCAGTCCGTCCCACCTGTGACGGGTCCCCCACGGGAGGGGCCCTGCCAGGAGTTGTCTGGGCTGCTACCCGACACGTGGCCTGCGGGGTCCCTGCGGGCTTGCCTGCAGCCACACCCCCAGCGGCCCCTGGAGAGTCTGCACTGGGAGGCAAAGTGAGCAGCTGGGCTGGAGGGCCGCAGCCCAGGGGCCTGGCCGCAGCCCAGGCGAGTGGAGCAGAAGAGATTGGATTGGAAGGCTGGGGAGGGGGGCGGTGGCGGCAGCCTGGGGCGGTTCCATATGACATATGCCCCTCTGCCCCCGGGACAGCTTGGTTACAGGCCATGAGCTGTCCCGGGACCTGGGCCGTTCCCAGAGCATGGTGCTCTCTTCCCTGCCTTGGTCTCACATTGCGGGGGCCGAGCTGGTGGTGCCTGGGGACGCTGGGCGTGGGACCGGCTGTGGCTTCGGCGCCTCCCCACGTGGCCCCTGGTCTGGTCCGGGCAGATCCACGCTGCGATGCCAGGCACTTTGTTCCGGGGCTGTCCTGTGGTCGGGAAGTCCTCACTCAGGTCAGGTCTCGGGACTTGTCGCTGCAGCAACAGCACAGCCTCCTGCCTTGGCTTCCTGGGTGGGGGATGGGCTTTTCTCTCTGCTGAGACCCTCTTGTGTCTAGAACTTGCTCTAGACAAGAGTGTGGGAAGCAGTCAGGGCAGAAGAGGAGCGATCAGACCTGTCGAAAGCCGAACCGGGCTGGTCTTCCAGCCTCAACCCCGCTCGCTGAGGTGGGCGCAGTTTCACAGGGGCCAGTCTCTAGTTCTTGTGGGGGCTGGACGAGTCCCTCCCCCTGAGGTTAATGGCTATTGGTGTTTGGGGCCTTTAAACATCTTTGGTCTCAAATTATAGGACGGACTGGGCTGCTGGTGGCCCGTAATTGGTGGGGGGCACCGGGCTGCGGAGGGCTGGGGGGCACACTCCGTTTCCCTCTTCTCCTCCTGCCGCATGTAGCCCCTTCGTGGTTTTTCCCTTCCCTGGTTTCATATCCTCATGTGGGTTTCTGCTTCCCTCCGTCCCTGAGGCTTTGAGGACCTCGGTCCCTCAGCTGACCAGGCAGGAGCCCTGCCCTCTCCTGGGCCCCCCAGCCAGACCAGGGCACAGCTGCTCGTCTAAAGGGCGGGGCAGGGCCTGTGTCCTGCCTGCAGCGCCGACCCCAGCGCGTCCTGACTCGGTTTGCTTCCTTGGTGTTCACACGCCCATGACAGTAGCTGGACCCAGACCCTCAGGTGGAGCCCGGAGTGACCGTGGGCACACCCGCAGGTCTGCCCCTCTGGTCCCGGGGAGGAGCCCAGGGCTGCCCCCCTCCCCTGGCGCTGGGGTCCTGTTTCCTGCCCTCTGGGCCTCTCTGGCGCCCCTCTGCAGCTCCGTGGGGCCTCACTCAGAGACCGGCTCCCCCATCACTGGCAACTCTCCACCCTGTGGGCTGGCCGCGCTGGGCAAAGGAGGTGCGGTCCTGGGGTGGGGCGGGGCACCTGGGAGAGGGCTCGGCCTGGGGCCCACGTCCTCAGCCCCTGAGATCACAAGACCTCTAAAACCGGGCGCATCCTGGTGCCAGATGAGTCCGGGCCTGGGCACGCGGTAGCGAGTGAGGCCTTTGGGTGTCACCCAGGTTCTGACCCTTGTGCTGGCATCGGCCCTGCCCTGGACTTGACTCTTCTGGGTGTGGAGACACGGCTGCTCAGCGCAGGTGGCCAGCGGTTCCCCTGGGGGTGCGGGAGGAGGGGCACTGCGCTGAGCTCAGATCTCTGTGCCTGATGCGGGGCCATCTGAAGGCCCTGCTCAGGAAGAGGAAGAAAGAGGAAAGAGGTTTGATGTCAGCTCTGCAGAGGGCCACCTGTGTCAACACAGCATCTGGGCAGGGGCCTCTGCCCCCAAGGCAGGAACAGTTCCGGCCACCGGCCTTCTGCCCGGGTCTGGGCCAGGCTGCTGCCTCGCAGGGCATGGGCCCTGATGGGGGCTTGGCCGTGGGGCCCCTTCAGCTCCCTCCAGGCCCCCTGCCCAGTCCTAAGCTGGCCACTGAAGGCTGAGGGGTTCCAGAGGTCTGCGGTCTCAGCCAGACATGCAGCCTGGGTCCTTGGGTGCCAGAGGTGCCCCGGAGCAGCCCTGATAGCTGGGGCCTGAGGGACCGTCCTGGAGGAGGAGCGGTGAGATGGGGGGGCTGGGAGGGGCTGGCCAGGCCCTGAGGGTGAGTTCCCAGACCTCTAAGTACTGCGGGCTCCAGGCCTGAGTGTGGGGTCCTGCCCCCACCCCCTCCCCAGGCTTTTTCAGAGCCGGGCTTGCTTTGCAGAAGGGCCGGGCCCAGGACACTGCTGTGGGAGGCCAGTGCCCGCCCCAGGAAGGTGGCCACTGCTCTGCGCACACCCCGTGGTGGGAGAAGCAGTCTCCAAGCCTCCCTGGGCGAGGGCAGGTGGTTGCAGTGAGGCCCCTGCATGGCCCCCAGCTCCCCTTCAGCCTTCAAGTCTCTCCCCAGGCTGGCCAGGGGACGTGAGGGGCTAGATCTCCCCTGTCCTGGCATCAGGCCAGATCTGGGGGCCACCGTGGCCATCTCAGGACCCAGGGAGGGAGGTCAGGATGAGAGACAGGAGGCCAAGGAGGAGCCAGAGGGGGAGACTGGCAACGCTTCCTGCAGAGACCCTCGGCCCCGGCCCGTGGGTGGCAGCTCTGGGCTGAACCGAGCCAGCCCTGAGCTGGGGTGGGTGCGGGGCCTGGCCCCAGGGGCTGGGGGCCACTTCCAAGGCGTGCCATCGCAGGGAGGCCAGGTGTTCCCCCCAGTCCTGGCCGCCCCACTGCCCCCTGGCACCTGCAGAGTCCCCCCTCAGCACCCAGCCTCAGCCTGAGCTGGGGCGTTTCCTTGCTGGAAACTCCCGGTGCCTCTGCCCTCCCAGAGCCTGACCCTGAGCCCATCCACTACCCCCCCGCAGCTGGACTCCAGACCCTCCCAGCCCTATGAGGCCCCGCCCCTGCGGCCCCTGCAGCCAGCGCAGAGGGCCCAACCCCCCCCTTCCCACGCAGGGTGCCCGGGGCCCACTCCAGGCCTCTCTGCCCTTCTGGGTGCCCTGGGCCAACGCTGAGCGGGGGCTGCCTGAGACGCCCCCAGCCCGAGTGGTCGGGTCTGGGGCTCTTTGTCCCACAAACACTGTGGGCGGAGAGGCAGGACCCCCGAGGCATCCCAGATGTGCGCCTGCACGAGTGTGCTCACGGGTGTGTGTGGGGTGGCTGGCACTCCGGCCTGGCGCGGTGCCCCAGGCTAATGGTGGGGTTCGGCTGTGATGTAGGAGGCGGGGTTGGGGTGGCCGCCACGGCGCTGACAGACAGGCAGATTACGGGCCTCGCCTGCTGCGTGCTCGCCGGGCCCTCACCCATCCGCCCCCAAGCCTTGCTCCCGCCCCTGTACAGGGCCTGGGAAGGGGCCCCGGGCCGGGCCTGGGCCTGGGCCAGCTGCAGCCGCCGTGAGCTTCAGACAGCCCAGCCAGCAGCACCCCACCAGCTGCGGGGGCCAGCCTGGAAAGGGGCGGGCATCAGACATCAGAGCCAGTGGCCATGCCTGCCGCGGTGGGCCCCGCATCCTCTACACGGCTCCAGCCTCCCTGCTTGCTGGGGGGACGGGTGCAGCACCTCACGTAGGAGCCCCTCGGGAGCCGGGGCGGCTGGGCCTCCCTGACTCTGCGCGCAGAGGCCCTGCAGTGCCCTCCCTCCGCCAGCCAGCCCAGCCCACACGGCGCCTCTGATGCCTCAGTGTGTCTTCCTGTCCCTCTCAGCCTGGCCCTGACCGGCTGCCCACAGGCGGGGAGTCTCTGGGGGTGTCTACCTTCACCCGAGTGCCAGCGCCGCGCATCTGTGCACCAGGTGTGGCCTGAGGCCGCTGTGGGCCAGGGCCGGCCAGCTGCTGGGAGTGCCGCGGGGCCTCCTGACCCTGGGGCGGGGAGGCTCGTCCCCATGTCCCCAGCACACAGCAAGCATTTGGGGGCTTTGGGATGAGCAGATGGGGCAGGTCGGCGGGCCCATCTGGGGGTCCCCTTGAGCACAGGGAAACTGACAGAGGCATTAAGCTGCAAGGTGTTCTGGGGGGCGTGGTTCTGCAGACGAGGGATGTGGGCAAGCCTGAGGGGGAATCAGGGCCCAACCGAGTCCAGGTGGGGCACGGGCGGCTGGCACTCAGGAGGGCAGGCCATGCAGCACAGTGGAACCCGTGGGCGCCTGGCCCCACTAAACCCCACCTTCTGCCCCAAGGGCCTGGGAGGCCCAGGAGGCTGTGGGCTGCTGGCAGGGCCCGGCTTGTATTCTTGAATAACAATTCATTGAAACGGTGTCCCCCTAAGCCTTCTCTCCACAGGGTCAGGGTCAGGCGGTGACTGGGGCCTGTTGCCAACAGCATGGGATCAGCCCGGGGCAGCTGCAGAGGTGCCTGAGGGTCAGGGGGGGACACAAGACCCCAATGAGGGTGACCCCAGACGAAGGCGGAGGGGTGCTCTGAGGTAGCTGGAGTGGGGAAGGCCACAGGGTCGAGGGGAGCGGGCCAGGAGACCCCTCAGGCAGGCAGCAGGGAGAGCCCTGGGGCTTCTCTGCACCTCCTCACCTTGGCTTTGGGTCTTCGGCCTTTGATCTCTGGCCACCCGGCAGGGGTAACTTTCCTGCTGGGCCCCAGAGCCCCAGCTGCAGGGGAGGCTGCCCAGTCTCCCTCAGCCCCAGCTGGGAGGAGAGGAGCGGCTGGGAGCCAGGCGGGTGGGGCGGGGGAGGTGACACCCTACACCTGGGAGGGTCCCTCGGGAGGCTCTCCCGGCGCTGACGCAAGGCTCCAGCTAGACGTCAGCCAGGCCCCGGCCCGCCCCGGCCCGCCCCCGCTCGGAGGTGTCTGCCGATCGCTCGGCCTTTGCCCGGTGAGTCTGGTTGGGGTGGGGTGGGGCGTCACGCAGGCGGCACTGGGGCCGCAGTGGGTAACTGGCGAACAGCGGAGCGCGGGAGCCTGGGCCTGGGGCCGGCGGGGCTGCGCACCGCGCCCTGGCCGGCGGAGGGACAGCCTGACTCCCGCCAGGCTCCTTGGGGACGGGTCCCTGGGACCACGTGGCCGCCGCCACCGTCATCGCGACTGGAGGTCAGTCTCCCCGCGACCGCGCGCCCAGGGGCCCCGGGGAGCCCCGTCAGAGGCCCAAGCGCGGTCCCGGGGGCGCGGGGTGCAGGCCGGGCCTCGGGAGGGGTGGTCCGCGGGCGCCGCGCCGGCTCCGGGCCGCCCCGGGTTGCGAGGCCGGGCAGCCCCTCCCCATCGGGGCCGCGCCCCGCCTCCCCGACTGAACTCTGACCTGGGCCCCGGGGCGCGCGGCGGGCCCGCCGGGACTCCTCTCTCCCTGGCCCGGGTGCCGCGACACTACCCTCCCTAGCGCGCCCACTCCCCGCTCTTGTTTTGAAAACAGCGGAGGCTCCGATTTGCCGGCGTAGCGCCGGTTTTGTTTCCTCTGATTTGTTTCGCGCTCCGGGCTAATTGCAGATTTGCATTTTCGTCGCGGGAGCGGAGCGCAGGCGGGTCTCCCGCCGCCAGCTGCCCGGCGGGGGAGGGGCGGCGCTCCGGGCCGGACCGCAGCCCTAGCTACCTCCCGGCCTAGGGTCGGGGGAGTGACTCACGGCCCCGAGCTCTCCGCCAGGGGTTGATTCCTCCACCCCCTCGGTCCTGGGGGTCCCGAGTGCCCGCCGCGCGGTGCTAAGGCTGCCCCCCGCCCCCACCATTTCGGAGTGTCCCCACCTGGGCCTGAGTCTCTGTCTGAACGGCCCCTCTCCCTGTCGGCTGAGCCTGGGTCCCCTGCCCGAGCCCACAGGCTGCCAAGGGCCAGCCCCCATTCCCGCCCCGCCCCGCCCGCCACCGCTCCCGCCCCCCCCCCCCCCCCCCCCCCCGCCGCCGCAGATCTGGCTGCTTTGCGTTGCAACCTCAGCGCTGAGATGTCACTGCGTCAGTTTTGCTTGAAGATAGTGACAGGAAGGGCCAGCCTGCGCCCCAGGGCCCTCCTCCTGGGGGCCAGGGCTGCAGGGGGCCCTAGCCTGGGGTTGGATCCCTGCCCTGCCCAGTGGGCATCTCCTGTTTGCCTCTCACTGGCAGGGGAGCAGGGGGTTAGGCTGCTGCTTAGGAGAAAGGAACCGAAGGAGGAAGCCTCGGGGGGCCCGCTGGGCGCGGCTCCTCTGCTCCCCCGGCGGTGGGTGTGTGAGGAGAGGCCCTGTCCACTCCGGTGCTCAGGCTGGGGAACACCCGCTGAGTGCGGGGGGCTTGGGGACCAGCCCTGGGGGCATGTGCATGCCCAGCCTCCTCCGCCATGTGTCACGCCCGTCCAAGAGGCGCTCACCGGCCCATCATCACGGCCCATCATGAGACCATGGGCCATGGTGGGTGAGAGACGGTCCTGCAGGGCTGGGTCAGTCTTGCTGTCTCCGGCTTCTGGGGGAGTGGGTAGGCGTTTTCCAGGGGGACGGCAAAAGCAGAGGCACAGTGGCATCATGATGTCACCCTGAGTCCCTCCTCCAGGCACAGACTCACTCACACCTCCCAGCCTCACACTCGGGTTGGCACTGTCGTTACCCCCGTGTCCCTCACAGGGAAACTGAGTCACAGGGTAACTTTGTCCATAGCCCATATAACCCTGGGTCGAAAGGGATTCGGCAGTGGCATTGGGTGTGTGTGATTGTGGCGGGGGTCACCCAGGGCCTCGGACCTGTGGGTGTTCAGGAGAGGGGCCTTCATCTGAGATGGCAGGAATGAGTGGGGCTGCCAGTTGGAGGCAGGGTGGACATGATGGGGCAGCTGGAGGCCAAGCGGAAGGGAGGTGTCCAGGTCCTTCTGAAGGAAATGTGGGCTGGGGGCGCCTGCTGTCGGGAGGAGAGATCTGAGGACCGCCTCCAGGAGAGTCTGAGAGGGGGTCCCTCTCAGTGGATCCCTTGGTGCAGGTCCCTCAGGTGAGGCTGCGGCTGGGTGTGTGGGCTTAGGAACAGCGGGTCCCTTGGAAGAGGCTAGCCTCCCTTGGCCTAGCCTCCAGCACACATGCAGCACCCCCCTCCCCGGGACCTGGGCAGGTGGAGGGCTGGGGCTGGGGACTCGGCCATGCCAGGCGGAGGGAGCAGGCACGGGGCACACGGAGGCCTGTCCCTTTAGGGGCAGGCCTGCATGCTCCGGCTCCAGGGCTGTGGACCCCGCAGCCTCGAGGCCAGGCCCGGCCCGGCCCTCTCTTAGGCTCCACCATCCGGACGCCCTTTGGTTTGGCCCTGACTTTGCCTGTGGAGTGGCCTTTGCCCTTTTCACAAAGGCTGCCTAGGCACCTTCACCCCCACACCTGGAGCCTTGAGCTCCTGTTTCTGGTTAACCCTTCCCTGCTTAGCTGGGGGCTGAGGACGCCAGCGGGATTTCCTGCCCCATGTGTGTAGGTATGGCGCCCCCCACCCGCAGGCCTTGCCCCTACTGGTCTCCCTCAGACCTGCTGGGGGTCTTTCCAGCCCTGGGCCCTCCTCACAGTGTTGGTCCCCACATTTGGGGGCTGTCTGGCACAGGAATGAGGTGCCCGGGGGCATGCTGCTGGCGAGCCAGACAGGGAGCCAGTGGTCAGTGGCCACGGTGGGGCGGGATTCAGTAGACCAGTAGCATGTGCATACTCAATATAATCTTGCAAAAACGTTTTCAAAAAGTGGCAAAAGAAGCTGCTTTAGTGTCTCAGCCCCTTCCTCCCTGCCTCAGGGCTTCACCAGGACTTTCAGTTTGGATGTCCTTCTAGAACTTCTCAATTAAACTCACGTGTGTCTGTATCAACCCCCGCGGGTGGAGAGGCCTGGAATACTGCACCAAAGCTGTCCTCAACAGGTCTGGGCTCTGTCGGGGGTCCACACGGACCACCCATCTTCACCTGCACCGTGGGTTCTCAGGGTCCTCCGATTGCATACTTCCGCGCTGAGAAGTATCCTTGACCAGGTCCTCCCTGCGGGTACGCAGGCCTGTTTATCCAGGAGGAGAGGATACAATCGCAGCTTGTTGAGTGCTACAATGTGACAGGCTTTTCAGGCACATCCTTTAGTTCTTACAAACCACTGGGCTTTCACAGATGGGGAAATGAGGCTCAGAGAAGTTAAGTAACTTGCGCAAGATCACACGTCTAGTAAGGAGAATTGCGGCGTTGTGTTTTTTCAGAAAACAATTTTAGTTTTAATCAAAGTAATGTATGTACCTTGCAGGATCTTAGTTCCCCCAACAGAGGACTGAACCCAGCCCCTCGTCAATGAAAATGCAGAGCCCTAACCACTAGATAGCCAGGGAATTCCCTTCTCTGCCTTTCTGAGCAGAGGCTGGAGGGACATGCAGGCATACACACCAAGTGGACCTGTGTGCACGGGGGTGCTGGGCTTGAGGCTGGGAGGCCAGCCTCTGGGCGGGGCTGAAGGTGGGATGGAGGAGGCAGGAGAGACAGTCCTCCAGGATGGCAGAGGCCAGCTGGGGCCCCACGGGCTGCTCCTCGCACCCCAGATGTGGAGGCAGGGGCCAAGCTTGTCGTGAGATCACCATCTCTCCTTTGCTTTTTAGAGAACCTCAATGTTGGCCTGGAGCAGAGACTGAGCCGGACCACTGAAGCCTGGGTGAGTGGGGGCTAGCACAAGCTGGGGAAGGTAGTGGGGGCCATAGCCACGCAGTGACAGAGTGAGGTGTCCCCACAGGTTTTGTCTGGCCAGGCCCAGCAAGCACGTCTGCCCGAAACCAGGTGCCCTGATGTGGGGGCCGCTGGCAGGATCGCGTGGGAGGGTGGGCTCTGCAGGAGCCAGAAGTGCCGCTGGGCGCTGACTGCAGCGCTGCCTTCTGGGAATCAGGCCTGGAGCGGGGGGCACTTGTCCAGACGGCTTCCGGGCCGGCAGCAGGCTGGAGCTGTGGACTTCTTGGAAGTGCACCTCCGGATTTCGGCCAGGAAGAGGCTTCTGGTGCCCCTGAGGAAATCCCCGCTGCCCCGGTGAGCAAGCAGGGGTCCCGGACTGCCTTCAAAACAGGAAGCGCCCGTTCCAGGAACACCAGCCGCAGGGAGCTTTGCCGGCTGGGCCTGGCGCCTGCGGTGCGGCGGCCTGAGCGTGGCTCCTGGTCAGGTGGGTCACCCTTTGCTCCTGGGCCTGGCCAGGCAGGTCACCTGAGGCTTTTGTTTGTCCAGGAAGTGGAGGGAGCTGCCGCCTAGAGTCCTAGCCCCTCCTGTGACACCGTACAACCTGGGCTTGTGAGAGGGGCTCACTCTGTCCACTGCCCAAGAGGGCTCCTGCCGGTGGCAGGGAGCCCAGGTCTGGCCCCAGCCCCCTGGGGGTGGGGTGGGGCAGGGAACAGCCCAATGTCTGGGCCCCTGGGAGTCAGCAGCAGGATCTGGTCCCCTGGGTGAGGGCACACAGTGCCTTCACCCAGCACGTCTGGTGTAGCAGGCCCAGGGCCCCGGCCCCAGGGGCTCAGTCAAGTGGGCACTAATCAGAGGACGACAAGAACATTCGGTTTAGGCTCTGTGACCCTCCCATCTCCTGGGACCGAGGGAGAGGAGCCTATGGGGGAGTGGGCGTTGTGCCCGATCGGTCGGTTCTGGGTTCAAGTCCTCCGCGCGTCTGCCGATAGGCAGAGGGGCCTGGACACGGATCCGTCGGAGACCGGGGGCCCTGCTCCCAGGGGCGGCTCCGGCTCCGGCCGCAGCTCCGCCCCCGCCGGCCGGCCCGCCCCCGCCCGCCCGCTCGCTCCCTCCCTGGGCTCGGGGAACATTCCATTCATTCCGCGGCCGGCCTTGGCCGGAGCCGCAGCCGGAGCCAAAGCCGAGCTGGGCCGGGGTCGCGGCGTTGGCGACGCGGGGACGCGGGTGAGCGGGGCCGGGCGTGGGGGGCTGGGGGGTGGCGCGCGCCAGCAGAGGCCCTGGACGCCCCGCCGCCCGCGCAGCGCCGCCGAGCGGACTTTGCGACGCGACGGGCCGGCCAGCGGGGCGGGGCGGCCGGGGCGCTGGGCGGCGGGGGAGGGGCGGCGGGGCGGGGCCTCCATCCCAGCCGCCCTCCCCCGGGCCTGGGGGGCAGCACCGCAGGCTCCCGAGCGTCCGGCCTCGCGCAGTCCTGGACTGGCGGGTGGCCCAGCCCCACGCCTGGAGGCCTCCGGGGCGTCCTGTCCCCCGCGCGGGCTCGCCGGCCCGCCGAGCCAGAGCCGACTGTGCGCTGGTGGGGCCCCTGCCCCGGGCGGGCCTCCGGAATCTTCCCTCTCCTCCCCAGCCTCTCCGCGCGGCCCGGTCGCCCTGATTGCCCCGCCCTCCTCCTCCTCTCAGGCCACCTCCGCCCCTTCCCAGGTCCCTGCCGTCTCCCCTGCTGGACACCGTCCGGCCAGCCTGTGGGTGGCTCCTTTCCCAGCAGCTTGTCAGGAGGCCCAGGCGGGAGCGCTTCAGAGCAGGGCGTCCTGCGCGGGGGACCAATGTCCCGCCGAGCTGCCCCCTCCCCGGCCGGGACCCGCTGGCGCCCCTCGGTGGCTCTGGGCTGAGGAGGCTTTGTCACCTGGTTCTTCTCGGCTACGCCTCCTCCAGGGGCTCGCGGGACTCGCGGGACGTGGTGGAGACGGGAACAAAGGGATGGAGACCAGCCACAGCCTGGTCGGGGGGCTTCCTAGTGGCCCAGGGATGCTGGGCGGGGGGCGGGGAAAGCAGCCACAGCCTGGGGGGTGGGGGTTCCTAGTGGCTCAGGGAAAGAAGGAAGTCTGCTTGCTTCTGTGTAATAGTCACAGGTCCATGAGAGGAAGCCAGACTCTTCCAGTCAACACAGCTTTGCCCAAAGCCAGTGCCCCCAGAGAAACCTCTCCCCTGGCCGCGGAGCAGACAGCTTTCTCCCTCCCGGAGGAGGTGTGAGCAGGAAGGGTGTTGGAGGAGAGGACCAAAGTAGTCGTTTCTTGAGTGAATAAGAGTGTGTGTCCAGGGAGGTGGTTGTTGAAGGTGGCTGCAGCGGCCGGTGTGGGCAGTCTGGGAGGCCAGGGCCCCTCCTTACCTCTGCCACTCGGGCCAGTCTGCACTTGGCCCTGTGGGCACGGACAGGGCTGCTCTAAACGTCTTGCCAGGCACAGACACCCTCAGGGCAGATGTCAGGGGTACAAGGATGAGGGCTGGGACACAGGTTGGGAGAGGGCAGCCCGAGGGGGTGGTGGCAGAGACTCTCAAGATTGTAATCAGGGTCCCCAAGGTGGGGAGATGCTGGACCACCCCAAACCGGGAGAGGCCTGCATGTTGGCAACCCTGAGCTCAGCCCTTATGCGCACGGACATGGGAATGGGCCTGCATACCCACACAGGGGCGTGTGCTCAAGTAGATCCCTGCACACTGACATGGCTGCTGCTGCCCACACGCTCTCAGTGCTCTGAGAGCACTGCTCTCAGACTCCGGGGTCCCCCTCTCAGAGACATGAGGGTCTCCCCAGCAGGGCAACTGGACAGCCGTGGCCCTGGGGGGTGGGGGTGGGGGTGGGGGTCAGGGAGGCAGGCCGGGCTGCAGTCCCCGCAGCTCCGCTGTTTCTGGTCAGATCACACTGTGTGCTGACAGTCAGGCGCAGAACAGGTGTGTGACCCCGTTTGCATGTTCGGAGCTTGTCAGCTCGGGTCTTGTGTTGGGGAGCGTGGTCTGGGGGTGGTGCCTCTCAGATCACCCGCGCTGTGGGGTCATGGGACGTGAGTGCCTGGGACACTTTCTGGAGGAGGTGCTCTGTTGCCTCAAGGTGGGCCTGAAGGTGCTCTGGGAACCTGGGGGCGGCTGGCCACACCCAGGCCTGGAGCTGCAGCGCTGGTAGCCTGGCCCATCAGAAGTTAGGTCACAGGGTGGTCCTCTTGTGGAGGCTTGGGAGACAGTCTCCTTGGAGTTGAGAGTGGGTGTGTCTGGCCAGAGGGGCGGGAAGGCGGGGAAGGGAGTGGGCCTTGGGCTGGGCGTCAGGAGCAGGGTGGGTGGGCCCTCCAGGCTGGCGCAGCCCTGACCCTCCTCTCTTCCTGCAGGGTTCAGGGACGATGGCACTGCAGCTCTGGGCCCTGGCCCTCTTGGGCCTGGCGGGCACGAGCGCGACTCTGCGGCCCCGCAAGCTAGATTCCTTCCGCAGCGAGACGGAGCTAAACCACCTGGTGGTGGACGAGGCGTCGGGCATGGTGTACGTGGGCGCGGTGAACATGCTCTACCAGTTGAGTGCCGACCTGCAGCTGGAGCAGCGGGCGGCCACGGGCCCGGCCCTGGACAACAAGAAGTGCACGCCTCCCATCGAGGTGAGCCAGTGCCACGAGGCCGTGCTGACCGACAACGTCAACCAGCTGCTGCTGCTGGACCCTCCCCGGAGCCGCCTGGTGGAGTGCGGCAGCCTCTTCAAGGGCATCTGCGCCCTGCGCGCCCTGGGCAACATCTCCACGCGCCTCTTCTACGAAGACGGCAGCGGCGAGAAGTCCTTTGTGGCCAGCAACGACGAGAGCGTGGCCACCGTGGGCCTGGTGGGCGCCGCGGACCCTGGCGGTGAGCGCCTGCTGTTCGTGGGCAAGGGCAACGGGCCGCACGACAACGGGGTCATCGTGAGCACCCGCCTGCTGGACCGGACTGAGGGCCGGGAGGCCTTCGAGGCCTACACGGACCATGCCACCTACAAGGCCGGCTACATGTCCTCCAACACGCAGCAGTTCGTGGCCGCCTTTGAGGACGGTCTCTACGTCTTCTTTGTCTTCAACCAGCAGGACAAACACCCGGCCCGGAACCGCACACTGCTGGCCCGCATGTGCAAACAGGACCCCTTCTACTACTCCTACCTGGAGGTGGACCTGAGCTGCCTGGACCCCGGCGACGCCCAGGCCCCCGCCTTCGGCACCTGCCTGGCGGCCTCGCTGGACCGGCCGGGCTCCGGCGGGGTGCTGTACGCCGTCTTCAGCACAGACGGCCGGGGCGGCAGGGGGCCTCGGACCGGCCTCTGCCTGTTCCCACTGGACGAGGTCCACCGCAGGATGGAGGCCAACCGCGACGCCTGCTACACAGGCGCACGTGAGGTGGCCCGCGACACCTTCTACAAGCCCTTCCACGGCGACATCCAGTGTGGCGGCCACGTGTCGGTACGTGGCCTCAGCGTCCTCACAGGGGCTTGGGCCCCACGCGGGGGGTCTGTGTGTGGCCCTGCTTGACGTGTCCACGTGCCGCCCTGTTGTGAGGGCGTGTGTGTGTCTGCACGGGTGTGTGGGGTCTGCACGGGCAGGTCAGCGTGAACACCCACATGGGTGCCTCTTTTCCCAGGTGTTGGGTGCACTGGGGGTGGGGGCTTGGAGCAGTGAGCACCCAGGGGCCCTTGTGTGGCCGGGCTGGTTCTGAGGCGTGTGTGCGGCCCTGAGTGCTGGGGGCCATCGCGGGAGAGAGGCCTCGGGCAGGCGTTGACGCCGTGGTCCGCAGGGTGCCAGCAAGAGTTTCCCGTGTGGCTCGGAGCACTTGCCCTACCCACTGGGCAGCCACGACGGCCTCTCGGCCAAGGCCGTGCTGCACCGTGGAGGCCTGAACCTGACGGCCGTGACCGTGACCTCCGAGAACGGCCACACCATCGCCTTTCTGGGCACCTCGGATGGCCGGGTCCTCAAGGTGAGGCCCAGGGCTGGGGCAGGGTGGCTCCCGGCGGGGTCCTCGGTGCACAAGACGGCCCCGCCCTCACTGCGCGCCTGCCCTGTGCCCGCAGGTGTACTTCGCCCCAGATGGCAGCTCCACGGAGTACGGCGCCGTCCTCGTGGAGATCAACAAGAGAATCAAGAGAGACCTGGTGCTGGCCGCAGACCTGGCCAGCCTGTATGCCATGACCCAGGACAAGGTGGGCCCATGGGGCCCTGGAGAGGGGCCGAGCGGCATGGCAGGGGCCAGCTCTCCTCTAGGGCCCTGACCATGTCTCTGAGCACCTTTCCCGCCTTTGAAACTGTGTCTGTCTGGCCCATCTGACCGGAGAATCAGTGCTCCAAGTAGGCCTTCCCCAAGGGCAAGCTGGGCTGAGGGCCACTCCTGTGAGCTCAGATGGGCCAAGACCCACAGCCTCTTAGGAGCTGATGCAATAGGCACCAGGGAGGTGCCATAACCAAGGGCTCCTTGGCTTCTTGGAACCTGGCGCCAGCTGATCCTGGGTGAGGTCTATCCTCCTGGGCTGCCCGGAGCCGTCCCTGCTCAGCCTTGCATCGGTGTTGAGGCTCCTAAGGCTTAGCGGGTAAAGGTGGGGTTGAGCTGATGGTCCCAGGCGTCGGTGTCTGGGGGGGGTCCTCTCTGGCTGGAGGCCATAGTCATGCTTGCCGCCCTGGTGCCCTCAGGTGTTCCGGCTTCTCGTGCAGGAGTGTGCCAGCTTCTCCAGCTGCACTCACTGCCAGAGCTCACAGGACCCCTACTGCGGCTGGTGTGTCGTTGAGGGCCGGTGAGTGCACAGGGTCTCGGCCCCGCCCAGAATCTGGGGGTGCAGCCCTGCCCCAGCCCGGGGGCTGACGGGCACCAGTCTAAGACTGCCCCCCACCCTTGCAGCTGCACCAGGAAGGCGGAGTGCCCCCGGGCGGCTGAGAGCGGCCACTGGCTGTGGAGCCGCAATGAGTCCTGCGTGGCTGTCACTGGGGCCCACCCGCAGAACATGAGCCGCCAGGCCCAGGGCGAGGTGAGTGGGGATGGCCGGGGGCCCACACAGGGCTGTGGTCCTGGCTGTGGTGCTGGGCCTGGGCACAGGGACTCCATCCTTTGTGTGGTCCCCTTTGACCTGGGGTACCCTGAGAATCCAGGACAGACCCAGGCCCTGTCCCAGGAGTGACCCAACGGGGTCCCATTTAGGAGAAGTGGATTGGGTTCTAGAGAGCTTTCCAGGGGGCAGGGGTCCACATTCAGGAGGGCGGCCATAGAGCAAACCAGGGGACAGGTGCCCTGGGTGGGGCCGGGCCGGGAGGAGGCCTGCTTGCCAGGTCGGGGCGGAAGAGACCTGGCGTGAGCAGCATGGCCCTTCCCCAGGTGCAGCTGACGGTCAGCCCCCTCCCGGCCTTGAGTGACGACGACATGCTGCTGTGCCTCTTCGGAGGATCGCCGCCTCACCCCGCACGCCTGCAGGAGGGCGCTGTGGTCTGCAACTCGCCGAGCAGGAGCAGCCTCCCCCGCACGCCGCCTGGCCAGGGTGAGGCAACTGCTGCCGCCTGCCAAGCCTGGCCCCGGGTGCCCACCGAGACCCCAGGGTGCCCACCGAGACCCCAGGGCCATACCCTGCCCAGGCGGCGTGCAAGCAGCGTGTGCTGGGCACCCGCCCCGCCCCCATCCCCCGCCCCAGCCAGCTTAGACCGGTGAGGCTGTCCCTGGAGGCCAGGCCCGGCGCCGAGCCTGTCCCCTGAGCACGTGGGGCGGTGGAAGCCGGCTCACGGGTGAAGGCAGGGCCTGTGCAGTAACGTGGCCGGGATCTAGCAAGCACTCTGCCCTAGACGCCGGGGAATCACGGCTCTCGACGCCCACAGGGACAGAAAGGTGGCCAACGTTTCAGGGCGGGGGCCAGGCAGCGCAACACCGGAGCCAGGATCTGCCGGAGGCCTGGCTGAGCCCTCGGGCCGGTTTCAGTCAGGGTCTCCGCACTTGGTGTCCTGTGGGAGACTGACGCAAGGCTGGCTTGGGACCATGGGAGGCCCGGTTCCTGCCTCCCCATCCCCCACGGGCCAGCCTTGCCCGCGGCCCCACCCAACGCCATCCCTCCGCAGATCATGTGGCCGTGACCATCCGGCTCCACTTCAAACGCGGCAACGTCTTCCTGACCTCCCACCAGTATCCCTTCTATGACTGCCGGGAGGCCATGAGCCTGCAGGAGAACCTGCCGTGAGTGGCTCCCCCGCCCACCCCTGGCCCCCGCTGCGGCCCCCAGGCCCCTCACCACCCCCTCTTCCAGGTGCATCTCCTGCTCCAGCAATCGCTGGACCTGCCAGTGGGCGCTGCTCGAGCACGCGTGTCAGCAGGCCTCGCCTGGCCCCGAGGACGGCATCGTTGGCGCCCACATGGTGAGGGCCCGGGGCCGCTGGGGGCCCAGCTGCTCAGCCGTGGCCCGGCAGATCCTGACCGCTCCCCCTCCCCAGGAGGACGACTGCCCCCAGTTCCTGAACCCCAGCCCTCTGGTCATCCCCGTGAACCACGAGACGGACGTGACCTTTCAGGGCAAGAACCTGGACACGGTGCAGGTGGGGGTGCTGCGGGCCCGGGCCTGGGGGCGGGGCTTACTCTGGGCCCGCCCCCTGCAGACCGGAAACCATCTCCGCTTAGCACTCAAGGCCCAGTGTGTGGGGGAGGCAGAGAGGTCTGGGAGGATGGGCGGCGTTTGGATGGGCCGCGCGCGTTCAGGGTTTAGGAGCCCGGCAGCGAGTGCTGCTCAGGAGGCAGCAGTAGGTGGGCCCATGCGGGGACCGCGCTGTGGCAGAGTGTTCCTTGGGCGGGGACGCCCCAGCGGCCTGGGAGCTGTGTGGCGTGGCGGGCTCCGGGGCCCAGGGCAGGGTGGGGTGGGGTGGCCCGGCCGGGGTGTCCTGACTGGCCCGTCTGGCAGGGCTCCCCACTGCTTGTGGGCAGTGACCTGCTCAAGTTTGAGGCGTCGGTCAGCACGCAGGAGCCAGGAACCTTCTCCTTTCGGACTCCGAAGGTACGCCTCCCTGGGTGGGTGGGCCGGGTTGGTGGACCCCATGGAGGCAGCCAGTTCCCTCCTTGGCTTGATGGCATCACCGACTGAATGGACTCGGGTCTGAGCGGGCTCCAGGAGGCGGTGAAGGACAGGGAGGCCTGGCGTGCTGACCCCCACGGGGTTGCACAGAGTTGGACACGACTGTGCAACTGAACAGCAACAAGCTTGAGGGGCGTGGGGGGCAGGCCCACCACACCAATCTGCTGAGGAAGCAGGCGGCAGGCAGGCACAGCCTCGGGGCGTCCCCGTGTCCCCCGGCTCCCTGGAATGGGAATCGCCCTCTGCCGTGTGGGACACGTGGTCGTGGCCGTCGGCGACCTTGTGGGAGCCAGGGGTGCAGTGTGCCCCCATGTGCCCCTAGCTGACCCATGACGCCAACGAGACACTACCCCTGCACCTGTACGTCAAGTCCGCCGGCAAGAATGTTGACAGCCGGCTGCAAGGTGGGCCGGCGGGCGGGCAGCTGGGCGGGCGGGCGGGTGCGGGAAGCAGGACGGCCCTGCCGACGGCCGGCTTCTCCCTCCGCAGTGACCCTCTACAACTGCTCCTTCGGCCGCAGCGACTGCAGCCTGTGCCTGGCCGCTGACCCCGCCTACCGCTGCGTGTGGTGCAGCGGGCAGAGCCGCTGTGTGTACGAGGCCCTGTGCAGCAATGCCACCTCCGAGTGCCCGCCGCCCGTCGTCACCAGGGTGAGCCCCCCACTCCCCTCACCCACAGGAGAGCTCTGGCTCTGCCACCCTGGGACCCCCGGGACAGCCAGGCTCTGCCAATTTCAGATCCAGCCTGAGACCGGCCCGCTGGGCGGAGGCATCCGCGTCACCATCCTTGGGTCAAACCTGGGGGTCAGAGCGGACGACGTGAAGAGGGTCACCGTGGCTGGCCAAAACTGTGCCTTTGAGCCAGAACGGTACTCCGTGTCCACCCGGTGAGTGGGCAGCCCGTGACCTGGACTCCCAGGGCTGGGCTAGGCCCTGTCCTAGGGGGCCAGGGGACTGGGGGGCATGGAGAGGGGAGACGTCCAGGTGTGCGTGGGTGCCCAGGCCTTGCACACCCACAGAGTGTGCCCACCTGCCTGCCACCCATGCAGGATTGTGTGCACCATCGAGGCTGCAGAGGCGCCCTGTACAGGCGGCGTCGAGGTGGACATCAACGGAAAGCTTGGCCATTCACCTCCCCACGCCCAGTTCACCTACCAGGTAAGTGCCTGGCAGGTCAGTACAGATGTGGGCGGGGTCTGGGGGCCTCTTGAAGGCGGCTGTGGCCCAGGGGAGGCCCGAGCTGGGCGGAGGGCCTGCGTCCCCACCCAGCCCTGAGCCAGATGCCCTGCCCGTCTTCCAGCAGCCCCAGCCCCACAGTGTGGAGCCCAAGCAGGGGCCACAGGCGGGTGGCACCACGCTGACCATCAATGGCACCCACCTGGACACAGGCTCTGAGGAAGACGTGAGAGTGACCCTCAATGACGTCCCTTGTAACGTGTGGGTGTCACCCACAGGTCGCCAAATACTGGTCTCCCCTGGTCCTGGGGACAGGGTGAGGGCCCTCCGGCCATGACCCTGTGTCCATCCTGGAGGGGGTAGTGGAGCCACTGACCTGGGGCTGGGGCGGCCCCCGGGTGGGCTGGCGCTGACTGGCTCTCACACCCTCAGGACACAGTTTGGGGCCCAGCTTCAGTGCGTCACTGGCCCCCAGGCGGTTCCGGGAGAGCTGGCCCTGAAGATCTACTATGGGGGCTCCGAAGTGCCCAGCCCTGGTATCACCTTCACCTACCGTGAGAATCCAGTATTGCGGGCCTTCGAGCCGCTGCGGAGCTTTGTCAGGTGTGACGGGGGCCCCTTGGTAGCAGGTGCCCCCCACACCCACCCCGTCCAGCTGTTTCCCAGACGCTCTCTGCCCTCCACCCTCGTGAGGATTGGCAGATGCTGGTCTGGGTGACAAGAGGAGGCCTCCCAAACTCCCCACTGTCCCCCCAGGTCCCTTCCCCCCTAGACCCCCAGGTGGACAGCTTCCCTGCCCTCTCTCAGTGCTGGAGGGCAGTGCTCAGTCGCGTGCTCTGGGCACACCTTCCGCCTTGCAGCAGGTCTGTGCTCACACTGACCTGCAAGTGTATCCCAGATGGTGGTGGGGGGGGTCAGGGACGTAGCCTTGCAGGGCACTCGCCTTGCCCGGTGTGCCCACTCTGTCTCCTCCCTGTCCCCCAGTGGTGGCCGGAGCATCAACGTCACAGGACAGGGCTTCAGCCTGATCCAGAGGTTCGCCATGGTCGTCATAGCTGAGCCCTTGCAGTCCTGGAGGCGGCGGCGGGAGACCGGACCGCTGCATTCTGTGACGGTCAGTCCTGGTGCCCGCTGCGGGTACAAGCCAGGGCTGGAGGCCCCCTCTGCCAGGTGGCCTAAAGGTCCCGCCTCGGCCCTCAGGTCGTGGGCACGGAGTACGTGTTCTACAATGACTCCAAGGTCGTGTTCCTGTCCCCGGCCGTCCCTGAGGAGCCTGAAGCCTACAACCTCACTGCACTCATCCGGATGGACGGACACCAGGCCCTGCTCAGGACGGAGGCTGGTGCCTTTGAGTACGTCGCGGACCCCACCTTCGAGAACTTCACCGGGGGTGTCAAGAAGCAAGTCAACAAGCTCATTCACGCACGGGTGAGGACCAGCGCAGCCCCGGGGGCAGGTCCTGAGCAGTGCGGGCAGGGAGCAGCCCCGGGGGCAGATCCTGAGCGGTGCAGGCAGGGAACAGCCCAAGGCCTGGCCTGAGCTGTTCGGGGCCTCCCTGATGCCCTCCTGGTCACTGTGACGACCCCCCACCCCAGGGCACCAATCTGAACAAGGCTATGACCATTCACGAGGCTGAAGCCTTTGTGGGTGCTGAGCGCTGCATCATGAAGACGCTGACGGAGACCGATCTGTACTGTGAGCCCCCAGAGGTGCAGCCCCCTCCCAAGCGGAGGCAGAAGCGAGACACGGCCCACAACCTGCCAGAGTTCATTGTGCGTGTGGGTGGCGCGGGCTGGGGGGCGTGCAGGGGTGTCTTTGGTGCGGGCCCCCTGGTCTTTGCTGAGTCTCTCCCCACGCAGGTGAAGTTTGGCTCACGGGAGTGGGTGCTGGGCCGAGTAGAGTACGACACGCGCGCGAGCGACGTGCCTCTCAGCCTCATCCTGCCGCTGGTCATCGGGCCCATGGTGGCTGTCATCGCTGTGTCTGTCTACTGTTACTGGTGAGCCGGCCTCCACCCCTCGGCCACACCCACCAGCTGGCACCACCCAGGCCGGGTCCCAGGAGCTTCCCTGTGCCCCCAGGAGGAAGAGCCAGCAGGCAGAGCGCGAGTATGAGAAGATCAAGTCCCAGCTGGAGGGCCTGGAGGAAAGTGTGCGGGACCGCTGCAAAAAGGAGTTCACGGGTAGGCGGGTCCCGGGAGAGGGGGGTCTCAGGGGGCAGGTCATGGGAAAGGTGGGCTCGGGGGCCAGGTTCTGGGAGAGGGGGTCTCGGGGTGGGGGGGGCAGGTCCCAGGAGAGGAGGGCTCGGGGGGACGGTTCCTGGGAGAGGGGAGCTCGGGGGCGGGTCCCAGGAGAGGAGGGCTCGGGGGGCTGTCAGAGGAGGGTGGGCGGCCAGCGACGGCCATGCGTGCCTTACCCCGACCCCCTTGCAGACCTGATGATTGAGATGGAGGACCAGACCAACGACGTGCACGAGGCAGGCATCCCCGTGTTGGACTACAAGACCTATACCGACCGCGTCTTCTTCCTGCCCTCCAAGGACGGCGACAAGGACGTGATGATCACGGGCAAGCTAGACATCCCCGAGTCTCGGCGGCAGGTGGTGGAGCAGGCGCTCTACCAGTTCTCCAACCTGCTCAACAGCAAGTGCTTTCTCATCAATGTGAGCGGGGCCTTTGGGTGTGGGCGGGGGCGGGGCCCTGCATGGGCGGGGCCTCTGGAGGGGCGGGGCTCTGACCGGCCTGCACTTCAGTTCATCCACACCCTGGAGAACCAGCGGGAATTCTCCGCCCGCGCCAAGGTCTACTTTGCGTCGCTGCTGACCGTGGCTCTGCACGGGAAGCTGGAGTACTACACAGATATCATGCGCACGCTCTTCCTAGAGCTCATGGAGCAGTACGTGGTGGCCAAGAACCCCAAGCTGATGCTGCGCAGGTGTGTGGAGCAGGGCGGGGGCCCACCTCTGGGGCCTGGGGTGGGGCTGCAGCAGGGCGCACGGGCTTGTCCAGGCACCTGGTCGGCCAGCAGGCGCAGCCAGGGCTAGTGAGTAGGGCAGGAGGAGGCATTGCTCCCCCGTGTGGTCAGCACTGTCGCATGGGGTGGATGATGAAATGCCCTCCCTGAGGGGCCTGGGAGATTGGACTGCAGGAGATGGAGACCCAGGACGTGGATGGAGCCTGGGCTGCCGTACCTGGCCTGGGTACCTGAAGGAGCCAGCTGATCCTCAGGACACTAGCGGGTCCCTTGTACAAAGCCTTTCTGCACCTTCAGGTCTGAGACAGTGGTGGAGAGAATGCTGTCTAATTGGATGTCTATCTGCCTGTACCAGTATCTCAAGGTGGGTCCCACCCAGCTCTGCCGGGGGTGGGGGCAGGGTGAGGTCCCAGGGGGTGCTGGAACCCTCCAGTGTCCACCTTCCTGGGGCCCAGCTCCATCTGGTTGGGTCTGCTTCCCACCCTGGTGCGGTCAGTCCCAGCCCTGGCTCAGCCACCTTCCTTTGCTCCAGGATAGTGCGGGGGAGCCGCTGTACAAGCTCTTCAAGGCCATCAAGCATCAGGTGGAGAAGGGGCCGGTAGATGCTGTGCAGAAGAAAGCCAAGTACACCCTCAACGACACAGGGCTGCTGGGGGACGACGTGGAGTATACACCCCTGGTGAGCCCCCAGGGCCGGGTTCCGGGCCAGCCTCAGAACCAGAAGCTGGATGCCACTTGCCTCCTTCACGGACTTACATTAGCACCAGTCCCCTGTGCTGGGCCCACCCCTGCCCAGGGAAGGGTTTGGGTCCTGGATCCCTGGAGAGGGGCTCTAAGGGCCACAACCCCAGGCCGGCTGCCTCCTGGGTTCCCGGGCTGCTGCAGGCGTGTGTGGGGCCCAGCGCACCGAGCGTGTGGTGGTAACCGTGTGTACGGGGAGGCGGTGCGTGGCGTGTGCTCCTGTGACTCCTTGTGTGTGTTGTGATAGCTGCATGAGCAGCTCCCTGTTGTCTGTCCTGCGGAGCCACAGTGCAGGAAAGGTGAGGCCCCGAGTACTGTCGGGGCTCAGGACGCTCTGCCCCTTCTCCTCCACCAGAGAGGTTGCCATCAGGAGGAGGCCCAAGCCTGCTTCCAGTTTGGGGCGAGCGAGGGCGAGGGCCCCTCCACAGCTGGGCCTCTGTTCTGTGCAGACGGTGAGCGTGATCGTCCAGGATGAAGGGGTCGACGCAGTTCCAGTCAAGGTCCTCAACTGTGACACCATCTCCCAGGTCAAGGAGAAGATCATTGACCAGGTGTACCGCACACAGCCTTGCTCCCGCTGGCCCAAGGCTGACAGTGTGGTCCTCGGTAAGCCCTGTCCCTGGAGGCTTGGCTCTGCCCGGAGAAGCCGGCTCAGCCGGTGGCGTGGGGGTGGAGAGAGGGAGGCCAGCCCGGTGGGCTGGGATGGGGTTCCTGGAGCTGGGCTGTGTCCTCCCGCAGAGTGGCGTCCTGGGTCCACAGCCCAGATCCTGTCAGACCTGGACCTGACCTCTCAGCGGGAGGGCCGGTGGAGGCGTGTCAACACACTGATGCACTACAACGTGAGTGTGGCCGCGGGGCGGGCCCGTGGAGGGGGGGTGTGGAGCCGGCCCTCACGTCCCTGTTCCCCAGGTCCGGGACGGAGCCACTCTCATCCTGTCCAAGGTGGGGGTCTCCCAGCAGCCCGAGGACAGCCAGCAGGACCTGCCTGGGGAGCGTGAGTCCCTTCCCCTTGTCTGGCCCCTGAGGACCTGAGCCAGGGTCCACCTGGTGCTGGGACCCCGGCCCTGGGCTCTGGTCCTCGCCCCTCAGCAGCCACTCCCACAGGCCACGCCCTCCTGGAGGAAGAGAACCGGGTGTGGCACCTGGTGCGGCCCACTGACGAGGTGGACGAAGGCAAGTCCAAGCGCGGCAGCGTGAAGGAGAAGGAACGTACCAAGGCCATCACCGAGATCTACCTGACCCGCCTGCTGTCCGTCAAGGTGGGCCTCGCTGGGCATGTGGGCGGCAGGCCTGGCCCTCCCGCCCCTCGTCGCCCGGCTGAGCCCCGCCCCCCCAACAGGGCACGCTGCAGCAGTTCGTGGACAACTTCTTCCAAAGCGTGCTGGCGCCCGGGAACGCGGTGCCACCGGCGGTCAAGTACTTCTTCGACTTCCTGGACGAGCAGGCAGAAAAGCATGACATTAAGGATGAGGACACCATCCACATCTGGAAGACCAACAGGTGGGGAGTCTGCCCCGCCCCACCCCGCCCGCCCTGCTCCTTGACGCTCCTCCTCATTCCCTGTTGTTCTGCCTCAGTTTACCACTCCGCTTCTGGGTAAACATCCTCAAGAACCCCCACTTCATCTTCGACGTGCACGTCCACGAGGTGGTGGACGCCTCCCTGTCGGTCATCGCACAGACCTTCATGGACGCCTGCACACGCACAGAGCACAAGCTGAGCCGCGTGCGTGCAGCTGCGGGCCGCCCGGCGGGGTGGGGCCCTGGACCGGGGGCGGGGGGAGGGGGAGCGTCAGAGAAACAGGCTGCAGCGGGGTGAGGGGGTCAGTTCAGGTGTGGGTTTGCACGTGGAGGCTGGAGGTCAGGAGGAAGGCAGGTGCCGGACCCTGGCATGCTGGGAGACCCTGTGGGGAGCGGCACTCTGGCCGTCAGGGGCCCTGTCGTCCTTCCCCTTCCACTAGAGAGAGTGAGTTTTACTGTAAATTACAAAACGACAAAAACAGCGTCAGGTCTGCCGCCGGGCAGGGCAGCTGCCCTGTGGGAGCCCTTCCCCCACATACCCTTCTTCCTCTGGGTGTCTTGGCCTGGGTGTCACTTTGCTCCAATCCCCACAGGACTCTCCCAGCAACAAGCTCCTCTACGCCAAGGAGATCTCCACCTACAAGAAGATGGTGGAGGAGTGAGTCCCGCACACCCGCCTGCCAGGCCAGACCCCGCCTGCCCACCCTCGGCACCCACCCAGCAGGGCTCCTGGGTGGTGCCTGTGATCAGGAGGAGGGCCCAACCTCTGGGAACCACTGCCCCCCACTTCCAGTTCCCCCCACCCCGTGTAACTCTCTCTCCCCCACAGCTACTACAAGGGGATCAGACAGATGGTGCAGGTCAGCGACCAGGACATGAACACACACCTAGCAGAGATTTCCCGGGTAAGGGGGGAACAGGGGACACAGGTGGTGACCCCACCCCCTGGGGATTAGCCCTCTGCCCCACCCTAAAGGCCCCACGGAGGCAGGGATGCGGAGCAGGCAGGAGACAGCCCTGGGGGCAGGTGACGTTGTGCCCACAGGACCCAGAGAGGCGCCGGCCAGGGGCCCCGGGACACGTGGGGCGCTGGGGACAGCTCTGAGCCAGCCCCACCTGCCCGGGGCCCGCATGGATGGGAAGCTGTCTGTGCCTGGCACGCTGTGTGTCTGAGTGTTGTGACGGGGTCGGAGGGGGGCCCTTCGTATCTGCCCACCCCCTGGGGCACAGCCTCCGGCCCCCGTGGGTCATGCAGCCCCTGCCCCGGCCCTTCAGGCACACACGGACTCCCTGAACACCCTCGTGGCCTTGCACCAGCTCTACCAGTACACGCAGAAGTACTACGACGAGGTAGGGGGCCCGGCCTCCCCAGGGACGGCCGTGCTCATCGGGCGCCCCCTCCCCTGGCCTGTGGTCTGACATCTCCCGCACCCCCCTACCCCAACCAAGATCATCAACGCCCTGGAAGAGGACCCCGCCGCTCAGAAGATGCAGCTGGCCTTCCGGCTCCAGCAGATCGCAGCTGCGCTTGAGAACAAGGTCACAGACCTCTGACCTCCAACCTCCAGTGTCATGGTCTGGGACACAGGTGTGTGATGCGTGGTGCCGGGCGCTGGGCAGCACTGGGGGAGCGGGCTGAGCGGGCAGGACTCACCCCTTATCTCTCCGGCAGAGGAAAAGCCCTGGGCTTCCGAGTGTGTGTGGCGGGGGACCACCCCCCCTCAGCGTTTGTAGCCATGTTCGCATCTTTCCCTGAGCAATAGAGCCGGGCGCCACCAACACCAGCTCCCTCTCGAAGAACCAGCACCCGTGTGTCTCCTGAGTGATTCGAAAAACGTGCCTTACGTCCCGGTGCCACGCTGGGCTGCTGGGGGCAGTCAGGCCACAGTCCCCTCCCCGAGCACCAGCAGCCGCCTCAGACACCTGGGTTTGGCCTCCAGCGGCAGGGCCTGAGTGCCTGCGGCCCCAGGGACCCAGTGCCCGGACTGTGTGCGTCCTCCCCGCCCGGACGGAGGCAGAGAAGCGGTACGATGCCTCGCTGACCTCGTGGGCCTGCCCTGCGGGGTGCCGGCACTCCAGGGACTCCGTGCTGCAGGCCCCACCTCAAAGGTCAAGCTGGACGTCAGACGTCGAGGCCCAGGCGGCCAGAAGGGCCCCAGCAGACGGGGGTGTCCTGGTCTCGGCCTGTCAGACAGGCTGAACTGGAGGCCCTGCCCAGGTCTGGGGGGCCAGGAGCAGGTCTGCCAGGACCACCCCAACCCTTTTTGTAAATCTTGTGAATTGTAAATCGAATACAGCGGTTTTTTTCACTCTGCTGGTTGGCTGGGCTCTTGGAGCCGCCCGTCTGCGTCCCTGCACAGCTGCCGTGTCCCCGATCGGCCTGTGGTCTCACTTCCCATGCATTCTCTGTGGCCCCAGAAGCCCGCCTCCTGCTGTGCCTGTGGGGCCTCGGTCCCCGTCTTCCCTGCGGCCCCAGCAGGACAGGATGCTGGTCAGACCTGGGCCGGGAGCTCTGGGCTGTGGAGAGGAACTGGTCCCAGAGACCCTGAGAAGCTAGGAGACGGCCCCGCCCAGCGGGGGGGGGGCTGCCTCGGCGCTGTTTGGCAGCAGGGGCGGGCATGGCGTGCGCACCGGAAGCTGTCTCCTCCTCGCGGAGGTGGGGCGCCCCGCAGTGTGGTCCACCCAGCACACGTTTGCTCAGCCCCCACTGCGTACACGCGGGTGGGCACGGTGGTTCCTGGAGAGAGGCTCTGGGTCCCTGCTGCTCACGGCTGTGGGTCCTTTAGGGTTGGCACCTCTCGGGTGCCCTAGACCAGCCCAGGATGACTCAGCACATACACAGAGCTCAAGGGCCGTGCTCCCAAGAGCATGAGGCCCCTTTGTTAGTGCAGGGAGTGGGGCTGCCCCAGAGGCTGCCCTGGGGGAAGGGGCTCCTTCCCAATCGCACGTTGCACACAGCACAGGAACCAGGAGGTGTACCAGCCTGTGGCCATCAAGCACATGTGCCATGAGCACACAGGCGTGCACACGCACGCACACAGCACCAGTGTGTCGGGGCCCTCATGTGTTCGTTCATTCAGCACGTCCTGGGCACTAGCTATACAGCAGTAAAGGGGGCAGAAAGGGTCTTCCCTGAGGGAGCCTGTGTGGTCCAAGAATACCAACCCCAGTAGGAAAGGGATTTAGTGGCTTCATAAAAGCAAGTGAAGGGCCCAACTTCAGATCCGGCTCCATCCCCGTGCTCACATGTTTTTGGGTTCCATCCGTCTGACGTGCTTCGCGGTTTGTGCGGCTTTATTCTCAGGATCTGGAGGCTACTGGCAGGCCCCCCGGCCTGTGTTTCCACCTGGTGTACACCACTGCGGTTGGGAGGTCTCAGCGGGTTAGGTTTTCGATCATGAGCCATTTCAGGACAGGCAGCCGATTTCAAGCCACATGAAACAAGAGTGGGCATCTCCCACGTGGAAGGCACACACCTGGCACCCCCGACCCCAAGGACCACTGACACGACACCCGAGACCCAGCCCGTCAGGAGGTCAGAACAAGACACTGCCAGACTGGAGCAGAGGGGCATAACGGGGGAGTGCTAGCCCGAGGGTGGGGGGAGGCCAGAGGGAGCAGGGGCCTAGAGGCCTTGCTCCTAGACTGGACCCCTGCAGGCACTTCTACCTCCTCCCCACTGGTAGTTGGGGAAGGGTGGGTGAGACTGCCTTCTGCTGCAGGTCGAACAGGCGGGGTGCTCTCCCCCGTGGACAGGCCTGTGAATGGATCCAGAGGCCAACCTTTCATGGGGCCAGCCAGCGGAGAAATGGCGTGGATGCTGGGTGCACAGGGGTGGGCTGGCCGGCCTGGAGGGGTCAGGAGACTGACAGACCGAGGCGTGACGCAGCCTTCCGTCATTCTGCACTTCCCATTTTCCTCCCAGTGCGTGGGAGCCAGGAGAGGCGAAGACAGAAGGGTGACCAGCAACCTCGAAGACTTTTCCTTCCAAGCTGCAGAAAACAGCCAGCCCAGGACCACACCCTGCTTGATTGTTAAGAGCATGAGACATCCTCTAAGTCACGGGGCCCCTGTGATAGGGCCAGATAGCATTTTAGGAAGTTCGTCTGACCTCCCTAAAGGTTTCGTCCCTTCAGGGGGACGTGCAGCCAGTCAGAAGACCAGTGTGGGGCTGAGGAGGGGGTGGTCTGGACGTGTGGGGAGGAGACAGTGGACACGGCATGCGGGATCTTGGTATGCCCCCCGCCCCGTGAATCACAATAGGGAGTGGAAAGAGGCCAGGGGTGGGGTCGGGTAGGCAGCCCAGGGCTCACGCGGGCTCGTCTGTGCCAGCCCCACCACGCCCTCCTCACACAGGCAGTGCCTGCCGCTCTTGTCTGCCCTTGATCCATGCCAGCCCTGCTCCAGGCTCCAGACCTCCCAGGACGACCCTGAAAACACAGCACAGTGAGGAACAAAAAATGCGGATCCTGTCGGAGGACAGAATCCCCACTCGCGTTTGCGATTCCGGAGGAAGAGGGCGACAGGAGAAGGCGGGGCGGGGCTCCCTTAGTCGACAGACCGCTTGGCCCCCTTGGAGGAGGGAGGGCCCTGCACCCGCTCCACCCCGCTCGGCCTGGGACCCGGGTCGCCATGGGAACGCGGCCCGCCCCACGCGGCCTCGGCGCAGACAAAGGCCGCCCCTCCCTGCGGCGCGCGGCCGGTTCCCACGGCCCGCTGCTCCCCTCCCTCCTCGCTTTAGCTGAAGCTCCATTAACTCCGCACAAAACCTCAGTCATTTCGCCCGGCCGGGAAAGGTGTCCCCATCGCGGGGCCCCGAGGAAGCGGGGGTAGGGCCGGGGGCTGGGGGAGGGGACACCAGCGTCTTCACCGCATCCCGCGCTCCCAGCGCCTAGAGAGGAACTGAGGCCCGCGCGCTGGGAGTGGGACCCGGCACCCTTCTTACTTTTAGGCTCCCTGCAGGACCCAGATTCGCCAGGCACAACTGTCCATTTGCCTGGGACTGCGTTGACATGTTTTAATTTGGTTATCAATATTTCAATATCAGGAAGTTTTACACAAAAACTCAGATTTTTGCTTGTTTCATAAAAGGGGAAGGTTGGGCACCCAGCCTGAGGTCGCACTCTCTTGGGATGGGCAGCCGAGCGCCGGCCCCCCCCGCGCCCCCCCCCCCCCACCCCCCCGCTTTCCCAGGGTGCGGGTCAGGGGGCTGACTCCCCAGAGATGCTCTATCCCAACCCTGGTCACTTCAAACAGAAGCAGCCGCTCCCGCCCAGAGCTCCAGACAGATGCTGAAACAGGCCCAGCCCCTTTCAGTGACAGCAGCCGGTGCAAACCGCAGTCTCCAAAGGCAGAGAGGAAATGCCCCGTGCGGGGTGGAGTTCGCAGTTCGAGACCCCGCAGTACCTGGGAAAGTCAGAGTGGGCTTCCTGGAAGAGGTCACAGCTGAGGGGGCTACTTCAGCAGGAGGACGGGTCCCAGGCCCCAAAGACGGCCCAGGTGGGGAGAGTTTCCTGAGTCCAGCCCTCCATCCCCTCGGCGCTGCCGCTGTCCCTGGTCCTGAGGGCGGGTCTCCGGGCCGGCCCGGCAGTTGCGCTTCCCCCAGGATGCGGCTGAGACCGGCCCTGGAGCCACCAATGCAGGAGGCCCCACCAGGTCGGGGAAGCTTTACCAGGAAGCGAACCACACGGCCAAGGCCGGATGGCCAAACGGGAAAGGAAGCCAGGCCGACCCAGGGTTCAAGGCAACGCCATCGGCCCACACGGAAGGGACCATACCCAACCAAATGCCTAGCTTTTATTAGGGGAGGGGAGTTCTATTCTGAAAAATATGTATATGAATATAAATATATGTGTTCCATGATTTGCCCTGGCTTCTCTGATTTAAAGGATTCTGCCTTCATTCCAGGGGGAGCTCGCTGGGGGAGGGGAGGGGTGCAGGGCCCGGATGAGGAGCCGGGAGAGGAGGGGTGCCCGCCCCCGAGCAGGCTAGAGCGGGGAGACGCAGGACCTAGAGCAGGCGGGTGGCGGAGTGCGGGCGAAGGCAGGTGGGCAGGGGTGGCGCCCTGGGTGCGGGCACGGGAGAGTGCGGGGAGCCGAGCCCGGGAGGTGGCGGCGGCCCGGCCCGGGCGGTGCCGCTCCGAGGACACACGCGGCGCGCTTGGGGGAGGCGCGCGGTCCCCGGGAGGAGGCCGCGGGAGGAGCCAGGAGCCGTTCCACGGCTGCCGCCCTCCCCTCTCCGGGAAGGCCGCTTTCCGCCCGGCAGCCGCCCGGGGCCGGCTGGAAGCCGCGCGTCGTCTGCGGGAACCCCCTCCCTGGCCCCGCCCCGCCCCGCCTCCCGCCGCCGGCTGGGGCTCCGCGGGGCGCGGGGCGCTGGGCGGGGCGCGCGCCGAGCTGCGGCCGCTCCGGACATGTCGGGCCCGCGCGCCGGCTTCTACCGGCAGGAGCTGAACAAGACGCTGTGGGAGGTGCCGCAGCGGCTGCAGGGGCTGCGCCCGGTGGGCTCGGGCGCCTACGGCTCAGTCTGGTAGGGGCGGGCTGGGGCGGGGGGTCTCCGCGCGCGCCCCCCCCTCCCCGTGCGGGGTTCCGACGCGGGGAGGGGCTCGCCCTGCCTCCGCCCCCGGGCCTTACGCAGATCCGAGGAATGAATGCGGGGTGGGGGTGCGAGGGAAATTTTCCTCCCGGAGCCTCTCCTTGGTCGGGCAAGGGGCATCCCTCTGCCCCTCCAGCCCGGGGCGTCCTCCTCCGGGTCTGAATCTGCGGCGTCACAGCTGGCGAAAGGGCCGGTCTCGTGGCCCTGGATGTCTGAGCACGCATCTGGGATTCCCCGGTCAAGGGTCAGGCAATCCTGGGCTCCGGTAGATACCCCCGCCCCAGGGTGGGTAGTTTTGCTTGTAAAAGAAGAGCCCTGCTTAGGGGTGGGGCGCCAAGACCCCTGCCTAAGAATGACCTTCAGCTCCTCCGTGGGCCTGGTTTCCTCCCCCGTTTTCCAAGGGGTCTCAGACTCCGAATGGGGCTCAGGCCTGATCAGAGAAGCCTACCATCCCCCACAGTCTTTAGGGGGTCTACACCCCTCCCCATTTTTGCCCCAAACAAGAGAGCGCACACTGCATGGAGACCCTGGGGCCCAGAGAGGAGGGAGGGTGGGGCCTGGGGAGGCCTCTGGACCTGGTGGGGCTGGGTGGGGCTTGCAGACCGTCCTTGGGGTTTCAGTGTTGACACTGTGGCCAGTTGTGGGTGTGGGTATTGCAGGGTGCCCCCCAATCCAGAACCGGTGAGGTGCCAGGTGTCTGTGGGGCCATGGGTATGGGCAGGCAGGCCCCTGGGAGAGAGTTGTTGCTCTAGGACGCGGCAGAAGGTTCCAAGTGGGACTCCTCAGATCCCTCCCAGGGCCCAGCGCTGGAGCCTGGAGCAGGGGTTCGGGGTCCCCTGGGCCTCAGGCCTCATGCGGTCACTGGCCGTCGGGAACCCCAGGCCACTCCAGCTGCCCCAGCCAGCCGGCCCTGGCTTCCCACTAAGGCCTCAGGGGCAGGAAAGGGTGTGTGCGCATGGCCCCTGGGGGAGTTGACAGAGCCCTGGCTGGAAGCGGGCCCCCAGGCAGGTGTCACTCCTGGGCTCCCTCCTCGGATGAGTCTGATGGCCTGGTGCCAATCCCCACAGTCCTCTGTTGACCCTGCGGACAGAAAAGGGTCTGCTCCCCTCCCCTGTGAGGGGCAACTCCCCCTGACTCCCACCCCAGAGCAGCTTTCCTCCACCATCACCCACGAGCATCCCACTTGCTGCAGGAGGCTCCCTGCGTGGGCGTGGAGGGGTGGGGTGGAGGGGTGGGGTGGAGCGGTGGGGTGGCTGCACAGGACAGCTCGCTGGAGGGAAGGCGGATCCTGAGACAGCAGTGGAGCGGGAGGGCGGAGGGCTTGGCTCGGTCAGAGGGCGCACTGAGCAGCTGGGCATGGCGGATGCAGGTCTGGCCCTCCGGGGAGTGGGGCTGCAGGAGGGGAAACGCTCTGGGGGTCCAGACACCAGCCTCTGCTGGACAGTTCCTACTGTCTGGTTTCTCACTGTCAAAGATAGGCATGCAACACACACCTTCGGTCAGGTTCTCCTCCACGTGTTTAACATTCCGGGGCTCTGGACGTGGCTTTGGGACCCCTTGGGGGCCTCCCAGACCCCCTGGCTCACAGGGAGCTGGAGGAACATCTACTCTGGGAACACACTTCTGGCTGTTTCCCTGGGGTGGTATTTCCACCCTGAGTGGGGGCAGGAGTCAGGAGAAATTCAGGTGGGCTCGGGAGGCCGGAAGTCAGGGGGTCAGTGGAAGGGGACCTGCCTCTGGAGGAAGGAGCAAGACCCCAGGAGGGGGACTTCGCTGGTGGTCCAGTGGCTAAGACCCCTCCTTCCAATGCCGGGAGGCCAGAGTTCAATCCCTGGTCGGGGGACTAGATCCCACGTGCCTCAGCTAGGACCTAGCACAGCCAAACAAATAAATATTTAAAAAAATGAAGACCCCAGGAGGGAGGGGAGAGCCTGGGAGTGAGTGGGGTCTCATGCCCGTGTGGGTGGCCTTCTGGTCAGTGACCGAGGCGGGGCCTCACGCGCGGCCTTGCAGCTCGGCCTACGACACGCGGCTGCGCCAGAGGGTGGCGGTGAAGAAGCTGTCGCGGCCCTTCCAGTCTCTGATCCACGCGCGGAGAACCTACCGGGAGCTGCGGCTGCTCAAACACCTGAAGCACGAGAACGTGAGCGGGGCTGGCGGGCGGGCGGGGCGCGGGCCGCGGGCCGCGGGCCGCGGAGCTCTGACTCACCGCACCCCCAGGTCATCGGGCTGCTGGACGTGTTCACGCCGGCCACCTCCCTGGAGGACTTCAGCGAAGTGTGAGCGGCGGCGGCGGGGCGGCCGGGGCGCGGGGGCGGGGCGGCGCGGCGGGGGCGCGGGGGCGCGGGGCTCATTCCCGGCCGCACCCAGGTACCTGGTGACCACGCTGATGGGCGCCGACCTGAACAACATTGTCAAGTGCCAGGCGCTGAGTGACGAGCACGTCCAGTTCCTCGTGTACCAACTGCTGCGCGGGCTAAAGGTGGGCGCGGAGCGGGAGCGGGTGGCGGCGCGGGGGCCAGCGCCTGACGCCCCGCCATCTCCCCCTCGCAGTACATCCACTCGGCCGGGATCATCCACCGGGTAGGTGCGGTGCGCGGAGGCGGCGGTGGTCCTGCGCCCGGGACTCTGCCGTCCTCTCACCGCGCCCGCCCGCCCCGCAGGACCTGAAGCCCAGCAACGTGGCCGTGAACGAGGACTGCGAGCTGCGGGTGAGCGGCTGGGGCAGGGGCTGGGAGGCGGCTGCGGGGAGGTGGAGACCCGCAGGGCTGAAGCCGGGGGGTCGCCGTAGATCCTGGACTTCGGGCTAGCGCGCCAGGCAGACGAGGAGATGACTGGCTACGTGGCCACGCGATGGTACAGGGCCCCCGAGATCATGCTGAACTGGATGCACTACAACCAGACAGGTGACGGCAGCCCCACAGGGCGCGGCCTGTGGAGGGGTGGGTGGGACCCAGAGGCCGACGGGGCCTTTGGGACAGGCCAGGCGCTCAGGACCAGACCTTCAGAAAAGCAGGGCACCGCGGGTCCTGGGCTGACCCTTGCCCTGCCCATGGTGCCGTCAGGAAGGGGCCTGGATGTGACCGTGGGGCCGTGGGTCCAGCCCCCGGCTCTCTGGGGCGGAGCTTGGGGTAGGCAGACCGATGGCCACGCCTTCTCCTTCAGTGGACATCTGGTCCGTGGGTTGCATCATGGCTGAGCTGCTCCAGGGAAAGGCTCTCTTCCCCGGAAGTGACTGTATCCTTGGTTCAGGTTGGGGAGGAGGGTTGGGCCTCCTATTGCGGGGTGGGGGTCAAGGGAGGTGGGCTCTGGCCCTTTCTGGCCAGTCTTGCCTCCTCTGCCCCACACCATGCCACCTTGGGCTCACTGTCCCCAGCGGCAGGAGAGCAGGGTCTGGGCAGTGACCCAAGGTCTGGGGTCTGGGATCCCAGGAGAGTCCATGCCTGGCTGTTGGACCTTTCCTGAGCCAGGCAGACATCGACCAGCTGAAGCGTATCATGGAGGTGGTGGGCACGCCCAGCCCTGAGGTTCTAGCAAAGATATCCTCAGAACATGTGAGTCATTGGTCACCAGCCCCTCTGCTGACCTGGTGGAAGGGGAGCTGTGGGACTAGATGGGGCCCTATGGGGGGAGCATGGGTCACAGTGGAACAGACACGAAGGCGGGCCCGGCCCCCTTCAGGGAGACCTAGGGAGACCCTCCTGGCGTGAAGGACAGGGCGGGTGAAGCCTGGGCACCTGCAGTGTCCTGGCTACGGACCGTGGAGTGGCACCACACCTGCGCCTGCCGGCCTGTGGGGCCAGGCGAGGTGCTGGAGCCCCCAGATCCGAGGTGGGAGGTCTTTGTTCCACGCATGCTCTTGGCCAGTCCTGTTGGAGAGGAAGGCTGGGGGCCTCTCCCATCAAGCCCCTGCCTGGCTTAGGGCCGGGGGCGGGGAGGCCCTGAACAGCCCCTCAGACCCTTCCATGGGCACCTAGGCCCGGACCTACATCCAGTCCCTGCCCCCCATGCCCCAGAAGGACCTCAGGAGCATCTTCCGCGGAGCCAACCCCCTGGGTGAGGACGGGCCAGGGGCTTGGGTGGGGCTCCACGCTCGGCCCCAGGGGTGGAGCTGACTTGGCACCCCCGTCCCTGCAGCTGTGGACCTCCTGGGCAGGATGCTGGTGCTGGACAGTGACCAGAGGGTCAGCGCGGCCGAGGCTCTGGCACACGCCTACTTCAGCCAGTACCACGACCCGGACGATGAGCCCGAGGCGGAGCCCTACGACGAGAGCGTGGAGGCCAAGGAGCGCACGGTGGAGGAGTGGAAGGGTGGGGCCGCATCCCCGAGGCTGGCCCTGGCCATTCTCAGCAGGGGGCTCCTGTTCCTCCGAGAGGGTCTGAATGGGGGGACATCTACCCCCCCAACACTGGGGCGGGCAGGGGCAGCTAGAGCTCGGCCTGGGTGAGTCCACCAGAAACCTGGGGGCCGCACAGGGCGGGCCCAGGAAGGGGGGCTGCTCCCAGAGGGTGGGGGGCCTGGGCCGCTGGGGGCCTGAGCGCACGCTTCCCCCTCCCTGCACAGAGCTCACCTACCAGGAAGTCCTCAGCTTCAAGCCCCCAGAGCCCCCGCAGCCGCTGGGCAGCCTGGACGTTGAGCAGTGATGGAATGCCGCCGCCAGCTGCCCCGCTGGGACTCAAGCCCCGGCCTGCCAGGCCCCCACGGGGGGCGCCTGCCCTGGCGCCCCCACAGCCAGTGGCACCCAGCCCTGGCCTGGGACCCCCGTCCTCACACTGCGCCTTCTGGGGAACTGCGCGTGTGTGGGTGCCTGCACGGGCGTGAGCCGCGGTGTGGGAGCCGAGGCACAGCGTCCTGCACGTCCTTGTCCTCCTGCCCCCTCCCGAGGTCCCCTGTAGGGCCTCCCTGGGGGACCTGGGTGCCAGAAGAGCTCTCCCTGGGCAGTGTGTGTGTTCCTAGACCTGGATCCCAGAGGGCTGGCTCTGGGGGGGTGGGGGTAAGTACACTGGGGCTGGAGCCTCCCTGAGACAAAGGAAGAGTCTTGATGGTCAGAGCTGCTCCGTCTGGAAGTGAGGGGTTCCCTTCAAAAGTGCTGAGGCTCAAAGGGTCTTCTGTGGGGGTGGTGGAGTGGGGCGGCTGCCTGGAGCCACGTGTCCTCATGCTGTATGCGGTGCGTGTGTCCTGGAATCCACATGTCAGAGCAAACTGAGGCCTGTGTGTCTGAGGGCCCCTGAGAGCTGCGGTGTGACCAGCCGCAGGCCCAAGTGGGGGTGACTGTACCCTTGCCTCCCCTGCCTTCAGTCCTCGAGGTGGGTGGGGCGCAAGGCTTTGCTAAGAGCCTGCTGGGCGGCATGCAAGGGGCTCAGGTGTCCACGGGCACCCTTGTGAGCAAATCCCCTCTCCCCTTGGACGTGGGAGCTGCAGCAGACTCCTGAGGCACGGGGGTCCGGGCCCGCCTGGGGGCTGGCAGGCTTGGGGGGCTCCGGCCTCGAGGCGCCCATCAGCGTGGACGTGGATCCTGGCCCCGAGTGGATGGAGAAACCTGTGCCCGCCCAACCCCTGCCTGCCCTCTGGTCCTGCTGCCGGGACCTGGGGTGCCCTAGTCTGTGCGTCCGCCCTTGTCCTCTGTCCTTCCAGAGTGGAGGGGACCCAGCAACCTCTGGGACAGGCCCCTGCTCCAGATGTGTTGGGGGTGTGGGCCCGCCGTCAAGGCGCTTCCCTGCCAGGTGGCGACCTCTCACCCTGCGGGACCAGGGAGGTCTGAGTGTCAAGTGCCTGCACGGGGGTTTTGCAATAAAGGGGGTCCTGCCCGCCATGAAGCTCGTGTCTCAGGCTCCAGTTCCTGCTGCCCCTTCTGCCTGTAGAGCAGGGCCATGTCCCGCTGGTCCCTGAGGGCCAGCGGGATCTGAGGTGGACAGAACAGGATGTCCACCCACAATCAACGCGCTGCCCTCAGAGGTTCACTGGGCAGCGTCTGGTCCAGACCCAGACCTGCCCCTCACTCTGGTCAGGGAGCATGCAGGGTGGGGGAACAAAGGCCTGCCTTCCCCAGGGCCAGGGAGAAACTTTCATTTCTTTCCAGGTCAAGGAGGGCTGCCCACTGAGCGATCAGCCCCTGCTGCTCCCTGCAGCTCAGGCTGGGAAGGCCCAGGCCCTACTGGGGACCAGGCAGGGTATCCCTAGTCTGGGGACATTCCGTGCCTTTGCCCCGCGCCTTGGGAGGGCTGTGGGGATCATCTGGGAGCTGGGCCTGCAGAGACACCTGGTCAGCGTGGCTGCTTGGCCTCAGGTCCCGGAGGACCCCCTGCGACCAGGCTGGGCCAAGTCCTGGGGGCGGGGCGGGAGCAGCAGAACCCTCCTGGACCCCGCACCTCAATGCCCGCAGTCAGGGGGCCAGCTGGGGGCTTCCTGGAGGAGGCAGGTGGCGCTCCACAGGGCATGAGGGGCACGGGCAGGCGTGACTGTGGCTCCAGGGCCCCTGCGGCGGCCGCGGACCAGCCCGCCGCTCCCGAGCGCCAGCTCGCCACGGGGGAGCAGGTGTAAAGCTGCTTGGGATCCATGGCGCAGGGCGCGGAAGGTGGCCGGGGGGCCCCCAGGGATCGTGTTACCCTGCTGTGTCTCAGGCCTGGGTCACTGGGCTGGGGGAGGGCATGGAGGGGGCTCTGACGCGTGAAATGATAATACCCCCCCATCTAAAGGTAAGTGGGCGCCCCTTCGCCTTGGGGGTCAGACGTACCTTCCTGGTGCGAGTGAGCCGCGCTGGCTGTGTTTTGAAGAGTAAACCTGGGGCCTGGGCTGGACGGGCCGGGACCCGCAGGGCGGCTTGCACATCTCTGGGCAGTCTCCCCCCCTAGGTAGGGGGCCTGCAGGACCACCCTCTCTGCTCCAGCGTGGTAGGCACCCTGAGTTTGGGAGAGAGGATCAGCTTCTTCACAGGGAAAGGGGGATAGAGGCAAGACGGGTGGGAATGCAGCTAGGGTGGGAGGGTCAGCGCAGGGTGAAGGGGCATCCTGGGGTGGGCAGTTGGGGCTACAGTGCTCAGGTCAGGTGCCTCAGGGTGGGAGTTTTCTGGTGCGGGGAGGAAGTTGGCGGGACTGCTAGACCTGGTGATTTGGGGCTGGGGGTAGAAGCTGACAAGCTCAGGCGGCCAGGGTGGGCCAGCGCCCCGGGGCGCGGCGGGAAGGAGGAGACACGAGCCTCAAGGGCTTCCCGCGGAGACACCGTGCGCTTGGGCCGGGGAGTCCAGCCCGAGGGCGGAGCGCGGAGGCAGGCCGGTCCGGGCGCCGCGTCGGCTCCGGGCCCGGGGCTGTCCTGAGCGGCGGCGCTCCCCTCCCCCGCCTCCGGCCTCCCGTGCGGCGCCGCCTCAGGTTTCCGGAGGGGCCGCAGGGCAGCGGCGCGGGGGGGCGGGGGCGTCACGTGCGCCCGGGGCCCGGGGCCGGTTGGTCATCCCGCAGGGGAGGGGCCGCGGGCGGCCCAGCCTGGGGCCGGGGTCGGAGCTCCGGACGGGACAGCCGGGAGCCGGGTTCCCGGCGGCGGCGGCGGCGGCGGCGGCCCGAGGCGCGCGCCGGTTCCCCCCGTGAATTCCGGGTCCCCGGCCCTCGAGGCACGGTGTCCGCGGCGGGGGCGGTGCTCGGCCAGCCATGAGCTCTCCGTCGCCCGCCCGCAAGGGCTTTTATCGCCAGGAGGTGACCAAGACGGCCTGGGAGGTGCGCGTCGTGTACCAGGATCTGCAGCCCGTGGGCTCGGGCGCCTACGGCGCCGTGTGGTGAGCGCAAGCCGGGCGGGGCGGTCGGGGGTGGGGTGTCCCGGCCCCTCGCTGAGCTGTGCGTCCCGCAGCTCGGCGGTGGACAGCCGCACGGGCGCCAAGGTGGCCATCAAGAAGCTGTACCGGCCCTTTCAGTCCGAGCTGTTCGCCAAGCGCGCCTACCGCGAGCTGCGCCTGCTGAAGCACATGCGCCACGAGAACGTGAGTCGCGCCGCCCGGACCCGCGGCCACCGCGCTCCGCTTACCCCCCGCCGGCCCCAGACCCCGCCCCGGAGACCCCTGGGCTGCTCCTCGGGGTGGCGGGGCGGAGGCCGTGGGTCGGGCCGTGTCCCTGAGCGTGCGGCGGAGCGGTCGAGAGGGCTGCTTCCCCGTTTCTCGACCGCTCCGCCTGGGCCAGTCCCGCGACCGCCGCCTCTGGCTCTTCTGCCCAGGGCCTGCTCGCGGATGGCCGAGGCCGGGGTTCCTGCCCTACTCACTCCAAACCTTGACTTGAGCCCCGGGGACCTCAGTGGGTAGGAGGCATTTTCCTGGAAGGCCCCCCTCCCCGCGCTGGCCGGCTGCCCCCTCCCTGCTTCTCCAGCCCCTCTCCTTGCCCCACTCTGCCTCCTGAGCCCCAGCCCTGGGGCTGCGCGGAGGAAGGCAGAATCGGAGTTGTCAGCTCCCTCAGAGCCCCCGGGTCTCTGACGGTGAAGGGGTTCAGTGAGCCCTGTGTGGAGGGCGCTGGGCACCCGCAGGCACGCAGACCCTTCCTGTGACGCCCACCCCCACAGCGTGAGGAAGGGCTGGCCACCACCAGGGAGGGGTCTCTTCTGTCTCCAGACCTGCCCGCAGGAGACCCCACGAGGCTGCCCCAAGCCTCTCCCTGCACAGTGTGGGCCGCAGAGGGCCCTTCCCTTCTTCCTCCATGCAGTTCCTCCTGTGACCCTGAGAGCTGCCTGCTTCCCCGCCTGCAAGCCACTCCTGCCCAGTCTGACAGTGATCTGGGTGCCCAGACCCTGGCCAGTCATGGCGGGCTGGCACCTTCTGGTCCCCATGTCCACCAGGAAACTCCCCTCAGCTCCAGGGCCCACCCACTCAGTGCCTCGGGTGGGTCCTGTCCTCTTATTCCTGGGTGGAATCCCCTTCGTGGAGGACACCCGCCGAGCACTGGCTTTGCTTCCTGCAGGCCACACCTGCTCACACGCAGGACTTGTCCCCATGAGGACCGACCCCTCTGCCTTCCTGCGGTCTCCTCCCTCCCAATCCGTGCTCCCCGACTCGCCCCGGCCTGTCCGTGCTCTCCCTGGGCTCCTGCTCCGTGGCCTCCCGGCCCTTTCCTTGCTCGGGCCTCCCCACTGCCGCTGCTCTCTGCCTTCCCCCAGACCTCCTGACCCACAGCAGCTGCCCCTCTTAGCTGGGAGGCTCTGCCTTTCATGACCCCATGTTCCTGGGAAGAAACAGTCTCCGAGAGGCTAAGGCGTGCCCCATTCCTGCCTGTTCTGTGCCCATCTCCGCCCATTTACCCCAGCCCCTCACCCTCAGCACCGGCCTCCCTGTGCAAGGCAGAAGCCTGGAAGTTTCCATCAGTCTGACACGCCTCCCCCGAACCTCCAGGATCCTTGCTGAAACCACCTCCTGACACTTCTCCTGCCTCTGGCCCCTCTCTGGGTGTCCCCGCCTCCTCACCCGTGTCTGGCCCTCGAGGCTACGGTGGTTACTGAGGTGTCCCTCCGCCTCGTGTCCACTTTGTCCCCGCACCGTGGCCAGGGCCGCACCCAGCAGCATGCCCGCCTAACCCCCTGCGGCAGCTCCTAGGATCAGGGCAGTCCTCACCTGGTGTCATGGGCCCGCTCTGTTTCCTCGGCTTCTCCTTGGCGGCTCCCAGGCCTGGTTCTTGGCCACCTGGCCTCTCTCCCTTGTTCCTCAAGTGCTCCGAGCCCTCTGTCTCCTACTTCAGCCACCACTTGTGTGGCCTCTGCCAGGCCTGCCCCCTGCCAGCTCACCTACCCATCCCTCCAGTAGCTTGGATGTGCGTGCTTCGTGGGGTCCCTGGAGGCCCGGGTGCCAGCTGTCGCGCTGCCCGTGTGCCCTGTGTCACCCCCCAAGCGGAGGCCTGCGGGGCTGTGGGTTTGGCCCTAGTGCTGCTGCCTGGACCCATCTGGCAGAGGCATGGTCCCTGCTAGGCTCTGGCTGCCCCCACGCTGGTCCTGGGTCTTCAGTAGGGATAGGAAGCGGGGGGAGGACAGGCCAAGGGCTGAGCTCCTTGGATGGCTGGGGGCTGCCCCAGACTTGAGGCTGCCCCTCCCCCAGAGGGTGCCTGCGGTCTCCATCCAGAAATAGCTTTTGTCAGTGGGCATGTGTGCCAGAGCAAGGTAGAGCTGCCAGTGGGCAGAGCCGGGCCTGTGGGCAGCTGCAGGGGGCTCTCCTGCACTGGGTGCCCGAGCCCCCGCCCACCCGGCGCTTGGCCTCCTCCCCAGGTGATTGGGCTGCTGGACGTGTTCACGCCCGATGAGACGCTGGATGACTTCACGGACTTGTGAGTGCCAGCTCGGGGTTGGCTGGGTAGGGAGCTGGTGTTGGGTGGCTCCTGGGTGTCAACTTCAGGTTTGGGGTTGGCGGGGGGCCCTTTGAGGTGAGCCTTGCCTCGCAGCCTGGCTGGGGGTCTGCCACATGCCCCTGATGCCGCGGGGTGGACCTGGACCTCCTCCAGTGCCAGAGGTGTGAGTCTTGGCCTCAAGGGCTGTCAGCGGGTCCTGTGCTCCAGGACACGGGCCCTGAGGCTGTGCCTGTAACTGGAGCTGCTGACCTTTGCCGGCGGGAGGGGAGGGGCACAGGGGGCCCAGTGCTGACTGTTCTGCGGTGCCTGCCACGTGACTGCCCAGGTGGCTACCCCTGGACTCACGCTCCCCTCGGCTAGGAGCCCGGGGCCCAGCCGGGCAAGAGCCGAGGAGACGGGCTCCTCGCCACCCAGCCTCGCGGAGGTCAAGGACGCATACAGACTGGCCTGGCTTCCTGGTGGGGTGCTCAGGGTGTCACCCCCTCTCCCCATCCTGTCCAGCTTGCCCCCCGATGCGGATGCCCTGCGTTCGCCCCTGTCCAGAGGCACCACTCTCCTTTTTTGCGCCCCCTCCCCTGCCTCGAACCTCAGTCTCCCTGGTCACCCTTCAGAAACGCCAAAGCACAGTCCTCACCTGCCTGGCATCGCGGGGCCCGCAGGGTGGGGCCCGGGGCAGCGCCGTGGGAGGCGGGGACTGCGTGCCGCAGGCTGACGGGGCCCCGTGCAGCCCTGAGCGTCTGTGCCCCGTCGTGCGCCGCAGCTACCTGGTGATGCCGTTCATGGGCACCGACCTGGGAAAGCTCATGAAGCACGAGAAGCTGAGCGAGGACCGGGTGCAGTTCCTCGTCTACCAGACACTCAAGGGGCTGAAGGTGGGACACGGGGCTGCTGGGCTGGGAGGGGCCCCGCGCCGGCCGGAGCGCGGGCTCCTGAGCCAATGGCCGCTGACTGCTCTCTGTCCCCACAGTACATCCACGCTGCCGGCGTCATCCACAGGGTGAGTCCTGGCCCCGGGGGGGGGCACCTCTCCTGGCTGTGGGGCCACCGGTCCCACCCCTGAGGGGGTACCCCGTCTGCACACAGCCTGGGGCGGGTACTCCACCCTTCCTGGAAGGGATGCGGGGAGGCCAGCCGTGCCCCCACGTTCAGGCGCTGCTCGGGCCCTGGCTCTGCTGGGCGGCGCTGTGGTAACACCTGCCTCTGTCCCCAGGACTTGAAGCCCAGCAACTTGGCTGTGAACGAGGACTGTGAGCTGAAGGTGTGTGGGGCTGGGTGCTTGGGGCCCCCCGCACCCGCCATCCGCCTGCTGCGCCCCTGCTCTCAGGCCCGGAGGTGGGCTGGCCCAGGCCCACGCGGACAGACCAGACCCCAGCCTTCTGGGACATGGCTGGGGTCCTAGGGCGGCACTCAGTGGGGTGGCCCGGGGCATGTGCCCATACCCGCTTGAGGAGAAGGGGGGCGGAGGGGATCTGCACAGAAGCACTGGCCGGGGCCGGGCGTCTGCAGGGGCGGAGCGTGGGGGAGGAGACCCTCGGGGGCCTGTTTCTGAGGGTTGGGGGCAGGTGCGGCCCATTGGGCTGGGGGCCCTGGCTGTGACGGGGGGCCCTGCGGGCAGGGTTAGGGGCACGTGGCCGAGACCTCAGCCCCAGAGGGTTGGCCCGAGGCCCTGGTGTGCCCAGGCCCCTTGGGGTCTTCTGGACCACAGTCGGCCCGCCCACTCCCCAGGGACCGCTTTGCCTCCCACCCCCTCTGACTCTGGCTGTAGATCCTGGACTTCGGCCTGGCCCGGCAGGCAGACACCGAGATGACTGGCTACGTGGTGACCCGGTGGTACCGCGCACCCGAGGTCATCTTGAACTGGATGCACTACACGCAGACAGGTGAGGAGCTGCCCGCCCGTGCCCTGCTCCCCGGGGGTCCGTGGCAGCTGCTTGGAGCTGGGCTGGGCGCTGGGCGGGGGGTTGGCAGGCCAGATGGGTCCGGTGCCCCCTCCCCTGTCTGTGTGTGCCCCCCTCCCCAGCCCGCAGAGCCCTGACACAGGGGCTTCTGTCTCAGTGGACATCTGGTCCATGGGCTGCATCATGGCCGAGATGATCACGGGGAAGACGCTCTTCAAAGGCAGCGACCGTATCCTACACCGAGGGCCGGACTGGGGCTTACCCTGAACCTGGGGCTGGGTTTGGGGGGGCTTACCCTGCACCTGGGGGGACACCTGCCCAGACCAGGTGGGTGGGCGAGCCCCGTCTCTGGCCCACTCTGTGTTCCTGACCTCGGCCAAGACCTGGACCAGCTGAAGGAGATCATGAAGGTGACGGGGACGCCTCCAGCGGAGTTTGTGCAGAGGCTGCAAAGTGACGAGGTCAGCCGGGAGCCAGGCGGGGGCTGGGGATGGGCCTGGGACTGGCCCCTCACGCTCTGCTCCCGTGCAGGCCAAGAACTACATGAAGGGCCTCCCTGAGCTGGAGAAGAAGGATTTTGCCTCCGTCCTGACCAACGCGAGCCCCCTGGGTAGGTGGCACTGGGGTGGGCGTGGGTCCTGGGCCTGGGACGCTGCCCTTGGCTGGCCTGACCTGCCCTTCCCACAGCCGTGAGCCTCCTGGAGAAAATGCTGGTGCTGGACGCGGAGCGGCGGGTGACGGCGGCCGAGGCGCTGGCCCACCCCTACTTTGAGTCGCTGCACGACACGGAGGACGAGCCCCAGGCCGAGAAGTATGATGAGTCCTTTGACGATGTGGACCGCACGCTGGATGAGTGGAAGCGTGAGTGGGGGCCCCAGGTCAGCTGTGCGGGTGGCCGGGCTCAGGGTCCCGGGCACCCCCATCCCTGGGATGCAGGTTCAGCGGGGAACGCAGCAGGAGGTCAGAGGGCAGATCCAGGCACTGGGTCTCTCCCGGCGCTCTGAGTGGCCAGCGTGCCTGTCCATGTTTAGGCCAGGGCCCGGGCTGACCCGGAGCTCCTCGGAAGCCCTCCCCAGGCCTCTGTTTGTACATCTTGGTTCTCCTGGCCTTTTTGCCCCTTTGAGGACCCCCTCCTACCATACAGCCACACGGCACCCTTGTCCTGCTGGGATGGTCAGGTCCATGCCAGGCAGCCTGTCTGCCCTCCCCCTTCTTCAGCACCCCGGCCCGTCCCCTCCAGCCCACTGAGCACCCCCACCTGCGCACTGTGCCCCAGGCTTTGCGCCGACTGTCCCCTCAGACCGAGGGCCCTGCTGGTCTCTGAGGGCTGCCTACCCCTGCTCAGCCTGAGGCTGGGCTCAGGGACGCCTGCCTGGCCCCCGGGCCCCGCCTCCGTCGGGTCCCGTACACCCCACGCTGGATCGGGCCTCAACCAGCACATGGTCTCTCTGCGGCTTTGGGCCCCCCAGAGGGAGAGGGGACACAGCAGTGGGGCCGCTGTCCAAGACCCCGTCCCGGCCAAGCCTCAGGCTAGCGCTGTGGTCCTGGACATGGAGGCGCGGGCAGAGCCAGACGGCTGTGCTGCTCACACCAAGCTCCTTAGGGTCACTGGGTCCTCAGTGCCACCAGTGGGGGCTCCACCCATGTCTGTGCTGTTTTGTGCTTGTAAGTTTTCTGTTGCTAAAAAGAGACCAGAAAACCAAAACCCGCGGGCCACAGGATCCTGTCTGTGGTTCCCGCCCCAAACTGTAGTAAGAGCTTTTGCTTTTACTACAGACCGTGTTTGCGGTTAAGCAAGCTCATCACTTCCTGTCTCCCTGGGAAAGGCCATTCTTCCAGCAGGGGCTTCTCCACACGGACCTCCCCAGTGTGGCCCGGCCCCCTCCCTGCATGAGCGTCAGACGGAAGGCCTGGGAGGCACCCCACGGAGGGTAACACGACGGTGCAGCTCACTGGGCAAAGCACACAGACCACTCGCTGTCGAGGCACGGTCCTCTGAGCGGGGCCCCGGGAGCCCCAGTGGTCCCCCAGACGGGCGCTCTCCCAGCCCGGCGAGTGTGGGCACGCGGAGCAGCACCCCCTCCCTTGGGACTGCCCGCTCTGGGCATGGTGCGGGGAACGTGGGGACTGGTGCAGAAGCCCGAGATGCAGGTGGTCAGTGGGGATTCCACTTTTGTTTGAGGCTTCATAGACGTTCTGGATGCAGAAGCTGGAACGCCCTGGTGGGACTCTGCGTAGCTCCACTCAAGTGAACACACTGGTTTATGTTCCTGCAACATCCTCTGTTCACTGAGGCAGGCTGTGGGGCCAAAGCCACTCTAGGGGCTGTGGGTGTGGGCTGGCTACAGGAGTCCCATCAGGGTGGACAGTCCCTGTGGATGGACACGGGAGGACTCGCACATGTGGGACAAAGGAGCTCCCTTGGTGCCTAAGCCCTGGCAGTCAGAGTCAGATCTCTGACTGTCATTTAGGGGGGCGGTGAGCCCCTCAGTCAGTGACCTGTGCTCTGGGCCCAGGAGTTTTCCCCACCCCCACCCCGAGTGGAATCTCAGGAGTTACCACTGGTCCGGGCAAGTACTTGGTTTTGGTCGCTGGCGTCGATCCTTGGTGTGCAAGGTGGACCTGTCTGATGGGTGGTGGGCTCCTTCTCCCGTGATTCTCTCCTTCTGGCCCCAGGTGTCACATATAAAGAGGTGCTCAGCTTCAAGCCTCCCCGGCAGCTGGGGGCCAAGGTCTCCAAGGAGACAGCCTTGTGAAGACTCCTGGGCCCTGGCTGGGGCTCCACCTGGATGGGAGATCCCGTCTGCCACTGGGACCTTGGCTGAGGCTGGAGTCCCCGTGCTCCACGGAACGTCTCTTGGAAGCCTGTTCCTCTGCTTGCAGACCCCATCTCAGCCTAACCATGGAGGAGCATCTGGACTTTCTGGACAGGATGCCCACCTGACCTGGGGCTGGCCTCTGGCCCTGCCAGCAGAGGCCCCCGCCCCCAGGATGCACCAGAAGCTTCAGAGCCAGTGGGGTGGGACGGGGCTTGGGGTCAAGTCCTGGCCTCTGACCCTGCCTTCTCTGAACTGTGCTGAGGAGCAAGGACAGGATGCCGACTCAGGGATGCGTCTCCTGGGGGCGTTCGCGTGGACGCTTCTTCACCCCCCAGCCTGGAATGTACATTGGCCACATGGTGTGGCCCCTCGGCTGGAGGAAATAAACCCTTTTGTAGGTCTCCCTCTGCTTCACGTCCTCATTCCTGGGCTGGAGCTCCACCTTTAGGCTTTTGTTTGGAGTAATGAGGCTGGTCTGGGAGTTTCTCCCCACCCTGAGCCACTGGGCCTGGGCAACCCTTCCCTCCCAGGTGACAAAGCTGAGCCCCCCAACCTGTGTCAGTGAGCCTCAAGCCTGGAGCCCCCAAGTCAGGGCTTGGCCCCGCCCTTTGGTCCTGTTGTGTAGTCGGTTGCTCAGTCTTGTCCGACTCCTTGCGACCCCATGGACTGTAGCCCGCCAGGCTCCTCTGTCCATGGCATTCTCCAGGCAAAAATACCGGAGTGGGTTGCCGTTTCCTTCCTCTAAGCTTAGACCCTGGAGCCAGATGCAGGGCAGGGCCTGACGGGGGTGAGGGGGTCAAGGCCCAACTCAGGTGTCAACTCTGGGGTCCCCGCCCTAAGGCCAGGTTCTTGGGGTGGCAGGGTCACGCAAGACGCTCGCGGCTTCTCAGGGGCCTCTGAGACGCTGTGCTGCAGCAGAACAGCGTTTCTGAACACGGAAACAGCAGAACAGGTTTCCGTGTTCCTCTTCCTGTCGCAGGCCCGGCCATACCCAGCCGGCGCTGGCGAGCCCGCGGAGCCCTCTGCTGGCCGTTGCAGAGGACTTGCCGATGGGCCAGGCGCCACCCTGGGGCTCCTCCCGACTGTTTCCCTCTGCAGGAGCGCGCAAGGCGGGATTAGCCCGTCTTCCTTCTCCCGGCCTCGCGCACAGCTGGTTCAGCCGAAAATACGGTCAAGACAAGTTGCACAGTGGATACCGCCCGTCTCAACCTATGCCGGCCCGCGCCCGTGACGCAGGAGTTCAGGCGTCTCGGCGGGGCGGGCGGCCGCGGGCCACGCCTCGCGATCACGTGCGCCGCTTCCGGGCTGCTCTGATTGGCTCCGGGGCGGGCACGCCTCCCGCAGCCCCGCGGCGGCCAGAGGCCCACGCGGGCAGGCTACCCGGCCGGGACCGGGTTATTTCGAGTGAGGCTGCGGGCTGCTGGCGGCGTGGCAGTGCCAGGGCCTCCCTCTACAGCTGCCCCGCCGTGGGGGTCATCCCTGTACGGCTGGGGCGACCGAGGACCGGAGTGAGCACGCCCGCCCAGGGCCCCACCCCCAGAGCCCAGGGCCCCAGCCCAGTCTCCAGGTCTCCCGCCGCGGAGACCAGCCCTCGCATGCCCAGCCATCTCGCCCCTACCCGAGACCGGCTTAAAAAGTCTGCCCTCCAGGCCCAGGCCTGGCCCACGGGCTCAGTCCCCCGAAGCCCTCGGTTTAAGGCCGGGGGCTCCCTGTTTCCTCCTGTCTCTGACCCTTCGGTTCTTGGCTGGGCCCGCTCCTCCCTCGCGGGCCGCGTTCCTTCACGCTCATCCCTCGCCCGGACCCTCCTCTGTTGGCCCCCTTCCCTGGCTTTCTCCACGCGGTGGCGCTCCTGTTCGGCTTCTCAGCCACAGCCCTGACCCCCTCGAGTCTCGGCCCGGGGTCTTCCGAAGCTTCAATCAGACACTTCCTGCGCCTCGGGGGCAGCGCTGCGCTGCAGCCCCGGCCGGCCTGAGTCCCGGCCCCCATCCCGGGGCGAGGCTGTCTCATTGCCTCGCTCCCGCGGACGCTCGGCCTCGCGCTCCTTCCCTTCTCCCTGAGCCCTCGCTGCGGGGCCTCGGGCAAAGCGGGGCGGTGATGGACAACCGCTGAGTCTGAACCGCGGCGCGGGGTCTGGGCGGGCCTGGAGGAGGCCCGGGGCGGGGGGCGTGGACCCGCGTGGCGCCGCCGCGACAGCCCGCGGAGCTTAGGCACACTGGCCGTCCCGCTTCGCACCGGGCCGCTCGGACTCCCGCAGGGGTGCGAGGCCGAGAGCCCCCCCTCGGCGCTGGAGGACGGGGAGAGGAAGCCGCCGCTGGCGGGAAGGGAGGCGCGCGGAGCCCGAGGGGCTCAGTCCTGGGCCCGCCCCGCTGCGTCGGGGCGGGGACTGGGGCAGCCGGAGGCGGGCGCAGGGCAGGCCCGCCTGGGACAAGCTGGAAGCCAGGGCTCGGGAGCTCCCCGGGCGACCCCGGCCTGGCTCTGTGGCCAGCTGGGGCTGGGGCCTCCTTCCCGTCTGGGCTTTCTGAGATCCCGCCCAGGCTCTGGTGGCGCCCCGGCTGCTCTCTGGGGTTACCACGAGGGTCGGGCGGCGCATTGACCTGCCTGTGAGCGGGGGCGTTGGGTCCTGCCCACCCTGAGTGGCCCACAGTGACCCCGGGCGGGCCATGGGGACCGCACTTGTGTACCACGAGGACATGACCGCCACCCGGCTGCTCTGGGACGAGTAAGTGGGGCCTGGCAGAGGGAGAGGAGGGGGGGTGAAGACAGAGGCTCCGGACGCTGAGTGCTCTGTCCACTCAGCCCTGAGTGTGAGATCGAGTGTCCTGAGCGCCTGACCACTGCCCTGGAGCGCCTGCAGCAGCATGGTCTGAAGCAAAGGTGTCTGCAGCTGGTAGCCCGCGAGGCCTCGGAGGCGGAGCTGGGCCTGGTGCACAGGTCAGGTGGGGGGTGGGCAGTGGCCCTGGGAGGTGGGGCCTGCCCCGACCTGCGGTGCAGGCACACAGAGCCTCCCACCAAGCCTCAGTTTCCCTATCGAGTGGGTAGGCTAGCGAGCAATGAGGTGGGCACTCCCTCTCTCCTCTACCTGCTCCTCCTGGCGACCCTGCCTTGCCTGCCTGCCTCTTTGCAGCCCTGAGTATGTAGCGCTGTTGCGGGGGACCCAGGCCTTGGGCACCAGGGAGCTCCAGGCCCTGTCCAAGGAGTATGATGCCATCTACCTCCATCCGGTGCGTGCCCTGGCTAACCCACCCACCCAGTCACACATCCGGTACTTGTGCCTGTTTATGGCCCATGTTCCCATGTGCCGTGCCCTGTTGGCTGCCACTGCAGGTACCCGGGACTGGCCTGGCCGGTTCTGCTCACTGCTTGGTGCCCTGTAACCTGGCACCGGCCTTGGTAGAGCCTGGGAGGGGTGGGGGGCTGGGGGCTGACCTGGACCCTCGCCCCCGCAGAGTACCTTCCACTGTGCCCGGCTGGCTGTGGGGGCCGCGCTGCAACTGGTGGACGCGGTGCTGACGGGAGCTGTGCGCAACGGGCTCGCCCTGGTGAGGTGAGCGCTGCCCCCCACCCCCGACCCGCACAGGGCCCTGTGAAGGCACGATGACCCTGACCCGCCCCACGCTCACCCCCAGGCCTCCTGGGCACCACAGCCAGAGGGCTACTGCCAACGGATTCTGCGTGTTCAACAACGTAGCCATAGCAGCCAAACACGCCCAGCAGAAACATGGGTTGCGCAGGTTTGTGCCAGTCGGGCCGCAGCGTAGGGCCCAGGCCAGGTGGCGCGGACAGAGGGGCCCCTCCCATCCTGGGCCTGCCTCCTGGCCAGGAGCGGGAGGCCCGGCCCCTCAGCGACCCCAGAACTGTCTGTCCCAGGATCCTCATCGTTGACTGGGATGTCCATCATGGTCAGGGCATCCAGTATATCTTCGAGGATGACCCCAGGTAAGTGGGGGCCTCCCTGCTACCCCACTTTTCAGGATGAGCACAGCCTGAGAGGGGAGACACCATTGTGTGCTCGGCAGCTAGAGGCAGGGGTCAGGGTTCTGCCAGGAGCCCTGAGGCTGAGGGGGCCTGACCTCTGACCCTGGCTGGCTGTTGCAGCGTCCTTTACTTCTCCTGGCACCGCTACGAGCACGGGCACTTCTGGCCATGTCTGCGGGAGTCAGATGCTGACGCTGTCGGGCGGGGAAGGGGCCTCGGCTTCACTGTCAATCTGCCCTGGAACCAGGTACTGGTCCCCGCCCCGAACCGCCCCCCAGGCCATTACCCAGCCTATGTTCCCCTAACCCGTGTGTAGCCCAGGGCGGCTGGCCAGAACCACCCCCAGAAGCTGGGCCTGGGGCTGAAGACCCTGCAGTCGTCCCTGGCAGGGCTGCTCTGACGTTCCTTGGCTGCAGGTTGGGATGGGAAATGCTGACTACGTGGCTGCCTTCCTGCACGTGCTGCTGCCCCTGGCCTTTGAGGTGACTCTCAGTGGGGTGGAGGCAGGAGGGGAGGGGGATTCGGTACCCAGAGCTCCCCTCTCCCCACCAGAGTGGAACAGGACTCTTGGGGGTTAGGAGGGTCTCTCTGGAGGGGCCTCTCCTCTGCCTCTGCTCCAGCTTCTTTTCTGCTCCTTCCCACTGGGTCTTGCCTGCAGTTCGACCCTGAGTTGGTCCTAGTCTCCGCAGGATTCGACTCAGCCATTGGTGATCCCGAGGTGAGGGCCTGGCCTGGCTGCCAAGTGAGGGCCTGGGGGCTTCTGCGGCCCCGGGCCAGGCCCTCCTCACGCCCGGCTCTGGCTACAGGGGCAGATGCTGGCCACACCGGAGTGCTTCGCCCACCTCACGCAGCTGCTGCAGGTGCTGGCTGGCGGCCGGGTCTGCGCCGTGCTGGAGGTGACCACGGCGAGGGGGAGGACGCCTAGGCTGGAGGCAGGGGTGCCGTGGGAGGTTGCTGCCATGCGGGGCGGGGCTCCTGCCTGGGGCCCTGACCCCCGTGCCCTGTCCTGTCTCGGCTTCCTCCTCCTCCCAGGGTGGCTACCACCTGGAGTCCCTCTCCCAGTCTGTGTGCATGATGGTGCGAGCGCTGCTAGGCGACCCTGCCCTGCCCTTGTCAGGGCCCATGGAGCCCCATGGCAGGTGCGGGCCGGGAGGAGGGAGGGTGGGAAGGGCCAGGGTGGGAGGCTGGGCCTCACGATCCTGCTTCTCCTCGCAGCGCCCTGGAATCCCTCCAGTGTGTGCGGGCAGCCCAGGCCCCTCACTGGGTGAGCCTCCAGCAGCAAGGTCAGCCTGACTTGGGTTGGCAGGTGGGATGGTGCCTCAGGCTCCCGTCTGTGGCTGTGACTCTGAACCACCCTGTACCCCTAGGTGCCGGCCCTGTACTGAGCCCTGGCACTCCCTGCCCAGAGGGGAGGCCCTCGCCGCTGCTGCTGGGGGAGCCCCAGTTCAAGGCAGTGGTGACCCAGGCTGCTGCTGCTCTGAGTTCGCTCCTGGACCAGCTGCGCCTACACCCCACACCCCCTGTCCGTGTAGCTGTTGCCCTGACTGCGCCAGACACAGGCCTGGCCCTGCCCCCGGGTGTCCCCTGTGAGGGGTCACTGCCGCAGGAGGAGACGCAGGCCTGGGCCAGGTGGGCAGGGCGGGCCTGGGGGGCGGGACCAGGCCACGTCTGCATTTGTGAGATTCAGCTGTGGTCTGTGTGTCATGCCGTCTCCTTGCGTCCCCCTGGTTTGTCTACCACAGGCCACATGAGGCCCTGGCCCAGGACGGGGCCCTCACTGCACTCGGGAAGGTCCTATACCTCTTGGACAGGATCCTGGATGGGCAGGTGGGGGCAACTGGGAGTCAGGGCAGGGCTGGGTGGTACAGAACCATGTCGGCATGAGTGTTGCTTTGTGCCCAGGATCCTTCGCAGAACAGCCCCCAGGGACAGAGTTCAGGAGCACCCCTAAGTTCCCTCAAGAAAATTCTCTTGGCAGACAGGTGAAGAGAATGACTTGTAGTTTTAAGCGTCTTAGTTTCAGGAGTGAAGCAGCTGAAGCAATTTGACCTGGTTGGACAGATGACACCCGTAGTCAGGGGCAAAGAAAGGACAGATGGGTATGTTTACCCGGCTTGGGAGTTGCCTTTTACACCTGTTACCCACCCCACAGGTGAGCAGTGGCGTGGCAGCCACCCCAGTCCCTGCTGCAGCTGCCACCCTGGACGTGGCTGTTCGGTATGGCCTGTCCCATGGAGCCCAGAGGTAAGCCTCTCCTGGCTGGTCTAAGGCTCCAAGGCAGGGCTCGTGGGCTGGCTGCGTGGGGAGGGCTCTGGGAATGGGCTCCAGGTGGGGTGCGTGCAGCTCATTCAGGAGCCGACTCTTCCTCCAGGCTGCTCTGTGTGGCTGTGGGACAGCTGGATCGGCCCCCAGGTCTCACCGATGACGGGTATGACTCTTGGGTCATGTGTACCTCCAGTTTCACAAGTGGGTGGGTGAGCACATCACCCTGGATTCCTGGGTGACAGGTGGGCGGGGCCTTCTGCAGCTGGAACTCCAGAAGGGCCCCCTGGGAGCAGTGCCAGGAGGATCTCCAGCATGGAGGGTCAGCAGTCCTAGCATCTCTGCCCCTGAGCTGTCCCTCATCTGTCTGGGCTCTGGAGGGTGGGCGGCATCTCACGCACAAGCACGTGTATCCATATGCTTGCTCCCCCTGGAAGGAGAAATCTATGGCTGAACATTGGGGGTGAGGAGGCAGCTGCCCCGTCCATGTTCCACGTCTCTGTGCCACTGCCGGTGGTGAGTGGGGGCTCACAGGGCAGGGCAGCTGCTGCTCACTAGCGCCGGCATGAGGGCCAGACTCCGGGCCTTTACCTGCCCTTCCTGGCGGGACTGTGGGTGTGGGTGTCTGCCCACCCAAGATGGGGAGGTGGGGTGACCCGAGCTGGCCAGAGTTCCCTGGATGATGGGCTGGGCTGTGCCGCTGTCACTCCCATAGACAACTGGTGGGTTCCTGAGCTGTGCCCTGGCCCTGGTGCTGCCCCTGGCCTACAGCTTCCAGCCTGACCTGGTGCTGGTGGCGCTGGGGCCGGCCCATGGCCTGCGGGACCCCCAGGCTGCACTCCTGGCTGCACTGCTTCGGGGCCCGGCAGGCGGCCGAGTCTTCGCTCTTGTGGATGAGGTGAGTTGGGTGGGGTGGACCTGCTGTGGGACGGGAGGTGGGGAGAAACCAGTGACTCACGGCTTCCACCTCTGCTGCTGGCCCAGGAATCCACACCCCAGCTTGCGACAGTCCTGGCTAGGGTGTTGAACGGGGAGGCAGCCCCAAGCCTGGGCCCCTTATCCATGGCCGCCCCAGAGGACACGCAAGCCCTGGTGTACCTGAGAGGGCGACTGGAGCCAAGGTGGAAGATGCTGCAGGTGGCTGGTGAGGCTGCGGGGCCAGGCTCGGGCTGAATGCGTGGGGCCTTGGGCGACAGCTGCCTTCGGGCTCTGCGGGGAGAGGGGCTCACGTCCCGGGGAGCGGGGAGCTGCCCTGAACCAGCTCAGGGCCCTGTCAAGCAGTTGTGCCCCGCTTCGCAGCGCCTCCTTGAGTGCTGTGACCTGGCAGCTTGAAGTCGGCCAGGGTGGGAGTATCTACACCGTGGAAGAGACACTACGCACCAGTCCCCCGGGAGCCTGTTGTTAACCGTGCGCGAGCACGTCTCTGCACGAGGCCTCTGACCTGAGGGCCAGGCTGTGGGCCTGCCCAGGACACGGGCTCAGGGGCTCGGGACCCCTGCTCCGGCGCCAGCCTCGATACGGACGGGCCCTCCCCGGCTCCCTCCTCCCAGCCGTCAGTAAAAGTAGGTTAAGCCAAAGTCTGACTCCGCCTCTTTATTGAGCCCCGTGTAGTGGACTCGGTCGGTTCTGGCTGAGTTTCCCCACCGGCGGGGATGAGGACCCAGGCCGGAAGTGCTGGTGGACGCGGCCTCCAGGCTCCGCCCCCTGCGCGCGGGCCGCCCGGCCCGCCCGGCCCCCCGGGTAACGCAGTTCCGGCGCGCTGGCGCCTGCTGTCGGGCTGGTCGCGCGGCGGTGACGCGTTTTCGGCGCCGCCGCGCGCGCCTTCCTCCGGCTGAGGGGACCCTGAGAAGGCGGGTCAGGTCGCGCGCGCCTTCCTCCGGCCGAGGGGGCCGGGCCCACGCTCCGTCCTCGGCGGCGCTTCTGCAGGTCGTCGCTTTTCCGGGGCCCCGAGAAAGCGAATCCGGCCGCGCGCGAGGCCCCGGCGTGAGGCGGAGGCATGGCCAGCGTCCCGCAGCTGGTGGACGACCTGTGTGAGGTCCTCCTGCCGGCCGCCAAGGCTCCCTCGGGCCCGCGCCGCGGGAGCCGCAGGAAGGCCAAGCGGGGCCTCAAGAGGGTAGCCTATGACGCCCTGTTCATGGGCCTCTTTCAGGAGGAGGGCCGCGGGCTGCAGCCCGGCCTCCCGAGGCTGCCGGTGAGGAACAGGATCCTCATGCTGTCCTTCGACCTGCGGGTGGGCGGCCTGGGCGCCGAGGCCGACCGCCTGGAGGAGCTGGTGGAGGGGCTGGAGGCCGCGCCGCGCCAGCCGCTGGCGGAGCTGGGCGCGGTCCTGGAGCTGCTGGTGCGGCTGGCGGGCAGCGGGCCCCCGCGAGTGCGGCGGCGCCGGCGGGGCGTCTTCCTGCACGGCCGGCCGGTCGGGAGAGCCCTTCCCTACGGCGGCTACGACTGCGCCGACTTGAGCGAGTTGGAGGCGGATGTGCGGTCGCTCATCTCCGGAGAGGAGTCTCTGTGTCGAGACCTGGTCCGCAAGACGCGGCAGGTGATGGAGGCGGCACCGGGCACCGGACTGCCCGCCGTCGGGCTCTTTTCGTACGGCGACCCCTGCTGGGACAGGTTTGAAAGGGACACCCGCGTCTCGCTCTTCGGAGCCCTGGTGCACAGCCGCACGGCCGACCTGGACGTCCGCCTGGACCTGCCCCCGGTGCCGGACAGCGCAGACCTCTCCGGACTGGCCATCAAGGTAGAGTGTTTGCTTCCCGTCTGCGGCTCCTCGGGCTTGAGAAGCGCCTCGTTTGACCCTCCTTCCACTGTGGCAAAGGGAGGACAGCCGGAGTCCCTCACTGGCGGTGGACCCGTGGGGTGGGGCTGCTGGTGCGGATTCCCAGCGGCCCCCTCCCCGCAGGCCCGAGTCACATGCCACTGTTTTCTTGTATCTGTCATTCAGTCATTTCTCCTGCCTTCCAGTTGATGTTTAAATTCCCTGGTGGCTCAGAGGGTAGAGAATCCACCTGCAGTGAAGGAGACCCGGCTTCAATCCCTGTGTCGGAAGATCTCCCCGGAGAAGTATCCCACTCCGGTATTCTTGCCTGGAGAATTCTATGGACAGAGGAGGGCTACAGCCCTTGGGGTTGCGAAGAGTCAGAGGCGGCTGAGCACAGCATGCCTGCTAGGTCACTTCAGTCCTGTCCGATTCTTTGCAACCCCTTTGGATTTTAGCCTGCCAGGCTCCTCTGTCCATGGAATTCTCCAGACAAGAATACTGGAGTGGGTAGCCATTCCCTTCTCTAGGGAATCCTCCCGACCCGGGGACTGAACCCTCATAGCTTATGTCTCCTGCCCTGGCAGACCGGTTGTACAGCGTAGCACGCAAAATGAAGTCTGATTCCTCCCTGTGTACTCAAGTACTCAGTAGCCATAGGTGCCAAAAAATCATTTCTCCTGGCTATTTGTGCCGTATTACATGCTTTTTTCTGGATGAAGTGGGATTTTTCAGACCTTGTTAATCATCCTTTGCCTTTGCATTTTGTAGCTTTGCTGAAAGGATGTGGTGTTATTGTTCAGTGGTTCCTTTAGTGGGAGACACTTACATTGTTTCCAACCATAATGCTATAGCAAACACCCTGGGAGAAGTGAATCTTTCTGTGTCTATGTGATTTTTTTTTTTTTTATGCCGGGTTCCCCAAAATGGAATTTCCAAATCAGAGACATGTTATGGAAAATGTCATTGTAAATTATGTTGAGGCTCATAAGCCTCAATAAGCTTGTGTTGTGTGAAATTGGAAATTGATAATGAATAAATTTAATTTCTTAAAATGACTCACTGGGGGCAAAAACATGGTGTAGTAGCTTGTGTGCTTGAGAAAAAGAGAAGAAATGTTCTGTTTGGTCTTTCCCATAGAGTGAACAGGAGTGTGTGGAAGGGTTCCTGGAACTCTTCTCACACTGGGGTGGAATCCAGACAGCATGCCACAGGTAAAGTCCTTTTCCCACGGGCTCCAGGTCCCTCCGAGCGTGGATCAGTCGGAAGATGAAGGGTTCCAGTCAGCATCCAATCTGACTCCTGACTCCCAGTCTGAGCCGGGCGTGACGCCAGACGTTGACCTGTGGGACGCTGTGCTCACCTACGAGGCCAGCAAGCGGAGATGCTGGGAGCAAGTTGGATGGTTTGTGAGCCTTTGCCCTAAATGCAAACCCTGCCCCTCCCCTGCCCTCGAATGTGGCCTTTACTCAGCCCAGATTAGGGACTTGGAAGTTTCAGTCAAGCTGTGTGCAAGTTGTCTGAGGGTTGAGAGAACCACCGGGAGAAACCTATAGAAGTTCCCACTGAGCCAGTAACGGCTGCGGCTCACATCCTGGCCGTGACGGCTCCCGGTTGAGGTGGTGGGCTCTGTGGTTGGTGCCGGGCACGGGGTGCTGCTGAGGGAGTGCTTCTCACACCTGGGAGGCCTGAAGGTGGTGCTCCCCTGAGGGAAGCCTGTCATCGCAGTGTTCCCTGATGGGTGCTCTGAGGCCAGATCTTTCAGCCCATGGCGTGCTGGCGTCTCGCAACCTCCCAGAGTGGGGGTAGAGGACCCATCTCCCACATGTTTGGGCACCTCTTCTCTGCTGACAGATCTGTGGGACGCCAGCGCGGGGAGCATTGAGGGAGAGAGTCAGGGTTTTCAGGGAGCCGAGTGCCTTCCGACGCAGCCTTGGCTCCTGTGGGGCCTCCCTGGGACGAGCACGTGCTCGGGGTGTTGTGTGGGCCCTGCTCCTGCTGGAGGGGCTTTCCTGCCGTGTGCACCTCCCCCGGGCGGGGCCCACTCCTGACTCCCCGAGCAGCGCCAGCACTGGTGGCCATCTGGTCCTGCAGGAGCGCCCTCGCCCTGGGACTTCCTGTTCGGCCTTCATCTGTCTTGTGTGTACAAAGCAGACCTGATCGCCTGCTGCCTGCAAAGCCCTCGCAAGTCTGCACACTGGCCATCCAGCAGCACTACTTTCTTTTGTGAATGTTCACTAGTGGATTTCATTTGCCAGTTCTCAATTTTCTTGGCTCAGTTTTTCAGCTCACTCTTTAGTAGCAGACATGATTGCTCCGCTGGTCCATGTTCTTATCCCCTTTTGTGAATGCACTTAATCTCTTCAGTGTCCCCCTGAAGCAGAACTGACCCCACAGCTCCAGAGTGAGGATTGCTTCTTGGTGTCCCTTCAAGCAGGATGGTGGCCAGCACTTAGCCTGTGCCCCCGCAGGAGACACCGGCCACCCGCGGCTCTTCCACTGCCTCTTCTGTTGTAACTGGATGCCCCTGCCCTTGAAGCCCGTTCCTCAAGTTCATTTGGAGAATCTTGGGAATCTGTTGCAGTTGGATCCCAGCCACTTGCTAGTTTCTTGCCAGGAACTCTTGACAAATGGGCAGTCAAAGCTTCCTTGGCAGCCACAGCCCTTGATTGTGAACTCTGCCCTTGCCTGAGACCCTCGGAGGACCCCCGCCCCTGTGCTTCACCCTGCCAGCCAGCTTGGGTCTCCCTGCTGCCGGCATCTCAGCATCTGTCACCCTTTCTGGGGAAGTGGTCTTTTGATGTTAAGGGCCAAGTTCTCGGTGGGGACAAGTGTGAATGTGGTGTTTGCTTCACGGGTTCTCATCTCAGCTCTCAGTCACTGAGGGAGTTGACCTGGGAGAGTGGTCAGAGGCCGATGCCTGTGTGCGCAGTGGGGTGGCACCTGCAGCCCTGGGGCCTCGGGGGGCTCTGGAGCTCCAGAGGCTCCTCCTCCGCTCCAGCTCTCCGTGCCCCAAGGAGCGAGGGCTGCTATGGTGGCCTAGCTGGGCCCCCCTGCTGATCTGGACACTCAGGACTGGCCCGCCTGCTTCTCCTGCATGCCCGGCTGTCCTCCGCTTAGCCAGCGCTGCCTTCCAGGGATGGCGATCGGAGTGTGCTGCTCCACCCTGCTCAGCCCTGCCCACTGGGACTGGCCGCAGGCCCCTGCCCTCAGCCCTCCCATGCTGAGCCCAAAGCACCTGGCTCCTTTCTCCTCCCATCTCTAGGCTTCCATGCAGGCCGCTCCCGCCCATGGGGACACTGCTTAGGGCGTGGCCTTGCTCCCCTGGCCTTCCTGACCAGCGTCTCTGTTCCCTCCGTCCCTTTAGGGCCCCTGTCCTGGGTGGCACAGCGCACCTCCTCGCAGCCTGTGTCTCGTTGCGGCGCCGGCCCTGTGAGGCTGGGCTCGTCCGCCTGACTGCTCTGGCCCCTGCTCTTGGTGAATGAGGGAAAGGGCGCCTTATGATGCACCGTCCATCAGAAAGCATTTTTGGTCTTAGCAAGTTCTAAGGTTTTTCTTGGGCTCCTTTTATTAAGAGTCTACTTCTTCCAGTGGACTTTAAAAGCAGCTGTTTCATGCTTTCAGTAGGAGTTGATGGTGTCCAAAGGAATATCTAAGAAATGATGCTGTCTCTTTGGCCTCTTAAACAGTATGACCAGGCTGGTAGACCTTGTTCTTGAACTTCCTGCAGATCCCCTGTAGGCAGAGACCCTAGGGCAGGCGTGTACCTGTTTTCTCCTAGAATTTCAGGGAACTTTTGGCTCTGTACGATCTTTGTGCTTTCTTGGGCAGAGGGCGATAACATCCTATGACGTGAAGTCTAACATCTTAACCCTTTTGACGTTTCCATCAGTGGCGTTAAGCACATTCATGTGAGGTGACCATCAGCACCATCCTCTCCAGAACTTTTCATCCTCCCACACTGAGACTGTCTCCATCAGACCCTCACTCTCCACCACTGTCCTCCCGCGCTGGGCCTCCACCGTCTCCTTTCTGTGTCTGTGACTTCGGGGACCCCACAGGAGTGGGGTCGTGCAGCACTTGTCCTCGCGCACGACTGGGCTGATCACTCGGCCTCACACCCTCAGCGTGCCTCCGTGTTGTAGCAGCTGACACACGGGCAGAATCCTGCCTCCTGAGGCTGGATTAACGTCCCTCTGCGTGGACAGACCACGTCTTTATCCAGTCCTCTGCTGACGGACACTTGTGCGGTCGTGACTGTGCTGCTCCGGGCCCGGTGTTGTCTCCCACGCAGAGGTCATCGCAAGCGAGCGAGGCCTCAGCCAGACGACCACTGTGTGCCCCGTGGCTGCGGGCTGGGTGGGGACACTTCTGTGCAGTGCTGTCTGATGGGCCTGCTGGACGCAGACTGGGGAGCAGTGGGGAGTCTCATCTGGCCTTAGACATCTCACGCTATTGAGTTGCTCTTTGTCCTGCCCTCTGCTTACCTCAGCTCCCTGCCCGCTCTGTCCCCACAGTCCCCCTGGCCATCGAGAGGAGCCCTACATCACTGAGGCAGGAAGGGATGCCTTTGACAGGTTCTGCCGACTTCACCAAGGGGAGCTGCAGGTGCTGGGCGGGAGCCTCCTGCAGGCCCCACAGCCCGTCCTAGTGAAGGAGTGCGAGCTGGTGAAGGATGCGCTCAACGTCCTGATCGGAGTCGTGTCTGCCACATTCTCCCTCTGCCAGGTAAGGAGCTGAGGTGTGGCCAGGAAGCCATCTTGGCGGCCTCCCTGGGGATGGTTGTCTTGTTTCAGTTTTAAAGTGATTTTCCCCATACGAATGGAATCACGAAGTGTTTGTCCTTTGTGTCTGACTTATTTCATTCAGCATAATGACCTCAAGGTTCATTCATGTTGTAGTCTGTGTCAGAATTTCCTTCCTTTTTAAGGCTAGAAAATACTCTACACGCATGTTGTTTAGTCACTAAGTCATGACTCTCTGCAACCCCATGGACTGCAGCATTCCAGGCTCCCCTGTCCTTCACTGTCTCCCAGGGTTTGCTCAGATTCACGTCCATTGACTCATTGATGCTGTCTCACCATCTCATCCTCTGCCGCCTGCTTCTGCTTTTACCTTCACTCTTTCCCAGCATCAGAGTCTTTTCCAGTGAGTCGGTTCTTGGTATCAGGTGGCCAAAGTATTGGAGCTTCAGCTTCAGCATCAGTCCTCCCAATGAATATTCAGGGTTGATTTCCTTTAGGATGGACTGGTTGGATCTCCTTGCTGCCCAAGGGACTGTCGAGTCTTCTCCAGCACCACAGCTTGAAGGCATAAGTTCTTTGGCCCTCAGCCTTTTTTATTGTCCAGCTCCTATATCCATCCATGACTGATGGAAAAACCATGGCTTTGACTCTGCGGACCTTTGTAGGCAAAACGATGTCCCTGCTTTTTAATACACTGTCTAGGTGCGTCATAGCTTTCCTTCCAAGGAGTAAGCGTCTTTTAATTTCATGACTGCAGTCACCATCTGCAGTGATTTTGGAGCCCAAAAAAATAAAATCTGTCATTGCTTCTACTTTTTCTGCATCTATTTGCCATGAGTTGATGCCATAGTCTTAGTTTTTCAAATGTTCAGTTTTAAGCCAAGTTTTCACTCTTCTCTTTCACACTCATCAAGAGGCTCTTTCTGCCATTAGAATGGCTTTCTGCCATTAGAATGGTATCATCTGCATATATGAGGTTGTTGATACTTCTCCCGGCAATCATGATTCCAGCTTGTCAGAGTGTATGTTGTCAGAGTGACAACATACAGCCTTGACGTACTCCTTTCCTAGTTTTGAACCAGTCTGTTTTTCCATGTAAGGTTCTAACTTGATCTGCATACAGGTTTCTCAGGAGACAGGTGAGGTGGTCTGATACTCTCATCTCTTTAGGAATTTTCCACAGTTTGTTATGATCCACACAGTCAAAGGCTTTAGCGTAGTCAATGAAGCAGAAGTAGATGTTTTTCTGGAACTTTCTTGCTTTTCTATGATCCAGTGTATGTTGGCGATTTGCTCTCTGGGTCCTCTCCCTTTTCTAAACCCAGCTTGTACATCTGGAAGTTCTCAGTTCACGTACGTCTGAAGCCTCACTTGAAGGATTTTGAGCATAACCTTACCAGCATGCAAAGTTAGCACAATTATACGGCAGTTTGAAGATTCTTTGGCATTGCCCTTCTTTGGAATTGGAATGAAAACTGACATTATCCAGTCCCGTGGCCGCTGCTGAGTTTTCCAAATTTGTTGACACACTGAGTGCAGCACTTTAACAGCATCATCTTTTAAGATTTGAAGTAGCTCAGCTGGAATTTTGTCACGTCCAATAGCTTTGTTCATAGTGATGTTTCCTAAGGCCCACTTGACTTCAGGCTCCAAGATGTCGGACTCCAGGTGAGTGACCACACCAATGTGGTTATCTGGGTCATTAAGACCTTTTTTTGTACAGTTCTTCAGTGTATTTTTGCCAGCTCTTTTTAATCTTGTCTGCTTCTGTTAGGTCTTTACCGTTCTGCCCTTAATCATGCCCATCCTTGCATGAAATGTTCACTTGCCATCTCCAGTTTTCTTGAGGAGATCTCTAGTCTTTCCCATTCTGTTGTTCTCCTCTACTTCTTTGCACTGTTCATTTAAGAAACCGTTCTTATCTCTGCTCACTATTCTCTGGAACTCAGCATTCAGTTGGGTGTGTCTTTGCCTCTCCCTTGCTATGTGTATAAAGACCACGTTTTGTTAGCTGTTCATCAGTTGATGGATGCTCTGGTGGATCTCACCTTCTGACTTCTGAATAGTGCTAATGTGCACATGGGTGCATTTAGTTCTTCAGGGTATATTCCTGGGAGTGGACTTGCCGGGTCCTGTGGTGATTGGTTTGTTTATTTGGCTGCACCGGGTCTGTGGTGGCACACGGGACCTTTAATTGTGGCATGCAGGGCCTTTTCAGCTGCAGCCTGGGGATCTAGTTCCCTGGCCAGGGAGCGAACCTGGGCCCCCTGCACTGTAGTCAGAGCCTTAGCCCCTGGACCACCAAGGAAGTCCCAGTAATTCTGTTAACTTTTTGAGCAGCCAACAGACTACTTTTCACCGTGGCTGTGCCCTTTTGCACCCCCTCCAGCAGTGTGTGCTGCTCTGGGGTCCAGTCTGCTACGTCCTCACCAGTGCTTGTTACCCCCACTCCTTTTTTGGTAAATAGTAGCTGTCCCAGTGGGTGTGACGTGGTATCTCATTATAGTTCTTTTCCCCAAAATCCAAATGCTGAATTTTTCTGTTTATTAATTGGAGGATAATTGCTTTTTGGTGTTGTGTTGGTTTCTGCCGTACAACAATGAGAATCAGTCGTGACTATATATATATATATATATATATATACACACACACACATATACATATATCCGTGTGTATATACATCCCCTCCCTATTGAGTCTCCCTCCTGCCGCTTGCCCCCAGCTCTCCCCTGACTCAGGCTGTCACGGAGCGCCACGCTGGGCTCCGTGTGTGCTATGGCAGCTCCCCACTGTCCTGTCCTGCGTGCTCGGTCATGTCTGACTCTCTGAGGCCCCGTGGGCTGTAACCGCCCAGACAAGGACAGTGGAGGGGTCGCCATTTCCTCCTCCAGGGGTCTTCCCGACCCGGGGACTGAACCCATGTCTCTGGCATCTCCTGCACTGGCAGGTGGGCTCTTCACCAGTAATGCCACCCACCAGACAGCTGTTTTATACTGGTAGTGTATCTATGTCTCATTATAATTTAGATTCACATTTCCATCATGAGTACTGCTCCTGAGCACTTTTTCACTCGTATATCTCTTGGGAGAAAGTCTACTTGAGTTTTTAGTTCTTTGCCTCTTTTTTTGGTCAGAGAACGGAAACGTGTTTCCCCGCTGTTCTGGGTGCTGCGGCACAAGGGTGTGGCGCCCAGAGTGGCATCTCAGCCTGCGGACTGCCGCCTCCTCTGTGCCCTCGCCTGCCCTCTGCCCGTCGTTGAGTTGGGCTCTTGAGTTGTAGGAGTTCTTGATGCATTCTGGATATTAATCCCTTACCAGATATATGATTTGCAAATATTTTCTCTCATTCTGTAGGTTGTCTTTTCACACTCTTGATAGTATGCTTTGAAGTACAAAGTTTAATTTTGATAAAGTCCAGTTTATTTTCTTCCTTTTGTTGCCTGTACTTTTGGTGTCTTATTTAAGAAATCACCAAATCCAAGGCCTCTATGTTTCCCTCCAAGAGTGTCACAGTGTTGGCTTTATTCTTTTTAAAATAATTTTGTTTGTTTATTTATTTTTGGCTGCACTGGGTCTTCATTGTTCTGCTCGGGCTCTCTCTGGTTGCAGCGAGCAGGGCCTCCTCGTCACTGTGGTGCTCAGGCTCCTCGGTGCGGTGGCCTCTCTGTTGCAGAGCGTGGGCTCTAGGCGCACGGGCTTCAGCAGTTGTGACTCTCAGGCTCTGGAGCACAGGCTCAGCAGCTGCGGTGCACGGGCTGAGTTGCTCCTCCACATGTGGGGTCTTCCCGGAGCAGGCGTTGGACCCTGTGCCCTGTGCTGGCAGGTGGATTCTTATCCACTGCACCACCACGGAGTCCCATAGTGTCAGCTTTACACTTTAGATGTTTGATCTGTTTTGAGTTCATTTTGTACTTGGTGTGGCTTTAATCTTTTGCATGTGGAAATTCTGTTTACCCAGCACCCTTTGTTGAAAAGACTCTTCTTTCCGCATCGTATGTTCTTGGTATGCTCGTGCATCAATTGACCATGTGTGAGTTGTTTATTTCTGGACTCTCTTCTGTTCCATGATCTTCCTGTTTCTCCTGATCCCACTCCTGTGATGTTTTTTGTGGCCACACCCCTCATCTTGCAGGATCTCAGTTCCCTGACCAGGGATTGAATCTGGTCCACGGCAGTGAAATCTGGAGTCTAACCACTAGACAACCAGGGACGTCCCCAGTTCTACACTGTTTTGATGACTAAAACTTTGTAGGAAGTTTTGACCTTGGGAGGTATGAGTTCTCCACCTTCTTCTTCTTTTTTTTTTTAAGATTGTTGTGGTTATTTGGGGCCTTTGCAATTTCATATGGATTCTAGGATGAGTTTTTCTATTTCTGCTAAAACATCATTGGGATCATGATAAGGTGGCACTGAGTGCACAGGCTGCTTGGGTGAATCATCATCTACTTAAACATCTTTTTCATCTATTTGTCTGTGTCGAGTGTTCGTTGCAGCATGGCGAATCTTCGTTACAGCTTGTGGGGTCTTTCATTTCTGCGAGTGGACTTCGTTGCCCGTGGCATGGGGGATCCGAGGTCCTGGACCAGGGATTGAGCCTGTGCCCCCTGCAGTGAAAGCATGGAGTGCTGGGGAGGCCCTGGGTGCATGACCCTGACGTTATTAGATGCTCCAGTCCATGAACATGGGATGTCTTTGCATTTATTTAGGCCTTTAATTTCTCTCAGCAGTGTTTTCTAGTTTTCACTTTAACAAGTCTTTTGCCTCCTCATTTAAATTTACTTAAGTACTGTATTCTTATACTGCACTTGTAAACGGAATTGTTTCTTACTTCCCTTTTTTGGATTGTTCATTGCAAGTGTATGGAAATATAAATGCTTTTTGTATGTTGATTTTGTATCCTGGTACTTCGCTGAATTCATTTAACGGCTCTAACACGTGTTTTGTGGATTCTTTAGCATTTTCTGTATATAACATGATGTCACCTGCAAATAGATCATTTTACTTCTTCCTTTCCAGTCTGCATATTAAAATTTCTCCTTGCCTAACTGCTGCGTCTGGGACTTGAGTGTTACCCTGAAGCGGTGAAAGCACGTGTCCTTGCCTTGTTGCTTATCACAGGGAGAAGCTTTCAGTCTCACTACTGAGTATAATGCAAGCTGTGGATTTTTCACATACAGTTTTTATCCTGTTGAGCCAGTTCCGTTCTTTTCCTAGTTTTTTTAGTGTTTTTAATTGTGAAAAGGTATTGTTCAGTTGCTCAGTCATATCCAACTCTTTGCTACCCCATGGACTGCAGCACGCCAGGCTTCCCTGTCCTTCACCATCTCCAGGAGCTTGTGAAAACTCATGTCCATCGAGTCGGTGATGCCATCCAACCATCTCATCCTCTGTTGTCCCCTTTTCCTCCTGCCTTCAATCCTTCCCAGCATCAGGGTCTTTTCTAGTAAGTTGACTCTTTGCATCAGGTGACCAAAGTACTGGAGCTTCAGCATCAGTCCTTCCTCTGAGTATTCAGGATGGATTTCCTTTAGGATTGAATTGACTTCTGTCAAATGCTTTTTTTGCATTAGCTGACATGATCGTATGTATGATTTTTCCCTTTGTTCTGTTAATGTATATTACATTGATTTTTGTATGTTGAACTACCCTTGCATTCCTAAGATAAAACCCACTTGGTCATAGTGTATTATCCTTTAACATGCTGTTAGATTCAGTTTGTTAATATCTTCTCAAAGATTTTTGTATCTGTGTTCATAAGGGATGTTGGACTGTAGTCTTTTCCTTGTAATGTCTGTATCTTGCTTTGGCATCAGAAGAATACTGGCCTCTTAGAATTAGGAAGTATTCCTCCTCTTTAAGTTTTGAAAGAGTTTAATAACAATCGGTGTTCTTTTTTTTTTTTTTTTTTAATTTATTTATTTGGTGCCCTGGGTCTTGGTTGCAGCACACAGAATCTTTGATCTTAGTTCTGGCATGTGGGATCTAGTTTCCTGACCAGGAATCAAACCCAGGCTCCCTGCATTGGAAGTGAGGAGTCTTAGCCACTGGACCACCAGGGAAGTCCCAACAATTGGTGTTCTTTAATTGGTAGAATTTACCATTGAAGCCATCTGGTGTTGGACTTCTCTTTTTTGGGTTTTTGTTTTCTTTTGTTTTCTTTAAATCTTAAAATTCACGTGACATTAACATTTAGCATATTAACCTGTGGGAGGTGTCATGTCACATTAGTGGCAGCCTGCTGGCAGAAGGCTTTCTGTGTCCTGTGCCCTCCCTGTGTGTCTAGGTTTGGGGCTCCCGGTCTGGGGGTGCTTGGGGCAGTGCCAAGGTTGGGTGCCCGGGTGTAGTGGGAGGCGGCACCACCCCAGGTGCCCACCCCCGTGACCTCCCTTTTGTCCCGTCCAGCCAGCTCAGGCCTTCACGGTGAAGCGGGGTGTCCACGTCTCAGGAGCATCCCACGAGAGCATCAGCAGCCTCCTCTCCGAGGTGGCCGAGTGCGGGACCCACTACGTGCGCCTCAGCCACTTCTCCCTGCAGCCTGTGCTGGACTCCTCCTGCAGCAAGGGTCTCGTGTTCCAGGTGCGGCCCCACCTCACGCTGCTGCGGGTCCCCGGGTGCTGTATGCAGGCCTGCCCCGGGGTCTCTGAGCCAGGCCGTACTCTCCTCAGTGACGTCAGAGACTGTCAGTTGCCCTTTGGGAATGGTGGCCGGGGACCACGTCTTGCCTGGCCCATCACTGCATGGAAACCTGGGTGGATGTGTTGGGGCCGTGAGAGCGTGGGAGGCATCTGTGGCTAGTGCCGGGGGCCGGCCAGTGGTGTGGAGGGAGCACGCGCTGCCTGCTCCCCGCCGGGCCCCTGGCGCGGGACTGAACCAGGTCTGCCTGAAAGCCTTGTCGTCAGTGCATACGCTGGGCAGGCCCCCAGGACAGTGGGCAGCTGTGGGGTGGGGGGGTTGCAGCGTGAGGCCTGAGAGAGAGCGCAGGCACTGGGCCGGGCCCTTTTCACTTGGGCATCGCAGCAGGGCTGCTGGGGTGATGTGACGAGGTTCGGATTCTAGGATGGGCCTGAGCAGGGCTGGGAGGGCAGAGGGAAACCCAGACAGGACTGCCGTGTTGACTGTCTGGGATGGAGGGCAGGACAGCGGTCTCCTGGGTGCCTGACGTTTGCGCTCGCGCGCTCCAGCAGACCTCCTGGAAGCATGTGAGCTGTGTTGGGGCCATGCTCCCGGCACCGCCCCAGACACCAGTGTCCTCGGGACTGCTGTGGCCTGAGCGGCCAGAGACCCTCTGGGAGTTGGCGTCTGTGCACACAGCCCAGCTGCCCGGGATCTGCACGGCCTGGCGGAGCTTACAGTGGGCTTGGGCTTCTGGCCGGGCTGGGTGTCCACATGTGACCCGCAGATGCCCGTTCCTGGGAAATGGAGCCCCAGGCTTGGGGGTGGAGGCCCAGCTTTTTCCCGCACCGAGGTTGTTCTCTGGTTCTGAGCTTGGTGGCCGTGCCCCGTGCCTGGCCACCCTCCTTCCGGCCCCTGCCCCACAGGCCTTCAGCAGCGGCCTGAGGCGGTACCTGCACCACTACCGCGCCTGCGTGCTCTCCACCCCGCCCACCCGGAGCCTCCTCACCATCGGTGTTCTCTTCAAGAAGCTGGGCCGGCAGCTCAGGTGAGCCTCGGCGTGCGACTTGGTGGCTGGTGAGGCAGGCATGGGCCATGCTGGGTGGTGGGCGGCCTCCTGGTCGGCGTCTGGATGGCCCTTGACCCAGCTGAGTTTATGAGGTGCCCACCAGCAGGCTCAGCCCAGGATCAGGGCTCCTACCCGACAGGCACACAGGGGCCCTGCAGACAGACCTGGTGCCTACACTCAGGAGCTGGTCAGTGAACATGGGCAGAGTGCCTGCTGGCAGATGCCATCTGGAGAAGGCAGAGTGGAAGACTAGGGGTTGGGGGGTGGGTTCAGTGGAAAGGGGTGCCTGCAGGCTGAGGGGAGGAGTGTGGAGGCCCCGGGGCTGGAGAAGGGGTACGAGGGGGAGGCTGAGCCCGGAGGTGTCAGGAGGGCGTGATGGGAGCACAGCCTGGAGTGGGGTGGCGAGGCGGGAGGCCTAAGGGGACTTGGTAGCCATTCAGGATGGCAAAGGAGGTGACCTGGGGGATGCGGTGGGTGCAGGAGGGGCTCTTGGGGGAGAGCAGCAGGAGTGGGGAAGAGTCGTGGACTCAGAGTCTTGGCCAGACCTGGGAAGGAGGTGGGGATGCATGGGGTTCCTGGGAGGGTCTGACAGGCAGCTCTCAGCTGAGCTTCTTGAGGTGCAGGCAGTTTTAAAGCTGGACTATGTGGACAGGCAGGGGAGGGCCTGGGTCTTCTGCCCACCTGGTCTCCCCGCCTCTGTGTGCAGGTACCTGGCTGAGCTCTGTGGTGTCGGCGCCACTCTCCAGGGCTCCGGCGGCGGAGAGCCCAGGGCTGCCTTCCCCACGGTGAGGGCTGCCGGGCTCCGGGCAGGGCAGGGCTCCCCCTGCTGCGTGTGGTGTGGCTGAGCCCCCCTTGCTGTCTGCAGGGCGTGAAGCTGCTCTCCTACCTCTACCAGGAGGCCTTGGATAACTGCAGCAATGAGCACTACCCAGTCCTGCTGTCTCTGCTCAAGACCAGCTGCGAGCCCTACACGCGGTGGGGCGGGGCGGGGGCGGGGCGGGTGGGCTTGGACTGCAGCCCCCCCACTCCCAGGGCGGAGTCACGCCCAGCTCACCCCCCCTTTCCACGCGCATTCAGGTTCATCCACGACTGGGTGTACAGTGGGGTCTTCAGAGATGTTTATGGCGAGTTCATGATCCAGGTGAACCACGAGTACTTGGGCTTCAGAGGTAGGTGGGGGCTGCTGCTGGGCGGGGACGCTGCCGTCGGCCGGGTCAGGGCTGCACTGGTCACAGGCCTGAGCGAGCCGTCCCACATGCAGACAGGTTTTACTGGACCCACGGCTACGTGCTCATTTCCAAAGAGGCGGAGGACTGCGTCCCCGTGTTCCTGAGCCACATCGCCCATGACGTGTACGTCTGCGGGAAGACCATCAATCTGCTGAAGCTCTGCTGCCCCCAGGTGAGGGGCGGAGCGGCCAGCCTCCGCCAGCCCCAAGCTGCCTGCCCATCTGCCCTCAGCCCGGGTCCATAGGGTTCCAGCCCAGGTTGGGTGACCTCAACCTGTCCCCTTGAGAGTTTCATGAGCAGCTCTGTTGAGTTTCTGGTGCTCCTTCAAAGATGGGAGGAAAGCCGAAGGCCTTTCAGAGGCCAAAGGGGCACTGGGCTCCTCCCCCTCCCCCACCTTGGAAACCGCCCCAGAGGGATGGGAAGGGCTGTGTCGGCAGGAGGGTGGACCCAGGGGTCATGTGAGGGGTCCCAGGGCTCAGCCGTGCCCTAGAGCAGAGGCCTGAGCTGGTGTCCATGCAACCAAGGCCTCTGGAAGATGGCCAGTGGCAGTGGGTGGGATGGGCGGCCCCTGTGGGAGGCACTGTCTGGTGTCTGGACAGGCCAGCGGGTGTGGACTGGGGGCTCCTGGCAGCAACAGCCAGGTGCAGGCCAGAGCGGGGGGCAGCGGCCGGCCGAGTGCAGGGCTGCGAGGAGCGAGCTGGAGCGGCCAGCATGGGCTCAGGGCTGCTGCGGGGGCTACAGTGTCCATGCGCCCCCAGGAGCTGCCCAGGTGTTAGCTGTGGGGGGCGGGGCTCCCGTGGGGGGCGGGGCTGACTTCAGGGAGGCCCTGTGGGTGTGTCTGGGCCTTCCCACCTTTTCCTGGAGCCTTACTTGTGGGAGCCAGGCCTGGCCCTGGGCGGAGACCCACACCTGCTGTTCTGGAGCCGTGGAGGGTGTCAGCGGGGAGCACAGCACTCCTGAGGCAGGCTGTCCACGTGGGTCGCCAGCGGGAGGCAAGGCGGGCTGTGGCCGCCAGTCCCTGGGCTCAGGTGCCGCCCCCCACCCCCACCCTCCAGCACTACCTCTGCTGCTCAGACATCCCGGTCCCGCGCATCTCCGTGATCTTCTCCCTCGAGGAGCTGAAGGACATCGAGAAGGACTGTGCCACCTACGTGGGCCGCATGGAGAGGGTGGCGCGCCACAGCTCGGTCAGCAAGGAGGAGAAGGTGAGGGCACCACAGCCCGGCCTTCCCTGGCCCTCCCTCTCCTCTCCTCCTGGGGTGGGCTGGGCGCTAGGCGGCCCTATCCTGGCCGGGCCGTGGCTCCAGGGCAGCAGGGCCTGAGCCTCCTGGCCTCAGTGGCTCCCTTGAGCCTCCGTCCTACTCAGAAGGGTCAAGTGCACTGAGGCCCGAGCTTTGAGTGTCCTGTGTCCTGGGGAGGGGTTAATGCAAAGTCCTGGCACCTGTGCGCAGCAGGAAGCTGTGGGCGGGGCAGACCCTTGAGAACCAGTCGGGTGGAGGGGCGAGCCCTGGGGGTGCAGGGGGCTGGCCTCTGTGGGAGGGCCAGGGTGGGCATGAAGGCTGGGGTCTTGGCCCCAGGTCACTCTGAGAGAGGGTGTCACCTGCCTGGGGACCGCCTCACTGCCTTGCACGATGGGCGCTGCACCCCCAGAACCGGTCTGAGCAGACCCCTCTCCCTGGCTGTCCCAGGGGTGGGGGCTGAAGGGTCAGACGCATCAGTCGCTGGTGGTCTTTTCCAGGAATTACGGATGGAAATTGCAAAGCAAGAATTAATTGTCCAGGCCCGGGAGGCGGCGTCCAGGGTCCTGCGGGCACTCAGCGGTGCGTGTGGCTCGCCTGCCCCTCCATGTCGGGGGCCTGCTGCTGGGGCTTCTCACCATGGCCCCTGGCTGTCTTGTTCCAGATCGGCAGATGTCGGAGCGGATGGTCTCGGACGCCCGGAAGCGAGAGCAATTCCAGAGGCTGAAGGAGCAGTTTGTGAAGGACCAGGAGGTGGGGGGGCTGGCCCTGGGCCGGGGGGGTGGGCTCGAGGGGTCGGCTTCACTAGCGGGCTGCCTGTGGGGTGTTTTGCAGCGACGCCGGGTGGCCAGGCAGGAGGAGCTGGATGAGGACTTCAGCTACGCCCGCGAGCTCCGGGATCGGGAGAGAAGGCTGAGGGCCCTGGAGGAGCAACTGGAGAGGAAGGCCAGGTGGGTGGCCGGGGGCGCCATGGCCATGGGCTTGGCCTTCCTGGGAGTCACGGCTGGCTTCACCTTTGTGGTGGCTGGTTGCCTTCTGTCTGTATCTGGCACCTTTCAGGCGTCTGTCAGGCGAGAGCAGTGGCGGCCTGAGCTCGGTCTTCTTGCAGTCGCTCTGTGTGGACTGGGGTCCAGGCTCGGTCCACGCTGTGCTCGCATCCTGTCTCTCTCTCTCTGTTTCCTTTAAGTTAAACTGCCTGTTTCTTAAATTTGTCTTTAAACCTGTTAGCAGCCTGACTGAGAGACAGGGATTTACCCAGCATGGCGTCCGGGGTCTGTCTTGTGCTCTGGCATCCCTCCCTCCCTCCCTGCATTTCCTGCGAGCTGCCAGCACATCTGGCGCCTCAGAAGGAGCCCCGCCTTTCCTCGCCTCCCGGTCAGTGGTCCTGACTCGGGGACTGTTCATGGAGCGTGACAGAGCCAGTCAGTGCTGAGTGCATATGTGTCTGCGTGCATCCATTCTGACTTGGGTGTGTACACACGCGTGTATGATGATGTTATTCTCTTGTTTACATGTGGAGGAGATCTTGTTTACTAGTAGAGGAGATCTTGTTTACTAGGTATGGAGTGTGTCCCTGGCCTGTGGCAGCTGAATTAAACGTGGCCAGGCTGGGTTTGAAACCAGCTTCGTGTTGGTGAGAGGGTCAGCGTCATTGGCTGTAGCAGGGCGAGTTTTGAATTGAGTGAGGTGTTCCCACTGCCTCGTGCCGTTTGCATCACCTCTTGATGCTCTGGACCTGGCGCGGCAGTGCGAGAACCACCTCCAGTGAGGAGCGAGGTCACACCTCCGAGAGGGTTTGGGCCCGTGGCCCGCACTGCTCCCTGTGCTTCAGGCTGTGGGGGAGCTCGTCTGGGGTTCACTCTGAGTGACTGCACTGTGCTTGCCCACCAGGGGCTCCCATGTGGGGGGAGGCAGAAAGACCTGCCCAGTAAGGCCCTGCAGGTGTTGTGGGGGCTCCAAGGGGCCCGCTGCCCACCTGGGGAAGGTGCTCGGGGGTAGGCTTCCCGTCGGGGGCCCCCACATGGGGCACTGGCTGGACAGTGGGGTGACTGGTGGCCCGTGCTGTCTGGGTGGCTGCAGGCAGGCGCTGGTGGATCATTACAGCAAGTTGTCTGCAGAGGCGGCTCGTCGGGAGCAGAGGGCACTGTGGAAGGTCCGGAGGCACCGGCTGGCCAGCGCGCGGCTTCGTTTTCTCCTGGAAGACGAGACGCACATTCAGGTGTTGCCACTCGTCACCCAGGAGTTCTTCCCTGGGCTCTCGGGGACTCAGGAGCCCTGAAGTCACACACAGACCCACCGTGTGCCCACCGCGGGGTTTGGGTAACGCTCTAACCAGGTGCCCAGAGGGGCGTGACCGGGACAGGCTGGGCCGCCCTCAGGTGACATGGGTGGCGCCGGATGCCGGCTGGGCTCTGGGCAGCTGCTGCGGAGCCCCGCTGCGTCGGCGTGCCTGCGGGCGTGGGGCTGGGGCTGGGGCTCTCACCCCCCACAGCTGCCGCCTCATGTCCTGCTGGTTCCATTTCAGGGGATGCTAGAGGCCGTGGCCGAGGGGAGGCCCCTAGAGCAGCCGGCCGTCCTCCCTGGTGCCTGCTCCCAGACAAGTGCCCGCTCACAGGCAGGGGACCAGGTAGGACCCAGGCCATGGAGGGTGGGCTCTGGGTTGGCTGCCCCAGGCCTGGCATGTGTCCCCAGTGTCCCCTTTCATGGGCTTGAGTGTTGGGTGCAGAACTGAACCTGGGGGACAGAAGCAGACACCAGGGGGAACCCACGTGCGCTTGTGTTGCAGGCCTCCTTTCTGGGCCCCGTGCCCCCCGACAGAGGCAGCAGCTGTGACCCCGGGCGAGAGGAGCCGCGGGAGGCGGCCCCGGCCGGCCCTCATGGGCAGAGCGCACTCACGCTGCAGCCCCTCAAGTCTCCAGGAGCCGGGGCCTGTGGCGCGGGGCCCGGGGCAGGCCTGCTGTCGGGGCAAGCAGAGGAGCCGGGGCCGCTCTCCGCGGGCCTCAGCCTCCGGGACTTCCTGCCCGCGGCCCAGGGGGCTGAGCCTGGGCTCAGCGGCATGGCCCCCCTCCTGGAGGAGGCGCTGCAGACCATTGGCTCCGACCTGCCTCCCGTGGCTCCATCCACAGCAATGGACTTGACACCTGTCAGGCCACAGGAGTACGACTTCAGAACCGTCCTGAGGCCCACTGTGGCCACCTCAGGTTCCGCAGGGGCTCTCCAGACCGCAGGAGGCAGCCCGGGCAGCAGGGGGCAGCAGCTGCGGGAGGACATTCAGGTGCCGCCGGGCACATGTGGCCCGGACCCCCCACAGCACCCCTCCCCCCAGGAGGAGCGCTGCCCAACCACCGCGCAGGTCCTCGGGGCAGAGCCTGGTGTTCCCAGAGGGGGCTGTGCTTCTGGAATGACCCCCTCCCGGCCACGGTGGAACGTCCATGGACACGTGTCTGACGCCAGCATCAGGGTGGGGGAGAATGTGTGGGACGTGGCCCCCTCTCGACCACGGTGGAACGTCCATGGACACGTGTCTGACGCCAGCATCAGGGTGGGGGAGAATGTGTGGGACGTGGCCCCCTCTCGACCACGGTGGAACGTCCATGGACACGTGTCTGACGCCAGCATCAGGGTGGGGGAGAATGTGTGGGACGTGGCCCCCTCCCGGCCACGGTGGAATCTTCATGGACACGTGTCTCAGTCCAGTGTGATGCTGGGGGTGCTCTCAGGGGAAGCCGAGCCCAATTTGCCCAGGCCCCCGTTGTGCCCCCCTGACCCTGGGCCCCAGTTGGGCCTCAGCTCAGGAGCCCAGGGACCTGCCCAGGAGCACACGCTGCAGCTGCCCGTGGAGACAGCCTCAGGCAGCTCCAGCGCACAGGTGGCTGGCCCAGGCCCTGGCCACGGGGAGGAGGGTGGCCCCCAGGCCTCACTGTCTGCTGAGGCTGTACCTGCTGCTCTGGGAGACGGCACCCTGGAGGAGCCAGGTCAGTGGGACCCAGAGCCGTCCTGCCCCTGGGGGTGTCTGTGAACCCAGGAGGGGGAGGACCGGTGGGGCGGTGGATGTTTGCCCCTGACCCCCCTCTCCTGCCCCATTTCTTCTGCTCAGGCCTGGGGATGAGTGAGGACTCCAGGGACCTCTCTCCCAGCTCACAGGTCAGGGGTTGGGGGGTGTGCTGGGCCTTTTGTGGGCAGGCACTGCTCTGTCCTGGGACTGGGCGGGGCGGGTGCAGTCTGCCTGCCGGTCCCTCCTCTCACACGAGGGAAGGAGGCGGGTCCCTCAAAGCTGGGTCATCTTAGGAGAATGCAGACGTCCAGAGCAGCCCAGACGCTGGTGAGGCAGCGGCCCAGCTCTGGGACCGGGAGCAGGCCTACCTGGCGGGCCTCGCGGGGCAGTATCGCTTGGAGCAGTACCCGGACAGCTACGAGGCCATGTGTGAGTGGGCTGGCCACGGCGGGCAGGCAGGAGGCAGCCTGGCCCCGTGTCCCTGGCGCATGACTGCAGTCTGTCACCCCACAGCGGAGCCTCCCGTGGCCCGCCTCCTGCACCACGGGCTTCCCCGAGCCTTTGCCCTCCCCGAGGACGCCGGGGTCCCATCAGATGCAGACGAGAGCGCCGTGCAGCTGAGCGAGCTGCTGCCGCTGCCCGTGCTCATGAAGCACTCTGTCACTGCCCCGCTGGCTGCCCAGTGAGTGCCGCCTGACCCTCTGCGCCCTCCCCGCCCCACCCGGCTCTGCCCCCCAACGGTCAGTAATGCCAGGTCCCTCCCGCCAGCGTCTCCCTGGTGAACAAGGCCGTGGTCGACTACTTTTTCGTGGAGCTGAACCTCGGGGCGCACTTTGAGGCACTGCGGCACTTCCTGCTGATGGAGGACGGGGAGTTCGCCCAGTCCCTCAGCGACCTGCTCTTCGAGAAGGTGAGCCCGGGCGGGCCAGGTGCCAGAGCGGCAGCAGGCAGGCTCTGGACAGGCAGGCTCTGGATGCTCTGGGACTCTGTGTCCTGTCCCTGCAGCTCGGGGCGGGCCAGACGCCCGGGGAGCTTCTCAGCCCCCTGGTGCTCAACTCAGTGCTGAGCAAGGCCCTGCAGTACAGCCTGCATGGCGACAGCCCGCACGCCGCCAACCTCTCCTTCGCTCTCAAGTTCCTGCCCGAGACGTTCGCCCCCAACGCCCCAGACGTGCTGAGCTGCCTGGAGCTCAGGTACAAGGTCAGCAGCGCCCCCTGGCGTGGGCAGTGGGGGTGGTCCCAGGACGCAGCTGTGCTGAGCCCGCCTCCCTGGCAGGTCGACTGGCCTCTCAACATCGTGGTCACCGAGGGCTGCCTGAGCAGGTATGGTGGCATCTTCTCCTTCCTGCTGCAGCTGAAGCTCATGATGTGGACGCTCAAGGACGTCTGCTTCCACCTCAAGCGCACAGGTGAGCCTGGGGGGCCCGAGGGGCCCACTCTGCCTGCGGTGGGCCACACTCACCCCTGCCCCCTCCCCCCCCAACCCCCAGCTCGGGTGAGCCAGGCAGCCGGCTCGGTGCAGTTCCGTCAGCTGCAGCTGTTCAAGCACGAGATGCAGCACTTCGTCAAGGTCACCCAGGGCTACATCGCCAACCAGATCCTGCATGTCAGCTGGTGCGAGTTCCAGGCCAGGCTGGCTTCGGTGGGCGACCTGGAGGAGATACAGCGCGCCCATGCCGAGTATCTGCACAAGGCGGTCTTCAGGTGAGCTGCGGCCTGCACCCGTGCGCCCCCGGCTCGGGCGCACCCATCGCAGCCCCCGCCTCCCCCCAGGGGCCTGCTGACGGAGAAGGCGGCGCCGGTCATGAACGTCATCCACAGCGTCTTCAGCCTGGTCCTCAAGTTCCGCAGCCAGCTCATCTCCCAGCCCTGGGGCCCGGCTGGTGGCCCACGCGGCCCCGAGCACCCCAACTTTGCCCTCATGCAGCAGTCCTACAGCGCCTTCAAGTATTACTCCCACTTCCTCTTCAAAGGTGACGCACCCTGGGGCAGGGGAGGGCTGGGGAGGGACTGCCGCTCACTGAACCTGCGCCCCACCTCCCCTCAGTGGTGAGCAAGCTGGTGAACCGCGGCTACCAGCCCCACCTGGAGGACTTCCTGCTGCGCATCAACTTCAACAACTACTACCAGGACGCCTGAGCCCCGGGCTCGGCTGCAATAAACGTGTGCCCGCCCTCCAGCCTCCGTCTCCGGGTTGGGCGGGGGCGAACAACCACGCGGGGCTGCTGAGGAAGCTGCCGGTTTATTGGGGGGCCGCGTCCCCCCACCCCACCCCCGCCAGGTGGGTGGGGGCCGAGCGGCCGGTCCTCGGGGCTGCGCGGTGCGGGCGTGGGGCATCGGTCGTGGGGAGCAGAGGCTGGGCAGGGGTGGTGAGTCGGTGTCGGGCGGAGACGGGTCAGGTCCTGACTGGACATCCCCGCCGTCACGGAGAGACGGGAGTGGGGCCGCCTCGTGGACTCAAGGGCTCGGCCCCGGGGTCTCCTGCGCGGAGTCCCCAGGGCAGTTACGAGGATCACGTCACGCACAGCTCCGCCGCCCAGAGAGGGGGCTTGCCGCTGTAGGAGCGCCGCCGGCCGGCCGCCCCGCCGGTCTCCTCGGCCGCCTCGCTGGCCTCCGTGGGCTCGGCAGCCTCTGCCTCCCCGCCGTAAGGTGTCTCCAGCAGCTTCAGCACCCGCCGCACCTGCAGGGGTTGGAGAGCGAGGGGGGCTGTTGGGGCCCGGCCTCCTCCGCAGCCGATGAAGGCGGGGGAGGGGGGGCGGCAGGTGGCGCTTGCCTCCGAGAAGTCACCGCTCTCCGCAGCTTCAATGGCGCCCTGTGCGATGTAGTTCCTCAGCACGTACTTGGGGTTGTTGGCGCGCATGACTCGTGCGCGCTCGGCCTGCCAGGCGGCCGCGTCGCTGCTGGCCTCCCGGTCCTCCTCCAGCCGGGCCCTGCAACCCACTGGGCGTCAGCCGCGCAGCCCGGCCCGCACTGGGGTTGGGGTGGGGGAGGGGAGGGGCACCTGTAGTCGTGGAGCCACGCGGCCCAGCGGCTCCTGTTGTTGCCGCGCAACTCGGCCTCGCTCAGCTGCTCCAGCCGCGACTGCTGCTCCACGCGCTCCAGCTCCCGAGCCAGGCTCGCCCGCGTGCCGATGAGCGCCAGGAGCTGCGGGTTTGACTGCGCCAGCATGAGCATCATGGACAGCTGCCTGCGCGGAGCGGGCGCGTGAGGGGCCCCAGGCCGGCCCTCCCGGCCTGCCACACTGCTGTGCTCGGGGGCCCCCCCCAGGGCGGAGCCCGGGTCCGGTGGGCGGGGCAGATGGGGGAACATGACCAGCACCCCCTGCACATGACAGGCCCGTCTCCTGCTGTTGACTCCACCCATGGAGACCGCAGAGCTGGATCCTCCAGCTGGGGAGGGTGGCAGGGCAGCCCCTGACACCCCCTTCTCAGTCACCCTGGCTCTGTGCTCAGCAGGTCCTGCCAGCTCAGCCTCCCCACACACTGCTGCACTAGATTCCTGCTGGCCCCAAACTTGTTGATGGGTTGAGTGTGGGCCCCACCCCCAGGACACAACAGGTGTAGAAAGCCTGAGTGGCTGGAGACGGCAGGCCACACCCAGGCTGTTCCTGGGGAGACTCCCTGGAGCAGAAGCCACCGTGCCCCACCCTGTGCTGCCTGGCCCCCCATTCCAGCGTCAGCATTGCGTCCTTTCCTCTGACTGGCGGGCCTCAGGGCCACACAGCCAGGGTCTGACCACCCATGGCTTCATTCTAAATAGTCCTCCCTTTTCTGGAAACAAATTCCTGGGAAGCAAGACCCAAGCACGCACCGGGGATCCATCTGAGGTCGGAAGGCGAGCCTCAGCTCCTCCAGGGACGCACACTGTGCAGTCAGCGCGGCCAGGAACTCATCCAGGTCTGGGGACTCTGGTGCAGTTGGGAAGGAGCTCAGCAGGTAGAAGGAGTTTGTGAAGTCAGCCCCTGGAACACAGAGCTGCTCAGGGCACTGCCCTGTCGCCAGACAACCACACGTGTTCATCCAGCACGTGTGTGGAGCCCTGCTGGGCGTCAGGCCAGGGGTTCCTGACGCCCCCACCCCCAGCCTGTTCTCAGTGCCGCCAACTTGGTCCCCACTCTGAACCTGACAAGTCACGCTGTCTCCCAAGGCCTCCAAGGCCAGTCTGTTCATCGGTGGCCTGAACAAACAGTCCAGGCGCTGCGGCCGGCCCGGCCCCCATCGTGGCCAGCGCCTTCAGCACTGCGCGCTCTGGGAGCTGCAAGGTTGAGGCAGCAGAGGACCTGAGAGAGCAGGCGTGTTGTGTGGGGCCTGGCTGGCTAAACCAGCGTCACCATAACCCCTAAGGAAATGGCCAAAACCAGACAGGAAGAGTGGGGAACCAGAATGGTGTACACAAAACCCACCGAAACACGAGCGTGGTGACAGAAATTGAGGGACAAAAATGATGTAAGACAAAACAACAAAGCAGTACAAATTCTTCCTTATCTGCAGGTACTTCTAGAGTAAGTGGCGAGGGCGCTCCCTGGCCCCGTGGCTAGCGCTGTGCTTTCACCGTCAAGGGCGCGGGTCGGCCCCTGGTTGGGGAACTAAGGTCTTGACAGGACCCCCCCCACCCCGCCACAGTAAACGGATTAATGTCACTATTCAAAGAGCAAAGACCAGCAGGATGGATACAAAACACGATCCGATGACAGTAAGACACTGAAGACACTTCAGCTGAAGGCGAAAAGAGGGAAAAAACAGCACACAAATAGTGGCCTGCAGAGCTGGGTGGCTGTGCTGGCCTCAGGAAAGGAGACTTTACGTGAGCACTTGACACGGAGGAGCGTTAGCTACGGGTGAGCCAGTTCAGCAAGAAGATAGAACAAGAGCCCCCAACACACGAAGCAAACACGTGTAAAACTGAAGGGCAAACACGTGTTTTGGCTATGCTGGTCATCCCTGTAGTTTGCGGGGCTTCTCTAGTTGCGCAAGGGCTTAGCTGTCCTGCGGCAGGTGAGATCTTAGTTTCCCGACAAACGATCAAACCCATGACCCCTGCATTGGAAGGCAGATTCTTAACCACTGGACCACCGGGGAAGTCCCTGAATACATGTTAAAGAAACTGTACTCCAATGAACAACAACAAAAAACAACTGAAGGGCAGAGTCTAGCAGTTTTGTAGGAGCAGGGATATCAGCACCTGACCCTTGGACAGAAGGTCAACAAAGAAACAATGAACACCAAACACAGCTCTCCACCCAAGCTCTCAGCTGCATGTTCTCCAGGCCATAAAATTAGTACCCTGAGAACACTGGTGTATCCTGCAACCACAATGGAAAGAAGCTAGAAGTCACAAATGGAAGGAAAATCAGAGGGTGAGATGGTTGGATGGCACCATCGACTCAACGGACCTGAGTTTGAGCAAACTGGGACAGGGAAGCCTGGCTTGCTGCAGTCCATGGGGTTGCAAAGAGTCAGACACAATTTAGCAACTGGATAACAATGTTAAAATTAATCAACTACTGGGTCTAAAAAGAAATCACAAGGGAAATGAGAAAACACTTGGAGGTATGAACCAAAAGCAGCAGAGCTCAGAGGGAAGTTTATAGTTACGTATGTCTGAACTAAAAGAACAGCGCTCTCATCACCAGAGGAAAAACGTAACTGTATGTGGTGGTGGTCTCATGTTGCACGTGTTACACAGCCATGCTGCACACCTGAGGCTTGTAAGATGCTACACATTAGCTACTTCTCAGTAAAAGCATTTCAAATCAGTAACCTCATCTTATATCTAAGGAACTAGGAAAAGAACAAGACCAAACTTAACAGAAAGAAGATGAAAGCAGAGATAAACAGAATAAAAGTGAGAGAATGAGACCAAAATTAGTTCTTCAGAAAGATCAGTAAAATTGATGAAATTTTAGCTAAACCAATAAACAAAAAAATTGACTTTATTGACTACACCAAAACCTCTGACTGTGTGGATCACAATAAACTGGAAAATTCTTAGAGAGATGGGAATACCAGACCACCTGACCTGCTTCCTGAGAAATCTGTATGCAGGTCAAGAAGCAACAGTTAGAACTGGACATGGAACAACGGACTGGTTCCCAATTGGGAAAGGAGTACATCAAGGCTGTATATTGTCACCCTGATTATTTAACTTCTGTGCAGAGTACATCATGAGAAACGCTGGACTGGATGAAGCACAAGCTAGAATCAAGATTGGCAGGAGAAATATCAATAACCTCAGATATGCAGATGACACCACCCTTACGGCAGAAAGTGAAGAACTAAAGAGCCTCTTGATGAAAGTGAAAGAGAGTGAAAAAGTTGGCTTAACACTCAACATTCAAAAAGCTAAGATCATGGCATCTGGTCCCATCACTTCATGGCAAATAGATGGGGAAACAATGGAAACAGTGAGATACATCATTTTGGGGGGCTCCGGAATCACTGCAGATGGTGAATGCAGCCATGAAATTAAAACGCTTGCTCCTGGGAACAAAAGCTATGACCAAGCTAGACAGCATAAAGGTCCGTCTAGTCAAAGCTATGATTTTTCCAGTAGTCGTGTATAGATGTGAGAGTTGGACCATAAAGAAGGCTGACTGCTGAAGAATTGGTGCTTTTGAACTGAGGTGTTGGGGAAGACTCTTGAGACTCCCTTAAACTGCAAGGAGATCAAACCAATCAATCCTAAAGGAAATCAGTCTTGAATATTCATTGGAAGGACTGATGCTGAAGCTGAAATTCCCAATACTTTGGCCACCTGATGTGAAGAACTGACTCATCTGAAAAGACCCTGATGCTGGGAAAGGCTGAAGGCAGGAGGAGAAGGGGATGACAGAGGATGAGATGGTTGGATGGCATCACTGACTGAATGGTCATGAATTTGAGCAAGCTTCGAGAGTTGGTGATGGACAGGGAGGCCTGGGGTGCTGCAGTCCATGGGGTCACAAAGAGTCGGACACGACTGAGCGACTGAACTGACTAACTGAAAACAATAAAAAAAAAAGTAACAGCGACAATATCATTACTGATTAGACAGAAATAAAAGACTAAGAGGACACTATGAATAATAATCCAGATAACTTAGACGACAGATTCCTAAAAACATAAATTACCAAAACTGACTCAGGAAGAAAAAGAAAATCTCAATAGTCCCATAGCAAGTAAAGAGATTGTAAACTTCCTGACATATGAAAAGTCAGGACCAGAGGGCTTCATGGTGAATTCTACCAAACATTTAAAGAAAACTTAACACCAATCCTTAGACTTCTAAAAAATAGGAGGAAAGATTTTCTAACTCATCTCATGAAACCAGCACTGTCTCGATACCAAAGCCAAACAAGGGTACCAGGAGAAAAGACAGTCACAGACCAGCATCCCTCGTAAGCACAGACGGAGAAACCAGGAGAAAAGACAGTCACAGACCAGCATCCCTCGTAAGCACAGACGGAGAAACCAGGAGAAAAGACAGTCACAGACCAGCATCCCTCGTAAGCACAGACGGAGAAACCAGGAGAAAAGACAGTCACAGACCAGCATCCCTCGTAAGCGCAGACGGAGAAACCATGAGAAAGAAAGTCATAGACCAGCATCCCTCGTAAGCACAGACGGAGAAACCATGAGAAAGAAAGTCACAGACCAGCATCCCTCGTAAGCGCAGACGGAGAAACCATGAGAAAGAAAGTCATAGACCAGCATCCCTCGTAAGCACAGACGGAGAAACCATGAGAAAGACAGTCACGGACCAGCATCCCTCGTAAGCACAGACGGAGAAACCATGAGAAAAGAAAGTCACGGACCAGCATCCCTCATAAGCACAGACGGAGAAACCATGAGAAAGACAGTCACAGACCAGCATCCCTCGTAAGCACAGGCAGAGAAACCTCAGCAAAACCCTAGAAGGACCACGCATGTGGGGTCCAGCCCAGCATGCAAGGGCGCCTGTGTGTCCCCTCCCCGATTCACACCTGGAGACCCAAACCTCAGGGGGATGGTGTTTGGAGACGGGGCCGTTGGGAGGTAGGTACGAGGGTGCAACCCTGCTAGCGTCTCTGTGTTCCTGCTCCCCACTTTGCCCTGTGAGGACGCGAGCAGCAGATGGCAACCCGAGGCTGGACGTCCAGCCACGAGGCTGTGAGAAGCAGTAAACAGAGGCAGCATATGGACAAAGAAGTAAAACTGCGTGGTCACCTGGCTGATGCGCAGCGTGAAGGCACGCAGCATGGATAGAAGCGGGTGTGCTCTACTGAAAGGAGTCATGTGTGAACTGGCCGGTGGCTCATGGCACGCTCGTGTGAAGGATGCTTTCCCCAAGGGCGCCCGGCCGGCCACTTCTGTTGGGCAGCACTGGGCCTCCGAGCCGGATCAGCCAGGAAGTCACACACACCCTGCAAAGGCAGTCCCAAAGGACGGGAGACGGACCCAGACAGCCACGGCCCGTGAGCAGCCCGCCCCCACTCACCGGTCAGGTGCATGGTCTCCAGGAGCTGGGCCACCAGGACGCCATCGCCCTCCTGCTCGGTCTGCACGAGGCCCAGCTTCCGGCGCATCTTCTGCAGGTAGTGCCGGCCGAACTCTGCGTCGAACTCCTCTGCCAGGATGGCCTCGGCCAGCTCGAGGGGCAGCGCGGGGTCCAGGGCCTCGGCCAGCTTCTGCAGGTTCCACTTGCACACCTCGGGCTGCTTGCTGTACGAGTAGCGCCCGGCGGTGTCGGAGGCGTTGCATACGTGGTCAGGGTCGTACCTGCCGGACGGGCAAGAGTGGGTGGTGACTAAAGAGACCCACTGAGGGACCCGGGTGGACACCGCAGTCCTGCCCTGTCCCACGGGGCCCTGCAGCCTCACCTGCCCCTTCAGCCCACTTTCTACCCAAGAGTGGAGGGTGCTGGTTAAACGCTTCTGTGCTAAAGCCCTCTGGGGGAATTCCTGCTCTGGGAATGGCTAGCTGACCAGGCCTTACTGAGAATCAAACACTGAACAAAACCTTCACGAAAGCAGCCATGCGGGCCTATGGTGCCGTGCTGATGTGTGCCCCCCCCGCGGGCTGATGGCAGGCAGCGGGACGCCCACCTGTCCAGGAAGCCGAAGGGCCCATAGTCGATGGTGAGCCCCACGATGCTCATGTTGTCTGTGTTGAGCACGCCGTGGCAGAAGCCCACACACTGCCACTCAGCCACCAGCCGGGCCGTGCGCCGGGTGACCTGCAACAGGACGGCCGCCACTACTCCCTCCGGGCCCAGCCCCTCCCCGAACCACCTGTGCCCGCCTCACACTGCGCAACTCCCGGGGGGCCTGCCCAGTGTCCTGTCCTGACTTGGGAAGAACGCCCGAGGACATGTGACAAGGAACCCCCCCCCCCCACACCACCGTCTCTTATATACTCTCTATTCTGGCTTTTACCCAAACCAGAGAAATCAGGGAACCCTGACATTCTCACGATACAGGCCCCCACGTGGGATGACCATGTCAAAAGAAGGAAGCAAGTCTCCACATTATCAGGCAAACCCGCCCCAGGTCCAGCCTCACCGGGGGCTGCAGGGGACGAGGCTCCACCAGCCCACCTGGGCAGCCAGGGCCCTGCCAGCCCTGCCGCCCCGCACCCAGCCAGGAGGAGCCCTGCGAGCCACAGGTGTGCCCGACGGCCCTGTGGCCCGCTGAGCAGCCCACCCACAGCGCGCCTTCTGAGGCCGCGGGCGCTGTCTGCGTTGGACGGCACCACGCTCGGCTTCACTGACCAAGAGGCCAGGCTCAGGCCGCCACCTTGGGTGTGAGCAGAGCCTCAAGTCTCCCGGCACTGCCCGCGTGACAGATGGGAAGACACTGCCTGGAGGGTCTGGGGAGGGGCCAGGCCTCCCCAGCGTCTCTGCATGAGGCCCCGGACGCAGGCGGGGCCCAACACGCTGCTCTGTGCCCACTTGCGGGGGCGCCTGCACGGCCCCTGGGACCACACCTGAGAGTTGTGGGGCGCGTTCAGCCCTGAGCCAGGACAGTCAGTGTGCCCCCAGTCAGGAGGCCTAGGGGTGTGTGCTGGGGCGCCTGTGTGCACAGGCCCCGTGCGGGAGACCCAGCACCCGCCAGCCCTGACCCCCCCAAGATCTCTGCACGGCTCCTCGAGGCTGCTCAAACAGGCGTCCGTCCCAGGATCCTGACCCTCAGCATCTGAGAAGCTAGCCGTGGGCCAAGCCAGTGGGTGGTGATGAGGGTTTGGGACAGGAGGGGACTCAAGAGGGCAGGACACCCAGCTCCCACCCTCAGGGGGCCGCCCCCACTGACCTCCCGGAAGAAGGCAGCATGTCTCTGCACATGGTCCCCGGGGTGAGAGGCCTGGATTTCGGGGTAGAAAGTGCTGATGACGTAGTCGAGCATCTGCAGTCGGATGTCATCCCTCCCCACGCTGGGGCCCGCCCGGCCCGTGTGCTCGTCTCTGGACTTGAAGATCTCGAAGGATCCGAACCTGGAGGGGAGACCCACGTTGACCACAGGTTAAACATGACGCCTCCCCTCTTGAGTGAGGCGGGAAGGGGGTTGCTGCCAGCGCTCGTGGCCAGAGCAGGGGTGAGTGGGGGACAAACCATACAAACACGGCCTATCTTCAGGGACACAGGCTGATATGGGGCGCCTCCCAGGGCACATGGGGTGGGACAGCACAGCCGCCCTGCAGGGACTGGGGGATCCGTGCTGTCTCATGGGGGGAGGGGGCCTGTACTGGGGTGAGCTGGGGTCAGCAGTGGGGCAGCTGCACCCCCAGGGGGCAAGGCAACGTCCAGAGCCAGGTTTGCTAGTCACACAGGCCGACTACCAGCAGTTTGTGGGTGGAGGCCAGGGGTGCTGCCCGACCGCCTACGCAACACAGACCAGCGTTTAGCAGACTGTCTGGTCGGGCCCTGGGGGCCCAGCACCTCCACCCCAGAGACAAAGGCGAAGCCAGAGACGGCTGAGCCATGGGGTCGGCTGAGTCCCCTGATCCCCGACGGCCACAGCTGCCTCCTGGTGACTGGCTTTGGGTGGCTGGTACCGAGTGCTTGATTCCAGACAGCTTGGTGACCGCAAGGACTCACAGGCCCCCAGCAGCAGGAGGCCGCCACTCGGCAGACTGGGCCCTGGGAGCGGGCGTGCTGGGCGTCACGGCCACTTGTCCAGCCACGCAGGTGAGGCCATTTTCCCGGCGTGCCTGACGCAGCCCCTGGTCATAGACCCCAGGTCGTGGCTCCAGGCTCGCTGCCCAGCCCCTGGCCTGGGGACATGAGTGCGCGGGCCTTACCTGAGGAACGTGGGGGCCAGGCGCAGCACCACGGCGCACGGCTCGGGCCGGGGGTTCCCGTCGTAGAAGGCATCGCGTATGACGGTGGACTGGGATGAGACGCAGGAGCCGGCCCGCGTGGTGGGGACGCCCAGGTGGAACATGGCCTCGCTGCACAGGAACTCGCGGATGCTGGAGCGCAGCACCTTGCGGCCGTCCGCCTGTCTGAGGTCAAGCACAGAGGTCACTGCCGGGCGCCGGCAACACAGCCGCAGGCTGAAGGGACTGGAGGAAAGCCGCTACTGGCTTCTGAAAACCAGCCCCCGAGCAGCTCTGCCGTCAGCGTAGAATGAGTCTGTTTTGCATGACCCCAGACGCTGTGCCCCTAACGTCCTGCAGGTCTAGATCCACAGCACGGGTGCCAGCCTGCCGTGGGAGCCGAGTCCACACTGAAGAGGGGAAGAGCTGTTCCCTGGGTCACACGCACCGTCACATGCACACTCGTGCCTACAGTTCTGTGTCTAAGAATTCACTTTGTAAAAAACGCAGCACAGACACAGCACCGCTTGCGGTGGGGGGAGGACTTCAGTCCACCTTGGGCAGCTCCGAATGACTCGGACGTTCTCTTCTTATCCTAAGCTGACATTAATTATTATTTTAAGTTGACTTTATTTTCCTAGGCACTACTAGGTTCTCAGCAAAAGCGATCAGAAGGCAGAAATTTCTCATATATGCCCCAGCATCAGCGTTCCTCCCAGACAGGACATCTGTCAGTCAGTGAACCCACACTGACATGTCCTCACCCCCAGAGCCCATGTTTACATCAGGGTTCACCCTTGGTGTTGCCCATCCTGTGGGTCTGGACAACTGCCCAGACAGGGATCCACCGTGACCACAGGGTCACACACAGAAGTGTCACTGCCCAAAGCCCTCCGTGCTCCACCGAGCCATCTCTCCCCTCCCAACCCCCGGTCTTTTTACTGCCTCCAGAGTTTTGCCTTTTCCAGAATGTCATAGTGTCACGGATGGAATCATACTGTGTGACCTTTTCAGATTGACTTTCTTCACTTACTGATATGCACCCAAGTTTCCAACATGTTCTTTAATGGCTTGATGGCTCATTTCTTTTTTTTTTCTTTCTCCTCTTTTGCTGAATAACATTCCATTGTCTGGAATTATCTATTTCACTGTCTGTTCTATCTGTTCACCTTGAAGGGCATCTTGGTGGCTTCCAGGTTTTGGCAATTAGGAGTACAGTTGCTGTGAGCATCCGTATAGAGTTCCCTGTGGACACGTTTTTAACTCCTCGGGGTAAATACCAAGTCGTATGATTGCTGGATCATATGGTGACAATATATTTGGCTTGGTAAGAGACCACCAGTCTTCCCGAGCCGCCAGACCATTCTGCACTCCCAGAAGCGATGAATGTGCTTTCTGTTGCTCCGCGCCCTTGCTAGCATTTTGTGTTATTAGTGTCCTGGAATTTGGCTGTTCTCATGGGTGTAGTGGTGTCTCACTGTTTTAATTTGCATTTTTCCGATGACACATGATGTGAAATATCTTTCCATGTGCTTAGATGCCATCTCTCTATCTTTTTTGGGGAGGTGTCTAGCAAAGTCTTTGCCCCATTTTAAAATCAGTTCGTTTTCTTATTGTTGAGTTTTAAGAGTTCTTTGTATGTTTTGGATAACAGACATTTATCAGACATGTCTTCCACAGGGATTTTCTCCCAGTCTGTGGCTTGTCATTCTCCTGACACTTTCACAGAAGTTTTATATTTAATAAAGTCCAGCCTATCATTTCTTTCATGGATCCTGTCTTCTGTGTTGTATCTAAAAAGTCATTTCCATACCTGAGGTCATTCAGATTTTCTGTTTTATCTTCTAGGAGTTTTACAGTTTTGCATTTTGTGTGTAGGTCTGTCATCCAGTCTCAGTTAATTTTTGTAGAAGGTGTCAGGTCTGTGTCTAGATTCTCCCTTTTTTTAATGTGGACGTCCAGTTGTTCCAGTTCAGTTCAGTCGATCAGTCGTGTCCGACTCTTTGTGACCCCATGAACCGCAGCACGCCAGGCCTCCCAGTCCATCACCAACTCCTGGAGTTCACCCAAACCCATGTCCACCGAGTTGGTGATGCCATTCAACCATCTCATCCTCTGTCGTCCCCTTCTCCTCCTGCCCTCAATCTTTCCCAGCATCAGGCTCTTTTCAAATAAGCCAGCTCTTCGCATCAAGTGGCCAAAGTATTGGAGTTTCAGCTTCAAAATCAGTCCTACCAATGAACACCCAGGACTGATCTCCTTTAGGATGGACTGGTTGGATCTCCTTGCAGTCCAAGGGACTCTCAAGAGTCTTCTCCAACACCACAGTTCAAAAGCATCAATTCTTTGGCACTCAACTTTCTTTATAGTCCAACTCTTACATCCATACATGACCACTGGAAAAACCACAGCCTTGACTAGACGGACCTTTGTTGACAAAGTAACGTCTCTGTTTTTTAATATGCTGTCTAGGTTGGTCATAATTTTCCTTCCAAGGAGTAAGCGTCTTTTAATTTAATGGCTGCAATCACCATCTGCAGTGATTTTGGAGACCAAAAAAAGAAAGTCTAACACTGTTTCCCCATCTATTTGTCATGAAGTGATGGGACCGGATGCCATGATCTTAGTTTTCTGAATGTTGAGCTTTAAGCCAACTTTTTCACTCTCCTCTTTCACTTTCATCAAGAGGCTCTTTAGTTCTTCTTCACTTTCTGCCATAAGGGTGGTGTTATCTGCATAGCTCAGGTTATTGACATTTCTCCCAGCAATCTTGATTCCAGCTTGTGCTTCCTCCAGCCCAGCATTTCTCATGATGTACTCTGTATATAAGTTAAATAAGCAGGGTGACAATATACAGCCTTGACGTACTCCTTTTCCTATTTGGAATCAGTCTGTTGTTCCATGTCCAGTTCTAACTGTTGCTTCCTGACCTGCATACAGGCTTCTCAAGAGACAGGTCAGGTGGTCTGGTATTCCCATCTCTTTCAGAATTTTCCACAGTTTGTTGTGATCCACACAGTCAAAGGCTTTGGCATAGTCAATAAAGCAGAAATAGATGTTTTTTCTGGAACTCTCTTTTTTGATGATCCAGCAGATGTTGGCAATTTGATCTCTGGTTCCTCTGCCTTTTCTAAAACCAGCTTGAACATCTATCTGGAAGTTCATGGTTCATGTATTGCTGAAGCCTGGCTTGGAGAATTTTAAGCATTACTTTACTAGCATGTGAGATGAGTGCAATTGTGTGGTAGTTTGAGCATTCTTTGGCATTGCCTTTCTTTGGGATTGGAAAGTTGTTCCAGTACAATCTGTTGAAAATACTATCATTGCTCCATCGGACTGCCTTTGCCCCTTTGTCAAAGACCCATATTTATGCAGGTCTATTTCTGGGCTCTCTGCTCTGTTCCACTGATCTATCCATTCTTTGGCCAAAACCACACCCTCTTGATTACCACAGCTTTAGTCAGTCTTGAAGTGGGGGCGCTACCAGGCCTGACTTTGTTCTTCTCCCTCAATAGTGAGCTATTCTGGCTCTTCTGCCTCTTGATAAAAATTTTAGAATCATTTTGTCAATTTCTACAAGATAACTTGCTGAGACTTTAATTGAGGTTGCATCGAATCTATAGATTGAGTTGGGAAGAACCGACATCTTGGCAATATTAAATCTTCCTATCCATGAACATGGAATATCTTTACGCTGATTTAGTTATTTTTTAATCAGTCTTGTAGTTTTCCTCATAGAGATCTTTTGTTAGATTCACACCTAAGTATTTCCTTTTCAGCAATGCTAATGTAAACAGTGCTTTTAATTTCACTCTCACTTGTCCTTGCTTGGCTGTAGTGCAGGAGTGACTCCGCACCCCGCAGTACTGTTGTAGCTGCTCTGAGCTCACTTCGGTCCATTCTTTGAGATTTTCTACGTAGATGTCCATTTGCAAACAAAGACAGGTTTTATTTCTTCCATCTCGATGTGTATACCTTTGGTGTTCTTACCTTGTTGCATTAGCGAGGACCTCCAGGGTTGCTGAGAAGCAATGTGAGATGGAACATCTTTGCCTTGTTTATGATCTTAGTGGGAAAGCTCTGAGGTTCTCATGATGAAGTAGATTTAGCTATAGGTTTTCTGTAGAAACTCTATTCTTCTCTATTTCTGATTTATCATGAAGAGTGTTAGAGTCTGTCAGATGCCTTTTCTACTTCAACTAATATATGATTTTCCTTCTTTAGCCTGTTGATCTGATGGATCACTTTGATTGATTTTTGCACGTTGAACTAGCACTGCATACTTGGAATAAATCCATTTGGTGGTGATGGATAATTCTTTTCATACATTGTTGAATTTTATTTGCTAATGTTTTGTTGAGGAATTCTTTGTCTATGCTCATGAGGGATTTTGGTCTATAGTTTTCTTGTATTGCCTTTGTCGAGATCTGGTATCAGGACAACGCTGGACTCAGAATGAGTCAGGGATTAGTTCCTCTGCTTCCATTCTCTGAAAAGAGTGGCGTAATTTTGTCCTTAAATGTTTGGTAGAATTCACCAGTGAACTCATCTGGGCCTGATGCTGTTTTGGAAGACTACTAATTGATTCAATTTCTTTAATATATATAGGCCTATTCAGATTGTCTATTTTTTCTTGCGAGTTTTGGTAAATTTTGTCTTTCAAGGAATTGGTCCTTTTCATCTAGGCTAGCAAATTTGTGAACATAGTACTGTTCAAAGTCTTTTAATTTCCTTTTAATATCTATATGAATTGTATGATCTTCCCTCTTTGATTTCTGGTATTAGTAATTGCGTCCTAACTTTCTTTCCTAGTTAGCCTGGCTAGAGGCTTATTGATTTTATAGATATTTTCAAAGAGAAAGCTTCTGATTTCACTGATTTCTCCTCTATATTTCAATTTCATTAATTTCTGTTCTCATTCTTTTTATTGTTTACTTTAGAAAGCAGCTGTGCTCACCACTATACCACCAACACACACAATGTTTGTTTGTTTTTGTTTTTGCTTACTTTGGATTGGATTTGTTCTTTTCTTTGTCGTTTCCTAGGTGGACGCTTAAATACTGGTTTTAGAGCTCTTTTCTTTACTAACATGTGCACTCACTCGCTGCTATAAATTCTCTTCAAAGCACTGCTTTCACTGTACCCCACACATTTGATATTTTTACTTTCATTTAGTTCAAAACATTTAAAAATGTCTCTTGGGATGGTGGCTCAGATGGTAAAGAATCTGCCTGCAATGCTGGAGACTCAGGTTCCATCCCTGGGTTGGGAAGATCCTCTAGAGAAGGGAATGGCTACCCACTCCAGTATTCTTGCCTGGAGAATTCCACAGAGGAGCCTGGTGGGTTACAGTCCATGGAGCTGGAAAGAGTCAGACATGACGGAAGCAACTAACATGCATTATTTAGAAGTATGCTGCATAATCTCCAAGAATTTGGGGTTTTCTAGTGATCTGTTGGGAGAGGGCAATGGCAACCCACTCCAGTACTCTTGCCTGGAAAATCCCATGGACGGAGGAGCCTGGTGGGCTGCGGTCCATGGGGTCGCTGAGGGTCAGATATGACTGAGCGACTTCACTTTCACTTTTCACTTTCATGCATTGGAGAAGGAAATGGCAACTCACTCCAGTGTTCTTGCCTGGAGAGTCCCAGGGACGGGGGAGCCTGGTGGGCTGCCATCTATGGGGTCGCACAGAGTTGGACACGACTGAAGTGACTTAGCAGCAGGAGCAGCAGCAGTGATCTGTTATTGATTTCTAGTTTGATTCCATTGTGGCCTGAGAACGGACACTGTATAATTTCTATTTTAAAAAATTTGTTAAGGTGTGTTTTATGGCTTAGAATGTGGTTTATCTGGATAAATGTTCTATGTGGGCCTGAGAATATATATTCTGTTGTTAGATGAAGTAGGCCTAGATGTCATTATATCCAGTTGATCGATGGTGTTAATTGAGCTCAAATGTGTCCTTATCAATTTTCTGCCTGTTGGCTCTGTCCATTTCTGATAGAAGGGTGTTGAAGTCTCAACTATGATAGTGCGTTCCTCTGTGCCTCTCTGAAGTTGTCAGTTTCTGCCAAATGGCACTCTGATGCTGCTGTTTGACACATATATCTTAAGGATGGGCTTCCCTGATAGCTCAGTTGATAAAGAATCCGCCTGCAATGCAGGAGACCTTGGTTTGATCCCTGGGTCAGGAAGATCTGCTGGAGAAGGGATAGGCTACCCACTCTAGTATTCTTGGGCTTCCCTTGTGGCTCAGCTGGTAAAGAATCTGTCTGCAATGTGGGAGACCTGGGTTCCATCCCTGGGTTGGGAAGATCCCCTGGAGAAGGAAAAGGCTACCCACTCCAGTATTCTGGCCTGGAGAATTCCATGGACTGTATTGTCCATGGGCTCACGAAGAGTTGGACACGACTAAGCAACTTTCACTCACTCACCGTAAGGATTTTCTGGCGTGTTGGCCCCCTCTTTATCCCTAGTAACTTTCCTTACTCCAAAGTCCACTCTTCCTGGAATTAATATGGCCACTCCTGCTTGTTTTTGGATTAGTGTTAGCATGGTACACTAGTATCCATTTACTTTTAATCTACATGTTTTCATATCTAAAGTGGGTTTCTTATGGACAACATATAAGACTTTTAAACAATTCTTCTGACAGTATCTTGTTTTAATTAGTGTGTTTAGATCTAAACATCTAAACCAAAGTGTTTTCCTTTCGCTCTCTTCTTCCTTTTTCTTTCCTTCCTTCTTCCTCTCCCCGCCTCAACCCCATCTTTTGTGGTTTTAATTGAGCATTTTGTGATTCTATTTTCTCCTTTTTCACTAGTTCTCTCCTGGCGTATCAGTAATACTTTTTTGTGTTTTGTTTTCTTACTTTTTGAAAAATGGCTGCCCTGGAGTTTGTAATACACATTCCCAACTAATCCAACTCTACTTGCAAGTACCATGATACTACTCCGTAGGTAGTATGAGTACTTTATAACAACAAAATAATCCCAACCTCTTCCTCCCACCCCTTATTCCATTTGGTGTCATGAATTTCACTTACACATAACCAAATGCATTGTTTCTACTACTTTAAACTATTACCTGTTATATCAGTTAAGATGAAAAGTAAAGCTTTTATTCTACATTCACTTCCTTCTCCTGTGCTCTTCCTTTGATTATGTTGATTCAAGTTCCTGACCTGTATCATTTTCATTCTCTACAAAAAACATCTTTCAACATTTTTTGCAAAACAGATCTAATGGTAACAATTTCCCTCAACCTTTGTTTGAGGGAGTCTGTCTCCTTCACTGCTGAAGGATAATTTCACAGGGCACAGAATTCTAGGTGGGTGAATTTTTCCCCCTTACTCCACTTTCCTTTGCTCGCCTGGCTTTTGAGAAGTCAGCAGTCATTCTAATCTCTGCTCCTCTGTAGGTGAAGTATTTCCTTCCTCTAGCTTTTTTCACTTTTATTTTTGCTTTTTTGTAGTTTGAAAATTATACGCCTAGGTGTAGTTTTTTTTTTTTTTTTGGTAGGGGGTCAGGTAGCCATTTATCTTGCTTGGTGCACTCTGAGCTTCTTGTATCTGTTTGGTATCTGGTATTAATTTGGGGAAATTCTCAGTCACTACATTAAATATTTCTTTTGTCCCCTTTTTCTCTCCTGGTATTCCTACTACATGCTACCTCTTTTGCAGCTGTCCTGCAATTCCTGGGACAGTGAGAACTTTCCAGTTTTCTTCTTTGCATCTTTGTAGGTTTCTCCTGAGATATCCTCAAGCTCAGAGATTTTTCCTCATCTGTGTCCAGTCTAGTAATATGTCCATCAGAGGCATTCTTAATTTTTGTTAGTGTTTTTACTAGAAACCTCTAGCACTTCCTTCTGGTCTTTCTCAGAACTCCCATCTCTCTGCTCACACTGCCCATCTGCTCTTGCAAGCTGCCTACTCCATCCGTTAGAGCCTTTGACATATTAACCACAGTTATGTCAAGTCTTTGGCCTGATAGTTCCTACACCTCTGCCACATCTGAGGCTAATTCTGATGCTGGCCCTGTCGCTTCCAGCTGTGCTTTCTGCCTTTCGGTGTGTTCTGTAATTTTTTCTTGATAGCCAGGCATGTGTTTGGGGCAAAGAGAGCAGCTATAAGCAGGCCTCTGCGGTGTGGTGGTGGGCTACAGGTACTTGGTGGAGGCCTCAGACCGTCAGTGCAGCTGGGCGTCTGGACCGAGAACATCACACACACTGTTCAGTCTCCCCTCCGCCAGAGGCTGCTGCTGGGCCCTTCCCCTTCCCCAGGTCAGTTAGGCTCTCAGAAGACCCCAGCAGGTCAGCCTCGGGTTAATTAGCTCCCCCTGAGGGCAGGCTTGGTAAGAACACGGTGCTCCTGTGAATTTCAAACGGCTCGATTTCCCCACTCCTGCCAGAAGCACAAAGGGATTTTCCACCAGCATTCACTGTGAGGACCCAGTAGAGCTCCAGGAGATAAAACTCAGCGAAGCGCGGGGGCCCCTTGTGACTGGGGCCCTTGGGGTTTTAACTGGCTTGTCCACACTGAGCCTCCAGCAAACCATCACTTGCAGTGCAAGTGCTCCTGGAGATGCCTGCTCGGGTGATGAAAAATTCTCTGTCTTTGCCTGTCGGTCTCTCCAATCGGGGCGGGGTAGGGGGTGGGCAGCGATTTGCCCTCTGACCTCACTTTTCTTGCAGATCTAAGAAGACCTGTTGATTTTTCAGTTTGTTCAGCTTTTCACCCATTAGAATGGAGTGACGATATCCAAAGTTTCTTACTCTGTTTTTTTAAATTAAAGGAAAGTCACAGCAGTGCATGAGAACGGCTGGCCTGCACGAGCCATGTCCTTACCCCTCCCTGTAAGGTGAGGGGGCTGGACACCTCGACCTCCAAGAGCCCCCAACCAGCAAGCAGCCACAACAAAGTGAGTTTGGATCTCTGCCCTTCAGAGTTGGGCCTGGGACCCTAGCCTGGCCCAGGGCACAGAAGTGTCCAAGCACTCCCCCAGCAGGAAGGCACTTGAGACAACTTAGAAAATTCTCTAGGAAAAACAAACTCTGGGCTCACTTCTGTCTCACCTGCCAAAGGACAGAGACGCTGCATGAAGGTGCCTGGGATGCACCTCTACCCATGTCCTCTGCAGGGAAGAGGCCAGTATGAGCTTGAGGTGCCGGGGCATACGCCTAGAGTGGGATCAGGGGTCAGCAGAGACCTCCATGGGCCTCCACACAGCGTGGGGACCACCTCGGCCTCCTGCCTCACCTTCACCCGGGAGGGCTTATTCCAGGTGCGACTGACCCCTCTAGAAACCAGGCTTGACGGTCACCCCAAGGCTGCCTTCAGGCTGACCGCACCTGCCTCTGGTTGGTGAGACTCAACACACAGCTGCATTAACCCCCTTGTGGTCTGTAATCTGTCCTCAGATGTCACTCCACCCCCACCCTGGCCTATTCAGCAGGAAGCCAGCACTGTTCAAGCTAATTGTGGATCTGGTAAAAAATGATCCGGAAAACAGGCAGGCTACCTCCTTGCCCAGGGCGAGGTGCCCAAAGCAGAAACCAGAACTGTGTAATGATCACACAGCAAGGGCACAGGGCCTTCCCTAACCCTGCCCCCACAGAGAAGGACACATGGCAAGCGCGCCTGCACCTGCCATCCTGAAACCCCAGCCCCCATGGAGGCAAAGGCAAGGAGCCACCTGTCCCTCCACCCCCAGCTCACACCTGGGCACTCCAGCAGCTGCTGGCCTAGGCCACTCACACCACTTCAGATGTTAGCCTCAGTGTTGTTGAGGCTGGGGACCCCAGGAAACGTTGGAGCTGGTGGGTGGGCACAAGCCTGTGAACAGTCAGACAGCCCCTTTCTTTCAAAGGACTTCAGGTCTGGAAACAGACTTACAACCCAAGTCTTCAAATATTAAAAGCAACTTCCAGCAGCCTGTTACTCTCAAAAAAAAATTTTTTATAACAAAAACAAATAGTCAAAACAAACACAGGAAGTTGAAAGATGCTCATACAATGTGCAAGCCCCAGTGTGAGGCATTCACACATGGTCGAAGGTGCAGACAACTCTCAGCAGGTTGTTCCAGGGCCGTGGTGGGGGTGCCAGGCTGAACTCAGGACGTCTCAGACACAGAAAGGTTTGAAGGCTGGGGTGTGAGGAAGAACCTGAGGACCTGAAGTGGAGGAGCTACAGAAGGAGGTGCGGGCGGGTTCAGTACCTGGACAGAGGGGCCAGACAACAGCCACACCTTCAGAATGTCTTTGAACATAAAACTCCAAGTCAGGTGTAATTCTTCTGGCCATTCAACAGGCATTTAACAGTATGGGCGACGGATATAAACTTTTTTGTGTTAAAGAGCAGAACAGCCTGTCAGCCGCGGGCACACAGCACAGGCGACAGCTGGGCACCCTGCTGGGTAGGGCTGTCAGGATCCGGACCCAGGCCGGCAGCACGAGCCCCCAGGGGAGCACGGACAGCGCCCACCTCACTGCGCCCTCAGAGCAGGGCTGGCCCCAAGTGCTCGGAGTAAGTAGGCATCCGCGGTGCTAAGTGTGTGGGAGGCAAGCCGACGGCCCGGTCAGCATTCAGACGAGGCCTTGAGCGCCGGAGCGCTGGCAGCCCCGCGGGGCACGCAGTAAACACGAGCGTGTCATGCCAGAACTGGCTCCGAAGTCCGTGGGTCGTTTATCAGAACAGAGCACGGGCAGCGGCCAGCGCGGCGGGATCAGACGCTCAGCCCGACCTGAGAGGCCGCAGGGCCGCACCGTGCCAGGCGGGGGCGCGGGGGCGCTCGGGGGCGGCCAGGAGCCGCGCTCAGCTCCCGGCCTCTCGTCCGGGCCCCGGGCTTGGGCCTCCGCCCGGGCGCGCCTGCCCAGCTCGCTCTAGGGTCCCGGGCCACACGCCTCACCCGCGGGCGCACCCCCAAACACACCTGGAGAAGGGCGTGGGCCCCGCGCCCTTGAGCTGCAGCTCCCAGCGCTCGCCGGCCTCGGTGCACACCTCGCCCAAGTACATGGCGGCGCCGTCGCCCAGCTGCCCGGCGAACTGGCCGAACTGGTGGCCGCAGTAGCAGTGCGCGGCGGGCTCGGTGCCCGGCAGCAGCGCGTTGCCGCTGAAGAAGAGCGCGGCCTCGGCCTCGCGCGCCTCGCGGGCGGCGGCGGCGGCGGGCGGCGCGCCCAGGCCTAGCAGCGCCAGCGCGGGCTCCGACAGCGCCACGACGCGCGGCCGCCGCAGGGGCTCGGGCCGCGCGCGGCTGAAGCAGGCGCCGGGCACGGGCCGCGGCGCGGACGGGGCGCCCTCGGGGCCGGGCGGCGGCGTCTCCACCGGCAGCGCGCGCAGGGCACGGTTGTCGAAGCGCAGCCCGGCCAGCCAGCGGGGCGCGGGCTCCATGGCGCCAGCCAACGCGGAGCAGCAGGCGGACGGCGGGCGGCGGCCGAGGGGTGGCGGCCGGGTGCGGGCGACCGCGAGCGAGGCCGCTAGCGCTGCGCGGAGCGCGGCCATCTGAGGCGCTGCGGCGGCGGAAGCTCCGCCCCCCCGAAAGGAAGTCCCCCTGCCCCGGAAGCCCCGCCGCCCCGACAGGAAGTCCCTCCCCGGGCTCGCCTCCCGGTTGCCCGGGCCGCGCCTGACTGACAGGGATGCTGCAGTCCGTGGGGTCGCACAGAGTCGGACACGCCTGAGCTGAACCGGACGCTCGCGGAAGCCTGGCTCTGACTGGTCGCGCCGTCCGCCCGCCTCCTTCCCAGGTCCTGCCTGGGGGACCGCGAGGGCCCGGCCGGACCCGGGGGGAGCGCGCGGCGGGGACTGCCCCGCGCCACAGCGGCAGGTCCTGGAGGTCCGCCCTGGGGGGCTCCGGCCCGTCCGGACTGAGCGCTCCGGGCCGGTGACCGTGCCGAGTGACTGCCCCAGGGGACCCTCGGGGTGCCCCGCAGTTCTGCCTGAAGCAGGACCAGCTTTGTTGGGGTCTGGCCCTTGACTGTCCATTGCCCACCGCGCACAGGACAGGGGGGAAAGACGGCGGCGCTGGTCCAGATCTGGCCGGAAGTCAGGGGTCAGTTTCGGGCCAGGAAGGCCCCGGGGTGAAGCCGAAGCCGGGAGCGCGGCCGCTTCCTCCTCTGGCGGGCCGGCGCCTCTCCTCCCGCTGCCCTCTCCCGGTCGGGAGTTGGCGCCCCGCTGTCCCGCTGCCCCTCCGCCCTCCGCCCCTCCGCTTGCCTGTTCGGCCTCTCTCCGGTCACCCCGTGCTTTTCCTTGGCGCTTCTCCTGTTTATTGTGTGTCTTTCTCCTCACCACGCTCTGGGAGGGCAGCAGCTGTGCTGATCCGGGCTGCAGTTCCCCCAGAAACCCCCCTGTGGACGCCCAGGAGGCCGGGGCGGGCACGGGGTGGGGAGGGCCAAGCCTGGCCTCGAAGGGTCCGCCCCAGGTGAGGAGTTGGGGTCAGTGTGCAGAGTGACTCCGGGGTCCAGTTCAGAAGAGCCTTGCCTGGAGAGGGTGGTCCTCGGAGGGGTTCCAAAGCCCCCGCCCACCCGGGGCCCAGAGCAAAACCTGAGACCTGGACAAACTCCAGAGCGCCCTCCTGTCCGGGCCACTCTGTCCAGCAGCCCCGATCCACATCTGACATGAGGGGCTGCCCGGAACTGCCTCCGGGGGCCACCGCACAGTTCCCAGACCTCGTGTGACGCGCCCCCGCCCCGCTCTGCCCTGCCGGCTCCGCCCCCTCCAGCTCCGGTCCCCTCTGGGAAAGGAGCAAGGATGCTACGGTCTGCCTGGACGACTGGGACAACGCGGTGAGGGTCTGGCGGGTGCTCGGCACCCAGAGTTGCCTCCTACAGCCCGACAGCTTCCCTTCCCCCTGGGCCCACCTGGGGTCTTCTCACCTGGCCTGCGGGCGGAGTCCTCCGTGCCCAGCCTTCTTCCTAACTGCCTGAGAGACCAACCTGAGCTCCCCATCTTCCTGACCTGCCTCCTGCCCCCGCCCTTGGCCCCGCCCTGCCCGCACTCTGGAACCTGGTGGGCCTGGGTTTTGAGAGCCTGTGGGTGTCAGGCTCTGTCTGTCCTGCTGGCCGCACACAGCAGAGGGAACATCAGGTTGGTTCCAGTGGTCCCAGCAGGTCAACCCGGGAGCGGCAGTGGCCCTCCCCGTCCTGCAGCCTTGACTCTGCCTCCCCGTTTGGCCGCCTGGCCTCTGGACCTTCCTAGTCTGTCCTGTACAGATGGGTCCATGTGGCCCTGCTGTGTGGGGCTGAGCAGGCCCCTTCCTGGCCCCTCTCTGTAGAAACTCGGCCAACAGGCAGGTGCACTGAGTGAGGCTGGGCCCTCCTAGGCCTGTGGGCCCCCCGTTGTTGGTGCCCCTGTGTGGCCCTGACTGCACCCTCATTATGGACCCTGGCCCCCTGGGCCCCCAGATCCCTGGGAGCACCGTCCTTTCCCAGAGCGCGCAGACTGGCAGCGGTAGGCCGAGAAGATGGGTCTCTGGGGCCTCAGCCTTCTCCCCAGCCCCCAGTCTGGAAAGCATGTCAGCAAAATGGGGTGCTTGTGGGCAGGGGGGTGTCAGCAGAGCCCCCAGCCCCCCAGGCACTCACCTGTGGCCAAGGACAGGCCGAGGGGCGGCCAGTAAAACTGGTCCAGGAGGTCCACACGGTCATCGCAGCGGGCCCGCAGCGTGTGGCTGTCCGTGTCCGGCAGGTCCACCGGCAGCGTGGTGCACAGGCCAGGCGGGGAGGCCAGGCCCGTTTGCTCCGGCCCCAGCCAGGGGCCACCCGTGGTGGGGGGGCCCAGGCTCAGGGGTCACCCGTGGGGGGGACCCAGGCTCAGGCTCAAGGGTCACCCGTGGGGGACCCAGGCTCAGGCCTGTCGCACTGGCCACCCCTGGCCTGTCCTGTGTTCTCTGACGAGGTCCTGGGACCCAGTCTCTAGTTCTGCCGGCGCCTCTCAGAGTCCAGCCGCCCACCCCCCCCCACCCCCCGCCCCAGTCTCCACTGGCCGTGCCCCCTCACAGAGGAGCCCGGTGGGCAGGGAGGCCAGCACCTCCTGTATGAGCGCCTGGGTGGGCGCACAGGCCCCTCTCCTCCAAGTACTTGTCATATATTTGAAAGATGAAACCTTGTTGCTTTTCTGCTTGTCAATGTAATACAGACTTGCATTGGATACATTAAAATTCCCAGGGTGAAGATTCAAAGTAACTCTCCAGGCCTCAGGCTGGGCTTTATACCTAACTGTGTCTGGTGTTGTGGTTCCTCCTTGCCTTTCGGTCCCAGGAACTAGCACCTGAGTATGGTCTCTGAGCAGGGGTGCCTGGCGCCGGCCACCCCCCCCAAACCTCCGACGCTGGCGCCTCTTGTTCTCACCAGTGTGCCGCACAACCGTCTCTGCGCCCCCGGGCTGCCGGCTGCACCCTGGAAGGGGGTGCGGGCTCCCCAGCGGGCTGACACACACCACCGGGGTCTGAGAGCGGCCACTCCCGGGGAGATGTGGCCAGGAGGGCTCAGAGCTCTCGGGGGACCGGGGTCCGAGAAGGGCCTGCGGGTGACCCAGCAGGTGACTCACCACCTGGTCACTGTCCCTTCACCCTCAGGCCTCCTCCTCTGGAAGAGGCTGCCCCCGCCCTGGATTCCTCCCACTGCCGTGGTCACCGCTGCCCCGGTGGGTCCCACCCGGCCCTCGCCCGCCTGCCTTGGCTTTCCTGCCCTCCTCCCTTGCCCAGCTGCCCCCCAGGTTGGGGCTGGAGGAGCCTGGTCCCTGTCTGCCCCTCCCCGGGATGCTCAGTGCAGGGACCCCACAGGGTCCTCACGGGCAGCAAGAGGTCTACAGGGTGCAGACTTGTGGGGTGAAGGGTCAGAGTTCACTTGGCCCCTCCTGCTCCCCATCCCCAGCCAGGCCTGTGGGACCTTGGGGGTCCCAGCCCCACTCCCTGCGCCAGTGGAGAGAAGACCCCTGGCAGGGGGAGGCCCAGTAGCCCTGGGGGTCCCCAGCTCACTATGCCCACCGGGCACTCTTACGGGCCTTCGACTTGGCCCCTCTGAGCTGGCCCAGGGCAGAGGAGCACAGAGGAGACCCATCACGTAGCTGAGCATGTGTTACGGGGGAAAGGCTCCTCTCTGCTCTGGGCTTTCCGGGCAGATCTGAGCTGCAGGCCCCAGCCCACCGCCTCCTGGATGGGCTGGGCTGGGCGGCACTGCAGGGTGGGCTGCAGGGTCAGGGCAGGGCCCCACGGGTGGGGTGGGGGGCGGTTGGGAGCCACCAGCACGCTGGCGCCTCCCCAACCCGCCTTTCACTGGAGCCCCCTTCCCACACATTTCACCAGACAGCTTCCAAAATTAGATTTTATTTCAGTTTCTAAGAGACGGATATATGAGCATGTGAATGACAACAACCTGGTCCAGCCCGGGGTGTGGATTTCACCTCATCTGGACACTGAGTCAACACACACACAATCAGATGTGGCCGTGGGCCCCAGGCGCCACGCTGACAGGAGCCCAAGAGACACGCAGACAGGCGGTGACGAGGCAAGTGCTGTGTGGGGCCCAACTGTACCCAGGCTGGGTCCCGTGCAAGGTGGACGCCCTGCTGGCAGCCTCCGGCTGTCTGTCCAGAGGGCAAAGGGCAACCCCGGGTCCCTCCGCCAGCCACACAGGAAGCAAGGTCAGCCACCCGAGAGGGTGGAGTCCTGGGCCCCCAGCAGCTGGAGGCAGGCGGCTGCCCACATGCTCATCTTCCCAGGACTGAGACTCAAGAAAAAGATGTTCTCTGTCCCAACCAGGTTTAAGGCTAGTATTTCCTGACATTTGCTTCAGTTTAAGTTAAAATTACCTGAGTAAAAAAGTTTCAGACATTTTTAAAAGCCCAAAACACAATCTCTGCAGGCAGAGCTGCTGCTGGCGCTTCCTGGGGGCCTGAGCCTGGAGGAGTCGCCCCCAGGGGACACCCCAAGGCTGCATGGCTGCAGCCCACCCCGGGAGCGGCCCAAGCCCCGTGAGACACCCCCACCGCCCGCCTCGGAGAGAAGGCACAGGGAGGAAGCGGCTGGTGGGACTCCCGAGCCCGCCCCCGCCCAGGCTCGTCCTGCCCGTGAGCCTCCTAACAGCCCACGAGGCGGGGGCGGGGCGGAGGGGCTGCTGGGAAGCCGGAGCTCAGACAGTGAACCGATTCTTTTATTTGGGCGGGCTGGGGGCGGGCAGGCGAGGCTGGTCCAGGACCCGGCAGGGGGGCCCTCCGCACGGACGTGTGGGCTCCGTCTGTCCTGCTACTTCTGTGGCCAGGCATCGGAGAGTCTCTGCAGGCAGTGCCGGGCAGCGGGCAGGGCCAGGAGCAGGCTGGCGGCGCGGCGCCCCGTCCAGTAGAGGCCGTAGCCCAGGAGGCCCAGGGCGGCGGCCTTCACGGCCAGGCGGGACACTCTGCCCGAGGCGGACGGCGGGGGCACGCTGGGGAGGGAGGGCGGGCTGGGCTGGCTAGGGGGGCGGTCCCAGCCCCCAGCCCGGCTCTGTTGGGGGGTGGGGTGGGGGCGCAGCACTCACGTCATGATCTCCTGGATGTTGAGGTCGGTGGTCCAGTTCTTCTCGATGCCGGGGACGTGGCCCATGCCCACGACGCCCACCACCACGGAGGGGACGCACTTCCTGGGCTCGGCTGGGGTGGGAGACGCATGAGCACCCGAGCACCCCCGACCCCGCAGGGCCCCGTGCCGCGGGCGCCGTGCTTACCGTCGGAGGCGCGCGGCAGCTCCAGGCGGCGAGCGGCCTGGCGCAGCATGTAGGTCAGGTAGACGTCGCGCTCGGACACGATGGTGCGGTGCAGGTCGGGGAACTCGCCCACCATCTCCGCCATCATCTGCTCCAGCAGGTCCTTCTGTTTGCAGCGCTCCACGTCGTCCTTGCTGCGGGGAGGCGGCCGGTGCTGGGGCGGCGGGCCCAGGGCGGGGATCCCCCCCACTGGGACCCCGTGGAAGGAGGTCCCGCCCGGGAACTCGGGGAGCAGGCCTCACAGGGGCGGTCACTGTGGGTCACATCCGGCCGCCTCCCCAGCTGGGAGGCCAATTGGACCTACCTGATGGGGTCCGACAGGAAGCACAGGCCCCAGGCCAACTTGACCTTCTGCCACAGGGAGAGGGCGGCGATGGCCCGCTTGAAGGTGACGGGGATGGGCCGGTCGCCCAGGTGGAACTTGCAGAACGGCACCCTGCTGGCCTGGGTGGAGGTGGGATGTTGGGGTGTCGGTGGGGGACCCCGGGGCGGCTCCCGAGCCCCAGCCCCCGGTCGGGCCCGGGCCCACCTCCTTGAAAGCCTCCCTGAACTCGCCGCCGGGGGCCACGCCCAGCTGCTCGGTGATGTGGGCGGACACCTTCAGCAGGAGCATCTGCATCAATCCCGATGCAACGCCGTTCTGTGGGGTCGGGGGGCGTGTCAGCCGTGCTGGGGCTGGGGTCCTGCAGGCCGCCTGGGGCCGTGTCCACCACACAGGCTCAGGCCGGAGGCAGACCCACGGCCCCACTGAGCCCCCTGCCCTCAGCCCTCCAGCCCAGACACAAGTCCCCTGCCCACACCTCCCTTGGTGCTGTGTCCCTGGGGAGGGACACGCAGTGGGGGTCTCAGCTTCGGGGTCTAGGACACACTGAAGCCCCCTTGCCACCCGTGTGACCTGCCAGCACCCCTGGGGTCCCCAGGGCCGGAGCAGCTCTCGCCTCAGGGCTGGGGGCCAGCTGGCTCTCCTCCGGCGCCTCGGGCAGAGTCCCAGGCCCGGCCCGCCCGATGGCCGCACCTGCCTGATGGCCTGCTGAAGCTTCTCCAGGCTGATCTCCTTGGCCTCGCGCAGCAGCGTGCGCTCATCCATCTTCAGCATGGACACACGGTACTGGCACAGCTCCACCACCACCACATCAGGCTGCACCTCCCGGATGGTCTGCAGTGGACACGCCGGTTCAGGGACACGCCGGTTCAGGGACACACCGGCTCAGGGGCCCGCCCTGGACGCACCCGCCCCGCAGCGACCCCACCCCCGGCTCGGCCGCTGTGCATACAGCTCAGCATGTGAAGCCGTGAAGCTGGGAAGGAGAGGCCAGTCCTCCCGCCCTGCGGCCTCACCTTCACCACATCCCGCTTGCTGTCGTCGCTGAAGTGGGCCGTGCCCACCACGTACACCCGGCTCCCGTCCTCAGCCACCAGCTCAGTCACCGTGTGCGGGAGGCTGGGCCGCGCTCGCCGCCTCTTCAGCTTCATCTCCAGCAGCAGGTTGAACGCGTCCACGTCGGCTGTGGGACAGCCAGCCCCAGCTCAGGGACGCCTGCCCACACGGGGGTCCCTCCCAGTCTCAAGCCGCTGGTCCTCGCCCACCAGGATGAGCGTCGGGGTAGGAGCCCCAGGCTGCTGAGGGGCCCAGGAAAGGCCGCAACTCTGAAGCCCCCGGCCCACCAAGACCTGGCCCAAGCCCCACCCCATGGGGACCCTGGGGAGCACGCACACAGATTCTGGGGGTCTCCAGGGAGCACCCTGGGCACCGCCTCCGAGGCCCCTGAAGTCACGACGGGCTCCGTGTCGGCCTGCGGAAGGAGGAGGCGCTGAGGCTGTGCTGCCCCCGGGCTGTGGGGCCGCAGGCCATGTGTCCCCGACATGCTCCCCATGGCGCCCGGCGCGGCCCTCAACTGGCCAGCAACACGGTGGGAAAACTGGGGAGGCGCCTCTGGGCACAGGAGCCCCCGCACCCGCCACCGGGCCTCTGACCTCGCGGGGCGGCTGCTCCTCCGGCTCCTCCATGGCTGGCAGTAGCTCCGGCACCGATGCGTGAAGCCTGAGAAAACAGGGGCCGTGTTCTCACCTGGGGCCCAGGGCCGGGCACGGGGCCAGCGTGCCAGGGCTCTGGCATCTGGAGCGACCCGTGGGCAGGCCCTGGGCCCTGGGCGTAGAGCGGGGACGCCAGGGCAGCGAGCCTGGAGTCGCCAACGGGGGGACGCACCCGCTCCGCTTGTCCAACAGGGGGATACCCCATGGGGCAGTTGGCCAGACCTGGGTGCTTCTGTTTTGACTTCGGAACAAAAACACAGTTTATAACATTCCCTAAAAAAATGACACCAAGCGGCGGGAGGGAGTCTGTTGAGCTGGCGCGGGAGGCCGCGTGGCCGCAGCCCTGCTCTCACGGGCGGTGACGCGCGCATCCCAGCAGCGCTGGCCTGGGTGTGAGTCTCACAGGGTACGAGCACAGACGCAGGAGGAATCCAGCCTCCTTCTAAGAAGCTGACCGAGAAACCAAGTCCCCGGGGTCATCCGTGAGCCTCTGCGCTGCTCCTACCAGAGGGCAGCTGGGGGCTGGAGCCCAGGGAGGCTGTTCTCACCCGCGGACACCAGGGGTCAGGGCGGTGGGGGCATCAGGGGGACAGGGTGGGGGCTCAGGGGGCAGGGTGGGAGCATCAGGGGGACAGGGTGGGGGCGTCGGGGGGGCAGGGTGGGGTGTCAGGGCAGGGTGGGGGTGTCAGGGGGACAGGGTGGGGGTGTCGGGGTCAGGGTGGGGGTGTCAGGAGGGCAGGGTGGGGTGTCGGGGGTAGGCTGGGGGTCACAGTAGGGGTGTTGGAGGGTCAGGGACAGGGTAGGGGGTCGGGGCTGGGACGTGGTGTTCTGTCCCTCCTCACTGAGGACAGAAGCAGTGCCTGCCGCACAGCCGTGATCTGAACCTCCCAAGGTGCCGCTGGAAACAAACCAGAAACTGAAAGAGCCTCGGTTCCAGCTGAGTTGAGAGCTGGGGTCCTGCGGGGCACCCACAGGCTGAGCCCACTGGAGTGTCTGACAGGTGATGGGACTGTCACACGAGGAACTCTGATCTGGTTTTGGCTCGGTGCTGTTGTGGGCTCTCGTGCCTATGCAGTCACACGTGAACCGCGGGGTGTGCCTGGGAGGTCCACGCAGGCAGCAGGACATGCCCAAGGCCCCATCAGCTCCAGTTTCACAACAAAGAGGAAGTAGAGACGATAAAATAAACACGACACCAGATCAGGTTCCTCCCCCTTGTACCCTGGGCCCCACTCTCATCCGGGCTCCCTTCCCAGCCCCACTCGGAGTTCCGGCATCCTGGCCTGGGGCTCCTGGGAATGAAGCTGGGGGAAGGGTCTCGAGGGCGATGGACAGGCCCCGACCGAGGAGCGGCAGGCAGAGCCGGGGGCCTCTGTGGGGGGTGGGGGGCCAGCGTGGGGTCTGAGCGTGCCGGGCCCTGGCGCCCCCCACGGAGCAGCTGCTGCGCTGGGGCGCCCGGTGCCCACGGAGGGTGGCTCACTGGCCTCCCCGGCCCCGGGGCCGCCTCCTTCCTGCTTCACAGACTGAAGTCCCCGACAGGAACAGACACAGGAAGCTGCGTCCGCGGGCACCCGGCTTGGCCCTCCCTGCTCTCAGGTTCCCAAGCTGGCCCAGGAAAGCCCCCTGGGTCCCCTTCACATGAGGTGCCTAAGGATCAGAGAAGCTTCTCCAGGAAGCATCCCTGCTGTCCTGGGAAGCTTGTGTGACAGCCAGCGGGAGGCAGGCCAGCAAGCCTCAGTCTCCCTCCCCTGGGCCTGGGGGCTGCAGTTTGGTCGGCGCCCCAGACCCACCCTCTGTCCCCAGGGGCAGACGGGCCATGAGCCCCAGACAGCTGGGCCACGACCACAGCACCCGGACCCAGGACCCGGGAGTGCCCCAGGGCGGGTGCCTGGTCTGGGAGGCGTCAGGCGGGAAGAGCCAAGAGCCCGTGATTCTGAGAGCATCTCCACTTCCCTCACCTCCCAGTGTCCAGTTTCCCGGAAGCTCAGTCAGGGCCCCCGGTGGACCCCTCCAGAACCAGTTCAGAGGGTCGTCGACCCTCCTCCCACCACCACGCACCCTCAAGCCTTTACAGCCGGGACCGACCGCTCGGCTGCCTGGAGGGGAGCAAGGGCCCGGCCTCCCGCTCCTCACACCGCAGGTGGGTTTCTGGATCTCTGGAGGACAGGTCCTGGCAGCCCAGCCCAGCAGACCCCAGGCTCCATGCCCAGCCCCAGGGATCCCGCGCCAGGCTTCCGCCCAGCAACCCGGACACCAACGCCAAGCCCCTGGGGAGCCGGCACAAAGCAGCCCTTTCTGCCCGATCCAGGTACTCTCCTTGCACCCCAACAGCTGTCACTGCTGAGTTAGACTCAGGGGGCACGGCCTGGGGAGGCCTCCTGAGCTGGGTGGCCCGAGGCCGGTCCTCTGGCCAACAGGCAGCTGGGCTGTCAGCCACCAAGCGGTGGGGGACGTCCGCAGGGCTGGCGGCTCTCAGACCGCCACCTGGCACAGCGTGGCCTCGGGCAGGTCCCCCCAACCTGCCCGGACGCTTAACTCCGGCCTCCAGGGCCGCGGTGGTTCGAAGAGCCACCCAGCCGTCCCATGATGGGCACAGGGTGTGCCCTGGGGCAGGACGACCAGCAGCCCGACTTCAGGAGGCGCCTCCGCAGGAGGGGCGTGACCATGATCTGGCTCCACCCACACACTTCCGGGGAAACAGACTCCAAATGCCAGGCAGCCCCTGACCCCCAGGAGGACCCACTTTGCCGGGTTCACCAAAGAACGCACCGACTCACAGGCAGGGAGGGCCCCGCCTGCGTTGGGGACCCCCAGGGAACGTATCGGGTGCTCTTGCTGGATGTGGTGTTAGCGCAGCAAACAGCCTGCTGAGTGCCCCGCACAGCACAGACCAAGGACAGCAGGCTGCGCGGGTCGCCGTCTCCTCTCCAGGGTCCCACTGCTATGGACTGGGCTGTGGCCCCTCTAATTCATATTTTGAAGCCCTGGGCCCAATGGGATGAAATTAGGAGGCAGGGGCTCTGGGAGATGACTCGGATGAGGTAAGGTCACGAGGCTGGGCCCCAGGATAGGACTAGACAGAGCCTTCCTGGGAAGAGCCCTGGGAGGGCTGGTCTGGGAGGGCATGGCGAGAAGGCAGCTGTCTGGGGCCAGGAAGAGCTCCTCCCAGCAACCAAGGCAGCCAGCACCTTGGTCTTGAATTTTGTCCCCAGGACTGTGAGGAAACGGTTGCTTCAGCCCCATCGGTGGTATTCTGTAATGATCACACTCAGTCATTCCCTCCCATCTGCCTCTAAAAATCAGGAAGCCAGAAACGCCTCCCAGACCCCAGCCCGGCGTCCCCTTGCTGGCCAAGAGCTGACCAGCGCCAGATGGAGTTTCCAGAAAAACCAGCTCCCAATCAGCCCACGAGGCCTGCCTGCTCAGGAGGTCAGGGATCCCAAACTGGACAGACAACAGGCTGCAGAGAGACTGAGTGAGAGGCAGTGGAGTGTGGCTTGAAGCTACACACCTACACCCCCACTTCTGAAGCCACCGGAAACCCCCCTGGGTCTGGTAGGCTGTTTTATGGAGCTGTGGCAAAGGTCAGGATATGGGTAAAGGGTCAGGTCACACCTGAGCTGGAGGCCTAGCACACCTGGCCAACCCTCCTGGAACCTGGACTCTGCCCAGTGGGGTCCCATGCTGACCTCCATGGGGGCACTGCGGGGGGGGGCCTTCCTGCCCACCACGCTGGGCCCTCTTCTGGCGGTTTTGCCCGAGGCCTGACACCGCAGCATCACCGCCATCCTGCAAGACTGCTCAGTGGCGCCAAGGTCAGGGGGCTCCCTCCCAGTCACACAACAACGGGGCGGGCACGACAGCCAGGGAGAGCCCGGAGACAGCGCCGCCTTCACGGGGGCGCCGCGAGCCAGTGGCCTTACACCCTTCTCTCCGGGGAACCCCGAAAGCCCGGAGGACGCCAGCTGGAGGCCACCCATCTCCGGATGCGGTGGCCCTGACACCCGAAGTCCGCCGAGGACTTCCTCGCTGCTCTCCGTGAGCCTCGGCTTTCTTTCTCGGGACAGTTTTCACAGAGACGCATGTGAGAACTTTGCGGCATGTAAGTTACACCTCAATAAAGCTGCTCCCAGAATCGAGGTGAGTAGAGCGCGCCGGGAGCCCAGCCTCGGAGTCTGGGCTCCGGGGCTCCATATGGCAGCCCCGACTCCTCGGCCTGAAGGGCAGAGGCCGCCCGCGCCGCTAAGGGCCCAGGGACCCCTCCGAGGCCGCGCTGCCGCCCCTGCCGAGCCGGGCCGCCAGATCGGACCGCCGCCGCCTCCGACCCCGACCCGGCCGGGTCCCCGCCCCCGGCCCGCAGCGCCCGAGCGCCCTCGCCGTCGCCCTCAGCACCCAGCGCCCCGCGGAGGCCGGCGCTGACCCTCCGGCCCGGGGCCGCGCGCCGCGGGCTGACTGGGCCCGGCCTGGACCGCCCCCGCCACCGCCCCCGACCCGCGCGCCCCGCGCGCCCCCCGCCCGGGACCGAGCCGCGCGGCGTACCGGGCTGGGCGGCGTTCCTCAGCCGGCCTCCATGCGGCGCGGCGCCCACCGGACGGGGTGGGCCGGAGCTGCGGGGCGGGGCGGCCAGACGGGCCGCGGACGGGCCGGGGCGGGCGGTGGGGGCGCGCGGCTTGCCGGGAAGCGTAGTTCGACGCGCCGTCTGCCTGCGCTTACAGCGGGCCTGACCCGCGCCTGCGAACTACAGTTCCCAGGGGGCTGCGCGCGACTAGGCGAGGACTTCACTTCCCAGGAGGCCGCGCGCGAGAAGCACTGCCCGGCCCCTCCTCCAGCGCCAAGCTCCGAGGGCTAAGCGGCGGTTCAGGACGTGGGTTCGAGTCCCAGGCCTGCCGCCTTAGTGGGGAGGCGTTGCGAAGCGCCCCAAAACTCTTTGGCTGCAGCTCCCGGTCAGTAAAAGGCAGTGGATATTCGTGCGGCCTGCTATAATACAGAACCATCAATGCAACGCTAGCGGCAGATTCCAGACCGCAGATCGCGCCGTGCGGGTGCCTGGGCGCCCCCTCGGCCTGGCGGATGGCGTCCGGGGAGGTGCGGGCGGGGTGGGGGCCGCGCAGCCGGACGGGGAGCCCAGAGTAAAGCCGGCCCCATCCGCCTTGCCTGGTCAGCTCCAGGAAGGGGGTGCACCCCGCCCTGGCGCCCCTGCGGGTCCTGGGCTCCCCCGTTCTGAGTTGAGACGCCCCGTCTAGCCTTGAGCAGGGTGGGCTCCTAGCCAGCAGGCTGAGCTGTCAGGAGCGGCTCCGGGCTGACCCTTACCTTCCAGGCTCCTGGCCCACAGCCTGGGCCCAGCCTCTCTGTCGGGTTGGCAGTGCACAGATTGGCTCTGCCCGCCCCGCCGCCTTGGCCACCCACACAGCAGAGCTGGAGCGCTGCCCTTCGCTCCAGGCCTTTGCCCCGCTGGAGAGCCAGCCTGGCTGAGACGCCCCTGCTGGGCTGGTGTGACGGATGCGGGCCCAGGCTCCCGTCCTGGCTGTCCGGTGCCGTCCGAGGCTCTCCTGATGCCCCTCCTCCCAGGAGAGGGAGGGCGCCCCCAACTGCCCTGCCCAGGACTGGAGGGGATGAGCAAGGAGCGGCTGTGGGCCGTATGTCGTGGACCGTGTGTTATGGGCCGACGGCTCCCATGGGGGCCCCTCTGCCTGCTCCCCTGAGGTGCACCCCTGGCCCCGCAGGAGGAGGTCGGCCTCAGTGGGACTCTGACTCCCTCTGTTCCCCAGCCAACCAGGGCAACCAGCCAGTTCACATGCCCAGGCCTTGGAGGACACTGGGCCCGAAACGTCCTGCCAGCCTTGGCTCAGGGACCAGGCTGGGGAGAGCAGTCCTGCCAAAGACACAGCCCAGGACTCAGAGCCGGGGCGCCCCCGCCCTGCCTCACCCCGTGCGCACAGTGCGTGAGCACACCCGCAGGGGCTGGCACACCTCCGGTCTGAGTGAGGCCCTGCGTGGGTGCGAGCCCGCCGGGAGGGGGCTGCCCTCCAGCCCTCAGGGTGGGGGGCCCTGAGGTTGGGGTGGCTTGGGTTCCCGGGTGGGCTCAGCTGCTCTCCCAGGGAGTGGGCACCTTGGCCCTGGTGCTGGGGTCACCATCACCACAGAGCTGAGTGACCTGCGGGACTGGCCCAGCCTGCATGGGTCCTTGGGTCTCTTCCCGAGACATGTGGAGATGGTGCCAGCCTGAGAGGCAGGGGCCACGTGCCCTGGGACGCTGGGCAGGGGAGAGCGGCAGGTATGGGCGAGTGCTTTCTGGGGCAGGGCTGGGAACCCTGCTGTTTGCTGTCTGGGGCTGTGCTGACCCTGGAGAGACCGGCCCTCCCGGAGCCGGCCAGTTCCTAGAGATGGCGAACAGCTTCCCAGGCCATGAGGATGCCCGGAGCACGGCGCCCCGTCCTCCTCGGGCTTCTGTGTGTCCTGGTGCTGCCCTTGGGGTCCCCCGGGCCGGGCCCCCCGCAGCCAAGGGCAGCCCCCTGCCAGGGCCCCCAGAGTATTCACACCGGTCCTGAGCCTGCTCACCCTGCCTCACACGCGCCGTCCCCGTGGAGACCCCAGGAAAGGCCCTGCCCACACGTCCCCCCGCCTGCCTCCTGCCCGGCCCTGGGCCCTCCGCTCGGGAGCTGTCTGCGCAGTGGCGGCCTCCCCCAATCTCGGGCCTCACCGTCCCCGAGTGACGATGGAAACCCGTTAGGATGCCACCCCTGGGCATCAGATCACCCACCGCGTGCAGGAGGGCCCCTCCAGAGAGGGCCTGCCTAGGGTCTCCCTGTCGGCCCTCCACACGGTACGGCAGGTGGTCCCACTCTAACCCCCGCAGAGCCCCCTCGTGATTGTAGCCCTGGGGTTCCTGGCCCGGCTGCCCCAGCCACCTGCCTTCAGACCCCCAGGGTCTCCTGCCAGGGCCTGGGAGGCTCGTGACTCCTCGGTGCACTCGCGGGACAGGCCACACCCCCACCTGCATCCCGAAAGCCCCCTGCCCCAAGTCCCCGCAACACTGGCCCTCTTCCATGAAGCCCTCCTGCGTCCCGCCTGCCCTCGCTGTTGCCTCGGGCGCACCTGGCAGCCCTGCCCTCAGGCATCCGCTGGGGGGCAGCTTCCCAGGGACCGCTCAGTCTCCACCCAGCCGGGGACTCACCCGGGGGCCCAGGGTGCACGTGTGCCAGCTGGGGGCCGTGGGCGTCCACCGGGGGCGAGGACCGCACAGCCTGGCTCAGCTCCGGTGGGGCCCCCGGAGGGCAGCGGGTGTCTCCCGGTGCCCTGCCTCCCCGGGACCCCCACCCGGTGCAGAGAGCTGGAGCCCCAGCCGGAGCACAGGCCTCTGGCGAGACGGAGTACTCGGACTCGGGGGTATCAGAATAATCTTTATTGATATGCTGGGTACCTTGTTAACACTGTCACGATGTCACCGTGGCTGAGGTAACAGGGAGCCCCGCCCACACCAGCCCATGGCTCCCAGAGACCACCGGGGCCCCTCGGGCGGGGGACGGGGGCAGGGGGGGGGGCTGGTGGCCTGGAGGGGACGTGGTTATTGCGTTGGATTCCTGCCCTCACTGGCCTCACCCCACGCTCACTCACGCACATGCTCCACGCTTGTCGGCTCACGCACACACCCACTGGCACGCTGGCACCTTGCTCTCTGGACGCTCGCTCGCAGTCACACGCACGACATCCTTTGATTTAAAGGCATCTGAAGCCACCGGATAATAAACGTACTCGCTAGTTACAGTAACCATAGTAAAATAAAGGACAGGTGGTCGGGGTATGAGGAGAAAGTGCATGTTGACCTCTGACTGGAGGGGCCCCGGCCCCTCCTCCAGGGCGCCCGTCCCTGCAGGGGCGGCCCGAGGCAGAGGTGCCACCCCACCCCCCGCGCCCCCCTGAGTCGTCCTGCCACCTCCCGGCCCCTCACAGGCCAGCATCCCAGGCCCCAGACAGAATCAACTAAAAAAATAAATTCTTTATCTCACAGCGCAGCGCCTGATGTTGGGGGGGGTGTCGGCTCTGGGCCTTTGGGTGTGGGGCTGCACGGGGTCCTGGCCAGCCCTGGACCCAGCCAGCACCCTGATGATGCCATTGGGGGGCCAGGGACGGGAGAGGTGCTGAGCCCCGTGGCATGCGGGCGGGAGGCCGGGGCGCGTGGGCAGTGCCGGGCAGAGCGAGCCTGCCTCTGCCTGGGGCGCGGTCAGGCAGCCGCGCGGGCAGCCCCGGCCCTCAGAACTCCACGGTACTCACTACTGCCCTCGGCTCGTCGAAGGTGGCGATGAGGATCTGCTGTGGCGGAGGAATGGTGATGAGGCTGCCCACATCCTGGGGGGCTCTGGGGGCCCCGTCCTCCTCCTCCCGGGCCTCGTACAGGGTGCTGATGTGCAGCAGCGGGTGGGTGGCGTTGCGGCTCAGGATGGCAAGGGGGTCAGGCTTGCCCAGGCTGGCTGGCGACAGAGGGGCGGTGGCAGGGGCGGCGGGGGGTGAGCAGAGGTGAAACGGGCCCCCGGGGGGCAGCACGCCCCGAGCTGGCTCTGCCGAGTACAGGGCCTCCTCCTCCGGGAGCGGGGCATCTGCAAACAGCCCAAAGCAGAGGGCGTCTGCAGGCCCCTCCCCACCTGCGGCCCCCTCCTCCTGCGCGCTGACGCTCCCCAGCACGGTGGCCTGCCTGGTTGGACCCTGGCTGCCCCAGGAGTAGGGGCGCCAGTTTCCAGAAGCTTCTCCAGGAGCTGAGCAACCTCAGTGTGTCCCCCCAGCCCTTCATCGCGGCTGCTTCCCCGGGCCCTGGGGCGAGGGAGCCGCCTGGGGTCACGCCCGCAGCTGGCTCCCCTGCCTGTCCCCACTTCCACCCGGATGGCACAATCCTTAGCCCGCTCACGGCCCCCGCCCCGCCCTGCTGGCCCCTACCTGCCGCGGGAGCCGCTGTCAGGCCCAGCGCGCACTCGTCGGCCTGGGACAGGAAGTCGCCTTCCTGACTCCGGGAGGCCGGCAGTGCGGCGGGCAGGGCCTCGGCCTTGGCCTTCTTGGTGCCCAGGATGTAGGGGTGCACGTCCAGGGAGAAGTGGCGGGCATGCTTCTTGTCGGCCGCGGGCCCCGCGTCGCCCCCGCCGCCCTTGTAGTGGTGCGCGGCGCGCGCGCCCGCGTCCAGCAGCGGCGCGATCAGAGTGTCCGTGGCCGTCTTGCGGCGCACGGGCTTGGGCTTCTCGGCCTTGCTGTTCTCCACGCGCATGATGGCCAGTGGCTCCTTGAAGGGCTGGGGCAGCGGGTTGCTGCTGGGAATCCACTTCATCTTCTTGCGGGGCCGCTTGACCACGGGCGGCTCGGCCTCGCCGTCGGGCTCGGCGGGGTTGGCGCTGGGGTCCACGGTCTGCACGCCCGCGTCGCGCACGGTGGGCGTGGCGTCGTGGTTGGACTGCGCCAGCGCCGCCAGCAGCTGCCGCACCACGTTGTCGTACATGAGATCGCTCTCGTTGGTGATGAAGTCCAGCCGGTTGAGCGACTTGATGTGGTCCCGGTTCTCGTTGCAGAACATGGCCAGGATGTTGATGTCGCAGAACTGGGAGCGGCGCCACTGCCGGCGCGTCTTGATGCCCACCTTGTGCAGCTTGTCGAAGACGAAGTTGCTCTTGCGGAAGATAAAGAGGTGCGTGAGGTTGACCAGGATGACGAGGTTCATGGCGCAGAGGAGCACCACGTCCACGCCCGCCACGATGCGCTGCAGCTGCACCGATGGCAGCTTGCAGGTGACGCGCACGGCAGGGCCGCCCCCCGGGGCGGCGCCCAGCGCGCAGGTGAACTCGTTCTGCTTCTGGGTGGCGTAGTAGGTGCACAGGTAGGAGATGGGCGCCACGCTGAGCAGCAGGATGAGCAGGTGCCGCGCCAGGTAGAGCTTGGCCAGGAAGTTGCTGCGGCCGCGGCGCTCCAGGTACTTCTCGAACAGGTTCTGCTCGGGGCTCTTCTCCTTCTCCGCGTTCTCGATGATCTCGCGCCGCTCGCGCTCCGTGATGCCCGGGCCCTTGGACTGGATCTGCTTCTCGATCTTGGGCGCGCGGCCCTCGGCCGCCCGGTGGTAGCAGTTGTCGATTTCCTGCAGCAGGAAGTTGAGCTCGGAGGTGAGGCGCGTGGACGCCAGGAACTCCCAGCCCAGCGCGGGCACGTACATGATCGCCGCGAAGGCCAGCAGCGAGTAGGGCAGCAGCTTGTGCTCGAACAGCGACGGCCACAGGCTGGCGTCCACGCCGGGCAGTGCGTCCCGCAGCTCCGTCCAGCAGTAGCCGCGGGCATACAGCGCCTGGTCGCGGGTGAAGTTGTGCGGCGTGTAGCAGTAAATGGGCTCCTCTGGGGGCGGAGAGGAGAAGGCGCTGGGGCATCGCACTCCTCCCCGCCTGCCGCTCCCGAGGCCCCTTCCCCGTCTCTGTTGTGTCCCGTGGGGTCTCCTCCTACACCCCCTCCCGCCACCCCCACCGCAGTCAGCTTTGCCTTGGGGGTGGAGGGTACAGCGCTGCCCACCTGGGGGGCAGAGATCTGCACTTGGAACCTCAGGCCTCCCTCCAGGTGCCACCCCCACCCCCAGCACACAGGGCAGAGTCCAGAGCGGGGGGCGCAGGCCACACGGCCCAGGGCCTGGCACCACCACCCATCCTGAGGAGGGCAGGTGTCCTGGGCGAGTCCTCCCTGGCCAGAGGTTACGGGGGCATGACTGAAGAAAAGCGAAAGCGGCGCTGCCTGCCTGTGAGAGGTGAGGGGTGTCCTCCCAAGACCCTCTGTCCTGGGGAAGGGTGGGCCTGAGTTCCCTGGACACTGGGTGGGCAGGGGAGCCACTCCAGGGATCAGACAGGAAGGACCCAGGGTCTGCCCAACACGCGAGGGTGAGAGCTCCACCCTGAACGCAGGAAGCCCCGAACGCAGGAAAAACTGTTCCCCAGGTGAGGACAGGTGCAGACTACAGCGGGAGGCGCGGCCCCCAGCCCGAGTCTCCCAGAGGGCAGGGCTTGGCCGTCTCAGTGCTGTCCTCAGGGCAGGGTGGTCTGGGCCCTGAAGGCCGGGTCACGGCGCTATCAGGCTGGGCTCCAGCCAGGGTGTGCCCTCCTGCAGGCGCCAGCGCCCGGGGCCCCTCGCCTAGAGGGCAGCGTCCCGCTGGCAGGAGGCGGGCGCCCCAACCTGAACACAGCGGGCACCCTCCCCCTCACCTGAGGAGCCCCGGGGCAGGCCGCTCAGTCCGGCTCTGCCCCAGCGTAAGCCTCTCAGCCCAGGAGATGCAGACCAGAAGCAGTGGGGACCAGCACGCCCGTCTGTCTGTGCAGGCCTGCTGCACGAAGCTGGCCCTGAGTGGGGAGGCAGCTGGTCACTGCCGGTGGCTTGCAGGAGCCTAGGGGTCGGCTACCCCAAGGGCACAAACACCCCACAGGCGCCTCAGCCCAGCCCATGGAGGCCGCCTCCCTCTCACACGTGCAGCCTCAGGCCACCGCTGCCCCGTCTCAGCCTCACGGCATCCTGGAGGCCTCAGGCGTCAGCATCGCCAGAGCAGGGCCCACGGCTCATTCCGGGTGTGCGGACCTCGGACTGCACCTGGTGGGCGCTGGGGAGTCAGGGGCCTGGAGGCAGGAGGGGCGCGGGCGAGTGGGCCCGGGGGTGGCGCTGAGGTGCCACCTGGGGGCACTGGGGGTGGGGCGGGTCAGGAAACGCTGCTCCCGCGGCCCAGGGCCCCCGACGAGGACACAGGTTTGGGGCCTGGTGGTGAGTCAGGCTCCGAGAACATGGGGAAGGTGCAGGAGCCCCCCTCACGGTTGAGAAAACAGCATTTCAGTCACTTACTTTTGTCCTTACAGCCAACTCCAGGCCAGGAGGTGCTCTCCGCTGGGGGAAAGGGACCCTGGGGGGCAGTCCCCCAGTCTAGGCCCCGGCCGGGCCCCAGGGGACGGGGAGACCTCTCCCGTGGCCGTGGTGCTGCAGGCACAGGGGAGCTGAGCCCCCCGTACACCGAGGCAGGGCCTCCACCCTGGGTCCTCTCACACCCGCCACCAGCCCTGCCTGCCGGGAGGGAGGGGAGGGGGCTCCAGCTCAGGGGAGGCCCAGCCCAGCACCCAATCTCTGTCCTTCCCCCTCCTGCCTGCTCCTGCGAAGCAGACCGCGCCCAGCAGGGAGCACGTGTGGCACGCAGGCGCCTCAGGACGCACGCATCTCAGTGACCCTGCTCTGGAGGAACGGCGGCCCCGTGTCCCTGACTCGACCTGCAGGGGCCCGGGACCTGGGCTGGACTCTGGGGCGGGGGATGTGGTAACTGCTGGGCCACAGAGCCTGAGCACTGGGTACTCGGACACTGCGGTGTCTGCACAGGTGTCTGCCAGGGACCCGAGACACAGCCAGCTTGCGAAGGGCACCGTTCCGGAGGATGGCACTGTGGCCAGGGTCCTCCCAGCCCCTGAGCACCCTAGTACCCTTGAAGACCCTGCCCACCTGCGGGCACCTCAGAGACTTTGCAGGTTTGGCTCCAGATGCCTTGATAAAGCAAGTCACACATTTTTTTTTTCCAGTGTGTGTAAAAATGTTTATACTACACTGTAGTTTATATCTGCATACTGTATGCATGTCTAAAAAGGAATGTACATACCTTAATTAAAAACACTTTATTGCTAAAAAATGCTATGCATCATCGGAGCCTTCAGTGAGTCGTAATCATTTTGCAATAGTAACATCAAAGATCACTGCTCACAGATCACCTTAACAAATGTGTTAATAATGAAAATTTTGAAATAGTGTGAGAATTGCGAAAATGCAGCACAGACGTGAGCTGAGCAAACGCTGTTGGATAAACGACTCGATGCAGTGTTGTTACAAACCTTCAAATTGTGAGAAGCGCAGTGTCTGCGAAGCACAAGGAAACCAGAGCTGCACTCGGCTGTTTAGGAGAAGGCAGGTGTTGGTCCCCTCTGCCCAGGGCCCACGTGACGTCTGGAGAACCTGCTCTGTGCCGCGCGCTCAGTCGTGTCCTACTCTTTGCGACCCTGTGGACTACAGCCCACCAGGCTCCTCTGTCCATGGGATTCTCCAGGCAAGCATACTGGAGCGGGTTGCCATGCCCTCCTCCAGGGGATCTTCCCGACCCAGGGAGCCAACCCGCATCTCCTGTGTCTCCTGCACTGGCAGGCAGATTCTTTGCCACGGAGCCATCGGAAAAGCCCCTGGAGAACCTGGCAACCCTTCAACTCCCCTCCTAGTGGTCCTCTCGCTCAGCTATGCCCCTGGCTGTCCCCTCCGTCCGTCACAGAGCAGGTCTAAAGGGTGGGCGGCATCTACGGAGCCATGTGGGTCTTCCCGCCAGCAGCCACCCTCCAGCGGGGGGACGCGCACAGGCCTTGGTGTCAAGGAGGTCCCGTCTGGCCGGCTCCTCACCATGAGCCGGACATCCAGCATGCACTCGCCCAGTCTCCAGCAGGCAGATAGGGTAGACCCCCCCCACGCCAGGGCAGCAAGTGAGGGTCTGGGCACTGGGTCCTCCTGGCCCAGCTGGGCCCCAGTGGGAGGGCCAAGGATCCTTCTGGCTGCAGCAGGACCCCCCCCACCCCCTGGGGCTCAAACCCTGCAGAGGGTGGTGACTCGGTGCCGAGGGGACAGGTCGCGAGTGACCGGGAGTGTCTGAGCATGTGGGTGTGGGTGCGCCCTGCCCAGAGTTGGACGAGGCAGCCTGCAGTGTCCGCCCTGGTCACAGGGACCCCTGAAGGAGAAGTTGTCTGTCCGCGTCCCTCAGGGAGAGCTGCTCCACCCTGCTGCCCCAGGGCCCTCTCTGCCGTGGGCTGATGGGTGCCCAGAGGCCTCCCTGGACATCTGGACCCTGAGACTGCTTGCCAGCCAGACCCTGGGTGGGGGCACTGTCTCCTGTCTCCGGTTTCCCACCCACCTACCCCCGTGGGCGCCCCGGGAGGACGGTGGCCCCAGGACCCCACACCTCCCCCCGCCCCGCCTCACCTGGGGTCACTTCTCCTCAGAAGGCCCTCAGCGCCCAGACACTGAGTCCGACCAGGACCACGTCTGCGGACCCGAGCCTTTGACCGCTGGTCACGTGCACACTGCCGTGGTCCCTGCCCTCTCCTCCCCACATCAGCCTCACAGGCTCAGCCTCCTGCTGAGGCCAGGGCGGTCCACTGCCCCCACTGCCTGCTCCTCCAGGCCCTGCCTGCTTGATGGGCCTCTTCCCAAGACCGACCCAGGTTCCCAGTGGCCGGAGCATCCCTGGGCCCTGGATAAGAATCTGCCCACTTCGCAGGGTCTTCACTCCACACCTAGCCCCAGGACCCCGCCCAGCAGTGGTCTTCGGTGTTCCCGGGCCTCATCACTTGCAGCCTCCTTTCCCGGTCCCCACCTGGCCACTCCTCCTCCTCTCAGACCCTGCCCACTCCCCCTCCTGGTCTCCCCTCTTCCAGGCCAGACCCCATGTCTCCTCGACGCCTAGACCGCAGCACCCCTCCACCCAGTGTGAACCAAGGGAAGGTAAAATCAATCCAGCGAGGAGAGACGTGGGGAGGTAGCCCCAGCGACCCGCAACACCTGCACGGGCTCTGCGGGGAGACCCGGGGCACCGCGCCCACTGCGGGCCGCAGCGAGGAGGCCCGCGGCGGCTGGGTCAGCGAGGGAGACCCCAGAGGGCCCCCGCCCTTTCCGCCACTAGCCTCTGGCCTCACCTGCGAAGTTCTTGGTGAAGACCAGGGTGACCAGCAGGATGGGGACGAGCACGGTGCCGATGGTGACCACGCGGTCAAACGGCAGCTCCAGCTTGAGCTGCAGCAGCAGCGCGGCCAGCGCGCCCGCCTTGTCGTCCTGAGCGCCGGGCAGGATCAGCTCGCGCAGCTTCTCCCCGGCCAGCAGCGCCGTCGCCATGTCCGTGGACGGCTCCAGGAGGTGGTGCATGGGGGGCGCGGGGGACCCGGGGCGCGGGGCCCGCGGCGGGGGCGGGGGGCGCTCCGCCGCCGCCCTCCGGGCAGGGGTCGGGCCGCCCGGGCCGGCGCGGGCTGCGGGAGGCGCAGGGGCCGCCGCCCCCGCCTCGGCTGCAGCCCCGGCGCGTCCTTCCGGCGGGGGCGGCGGCGGGACCCCCGCCCCGAGCGGCGGGCGGCGGCTGCGGTCCCGCCGCGGGGAGGGGGCTGTTTACCTGCGGCGACTCGCAGCGTAGCTCCGCCCCCCACCCCCCACCTCCCCCCCGCACGCAGATGCGGCGCCGGCGATGACTTAGCAAAAAATATATAAATGAAATAAAATGAATGAACAATGACTGGTCCCTCCGCCTCCTCAGGGTGGGAAAGACGGAAAGGCCGAGCGGGTGGGGTGGCTCCCCTCTCCCGGGGCGCGGGGGCGGCGGCACGCGGAGGAAACGCGGGAAGACCTGCGGCGTCCCGGGCCCCCCTCTTCCAGCCCCGCGTCCCGGAGCCGCCCGACCGGCGGAGAGGGGTTCGCCGCCCGCCTCCCGCAGTCCCTCTCCGCTCCCTACCGATGCCTGGCCGCCACGGTGGGCGCTTAGGCCCCCACCCACCCTGGGTGTTGCGGACACACAGGAGGGGGCTGGCACCCCTCCCCGCTCGGGGCGCGGGGCGTCTCCTCGCGGCCCCTCCACTGCAGCCGGCGTCCTCGGCGCCCACACCCCGACCCATGGCCCGGGTGGGCGTCCCCTTCCCTCGCGACACCTCCGCGCGGCCCCGAGGCCTCTCCGGCCCGGCCCCTATCACCCCGCCGCTCTATCGCCCCGTCCCTTTGCCGCTGTCAAAAGCGTTCTCCAGACCGGCCTCCGGGCACAGGCTCCGGGGTCCCTGCCACCTTCCTGACCTTCTTACCTTCCACTCGGACCCCGCGGTACCCACCCTCAGGCACCCCTCCTGCACACCCTCCTGGGTTGTCTTCGCGGCAGAGCCCAGCTGCACCTCCATGCCCACTGCCTGCAAGACTCACTTTTCACTTCACTCCTTCATGGCAGGAACCCATGCCATTGTGAGGATGTACGGGTGGTCTTTGTAAAATACGTAGCACAGTTGGAGTTTCCACCTCATTCAGTAATTCACCCGAGCATGTTGTGAGCACCAGTGTTTGCAGGCCTTGGGTCACTGCGGCAAGCTAATTCCCTACCCTCTGCCCAGAGGTTCAGAGAGGGGGTTTATCCTGTACAAGCCTTAACTTCACACTTTTTTATTTTTTTATCTTTTTCACAGATTTTATTTAATCTAATTATAGAATTTTTTTCAGTTTTTTTTCTTGCCCCATCTATTTATTTTTTTTAAATTTTATTTTTAAACTTTACAATATTGTATTGGTTTTGCCAAATATTGAAATGAATCCACCACAAGTATACATGTGTTCCCCATCCTGAACCCTCCTCCCTCCTCTCTCCCCATACCCATACCCTCCCTCTGGGTCGTCCCAGTGCACCAGCCCCAAGCATCCAGTATCGTGCATCGAACCTGGACTGGCAACTCGTTTCATACATGATATTTTACATGTTTCAATATCATTCTTCCAAATCTTCCCACCCTCTCCCTCTCCCACAGAGTCCATAAGACTGTTCTATACATCAGTGTCTCTTTTGCTGTCTCGTACACAGGGTTATTGTTACCATCTTTCTAAATTCCATATATATGCATTAGTATACTGTATTGGTGTTTTTCTTTCTGGCTTACTTCACTCTGTATAATAGGCTCTAGTTTCATCCACCTCATTAGAACTGATTCAAATGTATCCTTTTTAATGGCTGAGTAATACTCCATTGTGTATATGTACCACAGCTTTCCTATCCATTCATCTGCTGATGGACATCTAGGTTGCTTCCATGTCCTGGCTATTATAAACAGTGCTGCGATGAACATTGGGGTACACGTGTCTCTTTCCCTTCTGGTTTCCTCGGTGTGTATGCCCAGCAGTGGGATTGCTGGATCATAAGGCAGTTCTATTTCCAGTTTTTTAAGGAATCTCCTCACTGTTCACCATAGTGGCTGTACTAGTTTGCATTCCCACCAACAGTGTAAGAGGGTTCCCTTTTCTCCACACCCTCTCCAGCATTTATTGCTTGTAGACTTTTGGATCGCAGCCATTCTGATTGGCGTGAAATGGTACCTCATAGTGGTTTTGATTTGCATTTCTCTGATCATGAGTGATGTTGAGCATCTTTTCATGAACTTCACACTTTTTAAAAACAAACAAAACACAAAACCTTTATGTGCCTGTGCTTTTAAAGATTTACGAATGTTCCCAAATGACACCTGCCCCTGGCTTCCAAGTCACTTACTTGTCTGCTGCTCACTGAGGGAGCTGGGCTGCCTGCTTTCAAATAACGCCCCACCCCCGCCCCCAAGCCTGACACCTCCGCCAGGGGCGGGCCCTTCCCCACAGCAGCACACCTTTCCGACTGGCTCTGCAGGATCCAGAGGTTGGCAGGTCCCCGCGCCGTCCTTTCCCCATGACTACTTAGGTAGTCATGGCCTTCCCTCTTCCCTGTACATCTGCAGGGTGGGGAAGAGTGGAAATCTACACTGAATTGGGCCGCCCTGTTGGTGACCAGGGCACATCATCCATGTCTCCTGCAATGTCCTGCTGGTTCTGCAGCTGCTTCCTGGACACATCCTAGCAGTTCCCCTGTAAAGGGCCCCAGTCTCTGGTGTATCTTATTATTTACTTAGGTCTGTACTGGGTCTTCATTGCTGCATGGGGGTCCTTTCTAGTTGCAGCAGCTTTTCTAGAGCGTGGGCTCAGTTGCTGCGTGGCCTGTGGGATCCTCCTGAACCAGGGATTGAACCTGTGTCCCCTGCATTGGTAGGAAGATCCTTAACCACTGAGCCACCAGGGAAGTGGCTCTGGCTTATTTTATAGTCAGCCTGGTGCAGCGAGCACTGACCTCACGGGCTCTGAGTGGGCATGTGGCCATGGCATGTGGCAGACTTGCCAATGGAGCACAGTGGGTGAGTGATGGGACCCAGTGGGCGCTGTGGAAAAGCTTGCCCATGCCTTCCCACGGGACAGAGGGCACAGCTGGAGCCGGCGGCCCCACGCCTGCACCCGCGTGGCAGCAGCCCCTCCCATGCTGTCATCCCAGAAGACCTGGGTGTGGAGGTGACGCCCAGACCGGGCTCTGAGCTCCCCGCCCGCCCCCGCTTGGACAGAGGTGGATAACAGGGGCTGTGCCCTCCCCAGGCCCATCCAGCCCAGAGTGGGGGGCCGCCCTTCCCAAACCCAGCCTCTGGGGTGGGACGGCATTGCAGGGAGCAGACTGCCCTTTCCCACGACGATACCTTTAGACACTGAGACATTCACACACACAGTGCCGACGACCCATGGGGTCTGAAGAATCGACACGACTGGACGACTAAGCATAGCACAGGGCTGACTGTGCTTTCTGTGTGTGTGCTCAGTCTTGTCCGACTCTTTGTGACCCCATGGGTAGCGGCCGGCCAGGCTCCTCTATGCACAGGATTTCCCAGGCAAGAATACTGGAGTGGGTGGTCATTTCTTCTCCAATACATTAACATGTGGCTTTTGACACATGAAAGACTTTGGGAAATTGACGGATGTTGCTACAGCAAGACGTTCTCATCTCTATTTACATGACGTTTTATCGGTTCTTGTATCAACGAAGATGAAAAATAGGAAAAGCGTGGCTCTGAGCGCTGTCTCGTCCTGGCCCTGCGTAGTGCTCTCCCAGGAAGGCAGGTGGCTTGTTAACAGTGTGTTTCCAAGTCAGCTTTACGCCCACGTTGTTATGAAAGCTCGATGTCTGCGTGTTGTTGTGGAGCACGTAGCTAATGATCTGAGAACACACAGGAAGTTCTGGTTCCCAGGTTCAGGTTCATAGTCTCACAGATTGGGACAAACGAGGCCCTCGGTGCACGGCAGATACAGTACGTCCCCTATACAGGAGCCTTCAAGTGGTGAGCGCTCACAGCCGTGGGCTCGTGCACGCACGTCCAGCCCCGCTGGCTCACGTCTGGTGCACAGGCCCCTGCGTGCCTCCTCTCCCAGTGCTTGTGCTTCTGTGCACCTCACTCTGCAGGACTGCGTGGAGTACAGCGGTGCAGCAGCTTTATTTCAAGGCCAGGATATCCGGAAGCAAGTGGAAAAACAGTGGTGATGTAGCTAGTACTGCTAAGAAGTGCCAAGAAATGATGATGGAAACAAAAGTGAGAATGACTGAGAGCGGAGCAAGGTGAAAGGATGGTCGCCGTCGCTCGCTCTCGTAACGTGAACCGTTCCACCATCGGCACGACTCTCAAGAGCAAGACAAGCGCAGGGGGCGTGTGGAGGCCTGCTGTGCACACCGTGTTGAGCGTAACACTGCAGAGGCGTGGGAAAGCAATAGAGGAGACGGAGAAGCTTCTCAGCATGTGGCTGCAGGACCAGCACCCGCGTCTAGCCCCGCTCAGCTTCATGCTGATTTAAGAGAGAGCTAAAAGCCTGTGTGAAGACCTGAAGAAGACCCACAGGGGAGATTCAGAGGGTACATCCTGTAATGCCAGCCACGGCTGATTTCACGGGCTCAAAGCTAGAGCCAGCATCAACCTTCACAACGTAAAGTGGGTGAGATATGGTGGCCGCTGGGCATTTCCTGACCTGCTCTGAGAAATTACTGATGAAGGGGCGTATTTACCAGAGCAGGTTTTTAAACTGGACGAGACAGGGCTGTACCGGAGGATGCCAGGCTGAAGTTACATCAGGGAGGAGGAAAAGCTGATGGCAGCCTAGAACGCAGCCAAGTACAGGCTGACTCTGCGGGCTGATGGCAATGCTTCCGGTAACATGAAGCTGAAGCCTCTCTTAATTTACCACTCAGAGCCCACGAACCCTGAAAAACATAGCCAAGGGCTCTTTTCCTGTTGTGTGGAAAAGTAACCCCAAAGCCTGGTTACACCCGTCTTCCAGGACTGGTTTTCCCCCTTTATCCCAGAGGCAGAGACGTACTGTGTGGAGGAGGACGTCCCATTCCACCTTTGCTGCTGACGGGGCCCGGGGCCACCCCCGGCTCATGGACCCCTGTCATCCCAGCGTCGAAGCAGTGCATGTCACTCGTCCACCCTATGGACCAGGGAGACTTTTATTGACTTTCAAGAAGTCTCACTTACGTCACACTTTTCATCAGGAAGTAAAGGCAACTGATGAATCAGGAACAACCTGTGACAATTCTGGAAGGACGACGACGTCTACAAGGCCACAAACGGCTGAGGTTACAGCCGTTACGACGACTGGGGTTTGAAAGAACCTTCGCCTGTAGTTCACGATTTTTGTGGATTTGAGAAGGTGGATCAGGAGTCCAAAGAGATCTTCAGCAGCTCAGTGACCCTGAGAGAGACGCCAGAGCTGGATCTGCAGGAGGATGACGTCACTCAACCCCTTGCTGTGCAACTTGGGGGCCTCACTAACGAAGACCTGAGGGAACTGAGGCCGAGAAAGGAGGGAGAGAGGCAGGAGGAAGAGGAACCGACGAACCGGGGAGTGTCCGCCTACTGGAAATGGCAGAGGATGTTCTGTTGGAGGCGCTGTTCTTGTTTGTAGCACCGTTCAGAATGCTATGCGGGGCTACTGTGTCATCTATGATGATAAAAAAAAGAGCTATGACCCAGACATCACTGCATGGTTTTTTCAAGGCAATAGAATTTAATCCAGCATGGAACCAGAACCTGTGCCATTGACATCAGATGTGAGTCAAACTGTGACTCGTCTCCAGTGGCTGACACTCCCTCAGCTCAGCATCTTGCGCCTCGACCTCCTCCTCATCGGTGACTCCTCCTGACTGTTCATGCGATGCCAGTCCCTGTATGCTGGCTGTCATGCTGCTTTTTATATACTATTTGTATGAAAAGTATTATAAACCTATTACAGTACAGTACTACATGGTCAACTGTGTTAGCTGGGTACCTAGGCAAACATCGTTCAACTTACGAACAGCTCTCAGAACGGAGCTTGTCCGTACGCAGGGGACTGACTGCCCTTGTCTGGAGCAGCAGAGGATGCTGGGCAGGACAGGCCAGGCCGAGTCACGCTGCAGTAACCACGCCCGTCTCCATGCACAACACAGCAGAGGGCCGCTTCAACCTGAACTTGGGTGGTAGGTGGGCTGGGAGCTCTGCCCTGGTCAGTACCCCTCACTCTGGCAAGAGGCAGCCACTGCCAGGGCTGGGGGCACAGGCATCTTTGGAGGAAGTGGACCTGTGAGCTGCTGCACTCAAACCCAGCAGCACTTTGTTGGCAGAGGGCTTGGCTGGTGCCAGCCCGCCATGTGCCCGGGAAGAACAGACCCCCTGTGATGGCCTCGACTTTCAACTGAGCCCCGTCTGCACTGGGGTGCGGTTCTGTGGAGGCAGAAACAACGCGGTGCTTCCAGTTGTGAATGGACAGCTGGCCGAGGTCTTCGTCAAGTGGACAAAGGTGAGCGTCAAATCACAATGGCTTTTTGATTCTGTTGGAGACACTGAAAAGGCTGCCATGAAAAGGTAACATTTACAACATGCTGGGGATGAGCAGCTTTTTAAATGAATTTTTGGTTGCCCTGGGTCTTCAGTGCTGTGCAAGGACTTCTCTCCAGCTGCGGCGCTCAGGCTTCTCACTGCAGCGGCTCCTCTCGGGGAGTGCGGGCTCTGGGGCGTGCGGGCTCTAGAGCGTGGGCTGAGCAGCTGTGGCGCAGGGCTCAGTTCTTCACGGCCTGTGCCGTCTTCCCAGGTCGCGCATCAAACCCATGTCTCCTGCATTGGCAGGTGGATTCTCACCCACTGGGCCTCCACTGGGGCCCCAGTGGGAACCAGGCTGGCCCACCAGGACCTCAACTTCCCCGCCTGTGAGCTGGGGCGAGGGCACTTCCTGTGCTCACAGCTGCCAACAAGGGACAGGCCCCTCTGGGACTGGGGGTGGCAGCAGCCGTCACAGGGCGCGTGCAGCAGGGTCCTGGGACGGCTGCGGGAACTCCACTGTGGACATTCCCTGCCTTGTCCCTCCTGCCAGACTCCACACTCCACCTTTGCAGAATTCACGGGAAGGTCTCCGCGGCCCTGCCTAGCTGCACCAGGATGTGGGTGGGCAAGATGCCTGCGCCCCCTGCCCGACGGGCCTGCCTCCGGGCAGAGCCGGCATGGGATGGGGAAGTGGCTCAAGGGCCTGGAGGACACGTGAAAGCCTGGCCTTCCCCCAATACCTACACAGCTGAGGCACACGCCTCACAGGTATCCCACTCGAGCGTTTATTTTGGCGACAGCTGCAGGCCTGCCCGGGGCGGGGCAGGCAGGTGTGGAGCTGCCCGCAGGCGGAGCGGGTGTCAGACCAGGGGCCCCACACTCGCAGCCAAGGCTGGAGTCCAGGCAGCCTGCGTCCCAGACAGCACCCCTCGGGGGTGGAGCTGGCTTCTGGCCGCCCTTTCTCAACAGGGCTCTGCTGGGCAGGGAGGGGCGGCCACACACCCAGCCACGGCTGCAGACGCGGAGAGGCAGGGGCCAGTGGGTGGGGCTCCCTGTGGGGGCTCAGGTACCCATGGGACCACTTTGGAGGGGTTGGCGGCCGCCCCGCTTCCCAGGGTGGCTTTACGAGGGGCCCTGAAGTTTCTTATGAAGCTGTGCGAGGGAAAGGGACGCAGACTGGAAACGTCACCCCAGGACCAGATGGAGGGTGGCTGCTGCAGCCCAGGGGGCAGGGCCGGAGTCCGTCCGCCAGGAGCCGTGGCGCTCACTTCTGCAGCGGCTGCAGCTCCGGCGGCAGGTTGCACCCCGTGTAGACGCCGTTGGTGATGCTGTACTCGAGCAAAGCCCCAAAGCACGGGTCCTGCTGACACATCAGGGAGCGGGCTGGTTCTCACAGCCGTCCTGCACCCCCAGGACCCGCTCCCTGAGCCCCCGGCCATGACTCACTCTGACAAGGACATGAGGGTTTCCCAGTACGATCAGCAAGGCTTTGGGTCTGGTGATTGCAACGTTAAATCTTTTTGAGTTGGACAAGAATCCCAAAAAATATCTATCATCTTCAAATCTATCTTCATTTGACCGCACCTACAAATAGATGAATAAAAACAGTATTTAAACATTTTTGGTGTGCAAGGAATTCGATACATAAAAGCATTTAACAGCCACATGGCAGTGTGTCCTCATTTTGCAGCGCGAGGGGAGCAGGCCTCACCGCGCTGTGCACTCCCCAGGGGCGACCTCCCGTGTGGGTTTCTTCTCCTGCCTGAACTCCCTAATCTGCCTGCAGTTAATAGCAATGCACTGGTCACTGTGGGAATTTTTAAAAGAACAATGGACTCCTCGGGGCCCAGCTGCCCTCTTTCTGATCCCGCCTCCCCCTCCTCTCCATTCCCGGCTCCCTTCTCCAAATTTAAGCACTTCTTCCTGCCGCTGCTGCTGCTAAGTCACATCAGTCGTGTCCGACTCCGTGCGACCCCATAGACGGCAGCCCACAGGCTCCCCCGTCCCTGGGATTGTCCAGGCAAGAACACTCGACTGGGTTGCCATTTCCTTCTCCAATGCAGGAAAGGGAAAAGTGAAAGTGAAGTCGCTCAGTCGTGTCCGACTCCTAGCGACCCCATGGACTGCAGCGCACCAGGCTCCTCCGTCCATGGGATTTTCCAGGCAAGAGTACTGGGGTGGGGTGCCATTGCCTTCTCCCCAAGCACTTCTTCCTGGGACTCTGTAAAGAACGCCCTGCAGGTGAGTGCTCGAGAGGGGCCCGTGCGGGTCTGGGGCAGGCGCCTACAGTGGAGATGATGATGACCAGGTACTCCTGCCCTTGGAACTCCTCCACGGATCCAACCTTTATATCCATCAGATCAACGTTTCGCAGAAGAATTTTGATTTTCTCTACCTTTGAAAGAGATAAGATCAAAGATAAAATTTCACAAATCTGACCATTTCTTTACATATTAACAGCAAGAGCCAAATAGTAACCAGTAAGCATCAGGGCCTTTCAACTCCTAATCACGTTTCATAATCTCTAAGTTGCTCACAGCACATGCCCTGATCTCAGATGGGGGTGCGCCGGTGGGTGCTGCCAGGAGTGGGGTTTCGCGTGAGACACGAGGGCATCTTGCGCTGCCAACAGTGGGGGGGCTCCAGGGCGCCTCCCAGGGTGGGGGGAGAGCCCCTCAGGGGACCCCACCCCCAGGGGCCTGAGCGGCCACCACAGGGAAGCCAGAAGGAAGGGGGCTGGGGAGATGTTCCTGCAGGCAGGGCAGGACCAGGTGGGGGCCTGTGGCAGAGGGGTGTCGAGATCTCCAGGCGGTGCTGGACAGAGGCTTGGCTCTCGTCAGGAGACGAGGCTGGAGGACAGGGACTTGGGGCCGCTCCTGCACGCCCAGAGGACAGGCCTTCTTGAGGCGTGTGCCCACCGCGTCTGGGGCACAGGAGCAGCGGCTGTGCAGATAAGAGGGGGGACTGGCAGAGAGGCCGGGACCCACAGACACGACTGCGCAGAGGACCTGGAGCAGCCCACACCTGCTTCCGGTAGGGCGTGATGACGCCAATGTCGCCGGCGGACACCTGGCTGGAGACGCTCCTGGCCAGCAGACAGCAGTAGCGCATGGCCTGCACGGCCTCAGCAGGGTTGAACCACGACGGGCTTCGACCCTCTCGAGCTTCGTTGCCCTGAGTCACCAGAAAGATAAGAGAATAGCTGGTCCATCAGAAAATGTCATTTTCTTGACAAGACAAGTCCTAACGATCAGAAGCCTGTGCACCACAAGCCGAGAGCAGCCTCCAGTCGCCGCAACTAGAAAAAGCTCATTCAGAGCAACGAAGACTCAGCACAGCCTACATAAATAAAGCTTAGTAAACAAGAGTATTCATTAAAAAGTAAGGCACCATTCAGGCCTGTGCTTTTCACACCCCGGAGCTCCACGTGCACAGCTCCGTGGCAGGGCACCCGCTGGGCTTTAGTCTCCATTTCCTTCTACACAACCTTCTGCATGTTGGCAAATTCCTTCCACACAGATTTTGTCATGAATAAGCTTATTGTGGCCCTTGCTCCTTCCTTCAGGATGCCCCCCTTTAATGCCCCCCTCACTGGTTTTATCCCCCACTCACTGGGAGCACTGCAGCCCATGGGGTCACAAAGAGTCAGACACAACTTAGTGACTGAACACTGCCGCCGCCGCCAGCAGCAGCAGGAGGGAGCCAGCCTACCACAGGCTCTCAGGAAACGCCTGGTGGCGGCTGGATTCAACAAGACCCACGCACAGACATGCGCACACCCTCCTGCTGAGCCGGCCCGAAGCTCACCCGCACTCCGTGGAAGACGAGGGGGAAGCCCTTCCTGGGCAGCTTCTCCCAGCCCAGCAGGGAGGTCACCACGGTGGGGTCCGCGCACACCTCCAGCTCTCGGTGGTAGAACAGTCTGGACGGCAGGGCCAGCAGGGCCGAGTGCGACCTATAGTTCTTCACGAGCTTTGTCACCTACGGGGGAGGTGGGGCAGGGCCTGGGCCAGAGCCCGCGGGTGCCCTGCAGCTGCCTCCGGGGAGCAGGGCCCTGCACCCGCGCCCCCTGCATCCGCGCCCACCGCCCTGTCAGCTCCTCCTGCCTCAGAAGCGCTCAGGACACCTCCATCAGGAGACAGGGCCCCCGTGGGGCTGCAGGCTGCCTCCAAGCTGCACCCTGATCCAGGTCATGGGAGCCTCGTCTTGGATCTGCTGCAGTAGGTGCTGAGTCTCTGAGGCCGGCCAGGACCTTGTTGAGAGCCACTGGGGATGGAGCACCAGGACACGAGGCAAGGACAACTGTGTTTCCTGCCTCAACTGTCCAGGAAGTTCTCTCCAGCCTTTCCTCTTCCTGCACTGGGAAGGCCAGAGGCCCGGGACCCTCCTGCTGACACGCTTCTACTCAGTCATCATGACGGTGCAGCCTCTGAGACTCTTGTCAAAACCCAAAACACGACTCAGCAGCACGACTTCTGCCTCAGCCAGGCTGGGACCGCTGCGCTGGCCTGGACCCCTGCCCGCCACCTCAGCCACCTGTGTCCACCTGCTCGCCCCGCCCTCTGGCAGAAAGGGCCTGGAATGGGGAGCAGAGCCCAGGCCTTGCCCTGACCATCGCCCATGGTCCCTGCGCCTGGTTTTCTGTTCCGAGTCCAGAGGGGAACCTCCTCTTGTCTGTGCGCTGGGGAGTCCAGGTGCTGGGGCTCCTGAAACGCAGATGCCAAGGTCTGCGCCTCGGTGCTGTCAGAGAGCCGCCAAGAACCAGGAACCGCACTCCACCTGGCACCTCAGGAGACCGCAGACACGCTGCCTTCTCCTCCAGGGAAACTTACAAAGCTCCTTCCCATTTCCCATAGCGTCACGGTCTGCAGCGGTCCTAGTCACGGGCTGGAGCTGCTGGGAAGGGCTGACCCCTCAGGAAGCCCCTCAAGGGGCCCAGGAAGCAGTTCCTGAGCTCCCAGGACAGTGGGCTTGAAGGCGCCTCAGGTGCACCTCGGTGGTGGCCTCTGCCCCCAGCTGTGACTCAGGGACACAAGAGAGGTGACCTCCCCGTTGGCCCCTCTGATCCAGTCTGACTGAAGAGCATGTGGGTCTGAGCTCACCAACAAGGGGTTGTAGGCGCCGCAGGCCCCAAAAGCATCCTCATCACGCAGGTACGCTGGTCGGGACATGAGTCTCTCCAGCATGGAGACGTTCAGCCCATAGGCCATGGCAAGTCTGGACTTGATGACTGGTCCCAGCTGCATGGGGTCTCCAGCCAGGACGATCTACAGCACAAACGGGCAGCTCTCAGTGTGTCTCACAGGTGAGGAAGGCAGACAGCTGCCCCGGCCCCTGGTGTGTGGAGGGGCATGTGGGCAGGGACCGAGGCCGGGGTGGCAGCGGCGCTTGGGCCTCACCTGGCCGCTGACATCCGAGACCAGCCCCAGGGGGATGAGGCACTCGGGCTCACTCGCCTGGCCCGCTTCATCCACAAACACGTGCGTGAAGTGTCCGACTCTGCAGCAGACGCGTCCCAGGGTCACTCCTGCTTGAGTGTCCTGCCCGCAAGGCTTCGCCTCGCGGCCTGGGAGCCCGGGCACCTCCAACCCTCCCCCACACTGCACGCTGCCCTGCCTCCGCCCAGGGAGCCCCAAGCCTTGAGCTCCCACCTCAAGCCTATCTGGTAGAAGAGCCCTGCGCTGCTGCACGTGGTGATGACCACCCTAAAGCGAGAGGCCTTCCAGACGTCTTCCCCGTCTCTGCAGTATGGCCTGATGGCTTCTGTGATGCTCTGCGGGGGACAGGCCACCCTTAAGGTTACTGAGTGATTCTTTAAACTGGATGTAATCACAAAGCAGAACGGAATTCTCAACAGTAAGCCTGTCCTGTTGCCCCTTTTTAGCTGGACTACGTAATGGTGTAAGATTGTTCTCTTAAATCAAAACATCTTAAGTTTTCTTATCAACATAATCCATGTCTTACAGATGCTAGAACTGTGAATATAACAAGAGAATCCTGCAGATCCTTCCCCAAAACAACTGCACATGCTTTCTAATCTTTTTTGCTGACCAAACTGGAAACCTTTATAGCAAACCAACAGAACAGAACCAAAAGGCAAGTACACATCTGCGGGAGGCGAGCAGGAGTGTCGTTGCCTCACAGAGCTGGGGCTTCCCAGCCGCCACTGGACACCAGCATGGAAGCGGCCCTCCTGTGTCCTCTGGCGGGGCGCACGGGGCCGGGGGGGTGCTCACCTCCTCGAACCTGCAGGTGGCATTCACGCGGACCATGGTGCCCAGACGCAGCGCTCGGCTCTCGTGCAGCCGCAGGCACACAAGGTCGGCCGCGCTGTTGGAGGGCGCGCACACCAGGATCCGGCTGTCCGGCAGAGCATGGAAGACCTTCCCCAGACACATGGAAGGTAAAGGCAGAATGGTGAGGAGCCAGCTCCAAGCCCCCCGACGAGGGCTCAGGACACAGACCTGCTGCCTGGCCCACGTCACCCCTCGTGGCCACAGCCCTGGCCCTGCCATCGTGTCTCCCAGGCCCTGAAGTGCCCGGGCGGGACCCTGGGAAACCTTGCAGCAGTCTGGGTGCCTGTGGGTCAAGCCGGGTCCCCAGCGATGCAGGACACGGAGCACACCCTGTCTTTCCACAAACTCAGTTTCAATCTAGACTGAGGCACCGGAAACATCTGCAGCTGCCCGTTTTGAAATGAAGCAACTCCTTCCTAAACTGAGGACACCAGCTCTCAGCAGCCCTACAGCCACACGGCAAACGGCTACATGTAAAGCCAATGAGACTTTCTGAGCTGTTTCCCGCGCTCTGACCTCAAGGTCTGCACTAACACGTCCTGACACCAGAGCACGAGGCTCTGTCTCCCGCGACACTGCCTGGCCGGTACCTGCAGGATGGCCTCTATGATGGTCACCGTCTTCCCCGTCCCCGGAGGCCCGAAGAGCACGTAGGGGATCGGGCGGCAGTCTCCGCTCAGGATCCTCCTCACCGCCAGCTTCTGGTTCTCGTTGAGCATGGGGTTGAAAAACTCCTTTTCTCTTGCCTTCGGGGACCCACTGACTGCACCAGGGAGAGACGGTCAGTGGCCACAGGCAGGGCCCTTCAAGACCCAATCAGCATCACTCACCAGGACAGCTGGCTGACTGCAGAAGCCCAGGCCACTCGCCACGCCCCATTTCACTTGTACGTGTCACCAAGGTGTCAGATGTTGTGGTTAACAGGTGGACAAGAACAGCCACCATCAAGGCCAGAGCGTGTGTCCCAGAGCAGCCCCAGACGTCTTCCCTCCAGGCCTGCGGGAGCCAGCCTGGTCCCAGACTCACCCAGCCTGCTGATCTCTGTGGTGAAGGCCCGTGGCACTGGTGTGTCCTGGGCACCTGCCTGGTGCTCCTCTGGGGCATGCTTCGTTTGGTCCTTCACAGCTTTCCTATTCTAGAAAAAAATCACACCAAAAAAATTGCTTAAAAAGAAAGGCTTGTGTTCACGCAGGTTTAAAGTGTGAATGTAAACCATCATCAAATGCTTGTTTTATTAACAGCTCTCTGCACAGATCACAGGTCATCCCTTTCAGATGGAACAAGAATGCAGAATATCTAATAAAAACTGCTAAAAAGGACTATATTCTCCTTGAGTCCAGGATGTCTGCTCTTCCTGTGGAGCCTGCTCATCTGCGAGGAGAACCCGCAAGGGCTGACCACAGGCACGGCCCTTGCTCCCCGGGGCCTCAGGTCCTCTCCATGTGTGAAGGGGCCCCGTGAGCTCGGCAAGGACTGGGCCCCAGGCAGACGCTCACCTGCCTCCTGGGTACGAGGCGGCCCGGGGGCTGCTCCCTCGTCTACTGGGTCAGGATTGTGCTAAGGAACTGGTTGTGCACATAAACTGGTTTTTAAACATACACTGAATCTGACCTGGACCAACGGAACGGTTTCCAGATCTCCCATCGTCAGCAGCGTGGCAACGAGCAGCTCTGCACATGCACGCTGCTGCAGCCACCTGATTACTGTCACGGCGTAGACTCCCAAAGCAAAGTTTCTATACAGGCTTTCACACGGAAAAGTTTTTACCTTTTATCAAATTTTAGTCCAAGATATCACAGCAATCCACCCTCCCAGCATCACCTCAGTTTTACGGAAAACTGACCCACAGTAAGGAGCGGGCCTCCAAAGCATGTAACTGCACAGGTCTGGACACACGCACGCCTGTGAACCCATCACCACAAAAAGCAAGTCTGCTTCTCAATCCCCAAGCACCCCATACACCCTCCTGCTGCTGCAGCCTGACGTGCATCTTCCAGAATGTTCTAGTCACAGAAAGGCACAGACGCAGGCTTTCCGACATCTCCACACAGAGCAACAGGTCTGGAGACCTCTTTGGGCGGTGTGTACGCAGATGTTACCCTCTTTCTTGCTGAGAAGACATTCATGGTGAGAACAGACTGACTGCTGGCCTACCGTCCGCGGATGGACGGGGACTGTTGCTGAGGTTGGGCCATTGCAAGGGAGGCTGCTGTGCACATACTCCCACTGCCCCCGGGGAGACGCCTGCCCTGCATGCTACGGGTGACCTCCTGCTCAGGCACTCATCCTCTGTGTCCAGTCAGGTCTGTGTTCCCACCAGCGAGTGCAGTGAGGCTCCCTTGGCCCCAGGGTGTAGCCACGTTAACAGGCATGTGGTGGGGTCTCACTGTGGCTGTGTGTTTCCCTAACAACTAACACTGAGCCCGGGCCCCCTGCATTGGGAGCATAGAATCTTAACCACTGGACCACCAGGGAAGTCCTGGGCAAGGCTTTTTGTGTTCTTTTTTTTGTTTAACAGTGAGAACAAAATAACTTACTGGAATATGAAGATCAGAGCTGAATGAGTGTACCACTAACGGCGAAAAGGGGGTATTTTCACAGAAGCAGTATCTTTCCCAATCCCATCTCCATTTGAAGTCGATCAAAACACACAACTGGCCATTTAGGGAAAACGCTGCCTCCTCCACGAGGCAGACATGGGCTCTGGCTCTGGGCTCCCTGGCCTGGGGCTCTGAAGGCTGGTGGCAGGGGCTGGGGTGACCACAGTGGCCGCTTCTCGTTTCTTCTCTCAGGAATCACTGCCCAAGGTCTGAACCTGCTGCTTCACATATTCTGTCTGATTTTTAATCATTTAGGTGGGAAGGTAAATCCACTCCCTGCAATTCCACCTTGGCTGGGTGCTTTGTCTGCAACCTGGCTAATCTGTAAGAGGACAATGCTCTGTATTTAAGGTGCTGGGATTCAGCTCCTCAGGACTGTGAGCCACACAACAGCAATACTTGCTGGGAACCGGGCAGTGGGGGGTGCCAGGAAATGAGGTGAAACAGTTCTGCAGATGGCACTGCATCTTTGTTCAATGAAGACCTCTTTCTATTTTTCAGAGCAAAACTGAATTCAACTACCAGTTACATAGCAAATGATTTTAATGGAAACCTTTAGAGAATTTTTGTGGTTGCGTAGGCATTCTAAAGGTATCATTTCTCCATTTTTGGAGAGGGGCTACAAAGTAGTAAAAACGTTTATACATGTCAGATATAATTTAAAAATTTGTATTTACTATAAAGTCAAAGCATGCTCAAAAAAGCAAATTCCAACAGCACAGAATTATAAGTTACAAGCTGTAACCTGTGGCATGAAGGGCTTTTCTTATTAATGGAAATACAATGATAAATAAAACCACTTCTATTTTACTCTTGAAAATAAAATGTAGAGCCTAGAACAATACCTGGCACATAATACGTATCTATGGACCTACTGATTGTACATTAAAAAATACCCTTGTAACCTGCACAAAGGTCACAAAAGAATGATGTTCTTGGTGTGCAGCACTTTCGGAAGTCTTCTATGCATGTGTAATGATAAAAACGTGCCTGCGTGTACACAAAAACCATGTAACTTAAAACTACGGAGCAAAGATTAATAAAACTAAAAACTGGTTCTTGGAGAAGATTAACAAAATTGACAAACGACTAGCCAGACTCATCAAGAAAAAAAGGGAGAAAAATGAAATCAACAAAATTAGAAATGAAAAAGGAGAGGTTATAACAGACAACAGAAATACAAAGGATCATAAGAGAATATTATGAGCAACTATATATTAGTAAAATGGACAACCTAGAGGAAATGGACAGGTACGTAGAGAAGATCGACCTCCCAAGACTGAACCAGGAAGAAACAGAAATTATGAACAACCCAATTACAAACGCTGAAATCGAAACAGTGATCAAAAAGCTCCCAAAAAACAAAAGCCCAGGGCCAATGGCTTCACAGGGCAATTCTATCAAACATTTAGAGAAGAGCTAATGCCTATTTTTCTGAAACTCTTCCAAAAAATTGCAGAGGAAGGAATACTTCCAAACTCATTCTATGAGGCCACAATCACCCTGATACTAAAACCAGGTAAAGACAAGACAAAAAAAGAAAATTACATGCCAGTATCACTGATGAACATAGATGCAAAAATTCTCAACAAATTCTAGCAAACAGAATTTTTAAACAGAACACATTAAAAAGCTCATATACCATGATCAAGTTGGGTTTATTCCAGGGATGCAAGGATTCTTCAATATACGTACATCAATCAGCGTGATATACCATATCAACAAATTGAAAGATAAAAACCATATGATCATCTCAAAAGATGCAGAAAAAGCCTTTGACAAAATTCAGCATCCATTTATGATAAAAATGCTCCAAAAAAGGGGCATAGAAGGAACCTACCTCAACATGGTAAAGGCTATATATGAAAAGCCCACAGCAAACATTATTCTCAATGGTGAAAAACTAAAAGCACTCCAAGATCAGGAATGAGAAAAGGGTGTCCACTCTTACCACAATTATTCAAAATAGTCCTGGAAGTCCTACATACGACAATTAGAGAAGAAAAAGAAATAGAAGGAATCCAGATCGGAGAAGAAGTAAAATTTTTGTGCTTTTCTGTCATACATGAACAAGAATCAGCCTTGGGCACACCCATGTCCCCTGCCTCCCATCTCCCGCCCCACCCCACCCTCCCTCCTGTGGCAGAGCCTCTGCTTCAGTTCCCGGAGTCACACAGCAAATTCCTGTTGCCTATCTGTCTCACGTATGGTATTGTGAATTTCCATGTTGGTCTCTCCGTACATCTCCCCGTCCCCCTCCTCCCCTCCCACTGTGTCCACAGGTCTGTTCTCTATGTCTGTTTCTCCACTGCTGCCCTGAAAGTAAATTCATCGGTGCCATCTCTTCAGATTCCATATATGTGTGTCAGTATATGATACTTATATTTCTCTTTCTGACTTCACTCTGTATAGTAGGCTCTGGTTCATCCACCTCATTAGAGCAGATTCAGATGCGTTCCTTTCTATGGCCTAGCAGTACTCCATTGTGTATATGTACCACAGCTTCTTTATCCATTCATCCCTCGACGGACATCTAGGTCGCTTCTATGTTGTAGCTATTGTAGATAGTGCTGGAATGAACACTGGGATTCATGTGTCTTTTCAGTTTTGAGTTCCTCGGGATATATGCCTAGGAGTAGGATTGCTGGGTCATATGGTGGTTTTATTCCTAGTTTTCTAAGGAGTCTCCATACCATCTTCCATCATTTTACATTCCCACCAGCAATCCAAGAGTGTTCCCTTTTCTCCACACCCTCTCCAGCATTAACTGTTTGTAGACTTTTTGATCATGCTCATTCTGACTGGTGTGAGGTGTATCTCACTGTGGTCTTGATTTGCATTTCTGTAATAATGACTGATGTTGAGCGTCTTTTCACGTGCTTGTTAGCCATCTGTATGTCTTCTTTGGAGAAATGTCTCTTTGGGTCCCTTTCCCACCTTTTGATTCGCTTGTTTGCTTTTCTGGTATTGAGTTCTATGAGCTGCTTGTGTATTTTTGAAATTAATTATTTATCACTTGTTTCCATTGCTATTATTTTCTCTGATTCTGAGGGTTGTCTTTTCACCTTGCTTGTGGTTTCCTTTGCTGTGCAAAAGCTTTCAAGTTTAATTAGGTCCCACTTGTTCATTTTTGTTTATATTTCCATTGCTCTAAGAGATGGGTCATAGAAGATCTTGCTTCGATTTATGTCATCAAGTGTTTTGCCTATGTTCTCCACAAAGAGTTTAATAGTTTCTGGTCTTATGTTTAGGTCTTTAATCCATTTTGAGTTTATCTTTACATATGGTTTTAGTTATAGCTCTACATAGTCAGCATAAGTAAGACCGGGAGTTGACTGTGGCTCAGATCACAAACTCCTTATTGCCAAATTCACACTTAAATTGAAGAAAGGAAGGAAAACCACTAGGACATTCAGGTATGACCTAAATCAAATCTCTTACAATTATACACTGGAAGTGACAAACAGATTCAAGGGATGAGATCTGACACACAGAGCGCCTAAAGAACTGTAGACGGAGGTTCAAGACATTGTACAGGAGGCAGGGAGTAAGACCATCCCCAAGAAAAAGAAATGCAGAAAGGCAAAGTGGTTGTCTGAGGAGGTCTTACAAATAGCAGTGAAAAGAAGAGAAGCCAAAGGCAGAAGAGAAAAGGAAAGATATACCCATCTGAATGCAGAGTTCCAAAGAATAACAAGTAGAAATAAGAAAGCCTTCCTAAGTGATCAATGCACAGAAATACAGGAAAACAATAGAATGGGAAAGACTAGAGATCTCTTCAAGAAAATGAGAGATACCAAGGGAACATTTCATGCAAAGATGGGAACAATAAAGGACAGAAATGGTATGGACCTAACAGAAGCAGAAGATACTAAGAAGAGATGGCAAGAATAGACAGAAGAACTGTACAAAAAAAGATCTTCACAACCCAGATAATCATGATGGCGTGATCACTCACCTAGAGCCAGACATCCTGGAATGTGATGTCAATGGGCCTTAGGAAGCATCACTACGAACAAAGCTAGTAGAGGTGATGGAATTCCAGTTGAGCTATTTCGCATCCTAAAAGATGATGCTGTGAAAGTGCTGCACTCAATATGCAAGCAAATTTGGGAAACTCAGCAGTGGCCACAGGACTGGAAAAGGTCAGTTTTCATTCCAATCCCAAAGAAAGGCAATGCCAAAGAATGCTCAAACTACCGCACAATTGCACTCATCTCACACGCTAGTAAAGTAATGCTCAAAATTCTCCAATCTTGGCTTCAACAGTACGTGAACCGTGAACTTCCTGATGTTCAAGCTGGTTTTACAAAAGGCAGAGGAACCCAGAGATCAAATTGCCTACAACTGCTGGATCATTGAAAAAGCAAGAGAGTTTCAGAAAAACATCTATTTCTGCTTTATTGACTATGCCAAAGCCTTTGACTGTTCAGATCACAACAAACTGTGGAAAATTCTTAAAGAGGTGGGAATACCAGACCACTTGACCTGCCTCCTGAGAAATCTGTATGCAGGTCAGGAAGCAACAGTTAGAACTGGACATGGAACAACAGACTGGTTCCAAATAGGAAAAGGAGTACGCCAAGGCTGTATATTGTTACCCTGCTTAACTTACCTGCAGAGTACATCATGAGAAATGCCGGGCTGAAGGAAGCACAAGCTGGAATCAAGATTGCCGGGAGCAATATCAATAACCTCAGATGGGCAGATGACACCACCCTTATGGCGGAAAGTGAAGAAGAACTAAAGAGCCTCTTGATGAAAATGAAAGAGGAGAGTGGAAAAAGTTGGCTTAAAGCTCAACATTCAGAAAACAAAGATCATGGCATCATCCAGTCTCATCGCTTCATGGCAAATAGATAGGGAAATGGTGGAAACAGTGACAGACTTTATTTTTCTGGGCTCCAAAATCACTGCAGATGGTGATTGCAGACATGAAATTAAAAGACACTTATTCCTTGGAAGGAAAGTTATGACCAACCTAGACAGCATATTAAAAAGCAGAGACATTACTTTGCCAACAAAGGTCCATCTAGTGAAAGTTACGGTTTTTCCAGTGGTCATGTATGGATGTGAGAGTTGGACTGTAAATAAAGCTGAGTGCTCAAGAATTGATGCTTTTGAACTGTGGTGTTGGAGAAGACTCTTGAGAGTCCCTTGGACTGCAAGGAGATCCAACCAGTCCATCCTAAAGGAAATCAGTCCTGAATATTCATTGGAAGGACTGATGCTGAAGGTCAAACTCCAATCCTTTGGCCACCTGATGCAAAGAACTGACTCATTTGAAAAGACCCTGATGCCGCGAAACATTGAGGGCAGGAGGAGAAGGGGACGACAGAGGATGAGATGGTTGGATGGCATCACTGACTCGATGGACATGGGTTTGAGTGAACTCCGGGACTTGGTGATGGACAGAGAGGCCTGGCGTGCTGCGGTTCATGGGGTCGCAAAGAGTCAGACACGACTGAGCAACTGGACTGAACTGATTTCCTTCATCAGTGTCTTATAGTTTTCTGTATACAGGTCTGTTTTCACCTTAGGTAAGTTTATTCCTAGATATTAATTCTTTTTGTTGCAATGGTGAATGGGATTGATTCCTTAATTTCTCTTTCAGAGAAAGAGCTATGAACCTATGGACACAGTGGGAAGAGTTGAGGAAGAAGGGGAGATGTATGGAGAGAGTAACATGGAAATTCCCAATACCGTATGTAAGACAGATAGGCAATGGGAATTCGCTGTATGACTCAGGGAACTCAAACAGGGGCCCTGCGACAGGCGGGAGGGTGGGGTGGGGAGGGAGATGGGAGGCAGGGGACGTGGGTGTGCCTATGGCTGATTCTTGTTTATGAATGATAGAAAACCACAAAATTCTGTAAAGCAATTAGCTTTCAATTAAAAAATTAAAAAGTAAATAAAAACAAACGAACAAACAAAAAAATAAGACCACGTGCTCACACGATGTCTCCTTGCCTCCCTTTTCCCTGCTTAGTCTACTGCGGCTGGCAGCAGCCCACACGTGACGGTGCAGACTCCAGTGACTGGCTTCACTTTCACTGCGATGTGGGGCTGCTTGTGAACTGCACTCACTACGCTCCTCTGATGCGCCAGTGAACCGAGAGGAAACTATCATCTATTTACAATATCAAGCAGTACCTTGGAGGTGGACTGTCCGTCCCTTGTGGTGTCTTGCGCATGGGTCCAGTTCCATGTCACCTGGGGAGGCTGTAAAATGATTTCTTCTGGAAACAACACTTTTAAAACAAGACAGCACGAGAAGGCAGATATTACTGAGAAGCTTAGAAAGGCGAAGAGAGAAGACATGCATGCCTGTGTACCCCTCTGCTCCCTGCTCCGGGGCCGCTCCTCAGCCGCAGCGTAACGCCATCACCGCACGTTCCGTGCCACCCTGCCATTTTCTTGTTCATTGTAGCACACAAACGAGTGATATTGAGATGGGGAGGCAGAGTACAATCATTTTATTGTTAATAATTTAAGCGTGCTATTTCTACATACTTGAAATTGTCAGAAAACACTGAACCTCCCCAACAGAAAAAACACTGGCTATCAGAATTTCCATTCACTTCTAATGTACGGCTGAAGAAACTGATTTACACAAAATTCTACAGGAAGCTTCTAAAATACTCCAGGAACATATAACACCATCATCCCCACAAAGTAGTACCTTTTACCCCCAAGTGGATGACCTGTTCAAGTGCAAAGTGGCACCGTCTGCTGGTGGTCCTGCGGAGGAGAAAGCAACACGGGTCAGCGCCGGGCGCCTCAGCAGACTGGCGCCCAGAGCCCCGGCTGGGAGCACAGCAGCCCGCCAGCCATGAGGCCGCCACCAGCGTGCCCAGAGTTCACCAGGAAAACCTCAAACGCGTCAGGGTCGCAGGGATGCCTTCCCTTCTGGGACTATCTCTATTTTAATGTATAAAGTGAACAAGGAGAAAAAAAAGAAAATAGAGCCTATAAAGTGTCAGAAAGGTAGCAACAATGCTGCATCAGTAGTAAAGTATTAGGTTGGTGAAAAAGTAATTTTGGTTTTGCACTGTTGAACTTTGCCATTTGATACTGGAACACATTCTCAAATAAATGCAGTTATGTTATACATCATTTTAATGAACATTTCTCGCTTTATGTCTTTTTTGTTACTGACTTACTACTTGTATTTATTTTAGATTAAGGAAATAATGTTTGACAAAAAGCACATTTGAGCAACTTTCTTATTCAAGTTCAGAATGGGTCATAAAGCAGCTGAGACTACTCATGACATCAACAGCTCACTTGGTCTAGGAATGTTAACGAATGTACAGCGCAGTCGTGGTTCAAGAAGTTTTACAAAAGAGATGAGAGCTTTGAAGATGGGGAGCACAGCGGCTGGCCATCAAAGCTGACAACGACCAACTGAGAACAATCATTGAAGCCGCTCCTCTTACAACCGCACGAGAAGCTGCCAAAGATCTCAATGTCGACCACTGTGTGGTTGTTCGGCACTTGAAGCAAATTGGAAAGGTGAAAAAGACTGGTAAGTGGGTGCCTTATGAGCTGACTGAAAATCAAAATCATCGTTCTGAAGTGTCGTTTTCTTACTGTACACAGCAACAACACACCATTTCCCGGTCAGATTGTGATATGTGACAAAACGTAGATTTTATATGACAACCGGCAATGACCAGCTCAGTGGCTGGACCAAGAAGCTCCAGAGCAATTCCCAAAGCCAAACTTGCACCAAAACAGGTCATGGTCACTGTTTTGTCATCTGCTGCCCGTCTGATCCACTACAGCTTTCCAAATCCTGGCTAAACCATTACAGCTGAGAAGTATGCTCAGCAAATGGATGAGATGCACCAGAAACTGTAATGCCTGCAGCTGCTATTGGTCAACAGAAAGGGCCCAGTTCTCCACGACAATGCCCTCACATGTCATACAACCAGTGCTTCAAAAGTTGAATGAATTGGGCTGCAAAGTTTTGCCTCATCTGCCATTTTCACCAGACCTCTTGCCAACCAACTACGTCTTCTTCAAGCATCTTGGTAACTTTTTGCAGGGAAAACACTTCCACAACCAAGAGGAAGCAGAAAATGCTTTCTAAGAGTTCAAGATCCCGAAGAATGGATTTTTGCACTACAGGAATAAACAAACTTATTTCTCGCTGGCAAACATGTGTTGATTGTAACGGTTCCTATTTCGACTAATAAAGATGTGTTTGAGTCTAGTCATAATGATTTAAAATTTACAGTCTGAAACTGCAATCATGTTTGCACCAATCTAGTAACTTTCAGCTTCCCGAGTGGATCACTGGTTAAGAGTCTGCCTTGCAATGCAGGGGACACTGGTTCGATCCCTGGCCCAGGAAGATCCCACATGCCGTGGGGCAACTAAGTCCATGCACCTCAACTACTGAGCCCTTGAGCCTAAAACCTGTGCTCTACAGAGAGGCCACTGCAATGAGAAGCCTGCAGCACCACAACCAGAGAGCAGCCCCCACTCACCCCGACTAGAGACAGCCTGAGCTCAGCAGCAAAGACCCAGCACAGCCAAAAATAAATAAAAAAATTTTAAAGGGAAGTAACCAATGGTGAAGACTCACTCCTATGAAATTTATTCAAAACAGTTAAAAGATAAACTGAGACATGTTAAAAATTTTAAGTTTATTAGAGCAAAAAGTGATTACAATCAGGCAGTCAGGCAGCCCAAACCGCAGACACAAAGGAGCGTGAGGAGCTGCTCAAAACAGAAGGCTTTAATAGGCAGGAAGGAGCGGGCATGAGCACGGGATTGAGGCCGAAAGGGCACTGCGATAACCTAGAATGGAAGGGGATCTGAAAGAAACACGTGACTTCATCACTTCGCTGTGCACTGGAGACGAACGCAGTCCTGTAAATCAACTCTGCTCCAAGTAAAGCAAGATGCCTGCTGTCCCTGAAGTGGACCTAAAGGGTCCATCAGGCCATCCTGACCAAAATCTCAACAGGCAGCTGTAGAAACTGACGGGCTGAATCTAAAATCCCCAAGGAATGCCAACATGTAGGACAGTGCCATTCTGCAGAAGACGGACTCACTGGAGGCTGTCCCCTCGACTCTACAACCTACCACGAGGGCACCAGGAAGAGACTCTGTGGTGTGGCTGCGAGACAGACACACGCATCCGTGGAGCAGAACAGAGAGCTTAGGAGCAGATCCACAGGCACAGGCCAACTGGCTTTCAAAAAGGTGACAAGGTCACTCATTGGACAAAGGACAGTCTGTCTTTTCAACAAACGGTGCTGGGACAGGTGGACACCCTCTGCCCCTGGTCAACCCATACCTTGCATCATCTGTAAAAACGAAATAGGTCATAGCCATAAATACAAAGCTTCAAGCTGTAAAATTTCTATTATAGAAAAAAACAGGAGAAAACCCTTATGACCTTGAGTTTGGCAGACTTATTAAACGTGTCATGAAACCACTGTCCATCAAAGAAAAACTGGTACACCGAACGTCATCAAAATTAAGAATTTCTGCTCTTCAAAAGGCACCACTAAAAACAATGAGGACACAAGCCACAGTCTGAGAAAACACTTGCAAAAAACACACCTCATAAAGGACTTGCACTGAGAATATGTGAACAATTCTCCAGACGAACAAAAATAAAGCAGATGATGGAGGCTGTGACCCATAGACCAGAGCAGGCGCTCTCACCAAGGCCAAGTGATGCCAGCAAGTGTTGGTCATCAGAGCAAGGACCGCTGAGCCCACAGGAGCCCCGCAGCACAGCTCACACCACCACAAGCAGCAAGACTGACCGCCCAGGGGCTGCGAGCTCGTGGGGCAAGTGGAGCCTCACACACGCTGGTGGGCACAGGCACGGCAGCCGCTGGAGGAGGGCCTGGCAGTGTCTCTGGATGCCCAGTGTGCACCAGCCGCTGTACACAGCCATGACACTGCCAGGCGCTTACCCAAGGGAAGGGAAAACGCCTGTCCACACGGGCCCTCAGGCATGATGCTCACAGCAGCTTCATCTGTGACGGCCACCACGATCAGCAAACAAGCCAGTGTCCAACCACAGGTGCCTGGATTAGTGAGCCAGGGTATGATCTTATAAGGGAATATTACTCATAAAAAGGAATGAATTCATGCAAAAGTAAGGCTGAATCTCAAGATAATTAGCTGAGTGAAAGACACCAGGCAAAAAAGAGTAGGTCCTATATGTTTCCAATTAACGTAAATTCTATGAAAGGAAAACGAGCCTCTGGAGACTGGGCACTGGGGCACAGACAAGGCAGGACAGGGCACCAGGAAACGCCTGCGGAGCCAGACCCACTGCGGTCTTCACTGTGAGGATGGATCCAACGGGCATCCAAACGTCAAAATCATGAAACTGTACACTTGAAACTGGCATAACATTTTATGATCATTGTATCTCAGTAAACCTACTTTTTTAAGGAGGAAAAATACTTGCAAAGGAGCATAAGGGGGGGACCATCTGTGCATTGAGAGGCCTGGCCTCCTGGTTCTGTCTCACCTGCTGCACTGCCGTGTCGTCCATCCTCTCATTTTTCAAAACAAGTAGGAAATACAGATTTTCTGAAGTGTGAAATGATCTGATTTTGAGTAACTTAATTTGTTGCTGTTGTTCAGTCGCTAAGTTATGTCCAACTCCTTGCAAACCCATGGACTGCAGCATGCCAGGCTTCCCTGTCCTAAAATCTGACACTGTTTCCACCGTTTCCCCATCTATTTGCCATGAAGTGATGGGAATGGATGCCATGATCATCGTTTTCTGAATGTTGAGATTTAAGCCAACTTTTTCACTCTCCTCTTTCACTTTCATCAAGAGGCTCTTCAGTTCCTCTTTGCTTTCTGCCATAAGGGTAGTGTGATCTGCGTATCTGAGATTATTGATATTTCTCCTGGCAATCTTGATTCCAGCTCGTGCTTCTTCCAGTCCAGCGTTTCTCATGATGTACTCTGCATATAAGTTAAATAAGCAGGGTGACAATATACAGCCTTGATGTACTCCTTTTCCTATTTGGAACCAGTCTGTTGTTCCATGTCCAGTTCTAACTGTTGCTTCCTGACCTGCATACAGATTTCTCAGGAGACAGGAAAGGTGGTCTGGTATTCCCACCTCTTTAAGAACTTTCCACAGTTTTTGTGATCCACGCAGTCAAAGGCTTTGGCGTGGTAAATAAAGCAGAAGTAGATGCTTTTCTGGAACTCTCTTGCTTTTTCCATGATCCAACAGATGTTGGCAAGTTGATCTCTGGTTCCTCTGCCTTTTCTAAATCCAGCTTGAACATCTGGAAGTTCTCAGTTCATGTACCGTTGAAACCTCACTGGGAGAATACTGAGCATTACTTTGCTAGCACGTGAGATGAGTGCAACTGTGCAATAGTTTGAACCTTCTTTGCCATTGCCTTTCTTTCCAATCAGAATGAAAACGGACCTTTTCCAGTCCTGTGGCCACTGCTGAGTTTTCCAAATTTGCTTGCATATTGAGTGCAGCACTTTCACAGCATCATCTTTTAGGATGCGAAATAGCTCAACTGGAATTCCATCACCTCCACTAGCTTTGTTCATAGTGATGCTTCCTAAGGCCCACTGACATCACTTTCCAGGATGTCTGGCTCTAGGTGAGTGATCACACCATCGTAGTTAACCTGGGTCATGAAGATCTTTTTTGTATAGTTCTTGGGTGTATTCTTGCTACCTCTTCTTAGTATCTTCTGCTTCTGTTAGGTCCATACCATTTCTGTCCTTTATTGATCCCATCTTTGCATGAAATGTTCCCTTGGTATCTCTCATATTCTTGAAGGGATCTCTAGTCTTTCCCATTCCATTGTTTTCCTGTATTTCTGTGCAGTGATCATTTGAGGAAGGCTGTCTTATCTCTCCTGGCTATTCTTTGGAACTCTGCATTCAGATGGGTATATCTTTCCTTTTCTCGTTTGCCTTTAGCTTCTCTTCTTTTCACAGCTATTTGTAAGGCCTCCTCAGACAACCACTTTGCCTTTCTGCATTTCTTTTTCTTGGGGATGGTCTTGATCCCTGCGTCCTCCTGTACAATGTCACGAACCTCCATCCCTAGTTCTTCAGGCACTGTATCAGATCTAATCCCTTGAATCTATTTCTCACCTCCAGTGTATAATCGTAAGGGATTTGATTTAGGTCATACCTGAATTGCCTAGTGGTTTTCCCTACTTTCTTCAATTTCAGTCTGAAGTTGGCAATAAGGAGTTCATGATCTGAGCCACAGTCAGCTCCTGGTCTTGTTTTTGCTGACTATACAAAGTTTCTCCATCTTTGGCTGCAAAGAATATAATCAATCTGATTTCGGTATTGATCATCTGGTGATGTCCATGTGTAGAGTCTTCTCTTGTGTTACTGGAAAAGGGTGTTTGCTATGACCAGTGCATTCTCTTGGCAAAACTCTGTTAGCCTTTGCCCTGCTTCATTTTGTACTCCAAGGCCAAACTTGCCTGTTACTCCAAGTATCTCTTGACTTCCTACTTTTGCATTCCAGTCACCTATGATGAAAAGCACATTTTTTGGGGGGTGTTAGTCCTAGAAAGTCTTGTAGGTCTTCATAGAACTGTTCAACTTCAGCTTCTTCAGCATTAGTGGTTGGGGCATAGACTTGGATTACTGTGATAATGAATGGTTTGCCTTGGAAATGAACACAGATCCTTTTGTTGTTTTTGAGACTGCACCTAAGTACTGCATTTCGGACTCTTTTGTTGACTATGATGGCTACTCCATTTCTTCTAAGGGATTCCTGCCCACAGTAGTACATATAATGGTCATCTGTGTTAAATTAGCCCATTCCAATTCTTTTTAGTTCACTGATTCCTAAAATGTCAATGTTCACTCTTGCCATCTCCTGTTTGACCACTTCCAATTTACCTTGATTCATGGATCTAACATTCCAGGTTCCTATGCAATACTGTTCTTTAGAGCATCAGACTTTACTTCCATCACCAGTCACATCCAAAACTGGGCTTTGTTTTTGCTCTGGCTCCATCTCTTCATTCTTTCTGGACCTTACCTGCCTCCTGAGAAATCTGTATGCAGGTCAAGAAGCAACAGTTAGAACTGGACATGGAACAACAGACTGGTTCAAAATTGGGAAAGGAGTACATCAAGGCTGTATATTGTCACTCTGCTTGTTTAACTTACCTGCAGAGTACATCATGAGAAATGCTGGGCTGGATGAAACCCAAGCTGGAGGAATCAAGATTGCTGGGAGAAATATCAATCACCTCAGATATACAGATGACACTACCCTTATGGCAGAAAGCAAAGAGGAACTATAAGGCCTCTTGATGAAAGTGAAAGAGAGTGAAAAAGTTGGCTTAAAACTCAACATTCAGAAAACTAAGATCGTGGCATCACTTCATGGCAAATAGATGGTGAAACAATGGAAACAGTGACAGACTATTTTCTTGGGCTCCAAAATCACTGCAGATGGTGACTGTAGCCATGAAATTAAAAGATGCTTGCTCCTTGGAAGGAAAGTTATGACCAACATAGACAGCATATTAAAAAGCAGAGATGTTAACTCTGCCGACAAGTCTGTCTAGTCAAAGCTATGGTTTTTCCAGTGGTCATGTATGGATGTGAGAGTTGGGACTATAAAGAAAGCTGAGCACCAAAGAATTAATGCTTTTGAACTGTGTGTTGGAGAAGACTCTTGAGAGTCCCTTGGACTGCAAGGAGATCAAACCAGTGAATCCCAAAGGAAATCAGTCCTGAATATTAATTGGAAGGACTGATGCTGAGGCTGAAGCTCCAATACTTTGGCCACCTGATGTGAAGAACTGGCTCACTGGAAAAGACCCTGATGCTGGGAAAGATTGAAGGCAGGAGGAGAAGGGGATGACAGAGGATGAGATGGTTGGATGGCATCACTGACTTGAAGGACATGAGTTTGAGCAAGCTCTGGGAGTTGGTGATGGACAGGGAGGCCTGGTGTGCTGCAGACCATGGAGTCGCAGAGTCAGACACGAATGAGGGACTGAACTGAACTGAACTTGCCATGAAGTGATGGGACAGGACGCCACAATCTTAGTTTTTTGAATATTGAGTTTCAAGCCATTTTTTTCACTCTCCTCCTTCACAGTCATCAAGAGACTCTTTAGTTTCTCTTTATTCTCTGCCATTAGAGTGGTATCATCGGCATATCTAAGGTTTCTGCTAGCAGTCTTGATTCCAGCTTGTGATTCTTCCAGTCCTGCATTCTGTATGACGTACTCTTCATACAAGTTAAATAAAGCAGGGTGACAATATATAGCCTTGACGTACTCCTTTCCCAATTTTGAACTAGTCCATTGTTCCATGTCTGGTTCTAACTGTTGCTTTTTGACCTGCACAGAGGTTTCTCAGGAGACAGGTAAGGTAGTCTGGTATTCCCATCTCTTTAGGAATATTCCACAGTTTGTTATAATCCACAGAGTCAAAGGTTTTAGTGTAGTCGAAGAAACAGATGTTTTCTTCAACTCCCTTGCTTTCTCCAGGATCCAACGAATATCTGCAATTTGATCTCTGTTTCCTTTGCCTCTCTGAAACCCAGCTTGTACATCTTGGAAGTTGTCGGTTCATATACTGCTGAAGCCTAGCTTGAAGGATTTTGTGAAATGAGTGCAACTGTACAGTAGTTTGAACATTCTTTGACATTGCTCTTCTTTGGGGCAGTAACTTAATGTAAACCATCAAAAAATTATCTGGGAGAAAAAGAAGAAGAAATAAACCAAAAGAAAATAGATAAAAGAATAAAAAAGGGGGGAAAAGAACAACAAAAAGAAGGAAACAAAAACTTATCTGGGGCGAGCAGAACCTCTCTGCAGAGAAGTGCCCCTGGGCTTTCTCACTCACCTATGGCGGCGCCCAGCCCCCTTCTCGCCCCACCCGGACGATGCTGAGTCAAGAAGCCGCCCAGGGTTCTGAGCCGCTTCCTGCTCCTTCTCTCTCCTGGGCTCAGATCCGACAGCGCCCCCACCCACCCTCCCATCAGTGTCCCTCAGTCGGCTTCCTCTCACACCAGCTGCAGCTATGTTGCCTCTTCCCTCCCCCCAGCCCGCCCCCTCACTCAGATCCACATCCTCTCCTTCCTCTGTGAGCGTCAGGCCTCCTGTTTCAGAGCAACAAGCCCTCAGATGCCGCCACTCACCAGCACCCTGCCTGCGGTGCCAGCTCAGCAGCGAGGAGGAGGTGCCCCTGCCCCAGGGACCATGGCCTCCAGACGGCGTGCAGAGCCGCGTCCCCACCAGTCACTCGTGCTCCTGGTCAGCACACAAACAAGGGAGGGCCCTGGACCCTGGGCGCCTCCTCATTCACTGGCCTCTTTGTCCTGTCTTTTCTGCTTTTACAGGCAAACACCCCTCAAGAGGCCGACTCCACATCTGCACCATCCATTCAGCCTCAAGACGTTTCCATCTGGCTGCATTCCAAACACCTAGCGCTCTTACCTCAGATGTGAAAAGCATGTGTGCGTGCTCAGTCACACAGTCTTGTCTGACTCTGTGACCCCATGGACTGCAGCCTGCCAGGCTTCTCTGCCCATGAAATCTCCCAGGCAACAATACTGGAGTGGGTTGCCATTCTCTCCTCCAGGGGATCTTCCCGACCCAAGGATCAAAACTGCATCTTCTCCATTTGCAGGTAGATTCTTTACAACTGAGCCACCAGGGAAGACCAGACACGAAACGCACTAATGTACAAAAGCTCAGGTACATTTCACTATAAAAACTACCACCTTTTGTTACTCAAAAGATACTTTAAGAAGTGAGAAATCAAGTAACAAACTCACAGAAGTTATCTGTAGTGCATGAATCTAAGAAAGGTCTATATAAAGAATACAGCGAGAACTCTGACAAATAATAAAAATCAAATTACTCAATGAAAGACATGAGCAAGCATTTCACAGATGAAAGAACTTTACGGCCAACAAACAGGGAGATCGCTAACCTCAGACATCATCAGAGAAACACACCTCACGACCATAGAGGAAACAGCAGACACCTACAAGGCTGGCACCAATTCAGATGTTTCCCGAAACCAGGTTTCGGGAGGGTGACCTTGGGGGTCGCTCCTCGCACCGCGTGCAGCACTGGAGCATGAACAGCCCCAACTGCAACCCCCATCCTAAGTGTGCAGCCAAGGAAGCCTGCGGGAGTGTGTGTGCATGAGGAGGGGGTGGGCGTCCACAGCAGCGCAACCGGCACACAGACGGGGCAGAACACGGGGCACAAGCGTGCCGAGGACCCGGCATGTGAACCTCACGTCGGTGCACACACAGCTCCAGAGACCACAGGCTGCGAGTGCAGAGCAGCTACAGCCAACACACACACCTTCCTGTGTGCGTGCGTGCACGTGCGCATGTGCACAGACACAGACTATTCTTTTAAAAAGCGAAGAGAAACACAAAATCCCGGCTAACGGTGGGGGGCTTGGTGGAGGAAGGGAAGAGGTGGCTGGTGACACGTGACGAGGGGTGAGAGGGAGCAGTGGCGGTGGTGACCGAGTGTGTGGATTCTCCCTTCAGGTCCAAGAAGGAACGGGCGTGCAAATGTTTGCAGCTTGGTCTGTTACAAACGTGCACCGAGCACACAGAGGGGCGGGAGCACCAGCTGCAGCACCCGTGCGGCCACTGAGGCGTCAAGGGGCCGAGCGAGGCGGAGAAGCCCCCCCCAGCAGGGAGAGTCCCTGAAGCATTACCTGTTGTATGTAAATTCCACATCCATAGGTTCAAAGTTATATGCTTGTTCAAATTCTGGATTAAGTTTAAGAGTTACATCTTCTTCATGAATCTAAAAAGAAAAATATTTTACTTCTCATCTTTATGTTTGCTTTAGACAATCCTCTACCCATAGTCACAACTCAACATCAAAATCCATCCTATAGATCAGAGCTAAAATCTGGTATCTCAAATGTGTGGAAAAATACTGAAAAGACTCCGTCAGCGTGCCGCTGCCCGCCAGCCCCGCTAGCACACCCGCTGACTCCTCCCCCAGCGCACTCTCCTTAGGGCTCAGACAGCGCATGCTGGAGACAGGCCGCCACCTCCAAAGCAGACAAGTGAGTGAGCACTAACCGCAGGGTGTGCTGACCACAAAAGTGCCTCATGGACAGCATTCCGAAACCCCCTTCCAGTGGGACAGGGAACAATTTAGGGACCCTCCAGCCACAGCTAGATCCTGCGTAACAATCCGAGATGAGCAGGATGGAAAACCCCGAGCTGAGGAGGAGCTGAGAGGACAGGAGCAGCAGGCAGCGGGGTCTCTCCCAAGAGCTGGGGGCTGTGACATGAGGCTAACTGTGCCCCTGCTCTTGACAGAAGCAAACGCAGGCACCAGGTCCCCAGTTTTCCCACAGGTTAAGACAAATGGAAATAAATCTGTAATCAAAGACCACCAAGCCGACAAAGAATCAAACCACAAACAGAGAGGGTCGACCTGCACAGACATCAGCAGATCGAGGCCCCCAGGACATCAGGTACTGACGCTGTCGTTCACAGAAACTTCAAAAGCCATGAAACAAAAAAACCTGGCAAGACCAAGATAAGCAAGCACAGGATAACAAGGGAACACAATAGGGTGTGCTTAGAGAGCTAGAGTCCGGGAGAAGAGGGAAGTGCTCCGCGCGCTCCCCCAGGCAGGCAGGCCCTCTGAGGCGGCGGCCGGCGGGGAGGCCGGTGCCAGCGCAGCCCAAGGAGGCTCCCAGAAGCACCGTGCCACCTGCCACACCATCTGCGGGCCCTCGAGGGCCTTGGTGTCTTCAAGGTACCCAGGCCATGGCACCGGCCAAGGAGTTCCAGAGAACTGAGTGAAGCAATGGACTGAGACCCAAGACAGCCCTAGCTTCACCTGGCAGCCCAGCACTCAGGAGCGGCGGCTCCATGGACGGTCCTGCAGGAGGATCAGCAGGGGCGCCCTCACACCCTGAGGCGGGCACTTGCAGCTTCAGCTCTGGACTCTCCAGCTTGTGGTGCTGGTCGTTCCCCCAACCAGCCTGGGGGTAGGGCCATGGGGGTCTCACCCCTGACAACTCTGGCCCTGCTTTTGCTGAGGATTTAGTCCACAGGGTGGCCCCTAGAGGCAGGACCAGTCTACCCTCTGGGACACATTCAGAACACTCAAATCTGAGTAAATGCAAGCCTTCCATGTGATACCTATGTGATACCCTGATATCCACGTGGTAACAGGTAAGCACACTGTTCATGGCTGAAAGTGATAGGATTTCTTCAGTTACAAAATTCTCTTCATGCATCACACTTACTTAAATATTCACTTGATCCCTGATTTTCTAAAATGCCGTCAACACCCAGGGGCCCCCTCCCCCGCCCCCGAGGCAGGTGGGTCACCTCTGAGAGCGGTCTGCTGGGCCAACCCCACATGGACTGACTAGCAGCGGCCTCTCACCTCAATCACGTAGCCGATGTATTCAATCACGTGTCCGTTGTACTCTTGGGTTTTTAAAATCAGTTTATCACCTAGTTAAAAAACACATTACCACATGTAAAACTACAAACTCAATAAACTTTGCTGCTACACTGTAAGATAAAACACTCTGAAGAAGTGGAATAAGCGAAAAAACATTAAGGGGTCAATGGCTTAAAATCGCATCCATGTGCTGAGAGAGACGCCCACAGCATGGCGGCGCGTGTGCCGGCAGCGCTGCCGGCTGGAACGCTCTATCCCGTGGCCGCGCCAGCGCCTGCCGGCCCACCGAGGAGAACGCGAGGCGCAGCAAACCCACCTGCGTACAGAGAAGGCCTGCTTTCGGCCAGTCCTGGGACCTCCAGAACTAGCAGATCCCCGTTTCTTTTCAAGGTGACCCCACTCATATTATACTCCTTCAGTTCTATTTCTGCATGAATCTCCTCCAGCCAGAGCAAAGTTGAAAACTTCTCCTTGTAGTTTGACATGTTTAAAAGCTGGAAAACAAGGCAGCCTGTTAGTGAGACCAAAGCAACACTCCACTCATATCCAAGTCAGGAAGCCAAAGGAATTGACTAACCAGCCTTCAAACGCTGATGACCAGGCAAGGGCAGGGTGGCGGCCTTGAGACAGGGAGCCATCTGAGTGAGCCCCACAACCGCCCAGCTGCTACCCAGACAGAGCTGCCAGGCTCAGCACAGCGTGAGCCCAGGCAGCCTCGCAGTCTCTGTGCTGAGGGGGTGGGGCTGCGGGTCCCAGGAGGCCGAATACCAGGGAAAAGGTGCAGCCCAGTGGTCTGGAGCTTCCCAGGAGCCGTGAGGACATGAGCGTGAGAAGCTATGTCAGGCGCGGCAGACGCGTGGGGCGGGAGCAGGGAGGGGCTCCTCAGCCTCCGCACGGCTGACACCAGGGTGGCCGCCTGTGCGGCAGGGCTGAGCTGTGCAGGGCACGGCAGTGAGTAGCATCTCTGGCCTCCACCCACTGGAGGCTGCAGGCACGCTCAGTAGTGACAACCAAAAGTGTCTCTTGGGGGAAAGTTCGCGCTGAGAGCCACTGGGTTGCAAAGAACAATTCCCAGAGCTCACACAGGGCTGAGGTGCTGCGGGCCCCCTAGCCTAAACAGAAAGGCCTGAGATACAGGGGCACTGGGTGCAGGACTCAGAAGGGATCAGCCCTAAGTAAAAACCACTCTGGTCTAATGAGGCTTTAAATGCAGGCTGAAAAATACCCAACCGCTCCCAGCTAACCCAACTGCATCCCAGAACAAAGTTCAAAGCTACTTCCAGGAACAGAAGTACCAACAAAGTAGAATGCAGAATGTTTGTTTAGCATCCAAACAAAGATGACCAGGCATGGAAATAAGCACAAGCCACAATCTGTATCAAGGAGAAAAACCTATCCACAGAACAATAAAAATGACCCCTGGGAGTAAGCCAGAGAAGGAGAAATAGCCCCTATATGCAGAATCTAAAAAGAAAGGATACAAATGAACTTATTTACAAATCGGAAAGAGACCGACAGACTTAGAGAAGGAACTTATGGTTACCAGGGGGAAGGATGGGGGGAAGGGACAGTTAGAGAGCTTGGGAGGGCCATGTACACACTGCTGTAAGTGGATAACCAACAAGGACCTGGGGTAGAGCGCAGGGACTCTGCTCGATGCCGAGCACGGGAGGGCATCTGGGGGAGCCTGGATCCATGTATACACGCGGCCGAGTCCCTTCGCTGTTCATCCGGAGCTATCACAGCACCGCTGATCAGCTAAACTCCAATACAAAACAAAAGGTCCAACCAACCAACCAACCCTGGGACAGAATCAGTACACAAAAACATAACACAGTTCTTTTACATATTTATATGCTTTATATATTTAACTATACACGTTCAAAAAGTGGAGGGAAAAAACGGAAGTGAAAAGAAAGTTGGGGCAAGACGAAGCATATTAAGTAGAGAAGTTAAAGTGAAAATGTTAGTCACTCAGTCATGTCCTACTCTATGCAACCCCATGGACTGTAGCCCACTAGGCATCTCTGTCCATGGGATGTTCCAGGCAAGGATACTGGAGTGGGTTGCCATTCCCTTCTGCAGGGGCTCTTCCGCACCCAGGGATCAAACCTGAGTTTCCTGTATTCTCCTCCTGCATTGCAGGTGGATTCTTTACCATCTGAGCCCCAGGGAAGCCCATTAAGTAGAGATAAAGAAGACGTAAAAGACCCTCACTGAGCTTGTGGAGGCAATGACCGCAGCGTCTGGACGGGTCACGTGCTGCAGAGGAACATCAGTGAACGTGGGGACAGCGCGGCAACCACCCAGAGTGCAGCCAAGAGGGGAGAAGTGAAGGCAGCAGCCGGCAGCCTGGGCTAGCTCATTTGGCCGCACGCGCCCGTCACAGGAGCCTGGAGAGCAGGGCAGAAGGAACACGTGAAGACAGAATGGCCAAGAACCTGGAAATCTGAGAACTGCAGGTTCAGGTTATCCAATAAGCCAAGAACCCAAGCCAAGAAACGTGAAGAACGTACAGCAAGGCACACTGTGAATTAAATGCCTTAAAACTAGTGAAAACCCTAAAAGGAGATGGGGAAAGTACCGACGTCATACAAAAGAATAACGCTGAGAAGGAAAGCAGCGCCTCCTGGCCCAGAGGGCCCCTCCCAGACAGGGCAGGGAGGGGCCACACCGCGGGGGGAGGTTACAGGGCGCAGAAGTGCTGAGTGACAGGTGCGCTATTTGGGTTCTGTTACCACTGCTGGAGGAGCCACTTTCTCCTGGGAACCGCACTCCCGAGGAGGTCGTGTTCTGGCGCCCAGGCCAGGTCACAGGATGCCCACAGGACAGTCCCGGATGCTGTACGAGTACCGCCCTGGGATCCGCTTCTCAGCCCCAGGTTTGCTCTGAGTTACTTGAGGGCTGGTTTGCTGCTCCTCAGCTCAGGCCGACAGGCATCACGGCAGCCACCCACGGCCTCGCCCGTGGGTGCTGTTCCTTGCTTGTGGTCCGCCAGCCTCGGGTGCTGTCTGCTGCTCGTGCCCTTGTGGCATCCTCACTGCAGGAGGACACAGGGCCCAGCAGACAGATGCTGTCCGTCAGTCTGCCTCAGTGTCAGGCGTGCTCCTAGCTGCCACATATCCATTGGCTCAAGCTCTCCTTTGACACAAGGCCGGTGCAGCCTCTCCTCCCCTCTTGCCCCAAATCAACACAGGGCAGTCCTCACTCCATTCACCCTCTCCTCAGCCGACAGACCCCCAGGTTCTTGGGAAGACACCTCCTGGAGACAGGGCCGCGCTCCCCTCCTCCCTGCCAGCGAGGCCGACATCTCTGCTCCCCTTGCACACATGCAGGCTCCAGCCCTGCCGGGGCTCACTCGGCACTGCCCTGCCCTCGGCCTCCCAGCCCTTCTCCACCCGTCACAGCAGACAGGTTGGGAGCAGGCGTCCTCCAGCAGGCATGAGGAAGCCCGAGCACACACAGCACTGGGAAGGTGAGGAGGGGCCGTCCTGGCAGGGGATGCCCGAGGGTCGGGGTTGGGGGGCAGCACCCTGCCCTCCCCGCTGCTCTGCGTGGCTACAGGCCTTCCTAGCGCTCAGAGCTCCGGCAGGAGTGGAGAGCTGCTGAGGCTCAGCCACATAGGAGAAAGGCCAGGTGGGGAGAGGGCATTCCCAGAGCCCTGGTGCATGTAAGTCCATAATACTGTGAGGACGGATGTCTCCAGAGGGACCCAGCGATGGTCTCCATGCTCAATATTCTGACACTCCCAGCTCCCGGGGTGAAGACCAGCCCACGTGACCTCTGAACTCGACAAGGGTTCATCCTGAGCTTGTCAGAAAACAGCTTGAGTGTGGAGAAGAATAAGTGCCTTGCATAAGACACGTTCCTTACCTCCGCAAGCAGCGGCTGGAAGGTCAGGATGTCGATTTTCTGTTCCACACACTTTTTAAGCCTGTCTGGTATCGGGTACTGCGGGAGGAAGCTGGGAAGTTGTCGTCGCGAGTTCCTTACAAGAGAGAGTCTCAAGTCAAAAACAATCCATCCTTACAAGGCACTTTCTACCAGATGTCTTCACTTAGACATCCTCACCAAAAACCACTGACACCTGGGCTCTGGCCTCGGTCCTCAGTCGGTAACGTGTCACTCTGCTTCGGGACCCGCTCTCCGGACCTGTCCTTCTGTGAGCAGGAGCAGAGTGCTCCGCCTGCGACAGGAGAACAGACCTGATGCCCAGGCGCCTCTGGAACCAGGGAATTCAGAGGCATTGTTTCTAAGCTTCTAATGAGCTCAACTGTTCTTTTCCTTCCAGTTTCATGAAGACACTGACAGATGCACTGAGGACACTGAAGGTGTGCAGTATAATGACCTGACTTACATGCATCAAGAAATAACGACTACTCACCATCTCATGCAAACACAAAGTTGAAGAAACAGAAAAAAATATTTTTCCCTGTGATGAGAACCCCCAGCTTTTACTCTGTTAACAACCTTTGTGTAAAACACACAGCAGTGCCGATCACATTGTCACACTGTGTGTCCTACTCATCTGGTTACAGCAGTTTGCACCTCTGACCTCCTTCATTCAGTTCCCCTCCCCTAAACCAAAGTGGTGACCACAAATCTGATCTCCTTTTCTATAACTTTGTTTTTGATGTATAACTGACCTACAACACTGTTAGTTCCTATTAAGCAAGAGTGATTTGATATTTCTGTACATTTCAAAAAAGATGATCACAGCATAGTTAACATATGTCCTTCTGCAAAGACATTATTACACTGTTATTGACTACACTCCCCCCATTGGGGGTAGCTACCTATCCACCCACCCACGCATCTACCCATACATCCATCTATCTATCCCTCCCATCCATCCACCCATCTCTCCATCCATCCATTTCCAGCTTCCATCCATCCACCCATCAATCCATCCATCCATCTATGGTTATTTAAGCTGCTTAAGTACAAACACATTTAAACAACCCTGCATTTTCACTCCCCTTCCCTTGACTTCATACTTGACATCTTTGGTGTATCCCTTATTTACTGGGCTTCCCAGTTGGCGCTAGTGGTGAAGAACTCGCCTGCCAAAGGAGGAGACATAGAGACGTGGGGTCAGTCCCTGGGTCAGGAAGATCCCCTGGAGAAGGGTGTGGACACCCATCCAGTATTCTTGCCTGGAGACTCGCAAGGCAGAGGAGCCCAGTGGGCTGCCGTGCATAGGGTCACAAAGAGGCGGATACAACTGAGCAACCAACACTGTCGCTTAACTTTGTTGTGGGTACATATGATTTGACTACTTTTGCCTTTTAACCTTATTACTAGCTTTATACAAGGCTGTTTTTACAACCTTTACTATATATTTTTATTTTTCCAACAAGTTTTCTTTCATAACTTTCACACTTTGTTTTGTGGCCTTTTCTTTTTTGCTAAAAAAAAAAAAAAAAAAGTCCCTTTAAAGTTTCTTGTAAGGCTGGTTTGGTGATGCCAAATTCTTTTAGCTTTTGCTTGTCTGTAAAGCTTTTGATCTCTCCATCAAATCTGAACGAGAGCCTCGCTGGGTCGTGTTCCTGGGTGTTGGTTTCTCCCTTTCATCCTTTTAAGTATATCCTGCCACTCCTTTCTGGCCTGCAGATTCTGAGACATCAGCTGACTGTCATGCAGGAGTCCCCTTGTGCCTAGCGTGTCTCTAATGCTCTGCGTCTGCCTTTTCCCAGGTTAATTACAGTGTGTCCTGCTACATTCCTCCTTGGGCTGATCCTGTTCGGGGCTCCCTCTGCTTCCTGGCCCTGGACGTCTGTTTTCTTTTCGGGGTCAGGAAGCTTTCTGCTGCTCTGTCTCCACTTGTGCTCTCTGCCCCTGCCTCTGTCTCTTCTCCCTGTGGGGTCCCTATCCCGTGAATGTCTACACACCTGACGTCGTCCCAGTGTTCTCTTAATCTATCCTCATTTCTTTTTACTCTTTTCTCTTTCTTCTGTTCCACCTCAGTGATTTCTACCACTCTGTCTCCCAAGCTTGCTCATTCGTTCCTCCATATCATCTAATCCACTGACGATTCCTTCTAGGGGATTTTCCATTTCAGTTACTTCAGTCTTCATCTGTTTGGTTCTTCACATTTTCTAACTCTGTTGAAAACTTCTCACTTCTCGCTGCATTCATGCACTCTCCTCCCAAATTCCTTGATCTCTGCCATCATTACCCTGAAATCTCTCGTTCAGGAGGCTTGTCTCCACGTCACTCAGTTCTTCTTCTGGAGTTTTACCTGTTCTTGTATTGGGAACACATTCCTCTGTCACCTTGTTAACACTATTTATTTCTGGCTGCACTGGGTCCTTGCTGCTGCATGCAGGCTTTCTGTGGTGAGTGGGGGCTACTCTCCACTGCAGCACGAGGGCGTCTCTTGCAGTGGCTTCCCTCAGTAAGGAGCGCAGGCTCTGGGGCACGCGGGCTTCAGCTGCTGCAGCATATGCAGGCTCCGTAGTTCTGGCTCGCAGACTTAACTGCTCCTTGGCAAGTGGGATCTTCCCAGACCAGAGATTGAACCCATATCTCCTGCACTGGCAGGTGAATTCTTAACCACTGGAGCACCAGGGAAGCCCTCCTCGGTCACCTTGTGTCCAGCTTTCTGTTTTTATTTCTGAGTATCTGGTGGGGTGGTTACATTTCCTGACCTTGGAAAGTGGCCTTTTGTACATGTCCTATGCACCCAGCAGCACACTCCCCTCTGAGCACCAGAGCTACATGCTTCAGAGCTACATGTGCCCTCTATGTGGGCTGCGTGGATCCTTCTGTCATGGTGGGCTGACTGCTGTGAGTGGTGGGTGAGGCTGCCCCTGGGCTGGTTGCTCCCAGGCCCTGCCTTGTGAGGAGGCTGCCGGCCACTGGTGGCTGGGGCTGGGTCTTGGAGGGCTTAAAGCAGCCTGTCTGCTGGTGGGGTGGACAGATGCAGACGCTGGCAGTTCCAAAGGAGCCAGGCCATCAGGACAGGCACTTCGGGTCAGTACTTTGATGGTGGGAAACAGATGTTTGTTTTAGGGATGCTCCTGAACAGGAACAATGCGTTAACATTCAAAGTGGAAAAACTGACCAGGGAATTAAAAACATGTGCTCCTGCTCTATTTTACTTCTCCAGTTAAGTCAGCTTGTAATGAGAAAGCTGCTTGGAGCACCACTGAAGACAGCTGGAGGCTCTAGAAAGCTCCTGTAACTGGAGCCCAGCCCTGGGGACCCACCGCTTGCAGACCATGTGACTTCTTGCTCCTGTGCTCAGCTTCCATCCCTAGAGCCACCCAACCTGACCACTGTCACATACCTAGTGACTGTTACTGCTTATTCATTACTACTGACTGTTCAGAGCCAGAAACTGAACATTTAATCCTCGTAACTGGGACTTCCCAATGGTCCAGCAGTTAAGAATCCACCTGCCAATCCAAGGGACACAGATTTGATCCCTGCCCTGGGAACTAAGATCTCACATGCTGTGGGGCAAGTAAACCCACATGCCACTACTGAGCCCACGTGCTGCAACTGCTGAAGTCAGTGCACCCTAGGGTCCACGTTCTGCAACAAGAGAAGCTACTGCAATGAGAGCCCTCACACATACTGTGAGCCCTGGTCACAGCAACTAGAGAAAAGCCCACGTGCAGCAACCAAAAGCCAGTACACCAAGACAAAGACCCAGCACAGCGGAAAGAAAGGTCCTTACGATCACAGGCAGGGCTGGGGCGGGACTATCGCTTCACAGATGAGAGCAAGTCAGAGAGGCTGAGAAACTGGGTGGGGACGACGCGGCTCCCTGTGCATGCTGGGAGTCAATAGTGCTCCAAGCCAAGGCCGACAGCACACAACACTCCAACAGACTCAGCCCACAACTGAGTCGAAGTCCACATCTTATCTTCAATTGTTTCCAGGTAGGGTGTAAGCAGAAACTCAGGGTTTCCCATTATAGAAAAGTAGCACCCATCATCCCAGAGGCTCCGGGCAGCAGCTGAGGCCACAGACCCACAGGACTAAGTTGTGAAAACCCTCCAGTCTACAGGTCATGATTTTTGGCACCAAACTTAAAAAAGCAAAATCTGCTTTTGAGAGCTTCTGGGGTCTATTACTGCAGATGAGAAAAGGTGGACATAAAGCACTTTCCCCAGACAATGCCCCAGTTAGAGGCTGGGTGGGCCCCAACCCCCAGCCACATGTAGATGGCAGGTTATAGTTTTTTTTTTTTTTTTTTTTTCTTAATTTCACTTTTGAAAGCTGTCACATCTTCAAAAGGGCTTTAGGCAACCAAGTGAACCTCAAGCTCCCTTGATAAGTGACCCTCGGGTGCTGTGGACAGCTTACAGAGGCTACGCCAGCCACGTCTCACTGACTCCTTTCTGCTGGGTGCCCATGTGCGACATGGGCTCTCTTGGGAGCTGGGTGGCTGTGCTGTTGGAAACATGAAGGGCGGCAGGAGCTGAGGGAAAGGGTCAAGTCCTATCCTGCTCTGAGAGTCACCCTGAGAAAAGCTGGGGTCGCAGGCCCCCCGCCTGGTCCTCACAGTGTGCCCCCAGGACAATGATGTAAGAGGCTGGACCATAGCTATATCCCTTTATCTAGATGTCTGCCTCCCTTCAACAACAGCAATCGTGTGTGTCCCTCACACCGCGAGCCCAAGATCTGGGCATGCTTTTTCATTTCTGCTCATGGTACCTCTTCTGTGTGGTCACGACGACTGTGGTTTTGGTGGAAGCTAACACCTGGGAACTTTTAGACTTCTTCCACGAAAAGGGTTCGCGGACGGCTATCAGTGACTCCTCCTCACTTACAACATTTACTTCAAGGTATCGCCCAATTATGAAACTGGAGAAGCAAAGCAAAAGGAGCTCCCTGCAGCGGCCAGAATTCCTGGAAAAATAAGACACAATTTAGTGTGTGTTATAAGTTAAGACAGGCAGATCGAACACAACCTCCCTTTTCAATCAGGTTAAGTCACAGAGCTAGCAAACTAGTCACCTTTAGCCTTTATAATTCTTTTACAGGAAAAAAGGGATGTTTTACAATAAGTAATGTAACATTTTCCCAACATAAAATCAATTCAGTTCAGTCGCTCAGTCGTGTCTGACTCTTTGCATCCCCACCAATCACAGCACACCAGACCTCCCTGTCCATCACCAACTCCCGGAATCCACACAAGCCCATGTCCATCGAGTCAGTGATGCCATCCAACCATCTCATCCTCTGTCGTCCCCTTCTCCTCCTGCCCTCAATCTTTCCCAGCATCAGGGTCTTTTCAAATGAGTCAGCTCTTCGCATCAGGTGGCCAAAGTATTGGAGTTTCAGCTTCGACATCAGTCCTTCCAATGAACAACCAAGACTGATCTCCTTTAGGATGGACTGGTTGGATCTCTGTGCAGTCCGAGGTACTCTCAAGAGTCTTCTCCAACACTACAGTTCAAAAGCATCAATTCTTCGGTGCTCAGGTTTCTTTACAGTCCAACTCTCACATCCATACATACCACTAGAAAAACCATAGCCTTGACCAGACAGACCTTTGTTGACAAAGTAATGTCTCTGCTTTTCAATATGCTGTCTAGGTTGGTCATAACTTTCTTTCCAAGGAGTAAGCGTCTTTTAATTTCATGGCTAAAATCACCATCTGCAGTGATTTTGGAGCCCAGAAAAATAAAGTCAGCCACTGTTTTCCATTTGCCATGAAGTGATGGGACTGGATGCCATGATCTTGGTTTTCTGAATGTTGAGCTTTAAGCCAACTTTTTCACTCTCCTCTTTCATCAAAAGGCTTTTTAGTTCCTCTTTACTTTCTGCCATAAGGGTGGTGTCATCTGCATATCTGAGGTTATTGATATTTCTCCTGGCAATCTTGATTCCAGCTTGAGCTTCTTCCAGCCCAGTGTTTCTCATGATGTACTCTACATGTAAGTTAAATAAGCAGGGTGACAATATACAGCCTTGACAAACTCCTTTTCCTATTTGGAACCAGTCTGTTGTTCCATGTCCAGTTCTAACTGTTGCTTCCTGACCTGCATACAGGTTTCTCAAGAGGCAGGTCAGGTGGTCTGGTACTCCCATGTCTTTCAGAATTTTCCACAGTTTATTGTGATCCACACAGTCAAAGGCTTTGGCATAGTCAATAAAGCAGAAATAGATGCTTTTCTGGAACTCTCTTGCTTTTTCCATGATCCAGTGGATGTTGGCAATTTGATCTCTGGTTCCTCTGCCTTCTCTAAAACCAGCTTGAACATCTGGAAGTTCACAGTTCACACATTGCTGAAGCCTGGCTTGGAGAATTTTGAGCATTACTTTGCTAGCATGTGAGATGAGTGCAATTGTGCGGTAGTTTGAGCATTCTTTGGCATTGCCTTTCTTTGGGATTGGAATGAGAACTGACCTTTTCCAGTCCTGTGGCCACTGCTGAGTTTTCCAAATTTGCTGGCATACTGAGTGCAGCACTTTCACAGCATCATCTTTTAGGATTTGAAATAGCTCAACTGGAATTCCATCACCTCCCCTAGCTTTGTTCATAGCGATGCTTTCTAAGGCCCACTTGACTTCACATTCCAGGATGTCTGGCTCTAGGTAAGTGATCACACCATCGTGATTATCTGGGTTGTGAAGATTTTTGTACAGTTCTTCTGTATATTCTTGCCACCTCTTCTTACTATCTTCTGCTTCTGTTAGGTCCATATCATTTCTGTCCTTTATTGAGCCCATCTTTGCATGAAATATTCCCTTGGTATCTCTAATTTTCTTGAAGAGATCTCTAGTCTTTCCCATTCTATTGTTTCCTTCTATTTCTTTGCATTGATCGCTGAGGAAGGCTTTTTTATCTCTCCTTGCTATTTTTTGGAATAGCTTACTTACCTTTAACTTACCACAGATAAGTTACTGTTACCCTGCTTTTGTAACTTATCTTTTCTCCTTTGCTTTTCACTTCCCTTCTTTTCACAGCTATTTGTAAGGCCTCCTCAGACAGCCATTTTGCTTTTTTGCATTTCTTTTTCTTGGGGATGGTCTCGATTCCTGTCTCCTATACAATATCACGAACCTCCATTCATAGTTTATCAGGCACTCTATCAGATCTAGTCCCTTCAATCTATTTCTCACTTCCACTGTATAGTCATAAGGAATTTGATTTAGGTCATACCTGAATGGTCTAGTGGTTTTCTCCACTTTCTTCAATTTCAGTCTGAATTTTTCAATAAGGAGTTCATGATCTGAGCCACAGTCAGCTCCTGGTCTTGTTTTGCTGACTGTATAGAGCTTCTCCATCTTTGGCTGCAAAGAATATAATCAATCTGATTTCGGTGTTGACCATCTGGTGATGTCCATGTGTAGAGTCTTTTCTTGTGTTGTTGGAAGAGGGTGTTTGCTATGACCAGTGTGTTCTCTTGGCCAAATTCTATTAGCCTTTGCCCTGCTTCATTCTGTATCCAAGGCCAAATCTGCCTGTTACTCCAGGTGTTTCTTGACTTCCTACTTTTGCATTCCAATCCCCTATAATGAAAAGGACATCTTTTTTGGGTGTTAGTTGTAGAAGGTCTTATAGGTCTTCATGGAACTGTTCAACTTCAGCTTCTTCAGTGTTACTGGTCGGGGCATAGACATGGATTTCTGTGATACTGAATGGTTTGCCTTGGAAATGAACAGATCACTCTGTTGTTTTTGAGATTGCATCCAAGTACTGCATTTCGAACTCTTTCGTTGACTGTGATGGCCACTCCATTTCTTCTGAGGGATTCCTGCCCACAGTAGTAGATATAATGGTCATCTGATTTAAATTCACCCATTCCAGTCCATCTTAGTTTATTGATTCCTAGAATGTCAATGTTCACTCTTGTTCACTCTTGAAGTGCAGCCGAGAGTAGCTACCCCATGTCTAAGGTCAGGGCGGCAGCCGAGAGGAGCTACCCCATGTCCAAGGTAAGGAGCAGCGGCTGTGCTTTGCTGGAGCAGCCGTGAAGAGATACCCCACATCCAAGGTAAGAGAAACCCAAGTAAGACAGCAGGTACTGAAAGAGGGCATCAGAGGGCAGACAGATGAAAAGCACAATCACAGACAACTGGCCAATCTGATCACACGGACCACACACTTATCTAACTCAGTGAAACTAAGCCATGCTGTGTGGGGCCAGCCAAGATGGACAGGTTATGGTGGAGAGGTCTGATAGAATGTGGACCACTGGAGAAGGGAATGGCAAACCACTTCAGTATTCTTGCCTTGAGAACCTCAGGAACAGTATAAGATAAAATCACAAACCTAAGATAGTACTGTTTGTGATTCTCAGACTTAAGAATAGGAAACACACGTCCAGTGTTCCCAAGAGTGGTCCGAGCTGTGCTACACAAGACGCCATCTCCCTCTGCCTGTGGCCCACGTCCCTCTGCTGCTCGAGGCTAGGCCACATCACAGGGCTACACAGGCACCAGCAGTGACTGCCCACTCGAGGACCGCCCTCTGTGCACAGTGTCAGCCTCAGCCTGAAGCGAGGCGCTGATCTAATCAGAGCCCCCCTTGGACCAATGCAGAACCAGCAGGTGTAGATGAGATGAGAGAAGGAAGAAGGGCTGCACCCAAGCTCCTAGCTGACAGGTGACTGGGGAGTAAGAGCCCAGCGTTCTGGACACAGGGGAGGAGGCAGAGAGGGGAAGGGCCCACAAGGGCTCAGGAGCCGCCATCTGGCCAGCTTGCTTGGGTGGAAGGGGCGGGGCAGGAAGGGCTCAGGGCACGCTGAAGGCAGGCACGGGGGCACTGGCTCCCTGGGCTGAGGGGGCTCATGTCCTCCACCAGTCAGGAGTCAGGGTCCGGTACAAGCGCCTCAGTGGGTATCCCTACTCGCCCCCTGGACTGGACCAGTTTTCTCCAGTGCTTTTCCTTGTGATTTTGTCCCACCAAAATAACCACCAATCCTTTTCACAACGTCCCACCCAGAAGGACCACACGTGAAACAGAACAAGAGCATGTGCACATGTCCTAAGGTCAACTCCGTCCACACCCTCCAGCCACGTACTTTGCATCACACGTGATCGCGATCCGAGTTTCTCCCCCTGCAGGGATGAGCCCATTGGGTTCGGACTCTGTCACCCGTTTCTGTGATATGTTCTTCTCCTTTACTCCATTTTCCCCTTTACAGGCACAGTCACCTAGGAGATGAAATTTAAATCTAAAATTAGACCAAAGGCGAGCTGTTCTGACAGCGGTGGTGTTGATGGAAGGGTCTAGCACACACAGTGACCCACAGGCACAGGTGCACAGGCAGGCTCTGCCCAGTTTAGGATCGCTCAGAGGACGCGGCTCGTCTGGGACACTGGGCGAGTCTCCAGCTGTCAGCCCCGAGTCACCAGAGTCGGGTCCAGACCAAGAGCGAGCAGTGTGGCTGCTGCAGCCACCAGCCCAGACCCTGGAGCGGCTGCGCCAGCTCCTGGCCTGAAGGTGCTAGTGCGGAGGATCCAATGGTAACGGCTGAGACGGCTACCTGAAGAGACTTCTTTGCTGTTCACCGAACTGCTCTCCAGGGTCTGCCAGGTTCTGCTTTCCCCGCAGCTGTCTAGCGAGTTAATATTTTTATCTGCAAAATCCTTCTCCTTCTCAGGAACACAAATAGGAGACGCTTCGGGGCACACCTGGGCTTTATCCAGCATCTGAAATCTGAACTGTTTAGCTTTATCCCAGCCACCCAGCTTGCAGCTGACTAAGTTTTGAGGAACGTCTCCTTTATTCCTGGAAAAGGAAAATTAGCTGTGAATAGAGACAGGATTTTTAAAGCTAAAACACTATTACCGTAAAACAGAATTCAATGTATAAGAGAATGACAATTGAAAGTACTTCTAACCGAGTGTAAGTGAAAGGGCTACTTCAGGGCGGAAAAACTAGAAAGATAGACATAAAGCAAAAAACAAACAGGGAAAGTAAAGTTCACTCTACACAAATTCTTCAGTCACAGCTTAAAACCCAATGGTGTAATTTTAAGTGGCAAACTTACTCTATCCGAATCACCATATTTTTGCTTTCTCCTTCTTTCAGAGTTCCAAAATTTGTCATCCTTGTGACTTCAATATCACCTTTGTTTTTGAGCAAAAGGGCTCCACAGACCTCTTCGGCAGTCTCGGTGGCGGGAGAGAAGTCCCTGGAGAAAGCACCAGAGGATGCTGTCAGGTCAGCAGGCAGGGGCGTCCGGAGGCCCTGCCCTACTGGGCGGCACCAGCCACAGTGGGCAGGACACGGAGCCAAGCCCCAGAGAGGTGACGTGGAAGGACACCCTGAGGACCTCTGGGCAGGACAGCAGGTCACCCTCACGAAGAAACCACAAGCCTGCTGACTCCAGAGGAGGGGAGCCCCCACAGTGACCCCGAGGGTCTGAGAGCAGGCCGCCTCCACCAGAGTGCCCCAGAGACCCAAGCCCCCTGTACCCAGAGGGAAGGGCGTTCAGCACTCCTCCTCAGACCCTCCCCTCGGCTGCAGGGAGGCACTTGGCTTGTCAGGGACCCATTTCATTGGGAAAAAGAGTCTGGCTTCAGAGTATCTGAAACTAAAGAATTTTTATCTTCAGAAAACGAGCAGATGCTGCCCTCCCAAGGAGGGACCGTTCGTTCCCTCTGTGCTGACACGGCTGTGAAGTGCAGGTGCTACGTCCACCACTCACTCGCAGCTCCTTCCCATCCCTGACCCACTCCGTGCCACTCAGAAATGGGCTCCTTCACACCTGCCCCTGTCCACACACCGGCAACATCCTCGACCTCAGCCTGCCCGCCCCCTCAGATCCGTTTCAGTCACGTCACACACCCACTCCCGTCTTCCTCATTCCCCGTCTTCCCCTCCTTTGCCACACAGCCAGCCCTGCCGAGCCTCCCTCCAGCCCAGCGTGCTGTGGGGGTGGTCCTCTGTCCTACAGCCAGCCAATCACCCAGGGGCTGCGGAGAACTGGCTAACGGGCTCAACCCACCCAGAGCCTGGGGGCGGGCCTAGGACACCACCACAGGCCGGGCCTGGAGAAGCGCAGGCCCTGCCGCACACACAGCGCTGATGCTGGCCTTCGGACCCTTGAGTGGGCGGGGGACAGTGGGTCTGAGAGCAGGGCAGCATCCTCGACGTGGGGCTATAGCCTGAAGGCAGGACCAGTTCGGGAGGAAGCAGGGCCAGGGCGGCGGCACAGGGCAGGGCACACGTGGATCACATGCTGGGCCGACGGCTCCTTGTGAGGACAGCTGCTCCCAGCAGACCGAGGGGCCGCGGGGGAGCATGACTGGTCATCACCCTCCCGGGACCAGCTCCCCTCCCTGGATGGAGCAGAGGCCACTGCAGCTGGGGCCCAAAGGAGGCTCGCCTGAAACTTGCCACCCACAGCCAGGGAGCCCCTGCCCACGCCCCCACCCACCCCATTCAGCAGACATGAGTCCTCTGGAGACAGAGAGCTGCAGCGCAGGGTAAGGGAAGTGCTGGGGAGAGGCAGACAGGTGGAGCAGCAGGGACCCAGAGTCCTTCTGATGGACAGACTGGCCCTGAGGGCATGCTGGCGGCTGTTTCTCCTGGATGGTCAGCTGGGCCAGTCCGGGCCACCCTCCCACGGCCCGCGCCTGCCCACAGCCAGCAGGAACCCAGTTAACTGCGGTATAAAGAGGACAGTCAGGGAATCGTGTGTCTCAGTGACCTGGGGTCTCCTGAGAGCGGCACGAGGTTCTGAGCAACCGTGACACCTGTGTGGGCAGGGCCTTGGCTTCTGCTCCAGGCAGCTGGTGGCCAGCACGATCTCGTGGCAGGGGTGGTCCTCACACCCCTGGGCCCGTCAGACAGGCTGAAGCCAGAATTCCTGAGCTTCCCTGCTGGTAGGGGCGAGGGCAATGTTTCTCACATGCTACACTGCTCCGCAGATGGGCCAAGTCATTCTCCAAAAGGGGAGCAAGCCCCGTGGGGCAGGAGGAGGTACCCACCAGGTGATCTGGACATGGCAGAGCTGCCTGCCATGTCCCTTGCTCTGTCCACAGCTTACCCGCAGCACACCCTCCTGGCCAGGCCGGTAGCCCACTTCTCCCGAGACAGGCTCCCCGCCCTGCGGCTCACAGACCCTCCTCCCACACATGCCCTGCTCCTGTGAGACCACCAGACAAATAGGACTGCTTAGGGGCAGTCCTAAGGGACTGCACTAGGGGCTAAGTGCTCCTAAGGGAGCACTAGGGACAAACAGCAGAGGCAGGCAGGATGCAGGGCAGTGCTGATGCTCAAACCTGAGCTCAGGAAGGCCTGGAGTACTCATAAACATGTGTTGGAGGTGGTCTGGGACACAGAGAGAAGAATACGGATACAGCAAATTCAGTAACGCTAAAAATCTGCCATGTATAACATGTTCTACGAAACACCAATGTGTGAAAGAGTACAACTCACAAAACCCAGGAAAACATGAAGATCATCAGCATGAGATTGAGGCTCAACGGGCCACTTTACACTCAGCCTTGAGCCAACCATTAAGAGCCCTCAGCGCCCAGGAGGTCTCCCTGCAAGCCGCCGGCTCAGGGGATCTCTTTTGCTGAGCCAGCGCTCAGCCGCACGCTGGGCCCGCCCCCGCCTCCTCACCACGTCTGCACGGGAGTCATGCACAGCGCCCTCCACAAGTAGCAGGACTGGCTGCTCTCCACCACCACCGCGCTGACCACATCGTGCCTGCGCGGCGTGTAGCCTTCCGGAAGCTTCAGGGAGTCCAAGGTGAAGAAGATGCAATCATCGATCACCCCGTTCCTCCCACAGAGGCTGGACACACAGACCTGCAAGCACAACACTGGGGCTGGCGGCGCGTGCACGGTGGGGCAGAGACCAGCATCGGAGGCCGGGGCTGCCATGGCCAGGGAGGCGCGGGCCTGCTCTCCGGTGAGAAGCAACACCCCAGACGGTGCAGGCCAGGCAGAAGCCTGGAGCCGGGGCCGCGGGAGCAGCCTGGAGCACACTGCACCTCCTCTCACAGACTTGATTCCCTCCTCTGCTCCAGCCCCGACTCCCCAGACCACAGCTCTGCCAGGAGCACAGGCAGAGCCCACACCCACTCCCTGGGTCCCACCATCAGCCACTGTAACACTGAGTACCCTGTGACCTAGAATTTAACTATGCCAGCATGCAGGCTGGCCTCCAGTTGTCTTGTTAAGAAGTCAGGGTTTTCTCTGGCCAAGACGGACTGTCACTTAACCTGACCTCCCGGTGCACCCAGGACCCATGGACACTCGAGGCCCGGTACCTACCCGGTCCACACGCTTGTACCTCAGTGGCTTCACCGAGATGGCCTCGCTGCTCCATGTGCCTGGCCGGATCCAGTACTCAGCCTCCACCCAGTCTCCCTTGCAGGGCTCGAAACCTCCAAGGCAGGGAAACCAGGCAAGTTACTTGGTGACATTGAAACATTAAAGTGTACAAGAGACTCAGAAGTTACCTTTCAGAACATTGTTATTACATGCATATATAAAGTATATATTATGTATGTTAATTATATACAACTATATACTGTATGTAATCATACATAATACATAATTATATGTAATTGCATGCTATATGATACACAGGTATATATATTATGTTATATATATATAGCAATTATACATACATGCATATATAGCATCGGAGAAAGCAACAGCACCCTACTCCAGTACTCTTGCCTGAAAAATCCCATGGACGGAGGAGCCTGGTGGGCTGCAGTCCATGGTGTCGCTAAGAGTCAGACACGACTGAGTGGCTTCACTTTCACTTTTCACTTTCATGCACTGGAGAAGGAAATGGCAACCCACTCCAGTGTTCTTGCCTGGAGAATCCCAGGGATAGGGGAGCCTGGTGGGCTGCCGTCTATGGGGTCGCACAGAGTCGGACACGACTGAAGCGACTTAGCAGCAGCACCAGCAACATATATAGCATGCATATAACCAAGCACTGTGGTTGACAACTGCGAGGTGAGCTCCAAGAAGCATGGGTGTTTGTGGCGCTCCTCTGCCAGCTCCATCAGACACTAGGAGCACCCACCCCAATCCTCCTCATCAGGGACCCATGGGAGGCAACACAGGGAGGTGCATTCACACCTGAGGCCTGGGCAGCTGCGTCCGCCCCAGCTCAGGCAGGGGAGCCCTCCGTGTCCCCTCAGTGTGCCTGGGAACTGGTGGGGCAGGCAGAGAGTGGGGAATTACAAAAGCAGGGACGTGAGGCAGCAGCTGAGCTGCTGCGGTACGTGGTGGAGCTATACCTACTGATAATCTTTTGGTTCTTTTGTAATAAACATTTTTATTAAGCTGAGAAGACAACAGTGCCTAATAAAATACTGAGTTTGTTTCTCAAGAAAGCTGATGATAAGCACAGAGCAGCCCAAACATCTACGGACACTGCTTCTCACCAGGGGCCACCCAGCATGGCATGGGCAGCACAAACCCACAGGAGACACAGCTCCTGGGCGCCAGCTTCCAGGTCGGTGAGTTTTTCAGGAGGATGATGCCCAGAAGCACAAGTTAACACGCCACGGAGAAACCTTTACTTGTTGTTTTGTAAGCCATGCCTTCATTAATCGAATAATTGACATGATCCTGCTCATTTTTAATTCTGTATCTTCCAACACACACGAGAAGTGAAGCAATAACTACTACTGTGTTAGCTGTATAAAAGTTATTTTAAAGAGAAAAACAGTGAAGCACATAAAACTAGTTCATTTTTGCCCATCAGAATCACGGAATCACAGTGGACTTGGGACGGCCGCTCTGCTGAAGGAGCTGCACCTGGCGCTGCTGTGAACGCTGCTGTAATACAGCTTAAAAGCCCGCCCTGCACAAAAGATGACTTGCTTTCAGCACGATCACGCACGTAAGTGCAAGTTTTGATGGAACTGTAACAGAAGCAAGCTCCCTGCGCGCCGAGAATCCCATGGGGCAACAACGTATGGAAGCCACCACGTGCCCACAGGCCCAGGCCTTCCTTCCCCCATGCCGTGCTGCTCAGTGAGTGAAGGACAGGCTGCAGCCATGGAGGCTGACAGAGCATGCAGGCAACGCAGCCTCAGAGCCCGTGGCAAAGCCAGTGTGAAAACCAACAGATCGTGGGGCCTGCTGGCCTGGTCCTCTTGGCTGCCCCGCAGTCTGAATTTTACAAATGGTTGAACCTCTGAAGAAGTGCTTTGTAAATCAACCCTACAATGGTGCTCCTTCCACTTTTTACGGGTGAGAGCTCTAAATTTTGGTTACACTTTGTTCAAAATCAGTTGGCAATGTTTAATTAAAGTACTCAGTAAACGTGGAAGCAAACAATCTTCGGGTTTACAGAACTCCTAGGTGGTCCAGTGGTTAGGACTCAGTGCTCTCACTGGTGAGGCCCAAGTTCAACCCCTGGCTGTGGAACAAGATTTCACAAGCTGTGCAGCACGGCAGGGTGGGGGTGGGGAGGGGTGGGGGTTGAGCGGGAGATGGAACAAAAGAAAAAAAACCTTCAGTTTTAAGACTGTTGTGAACTGCAGTTATTGAGAATATGGCCTGTAAACATGACATGGCGACAGCCGCCCCCACAGAAGCACAGCGACCCTGAACCAGGAGACCCTGTGTGACGGCTCAGCTCAGGGCTGAATGCCGGGCATGACGCCGGCCGCCTGCGTGAGGAGCCTTTAGTTGGATAAACTGATATTCAGCAATGAATAAGTTAAAACCATCAAGGCCTACAAGTTTACACGTTCCAAATTTGGTGTAAGATTAAAAATAAACTCACAGAGATGACTTATTTGATAGATTTTAGTTCATGAAAATATTTGAATACCTTTGTACTTACAGAGGTAAAAACTAATACTTGTGAAACATCTGGGCTAAAAAGATATTTCAGTAGGAAAAAACCCAGACTTGCTAATAACTCACATTCAGCAGAATTTGCTTTGAGCTTACTAGTATTTCCTTAATTAAAAGGTGGCTCAGTGGTAAAGAATCCACCTGCAATGTAGGAGATGGGGTTCAATCCCTGATCTGGGAAGATCCCCAGAAGAAGGGAATGGCAACCCACTCCAGCATTCTAGCCTGGGAAATCGAATGGACAGAGGAGCCTAGTGGGCTACACTCCACGGGGGTTGCAAAGAGGTGAACATGACTTAGTGACTGAGCATACAAAAGCCTACAAGGAGAGCCCATCAAAGGTGCCTACACTTACAAGTTCATCCACCATAAAATGCAGCTTTGAGGAAGACTCCAGGCCACTGTATGAAAAAATGAAGCTAAGATAACACTGAAAAATGTACGTTCCTCAGAACAATACCAGTGACATGGCATTACGGCTGCTAAGAAGTGAAAAGATATTAATACACACAACGAATATAATGGCTACACAATAAAGATTAAATTGTTTTACTTTTCTTTAATGTACCCAGGTATCATTTTCTTTTTTTAGAAGGAATTTTAGCATTGCAAATAGTTTTTGAATAACAGTAAAGGCCCACCAATATAATAAAATAAACGTGCTAATCGAGATATATATATATACACACATACACACACAGACATTTAAAAATGATTTAACCTAACCCATTTGCATGCCCCTCTCTCTTCTCCACTGTGTGCCGGCCTGGCCGCTCACTGGCCTGGCGCCCTGGTGTGGTCACAGGAGAGGAGTGAAGCCGCGGGCAGGCCGCCACAGCGTGGGGGTGCTGAGCCCACCTCACCCCCACACCCTCCGTCTGCTGACGCTCCCCCAAGGTTAACCCCAACCAGAAGGCAGAGGGCAAGGCTGGCTGGTCCACATAGGGCAGGCCTAGGGTCAGAGCAGGGGGAGACCTGAGGAAAGGGGTCCAGCCTTGAGGTAGGGCCGCAGGTCAGAGGTCTGGGCTAAGCCCCAGGAAGCAGGGACCAGGCGTTGGGTCGAGGCTTTCAGGGCAACACTCTGAGGACCTCAGGGATGCTGGTAGATGAAAACTGGTCCCCGGACTGGACACATCGGTCACTGAAGAGTCATCCAGACAGGGGGCAGGGCCCCTCGACTGCACAGCCCAGCAGGGTGTTGAGCTTAGCGCCCCCCCCCCCCCACCTCTCCCCAAGCTCCTCTAAGTCCTGCCTGAGGATAAAGCATGTACAGGACTGTCTCTCCTCAGGAGGGAGAGCAAGGGCCCACTCATCTGGGTCTCCTCCTGCCCTGCTCCCTGCCCACCAGTGGAGACAGCAGGCACACAATAAACAGTTGTTCAAAACATGATGCTGACAAATGATTTCTTTGGCCATAAAAACAGAATCTCAGATTAGCTAATGTGTGTGTGCTCCGTCCTTCAGTCGAGTCTGACTCTGCCGACTCCATGAACTGTAGCCTGCCAGGCTCCTTTGTCCATGGGATTTTCCAGGCTAGAATATTAGAGTGGGTTGCCATTTTCTCCTCCAGGGGTCTTCCCAACCCAGGGATCAAACCCGGTCTCTCGTGTCTCCTATATTGGAAACTGGATTCTTTACCCTGTGCCTCTAGGAAGACCAACTAAAACCAGATGGAATTAAAAATGTGCTCTCGGAAAAGTACCAGGTTAAACCCAAGTCCTATTTTACACTGGACACACCTAAAAAAAACAAATCATAGTACCTCTGTGCATTTATGACATTGTTGTCTTGGATCAGGAGCAACAATTATGGAAAAGGAACAGCTACCCCGGAGCTGGCAACTGCACGACAAACAACACAGAGCGAGGGGCGGTGTGTCGCTGTGCCCGAGCCTGAGCTCGCTGCCGCTCCCCACAAGCCTTCTCCCAGAGGGGGCCCAGACGTGGCCCTTTCAGTGATGCGAGCAGTCACCTCAACCCTATTCATGAACATTTTTGAAAAACCACAAAAACTAATTGTAATTGTGAGGCAGAGACCTGCCCAGCGCACCTTCACACACACTCTCCAGGGAGAAGTACGTGGTCTGGCTGATGTAGCCTGCGTGGTCCATCAGTGAGGTCACACACCCGATCAGCACCCGGGGGCTGGGGTCAGACAGCCCCCCACCGTGGCTCTTGCTGTCATCGTCCCATTTATCCGAGACGGCTTCCACCTGCAAGACAGACAAACCACCACTTAGGACATGCCAAAGACCACAAAGAAAGCCAAATACTGGCCAAGACCCTTATGAACACTGAGGCAAAAATCCCAATGAAACACAGGCAAACCGCATGCAGCTTCATGGTAAGGGGCTGCACACATGATGGAGAGGGGTTCATCCCAGAACACAAACATGGCTCAACAAATGCACACCAGTAACTACCATCCAGCAATCTGGCAGAACAAATGAAAAATTATATACAATCATCTCAGTTGGTGCAGAAAAGGCATCTGATAAAACCCAACACCTTTTTTATGATAAAAATACTCAATTAACTAGGAAGACACCGGAACTTCCTCAGTACTATAAAGACCACATATGACCCAGTGCTCCCGTGACACTCAGCCCAGGATAAGGAAAAGGCAAGGATGAGCGCTTTCACCACTTCTGTTCAACAGAATACTGGAAGTCTGAGCCAAAGCAATTAGCCAAGAAGAAATTTTAATATCCAGATAGGAAAGGAAGAAGTAAAACTATCTATTTGAAGTTGACATGAGAAGAGCTGATCATTGGAAAAGACCCTGGAGCTGGGAAAGATTGAAGGAGGAGGAGAAGGGGACGACAGATGACGAGACGGTCAGATGGCATCACCGACTCAGTGACATGAGTTTGAGCAGGCTCTGCGGAATGAAGGACAGGGAAGCCTGGCCTGCTGCAGTCCATGGGGTTGCAAAGAGTTGAACACAACTAATGGACTGAACGACAACAAATGATCTAATATGGGTTTTCCTGAAGACTTAGATGGTAAAGAATCTGCCTGCAATGCAGGAGACCTGGGTTGGATCCTTGGGTCGGGAATATCCTCTAGAGAAGGGAATGGGGCTACCCACTCCAGTATTCTTGCCTGAAGAATTCCATGGAAAAGGAGCCTGGCGGGCTACTGTCCACAGGGTTGCAAAGAGTCAGACATTACTGAGCAAGATCTTACACCCAGAAAATGCTAAAGAATCTACAAAACACCTGTTAGAGCCAATAAACAAATTCAGCAAAGTTATAGGATACAAAAATCTGCTGTATTTCTACTTACCTGCAATAAATGATCCAAAAAAATGGAGAAAACAACTCCATTTATGATAGCATCAAAAATGAATCAAATACTTAAGAACAAATTTAACCAAGAAGGCGAAAGACTTGTACACTGAAACTACAAATGTGACTGAAAGAAGTTGAGTGTTACTCACTCAGTCATGTTCGACTCTTTGCGACCCTGTGGACGGGAGCCCGCCAGGCTCCTCCATCTATGGGATTTTCCAGGCAAGAATACTGGAATAGGTTGTCATTTCCTTCTCCAGGGGATATTCCTGACCAAGGGATCGAACTCAGGTCTCCCACATTTGCAGGCAGACTCTTTACTGGCTGAGCCACCAGGGAAGCCCTTAGAGAAGATACAAACAAGTGGAAACACACCTCATGTCCACGGATTAACATGAAGACATCAATACTACCCAAAGTGATCGATGGAGTCAATGCAATCTCTGTCAAAATCCCAATGATGGTTTTGAAGAAACAGAAAAACCCATCCTAAAATTCATATGGAATCTCAAGGGGCCCTGAATAGCCAAAACAATCTTGAAAAGGATGGACAAAGTTGGAAGACTCACCTTTTTTGATTTCAAAACTTACTACCAAGCTATAATTAAAAGACTGTAGAGACATACCAAACACCAATGAAACAGAATAAAGAGCCCAGAAATAATCCCTCACACATGGTCAAATGTCTCTCAACAAAGGTGCCAGACCATTCAAAGGAGAAAAGGTTTTCCATGTGGTGCAATCTTCTCAAGAAATGGTGCTGGGAAAATTGGATCCCAGCATGTAAAAGATGAAGCCAAACTCTCATCCAACACCATATTCAGTAACTAACTAAAAAGTGGGTCAAAGATTTAAATTTAAGAGCTAAACCTATAAAACTCTTAGAAGAAAGCACAGGAGAAAACCTTCATGATCTTGGGATATTTTTAAAATGTGACATCAGGCACAGGCTATTAAAAATGATAAATTGGACTTCATCAAAATTTAAAAGTTTGGTGCATCAAAGGATATTACTGAGAGAAGTGAAGAGGCTTCCCCCATGGTCCAGTAGTTAAGACTCTGCCTTGCCATGTGAAGACACCAATATGATCCCTGGTCTGGGAAGATCCCATATGCTGCTGAAGAGCAACTAAGCCCCTGCACTACAACCACTGAAGGCCAAGTGCCCTGGAGCCCACGCTCTGCAACAAGAGAAGCCGCTATCATGAGACGCCAGAATGCTGTGACTAGAGAGTAGCTCCTGCTCACCAAAACTAGAGAAAAGCCTGCACACAGCAACAAAGACCCAATGCAGCCAAAACTAAATAAATTTAAAAAGTGAAAAAATCCACAAAATGGGAGGAAATATGTGTAAATCACCCATCTGATAAGGGATTAATATCAGAATATATAAAGAACTTTTACAATTCAATAAGAAAATAACGATTAAAATATAAGCAAAGGAACTGAAAAGATATTTCTCTGAAGATACATGTTATAAATGACCTATAAACACATGAGATGTTCTGTGTTACTATTAGAAAAATGTAAATCAAAACCACAGTAAGACACATTCACTAGGGTTCAGTTCAGTTCAGTCACTCAGTTGTGTCCAACTCTTTGCGACCCCATGAACCGCAGCACATCAGGCCTCCCTGTCCATCACCAATTCCCAGAGTCCACACAAACCCATGTCCATCAAGTCAGTGATGCCATCCAACCATCTCATCCTCTGTAGTTCTCTTCTCCTCCTGCCCCCAATCCCTCCCAGCATCAGGGTCTTTTCAAATGAGTCAGCTCTTTGCATCAGGTGGTCAAAGTACTGGAGTTTCAGCTTCAACATCAGTCCCTCCAATGAACACTCAGGACTGATCTCCTTTAGGATGGACTGGCTGGACCTCCTTTCAGTCCAAGGGACTCTCAAGAGTCTTCATCAACACCACAGTTCAAAAGCATCAATTCTTTGGCACTCAGCTTTCTTCACAGTCCAACTCTCACATCCATACATGACCACTGGAAAAACCATAGCCTTGACTAGACGGACCTTTGTTGGCAAAGTAACATCTCTGCTTTTTAATATGCTGTCTAGGTTGGTCACATTTGCCTTCCAAGGAGCAAGCGTCTTTTAATTTCATGGCTGCAATCACCATCTGCAGTGATTTTGGAGCCCAGAAAAATAAAGTTAGCCACTGTGTCCACTGTTTCCCCATCTATTTGCCATGAAGTGATGGGACCGGATGCCATGATCTTAGTTTTCTGAACGCTGAGCTTTAAGCCAACTTTTTCACTCTCCTCTTTCACTTTCATCAAGAGGCTCTTCAGTTCTTCTTCACTTTCTGCCATAAGGGTGGTGTCATCTGCATATCTGAGGTTATTGATATTTCTCCCGGCAATCTTGATTCCAGCTTGTGCTTCCTCCAGCCCAGCTTTTCTCATGATGTACTCTGCATAGAAGTTAAATAAGCAGGGTGACAATATACAGCCTTGCCGTACTCCTTTTCCTATTTGGAGCCAGTCTGTTGTTCCATGTCCAGTTCTAACTGTTGCTTCCTGACCTCCATATAGGTTTCTCAAGTGGCAGGTCAGGTGGTCTGGTATTCCCATCTCTTTCAGAATTTTCCACAGTTTATTGTGATCCACACAGTCAAAGGCTTTGGCATAATCAATAAAGCAGAAATAGATGTTTTTCTGGAACTCTCTTGCTTTTTCAATGATCCAGTGGATGTTGGCAATTTGATCTCTGGTTCCTTTGCCTTTTCTAAAACCAGCTTGAACATCTGGAAGTTCACAGTTCACGTATTGCTGAAGCCTGGCTTGGAGAATTTTGAGCATTACTTTACTAGCGTGTGAAATGAGTGCAATTGTGCGGTAGTTTGAGCATTCTTTGGCATTGCCTTTCTTTGGGATTGGAATGAAAACTGACCTTTTCCAGTCCTGTGGCCACTGCTGAGTTTTCCAAATTTGCTGGCATATTGAGTGCAACACTTTCACAGCATCATTTTTTAGGATTTGAAATAGCTCAACTGGAATTCCATTACCTCCACTAGCTTTGTTCGTAGTGATGCTGTCTAAGGCCCACTTGACTTCACATTCCAGGATGTCTGGCTCTAGGTGAGTGATCATACAATCGTGATTATCTGGGTCATTGCCGGGAGCCAGCATATTGCATATTGAGTGCAGCACTTTCCACAGCATCATCTTTTAGGATCTGGAATAGCTCAACTGGAATTCTATCACTGCCGGGAGCCAGCGTGAGGAACTCCGCCCATGACAAAGGTCATGAGGAAGGAGGCTCGGCATACGCAAAGGCGGGATCGAGCCTCAGGAGTCCCCCTGGAAATTCTCGAGCATCTACCCCCAAAACCAGAGTCTGCCTACTTTCTGCTTTGTGCTTTCACCTACACCTCTGACTTTACGGGGGGGCTGTCCCACACTACCTCTCTCTGAAAAAAGAGTTAGCTTACAGCTCCAGTTAATAATTCCTGGGTGTGACAGTGTTTAACCTACAAACTCCTTTGGAAATCCTCTAGCCTGCCTGAATAGGTTTTTCCGGCCACATGTGATTGTTCAGAGCCTCCCAACTGAGAGGCAGGAGATGTTCTAAACTGTCTAAACACAGATTCCTTTGAGTAGTTAAAAGATTGATTAGAAATTGTATTGGTGAAGGGTTTTTCACTTGTTGGGCCAATGTTTGCTGCTAAGTCTCCATACTCCTTACCTACTGTGTCCTTGGCAGTGTATTGATTGATATAATGGGTGTATAGAAATGTAAGTACTAGCCTCAATGTTTGTAACCTTGGACCCTTGAGTTAATTCTTTTCTTGATTGAGCACACCTCACCTTTGCCCTATAGGAATGCAGCTTTGTCCAATGCTTTTTTGGAGGCTGGTGCCTGACTTTGGAATAATCACCTTTAGAGAAAAATAAGTTTCTTAAAATGTTAACAGGCCTCCTGGCCAGAAGATGATGTCAATCACCTGAACTTTTGCATATGATAAGTTTGAAAGCCTGGCTTCGATTAGAACCAGGAACTGCTGTCCTTGCATGACTCCACCCCTTCCCCCACTATCCTCTATGCACAACTTAAGGTATAAAAACTACTTTGGAAAATAAAGTGCGGGCCTTGTTCACCAAAACTTGGTCTCCCCATGTCGCTCGCTCTCTCAAATTCTGGCTGAGTCTCCATCTGGAGCGCGGAACCCGCCATGCTTGCTAATTATGCCCGGGCTTCTAAAATCCGACCGGGGAGGCCTCAGTGTCTCCTCTCCTTCGGGAGAACAGAAGGACGCCTGCGGCCTACGTAAGTGGTGCAAACTTCTTGTCTTGAAGTTTTATTGGTCTCCCGCGTAAATCAAGCTACTCAGCCTCTTTTCTCCACTGAATTTTCCTACTGAGCTATCCTCACTCTATTACTCTTTACATCTCTAATTAATATTTAATTGAAGCTATTGTATCCTGATCCTCACCGACGCCGTCCCCGCTTCGAATACCCTGGATCAGCCAGGGCTGGACCCCGGCAGGTCATGAAGATCTTTTTTGTACAGTTCTTCTGTGTATTCTTGCCACCTCTTCTTACTATCTTCTGCTTCTTTTAGGTCCCTACCATTTCTGTCCTTTATCAAGCCCATCTTTGCATGAAATGTTCCCTTGTTATCTCTAATTTTCTTGAAGAGATTTCTAGTCTTTCCTATTCTATTGTTTTCCTCTATTTCTTTGCATTGATCGCTGAGGAAGGCTTTCTTATCTCTCTTTGCTATTCTTTGGAACTCTGCATTCAAATGGATTTATCTTTCCTTTTCTCACTAGGGTGGTTACTATCAAAAAAAAGGAAAATAATTCATGTTGGTGGAGACATGGAGAAATTGGAACTCTGTGCTGTTGGTAGGAATGTAAAATGGCACAGCCACTAGGGAAAATTTGGTGGGTTCTCCAGAAGTTAAATATAGGATCACCTTACACGCATGCTCAGTCTCTCAGTCATGTCCAACTCTTTGAAACCCCATACATTGTAGCTCCCCAGGTTCCTCTGTTCATGGAATTTTCCAGGCAAGAAGACTGGAGTGGGTTGCCATTTCCTACTCCAGGGGATCTTTCTGATCCAGGGACCGAACCCATATCTCCTGTCTCCTGCACTGGCAGACAGATTCTTTACTACTGAACCACCTGGGAAGCCTGGATTACCATATTACCATTCAATTCTACTGCAAGGTAGACTCCAGAGTTGAAAACAGGGACTTAAAAGGTACTTTCCACAGCAGTATTATCTACAACAGCCAAAGGTAAAGACAACCCAGGTGTCCATCAACAGGTGAGTGGAGAAACAAAATACAGTCTATACATACAACAGAATGTTATTTAACCATAAAAAGGAATGAAGATCTGATACTTGGTACATGGATGTACTCTGAAAATATAATATTAAGTCCAATAAGGCAGATACAAAAGGACTAATACATGATTCCACTTACATGAAGCATCCCAGGATAGTCAAATTCATATAGACAGAAAGTAGAACAGTAGGTTATTATTTAGTGGGTATAGAGTTTGTATTTGGAACGATGAGACGTTGTGAAAGTGATATGGGTGCACAACAACATGAATGTACTTAGTGCCACTGAATGGTATCAAGAAATTTTAAATGGTTAACAATTTCATGTTATACACATTTTACCATAATAAAAAAAACCTAAATGAAAAATGAGCAAATAAATCCAGAGGCTAGTAGAAATGAGCCAATTCCACAGCTTTCACAGTGGAAGTCAGTTAATCCTACCTGCTGCTGCTAAGTTGCTTCAGTCGTGTCCAACTCTGTGCGACCCCATAGACGGCAGCCCATCAGGCTCCCCGTTCCTGGGATTCTCCAGGCAAGATCACTGGGGTGGGTTGCCATTTCCTTCTCCAATGCATGAAAGTGAAAAGTGAAACTGAAGTCGCTCAGTCGTGTCTGACTCTTAGCGACCCCATGGACTGCAGCCTACCAGGTTCCTCTGTCCATGGGATTTTCCAGGCAAGAGTACTGGAGTGGGGTGCCTAGTGTTGGTAAATCAAGTGATACAGGCATCTTCCAGAAGAGCTAAGAACAAACACGGAAGCACTCTGAAGAGTAAGAGTTCCAGTGGAGCATGAGGAGAGGTGCTGTTCCCCAGGGGCAGCATGTTCCAGACCAGAGCAACTCCACAGGCCCTTTTGCCCCAATAGACATGGTTTATGTTGGAAGCATCCAATTTGGCGCCTCCAGTCATGTTCAGTATTTAAAATGTAGTTCATGAAACTGAGGAGTTAATTCTAAATTTTACTTAATTTTAATAAATCTAAATAGCGACATATGGTTGGTAGATGGTATGTCATGACCACTTAAAAAAGTAGTTGAACTCAGTAAGTTTAGCAGATACCAAATTATATACCAAATCTCAACAGATTTCCTATAAGGGAAGAAAAAGATTGAAAATACAAAATAAAATCATATTGATAATGAAAAAAAATCAATACAATTCTCAAAAATAAACTTAAGAAGGAATCTGCAGAACATAAGTGAACAAAAAGAACACAAAGGCAGGCTTAAATAAGTGGACATAATTTGTAGCTGGTGAAAACTTGCTCTGATCCACGTCACTTGACCTAAATGGATCCATGTACTCTGCGCTGGTCCAGGTGAGTCTGAGCCAAGGAGAAGAAACAGCAGGATGACTCTAATGTTCATCCAGAATAAGAGGAGAGCCAGAGAAGCCCATCCACAGACAAGAAGAGGGAAACCAGGCTGCCACCCAAGGGTGTGACTGTGCCACGGGGGCCAAGTGAAGGCATCAGGACTGACAGGGTCCAGACAGGGTCCCAGGCAGGTGGGATTCTGGGACCTTCCAACTCAGTAGGAAAGACTGGACCACTCAGCAGATGACTGGGGAGCTACCAGGAAAGAAACGTCTGGTTCCTTCTTTCAGTCCACACAGCCAATAAGTTCCAGGGAAATTAGACATTTAAATGTAAATAAACAGTTTTTCAGAAGAAAACCTGAGGGCATGTCTATACTGAGAAGTGTGAAAAGCCTCTCTAAGGATTCACGTAAAGCCTTGGAGCCACAAGGAACAGACAGACCCATTAACTATGCGGAATGAAACTTAATCCCGTAATGTAAAGTTTAATTTTAAATAGCTGAACCCAACAAACAAAATGTATAAAGGACACAAATAACTCACAGGAAAAAAAATGTGAATATTTAGTCTATTTTAAGGCTTAAATGCAAATTAAAACAATACAATCACTTATCAAAGTGACTGGAGAAGATTTCCAAGATGCCTAAGTCCACACCCTTGCCAACATTGGTAACAAGTCTCTCACCCTGCTCCTGAGTATAATTAGCACAAAGTTCTTGAAGGATAATTTGACGATAACCATTAAAATGTTAAACATGCATACCCTCTAACTAACATCAGGAAATCAGAGAGTAATACTATTTTTTTAAAAGAAAAAGTTGCTGCATAGTAGAGTTCATTAATTATCTTTGCTAACTGGATAACAAAGGGTCCAAAGAGCTATCATTTGTAACAATAGTTTTTTAAGTGGCTAGAAGAATAGATAATGAAGTGGTAACACTGATTTCCTCCATGGCATAAAACTATAGGTTGTCTCTGAGAAGAGGATGGTGGTGTGAAGCTCAAGGTGGAGAGAATTCTTCCTCAAGAACTCAGGCCTTACCCGGATTGCTTTCAGTCCATTTGACACCTTATTTTCTTCCACAACCGCAATAACTTCCTGTCCGACATTTAGAAGCACTTTGCCAGTCACAGCCTCATTGGAGAAGTAGATCAAATCATCAATCATGCCGTAATCACTGCAGTACCTTGTCACGACACCCTGGACAGTTTTCAACCTGGTGTCACCTGAGACAGGTAAACAGAGAGGTTACATTGACCACAAAGCAAGTGCACACTACAGCTGAGTCTCCAGGGAGCAGTGGGCTCAAAGCATGCTTGTGGCTAGGAGCCCTGTGGGCTGAGAACCTCCCCGGAGAGCAGAGTGCTCAGAAAGTAGGGTTTTGGAGGCAGACTTCCCAGGCACCACGGGGAGAGCTCTGACTCCAGAGCCAGGATGCCTGGGTCGGATGCCCAGCTCTTGCCCTGCCACCTGCGGAACCCTGGGCTAGGTCTGTGCCTGTCCTCATCTGTAAAATGGAGACAGTTACAGTCCAAGAGAGCTATGTGAAGGTTATTACATGACAGAATGTGCGAGGCACAGACCTCCGAGTGGCGGGCACAGGCTGGGGGCTGCTTTAGAGCAGCCGTGGGGGAGTCACCACTGCGCTCTCTTATCACCACTATTGTGTTTCTCATCACCAACACCACCAGCAGCAGGGCTAGGAGATTCTGTATTATTTCATCATACCAGGGATGGCTTCGTAGATGGCCCAGTGGTAAAAGAAACTACCAGCCAATGCAGGAGACCCAGGTTCAATTCCTTCTCAGGAACATCCCCTGGAGGAGGAAATGGCAAGCCACTCTACTTTGTTGCCTGGAGAATCCCATGGACAGAGGAGCTATAGTCCACTGGGTCGCCAAGAGTGGGACACAACCGAGCACTCAATCCCAGGCAGGCACTACTGGAAGATTCCGGGCCTGGGGGGCAAGTCTGGGGCAGAGCAGGCCTTCCCTCATCCACTCAGAGACCTGTGCCTAGAACTCCTGCTCCTCTCAGACACAGAAGACACCTGAGTGCCCCCCGGCCCAGCTGGAAGCCCACTGAGGCTGAGCCGTAACCCTACTGCTGCGGAGGGGCTGCATTGCCAGACAAGGCCTGGATGGGTGAAGCGACCTGCTCCAGGCCGCGTTTGCGGAAGAGGCAGAACGCCAGCTGCAGACGGCTAATAAGCTCCATGACTGACGTTCTGGCTTCTCTGGCGGAGAATTTCCTGTTACAGAGGTTACAGAAAGCAACTAGAGACCCACTACCCAGGGCTCAAGTCTGGGACAGAAGGAAGGGCTGGGAGAAAATGCCAAGAGGCTTCGGGAATGTGTAACTCCGGGTTCCAGAATCAGAAGTACTGCCTGGACTTCAGGAAATGGGTTCGAAAACAATTTGGAGAAGAGCAAGACCCCACGGGACTAAAAGGGCAGCTTAGGAGAGCCGGGGTCAGCCTTTCCAGAGCCGTCCAAGCACGCAAGTGCTGGGGCACTGAAAGAGCAGCAGCGGGAGCCTGTCCAGAGCGAGCGGCGTCCGCGCGCTCGCGGAGCGTGAAACAGCAGGCGGAAAGGAGACACAGATCCCACGCTGCGGAGACCGCCATGGAGGACACGCCTCGGCGTCGAGACACTACAAACCCGACGCCGCGGTCTCTCCGACCCGGGTCTGCTCGCGCACAGGCCCCGGGCCCGGCCCGGGCCACTCCCGCCCCCACCCTCAGTGCAGGCGCGGGAAGCCGGCCTCGCGAGCTCCGGGGCTCCCGCTGGGTGACCGGCCGCCCCGCCCGGCAGCGCCAGTGAGGCCGGGCCCTGCGCGCCCTCCCCGCGAGGCACCTTCCACGAGCTCGGGCCCCGGCGGCCCGGCCTCCTCCTCTGGGCAGTCCGCCTTCCTCCAGAAGAAGGAAACCACCTTGGCCGCGAGGCGCAGCATGGCCTGGCCGCCCCGCCTCAGCGCCGCAGCCTGACGTGCCCGCACGCGGCACGCCGCTCCTGCCGCCCATGCGCTGCCGCGCTCGCGCCAGCGCGCCCTGGAGCTTGGCCAATAGGGTTGCAGCGCCTGTGGAGCCCGGCCAATGGGGGTGCCGCACGCGGAGGCGGTTAGCTGCGAGTGGCGGGCGGTTGCGACCGTTAGTGCGCCCCGTGGGAGTGACGTCATGCCTGTGCTGGTGGGTGGGACCAGCAGCAGGTGGGCCAGGCTTCGTGCAGGCAAGGTGGGTGTGCTTGCCTCCTGGGCGCGAGCCGGCTGAACGTTTGACTGCTCGGTGCTGTTAGTCGCAGCTTTGGCAAACGTACTATATCAAGTTGGAGAAATCCCCTCTGCCCACTTTTCTGAGAGTGCTTATGGTGCTTGGCTGTGAAGTTTTCTCAAATGCTTTTCCTGTATCTAGTGAAATAACGTCTTGTTTTTTCTATTTTAGCGTGTTAATGACAATGAATTACATTGATTGAATTTTCAAATGTTAAACCACCCTGCTTTCCTGGGAAACTCAACTTGATCATGGTGTATTATCTGTTTTGTGTGTTGATCCAGCTTGGTAATTTTGTGCCTGAGTGATGAGGAATTTTTCATTTATTGAGGTCTGCGGCAGTCCTCCGGGCTTATACCTGATTTGGCTTGAACTCTGCTAACTGGAACAGCCTGCCTCGTGGCCTATCAAACACATATTGTATATCTGTTTTAATGAATTCAACTTTTGTATTGGTTAAAGGGCTGTTACCAATATTCAGCAATGTTGCATAAACTTTGCTAATTTTAAGGGATTTGTCCATTTTAGCCAATGTGTCAAATTGCTGGCATAATTTGTTCACGGTATTTTCTTACTATCCTTTTACTGTCTCTGTGATCCACTGTGATGAACCATCTTTCATTCCTGACGTTGGCAATTAATGTCTGTCCTCTTGTTTGTCTTCATCAGTCTAGCTACATGTTTATCAATTTTATTTATCTTTTCAAAAAATACCTTTTGGTTTCATTGACTTTTTTCTATTCATTATTTCCTGCCTTCTCTTCCTCCTCCTTCTCCCCCTTCCACTCCTCTTCCCCTTTCCTCCCCCTTCTTCTTCTAGTTTGATTTGTGCTTTTCTAACTTTTTAAGTTGGAAAATTAGATATTGAATTTTGGAATGGAACTTTTTTCATTTTTAACATAAGCATTTAAGACCATATATTACTTTAAGTGCCAATTAGTTGCATATACAATTTTTTACAAAGTTTTTGTTTATTTTTGACTGAGCTGGGTCTTTGTTGATTTGCTTTGGCTTTCTCTAGTTGTGGCAAGCAGGCTTCTCATTGCGGTGGCTTCTCTTGTCACAGAACATGGGCTTGTGGCTGAGTTGTTTGGTGAACAAAACTCCTGATCTCTGTTTTCTGTCTCAGGTGAGGCAGCTGCACCTCTCAGGCCAGGAACCTTCCAGTCCCCTGAACTCCTGCTCCCCTCATCTCGCATCATTCAGACAGCAGGTCCACTTGACTTTTCAGTCTATCAAGAATCTGGTGGCTTCTCACCACGCCCGCGGCTCCCCCTCCGTCCCATCAGCACCTGCTCTCACCTGCTGTCGCATGGCCTGTGCTCCACCCGGCTGGACGCTCAGTCTTCTGCCCAGCAAGTGCATCTTAGAGTCCGAGCCACGGCTGTCTCCACGTCCTCAGGTGCCTCATGCCTGGGCGTCTCACCTGCACCTTGCCCCACAGGGTCCCTGTGCCCACCGCCCTCCAGCCTTGCCACCTCAGTGCCTCTGCACCTTGGGCGCCTCTGCTCCCCTGCCCTCCTTGCCCCCCCCCCCACAGTGAGGCCTACCCTAACTCTCCCGAGTAGCCCCCCATGCCCTCCCTGGACTTATTTGCCATCACAGGGGAAGTCAAGTGCATCCCCATAGAACACACCCCTTTACCCACTGTGTGCCTGTCCCGCATTAGGCTGTGGACTCCACACGGGAAGGGCTGTGGCCTGTCCCGCCCATCCTGCAAGTGTGCGCTGGATGGCGGGGTGAATGTTAAACCATGAGCAGGGCCTCGGCAGCACAGAGGGAGAGAGAGCACTTTAGGGACAGAGTTCGTGCAAGGGATGGAGCTGTTCTAGAGACTGGTGTTGCTGCTGGAGATGGGGAAGTTCTTCCCAGGATGCTTGGGGGGCATTTATCCCACCATCTTTAATTCCAGACTGCTTATTTGTGTTTCCACAACTTTGGAAATGCGCAGACATGGTGAAACCTGCACAATGCTCTTCTTCAAGCAAGGAGAGAGGCGCGGAGTTCCACTGGTTGCCAGCCTCCCTGCTAGTTGCACTTACTGCTTTAGCAGGCACTAAGGAGGTTTCAATGTTCAAAATCCCTTCTTGACCTCACAGTTTGTGAAAGTTAATTCTAATACTTTTTGATTGGCTGAAAAACTAAGACACTGAGCATCCCATGATGGGAAACTGAAGCCTTTGCTTGGGCATGATGTGGGCTTGTGGTCTGAGGGGCCAGCTCTGCGGAATGCTTTGGCTCCTGAGAATACAAGAGACTGACGCTGTGGCTGTGGGTCACCGGAGTCTCTGTACCGACTGACCTGGGGGCTCAACTTCTGACGTCATAACTTTTTGTCTTTTCATGCTGTTCGTGGGTTCTCAAGGCAAAAGTACTGATGTGGTTTGCTATTCCCTCCTCTAGTGGACCATGTTTTGTCAGAACTCTCCACCATGACCTGGTCCGTCTTGGGTGACCCTGCACAGCACGGCTCATGGCTTCATTGAGCTACACAAGGCTGTGGTCCATGTGATCATTTGGTTTAGTTTTCTGTGACTGTGGTTTTTGTTCTGGAGTGCACTGACCGTGTGTGAAGTTCACAAGCAATGGCAAATAGGGAAGGCCGAAGCACAGTGAGGACTGTTGATACTTTGCAGCTTCTAACCAGGTTGATGACCCTGATGCTGGGAAAGATTGAGGGCAGGAGGAGAAGGGGGCCACAGAGGATGAGATGGTTGGATGGCATCACTGACTCAATGGACATGAATTTGAGCAAACTCCTTGAGATAGTGAAGGACAGGGAAGCCTGGCGTGCTGCAGTCCTTGGGGTTGCAAAGAGTCAGACGTGACTGAGTGACTGAAGAGTAACAACCAGAGTCTGGGCAAAATGCATGCCCGTCCTTTCCCTCTCCATGGTGAGCAGAAATAAAGGGCACAGCAGGACCCGCATGGCTCACAGGAACGCTTGGATCAGAATCTCAAACAGTTTAAGGGCCAGGCCAGCCACGTGGAGCGCAAATAGCATTGTGTGTGACCTTGTGAAGAGTCTTCCTCTTGTGATGGCAGGGATGAAAAAGGGTTTCTAGAAAGGACGGAGAGTAAGACATTGGATAAAACCATGCTTGTTTCTAAAAGAGTCAAGCACTCTGCTGTCCAGCCTTCTAGGATCCTGAGCTTGGTACAGTTCTGCACTCGGGCATGCTCTTTCTCCCGAGAGGCCCACTCTGGTGCCCACAACTTGTCTGCCACAAGTAGACCAGAAGAGGCCCCCCTGCTCCTGGCGGGTTGGCACAGGATGGAGTGGAACTCTGGGCCAGCAGTTACACAACCACCGAAAACCTTCCAGGATCCCTCGCTTCATGCCCTCATTGAAATTCAGGAAGCAGTCCTGCTTCCCTGGCTTAAGTGCAGTTCTGCCGGGCTTTTGTTCCGTCTGTGAATAGTTCTCACTGGACACCAAGGCACAGTGACTCAGTAACGGGAGCCCATCACCCAGAGACCGGTGCTCCCACCGCCAGAATCACCACAGAGGTAAGTGCATGGACAGCTGGGAAGCCCTCGGGTCGGGTACATCTGTGATCTCTCGTCTGGTCACCACCCTGGACCCGGGGTAACCGGCACATCAGGGGATTCGTGGGTGCAGCTGCCAGTGGACAGTGAGATGTTGGCCGGGGAGCCCCAGTTCAGCAAGGCGCCTAAGTCCTCCATGAATCTGGACTGGTCAGGGTGGTTTTACTGGGAGAGTGATTCTATTCACTTGCGAGATTAAGTGCTTGTTTTCTTCTTCAATTCACAGTACTTCCATACATATGATATTTCTTTTATTGTAAACAACTTGAAAGCAAATATTTAAAAACTTTTAAAATACTTTTTAAAAAATTTATTCTTGGCTGTGCTGGGTCTTTGTTGCTGCACAGGCTTTTTTCTAGTTGTGGCGCATGGGGTCTACTCTGTAGCTGCGGTGTGTGGGCTTCTCGCTGCAGTGACTGCCCTTGTTGGGGCGCAAGGCTCCAGGGGCGTGGCGCGTGGCAGAAGTGCCCGGGCACCTGAGGCCTTTCTGGAGCGGGGTAGCCCGCGCCTCCTGCCCTGGACTCCTGCACGTGGGCTCTTTACCAGTAAGCTGTCAGGGAAGCCCAAACACATATTTACTAAAATCACTTCTTTGGGAGGCTTTTCAGAGTGACCACAGTGTAATTCGTAGCCTCATCGCACATAAGGGCGGGCCGCGTGGTGCGCGCTGTGTTGCGGCTGCTCCCGCCAGCCTTGGCCCCACCGCTCATGGCCCGTGAGGAGCAGCGCCGGGAGGGCCTGGCCTACGACCGGATGCCCCCGCTGGAGCGCGGGAGGCCGGACGCCGCTGGCTACGCCCCGGACACCAAGCCCGGCGACCTTCAGCTGTCGTCGAGGCTGCCCCCGTGCTTCAGCCGCAAGACGTGGGTCTTCTCTGTGCTGATGGGGGTGAGTGCTCCCCGCCGAGGGTCCCCTGCCCGCGTGTGGCTCCCAGGGCCCGGGTCACTGCGGCATCTGAGAGCCTCACGGATGTGACGTGCTCGCTTGCTTGTGTGCTTTGGATTCTTTCCCTGGTGGCTGCTCTGCGTCCCGGCTGGGTTGGGACAGTCTGGGGCCCATGCTGCCCATCGGCCAGGTCACCTGTTGGGCTAGGGTGGCCTGCACGACCGTCACCTCCTGGGGGCTCTGCAGAGATGGGGAGGAGGGGCTCCGCTCTTAGGACGGGCCTCTGGCAGGGTGAAAAGCAGAATGGGGTCCTGAGGCAGGAGGCTAGGGCCATGGGACAGTGAAGACCGAGGGGCCAGAAGGGCAGGGCCAGCAGGGAGCTGGGGGCAGGCCCAGCGGACCTTGCCTGGGGTCCTGGGACATCTCTTTTCTGACGGCTTGCGTAGGCACTTGGACGACGGAAAGAGCCATTTTGCCCTGAGTGAGCACGGCCACCTGGGCTGGCCACTGGCCCTAGCTCTCTGTGGGCAGGACCTTGGGGCTCCGTGTGCCCAGGCCAAGACCCAGGATCCAGACTGGGCCCTTGCCCCTCCCTGGGCCCAGGCCCTACAGTCCGGCCCTGCAGCACCTGCCCTAGCCCTACACTGTGACCCTGCCCCACTGAGACTGGAACCCCCCGCTACGTGTGGGGTACTCTCAGAGGAGTCTCCTTTCCCCACCCCCGTGTGGACGCCGGCAGCTGGTCAGCCTCCTCCCGTTCACAGGGGCCAGGGCTCTGTGCCCTCGGCCGCAGCTCGTGGGCCTGCTGTCTGCTCCTCCCTTGGGGGTGCACCGAGGTCCCCTCTGTCCCCGCACCCTCAGGCCCGTGCCCCCACTCCACGGTGCATGAGGCCCCCCACCCAGACCCCGGGTCTGAGAGACCTCCTCCCGAGACCTCCATCCCACAGCCTTCCCTGTGGGGTGAATTTCCACCTCCGCCTCTTTGAGCAGGATGGGGTTGTGCACGGGGCTCTGGCCCCAGGCCCACTGCACACATTGAGGTGAAGGCGTTGCCTGGGAAGCGGCACCACAGCTTCTTGCTTTCAGTTTTGACAGAGTCTCCCGTCCCCCTAGTGAGCGTTGAGGCCCACAGCCTGAGCCTGCGGAGGGTGGGCAGCTGTTGTCCTGCAGGAGGGAGTCAGGTCCAGCGGGATCCAGGCGTGGGTGCTGCCGTTGGGCAGTTAAGACGTGGGCAGAGGGCTGGCTGTCCGGCCAGCTGCTGCCACCTGCGTCCGTGCTGTCCTGCAGAGCTGCCTGCTGGTGGCCTCGGGGCTTGCTCTCTACCTGGGAAACGTGTTTCCTTCGGAGATGGACTACCTACGCTGTGCTGCAGGCTCGGTGAGTAGCGGTCCTCCGTCAGCACCGAGTTCTCGACTCTGAGATTGACCCGCTGCTGTTGCTCACTTCTCATTCAAAAAACTCTCTGTATACTTTGGCTTCTGTCACTTCTGAAACGGATGAATGAAGCAAGCCTGCCTTCCTCCACCAACTCCGGGGTGAGAAGCGGCCCTTTGATTTCTCACAGGCGGCTGTGTGCTGCTCTGGGCCGTCCCACGAGCCGGCAGGGAACCCCCTCCATGGTTTGGGGGCTGCACCTGCCCGCCCCAGAGCTTGTGCCTGCTCTGGACTCAGAGTGCTGAGGCCCAGGGGAGCTACTGGTCCACACGGAGAAACCACCAGTGACCCCAGCCAGCTCGAGCACAGGACATGTTCCCTGGGGTCTTGCGGGGCGGGGGGGGCCTCGCCCACCTGCTCTCTGCTCTAGCCGTCAGCACTCCCAAGTGTCTGAAAACTCGAGACCGACGTTTCCTTACCCTGTACCCACGCAGGGCACCCAGCCTCCGCTCTCTTAAAGAAAACACGTTGAAAGAATTTTACTCCTGCTGTGCTTCTCTCTGGAGCCTCCTAGGTGGCCCTTGCTCTTCACCACTGGAGCAGCCCTGCTTGGGGTCACAGTGATCTCTGACCTCTGACCCAGATGGCTCCAGGGCCATACTGACCTAGGCAGATGTCCCAGCAGAATCGTCAGGGGTGATGGGGTGGGGGCGGGTCACGCCCCCCTGGCTCCTCCCCTGGCCCAGCCCCCACCCACCTCCTGCCAGGCTCTGCCCCCGCAGCTCCCTCCGAGGTCTGGGTCCCGGGGCTGCAGCCTGACCGCCGAGGCTCAGGCTGCCCCCAGCCCCTCCCTGCCACCCAGGCTCCCCTCTTCATTGTCCTCGGCTCCTGGGAGGGTGCAGTGGGGGCCCCCGACAAGGACCCCAAGGGGCTCGGGGTCTCCTGGGTAATTCCTAGCAAGCCGCGCCTGGTCTCGGGTGATAGGAAACTCCATCTGCTCCAGGCACATCTGGCTGGGACAGTCTTCACCTTCAGGGGTCTTTCCATATCAGAACAATTAAAGCTGTTTCCAGAAGAATTATTTCAAAAGACCCAGAACCCTCCAGCTTCTAGTGAGACCCCTGGGCAGAGGGGACACGCCTCGGGCCCTGCAGGTTTTCAGGACATAGAGCGGCCAGCGGGATGCTCACCCACTGTCTCTTTTCAGTGCATCCCCTCAGCCATCGTGAGCTTCGCCGTCTCGAGGAGAAATGTTAGCGCGGTGAGTCCAGCCTTCTGTCTGCACAGCTTGAGGGCCGCACCGGAGGCCCCGAACGGCAGGGCATGCTGGGGGGACGGGCCCAGGCCGCCCTTGGGGCCCTGCCTTCTTCCTGCCCCCGTGAGCGCAGACGGGCCGAGCTCACAGGCACCCCTGCTGATGCTAAGTGCCTGTCCTCGGGATGGGTGGCCCGTGCCCAGGAGTGAGGTTGAACGTCACACAGAGGTGAAGGAAAGCCTCCCATCTTGTTTTCCAGATCCCCCACTTCCAGATACTGTTCGTGTCCACGTTTGCCGTCACCACCAGCTGCCTGATCTGGTTCGGCTGTAAGCTTGTCCTGAACCCGTCAGCAGTAGACGTGAGTCCGCAGAGAGCCATACAGTCTCCCGCAGTCACAGGTGCCGAGGCTCGGTCCTGCTGAGTCTGCTCAGCCCCGTGGGCCTGGAGCGAGGGTCGGCGAGCTGTCTGCTGGGCAGTTATGTAGGGATGTGTACCATGGTCTTGAGTCTGGGAATCCCACCTAAGCTTCTGAAGAAAAGAACTGTCTTCGATGCTTTCATTGGTGTCAGTGGATGGATTCACTGATTTTTTGTATCTCTTTCACGACAGTTCTTAGACAGTCAGTTCAGTTCCGTCGCAAAGTTGTGTCCTACTCTTTGCAACCCCATGGACTGCAGCACTCCAGGCCTCCCTGTCCATCACCAACTCCCGGAGCTTACTCAAACTCATGTCCATTGAGTCAGTGATGCCATCCAGCCATCTCATTCTCTGTCGTCTCCTTCTCCTCCCGCCTTAAATCTTTCCCAGCCTCAGGGTCTTTCCCAATGAGTCTTAAACAGGGTCTTAAACATTAGCAGTACATAATAGTATATTTCGTTAAACGTGTGATGCTGCTGACTAAAGCCCCATTATTACTTTATGTCCTGCTAAGAAAAATGGAAGAGCCTTGTGATTTAAATCACAAGAAAGCAGAGAAGAATCTCTAGGAAACAGGACCTGATTAGAGATACCACTCTCTGTGTGTAACAGTGAACGCGTTTCTTTAAGATCAGGAAAAGGGTGCGGTGGCCAGAGACGCCCCAGCCAGGCGTCTGGGCAGGAAGATGACAGACGCTTGGGTCTGATAGGAGCCTGTCTGCTGCCTGTTCTGCAGGAGACGATTCTCTGCTTTCTTGACATTTGATCGTTAAGTGCACGAAGCAAGGTTGTTGGATGTGAAAATCCACATAAAACAATTATTTGTGCCTGAAACAGATATTGTTGAAAATGTTAGTGAAATACAGGTGTTACTTTATGAAATACAGTATCAGGTTCCTAGGCATAAATGCAGCAGAAGGTCTGGAGACTGTTTGTAAGAAGCCACAAAGCCTCACTGATAATTGTGATGCTTCTTCACTAAGGAAACCCTGTGTGGAGGGATCGCCAGCCTGTAGGCCCAGAGCAAGTCCGCCCACAGGCAGGCCCCAGCAGGTCCAGGTAGTACCCAAGGGCCGGGGCAGAGCCCGCATGAAGTTCAGGTGGGGGTCTCCCCGCCACCGCACAGCTGCCCTGGCACGAGAGGAGAGCGCCTGCGTCCGGCCAGCCCAAGCAGTCGGGGGTGTGGCCGTCCCAGGCTTGGCGCACAGCTGTGATCCGCTCGGCTTTGGCCCTGGCACCCACCCACCACAAGGCCCAGCCAGTTGTCCCGCAGACACAGGAGCCCACGCTGTAAGGAAGGGGACAGGTTCTGTCAGAGCGGCTGGCTCCAGGGCACCGTGAGGAGCCTTGGGAGAACGTCCTGGGCTGTAGGCGACTGCACCAGGGGCTTACTGGCAGGAAACCACCATGCCGACGGGCAGCTGAGCCGAGGCCCACCCGTCGTCAGAGGAGGTCCGCTGAAGCCACAGGAGAAGCCGTGTCCCGCACTGGTCGGGCAAGGGCCCAGGGTGCCTCCCTCACATCCTGCAACTCCTACTGCTGCTGCAGACTCTTGGCAAAGGCCTGGAATTTTCAGGTCCTTTCGGAAGAGGGACAAACCTCAGAGACACACACACTGGTGACCAGGCAGTGTGCTCCTAGCAGCCCTGTTGATGGTGGCAGAAATCCCAGGCCAGAAAATAATCCAGTATCCATCACGCAGGACGGTGGCCCCACACAGAGTGGATGAAGAGACTGAAGACGTGCGAAGCTTCGCACACACATTCTCCTCCTACGAGGTAGCCTCCCCCGGGCTGGGCTGCAGCGTCCCCCCACCGAGGTCTGGGCCCCAGAGCCGTTAACCAGACCCACGGGCTCCTGCACCTCCAAGGTCCAGCCAGGCCACGTGGAGGATGTGAAGCTCAGACACCTGAACACACGGAAGGACCCCAGGACCACGAGGTCAGGACCCCCAGTCTCCAAACAGGGTCACCTACGGTGAAACAGGAAACTCTAAAGCCCCACCGTGAGGCCACCAGGGTGGAGAAGCTGCTCCCCTCCCCCTTCTCCCTGTCGAGCAGGAGCTGGACTTGCCCCTCCCCAGGGGGGAAGCCATGCGGGGCTCCAGCAGAGCCTCTGCTGCTTCCGTCCCTGCACTCCCCGCCCATGCTGCTCTGCGTCCTTCTGGGCACTGCCTTCTTTAGGGAAGGGCCCGGCTCCATGGCCTCCAACTCTCCCCTCAGCAAACGAGGCCAACATGGCACATCTCTGTGGGCTCCTTGGATGCCCAGGGGGGCCGTGAACCCACCTGACACAGCCAAGCCCAGGACACCACGGGGTCCATCCTCCCTACCGCCAGAGGCTGCCCGGTCCCACAGCCTTCACTTGGCATCTCCAGCCACTCCCTTGTCCCATCTGATGACTGTGGTGTGGCTTCCAGTTGCCACAGGTCACCCTCTGATCCCTGCCACTTCTGAGCCCTCTTCCCAGGCGTGTGCCCTCCTGGACTTCCTTTCTGCCTGCTGGCTGCTCCCGTCCTCGGCTTGTCCTGAGCTCGGTCTCTCCGAGGTCAGCAGCTCGGGCTGCCCCACGTGTGTCAGCCCCCACCCCCACCCCCACCCCCACCGGCTGCTTGGTGGCCGAGGTGAAGCCAGGCTTGTCAGTGTGGCTTCATGACTTCAGTTGTCTTCCTTCTTCAAAGTCAACCGCTCTTATTTCAAATATATTAGAGGATAAGTTTTCTGAGTTCCTCAAGAAGTACAGCTGGGATTCTATTGCAATTAGTTGAAGTTTATAGAGTAACCTTGTAAGAACTGACAGCTTTGTTGTGTGATGTCACCCACCAGGGACACAGGCTGTCTCCGCCCTCACAGCATCTGCCCTTTATAAGAGCTGGAATGTTCCTGTATTAGTCCCTACATAATTCACGGGCGTGTTGCTAGTATGAACGGTATCTTCTTTAAAAATACATTTTTAGATGGGTTGTTCCTAGTGCACAGAGAAGCTTCTGATTTTCCTTTTTTTCCCTTCATTTTCAAGTGTTAGAGACAAAAGAATTTGCATGCACCGTGCAGGGCATTCCTGGGTGTCCTTCATCCAGTTGCCCCAGTGACCGCATCGTACGTTGTCAATCAACTGATGGCATGTGTTCATTTAGCGTTTGTTGAAATTGTAGCCATTTTTAGAAATGGATTCTCTTAGGTGGACTTTGTGTCCAGAAGCGTTGCTGGACTCGTGTCCCCCGAGCTTTCCTGTTGTTGAGCTGGTTGCTCTGTGTAGGCCTCTGTGTCACCCACACAGAACAGTTTAAACGCCCTGCCCAGGCTTCCCCTCCAGTTCCTTTGTCTTCATAGCTTTGGCCAGGACTTCTGGCACCTTGGGCCTTTCCGTCTTTTTCCTGGTTTTAAATGGGCTGGATCTAAAGTTGCCATGAAGTTTCTTCTTTTTCTTCTTTGGCTGTGCTGCCTGCCGACTCGCTAGTGGCCTTGAGGGCCCAGTCATCGTGGGGCGTGGGCTTGGCTGCCCTGCGGCACGTGGCAGCTTAGTTCCCCAGCTGGGGATCGAACCCGTGTCCCCTTCCTTGGAAGGCAGCCTCTTAGCCGCTGGCCCACTAGGGCAGCCCCTCCACTAAGTGTTTCTCCATAACTTTCACCAAGTTAAAGCCTTGTCTCCAAGTCCTGGTTTGCTATAAGTTCTTTATTTTAAAAATACAAACATGTGCTGCTTGCTCTTGAACTTACTGAGGTGCTCTGTCCTCATTTCGTTTATTAAATGCACTAATTTTTCTGGTGTTGAAACTTTCCTTCCTGAGATTAGCTTTACCTCATCAGTGTATTATTTTCAGTGTTTTGATGGGCTGACCAGCCAGTCTGGTGGTTAGCGTTGCTCATCACTCATCCATGAGTGTCATGGGCCTACATTTCCTTTGTCTGGTTTTAGAACCAAGGTTTTCCTGTCTCATAAAATGAACGCAGAAACTCTTACCTCTTTTTTGCTTTTTGCAACATCTTGACACGATGAGAAGTCGCTGCTTCTGGAAAGTCTGATGGAACTCACCTGTAAAGCCATCTCCATGATGACTGTCGGGGAGGTGCATCTTTCACCTTAGTATTAGAGTCTTGTGTCCGCCGCGCGGCAGCTCAGCCTGTGCACCACGACTACTGAGCCTCGTGTTGTAGAGCCCGAGAGCTGCAACGAGAGGCCGTCGCAGTGAGAAGTCTGAGCGCCACAGCGAGAGCCCCCTCTTGACTCCACTAGAGAAAGCCCACACACAGCAGGGAAGACCCAGAAGAGCGAAAAAGGAAAAAAGTACCGAACTCAGGCCAGGGCACTGAAAGTGCCAAGTCCTAATCCCCGACCTCCAGGGAATTCCTGGTTACTTGGTTTTATCAGTTCAGTCCAGTTGCTCCGCCGTATATGACTCTTTGCGACCCTATGGACTTCAGCACATCACCTGTCCATCACCAACTCCCAGTTCAGTTCAGTTCAGTCGCTCAGTCATGTCCGACTCTTTGCGACCCCATGAACTGCAGCACACCAGGCCTCCCTGTCCATCACCAACTCCCAGTGTTCACTCAAACCCATGGCCATTGTGTCGGTGATGCCATCCAACCATCTCATCCTCTGTCGTCCCCTTCTCCTCCTGCCCCCAGTCTTTCCCAGCATCAGAGTCTTTTCAAATGAGTCAGCTCTTCACATCAGGTGGCCAAAGTATTGGAGTTTCAGCTTCAACATCAGTCCTTCCAATGAATATTCAGGACTGATATCCTTTAGAACTGGTTGGATCTCTTTGCAGTCCAAGGGACTCTCAAGAGTCTTCTCCAACACCACAGTTCAAAAGCATCAATTCTTCAGCACTCAGCTTTCTTCACAGTCCAACTCTCATATCCATCCATGACCACAGGAAAAACCATAGCCTTCACTAGACGGACCTTTGTTGGCAAAGTAATGTCTCTGCCTTTTTTTTTAAATTTTTATTTATTTATTTATTTATTTTGTTTTTTTGTTTTGTTTTCCTTCCTTTTTTGTTACTTTTTGTTTGTTTGTTTTCTTTTTGTTTTTTGTCTCTGCTTTTTAATATGCTGCCTATGTTGGTCATAACTTTCCTTCCAAGGAGTAAGCGTCTTTTAATTTCATGGCTAAAATCACCATCTGCAGTGATTTTGGAGCCCATAAAAATAAAGTCTGACACTGTTTCCACTGTTTCCCCATCTATTTGCCATGAAGTGGTGGGGCCAGATGCCGTGATCTTCATTTTCTGAATGTTGAGCTTTAAGCCAACTTTTTCCCTCTCCTCTTTCACTTTCATGAAGTGGCTCTTCAGTTCCTCTTCACTTTCTGCCATAAGGATGGTGTCATCAGCATATCTGAGGTTATTGATATTTCTCCCAGCAATCTTGATTCCAGCTTGTGTTTCATCCAGCTCGGCATTTCACATGGTGTACTCTGCATATAGATTAAATAAGCAGGATGACAATATAGAGCCTTGACGAACTCCTTTTCCGATTTGGAACCAGTCTGTTGTTCCCTGTCCAGTTCTAACTGTTGCTTCTTGACCTGCATACAGATTTCTCAGGAGGCAGGTCAGGTGGTCTGGTATTCCCATTTCTTGAAGAATGTTCCACAGTTTGTTGTGATCCACACAGTCAAAGGCTTTGGCATAGTCAATAAAGCAGAAACAGATGTTTTTCTGGAACTCTCTTGCTTTTTCTATGATCCAACAGATGTTGGCAATTTGATCTCTGGTTCCCCTGCCTTTTCTCAATCCAGTTTTAACATCTGGAAGTTCAGGGTTCACATACTGTTGAAGCCTGGCTTGGAGGATTTGGTCATTACTTTGCTAGCATGTGAGATGAGTGCAATTGTGCAGTAGTTTGAGCATTCTTTGGCATCGCCTTTCTTTGGGATTGGAATGAAAACTGACCTTTTCCAGTCCTGTAGCCACTCTTGAGTTTTCCAAATGTTCTGGAATATTGAGTACATCACTTTACTGCAAGGGTTACTCCAGGTATCTCTTGACTTCCTACTTTTGCATTCCAGCCCCCTATAATGAAAAGGACATCTTTTTTGGGTGTTAGTTCTAGAAGGTCTTGTAGGTCTTCATAGAACCGTTCAACTTCAGCTGCTTCAGCATTACTGGTTGGGGCATAGACTTGGATCACTGTGATATTGAATGGTTTATCTTGGAAACGAACAGAGATCATTCTGTTGTTTTTGAGATTGCATCCAAGTACTGCATTTCGGACTCTTGTTGACTATGAGGGCTACTCCGTTTCTTCTAAGGGATTCTTGCCCACAGTAGTAGATGTTATGGTTTTATATCACGCAGTTAAATTGAGTTGTTGTGTATTGTGTGAATTTAAGCACAGGCGTGGATTCTTGTAACTGCCAGCAGTCAGGATGTGGGTCAGCCCTGTGACCCCCACCAGCCTGGTGTTTTCCGCTTGAGGCAGCTACACTCAGAAGTGCTGTAAACATGGGCAGGCTCTGGTGTGAATGTAGGTTTTCATTCCTTTAGGGTAAATCCCCAGGAGGGACCAATTGCCAAGGAAGCTTGAGGTCAGGGTTGGCAGACTACAGCCCAAGGTCAGTTCCAGCCTGTGAGCCAACAGTGGTTTAAGAACAAAAATCCTCAACCAAGAAAGAAGAGACTTGCCTGGTATCTGACTTTGGACAGGAAATGTTGCCCAGACTTCGAAGAGGCCACTAAGCCCCTTCATGGGACCGTCTGTGTTTACTGGATAAAGTGGAGAAGCCAGTTTTATAAACGTGCATGTTTTCCTTGGGCAGATCAACTTCAATCTGATCCTGCTGCTTCTGCTGGAGCTCTTCATGGCGGCCACGGTGATCATCTCTGCACGGTCCAGCGAGGCGCCCTGCAAGCAGAAGGTGGGTCCAGCCTGCGGCACGGCTACACCACAGACCCAGCTGCAGAGCGAGGGGTCGATGGCCCCGGGGAGGCAAGCAGAGCGATGCAGACCATCTCCTCCCTCGTCTGGGGCTGCCCAGTACCTTCCCCGCCCCGAGTAGTGCCACCGACAGAGCCCACGTCCGCCTGAAGTGTCACTGTGTAAACTGGACCTTCAGCAATCACACGCTTCCATGTGCACAGAGAAAGTCCGTGTTTGAGTTTCTGCTCTCAAGCCTAAAGATCCAGGAGCATCGCCCAGAAACTCTCATTTCAAACCATTCCTGGAGCGATGGCATGGACATGGCCACCCCTGTAATGCGGTTTGTTTCTTTACAGGGTTCCATCTCTGAGAGCAGCAACGTTGTATATGAAGTGACATTTCCTGCTCGGGTCCTGAAATCCTACTCTGTAAGAAAGGCTTTTCTCTTCTACTTTGTTTCACAGAGTGGGGGGTTGGGGAGTAGGCGATAAATGCAGGATGGGCGTGTCCACGGCCACAGGCACCGTGCTGGTCTGCGGTGCACGTTACTCTGGCAGCGTGTCCATAAATCACATGTTAATTGTGTTTTAAGCCCTTTCCAAAGTCTTTTAGTCCATTTGTTCTATTACTGAAAGGTCTGTTAAAAACCTCCCAACCTGAGTGCAGATTATGGATCTGTCTCTGTAATTCTGTAGCTTTTCATCATAGAGCTCTGGAGCCTGGTTTTTAGTACACACAACTTTAGAATCCCTTCCTTCTGCCTGTCCCCCAACACCCCCCCCCCTTTTTTTAAACCATTACAAGCAACTCTCCATAGTCACGGCTCCTGCCAGAACAGTGGCGTCATTATCTGCATGAGTTGCCTCTTGTCACTGTCTGCCACCGCGTCTTCCCCTCTCCTTCCAGCCCTTTCTGTCCTCATGTCTGGGTGGTCTCTGTGCAGCATGTAGGGGCCATGTGGACGGAGCCAGGTCACCCAGAGCACAATTCCTGCCACCTTCGTATTTATGCATTTCTCCATCTTTTTCCTATTTTCTGTGCCTTTTCCCACTTTCCTTTTAACTGGTGGAAGCTTCCTCCTTCCTTTTCCCACAAATTTGGGTTGGAATGCGCATTTTCAGTATTCCTTTGGAGATTATCCTCCATGTCACTGCATGGGGGGGGCACCCTGCTCCTCGGCCCAGAGCTCGGGGGAGCCTCCCCACCCGCCTCCTGGGGCCCTGGGGAGCCGCCGCCCCCCCACAGGTGATGCTGACCCTTGCTGTCTGTCTGCCCCCAGGTCATCGAGGTGGTTGCAGGGGTCTCCGCCATCCTCGGCGGGGTCATCGCTCTGAACGTGGACAACACCGTCTCGGGCCCGCACTTCTCGGTCACGTTCTTCTGGATCTTAGTGGCCGTGAGTACGCCGGGCGGTGCCCGTGGGGGTGGCCAGCCTCTGAGCTCAGTTTCGGGCTGTCAGGCAGAGTCGCGGTGGGAGGGCCGGGGGCACCCTGGCTGTTTGGGACCAAGGAATAACGAGTCAGCCTGTTAGCTTAGCTGTTTTATATGTTTTTGTGTTGTTTTTCCAGGAAAATGCTTGTTTTATTGTTTTATATAATTTTATAATGTACAGCATTCACATTGTCTCACATTTTGAAGTGAAATACACACGTATTATCTCACACTGGCTGCAGCTACAGTCGGAGAAGGCGGTGGCACCCACTCCAGTGCTCTTGCCTGAAAAATCCCATGGACGGAGGAGCCTGGTGGGCTGCAGTCCATGGGGTCGCTAAGAGTCGGACACGACTGAGCGACTTCACTCTCACTGTTCACTTTCATGCATTGGAGAAGGAAATGGCAACCCACTCCAGTGTTCTTGCCTGGAGAATCCCAGGGGCGGGGGAGCCTGGTGGGCTGCCGTCTATGGGGTCGCACAGAGTCGGACACGACTGAAGCGACTCAGCAGCAGCAGCCGCAGCAGCAGTAAAGGCTCAGCTTGGCAAGTGCTCGCTGCTCGGTCGCTGTTGTAGACGGGGACTCTCATCCTTTTATAAGCAAGTCTCAGTCGACTCACATAAGTTAATGCTGTCCGCCACTGAAACCGGAAAGCACCCTGTGGAGCACCTGGCCCCCAGCCCGGCCACCCTGCGGTTGTGCTGCGGGGTGCAGGGATCCCAGTCGGCTTGGGGCAGTTACCAGGGTCCCCCGAGCCCCGAGTCTACCCGCGTCGCGTGACGCCCCAGCGGCACAGTGCCCTGCGCCCTGGGCTCCCACACCAGGCATGCGGGCACTGCCTTCTCCTCTGTGGCCGCGCAGACGGCTGGCTGGGGCTTGGGCACACCTGGGCTCAGCAGGCAGTGTGGGCAGGGACGGGGGGCGGGGCACCAGCGCCTGGTGGGGTGGCTGGATGTCCAGAAGGTGGGCCCGGGGGTTGGCAGCCTCGAGGAAGTTCCGCCCCTGAACTTCCCCCTGCCTGGGTCCTGGCTCCTTCAAATGAGTAGAACAGGCCTTTATTACTAACAAAGCAGCAGGGACGCTGGCCAGTGGAGACACCCCCGTGGTCAAGGCATGGTGTGCGGTGGCAGTGTCCAGGGCCCGAGTCTGACAGCCCAGCCGAGCTGCCTGCAGCCCGCCCTGCGGACGAGGCCCAGGCAAGGCCAGCTGAGGGCTCCCCGCAGAGAGAAGCACGAAGCTCTGTCCTCACCTGGACCCTGAGCCGCGAGCAGACCCAGCTGGACCCGGACATAGCGGGCGCGACTGCAGCTGGACGCAGACCCTGCCTTGCACGCAGCGGTTGAGTCCCTGCCACAGCCCCAGCGCAAGGCTGAGTTGGGAGGGAGCAGGACACAGGCGCACAGTGTCTGGCGGGGCCCCCAGCTTCTGTGGCGCTGAGCAGCAGGGCGCAGGGAGCCTCCGCCCTCCAGCCCGAGCAGCTGGCTTTCCCAGCGGCCTCGAGGCCTCAATGAGCACAGGAGGGCACGTGTGGGGCTGTCAGCTCTGAAGCCTTCTCCTTCCTCCTCTCTTAGTGTTTCCCAAGCGCCATTGCCAGTCACGTGACGGCGGAGTGTCCCAGCAGGTCTCTGGTAGGTGACACCTAGCTGGGCCCAGGGGCCTCCTGAGCAACCTGCTGGCCTCAGCGGGGTGGGTGCAAGCACCAAGGGGCGTCTGCAGGGCCTGCAGGAGGGCCGGCGACTGTCCGCGGGTGGCCTGTCTATGGAAATAAGCAGCTGCGGCAGGTCTGGCATGAGGGTCGGGAGAGGTTCCTGGGACTCAGCAGACGCGGCGTCCTGCCCCGGCGTGGATATTGAATGCCGACGGTTGCCGAATCCAATCTGAATGGCCCAAGGCGTGAGCGTCCGAGCTCAGCCAACTCCTGGGGCTGTGTGGCTTGTTTTGGGAGGTCAGAGGAACAGGTTGGAGGGCATGGGGAGGAGGCCATAGATCGTTAAGTGCTGTTTTATGAACAGAGTGAATTGTGCGTCAGTTGAGAAAACTCAACACACAGGGCACTTTGAATCCAGGGGCGCACTGAGTACAGAGGCTCAGCAGGCACGCCTGCCAGCCCGGACCGTGCGGAGTCCTGACTCACGCTGGCGGGCGCCGGCCTCCCCCGCGCCCGCTCTGCTTCGCTCCAGGTGGAGGTGCTGATCGCCGTCTGCAGCCTGGCGGCCCCGCTGCTGTTCACGGCCTCTGGGTACCTGTCCTTCAGCATCATGAGAATCATGGATGTTTTCAAAGACTACCCACCAGCCTTCAAGGTCTGTGTGCTTTTATTTTAATTAAACCCTCAGAGACGCGGTGCCTCCGAGCTGCTGCCCAGGTCGGGAATGCCTGCCTTCACAGGCGTGTCTCATTTTCTCAGCCCTTTGTACGTTCATTTGTGTTTTAGAGTCACATTCATCCAGTCTCATGAGAGACCCCATTGGTTCCTGCGTAAGCTGAAGGGAGCAAGAACCTCCTCTTTAAGGGGATTCTTGGGGGTCCAGTGTCCCCTCCACAGGCTCAGGCATCAGGCAAGATTAGTCTCAGATGCCCTGGATGATCCCAGTAAGACAGTGTTATGAGAAATTTCAAACACATCAGAAGAGTTGAGGTTAATGCAGTCAACACTGAGGTTCTCTGGTGGTTTACGTGTGTGTCCGTGTGTGTGTGTGTGTGTGTGTGTGTGGTGTATGGTGACGGGTGGGCAGAGCACACACAGGCATCATTTTCTGGAAGCATCTGAAAGGGAGTGGCAGATGCTTGAAGGACCCTTGGCCTTCGATCCTCTGCACGTCAGCAGTAAGGCCAGTCCCTGCGCAGCTGAGGCGGCTGGCGTACCAGCTAACAGCACAGCATCCCCTCAGACTGTCCCAAGACGACGCTCTGAGGGCAGCGGTCCTCAGAGCAGCGAGGCTAACCCTTGCACTCTGGTGTCTTCAGATCTGGGGCAGACACCGCTCCCCGCCAGGCCCGTTGCCTGGGAGACGGCGCCCCGTGGACCTGTGTGCTGCAGCGTCAGCAGGAGTGAGTCCAGGAGCACTGGCGCTGCCGTGCTGGTCCATTTGCAGCGGCTGCTGGCGGGCTTCCGGGGAGCTGCAACCCCGTGAAGGGTTAGGGCCGGCGCCTGCGGGTCAGCGCTGCTGGCAGCCGCTGCCTGGGCCCCGGATGGGGCCGGGCTGTGTGCACCCGTGTCTGCCCAAGAACCCGCCCCCGCCCCTGTGGGACTTGCGCTGGCCACTGTCCCCAGAGCGCTGCGTCCCTGTTCTCTGGGCTCCCAGATGCCAGCCCATCAGCCTCTCCCGGCAGACGCTCGAGATGGCCCAGCTCACCTGGTCCAGCCCCTGCCCCAACTCACCCTCACCCTGGGAGGGGAGCCATGTACCCATTCCTGCAGGGGTATCATCACTCCTACGCCCAGTCAGTGGACAGAGCTGAGAAATGTGTGTACTTACAGATCCTGAATGTATATTGCTACCTCCAATTCAAAATTTTACATGCTCGTGTTCCCCCAGCCCTTGCTATTTTATATTTGCCTTATTTTTCTCTCAGTCCAGAGACCTTGTTTCCAGGCAGCACTGACTGGGGTTCAGTCCAGCTCAGTCGCTCGGTCGCGTCCGACTCTTTTGCACCTGTGTGTGTGGTGTGTGTGTCGCTCAGTCGTGTCCGACTCTGTGACCCCATGACTCGCAGCAGCCAGGCCTCCCTGTCCATCAGCATCTCCCGGAGTTCACTCAGACTCACGTCCATCGCGTCGGGGATGCCATCCAGCCAGCTCATCCTCTGTCGTCCCCTTCTCCTCCTGCCCCCAATCCCTCCCAGCATCAGAGTCTTTTCCAATGAGTCAACTCTTCGCATGAGGTGGCCAAAGTACTGGAGTTTCAGCTTTAGCATCATTCCTTCCAAAGAACAGCCAGGGCTGATCTCCTTCACAATGGACTGGTTGGATCTCCTTGCAGTCCAAGGGACTCTCAAGAGTCTTCTCCAACACCACACTTCAAAAGCATCAATTCTTTGGCTCTCAGCTTTCTTCACAGTCCAACTCTCACATCCATAAATGACCACTGGAAAAACCATAGCCTTGACTAGACGGACCTTTGTTGGCAAAGTAATGTCTCTGCTTTTGAATATGCTATCTAGGTTGGTCATAACTTTCCTTCCAAGGAGTAAGTGTCTTTTAATTTCATGGCTGCAGTCACCATCTGCAGTGATTTTGGAGCCCCAAAAAATAAAGTCTGACACTGCTTCCCCACCTATTTCCCATGAAGTGATGGGACCGGATGCCATGATCTTTGTTTTCTGAATCTTGAGCTTTAAGCCAACTTTTTCACTCTCCTCTTTCACTTTCATCAAGAGGCTTTTTAGTTCCTCTTCACTTTCTGCCATTAGGGTGGTGTCATCTGCATATCTGAGGTTATTGATATTTCTCCCGGCAATCTTGATTCCAGCTTGTGCTTCTTCCAGCCCAGCGTTTCTCATGATGTACTCTGCATATCAGTTAAATAAGCAGGTTGACAATATACAGCCTTGCCGTACTCCTTTTCCTATTTGGAGCCAGTCTGTTGTTCCATGTCCAGTTCTAACTGTTGCTTCCTGACCTGCATACAGGTTTGTCAAGAGGCAGGTCAAGTGGTCTGGTATTCCCATCTCTTTCAGAATTTTCCACAGTTTATTTTGATCCACACAGTCAAAGGCTTTGGCATAGTCAAGAAAGCAGAAGTAGATGTTTTTCTGGAACTCTCTTGCTTTTTCCATGATCCAGCTGATGTTGGCAATTTGATCTCTGGTTTCTCTGCCTTTTCTAAAGCCAGCTTGAACATCTGGAAGTTCACAGTTCACATATTGCTGAAGCCTGGCTTGGAGAATTTTGAGCATTACTTTACTAGCGTGTGAGATGAGTACAATTGTGTAGTAGTTTGAGCATTCTTTGGCATTGCCTTTCTTTGGGATTGGAATGAAAATGGACCTTTTGCAGTCCTGTGGCCACTGCTGAGTTTTCCAAATTTGCTGGCATATTGAGTGCAGCACTTTCACAGCATCATCTTTCAGGATTTGAAATAGCTCAACTGGAATTCCATCACCTCCACTAGCTTTGTTCGTAGCGATGCTTTCTAAGGCCCCCTTGACTTCACATTCCAGGATGTCTGGCTCTAGGTCAGTGATCACACCATCGTGATTATCTGGGTCGTGGAGCTCTTTTTTGTACAGTTCTTCTGTGTATTCTTGCCACCTCTTCTTAATACCTTCTGCTTCTGTTAGGTCCCTACCATTTCTGTCCTTTATCGAGCCTGTCTTACTGCCCCCTTTGTCTGACCGCACACACACGGGCTCCATTGACGGCCGTTCCCGCCAGCCGCGCCTGCCGGGCCAGCTGACGGCTCCTCACCCGCTCGTCCTGGGAAGGAACCCTCTCTGGGTGGCCCTGCTGCACAGCCACGGTTGATGGTTTCTGTTTGTATTCAGTGTGGGGCTTTGATGTTTTTTTCCCCTCTTGTTAGGAGTTTTGAATGTATAAAACTTTTACATGGTTCAAAAGTCAAATCAACCCGAAGGCAAACTCAGAGGGCTGCGCTCCCAAGCACGGCCTCCCACTGCTCCCACAGGCAGCGTGTGTGTCTTTAGTTTCCTTCCTTCCTGAGGAACAGGCCACGCTAATTGTACCTCTGCACCTTGCCTTTCTTTTTTTAAACTTCATTCATCCCGGTGCTTCCTCATCACCCAGAGGACAGGTGCATTTATAGTTGAGTTGGATGTTGGCAAACCCCCGGGAGGCTCCTGTTTTCCCTCCACCAGCGGTATGGGAGCACCTGTCCCCCGCAGCCCGGGAGGCGTGTCCCCCGGCGCCTGTGACACGGCTGAGAGCTGGAGCCTCGGGGCGCTGAAGCACGCATGTGAACACGGGTCGCTGAGGCCCTTTCCTCTGTCCTAGGCACTGTCTTCCTCCTACAGCTCCGCCTGTGTCTCCTGCCCGTTTCCTGCGGGCTTTGCTGACGCCGTGAACGCAGGAAGCCCAGCCCTCCGTCAGACACGGAAGATGCAAACAGCGGCCTCAGCTAGGCAGCTGTTCCATTCTGCTTGCTGTGATCTGTCTCATGTGGAAGTTTTGTTGGTGTTTTACACAGTTAAATTTGTCCATGTTTTCCTCCGTCGCTTCTGGATTTTGAGTCACAAGTAGGAACACTCACACTCGTGTTTCTGCTGGAGTCTAACCTGGGGCTTGGCGCGAGGAGTGGGCCCGGTCGGGCTTGACTCGACTGGCTCGTCCGTGAATAAAAGGTTCAGCCCCTTTTAAAAACCCCTCTTTTTCTCAGTTGTCTGAGACTCTGAGCTTCTGTCCGTCTGGGTCTCTTTCTGCCCTGACTGTCCTCTCGCAGCCAATCTGTGCCACTCTGCCCATCCCAGAGGTTGGCACCAGGGCGCCAGCACCTTGCTGGCTTGATGCTGACTGCCCTGCATTTCAGGGCTTCCTCGCTTCTGTCATGGTTTGTTCTTTTATATGAATCTTATCTTTTAGATTTTTAAGAAGCATTTATTCATTTTGAGTGGCGTCGGGTCTCGGTTACAGCGTGTGGGATCCTTCCTTGCAGCCCGTGGGTCTCTCTCGTTGGGGCATGCGGGCTCTCAAGTGCAGACTCGGTGGTTGTGGCGCTTGGGCCGCGTTGCCCTGCGGCAGGTGGGATCTTAGCTCCCCACGCAGGGATCAATCCCACGTCCTCTGCACTGGGAGGCAGATTCTTAACCACTGGACTACCAGCAAGTTCCTATGTGAATTTTAGAATCACCCTGCCTGACTCGAGAAAACACAATGTTGCGTTCTTAAAAAACTGGACTCACTCTTAAGTGTGCAGGTTAACTTGAGAGATGTTCAGTTTTTTTTCTTTGTCTTAATGTTTGGTTGCTTTGTGTTTCTGAGGCTGGAAGGTCACCCTGCAGTGTGAGGAGGGAGGCAGTGGTCTGTGGGTGTCTTTACAGACCCTAGGGCTCCCTCCGTATTGGTGGCAGCCCCTTCCCCAAGGTGTGCCACCCCCCACTCCTGTGGTCCCGGGCAGACACCTCCTCCCAGTAGTCAGTACAGGCCCCCAGCTTCTGCTGGAGCCGGTCTGCTGGTCTTTCTTTGGAGCCCGTGTCCCTGTTTTTCCTCCGGCTCTGGGCTCCCACTGGCGTCTCACACAGAACTCACTGGGCACTCTCCGGGAGGCCACAGATGGTTCCAGCGGCTCCTTCTGGACCTGCTGGGGGCCTGGAAGACGAGCCGGGCAGCACTGTCGGGGGCCCAGCTGCCTGTGGGTCATGTTTGTGCAGGTCTTCCGTTAAGTCCACGACGACAGAGCTCAGACCACACTGAGCTCCTCAGCTCTGGCTCACTCAGACAGTGATCACTGCCCCCGCCGGGGACACAGTAGGGCCCCCGAGGAAGGGAAGCTGAAACCCTCCACCGCAGGGCTCGGGGTCTCTGCTCCGGGAGCCTCCCGGCTGAGGGGCCACGCAGCGGGTGGGGGGCAGCTGAGAAGGAGCAGGGCGTGCGGCCTGCCATCCCGCCCGCCCCCTGCCCCGGTCTCCCGCTCACCTCTTGCCCCCAGCAATCCTATGACGCGCTGCTGCTGCTGCTGCTGCTGGACCTGCTGCTGCAGGCGGGCCTCAACACGGCCACCATCATCCAGTGCGTGCGCTTCAAGGTGGGCGCGTCCTGGGACGCCTCGGGCGCACCGCCCAGCCCGCAGGAGCGCCTGGCGGCCGGGGAGGTGAGTGGCCTCTGAGCCCGTCTGGAGGGGAGGGGAGGGGGGGCCTGCCCTCCCGGGACCCTGGGCAAAGCGACGCCACCCAGGCTGACTTCTTTCAAGACCTGTTGGGTCACTTTCTCTTTAAAACAAAGAAAAATCTTGAAAAGGTGCAATAATACATTTATACACTTTTTAAGCCAGCCAGGCAAACACAAATCCGTTTGTGAAAAGATACTATGGACTGAATGCTTCCAGTTTTACTCTTGTAAATGAGCTGAGAACTTGGCAAACATCTTCAGGGATCACAGGGCTCTTCCTCCAGCAGCCCGGCTAGGAAGGGGAGCCCGCCCCACCTCCGGCAGATGTGCATCCAGGGCCCAGGGCGGGGGCTCTGGAGACTCACAGTGGCCCTTCCGCCAGGCTCACGGCCGCTGCACTCCACCCGGGCCCCGCCCCTCGTCCCCACAAGTGAACACTCCTCCCTGGGTGCTGTCTGCTGCGGCTCTTGCTGGGCACACCCGGCCACTGTCCCCCAGGTGGCATCATGCTCTGGGCACCTGGGGAGGCCACTCTGGGTGGACCAGACGCGCCTCCTGCCCGGCCGCCACCTGGGCCCACCCGGCTTACTTACTGGCTATGCAGCAGAGCCCAGCAGGGACCAGGGCCCTTCCAGAAAAACTGGGTTTAAGTGTAAAAAGAGGTCAGAAACACAGGCCCGTGGGTTTCTCATGGGGACACACGAGTCGAGTGGGGGCTGCCCTGCACTCCGCACAGTGTCTCCTGGACATGCCCAGCACCGCCAGCCCCCCACCTTCATCCCCTGGGTGCTCCTCGGGTGGTGTCGTTTGGTTGTCCTTTTCACGTGGCTGTGGTCAGTCTCTCACAGGGACAACTGTGTCCCTGGGCCCCACGTGAGGTCTACCTGGTTCCATATCAGGACGTCAAGGTGCAGCGTCAAGCCAGTGGGTCCTCCCGGCTGGTTCCAGAACTGCCGGTTCTGGGGCTCAGGAGGGCTGATCCGGGCAGCCGTCAGCCCTGTCTGGTGACCACTGGCTGCTTCAGACGCCCTCCCTCCCAGGGGTCATGGCCCTGGAGCTGCCTTCACAGCCTCCAGGGCCAAGTCCAGCCTCGAGGTGTTGGGGGCATCTGTCTCCTCCCCCAGGAAGAGCTGGCGGGACTTAGCACTGCACCCTGGAAAGTATCATTGCCCGTCCGCAGCACTTGCTGAGCACCTACTGTGTGCCGAGGCTGCTGTGCTGGGTGCAGGGTGTGGGCGCGCAGGAAGAGGCCTCAGGCAGGTGTGGGCAGAGGACGCAGGTGGGGGACGTCTGGGAGAGTGGAGGGGCCGGCGAGGGGCGAGGGGCCGCCCCTGCTTCCTGCACGGGGCTGGGCGGCCCCGGACAAATACGCTGTCCTGTCTCAGTTGCAGGTGGCCAGAAGCCCCCTGAAGGAGTTCGACAAGGAGAAAGCGTGGAGAGCCGTCGTGGTGCAGATGGCCCAGTGACTGCCCGGGCCGCGGGGCAGGGCGGCCTGACGCTACTGCCTCCGAGCTGCAGCCCCACCCGCCCCTCCCCTTCCTGCGGGGCTGGGTTCAAGGTGGAGTCTTCTCATTTCTGTGGTTTAAGTTTGAAATAGGCAAACGTTGACTGCTTTTTGCTTATTGAGGGGGGATCAGTTCACTGTTGCCGAGGTGGCCTGACCACAGGAGCCGCGGCACGGGGCCCCTGGTGAGGAAGGGCCGGGCTGGAGCCGAACCCTGCCGGCGCTGACCCCTGGGCAGCCCCGGGCTCCAGGCTGCCGGCGTGCTCGCCGCACCGTGCTCGCCCTCCCTGCCCTGCTTTGCTTTGCACCTGCTGTGTGCCCCGCCCTGCGTGGATCTTACCTGTCTCCGTGCTTCCTATCCTCCAGGTGAGGGGGGCAGCCTGCCAAGCCTCGATTTCCCCCCGAGGGGGCAGAGCTGCTTCCTGCCTGCCTGCAGAGCCCGCGGGGCTGCACCTTCAGAGCTGCAGACGTGGGCAGCCCCCACTTGAGCCGCGGTGTCCCCATGAGAAACCCACGGGCCTGTGTCTCTGACCTCTTTTTACACTTAAACCCAGTTCTTCCGGAAGGGCCCTGGTCCATGTTGGGCTGTCCTGCGCAGCCAGTAGAGACCCAGCTCAGTGGTGGTCAGCGTGCTCTTGTCCTGAAGCCTCTTGTCAACCACAGGGAAGTCCACCCTGACCACTGCGGCAGCTCAGTGTTCCCCGGATGGGCCACTGTCCACGGCCCTGAAAATAGACAGGCCGCATCTCCGTGCCTCGTGTCCCAGGCAGGCCGGGCAGGCACAGGCCTTGGTCAAGTCCCCAAACAAGCACGGGAGCATTGAGGGGCTGTCTGCACACAAGCAGACCCCACCCACATGCAGCCCGTGGGGGCCACCTCCCCTTCCCAGCTCCTCAGGCTGGGTGAGAGCCACAGGATAGCGCGGGTGACACGGATGTCTCTAGGGGGCCAGAAAGCTGGGAGCCTGATAGCTGGAGTGAGCGCCTGGGGGCTGGACACAGGCACTTCTCCCTTCAGAGAGAGCTCGGAACATTCACACAAGTGGGGTTTAAAGCTGCAGAGTCGGACGCGGACACGACTGGAGCGACTTAGCAGCAGCAGCAGCAGCAGTCCTGCCTGTCAGTGTACGGTTTTGTGTGATGTAATGTAGCACTGCCTGAGCAATAAACGCTAACATGTCGTCGTGGCCAGTGGCCTGCTTCACTTTGGGTCGCCCGCATCTCTGTGCCCAGGTTCTGAAACAGCTGAGGTAAAGCATGGGGGGGGGGGGGTGTGCGGTGCTTTTAATTCATTATTTACCATAGCCCTGAGCCAGTCTGCAAGTGGGATGGCTGGAGACTGGAAAGGCACTGGCGCCTCCCCGGGGACCCCCTCCCCCACAGAAGGGGCACAGAGCCTCGCTTTTGGGTTATCTCGGGAAGTTAAATGCAAAATAAAGATGTTTAAACCAAATAAAGATGACATCTAGATTTTGGAACGTTACCAGGAGGAAGGCACAGATGGGGTAGGTGGATCTTTCCTATTCACCCCTCCCTCTACAAAGATGCTGGACCAGAGAGGCTGGACATCAGGATGGCCAGGATGCTGGCTGGTGCTCGGAACTCCCAGGGAGGCACCTCAGGCCCCACGAGTGACCCAGGGAACACGGCACAGCTCCTGGAGGGCTGGGGTCGTCTTCCCGAGGAACACTGGATGTTAAGCGGGCGGAGCCTGACCTGGATGGTCCGCTTATCCTGCAAGGGCGGGTCCCAGGTGTGTGACCTTCAGGTCTTTATGACTTGGGGGGCTCTGACTGCCAGGGCGGGTCTGTGTGACCCCGACCGCCGCGCGGGGTGGGATGGGGTGACCTCGGGCTGGGAGCATGCCACTTGTGGGCCCTCCTCCCCGCGGACACCATGCTCCGTGCCCCGCGCCCCGGTCCCTACGCCGGCCGCGGCCGCGTCTCAGACTGCAGCCCCCGCCCGGGGCGCCGCTTAGGTGCCCTCAACCGTGGCCTGTGGGACCCCACGCCCCCGACGCCCACCGCGCGCCGCCGCGCCCGGAGATGCGCTCGGGGCCGCGCCCGGAGCCGCCCCCGCCGCACCCCGCTGCCCCGGCGTCCGCGAAGCCCCACGCCCTGCGCCGGCCGCGCGGCGAGGCCCCGCCGCCGGCGCCCCCGGGCTGCACAATGCGCCGCGCCGCTGGGGTCCGTCGCCCAGGGCAACCGCAGGACGCGAGACAGCGCGACGGGGGGCGGGGGCACGCAGACCGACCCGGGTGAGCACTAAGCCCGCCTCCCTCCGAACCCTAGGCCTGGGCCCGCCGTCTGCCCCCCCCCCGCCCCCGCCCCCGGGATTCCAGACCATTCCCGTGGAGCCCCAGACATACCCTTCCTTCGGAACTCCAGGCCCGCCCAGCCCTCCACCTCTGAACCCCGCCCTTGGGGGCCCGGACCTGCGTCTCCCCAACCCAACCCTGCCCCCCACCCCCAGACTCCCCCCAACACCAGACTCCCCATCCATCCCAGCCCTGCCCCCGAAACCCATACTCCCCCAACCCCTAGACCCCCCAACCCCAGGCCCCCCCCCAATCCCAGGCTTCTGTTTCCACCGCAGCCCTGCCTGCCCTCCCCCAGAGTCCCCCCTCCACCCCTGCGCTTATGCCCCTTTGCAGGGGCCCAGGTGCTGGAAGGGAGCAAGGACGAGGTGCCCGAGGCCAAGGTTGAAGCAGGGATGGAGCCAGGTGAAACGAACAGGCTGCCATCCGAGCCCACGTCGTTGGAAGGGGAGCACAGAGCAGAATCTAGTCAGTATTGTCCTGCGCCCCTCGCCCTGGGTTTCCTGAAAGTGACTGTCAAGTTCAGGCTCTGGCTTCTGCTATCTGTTCTATTGATCTATCTGCCTATCCTAACTCAAACCACCTGCTTTAATTCCAGTAACCTCATAATAAGTCACTATTTTTCTGTTTTTTTTCTTCAAGATGTGTTCAGAGTTTCTTGGACTTTTGCATTGTTAGAATCGATTGTTAATTTACCCCTCCCCCAACACACACACACACACACACACACACACACACACACACACACAGGAGTCCTGCTGTGTGATTCCACTGAATATATAGATCAGCTGGGAAGAGAATTAATATCTTAGTATTCAGTGTCCTGATCACGAACATCATCTCTTTCTATCTTGTTGGCAAGGTTCCCACTTTTAGTTACAAGTATGTACCACCTTGGAGAAGGCAACGGCACCCCACTCCAGTACTCTTGCCTGGAAAATCCCATGGGTGGAGGAGCCTGGTAGGGTGCAGTCTGTGGGGTCTCGAAGGGACGGACACGACTGAGCGACTTGACTTTCACTTTTCACTTTCATGCATTGGAGAAGGAAGTGGCAACCCACTCCAGTGTTCTTGCCTGGAGAATCCCAGGGACGGGAAGCCTGGTGGCTGCCGTCTATGGGGTCACAGAGTCGGACACGACTGAGCGACTCAGCAGCAGCAGCAGCGTGTACCACCTTTCTTAGAGTCACTCCCAGGTAGTCCATGCTTAACACTACTGTGGATGGCAGTTTTGAGTTCCATTTCCTAATTGTCTCTCAGTTCAGTTCAGTTCAGTCGCTCAGTCGTGTCCGACTCTTTGTGACCCCATGAACCGCAGCACGCCAGGCCTCCCTGTCCATCACCAACTCAAACTCATGTCCATCGAGTCGGTGATGCCATCCAGCCATCTCATCCTCTGTCGTCCCCTTCTCCTCCTGCCCCCAATCCCTCCCAGCATCACAGTCTTTTCCAATGAGTCAACTCTTCGAGTGACGTGGCCAAAGTACTGGAGTTTCAGCTTTACCATCATTCCTTCCAAAGAACACCCAGGGCTGATCTCCTTTAGAATGGACTGGTTGAATCTCCTTGCAGTCCAAGGGACTCTCAAAAGTCTTCTCCAACACCACAGTTCAAAAGCATCAATTCTTCGGCGCTCAGCCTTCTTCACAGTCCAACTCTCACATCCACACATGACCACAGGAAAAACCATAGCCTTGAGTAGACGGACCTTTGTTGGCAAAGTAATGTCTCTGCTTTTGAATATGCTGTCTAGGTTGGTCATAACTTTCCTTCCAAGGAGTAAGCGTCTTTTAATTTCATGGCTGCAGTCACCATCTGCAGTGATTTTGGAGCCCATAAAATAAAGTCAGACACTGTTTCCACTGTTTCCCCATCTATTTCCCATGAAGTGATGGGTATACAAATACAGTTGAGTTCATTTTCCTGCCTTGGTGGTTGGTGACCTTAGTAAATATACTTACTAATTCTAACCATCAAATGTGTTACATACACACTCATCACCTGCAGATCTTTTCGGTCTTTACACCTCGTATTTCCTTTTCTTGCACTATTGCATGGGCTAGAACTTTGAGTATAATGTTGAGTAGATGTGATATAGTGGACATCTTTTTTGTTTCTGAACTCCAGAGGAAATTGTTCAGTGTTTCACCATGAAGTATGATGTTGCTATAAGTTTTTTAAAAAAACAAAACAAAAAGCCATGATTTACTTTTCCACATTTCTTTAGCTGTCAAATTTTCTTTGGCAAATTTATTCAAAATACTAATTTTCATTTTAGAACTGAATTTATATTTATATAACAGAAGTCCTAAATGGATCCAGGTTCACTAGGATACCTTCCTCTAAGCACCATTGGTTAATATTTTCCCTTTAAAGTGTACAAGTAGTATGTTTTAAGTTGTCATTCACAAAAATTATGAATTAAACACCCATAAATTCTTGCTGCTATAAGTTTGAAAGGAAGTTCCCTTTTATTCCTGGTTTACTGAGAGTTTTAAAATGAACAGTTATTACATTGAATCATGTTTCCTTCTGCATATTTTTATTTACTGTATCAATGAATTATGTTATGGATTTTTAAATATTAGCAACCTCTGTATTCTTAGAACTCTAATCATAATTTTGTTTGTACTCTAATGCTTTGATGGGCCATATTTTCATTACCGTACAATTCTCATCATTTCCACTTGATTTCTCCTTTGAGCCATGCTTTATTTTTAAAGTGTGCTGCTTAATTTTTTGGGCTCCATAATCACTGCAGATGGTGACTGCAGCCATGAAACTAGAAGACGCTTGCTCCTTGCAAGAAAAGCTATAACTAACATAGACAGCATATTAAAAAGCAGAGACATTACTTTGCCGACAAAAGTCCATCTAGTCAAAGCTATAGTTTTTCCAGTAGTCATGTGTGGATGTCAGAGTTGGACTATAAGGAAAGCTGAGATCCGAAGAATTGATGGTTTTGAACTGTGGTGTTGGAGAAGGCCCTTGAGAGTCCCTTGGACTGCAAGGAGATACAACCAGTTCATCCTAAAGGAAATCAGTCCTGAATATTCATTGGAAGGACTGATGCTGAAGCTGAAACTCCAATACTTTGGTCACCTGATGCTAAGAGCCGACTCATTAGAAGAGACCCTGATGCTGGGAAAGATTGAAGGCAGGAGGAGAAGGGGACGACAGAGGATAAGATGGTTGGATGGCATCACCAACTCAATGGACGTGAGTTTGAGTAAACTCCAGGAGGTGGTGATGGACAGGGAGGCCTGGCGTGATGCGGTCCGTGGGGTCTCAGAGTCAGACATGACTGAGCGACTGAACTGAACTGAACTGAATTTTTGAATGTTTAGAAAAATTTCTAGTTACCATTTTGTTATTAATTTCTAGTTTCCTTCAGTGGTAAAGAGTTTAGTCTGTATCATTTTGATCCACTGAAGTTGCAGAGGCCCTATGGCCCAGTATGTGATCAGTGTTGGAAGAGGTGTGTGAAGAGATGGTGTGTCCTCAGCCCGTGGATTTGATTTCTGGGTGTCACTTAGGGCTGATCGATTCAAATCTGGTACATTTTAATGATTCTTTGTTTATGCTTTCCTTTTCTGAGCGTGCGCTAAGTCACTTCAGTCCTGTCTGACTCTTTGCATCTCTATAGACTGTAGCTCACCAGGCTCCTCTGTCCATGGGATCCTCCAGGCAAGAATGCTGGAGTGGGTTGCCACGCCTTCCTCCAGGAGACCTTCCTGACCCAGGGCTCGAACTCATGTCTCACGTCTCCTGCATTGGCAAGCGGGCTTTCTACCACCAGCGCCACCTGGGCAGCCCTTCCTTTACTGAGACGAATGGTTCACTGAAGTATCTCAATATGAATTTGAATTTTCTATGTCTTTTTTTAAAAATCTCTGTCCACTTGTGTTTTTATATATTTGAAGCTATACTATTAAGTATACACACATTTGGAATTTTATGAAATGTCTCTGAGGGCTGACTGAGTGCCTTGGGGGGCTGGACACAGGGGTTAGACTGGTATCTCCTGAGTCTGAATGTAACTAGTTTGGTCTTGCCTTTGCCTTCATCTGTTTTTCTTTTGCAGAATTAAAAAGGGGAGTTTCCCAAGACTTGGTTTCTTCCCCCAAATTAGACAGATTCAAAATAGCAAAACAACTCACGGACAAGGCAGTCAAGGTAAATGCTCTCTGGGCTCAGTGGGGATGGGTTCTTTTTAAGAACGGAATTCATTTTGGAGTTTGTAGAGCGAGTCCGTGGCCTGTGGCGTGCCCTGAAGCTGAGGTGTGCTCCCGGTCCTGGCCCCAGCCTGAGGCTTGTGCCGGAGCTCCTTTACATTACACCCTTCCTTTTGAACTAAGTGATGCTTTTGAAATGCGAAAGTGCAGATACGTGCACGGTGAAAATCTCTCCTGCAGCCACGTGGCCAGTGTGTGCCCCTCATGTGACCGCAGCTGTGGACACACGTCTCAGACAAGGGACAGACTCCTAGTGACACACAAAACCCTCCCACCCTCGGCCCAGGCCCCCGAGTGACGTGGTGAGAACGCTTGTGTGTGAGGAGTTCTGGTGCTCATATGGGGCCCCTGGGACACCCACCCACGTCCCCAAGGGAGAGGCCCACCTTTCGCCAGAATGGGAGCATTTGGGGGGGAATAGTGAACTCCAGGAGATGGTGATGGACAGGGAGGCCTGGCGTGCTGCGATTCAGGGGGTCACAAAGAGTCGGACACGACTGAGCGACTAAGCTGAACTGAAGGAAGGGCAAGCATTCTTCAGATGGTTCCACAGCTTCCACTCTGAGAACGTGATTCTTGTCCTTCTCGTGCGGTCACCTTGCTCAGGCCAGGACAGTGAGGAAGCACGAGAAACCCAACGCACAGTGACGTGTGGAAACGCGCTCAACCTTACGTCCTTCTGGGGCTCACCTGCGAGTGCGGGGGTCGTACACGCGCAGCTTGGGCTGCAATGCGCTGGGTGCACCTGGAGAGAAGCACAGCCAGGAGACACACGTGGTCCGCGGCGACCCACGCAGCCACAGCAGAGCGCGGCCGCCCTCTTGGAAGCCACCTCTTGCCCTAGTTATTCCCAAATCCTGGCAACCACGGATGAACCTTTGTGCTTCCTGTCACTATCCTTTCTGGGGTTTCCTACAAATAGAATTTAACCTTTAGATTTAGCTTCAGATTTTCTTTTGAGACCTTAAAACATATAAACGTTTAGGGCTACAAATATCCCTCAAAGTACTGCTTTACTTGCGTTTCAGTAGATTTCATTTTGTAGTATTTTTGATGAGATACAGTTCAAAGTACTTAACAATTTGTACTATTTTCATTGATAGTGGGTTACTTAAAAGTATAGTTCTTAATTTCTAGACTAGTAGATTATTAAAATCCTAAAAGATGATGCTGTTAAAGTGCTGTATTCATTGCATCCGCAAATTTGGAAAACTCAGCAGTGGCCACAGGACTGGAAATGGTCAGTTTTCATTCCAATCCCAAAGAAGGGCAATGCCGAAGAATGCTCAAACTACCACACAGTTGCACTCATTTCACATGCCAGCAAGGTTATGCTCAAAATCCTTCCAACTAGGCTTCAGCAATATGTGAACTGAGAACTTCCAGATGTACAAGCTGGGTTTAGAAAAGGTAGAGGAACCAGAGATCAAATTTCCAACATTTGCTGGATCACACAGAAAGCAAGGAAATTCCAGAAAAACATTCACTTCTGCTTCATTGATTATGCTAAGCCTCTGACTGTGTGAATCACAGCAAACTATGAAAAATTCTTAAAGAGAAGGGAATACCAGACCGCCTTACCTGCTTCCTGAGAAACCTGTATGCAGGTCAAGATGCAGAAGTTAGAACTGGACATGAAACAATGGACTGGTTCAAAATTGGGAAGGAGGACATCAAGGCTGTATGTTGTCACCCTGCTTACTTAACTTACATGCAGAGAGCATCATGCAGAATGCCTGACTGGATGAATCAAAGCTGGAATCAAGATTGCTGGGAGAAATATCAATAGCCTCAGATACACAGATGACACCACCCTTATGGCAGAAAGTGAAGAGGAACTGAAAAGCCTCTTTACGAAAGTGAAAAAGGAGAGTGAAAAAGTTGGCTTAAACCTCAACATTCAGAAAGCGAAGATCATGGCATCCAGTTCCATCACTTCATGGCAAATAGATGGGGAAACAATGGAAATAGTGATAAAATTTATTTTGGGGGGCTCCAAAATCACTGCAGATGGTGACTGCAGCCATGAAATGAAAAGACACTTGCTCCTTGGAAGGAAAGCTCTGACAAACCTAGACAGTATATTAAAAAGCAGAGACATTACTTTGCCGACAAAGGTCCATATAGTCAAAGCTACAGTTTTTCCAGTAGTCGTGTACAGATGTGAGAGTTGGACCATAAAGAAGGCTGAGTGCCAAAGAACTGATGCTTTTGAAGACTTGGACAGCACGGAGATCAAACCAGTCAATCCTAAAGGAAATCAACCCTGAATAGTTGTTGGAAGGACTGATGCTGAAGATGAAAGTCCAATACTTTGGCCACCTGATGTGAAGAACTGACTCATTGGAAAAGACCCTGATGCTGAACGATTGAAGGCAAAAGGAGAAGGGGACAACAGAAGATGAGATGATTAGATAACATCACCAACTCAATGGACATGAATTTGAGCACGCTCTGGGAGATAGTGGAGGACAGAGGAGCCTGGCGTGCAGCCGTCCTTGGGGTCACAAAGAGTTGGACATGGCTAAGCATCGACTGGACAACAATAAAGAAGGTTGTTTCTGGTTATTTTGTTACTGATTTCTGGTTTGATTAACTGTGGTTGAGAATGTAATTGGTATATTTCTGTTGAAATGTATTCAGACCTGCTTTCTGCCTAGCATTTTGTTAATTTATATAGATGTTGAAGTAGAGTGCTCTATTCACAGTCATCAAGGAAGAGGTTTTCATTTGAGTTCTTCAAGTCCTCTAGACTTGAGGGGTTTGTTTTTGTTTTTTGTCTCTGTGTTCTTTAATTTCCTGAGAGAAGCATGTTAAATTTCCAAGTGTAATTGTGGATTTGTCTAATTGTGTTTCTCCCAAGTTTTGCTGTGTATAATTTATAGCTCTGTTAGTGGGTGCAGACAAATGTGTTATGAGAAGCTGAGTGTTTGCTTTGCATTGTACGGTGCTTTCCTTTACTTTAGTGATGCATCTTTGTCGCAAAGGTTGCTCTGTTTCATACTTGGATCATTTTATTCTCTACCTGTCTGTAGGCTTGTGCTTTTGATTTTCTCTTGTGAACAGCATAGATTGAGATAAGAAAAAGATGTAGTCTGGCACTTCTTGCCTTTTAACTGGAGCATTTTGTGTATTTGTCTGGTATATTCCCGTGGGGTTTCATTCATTTGGTGCCTGCTCATTTTTCCTCTCCGTTCATGCCTACTTGTGGACTGATTTTCCCTCTTGTGTTAGAAGCCTTGCACTCCGTGTTCTCCTTTTGCGGTTCCCTTCCGTTTTGTACTCTGTTGGCTTGTTACAGTTCGTCCAGTTTTCTGAAGTTGTTCAGTCTGACCCTAGCTCAGCAGGGAGCCTGGGGGTGTGGGCAGGGGGTCCTGCCGTCGTCAGCCCCGCCCCTCCTCACTACGGCCCCTGTCGTGGAGCACGGCCCTCGCCCTGCGGCCGGGCAGGCCAGGCTCCAGACCCGTGTTCTGAGCAGAAGGAGCCCCGTGGTCCCCCGAGGGGGTGCTGGAACTGGGCTGCCAGAGTCTGGCCACAAGCCTGCACGTCCTTGGCAGGTGGTCCTGGTCCTCGCGCCCATGCTGTGTGACGGACCACCACGGCCTTAGCTACTTAGACACACCCATGTGCTATCTCCCGGCTCCTGTAGGCTAGGGTCCAGGCCGGGCCCTCTGCTCAGCGTCTGTCGAGGCACGGAGCTGGCGGGTCGCATCTGGAGGCCCACAGCGGGAGGAACCCCTTCGGAACTCTCTCAGCTGGTCGGCAGGGTTGATTTCCCCGAGACTGTAGAATGTGTGGCACCTTCAGAGCCGCAGTGGGGAGAGGCCGTCCCTGCTGGTCTCCATTTCTGACCCTCTTTTCAGGAGCACCCTTGATTAGGCCAGGCCCACCCAGGGTCACCTGCCTTTCAAATTCAGAGTCTAATTAGGGACCCCATGAGTCTGAGCCGCTGCCCCCTCCTGCCCTGTCCTGCTCTCACATGCTCATGAGGCCCTAGGCTCACTGCTGCCCACGCCCCTGGTCCCCACCGCTGCCCACGGGATGTGTCCAGGTGGGTCCTCAGCAGCTCGGCCTCGGGCCCCAGCGTGACCGTCCATCTCCTTGCTCAACTGTCCGCTGGGAAGCAAAGGGTTGTCTGCCACTGCCCTCTGCCTGGCCCCAGGCAGCTGGCTCATCCCCACAGTAGTGGGCGGGGTCCTCTGTCCCTGGCACTGGCCCTGGGTGGGGGCGCTGCCCCTCTGGCCCCTCCCGGCATCTGAGTGCCCCCAACCCCTCCTCAAACCTCAAGCACCTCCCCATCCCCAAGTGTGCGGGCCGGTCACCTTTGTACAGGAAAGAAAGCCATAGCGCACAGGTCCTGGGTCCACCCCGAGGCCCGCCTTTCAGACCTCGACCTGCCCTGAGCTGAGGTCTGAGCCTCCAGAAGCCCCAAGGTCCTGGCTGTGCCTCCTCTGGGTGAGTGTGAGCGAGGCCTGTGCGTGCAAGGCCCCCACACCCGGGGCCGTGGACACAGACCAGAGGTGGGCCTGCCTGGGGGCTGCCTGCCCCGCCCTGGCGGCTGCCTGATTCTCAGAGCAGATGGAGCATCTTCCTGCCGGGACCGGCCCTCATCCTGACAGCAGACTCCTCTTACAGAGACAGGGTTAACTCATTTTCCATTCCTTAATTTCAAACACACTTGCAATTTGAGGAAAAGAAGATCTTCTCCATCTGCGGACACTACCCAGTGATCCGGTCCACCCTGTGGAGGAAGGGCTGGGTGGAAAAGAAGTTCCACTTCCTGACCAGTCTCGTGCCTAGCGTCGACGGCGACGGGGAAGGGGTGCCGGGTAGAGTATCGGCGTGTGTGTTCTGCGTGAAATGTGTGTGTCTGTCACGGAGACCCAGAGTGGGTTCCATGTGGGCCCTGCGCTGTGGCTTTCCCCGGGGGAGGGGCTGCCCTCTCGGCCCCCAGCCCAGGCGTCCAGGCATCGACGAGCCCTTTCAAACCCTGGTTCTGGTCACTTCCAGGTGTATCCACGTCCAGGCCTCCTCGTGCCTGGACGTTGTCCACTGTCCGTCAGCAGCCTGGCCCTGGAAGTCCCTGTTCTGGGCTCAGCTCCCTCCTGGCCCCTGCTTGGCCCCCTGCCATGCTTGTTCATCCTGGTCCTCCCTGACCTGAGCCAGGCCTGTGCCCCCTCCCCACAGAGCCTGCACCCTCTTGGCTCCAGGGTCTCCACTCGGCCTCCACGCAGTTCACGGCACAGGTCCGTTCAGTGGACACTCGGGGGGGCACCACGGCCCAAGCCTGACTTAGCCCTGCTCCTCATGGGACCTGTGGGGGCGCTGCTCTGCCCTGGGCCCAGCGGTGGGCCTGGCTGTGGTCAGTGACTTGCTGATTTCCTGTATGTTGTGTTTGCAGAAAACAAACATGCTGAAGGCAAAGAGAATCAAGATGTGGCTTTGGAGAAAGCAGACGACATCCACGATGTGATGGTAGGTCCCCGTGGGCTCGAGGGGAGCCTCGGCCAGACATTTACCCCTCCTCTGTGCCGCATCCTGGGAGGCGGGGCGGCAGCAAAGCCACAGTCACACCCAGCCTTGAGGACGTGCCTGTGTGCATGTGCCCTGTGCGTCACGTGGCCTCCCCGTGTGCCCTGTGCGTCACGTGGCCTCCCCGTGTGCCCTGTGCGTCACGTGGCCTCCCCGTGTGCCCTGTGCGTCACGTGTGCCTCCCTGTGTGCCCCCGTCTGTGTGTCCATGTGCGTGCATCCCCATGTGCCCCGTGTCTGTGCGTCCACGTGTGTGGCTCCCCGTGTGCCCACGTCTCTGTGTCCACATGGGCCTCCCCGTGTGCCCGTGTCTGTGCTCCCGTGTGAGCAGACGGGCTGAGCCTACCATCTGTGGTGACCCCGAGGGTCGGGGCTGCACAGCCCCGGCAGCGATGGTGGACGTGCAGTCTGCCGCACCTAGGACTGCACTCCCAGGCCGCGCTGCTGGCTGGGCGGCAGGTCAGCCGTCGTGGGCTGGGCAGAGCTGGCGGTGGACAGGGAGGCAGTTGCCTGGGGTTGTGGGAGGCTGCTGGCAGGTAATGGAGGGTCGCTGAGACTCAAGGGGAGAAAAGAAAGTTAAAACCAGGCCAGAAAGCTGCACTGTGAGGAGAATGGGATGCATCGAGCACACTGGCGTGCAGGGCTGCCGGCCCCCAGAAACCCTGTGAACACAGCAAAGACCAGTCACTCGGGGAGAAATTTGCAGGGCGTGTGACTGCCCAGATCTGCTGCTCAGAGTATGTGAAGCGCCCGCCCACCAGAAGAGATGTTGATCGAATGGAAAACGGGCAAGGGCCTGACAGGCCGGTGGGCGCATCACACCTATTCCTGGCGCGGATCCCTTTCTGCAAAAGTCGACCGCGAGGCTGGGGAGGCGCTGTGGGTCAGGGGTGTGGGGAGCCTGGGGGGCAGGAGCGTTAGCTCTGGACCGGAGGCCGGGCCTCCCCTCGGGCGCCTGAGTGGCCCCCACACTCTCTATACATCCGTCTGTGATGCTTCATCACGCGCTGTAACAGATGCGACTTACTGGGGAAGTGGCTGCAGGAGCTGCCGCATCACTCTGAGAGCAGGAGGAAGGACCAAGGGCTTGAGCCCGAGTCCAGGGACCCGGGTCAGGTGAGCTTTGGAAGTGGTGTTGGCAGCCTGGCCCCAGTAGGGGCCCCCGGCCCACCCCCAGCAGCAGCACTGTGTGATGGTATGCGGGAGGAGCCGTCCTGCCAGAACACGGGGCTCAAGATGGGCTGACCCGAGCCACAGGCCTCAGGTGGTCCTGACATGCTGTCTGCGGATGTGACCCAAAGGGTCTTCTCCAAGGTGTTCGGCTCATGTCCGGGGGCAGGATCATGGAGAATCTTTTCCCTTCCTCATATCTCTTTGGTTAGAATTTTTGACCAAGGAGAAGAGCGCAGACACCAAGGACTCCCAGTCTTGCTTCAGCCGCGGTCCTGGGCCCTTGCACTCTGACGGCTCGCGGCAGCAGAGGAGCCCGCGTCCTGGCGGCCGGGGAGGGGGCTCTCCCGGGGCTGTGGCCAGCACGTCCTGCAGAGAGCACCTGTGGGGCGGGCAGTGTAGATCCCGCTTGCTGCCCCTGCCGCCCGGAGTCCGAGCCCCCCGTCCCCTCACATGGGAAGCCCTGTGTGGTCACAGCGGCTCCACGTGGGCCGGCAGGAGGCCCTCAGGGAATGTGCGAGGCTGCCGTCAGGACTGGAGCTGCATGGAAACCACGCGCTTCTCAACCTAAACCCCGAGCCCTTCGTCCTGGGCCTGCCCCACCCTCAGAGACGTGAGCCTCGGATGCTGGGTACTGATAAAGGTTTCTTCTTGCCAGTCCAGGTTGGTAAAAAATGAAACGCCCTACTTCCTCTGGACAATCAAAAGGGACGTCATCGACTATCACAGCCTGAGCTGCGACCAGATGCTGAACCACTATGGGAAGACGGCGTCCTTCACCACTAAGGTGAGTGGGGGAACTTGGGCAGGCTCAGGGCAGGGGGATAGCGCCCTGCCTCCTGAAATGCCAGCACCTCCAGAGCTGGACAGCCCCATGGGGCGCCGGTCACCTCGGGGCTCCTCCCCAGGACTGGAAGCTCCTGGCCTAGCCAGAGGCTGCCTGGCATCAGTGTCCAGAGACGCTTGGCACTGCTCCCCGCAAACCTCCCCAGAGCCTCTGCGTCCCCCACCGTGTCCCTCGGTGGGCCCAAGGCCACAGAATCACTCTCCTCTGGGCTGCAGGGCAAGCCCCAGACAGGGCCAGTGACCGCTGCCGCTGCAGCCTGGCCTGGGCTCTGGACCCTGGAGCGGCTCTGGGTCGGTGGGGTGGGGGTGGGCCACCCTCACCTGCGCTGTGACTTCCAGCTGTTGGGGGCTCTGCCACCCACTTCTCACCCTCACCCGCTTTCAGCTGTCAGCCACCCCAGGCAGCCATTCCCCATGTACCCTGAAGGCTGAGGCTGGGGTGGGGCCAGCTGGGACAGACAGGCCTGCACGTGCCCTTCAGCAGCAGGGGGGCCTCAGAAGTCAGAGATGACACGGGGGATGGGACGAGGCTCCTGGCTGCCCACGGAGCTCCGCCAAGGCGTCCTCACCAGGCCTCAGGCCACTGGTGTGCTTCTGGGCTGGGGGCCGCCTGCAGGGGCGCAGTGGGCCCGGGCTCCCTGCAGAGACCCCAGGCAGTGATGGCCTCATGGCTCCGGGGCGGGGGCCCATTTCCCTAGACGGGCTGCCAGGCTGGGCCTGCCTAACCACGAGTGTGGCATCAGGCGGGCACAGTGTTGGGGGGGGCACGCTGTAGACCGGGGCGCTCCCTTCTCCGCCCTTCCCGGCTGGAGGCCGAGCATGCAGGGACGGGGGTGGATGCAGCACCCTCTGCCCTGGGCGCTCCCAGACGGCTCTGTCCACCCTCGGGCCTGCCATAGCCACCGCTGACGACAGGGTGAGCCCGAGGCCCTGGCCAGCTCGCCGGGTGACCTGGGTGTTTGGCCAGTTGGCTGGGGGGCAGAGGGGCCAGGGGCCAGGGAGGGTCTGCTCCCCGAGGTGCCCACTGAAGCCGGCACCACCCAGCCAGGCCCACGGGCTCTCAGACTGGCCGAGCGGGCCTGGTGCAGCCTGCGGGCCTGACGTGCCACTGTCTCCGGAGATCGGGCTGTGTGTGAGCATGCGGAGCCTGCCGTGGTACGTCCAGGCCAACCCCGACACCTTCTTCCCACGCTGCTACAGCCTCTGCACCGAAAGCGAGAAGCAAGAGTTCCGGGGTGAGTGGAGCCGGGAGACCTGGGGCCTCTCTGTGGCCTGGCCACCCGCCCACAGGACGGGCCTCAGGGCTGGAGGTGGGGCGGGCCCGGTTCCATCTCAACCCTCAGCTCTGTCTCTGGGCTGGGGACAAAGGCTGCTTCCTTTGGACCTGCCCAGGGGCACAGGAGAGAGAACAGGGCAGGGCAGGCAGGGGTTCGCGCGAGGGTGCCCATGTCTCCTGAGCACCCATCTGGAGGCCGTGGAGATGCGGCTGCTGTCCAGCACACACTGCCCTGCGCCTGGCCCCCAGGCCGGCCTCCAGGAGTGAGTGACCGGATGCAGGCCAGGCAGGGTCAGTGGGGGACTGTGGGCAGGGCCTTGTGGGAGCGGGTCTGGGTGGAGACCCAGGAGGGGCGCAAGGGCGGCAGGAGGGGAGCACCTGGCCGGGAGCAGGCAGCGCTCATGGGCCTTGGGCTCAGGGCTGTCCATGCATCAGGACAGGAAGGGGGCGAGGGGCGCTCCGCTTCTGGGTGTCTCCAGGGTGGCCAGAGCTGCTGAGGGGGGCCTCCCGAGGTGTGGAAGGAGCAGGTTTGCTTGAGAAACTGCGGGGATATCTTACAGACCTCCGGGTGGTCTGTGCTCAGAAGCAGAGGTTTTGTGGCGACCTCATCAGGAGCGCTGTTGCAGGCGTTAGAGTCTGGAGCCGGGGTGGGGAACAGCCGCTGCTGCCCCTGAATGGTGACAGGCGTCCAGAGCCAGCCCCGGGCCCAAGCCTGAGTTTGGGGGACCCTGAGTGGGTGCTGCAGGACCCCCGGCCACCCGCACTTAGAGCTGTGGACCCAGCTTCTGGGGAGGCCCCTCTTGTGAGGGGGCAGTGCCGCTGCTGTCCACAGAGGGCGCTCCTGGAAGGATCCGTCTGTGCAGGCTGAGGACGCTGGGCAGGCAGAGGTGGTGAGGGTGCCCCCGGACCATGGCCCGGGTGGCACAGGAGAGCGGCAGGAAAGGGGGTGCCCGGTTCTGCCTCTGGGCCCATGGGCAGGTGGATGCGTGGCCGCGGGGAGGTCCCGGCTGTGAGAGTCCACTCTGCAGAGGCTGGAGGATGAGGTGGGGACGGACCATGTGGGCGAGGGGGCAATGGGGAGCTCTTTGCCCCCCAGAGGGCAACGAAGCAGGAGCAAGGCCCCGCACCCCAGGGAGGACGTCAGGGCTGAGCGTGGCTGGCGCGCCGAGGGCCCATCCCCGGCGCAGGCAGAGGGGGCGAGGCCTTGTGTCCTTGCAGACGACTTCAGGCGCACGGTGGCCTCCAGCATCCTGAAGTGGGTGGTCAGCCAGCAGAGCAGCAGGAGCAAGCCGCGGAGCAGGCGGGAGAAGGCCCGCGACAGCAGTGCGAGCAGGAAAGGTGTGCTGGCGGGCAGGCCGGCGGGGCCGTGGGCCGGGCTCCCGGGAAGCAGCGGCGGCGCTGCCCCGCCCCCAGTCTCCTCCCGCAGAATCCGAAGGGAATGGCACTCCTGGGTCATGTCGGAGGTGTGGCCCACTGTGGGATTAGGCCTACAAAACTCAAATTTAAGTCTTTTTTGGTTGTTATTCACTTGAATAGAACAGTTTTAGGTTCACAGCAAGACGGGAGCAGAAGGTCCAGAGATATCCCATGTACCCTCTGCCCCTGCTTCCCCCACCATCAACATCCCCCCAGACGGTACATTCGTTGTAACTGATGAACCCACACTGACACGTCATCTTCAGAGTCCACAGTCTACGCTAGGGCTTCCTCCTGGTTTGGACAAATGTAGTATCACACGTATCCACCAACATAGTATCGTTCAGAGCAATTCACTGCCCTAAAAATCTGCTCAGTGGTAAAGAATCTGCCTGCCCACGCAGGAGACGTGGGTTCCATGCCTGGGTCAGGAAGATCCCCTGGAGAAGGAAATGGTAACCCACTCCAGTATTCTTGCCTGGGAAAGCCCTCGGACAGAGGCCTGGTGCGCAACAGTGCACGGGGCTGCAAAGAGTCAGACGCGACTGGGCAACTAAGCAGCAATAAAAAGTCCTCCGCGGTCAGCCTGCTCGTTCCTGCCTCACCCCTGACACCTGATTCCCACGGTCAGCCTGCTCATTCCTGCCTCACCCCTGCCACTTGATTCCCACGGTCAGCCTGCTTGTTCCTGCCTCACCCCTGACACCTGATTCCCACGGTCAGCCTGCTCGTTCCTGCCTCACCCCTGACACCTGATTCCCACGGTCAGCCTGCTCGTTCCTGCCTCACCCCTGCCACCTGATTCCCGCGGTCAGCCTGCTCGTTCCTGCCTCACCCCTGCCACCTGATTCCCGCGGTCAGCCTGCGCGTTCCTGCCTCACCCCTGACACCTGATTCCCACGGTCAGCCTGCGCGTTCCTCCTCACCCCTGCCACCTGATTCCCGCGGTCAGCCTGCGCGTTCCTCCTCACCCCTGCCACCTGATTCCCGCGGTCAGCCTGCGCGTTCCTGCCTCACCCCTGACACCTGATTCCCACGGTCAGCCTGCGCGTTCCTCCTCACCCCTGCCACCTGATTCCCACGGTCAGCCTGCGCGTTCCTCCTCACCCCTGCCACCTGATTCCCACGGTCAGCCTGCGCGTTCCTCCTCACCCCTGCCACCTGATTCCCGCGGTCAGCCTGCGCGTTCCTGCCTCACCCCTGCCACCTGATTCCCACGGTCAGCCTGCGCGTTCGTCCTCACCCCTGCCACCTGATTCCCACGGTCAGTCTGCGCGTTCCTGCCTCACCCCTGCCACCTGATTCCCACGGTCAGCCTGCGCGTTCCTGCCTCACCCCTGCCACCTGATTCCCACGGTCACCCTGCGCGTTCCTCCTCACCCCTGCCACCTGATTCCCACGGTCAGCCTGCGCGTTCCTGCCTCACCCCTGCCACCTGATTCCCACGGTCAGCCTGCGCGTTCCTGCCTCACCCCTGCCACCTGATTCCCACGGTCACCCTGCGCGTTCCTCCTCACCCCTGCCACCTGATTCCCACGGTCAGCCTGCGCGTTCGTCCTCACCCCTGCCACCTGATTCCCACGGTCAGCCTGCGCGTTCCCGCCTCACCCCTGCCACCTGATTCCCATGGTCAGCCTGCGCGTTCCCGCCTCACCCCTGCCACCTGATTCCCATGGTCAGCCTGCGCGTTCCTCCTCACCCCTGCCACCTGATTCCCACGGTCAGCCTGCGCGTTCCTGCCTCACCCCTGCCACCTGATTCCCATGGTCAGCCTGCGCGTTCCTCCTCACCCCTGCCACCTGATTCCCACGGTCAGCCTGCGCGTTCCTCCTCACCCCTGCCACCTGATTCCCACGGTCAGCCTGCGCGTTCCTCCTCACCCCTGCCACCTGATTCCCACGGTCAGCCTGCGCGTTCCTGCCTCACCCCTGCCACCTGATTCCCACGGTCAGCCTGCGCGTTCGTCCTCACCCCTGCCACCTGATTCCCACGGTCAGTCTGCGCGTTCCTGCCTCACCCCTGCCACCTGATTCCCACGGTCAGCCTGCGCGTTCCTGCCTCACCCCTGCCACCTGATTCCCACGGTCACCCTGCGCGTTCCTCCTCACCCCTGCCACCTGATTCCCACGGTCAGCCTGCGCGTTCCTGCCTCACCCCTGCCACCTGATTCCCACGGTCAGCCTGCGCGTTCCTGCCTCACCCCTGCCACCTGATTCCCACGGTCACCCTGCGCGTTCCTCCTCACCCCTGCCACCTGATTCCCACGGTCAGCCTGCGCGTTCGTCCTCACCCCTGCCACCTGATTCCCACGGTCAGCCTGCGCGTTCCCGCCTCACCCCTGCCACCTGATTCCCATGGTCAGCCTGCGCGTTCCCGCCTCACCCCTGCCACCTGATTCCCATGGTCAGCCTGCGCGTTCCTCCTCACCCCTGCCACCTGATTCCCACGGTCAGCCTGCGCGTTCCTGCCTCACCCCTGCCACCTGATTCCCATGGTCAGCCTGCGCGTTCCTCCTCACCCCTGCCACCTGATTCCCACGGTCAGCCTGCGCGTTCCTCCTCACCCCTGCCACCTGATTCCCACGGTCAGCCTGCGCGTTCCTCCTCACCCCTGCCACCTGATTCCCACGGTCAGCCTGCGCGTTCCTGCCTCACCCCTGCCACCTGATTCCCACGGTCAGCCTGCGCGTTCCTCCTCACCCCTGCCACCTGATTCCCACGGTCAGCCTGCGCGTTCCTCCTCACCCCTGCCACCTGATTCCCACGGTCAGCCTGCGCGTTCCTCCTCACCCCTGCCACCTGATTCCCACGGTCAGCCTGCGCGTTCCTGCCTCACCCCTGCCACCTGATTCCCACGGTCAGCCTGCGCGTTCCTCCTCACCCCTGCCACCTGATTCCCACGGTCAGCCTGCGCGTTCCTCCTCACCCCTGCCACCTGATTCCCACGGTCAGCCTGCGCGTTCCTCCTCACCCCTGCCACCTGATTCCCATGGTCAGCCTGCGCGTTCCTCCTCACCCCTGCCACCTGATTCCCGCGGTCAGCCTGCGCGTTCCTGCCTCACCCCTGACACCTGACTCTTTTATTGTCGCCACAGCTCTGCATTTTCCAGAATGTCACAGAGCTGGAATCATAAACTACATGTGATTCAGTCCTCTCTCCTTACTAACGTGCGTTTAAGGTTCCTCCGTGTCTTTTTATGACCCAGGAGCGCATTTCTCTTTAGCACTGAATAACGTTCCCCAGTCTGGATGGACAGTTTGTTCCTCGAGTCATCTACTGATGACGTGGGCATCCAAGGGCATCTTGGTTGCTTCTGAGTCTTGGCAATTGGGATTAAAGCTGCATACAGAGTTTGTGCAGCCCTAAGTGTTCAACTCACTTGGTAAATACCAAGGAACACCACGACTGCTGGATAACACGGCAAGAGTGTGTTTTTTCGTTTGGTGAGAAACTAACCCCCAAACTGGGCTCCAAAGTGGTCGCGGCCCGTTTTGCGTTCCCACCTGAACGATGCGAGCGCCCGTTGCTCCACGTGCTCACCAGCATCTCGTGCTGTCGCTGTTCCGCATCGTGACCGTTCTGATGGGTGTGTAGCGGTGCCTAATTGTTTTAGTTTGCGTTCCTCTGACAACACATGGTGGTGAACGTCTTTCAACATACTTATTTATCATCTGTACGTATTCTTTGGTGAGAAATTTTTTCAGCTTCCCTCCATTTTTAAATCGGGGTATTTGTTTTTCACTGAGGAGCAAGTGTGTGCTCAGAAGCAGAGGTTTTGTGGCAAGCTCATCAGAAGTGTGGTTTCTCTTCCATCAAGGGTCTGGGAGGCCAGGTGGAGGGGGAAGGGCAGAGAGGGGTGGGCACAGTGCAGTGGGAGGGCAGCTTCCAGAGGGGAAAGGTTACCGGCCCAGACCCAGGTGTGGCGTCCAGGGTGACCACCCAGAGACGTGAGACCCCCGCCCAGACCCAGGTGTGGCGTCCAGGGTGACCACCCAGAGACGTGGGACCCCCGCCCAGACCCAGGTGTGGCGTCCAGGGTGACCACCCAGAGATGTGGGACCCCGCCATGAGGCCTTGAGGTGCAGCCTGGTGGGGTGGCCTTTGCCAGTGGCACCCCCAGGGTGCCACTCCACGGGGTGGTGGCCCGGGCTCCCACAGGGGGCTGGCGGCATGGGCGGGCAGCGGCCCGGGCTCCATGGGGGTGGGCGGTGGTCCAGGTTCCACGGGGGTGGGCAGCGGCCCGGGCTCCCACAGGGGCGGGTGGCAGGGGTGGGCGGCAGTCCCAGTTCCATGGGGGCAGGTGGTGGCCCGGGCTCCCATAGGGGTGGGCGGCGGCCCAGGCTCCACAGGGGCAGGAGGAGGTCGAGGCTCTCTGTGCCTTGCTTGGGTTTCAGTTCCTGAGGGTGCAGGACCGAGGCTCCTGCGGCTGTCGGGGCAGTTCGTGGATGTCGCGTGCAAGGTGTGCAAGGCCTACCTGGGACGGCTGGAGCACGAGGACATCGACCTCACCGAGGACAGCGCCACGGACCTCACGGAGGACGAGTGGAACGACCTGACCCGGCAGTTCTACTCGCTCGTCCAGTAAGACGCCCGTTGGCGGGCTCCGGGGCGATGTGAGGGCTCCAGGCGGACTTCAGGGCGTCTGGCGAGGTCTGGCCTCGGGGACATCAGGGATGCTCTTCTGGGCGTTGGGTGCGCAGGCCCCAGTGGACGGATGAGGTGACACCCGGAGCCTGTGGGCAGTGCCACCTCCAGCACCTTCCACGCCCTGCATGTTCTTGGCGTTGCTCACGCCTGCAGCGGCGTGGGGGGCCTCTACATGGCCAGGCTGCCCGCTGGGCTTGGGCGGTCGGGACTAGCCAGCCGTCGTTAGGCCTCCTGACTCCCCATGACTTCCAATTGCCGCATGATACCCGGGGACCCGCTGCTCAGGGGCCCGAGCTGTTTTAACCGCCGACACAGGGGAGCTGGGGCAGAGGCAGGCCAGCACCCTTGGGGAGCAGCTGTTGGCCAAGAGAACAAGGCAGGAAGACTGCGTCCTCGTGCTGGAGGGCCTGCCTGCAGCCCACACGTGCCATCCCAGGGCTATTTCTGCTGTTTTAGTCCTCCTTCCCTTCTTTTGGGCCAAGCGTTTCTTTCTTTTCTATGGGCTATAAACACGGCACAGGGCATGCCGTGTGCTAATGGTGTTTGTCCCTCTGGGTCAAAGCGTGCGGGGCCACGGCTCCTTCGATGCCCAGCACCCCACCAGTGTTGCTGTGGAAGTGCACGTCCATGGGGTCATGCAGACGTGACTTCTGCTCAACACGAGACCTGTGAGATTTACCTGCCGGATACTTGGTGCCGAGTCCTGTCCTGTCCACTGACTGCAGGGTGCTCCCTCCCGCCGCGGAGGGGCAGTCGGATACCAGTTACCGCCAGGCTCAGACGGTTTCCAGACTGGTTCTGCAGCTCCACGAGCCAGCGGCAGTGCGTGCGCACGCACCCACCCCCACGACACGGACACGCACCGTCACACTCTGTGGTCTCCCTCCTCGGTCGTCTCCTTGTGCCCTCAGTTTGCGCTTCTCTGATGACTGGTGAACCCAGGTTCACGTGCTTATTGGCCATTTGGATATCTTTTCTCGTGATGTGTTTATTCTACCCTTTTGATCATTAAAGAGAAAAAAGTGAGTGCTCTGTTTATAAAACTAATCTGTCACCTGTGTTGGAGACGTGTACTGAGTGTAGCTTCTCCTAGCGTGTGACTTGTCTTTTTACCTCTCAATGGGATTTTTTGATGAGGTCCAGTGTTAATTTTTCCCTATGATGGTAATAAGGCCTTTACAGTCCTGGTTAAGCAAACAGTGTCTACTCCACATCATGAAGGTGCTCGTTTATGATTTCTTCTACGTGCTTTGGTCTTCCCTGGTGGCTTAGATCGTAAAGAATCTGTCTGCAGTGCAGAAGACCCAGGTTTGATCCCTGAGTAGGGTAGATCCCCTGGAGAAGGGAATGGCTATCCACTCCATTATTCTTGCCTGGAGAATTCCATGCACAGAGGAGCCTGGCAGGCTACAGTTCATGGGGTCGCAAAGACTTGGACACAACTGAGGGACTAACAATCAGTTCAGTCCAGTCGCTCAGTCATGTCCGACTCTTTGGGACCCCATGGGCTGCAGCACGCCAGGCCTCCCTGTCCATCACCAACTCCCGGAGTTCACTCAAACTCATGTCCATTGAGTCGGTGATGCCATCCAACCATCTCATCCTCTGTTGTCCCCTTCTCCACTTGCCTTCAATGTTTCCCAGCATCAGGGTCTTTTCCAATGAGTCTGCTCTTCGCATCATGTGGCCAAAGTTTTGGAGCTTCAGCTTCAGCATCAGTCCTTCCAGTGAATATTCAGGACTGATTTCCTTTAAGATGGACTGGTTGGATCTCCTTGCAGTCCAAGGGACTCCCAAGAGACTTCTCCAACACCACAGTTCAAAAGCATCAGTTCTTTGGTGCTGAGCCTTCTTTATAGTCCAGCTCTCACATCCATCATGACTACTGGAAAAACCATGGCTTTGACTAGCTGGACCTTTGTTGGCAAAGTAATGTCTCTGCTTTTTAATATGCTGTCTAGGTTGGTCATAGCTTTTCTTCCAAGGAGCAAGCGTCTTTTAATTTCATGGTTGCAGTCACCATCTGCAGTCATTTTGGAACCCAGAAAAATAAAGTCTGTCACTGTTTCCCCATCTATTTGCCGTGAAGTGATGGGACCAGATGCCATGATCTTCGTTTTCTGAATGTTGAGTTTCAAGCGAACTTTTTCACTTTCCTCTTTCACTTTCATCAAAAGGCTCTTTAGTTCTTTGCTTTCTGCCATAAGGGTGGTGTCATCTGCATATCTGAGGTGATTGATATTTCTCCCGGCAGTCTTGATTCCAGCTTGTGCTTCTTCCAGCCCGGTGTTTCTCATGATGTACTTTGCGTATAAGTTAAATAAGCAGGGTGATAATATACAGCCTTGACGTACTCCTTTCCCAATTTGGAACCAGTCTGTTGTTCCATGTCCAGTTCTAACTGTTGCTTCTTGACCTGCATACGGATTTCTCAGGAGGCAGGTGAGGTGGTCTGGTATTCCCATCTCTTGAAGAATTTTCCACAGACTGTTGTGATCCACACAGTCAAAGGCTTTGGCATAGTCAACAATACATGCTTTATTGTTTTTCCTTTCACTTTTAGCTTTTGTGATTAATCTTAGTTTCTGTGTGAGGTAAGAGATAAGCATCAAGGTTCTTTTTTGTATAGAACAGACATGAATTTTGCTGGAACTTGCTTTTGACCCTGACTAGCCCCGATCTGTTCTGGTGACTGTCTCATGCACACTTGAATACAACGTGTGTCTGCATTGCTAGGTGGCATGTTCTTAAAAAATACCAGTGAAGTCAGCTTAGTTATTTAAACCTAAACTCTTGCCGATTATTTTACCTGCTTGTTCTCTGAGTTGCTGTGAAAGCTGAGTTAAACTATCTGATTGTATTTGAGATATTAATAGACATAAAGAGGATATTTCACAGTAAGGTGATTCCATCAAAGGAATCAACACAGTCTGGGCTGGAATGCAGTGAATACCGCGACAGCATACATAAAACAAATAACCACAGAATTAAAAAGAAATGGAAATGAAACTGATTTTCGTATGTTGACTTTATATTCTGCTACTTTGCTGAATTTATTTATTCGCTGTTCAGTTTTGGGGAAAGCTTGAGAAGGACTGGTAGAAACTCTTCTTTAGACGTGTGGTTGGTTTCACCAGTGAAGCCGGCGTCTCTAGAGCGTTTTTTGTTGGGAGGGCTTTGACTACTGATTCAGCCCCCTTAGTGAGTATGTGTGCTTAGCCACTTCAGTCGTGTCCGATTCTTTGTGACCCCACAGACTGTAGCCCACCAGACTCCTCTGTCCATGGGATTCTCCAGGCAAGAATACTGGAGTGGGTTGCCATGGTCTTCTCCAGGGGATCCTCCTGACCCAGGGATCGAACCCACATCTCTTACGTCTCCTGCATTTGCAGGTGGGTTATTTACCACTGGGCTTCCGTTGTGGCTCAGCTGGTAAAGAATCCACCTGCAATGTGGGAGACCTGGGTTTGATCCCTGGGTTGGGAAGATCCCCTGGAGAAGGGAAAGGCTACCCACTCCAGTATTCTGGCCTGGAGAATTCCATGGACCGTATAGGGTCGAAAGGGGTTGGACACGACTGAGCGACTTTCACTTAATTTCCTACCAGCACCGCCTGGGAGGCCCTTAGTAAGGAAATGTTTTCTATGTTCTCATGATTTAGTTTTGGCAGGTTTGGTGTTTCTCAGAATTTGTGTAATTCATCTAGGTTATCCAGTTTGTTCATGTATAACTGTCCATGGTACTCGCTTATAATCTTTTTTATTTTTGTAAAATCAATAGTAATGTCCCCAGTATCATTTTTGACTTTAGTAATTTGAGTTTTCTCTGTTTTTCTCTTAGTCCTCCTAGCTAAAAGTTCATCCACTTTGTTGATCTAGCCAACTTTTGGGTTTATTCATTTTCTCTATTGTTTTTCTATTTTGGTTAATTCTTCTCTAGTCTTTATGATTTTCTTCCTTCTGCTAGCTTTACATTTAGTTTTTTTTTTTCTTTCTAGTTTCTTAAATTGTAAAATTAGATTATCGATTTGAGATTTTCTCATTTTTTAATGTAAGTGTTAGTCACTCAGTTGTGTCCGACTCTTTGTGACCCCATGGACTCTACCCCTCCAGGCTCCTCTGTCCATAGGAATCTCCAGGCAAGAGTACTGGAGTGGGTTGCCATTCCCTTCTCCATTTTAATGTAAGCCTTATAGCTATATGTTTTCCCGTTGGTACTATTTTTGCTGCACCTCTTAAGTTTTGGGCACCAGGGAAGCCCAAAACTAATCTACAGACTCGTTGTAACCCCAGTCAAAATCCATGCAGGGCTTCGCCTGCCCTGGGGGGAAAGGATAGGAGGAGCTGCCAAACTGACTCTGAAATTTATTTGGAAATACCCCGGCGGCTCAGTGGTAAGGGATCTCCCTGCCAATGCAGGAGATGGAGGTTCGATCCCTGGGTTGGGAAGATTCCCGTGGAGTAAAAAGTGGCAATGCACTCCAGCATTCTTGCCTGGAGAATCCCATGGACAGAGAAGCCTGGCGGGCTACAGTCCAGGGGGTCACAGAGAGTCAGACATGACTGAGCAACTGAACAGCAACAGCAATAAACGATTCACAAAAAGCCAAAATTACTGTGATCAAGAAAAACAAATTTAGAGGATGTACGCCCCGTATTTGAAGACCAGCTGTAAATCTATAACAAGTAAGACAGTGTAGTGTTGGGATGAGACAGGTGAATAGGCCGCTGTAACTGGATAGTCCCGACAGAGCCCCTCGCACATCCAAGCGCATGTTCCAGGTGCCGCTGGGGTTCAAGGAGCAAGGGTCAGTCTCTCCTTTAAATGGTATCTGAGCAATTAATATCCTTATGAAAAGACAGAGTGCCTTGAATCCTGCCTCAGAATATACACAATTCATGTGAGATGTGGCATGTAAAAGTTTAAAAGATTAACAAAACATTGGAGTATATCTTCATGACTGCAAGGAAGGCAAAGATTTCTCAGATCAGATCAGATCAGATCAGTTGCTCAGTCGTGTCCGACTCTTTGCGACCCCATGAATCGCAGCACGCCAGGCCTCCCTGTCCATCACCAACTCCCGGAGTTCACTGAGACTCACGTCCATCGAGTCAGTGATGCCATCCAGCCATCTCATCCTCTGTCGTCCCCTTCTCCTCCTGCCCCCAATCCCTCCCAGCATCACAGTCTTTTCCAATGAGTCAACTCTTCGCATGAGGTGGCCAAAATACTGGAGTTTCAGCTTTAGCATCATTCCTTCCAAAGAAATCCCAGGGCTGATCTCCTTCAGAATGGACTGGTTGGATCTCCTTGCAGTCCAAGGGACTCTCAAGAGTCTTCTCCAACACCACAGTTCAAAAGCATCAATTCTTCGGCGCTCAGCCTTCTTCACAGTCCAACTCTTACATCCATACATGACCACAGGAAAAACCATAGCCTTGACTAGACAAACCTTTGTTGGCAAAGTAATGTCTCTGCTTTTGAATATGCTATCTAGGTTGGTCATAACTTTCCTTCCAAGGAGTAAGCGTCTTTTAATTTCATGGCTGCAGTCACCATCTGTAGTGATTTTGGAGCCCAGAAAAATAAAGTCTGACACTGTTTCCACTGTTTCCCCATCTATTTGCCGTGAAGTGATGGGACCAGATGCCATGATCTTCGTTTTCTGAATGTTGAGTTTCAAGCGAACTTTTTCACTTTCCTCTTTCACTTTCATCAAAAGGCTCTTTAGTTCTTTGCTTTCTGCCATAAGGGTGGTGTCATCTGCATATCTGAGGTGATTGATATTTCTCCCGGCAGTCTTGATTCCAGCTTGTGTTTCCTCCAGTCCAGCGTTTCTCATGATGTACTCAGCACATACGTTAAATAAACAGGGTGACAATATACAGCCTTGACGTACTCCTTTTCCTATTTGGAACCAGTCTGTTGTTCCATGTCCAGTTCTAACTGTTGCTTCCTGACCTGCATACAAATTTCTCAAAAGGCAGATCAGGTGGTCTGGTATTCCCATCTCTTTCAGAATTTTCCACAGTTTATTGTGATCCACACAATCAAAGGCTTTGGCATAGTCAATAAAGCAGAAATAGATGCTTTTCTGGAACTCTCTTGCTTTTTCCATGATCCAGTGGATGTTGGCAATTTGATCTCTGGTTTCTCTGCCTTTTCTAAAACCAGCTTGAACATCTGAAAGTTCATGGTTCACATATTGCTGAAGCCTGGCTTGGAGAATTTTGAGCATTACTTTACTAGCATGTGAGATGAGTGCAATTGTGTGGTAGTTTGAGCATTCTTTGGCATTGCCTTTCTTTGGGATTGGAATGAAAACTGACCTTTTCCAGTCCTGTGGCCACTGCTGAGTTTTCCAAATTTGCTGGCATATTGAGTGCAGCACTTTCACAGCATCATCTTTCAGGATTTGGAATAGCTCAACTGGAATTCCATCACCTCCACTAGCTTTATTCGTAGTGATATTTTCTAAGGCCCACTTGACTTCACATTCCAGGATGTCTGGCTCTAGGTCAGTGATCACACCATCGTGATTATCTGGGTCGTGAAGATCTTTTTTGTACAGTTCTTCTGTGTATTCTTGCCATCTCTTCTTAATATCTTCTGCTTCTGTTAGGCCCATACCATTTCTGTCCTTTATCGAGCCCATCTTTGCATGAAATGTTCCTTTGGTATCTCTGATTTTCTTGAAGAGATCCCTAGTCTTTCCCATTCTGTTGGTTTCCTCTATTTCTTTGCACTGATCGCTGAAGAAGGCTTTCTTATCTCTTCTTGCTATTGTCCTGCCATTCCCTTCTCTTTTGGAGAAGGGAATGGCAAACCACTTCAGTATTCTTGCCTTGAGAATCCCATCAACAGTATGAAAAGGCAAAATTATAGGATACTGAAAGATTTCTCAAGTAGTTCACTAAAAGCACTAGCCATAATTTAAAAGTTGATAAATTGTACTTTATTGACATTAAGAACTCTGTTTATCAAAAAACACCACAAAGAGAATGAAAAGACAAGCCATAAACTTGAGGAACATATTTACAACACATATGTCCAACAGAGGTCTCAGATCTAGGATATAGAAGAAATGCTCATGCAGAGACATCACTTTGCCGACAAAGGTCTGTCTAGTCAAGACTATGGTTTTTCCAGTCGTCATGTATGGATGTGAGAGCTGGACCATCAAGAAGCTTGAGCCCCGAAGAATTAATGCTTTTGAACTGTGGTGCTGGAGAAGACTTGAGAGTCCCTTGGACTGCAAGGAGATCCAACCAGTCCATTCTGAAGGAGATCAGCCCTGAATATTCATTGGAAAGACGGATGCTGAAGCTGAAGCTCCAATACTTTGGCCACCTGATGCGAAGAGCCGACTGACTGGAAAAGCCCCTGATGCTGGGAAGAACTGAGGGCAGGAGAGGAAGGGGTGACAGAGGATGAGATGGTTGGCTGGCATCACCGACTCCATGGACCTGAGTTTGAGCAGATAGTGAAGGACAGGGAGGCCTGGCGTGCTGCAGTCCACGGGGTCACAAACAGCTGGACACGACTGAGCGACTGAACAGCAACAACAGCAAAAAATACGTGTAAATCAATCAGAAAAACAGGCCCTCTGGACACGTCACAGAAAAAGACACCAAACTGCCAATCAGCACACGAAGAGACAGCATGGCTGAATTCATGGTCAAGAGATGCCACTATGCACCAACCAGAATGGCTGAAAGCTCAGCCAACATACGCAGTGGCTAGAGCCTTAATCCACTGTGGGATGGGGAGTAGAAGCCAGTGTAGCCTGTCTAGAAAAGCCTTGGGCGTTTCTTACGCATTTAGGCGCCTACATGCCGTGTGACACCGCTCTGCCGTGCGCGGGCTTTTGTCTAAACGGAAATGAAAACACATCTTTGGAGAGACTTCATTCCTAATCTAGAAACCACCAGTTCAGTTCAGTTGCTCAGTCGTGTCCAACTCTCTGCGACCCCATGGACCTCAGCACGCCAGACTTCCCTGTCCCTCATCAACTCCTGGAGCTTGCTCAAACTCATGTCCATCAAGTCGGTGATGCCATTCAACCAACTCATCCTCTGTTGTCCCCTTCTCCACCTGCCTTCAATCTTTCCCAGCATCAGGGTCTTTTCCAATGAGTCACTTTTTCTCATCAGGTAGCCAAAGTATTGAAGTTTCAGCTTCAGCATCAGTCCTTCCAACGAATATTCAGGACTGATTTCCTTTAGGATGGACCGGTTGGATCTCCTTGCAGTCCAAGGGACTCTCAAGAGTCTTCTCCAACACCACAGTTTAAAAGCATTAATCCTTCGGCACTCAGCTTTCCTTACAGTCCAACTCTGACATCCATCATGACTACTGGAAAAACCATAGCTTTGACTAGACGGACCTTTGTTGGCAAAGTACTGTCTCTGCTTTTTAGTATGCCGTCTAGGAACCAACAGTGTAAGGAACGGGCTGCTGCTGCCTGCAATACCGCATGTAGCTCTCACATCATGCTATTGAGCAAGGCAGCCGCTGGTATGAAGTTCAAGGCTGGGAGGCGTCCACACGGGAGGAGGCAGAGGGGTCTAGTACCCGTGGTCTCCAGGGCAACCTCTTGAGGGCCTGGAAGTGATTGCATCTGGACCTGCATTGCCGCTCTGACCACCTGTGTGAGAAAGGTCCGCTCTCCCTGCGGGCCTGCGCCCTTGGCCCGCAGTCCCAGGAGTAGCCAGAAGGTGGCAGCAGCGGACCCCACACCCACTGCCGAGCGCGGCACCTGCCGGACTGTGGAGCATGTTAGGGAACCAGGTGCGGTCAGCCTGCTCAGTCCTCCTTTCTTTCCATGTTGAGGCGACCACGTGGGGTCCACCCACGTGGTGTGTGTGTCATCAGGACCAGAAGGGCAGGTGCTGGGCCCTTTCTTATCATCGGCATCTGAGGGGACAGTGGTAGTTCTCTGGTGACTATGGGGTGTCTGGCCCTGGACAGGTTCCCACCATGGGCTGGACACCCCATTCCTCGCACTCTCTGCCCTCGGGGGGAGGTGACGGTCTTCCTACTGTGATGCACAAACTCCCTCCTGCCCAGGGGCCACGGCGTGAGGCTGAGGCTCAGGGTGCTCCAGGCAGGGACTGTGGGGACCCTCCCGAGGAGTGACCAGCCCTGCCTTCCTTCTGAGACCACGTCGAGTCTGCACGCATGTCACCAGCATCTCTGGGCCCCTGGGCGGCTCTGCCCCTGACCAGCAGGGTGGGCTCTGGGGGACCTGCCTCGTTTGACCCAGCATCAGGTCTGGCCTCTGCTGCCGGACGGGAGGGCTCAGGACCACATGGGACTCTCACCTGCTTCCACCGGGTCCGGTCTTCACCCTGGGGTCGGGCAGAGTCCACAGTCCCAAGCCACAGGCCAGGGCCGCCTTTCAGTGCGTCCTGTTAGAGCCAGGGAGGCGAGGCGCCGTCTGACCTGTCACCGCACCCCTCGCACCAGCGAGGCTCCTGCTTCCTCCTCCCCTGGCTCCTCGCTGTAGGGGCCTCTCCCGCGCTATTGGGGAACTGATAGCTGCCCTCCTCTCCCCCGCAGGGTGGCTACAACACTGTGCACGCACCTGCGTGTCCCAGAAAGTCTCTTCCCCACGCCAGGGCCGTCACAGGGGCGCCGCAGGAGGCCAGGGAGCCCAGCAGCCTTGGCTGCAGTCCATCCTCGCGGGGGCTGTGTTGCGGCCCTGGGGGGTGGGTCTATGATGCAAGAGCTAACCTGACACAGACACTATGCCGTCCGCCAGCCTCATCCCCCTGTTGTGGTGTCTTCCTGAGCCGGCCCCGTGGCTGCCGTGAGCTCGTGGCCACAAACCAGTCTGACTGACAGTAAAGCCCACGGGACACTAAGCTGGACCCTGGACCCGCTGCCATGGGCAGCTCGGCCTCCCCATGTGGGCCTGCAAGGCCCACCCTGATGCGGGGTCCCCAGCACAGGGACCCTGGCTTTCGTCTCCCAGCACCTTGTCTGGGCCCAGGGACAGCGCCCGGGGGTGTCCCTGCAGTCTGATCCTCAAGTAGGGGGTCCCCACCTCTCCACAGGCCACGTTCCCAGGCAGCCCTCGGGTGGGCAGGGGCACATTCCGTGCCCCCCCACCCTTTCTTCGGGGCGGCCGCCCTTAAGACCTCACGGGCTTTCTGGATCTTGCTTTGTAGCGGCGAGGCCTTCATCCCCAGTTCCAGAAATCACTTTTTGCAGTGCCAGGCTCTGCTGAACAAAATCACCTCTGTGAACCCTCAGACCGAGATCGACGGGCTTCGGAACATCTGGATCATCAAGCCTGCGGCCAAGTCCCGCGGCCGAGGTGAGTCTCAGCCGGGCGCCTGCATGGACAGCCAGCCTGGGGGCGGGGGCTGGGTGCTGGGCTCCTTGGGGCGCCGGACTCACGGGTCCTGGGGAGCAGGCGTCCCAAGAACCAGCTCATCACAGCTTTTGTTCTGTTTTGCCAAGTAATTAAGATTAATTAGAACGTTCCATCGCTGCTAGACTAGAGGGAGGTCCCTGTGTCCAGCATCTGGGGGCCTTGGTCCTTGGGTGGTCATGAAACCCCTGGAGGTGCCCGTCCTGCGCCCCTCGTGAGCCCTGTCCCTGGTGACCCCTGGCTCCAGATTTTTACTTCTTCCTTTGTCATGGCTGTGACCGTGTCCTCTTCTTTATCCCTAATGGTAATATGGGTTCTTCATTTAAAAATAGAGTTTGAAGGTGATTTTCTAATCTTACAAGCGCTCCCAAAGAACCTTCTTTCGGTTGCATTTTTTCTGTCTTCTGTGAGGGATCATTCCCCTGGGTGCTGACTTAAATGCTGAGCTTACTTATTCCCAAGCGTCCTTCTGCAGCTTGGAGATTCTCAGGCTGTGGAGATGCCTTCACAGCACCGCCCTGCCTGCATCCTCTTCTTCATGTCATGGGGTGTCCTCTCTCCCCTAAAAAAAGACATTACCTGATGTCTATCTACATGGATATCACCTTTTGTTTGCACATTCTATTTGCCCCTCGGGTTATTTGAGGAGTTTTATCATTGTTGTAAATTCATAAGCAGTTACTTCTTATGTGATTTTTTAAAATCTTTATTGATAATAATGTGCGACATTCCTACATTCAGTCCTGAACATCTCCCATCCTGAAGCCTTCTCTTTCCTGGGCTTCCGCCTGCTCTCAGCCTGCACCCCCCGCCTGGGGCAGGGCCCCCCTGGCTTTCCTGAGCCCAGACTTTCCTCTCACTGGCCACACTGCCCCTTGGGGGATGCTCCACAGACTGCTCAGACCCTGCTGGTCGGAACCGAATGCACCCTGTTCTGCCTGGTCACTGGCTGTGCCCCAGCCCCTTCCCCTACCCTGGTGCCCCCTCGACCCCTGCCCTGCCCCACAGCCCTGTGCCCCACACCCTATCTCCCAGCCTGGCCCCCATCCTGGTGCCCCCACCCAAGTACCGCCACCCCCGACCCCTGTTCCAGTGCCCCCACCCCAACCCCACCCCTGACCCCCAGTCGGATGCCCCTGGTCCCTGACCCCTACACCTGACCCCTGACCCTGACCCCACCCCTGACCCCACCCGACCCGACCCCGATGCCCCCACTCCCTGACCCCTGACCCTGACCCCCACCCCTGACCCCCACCCTGTGCCCCTTCTCTTCTTGGTCCAGGACAGTGTCAGGGATCTGCAGCTTCGTGCTGGACTCTGGTTTAAGGATGGCAAGGTTTCAACCTGCCGTCACAGAAGAGCCAGGTCTCTGTTCTGTGAGGAAAGCTCCCTCGTGTCCTTTGCCCCTGGCCTTGCAGGTGGCGTCCCCCACCCACCCCAAGAGCCAGACTGTGCCCACATCGCGGCAGCTGCCTCACGGCCAGTCACGTCTCCTCACGCTTGTCCATCACAGGTGGCAGGGAGGACGGTGGGGACTTTGCCTCATGACGCAGTTCAGGCTTCAGGGGTGTCCCGGCCAGGAAGGCGAGGGCTCGGGCCCTGTCGGCAACATTAAACGCTGCAGCCCAGGGACCCCAGCTCCCACCTCCCCTGCTGCCCCGTCTGTCCGGTCACCCTGGGTGTGAGCCTCCTGGGCCCTCAGAGCCCCTGGAACAGCCCAGGGCTGCCTGCTGGTTTCCCTGAGGCCACAGGCCGTCCGCCCCCCGGTCCCCACTCCCCCCGCCCCGGCCCCCGCCCCACCCCCTACCCCCGTCCGCCGTGCTCCCCCCCGCACCCCCCACCCCAGCTCCGCCGACTCCGTCTGGGGCTCAGCTGGCTGCTGCCTCCTCATGGGGCCTCTGTCCACACCCCTGCCCTCCCTGTCCTCACGTCCTCTCTGAAGCCCCGGGCTGGCCTCGCGGTGGATGAGTAAGAGGGTTGCCCTGGCTGCGGCCTTGACCGTGAAGGCAGAGCCCCTGTGCCGTGCCCCTGGGGGTCCACGGGCAGCACGCTGGGGCTCGGGGCTGAGCAGCGGCCTCTTGCAGACATAGTGTGCATGAACCACGTGGAGGAGATCCTGGAGCTGGTGGCTGCAGACCAGCCGCCCGCCAAGGACAAGTGGGTGGTGCAGAAGTACATCGAGACGCCGCTGCTCATCTATGACACCAAATTCGACATCCGGCAGTGGTTCCTGGTCACTGACTGGAACCCGCTGACCATCTGGTTCTACAAGGAGAGCTATCTGCGCTTCTCAACACAGCGCTTCTCCCTGGACAAACTGGACAGGTCGGTGGGGTCAGCTTGGCACTATTCAGGGCGGGTTCCCACCAGCACTGGAGTGCCAGGCTGGTCTCATGTGTCCGATGGGGCACTGGGTCCTGGCTGGGGCCAGGGAGGTTCTGCAACCTCCCTCTGCAAGGGGCGGGCTCTGGCCCCCTGCCCATCAAGGCCAGGGCCCTGCATCCCCAAGGGGCATGTATGTTCTCCAGGAAATCCTAAAAGCACCATCTGCCACGTGCTCAGGGGCACCGGCTGGCATAGAGCCGCCCTCTGTGGTGGCTGCCACTGCCCCTCTGTGGGGGAAGCTGAGGGGCCAACTGTGCTCCTGCACTTGACCCACGGGGGCCGCGCTGGGGGTGCAGCCCTGCCTTCTGCACTGCCCATGTGCTCGGTCCACTCAGCGTGTGGGGAAGGACAGGAAGCGCTCCTCTGGGAGTCCCCTGGGGCCAGCCCGCCGAATTCTGCAGTAGCCCCTGCAGGGCCTTCTCTTTGTGAGTCCCCAAAGCCCTGGGTCGGGGGTCCTGCAGGTCGGGGAGTTGCTAGAGCGTCCCCAGGAGAGGCCAGGGTGGTGCGGGGGCACGGTGTGTCGAGGTGGTGGGCTGCCAGGCAGGGGCTCAGACCTCCAGAAGCGGGTGCTCCCCAGTGGGTGAACCTGCCGCCCACCAGGGCCCCAGAGTGGGCAGGCTATGAGTGCGCTGGGGACAAGGGAGGCCACCAGCAAAGTCCCGGGAACGTGCCATTCTCCTGGAGAGGTTGGTGGGGCCACCTCGCTGTCTGAACGGAGGGCCAGCGGGGTTCTGCTTTGTGGTCGCACTCGGGGCGCCCAGGCTGCACAGACGTCTTGGTGGGGGATACGGGGGAGTCTATCGGAATCGTGAAGGCCGAAGGTTGCTTAACGGAGACCTTGCAGGAGGGGGTTCCCTGTGCTCAGGCTGGAGCTGTGAGTACACCTGGAGTCGCCTGGCAGGAGCAGGCTGCTGGGACAAGTCCCGGCCGGCAGCTCAAGGAGCACATGGCCCACCAAGTCAGGAGGACCCAGAGGAGGATTCTGGGGGACTGGGCAGTGAGAGGTCCCCAGGGCCCCTTCCAGCCTGCCAGGCCCTTCCAGCTGTGAGCTGCGTACCCGGCAGGCCTCCACTGTCTCTGAGCTGTTTCTGCATCTGGGAACAAAACCCTCAGCCAGGCTGACAGAGCCCCTGACATTGTTTTGAACTGCGTCTGCTCCAGCAGCGTGTCTTCAGGGTCTGGGGGCCCACCCTGTTTCTTGTATCTGTCTTACGGGTCACAGGCGGGGCCCCCAACCAGAACCAAGTGGCAAAGGACACGCTAAATGAAAATGACTGACAGGACACGTATTTTACAGTCTCCTATAGATGCTGTTCAACTTAAGTCTTACTTAGACCAAGGCCAGGGTATAAATGAATTCGCTGAAATTTTCGATTAGTGAATCTCTCTCTCTTGGGGGCGCCAGCCCTCCCCCAGCGGCAGGAGGGGAAACAGCTCCTAGGGTGGGACTTGCCGGCGGCCCCTCGTTGGTGGCCCGGGGCTGGTTGGCTTCTACGCAGACCTCCCCTCCCGCAACGGGGCCCCCCAGGTTGAACAGGAGGGGAGGGGACCCCTTAGGGACCCACCTGTAGCCACCCTGCGCTAGTGGGCAGTGTCTGTGGGAGGGGCTGGGGTGGCGTCTCAGGTGGGGCCTCCGGCGGGGGGGCGGGGCGGGGCCCGGGGCGGGGCCTCTGGCGGAGTCGGGGCGGGGCCTCGGGTCGGGGCGGGGCCTCGGGGGAGCCGAGGGCGGGGCCTCCGCGTTTCGGGCGGGGTCGGGGGCGGGGCGGGGCCTCTGGCGGAGTCGGGGCGGGGCCTCGGGTCGGGGCGGGGCCTCGGGGGAGCCGAGGGCGGGGCCTCCGCGTTTCGGGCGGGGGCGGGGGCGGGGCGGGGCCTCGGGTCTTGGGTGGAGTCAGGGGTGGGGCCTCGGGTCTGGGGCGGGGCCTCCGCGTCTCTGCCCTCGGGAAGGAGAGGGGACTGAGCAGCTGACACCTGACCCCAGCCTTGCCCCGCAGCGCCATCCACCTGTGCAACAACTCCATCCAGAAGCACCTGAAGAACGACAAGGACCGCAGCCCCCTGCTGCCCCGTCACAACATGTGGACCAGCACCCGATTCCAGGAGTACCTGCAGAAGAGGGGCCGCGGGGCCGTGTGGAGCAGCGTCATCTACCCGTCCATGAAGAGGGCCATCACCAACACCATGAAGGTGGCCCAGGACCATGTGGAGCCACGCAAGAACAGCTTTGAGCTGTACGGCGCCGACTTCATTCTCGGGCGCGACTTCAGGCCCTGGCTGATCGAGATCAACTCCAGCCCCACCATGCACGCGTCCACGCCCGTCACAGCACAGCTGTGCGCGCAGGTGCAAGAGGACACCATCAAGGTGGTGGTGGACCGCAAGGCCGACCGAAACTGCGACATCGGCAACTTCGAGCTGCTATGGAAACAGGTGTTGGGGGTGGGGCGTCTCTCTCCCGCTGGCCACCTCGGGGTAGTCTCTCCGCTCATCCCGTGGGTCTCACGCGGCCCAGCTGGCCTTTGCCGTTCTTGCAACCTCTCCTCCGCAGGCACCTCCTCCTCTGTGGTACCAGGCAGGACAGGGGTCCCTCTAGGCCGTTCCTCTTCTCTCCTGCAGTGTCCCCCCTCCTCCTGGGGTGAAGATCCAGCCTTTCTTCATGGGTCTTTCCAGGGGGCTGCTCCCCTGGGGAGCCCTCCTGCAGGCGGGGCAGCAAGACCCTGCGACCTGGCCTCCCTGGGGTAGGGGGACCCAGGGTTAGGGTTAGAGTTAGGGAAGTGTGGCTGGGGGTTCTCCCTGAGGCCCCAGACCTGACCAAAGACTGGGAAAGGGCCTGCCGGCCCCCCTGACCTCGCCCTCCTGTCCCCAGCCGGCAGTAGAGCTGCCCACGTTCCAGGGCTCCGACTTGCTCGTGGAAGGCGTGGGCATGAGGAAAGCCAGGAAACAGATGCCAGCGATCCCCAGCATTGACTTTGTGCCTCCGCTCTCGAACATCCATCCACTGAAACAGAGGTGCCCCTCAGCCATGCTAGACCTGGACCGGGGACCCCCACTCATGGCTCTGCACCAGGACTTGAAACTGCAAGATGAAAAGGCGCTTCCTTGCACCTTGCCTGTGCACTTACACAGGCTGGTGGAGAGAAGCGCTAAAGCCAAGAGTGGCCACAGGGAGTCCGGAGGGAAGATCGAGCTCCCCTCCTGCACCTCTCAGCACCCAGACTATAAGGCTCCCCGCCCCGCTCTCACCAAGGCCGAATCCAACAGACACTCGGATCCAAACTCATTACATGTGCACCCACTGCCATCCGTGCTTCCAAGTGTGAAGACAGCGGAGGGTGCTCCGTTTCAGCCACCCAGACCACCAGGTAACAGCGTGGAGCTTGCGCCCGTGCGAGCCTGGGGTGCGTATCTTCCAGGGCAGGGCAGGGCCTCTGGTCTGGGCACTGGCCTGAGCTCGGAGCACCTGGGCCTGGTCAGGTTGTCGGGAGAATGGGAGTCCTGCTGCGGTGGTTCCGGGGCCCCCTGAGCACCAGGTGCCCTGCACAGGACCAGCTGGGCGACAGCCTTCGCCCCTCTCCCTGGGGGATGTGGTGCCAGTGAGGGGCTGCGTTGGAGATTTGAATAACACCGCGTGCTGGGGGCGGGTGGTGGCCGGCACAGGGCCCCATGCTGTTTTCTGAGGCTTCTGATGGAGCAGACCATGTGTGACCCAGGAGCCTGGCCTGAGGGTGGGCTTCGAGCACAGGCAGACAGGTGTGGCGGAGAAGGCAATGGCACCCCACTCCAGTACTCTTGCCTGGCAAATCCCATGGACGGAGGAGCCTTGATAGGCTGCAGTCCATGGGGTTGCGAAGAGTCGGACACGACTGAGCAACTTCACTTTCACTTTTCACTTTCATGCATTGGAGAAGGAAATGGCAACCCACTCCAGTGTTCTTGCCTGGAGAATCCCAGGGATGGGGGAGCCTGGTGGGCTGCCGTCTATGGGGTCGCACAGAGTCGGACACAACTGAAGCGACTCAGCAGCAGAAGCAGCAGCAGACAGGTGTGGGCAGCCCCTGGTCTCTAGGGGTGGCCTGTCTGTGCAGCCCAGGGCTGTTTCCAGCGGTCCTGGCACCCACATGTGGCCGAGAGAGTAACTCCAGCCCGGGCCACGGCCCCGCCTGCTCTGCCCCAGGTGTACCCCCTGTGCGGACTCACCAGGGCACTTGCACTGCTGTGTTCCCGCCACCCAGCTGGGCTCTCAGTGTGTCTGTCTCCCTCTCCCTGGCACTAACAGCCTCTCGGCCGTCTGTCTGTCTCCCTGCAGATTGTAAGCTCTCAGGGGCCGCGTTCGTGCTGCGCCCCCGCACCCGGGCTGTGCCGGACACCTCGCAGATGCTCAGTACGTGCGCGAATCGCCCCCTAGAACTGCCAGCTCCAGGCACGAGGGGCCAGTGCTCTCAGAGCTGGCAGGGCCCTCAGGGGCCACGTCCAGTTTCACCCACTTTCCTAACCCCGTGTCCAGTCTGTCACCGAGGCCTATCAGCCCTGCCACGTGGCAACTCACCTCTCCGTGAGGGCAGTTCCCACTTTTTTTCTGTAATACACTGTGCTTCCTCCAGGCATCTTCCTCGGAGTGAGTGGCAAGTAGACACACACACCTTCAGCCTAAAAAGCAGTATTAGCTGCTGTAGCAAAGTCCCTCAAACTTGGTGGCTCAGACCACGTTTTTTCAGAAGACCAGAGGTCCAAAACCGAGGGCTTGGCAGGGCCGGGCTCCTGGAGCCTGGAAAGCCTCCTGCGTCCTGCAGCTTCCGGCGGCCACTGGCAGTCCTTGTTCCTTGGCTTGCGGACGCATCACGCCGCCCTCTGCCCTGCTTCACACCGTGCCCTTTCTGTGTGTCACTCTGGCCAGAGTTCCCGCTCTTTTAAAAGGACAGCACTTGTTGGATTGGGTGTCACCCTCCTCTGATGTGACCTCATTTTACCTTGATTACATCTTCAAATAAGTCAATTCCAAGAGTCCAGGTGGATGTGAACTTGGGGGGCGGGTACACTGGGCACTGAAAGCATGGCGGGAGGGACTGCACGCTGACCACGCCGTGCTGGCCTCGGCTTCCTTTGCTGCCAACGCTTGGTGCTGACGAGGGTCGTTTGCCTCTGGAGGAGGTGATGGTGTGCATTTGCTTTCTACTGTTTACTAATAAAATGGCTTGTTTTCAGACACACACCGGCCATCTAGGTCTCCTCTCCTGAAAAGCGGGTCTTGGTCTGATCGTCTTTAGGATCACAGATCTTTCTTGCTGATGCGTAGGGGTAACAACCATCTACTCTTGGATTCTCCTCCTTTCTGAGTTGATTTGTGTGGCAAACACTGTCTCCCACTTTGTGACTTGTCTTTTCACTCCTTGATGGTAACTTTGGATATAAAGCCACGGTGTTGTTGTGCCTCAGTTGCTTAGTCGTGTCCAGTTCTTTGTGATCCCATGGACTGTAGTCTTCCAGGCTCCTCTGTCCGTGGAATTGTCCCAGGCAAGAATACTGCAGTGGGTAGCCATTCCTCCTCCAGGGGATCTTCCCGACCCAGGGATCAAACTTGAATCTCCTGCATTGGCAAGCTGTTTCTTTACCACTGAGCCACCACAGAAGCAAAAGTCACCTTAATTTTTAATAAACTCCAGTTGGTCAAGCTTTTCCTCCAGTTGGTGATTTTTGCATCTTGTCTCCTTACCCTGAGGCCGTGAAGACCTCCTCTTCTGGAAGCGCTGCTGTGGCGGGCACATACATTCCAGTCTTGAAAGCTCCAGCTGACTTGGCAGGTGGTGAGAGAGGGAGAGCCCAGCGCCCCACCCCCGCTCCGCCCCCCTCTCCGCGCCCCCCCCCCCCCAGCTCCTTGCAGGCTCTTCTGGGCTTTTGGTCAGCTCCACTGGTTGGTCTGTCTGCCCTGGGCTAATGCCACAAGGTCTTCATAACTGTAGCTTTGCCGAATGTCTTCATGCTGGTCAGACAAGTCCTATAACCTTGCTTTCCTTCCTTGAAAATGCCTGGGCTGTGCTTGACCCCCTAGGCTTCCATTCAAGTTACAGGATTAGGTTGTCAAGATCTACCAACATCATTTTTGTAGTTAAAATTTTTTAAATGTTTATTGATATTAAAGCCATCAGTTTGGTGAGAACTGACTTCTTTACATTATTGAGTCTTCAAATCTATGAATGTGATGTATCTATTCATAAATAAATCCTTTAATGCCTTTCAATAAGCTCTTAGATTTCTTTGCCATGGTATTGAACTTTTTTGTGTTGGATTTAGACTTACATATATTTTATTTTGTATTCTATTTTAAATAGTATCAAACTTAAAAATATTTTCCTACAAATTGTGGCTGGTTGACAAAGAAGAAATTGATTTTTGTGAGTGGATTTTTTTGAAAATCCAGCTATCTGGCTATCATTTCTATTAGTTCATTAATATATTTGAAATTGTATTTTAACATGGACACTTGTATCAGCTGGTGAGCTTTCCTTTTCCCTGCAACGGTTACAGATTTCATATCTTCTTCTCATTTTATTGCCTGTCTAGGACCTTGCTCATTCATTCCTTTTTCTCATCCCATCGGACCTCAGGTGCAAGCATTCTGACTAATAGTGATTCTTGGTTCATGACATAGTTTCGTTGTTTGTCCTTGCATGGCCTACTTTTATTTAGGTCATTTTGATAGTGTGCTTAGAACTTGCACACAGGTTTTAATTTGGGTTTCAATGTGGCCAAAGTTACCAATCTTTCTTTTAGTCAATGTTATTTTGTCTCAAGGAATTTTTCCTTACCGTAAGGTTTAAAACTTTATTTACCTACATTTACTACTAAGAGTTTCAAGCTTTGTTTTCGACATAAAAGTCCTAATCCATCTGGAGTTGACTTTTGTATATGTTGTGAGGAAAGAATCAAATTTTATTTTTGTCTCTGTAGATAATTTTTCAATTATTTATCGAAATAATCATTTCTATCTTCTTGTGAAAATAGTGCTGCACGTGCGTACGCGAGTGTGTTTCCGGAGTCTCCACGTACGCGAGTGTGTGTTTCCGGAGTCTCCGCGTACGCGAGTGTGTGTTTCCGGAGTCTCCGCGTACGCGAGTGTGTGTTTCCGGAGTCTCCGCGTACGCGAGTGTGTGTTTCCGGAGTCTCCGCGTACGCGAGTGTGTGTTTCCGGAGTCTGCGTACGCGAGTGTGTGTTTCCGGAGTCTCTGCTCTGTTCACTGATGAATTTGCTCCCCTGCACCAGGGCCACACTGTCCATGTTTTCCGGTGGGACAAGTTTCCTCTCTGCTCATCTTCATAAGAGTCTTGGTCATTCCTGACCTCATTCTCTTCTATATAAATGTCATAATTGTTTTATCATGTCCAACAAAAATCCTTGGACTTGCATTGAATTCATAGATCAATTTGGGGAAAATGGATAAATGAATGAAATCATGTCTTCTGTTCATGAACAGAACGTGTCTCTCCATTGACTTAGATCTTTATTTTTTAATATTTATTTTTATTCACTTATTTATTTGGCTGTGCTGGGTCTTCGTTGCAGCACGCAGGATCTTTTAGCTGTGGCATGTGGTATCTAGCTCCCTGACCAGGGATTGAACCTGAGCCCCCTGCATCGGGAGCTTGCAGTCTTAGCCATTGGACCACTAGTGAAGTCCCTAGATCTTCCTTAAATTTTAGAATTTCCGCATCAGAGATTATCTGCATCTCTCATTAGATTTTTTGTTACTTGATATTCAGACACTACTGCACATAGTGTCATCTCTGTATATAAATTTTCTCTTTGTTTGTTGCTGGCATATAGAATGAGATTGATTTCTATATATTAATTTTCTATCTGCACATTTCTAAATTCTGTTGTTATTTCTGAAAATTTGCATGTTTCTTCATTTGAGATTCTATGTATAATTGTTCTACATAAATAATTATATCTTATGCAAGTTCAGTTCAGTTCAGTCGCTCAGTCGTGTCTGACTCTTTGCAACTCCATGAACCGCAACACTCCAGGCCTCCCTGTCCATTACTAACTCCCAAAGTCCACCCAAACCCATGTCCATCAAGTCAGTGATGCCATCCAACCATCTCATCTTCTGTTGTTCCCTTCTCCTCCTGCCCTCAATCTTTCCCAGCATCAGGGTCTTTTCAAATGAGTCAGCTCTTTGCATCAGGTGGCCAAAGTATTGGAGTTTCAGCTTCAGCATCAGTCCTTCTGATGAACACCCAGGACTGATCTCCTTTAGGATAGACTGTTTGGATCTCCTTGCAGCCCAAGGGACTCTCAAGAGTCTTCTCCAACACCACAGTTCAAAAGCATCAATTCTTCGGCGCTCACCTTTCTTCACAGTCCAACTCTCGCATCCATACATGACCACTGGATAAACCATAGCCTTGACTGGATGGACCTTTGTTGGCAAAGTAATGTCTCTTCTTTTTAACATGCTATCTAGGTTGGTCATAACTTTCTTTCCAAGGAGTAAGCGTCTTTTAATTTCATGGCTGCAGTCACCATCTGCAGTGATTTTGGAGCCCAGAAAAATAAAGTCTGACACTGTTTCCCCATCTATTTGCTATGAAGTGATGGGACCGGATACCATGATCTTAAGTTTTCTGAATGTTGAGTTTTAAGCCAACTCTTTCACTCTCCTCTTTCACTTTCATCAAGAGGCTCTTTAGTTCTTCTTCACTTTCTGCCATAAGGGTGGTGTCATCTGCATATCTGAGGTTATTGATATTTTCCCCAGCAATCTTGATTCCAGCTTGTGCTTCTTCCAGCCCAGCGTTTCTCATGATGTATTCCACATATAAATTAAATAAGCAGGGTGACAGTATACAGCCTTGACGAACTCCTTTTCCTATTTGGACAGTTGTTCCATGTCCAGTTGAAACTGTTGCTTCCTGACCTGCATACAGGTTTCTCAAGAGGCAGGTCAGGTGGTCTGGTATTCTCATCTCTTTCAGAATTTTCCACAGTTTATTGTGATCCACACAGTCAAAGGCTTTGGCATAGTCAATAAAGCAGAAACAGATGTTTTTCTGGAACTCTCTTGCTTTTACAATGATCCAGCAGATGTTGACAATTTGATCTCTGGTTCCTCTGCCTTTTCTAAAACCAGCTTGAACATCTGGAAGTTCATGGTTCACGTATTGCTGAAGCCTGGCTTGGAGAATTTTGAGCATTACTTTACTAGCGTGTGAGATGAGTGCAATTGTGTGGTGGTTTGAGCACTCTGTGGCACTGCCTTTCTTTGGGATTGGTATAGCTTTGTATTAATGTCTCCCACCTCAATCTTTTTGCCCCTAATATCTTGTCTTATTGTACGGCTAGGACTTCCTACATAATATTTAGCACCATTGTTGAATTCCTGATTTTAAAGGAAATGTTTCTAACATTTTCTCATTTATAATGACATTTTCTGTAAGTCTTAACAAAGCTATAGATATGATATATAGATATAAATGTATACATACTCTAGCATGTTAACGTAGTTTATTTCTAATCTTTATGAAGAATTTTTATTGTGACTGTGTAATGAAAATTCTCAATTTTTTGCATCTATGAGGTTATAAGTTTTTTCTTCTTATTAGGATTAAAATGGTAAATAACATCAACAGGTTTTCCTTTTTCTAAGAAGTTGCCTGTAGCACCTAACATCAATCGATTTTTTAATGTGAAACCAACCTTGCATTCCAGGAATGATCCTAACTTGGTCTGATGTTGAGTTTGACATATAGGGCTGGTTTTGCTTTCTTGCATGTAGTTAAAATTGGTTCTCAACTACAGTTTATTTACATTTTTTCTAGTTCAGACTATTACAAATAGTGCTATTGTGAACAATGCTGAATTTGGCGAACACGTATTCATCTTTCTGTAGGAATGGAATTTCTGGGTCAGGCATTCAACTCTGGTTGGCACTCCCAAGGAATTTCCCAGGAACGTATGAGTCTTCCAGTCACTGCACACTCTTGCAACAGTAGATAGTCTCTGTCCTTCCACTTCAGCCATCCTAAGATTTGGCGCTTTCTCTGCTGTGGGCCCAGGTTTGATCCCTGCTCAGGGAAATAAAACCTTGCAAACCGCCCGCATGGTCAAGAAACAAATGTCAGCAGCTTTTAATCCTGACAGTCCAGCTCAACATGCTCCTGCAAAGGATCTTTTTGTATTTGATTTGACAGATTTTTCTGTAACCTATTCCTACTGACTTGTAGGCATTCTTTATATATTCTGGATACAAGTCCTTTGGTGGGTATATATGTTGGTATGTGTATTAAAGATGTCTTTTCTTGTTCTGTGATTTGCCTTTCACTCTCTTAATAGTATCTTTTCATGTACATAAATTATTAATTGCAGTATATTCCAATATATTGTCTTTATGATTAGCAATTATGTTTTCTGTTTGTGAAATCTTTGCCTACCTCAGAATCATCAAAAATAGTCACTTCTGTTTTGATCGTCAAGTTGCACGGTTTCACCTTTCACATTTAGAGGTGTATTCCGCCTGGAACTGTTTCTGTGTGATGTGATGTAGGAATGAAGACTCACGGGTTTTGTATGGACTTTCAGCTGATGCTGCGTGAATGCTGTGTCCGTCACGCTGTGCTGCGCCGCCTCTGAAAGACAGGTGACGGGATGTGTTGTTCTGGTTTTGGAGTCTACTCTGTCCCAGCTGTCTGTTTTCCTATCTTTATTAGGTCAGGTCTCTGCAGCAATGATTTTGCAGAACAGGGACACCTCCTCCGCAACCTCAGTGGTGTTTCTTCAGCAAGCACCTCTTGCTCACACAATTTCAGGTCAGCTGTAGAGGTGCTGGGCTCCACCAGGGAGGCTGAGCCAGGCTCCAGGCTGCGCAGTGAGTTCTGATCCACCCCACATGTCTCCCCTCCTGGGCGAGTGGCTCCCCTGGGTGCCGTCTTCACAAGGCAGATGGTATACGCTTGAGAGGGCGAGTCAGGCCACATCTGCCCAGTGAGTGAGGAAGGGTACTCCTCAGAGGGAGAGGAGGAGCGGGGTGGACGTGGTCAAATAAACCACAGGCCACCTTCTGGCCATCAGCATTCACCCTCCTTCTGCAAACAGTACACACTCGCCACCACCCACTCCAAAAGTCTCCCCAGTCATAGAGCCAGGCTCCGAGTCCGGGATCTCAGGATTCCATGTCACCCTTCTTCACCTGGACACTTGTGAGTCAGAGACAAGCCTTCCAGTCCGGGATTTACGTTCCCTTCCCCATGAGCATGGCTGTTGCTTGGATGCTGGCAGAAGACATATGACTCCTAGGTCAGAGACGAAGGCTCATCACTCCTGGTGACCGCGACTCTGTCTGGGACAGTCCTGCAGAGTGACAAGCATGGCCAGGTGGCTGGCGCACACACAGGGCCTGCATCATGGCTGGGAACGGTGAACTTGGCACACTCGCTGCTTTTTCAGGAAGCAGTAAGAAGCCTGGAAGGAGATGCCCCCTCACCTGAGATGTGGCCCTGGTGAAGGCTGGTCAGGGCCTTGCACAGCCAGACATACCTCGAAGGAGACGTGGGAGGGCACAAAAGACCGAGGACCCTCTCCCAACCAGCGGCACCTGCGTGCACGCATGCATGTGCGTGCACACGCACACGCACACCCCAGAGTGGGCCCAACACAGGGCATCGGGTGCACCCGAATCTCCCACACAAGACACCATGGGCCCCTTCTGTGGGGGGGACTCTGTGCCACGATGAAGCCCCTTTTCCATTTTCCGCGAGGCTTGGCTCCGTCCCATCTCCCCATCGTCGTCCATGCCCATGTTTGTTTTCAAGATGTGCCCTTCTCTCTGCCCACCTGGGATTCTGGGGCCAATCCATGCCCACCCCCGGGAGCCTCCTGCCCCGCCTGCCCCTTCTGAGTGCCTGGCAGAGCGCGAGGCAGCTGCCGTCGGCCTGGCTGGAGGCTGCGCCCCTGCCGGTCGGTCTCCCTGCAAGTGTCTCCGTTTTGTCTGTGGCTGGAGAGCGGATGAGAGCCTGGCTCCCCAGCGGGGCTCTGCCGGCTCCGCGGTGCTCCGCCCCCTGGGTTCTGCCGCCTCCTCTGGCGGGCCGCCTCCCCATACTCAGGTCCCCAGGCTCGGCCATCACAGGGAGGGGCAGGACACCACAGCTGCCCTGCCCCCCGGCCCGTCCTGTCCCGGGGCCCACTTGGGTCCAGGGGGGCGACTCTGCTGGGCTTAGGCGCCTTCTGCCCGTCGTAGGAGTCAAGATTTCTCCTGCAGCCGCTCTGGATGAGCATCCTCCGGGACTGCTCGGGGTGCACCCATTCTCGAGTCACTCCAGAGAGGCACCTGGCTGTGCCACAGGGCGCACGTGGCCCTCTGGCCCAGCGCCACCAGGGGCAGTGTCACTGTGGCTGACGTTTGCCTCCGTCTCAGTGCCGCTGGGAGGGGAGGGGGCCAACTTCCTGCAGCCCCCTGGCCTCCACCAGCTGGTTCCCAAGCCCACGGCACCTATAGATGCTGTTGAGAGGACCCCCGCGTGTGTCCGGGCGGGTCTGTGCTGCTGGGACGGCGCGTGGTGGAGCTCCAGTGACGCGAGTCATCGGGGTCACGCCGCTGCGGCGGAGACCGGCAGGGGGCCGGGCTGCACGTGCTTCCAGGCTGCCGGCTGGGCTCCCGCCAGAACCTCAGGGGCTCGTCCAGTGTGGCTGGCTGCCGGGGCGTGTTTGTCTCACGGCAGCCAGGCAGCCGGGCCAGAGTGGTCAGCCTCCACCCCCGGTCCGTGGGTGGCAGCTGGTCACAGGCTATGCCCGGCCAGCAGCAGGGGACACACGCTCTGCACAGTGGCTGTCTGGGCCCTTGCGTTTCCATATGTGTGTTAGGGTCAGCCTGACATATGTGTGTTAAGGTCAATCGCAGGAGTAACAAAAAAGAGAGACAGAAGGGAGGAGTGCTCAGTCACTCAATCACGGACGACTGTTTGTGACCGCATGGTCTGTAGCCTGCCAGGCTTTTCTGTCCATGGAATTTTCCAGGCAAGAACACTGGAGTGGGTAGCCTATTCCTCCTCCAGGGGATCTTCCCGGAATCAAACCCGTTTCTCCTGTCTCTTGCCCTGAGGGCGGATTCTTTACCGTTGAGCCACCTGAGAAGCCCAAGGAAGGCTCTGGGAGTGGGGAGCTGCCAGGACTTTGACTGGAGTCGCCTTGAATCTGCAGAGGGGAGAACTGATGTCTTTCTTATACTGAGTCTTTCTAATCAAATCAGGTCTACACCATTTGAGGCTGTCTTTGATTTTCTCTGGACCATGTTTGGTAGTTTTTCAGGGCAGCAGTCTGGCACATCTTTCATTGGATTTTTTTTCTGGCTGCTTGATGGTTTTAATGCCACAGAGCAGGGACATGGAGAACAGGGACAGTTCTCTCTGGAAGGTTTCCTGTGCCCCTTCCCACTCTGTCCTCCCGTTGTGGGATGACCGCTCTCTGACTTCCATCAGCCCAGGCTGTCCAGCCACGCGTGGACCCCCCCAGAATATGCTCGCCTGTGCCGGCCTCTCTGGCCTTGGGTGGTACCTGGGCTTCTCATTGCAGCAGCTTGTCTCGTTGCAGAACACGGGCTCTAGAAATGCAGACTTCAGGGGTTGTGGTGCACAGGCTTGGTTGCTCCGTGGCATGTGGCATCTTTCCAGACCAGGGATCAAACCCATATCCCCTGCATTGGCAGGGGGATTCTTATCCACTGTACCACTAGAGAAGTCCCACACTTAAGTCTTAATCAGTGCAGCTCTGAAATAAGTTTTGAAAAGCAGTAGCTAAATTCTCTGATGCTGTTTCCTGCCCAGGATCTCCTGGACTGTTCTGTCTTCTGCATCTCCTTTTACATTTTAGAGTCAGCTTGCAGATTACTACAGAGACAGCCTGGAGGGAATTTGACTGCAGTCATGACAAATTTTTTTTTTTTTTGCCTTTTCATACTGTTCATGGGGTTCTCAAGGCAAGAATAGTGAAGTGGTTTGCCATTCCCTTCTCCAGTGGACCACATTTTGTCAGAACTCTCCACCATTACCTGTCCATCTTGGGTGGCCCCACACGGCATGGCTCAGTTTCATTGAGTTAGACAAGGCTGTGGTCCATGTGATCGGTTTGGTTAGTTTTCTGTGATTGTGGCTTTCATTCTGTCTGCCCTCTGATGGATGAGGATAAGAGGCTTATGGAAGCTTCCTGATGGGAGAGACTGACTGAGGGGGAAACTGGGTCCTGTTCTGATGGGCGGGGCCATGCTCAGTTCACTTCAGTGCAGTCTCCCAGTCGTGTACGACTCTTTACGACCCCATGGACTGCAGCACACCAGGCTTCTCTCTCCATCACCAACTCCCAGAGCTTGCTTAAACTTATGCCCATCGAGTCGGTGGTGCTATCCAATCATCTCATCCTCTGTTGTCCCCTTCTCCTCCTGCCTTCAGTCTTTCCCAGCATCAGAGTTTTTTCCAGTGAGTCAGTTCTTCATATCAGGTGGCCAAACTATTGGAGTTTCAGCTTCAGCATCAGTCCTTCCAATGAATATTCAGGACTGATTTCCTTTAGGATGGACTGGTTGGATCTCCTTGCAGACCAAGGGACTCTCAAGAGTCTTCTCCAACACCACAGTTCAAAAGCATCAATTCTTCAGAGCTCAGCTTTCTTTATAGTCCAACTCTCACATCTGTAACTGACCACTGGAAAAGCCATAGCTTTGACTTTACAGACCTTTGCCTGTAAAGTAATATCTCTGCTTTTTAATATGCTGTTAAGGTTGGTCATAACTTTTCTTCCAAGAAGCAAGTGTCTTTTAATTTCATGGCTGCAGTCACCATCTGCAGTGATTTTGGAGCCCCCCAAAATAAAGTCTCTCACTGTTTCCATTGTTTCCCCATTTGCCATGAAGTGACAGGACCGGATGCCATGATCTTCATTTTTTGAATGTTGAGTTTTAAGCCAACTTCTTCACTCTCTTCTTTCACTTTCACCAAGAGGAACTTTAGCTCTTCTTCAGTTTCTGCCATAACGGTGGTGTCATCTGCGTATCTGAAGTTATTGATATTTCTCCTGGCAATCTTGATTCCAGCTGTGTTTCATCCAGCCCGTCATTTTGTATGATGTACTCTGCATAGAAGTTAAATAAGCTGGGTGACAACATACAGCCTTGACAGAGTCCTTTCCCAATTTGGAACCAGTCTGTTATTCCATGTGCCGTTCTAACTGTTGCTTCTTGACCCGAATACAGATTTCTAAGGAGGCAGGTGACGTGGTCTGGTATTCCCATCTCTTCAAGAATTTTCCATAGTTTGTTGTGATCCACACAGTCAAAGGTTTTGGCATAGTCAATAAAACAGAAGTATATGTTTTTCTGGCACTCTCTTGCTTTTTCTGTGATCCAACAGATGTTGGCAATTTAATCTCTGGTTCCTCTGCCTTTGCTAAATCCAGCTTGAACATATGGAAATTCTTGGTTCATGTACTATTGAAGCCTGGCTTGGAGAATTTTGAGCATTACTTTGCTATAGTGTGAGATAAGTGTGGTTGTACAGTAGTTTGTGTGTTCTTTGCATTGCCTTTCTTTGGGATTGGAGTGAAAACTGACCTTTTCCAGTCTCGTGCCCACTGCTGAGTTTTCCAAATTTGCTGGCATGTTGAGTGCATCACTTTAACAGCATCATCTTTTAAGATTTGAAATAGCTCAGCAGGAATTCCATCACTTCCACTAGCTTTGTTCGTAGTGTTGCTTCCTAAGGCCCATTTGACTTCAGACAGCAGGATGTCTGACTCTAGGTGAGTGATCACACCATCGTGGTTATCTGGGTCATGAATATCTTTTTTGTACAGTTCTTCTGTGTATTCTTGCCACCTCTTCTTACTATCTTCTGCTTCTGTTCAGTCCATACCGTTTCTGTCCTTTATTGAGCCCATCTTTGCATGAAATGTTCCCTTGGTATCTAATTTTCTTGAAGAGATCTCTAGTTTTTCCCTATTTTCTTCAATTTAAGTCTGAACACTGCCAAATTCAGACTTAAATTGAAGAAAGTAGGGAAAACCACTAGACCATTCAGGTATGACCTAAATCAAATCTCTTGTGATTATACAGTGTAAGTGACAAATAGATTCAAGGGACTAGATCTGATAGACAGAGAGTGCCTGATGAACTATGGACGGAGGTTCGTGACACAGTACAGGAGGCAGGGATCAAGACCATCCCCATGGAAAAGAAATACAAAAAGCCAAAATGGCTGTCTGAGGAGGCCTTACAAGTAGCTGACAAAAGAAGAGAAGCTAAAAGCAAAGGAGAAAAGGAAAGATATACCCATCTGAATGCAGAGTTCCAAAGAATAGCAAGGAGAGATAATAAAGCCTTCCTCAGTGATCAATGCAAACGAATAGGGGAAAACAACAGAATGGGAAAGACTAGAGATCTCTTCAAGAAAATTAGAGATACCAAGGGAGCATTTCATGCAAAGATGGGCTCAATAAAGGACAGAAATGGTATGGACCTAACAGAAGCAGAAGATATTAAGAAGAGTGACAAGAATACAGAGAAGAACTGTACAAAAAAGAGCTTCATGACCCAGATAACCACGATGGTGTGATCACTCACCTAGAGCCAGACATCTGAAGTCTGGCTGAAGTAGTCTGAAGTCAAGTGGGCCTTAGGAAACATCACTATGAACAAAGCTTGTGGAGGTGATGGAATTTAAGTTGAACTCTTTCAAATCCTAAAAGATGATGCTGTGAAAGTGCTGCATTCAATATGCCAGCAAATTTGGAAAACTCAGCAGTGGCCACAGAACTAGAAAAGGTCAGTTTTCATTCCAATTCCAAAGAGAGGCAATGCCAAAGAACATTCAAACTACCGCACAAATGCACTCATCTCTAGCAAAGGAAAGCTCAAAATTCTCCAAGCCAGGCTTCAGCAGTACAGGAACTGTGAACTTCCAGATGTTCAAGCTGAATTTTAAAAAGGCAGACGGGAGAGGAACAAGATGGTGGAGGAGTAGGTGGACGTGGAGTACCTCTCTCTCCACGGATACATCAGGAATACACCTTCAGACACAGAAGTGCACGCAGAACACCAGCTGAGAGCAGATAGGAGGACCTGACCAGCAGGAAAGAATTTACAGAACATGCAAAACTCAGTAGGACGAAGGAATTAGCATGAAAAACAGGAGTTGGTAGGACTGGACCTGCCCTCGGTGGGTGGCGGAACTGAAGCAGGGGTCCAATCCCCACACTGGGGCAATTGTCTGAGTCAGAGGAGAAGCATTTCAGGCTGAGAGGGAGACAGCTGATCTGTGGCGGCCTAAGTGGAACATGGATCAGACAGTCCTTGCTGCAGCCATACATACCCTGGATGGTGCGCTCTTCGCAGTCCTATAGACTGTGGCCTGCCAGGCTTTTCTGTCAGGGAGGGGGTTTTCCAGGCAAGAATACTGGAGCGTACTGGCCAATACTGGCTGCCATACCCTTCTAGAGCACTGTATTCCTGCTGCCTTAGCCGCCAACCCCCCTGAGTACCTGGTCCTGCTGGAACCCCTGCGACCCAGGCAGCTGCCCTGCCTCCGCGCCGGGCCCTCACAGGGGCAAACCCAGTCCTCCAGGGCAGCCTCAGGAGCAAACCCCAGCGGACAGCCCACATGCAGAGGTGGAAATAAAACCACAGTTGAAACCCAGGGGCAGTGTGGCTAAGGAATAAGACCCAAAACCTTTCCACCAGCTGTACAAGCTGCAGATTAAATCCACACGATCAGCTAGGCAGACTCTGTGTCTGTGGAATATATAAAAGGTCATTGAGAGCTCCCACAAAAGAAAAGGCACTAGTTCTGATACCTGTGAGCATTGGAAGCAAGAACACAGAGGAACAGCAACAGATTAGAATCTGAGCTGCCCCCGCAGCAGGTCCAGTGATCAGCATGGTGTCAGAGGGCATCCCAGGGAGGCGAGGTGGACTGCGGCGCCCAGCGAGGGAAAGGACCCTGGCAGCAGCCACTCAAGAAAAACGTGTATTATTCTCACGTTTGACTTGTTCTGCAGGTTCTTCTGGATTTTTTCTCTTTTCTCCCCCGTCTCTGTTGTAGTTGGCAATTCTATTGGCACTATGAAATCGAACTAAGCTTTTGAGCTTTTTTTCCTCAGTCACATTTTTAATTGTTGTTATAAACCTCTGCCTCTATATTGGGCTTTTGCAGTTCTGGGGAGTTGTTTTTTTTCTTTTTTCTTTTTTTAATTTTAATTTTTTAAACCTATTATTATTTTTTCTATATTTATTCCTTTGTTTGCCTTTCCTACTGTTCTTTTCCCCTTGCAGTTAATCTTTTATATATATAAGTCTTCATCTACCTCTATGTAAATTTGCATATCCTTTCAAGAAATGTTGTTCCATGTCCAGTTCTAACTGTTGCTTCCTGACCTGCATACAGATTTCTCAAGAGGCAGGTGGAACAACAGACTGGTTCCAAATAGGAAAAGGAGTACGTCAAGGCTGTATATTGTCACCCTGCTTAAATAACTTCTATGCAGAGTACATCATGAGAAATGCTGGACTGGAAGAAACACAAGCTGGAATCAAGATTGCCGGGAAAAATATCAATAACCTCAGATATGCAGATGACACCACCCTTATGGCAGAAAGTGAAGAGGAACTAAAGAGCCTCTTGATGAAAGTGAAAGAGGAGAGTGAAAAAGTTGGCTTAAAACTCAACATTCAGAAAACGAAGATCATGGCATCCAGTCCCATCACTTCATGGGAAATAGATGGGGAAACAGTGGAAACAGTGTCAGACTTTATTTTTCTGGGCTCCAAAATCACTGCAGATGGTGACTGCAGCCATGAAATTAAAAGACACTTGCTTCTTGGAAGAAAAGTTATGACCAACATAGATAGCATATTCAAAAGCAGAGACATTACTTTACCAATAAAGGTCCATCTAGTCAAATCTATGGTTTTTTTCAGTGGTCATGTATGGATATGAGAGTTGGACCATAAAGAAGGCTGAGTGCCAAAGAATTGATGCTTTTGAACTGTGGTGTTGCAGAAGACTCTTGAGAGTCCCTTGGACTGCAAGGAGATCTAACCAGTCCATCCTAAGGGAAATCAGTCCTGAATATTCATTGGAAGGACTGATGCTGAAGCTGAAACTCCAATACTTTGGCCACCTGATGCGAAGAACTGACTCATTGAAAAAGACCCTGATGCTGGGAAGGATTGAAGGCAGGAGGAGAAGGGGATCACAGAGGATGAGATGGTTGGATGGCATCATGGACTCGATGGGCATGAGTTTGAGCAAACTCCAGGAGCTGGTGATGGACAGGGAAGCCTGGCATGCTGCAGTCCATGGGGTCGCAAAGAGTCGGAGATGACTGAGCAACTGAACTGAACTGACTATGTCAAATCTACCAATCATTTTAAGGAGAATTGACAGCCTCACGATGCTGAGACTCCCAATCTACCCACTTGATGTATCTTGACATTTATTTACATACTATATTCTTTGGTTTTCCTAAGCAATATTTTTAGGGTGGATTTTTTTCTCATCAAATGAATTCCTATGTATCAGATGTATTTTCTATACTTTTATACAGGTATTTTTATCAATTGACTTTGCTACTTTAATAAATGGTGGGTATTAATCTTTTGCTCTTCTCTTGGTGAGAATGTTTACTGTTGATGATGCCAGCTTGGTGGTCAGCTGTGGCCGTCAGGTCTCACATCTGGTCCTCAGACCTCGCCCACCTGCCAGCTGAGCGCTTGCCCCCCTCTCCCCACTGCCCAGGGCTCCTTCCTGGCAGTCACCTTTCTATCTCTGTTCCTATGAGTTTGAGTTATTTAAGATTCTACATATGAACGATATAAATGGTGTTTTAAAATTTATTTCCCAATTATTTGTGCTAATGTGTCGATGCCCCCGCGGCTCTTGCACGCTGCCCCTGCAGCCCGCCTCCTGCAGGGCTCCCCTCCTGGTCCTGCCAGCTTGTGTCTTTTCGGATCTCCCGCGCTGCACTCCCCGCAGCGTCTGTCCGCCTCCCTTTCCAGTCTGTCCACCTTGTCCTGGTTCCTGCCCCCCTGCACTGAGGGGAGCAGGCAGGAGTCCACTAACAAGGCCGGAGTAAGGTCCCCACAAACACACGCTCTCGAACAGGGGACACTCCTTGTCAGCTGGGAGTGGTTTTCTTTTCTCTGTTTATCATGAATGACACAGAATCTGCACCGTTTCCCCTGAATCTTCGGAGACGGTCGTGTCACTCTGTTCGTATGAGTGGCATCCATCCCCGTAGGACTGAGAAGCGGACCTTGCCTTCCTTCGTCATCTCTTTAAAGTCTACAGAATGAGATGTTTCACTTTTATATCTAACATTGCCACCCCCACTGCCGTCAGTGAGTGTCGCCAGGGTCTGTCGCTTTATCCAGCTTCGCAGAGAACCAGCCTGAGGCTTTGTTGAACTTTCAATTTGCTTCCCTGGCTCTTGCATTTGGGGTTTTATTTGTCTTCCTGTATATGTATATGCATGGGCTTTGCTCAGAGCTCGGTTGGTAAAGAATCCGCCTGCAGTGCGGGGGACCTGGGTTTGATCCCTGTGTTGGGAAGATCCCCTGGAGAAGGGAACAGCTACCCACTCCAGTAGTCTGGCCTGGAGAACTCCATGGACCGGTCGCAAAGAGTCAGACCCAACTGAGCGACTTTCACTCACTTGGTGTGTGCATATATATGTTTAATTGGGGTGTAATTGCTTTAAGATGTTGTGTTGGTCTCTGCTGTACACCGAGGTGGCTCAGCCATGTGTATACATATGTCCCTGCCTCGTGGACCTCCCTGCCCCGCCCCACCCCATCCCTCTCGGTCCCGCAGAGCACTGAGCTGAGCTCCCTGTGCGGCACAGCGGCCTCCCAGTAGCTATTTAATATTTCCAAATCAAGCAACTGACAATGGATTAACCTCCAAAATATACAAACAGCTCATGCAGCTCAATATTAAAAAATAAATAAACAAGCAACCCAATCAAAAAATGGGCAGAAGACCTAAGTAGGCATTTGTTATTTGGGTTTGTTTTTCTTCTAACTTCTTGAGCTAGAAGTTGGTTAGATCTTAATATTTGGCATTTCTTCTTTTTGATACATGACAGGCAAGTTAAGGATGGCAATTACCCTTTATTTTCTGCTTTAACTGTATCTGAAAATTTTTGAAATGTAGTGTTTGGGGTATTATTCAGATCAGCATTTTCTAGTTTTCAGTACAATTATTTCTTTGATCTCTAGGTCACTTAGAAATCGGTTTCCTTTCAATACATTCGCATCAGATTTTGGAAGTGGCTTGGATTCTTCTTGTCGGCATAATCGTGTTTCGACCGGAGCCGGGTCGCTGCAGCACCAGACCTTCGCCGTGGGGTGTTGTGTGTGGTCAGTGCTGGTGAAGACAGCGTGTGCTCCGTGCGTGTCGAGTACCACAAGTGCGGCCGGGTTCTTTAGTGTGGCATTCACATCTTCCATGTTCTTTCTGCTTTTTCTTGTCTGCATGTCCCGAGTATGATGACAACCTTTGGGGACACATCGGCTTCTTACAATCCTGACAACTTTTGCTCTGCATTTCTTCAGACTCTGTTATTAACTTTATTTTGGTTCGAATTTTCCTGGGTGTATGTTTTCCTTTCAGTCACTCCCTAATCTTGGGTCTTACATATTTCTCTGCATAAAATCTGATTTCTTTTTTTTTAGCGTGAAAGTGGGTTTATTCTGGGAGAGACACACTCCACAGACAGAATACAGTCCATCTCAGAGGGCAAGAGCACCGATACTCTGAATCCAAACTGAGCACGCTCTTAACCAGCGCATTTCTCATTTACGTCCTGGGTGATCGTCTGTGTACACAGATGGCGTGGATTGTGCACACAGATTACTCCAGAACAACAAACACCGCTTGCCCACACGTTTCTGAGGGCCAGGGATCTGAGACAGCCTTAACCTTGTGGTCCAAGCCCAGGTCTAGCATGAGGTTCGGTCAAGGCCGTGGCCGAGGCTGGGTCACGTGAAGGCTTGACTGGGTGGGGGGTGGGGGTCCGCTTTCCAAGGGTTCGCTCACCCGGACGAGGGCTGGAGGCCTCACGTCCTCACCTCACGGACCCTCCAAAGGGCCGCCTGAGTGACCTCACGGTGGGTGGAGCATCCGCAGAACAAGAAATTCCCCACAGGCCCTGGAGTCACGTCTTCTGTGGCTCAGCCTGAGAAGTCACACTGGGTCACTTCTGCCCTGTCCTGCTGGCCACAAGCCCGTCCTGATGTGACGTGAGGGGTCTGCCTGGGGCTGGGGCACAGGAGGCAGGGCTCGCCCAGGGCCGCCTTGAAGCCTCAAGCCCTCAGGACCTCTCATTTGATTGCATCTGATGTCTGTTTATCCTTCTCCAGCTCGTGTTCATCTTTCTCTTTGCCTTATTTTCATTAATGTTTTTGTCATTTCAGTTTCTCCTCCTTCTGGTTTGGAGGTCACACACTCTGTTTCTGGCCTTTTAGCTGTTGCATAGAAATGACTAGCTGCATGCTGAGGTTAACGTCTAAAGTTCCGAAAATCCTACTTTTACTCCCGCCCGGACAAAGTAAAGAACCTGCCTGCCAACTCAGGAGACATAAGAGACACAGGTTCACTCCCTGGGTCAGGAAGGTCCCTTGGAGGAGGGCATGGCAACCCACTCCAGTGTTCTTGCCTGGAGACTCCCATGGACAGAGGAGCCTGGAGGGCTGCAGCCCATGGGGTCGCAGAGAGCTGGGCACGATGGAGCGGCTTAGCAGCAGCAGGACAATACAGTGGCCTTCGGCTTGGAGACAAGGGACATTAGTACTGTGTGTTCAGACCACACAGCAGCTCTGCACCCTGCGCCCTCCCCAGGTCTCAGCCTCCCCTACGGAAGCTCTATCTATCCTCTCTCGGAATCTCACCTTGAAAGAGACAGGCTCTCTGCAGTGGGCGCCCAGCCGGCCCTCTCAGCACCTTTCTCCTTGGCTGTCGCCGCTGCTCTCAGATACTCGGACAAGTCCATGGCTTTCCAAAAGTGAACTGCCTTACTTGCCTGCAAAATTTCCGACTGTTTTAAGGACAGGTCTGGGTGTGCGGTTTTATTTGTATTTACTCAAACTGGAAATCTCCAAGCTTTATTAATCGGCACACTCGTGTCTTTAATGGTTTATGAGAAGCGCTCAGCCTTTAACCCTTTGAGTACCGCCTCCGCCCCGCCGCCTCGCCTTGCCTTGGGCGCTCCGGGGTGATTGTCCGCCCACCGCCCGCCCGTCTCTACCCACCTCCTGTGTCACTTCACCTCCCAGTCAGCTTTTGGTTTCCTGCAGGGCCACCGGCGTAGGCTCCTCCTCTGCCTTCCAGATCATTCTGTCCTCAGAGTCTAGAGAACCGTGAATCCCATCCACTGAAAGGTTTTAGTTATTATAGAGTCATTTTTTAGAAACGCTACTTTTTAATAAATTTGGCTATTCTCTATAATTCCTTTCCTTTGCCTAAAATCTCTAACTCGTATTGAAATCATGTAGTGTTCTGTGTCTGATAATTCTATCAGCTTGTGAGGTCTCAGGTCACGTTCTGTTTCTGCTGGCACTCTCACATTTTATTAGAGACGGATCATTTTCTTTAAGAAACTGATTGCGGGGAGTCTGCATTCCTTCCAGGATGCGAGCACGTCCCCTCAGAGAGCCGTGTGTGCCCCAGCAGAACCCCCTCCCCGGCCCCTCATCTTCCATCTCCTGAGCGAGGCCACCCGCACCACTTTAAGCTCGTAGTCTGAGGCTTGGTGCCCTCCGCACCCTGCCCCAAGCCCAGGGATGAGAACTTGTCACCAGACCTGTTTCCTGTTTGGGACTAGCTCAGGGCAATCTCCCTGGGATTTCCACCCACCCTGCTCAGCACCAAGAACACGCCTCGCGCTCCCTGGGACTGGGAAGGTGTGTTTTGGGCTTGCCCATGGTGTAATCTTTTGGGGTTGCCACTTTTTGAGGGGCAGGGTGTCTCTCACCCCTCGTGGGGGTAGTCTTCTGCCTCCCCAACCCCTAAAGCCTTGGAACCTCGAGCCCGGGTGGTCCCGGTCCACAAAGGCTCATCCCTGCAGACTTCACCTTATCGTTTCTTGCTTTTTGCCTTTTGTCGCTTTTAAGAAGGTGTTTTTCATGTTTCATGGTCACTTCAGTTCAGTCGCTCAGTCGTGTCTAACTCTGCGACCCCATGGACTGCAGCACGCCGGGCCTCCCTGTCCATCATCAACGTCTGGAGTTCACTCAAACTCATGTCCATCGAGTCTGTGATGCCGTCCAACCGTCTCATCCTCTGTCGTCCCCTTCTCCTCCCGCCTTCAATCTTTCCCAGCATCAGAGTCTTTTCCAAAGAGTCAGTTCAGGTTGCTGTTTTTTCCCAGAAGCACTGATCTGGATCCAGAGCACCAGCTCCTGAGTGGACACCCCCCACTTTGGGGCCTCCACGCCCTCCCCTCACGCCCCCTCCTTCACCCCAGGATGTGCAGCGCAGGGCTCCCCTGTGTCTCAGTGACCCCCCCCAGCCCCTAATGGACCGCGCAGCGCCCCTTTGCCCTGAGGGCCTGACCGTTCCAGGTCTGGCCCGGCCAGCCCCACCCCCGTTAGGCCTGGACTGCACAGACCTGCCCCTTGGCCTCTGTGCCTGCTCCCCTGAAGATGCAGCCCCCGCCCCAGCTTCCCGCACCCCCACGTGCCATGCAGGCCCCGGCGCACCCTGCAGGACAGGCTAGCTCCTGTCCCTGGGGAGGCCCCGTCCCTGGGGAGGCCCCGTCCCTGGGCTGGGCTCAGCACTGCTCCAGGCTCCGGGAAGCCACGTGCTGCTTTGCATAGGAACTGGGTGGCCCCTCCCACCCCGCCTGCCCCTGGGGAGAAGTGACTCAGCCAGGCTACCAGCAGGGCTGCTGGTGGCTCCAGCTGGTGTGGCAGCTCAGCCCGTGGCACCCCTGGGCTGGGCCCGAGGCCGGGAGAGCCTGGGGAAGCCCCCACGCCCTTACCGGCCCGGGCACAGGCTGCAGCTCGCCTGGAGCCTGCCTTCTGAGGCCCGGCAGCCCCAGGCTGAGTCACAGCAGGCACGCGGGGGAGAGGTGGGCGTGCGGGGCAGGTCCACCTGGCTCCCTGAGAAAGACTGCAGATGCGGCCCCCGAGAGCAAGGACAGGCTACGGGAGCCTCGCCCCTTGGCTCTGGGGGGCGGTCCAGCCTCTTGGAGGGCACTGATCCCACCTGCTGGCTGGCTCACGCCCCTGGGCTGTTGGAGGAACTGGGGAAATCCTGGAGAAACACCAGTGCTCAATGGGGCTCCAGGCCCCCAGGCTCCGCAGGGCGGGGCCGGAGGAGTGTGTCCTTCTGGAGGACGTGGCCGCTGTCCGAGCAGCAGGGGAGGAGGCGGGATGGGGGTGGGGAACCAGGGTCCCACAGTCCCGTCCTATGCCCACAGGGCCCTGGAGCCAGCACCCTCATGATCAGCAGGCGTCCTTGGCCGGGTCTCCTACACCGGCCCTGAGGGGCAGTCCAGGGGCCCTGCTCCCGAGGCTGGACGCCAGGCGGGCTTTGGGGGGAGGCTCGTGGGTGCCAATGGGGCTGTGGGCTCTAGCCATCTTGAGTGTGCTCATAACCTCCTAGGAGAGTCCCTGGGTTTGCTCACTGCCCCTAACTGGGACTCCTCTCCTGGGGCGGAGAAGATGAGCACAGGCCCCAGGGCCTTGCCCCCTGGTCTCGAGTGGAGATCCTGGCTTTTCTGGGGGCGGGGAGTGAGTGTGGGAGCGAGTGGGCTTGGAAGCCAGCTGGGACTGACCTCCAGGGAGACCAGCGCCTCGCAGGGGATGAGGGCTGCCCTTAGAGGGGCGAGTCCGAGGGGGGCACGCCCTGGGGCACAGAATCTCAGGGACCCATGATTGTGGCCAGAGACGAGGTTCTGGGGCAGGACCAGTGGGCCTGGTCTAGGGTGGTGGACGTGACCTCACGGACTGACCGGAGCAATCTGGAAGTTGGTGGGTGGCCTCCGGGGGCGCGATAAGGGGCCGGCGGGCGGGGCCTGGTATGTGGGCATGGCCGGGGCGGGGTGGGCGGGATCCGTGCAGAGGCGGGTGCCATCCCTGGGGGTGGCGGGCGCAGTCTCAGGACCCTCCTCTCCCTCTCTCTCTGCTGCAGGGTTGCCAAGGGCCCTCCCAGCGCCCTGCCTGGTGTGCCGTGGCTCGCTGCCGCCCGCTGGTCCCTGCAAGCGCTGCCGCTCCTTCTGCGCCGCCGTCCTGCAGGACGCCTCCTTCGTGCCCCTTGGCGATGAGCCGGGCAGCGGCCTGTGGACCCCGTGACGCCGAGCACCAGGGCCGGAGCGATGCGCCTGGGCCCCGCGGCCTCAGGAACGTGGCTCGTTCCTTTGAAAACCTCCACGTAGATGCGGGACCTTGTATACAGAGCTATTTTACTGAACCTGTGCATCCTCACATTGGTATTTCTTATGGAGCCTGGGCCCCCGGCCCACCCACTGCCCGCGCCCCAAGCCCGCCTGCACCCCGGGCCCCTCGCCCTGCAACCCCCCGTGCCATGTCCCCACGCCTCCCTCTCAGCCCGCACCCCTGCCCTGGGGGAGGCGGACTCTGCCCTGGGCGCCCCTCCCGAGGCACCCTCCTCACTGCAGGGCGCCCCGTCCCCAGAGGCCCCTTTGTTCACTCATTGATTCAACAAAAGTCTGGCTGTGCTGCTCCAGGTTCTTTGCACCCGAGCGTCTCCTTCCAACCTGGTGCTGAGCGAGGGAGTGAAGGGGCGCCCGCACTAGGTCAGACCCCTCAGGGTCCACCTCAGGTGGCCTTTCGGGCCCCCGGGCCATCCGTGGACCATGCAGGCTGCGGAGACTGGAGGCAGGTGAGCCTCTGAAGCATCTCGGCTCGGGCTGGGGCGTCCCAGCCCCCCGCACCTGCAGGGGCCACGGAGCCCCAGAAGACAGGACCCATCCCCAACATGCTTCTCCCTGTGAAGCCACATGGTGGCTTCGTTTCCGACCCCCTGCAGCCCCTCGGCACTGGCACGGTGTGCTCCGGGCTCCAGGGGTGTCGGCCGGCAGGCGGGCCAGGACCGGGGCCATGTGGGGCCTCCTCGCTCCAGGAAGGGCCCGTGCCCATGGAGTCACTGGGTGCACAGTCCAGACCTGCCCCCCAGTGAGAAAGCAGGTGGCAGCCTCAGGCGCTCACCGGCCTCAGGCTGGTCCTCCCCGCTTAGCCTGGTGGACAGTGTCTGGGCACACAGCCCACGGCCCTCCTGACCCGAGCCATCCGGCTGACCCAGGGAGCTCTGGCAGCCTGACTCAGAGGGGACCAGGCCAGGGACAGCGGGGGGACTAGCGCCTGGACTTCCCGGCCACCCCGGACGCCCCGGCCGACAGCTGACCGCACCCCACAGGGGACCACAGGTGAACGCTGCCCGGAGGGCTACACCCCTCATCGCCTCCCAGCGGCGGGGGAAAGGAGCCCACGCCTGCTCCGGGCTGGGGGAGGGAGGCTGTGCAGTGGACTCTGGCTTCTGGGTGGGGTGGGGGCGCAGGCGGCAGGGACCGTGGTCCTGGGTGATGTTTGCCGGCGGGTCCCACGCCTGGGTTTCCCATGTTGGTTCCTGCCTCCTGAGGCTCGAGTCCACTTCCTGTCTCAGGTCAGACGAGGGGGCAACAGACAGGCGAGCAGCCAGGGCAGCCCTGGGGCCGCCCAGGGGTGCTGCCAGCTGGGTCTGCTCCCCTCCACGCTTGCGGCGCCCTGTTGGGGTTCCAAGCAGATCCCCAGCTCCCTGGGCCCTGGAGGGGGTCTCTGGGCTCTCCAGCGACTCCCTCTTTTCCATGCCTCTGACTCAGGGGACATGCCCTGGGGGCCAGAGGTGCTCAGACCTGCCAGCCAGTGCGGAAGGCAGGCTGGACCCCAGGAGGAGACCAAGGACCCCTGAGCCACACCTCAGCCTAGGAATGGGGACAGGGAGGGCGCTGTGAGCACCTGCATGAAGGCCTCTCTGCAGAGGACCCAGATGCAGAAGGGGCAGAGTGCGCTCCCTGCACAAGCCAGGCCCCAGAGTCAGCCTCGGGGCAGCGCTCTCTAGGGTGTGGCCAGTGAAGCAAGGGCTCAGCAAAGTGGAGCAGCCTCTCACACCCAGAGGACGGACGGGGGCCCTCAGGACTGGAGGGGTGTCCCAGGCTTGTGGGAGTTGGGGCTGGTGCCAGGGATGGCTCCCACCTCTCTGCCAGCCCCGCTGGGCTCGACAACCGGGGCACGAGCCACCTTCCATCCCTCGACTTTGGGACAGAGGCCTGAGAGAAGGGGGGGGGAAACTGAGGAACCGTGGGGGGTGCAGGGCAGCTCCCCGAGCCCGCAGGCCCACAGTCAGCCTTGGCCCAGCTGCCAGCCTCAGGGCACCCAGCCACCGGAGACCCCAGAGCTCCACAGTTCCAGGATGTCTCCTTTGACAGCCTGGAAACTCCAGGGCGTCTGGCCAGGGGCCAAAGCCCGCAGGCGGAAGCTGTGGGCTGTGGCTGTGGCCAGCCCACTGGGAGGGGGAGTGTCTGCCCCAGGAGCGAGCTTACTCCAGCTGAGCCACAAGCCGGGAAGGCGAGGCACCGTCGCCACGGGCCGCCCCTCGCGCCCTCGCTCAGTGGGTACCTTCCTGCGGCCAGATGTTGGCCGGGCACGCCGTCGCCTTGCTCTGCCTGACCTGGGGCGCCTACCAGAGCCTGGCCATCCCCAGGGTCACGGAATGCGGCCTTTCCTGTCCCCAGGTGAGCCTGCCCCTCCTGGACTCTCCTCTGAGCCACCCTGCTTCCGCCCGGCTGGCCACTGGCCTGGCCCACCTACACACGCGACTCAGAGTGAGCAGCAAGGAGCTCGGGGCCCGGGGCGGTGGGTGGTCAGAGGCCCGCGGCTCCCCAAGGTGGCGGCCCAACCCGCGGCGCCAGTCAGGGAAGTGTTTGCCGGGAGCACGTGGGGCACCGAGGCCCCGTGAGTGTCCTTTCCTGGGGAGCCGTGCGGGGGCAGCCCGAGGCCCCTCCTATGTTCACAGGGCCGGTTCATCATCCGGGGTGCGGGCTGGGGCGGTGTACAGGCTTGTGTGGACGCCCAGCTAAGGAAATGCCGTGGGCACCGAGCTCGTTCTGGGCGGGCAGGTGCCGCGGGGCAAGGATGTGGCTCGGAACGTGGTGTCCCGGGACTTTCACTGTCCTGCGGCGCCCTAGCCAGCAGCACCTGTCCTCGGAGGTCCCCCAGCTCAAGACTAGGGAGGCTAGCTGCTGCAATGGGCTGGGGAGCTCCAGGCATAGGCCCTCCGCTAGGTGGGGGTCAGCGGGGACCGGGGGAGACACAGGGCAAGCAGGCTCAGGGAGCAGTGGCAGCTGGCGAGAGAGCTCAGGGGACACTGGGGCACACAGTCAGTGTGCAAGGCACGCTCCCCAGGGCATGGAGCGTGTCCAGCAGAGGGTCAGGGAGGGACAGGGCAGGCTCAGGGGGCCAGGGGTCAGGCAGAGCCTCAGAGCAGGACTCAGGTCCTGGTGCAGGGACCCATGGTGGGTCCTCCTGGCTCCTGGTGGGACCGGTGGGTGCAGAGGGAACAGCTGGGCTGAAGTAGGGGTGGGGCCTGGACCCGCCCCACGTGGATGGTGAAAGGGTGGGCTGCTTCGGGGGCACTGTGAAGTGGAGCTGCGGGACTGGGTCCCAGACCTCAGGGAAGGAAGAAGCCAGGATGAATCTTAAGACAGGCTGTAGCACCTGGGCCCAGGCCCCAGGCGTTCTCTGGGCTCAGGGGGCAAGTTTTCAGGGAGGAAACTCCGTGAAATACGGGAATTTTGAAATATGGGGTTTGAGAAGCTCGCCGGACTCTGGAGAACTGGTGTTGGGACAGCGGGGTGTGGGGGTGGAGTCAGGGTGAGGCCACAGGGGTGTGACGGGCCCCCCTCAGTGGGATGGGCCCGGACGGTGGGGGAGGGGCTGTGTGGGGGGGAGAGGCCAGGGGAGGCCCCCACCCCGCCACGGCCCTCCCCCCACGGAGAGGGCCTGGCCCGGCCACCGCCTTGGCACCCAGCTGGGGCAGCAGCGGGATCAAGGGAGGTGGGTGCGGGGTGGGGAGAGCAGGGACAGAGCCTGAAAGGCCCGGGGAGGGGCCTGGGGAGGGGCCAGGAGAGGGGGTCCGGGGCAGGGGCCTAGGGGAGGGGGCCGCTGGAAGAGGGGCTGGGGGAGGGCCTGGGGGGGCCCGGGGGAGGAGTCAGGAAGCCCAGGGTGGGGGGCTGCTTCGGGCGCCTCTGGAGACCCCCCCACCTGCACGGAGACCCCCGCAGCACTCTGGGCCTTGACAGCCTTCAGGCAGGGCGGGGACAGGAACAGCTGAGCACAGGGTGCCTGGGGGTGGGGGGCAGTCAGGGCCCCTCCCAAAGCACCTAGGACCTTGTCCTCCCCACCTGATGGGGTGGCAGGGTGAGGACCAGGCCCGCTGGGCCCCTCCCTACAGACCCCGCCCTTGCCGACCCACCTGGGAAGCCCCAAGAAGCCCAACAGCGGAAACCCCCGAGGGTGGGGGGCAGGGCGGGACAGCCGCTTCTCTGTCCCCGCCCCCCCAACAAAGGGCGCAGACCGGCCCTTCCCGTGTCCACCACCCCCAGCTCCCCCGGGCCCCACCTTCCACCGCGCGCTCTGACCTTGACCTTTGGCCCTGCTGGTCCCTGGGCAGGGAGAGGGGTTCTGGGCACCCAAGGTCCAAGCACCAGACCGCACCCACCCCCACCAGTAACCGGGGGCAGCGGCTCTGTGGTCCTCAGGTGCCCCAGGGCTAGCACACAGGTGGGAGTCAACCTCTCCACTCCCTGGAGCCCCCACCAGCTTGGGAGGGGGTGGACTCAGGCCACAGGATGCAGAATGCCGCTGGTTCCAGGCCTCGGGGCTGTGGGAGGAATGAGGTAGCCGGTAGAGGCTGTGGCCCAGGCCCGCTGCCCCCCTGCCTTGCTGGGCCTGCCCTGTGCTGCCCGCTGGCCCCTGGGCCTGCTGGACTGGCCGTCTCACCCTCTGCCCATCTGCTTGGTCAGGTTCTGGGCGGAGCACCCAGGCGGGTGCAGCCCCTTTGCCCAGCTGAGCCCCCCTGCAGCCCCTGGTCACCTTCCTCAGCCCGAGGACCACGGGCAGGCCCCTGGAGTCACCTCAGTGGGGTTCGTGCAGCTGGGGGCTGAAGGCCAAAGGCCTTATCGTCTCAGGGGGATATCGTGATCAGAAGACCGAGTGGATGAGGGGTGATGGTTAAAAGGCTGGGGCAGACAAGGCGCCTGGGCGGGGAGAGGGGACCCAGAGTCTGGGGCTCAGCCAAGAGTGACCCGGTTACCCAGATATTAACATCCCGGGGTCACTGGGAGAAGCTCGATGCCATGCTTGCAGCTTTTCTATAAACCTAAGATTACTCCAAAATGAAGACTATTTAGGAAGGGGTGTAGCGCTGGAGATGGACCCCCAAGAGTGCCTGCCCCCCAGACCCAGGGAAGAGGAGCAGACCCCCACCCCCACCCATGCCAGCAAAGAGCCCCCAACTGTTGGAGCGCCCTGCCCGTGAGGGGGCCCACACCTTCCCGAGCCTCTTCATCTCCCACCCTGACCCGAGGCGTCACTGCCTGGCGTGAGCCGGGTCCTTGCTGCCTGCTGTCTCCCCGCGCCCGGCCCCACGCCGCCAGCTCCGGGCGGTCCTGCGGTGCCTGGAGTGCCACGTGTGTTGGGGTGGGCCTGAAGGTCTAAGGGCACAGGTCGCCAGGGTGCGGCTCCGGGGGTGACACGAGGCGGCCTGCCGACCTCACTCCCTCTCGATGTTTTGTCCGCAGGGCTTCGCCTGCAAGAGCCTCGTGAGCCGTGGTGAGTACATCTCAGGAGGAGGATGCGCGGCCTTTCCGGTCTCCGCTGACACCCCCTCCAGCCTCACTGGGCAGAGTGCCCTCCCATCCCTGCCGCCGCCTGGGGCAGGAGGGCACAGCCCCCCTCCACGCCCAGCTGCAGGCTTGCTGGACGCGGGAGTCGCGGGTTCCTGTGCTATTGAAATTTGTTGCTTTGCAAAGTGGCCACGTGTCTCCACCTCACCAGCAGTCCATGGAAACTTCCACTTTCTCATCACATGCCCCATTTTTGCCTACCCTAATACAATATCCTATTTTAAAAATAGCTTCATTGTCTTTGCAGACATTTTATATTTTATTTTAAAAGGGGCATAAGGGATGTAGTGGAGGAGGGCGTGGCAACCCACTCCAGTGTTCTTGCCTGGAGAATCCCAGGGACGGGGGAGCCTGGTGGGCTGCCGTCTATGGGGTCGCACAGAGTCAGACATGACTGGAGCGACTTAGCAGCAGCAGCAGCAGCATGTTAGGAAGACATAGTTCTAGACATCTTTGTAGGCAAATAAACTGTTTCTGGATAAACAGATGACAAAGATTTTATAAAAGTGAAATTACTTTATTCCATTTAAAATCAGTATTTTATTTACTTTGACTTTAATAGGAAAAACCAAAGAAATGGCTAAACTTTAATGCAATGTTTCTTCACCTCGAGAGGGGCTACTTCTCGAGGACCCCCAAGGTGAAGGTGTGAGATGAGACAGGGCGCCGCGTGCCCGCCCCCCACCCCCTCCCCAGGCAGTCCCGTCTCTGGCGCGTCTGACCGCAGTCAGTGCTCGTGGAGTGGAGCTTGGAGCGGCATCGGGTCACAGCCTGTGCCTGGACCCTCCCCGCGGGTGAGGAGCCTGAGGCGCCCCCGCCAGGGTTACAGCCGAGGGGCCTGCGGGCTTCTCTCCCGCCCGGGCCGGGCCCTTTCCTGGACCCCTGTGAGCCCCGTGAGCTTCCTAACCTCGGGGGCGGCTGTTCCGTAACCTCGGGAGCGTTTCCACGCCCGCCTGAGCGCGGGCCTCTTCCCTGATGACGTCGCCTCTGCGTGCATCGCCCGCTTCCTCCGTTTCTGTCTCCGTGGCTTTTGCTGTGAGCGTTCCAAGCCAGCTGCGTCTCCTGATTTGCGCGTCTTCACTGTACTTATTTGCCCCGAAATGAGGTGTCTGGCTCCCTGACTCCCCGCACCCCGTCTCCTCTGAGCCCGCTGCGCTGTGGCCGCAGGGCTGGGCCGCGTGTCCCTGCCGCCGCGTCCCTCGTGGTGGGCCTTCCCTCCGGCTCTTTTTCCTTCCCTCCCTCTCCCTCCTCCCCTCTGTGCTGTGTTCATGTTTTCTACATTCCGTCGTCTGTGACGTGGGCAGCTGCCTCTGGACCCCCAGATTACTCAGGCCTCCTTCTCACTCACTGACCCCACATCCATGGTGTTGCCCCCGCGGACCAGCTGTGTGCAAGGACCAGATGTCTGGAGGGCCCCAGGCATGCTGGGGGGATGGGGAACTCGGCCAGGCAGGTCCTGGGGGTGGTGGGGGTGCGGGGATGGGCCTTCGGCTTCTAGGGGACCTGGGGGCCTTCACGGTCTCTCTCCCTCCCCCTCCCTTCCCTCGTACCCCAGTGGGAGCCGTGAAAATGCAGGACCCCACCCGGCCTCCTCTTCAGATGGGGGTGCAGAGGGGGCTCGCCATGGATTCCCAGGCTTTGTCACCCCCAGCAGGGCTTCCGGGGGCGGGGTCACCAGGCAGGGGCACAGCTTGTGTCTGAGAGATGCTCCGGCCTGGCCCACGTGCTCGGTCGGCTGCGGGGCAGTTCTCTGGCTCGACGACCTCTGTGGGTTCTGGCAGGTATTGGGGGTACTTTGTGAGGCTGTGGAGGGACCCGCACACACTCCCATCTCCATTTGTGTGTCTCTAACAACACTGAGACCTGCGTGGGCTCCTCGCGGGGCGACGACAGTCAGCCCGCGTCACAGACAGCTCTTCCCACTGCTCCTCCTCCTCGGCCTCGGGCTGAGAGCCACACGCTTCAGTTTCGACGCAATAATATTCACACACCTCCCCTTTCAGGATTTCGTGAATCGGAGGGGATCTTTTAAGAAGTCTTCCCCGTTCTGGTCATAGAGACTTCCTCCCTGTACTTCCTGTGTTTCTATATTAAAGTTTTGTTTCTCAGACTCAGGTCTTTGATTCATCTGGCTCTTGTCTCTGTGTGCTGTGAGGCAAGAGCCCAACTGTGCTCTTCTCTGCCTGGAAATCCCGCAGTGGCCACACCAAGTGCCGGACGCCTCTACCCCCTACCCTGCCCGTCTTCAGATTTCCACGCTGTGTGGGCGGTTCCCCGATGGCCTCTACTCCTGAGTGAGGCCACCCTGAGTCCTGGGGGCCCCTCCCTACACACCCCATCCTGTGGACCTGCACACTGAGCCCATGGATGAATAGATTTAAGCTAGTTGCTGACTTCTGGTGGGGTGGCCCTTCTGCTTCATTTCTCTCCTAAATTGCCCTGGGAGATGGCAGTGTCGTTGAGGTGGCCCTGAATCCAGATGCAGGAGCAAGGAGGGCATAAAACAGAAGCGGGATCCATGCTCCAGACCCCAGAGACGGGCCCCAGGGCCCCAGGTGGGAAGAGCAACAGAAGACAGAGGGGAGTCTGGACCCAGCAGGCAGTGAGTGCCACTGGTGAGCACCCAGCTCCTGCTCAGGGACCCCCTGGGAGGCGGCCCTGCACAGAGAAGCTCCAAGAGGCTCGAAGACAGCAGCGGCAAGAGCAACTGCAGATGGATGAGGCCGAGGGGAAGGAAGAGCTAGGAAGTTCAGTTCAGTTCAGTTCAGTCGCTCAGTCGTGTCCAACTCTGCGACCCCATGAATCGCAGCATGCCAGGCCTACCTGTCCATCACCAACTCACAGAGTTCACTCAGACGCACATCCATTAAGTCAGTAATGCCATCCAGCCATCTCATCCTCTGTCGTCCCCTTCTCCTCCTGCCCCCAATCCCTCCCAGCATCAGAGTCTTTTCCAATGAGTCAACTCTTCGCATGAGGTGGCCAAAGTACTGGAGTTTCAGCTTTAGCATCATTGTTTCCAAAGAAATCCCAGGGCTGATCTCCTTCAGAAAGGACTGGTTGGATCTCCTTGCAGTCCAAGGGATTCTCAAGAGTCTTCTCCAACACCACAGTTCAAAAGCATCAATTCTTTGGCACTCAGCCTTCTTCACAGTCCAACTCTCACATCCATACATGACCACTGGAAAAACCATAGCCTTGACTAGACTAATAGAGTTTTGCCAAGAAAATGCACTGGTCATAGCAAACACCCTCTTCCAACAACACAAGAGAAGACTCTACACATGGACATCACCAGATGGTCAACACCGAAATCAGATTGATTATATTCTTTGCAGCCAAAGATGGAGAAGCTCTATACAGTCAACAAAAACAAGACCAGGAGCTGACTGTGGCTCAGATCATGAACTCCTTATTGCCAAATTCAGACTTAAATTGAAGAAAGTAGGGAAAACCACTAGACCATTCAGGTATGACCTAAATCAAATCCCTTATGATTATACGGTGGAATTGAGAAATAGATTTAAGGGACTAGATCTTATAGATAGAGTGCCTGATGAACTATGGACTGAGGTTCCTGACATTGTACAGGAGACAGGGATCAAGACCATCCCTATGGAAAACAAATGCAAAAAAGCAAAATGGCTGTCTGAGGAGGCCTTACAAATAGCTGTGAAAAGAAGAGAAGCAAAAAGCAAAGGAGAAAAGGAAAGATATACCCATTTGAATGCAGAGTTCCAAAGAATAGCAAGAAGAGATAAGAAAGCCTTCCTCAGCGATCAATGCAAAGAAATAGAGGAAAACAACAGAATGGGAAAGACTAGAGATCTCTTCAAGAAAATTAGAGATACCAAGGGAACATTTCATGCAAAGATGGGCTCGATAAAGGACAGAAATGGTATGGACCTAACAGAAGCAGAAGATACTAAGAAGAGGTGGCAAGAATACACAGAAGAACTGTACAAAAAAGATCTTCACGTCCCAGATAACCACGATGGTGTGATCCCTCACCTAGAGCCAGGAAACCGGACCACAAAGCACGTCCACCCAGCAGCGACAACAGGCGGCGCTGTGCGCAGCGAGGAAAGCAGAACCCAGGCTGTGGCGGAAAGCTCAGAAATCTCCACTCACGAGACGGCGGCCAAGGCGGGCCGAGGGCACAAGCCCCAGGCGAGTCATGATAATAAAAAGAGAATGAGGGGCAGAATAAGGTCCCGACAGGCAAAGGCAGTGCGCCAGAACACCCCGAAAACCCACAACCGTAGCTTTTCATTTCAAGGTGGTTTAAAATAGCCAGTTCAGTTGAGTAGCTCAGTCCCATTCAGACTCTGCCACCCCATGGACTACAGCACGGCAGGCCTCCCTGTCCATCACCGACTCCCGGACCTCACTCAAACTCATGTGCATCGAGTCCATGACGCCATCCAAGCATCTCATCCTCTGTCGTCCCCTTCTCCTCCTGCCTTCAATCTTTCCCAGCATCAGGGTCTTTTCAAATGAGTCAGCTCTTCACATCAAGTGGCCAAAGTATTGGAGCTTCAGCCTCAGCATCAGTCCTTCCAGTGAATATTCAGGACTGATTGATCTCCTTTAGGATGGACTGGTTGGATCTCCTTGCTTTCCAAGGGACTCTCAAGAGTCTTCTCCAACACCACAGTTCAAAAGCATCAATTCTTCAGGGCTCAGTCTTCTTTTTGGTCCAACTCTCACATCCATACATGACTACCGGAAAAACCATAGCTTTGACTAGACAGACCTTTGTTGACAAATTAGTCTCTGCTTTTTAATATTCTGTCTAGGTTAATCAGAGCTTTTCCTCAAAGGACCGTCTTATAATTTCATGGCTGCAGTCACCATCTGCAGTGATATTGGACCCCAGGAAAATAAAGTATGTCACTATTTCCATTGTTTCCCCATATATTTGCCATGAAATGATGGGACCAGATGCCATGACCCCTTCGGTTTTTGAATGTTGACTTTTAAGCCAGCTTTTTCACTTTCACTTTCATCAAGAGGCTCTTTAGTTCTTCGATTTCTGTCATAAGGATGGTGTCATCTGCATATCTGAGGTTGTTATTTTTCCCGGCAACCTTGATTCCATCTTGTGCTTCCTCCAGCCCTGCATTTCACATGATGTACTCTGCATATAAGTTAAATAAGCAGGGCAATAATATACAGCCTTGACGTACTCCTTTTCCAATTTGGAACCAGTCCATTGCTCCATGTCCGGTTCTAACCATTGCTTCTTGACCTGCATACAGGTTTCAAAGGAGGCAGGTGAGGTGGTCTGGTATTCCCATCTCTCGAAGAATTTGCCACAGACTGTTGTCATCCACACAGTCAAAGGCTTTAGCATAGTCAATAAAGCAGAAGTAGATGTTTTTCTGGAATTCTCTTGCTTTTTGTATGATCCAACAAGTATTGGCAATTTAATCTCTGATTCCTTTGCCTTTTCTAAATCCAGCTTGAACACTGGGAAGCTCTCAGTTCATGTATTGTTGAAACCTGGCTTGGAAAATTTTGAGCATTACTTTGCTAGTGTGTGAGATGAGTGCAATTGTGCAGTAGTCTGAACATTCTTTGGCATTGCCTTTCTTTGGGATTGGAATGAGAACTGACCTTTTCCAGTCCTGTGATCACTGCTGAGTTTTCCAATTTTGCTGGCAGTTTAACAGCATCATCTTCTAGGATTTGAAATAGCTCAGCTGGAACTCCATCACCTCCACTAGCTTTGTTCGTAGTGATGCTTCCTAAGGCCCACTTGACTTCACATTCCAGGATGTCTGGCTCTAGGTGAGTGATCACACCATCATGGTTATCTGGGTCATGAAGATCTTTTTTGTACAGTTCTTCTGTATATTCTTGACACTTCTTAATACCTTCTGCTTCTGTTAGGTCCATACCATTTCTGTCCTTTATTGAGCCCATCTTGGCATGAAATGTTAGAAGACTCAAGAAAGTTGATAAAGATGTTAAAGAACAATAGGAACAAAAATTAGGAAATTTCAGAAATGAGGTGACGACACTCGGGCCTAAAAATGAAGGAAAACTCACTGCAGAGTGAAGACTATGTGAGAAGTAGTGAACAGACCCAATATTAAATGCCTGGAGAAAAATAGAAAGTGAAAAGAGGATTTTTTAAAAAATCAAAAAGAAGTGTCGTATTGTGTTTGCGTAGACTCCAGGAGTTGGTGATGGACAGGGAGGCCTGGCGTGCTGCGGCCCATGGGGTCACAAAGAGTCAGACACGACTGAGCGACTGAACTGAACTGAACTGTTAGTACAGGGAACTATATTTAATATTCTGTGATAAACCATAATGAAAAAGAATGCTTTTTTAAAAAATAATGTACCTATATATATAACTGCATCACTTTGCTATACAGCAAAGATTAACACAACATTGTAGATCAACTGTATTTCAATTAAAACGAGAATACAAGGGGCTTCCGTGATGGCGCAGTGGACAAGAATCTAATGCAGGGTTCAACCCCTCGTCAGGGAAGATCCCACGTGCCTCAGAGCAACTAAGCCCACGCACCACAGCTGCTGAGCCGGCACTCTAGATCCCGGGAAGCGCAGCGCCTGAGCCGGCATGCTGCAACTGCTAAGCCCGCGTGCCCTGGAGCCCGTGCTCCACAACCAGAGAAGCCAGAGCAACGAGCAGCCCACACGCCGCAGCAAAGAGGAAGACCCACTCACCGCACCGAGAGGAAAGTCCGCACACAGTCACGAGGACTCCACGCAACCAAAAATAAGTAAAGAAATAAAAATGTTTAGAAAAGAATACAGGTAAGGTTTGAAAAGAAAAAAAAAATCAAAAGAGATGAAATGACGTGTCAATAATAGAAGATGCTACAGATAGGCAAAGCAAGTCCAGAACACGGGTGCTGTGAGACCCTGGAGAGAACCGAGCCGCAGATCAGACACGCAGAAGTGCAGCTCAAGGAAAACAAACAGCCCTAACACGAGGCGTGAACTGGAGAGGAACAGCGCGAAAACTCACTCACGCAAAACGGCTGGGTGTTAAAGAGAAAGTGAAAAATCTTTGGGCATCTAAGCACAAAGAACTTAGCAATTCAAAATGGAAAGGAAAGTACATCAGATTTTTCAAAGAGCTACATTTTACCCCAGAAGAGAATGGACAGCACGTCCATAGCGCGTCGTTTGATGACCATAGACACAGTTCTGTGTTATAATCGCGAAACTTGCTAAGAGGCCAGATCTTAATTAATCCAACCACAAAAAAAGAAACAATGATTACGTGACGATATGGCTGCTTTTGCTACAACAGCAATGATGACAACAGATAAATGCAGCAGCCCCGCGTGCCGTGCTCCCTAGGTGTACACCATGCTGTGCATTGAGTGCATCTCCATGAGCGCACGCCGCGCTCCCTAGGTGTACACCAGGCCGTACCTCCAGTGCATCTCCATGAGCGCACGCCACGCTCCCTAGGTGTACACCAGGCCGTACCTCCAGTGCATCTCCATGAGTGCACGCCGCGCTCCCTAGGTGTACACCATGCTGTGCATCCAGTGCATCTCCATGAGAGGACGCTGGCCTTCAGGCGTGAAGGCACGAACAGGCTGAGACTCACGGGCTCTTGTCCCAAGGGCCCTCCTAGGGAAGGAGCATCCGACCCCGAGACCCCGGGAGGGTTCGGATGGGAAACGGGGTAAGGATTTAACGCAGGGCTGTTTGCAATGCTGAGAACACGAGTGGAAGGGGAGATGGTACAGTATTCACAGCCGAGCACCCTGACTATGGAGACAGGGACCGGCCGTGAACACCAGGAGAGACCGAGACAAGTCTATGCAGAGACAGGTTTCCGCTCTTTCCAGCCCGCCCAGCGGTGAGTGCTGCGACCCAGACACAGTGTCAGGAACACAGCAAATGGCAGGACACAGTTTCACGGTGTTCTCCCTGGTGTTCTTGAGAGTCGAGCGGAAGAAAGGAGATGCTGAGGTCCTGTGCAGAAAGTGCGGTGAAAGCTCGGCTCTGAGTTGGAAAGCAGCAGGACTGCCCGAGGCACCGCTCTAAACCCACGGTGGCCCTGTGGAGGCTCCTGGACCCATCTGTGGCGTGTCTCTCTTCCGGCCCTCCCTCTGGGCGCTCTGTCTCCCCAGCGAGGCTGTTTATCTCTCACGTGTCTGCTCCAGGGAGTTCCCTGGCCGTCCAGCAGTCAGGGCTCTGTCTTTCCCTGCTGGGGGCCGGGGTTTATCCCTGGGAGAGAACCTAAGATGCCACAAGTCATGCAGTGTGGCCAAGAAAAAAAAAAGTCTGCTCCATGCCCCTGAGAAATGGCTCTTGGTCATCCCCTGGCCGAGGATTCAGGCATCTCCCCGCAGACCGGGTTCCCGTTGTTTCTGAGTGGGACCGGAGTGACCTGTGACTCTCGGGACCATTTCTCAGACGTGAACTGAAGTTCCTTGGATTTGCCTGGGTGCAGACCAGCGCTGGGAGCGGCCCCCAGGCCTGCGGAGGCTGCAGGTTCTCCAGGAAGCTCCGAGTCCCTGCCCTCCCGCTGGGCCCAGGGTTGGAGGAGGCAGCAGGTTTCTCCTGACCCCGTCAATAAGATGGGGCCGCCCTGGGCCTCCTGGTCCGGCCGAACCTCAGCATCCCCCACCCCCGCTTCCTCGGGTTTTGTGCTGAGGACCCTGGTGCCCCTATCAGCTCTCACGGGTTTTCGGAAGTTTTTTCACATATATATGTAAGTTGTCTATGCCTATGTTTCCCCCATGTATGTGTTTACAGGTATGTTTTACGTGTTTTACACGTATGTTTTCACGTGTATGATTTTACACATGAGTTTTTAACATGTATTTTTTCCCTCCAGCACTGTTAGCTGTTCTCAGTAGAACCGGTCCAGACAGCACGGGCTCCTGTGGGATGCACAAGGAAACCCCCGACGGGTTTTCAGATGCACAGGAGCCCTTCTCTCTCCTCCTGCCCTGCCAACGCACAGTTACATTCACCTCCATGTTTTACCAGTTCCTGTGTTCATGGTTCCCTTTATAACCCACTTCTTCCTTCTGAGTTCATATTTCTCCTTTTTAAGATACAGCCGAGCTGTTAGGCCTTTTCTTAGAATGCCTCTGGTTTACTGTGATGGCTTTAAACCTTCACATGAGATCATATGTATTTACTTCTCCTTAATCTTTACGAAGAATTTGGGGTTCACAGTGCCTTCCACACAGTCACAGTGGGGCGGCTCTGCACAGCCGTGGGATCTTAGCTCCTAAACTGAGCACTGAATCCACGCCCAGGCAGGGCAAGCGCCGCGTCCTAACCGCCCAACCAGCAGGGAAGTCCGTCACATCACTTTCTTCTCTACACCGTCTGTGTTGTGAGCTTAGCTGGGGACAAGAGCCTGTTCTTACTTTTATACAAGCAACTTCTTGGCACCCATGGTCGCCATGCTCGTCTATGGCTCCACCCTTTTTTCCGTCTGACTCTGATCCTTTTCTTGGTTGGCTGCAATAGGTCCTTGTATTTCTCCAGAAAAGGTCAAAAGATGCTGCCTTCTCGTTTTCTGCACAGAGGAGGACGTTTCCACACGCATGAGGGACAGCCTAGATGAGAGAGGGCTCTGAAGCTCCAGGCTCAGAGGACGCGCCTCTCAGCAAGGAAACGCCAGGCCTGGGGACACAGCTCTCCTCACCCCCACCCCCACCCTGCCAGACTAACCCCCCCACTCCTGGGCTTGACCAAGGGCCCCTGGAGCCAGACCGGGGCTCGGCCGCCTCCTGCAGGCAGCCTCTGCTCCGATTCCAGCCACAGCCCTTGGGAACTGTCCCCCCAGGAAGCTCTGAATCGCCCATCTGACCCCACACCTCGGGTTCATCAGCCCCAAGGCAACAGCGGGCCAGGTGTGCAGTGGGGGCCAGGGCGGGGCAGGGGACCATTCCCAGCTCTGACCAGCGGGGAGGATTTTACCCCCGTTTAGAACTGCCAGCACACGCGGATAGGAAAAGGCAGACCAACTACTCGCTTACTTTGGCCACCTGACCTGAAGAGCCAACTCACTGGAAAAGACTCTGATGCTGGGAAAGATCGAGGGCAGGAGGAGAAGGGGATGACAGGATGAGATGATTAGCTAGCATCACCGACTCGATGGACATGAGTTTGAGCAAACTCAGGAAGACAGTGAAGGACAGGGAAGCCTGGCGTGCCGCAGTCCATGGGGTTGCAAAGAGTTGGACACAATTTAGTGACTGAGCAACAACAGCTACTCGCTGGCTTTATTATTTTTTAAACCTCCATCATCTGAGGTGGTGGAATCCTGCAGCCCCGTCCCCTCCACGTGGAGGACAGGCAGAAGTGTTGTTGGTTTCCTTGTTGCTGAATTTGGAAAGTTCTTACAGGTTCTGAACACACGTTCCTTAACAGGTGCACGATTCGCAAATATTTCCCCCCAATCTCTGACTTGTCTTTTCACTCTTTACTGGGGTCTTTCAAAGAGCAGAAGTTTGAAAGCTTGATGAAATCCAACTTACCCATTTTTTCTCTTATGGGTCACAATTTCAGTATTGTGTCTAAGAAAATTTTGCCTTACCTAAGGTCATAGATGCCATTCATGGCAAATAGATGGGGAGACAGTGGAAATAGTGGCTGACTTTATTTTTCTGGGCTCCAAAATCACTGTGGATGGTGATTGCAGCCATGAAATTAAAAGACGCTTGCTCCTTGGAAGGAAAGTTATGACCAACCTAGACAGCATGTCAAAAAGCAGAGATGTTACTTTGCCAACAAAGGTCCGTCTAGTCAAGGCTATGGTTTTTCCAGTGGTCATGTATGGATGTGAGAGTTGGACTGTGAAGAAAGCTGAGCACCAAAGAATTGATGCTTTTGAACTGTGGTGTTGGAGAAGACTCTTGAGAGTCCCTTGGACTGCAAGGAGATCCAACCAGTCCATCCTAAAGGAGATCAGTCCTGGCTGTTCATTGGAAGGACTGATGCTGAAGCTGAAACTCCAATACTTTGGCCACCTGATGCGAAGAAGTGACTCATTTGAAAAGACCCTGATGCTGGGAAAGATTGAAGGCAGGAGGAGAAGGGGACGACAGAGGATGAGATGGCTAGATGGCATCACTGACTCGATGGACGTGAGTCTGAGTGAACTCTGGGAGTTGGTGATGGACAGGGAGGCCTGGTGTGCTGCAGTTCGTGGGGTTGCAAAGAGTCAGACACGACTGAGCGACTGAACTGAAGGTCATAGAAATTTTTAAAAATAGGTTTCTTTTTGAAAGTTTGGTAGTTTAGGTTTTACATTGAGTCTGACAGTCCATTTGGGATAAAGTTTACATTCTGTGAGAGCTGTGGTCTAGAGCCCATTGTTTTCCAGTGGACACAGAGCTGAACACCATTTGCTGGAAGCACCGTGCATTCCCCGCTGGACTCGCAGCATGCTTGCCGAGAGTCAGGCACGCAGGCCTGGGCGGGGGTGGGATGCTAGGCTGGTGGGTTTTGTCTCTCAGTCCTGGGGAGTCTTTCCCTATCATCATCTCACTCGCATGGCTCCCCAGAAGTCTGCCGCTCCCCTGCCTTGGTTCCGCGGTGCCTCATGTGTCTCTTCCTCTGGTAGCTTTACAGTTTTCTCTTTACTCTGGCTTTGAACAAACTGACTGTGGTGTGCTTGTAATTCATGTTTCTTATCTTTCATCGGGCTTCTTGGACTTGTGAGTGTATAGTTCTCATCAAGCTTGAAAATTTTCTATTCTTTTTTAAGATGTTCTTCATTCCCTCATTCCTTCCAGGACTCTAACTACACATACATTAGATCACCTGAAGTTGTCCTGCAGCTCCCCAAAGCGCTGTTGTTCTATTTCCTCACCTTCACCACCACCTCCACCATCATTACGTCATCACCCCACTACCATCACCATTCCTCTCCACCTACTTTTGCATGTTTTCTATTGCTATGTCAAGTTCTCCAATATCTTTTTTTCCAATGGCTAATCTGTTATTAATGTAGCTAATGTATTTTTCATCTCAGACATTGTAGTTTTCATCCTTGTAAGTTGGAGTTTTTTTGAAAAAAAAAAAAATCTTTCATGTCTACAATTAACTTTTTGAGCGTGTAAAACACAGTTATAATAACTGCTTTAATATTCTTGTCTACTAATTCTAACACCTGTGTCAGTTTTAGTTCGTTGATTTTTTTTCCTCATTCAGGTTATGTTTTGCATAACTTGTAATTTTTTATTATATGGTAGACTGTGATTCACAGATGGCTCAGTGGTAAAGGATCCACCTGCCAATGCAGGAGATACAATGCCGGGGTCCAGCCCCAGCTGATCCAGGGTATTCGAAGGAGAGACGGCGTAGGCGAGGGTCAGGGAACAACTGCTTAATTAAACGTTAATTAAGGATACAAAGAGTAATAGAATGAGGATAGCTCAGTAGGAAAATTCAGTGGAGAAAAGAGGCTGAGTAGCTTGGTTTACGCGGGGGACCAATAAAACTTCAAGACAAGAAGCTTGCACCACTTACGTAGGCCGCAGGCGTCCTTCCGTTCTCCCGAAGGAGAGGAGACACTGAGGCCTCCCCGGTCGGATCTTAGAAGCCCAGGCATAATTAGCAAGCATGGTGGGTTCCGCGCTCCAGATGGAGACTCAACCAGAGTGAGAGAGAGAGAGAGACATGGGGAGACCAGTCTTTTGAGGAACTGATCCCAATTCTTTATTTTCCATGGTCTACTTTTATACACTGAGATGTTATGCAAAAGTCACGCGGGGTCAGCAGTCCTGACTTTTATCAAAGTCAGGTGCTTCATACAAATGTATACAGAGGTCTTAGGGGTGTTACATCATCTTCTGGCCAGGGGGCCTGCTGACAATTTATGACCCTCTCCTTGTGACAGCGGTCAGTCAACCAGGACACATATTTCTCCAGGGGTGATTATTCTTAAAACAGACGCCACCCAAATAAAGTTACATTCCTATAGGGTGAGGGTGTAGTGGGTTTTAGTTAAGGAAAGAATTTACTTAGCCTAAGGTCTAACATGATTAATATCAAAGGTTAATGCTTATTTCTTCTATGTATTTATTAATGTGTGTAAGGGCAGGGGATATGGAGACTTAGCAACAAACATTGGCTCAACAAATGAAAAACCCTTCACCAATACGATTTCTAATCAGCCCATTATACTTATACTAATAATTTTCTAACTTTTCTAAAGAACCTGTTTTTAGAAGGTTTAAAGCATCTCATGCCTCTCATGGTTGGGAGGCTGTGAGCAATTACATGTGGCCGGACAAGCCTGTCAGGCAGGCTAGAGAACCTTCAGAGGAGTTTGTAGGTTAAAACACTCTTGTCACGCCCAGGAGTTTTTATTAACTGGAGCTCTAAGTTAACTCCTTCTCCGAAAGAGGTGGTGGGGGACAGCCCCCCGTAAAGCCAGAGGTGTAGGTGAGAGCACAAAGTAGTAAAGTAGGCAGGCTCTGGTTATGGGGGTAGATGCTCGAGGATTTCCAGGGGGACTCCTGAGGCTCGATCCCACCTTTGCGTATGTCGAGCCTCCTTCCTCATGACCTTTGCCATGGGCGGAGTGTCTCACTCTGGCCCCCAACAATACAAGAGACATGGGTTCAGTCCCTTGGGCAGGAAGATCCCCTGGAGGAGGAAATGGCACCCCACTCCAGTGTTCTTGCCTGGAGTCCATAGGATTGCACAGAAGCGGATCCTGTGTGACTGAGCACACGCGCGCACTGGACATACACCTTTGTCGTCACAAATATCCTTGAGTATTTTCTGGAATACAGTCAACTTACTTGTAAACAGGTTAATCCTTCTGGGGTCTTTATTTCAAGATCTGTTAGACGAGATCAGAGCAGTGCTCCACCCATGGCTAGTTATTTCTCTCATGGAAACAAGACTCTTGCGTCCACTGTACCAGGGTCCCGTGAGGCCCTGGCTCTGTGGTCTGGCTGGGAGCAGGGACAGCCCAGACCCACGGGCCGACAAGACTCTGTCCCCAGAGCCCCTCCGGCTTCTTCTCTTCCTGCAGCTCCTCAGTCCATGCGGGCATCCCGCTCTGCCAAACACTTACCCCGCTCTGTGCATCGCGGTCCTCCCGTGCTCGTCCTGCAAACTGGCCACCTCCGGCCATTTGCCTCTGGCCAGATCTGCCCCACTTCTTCTCTTGGGGAGGCACCAGGCGCCCTGAATGCCATTACCCCATCCCCGCCACCTCGCAACACTCTCAGGACAGCGGGCATGGCTGTGGGCTTCACCATCCTACGCTTCCTTACACCCAGTGTCTTGAGACCGCACTTCATCTGCTGTCCAGGCTGAGCTCCGTGACTCCACCTTGACCTCCATCTTGACCTCAGCGGGGTCCACAGCTCTGGTTTCTTTCCCAGGAACATTTCAGACCTCACAGTTTCTGCTGCCTCTTTGAGTCACATCTGATCGGGTCAGGTTGGGGCTCCGCTGAGCGACGGGCCAGCTCTTCTGTCTGGGTCTCAGCAGCGGCACCTCGGCCCCCTTCTCCAAGGTCTGGGAGCCCAGCCACCATGGCCATGGGGACCCTCACTCCGGCTCTTCGTGCCGCGAGGGGAGACGGCCTTGGGTGTGCCCTCTGCCCTTCCCCCACCCTCGTGCATTCAACCGGTCACCCTGGTGCCTGTGTCCCCCTCCTCCTGAAGCGCAGGAAGGGCCTTGGCACCTTCGTCCTTTGCTTCCCCTTGACCATCAACCTGAGGGCGGGTCTTCCTGCCATGCTGCCTGGGGTGTGCCTGCGGCCTGGGCACTGCTGAGCACACACACCGTCTGACACATCACCTGGCCGGAACGTCAGGCCCTGAGTGCCAGAGGGAACCTAGGCTGCCAGCTCCATGGGGTGCAGGGCTCTCTGGGGCATGGTGGAGCCCGTGGAACTAACCCCATTGACCTTGAAGCATCTGCCTGAAGATCGGGCAGAGCCAAGACCGAAAATACCGCTCAGCCCTGGAGCCTGAAAGCGAGATCCCAGCTGCCTGCACGGCGCTCCGTCTGGCCCCGGCTTCCAGGGCCCTGAGCAAGGCCGTTGGGGCCAAGCCATGTATGCCAGTGCTGCCGCCTGCCCACGGACAGGGCTTCAGGTGGCAGTGACCTCGGGCTCAGGCCCGGGTGCCCCCTGCAGACCTGTGCTGCTGCCCATCCTTGGAACCCATGGGGCCAGCCGGCACGCCTGGAGGAGGGCCCTCCTCTGCCCCTTTGCTGGCCAGGCGGGGGCCCCACTCCTGGGCCCAGCAGACAGCTCTGCATATGGCTCAGGTGGGCCCACCACTCGTCCAGGGCTTGGCTCTCTGACGGCACTGGGGCAAGTAGGGAGGATCCCCCCACCTCCAATTCTGTGCAGCCCCAGAGCCCCTCCCCACCCGGCCACCCGCAGGGTATAGCCCAGGCACCAGCAACCCTGGCACTTAGCCTCCCTCTCCCCCAACAGGAAATATTTTCAACAGCTTCTGCCAGCAGCCCCCCGCGTCCATGCCCAGGTCCGTCCTGGGGGCCCTGACGCTCTCCACCGCCATGAAGTGCTCCCCACTCGACGGCTGCTCCCTGCTCCTGCGTGTCAATGCCTCCCTCATGCTCCATGGTGACTGTGACGGGGTCACTCCTGGGTCATGGCGGGGGGGCTCAGGGCTCAGGAAACCACACCCGCAGAGGCCCTGCTGGGCCCAACACTTCCCTTTCTCTCCATGACAACCTGACGGCAGACTGGGGTGGGGCAGAGAGACCCTGCTCACTGCCTTCACAGGGGACAGCATGGTCTGACAGCCCGTGGGCCCTCTCTCCACAGAGAGCCTGCAGGGCCTGGAGGTCTGCTCCACGAGCCTGGACACCCAGGAGACGCAGTGCCAGACTGTGCAGGTCCCCAGGGCCTCCCGCCGGCAGGCAGGGCAGCAGGTGAGGCCAGTGTCTGACCTGGACCCGCCGGTCCAGCCCCAAGCCTGTGCCCGGCAGCACAGCTGTCCCCTGGCCGGTTCTCGCCGCCCTCCCCGCTCCACAGCCCATCCTGGCCCATGGCCGAGGCGCCCCTCCTCCCCTACCCCAGACTCTGGGTTCCAGCTGTGCGAGGTGGAGCTGGCCTGGCCGGGGTGGGGGGGGTCGACACCCAGGTCCACAGCTCACCCTGTCTCTGCCCAGCTCCAGGTGCGCTTTGACTGCTTCGAGGTGGGCGTGGCCCAGACCCTCTACGTCACCCTGAGGACTGTCCCCCACTTCTGTGGGGTCCAGCTGGGCCAGCAATACCACACGGAAGGTAGGGACCAGGGAACTGGCGTGGGCACTGCCCTCCAGCCTCCTGGAGGGAGCGGTGACTGCCCTGGGGCAGAAGTCACCCAGGCAGCGGGTAGGCCATGCGGGACAGGTCCCAGCAAGTGCATTTGCTTAATTCTGGGTTGCTGTCTCCCTGGAGGGGTGGGCTTCTGGAAACCACACCCGCAGAGGCCCTGCTAGGCCCAACACTTCCCTTGTCATTCGCAGACTGCAGAGAGGAGGACGTGGGGAAGAATGTGCCTGACTGCTTCGGTGAGGTCCCTCCCCAGGTGGGATCCCGGCCCCGTTGCCCTTGGGAAGACCCTTGGGTGGTGGTGGGCACCCACAGGCCTCCTACCGGGCTCTTCTGCCCTCCTCACGTGGGAACTCACGATGGGTCCTCAGGCAGGCAACTTCCAAGATGCCTGGGTCTGGCAGGAGTCACCACATGTAGGTTGTCAGGACAGCTAGAGCCCTGTGCCTGGTGACCTCTGGCCACAGCGTGACCCCTCCTGCCCTCCTACAGCTGAGAAGCTCTCCTACTGGGTGGACCGCAGCCGCAAGGTCATTCTAGTACAGGTGCCAGAGTCGGGGGGCCCTGACTACTATGTGCGGCTCTGTCTGAAGCGGTTCATCTGCGAGGACGCGGGCGCCCCAGTGCGGGTGAGCCCCAGCCCCGCCCACCCCTGTCCTCCCCTGCCGCCCCGCCCACAGCTCCAGCCCCGCCCCCTGTCCTCCCCTGCCACCCCGCCCACAGCCCAGGCCCCGCCCACCAGCTGCCCCCCCTGCTGTCCAGCCCACAGCCCTGGCCCCGCCCACCAGGCTCCGCCCTCCCTCTGTCCTCCTCTGCCGCCCCGCCCACAACCCCGCCCTGCCCAGCAGGCCCCGCCCTCCCTCTGTCCTCCCCTGCCGCCCCGCCCACGCTCCTTCCCTCCCATGCAGGTAATAGGGAACAGGGTCTCCCGGAGGGTCTCGCTACCCTACAACCAAGAGTTGTCGTGCCTGTGCCTTGAGGTCAGTAAGGGTGCGGCCTTGACACCCGAGAGTGGACAAGAGGATGGGCCGACTCTGTGCTGATCCCAGCCCGTTCCGCAGGTCTGGTCGGCAACCCCTGATGCGGTGCGAATCCAGACCTGCCCTTTCAAAAACGGTGAGTGCCCTGCGGTGCCCGGGAGAGCGAGGAGGGAGGGGTGGGAGATGGTGAGTCAGGGGTCCCCAAGGGTGGGGGCTCCTGGTCCGGCGCGCAGGGCTGACACAAGGGGGGCTGAGAGTAGCGGGGAGGCCCAGCCTCAGCGCCTGAGACGGCTTCAGGCAGTAGGTAGTCAGCGCTGTGTTCTGGGCAAGCCCTCCAGGTAGTGGAAGCTCTGCGTGGATGCAAGCGTCCATGTCAGCCAGCACACAAGCACACGCGGGCGCCATGGCCTGGCCACCTGGGAGACCTCGGGGGGTCCTCCCCGAGGATAAGGGGTGCTCATCGACGGGGCACACAAGCGAACTGGCTGGGGCCTAGGCCCAGAGCCACGGGAGAAGACACCTGCCCGGGACCCAGCCTGCCCGTCACTGAGCAGGTGCTGGGTCCGGTGGTCTGTCAGCAGCTGGGACAGTGTCCCTCTGACTCCAGCCCTGGGGGAGGGTCCCTGCAGACACGGAGAGCCTCTGGGACGCCATCCACTACCACCCGGGGAGCCAGGCGCTGAGCTGGGAACCCGCCTGCCCCATGAGAGGCCGTGTGAGTCTGTGCTGGCAGCCAGGGCCAGAGGCCCACTGCCTCGAGCTGAAGCACTCAGGCCGGCCGGCCCGCGGCAGGGTGAGTGTCCCCCAGGCAGGGATGGGGGCGGGGATGGACAGCCAGGGCCCTGACGTGAGCTCCCCCCAGGTGCAGTACCCGCTCGTGGACACACAGCCCCAGCTCTGCCTGAAGGTGAGTGGTCCAGACCACAACCTGCCTCGTGCCCTCCCGGGGCTTGCAGAGGGATCTGAGGAGCCAGACAAGGGACCCACGGCATTGGGGCAGGGGACCCACAGCCAAAGGTCTCCCTCTGCCTTGCCCAGCCCCAGGGTCCAGCCACCTAGCAGCCCCTCTAACCCCTCCTGAGCCAACAGTGGGGGGCGGGGGTTTGTAACCAGTCTCAGAGGGCCGTGAAGGAGGCCCGCCTGTCGCTGGGCACACAGCCACACCCTGTCCCTCGGCCTCCCGGCAGTTCTCCACGAGGCTGGGTTTCCAAGTGAGGTGCCCTTTCAAGCAGCCGCGGTTCCCAGGTGAGCCCTCCGGGGGACAGGGCCTCGAGGGGAAGGGGGCCTCCAAGGGGCGGGGCCCTCTGAGGGGCGGGGCCCCAACAAGGGGCGGGGCCCTCCAGGGGGCAGGAGGGAGGCTGGTCAGGGGCCCTTGCAGTGTGACCATAGCAAAGACTGTCAGCAGTGGGTGGGTGCTGGGCCTCACCCCTGCCCCCCACAGCCTGGAAGATGGCCGTCCAGCCCGCACCCGCTCCCGGCCGCCTCCGGGTGGCCTTCTTCTCGTCCGGCCCCGCCCGGTTCCAGGTGCGCCTGTGTCACCAGGGGAAGACGTGGCCCCCCGCCTGCCGTCGACTGCTCCAGGCCACCCCCGTCCCTGCGGCCTCTGTGAGCCAGGTGGGGGCGGGCACCGTCCTGACGACCTGGGGGTGGGGCTGACCCCCGACTCTCCTGCAGTCAGAGCTAGTCCCCACAAGGGCGGAGGGTGGCGAGCACCACAGTGACCTGGAAGAGCCTGGTCTGCGCCCCCACGGCCTGTGACCGACCCCTCCCGCACCAGGGTGACTCCGCAGAGGACCCTGCAGTGGCCTTTGTGGACATTCCTGGGGACGAGGCCTGTGCACCCAGCACCTGCATCCAGGTAGGTGTACCGGCCTGCCCAGCCTCCGCCCACCTCCCAGGAGCTGCCCAGGGCCCTGGGCTGCTCTGGGGGTCCCTTCAGCCCCACAGCCTCTCCAGATGGTGCTTCTGGGGAATGAGGGGGCATGCAGGGTGGGCTATAGGCTGTGCTGACCTGCTCTCTACCCTGCCCCCGCCCGCAGGGCAGGAGGACCGATGTCCAGTTCTCCGTTCCCCAGCAGCTCTGCAACCTCCGGTGTGGTGAGTGAACGGGCCAGGCCTCAGTGGGTACGGGGGCTGGGAGGACAGGCACTCAAGGGCTGCCAGGGGCCAAGGGCTGGACCCCAGACTGGACCCTAGCAGCCCCATCTCCCACTGTCAGGATGGCAGGGGCACACTGCACAGGAGGTGGAGGACAGAGGGGCCACCGCCTCAGTGCCAGGCCAGGCTTCTGAGCCTTGACTTGGGTAAGCAAGGCCCCTCCAGGGCCTCACACTGGGTCAGGGGTGTTGCATTCACCACCCTGGCCTGGGCTCTGGTTCCAACTGCCCAGGAACTCGAAGTCCCCGGCCCACCTGTCGCCCACCCAGGAGTCCCAGACTCCTGGACCTCAGACTTGGCAGGATGTAGAGGGAACCCTAAACCTATGGGGCCTTGGTGTGGCCCAGGGGGTGACTGCTGCCTGAGGCCCGGGGGTAGCGGGGCAGTGAGGACACAAGGGCAGTCGAGTGAGGAGCAAGCACACTCCCCTTCAAGTGCAAACCTTTCCCTGTGCTGAAAAGCAGAAAGACGGGTGTCTGGGCATCCAGGGCTCTCACCACCCCGTCCACTGATGGGCAACTGGGCGGGTCTCGAATGGTCTCTGAGTGCAGCAGAGTCTCAGCAATGCCAGGGTGCCCTGGTCCCGCCCACCTCCCCTGGCAAATGCTCCAGGGCCTACATCCGCTTCTCCCCTTACCCACCACCACACCCCCCACCTCCCCGCCCTAGCAGGTCGAAGGGGCAATGGTCACCCCTAAGAGCCTTGTGTCTGGACTGGGGCTCCAATATTTGCCAGTCAGATGGCATGGTGGGTGGCCTGGGGCCATGACTTGAGCCCCAATGCCACGCTGGGTGAGTCCCAGGGTCCTGTGAACGGTGGGAGCACCTGGGCCCAGCTGGAGTCGGGGAACCTGGGAGGATACTGCTCCTGGGGTCAGGGTAAACTCCCCCGAAGATGGACGTTTGCCTGCTGACCGGGCACTGGCTTGGCAGGACTGGGCAAGGGACCCTGAGAGGGTGGGGTCTCATCTCCCTCTCCTTCTTTCCACCTCATAGTCAGAGGTGGGCTGGGGGTATGTGAAAAGTGAACGTTAAAGTGTTGGTCGCTCGGTCGTGTCTGACTCCTTGCGACCCCATGGACTGCCACATGCCAGGCTCCTCTGTTCATGGGATTCTCCAGGCCAGGATACTGGAGTGGCTGGCATTCCCTTCTCCAGGGGATCTTCCTGACCCGGGGATCGAACCCAGGTCTCCTGCACTGCAGGTGGACTCTTTACCCTCTGAGCCACCAGATGCTTGGGGGAGGGGTGTCTATGCCCCCACACAAGGCTGCCTGAGCCAGCCCCCCATTCCTCTCTCCCCAGCTGCCACCCAGGAGACAGCAGCCTGAGGCCAAGTGTCTCACCAAGAAGACACGCGTGCCAGGTCCGACTGTGGGGATGCAACAAGGGGACAGCCCATGTCTGGACACCCCAGGCCTCTGTCACGAAGGCTAGGCCTCAGGGCATGCACTGGGGGTCCTCATCTGGCCCCAGACTAGGGGCCTGTGTACCTCTTGGGTCTCCAAAGGCCTGCAGTTACTCGGGCCTTTGGATGATGCCGGGACTTTGGGTCAGACGAAGGACCTCCAGCCCCTCCTGAACCCTGAGTGGGGCCAACAGAATGGCTCCATGGGCAGCTCCTTCCCCAGATGGTCCAGCCCCTGATGCGCCTGTCTCAGTCTGGTCCAGGCTCCCTCTGGACCACCTGGGGTCAGGGCCAGCATCCCTGGCCCTGAGCACGAGGTTCTCTGGAGTACAGGGTGTGACCCCACCCTTCCTGGAACTGACCAGGTCTGGGGGCCAGGTCACCCACACATGGGCTGGGGTCCACACCCTGGGTGCCCCCTGGGGCCCAGAATAGGCCTTCACCGGCCCCCACCCTTCAAAGACTCTGCTAAGAACCTGAACGCCCACCACCCGAGCACCCACCCTGCACCCTCGCCCCCAGAGCTGGACCACCTTCCACTCCCCAGGCCCCTAGCCAGGACAGTGCGGTGAGGGACGGCCACTCCGTTGGCCTCAGGGACCAGATGCCAGGACTAGCCATTCTCAGACGTTTCGCACCCCCTGAGGTCACCACGCGCCACCTGTGCCCAAGAGCCACAAGCCGCCCTTGGCCGGCCAGCGTCATTTCTGTGTCCCAGGCCAATGGTCGCCCAGCAGTCGGCCGGCTGGGCCTGCCCTCACGGGACCCTCCTGCCAGCTCACAAGGACCACGGGGCCGCCCCTGCTGGGCTGCTGTCTGGCGTCACTTTCATCTAGCGCGGGGCACACACGGGCACGCTGGGGCTGGCCCCGCCCCTGGGCCTACGTTGGGCTGCGTCTACGCATGTGCACCTACCTCCCCGCCCCTGGGCCTACGTTGGGCTGCGTCTGCGCATGCACACCTACCTCCAGGCCCGGCCTGGGCTGTGCCTCGTTAGCTGGACACAGGCCCCTGGACGTCTCGCCATCGCTCCCTTAGTGGGAGCTGTTGCCCCGAGCCGACGAGAGGGGTCAGTGGAGCCCACATGCCCCCTCGCTGAGAAACTCTTGTCTGCCTGGCTCGCCGCTTCCCTTGAGGACAGGGAAGGGGTCGGCAGGGCCAGGGAGCACTCGTGGAAACTGGGGGACCATGGGGCCGCGTGTCCCCCGTGAGGCAGGATGGAGGGGGGTCCAGTGACTGCAGCTGGACCCCCACCTGCGATTTGAGAGGGGCTGTCTCGCCCCCAGCCCCCGGTCCTGTCCCCCCACTTCGGCCAGGCCTGGCCCCCTGCGGGCTGTGCTCTGGGCTCACGCAAGTACTCCTGCGGTACTCTGGAGACCCCTGTCCGCCCCAAGTGCCTCCTCCCCATCAAGGCACAGAGGGAGGTGGGGACCAAGGTCCCCACGCCACAAGTTCCAGCTTCTCACGCCTGGCCCATCTGGGGGTCCCTGCCTGTGCACAGAGACTGCAGCCCTGATCCAGGGCCTCCCTCAGAAGGAATCCTTGACCTCCTGGAGGGGATGGGGGAGGTGGGTGCTGCGAACTGACCAGATGCAGGCTCCCCCACGACTTCACAGCAGCCCTGGGCATCCCACAGTGGGGAACCAGAAGCCCAGACAAGGGGAACAACTGCTCTCCTCTCCAGGACTAAGGACCTGCCTGGCCACAGGGCTGGGGTGGGGAGGGGTGCCCCAGGGTCCCAGCTGCCCCGCTGTCCAGTATGTGCTGCCCCCGCGTGGTGGTGGACACTCAGCGCAGGGCTCTGAGCTGGGCCTTCCATGCGCACCCGGAGCCCCATGGCTCAACAGGCCCACTGCTGTGGCCAGTGAGAGGCCGCTCCTTCAGCAGGGCCTCCCCTCCCCAGCCTGGCCACACCTCTGCAGGAGTGTATCAATGTGCTCAGGCCCCAGAGCGAGGGATGATGGGTTCCCTCCCCGCCCGCGCCCCCCCACCCCCCAGAGCTCACAGGTAAACCGGTTGGTGTGCCTCACCCGTTCATCCCCTCATCCCCCCAGCAGTCCCTGAGCACCCGCTGGGCGCCGCCCTCTCCCATCACTAGGAGCACACAACACCGGCCCTGGGGCCGCGGACCACATCTGCTCTGCCCTGAACTGCGGGGCCCCAGGTCAGGAATCTCAGCCCTAAAGCCCGGGCAAACAGAGCCATCAGTCACCTACCTGGAGCTGACCTCTGCCTGGGGAAGACAGCTCACAAATAGCTGAAACCGTCACTTACGTGAGGGCCTGGTGTGAGAAGGTGGAGGCCGAGAAAGCAAACAGGAAGTGTGTGTGTGGGGGGGGTGCCATTTAGAGCAGGGTGGTCCCCAGTATGACCAAAGAAATGGGTGATACCTCGAAGTTGCTAGGATTCAATGTTCTTGGTGGTTCGAGGGGCGTCCTAACGGTAACTTATGTAGAGGGAGTGGGCTGCTGGTGTGAGCTGGGTTCTGCAGTGAGGAGTGTGGAGCGGCTTGTCTTTGCCCGCTCTCTGCGCCCGGAGGTCAAGCCGAGGCCAGGGTTAGGGTGTACAGCTGGAGTCGCCAGAGGAAGGGGGGCAGCTGGGCAGGCAGGGCTGGGCGCTGAGTTTGGCAGCGGGGCCTCCGGACAGCAGTGCCCACGGTTCGAGGGCATCTCTGGAGGCAGGTGTGCACCCACCCCGCCAGCCCCCAGCAACAGGTGCCCCCTTCCCCCTCTTCCGGTCCGAACGCGAAGGGCGGTTGTTCTGAAGAACCTTCATGAGTACAGCTTCCAGTAAGATTTTGATGATTTTAATTCTTTTAAAATGGCTGCTTATTACGTTGAAACGACTGACCCTTTCTTTTTTTCTAAAACTGTTCATTTGCACGTTTAAACATATTTTTCCACGCTTCCCTGGGCGCCACTGACTCAGCCTCGGGATAGGGCACAGAGGGTGGTGGGGCGGGTGTGAACACGGGCCCTACTGGGGAGTGGGCTCCAGGCCGGCGGATGCAGCGTCTGGGCGCGGGGCGTGCGGGAAGGGGCTGGGGGCGCGCGGCAGGCTGCTGAGGTGCGAGGACCGTCCAGTGAGCGCGGACCGAGGGGAGGTGGGACGTGGGAGACGCCAGGGACTCATGACTGCTGTGGGGTAGGGATACTGAGGGCCCGTCTGGCCCTAGGGCTTGTGCGCAGCCGTGACCCCTGGGGAGGGCGTGTGCCCAGCTGTTGGGAAAGAGGCGCTGGGGTGACGCAGCTCACCGGGTGGGTGCACCTGCCTCTCCAACGGGAAGTGGCACCTGGCGCCTTGGGCGAGCGGCCCCTGCAGCTCCGACCTGCGCGGACGCCCACGGCGCTCCCAGCCCTCGAGCCCCAGAAGCGTCTGGGGCTCAGCCGCCGGGCGGACCAGGGGTGGGGGGCAGAGTCGGCCGCCACTCATACCCCCAACCTCAAGTTCTGGTTTCCGCCGGGGGGTGGGGGGCGCTGGCGGCTTGCAGGGGAGCAGGTGGGGAGGGGAGCAGCTGCGGGGCGGCCTTCGGGACGAGGCTGGGGCTTGGCCGCCCCTGGAAGGCGAGCGGAAAGGGCCGCGGCTGCTGCGGGAAGCGGGCCGCGAGGCCTCCGGGAGCCGGGCGGGGGCTCAGGAGGGTCTGCGGAGTCTCGCGGCGCCTCTGCGCGGAGCCCGCGTCTCCCGCCGCCCCCGGAGCGCGTTGGCTTTTCCTGAGCGGAGCGTGTATGAGGACGCCTCCCTCGCCTTGGGCTGCAAGTGTCTGTCACGCCTCTGACCCTCCCGGGAGGGACCGCAGGACACGCGATCAGCTCCCGGGCGCGCGCGCCAGGCTGTACATCCTGAGGCCCGAGCGTGCCGCAGTGCCCTCGCCCGCGGGAGAACGCGTGCCAAGAAGAAAACCCCGGCGCGCGTAAACACTGCTTGAAACATATGTTTTAAAAAATATCTTGTATGTCTCACTTTGATTATTAAATGGTAAAATTGACATTTTGATTTACTTTTTATTTTATATTGGAGGGTAGTTCATTTACACTGTTGTGTTAGCTTCAGGTGTACTGCAAAATGTTATTTATCCTCCCCCCCATTTAAAATTGACTTTTTGATTTTGGTGAACAGTTTTCTGAATTTTAACACATTTGGATGCTGTCACTCTCACAGGACACACACAGTTACCTCACCCCCAAACTGCCCCTGCCATAACTGGGGCGCACGTCTCTCCACCCGTAACCCCTGGCAACCACTGATGTTCTCCATGGATGGACTCAGGCAGAAGACAACTGGGACTGGTCTCTCTTACTCTGTAACACCTTTGAGATTCATCTGGGAGGTTGTGTGAGGCAACAGTTTGTTTCTTTTGTGATGCAGTTGTATTCCATGGCGTAGATCACCACAGTTCACCCACTGAAAGATGTCTGGGTTGTTTTCAGCTGTTACAAATACAGCCTCTAGCCATAGTCGTGTACAGGTTTCTGTGTGAATACACATTTCCATTTCTCTAGGTTAAATGCCTGGGCAGGGTTGCTGTGTCTGGCAGTAAGTACACAGTCACCTGCGTAAGAAACTGAGAAAGCACCTCCCGGAGTGGCCACGTGGCTCTGCCTCGCAGCATCAGCACTCGGGTGTTCAGTTGCCTCACATCCTCGACAGCACTTGGTATTGTCAGTATTTCTTCCTTGCTCTTGTTTAGTTGCTCAGTCATGCCCAACTCTTTGCAACCTCATGGACTGCAGCTCTCCGTCGATGGAATTCTGCCGTTTCCTTCTTCGGGGGCTCTTCCCAACCCAGGGATCCAACCCGAGTCTTCTGCGTTGGTAGGTGGATTCTTTACCACTGAGCCATCAGGGAAACCCATTTCTTCTTTCGTTTTCTGCTATCATTTCCTCGACAGGGTTTTCCAGCCCCGCAGTCTCTCTCCTTTCTTCGGGGGCTCCAGCAGCACAAATCCAGCCCGTCTGTCACGGCCCCGTGGGTCCCTGAGACTGTTCATTCCTTAACGTCTCTGACTATTTCTTAGACTAATTTCTACTGATATATCAAGTTCAATGATTCCTTCCTCTGTCATCTCCACTCTGCTAGCGAAACCACCCAGGAAGTGTTGTTTTGTCTCACTTATTGAATTTTTCAGTTCCAAAATTTCCATTTGCCTCTTTGTATCTTTCTATTTCTTTGCTGAGTCATTCTGTTAATATTTTGTCAAGGCTGTTTGCAGTTTCTGGTTAAAAGCTAGTTTAGGGTCCCAATCAGATAATCCAAATTATCTGTGGCAGCCCATCATCTGTGTCTATTGTCTTCGCTTGTGTGAGTTGGGATTTTGCATTCTTTGGACACCAGGTGACTTCAGCTTCTGCCCCCGACATCTGAGTGTTGTGGGTCTGCCCCCGCCCGTGGAGAGTGCTGGTTTCCTATGGGCTCTGGTTCCAGTGTTTGCTGATATTCAGCGTTTGCTGTTCTAATCAGGCCTGTCCCCGTGTGCATGCCTCGTGCTTAGCCTGAGACCTGGGTGGAGGTCTGCTGGTCAGATCAGTTTTCCAGTCATTTCGTATGTTAATTAGGGTCAGATCCACGCACACTCGGGCTAGTGGCAAGAGCAGGAGTTCAAGACTTTAAAGCTTCTGGTGTCATTTCCCTAAATGTCTTCCTCTCCATTATTTTCCTGGTACTTTCCACTTACCTGAAGGTTCCCTTTTCCTTCACCAGAAACCATCCATTTCTGCATTTGTGACGCATTTGGGGCCAAATGGCAAGAGGTCAGTCATAGAGGAAGAAAGCTGCTAATGAGTGAGTTCAGCAAGGTTCCAGCCCCCAAAATCAACATACAAAATCCAACCGCATTTCCATGGATTAGCAATGAACAAGCCAAAGAGGAAATTGAGAAAACAATTTCATTTACAATAGCATTGGAAAAAAATGAAATGGATAGGAGTAAGTTTAACAAAAGGAGGCAAGACTTGTACACGTAAATCTCATAGCATTTCTAAGAGAGATTAAAGAGGTCTAGATAAACAGGGAGACGTTCAGTGTTCATGGGGGTGGTTGTTCAGTCGCAGTCATGTCTGACTCTTTGCAACCTCACAAACTGCAGCACGCCAGCCTTCCCTGTCCTTCACTGTCTCCCAGAGTTTGTGGGAGAAGACTCAACATTGATAAGATACCAATACTCCCCAAATGGATTAACAGATTGAATGCAATCCCTGGGCTTTTCAGGTGGCGCTAGTGGTAAAGAATCTGTCTGCCAATGCAGGAGATGTGGGTTCGATCCCTGGGTTGGGAAGATCCCCTGGAGGAGGGCATGACAACTCTCTCCAGTATTCCTGCCTGGGAAATCCCATGGACAGAGACATGGACTGGTGGGCTACAGTCCCTGGGGTCACAGAAGAGACAGATGCGACTGAGCACACACACATCCAACCCCTATCAAAATGTAAGCAGATTTAAGGGGGCCAGAAATTAATAATCTGACCATAAAAGTGTGTGGAAAGTAAAGGACAAAATAGCCAAAACAATTTTTTCAAGGAACAAGGTTGGAGAATTTACCATTTCCAATCGTAAAACTTACAATAAAGCTACAGCAGTAGAGCAGTGTGTTTTGGGTAAGAGTTGACACACAGGTCAGTGGAGCAGGATTGAAAGTCCAGAGATAAGCCCATAGATTCACAATCAAATGATTCGTGGCAAAGGTTCCACAGTTTTCAGTGGGGAAAGGATAGTTGTTCAATATATGGTGCCATGACAAGTGGATATCCACACGCTGACAGAGGAGTTTAGACCCTCACCTCACACCATGCACAAAAATTAACTTGAAATGAGCCATAAACCTAAATGAAAGAGCTAAAGCTATAAAGCCTTTAAAAAGTCAGAGAAAATCTCTGCGCCCCTGAGTTATGCATAGTGTTCTAGTATAGCACTTAAGACAGAATCCAGTGGGAAACAGATTGGGCTTGGTCAGAAGAAAATGTTTTGTGTTTCAAACACCAGCAGTAAGACAAAACTGGGGTAAGTGTCCACAAGTCATATATATATGTAAAAGAACACTCCGAACAAGACAAACACACACTTAAAATTGTTCTGTATATTTATATAAAGAACACGCACAACTCAAAATAAGACAATCATTCACTTAACATTGTTCTGCATATTTCACCACAATTTACAAACATATATGGGCTTCCCTGCGGCTCAGCTGGTAACGAATCCGCCTGCAATGCTGGTGGCCTGGCTCCTCCCCGGGTCGGGAAGAACCCCTGAAGGGGAGGCTACCCGCTCCACTATTCCCGCCTGGAAAATTCCATGCACTGTATAGTCCGTGGGGCCGAAAAGAACTGGACACGACTCAGTGACTTTCATTCATTTCCCAAACATATATAAAAATGTTAAAGAACGGTAAGAAAAGCAGCCCAAGTGAAAAACAGGCCGAGTGGGTATCTTCTTTGGTGAAATGTCTAATCAAATGTGAGAAGATGCTCAACATCATTAGTTATTGGGAAAATTCAGATTGAAACCAAATGCAAAACAGTGTCACACCCGCTAGGAGGGTAATCAAAATGAAAGATGATAACAAGCGTTGACAAGGTCATGGGAACACTGGAAACCTCGTATTTTGTTGGTGTGGACACAAAGTATAGAGCCAATTTCTTCAAAAGTTACACACAGATGATCCAGCAGTCCCATTCCAAATTATCTACCTAAGAGAGATGACAACGGATGTGCACATGGAGACGTGTACATGCGTGTTCATAACAAGCTTATTCATAAGAGCTAACATGTGGGGGAAAACAACCCAAACATCTATCAGCTAGTGAATGGGTAAGCAAAATGGCTCCCTACAATGGCATTTTCCAGTAGTCACGTATAGATGTAAGAGTGGACCATGAAGGAGACCGAGAGCCGAAGAACTGATGCTGTCAAACTGTGGTGTTGGAGAAGACTCTACAAAGTCCCTTGGACATCAAGGAGATCCAACCAGTCCATCCTAAAGGACATCAGTCCTGAATATTCACTGGAATGACTGATGCTGAAGCTCCAATCCTTTGGCCACCTGATGCGAAGAGCTGACTCTTGGAAAAGACCCTGATGCTGGGAAAGATTGGAGGTGGGAGGAGAAGGGGACGGCAGAGGATGAGATGGCTGGATGGCATCACCGACTCGGTGGACATGAGTCTGAGCAAGCTCTGGGAGTTGGCGACGGACAGGGAGGCCTGGCGCGCTGCAGTCCATGGGGTCTCAGAGTTGGACACAACTGAACAACAGTACCATCACCATGGAATGTTGTTACGGGGATGAACTGTGGACCCATTACATCAGGGATGAGCTTCAAAATGTGTGTGCTTGGGAAAAGCAGCCAGATAGCAGACACTACAAGGTGTAGACTTTGTTTATGTGAAATGTCCAAAAAAGGCAAGTCTCTGAGGACAGGAAGCAGGAGCGTGGCCGCCGGGGGCTGGGGTGGGGGACGCGTGACTGCTCACGAGGACAGGAGGTCGTCAAACCTGCTAAAATTGGACCCTGTGGTGGAGGCTGCACGGAAATTTCACTTAAATCATTGAATTGTGGGTGGCTCATTGAAGTCGTTGAAAGTGGGTGGACTTCATGGTATGTAAATTATACCTCGATAAAGCTGTTTTAAAAATACTTTTCACAGATTTTATTAGATTTCCGTTTAACTCTATGAGAAATGTTTAAAGTGGCTCAGAATATTTTTAACATGAGGGATTTGACTTATTATTAAAAATGCAGAGAGCTGAAAGGAAATGGCTGACGTGGACCTGCCTCTGGGGCTCCTGGTGGAGGACTCCCCGTCCCCTTCGCCCCCATGAGTCCTGGAGGGAGCAGGCCCTCGGGAGGTGGGGGACCCCCTGCACCTTAGGGGACCGAGGGGAGGCTGGGGTGCTGTCTAAGGGAGTGGGCACCTAGGTAGAAGTGGCTCCAGTGAGACGGCTGGTCGCTTGGTTAGCCAGGACAGCCTGGTGGCTGTGCAGAGAAAGGCCTGGAGTTGGCACGGGGCCAGGGTGGGCCTGGATGGGCACACCTGAGAGAGGGGGCGCTGGGAGTCAGGCACCGCCCGGAGGATCCCAGTAGGGACACCCGAGGGCGGGCAGCATGGGCTGTCCGGGCGGAGACTGACGTGGCGCCAAGGGGCTCGGCCAGCCCCACAAGTCCCCCAACCCTGGCCCTCCCCGAGACCCCCACCGCCGGGCCGGGACTCCTCCTCTTGGAGCCCCAGTGTTCCTCGGGAAGGGAGCACTGCAGAGCAGCCCCCACCCACCCACCCGGCCATGCACACGAGTAACCAGGCCCTGCTTCCCGCACCCGGCAGACCTTCGGCCCTCGGGCCCTCCCACCGCAGCTCCTTCCTGCCCAGCAGAGCCGGGAAGCCCAGCAGGGCCACCTCTGGCAGGGAGCCCGGACTTCTGGCTGCAGTGCCAGCGGGCCCCTGGGCCAGGGTCTCGGAGGCGCTGCCACAGCTGGGCTGTGGCCGCAGCCCCAGGCTGGCCGCCTCCCCCAGAGCCTGCGCACACTGTCTCCTGCCCCCAGCTCATCTGCCCGTTAGCGCCAGTGGCCGCAGGCCGCAGCCAGGCATGGGGGTCAGGTGCCCTGCAGACGATGCAGCCGACCACGCAATGACAAGGATGGGACCAAGCAGCCTGTGCGGGGAGTCCCGCGGAGCCTGCTCCGAGTTCCCAGGCACTCCAGCGCCCCCGCCCCAGTCTCAGGACAGTCACACCAGGACGGGACGGGCCCCCCAGGCACTCGGCTCAGGGCTGCTCTGGACCGAGGGGCCTTGCTGTGCGGGGCAGGGGGGCACCCGGGCACCTGGGAGGGTCCTCCTTGGGTCTGACCGGCCTTCTGCTTCCTGCTCCATCAGGGACCCGGCCGCCTCCCCTCTCGGTCCTCGAGGAGGACCCGGAGCCCCCCCACCGAACTCTGGCCCCAGAGTCCACCGGGCTCGCCCACCCTGCTGAGGGACCCCGCCTCGGAGCGGCTCCCCCACCTCCCCGCGGCTCTCGACGCCTCTTCCTCTTCAGATCTTGGCGAAGCCCCCCCTTCCCAAGACCCTGCTGCCCCTCGTGGCTCCTGGACCCCCTCTGGGGTTGAAGGCGGTTCCTGCACAAGAGCCAGCACGCATGTGCGCTCGTGCGCTCTAACACGGGTACACGCTGTGGCCACCCGGCCACCACGGCAGCTGGCAGCTGGGGGTGGGAGGGCCCGGGGGCAGGAGCCTCATGCCGCTACCCTCTGCCTCCCCCGTCACCAGCTTCTGACCCCCCGGCCCACCCGCCCCCACAGGTGCTGAGTCACAGGGGCTCCCCCTCGGGCTGCGAGGGTGTCGGAACAGAGGGTGAGTCACAGAGGCAGCCGGGCGCGTGGCGGGAGGACACCCGGAGTCCTGGGTGCACAGAGGGGCACGCACACACAGCAGCACCCAGACACACACAGGCCACACAGATTTACACACCCACTGACACCCCCGGGTACACACAGCCTGTCTGTGCCCAGCGGGTCCCCCGGGAGCTTCCTGGAGGGGAAACTGAGGGGGCTGCTGGCCGACTTGCACAGGGACCCCACAGCAGCCTCTTCCCTGCTCCAGGGCGGCCCGGGGTCCTGGGCGCCTCCTCTGGTCCTTGGCGAGGGGGCGCCTGCTGGGAAAGGTGCTGGGCCGGCCTCGGCCGGGGAGTCTCAGCGGCCAACACGCCTGGGGTCTGCGGGCCAGCGTCCTGACCTCTCAGCGGGGAGAGCTGAGGCCGGCGGAGCTCTCGGAGGAAGGCCCGCGTGCCTGGGGCTCTGCTCAGGCCTCGGCCCCGAGGCCCCACCTCCCCCCTCTGCCCCTCCCCACATCCCTGCTCAACCCCTCCCTGAGGACCCCCTCCCCCCTCAGCCCCTCCCCCTGAGGCCCCACCTCCCCGCTCAGCCCCTCCCTGAGGACCCCTCCCCCCTCAGCCCCTCCCTGAGACCCCCCTCCCCCCTCAGCACCTCCCCCTGAGACCCCTCCCCCCTCAGCCCCTCCCCCTGAGGCCCCACCTCCCGCCTCAGCCCCTCCCCCTGAGGCCCCACCTCCCCCCTCAGCCCCTCCTTGAGACCCCACCTCCCCCCTCAGCCCCACCTCCACCTCAGCCCCTCCCCTGAGACCCCCCTCCCCCCTCAGCCCCTCCCCCTGAGACCCCCTCCCCCCTCAGCCCCTCCCCCTGAGACCCCACCTCGCCCCTCAGCCCCTCCCCTGAGGCCCCCTCCCCCCTCAGCCCCTCCCTGAGACACCCCCTTCCCCTCTCGCCCCTCAGCTCCTCCCTGAGGCCCCACCTCCCCCCTCAGCCTTCCTGCCACGCAGCCCACCCAGGAGGAGCAGGTTGTTGAGGAATCCAGGCCCCTGGCCAGCGGAGGCCCTAGGGGTGTGTTGCTGGTGGAGGCTTGGCTGTCCCCCCCAGGTCTGCCGTCCCCCAGCCCACGGGCTCCCCCGCCTGTCGCGGCCCCCCCACCTCTCCGCTTTCTGCAGAACTGCCAGGGCTGACATCTCTCAGGCCCGCTCTGAAGCCCACCCAACAGAAGGGCTGACACTGATCCCGAGAACCCCACTGCCTCGTCTCGGTCACAGCCTGAATCCACCATACCCACCAGTCTGGATCATGGGCCCCGGGCTCAGGGACGTCTGGTTCCCTCCAGAGGGAAAGGACCCTTTGGGCTGGCTCCGGGCTGGGGAGTGGGGAGCCTGGGGTGAGCAGGAGCCAGCGACAGGGAGGCTTGGGGCAATTCCGAGGGAGGCTCCGGGGCGAGCTGTGGACTCTACCCCACACCCTCCCCTCAGATAGGCCATGCCAAGACAGGAGCCCCAGTCCAGGCTTCTCCAGGCCCCGCCCACGCGGTGAGGAAGCGGTGGGCCCCACGCGGTGAGGAAGCGGTGGGCTTACCCGGGTGTCAGGAGCCCCTGCCCGGCCTGGCCCAGGGCTGGAGCCTTCCGGCCCTCCCGGTCACTGGCCCCAGGACCCAGGGCATCTGCGGCCCAGAGAGGAGCCGCTGCCTGACACCAGCGTCTGGCTTCCCGTCTTCAGGGTCCTACCCCTTCCCCACAGCCCAGGCTCGGGTGGGGCCCGGGGGCCACAGGGGGCGGGACAGACGGCCCTCCTCGCCCTCCTGCCAAGGAGCCGGCTCAGGCTCCTGGGGGCCGGGTGTGCGGGGACATGTGAAGGCCCCGGACCAGGTGTCCGTCTTCCCGGCAGGTGTGCAGGCCCAGTGCCATTAGAGTTCCCTGCCCACCAGAGGCCTGGGCCTCGGATCCGGGCAAGCAGCCTCCGGGCAGGAGGGGCCAGAGGCCAGGTCGGAGCCGGCCCACCTTCCCCAGCTCAGTGTTGGGGGGTGAGGCGGGTCCCTGAGCTCCGTGGGCAGGGGGTCCCCGAGTGGGGTGGGTCCCTGAGCTCATTGTGGGGGGGGTGGGGTCCCGCCCTCGGGCACCTCCCTGGTGCATTCAGGGCTGAAAGTAGGTGACCTGACCCCTTAAAGCCTTTACTCATTCATCAGAGCACCGACCCCCATCTCACTGTACCTGGGCAAGCAGCGGGGGTCTGTCTCCCGGAAACGGCGTCCTTGCAGGGACCAAGCCAGGGGGAGGGCCGTGACCAGTGCTGGAGGGGTACACTCTGCCTGCCCCCACCCGACAGGCCTGACTGCCGGGAAACCTTGGGGGCTGGGACGGGGGTGGGGTGTCTGTTGTGTAATCCAAGCTCGGTTTTGCCAAGGCTGCCTGGAAAGCCGGCCAGCCTGGAAGTCACGAGCCAGAGGCCCGGGCAGAGCCCCCCCCACCCCACCGCCTCACAGAGACCTCTGTGGGGGAACAGACCCATGAAACACCCCAGGATGGCATGTCATCGGCTAGGCCTCTGCACCCCCAGCCACAGCCGTGGGTCAGGAATGAACTGGGCCCAGCGAGCTCCTGTCCCTCCCTGTGCACTGGGGCCAGCGCCTGGCCTGGCCAACCCCACCCCTGGTGCCCACCCGGGACCCCAGGCAGCCCGCACCCCAACACTGCTCCCTCACTCCACCCCCCCCACCTCGGGGCTGGTGAGCATGCCTGTGTGGGGCTGTCCCCTCCCAGCCGCGGTGCTCGTGAGGGTCAGGCGGGCGGGCAGCCCTCTCACTGCTGCCTGTCCAGCCTCTCCCTTCGAGTTTCCTTCTGCGCTTTCTGCAGCATGGGGGTTCCACTGGCCAGGGTCTGGATGCCCAGAGGGCCTGCCTGGGACCACTTCCCTTTTCTGAGAAGCTGGGGCACCAAAGCCACGCCAAGGTTTCGTTTCAGGGGCTGCGGCGGAGGAAAGAAACTTAGTGAGGCCCGGCCAGCTGCAGTGGGTGGGTTTCGACCTGCCGTCCGGACTCGCCCCTGGAAGCTGAGCCAGCGCCCACCGGGGGTGGGTTGGGGCACGGCATGCCGGGCTTCCATGCTTCCCAAGGGAAGCCCCCGAGGGCGAGCTGTGAGCAGGTGGTTCTAAGGGAGGCTGAGTACTAAACTGGCCGAGATGTTAAAGCCGAGTGGAGATGGGGGACCAGCCTGGTGGAGCAGAGCCTCTGGACAGGGCAGCCTCTGGAGCAGGGCCGCAGGGAGAAGCCCACGAGCTGGCAGCCTGGGGGGCCAGGCAGGGGTGGGGTCCTGCCCTCTGCGCTCTTCAGGCATCCTGTCCCCACTGCTCCAGCCCCAGGCTGTGCACACCACCCACGGTGCCAGCAGCCTCAAGGGGGGCTGGGGGTCCTGCCCGCAGGAACAGCCTCGTCCTGGTCCCCAGAGGCCCTGGGTCAGAGGAGCCCCTTCTCCCTGCCCCCCGTCCCAGGCCCGACGGACAGGCCTAGTTCTGACCAGTAGGACAAACCCCACCCCTACAGGGGGCCTGCACACGCCAGGGGCACAGGCCGACCTGGCAAGTGGGCCCCTGATTCTGGGAGCCTCTTTGCCTTCTCAGCTGGCTACAGCACCTGAAGACTAGATGGGGGGGTGCCTCCCACTCCCCATGGCTGGACTGGGCCCCATGCCCGGTGGATGGACTGATGGAGCATGGGGTGTAAATGGATGGGGTGCCCAAGACCAGCCCAGCACCCTCCGCTGCAAGTGGGGACCAGGAGCATGGTGACATGGGGTCACTGTCACCAGACTGGGGGTGCCTGTCCTCCACCATGAGTGTCCTGTTCCTGGGAGGGGCTTGGGAGGATGTGGGCAGTCTCCAGGGCACCCACCCACATTGGGTGGCCCCCCAGGATGCCTGGCCTCAGGAGCAGCCCCTGGGGAGACCCCCGGCCCCAGGCAGGCCACGAAAAGCCACTGAGTCCCTGAATGGCCCAGCCAGGAGCCCCCACCCCTGCCCACCAGAAAGGTTTTCCAGCTTCACTTTCTACAACCTCTCACTTCTGCTCTAACCTTTGACCCTTGAACGCTTCTGGCCCAGGTCTGTTCCCAGGACCTTCCAGCAGGCCTGTGAGCTGGACACCCGGGCCTGTGCTCTGGGCTCCGGGCTGTGTGCCTGGCCCCACTGGCCTGTCTGGACAACTTCCTTACTGCCCCCCTGGTGCCCCACTCACTACCCCGGCAGAGGATTCTCATGGAGGGGGCACGGGGCAGGCAATGCCAGACCCTCCACAGCCCCCCTGGCCCCACACTCTCGTGCACGCATTCCCACCTGGACTTGGCCACGGCTCCCGCCCACCACCTCACCCTGCACCTGTCAGGCCAAGACCCAACCACGGCCACCTGCATTCTCTGCATTTGGAAGTCTCCGTCTCTTGGCAAACTTTTACCCATCCTTCAGAACCTTCAGCGCAGAAGGAAACCAGACAAGGCTCCAGATTAGGGCTGGCAATGACCCTCCCGCCACCCAGACCCAGCTCCTCTCTCAGGGGCCCTGAGGGCACAGCATGTTACCCACTCCCCAGGGCGCAGCAGGTCAGAGAAAGGGGGTGGCAGGGAGGCCAACGCTGGGAGGGAAGCGCCTGAGCCCCTCACCCTGCCGCCTTCTCCAGGAAAAAAGCGAAGAGTGTTACGAAGGGACCAGAGGCCCCGTCTCCCCAAACCTTCTCCCCAAACCTCTTCCCCTCTTACCCCAGACTAGCCCAGAAAACACAAAACGTCTGTTTAATACAAAACAATTTAATTGAAATACCTGTATAAAAAAATATGATTTCCAGACATCTCGCTTTTGAACTGAAAGAAACCCCCATCCACAGTGCCTACGCACACCGGGATCACACACACACAGCTGCTGAAATAAATTAAAGGCTTGCGACTCTGCCCCCCACCCCCAACCTCCAGAGCCAACAAGCAGACTGTACAATGTCAATAATTTAAAGCCCGCCCCCTAGGCGCAGGGCTTCGAGGCGGCAGGGTCACCATGCCCCTTAATTAGCCGCTGTACCAGCCCACCTGGGACAGACACAGGAAGGACTGGGGCCTGGGGTCCACACGCACAGCCACCCCTCTCCTCTGCCCACAGGCCTTAAGGAGGTAGGGCTGCTGGGAGGGAGGAACCTTAACAAATAAATTAAACAATAAATAGCCCTCCTCGGGGTCACACCATAAATAAGATGCCTGCACGCGCACGCGCATCGGGTGGGCGGGCGGCAAGGCCTGAACGCTGCATTGCTTGTGCACAGTCGCGCCCAGACGAACACCGAGACGCTGCGGGGGGGTCACGAGGGGCCCTGTGCCCAGGTGAGATGAGGCCACAGGCTCAAGAGTGCTCCTGGTCCAACTCGTCAGACGCGTAAGCGCCCGGGCGGTCAGGACCCGCTCTGGAGTTGCACAGGAGAGGGACGGTCTCGGGTCAAGCGCCGGTGGTGGGCAGGTAGACCTGGCTTGGTCCGGAGTGTCTTTGGACAGACAGAGCTTGAGAAAACCAAGTCCCGTGAGAGCAGCGTTCGAAAAGGCACTCAAAGCAAAGGAAACGGGTTGGTGCCAAAGGCAAAGGTCACCAGGGGTCAGAGATCACCGCTTTCGAAAAGGAGCAGATAGCCTGGTCAGGGCAGGCCCTGCTCACAAGCTCTCACTGCTGGAGGTGGTGCTGGCCCCGTCGTCGGTATCCAGGGCACAGAGCCGCAAGTCGCAGCTCTCTGGGGTGCCCCCCTCGGCCCCCAGCATCCAGGGATGGGCAGAGATCTGGTCCAGCGAGGGCCGCTCCGAGGGCCGCAAAGACAGACACCACTGAATGAGCTGCTGGCACTCTGAGGAGGAGAAGAGCATCAGCACGAGGCCTGCCACGCCCCCCACCCCCGCGGCCGGCCCAGCGCCCCCACACACCTGGGGAGACCCTCCTTCGGAAGAAGAGGCGGCCCCGGAGAATCTCCTCGTCCTGCTCGAAAGGAATGTCCCCGCACACCATGTCGTAGAGTAGCACACCCAGGGACCACACGGTGGCCGAGCGCCCGTGGTAGCGGTGGTAGCGGATCCACTCCGGGGGGCTGTACACGCGGGTGCCTGCAGTACACGCGGGACTTAGCACGCCCGCCCCGGGGCAGCGGCCGACAAGGCATACAAACGCAGCGCCCGCACTCCCGGCGGATCCTCTCCGAGGCGGAGCCAGAGGACTGAGCAGCCACGACATCCTGCCCCTCCTCGCCCTGGAAAAACCCCGGCGGGCGGGGCCTCCCGGGCGCCCCGCCCCCCCAGCTGGCCCGGCGCGGGCGGCAGGTCACGTGAGCTCGGGCTCGGGTTTCACAACAAACAGATGTGAGGTGAGGATACGGGAGGGGCGGGGAGCCCCGGCTTCCCCGGCTCCGCAATGCGGGCATTTCTGCGCTGCGCCCCCACGCTTCGCGCGCGCGCGCGCGGAGACAAGGCTCACGGCGGCGCCGGGCTCCCGGCTGGGCCAAGAGAGTCCAGAGCCCACCCCGCGCCCCCACCCACCGGCCACAACGGCCCGAGAGCCCACTCTGGCCACGCTCGCGAGCGAGCCGGCGCAGCGCGCGGCCCCAACAGTCGCCAGCCCCTCGGCCCTGCCCGAGAAGAGGGCGCTCACCGTCGAAGTCGGTGTAGACCGTGTCGCGGAGCAGAGCGCCCGAGCCGAAGTCGATGAGCTTGAGCTCGCCCGAGCGCAGGTCCACCAGCAGGTTCTCGTCCTTGATGTCGCGGTGCACGACCCCGCAGCTGTGGCAGTGCCGCACGGCAGCCAGCACCTGCGCGAAGAAGCGGCGCGCCAGGGCCTCGTCGAGGGCGCCGCGCTCCGTGATGAAGTCAAACAGGTCCTGCGCCGGCTCGGGCCGCTCCAGCACCAGGAGGAAGCCGTCGGGCCGCTCGAACCAGTCCAGCAAGCGGATGACCCCGCGCGCGCCGCCGGCCGCGCCCACCTTGCGGAGCAGCACCACCTCCAGCGGCACAACCGCGCCGGCCTAGGGGACACGGCGGTCAGCGCGCTCCACCTGGTTCCCGTGCCCCCCGCTCCGCCCGGCGCCCCCGCCTGTGCTTACGATGCTGCCCCACTCGGTCACCCGCTCCTTCACCACGTGCTTCACGGCCACCTGGGGAGAGGGAACCAGTGGTCAGGCCCACGAGGACGCAACGACGCGCGCGGGTCGACAATCCCGGGTGCCCGGCGGCCAGACTCACCGGGAGCCCGTCAGCGATACGGCTGCCAGCGTAGACCGTGCCGAAGCCGCCGCTGCCCAGCACGGCGCCCACCTGATACACCTTCTCGAAGCTCTCCTTTTCCGCCTTGGCTGTGGGGAACCCACAAGCAGGGTTGGGGCGGCTGGGGAACCCGGCCCCCGGTCTCCCCCGGACCCGAATGTGCCCCAGACCCCGGCCCCCCGACCCTAGTGTGCCCCAGGTCCCCGGCCCGCCGACCCTAGTGCGCTCCAGACCCCGCCGCCGCATACCTGGCTGCAGGATCTTCACCGGGAGGTGGTCCACGCCGCCCGGCCCGCACAGGTGTGCCAGGGAGCCGAACTTGGAGAGCAGCATCGCGGGCGGCGGCCGGGCGCGGGCCTCGGCTCCAGGTCTCCGCGCCGCCTCTCGCCCGGCCCGGCTCCCCGCGCGGCGGCGGACGCGGGAGGGCGACCTCCCGGGACCGCGCGGAGCCCCGACCAGGAAAGCGGTAGGGCGCGCCGGTCTCCGAGCTCGGGCGAGGCCGCCCGCGCGGCGCAGTGCCCGGCAAAGCCCCGCGTGGACCGCGCGGACGCGCCGCAGGCCGAGCCGTTCACACGCGCCGGCCGCCGCGCCCTGGGGTTTTGGGCCGCGGCCGCGCGTATCCCTCCGCGGGGGCGGGCCAAACTGGGCCCCGCCCCCTCCGCCCGGGCGGTGGCGCGCCTTCCGGGGTGGGCGGGGCGGACCGAGGGCGCGGCGAGCCGGCTGGGACTAGCTGGCGGGAGCGAGGCCGCGGAGGCGCACTGCGCGATGGAGCGACTCACTCCTCCGCGCGCACACGGGTGCCCGCGTCCGCGCAGCTCCCGCGCTCGGGGCGGGGCCGCGGGAGCCAATGGGAGCCCGCGTTTGCGAAGGGCACGGGGCCTAGCCAATGGCGACACCCGGGCGGGGCGGGGCCGCGGGAGCCAACGGGAGCCCGCGTTTGCGAAGGGCACGGGGCCTAGCCAATGGCGACACCCGGGCGGGGCGCGGCCAGAGCCCCGCCCTAGGCCGCTCTGGGAAGGTCACCGGCGAGACCGGCCAGGCGCCGGTGGCCTCGCAGGGAATGTAGCGGCTGGGCTGCGAGGAGCCGCGGGAGTCGGGAGTCAGCTTCCGGTACCCCGGGCTGTGCTCGTCCCCCCTGGGCAGGCAGCGCCCCCGGACTCGAAACCCCCGCCTGGGGTGGGCAGTGTCCTGCCCACCCCGGGCCACAATCCCCACTCGGCCTGACCGCACACCTGCAGCCCAAGGGCCTTTCTGACCGTGCCTGCCCTCGGGGACCTTTGCCCTGCTGTCCCCGTGCCTGCAGGGCCCTCCCCTGCGCTCCACCCACCTGGCTACGCACCAGACCCAGCCGCTGTCCACCTTACCAGGGAGGCCACCTTGACCGCCTGTGTCAGGGCTGGCATTAGCCCAGGTCTTCACGGCCGTGGTCTGGACCTGAGCCCGTTCTCCGCCTTCTGTACAGCACAGACCCATCCGGCCCCACGGGTTGCCGACCTCAGCCCAAGGTCACCACCGGCCTGAGTAGCTCAGGTGTGAGCAGCCATCTGCCAGCCCCCTGGCTGAGCCCAGGACGCCCACTGCTTCCCACAGCCATCCAGAGAGGATTGAGGACTGGGGGAGCCAAGAGGTCAAGGTGCTGGTCCTTCTGGCATTGCAGGTACTTGGTGTGGCCCCTGGAGGCCAGGCTGGGGTCACATCATTGCAGCCGCATCCCTGGGCCCCCCTGAGGTTGCCTTCAGGCGTGCCCTCCAAGCATGTGCCGCAGAGGCCCTTGCCAGCCTGCTGGCTCCCTCAGCTTGCCCAGCCAGCCCCAAGTCACACGGCTTCGTTGCCACCGTCCCTGCCCCAGGGCAGAGAGTGGAACTTGCGCTGGTGCAGCTCATGGGTTTTTACCTTCCTGGAGCTCTGTCCACCACCCTCCTGCTGTGTGGACATGAGGCCAGGGCCAGGGCTGGCCAGTGCACCACGGACCTCAGGCTGGTAAGAGCTACTCACAGGGTCAAATCGAAGGCAGGGTGCCCACCTCTGCAGTGGAGTCCAGAGACTCCCATCTTCTTGTGGGTTTTTCTCGGGGACCAGTGGGTAGTCCACAGGGTCTTCCTTCTGGGGTCAGGCTGCTGCAGGTTCCTGGACCCGTAGCTTGTCCTGGGCTGGGGAGGGAAGGGGTACTGTAGAGTGTCCTGGGTCTCGGTATCAAGATGTGAGTCTGAGGGTAATTCCAACTCTGTCAACAGGGGCCGAAGCCCCCCATGGCCTCCCCTGTGGGCCTCCAGCCCCCCATGTGAACGCCTTGGGTGTCCTAACCTTGGGAGTCAGGCTTGGGAGGTCGGCAACCTGGGATGAGGGCCACCCCTGCCCCTAGAAGCTCCAGAGTCTTGATCTGAAGACCCTGAGTCTCCTCAAACTCAGAGCAGGGTTCACTCTCCTTCAGAAAGGGGCGATGTATGTCTCTCTTCCCCCGGCCCTAAGGTGGGCTGAGCCACCTCTGGAAGCCCCTGGGGTCTCTAGGAGTGGGGAGGGGCCCCCCGCCTGGTCTGGGAGTGGAGGAGAGAGCAGGAGGCGACCTGTTTCCTGAGATGGAGGTTTACTCAGAGCCTTCATCTCTTCCAGACTCGTGTGTGTTGTAGACGTGCTGTGGTGTGTGTGTCCTGCATGTACTGTGAGTCCCTGAGGGTCAGAACGGACCCAGACCCCCCTCCCTACCAGGGGCTGTCCTGCAGGGGCCCTCTTTCAGGTCCTGTCTGTCCCCAGGAATAGGCCTGAGATGACCCCGCCCAGTGGGCAGGACTCAAGCAAGGTGCTGCCCACCTCCCATGTCTCTACCCTGCCAGCAGGCATGGCCTACCCCATTTGTCAGCTTGGCACATGGAGGCTCTGAGGGATTTTCCCAGAGGCGGGGCCCCTGCCCTCCTTACACAGGAAGGTAAAGCCAGGTCTGAGCCCCAAGGGCCCCTCGCCCTTCTGCCCCAGGCACCACCCTTGGTCAGTTACCCCAGGCCACCTCTTCACTGCAGGTCTGATCCACACCCCTCTTCCAGCCACATCCCCACAGGGCAGGATGTCAAGCCCTGCCTGTTTTTTCCTGGTTCCTGGAAGGCCCATCCGGTGGGCCTTAAAAATAGCTCTGGGCCCCACAGGCGGGCCTGGCCCAGGTCAGCAACTTCACGGCGGCAGAGCTGGGGCCACTCCTGCAGCTGTGGGAGGAGCTCCCAGAGGAGGGCTCAGCTGAGGCACCAGGCCACCTCGCTGACGGCAGAAGCCGGGCCTGGTCCCTTGGACCCCACCACCCTGGGCGTGCCCGCAGCTCAGGCCAGCGTGCTGCGAGCCCCCGTGTCCAGAGGGCCATCCTGCAGAGAAGGGCTGCCTCGCAGGGAGGCCGGGTGTCTCTTCAGGTTTCCTGTGTCTTCTCTAGGCAGGTGTTTCCTAAGTGTGGGGAGCAACTTGGATCCACCCGGGGGCTGCAGCCCCACCCCACCCTGGAAACAGCCCTTCCTGGCCCTGCACAGCCCCACAAGGTCACCCTGCCCTGGGGGCAGGAGGGGCGGCTATTGCCATGATGATCAGAGCCAGGCTGTCCTCCCTGGATCAGGGAGGAAGAGGAGGCCGCAGGGCAGGTAGCCTCCGTCTCCACCTTGTCTCCCATCCACACACATACACACTCACGGACACTCATGCACACATTCATATGCACTCACAGATACTCGACACTCAGGGACACTCAGGGCACTCACTGACAGTCATGCACACATTCACATACACTCACAGACACTCGACGCTCATGGACACTCAGGGACACTCATGCACACATTCATACACACTCACAGATACTCGTGCACACGGACACTCATGCGCACTCGAGGACATTCACACACACCATGAACATATGCGCGTTCGTGGACACTCAGACACTCGATGACACTCATACACATGGACACTTATGCATACTCACAGACATTCATACAGACATACCACGAGCACTCATGCACACTCACGGACACTCATACACACTCAGGGACACCATGCACACTCACGGACACTCATACAGCGGGCACTCACACGGCCATGCACGCACACGTTCATACACTCAGACACTCATGCACACTCAAGGACACTCATATACACTCACGCACGTGGACACTCAAGAACATGCATACACGTGGACGCTTATGCTCACTTGCGGACATTCATACACATGGGTACTCACGCACATAGACAGGCACACACACCGTCACACGCTCACACACGCTCACGGCCGGGCGTCACGGCAGGGAGCCGGGCAGCACAGGCTCTGGGTCTGGGCCCCCGTCCCCCCGCCCCACTCAGTCCCTGCGCCAGCAGCCAGGGCCGCCTCACCCGGCCCCTCCAGCTGACCCTGGCCATCCCGTGGGGTTGCTCGGCCCTGCCCTGGACTCTCCGTGCCCCTCCACCCCACCGGCGCCCGGAGGACCGCCTCCCGCCCCTGACCCCTGTCCGTGCCCCCTCAGCCCCCAGGTCTTCCCGGTATCCGCACGTCACTGTCCCGCCTCCCATCCTCCAGGGCCGCCTGGCCAGCAGGGTCAGCCCAGTGACTCGCCCCCCTGAGCCCTGTCCCGCCTCCACCCCTGTGCTAGAGCCCTCTGCAGCCCCCGGGGCCTGGCTTGACAGCGCCCAGCTTCACCCCAGCGCCGTCTGGCTGACCCCAGGCGGGGCCCCAGGAGCTCTGCGACTGGCTCGGGCTGCACCCCTCGTGGCACAGGCGTCCCTGTGGCTGCAGCCGGGCTGAAGCGGGAGGGGCCTTCCCTCTGGCCCCCTCTGCCTCTGTCCTGGCCTCTCACCCACCTGAGAGAGGAGCCAGCAGAGCCAGCGCTTCGCAATGTGCCCCAGAGGCAACGGGGCTGGCCTGCGCTGGGGCCTGAGTCAGCGGAGGCTGTGGCTGGTGGCCTGTGGGAACCTGGGTCACCCTGGCCGGGCGCCCCCTGCCTGGCCTGACCCCAGGCCAAGTTCAAGACCTGCCACCTCCTCTCGGTATCCCACCTCCTGCCACCCTTGTGCATGCCACCTCAAGCCGCCTGGCAGTGGTCACCTGGGTCCTGGCCAAGGGAACCTTGAAAAATCAGGAATGCCAGGGATACCCAACCTGGGGAGAGGCTGGAGTCCCGGTGGATCTGACCCCGAACCCAGCTGGGCTAGAGCGCCCTTCCCCAGCCTGGGGGTGGCGGTGACGGGAGCAGTGACCAGACCTCGGGGGCTGCCCGGGCCGAAGGGGTGGTGTCCTCACCTCGGCCCTCCGTCAGGCTCCGGGGCCAGGCCACCCCGGGCAGTGGGCACAGCCTTGGCCCTGGACCAGCTCTGTGGCTACTTTGCTGGGGCCTCACCCTGCTCACCCTGCTTGGGGGTCCCCTTCTGAAGGGGCTCTGGCCATCCCTGAGCAGGCTGGGAGGAGGAGCCACTCAGACATGCTTCCCGGCTGCGCAGTGGACGGCCTAAGACTTGTCCTGGGCCCAGGCCCAGATTTCACAGAGTCTGGGGGCTCCTGGATGGGGAGGCCTGGGGCAGGGCCCAGCAGAGTGTCAGCTCCACCACCTCTGTGCCGAGACCCTCAAGGTCAAGGAGCCCAGCTTGGGTGGGACTGGGGCAGAGGGGCCTGCTTACCCCAAAGGCCCAGGCCACGGGACAGGGGGCTGGGGGCAGTGGGGCTGCCCTCTGCAGGAGCCCCGTGCCCCAACCCAGCAGCAGACGCAGCCTCTGAGACCCAGCCAGGGAGTCCTGGGCGGCCTTTGTGGGTGGTGCCGGGTGGGTTGGGTCCTGCTCGGCCCCTAGCATGGACGACGAAGGGACACAGAAGAGGCTTTGCAGGGGGACTCCTGCGGAGCAGGAGGCTGGGCCAGCCGGCCTGTGTGTGCCTCTGGCTTGCATGCGGCTCCAGGGGCCACGTGGGGCCCATGCTGGGGCCTTCCGGAGGAGCAGGCAGAGCGCGGCTGAGTCTGGAGGGCCGAACCAGGATGGGGGAGGGGCACGCAGCCAGGAGGGGTCAGAGCTGTGCCACTGGGAGCCGGCCAGGGGCCCGTGGAGACCTTGGGGCCCAGGGCCTGCGGCAGGAATGACCTCGTCTTGGGGGAGTTTTATTCAGTCCCGGGATGAGTGGTCAGACCACACTCAGGCCACAGAAAACTGCCCGCTCAAGTGGACCTTCAGACTGTCCAGAGCAAGGACCCGGGAGGGCCTGGTTACAGTAAATGCGGGGTCGAGGTGCAGCGACAGCCTTGGGGACACGTGCTGAGAGTATTTGCTGTGTAACTGCTCAGGCTCGGCACGTGCACGCACCCCCCACTCCATGCTGATGCCACGCCACAGAGAGCGGTGTCTGGGGGCTGTCGGAGAGAAGGATGAGCCCTTGGGCGGCAGCTGGCCCTGCCAGGATGATAACAGGCTGTCACCGCCAAGGCGGGAGCCTCGCCCAAGAATGGATCAGGCTTGGGAAGCAGAGCAGGAGGGATGACAGTTTCAGGTCGGGCTCGATCCAGCCCCTCCCTGCCAGCCCCAGGCCGCACCCACACAGCTCAGAGCCCAGAAGCCTGGTGCCCCAGTCCTTGTGGTCCCCTCCTTTAAGGGTTTGGAAATAAGAGAGCTAGAGAAGAGCCCCCCACACCTGGGCGTGGCGGTGGGGGATCGTCGGTTCCAAGGAAGACAGAGCGTGGTTCAACTTCTGCTGGTGGAGACAGAAGGCTGTACTGAGGAGGGCTGCCTTCGTGGGGCTCGGCTCCCTGCTCTGGGGCCCAGGCGCCCTGACCTGAGCGGCAGCTGACCTTCCTCGCCCGCTGGAGCGGACCCAGGCCTGTGGGCAGCTGCTGAACCCTGGTGGCCTCAGGCCGAGCATGGAGCCAAGCCAAAGCAGGGGACAGGCCTGCCAGACAGGCCCTGGGGGGCCCGTGGGGCCTTCCAGACTCACCCCACTGCAGCTTTAGCTGGAGGGACCCAGTCAGGCTCCCAGAGGCAGCCCAGTGCCAGCCTGCACAGGGCACCGAAGGGCCCAGAGCATTCAGATCAGAGCGCTGCCCAGCGGGAACATCGGTGTTCAGGGGTTGTTGGCCAGGCCTGTGGGGGATGATGGGGAGAGTCTGGCGACCCTGAGCCAGGCCGGCGGCCTTTCCTGGCTGACTGCGTAGTCCTGGGGGATGGGAGGGAAGTGGGCAAGAGCTGCGAAAGGAGCTCCAGGGCTGCTGGAGCTCTGGGCCGGCCCCCCGAGTCTAGACTCAGCACCGACTGGGCGAGCCCGAGTTGGAGCTGTCTCTGTCTGTCTCCACCCAGGGTTCCCTGGCACCCTGCTCCCGGGGCCCGAGGTGGCCTGGGCAGAGCATCCGGTTCAGCAGAAGTGACCGGGCTGGTTTCCAGCCTCAGGGCCCCTCCTCGATTCCCAGGAAGTGACAGTGGAGGGGGTGGGGGGGCAGGGCGCAGGAGCTGGGTGGGCCTCTCTGAAGGGGGCATCTCCAACTCCTGCCTGGCTCATCCCTAAATGCCCCACAGTCCCACCGGCTTCCACTGCTGGGGTGTTCAGGGGCTCCCCAGTGGCTGGTCAGCCAGGCTCAAGGCCCAGGCGGCAAGACGCCCGCGTGTGCACACTCAGTGGCTGCCCATGCAGCCCGGGGGGTGGTGTGCAGACACCCGACAGCTCCCCCGTCCACGCGCCCCTCTGGGACCTCCTTCCCACTCCTCCTCAGCCCTGTGCCAGCCCGGCCAGGTACCACAGCCAGGCGGCCTCCAGGCTTGCAGCGCCGGCCCCTCCTCCCCGGGGGGGAAGCTGTCCCACCCACTCTGGAGGGAGGAGACCAGGGCGTTGCACGGCATGTGCCCAGGGGTGGACACACGGGATCCCCTGACCAGAGGGGAGCCCTAAAAGTCCACGGCGGCCGTCCCAACCCCCTGCCCCACCCTCACCCCATGAGGGCACCGGGGGCAGGGCCCATGGCAGGCACGAGTGCCCCGCCCCAGGGTCCAGGGCCCGCTCCCTGCGACGGTCTGCAGGGGGTCGGGCAGGCAGGAGGCCAAGCCCGGAGCATGGGTGCCTGGGCAGCTGGAGGGTGGGCGTGCCTGGGGGTGAGTGGCGGGGGGACCCAGGGCAGGGCACTGGCAGCCCGCCCCACCGCGGCGGGCACACCCTGGGCCTGTGGGACAGACGGTGCCCGTGGACAGCTGCTGAGTCATCACAGGGAAATGAAAGGAATGGGAAGAATTCTGCACTTGCTCTCTGGCCAGGCTCCCCACCCCCAGGAAACCCCCGTCCCAGGCCAGCAGCCCCTCACTTCCCGCTGCTCAGGGCCGCCTGGCTCCCGCCCCAGGCCTGACCCCAGGCAGCAGCCTTGGCGTCCTGCCTGCTGGGCCCGCCTGGGCCGGGTTGGGGGTGTGGTGGCCAGGATGTCCAGCAGGCCCACGGAGGCCCCTGCGCAAGTACCCCCCACTCCTCTCGGGGGCCTGGCCTCTCACAGGCTGACTGGCTCCGGATAGGGGTCAGGGCAGGTGGCCCCCGGGGGTGGGCACCATGACCCTGGAGGTTCCCTGCAGAGTCCGTCCTCCTATCAGTGAAGCCGGCCCTTCAGTCGCTCCCCAGTGCTGCTGGTTGAGATTTGAGGGGGACTGCAGGCGTCCCCGGCTTCCTGCGTGGCTCAGTGGTAAAGGCTTCCTGCCAGTTCAGGAGACAGAGGTTCAATTCCTGGGCCCAGAAGATCCCCTGAAGAAGGAAATGGCAACACACTCCAGTACTCTTGCCTGGAGAATCCCATGGACAGAGGACCCTGGTGGGCTACAGTCCATGGGATCGCAGAGAGTCAGACGTGACAGCCTGCTGGCAGGCATGCAGGCAGGGACCCCCACCCCAGCCGGGCCAAGGCCTCTGCCTTTGCTCTTCCTGAACCTGTGCCAGCCTGGCTCCCTGCTGCCTCCCAGCTGGGGCCCCACGGGGACCCAGATGATGCCCATCCCAGCCCTCTGCCCGCCACCCTCATCTGGGCAGCTCCCAGTGATGGGCCTGGCAGCAGGGAGCCGCTGACTCGTGGTTTCTGAGACACCAGTACGGGGTTTCGACCAGGCCCAGGGCCCCTCCCAGGTAGGCAAGTCAGCTGCCTGGGGCCCCAGGACTGAGGCTGCCGCGTGGAGCAGGAGAACAAGCCGACCCGGGCCCCACCGCTGCCCTGAGCGTGGGATCCATCCTGGCGCCCAGCCCAGCCCCGGGCCCTCTGAGGCCGTGTTTGGAGTCTGCTCCTGAGCACTACTCGCACCCGGAACCTCCCGTGGTCCCTTGGTTGCCTCAGCAGTGGTGGCCCCTGGGAGGGTGCAGGGAGGTGCCCGTATGTGTGGCAGATGGTGGTGCCTGGAGCCCACACCTGGTGTCAGGGACCCCCTGCCAGCTGCCCTGCACCTCTGATGTTAACTCACAGCGGTCCCCACACGGCCCTGAGCCCCACGCCTAGTCAGGCTGGGCTGTGCTGACCCAACCTTGGGGGCAGCTGCAGGAACCGGCTCTGGGTGCCGAGGGGGTGCTGTTGGTCCAGCTCCCGGGTCCTGTTTCCGCGCTGCCCTCCCAAGGCCGAGGCCCATCCTGTGGGGCAGCAGGGCAGGACGGGGGCTGCTCCCGCCCAGGACCTGCCCGCACGGGCCTCCTCCTCCCGGTCCTCGGGTACAGGCGCCCGCTGAGGCTGTGTGGTGTTGTCCAGCTTGCAGGCAGGAAAACCCAGGCCGGGGGTCACCAGGACAGGACTGGGGGTGTCAAGGAAGCTTGGTGAGTGGTAGGAGTGGCCAGCCCTCAGCCATCCCTGCGGAAGAACTTTTGGGGTCGAGGAGGTGTGGGGTGGGGCGGAGAGATGGCTCCAGCCAGGGCGAGAGTGCCGGGAGTTGCTGCGTCTTGGAGTCGGGGAGGCCGGAGCAGTGTCCTCAGAAAGGTGCCCACGGCGCGGGCGGGACGGTGGGCTGGGCTGAGCAGGAGCCATGGGGCTTCGGTGGAGGGTCTGCTTCCCGAAGGCCCACCTACCAGGACACCGGGGACCCCTGAGGGGACCGGCTGCCTGCCCGAGCCCCGGGCCTCTTGGTGAGGTTGGGTGTGTGGAGCCCGGCTCTGCCCTTGAGTGGTCGGGGGCCCTGAGGGTGCTGGCCAGGCTGCCCTTGGGCAGAGGCGGGGAGGCTACCCCTGGCCTCCCGCCTGCCATCTCTTCGGCTCTGACTTGGGGAGGCTGGACGGCAGCGTGCCGGCCCCCCCTGGAGCCGGGCCTCGAGGTGGGGCTGCTGGCTGGGGCCCCGAGCTGCTGCCCATGACGCAGGCTGCGGCCTTTGTTCCACCTGTTTCCTGGCCGGCTTCCAGTCCACACACGCACACACACACGTGTACAGGCACACACACCTGGTCAGACCAGTTCCACTGGGCCAGCTCTCAGTCTGTGTCGGCCAGGCCTGTCCAGACACTGCGCTCCTGCCCCAGACTCGGTTGCCCCGCCTGTGAGTTGGGTGGTCCTGCTGGCCCGAGGCCCTCGCTGGGCTGGGTGCACGGGGGGCCTCCGGGCGGGAAGCAGGGCCGGGGAGCGAGAAGAGACCCCCTAACTTCTCCCGCCCCCAGGGCCCTTCCAGCCTGTGGACTCAGCCTCTCTGCCCTGTAACTCTCCGTTGCCGGTCACTTGCCCCGCCCCGCTCCGCGCCCCACACCCGGTGCTGGTGGGGACACCCCCTCCTCCCAGTCGCTGGAGCCACAGGTCATCCTGCCCCCAGCGCCCCCTCCTTCTTCTGATCTCCTGCCCCGAGGTTCCAGCTCCTTCCAGGGGCCAGGAGAGTGCTCTGCATGCCCTGGGGGGACGCGTGGGTCCCCTGTGTCCAGCCCCCATGGGCCCCCATGGGTGCTGACCTGGCACCTGGAGGGGCTTGGGTGGACCCTGCGCCCTAACTGGGGGTCCGTGTCCTTCATGATCTGCAGCCCAAGTGCCCTCCCCAGCCTGACAGCCCGGCAGTCGTGACCGCACCAGAGGCTTTGTTCTCTGGGCCATGGGGACGCTGGGCGGCAGAGGGCCCCAGCCCGGTGGCAGTGCCCAGGGCCTGCACCTACCTCTGCGACGTGGACCCAATCCAGCCTTCGTGCCACACCTCCCGCCTCCAGGCACCCCAGCAGGAAGCCAGCCCCTGCTGCCAAGGGACTCTGCTCTCAGGACCCTCTCCCAGGCCTTGGGTGGCTGGTGGGGAGGGTCTCCCACCCCTTGAAACCTGGTCTGGGGGCTGAGGGCAGGAAGGGGCGCAGTGCCAGAAACTCTGATCTGTGAGGCTGGGGAGTCCAGGGCCCGGAGGCCTTCCGGGGACTGCAGGAGAGCACGGAGGGGGGTGGTGCAGGTCGGGGTCGGGGGTGGGTGCAGGGTTTGGCCAGGCAGGAGCTGCAGGGTCAGTGGGCAGTGAGCGAGGGCTGGGGACAGTCAGGGCACCGGACCAGAAGGGGACAGGGCTGGAGGCGCCGAGGCGGATGCGCAGAGCCGCAGGGGACCGGGGTCGCAGCACAGGGTGGGCTCTCGGGGAGCGGGGCAGGGTCGCTGGGGGCCGGGCGGGGCTGCTTTGGGACACAGTGAGCGCTTGTGTGGCGGCCTCGGCGGAGGCCGGCGCCCTGAGCAGACGCCGCCCTGTTCCGGCTGCGCTGCATCCCAGGCCCGCGGGCAGAAGAGCGGCCCTGCCGGGCTCCCGCAGCTCCACCGCGGCCGCTCCCCCAGGCCCACTGGGGAGGGGTGGGGTGGCCGTGGCTTCTGTCGCTCAGCCCGTGTCCCCGGTCCTGACCATCCTGGCTGCAGGTGGCAACTGGACCCAGAGGCCGACCGACCCCAGCACGGGGCCCCGCCCAGGCCTGACAGCCATCCTGGACCCCAAATCTGAGCCCTAGAGGGGCAGGTGTGGCAGGCATGCCCTGCGGGGCGACGGCCCAGCAGGCTCAGCTGCGGGGGGGGCGGTGGGCTGTATCCCTGTCCTGTTGAGGGGAGGAGGTGGGGCACAGAGCTGAGTGCCCCTTCCAGGGCAGCTGAGAACAGTGAAGCCAGGCCCTCCTACCCAGGGGAGTTCCAGGAGGCTAGGAGGAGCCTGGCAGCCTGGGACTTCCAAGGGAGCTGCCGCAGAGGCTGCACTGGGCACGGAGGCTGCAGAGAGGTCAAACCTCGGGCCTCTCTGGGTCTGCAGCTGAGGCCCCTCTGCCAGGCCCTAGTTCCACCCCCACCCCCATACAGGGGCAGGGGCTGCAGGACCCAAGAAGTCTAGATCTAAGGCCCCACCCTGGACAGGCCACAGCTCTTTAGCACCCTTGAGGAGTTCCCTGGAGAGGGCATTTGCATGACGAATGGGCTCCTTGGAGAGCTGTAGGCACCCAGGAAGCTGGTGCTCCTGTGTGCGTGTGTGCGTGTGTGTGTGCGTGCGCGTGTGCATGTGTGCGTGTGTGCATGTGTGTGTGTGCGCACGCGTGTGTGTGTGCGCACGCGCGCATGTGTGTGTGTGACCTGCCTGCATTAGTCTGCAAGGAGGTCCTCGCAGGCCTGCTGCTCACAGGAGCCACACGGCCAGGCCCAGCCCGTCTGGCCTCATCGGTTAGGACGACGTCCCCCATGCCCCGTCCCCAGTGGTAGCTGTGTCCCCAGGGGTGGCCCTGTCCCTGGGGGCAGGGGACTCTGAGCAGATGTCTCCAGCATCTGGGATGGCTGAAGGCGGCCAGGCCTGGCCAGGTTGGGTGAGAGGTGGGCAGAGGGGAGAGGATGGGCGGGGGGCCGGCAGGACCTGGGAGACCAAGGTGGGGAGGAGCTGGTGGGGGTGCCGAGGGGCAGGCAAAGGTCCCCCTGGGTTAGACTGGACATGGGGGTGCCTGGCCACTACAGACATGGTCAGTTGGGGCTGGAGGACCCGCAGGGAGGGGAGGCCGGGAGGGGTGGGGGGCTTGCCCCAGGGTCCAGTCTCCTATGCTGCAGGCATCTCAGTGACGATAAAAAAATCAAGAAAGAAGAGAAGGTCTGGTCTTGAATTAGAGGAGAGGAGCCCTCCAGCCCAGCCTTAAGGAGACAGTTTACATCTCTTATTGAAGCCTGAACACCTCCCCACCCTGCCTCCCACATGCAGCAGGTCTCAGTTCGCGTGGGCCAGGAAGGGCCCTTCCCGCGGTGCAGCTCTGCACCCTCCCGGGGGTTCCCGGGCCTGTTAGGAACACAGAGCACCAGCCAGAGACCCACGGGCCACCCTGCTGATCCTAGGGCACCTCTGCGCTCCCGAGCCTGGGGCTGAGGGCCTCGGGAGGTGGAGGGGCGACAAGCCCAGGAAATGTCTTTTAAAACAGTACTTTAATTGTTAAATGCAACATCCATGCAGAAAGAGCACAGACTTGTCATGGTCTTTTTTGTTGTTGTTGTTGTTGATTTAATGTTCTAAATAAAAAAGCATTAAATTTGGGGCTTGCATGGTGATCCAGTGGCTTAGAGTTTGCCTTCCAATGTAGGGACAAAGGATGGATCTCTGGTCAGGGAACTAAGTTCCTATGTGCTGTGGGGGAGCTAAGTCCGCAGGCCACAGCTGGAGAAGCCGGAGCTGCCGTGAAGACCCAGTGCAGCCAACATTTTAAAACAAAGAAAAAGAAACACTAAATTTAAGAATCAGTGTCATGAAAGTTACCCTTTATATTGTGCAGAGTGAGTTTAAGGCAAACAGAAGGGCAGTAACAATGGCACCCCCTCCAGTCCTCCTGCCTGGAGAATCCCGTGGCCGGAGGAGCCTGGGGGGCTGCAGTCCATGGGGTCGCTAGGAGTCAGACACGACTGAGCGACTTCACTTTCGCTTTTCACTTTCATGCATTGGAGAAGGAAATGGCACCCCACTCCAGTCCCCTTGCCTGGAGAATCCCGTGGCCGGAGGAGCCTGGTGGGCTGCAGTCCATGGGGTCGCACAGAGTCGGACATGACAGAGTGACTTCACTTTCGCTTTTCACTTTCATGCATTGGAGAAGGAAATGGCAACCCACTCCAGTGTTCCTGCCTGGAGAATCCCAGGGGCAGGGGAGCCTGGTGGGCTGCCGTCTGTGGGGTCGCACAGAGTCGGACACGACTGAAGCGACTCAGCAGCAGCAGCGGCAACATCAGTGTAGTCCATAACGCGTGGGGGCGTGTGTGTTTTGCTCCTACCTAAGTTCGTACCAACTGAACTTGTTTTTATTTTTCTTGCAGTAAAGTGTCCACAATAGAACTCTTGCTGTGTAACCGCTGAGTGTGCTTGATGCTTGGGGGCATCAAGCAGTCCCCTTGTTGGGAGACCATCTCCCCCCCACCACCTCCAGAACCTTCTCACCTTCCTGAAGGAAAACTGTCCCCCTTACTTGCTGACTCCCCACCCCCGCCCCCAGCCCTGGTGCTCACCCCTGTCCCTTCTGTCTCTGAAGCAGGCTCCTCCAGGGACCTCGTGGAAGTGGGGCCGCACAGGACCTGCCCTGCTGACACGCTGACTTCACTCAGCATAACGTCCTTAAGGTCCATTCACACTGCGTCTGACCCCATGTGTCAGGGTCCCTTTCCTCTTGAAGGCGGGCTAATATCCTGCCATGTGAAGAGACCGCATTTCCTTTACCCATGCACCTGCTGATTGACACGTGGGTCGCACCGTCTGCTGTGAGTGCGGGTGTGTGCGGGTGCCTGCGGGAGACTCTGCTCTCAGCTCTTATAGGCGTTACAGACCCAAGAGTGGAACCCCGGGTCCTGTGGGTCATCAGGCCCATCCCGGGGAACCGCATCGTTCTATGGGCTTCCCAGGTGGTGCTGTGGTAAGGAACCTGCCTGCCAATGCAGGAGACGCAAGAGACCCGGGTTCCGTCCCTGGGTCGGGAAGATCCCCTGGAGGAGGAAATGGCCAACCCACTGCAGTATTCTTCCTTGGAGGATCCCATGGACAGAGGAGCCTGGGGGGCTGCGGTCCATGGGGTCGCAAAGAGTCGGACATGATTGCCACCTCCTGCCAATGCTTGGCATCTGCCTGGCTCTGTTTTGGTGATGGCCATGCTGGTAGGTGTAAGGTGGGATCTCAGGGTGGGGTGTGTGTGCGTGTGTGAGTGTGTGTGTGTGTGTGTGTGTGAGTGTGTGTGTGTGTGCGTGTGTGAGTGTGTGTGTGTGTGTGACTGTGTGTGTGAGGGTGTGTGAAAGTGTGTGAGTGCGTGTGTGTGTATGAGTGTGTGTGTGAATGTGTGTGCGTGAGTGCATGTGAGTGTGTGTGTGAGCACATGTGAGTGTGTGTATGAGTGTGTGTGAATGTGTGTGTGAGTGCCTGTGAGTGCGTGTGAAAGTGTGTGTGAATGTGAGTGTGAGTGCATGTGTGTGAGTGCGTGTGTGAGTGCGTGTGTGTGAATGTGTATGAGAGTGCATGTGAGTGCATGTGTGTGAGCGCATGTGAGTGTGTGTGTGAGTGCGTGTGTGTGAGAGCATGTGTGTGTGTGTGAGTGCATGTGTGTGAATGAGTGTGTGAGTGCGTGTGTGAGAGCACATGTGAGTGTGTGTGAGCATGTGTGTGTGTGAGCACGTGAGTGTGTGTGTGAGTGCGTGTGAATGTGTATGAGAGTGTGTGTGTGAGTGCATGTGTGTGAATGTGTGTGTGAGTGTGTGAGCACATGTGAGTGTGTGTGAGCATGTGTGTGTGTGAGCACGTGAGTGTGTGTGTGAGTGCGTGTGAATGTGTATGAGAGTGTGTGTGTGAGTGCATGTGTGTGAATGTGTGTGTGAGTGTGTGAGCACGTGTGTGTGTGAGTGTGAGCACGTGTGAGTGTGTGTGTGAGTGCGTGTGTGTGAATGTATGAGAGTGCATGTGAGTGCATGTGTGTGTGAGTGCATGTGTGTGTGTGAGTGCGTGTGAGTGTGTGAGCACGTGTGAGTGTGTGTGTGAGTGCATGTGTGTGAATGAGTGTGTGTGAGTGCATGTGTGTGAGCACATGTGAGTGTGTGTGAGCATGTGTGTGTGTGAGCCCGTGTGTGTGTGTGTGCGTGTGAATGTGTATGAGAGTGTGAGTGTGAGTGCATGTGTGTGTGAGCGCGTGTGTGAGTGTGTGTGAGCGCGTGTGGGGGGTGTGTGTGAGTGTGTGTGTGAGCACATGTGTGTGAATGTATGACTGTGTGAGTGCGTGTGTGTGTGTGAGCACATGTGTGTGAGTGTGTGTGAGCACGTGTGAATGTGAGTGTGTGTGAGCGCATGTGGGGGTGTGTGTGTGAGTATGTGTGTGAGCGCATGTGAGCGCGCATGTGTGTGAGTGTGTAGGTGTTTTGGCTGCACTGTGCAGCCTGCAGGGTCTCTCAGTTCGCCAACCAGAGACTGAACGTGTGCCCCAGGCGATGGAAGCGCAGAGTCCAGCCGCTGGACCCGGGAGCCCCTGGCTCTTCAGCACCAACGCCGTCTGGCCGTCCTCACTGTCCTGCTCACCCAGGTAGGATCCCCAACCCCCACCGACCACCCCGTCTCCCCCCCAGACTCAGGGAGCAGGACGTGGCTGGAGAAACCCTCCCTGCTGCCTGCCCCTGCCGGCCCATGTCCCGCCCCCCAAATCCTGACCCCTCCTCATCCTCTGGCTCCTCCCAGGCCCTCCTTCCGCCACCGTTGCCCCTACAGGGTCCACAGAGACGTGTATGGCTCCCCTCATCGGAGCAGCTTCTCGGGACCTGCCCCCCGAGTGCCAGGTGGGCACTGCCCTCTCGCCCGGACGCCCTGGCCTCTGCCCCGTCACACCTACAGCCGGCTCCTTCAGCGTCCTGCGGTCATTGCAAGTGACCCCAAGCCCTGATGGCCTAAGACAACCCAGTTTGCTGTCTCCCGGCTCCTGAGGGCCTGGAATCCAGGTGTGGCCATGCCCCCCGAGTCAAGGCGCGGAGCAGGGCCGCAGTCTCACGGGACATCTCGGCCAGGGTGGCGTCAGTGTGGCTGGTCCAGGTCCTGGCTGGGGGGCCTCCCTCAGCTTCACACACGTGGGTCCCTCCACGGGTGGCCGCCAGGTCCTGCTGCCCGCTGGACGGGAGGTGGGCTGCACAAGGTGGGCCGGGGTCCAGAGCCTGCCCAGCGCTCATCACCCCCGAGTCCTTGCCACTGTCCCGTCTCACTTGGATGACCCTCCCTGGCCCCCACCCCGCGCCGGCCAACAGGGCAGCTGAGGGGCCCGTGCTGACCCAGGTCCCGCCCCCGCTGCTCTGCCCGCAGCCTTCCAGGGGACCTCTTGCCACCCGCAGCTCCCAGCCCGCGGCCGAGCATCTCAGTGTTGAGGGGAGGGGGGACAGCCCGGCCCTGTAGGCTTCCAGTGAGGGGCCCCGGGGGAGGACACAGGGTCTGCGTGGGTGCTGGGTATGGACACCTGAGGTGCCTCGCGGCCATTAGAGCGGGGGCCCTGGGGTCCTCGTTAGGGCAGGAGACCTGAGAACCACATTGGCCGTTCCTCCAGTCCACGTGTGTGTAACTGGCATGGACACCTGTCCTGCTGGGGCCAGTGAAGGGCGCGCTCTTGTGGTGGGGACCCCAGGTGGGAGCTTCGTGCCCACCAAGGGCAAGCAGTGCCCGCCGTGCTCTGGGGACGAGAGCTGGCTGAGGCCAGGCCCCTCAGCCCTGCGGGGCCCTGGTCAGTTGCCGGGCCAGCCCTGCAGCCCCCGCTGCCCCCTGACTTCCTGCCAAGACTGGATGGCACGGGCTGGGCTAGCGTCCTGAGTGGAGCCGCTGGGCAGGTGCCCAGAGGCGGGAAGGCCAGTGGGCTCGGGGAAGCGCGCGTGGCCACGGTTTGAAAGTGCTGGTGTCTGTCCCCGTGGAGAAAAGGGGCTGCACACAGCCATCCCACAGGGAGGGCCAAGAGCATGTCCTCATCCAGCTCCAGGGCCACGCCGTCTCCTGCGTTTATGCAGCAAGGTCCGGGGCTTGGGAACCCTGAGAATATCTCACTGTCCCGGCGGTGGGAGGGTCACAGCATGGCCCCCACCCACAGTAGGGCCTGGGCGGTGCTGTGCCAGGCTCAGGGCTGGGGGCCGGGGGCCTGGGGAGGAGCAGAAGTGGTCACTCCCAGTGCCCCCCTGGTCCGGTCATCTGTGCTCGTCACTGCAGCCCTGGGCTCCATGGGTGAAGATCCCGGTGCCCAGGGAAGCCCCGTCTCTCCAGGGCACACACGGAGGACCACAGCTGAGCTGTTAAGAGCCAGTGGGTGAGCTAGCGGCCAACCTGGAGGAGCGGCGGGCCTCAGCCAGCAGGAGGTGGGGCTGCTTTCCCCACCCGCCACCACAGTGTGGCCACCGCAGGGACAAAGGCTCAGTCAGGGAGGAGTCACCAGCCCACGCATCCCAGAGCAGGATCCTCTTCCTTCCAACCTGCCCTGGGGTCCTCCCCACGGGGCAGGGCAGGGCTGTAGGCAGGGGGGCTCTGGGGTGGGGGGTGGGGGCCACGGCTTCTCCAGCCTCAGGGCCCCCATCCACTCACTAGACCCTGGGGGCTTCAGGGCAAGTATCTGAGAGTGACTCTAAGAGAGGATGCTCATGACCGTGGAGACTGCTCGAGGGCCCCCCAGCACAGACTTGAGCCCAGTGGCCACCCGCATCGGTCCTTGGAGGTCCGCGTGCCCTTGGTCTGTGGTCACTGGAGGCCCCGGGTGGGGTCCCAGGGTGATTTCTCCCCTGCACGCGCTTCTTCTTTCAGGAGGGAGACCTGGGCTCAGACATGGGGTAGTGGGAGCCGGTGGGGGCCGGACGGCAGACCCTTGCCTCCCCTGCTCTCTGGATCAGCGAGCAGTTCTTCCCGAGCGCTGCTTCAGGACCACGGTCAGGGCGTGCGGGACACGGCTGCCAGGGGGGTTTACTCGTTTGCTCGCCATTGAACAGAAGCACAGTGGCTGGACGGATGGAGAGAGGGAAACGTGGGTATAATGGACGTGTGGACAGACGGACACACAGATTCCCTGACACGGGCTGACAGCCGAGCCATCTCTGGAGCCATCACCTCAAGCCAGGCGCCTGGTGCCCACTCTTCCCCACGTGGCATAGGCTGGCAAGGCATCACTCCCGGCGGGGTGTCTCAGCCTGCCCATGGAGGATACGGCCACGGAAGCATGCAGAGGCCGGGACCCACGGCACTGGGATCAGTCCGAACGGAAGCTTCCACCTGGAACCTGGCCCTCTGACCCAAACCATGGGGCCAGGACCCATACCACATGGCAGAAGGACCCCGTGAGCCTCAGCCAGCTCCCCACCCTCTGCACAGAGTCCCCCTGGCCCCCACCCCACAGGAGAGAAGCCAAGTCCTCCCAGACGTGCCCCTCCCGGCGCCCTGCTCTTGCCATCCCAGCCTGCGACCAGTGAGGGGCAGGAGTCCTCCAGAAGGGACTCTCAGTCCCTGGACACCCTGCTGTCTTCAGCCCCGACTTGTGGGGAGCACTGGGCTGAGGGCCAGTGGGGGGATGGGGCTGTCAGGCGACCTTTGCCTGGCTGCGACCCCCACAGGCTTCAGGGCAGCCCCTCCGAGTCCCTGCAGGGGCGACAGACTCGGGCACGGAGCCAGGGACATCCCGGGAATCAGCCGCCCGCAAGCCCAGGTCACTCCCCAGACCTCAGCCCCTCCCCTCCAGTCCAGGCCTGGCATGACCCAGCTCATCACCTTCTTCTTTCAATGGCTGAACAAAGAAAGAACAAGAGAAACTCTAGATGGCTTCGGTGGGGGTCCAAACACTGTCCTACCAGCCGCCCGAGGACGGGGCTGTATTAGGACGTGGGCGAGCAAGGGTTGACCACTGGGCCTGGACAGAGACCGGCTTCGGGGAGTCCTCTAGTCTGGGGCACTCCCCGTTTGGATGGCATCGCCTCTTGCCCACCCCAGGGGCGCAGATGGGTAGGCAGAAGTGGGCAGCAGATGGCACGAGGGCTATCAGGCACCTGCCTGAAGGCCAGACCCCAGGGCTCGCGGAGCCGCCGTGCACGCGACGTCCCTCCTCCCCGATGTCCCTGGACACCCACCCGCCCAACAGGACGGAGGTCACAGCCGGAGCAGGCAGACTGGCCCTGAGCCGGGGCGGGCAGCTTCCGTGTGGGCTGGGGGCGGGGAGCACTCGCCACTGCTGCCCAGCACCAGGCACCCGGTGGCACGTCCCAGCCGCGCTGGGCAGGGCAGCTCGCACAGGCCGGCTCAGGCCCGCGCCCCGGGGGAGCCAGCTGTGCCCCCGCCCCCAGCAGATGTGAGTCGGAAGTGGGGAGGGGCGGGTGCAGGGGTGCTGGTGACGGGGCCCTTCCTGTGCCGGTACACGTGTACGTGCGAGAACATGTGGGGGTGTGCTGGCATGAGGGCGAGTCACACGTGCGCACACCTGCCCACGCCGTGGCAGATCCACTGGCTGAACTGTGTGGGAACCACGGCCTGGGGAGCAGCAGCTTGGTGACTGTTGACCCCGAGACCCTACAGGGCTCTCGGGCAGGAGGGGACCTTAGGCTGCCTTGCTGCCCCCTCTACCCCAGCCCTTCTTCCCCACACATGGCTGGCAATGTCCTTCTCTGTGCCCCTGGGTCTTAGGTCTGAGGCTGCCCTCACGGACACCCCTGCTGGTCATGACGTAACAGAGCCCCCACCCCACATGTGTCTCCTGATGTCAGGGGTCTCCGGGTGGGGCCTGGCTGGGCTCTGCAGGAAAGCGGTAGCCGGGTGTCCGTCTCCATGTGACCTGGGCGCACCGTGCTGGAGGGGCAGCCCCCAGGAGACCGCCCCGACTGTGGGGCTGAGGTAAAAGCGGCTTTGCCTTAAAACTGGAAGCCTGGGCCTCCGGCTCAGAGGGACACAGACAAGGAGACGGACAGACGGGCAGCTGGCGACAGGCAGAAGCTGCTGAGGATTGGCGGAAGCTGGGCGGGTGGCCGGCGGGTGGCCCGACAGGTCCTGGAAATCCTCGCTTCCTGTTTTCCCAACAAAGGGCCTCTGTCTCCGGGGAGGCCGCTGGCCAGCATCAGCGGACGTGCCTTTTCCGTAAACAGGGTTGTTTTCTTTCTCCTCTTGGCACAGTAACAGCAGGTTCCAAGCCCCTCAACCCCGGCCCCGGGCACGACCAGCCACAGGGTCCCGTTAGGGAGACGGTCCCGGCCAGGGCCATCCCGCCACTCTGTGAGCAGGGGTCGTGGCTTGACCGCCTCTGATGCGTCCCCGTGGACAAGCAGGGGCCAGGCATTCAGTGGTGCCCGTCTCCTGGGACGGGTGGGAGGGCAGGCCACCCTGGGGTCCACAAGAGCCAGAGTCGGGGGCAGGGGCTGGGGTGGGCAGGGCCCTGGGTGCAGCAGGGGGGCAGGACGAAGCCCTCACAGGCTGGTCTCCTCAGAGGGAGCAGCCTCGGCCTCGGGCTGACTTGGGGTGCCTCCTGGGGCATTCAACCGGGTCGACACCATGGTGCCTGCACCTCCAGACGCAGGTCAGAGAGGGCCTCTGAGATGCCCCAGCACCTGAGTGTGGCCAAAGGGGCAGACTGGGTGTGCCCACCTCCCCCAGAAGGGAGGCCAGGCCAGACCCCCAGGAGAGGACCAGGACACAGCTCCAGGCTCCTTGGCTTGGTGGTCTGAGGAGAGGTGGGCATGCAAACAGCACCCTGGCCTCAGCTGGGCGGCCCGAGCGGCCCTGGAGCCGGCCAGGAGTGGGCTCAGCGCCCGGCTGGCGGCTGAGGGGCCAGTGTGCAGGCGTGTGTGGGCGATTGTGCGCCGGGAGGCAGGCGCCTGAAGGGCCTTGTGTGAGGGGCTGGGGGTTATTTATAGTAGGTCCACTGCCGAGAGGAGCTATTAATAGTGAGGGTGGAGGCTGAATGGACACTATGCCTCGGAGGGGCGGGGGCGGGTGCCACTCTCTGCCCGAGACACCCGGGGCTGGTACCCCAGCCCCCACCCCGCCTGCCGGACAAGGGCCACTGTTCTCCCGGCCACAGCTGAGCCCCGGGCGGCTCACCTGCGGCAGCGGTGGGGGTCCCAGGCTGGTGTCCCCGCCCCTCTCCCACCCTTCACCCTAAGGAGAGCCGTGCGGATGGCGGGGGGCTGTGAGATGGGAGGGACCCCAGATGGAGGCGGGGTGCTCAGATCGGCCTTCGCACCTGGGGTCAGGGGGCAGCAAGGAGAGGGCGGAGGTGGGCTGGGGTGGGGGGGGCGTGCTGTGCGCTCGGGCATCACCTCACTTCTAGTCCGAGGCCGGGAGAGGGTGTGACAGGGCCCCAGCCGACCCTGAAGGGTGACTCTGCCTGCAGGAGGCCGAGTACACGGACGGGGGGCGGTCACCCCCGGCTCCCTGGGACCGAGGGTCACGCTCCGGGGCTGCTGTCTGAAACCACAGAGGGAGCCTCAGCTCCGGGAACGAGTCGGACCTGAGCCCACGGAGGGCGCAGGGTGAAGGGGGGCCTCCGCTCTCCGGCCCCCCGGGATGGGGGCTCCCTGAGCCCCGTCACAAGTCCCACGAGGGCCCGTCGGAGCCGCGGAGCCTCTGCTCCCCACGCGAAAGAAGAGCTGTGCGGGCCCCGGCGCAGAGGACACGCAGGACCCGGGGCGCAGACCTCAGCGCCCGGCGGACCGGGGCTCTGCCGCCCCCGACCTGGCGTCTCCCGCCCCCGCCCTCCCCGCGCGGACCGTTTCCTGCGGGAACCCCCGTGACGTCAAGAGCAGCGCGAGCGCCCCGCCCGCGGCCACCTGGCGCCGAGCGCGTTCCGAGAAGGTCGCGGCCCAGCGCGCACGCGCCGCCCCGAAACCCGGCGTCATCGCCGCCGCCCGGCGCTCCGGGAAGGGGGGGGCACGGGGAGGGGAGGGGAGGGGAGGGGAGGGGAGGAGGGGGAGGGGAGGGGAGGGGGAGGGGGAGGGCAGGGGGTAGGAGAGGGGAGGAGGGGGAGGGGAGGGGAGGGGGCGGGCCGGACGCGCGCCTTCCCGGCCGCCCCGCCCGGGACTGGCGGCCCCGCGTCCCCGCCCCGCGGCCCCTCCGGCTGGGGAGCCTGGCGGACGCTTCCGGCGCCGCCCCCTTCCCGGCACCGCCGCCCCCTTCCCGGCGCACCGAGCCCTTCCCCGCCCCGCCGGCCCTCTTGCTCCGCGAGGGGGATCTCTGGGGGCCGCGGTCAACGGTCCCGGCGGCGGGGCTGGGCGAGGGTGGGGGCGCGGCGGGGAGCTGGCACCTTCTAGGGGCTCCCACGCGTCCCCGTCGCGGGCCCAGACACTGCGGCCCACTGGCCGGCCCTCGGAGGGCGGGGCCGGCGGACTGCGTCCAGGGAGCCTGCGGCCTGGAGGGCGCTGCTGTGGACCCGGCTGGGAGCCCTCTGGGCCTTCAGGGGAGAATGGGGCAAGGGGTCAGATAACTTTTCCCGCCGTCCCCCGTTCATTTTCGGGGACAGGCCTGGATGCAGGGCCTCCCTCCGCGGAGCCCTGCCTTGGAGCAGACCCCCGACGCCCCCTGGCCGTAGGGATGTGGGTGCAGAAAGACCCCGCTGCTGACGCCGTTCGGTGGCTCAGCTGCCAGGATGGCCAGGCTGGACGGAGCGTGGCCGGTGCGAGTGGCCCGGGCCAGCCCCGATAATGTCACTTGGAAACGTCTCTCTGGAAGGGCTTTTCCGCACACAGCTGAGAGGAGGGGTCTCTGAAGAGGGGGGCGTCCAGTCAGGCCGGGCTGACCCTCTGGCGGTGCGGTGCCAGCTGGCCTGGCGTCCGGGATGATCCCAGCCACGGGGAAGGCTTTGAGGACCCTGGGCTAGGAGGGGGCTTGTGGCCCAAAAGCCAGGCTGACCCACAGAGGCCCAAGGCTGGTCCGCCCACCCCCAGAACCCAGCAACTGCCCCCAGGGCGGCCCCCAGGCCGAGGCCTTCTGTGCCCCCTCTGCCCGCCCCCGCACCGCCCCGGTGCCCCCTCCCCAGGGCCCGTCAGGCCGGCGGTGGACATGCTGAGGGTGATGGCACCACCATGTCCTGACCCGGGTCATCCCATCCTGTCCCACGTGGCGGCCCAGAGCCCCAGCCCCTCCCAGGCCTGCCTGTCTGCACAGCCGGGCACCCACGGGCGGGGCTGAAAAGCAGAGGCCAGGAGAGCCCGGCAGGACCCCGGGGCCCGGTCTGGGGAGGCAGATTTGTGAGCCCATTGGTGGCTGAGGAGGCCCCGAGGCAGCATCCCCGGGGGGGGGGGGACAGTGAGGGAGGGTCACCCACAGAGGGCAGCCCTGGGCCAGAGCACCTCTCAGGGCCCGCATGGTCGGGAAGGGGCGCCCCCTTCCACCGTGAGCCCCCACAGGGGAGAACAGGCGTGCAAGATCCGAGCTGGTGCCAGGGTTCGGGACCTGGCGCTCCGGGGTGGGAAGGAACGAACGGCCTGCACCAGGCTGCTTGGACTTGGCCCTGGGCCCCTGGAGCCCTGACCTCGGCCAGAGGTCACCTGGCCACCGCCATGCTCCTTCCCCAGGCAGAGTCCAGAGAGGTTCGGGGCCCAGCGCCCTCGCCGCAGCTTGGACACCTCTCAAGAGCCATCTGACTCACCCTCCCTGGGGGTCAGCTGAGGACCCGCGGCTCCTCTGGGAACCAACTCGGAGGGGCGGGGCCGGGCCGGAGGGGCGGTGCTAGAAGGGCGGTGCTAGAAGGCCCGCCCCCCGCCGGCGCGGGGCGCCGTCTGGTCTCCTCGGTCGCTGGTGCCCTGGAGGAGCTGCGTAGCTGCGCGGGGTCCGACCATCTAGAGTGCAGGGCGGGGGTGTCGTGGGCTGGCGCTCTGGAAAAAGAAGGTGGCGGGGGAGGGGCCAACTCCCAGGAGGGCAGAGCCCCCAGCCAGGCACTTCCCGAGGGAGTGGGCCCTCGGTGACCCGCAAGGCCTCCACCCCTGCCACGCCTCCACCAGGCACCCCTTGAAGATGTGAGCCCTGCCGTCGGGACCTGCCCACCTCCCTCCTGGGCCCAAGTGGTGACGTCACCTGGAGGGGACATCCTGGCCTCCAGCAGAGCTTCAGGGCCCAGCAGCAGGTCCCAGATGGGCGAGGGGAGCCCCCAGAGAGCAGTGCCTTTCCCCAGGCCCAGAGTGCACCCCCAGTAGGCACGCAGTCATAGCGCTGGGGGCCAGGAAGAGGCTGGCAGAGCTGATATGTGGCCAGGGCTGAAAGGCTGGGGGCCAACGTGGGCATGGAGCTGTGGCAGGTCTGCCCGGGCTCCCACCACCCCGCTGCCAGTGGAGAGGCTGTCCCAGGACCAGTGGCGAGGGAGTGAGGGCGTCTGGCTGTGGGGCAAGTGGGTGCAGCTCTCAGGAGCGCCAGGGCTGGAGCCAGGCCAAGGGCCTGAGGCACCTGAGGTTAGGGTTAGGGTTAGGGTTAGGTGTTCCCGGCACTGGCCTGGCAGGAGAAACCAAGGATGCGTGACCAGGGCCCTGTGAAAGGCCATGACCCCTCGCCTGGTTCCCAGACCTGAGGCTTCAGACCCAGGTCCCACCTAATAGCAGGCGGGTCCCCAGGGACCTCCCTGGGACCCCCAGCTGAGTGTTGCAGGGAGGAGAGACACCATGCATCTGAGGACCACCGGCCACAGTCACAGCAGGTCCTGGAGGCCCAGAGCATCCTCCTGGCCCCTCTGTTGAGTGGGGGGCTCGCGGGAGCCCAGAGACAAGCGGGCTCTCAGCCAGGGTCTGCACGTGGACCCCGTGGGCATATCCCAGGCCCAGAACAGACAGGGAGCAGACAGACTTAGCGGCCAGGAACGTCACTGCCTTGGCCACCGTTACAGACAAGCCCGGGGAAGCCTTTGCAAGTGCCCCCACCCAAGATTGCAAGTCAAACGCAACACCCAGGGGTGACTGGTGGAGCATTCGAAGCCCAGAATATTCAGGGTGGTGGTCCCACCAGGTCGCTACTTAATGCTGCCAATCTGACGACGGAAAAGGCAGGGATGGATCCCAGGGTGTGGACAGCTGCAAAAGGCCCGCCTTGGCCAGACGTGTTTTCGCTCAATTCGCTCAAGTCCGCGTCCACAGCCACAGGTGTGCAGTGGCCAGGGGCGGGGCACGCTCTCCTGCAGCCCCATCGGAAGGGTGGTCAGAAGCATTGTAGGTCACCGGGAGCGAACACGCGGCCCCTCAGGGTACCGGGCCTCTCCAGCCCACAGTCACCTGGACCAGCCACCCCCCCACATCAGCAGCCCTGTGCTGACCAGGCCAGGTGACCAGAGAGTGCAGAGCGCACCGGGGCCTTTGCAGGACGCATGCACTCTAGGCAGAGACAGGCCCTATGCAGGTGCAGGGTCGGGCCCCCTGAAGCAAGGAGCGCGTCACCACAAAGGAAGGGGGACGCACAGGCCTGGGCCTGTGGGTGCTGAGCCGCACGTCCGGCTTAGGCTCTGCTTCAGGACCCAGGGGCTTCTGCTGTGGCTCCACTGGGAAAAAATCCGCCCACAATGCAGGAGACCTGGGTTGGGAAGATCCCCTGGAGAAGGGAAGGGCTACCCACTCCTGTATTCTGGCCTGGAGAATTCTATGTACAGAGGAGCCTGGTGGGCTACAGTCCATGGGGTCATCAAGAGTCAGACACGACTGAGCGACTTTCACTCCCTCGCTCAAGACCCAGGGCCAGTCAGCCCCCAGAGGGACAGGGCATGGAGCGGGAGGGTGTGGTGTCCCTGCCCTGAGTTCAGGGGGCCCTGTGGGGGAGTGGGGTGGGGGAAGGGGAGGTCCTCCGGGGGACCTTGAGGGCAGGAAGGGGCTGTCTGCAGGCCGTGGCTCGGCTGGGGAGAGGGGTAGCCAGCCATGGCTCCCCCGGGGCCGGCATGTGGGGTGTCCTGGGCCCCCGGGGGTGTCGAGCAGCATCGCCGGTCTCTACCCACTCAAGCCAGGAGCTCCCTCACCCCTGTGAGAAGTGTCTCCAAACACTCCACGTGCTGCCCCCGTGCAGACCCATCAGATAGAGGGACGCACTTTCCAGCAAAGCCAAGGCGGGTGGCCGGGACCGTGGCTGCATGCTTCCAGAAGCATCTGCCCATGTGGTGCGTGCTGGCCTGCTGAAGGCCGCCTGGGAGGGAGGCAGCCCAGGACTGTGTGTGGTGCGGGGACCCCAGGGACTTGCCCGGGCTAAGGCCCAGAGGGTGGTGGGCGCAGCCCCAGGGGTCTGAGATCCGGCCCACAGAGCCTGATCATGGCTCCCCCGAGGCTCCAGGCCTCCTGCAGGGCCCAGCGGGCGAGCGAACGTGCCCCCTGGTCCTTGCGCCCGACTGGACAGAGGGCAGGTTGTCCGGCTCAGAGGCAGGGAGGGGGCGCTGCCCCCTGTGGCCCCGAGGAGGAGGAGGCGGGGTCTCTGATGGGGTCTGGGGGCGCTGTGGCTCCCTGCCCTGTCAGCCCGTCCTGGGGCAGTACCAGGCGGCAGGAGGCACGGTCCTTCACTGGATGGGTCACCCCGATGGCCAGGCCCGGGGCTCTCGGGACCCCCAAGGCCTCAGCGTGAGGACAGCCTGTCCCCAGACTCCGCCCAGGGCGGCCCCCCCCCGGCGGCCCAGGCAGACTGCTCTGGAGGTGGTCCCGCAGCGCCTCCTGCTGGCCACACCCGCCCCTCGGCCCCAGGCGCAGGGGCTGATCCACCGGCGCGGCCCGACTGTCCACCGGCCTCACGGGAGCAGCGGCCACAGGGTTTGGGCAGGAGCCTCCGCCAGGCCGCCCCAGTGACCGACGGAGCCAGGCCCTCTGGGAGGCCAGCACCGTTCGGCCCCCCAGTGCCGACGTCCTCACAGCTTGCGTGCGGGCAGCACGGGCACCCTGAGCTCCCGGCCTGGTCCAGGGAGGCCCTGCTCAGGGAGCATCCACCTTCCCTCCCTGGTCGCCTGTTGACCCCAGACCACTGGCCAGGCGGGAGACCCCCACCTTGCCTGGCCCAGCACCCTCAGCTGGGACGTCCTCCCATTTACAGATGGAAAAACTGAGACGGGGTGTTCACCATTGACTCCAGACCTCAGCCTGTGGTGTCGGGTGGGGGCAAGAAGCCCTGCAGGGTGCAGAGACCACCCCCCCTGGGGCGTGTGGGGCTTCAGGAAGGGGCTGAGGCTGCCCTCAGGGGGCCCGGGCCCTGGGGTGACCCAGCTCCAGTGAGGGGCTGACAGGGCAGGGAGCCACAGTGCCCCCGGACCCCCAACCTGAGCAGAGACCCAAGCAGATGGGGGAGCAGACCCCCATGTTCCCAGCACGAGAGACAGCAATGCGGAGGCTCCGGGCTGGGACCACGCCAGGCACAATGGAGGAGCCAGGTCTACCTGGCGTGCTCTGCCCTAGTGGGGCAGGCGCAGTGAAGGGCTGGGGGCCTGACTGGGTGTCCCAGAGCGACAGGTGAGGACTGATGGGTCCCCTGGGCTGTGGCCACAGCTGCTGCCAGCAGGGAGGTGCCCAGTTGGCCTCGTCCCTCCCCAGGCTACCCGGGCCCGTTAGCATCCAGGAGGTGGTCTGGGGGGTGTGGCAGGAAGGCAGGAGGGGATGGGGAGAGGACCCCCAGGCCCCACGGGCCAGCGCAGTGGCCACAGGGGGCCAGCTGTGCAGCTCAGGCTGCGGTGCAGCTTTTGAGTCCAAAGCGGTGGGGCCCCCAGCCAGGGTCCACCTCCTACTGGTGGGTGACCAGTCCCCTCAGGATACCAGCTGGTGCCCCCTGCGGGAGGGGGCGAGGCAGTCGCCCAGCTGACCCCGCTGTGGGGGGGTGGTCGGGCCGCTAGGGCTGTGCGCGCCATCCCTCACAGTGAGGACAGGAACCATCGGGCTCCAGCTGGACGCGGGGCGGCTCCCTGCTCGGCTCATGCAGCTCCAGGGGGAGGCTTTGGCACCCAGGCCTGGGCCCTGTGCTGTGCAGGGACTGTCCACCCTGTAGACCTTCCGGCCCACAGCTGGCAAGGAGGCTCCTCTTCCCTCGGGGAGCCTTTGGATTGCCTCCTCCCCGCAGCGCCCTAGGCTGGGGCCTCGCCCTCCCTCTCCTCCCCTGCCCCTGCCCCCACCCCCGCAGCGCTCCAGGCCAGGGCCTACCCCCACCAACCCACCAGCACCTCTCTCAGTGCTCAGGCCCCACGCCCAGCTCTCAGGCTTGGCCCGTCCCCCCATGGGGCCCTCCTGGAACCCCACAAGGCAGGCTCTGTCCCCCCATCTCTGCCCCGCCCTGTGCTGCCCGCCTGCATGGCCGTCACCCCACTTTCGTACTCAGCCCCTCGGCCTACATCACGTGTCCATCTCCAAGAGGACCACGTGGCCCCGGTGTGGCCCCCACTGTGGGTCTGGTGCTGGCCTCGCCCAGCCCACTGGACTCGCCCAGCCCACTGGACTCCCGCTCACCCCAAGGACTCGGGGAACCTGCCCCGGGCCTGGGACTGGAGGCTCTGCCCCACAGGAGCTGGGGGAGCCGGTGGAGCCAGCTGCAGGGCCCCACAGGAGGCCTTGGGGCTGTGTCCCTCTCCAGCGAGGCGTTCCGGGGTAGAGTCCCGATGCAGGCTACTCCAGCACCCAGGCGAGCGCCCGGCTGGGGCTGAGCGCCCAGGGGCAGCCAGGGCCACGGGGACCGTCCTTGGGGCCAGGACCGAGGGAGAGGGTGACACAGGCAGGAGTGAGGCCGGGGGTGGGGGCGCTGGGGGCCTGGGGGAGGGAGACCCCGCGGGCGACCGTGGTCTCACCGCTGCGCGGACTGCGGAGCACAGGCTGGGCCTGGGGGAGGGAGACCCCGCGGGCGGCCGTGGTCTCACCGTTGCGCGGGCTGGGGACCTGGAGGAAGGAGATCCCGCGGGCGGCCGGGGTCTCACCGCTGCGTGGGCTGCGGAGCACCGGCCAGGCCTGGGGGTGCAGGGTGCCTCCTTCCTACATGAGGACCCAGCCCTGGGAGTTCCCCTCTGACTTCTTCCCACAGGGTCCCTAACTACACTCACTCTAGGGCCTTCGGGGGGCCCTGAACCCCCTGATCAACGTTCCGCTGGTGCTCACAAGCCTTTGGGGGTGAGCAACAGGAACCACTGGGGGTCCCTGCAGGCCTGGGGCTCCAGGACTGGGCAAACTCCATCTGAAAGCGTCCAGGTGTTTTTAACAAGACAAACCCACACTTGTTCTCTGCCTAATTACCTTCAGTGGCCAATTTTATTATAAAGAACAGTATCAAAATATACAAATCTGTTCAAGAACAACCAAGAAACACAGGTTTTGAAAGGTCCAGTGAGCACCGGCTGTTCCAGGAAGGAGTCCCCTGGAGCCAGTGGCCGGTACCGGGCCGTCGGGACAACAGTCTGAATAAGTTAGGGGCGGTGTGGCCAATGCCGTGCTTGTCATAAATCTTCCCGGGAGGGGGGCTGCGGCGGACTTGCCTCTGTGGCTTCTGTCAGAAAACAGAGGTCGTTGGGTAAAATCCTGGCACAAGGGGCCCCGTTGGAGCCGTGGCGGCTAGTGGATGGCCTGCCTGCAGCCATGAGGGCCCTGCCCAGTGCGTCGTGAGCCCTGGCACACGGGGCTGAGCGGAGCGGCCACAGCCCCTCCGGGCCTTGCTCTCTGCCGCCCCCGGGCCCTCCATGGTCCTGCTGGGGCCTTAGCTCCTCCTGGAGGCCCAGCCACCGTCCCATGGACGTCCCATACCCCTCAGGATGCGTCTGGGACCATCTTGGAAGAACTGCACCCCCCATGGGACACCCGTGGACGTGACTTTGCTTGGAAATAGGGTCCCTGCCGGCACTTGAGGTCACTGGGGCGGGCCCTGAGCCCCCACCAGCAGAGGAAACTGTGGACGCACACTCCAGGGAGAAGGCCATGAGATCACAGAGGCAGAGGCTGGAGGGACGCGGCTGCCCACCCAGGAACGCCAGGAGTGACCCCCCCCAGAGCCGGGAAAGGCGGGAAGGATGCTCCCGACTGGCTTCAGGGGAGGCAGCCCCCAACGCTGGAGCTCAGACGTCCCGCCCGCAGGGCTCTGGGGCTGAGCCGCCAGGGCTGTGGTGCCCCCCCACCGCCCCGTGAGCTTGTCTCTGCGGGAACCCCCGCCAGCCCAGGGCCACATGCGTGGATTTCCTGACTCGGGACCGGGGGGCACAAGCAGAGGTGGCCGAGGCGTCACTCACCAGCCCCCGCCGGCCTGGTCTGCACACAGGTGTCCTCTGCCTCCTCAAAGCCGTCGGGGCAGACGCAGACGAAGCTCCCAGGCGTGTTGTAGCAGTTCTCGTTGTCCCTCAGGCAGGGCTTCTCTGCCAGCGAGCACTCGTCGATGTCTAAATGAGAACACTCCACTGCACAGGTGACCTCACTGGGCAGATAGGCCCAGCAGGGGTCGAGGGGTTCGCGGGGGCTGGGGGGATTCACTCGTGCACAGAGGCGGAGACGGGACGTGCATTAGAGAAAGGAGGGAGGGGCTCAGCAGGAGCATCGGGCGGTCGTTTGGGGAGGGGACAGGCAGAGGCGTGAGGGCAGGAGCTGCGTGCCTCCCCAGGGCCCCACCCACACTGGCGCGTGGCCCCTGGGAAGGCCCAGGTGGAGCAGATGCACCCGCTGACCTTCACACTGGCCGCTCTGCTTGCTGTAGCCGGTGATGCACTCTCTACACTGGGCGGGGCCCTTCCCCGTGCAGCCCACGCAGGTGGGGTCACATTCTGCAACGAGGGGAGAGGGCGATGGTGTGAAAGCCTTGTCCTGCAGGAGCCGCGCGCGGGGCGGTAGAGGGCCTGCCACGCGCGGGGCGGAGGAGGGCCTGTGGCCGGGAGAGCCGGTGTCCCCATCCTGTGAGGGGTGGACCCCCGTGCTGCCCCGGCAGACAGCCTGCGTTCCTGACGCTGCTGGGGCATGTTGTGTGTCCGTGGTGCACAGAGCTGCATGTCCGTGGAGCATGGAGACAGGACGCCGCAGGGGGTGTGAGCCACATGGGCCACTGCTGGGCGAGGAAGGGGTGCCACCTCTGGGGCGGGCGGCCCAACTCGGAGACTGATGCAGGGAAAGTGAGGAGCAGCGTAAAAAGCTCTACCTAAAGGGCTCTCCAAGTCTGTAACTGGAGAACATGCACGGCTGAAATATTCAACCACGTGGGCGGCTGAAGGCCAGACATCAGCACGCTCCTAAGGACACGACGCAGAGAAACGCAATGGATAAACCCGGGCACGGTGTCGTTGAGGGAAAATCGAACGGGACAAGGCACCGCGTCAGATCAGCGCTGTGCTGACCCAGGGCCTTCCTGCCAGCAGGTGCTGCTGCCTCCTTTCACCTGAATTCCTGACGGTCAGGAAGCGGCCAGCGTGTGTGGCCACCTTAAGCTTAAGCGGGCAGCGCAGGCAGGGATCACTCATTCAAACTACAAGCGCCTGGGGAGCTGGCAGGACAGGAGGCCAGGGCGGGCGGGGGACGGACGGGGGCAGGACAGACCGGCGCGGGGGGAGGCCAGGGCAGCGGGCGGCGCTCACCCTCGCACACGAAGGAGCCGTTGACGTTCTCGCAGTACTGCGTGTCCTCACAGGGCGGCGGCTCCGCCGCACACTCATCCACGTCTGGAAACAACAGCATGGCTGAGGGGTGGCCCTGACCCGACCCCGGCAGCCAAGAGCCCCTCGCCTGGGGATGCGTGGACGGCCGTCCTACGGGGCCTCTGTGCGCAGCGGGCACAGCGCAGCAGCTGAGCATGAGTCCCTCCTCAGGGCCGCGGAGGGCACCACACCCCACTCAGTCTGGGACCTGAGGCAGGAGGCCCGCCAGCCGTGAGGCTGAAACCAAGCCTGGGGCTGGACCCCCCAGGAGCAGCCGGGCAGCGCAGGGACCCCCCACGCCCCCAAGGAGCAGCCCTGGGCAGCACAGGACCCCCCAGGAGCAGCCGGGCAGCGCAGCACACCCCCCCAGGCCCTGAGACGCTGCGGGCGGGGCTGCAGTCCAAGCGAGGCCTGAGGGCGGGCGGCAGGAGGTGGAGGCCAGGCCCTGGTCAGGGGCCTCCCGAGCACGGGACTGCGCCGTCATGGCGCTCAGAGGCCGCCACCTCCCTGCAGCGTCGCCTTGCCAGCCCTGCAGTGCCCAAGGGGACGTGACTGGGCCTGGGTCAGGCTCCCCTCCTGAGCCAACAGGACCCCCGAGGCCACAGACAGCAAGGCTGCGGCCACCCTCCCAGCCCAGGGTCGAGGCTGCAGTGGGTTCCCGTGGGGCGTCCTGCCCGCGGGCAGGAGTGGCCGCCTGCGAAGCCAGCCTCCGCCTGTGACCCCTTAAAGCACGACCAGGGACGTCCGTCTCCCCCCGCACGTCCGCAGCAGGCAGAGCGTGGCGTGTCCTGGGGGTGGCTCGGCCGGCAGAGCCTGTGGAGGGCAGGGGGTTCGGGGTGGGGGCGCGGAGGGGAGGGCCGCCCGCCAGCCTCACCCACGCAGGCGTCGTCCTGGCGCACCCAGCCCACTTCGCACTGGCCGCAGTCCCTGTTGGTGGGGCCCACGCACGTCTTACACGCCTCATCACAGGCTGCAAAGCAGAGGCAGGTGCGTCTCAGGAGCAAACTCAATGCAAAGGTTGTTTGGGGCTTAGGAACTGACATTTGTTAGGGTGAAAACAAGCAAAAATCCCACAGAGGCAAGACTCACTCAACAACAGAAAAATATACTGATGTAACTCACAACACTGGACTTAATGAGAAAAGACAACACACAGGGATTTTCACGCCCAGTGGTGATAAAATTCTCAGCAAACGAGGACTCAGAGGAGCTGCTCGTAAGCCTGGAGCCCAGACCCGCCTGGGTGTGCATGCCGCCCGCCAACACACGCGGTCCTGCCGGGCCCAGGGGGGTCTCGGGTGGGAACCGGGGTGGCTGGCCTCACTCCGGGCAGGCCCGAGGGAGCAGCGTGGCCCCCAGACCTGACTGCCGGCGCCTGCCCCAGTCCTCCCCCGGGCAGTGACAGCCAAGGAGGAGACACACGTCTCCCATGGCCTGCTCCCTGGATTTACACGTCGCAAGACACCAGCCTGGGCTGATGCAGCCTCACGAGCGGGGCGTGGGCCTCCCCAGCTGCAAGGGTTGGCGTGTCCCTCCCAGCTGAGAGGCCCCATCTGTGACCCCACGGGCACATCTGGGCCTCAGGGAGGAGCCCAGGATGATGGCCAGGGCGCCTTCAGAGACCCTGGTGGGGGCTGCCCTTCCCAGATCAGGGTAACCGAGGTGGCGTACCTTCCTCACGGGGACCCGGGGGCCACACTGCAGGGCCTCTGCTGTCCCATTCTCGGCCCCACCACCGGCCCCCTGGAGGCGCGCCGATGGACCCAGCCCCGAGCACCGCGGGGACAACCAGCCCGCCTCCGCTGGCGCCGAGCTTCCCGCTGGGGCAGCAGGGCCACGCAAGCCTCCAGGAGGCCCCAGCGCCCGGGCCCAGCGTGGCTGTCGTGGATTGACAGTGCCGTGCTGCCCATCCAGGAGGCTGTCGGGGGTCGTCACCTCATGCTTCCCTCCATGGCTTGTTCAGGGACAGGAAGCAGGACTGTCCCCAGCCCCCCACTCCGCTGTTGCAGTACCCACTCCCAGCCTGCGGGCACTGCCAGTACCTGAGCAGACGCTGTGCGTCTCACTGGTCGGCGAGCGGAAGTAGCCGTCCACGCAGTCGGTGCACAGCGGCCCCCGGTAGCCCAGGCGGCACTGGCACGACCCATCGCCCTCTCGGGTGCCGTCTCCGACGCAGTGGCCATTCCCGCTGCAGGGCCGCTCAGACCCACCCTGGCACGCTGGGGACACGAGCTGCTCAGAGGGCGTCTGGGAGCAGAGGGGGCCCCAGGGAACCCCACCATCCATCAGCTCAGCTCCAAGTCCCGCTGCAACCCAGGCCCGCGGTGCCCCTTCTCCAGGATGCACGGGCGCCGGCCTCACCGGGGACATGGGGCCGAGGAGGAAGCAGCACACACCAGCAGGATGGCAGGAGGGCTGGGGCAGGGTCTGAGCGCCAAGATCATGCCCTCCGCCCAGGTGATCGACCTGAATGTGTCAGTGACGCCTGCACGGGTCCCTGAAGGCTGGACGCCCCAGCCTCCCGCACAGGGCTCTGCTGGCTGTGGGCCTCCTCGTGCTCAATGGGCAGCGCCAGGCCGTGGGTTACGACAAACCCAAGGGTGAGCTGGGAGCACACCCAGGGCCAGACCAGGGGAGAAGTTCCCTGCAGCTAGGAGGGGGCAGCACCCAGGCCCGTGGGAGCTGCCGCCCCTGGAGCCACGACAGGACGACGCGGACACTCGAGGGTCCCCAAGGAAAGACATACCCAGGCAGTCTGGCCCGTAAGTCCCCGGAGAACAGCAAGCTTTCAGTGTCTGCACACAAAACCATTCAAATAAGTCAGGATGCTTCTTCTTCCTAAGGATGTAAACAGCATCCACTGAATCTCACGTGGCGGATTTCCTCAAAACAAAACCACAGTTGAATGTAAGGCACTTCTGAGCATCGTGGGACCCGGGAAACGAGGGCCTGTGGCCACCGGACTCTCCCAGCTAACTCCCTCGTCAGGATCACTGCACTTTGGTGGAACAGGACGGGAATGTGGGTGAGGGAGAAATCCGGTGTGTGGAAGCCCTGCTGTCTCTGGCGCGTTTTGAACCCCAGGCGTGGGGGCACCGGGCCCCAAGCACTCACAGCCGCAGCCACCAGGCCTCCAGGAGCTCCTCCTGCTCCTCCAGCAGCTGGTTGCACTCGAAGTCGCTGGCCTCACACAGGCCCTCCACGATCTCCAGCAGGCGGACTTCGCTGAAACACAGGGCCAGCAGCACCGTGAAAGGGGGCACGCAGCACCTCAGGGGTCAGCATCCACTCTCCAGGGATGCCTGGAGGCCCCCTGCTGCCGGGGCGCAGCCATGCTGGTGTTCAGTGAGAACGGACCCGCGACAAACACCCAGCTGGGGCCGGGGGGCATCACTGCCAGGCAGAGAGCTAAACGCAGAGGGTGCGGTGGTCGGGGAGGCCTGTTTATCCTCAGGGAGAACATCAAGTGTGGGGTCCACCCGGGGAAGCCCGGCAATGGGCTAGAACTCTGGGTGGGGGCGGGGCCAGCTCCACCTGCGTTTTGAAAAGACCCCTGTGTCTCCCCTTGGAGGGCGAGGGGACAGCCAGGGGCCAGAGGCCCACACGCCAGCCCCAGGCAAGGACAGGTGACTGTGCCCAAGGGACCCTCTGTGTCTGCAGACGCTCCCAGGGACACATCAGGCCCCAAAGGAGGGTAGAGTAGGGCGCCCACCTGAATTCGTACTTGGACAGCGTCTTCTCCTCCCAAGCCGTGTTCCCACCACCAAAGTTCTTCTTTGCCGTGTCCACCATTCCCTGTGGGGAGGGCCGCACAGGGTCAGCCCTGCTGCCTCACACTTGTCCATGGAGGGGTGAGCCAGGCTGTGGTGGGGTGACCACAGTCCATGGTGGAGTGAGCCAGTCCAGGGGGGCTGATCCAGTCCATGCGGGACAACCCAGTCCATGGGGGGCGACCCAGTCCATGGTGGGGTGACCCAGTCTATGGTGAGGTGACCCAGTCCCTGGGGGGTGACTCAGTCCATGGGGGATGACCACAGTCCATGGTGGGGTGAATCAGTCCACGGGGGACGACCCAGTCCATGGGGGCGACCCAGTCCATGGGTAACGACCCAGTCCATGGGGGGTGACCCAGTCTATGGGGGCGACCCAGTCCATGGTGGGGTGACCAAGTCCATGGGGGGTGACCCAGTCCATGAGGGTGACCCAGTCCACGGTGGGGACCCAGTCCATGATGGGGTGATCCAGTCCATGGGGGTGACCCAATCCATGTGGGTTGATCCAGTCCATGGGGGTGACCCAGGCCACGGTGGGGTGACCCAGTCCAGGTGGGGTGACCCAGTCCATGATGGGGTGACCCAGGCCACAGTGGGGTGACCATAGGCCACAGTAAGTGACCACAGGCCATGGGGGGCGACCCAGTCCACGGCAGGGTGATCGCAGGTCCACGGTGGGGTAATTCTGGGCCATGGCGGGGAGACCCCGTCCCCCGCCCCCGTCCCCGCGGAGTGACCGGCCCACCTGGTTGAACTTGTCCACCAGCTCCCGGCAGCGCTTGCAGGGCGTCGGCTTCTTGGTGGCCTCGCCGGTCGGCAGCAGCAGCAGCAGCAGCCCCAGCACGGCCGGGGCCGGCGGGCGCATGGCGGGCCGAAGCGGACGGCGCCACGGGATCGCGGCCGCGCGGACACGGGCCGAAGTCCAGCGGGAACCGGCCGAGCACTCCCGCCTCCGGCCGCCTACCGGCTCCGAAGCGCCGGCCGTTCCCGGGGATACTCGGCGGAGCCGGCTGGAGCCCCGCCCCACGCCAGCCCTCGCGCGGCGACTGGCCTTCTAGGCCCGCCCCGCCCCCGTGCGGCCCAATCCGGGCTCGCCACGAGCGGCTACCAATAGGAAGGCCCCGGGTCAGCGTCCCGCCGGGAGGCCGGGCGTGGGGGGCGTGGAGGCCAGGGCCCGCCCCTTGCGCCCGCCTCTCCCGCGCCGCCCGGCGCGGCCATCTTTACTCCGGGCAGCGAGGGCGTCCGCGACGGCAGCGGAGCCTCAGCGGCCATGTTAGGTTCGGGCAAGGGCGTCGCCGAAGCTCTTGGTTTCCGCCACCCGACTTCCGGCCGCGGGCAGCCCAGGCGCGAGCGCTTCGAGGGACCGCGCGGTGGGCTGGCGAGGTCAGCGCGCGCGGCTGGGGCTCTCGGGGCGGGCTGAGGGGGGCCTCGGGCTGGCGCCGTCGCGGGCTCCTTGGGCCTCACCTTGCGCGTGCACGCGGGACGACCGCCACGCTCCTCACCTGGGGCCCGCCGCGTCACCTGGGCCTGAGGAGTGTGTCTGGGGACCCAGGAGTCTGCATTCCCCGCCCCCCGTGCCCGAGGCCGTTGGCGCCGAAACCCGGGGTTTAAGTCAGGAGAAGGAACGTGGGCATTACCTGGTTTCTTTAGGACAGAACTGCCAGAAGGAAGAAGTACAAGACAGTTTTCTCTGGCCTGATCTCTGCCAGTTCCTTTGTGTTTCCAGCCGTGAATTAGTAACGTGAACATCTGACTTGACCGGTTTCAGTCGAGACCTAGGAATAGACGGGGACAGGAGGGCCTCTGCAGGTTGCTTCCTAATCTGAGGGGCCACTGCCCTGGAAACGACAGTTTCTTCAGTCGTGGCCTGTTGTACCCTCTCAGATTAACAGTCTGAACAGCTGCAGGCAGGTGTGGACGAGCGCAGGTGCATCTGCTCACGGTCTGGCCCGGTGGGGCTCACTGTGGTTTGCGCACTTGCTCATGCCCTGTGTGTCTCCTCCTGGTCCCGGGTGGGCATGCAGGGTGCTGCTAGTGCCTTCCAGAATAAGCTGCTTTGCTCTCGGCCATCAGCAGAGAGCACCCTCGTCTGGGGGAGAAGCCCCTAGGGCCTGGAGCAGGGTTGGTAATGTGGTAACCCCACAGCTCCTGTGACCCCATGAACTGTAGCCCACCAGGCTCCTCTGTCCATGGGATTCTCCAGGTAAGAAAACTGGAGTGGGTTGCCATTTCCTTCTCTAGGGATCTTCCCAACGCAGGGATCGAACCCAGGTCTCCTGCATAGCAGGAGGATTCTCTACCATCTGAGCCACCAGGGAAGCCCCCTGAAATGTCGGAGTCTAGGTTTTGCCTCGGGAGTGCGCTGCGGGCAGGGCCGTGGAGTGGGGTCTGCAGGGATGAGCCTGGAACGGCTGTGAGGCCCACTCCTGCCAAGTGGCACATGTGCAGCTAATCCCAGCACTCGGCTTTATACATGCTTCCTAGTTCTTGACAGTTTTTTAACCTCAGAGGAACAGAGAGCAGCATATGAATGTTCTGTGGTCTGCTCGGCGTCATTGGAAATTAAAGCATTAATGTGTCTTTAATGGAAACGTCTGCCTTGGAAACGAACAGAGATCATTCTGTCGTTTTTTGAGATTGCACCCAAGTACTGCATTTAGAAGTCTTTTGTTGACTATGAGGGCTACTCCATCTCTTTTAAGTGATTCTTGCCCACACTGGTAGATATAATGGTCATCTGAGTTAAATCCACCCATTTCCATTCCCAGGAATCAGTTCACTGATTCCTAAAATGACATTCACTCTTGCCATCTCCTGTTTGACCACTTTCAATTTACCTTGATTCATGGACCTAACATTCCAGGTTCCTATGCAGTATTGTTCTTTACAGCATCAGACTTTACTTCCATCACCAGTGACATCCACAACTAGGTGTTGGATCATAGAAAAAGCAAGAGTTCCAGAAAAATATCCACTTCTGCTTTATTGACTATGCCAAAACCTTGACTGTGTGGATCACCACAAACTGTGGAAAATTCTGAAAGAGATGGGAATACCAGACCACCTGACCTGCCTCCTGAGAAATCTGTATGCAGGTCAAGAAGCAACAGTTAGAACGGGACATGGAACAACAGACTGGTTCCAAATTGGGAAAGGAATACGTCAAGGCTGTATATTGTCACCGTGCTTATTTAACTTATATGCAGAGTACATCATGAGAAATGCCAGGCTGGATGAAGCACCGGCTGGAATCAAGGTTGCTGGGAGGAACATCAGTAACCTCAGATATGCAGATGACACCACCCTTATGGCAGAAAGCAAACAGTAACTAAAGAGCCTCTTGATGAAAGTGAAAGAGAGTGAAAAAACTGGTTTAGAACTCAACATTCAAAAAAATAAGATCATGGCATCCGGTCCCATCACTTCATGCCAAATAGATGGGGAAACAATGGAAACAGTGACAGACTTTATTTTCTTGGACTCCAAAATCACTGCACATGGTGATTGCAACCATGAAATTAAAAGACGCTTGGTCCTTGGAAGAAAAGCTGTGACCAACCTAGATAGCATATTAAAAAGCAGAGACATTACGTTGCCAACAAAGGTCCATCTAGTCAAAGCTATGGTTTTTCTAGTAGTCATGTATGGATTTGAAAGTTGGATTATAAAGAAAGCTGAGTGCCAAACAATTGATGCTTTGAACTGTGGAGCTGGAGAAGACTCTTGAGAGTCCCTTGGACTGCAAGGAGATCCAACCAGTCCATCCTAAAGGAGATCAATCAGTCCTGAATATTCATTGGAAGAACTGTTGCTGAAGCTGAAACTCCAATACTTTGGCCACCTGATGTGACGAACTGACTCACTGGAAAAGACCCTGATGCTGGGAAAGATTGATGGTGGGAGGAGAAGGGGACGACAGAGGATGAGATGGTTGGATGGTCTCACAGACTTGATGAATGTGAGTTTGAGTAAGCTCTGGAAGTTGGTGATGGATGGGGAGGCCTGGCGTGCTGCAGTTCATGAGGTGGCAAAGAGTCGGACACGACTGAGTGACTGAACTGAACTGAACGAAAATGTAAGCTGATGACGTCCACACTTAGCAGCTGTTATGAATTTGTTTTTCAAGTCGTCTGTTGAGCACCTGCTGAGCACCAGGTGGCGATGCAGCCGCGAGTCGTGATGGACAGGCCCCTCCTTGCTGAGGTTACAGTGGTGGGAAAACAGGAAAATCTCGCCCTTACAGTTTGGTAAGGGAACCAAGTTCTGTTACTTCTCTCGGAACTGCGTTATTTGGTAATTCTGAATTATTAAAGCCCTCTTGACTCCCTTACTTCCCCCACCTCGCCACCACCGCCGTATGGAACAGGATTCCTCTTCCTCCTCCAGATTTTATTCAGTTGTGGATTCCCCACTTGCTGACTTAGGAGAGCAGAGACTTCATACATCTCCCTTTAACCAAAAAGCAGTTTTAACAAACAGCACTGTGGTTCTCTTCTTTCGCTTCTTGCTCTTCTGGCTTTAATCAAAGAAAAGCAAACGTGTTTTAAGACAAGCCACAAACAGGAAGAATTTGCTGTCTTCCCTCCCTCGCCGAGTGGAAAGATGTAGGTCTTCCGTGAGTAGGAGCCTCCCGGACGCTCTGTGGTTTTCTCAGAATCTTCTTTCCGAGGGGTACCCCCAGAGTCCTGGTGTGTGGGTGCCCGCAGTGCAGGCATCTGTCTGCACCTCCCCCTCCGCACCCCGCCCCCCGCCCAGGAACATGCTTGTTTTCTGCCATCCACCGGTTTGTGCTCACGACCCGCGTGGTGCTTCCCGGGGCTCGGAGTGTCTCCCGGGCGAAGTTCAGGATGCAGAGTCCACGCCCCGTCACACAGTCCTGGGGGCGCAGGTCTTCGCTGCCCCCCTCCACTCTCTTGGCTGCCGCTCTGCTGCGCTCTGGGTGCGCCCCCCACCCTCCTGCTTCACAGCCCCAGCCTGTCTGCTCCGGCTACTGCCCTGGGGGCCGAGCCCGGCGTGTTCTTGACTCTCCTGCCAGATCCTAGCTTCTCGGTCCTGCTGTGTCCAGGGCCGGCTGACCTGGGCCCCAGCTGCCCATGCACTCAGCTCGGGCTCTGCAACTCGGGTCCTTCTTCCTGGGAGAGTATGCACAGACAGCTGAAAGAGGAAGATGGTTGGTTAAACCGTGAAAGTTTCTTAAGCGTGATTTTTTTTCAGTGTCCCGTGTTGATGTGTTTCCAGGTTACAGAAGCTACGGCGCTTCAGAGGGGCCCTGTTCCCGCCACGTGTCTCCCAGGTGTTGATTCCAGCGGAGTTTTCGAGCTTGGGAACCTGTGTCTCCATCCTTTGAAAACACTCAAGAGCTGTGGTGCTGGCGGTGGATGAAGGTCCCTGAGGCGGGTGCGCAGAATGGCTGGGAGAAGGCCGTCGGGCCTGGGCGGGCAGCGCCAGCTCCTGGGGCTGCTGGTGGCGGTGGCCGCGGCCCACCTGGCTGCCTGCCCCTACACCAAGGTGGAGGAGAGCTTCAACCTGCAGGCCGCGCACGACCTGCTCTACCACTGGCTGGACATGGAGAAGGTGAGCTCGCCCGAGTGGCGTGGGGCCCGGCCTGGGCCCGGCTGACCCGCCCTCTCCCTGCAGTTTGACCACCTCGAGTTCCCTGGCGTGGTCCCCAGGACGTTCCTTGGGCCGCTGCTGATCGCCGCGCTCTCCAGCCCTGCCGTCTACGCGCTCTCGCTGTTGGAGACGTCCAAGTTCTACTCTCAGCTCGTAGGTGAGGGCTCCTCCGGGGCCGGGGTGGAGAGTGGCGGCGGCGTCACACGGCCGCGGTCACCCGGTCAAGGGGCCCTCAGTGGGAGTGGCCACCTCCTGGAATCCCGGCCGTCTTGGCCACTGGGCAGGCAGTTCAGTGGGGGCAGCGCCAACCTCCCCAGGCGGTGCCTGTGTGACAGCGGGGGCCGGGCCCCCGTCCCCGAGCAGCCACAGCACAGCTCATGCTGGTTGGCGTGCGTGGTCAGAGAGCTCCTGGGACCGGGCGGCTGTGCCTTGGGAAAGTGCGGATGAGGAAGCGGAGATCGGCCATCCACTCGCACAGGGGGCCAGGCAGCCTCGGCCGGGGGGCTGGGGCCACGTCTGAGCGTCAGGTCCTTGGTAAGTGTAACCCTGGAGGTGTCAGCCGGGTGACAGGGCCTCTGGGGTGCCGGTCCTCGCCGCATGTGTCTGCCCTGCCCAGCCCAGCCTCTGAGTGTCCCAGCCCTGCCCAGGGCCGCCAGGCATGGAACAGCTCCAGGGTCGAGGTGCCAGCATCCAGGCCACCTGCTTCCCACGCCCAGCCCGTTTGTTTGAGTTTCAGAAGTGTTTACTGTTAAATAAAACGTGTCACAGGACTCAAAGGTGGCCCACCACGCTCAAAAGGGTTCAGTTACTAGCAAGTGAAACAGAAAATGAACAAATTCACCTAACACTAGTTTCAGTAAAAACAACACACCCTTGCTTTAAATGGAACGTATTTAGTTTCATTTTGCATGTCAGTTTTTTTACTGAAGTAGAGTTGATTTACAGTGCTGTGTTCATACCAAATGTACAGCAGCTCGGTTTTATGTATGTATCCATCTCTTCCTGATGCTTCTGTCATGGGTTGTTACACCTTGTTGGACGTTGTTCCCTGTGCTGCACAGCGCGTCTTTGTTGATGTCTGTCATGCACGGCCGCGTGTGTCTGTTGATCGCAGACTCCTGAGCTGTCCCTCCCCGCTTCCTCTTTGGTAGCCAGAAGTGTGTGGCCTCGTGTGTGAGTGTTTTGTGTGTAGTGCTTTCGTGTCACATGGGATTCCACACACAAGTGATGCCACGTGGCGTTCGCCCTTCTCCTGCACTTGACCTCTAGCACGATGACCTCTCAGTGCACCCGCTGCTGCACACGGCAGGGCTTCTTCTCTGCAGCTGAGTGCTGTCGTGCTGTGTACACCGGCCCGCTTTTAGTACGGGATCCCCTGGGCACACGCACCCTCTCTGCTCAGTCAGGGCCGTCGTGGGACTCAGCGTGATTCTTGGACTCTGGACGCTACAAAAGGAAGTGAGGCGGCAGTTCGGGGCCACGGTGGCCGCCCTCTTCTGCTGGGTCACGGCCTCGCAGTTCCATCTGATGTTCTACTGCACACGGACGCTCCCCAACGTGCTGGCCCTGCCCGTGGGTGCGCCTGCCCTGCCCAGGTCCCCCAGGCTGGTGGGGGGCGGTCCATCCGAGTGTCTGTTGAAAGCTGCTGCCCACCAGGTGTCTCAGAAACGCAGGACAGGGAGGCCAGGAAGCGAGCGAGCTCTGTCCCTGTGCAGGGCTCTGGCTTGGCCTCGGGGAAGCTGGCGGGGCGAGGCCTCCCCAAGAGCAGCACCTGGAGGAGGAGCTGGTCCACGGGGCTGGGAGGGGGCAGGGACCCCAGAGGGGCTGGGTGGGCGAGGCTCCGCAGGAGGTGGGGCTGGTGCGGATGCAGCCCGGGTGGGCAGTCTCAGGGCTCCCGTGCCCCTCGAGCAGAGAGTGACGCTGCGCCCGCCCTCCCACAGTGCTGCTGGCCCTGGCGGCCTGGCTGCAGCAGAGGTGGGCGCGCTTCATCTGGCTCTCGGCCTTCGTCATCCTGGTCTTCAGGGCCGAGCTGAGCCTGCTCCTGGGCCTGGCGCTGCTGCTGCCGCTCTGCTGGCGGAAACTCTCGCTGACCCGGGCCCTGCGCTGCGCCGTGCCGGCCGGGATCCTCTGCTTGGGTGAGTGGGTCGCGGGGGCTGGGCCGGTAGGGGGCTGTGCCCTCTTCGTTGGGGGCTTTCTCATCTCTGTTCCTCATTAAGTAGAATCCCCTGCACCTCCCATGGGGTTACAGAGTCCTAGTGTGGGTCTTCTGGCTCTGCTGCCCAAGCATCCCCCACTGGACCCCCTCCACAGGATCCCCGTCAGGGCCCCCTCTTCCTGTGCCTCGGCCAGGCTGGGCAGATGCAGGGGCACCTGCGTGTGGGGGCTGCTTTGGGGGAGGGCCCAACACCTCAGCTCCTCCGAGGGACACTGCTGTGGCTCCTGGCTGCGCTGCTGATGGGGCCGCATCTGGGGGGACGCCCACCTGTGACAGGTTCCGGGGTGGCCTGCACTCTCCTGAGCTGCTCTTCCTTTCTCAGGACTGACGGTGGCCGTGGACTCCTATTTCTGGCGCTACCTCGTGTGGCCAGAAGGAAAGGTGCTCTGGTACAACACCGTCCTGAACAAGAGTTCCAACTGGGGCGTATCCTTGCGTCGGGGCAGGGCGAGGAGCTGCTGTCCGCCGCGCCTGCGCCTGGGAGCGTGGCGGCTGCTGCGCCGCCGCCTCTGCAGGGCAGGCCTCCCTGGGCCTGGGCCCTGAGGGGATGCCGCTCAGCGTCGCAGCCCCAGCTTCTCCTCTGTCCTTGCAATCTTCTGATCTAACGTGTTACCCTGCCCTCTTTAAAAGACATCCCCAAAGAGAATGCTGTCGGTCAGTGTGCCCCCACCCTGGGACAGGCTGCGCTCACAGTGGGAGATGGAGGGACGGTTCTGGGCAGCCCCACTCGCCATCTGCAGCTGTGGCAGCCTGTGTGTGGGGTCACTGTCCCTGTGTGTGGGGTCACGCCGTGGCCTGAGCTGTGGGGTTCCTGGGTGCTGCGGGTGGGGCGCCATCAGGCTGGTGGGGGAGGGCGGGCTGCCGCGGGGGTGCCCGCAGCCTCCTTAACCCGCGCCCAGACCTCGCCGCTGCTCTGGTATTTCTACTCGGCGCTGCCGCGCGGCCTGGGCTGCAGCCTGCTCTTCGTGCCGCTGGGGGCGGTGGACAGGCGGGCCCTGGCGCTGCTGCTGCCCGCACTGGGCTTTGTGGCCCTGTACTCGCTGCTGCCGCACAAGGAGCTGCGCTTCATCATCTACACCTTCCCGCTGCTCAACGTCGTGGCTGCCAGGGGCTGTGCCCGCGTGTGAGTGCCGCCGGCCGCCTTGCGGGCTCACCCGGGGCCGTGAACTGGTTTGCAAAGGGGAGGGTGTCCAGGGTGACCGACAGGCTCAACTGGGCGCCCGGCCGGGGTCCGGTGCGGGGTCCAGCCTGAGTCTGCAGGGCCTGTGGCCGGCCTGTAGAGGCAGCGGGTGCTTGTCCTTGCTCTGCCTGGCAGCAGGCAGCTTGGGACGTGCCTGAGGCCAGGCTCTGACCCAAGGGGTGACTCGGGACACTTGAAGGGCTAACACGGGCTTGACCTTGGTGCCTGGTGGGGTTTCCGAGTCTGTCGCATCCGCTGCGTGGTGACGCCTCGTGTAGGGACGTGGCAGCGGGCAGTTGTGCTCTTCACGGCGGTCCCCGGCTCTGCTCCCTCCCAGGCTGAACGGTTATAGGAAGTCCTGGCTGCACAGAGTGGGGTCCCTCCTAGTGCTGGGGCACCTCGTGGTGAACGCCGCGTACTCGGCCACGGGTCTGTACGTGTCCCACTTCAACTACCCTGGTGGCGTGGCGATGCAGAGGCTGCACCAGCTGGTGCCCGCCCGCACAGGTGGGTGCACGGCTCCAGGCCCGGGCGGTCTTGCCAGAGGCGCGGGCCCCCGGCGCTGACAGGGCTGGCCCGCTCTCCACAGATGTTGTTCTGCACATCGACGTGGCCGCTGCCCAGACAGGCGTGTCCCGCTTCCTGGAGATCAACAGCGCCTGGAGGTACGTCCTCCTTTTGGTGCGGGCTCCCGGGGGCGCTGGGTGCCAGAGGGCAGTGTGGGCCTGCAGAGCACGCTGTGCTCTCCTCCGCAGGTACGAGAAGACGGAAGACCTGCAGCCGGGCTCGGAGCGCATGCTGGCCTACACGCACCTGCTCATGGAGGCTGCTCCCGGGCCCCTGGCACTCTACCGAGACACGCACCGCGTCTTGGCCCGTGTCCCGGGCACCACCGGGCTGAGTGTGAACCTGAGCAGACTGCCTCCCTTTGACGTGAACCTGCAGACCAAGCTTGTGCTTCTGGAGCGGGTCCGCGGGCCTCCCTGAGAGGGTGGGGCCCCAGGGATGCGGGTGCCCGCCAGCTTCCACCAGGCGAGCCAGGAACCGACAGGACAGCGGCTGCCCATCCCCGGCCGGGCCTGGGTCTCCGTGGCCGTGTTGCCTGCAGCCTGCGGTAATGAGGGCGCTGGTGGGTACTGATCCTGCCCACCATCCAGGCCATGGGCCTCGCCCTGAGGAGCTGCTCCGGGGCAGCAGGCGGTGGCCTCTCGGTGCCTGGCAGGGCCCCTGGGCAGTAGAAACCTGAAGGCCAGCGTGTGCTGGGCGCACCCCCACTGTGCCTGACCCTGCAGGGCAGGGCCTCCTCTGTGGTCACGGGCATGCCGTCTCGGTTTCAGAAGAGATCTTAGGAGATAAACATGTTCAGAAAAAATAAGAATGACATTGTACGTTGCCTTATCACTGATTCTCTGGCAGCTGGGAGACAGTCGTCACTGGCTTTAAGTGAGTCTGGCTCTTCCTGCTTCCTGAGCTGTGTCCACCGAGCTCCTGATGTGTGTCCAGCCCCACGAGGCCCTGGTGAGGATGCGGAGAACTGCATGTGCTTTTCACTTGTGTAAAAGCACTCTGCATATCCACACACACGCTACACACCTGTGCAGAGAGACATGGAATCTCTAGGCACTCCAGAGTGAGTCGCCGACAGCCTGGCCTCCACCCGAGTGCCTCAGTGCCCCAGGAAGTGCCGGGGGGCCACCTTCAGGGACTGCTCTTTGCGCTGAAGCTGACAGCCTGCGCACCCGCCGACAGGGAGGCCCCTCCCCACCTGCCCAGAGCAGCGCCCCCTGGGGTCCTGCTGCAGCCGGTCCGTGGCGCCCCCACACCCACAACTGAAGCTCCCACTTCCCTGCGTGTGTCCCCCGCGCGTGCTCCCTGTGCATGGATGCCGCTGCGCCTGGCTGGGCTGTGAACGGCCCAGTGGGCTGTCTTGGTGCCCAGCTGCAGCCTGGCCCGGGGTCCGGTCAGCTGTGCTGGCCTGGCCACGTGCCCCGTCAAGAACCTGCTGCGTGGCTGCTTCCTGGCACCGGGTGTCCACCCAGGCTGCTCGGGCGTCTGTCCTGCCCTGGAGGCAGCTGTTTTGAGGGCCCAGGCTCCTTGTGGCCTGGCTGGGTTTAGAGACCAAGATCCAGCTGCACAGTGTGCTCGCTGCTGGCAGGGTGCCCGTGTTTCTAGGCCTTTCTGCCGAGGGAGGGTATCAGGCACACCTGTGTGTGGACACGTGTGTACATGTGGACACGCACAGGTGTAAGGAGTCACACGCCAGGCTGATACCACCAGCCCCACCGCATCTCTGGGTGTCAACGTACACTTGACCTTCGAGCAACGCAGGGGCAGGGTCGCCAACCCCCACCCCCAGTCAGAAGTCGCAGCTTCACTTTCAACTCCCCCAAAGCTTAGTTACTAACAGCTACTGTTGACTGAAGGCCTTGCTGATAACATGAACGGTTGAGGACATTTTTGCAGGTTATATACTCTTCCAGTTATGTAAGGCTATAGAAAAGAAGACTATAGGGATTTCCTTGGCGGTCTGGAGGGTAAGACTCCACACTTTGACTGCAGGGGGCCAGGGCTCACTCCTTGGTTGAACTGAGATCCCACAAGCCTTGAGGTGCAGCCCCCTAGAAGAAAACAAAATCATGAAGAAAAATCTATGGTACTGTATCAGTATCGCAAGTTTCTGTCACCTGCCCCTAGGATGGATCATCTGTCAGGACCTGCACTGTACAGAGCGCTGTGGATGTTACACACATTGCAAACCCTAGACGGAAAAAAGGAGAGGGACTGCCAACGCAGGGGAGAAGACCCACACGCCCTGGAGCAGCTGCGCCTGAGCAGCAGGGCCCTGCCCTGCAACAGGAGAGGCTGCCGCAGTTAGAAGCCTGCACTCCGCGACTAGAGAAGGCCTGTGTGCAACGAAGACCCAGCACAGCCAAGATGATTCCTTTTAAAAGGTTAAAAAAACAAAAATGTGAAAAATTCACAGTTACGTACAGGTACAATTATCTGAGGGTTGATAGTCAAGAAGCAGCAATACGACCGCTTAGAGTCACTCAGTACCATCGGCACTTCAAGGCAGCCCAGCCTGTGCGCTAATGGGTGGGCTGTCCTGTCTCTTCTGGCGTCTATCGCAGTCGTGGTCACCATACAGTACTGGGGACACTTGCATTCAAAAAGAAAACCTGCGATGACAGACCGCGACACTTCATCCACTTAGGGGGAGTTGCACACAGTTCTTGGGAAGCAAAGTTAGAAACAAGACCGATGCGGTATCAGTTTCACCTTGGGTCTCCGTGAGGACAGACTGTCCACTTCCATATGAGCCCCGTGCACGGTGTGCAGCTGTTCGATTTTCACATTGAGACACGACGAGCGGTCTGTCCGTTCCCTGTTCATCACTGGAGGTGGGTCGTCGTAAAGTCCTCCCTGTCCCCATGCTGAGCAGGCTGGTGGGGTGGGGAGGAGGGCTTCATAGAATGCCTCGTGATGCCCGCCGGACTTCTGTCTTTTCTGAACGTGCTTCCACACTGCACCAGCCCTTCCCCATCTGCCCGTGTTGCGCGTACAGAGGCGGGAAGCTGTCCTGGAGAATCAGCCCTTCTGCCCGCTGCTCTGACGCCAGTTTGCTCCCTGGCGCCGCGTCTTCCGCGCCGTCTGGCCGTGGTTCAGGAGTTCTCATCTCCACCAGTCCCTCTTCTGTCAATGCCTCTGTTAGCCCTGGAATTTTTAAATTTGAGGGCCACACGTTGCGGCATGTGGGCTCTTAGTTCTCCGGCCAGGGAGCTGAGCTGCACCCCTGCAGTGGAAGCGTGGAGCACTAACCGCTGGGTCAGCAGGAGAGTCCCAGCCCTGGAATTTCCTGAAGACCTCTATCTCAGAACCATTCACCCCCCAGGTCATGTTGCCAGGCCCACAGTCTCTCTTGTGATTTCCTTGATTGGCTCTGTCGTAAACCCTGGGAGTCAGGCACAGCATCGAGACAGTTTTCTCCAGCAGGATTTTTTTTTTAGAACAGCACTGTCAATGGTGTGAGCCTCCCACCTCTCACGATGTTCTCTCAGTGTCTGTTCGGTAGCGCTGACGATCCTTCCGCAGTATCCTGTGTGGAGCCTCACAGGTCCTCATGACCCCTGACTTGGAGGCTGAGCAGAGCCGCCGTGACTGGGGAAGCAGACCCTGTCTGTGCTTCGGTGTTGAACTCCCAGGGAACTGACAAGGAGCTTCCCGAATGCAGGGACGAGGCATCGATGGAACCAAGCCAGAGACGTGGCCTGGTCGTGCCGGCCTCCTGATGTCCAACCACAGGCGGGCACCTGCTGGGCCCCTCCTCCCTTCCAGGCTCGCGGGCCGTCTTGTCATAAACCTGACCACATCTGAACAAAGGAGCAGCAGCCCGTTCGATCTCACCTTAAACCCTGCTGCTTGCTTCTCATGAATGGCCTTTGGGGTGTTTTCCCCAGAATACAGTACAGCGCTCTGTCTGCACTGAACGCTGCCAGGCAGATGGCCCTTCTGTGCAGCGATTTTCTGGATGGCGTCTGGTCCTCGTTTGCTGGCTTGTGTCAGCAGAAGTTGCCGCTCCTGTTATCCTGATGTTTTTAAAGCCAAACCTCCATCTGAAGTCATCAAACCACACTTTGCTGGCATTCAGTTCTCCATCTTTACATCCTTCGCCTTCCGTTCAAGTTGCCCTGTGGTGCCTTTGCCTTTTCTTGAATGATGTTAGTGTCTGTCAGCACCTCTTTCTTATGGCAAGCCTCAGTTCACTCACTCAGTCATGTCCCACTCTTTGCGAATCCATGGACTGCAGCATGCCAGGCTTCCACATCTTTCATCATCTCCTGGAGTTTGCTCAAACTTCTGTCCATCAAGTTGATGATGCCATGCAACCATCTCATCCTCTGTCATCCCTTTTCCTCCCACCTTCAACCTTTCCCAGCATCAGGGTCTTTTCCAATGAGTCGGTTCTTCTCATCAGGTGGCCAAAGTATTGGAGCTTCAGCTTCAACATCAGTCCTTCCAATGAACACCCAGGGCTGATCTCTTTCAGAATGGACCGGTTGGATCTCCTTGCAGGCCAAGGGACTCTCAAGAGTCTTCTCCAACACCACAGTTTAAAAGCATCAGTTCTTCCGTGCTCAGCTTTCTTTATGGTCCAACTCTCACATCCATACATGACTACTGGAAAAACCATAGCTTTGACTAGACAGACCTTTGTTGGCAACATAATGTCTCTGCTTTTTAATATGCTGTCTAGGTTGGTCATAGCTTTTCTTCCAAGGAGCAAGTGTCTTAATTTCATGGCTGCAGTCACCATCTTCAGTGATTTTGGAGCCCAAGAAAATAAAGTCTGTCACTGTTTCCATTGTTTCCCCATCTATTTGGCATGACGTGATGGGACCGGATGCCATCATCTTAGTTTTCTGAATGTTGGATTTTAAGCCAACTTCTTCAGTCTCCTCTTTCACTTTCATCAAGAGGCTCTTTATTCCTTCTTTGCTTTCTGCCATAAGGGTGATGTCATCTGCATATCTGAGGTTATTGATATTTCTCCTGGCAATCTTGATTCCAGCCTGTGCTTCATCCAGCCTGGCATTTCTCATGATGTACTTTGCATAGAAGTAAAATAAGCAGGGTGACAATATGCAGCTTTGATGTACTCCTTTTCCTATTTGGAACCAGTCTGTTGTTCCATGTCCAGTTCTAACTGTTGCTTCCTGACCTGCATACAGATTTTTCAGGAGGCAGGTCAGGTGCTCTGGTATTCCCATCTCTTTCAGAATTTCCTGCAGTTTGTTGTGATCCACACAGTCAAAGGTTTTGGCATAGTCAATAAAGCAGAAGTAGATGTTTTTCTGGAACTCTGGCTTTTTCAATGATCCAACAGATTTTGGCAATTTGATCTCTAGTTTCTCTGCCTTTCTAAATCCAGCTTGAACATCTGGAAGCTCACAATTCATGTACTGTTGAAGCCTGTCTTGGAGAATTTTGAGCACTACTAGTGTGTGAGATTTGGAGAAGGCAATGGCACCCCACTCCAGTACTCTTGCCTGGAAAATCCCATGGATGGAGGAGCCTGGTGGGCTACAGTCCATGGAGTCGCTAAGAGTCGGACACGACTGAGTGACTTGACTTTGATTTTTCACTTTCATGCATTGGAGAAGGAAATGGCAAGCCACTCCAGTGTTCTTGCCTTGAGAATCCAGGGACTGGGGAGCCTGGTGGGCTGCCGTCTATGGGGTCGCACAGAGTCGGACACGACTGAAACGACTTAGCAGCAGCAGCAACAGCATGTGAGATGAGTGCAATTGTGCGGTAGTTTGAGCATTCTTTGGCATTGCCTTTCTTTGGGATCGGAATTAAAACTGACCTTTTCCAGTCCAGTGGCCACTGCTGACTTTTCCAAATTTGCTGGCATATTGAATGCAGCACTTTTACAGCATCATCTTTTATGATTTTAAACAGCTCAACTGAAATTCCATCACCTCCACTAGCTTTGTTCGTAGCGATGCTTCCTAAGACCTGCTTGACTTCACATTCCAGGATGTCTGGCTCTAGGTGAGTGATCACACCATCGTGATTATCTGGGTCGTGAAGGTCTTTTTTGTACATTTCTTCTGTGTATTCTTGCCATCTCTTCTTCGTATCTTCTGCTTCTGTTAGGTTCATGCCATTTCTGTCTTTTATTGAGCCCATCTTTGCATGAAATGTTCCCTTGGTATCTCTAATTTTCTTGAAGTGATCTCTAGTCTTTCCCATTCTATTGTTTTCCTCTATTTCTTTGCATTGATCTCTGAGGAATTTCTCTTTCTTATTTCTCCTTGCTATTCTTTGGAACTTTTCATTCAAATTGGTATATCTTTCCTTTTCTCCTTTGCCTTTAGCTTCTCTTCTTTTCTCAGCTATTTGTAAGGCCTCCTCAGACAGCCATTTTGCCTTTTTGCATTTCTTTTTCTTGGGGATGGTCTTGATCACTGCCTCCTGTACAGTGTCCCGAACCTCCTTCCGTAGTTCTTCAGGCATTCTATCAGATCTAATCCCTTGAATCTGTCACTTCCACTGTATAATTGTAAGGGATTTGATTTGGGTCATACCTGAATGGTCTAGTGGTTTTCCCTACTTTCTTCAAGTCTGAATTTGGCAATAAGGAGTTCATGATCTGAGCCACAGTCAGCTCCCAGCCTTGTTTTTGCTGACTGTATAGAGCTTCTCCATCTTTCGCTGCAAAGAATATAATCAAGCTGATTTCAGTATTGACCACTGGTGATGTCCATGTGTAGAGTCTTCTCTTGTGTTGTTGCAAGAAGGTGTTTGCTATGACCAGTGTGTTCTCTTGGCAAAACTCTGTTAGCCTTTGCCCTGCTTCATTCTGTACTCCAAGGCCAAACTTGCCTGTTATTCCAGGTATCTCTTGACTTCCTACTATTGCATTGCAGTCCCCGATGATGAAAAGAACATCTTTTTTGGGTGTTAGTTCTAGAAGGTCTTGTAGATCTTCATAGATCCGTTCAGCTTCTTCAGCATTACCAGTTGGGGCATAGACTTGGATTACTGTGATATTGAATGGTCTGCCTTAGAAACAGAGATCATTCTGTCGTTTTTGAGATTGCACCCAAGAACTGCATTTCGGACTCTTGTTAACCATGATGGCTACTCCATTTCTTCTAAGGGAGTCTTGCCCACAGTAGTAGATATAATGGTCATCTGAGTTAAATTCACCCATTCCAGTCCATTTCAGTTTGCTGGCAAGCCTGCACACGCATAAAAGCTGCTTTTTCAAATAAAAACGAGTATTTCGCAAGCAGTGCCTGATGTTCGCACCTGCCGGCGCAGCTGCAGCTTCAGAGCTCCTTTTCTGTTTTTACAATGAGAGAAGCTTTAGGATGTACAAAGGTTTCCTTTCAGTTAGCATTTTTCACAAAGTGAAGACTCCCACCTGATGTTAAATACAGATTTTTTTAAAAAGCAATTTTTATTTTAAAAGTTGGTAAGTTAAATCACGTGACTTTACCTTCTAATTTATAATTTCATGACTTCTGAGATCTTCTGGGTTTTCGTCAAGTGAAGAGGATCGTGCTGTGCAGTGCGCTTGCTCTCCGTTTACTTGCGGCAGAGCATTTAGTTCTACTTTTCTGTTATTTCTGGGGCTTCCTGGTGGCTCAGACGGTAAAGAATCTGCCTGAAATGCAGGAGACCCGGGTTCAATCCTTGGGTCAGGAAGATCCACTGGAAGGTTTCCTGTCCTGTGAGTGGAGCTGAACGTCTTCATAGAGTTCAGTTTAGTCACTCAGTCGTGTCCGCCTCTTTGTGACCCCACGGACTGCAGCACACCAGGCCTCCCTGTCCATCACCAAATCCTGGCGCTTACCTGAACTCAGGTCCATCGAGTCGCTGATGCCATCCAAGTATCCGTCCTCTGTCGTCCCCTTCTCCTCCTGCCTTCAATCTTTCCCAGCATCAGGGTCTTTTCCAGTGAGTCGGCTCTTCACATCAGGTTGGCATCTATGTATCTTCTTTGGTGAGGAATCTGTTGAGGTCTTTAAGTCCATTTGTCAGCCAGGTTCCTTGTTTTCTTGAGTTTTAAGAGTTCTTTGTATATTTTGAATGATAAGTCTTTTTTTCAGCTATGTCTTTTGCAAATGTTTTCTCCCAGCTGTGGCTTGTTTTCTTTCTCTTGACACTGTCAACGTAAGTTTTTAATTTTAGCAGTCTAACTAGTGATTTCATCCATGGATCAAGGCTTTCAAGTTGTATCTAAAAAGTGATCACCACACCCAAGGTCATCTAGGGGTTTTCTCCTATTATCTTCAAGGAGAGTTTCTTTAAGGCACATGGGCCTGCAGTTTTCTTTTCTTGCAATGTTCTTGTCTGGTTTTGGTATTAGGGTACTACTGGCCTCATAGAAAGTGTTAGGCACTAACCCTTTGCTTCTATCCTCTGAAAGAGACTGTAGAGAATTCGTGTTATTTCTCCTTAAATGTTTGATACAATTCACCAGTGAACTCATCTGGGCCTGGAGCTTTCTGTTTGGGAAGATTATTAATTCTTGATTCAATGTAATTGCTATAGGCCTGTTTGGATAGTTTATTTCTTGTGTGACTTTTGGCAGATTGTGTCTTTCAAGAAATTGGTCCATTTTATTGAGGTTACCAAATGTGTGTGCACACTTTGGTTGTGGCACATGGGATCTAGTTCCCTGACCAGGGATTGAACCCAGGCCCCCAGCATTGAGACCGTGGAGCCTTATCTACCGGACCCTCAGGTGAAGTCCTAATATCTCCATTTTTGTTCACACGTTACTGACTTTCTCCATGTCTTTTTTAGTTTTTTGAGTATTGTTAAGACTGCTGTTTTAAAGTCTTTGTGTAGTATATTCATGTCTTTTTTCAGGGACAGACTCTGTTGTGTTACTTTTTCCGTTTGAGAGGACCAGACTTTTGTTTTTTTTTGTATGCCTTGTGATTTTTTTGTTGTGCACTGGACATTTTAATATAACAGTCTGGTAACTCCAGAAATCAGATTCTTCTCTTCCCCCAGCTTTGTGCTTTTGTTTTTGATTACTGTAGGCAGTCTTTGTGCAAAGGATCAGTTTGAGGTGTAAACTTAATGGATTCTTAAGTCTTTCCTGAGCCTTTCCCCGGAGCACAGTCACGTTCAGGTCCTCCCCATATATGCAATTATGTAATACGTCGGAGTCTTTAGGAGTCACTTCAGAAGAGGGTGGCGAGTTGCAGCCATGGAGGGGGAGCGCAGCAACCGTGGCGGCTGCCCCCGGTCCGCCCCCGGGAGACCAGCCGCAGTGACGCGCGGTCAGAGCACGCACAGGGCCTCGGCGTCTGGAGGACGGGACCCTTCCCCCGTGCCTGCTGCTGCCAGCTGTGTGAGCTGCTCCGGGAGGCACGCGCGGCTGCTGCATCACAGCTGCTTCTGTGCTCCATGCCCCGTCTCCCCCACCCCGAGCCCCGCCGTGCCCTGAAGTCTCAGCCTCCCGTGTTCTCCAGAGCCCCCAGGAGTCAGATCCTGCTGGCGCCTGCTGTCTGGGAGGGACGTGCACTCCTGGGGCTTCCTACTCCACCGTCTTCCCAGATCCTCTCTCATTTTGAGTCTTCCTAATGGAAGTACAGCTGACGTACAGTACAGGTAAACACCACAGTGACTTGCTCGTTTCACACCGACCGAGGGCTGGCCCGAGGCCCAGGCGCCCCGCCCACCGCACGCCGCCACGGTGCTGCTGCCGAGGCGCCCTCCACGTCACGGCCCAGACTCATGGCGTGGAGGCCTGTCGTCTGTACCTCTCGCGCCTCCTTCACTCGGCCCTCACCCTCTCCCTTCTGGAAACTACATTTATTCTCTGTATCTATGAGTGTGTTCCCGGTTCACTGTTTTTAGGTTCCACATAAACATGGAATTTCTTTGAAAAGAAGAGACATTACTTTGCCAACAAAGGTCCATCTAGTCAAGGCTGTGGTTTTTCCTGTGGTCATGTATGGATGTGAGAGTTGGACTGTGAAGAAAACTGAGCACCGAAGAATTGATGCTTTTGAACTGTGGTGTTGGAGAAGACTCTTGAGAGTCCCTTGGCCTGCAAGGAGATCCAACCAGTCCATTCTGAAGGAGATCAGCCCTGGGATTCCTTTGGAAGGAATGATGCTAAAGCTGAAACTCCAGTACTTTGGCCACCTCATGCGAAGAGTTGATTCATTGGAAAAGACTCTGATGCTGGGAGGGATTGGGGGCAGGAGGAGAAGGGGACGACAGAGGATGAGATGGCTGGATGGCATCACTGACTCGATGGACGTGAGTCTGAGTGAACTCCGGGAGCTGGTGATGGACAGGGAGGCCTGGCGTGCTGCGATTCATGGGGTCGCAAAGAGTCGGACACGACTGAGCAACTGAACTGAACTGAACTGAAACATGGAATGATGCAATATTTGTCTTTCTCTGACTTATTTCACTGAGCATAATACCCTCCAGATCCATCCATGTTGGTGCAATGACAAGACTTCTTTTTTCACGGCCAACCTTCCACTGTATGAACACACACGCGTCTTCTTCGCCCACTCCTCTGTGGGTGGGCACTCTGGTGGCCCTGCATCTATCTTTTCACATGAGTGTTTCTGCTTCAGAAAAACGCCCGGGAGTGGCCCGCTGGACCGCACGCAGCCCCAGCCAACTCGGAGCCCTCCACGGTCTCCACACTGGCTGCTCTTCCCGCCAGCAGCACAGCGGCTGCAGTGCCCGCTCGGAACACACGCCCTGGAAGGTTCTCGGATGTCACTGCTGCTATTAGAAATGCTGCTTAAGAATTACTCCTCCACTTCCCCCAGGTCCCGTCTGCGGCTAACATGAAGATTTAAAGGCTGTGTTGAGGGTAGTTTCTGTACATGCTGGCCCCTAAGAGTAGGATTGTTTTATTATCCTGAGAAAAAAAAGCCAGTGTCCTCCAGCAGTAGAAAATTGCAAATAAAAAGTTTAATTTCAGAAACTGAGTTCACCATTTATAAATACACTAAAAACATAGTCAATGCAAATTCAGATTAATAACAGGTACAGTATTTTAACAAAACAATAACTTTTCTAAAAGGTCATAGGCAAATCAGTGACTCGTTTCACCCAGAATATTTAACCGGTTTGAAGTAAGAAAATGAATTCTTTTCTAGACGCTGAGACAAAAACTTTGAAGACATATTATTGTTAAAAAAAAAAAACCTGATGACTGATAATCCATTCTGATGTCCTTGGGATCCTAAAATACCCCACTGATGGCTGAATCCTCCCTATTTTATAAAAGAAAATCTAAACGCCTAAGGCTATTCTTACAACCGTAACACAGCAATCTTCTTCCCTGTTAATAAGCCGCCTCTTCTAAAGAGAACTGTGTACATAATTGGATCAATTTGGGGGTCAGTGCACAAATTTCAAGACAGCTTCATGATGCAGAGCCACCGAGTCAGAGGCTCAGAGATTCATCAACAGGAGGCTGTAAACGCGGCACGCCGTGCACTGGCCACACGGCAGGCCACACCGTGCACACCACACACGTGGGGGTGTGTCCACACTAACCATGCACGCGGCACAGGGCAGATCCTGAAACGGGCGCGCGCGCTCTGCGGAAACCCCGCACGGCCGACCCTTCGTCACGCGTCAGCTCGGGCTTGTCGCCCATGCCACGCCTCTGTCGTGGTCGACAGCTGCCTCCCAGAACGCTCCGTCCCCCTCAACGCCCTGCAGAGCCGCAGTCAGGAACTGCTCGGCCAAGATGGCTTCAACTCCACCTCCTATTTACAGGTTTTATTTGGCAGCCACAAAGGCTGTTCTGTTGCAATTAAAGCAATTTTTAACTAAAATACAGTACCTGATCTGATTTTTACATAATCGAATAAAAAGCCTACGGACTAAAACTGCTCACCTCTCCTCTGCCATTCTACTGAGACAAACTACTGATCCCCAACTTGTAAAAGCCTTACAGTTACGAACGAAAACCCAATCGTTGCATTTCAGCATCGACGAGACAAGCTGCTTCTAGTGGACTTCTGAAAACACACACCGTGGTACCTGGCCTGAAGGACTGGTTAAGGCACGTGTGGCCGCAAGAGCGAGGGCCGGGCGGCCCCTCCCGCAGCCGTGGACCTGAGCGCCCGGCCTGCCGTCCTGCAGGGCCGGCTGCAGCGAGCGCCAGCCTGGGCAGACGCCAGTGCTCGCTGGGTGGCTCCAGCGGGCTCTTCAGTACTGGAAGCATATTAAGGGAAGATTCACTTTCAGAAAGATGAGTTTCTCAAAATGCTCCATCAGGAGCCTGGACTGGCCGAAGCTGCCGTTCTCGGGGGGCGTGCTGAACAGCCGCTCGGAGGGGACGATGCTCGGGGGGCAGCCCAGGAAGCGCACGGCCAAGGCAGAGAGGCCGGGCCAGGCGGCCCTCTTGAGGCTCCAGTAGGCGAGCGGGTCGCAGCTGTGCTCCAGCACCTCCTCCTCCAGGTAGGCGAGCACCATGTCCTCGGGGACCTTGGGCCGCCCTCCGCGCTCGCTCTTCTTCAGCTTGGCCATGAGTGCCCAGAGGCTCTCCTCGCCGGCGCAGTCCTGGGGCGGGGAGCCCGGCTCGCAGCCGCTGGGGACGGGTGTGGGCTCTGAGGTAGGATCCAGCGTCTCCAGCTCCCTGATCAAGTCCTGCTTGCACTGCTCCGCCTCCTCCTCGGAGAACAGGGAGGCCTTGTAGCGCGGGTCCAGCAGGGTGGCCAGCACGTACCTGGGGTCGTGGAGCGTGGCAGACAGGCGGCTCACCATGGCCTCCCTGAGGGCACGGAGCATGGTGTCGATGCCCATGGTCTCCTGGAACAGCATCTCCACCCTGCGGGTGAGGATGTGGATCATGGGGATGACCTGGCTCAGTGTGGACACGTGCGCGCTCATCTCCCGGCTGGCGGCGGCGAAGGGCTTCAGGGCGTGGCACACGGACTGCATCACCTCCCACTGGTCGCAGCTCAGCAGCTCCCGGAAGTCACACTCGGCGGACAGCGCGTTCACCGCCCGCTTCTGCTCGAGCAGCCGCTCCAGCATGTGGAAGGACGTGCTCCACTTGGACGGCACGTCCTGCAGCAGGTGGTGGGGCGGCAGCCCGTACTCCCGCTGCAGCTCCGCCAGCTTGGCCTTGGCGCGGGGCGAGCGCTGCACCCGCTCGCAGATCTTCCGGGCGGTGCTCAGCAGGTTCTGGACCATCCTCTGGCTCTTGATGGCCTCGCTGACGATGAGGTTGACCGTGTGGCTGAAGCAGGGCACGCTGGAGCGCGCCCCCTCGTTCAGCGTCTTCCCGATGCTGGGGTTGTCGGTGACGGTGATGCCCACCTGCAGGCCGCTGGACGTCACCCAGGCCTCCCACCAACACTCCAGCTGCTGCTGGATGCTGCTGCCGCCGTCGGCACAGTCCACCTGCGACACGTCCAGCAGCGCTGACCAGCGGTGGTCCTCGCAGCGCGGCCGGGCCGAGGGCTCGAAGGTGACCCAGTGGGCCGTGAGGGTCAGGTACTCCCGCGTCTGGCTGCTCATCCAGATGCCCGACGTGAAGTGCACCACGCCGCTCTCGGCTTCCTGCAGGTGTGCCATGATGACGTGCTTCACGTCCTCGTACATGCCCGGGATGGCCATCCGGGAGAAGTAGGCCGGCGGGGGCAGGGAGTACTGAGGTTTCAAGTATGCCAGCAGCCTATTGAAGCCAACGTTGTCCACCAGCGAGTACGGCTGGAGGTCAAGGGCGATCATCTCAGCAATGAGACTTGTGATTTTCTTGGCGACGGGGTGAGAATCATAAAACTTCTCGCTGCCATCGTCAGAGGCGGCGGCACCTGCCAATGGCGGGCCCAGCGGCGCCTGGGCGCCAGGGGGGGAGGGGGGGGCAGCCCGGGCGCCCTCGGGCTTCAGCGCGCCAGCGTGGAAGCGCTGCAGGTGCCGCAGCAGGCAGCTGGTGCCCAGGTTTGTGGGCTTCTTGCCCCGGCTGATGGTCCGGCCACAGTGCAGGCACGCGACCTTCGTGGGGTCTGCGGAGCAGATAGAAAAATGGTTCCACAGCTTGGAGGTCTTCTTGCTGTTGACGGGAAACACAGCTTGATGGTTTTTGGTGACCATGGTCGGCAGGTTTGTCAACCCGGAGGAGGATGTTTCTGCGGAAGCCAGGGTGGCATAGGGCGAGCTGGCCAGGCCGGCCCCCAGGAAGCCCCGCTGGCCCCCGGCCACCTCGGGGTGGCGCCTGCAGAGGTGCCGCATGAGGCAGCTGGTGCCCACGTCGCCCCGCTTGCCCCGGCTGATGGCGCAGCCGCAGTGCCTGCACAGGGCCTTGAGGCTGTCCGTGGGCGCCAGCGAGAAGTGATGCCACACCTCCGACTTCAGCCTCTTCATCACCTTCTTGTTCTGCTGGAACACAGCGCCCGGCTCCCGCGGCCGAGGGCACGGCGCGCCACCCGGCTGCGTCTCGGGAGACGACCCCCACGAGGCCTCGCCCGCGTCGGAGGAGGGGGACGCCGTGGCCCCGTGGCCCCAGAGCGCCGGCGGCTCCTCCGCCGGCCGGTCAGGGGAGGAGGCTGCGGAGGCGGGGTCCTGGAGCGCCCTCCCTGGAGACGCCGGCAGGGGGCCGGGCTCCGCGTCCAGCGGCGGCGGGGCGGGCCCCAGGGGCGGCACGGGGCCGGGTGCGGGCGCCCCGGAGCCGCCGCCACTCTCCCGCAGCACGATGGCACGGTGCGCCCGCCACATGTGCCTGATGAGGCAGCTGGTGCCCAGGTCCTTCCCATTCTTGCCGCGGCTGAACTCGTTCATGCAGTGGACACACACGGCCTTGGAGCTGTCCAGGGGCGACAGGTAGAAGTGCTTCCAGACAGCCGACCTCCGGCGGGACCCGCACCCGCTCCGCGGCAGGGGCAGGTTCTTCTCCGCCCCGTTCTCGGCAGGCTCGCTGCAGTGCAGGGGGGGCGCGTGCGCGGGCGGCCCCGCCGGGCCCTCGTCCCGGCAGTACCTCTCCGAGGCCAGTGCGTCCGAGGCGGCCTCTTCGGAAGACACTGCGGAGCTGGCCTCCTCCGTTGCCTGGAGGGGAGACGGGCCCTTGGAGGTCGCCCGGGGGAGCAGCGGGCCCCCGGGGTCGGTGGGCGGGGGGCCGGGGCGCGGCGCCGGGGCGGGGTCCCCCGCCAGCGCGGTGGGGTGCGCCCTGCGCACGTGCCGCATCAGGCAGCTGGTGCTCAGGTCCTTCTCGTTCTTGCCGCGGCTGAACTCCTTCATGCAGTAGGTGCACACGGCCTTGGTGCTGTCCCGCGGCGAGATGAAAAAGTGCTTCCAGGCCGGGGACTTCTTCCTGGAGCCCAGGCCGCGGCCGGAGAGCAGGCTCTGCGTCACGGCCTCCATGGCCACGCTGTACAGGGTGCTGCTGTACTGCGCCAGAAGCGCCCCGTAGTCGTCCTCGGGCTCGGGGGACGCGCGCCGCCCGGGGGGCCGGCCCGCGCAGCCCACCTCGCCGCCCTCTGCCTGCTCCCGGCCGCGGCCCACCTGCCTCCCGGCCTCCGGCTCACTTCCCAAGTCCATTCTCTCCACACTGTGATTAGGGGTTTGAGAGTCATCTTCCTCTTCTATTTTCAAGTTTGTATTCTCCGAATCACCTGCTCCCTGGGGACGAGGCTCCCACTGGTTCTCCATGACTGACCATAACTATTCAGTTCTGGCCGAAGAACTCTCTCTCAGGATGTTTATGAACACGGCTAAGCGTGAATCTCACTGAGCAGTGGACAGGCGAACTTGTGAGCGTGTCACCTCATGCTGCTCCCGGAGTTCTCCCAGTAAATGCATCGCGGGGCAGACATGTGCGCACACAGGGCGGACCTGCTGGTCTAGAGCACGGGAACGCTGGTGACTTGATGGCATGGTGCTCCTCCTGCGTCATCTACAACAGATGGAACCAAGTAAGACAAGGACTCGTTCACATTTCAAATCCAGTCATGGATACGTCAGCCTCAGTATGTGTGAGAGAAATCCCACAATGGTCAGGTGAGACTCTGCTTGCTCCTGACTTCAGAGCCCAGTCACAGGACCAAACACCCTCTCCGTCGGCCTCTCCTGCCCCGAGCACCCTGCTTACCTTCTCGGAGTCTCTGCCTCCCTGGGCCATCCCACTGCTCCCACGGACAAGGGGCCTGCGGTCTGCCTTCTTCTGCTGTCTGCCTAACCAGGCCTGAGGCTGAGCATTTATTTAAGAATAAAATCCTGGTGGTGGTAAAAAAAAAAAAAAGAAAATATCCTCTAAATAGACATTTCCCCAAAGAAGACATACAGACGGCCAAAAGGCACATGGAGCGATGCTCAACAACACCAATAATCAGAGAAGCAGGAAATGATAGTGAGGTGCGACCTCACACTGGTCACAGGGCTGCCATCCAGAGTCTACAAATGATCCACGGTGGGGGTGTGGGGAGAGGGAGCCCGGCTCCACTGCTGGCGGGGTGCAAACCGGTGCAGCCACTACGGAGAACAACGTGGAGGCTCCTTAAAAACCACCAGCAGAGCGGCCACGCGACCCTGCAGTCCCGCCCCGGGCACACGTCTGTGCCCCACGCACCGCAGTGCTCACAGCGGCACTGTTCACAACGGCCAACACGTGGAAGAAACCTGAATCTCCGTCAACAGGTGAACGGGTGGAGCAGGCGCGCTACGACTTAATGCAGGACTACTTGGCCATTGAAGAGAATGAAATAGCATCTGCAGGCACACAGAGGGACCTAGACATCACCATACTGAATGAAGTAAGTCAGACAGAGAAACATGTGACATCAATTACGTGTAGAATGTGAAAAAAATAAGGTAATAAACTTATTTACAAAACAGAAATAGACTCACAGACACAGGAAACAAACCTATGGTCACCAAAGGGGAACGACAGGGGAGAGGGGTAAACTAGGGATTTGGGAGTAACATATCCATACTATTATATACCCCAAAACGTCAGAAAAGATCATAGAGAGAAAACACCAAGGGATGTCCATGGTGGCTCAGTGGTAAAGAATCTGCCTGCCAATGCAGGGGGTGGCTTCGATCCCTGGTCCAGGAAGACCCCACATGGCTCTGAGCAACTGAGTCCTCGCGCCACCACTGAGCCTGCACACGGCAAGCACTGAGGCCCACGGTCTCGAGCCTGTGGTCTGCAGCGAGAAGCCCACTCACTGCAACAAGGAGCCCTGCTCGCCAAGACTAGAGCGCCCACATGCTGCCATAAGGCCCAGCACAGCCAAAACTAAATTTTTTTTTTTTAAAATGAGAAAATACCAAGACTTGGTAAGGTCCATCATTGCAATTTTAGCCCTTCTAATTAATAGGTGGGCTTCCCTGCTGGCTCAGTGGTAAAGAATCTACTTGAAAATGCATGAGTCCCTGGTTCAATCCCTGGGTCGGGAAGACCCCCTGGAGGAGGGCATGGCAACCCTCTCCAGTATTCTTGTCTGGAGAATCCCATGGACAGAGGAGCCTGGTGGGTTACAGTCCATAGGGTTGCAAAGAGTCAGACACGACTCAGCTAAATGACTCAATGACAACACTGGACATTTCATGCTTTTTTCGCCCTTTGCTTCTCTCCACTGGGAGCATCTGTTCACGTATCTTGCCTCTGTCTTATGGATTGTGTATTTCCTCATTACTGAGTCCTCAGAGTCCTTCCTGTCTGGATAAGCCCTTTATCAGGTGTGTGATTCCAGTCTGTGGCTTGTCTTTTCACTCTTTTCAGTGTTCTCTGAAAGGAAAGGCTCTTAACTTTAATGAAGTCCAGTTTACCAGTTTGCTTTTTTTTTTTTTAAACCACATGTTCTTTAAAAAGAAAAAGAACTCCTTACTTGGCCTGTGGGGTCTCAGCTGCAGCACGCGCGCCCCTGCACCGCGGGCACACTCGGCTGTGGTATGCGGGCCTGGAGCTGCGGCTCCAGCCTCAGGTGCTTCTCGTCATGCGGGACCTTACGGCCCAGACCAGGGGCCACAGCTGAGTTCCCTGCACTGCAAGGCCGGTTCTTAACTCCCGGACCATCAGGGAGGTCCCCAGCAATTAATTTTTTTATGGATTATGCTTTGGGAGCTGTATCTAAGAAAGATTTTCTCCTGTGTTTGTTTTATATTTCGATCTTTGAAAGACTCAAATTCATTGTTTTGTATACGAATTGTTCAAATATCGTTTGTTGAAAAGATCATCCTTTTCAACAAAAGAACACCTTTGCAACTGCTGGAGACTCACTGTGTGTGAAGGCGCCTCTGCGCAGCAGCTGCCCACGTGTATGAACACGAGGGGAGTGTGTGTGTGCTCAGCACGTCCACCCTTTGAGTGCAGCTCACCGTATGCCAGTTACCCCAAGGTGGGGGAGTGTGACGCACGTGTGTGCGGGTCTGTGCCCCAGCTCCTGGCACAGGGCTCCTAAGCCTCTCGGGAGCTCCTGAGTGACAGGAACACCTTGTGTCCTGGTGAGGCGACGATGGAGGCTCATCAGCAGAAAGACCACACCACGGTCAGAAACCAGCTCTCAGCCCCCAACCCCCAGCACGGCCTGGAGACCAAGCGGACACTCCTCAGGCCCACAGCATGAAACCCCAGCAGAATCCCAGCTCGGGGTTTGGGGAACTGCTAGGCCAGCGAACACACCCACGGGTCTGGAGGGTTACGCACGCCAACTCCACGAGGACAGATGCCCCAGCACTCAGGAGCCTGTGCGTCCTCATCTGGCCGGCCATCTGTGTCCCTTTTCACACAGTGAAAGTCGCTCAGTCATGAATGACTCTTTGTGACCCCATGGACTGTAGCCCACCAGACTCCTCTGTCCATGGGATTCTCCAGGCAAGAACACTCGAGTGGGTGGCCATTTCCTTTTCCAGGGGATCTTCCCAACCCAGGGATCGAACCCTTGTCTCCTGCACTGCAGGGAGACGCTTTACCGTCTGAGCTACGAGGGAACCCCTTTCCATATGCTATGCTAAGTCACTTCAGTCGTGTCCGACTGTGCGACCCCATAGACGGCAGCCCACCAGGTTCCCTGTCCCTGGGATTCTCCAGGCAAGGACGCTGGAGTGGGGTGCCATTGCCTTCTCCGCCTTTCTATATAATAAACCTGTAAATGTGACTAACTGCGCCCTTGCTGTGGGAGCTGCCCCGGCACTTTATTGCGGGAACCTTGGCCTTGAAGCCTCTCAGTCAGACACACGGGTGACAGCTGGGCTGCTGTGAGTGGGAGCCGTCTTCTGGGCCGCCCGGACCCCATGGCTCTGAACACGACTCCAGGCGGCAATGTCAGGAGCGGATGGAAGGACAGCCAGCTGGTGCCGGACAACAGCCAACATGGGGCGCCAGGGCACTCGCGGGCGGCCAGATGCGAAGCACTCTGTGCACAGAGCCAGGGAGGGGGGACATGGAGAGCGCCTCTGCTCACAGCCATACGGCTGCAGCTCAGGAAGCACAGGGACTGGCAGACTAGGGCAAAAGGAAGGCTAACTCCACGCTGCCTACAAAAACACGTTACATGTGAAGAGAAAGAGAGGCTCAAAGCAAAAAGACAGGAAGGTGCAGCGTGCTAACCCCAACCCGGGCACGCCCGCGGGGCCACGGCACTATGTGGCGTGGGCGCATGAACACAGCGGACCACAGGGGACCTTCCACATCCAGGGAGCAGACCCCGTGGGCCCGGAGGGAGGTGGGCTCTCACATCCCTACTCACAGTTAACTGAACCAGCGGACAGAAGATCAGTAAAGATAATAGAAGAGTTGAAAACGTTACCATCAAACCTGGCCTCAATGACATTTATGGAACAGTGCAAACAAGTGGAATGCGTGTACTTCAAGGTGGGTACAGACTGTTCATCAAGACAGACTCTTCTCTGGACAATAAAGCAAATTGCAATACATTCACAAGAACGGAAATCAAAGAATGGCCTCGGAAAAGGGAACTGAACGAGAAATCAACATCAGAACGATATCTGGAAAAATCCAAAGTATCTTTAAGTAAGTAACACTTAGATATGTATGAAGCCAAGGGTTTAAAGAAAAAAGTCCCAAGGAAAAGTACAGCCAATTTAATCCTGAAGCAAACAAAGTGAAGAAAACAAGAAAAGATCTGAAATCAATTAAATTGAGGGGGAGCGGGGAAGAGGCGGGGGGTGGGGTGGTGGTGGAAATCAATGAAACCGAACTCTGGTTTTTTGGACAGATCAAAAAAATTGGCAAACTTCTACACTGATTAGTAAGAGAAAAAAACGGAAAAGACAGATACTACCAACAGCAAGGATGAAAGTGGCACCAAAGACCCCACACACAAAACGGCGGCACACAGCCGAGCGGCTTCGTGGTGATGAATTCAGCAGCTCAGGTGAAACGCGTAAACCCCGAAAAGACGCGCACAACAGGGACTCACTGGAGAGACGCGCCTCTGCCGTGCAGCGGCCATGACGCCCGCCTCACGCCGAAGCCTGAGCAGCCCTCTGCCTAGTCCCTTCTCTTAAAATTCCAGGTCCAGATGGTTCCATGCGTGAATTTCACCAAACTTTAGAGAAAAAAACAAATTACTGGTGAAACACACTCTTCCAGAAAATAAAAGACGAAACATTCCCCAAGTCTTTTAACAAGGTAGGGCCACCGTGACACCAAGACCCGCAAAGACATAACAGGAAAAGAATCAGAGTCACATCCCTACAATCACAGAACAACCTTAAGAAAATGCAGCAAGTTCTTAAAAATGTAACAAGTCAAATTCAGCACTAGGTTGGAGATAATATTCCACGAGTAAGTAGGCTGTGTCAGAAGGTTTGGTTTAACATTAAAACATCAACCAACAGAACGCACAGGTCAACAGAAAGCAAGGAGGAAAACCATACGGCCACTGGGTGAAGAAACGCATTTAGTATCATCTCTGCTCCTACTCCTGACGAGGACCCTCGCAAGGCAGAAGGGCAAGCCACGGGCGTCTGTGCGAGAGGTCTTCAGGCCTCCATGGAAAGGTGCTGTCCTAGGAAGGCCGCAGAGCAAGCTCGGCTGCCTCCAGCTCCCTCCCACCCGGCCGGCCCGGACAGCGCCTCCATCCTGGATGAACTCGCCCGCTCCTCTCCGGTCTGTGAGGAACCAGCTCGTCTCCCCTCGAGGCAAATGTCCCATTCTCGGTTGACCCTGAGGCTCTCCCAAGACTCCTGGGGCCAAAGCCTGGGGTGATGGGGTGGACTGCTTCCTGCGGGCCCTCTTTTACCTGCTCAGCCTGTGCGGGCTCACTTAAGCCATGTGACAATCTTTCAAGGAAGGTTCAGTGTGACGTGTCTCCTTCTACACCAAAGGGCAGGGGCACAGAGAGGCTGAGAAACGTGTCGGGGCACACGGGGCAAACAGGCCGCTGCTCCTGGAGCGCTGGAGGTCGAGGGGGCTGGGGGCGGTGCACAGAAGACACACGTGCAGGAAGGGATGCGGCTACAAACACGCTGACACACGTGGACCTGGAGAGGAGCACACTAAGTGACGTCAGAGAGAGACAGCTACCAGGACACTCACTCACACGTGGAACCTGAAGTACGACACAAGTGAACTCACCTGTGAGACAGAAACAGTGTCACCAAGAGGTCAGACTCGAGGCTGCGGGGAGGGGGGAGGAGCGGAGTCTGGGGTGAGCAGGCGCAAGCCAGGATACGCAGGACGCAGGAACCAGGGCCTCCTGTCGAATATGCTCTGATGTGCCGTAACGGAAAAGAATAAGAAAAGAAAGTGTAATAAGAAAAGCATAGTTTTGATCAGACTTCAGACCACAGATTCAAGAATCCCTACAAACCCCAAGCAAGATTTAAAGAGGAAAAAAAAAGTGCTAAAAATAAGAAAAAGCACAGAGATAACAGTGAGGAGGGCTGGAGGAACCTAGCTCAGTACCGCCAGCAGGAGGAGATCAGCAGAATCCAGACCACGGGGCTTCTGCAGCAGGACAGACCACCCAGCTTCTCTAACGAACCGCTTGAGTCCCGTGTGAGTGAGCAGACGACCAAGCGCATTCCTCAGGCAAGGCGGGAGGCCTGGGCGCTGAGTGAACATTTGAAGTAATTCTTAGTTTATTAAGGTATAAAGATACTGTGGATAAGACTTTTTAAAGAATCCCGTCTTTCCAAGACACTAACTGGAGAACGTCCAGATGAAACACAACTTCTGGTATCTGCTTTGAAATAACTGAGGTGGGACACAGAGCTGGAATGGCCATGCGTGCGTCTGTCTGTCTGTCTGTCAAAGCTGGGTGATGAGCGCACAGGCTCATTATACTCATCTTCCTAATATACACTGCAACACAGCCCGAGGAACTGTTTCAAGAAAAAATAACTAGACTACTGACTTTTCAAGAGAAGCAATGTAAACCAGGAGATACAAGAAGTACGTCTTCAGAGTTGTGGTGGAAAAAAAAAAGCCAAACCAGAATTCAACACTCAGCAAAAATATTCCTACAAGAACTAATATGAGCTAACACCGTTGGCAAAACCACACAGAGTGCGTCACCAGGCGACTTTAGCGAAGGGCAAAACGACGTCCTGCTGGCAGAGAAACTCCGCGGGATTCAGCGGCGCGCAGGAACAGGAGCAACACGGACAGGGCGCGGCAGAGCGCGAGGGACCCGCCGGGCTCCGCGTCCGGGCCCGGTCAGCAGAATTAACGGAAAACGACTCACTGAGCTACACGAGGCTGTGGTCCATGTGATCACAAGGACAGAATGATCTCTGCTCGTTTCCAAGGCAACCATTCAATATCACAGTAATCCAAGTCTATGACCAGTAACGCTGAAGAAGCTGAAGTTGAACAGTTCTATGAAGACCTACAAGACCTTTTAGAACAAACACCCAAAAAAGATGTCCTTTTCATTATAGGGGACTAGAATGCCAAAGTAGGAAGTCAAGACACACCTGGAGTAACAGGCAAATTTGGCCTTGGAGTACAGAATGAGGCAGGGCAAAGGCTAACAGTTTTGCCAGGAGAACACACTGGTCATAGCAAACACCCTCTTCCAACAACACAAGAGAAGACTCTACACATGGATATCACCAGATGGTCAACACCGAAATCGGACTGATTATATCCTTTGCAGCCAAAGATGAAGAAGCTCTACACAATCAACAAAAACAAGACTGGGAGCTGACTGTGGCTCAGAAACTCCTTATTGCCAAATTCAGACTTGAAGTGAAGAAAGTAGGGAAAACCACTAGACCATTCAGGTATGACCTAAATCAAATCCCTTATGATTATACAGTGGAAGTGAGAAATAGATTTAAGGGACTAGATCTGATAGACAGAGTGCCTGATGAACTATGGACGGAGGTTCGTGACATTGTACAGAAGACAGGGATCAAGACCATCCCCATGGAAAAGAAATGCAAAAAAGCAAAATGGCTGTCTGGGGAGGCCTTACAAATAGCTGTGAAAAGAAGGGAAGCTAAAGACAAAGGAGAAAAGGAAAGATACACCCATTTGAATGCAGAGTTCCAAAGAATAGCAAGAAGAGATAAGAAAGCCTTCCTAAATGATCAATGCACAGAAATAGAGGAAAACAACAGAATGGGAAAGACTAGAGATCTCTTCAAGAAAATGAGAGATACCAAGGGAACATTTCATGCAAAGATGGGCTCGATAAAGGACAGAAAGGGTATGGACCTAACAGAAGCAGAAGATATTAAAAAGAGGTGGCAAGAATACACAGAAAAACTGTACAAAAAAGAGCTTCACGACCAAGATAATCACGATGGTGTGATCACTCACCTAGAGCCAGACATCCTGGAATGTGATGTCAATGGGACTTAGGAAGCATCACTATGAACAAAGCTAGTGGAGGTGATGGAATTCCAGTTGAGCTATTTCAAATCCTAAAAGATGATGCTGTCAAAGTGCTGCGCTCAATATGCCAGCAAATTTGGAAAACTCAGCAGTGGCCACAGAACTGGAAAAGGTCAGTTTTCATTCCAATCCCAAAGAAAGGGAATGCCAAAGAATGCTCAAATTACCGCACAATTGCACTCATCTCACATGCTAGCAAAGTAATGCTCAAAATTCTCCAAGCCAGGCTTCAGCAATATGTGAACCGTGAACTTCCAGATGTTCAAGCTGGTTTTAGAAAAGGCAGAGGAACCAGAGATCAAATTTCCAACATCCGCTGGGTCATCAAAAAAGCAAGAGAGTTCCAGAAAAACATCTACTTCTGCTTTATTGACTATGCCAAAGCCTTTGACTGTGTGGATCACAACAAACTGGAAAATTCTGAAAGAGACGGGACTACCAGACCACCTGACCTGCCTCTTGAGAAATCTGTATGCAGGTCAAGAAGCAACAGTTAGAACTGGACATGGAACAACAGACTGGTTCCAAATCGGGAAAGGAGTACGTCAAGGCTGTATATTGTCACCCTGCTTATTTAACTTATATGCAGAGTACATCATGAGAAATGCTAGGCTTGATGAAGCATAAGCTGGAATCAAGATTGCTGGGAGAAATATGAATCACCTCAGATATGCAGATGACACCACTCTTATGGTAGAAAGCAAACAACTAAAGAGCCTCTTGAGGAAAGTGAAAGAGGAGAGCGAAAAAGTTGGCTTCAAACTCAATATTCAGAAAACTAAGATCATGGCATCCGGTCCCATCAATTCATGACAAATAGACGGGGAAACAATGGAAACAGTCACTGCAGGTGGTGACTGCAGCCACGAAACTGAAAGACACTTGCTCCTTGGAAGAAAAGTTATGAGCAACCTAGACAGCATATTAAAAAGCAGAGACATTATTTTGCCAACAAAAGTCCATCTAGTCAAGGCTATGGTTTTTCATAGCCAGTAGTCATGTATGGATGTGAGAGTTGGACCATAAAGAAAGCTGAGCGCCTAAGAATTGATGCTTTTGAAGTGTGGTGTCGGAGGAGACTCTTGGGAGTCCCTTGGACTGCAAGGAGATCCAACCAGTCCATCCTAAAGGAAATCAGTCCTGAATATTCATTGGAAGGACTGATGCTGAAGCTGAAGCTCCAATACTTTGGGAACCTGATGTGAAGAGCTGACTCATTTGAAAAGACCCTGATGCTGGGAAAGATTGGAGGCCGGGGGAGAAGGGAACAACAGAGGATGAGATGGTTGGATGGCATCACTGACTCAACGGACATGAGTTTGAGTAAACTCCGGGAGTTGGTGATGGACAGGGAGGCCTGGCGTGCTGCGGTTCATGGGGTCGCAAAGAGTCGGACACAACTGAGCGACTGAACTGAACTGAACCCTGGACCATCTGGGTAGATCCAATGCTGTCATGAGGGTCTTCAAAAGTGAAAGAAAGAGGCAGAGGAGAGACATGAAAATATGCCTGTGGAAGGTAAGAGACGCAGCGTCGCTGGCTTTGAAGATGGAGGGTGGGCCCACACGCAGGGACGCAGGGGCGTCTCGAAGTGAAGGGCGAGGAGCCACCCTCTGCCAGGCCGCCAGGAGGGAAGCCTGGCAGGACCATGACTGAGGCCCAGGGCTCAGAGCTCAGACTGCTGGCCTCCAAATGTGTGCTGTTTTCAACCCCCAAGCCTGTGATAATTTGTTAAAGCACCACTAGAAAACCAATACAATAAACAACAGAAAAGGGTTAAGATTAAATCCTACAGAAGGATAAGAGAAAAAGTAATGAAGGCGGAAAAACATCTCTATAGGTAATGAAATCACACTAGAAAAACATAAACACAGATTAAGTGAAATTGAGTAACTTATTTCAAAAGAAGCTAACAAAATTAAGAAAATAATACAAAAGAACGAAATAAATCAAGAAAGAAAAACACTGAGATGAGCTTACAGATCCTAAGAAACTATTACAAATAAAAGTAAAATGTCATTTTAGAATAAAGACTAAGTTACAAGCAACAAAAGAACAAATAAACTCCACAGAGGATTGTGTAAGATCAACAGAAGAGTTTAGAAAGAAAAAGTTTTAATGAAAAAGAAATAAACGGATAAAAAAAAGACGCAGAAGAAGCTGACTAATTTAAAACTTAGGTAAAGAAAATCCAACATGTGTATAATCAAGGTGTTTCCCCACAAAAAAGGGGGACAGGGCAAGAGAACAGATTACTGACAACTATGGAACAAACAGGTGTACTGAAAGGCATCCTGGGCTTCCCTGGTGGCTCCGTGGTGAAGAATCCTCCTGCCAACGCAGGGACACCAGTCTGATCCCCGATCCAGAAAGATTCCACATGCCACCGGCAGCTAAGCCCATGCACCGGAGCCTGAGTCTAGAGCCCGGGAACTCCAACTCCCGAGTCCACGAACTCCACAGCACGTGCTCTGCGACGAGAGAAGCCACGGCAGTGAGAAGCCTGCACGTCGCAACTAGAGCGGCGCCTGCTCACAGCAACCAGAGAAAGGCCTGTGCAGCAACAGAGAGCCGGCACAGCCAGGGATGCTATTCAGCACACAAATAAAGTTACTGAAGAAACAGGAGAGCAAGCCATAGGGCGGAGACCATGCGCCTGTAACCGTGAGCACACAGGCATATCCCAGGAAAACCACTGGACTGAAAACAAAGGCCATTCGGGCAAAAACCAGGGCCACCCGTAAGGGAAAGCAACTCACGAGCCTGACAGCCACGTTGTACGCTGAGACAACAGAGTAACATGTGTAACATATTCAAGGAAAACCACGCGAGCCAAGCGTTTTGCCTCCAGTCAACCTGCCATCCAAGTACAAGGACACAGAGACACTGTTACCCAGGCAGGAATTCGGGAGACAGCTCTCCTTGAGTCCTTCCTGAGAAGTCGACTGGAGAGCGGGGTGCTCAGGGCGTCTCCCTGCAGGACGCACCGCTGAGCGTCCCGGGAGAGCCGGCGGGCACTGTGCAGCTACGTCGCTGGCCCTGAGCCGGGGGGGGCTGGACGACACGCGGGTCCCTGGGCTAGAGGCACCGAGGTGCCTTCAGCAAGGACTGGGCCGCGCGCAGAGATGGGGAGGCGGGCTCCGGTCCCCCTCGTCCTCGCAGAGACGGGCCGGGAAGGCCAGACGCGCATCCCGCGGCCCCGGGAGTGGGACCCACCCCGCTCTGCTCGGTACAAAGTCCTGAGAGCAGTGACCCCCGCGACCTCCAGACTACAGCTCTCAAACACATCTCCCACTAAAGGAGCCAAGGTTCCCAAGGACCACGAGGTCCAGGGGCGGGAAGACCACGAAATGAGCCGAGGATGCTCTGGGGACCCAGGGAGCCAGGACCTCTGCGAGTGGACGAGGGCAGCGCGGGAAGGGTCCAAGGTGTCAACCTGAAGGGCTCCCCCTGTCCAAAAATGAGATAATCTGAACGTAAATAAGGGTCAGCATTATACATCAAAACTCATCAAATGTTTAAGTCTATTAATGCATAATCCCAAATAAAATCCTCAATTGGTCACCTCTGGAGGATGATAGGAAGGCAAATGATTCACTACTTTTGAGAAGTGACAGAGAAATTCACCCTCAGCTCCTTACATCAGCTACAGCACCAGAGAGCCAGGGCAGGGCTCCCACTCCATGTCCAGCTCGTGAACAGAGATGCAGGAACTCAGCCAAATGGCTCCATCTCGTACGGGGTGCTGATTAACGCCCGCACTGGGTACACCCCTGGGGGAAGCGCCGGGGGGGCCACACACGAGGCGCCGTCTGAGGGGGCAACAAAACCGCTGGAAGCAGTCTCCCCAGAGAGCAACCTGATCCCACCGCCCACCCCGAGCAGACCAGGAGCAGGGAAGACTCATGGGACCGCGGTGCCACTGGCGGGGACCGCCCGGGTGATGGAAGCTGCCACCACCGGCCCGGCCAGCCCCGAGGGCCTGCGCCAGGGCTGACGCCAGCACCTTCCTGGCACAGATGGGAGACTCTGGCGCCGGGGTAACGCCAGCGCACGCCCGGGACGGGGCTGTCAGGGGAGCCCGCTGCCTTCCTGTTTGTCTTCCTCTACGGCTGCACCAGCTCTCTACACACTAGCTCAACATCGTAAGTGGGATGTTTCTATTTTTTTCCTTTTGGCCGCACGGGGATCTCGGTTTCCTGACCAGGGACTGAACTCACGCCCCCTGCAGTGGAAGCAGAGCCCGACCACTGGACGGCCAGGGAAGCCCCGACGTTTCTGTTTTAGGGAAAATGCTGCCATTGGCTCTAGCAGCTTCCTACTACTTTTTCTACCATTTTCGCACCAAATATTTAGAAAGACAAAAAAGGATGTTGGCTTTAGTTCTCACACCGCAGAAGAATTATGTACCTGAGGCACTGGGGATAATTCTACATGGGTGTGAGGAACAACTTGGGTTTGGTCACCCGTCCCAGAGCTCTGGAGCATCTCTGGCTTGAAAGGTGAGGGCCCCCTGGTCACGGCACCTGGGTGGCATCCAGAACCAGCTGTCCTGCGGTCCAGCTTCCATGTCCAGCAAGTAGGAACTAGCCCACGGGAAAATCATCAACATGGAGGTCAAACAGGGTGATCAGGGGCAGCAGGTGAAACAGCCTCCTCCTCCGGCAGGCGCGGCAGGCCTCCCTGCGTGGGGCTGTGCAGCCGCCACCGCCCGCCAGCCAGAGGGCCACTCTGAAGCTGGTGGTGAGTGGTGTGGGGCTCTGCTCAGCAGGGAGCACAGCCCCCCCTGAACTGAGCAGAGACGGGGGAGGAGAGGAGTGCAGAGGATGGACCCAGAGCCCAGGCCTGCTGAGACCACTGCACGCATTTCAGCTCCAAGGGCGAAGCGCCTAAAGGCAGAGGCAGCCGACCAGAGGATCTTTCCATGGGCTAGAACAAATACCGTGTGTGGAAGAGTCTCAATTCCAGGCGTGTGTTCTGACTTGGGGATCATAGTTATTTTTCATTTTTAGAATTAAAGAAAGCGCCTTCCAGGCTGCCGTAACGCAGGAGTGCCTGTCAGAGCAGGATCCCCTGTGCGCATGTCCCGCCGCGGACTCAACAGCTTCCTAACACAGAGACCAGCTTTTGTGCAGGCCCTCACCTGCCACAACACCAAAAAAACACAACCAAGTATCTCCATTCCTCATGCTGCAGATGCAGCAGATTAAAGGAAAACACTTCAAGTCATCTCACCCAACCAGGCAGGAAGGGCCCAAAGCTTGGCACCACCCCAGTGAGGACTCTGGAGCCCCCTACCAAGCCACATTCACCCAAGGACCCAGTAACCCCACGTCCAGGGACAGACTCTGAAGACCACCTCATGAGACACATAGCAACATTTGTCCCAGGCGCTGCGGTTCCACAGCCAGGCTGCAAAACCACTCACACACCGCCAGTAAGGCCTGGTACATACGCGCATCCCAGTCGCTTCAGTCTCGTCCAACTCTTGCGACCCTATGGACTGTAGCCAGCCGGGCTCCTCTGTCCATGGGATTCTCTAGCCAAGGATACTGGAGTGGGTTGCCATGCCCTTCTCCAGGGGATCTTCCCAACCCAGGGATCAAACCCAGGTCTCCTGCACTGCAGGCGGATTCTTTACCAGCGGAGCCACCAGGGAAGCGCAGTACATACACAGACCACAGGAAACAAGCAAGACACACAGTCAACAGTGCTCGTGAGGTTTTATGATGTGAAAGACAGGAGAGAAAACAAGGGGAGTTACAAACATTAATGTCTGTCTGAAGAGCTTATTTTGGCACTTCTCAGGTGGCGCTGGTTAAAGAACCTGCCAACCAACACAGGAGACATAACAGACATGGGAGACGTAAGAAACGCAGGTTTGACCCCTGGATTGGGAAAATCCCCTGGAGGACAGCATGGCTACCCACTCCACTATTCTTGACTGGGAAATCCCATGGACAGAGGAGCCTGGTGGGCTACAGTCCATGGGGTCACAAAGAATTGGACATGACTGAAGCAACTTACACGCTTATTTTGCACGATAAAGCAGAAATAAAGATGGTTGCCTATAAACAGTGGAGGAGACAGGAATGCAAGTGAGCTTGCTGATTGTATCTTTTATATAATGTTGATTTTTGAGCGGTGTGATTATCTCTACATTAAAACACAGAAAATTTCAAGTGTGAAATCTAAAGTGAAAGTGAAGTTGCTCAGTCATGTCTGACTCTTTGCGACCCCATGGACTGTAGCCTACCAGGCTCCTCCCTCCATGGGATTCTCCAGGCAAGAGTACTGGAGTGGGGTGCCATTTCTTTCTCCAGAAAACATAGAAAATTGACTTTTGAGAGGTGTGATTACCTCTACATTAAAACATAGAAAATTTCAAGTGTGAAATCTAAAGGCGTATCAAATAAGCAACCATACTGCAAACAAAGAATGTTCACCAAGGGACTTTAACACACAGGATTTTATTCACCTGAAGCAGAATACGTACTAAAAACAAAAAAACACCTTAAATTTTGCTATGTGATTTCATTAGCAGTAGCAACATATTTTCATTTTACCTGTGTTATATGTACTTTAGCAAAAAACAAAATGTAACTATGCCAATGCCATTAAGAATCAAAATTTTCAGGATACAAAAAAGATATAATTAAAAAAAAACAAAGAAATTAAGTAAAACTATATAATTTTAAATTTGTCTTGAAAACATCAGTATGGACTCTGGATGTTTTAGACACTGATCCCCTAGCCCCGTGCACTAGGCCAGCGCTTAGGGCTGCAGTACCACACGAGCACACTGAGCACAGCCGGCCCTGGATTCTGGTTTCTAAACACCCTCCTGCAGTGACGGAGGCCACAGCGCTCTGCAGAAAGAGCCGACTGCAGCTCTGGAAACAGGAAAGGCTGCAGAAAGAATGTGCCACCAGGAGCCGGCTCCACGGGGATCCACAGGTCGGTCACAACTGTCTGAACGTACAACAAAGAGACGGAAGACTTCAGCAGGCTATAATGTAACGGCTGAATCTGCCTGTCTGCACTGATGCTCAAGAATCAAGAGGAGAAATAAAAACACCTGCCACGGGGTGGGGCGGGGGAGGGGGACGACGCTGCACCCACTGCTCCCTGCAAAGGGGTGACGATCACGAGTGAGGAAAAGCACGTGAAAGGCAGGGGAAGGAACCACAGCCCAGGCGGGGTCTGTCCCGACAGGACAGTCTGAGGGCGGTGCACAGGAGGCCCAGCACCGCCGCCTGAAGAGGCAGGGTCCCCGGCGGGTGGCACCCACGGGTGGAGCAGCCGGGCCGCAGGGTCCAGCTGCAACTTATCCTCAGACTGCCGACCACACGGAGGGCGGCCCCCAACTGCCCGCTGTGTTGTTCAAGGGTCAACTGTCAACGGCAAAGGAGCAAATGGCAAACAGACCCAGACACAGGGACATTTCTGCAAGACAACTGGCCTCGTCTCTTTAAAAAGTCAACGTCCCGAGTGGGGAGACCAGACTGCGGGTTGGCCGCTGAACGCAGTGAGGACTACCGTTCACTCCCTCCACGGCCGCGCTGCTGGGGCGAGCACGGCCCTCTGCCTCTTTCTCCCTCTGGGGGAGGGGGGCGGCATGGAGCTCGCAGGACCTTGGGTCCCTGACCAGGGACTGAACCTGGGCCCTCGCAGGCAGCGTGCTGACGCGCCGAGTGCAAACCGCTGGACTGCCTTTCCTGAGAAGAGAAGGATGCTCAGCGGTAACGTGCTGCGGCCCCTGCTGCCTCCTCAGAGCCCGAAGGCACGGGCAGGGGACGCACGCCAGCGCTGCAGCTCAGGGCCGGAGCAGCGGCACCTGGACCTGCTCCCAACCCACCGCCCAGCCTCCAGGACACGCACACCGGCCTGCAGCCCGAGCTCCAGGCTCCCGGGAGCTGCCGGGCACAGCTGGGGCACCAGCGCCGCCCTGCGCCCGGGCGGCCTCGCCCTCAGATATGGCAGTCTTCCCACCAAGGCTACCGGTGCAGATCTGGTCCTCACTGAGAGTGAGCCACACCTGCTGAGGGTGCAGGGCCACGGCTAGCATCTTCCCGGGGAGGAGCCGCCTCAAGTGCAGACAAGCCACCACCCAGGACTGGCCGCACGGAGGCCAGAGCGCACGGCGGGGGCCGAACCGAGAGACCTGGAGCCAGTTCCTCGAGACGCGGCGGGCAGCCCGATGCAGCCGCGCTGGAAGCACAGCGCGGCCCGAACAGCACACGGGCTCCGTGAGGGGCCGTGGCCCGTCCACCCCGAGACGTTGAGGGTCACACACCAGGGCCGCCGGGCTGGCTCTGCTCTGGCTTCGAGGGCCCTCCACTCAGTACCAGCGGCTTCTCTGGGGCAGCGGGCAGTCCCACCAGCCGCAGGTCTGATAGGTCGCCGCGGCGGGCTGCCGCTGGACATGGTACTAGTGTCCGCGTGCGACTGCGCGACACCCAAGCTCCTGCTCCAAACAGCACGCGCCCTGGGCTGCTCCCTCTGAGCAGGCCAACTGCGGGCAGGCTCAGTCACCGGGCCCTGAGTGAGGACGGGCCCTCCATTTAGACCTGCGGGCTTGGGGCGGGCCGGGCAGGGTTGCTGGACTGAGGAGCCCCTGCGGGCAGCACCGGGTCAGCAGGGGAACGCCCCGCCCCAGGCCCGGCCTCTCCGGTTCCTGGGGTGCACAGACTTAGCTGGGGAGGGGGGCAGGCAGCTGCCACAAGGGCTTCATCCAAAGGAGAGTGGAACCCAAGCAGGGTGAGCACCTGAGCAAGGTGGGGGTCGGGCCTCACGACAGGAGACGGTCCGAACGCAGGGGCCAGGCTCCGCAGCTCACGGCCGCTCGTCACGCAGGGCCTCCGCTCCGCCACCCCTGGCCCCTCGGCGCGGGACGCAAACGTCCTTTCCTCTCCAAGCGGTCTTCCGAGAGCACACTTGTCGCGCTGCCCATCACCCTCACCCACGCCTGCCTGTGCTCTTGCTTGGAGAGCTCGCTCCGCCTTCTCTGCCCGTCCGCACTGCGAGCATGCACCACTGCCCCAGCAGGTAGAACAGCGCCAGGCGAGAGGAGAGAGGCGAGAAACCTCGCGTGGAGGCAGGCACCTCCAGCCCTCCCGGGCCCTCCACCTCGGAAACAGGAGGAAGGAGAAAAGGTCTGCTTTCATTCCTAACCATGCCTTCCAGGATACCAGCTGCCAAAAGCACACATCAGATAGTTAGCTAAAAGTGATCTAAATGCTTCAGAGTGATGAAAATCAGGCAGTGACGGAGCCTAAGGGAGGAGGGAGGGAAAGACAGGGAAGTGGAAGGGGCCGAGGCTCTGGAAGCTGCCTGACAGGAAGTCTGCCGCCACCCGGACACTGACGGGAGGCCAGACGGGAGGCTGCGGGGTGGTCGGGGCGGGACTCCGTGCGGCTGAATTCAGTAAGACACCAACCGTAAACAGAGATGATGCCTCCTACAGCTTACGTTAGACATCAGGCGGTAACCAGGAGAATGACGGTCACCCCTCAGTCGCCTGCTTTGTGCAGAGAAGCTTAGGAGGAACCGGCGCTGCTGAGGGACAGTCGGAGGGGCCCCAGCCAACCCTGGCAGGCGCCCCCAGTAAGCCTGCGAGCACTGCCCCCTGCCCTCGCCGGCAGTCCTCACACTGAAGGATAGAATCAGAGCAGAGCTGGGAGGAAGGAGCTGAGGCCGGGCAGAGAGACATGGGGAGGACAGACTGACCACGGCCACAGTGCCTCGTGCTCCCGCAGCACCGCTGCCCAGGTCTGCTCTCTCTCCAGCTTCCACGCCGGGCAGGGATCTGAAAGACAACACACACGCTCTTCACCATGTCTTGAGCACAGCTGCCTCGGCTCCTCTGCACAGACACAGGGTTCAATCCACGGCCCTAACGGTTCCCCTCAAACCCTTCCCAGCGCTTCAGGAGCACTCCTGGCACAGCGTGAGCCACTCACGAACCTCCTTCTGTGTGTGGTGACATGAAAAAGCAGGGCAGACTTTTCATGCCCAAAAACATCAGGAATTAACAGTACATGTACGGCGATGTGGACTCAAAGTCTGTGCTTTCTTCCAATACAGGAGATTAACTTCCTGAAAATTCATAGAATCTCTTAACTTGTGCTACATCTTTTCCTGAAAAAATGTAAACCACCACAAGCCGATACCATCTGTTTAAGGATTACAGGAAGCGTGCACCCCTGCACAGACAGCTCGTGGCAGGCCCTGGGAATGAACTGGTGAGAGTAGTCTCCTCTCACAAGATAACTCTGCGTGGAAATTAAGTCATAACTGCAATTTGGCTTGTTCAGAGCGCTTTTTAAAAACTCCAACTAAATCCTTCCTCCTCTCCTAATTTTAACAACATGATGTAGAGAAGACATCAAAAGTTGATATACAAAGTCACAAGAATGCCTTAGCAAACTGGTCTCATGCCAAGTCTGAGATGCGTTTTTCAATACTATGGACTTGATCTGATCAGAGTTCACTTCAAAACAAATAACTTCCCTTTTTAACAAACTTGAGAATGCCCACGGAAGCTTCTCCTGATGACCTAGCTGGGCAGGGGTTTGCTTGCAGAGAGGTGCATATTATGTGTATCTACGGACTGTAACTCAAAATGCAACGAGAGTCTAGGGGGCTGGCAATTCTCTTAAGCAAGCAGAATGGTGTGGGTCACAGAAAAAAAGATAAATGACTCCGTCGTTAACTTGGGTCAAAAAACAAAACAAAACAACACTACCGCAACTGGAAAAACGACCGAAATTCTGCTCTGCAGCTTGATTCGGGTTTTGACTACTTACACTTGAATGTCATACCCAGAAACACGCTCAGCAACCAAGAAGCATCAGAAGCGTGCAGACATGAGGAGCGTCTCGTGTGCTGAGACGTGTGAACGAGGCCCCGGTTGCCCCTTCCTGGAAGCGCACAGAAAATGAAATACTGTACCGGGGTTGGGGGACACCCGAAAGGCACAGCGTGTAAGGCGATCCGTGGCGGTGGCGGAGGGCAGAGGCCCTCAGGACGGACACTCACCGGGCACCTGTCTGCTGGCCGGTGACCCCCGCCCCAGGGCGACTGCGGCCGGGGGCTCGCCGCGTGGTCAGCCGGAGAGCCCACGCCGGCCGGCACGCCTGTCCCCGTGCTCGCCCGCGGCCGGCCCGGCGTCCGCGCCCGCTCCCACCGCCTCGCGCTCGCTCCGCCGGCCGCGCGGCCGGAAGAGGCGCCCCGGGTGCCCCGCTGTCAGCCGGGCCGGCGGCCGCGGGGCGCGCAGCTGGAGCGGCGTCCGGGCACCGAGGCCGAGTCCGCCGCCCGGGCGGGGTCCGCACCACGGCAGGCCGCCCCCGCCCCGCCCTGCGCATGCGACCCCGCGCCCGCCCGGCCCGACCCCGGCCTCGCCCTCCAGCCCCCGGCCCCCGGGTCCGGTCCCGGCCCCGGCCCCGACGGCGCGCCTGGCCGGCCGGCCCTGGACGCGAGCCGCGCACTCACCGCGGGGACCCCACGGCCGCGCAGGCGGACGCGCCCCATTCATCGGCCTCGGCTTTGTCCGCCCCCGGCCCCTCCCGCGCCGCCGCCGCAGCCGCCGGACGCTGCACCCCTCCCAGGGCCCCGCGCGGCCGGGGCGGGGCCGGGGGCGGGGCCGGCGCGCGCAGGCGCAATGCCCGCACGCCCGCCTCTCCCCGGGGCCCGGCCGGACGGGCGGCTCTAGGTGCCGAGGCGCCGCTGATGGGGCGACTCCACAGGCGTCGCCCCACCCCCAGGGCCGGCTTGGGCCGACTGCGCAGGTGCAGTCCCGCCCCCGGGCCGGAGTGGGCCGACTGCGCAGGCACAACCTTCCCCGGGCGCCGTGAGGGCCGGCCGCGCAGGCGCAGTCCCCGCGCGTCGGCCCCGCCCCCGGGCGGCCAGCGGGGCGGCCGCGAGGTACGCGGCGCTGGCGGGGCGAGGGTCGCTGGCCCCGCGTGGGGCGCTGGTGGGGTGGGCCGCCGGAGCCTTCCTGGTGACTCGGTGGCGGAGCGGGCGCACGCGGGCCGTGGCATCGGGGGCTGCGGCGCGACGGGCGCCCGGTTCCGCCTGCAGGTGCACGCAGGTGCGCGGCGTCCCCCGGCCGCGGAGACTGGAGAGGCGCACTGGCCTTACCCGGACGGCGTCCGTCCCGCCGAGGAGCTCCAGGGGGCTCTGCGTGGGCGCCGGGCCCGTTTAGGGCCCTGGAGTCTCGGACGATAAGGTGCAGCCGTGCGCGGGTGCGCCGGGTGCAGGGCTCGAAGCTTAACGTGTGGGGGCCGGGGGGGCCCTTCCTCTCGGGAAGGCCGCGGGGCCGGGCTCGCTCTCCGTGTCTGTCCCGGACACTCAGTTTCCTAACTCACAGTAATTCACCGACCAAATAAATTCTCCAACTTTGTCATCTTGTTCTAGACTACAACTCACTTTGTATGAGAACGAGACGACATGGGTTCATTCCCTAAGTCTCCCTGTAACGGTTAGGACGTCTTTCGTTCACCAATGACTGGTCCGCTTCAGTGGGGTCAGTCGGCCGTGTCTCCCCCTTCAACGGCCTCCACGACCCCCGCCCCCAGCTCTGCCTGCCTGTCCGTGACCCCCGCCCCCAGCTCTGCCTGCCTGTCTGGCCTCGGATCTCACTCCAGCCCCAGGGGCCTGACCTCTGCGACGGAGACAGGCCGGCGAGAACTTAGGGCCGCCTCCCGCTCTTTTAATTTGCTTATCACCAAATCTTAAGTTCGTGGCAGCGGGTTGTGTTCCTTTTGTTCTCCTACCTCAGCGGCTGCTGGATTCTGTCTGGCCCAGGACGGTGGTGGAGGTCTGTTTTACAGCTGGGGGCTGGCGGGTGGACAGCTAACGACGGCTGCGGTCTAAATCCTGCCGCCAACGGTTTTTATTTGACCCAAGCTAAGAATGTTTTTTCAGTTTTCAATGGCTGGGAAGAAAAATCAAAAGAATGTTTCATGACATGAAAATTCTGTGAAATTCAAATGTCAGTGTCCTGACTGGAGTTTTCCCGGAACAGAGGGGAATCCTCTGCTTCACTGGCCACCTACAGCTGTGTTCACCACGCAGGCCGCGTTGAGGAGTTGTGGCACAGACCCCGTGACAGGCAGGGCTAGGAGCATTTGCTCTCTGGCCCTTTGCGGGAAAAGTCGCCAGCTCGTGCCCTAGATGAACGGACAGCCTCTTACCTGGTCCCACGGCTTGTCATCCCTCCACTGACTGTCTCATGGTCAAAGCTGGAGTTCTTAAAACCTTGGTGGCGGTGCCCACACTGCCCAGCCCCTGCTGCCCTGCCCTGCCCACACTTGCTGACTCCGCGCCAGCCGCAGGGTGGCCTCCTGGGCTCCACCTCATGGCCTCTGCACAGACTTCCTGAGCTGGAATGCTCTCACCCACACGTCTGCCTGTCTCACCCTTCACGTCTGCAGATCTTTGCCCAGATGTCATCTGGGGAGGGGGCGTGGCTCTTTCTGGTCTTTCCCTACAGAGCAGCAGCCCCCCGCCCCCCCATCTCCCAGCCTCATTCTTCTCTGACATTGACCTGTTTGTGGTCAGCCTCTCAGGGTAGAAGGAACGCTCCAGGGGAGCAGGGCCTCCTCTTCCTGTGTGATGATGGACAGCGCCCAGTGCTGAGGAGAGCAGGGGCTCCCTGCGTCTTGGTGGGTGGGCTGATTGCGACCCCACTATGGCCTGGCACTGATCTGAAACGGATGGAAAAGCTTCCGCTGGCAGGTGGTGACAGCCCTTCCCCAAGGGCCTCGCCGGTTCCACCTCCTCCTTTGTCCGAGAGCGCTTCTCACACCTGCAGACTGGCCGGGTGTGCCTGCTCTGACCTCCTCCAGGAAGGGTTTGAAGGGCTTTTGCTCGGTATCTCACTGACCCTAAGGACATGAATCTGAGAAAACTCTGCAAGACAGCAGAGGTTGGAGGAGTCTGGCGTGCTACAGGCCATGGGGTCAGAGAGAGACACGACTGAGGGACCGAATAACAACAACAGCAAAACTTCAGTGCCCAAGTGGGGCACCGTAGGCCTGAAACGGGGCATGACACTCGTGAGGCGCACCAGCCTAAAGCGTGCCGTTCCCGTGAATCAGGCCACCTCATGACCCTGTTAATAGCTGCAGGCCATTCATGTACCAAACCCTGGATGAGCATTTTCTGTGAGCCCAAGATGCTGGACTTCAGTTTTAATTTAAGCAAGAGAAGCATGAGCGCCTGTGTTTTAACCGAGTTCTGAGCACAGACTTGAAGCCCGAGGAAAGAGGGAAGGTTCTGTCTCCTGCCCGGTGCTAGGCGCTGTGTGCAGTCCACGCTTAGGCAACGCATGGAGTAAAGAGTGACCAGCCACCTGCTTTGAGTCCACTGGGGCAGAGGACTGACTGACCTGCAGCACCCTCGTGGCTCTCTGTCCACGCAGGGTGCACTGTGGCCCTTGAAAGGGGTTCACCGCACGCCAGATTCTAAGCCCAGCTCAGGGGACATGAGATTGATGGTGTCACGTGTGGAAGCCACTGGGTGCCCAGCCGTGGTGACCACATCAAGGGTCCTGATGGCCGGGCCTGAAGTGAGGGCGGCTGTGCCATGGAGCCCCGTCTGCATAGGGGTTTGGGGCAGACGCCTACCTGTCTCCGGCCAAGTCCCCGAGTCCACGGCTCCCCCTTGCTGTGTGGGTCTTTGTGGCTCTGGGACGTTGAGAACGGTCCCCCTCTGTTGTCCTCAGCACAGGTCCCTGCCTTCCCTTCGGGGCAGCAGGAATGCTGTGTGTGTGTGAGTGTGTGTGTGTGTGTGTGTGTGCAGGAGGGGAAAACTGCCAGCAGTTCAGGTGAGAAGACCCCAGGTGGGCCCAGGGGGAAGGGCAGCCGTCCGTCCATCCGGCTGCAGGAGGCAGCTTTGGGTGCCAAGCACCCACCAGACCCTCACCGTGTTGTCCCCGTCGTCCCTGGGAGCGCCACCCCCACCCCAGGCAGATGGTAGCATCTTTGCTCCTCTCGGGGGAGGAAGACTGCAGCTGGAGGGGGCCTCCCTGAGGGGGCGGAGCCGGAAGGGCAGAGTGGGGTCACATGAGGTCTGGGAGCCCAGGAGGCAGTTCTGGGCGGCCCCTTATGTCCGATGTGGATCGGGGCTGCTGAACAGAGCGGCCCGGACAGGAAGGCGCTCGGGAGTTTGTTCAGGTCTCAGGTTTTGCTCTGGGCCTGGGTGGGCGGGGGCTTGGGAACCCCTCCGAGGACCGCCCTCTCCAGGCAGCCATCAGCGGGTCACCTGGGGGCCCTACACGCTCTTCTGAACTGGACCCTGGAGTCACTCTGCACACTGACCCCAACTCCTCACCTGGGGGGGCTTGGCCCTCCCCACCCGTGCCTGCCCCAGCCTCCCAGGAGTTGGCACGTTTGCAGGTTGGGGAAGGGGTGTGGGGGCACTCAAGGGCAAGGGGGCAATGGGCAGCCTGGGTTGGGGAGGTTTCCCCGGTGCTCCATGGTCGCTGGTTCCATTGGGGGTGATGTCCTCAGGGTTTTGGGGGGGATGCAAGGGGGGCAGTGGGGCCTGGGGGTGGAAGATGGGTGGGGGTAGAATGGGACCCCAGGCTAGGGTCTGGGCTGCTGGAGGGACTGAGACCGAGGTGGGAGGGAGACCCGTCAAGGCCGCAGACCTGAGCCCGCTGCCTGCCTTCCACGGCCCCGCGCCTGCCATGCTCCAGGCCCCACGCCCCAGGAGGTGCCACCCTCGCGCAGGCACCCGGGCCTCCCGGGGTGGGCGAGGCCGGGCCTGCGGCTTCCACTCCTCCACGCCCGGCGTTTTTCATCGTCACCTCCCGCCCTGCTCTCGGCGGCTTCCCGTGGTTTTCCTCTGGGCGGAGGGGGCCCAGGGCCGGGCAAGGCCGTCCTCCTTTGGGGCTGAGGAGCTTCCGGGGCCTGCGCAGAACCCCCGGGACCTCACAGGGACCCCGGGTGGTCCTTGACTTTGCGCAGGGGGCATGCTGCTGTCATGGTGCCGCCAGCCTGGGGAGCGGCGGCCAGAAGCGAGTGGCCCAGAGGCCTGAGCGCGGGCGCTTGCGCCAGGAACGCTGACCCCGAGGCCTCACTGACGGCGGGACAGCCCGAGGCCCGTCCCAGCCTGAGCCGGCATCGCGAGGGGCCTGGCTGCCCTTCCTGAGACGCTGGAGTGACCTGGATGGGGCGAGGGCGACCGCGAGCTAGGGGCGGGTGGGGAGCTGCGTCTGCCAGGTGCCGCCCAGTCACGCACTCCTGCTTAGAAGACTGTGGGGGCCTGCCCAGGTGGGGGCCCAAGGGTGGGACCACTCAGCCGCCTGAGAAGGTGAGGGCGAGGGGCCGCTGCTGAGGCGCAGGGGCTCCTGGGGCTCTCCACTGGGCTTTGGCTGCTTCCTGGGCTGCAGATGAGGGGGCTTGAAGGGCTGGGGTGGCTGTGTTAGCAAGACCACTCCGGCGTGGGGGAGTCAGTGAGGGGATCCTGGCCTCTACGGGAGGCGCCCCGAGGACTTTAGGAGAGAGAGAGGCAGGACTCAGGAAGCGCTTGGAGAGCAGCTGCAGCTAGGGTGCCTCGCAGGGCAGGCGGAGGTGAGCCCGGTGAGACTGGCGCTCGGGGGAAAGGAACTGGACTCACCGTTTTTGTGGAGAGGGGGCAGGGAAACAGCGGCAGTAAGAGCCGCAGCCAAGAGAAAGCACAGCGGGCTGGGGCGGGCACGTGGAGTGTTCAGGGGCAAAGGCCCTGGGGCTGCGGACACGGGCCAGGAAGGGAGAGAGACGGACACAGAACGCCCCGTGGAGAGGCTGCAGCGATCCCAGCAGGCCTCCTCGGTGGGAGTGTGTGGGACGGAGGCCTGGGGGGCATGCCCAGGTGGGAGCAGGCCCTGACTGGGCGGAGGGTTCCGGGGGGTGCTCAGGTGCCGGCCCCAGACGTCAGGCACCTGTCCGTGAGGACTGGCTCTGTCTTATTTTACAAGGTAGAAGTAACTCGGGGTTTATGTTGGTAACTAGGATTTCTAGATTTAGCAGATCTAAAAAAGTGTTGTTTATCTGATTTAAAATGTAACTGGGTGAACTGTATTTCATCTAGAAGCCTAATCTTAACAGGAGGGCCGACCCTGTTAACAGTCCAGCCAACACTGAAAGAAAAATGGAGAACTATGTATGATCACACCCCTTCCAGAGGATAACTTGGAAAACAATTAGACATATACCTGGCCCGGGTGTTACAGACAAGGCTGTTAATTAAATTTTTTTACTATATGTACTTTTCTCAAATCCACTGTTTTCACTTAACAGAATGGCTTCTTCCACGTGGGCGCACGGATGCCGGCTGCGCAGGGTCACGCGCGCGCTGCGCACGGCGCGGGAGGACGCCGGCCGTCCTGACCCCGCTGGGCACGCGTTCCCTGAGGAGCACGGGCTTCTCAGCCGTTTGCCTTTTGGTCATTTCTTCAGAAAACATTCCTAGCAGGGGTGGTGTTTTGCTTTGTTTTGTTTTTTAATGAAAATGTTACTGAGATAACTAGAGGTTCACTTGCAATTCTGACAAATAATACAGAGGCGGCCTTGGACACCTTGGCCGGGATTCCCCAGTGGACACCTTGGCCGGGATTCCCCAGTGGACACCTTGGCCGGGATTCCCCAGTGGAGAGCAGCATTTTCTAAAAAGAAACTAGAAGGTCCCAACCAGGATAGCGGTGCTGGTACAGCCACTGATCTTGTTCCAGTTCCCCTAGTTTTACTTGTACGTGTGTGTCTGTGTGTGTGTCTGTGGTAAATTCTACACAGTTTTATCAGCCAGGTTGGTTTGAGAAATCTCCAAAGACACTGAAGAGTCCCGACAAGGACTGTTACTCTGTCTTTTTATGACCACGCTGCCCCACCTTGTCCCCAAACCCCGGAAAGGCAACTGCTGACCTGCCCTCCCTCCCAAAAGCTTGGCTTTTCAGTGTTCCTTAGATCAAAGTGCCAACATCCACTGGATCATCAAAAAAGCAAGAGAGTTCCAGAAGAACATCTACTTCTGCTTCAGTGACTATGCCAAAGCCTTTGACTGTGTGGATCACCACAAACTGTGGAAAATTCTTAAAGAGATGGGAATACCAGACCACCTCACCTGCCTCTTGAGAAACCTGTACGCAGGTCAGCAAGCAACAGTTAGAACCAGACATAGAGCAATGGGCTGGTTCCAAATTGGGAAAGGAGCACATCAAGGCTGTATATTGTTACCCTGCTTATTTAACTTCTATGCAGAGTACATCATGAAAAACGCTGGGCTGGAAGAAGCACAAGCTGGAATCAAGATTGCCAGGAGAAATATCAAGAACCTCAGCTATGCAGATGACACCACCCTAATGGCAGAAAGTGAAGAGGAACTAAAAAGCCTCTTGATGAAAGTGAAAGAGGAGAGTGAAAAGTTTGGCTTAAAGCTCAACATTCAGAAAATGAAAATCATGGCATCTGGTCCCATCACTTCATGGCAAATAAATGGGGAAACAATGGAAACAGTGACAGATTTTATTTTCTTGGGCTCCAAAATCACTGCAGATGGTGACTGCAGCCATGAAATTAAAACATACTTACTCCTTGTAAGAAAAGCTATGACCAACCTAGACAGCATATTAAAAAGCAGAGACATTACTTTGCCAACAAAGCTCCGTCTAGTCAAAGCCATGGTTTATCCAATGGTCATGTATGGATGTGAGAGTTGGTCCAAAGACAAGGCTGAGCCCCAAATAATTAATGCTTTTGAACTGTGGTGTTGGAGAAGACTCTTGGAAGTCCCTTGGACTGCAAATAGATCCAACCAGTCCATCCTAAAGGAGATCAGTCCTGGCTGTTCATTGGAAGGACTGATGCTGAAGCTGAAGCTCCAATACTTTGGCCACCTGATGCAAAGAGCTGACTCATTGGAAAAGACCCTGAAGCTGGGAAAGATTGAAAGCAGGAGGAGAAGGGAATGACAGAGGACGAGATGGTTGGATGGCATCACCGACTCAATGAACATGAGTCTGAGCAAATTCCAGGAGATGGTGAAGGACGAGGAAGCCCGGCGTGCTGCAGTCCATGGGGTTGCAAAGAATTGGACACGACTTAGTGACCGAGCAACAGCAACAAAGATGGAATCAAGAGGTCAGGAACCTTTTGGGATTGGCTATTTTGCTCAGCATGGGGTTTCCGAAGTGGTTCTAGTGATAAAGAACCCCCCTGCGAAGGCAGGAGATGTAAGAGACACAGGTTCAATCCCCGGGTCTGGAAGATCCCCTGGAGGAGGGCATGGCAACCCACTCCTGTATTCTTGTCTGGAGAATTCCACGGACAGAGGAGCCTGGTGCGACACAGTCCATAGGGTCGCGAAGAGTCTGACAAGACTGAAATGACTAACTCATCCGCCTGGTCTGAGAGTCACTGCCATCCCTCGTGTTGCTCAGGAGTGTTCCCTGGTGTGGATGGACCACTCTTTTTTCTAGCATCAGCCTGTGGCGTGGCTGGACTACGGTTGGCTCAGCCATCTCCAGTTGAAGGACATCTGTGTTGATTCCTGTTTGAGTCTATTCTAAATAAAGATCCTAGGGATGTGTGTGTATGTGTTTTGGTGTGAACAGAAGTCTTCAGTTCTCTGGGGTAAATAACCAGAGGGTGCCTTCTGGGTCACGTGGGCCTGCATGTTTAGATTCTGAGGAAACTGCCAGGCTCTACCTTTTCACGTTCCTGCTAGCAGGCATCAGTGATCTCGGCTCTCCACATCCTTGCTGGGGCCAGTTGTGGTCATAACTTTTTACTCTTTCACTGTAATAGGGGTGATATCTCACTGTGCTTTAGCGGCTAATGTGAGATCTTAGTCCCCAGACCAGAGATTGAACCCTTGCCCTCTGCAGTGAAAGCTCGGACTCCTAACCACTGGGAGACCGCCAGGGAAGCCTCTAAGATGCTTAATTGACATCTGTGTGTGTTTTCCTTAAAAGGTCTCTTCATACCTCTTGCTGATTTTTTAAAGTTGGATGACTTATTTTTTTACTGCTGAGTTTTTAGGGTTTTTATATATTCTGTATACTAGTCCTTCGTCAGATAGACGGGCTTGCAAATATTTTTTCTCAGCTTGTCTTTTCCTCCTACAGAGCAAGTTGTAAATTTCGATGGGATCTGCTTTATCAATATTTTCTTTTATGTCTTTTGCCTTTGGTGTCAAGTTCAGAATTTTGTCCTGGCCCTAGATCCCAAAGATCTTCTACTGCATGTTTCCAAAATGTTATCTAGCTTTACGTTAAAGCTCATGATCCATTTTGAGTTTTGTGTAAATTGTGAAACCCTTGGGTTTCCTTCCCCTCTTCCTCCCACCTCCCTCCCCAACCCATGCATGTCTAATTGGCTTTGTTTAGTCCTTCAGTCACTTCCGACTCTTTTGCAACTCCATGGACTGTAGTCTGCCAGGCTCCTCTGTCCATGGGATTTTCCCACAAGAGTACTGGAGTGGGTTGCCCGGCCCTCCTCCAGGGGATCCTCCCGACCCAGGGACTGAACCCACATCCTGCAGCTCCTGCGTTGCCAGGCAGACTCTTTACCACGGCACCACCTGGAAACCCACGCACATCTAATTGCTCCAGCGCAAGTGGTTGAAAACGCTGTCTTTCCTTCCTCAAAATGCTTTTACACGTTTGTCAAAAATCACTCGGACACATTTGTGTGGGCCTGTTTCTGGGTTTTCTGTCTTGATCCGTTGATCTGTGTGTCTGTCCCTCCTCCAGTACCGCGGTCTTGATTACCATAACTTCCCTGGTGGCTCAGCTGGGAAAGAGTCCGCCTGCAATTGAAGGAGACCTGGGTTCGGTTCCCGAGTTGGGAAGATCCCCTGGAGAAGGGATAGGCTACCCACTCCATTCTTGGGCTTCCCTGGTGGCTCAGACAGTAAAGAATCCGCCTGCAATGCGGGAGACCTGGGCTCGATCCCTGGGTTGGGAAGATCCCTTAGAAGAGGGCCTGATGACCTACTCCAGTATTCTTGCCTGGAGAATCCCCATGGACAGAGCAGCCTGGGGGGCTACTGTCCACGGGCACAGCACACACAAGTGCACACACGAGTGTCAGAATCGCATTGACCGAGTGCCCACACTTTATTTTCCTTTTCAAAATTGTTTTGACTATTATAGTGCTTTGCCATTCCGTACACATCTGAGGATAATCTTGTCTGTATCTACAAAAAGCCTTGCTGGAATTTTGATAGGATTTGTGTTATCTTGTATATCCATTTGGAGAGAACTGGAATTTTCACTATTTTTAGTCTTATAACCATGAAAATGGTATGGCTCTCTATTTATTTAGATCTGTGGTTTTTAAAATCAGCATTATGTTATTTTCAGAATTTTAACTTTATTCTGAATCATTGTAGATAGTGTTATGTTTTTAATTCCAGTGTCTTTGTGTTCATTGCTAGTATATAGAAATACAACTGATTTTTTTTTAAATGCTTATATTGTATTCTGAGACCTGCATGAACTCACTTATTATTTCTAGGAATTTTATTGATAGATTCCTTGGGCTACTCTAGTAGATAATCATGTCATCTGCAAATAAAATGCAGGTGGTTTTATTTCTTCATTTTGGAGATAAATGCATTTCTTCCCTTTTCTTATCTTATTTAAAAAAAAATTGGTTGCCCCAAGGCGTGTGGGGTCTTCTTGGACCAGGGGTTGGACCGTGTCCCCTGCACTGGCAGGCGGACTCTAGCCTCGGAGACGCCCCTTCCCGGGTTACTGCACTGGGCGATGCCCCCGGCCTGGTCGGGCCTGAGTGAAGGTAGTGAGGGAACGTGCTTCCCTTAGTCCTGGTCTTAGGAGGAGGCATTCAGTCTTTCACCATGAAATATGTTACTTACAGTTGACATCATTCCCTTACTGCTTTTCTGAGAGTTTTTATCACACTGTATGGGTGTTGAATTTTGTCAAACTGCCTTTTCTGAATTGACTGATATTATGTAATTTTTCTACTCCAGATTGTTAATACAGTGGACCACATTACTTTTGAATATTGAACCATCCTTGCAGCCTGGGAATAAATCCCACTTGGTCATGGTGTATAATATTTTTTTTACACATTGCTGAATTCTATTCACTAATACTTTGTTGAGGGTTTTTGTGTCTATATTCATAAAGGACTTTGGTCTGTAGTGCCCTTTTTTGATACTGTCTTTATTTGGCTTTGTATTAGATGATTCTAGCTTCATAAAATGAATTTGGAAATGTTCCTCTTTTTTCTATTTTCTGGAAGGGAGTGTGCAGAATTGGAATTATTCTTGTTTAAATATTCAGGAAAAGTCTTCACTGAAACCATGGAGATTTCACAGAAAGTTTGGAGATTTCTTTCCTTGTTTGAGTTTTAAATTATGAATTCAACTTCATTAATAGTTATATGACTTTAAATCATCTGATTTACTTTGAGTGAATAGTGGTAGTTTGTGTTAAGAGATTAGTTCATCTCATCTCAACTGTCAAATTTTGTCTGTAGAGTTACTCCTGTTGTTGTTTAGCCGCTAAGTCATTTTGGATTCTTTGTGACCCCATGGACGGTAGCCCTCCAGGCTCCTCTGTCCATGGGATTCTCCAGGCAAAAACACTGGAGTGGGCTGCCATTTCCTCCTCTGGGGGATCTTCCCAACCCAGGGACTGAACCTGAGTCTACTGCATCAGCAGGTGGACTCTTTAGCACTGAGCCACCAGGGAAGATCCAGAGTTGCTCATAATATTTGCTTATTATCCTTTTACTGCATGTGGGGCTCATAGCAGCACCCCTATTTTCTCCCTAATATTATTAATTTATCTTTCTTTTTTGCCTTCTGCTTTGTATGAGGGTTCTCCAGAGAAACAACCAATAATATGTGTGTGTGTGTGTTTATTTTAAGCAATTGGCTCATGAGATTGCAGAGGCTTGGTGGGTCCAATATCTGATCAGAGAGGCTGGAGGGTCAAAATGCAAGTCCAAAGGGAGTCTGCCATGGAAATCAGGAAGAGCTGATGCTGCAGATGAAATCAGAAGACAGTCTGTTGGAGAAGTTACTCGTGCATGGAGGAGGTCAGCCTTTGTTCTATCTGGTCTTCTACTGACGGGACAGGCTCTTTCCACGTGGCTCAGGGGTAACGAATCCGCCTGACAATGCAAAAGATTCAATCTCTGGGCCGGGAAGATCCCCTGGAGAAGGGAATGGCAACCCACTGCAGTATTCTTGCCTGGGGAATCTCATGGACAGAAGAGCCTGTGGGCTACAGTCCATGGGGTTGCAAAGAGTCAGACTCAGCTGAGTGAGCACACGCACGCATGATCGGACAACACACTCTATATGATTTCAATCCTTTTACATTTGCTGAAGTTTGTTCTATGACCCAGGATATGGTCTATCTTGGTCAGTGTTCCATGGATGCTTGAAAAGGATGTTTATTCTGCTGCTGTTTGGTGGACTGCTCTATAAATGCTCTTTAGGTCCCGTTGCTTGGTGATGGTTTTGCCTTCTTCTAAATCTTTGTTGACTCTGTTTAGACGTTCCATCATTTGCTGACAGTGGAGTATGGAAGTCCATAAGTAAAAGCTGTAATTTTAGATTTGTCTATTTCTTCTTTCAGCTCTATTATATTTTTTTATACACACACACACACACAAATACACACACATATATGTATATATGTTTTTTTTTTTTTGGCCACACCATGTGGCAAATGGTATCTTAGTTGTCCATCCAGGGATTGAACCGACACCCCCTGTGTTAGAAGGGAAGTCTTAACCACTGGGCCACCAGAGAAGTCCCACTTTATATGTTTTTAACTCTGGTGTTCGGTGTGTAAATACTTACAATCATTATGTCTTCCAACTGGATTGATCTTTTTATCATTATGTGATATTCCTCTTTGATTCTAGCAATTTTCTTTGCTCTGCAATCTACTTTATGTGATTTTACTATATAATAAATTATAACATGATAAATAATGCATTCCGTCCAGTTCAGTTGCTCAGTCATGTCCGACTCTTTGCGACCCCATGAATCGCAGCATGCCAGGCCTCCCTGTCCATCACCAACTCCTGGAGTTCACTCAGACCCACGTCCATCGAGTCAGTGATGCCATCCAGCCACCTCATCCTCTGTCGTCCCCTTCTCCTCCTGCCCCCAGTCCCTCCCAGCATCAGAGTCTTTTCCAATGAGTCAACTCTTCACATGAGGTGGCCAGAGTACTGGAGTTTCAGCTTTAGCATCAGTCCTTCCAAAGGAATCCCAGGGCTGATCTCCTTCAGAATGGACTGGTTGGATCTCCTTGCAGTCCAAGGGACTCTCAAGAGTCTTCTCCAACACCACAGTTCAAAAGCATCAATTCTTCAGCGTTCAGCGTTCTTCACAGTCCAACTCTCACATCCATACATGACCACAGGAAAAACCATAGCCTTGACTAGACGGACCTTTGTTGGCAAAGTAATGTCTCTGCTTTTGAATATGCTATCTAGGTTGGTCATAACTTTCCTTCCAAGGAGTAAGCGCCTTTTAATTTCATGGCTGCAATATGTAATAAATAATATACTGTGGTCACGGCTACATTTTTGGCTAATATTTGCATTATACGGACTCTGCACTCTTTCATTTCCGTCTTACATATGTCATTATGCTTGCTGCCCTGTAGACAGCATATAGTCAGGTTGTGTTTTTTTTTTAAATTCAGTCTAACAATCTGTGTGCTTTACTCAGAGTATTTAAAGTGTTTATGTGTAGACTTTTGATATAAGGCTGAACTCTGCCATTTTATCACTCGTTTTCTGTTTGCTTCCTCTCTAATTATTCCTCTCTTCCTCTTTTCTTGCCTTCTTGTGGGGTACTGAACATTGTTTAGAATTCCATTTTGGGTTTTTTAGAGTGTTTTTGAGTATAACATTTTGTAACTTTCATCAACTCTCTGGGTACTACAGGACACAAATACAAGTTATCAGAGTCTGCGAATATAATTTCAGCCCTTTGAGTGATGTGTAGAAACCTTGCTTGCATTTCACTCCCTTTACTGCTGCTGCTGCTGCTGCTAAGTCGCTTCAGTCGTGTCCAGCTCTGTGCGATCCCACAGACGGCAGCCCACCAGGCTCCCCCTTCCCTGGGATTCTCCAGGCAAGAACACTGGAGTGGGTTGCCATTTCCTTCTCCAATGCATGAAAGTGAAAAGTGAAAGTGAAGTCGCTCAGTCATGTCCGACTCCTAGTGACCCCATGGACTGCAGCGCACCAGGCTCCTCCATCCATGGGATTTTCCAGGCAAGAGTACTGGAGTGGGGTGCCATTGCCTTCTCTGCACTCCCTTTATATTCCCATTTAAAAACCTGAAGTGCCCAAGTCTTTCTTATATGTACATTTAGCACCACATCAGACAGTGTTACGAGTGTTGCTTCAGCCACCCAACGTGACATAAGAGGGTCATGATGAGAACAGTTATCACATTTCCCTCTGTTTTACCCGTTCTGTTGTTTTTCTCACCTTTCGGAGGGTTTAAGCCTTCTGGTATTATCATTTCTGTTTGAAGAACTTCCTTTAGTGATTCTGTCGGGGTAGTTCTCTAGGGACAAGTTCTTTTCGTTTTCTTTGTCTATGGATGTCTTTGTTCCCCCCCCCCCCCTTCTCTTTTTGGCTGTGCTGTGTGGCAAGGGGGTCCCAGCTCTGCGACCAGGGATCAAATCTAGGCCCTTGGCGGTGAAGTGCAGAGCCCTAACCACTGGGCAGCCAGTTAAGTCCCTCTCCAGCATTGGCAGGCAGACTCTTCACCGCTGAGCCACCAGGGAAGCCCCCCTTCATTCTTGAAGCATTTTTCGCTAGATATGCAATTGGTGGTTGACAGTCCTTTCCTTCCAGCATTTGAAAAATGCGACACTTCCTTCTGGCCTCTGTGGTTTCTGATAAAAAAGCCAATGTTATTCCAGTTGTCCTTCCCTTATAGGCAGTGTATTATTTCTGTCTGCTTTCAAGAGGTTTTTGGTTGTGTTTTTATTTTTCGTTTGTTTTCCTTCGGTTGTTCAGATCGGGTAATTTCTGCTATCCTGTTCCCTAGTTCATAGACTGTCTGTCATAACACAAGTCATTGTGTTATTGAGCCCACTCGGTGAGTTTTAAATTTTGGTGTATTTTTCAGTTCTGTGATTCCATTTGACTTTTTAATAGATTGTTTCTATGCAAGAAGATTTTCTATTTTCTACTTGTTTCGGGATAATTTGTAATCGGTTATAGAGGCATTTTTGTGGCAGCTGCTTTTCAGTCTCTCACAGCATCTGATTCACTTCACTGTTGGTATCTGTTGATCGTTTCCCTCTCCTGTAAGTTCTTTTTTATATGTGATCTTTTTATCCATTTGTTTTGGCCGTGCTGGGCTTTCCTCTGGTCGCGGCGAGCAGGGCCACTCTCGCTGTGCCGTGCGGGCTTCTCATCGCGGCGGCTCCGCTTGCAGAGCGCAGGCTCGGGCGCGGGCTCCAGTACTGCGGGTTCCCAGGCTCGGGGTCGTGGCGCGGGAACTTAGCCGCTCTGTGGCACGTGGGATCTTCCCGGATCCGGGATTGAGCCTGTTTCCTGCACTGGCAGGCAGATTCTTTCCAGTGAATCACCAGGGAAGCCCTTTTCCCAATTTTTAAAGTTATATTTAGTTGGGGGAGCAGGAAGAGGTGAGTCTAAATCATCTGCTCTCTAGTGTTAGGATTTTTAACTTTTTAATTTATGTGATTACTCAGTGTATTTTAAGACAGCTTTGAAAGAAAGTGAAAAAAGTGAAAGTGAAGTCGCTCAGTCGCGTCCGACTGTCTGTGACCCCGTGGACTGTAGCCCACCAGGCTCTTCCATCCATGGGATTTTCCAAGCAAGAGTACTGGAGTGGGTTGTGATTTCCTTCTCCAGAGGCTCTTCCCGACCCAGGGATTGAACCCGGGTCTCCCGCATTGTAAGCAGATGCTTAACCATCTGAGCCATCAGGGAAGACTGCTTTATTTGGATATAATTCACATGCCCTACAGTTCGCTCATTTGAAATGTGCAATTTGAGGGCGTTCCCTGGTGGCCCAGTGCCTAGGGCTTGGTGCCGTCCCTGCTGTGCCCAGGTTCCATCCCTGGCTGGGGAGTTAAGGTCCTATGAGCCACATGGTGTGGTCAAAAAAGTAAAACTCGATGGTTTTTAGTCTATGCACACAGTTGTGCAACCCTCACCAGAGGCAGTTTTAGAAGAAACTTCTTTCCTGTAAGAAACCCCACACCCACCGGCCTGACCAAGGCCCTGGCAACAGCTAATCTGCTCTGTCTCCATGGGTTCTCCTGTCCTGGACATTTCATGTAAATGGGGTCATGTGATCTGTGACATTCTGTCTCTTTCACTCTGCAGAACGTGATTCAAGATCCATCCCTGTTGGGGCCCATTTCAATACTTCATTCCTTTTTATTGCTGAATAGAACTCCATTTGGGCTTCCCTGTTGGCTCAGTGGTACAGAACCTGCCTGCCAATGCAGGAGATGTGGGTTTGATCCCCGGGTCGGAAAGATCCCCTTGAGGAGGAAATGGCAACCCACTCAAGTATTTCCTGCTTGAAAAACTACCATGCACAGAGGAGCCTTGCGTGGTACAGTCCATGGGGTTGCAGAGTTGGACACAACTCAGTAACTGAGCACTATAAGCTAATACTCCATGTACGCCAAGCTGGATGAAGCAAAGCTGGATGGAATCAAGGTTGCCGGGAGAAATATCAATAACCTCAGATATGCAGATGACACCCTCCTTATGGCAGAAAGCAAAGAGTAACTAAAGAGCCTCTTGATGAAGGTGAAAGAGGAGGGTGAAAAAACTGACTTAAAACGTAAAACTCCACATTCAAAAAACTAAGATCATAGCATCCAGTTCCATCATTTCATGGCATCACTTCATGGCAAATAGATGGGGAAATGATGGAAACAGTGAGAGACTTTATTATCTTGGGCTCCAAAGTCACTGCAGATGGTGACTGCAGCTATGAAATTAAAAGACGTTTACTCCTTGTAAGAAAAGCTACAACAAACCTAGGCAGCATATTAAAAAGCAGAGACATTACTTTGCCAACAAAGGTCTGTCTAGTCAAAGCTATGATTTTTCCAGTAGTCATGTATGGATGTGAGTTGGACCACAAAGAAAGCTGAGTGCCAAAGAATTGATGCTTTTGAACTGTGGTGTTGGAGAAGGCTCTTGAGAGTCCCTTGGACTGCAAGGAGATCCAACCAGTCAATCCTAAAGTAAATCAGTCCTGAATGTTCATTGGAAGGACTGATGCTGAACCTGAAACTCCAATACTTTGGCCACCTGATGCAAAGAACTGACTCATTGGAAAAGACCCTGGGAAAGATTGAGGGCAGGAGGAGAAGGGGACGACAGAGGACGAGATGGTTGGATGGCATCACCGACTCGGTGGAGTTTGAGCAAGCTCCAGGAGATGGTGCAGGACAGGGAAGCCTGGCGTGCTGCAGTCTGTGGGGTCACAAAGCGTCGGACATGACTGAGTGACTGAACAGCAGCAGCAACGTGTATGGAGAGACTACGTTTATACATTGATGGGTTGACGGACATTCGGTCTGCCTCGCCTCCTGGCGAGTGGGTTGTTACAAGCAGCGCGCTGTGAACGCTCGGGTGTACGCTCTGTGTGCCTGCGCTTCCCTTTCTCTTGGGCGCACACCTAGGAGCGGAGCTGCTGAGGCGCTGCCCAAATCAGCTGCACCGTTTTTCATTCCCATCAGCAACGCAAGAGGCTTCCAACTTCTCCACATCCTCACCTATACTTGTTATTATCTGATCTTTTTTTTTTTTTTTTTGGCCACACGGCTTGCAGGATCCTAGTTCCCCAATCACAATTGAACCCCGGCCCCAGCACTGGGAGGTTGGAGTCCTAACCACTGGGCTGTGAGGGGAGTCCCCTAACTCTTTGATTCTAGGAACTCTAGTGGGTGTGAGGTGGTATCTCATTGTGTTTTTTTCAAATTAATTTGTTACTTTGGCTGTGCTAGGTCTTGGTTGCTGCACATGGGCTTTCTCTAGTTGCAGCGAGTTGGGGCTACTCCTCGCTGTGGGGCACGGGCTTCTCACTCTGGTGGCTTCTCTTGTGAGCTCAGGATCGAGGCATGTGGGCTCAGGAGTTGTGCGGGGCTTAGTTGCTCCGTGGCATGTGGAACCTTCCTGGACCGGGGATGGAACCCGTGTCCCCTGCACTGTGAGGTGGACCCCCCATCCACTGCACAACCAGAGGCGCTCCCCACTGTGGCTCTGGGCTGCCTTTCCATGACGGCCAGGGACGTTGGGCATCTTCTCACGTGCTTATTGGCCATTTGCAGGTCTTCTCTGGGCAAGCGTTGATTCAGTTCATTTGTCGATTCTTTCATCTGGTTATTTTTTGGTTGTCGAGTTGAGGACTTTGGCTTTTATTCTGAGAGAGACTGCGGAGCCACCAGGAGGTTCTGAGCACAGGGGTGATGGTATCACGTGGGCTGCTGTCCAAAGAACAGCTACAGTGATGCCAGGGGCGGCGGAGAGACCGGTCAGGACACCTGGATGACACAGGTGGGAGACGAAAGCCTGGCGCCGGGGTCGTAGCAGGGGCGGAAACACCGGGCTGGTTCCAGACGCCTCTGAGGGGAGCTCGCAGGATTCGCTGATGGCTCAGGGAAGCCTGGCATGCTGCAGTCCACGGGGTCACAAAGAGTCAGATACAACTTGGCAACTGAACAACAGCAACAACAGATGTGAGCAGCAGGAGTGCCTCTCAGGACGCGTGGGGTCACCACCAGCTGAGACGGTGGGTTAGCGTGCTGCGCGCCCCGACAAAGCACCACAGACCCGGCGGCTGTGAGGCTTCGACCCCAGAGCCCTGCAGGCGGAACATCTGAGCTCCGGTGTCGGGTGCTGCCCCCCGGAAGCCCGTCAGGAGCATCCTTCCTGCCTCTCCCGGCTCTGGAGGTCACTCCTGACCCGGTCAGACCCGGTCATTCCCGGGTCGGCAGCCGTGTCCCTCAAGCCTCTGCCTCTGTGATCTCGTGGCCTTCTCCCTGGAGTCTGCGTCCACAGTTCCCTCTGCTTGTGGGGACACCATTCATGGGCTCAGGGCCACCCCCAGTGACCTCAATCGCCTGCAGGGACCCTATTTCCAAGCAAGGTCACATCCATGGTTACTGAGCATGAGGGTGCCAACCTATCTTTGTTGGGGGGACACAATTCAACCTGTAACGGATGGGGAGACACCAGCGGAGCAGGTTGGGGACGGAGGCCAGGAGCCGGGCGTCAGGCGTGTTTGGTTAAGGGCATCCGTTACACCTCTTAGAGAAGACGCCGAGGACACAAAGAGATACGGAGCTGCCCAAGTGTGATTTTCAAAAGTTAAGAATACAACTCCCCAGCTCTGAAGCAAGGATGTGTCCAAGATTTACTTACCTCGTTAACGAGGAAACCAGCGTAGTGCTGAGGCTGGTTAAAACCCTGGAGAGACAGAAGGATGTGTAGCGAGTGGCTGAAAAAGAGCTTGCTTGAGTAAGTGCGCTGATTTAGATTAAAACCTGGTTAATGTTCTACAGGGCTGTAAAACTGCAACCTCTTCCAACTAACCTTTTCTGCAGAAATAAATTTTGTCACCACTGGGAAAATTCATTTGCAATGCTATCAGACAAGACTCTCATTACCTACCCATCCATTTTCTGCAATCTACCTTTTCTGAGTTATTAAAAATCATAATCAGTAGTAAACAGCAAGTAAAACAGACACACACCCTAGAGAATCAAAAAGTACCTTGGCGGGTCTGCTGGAACACACTCAGCCTCCCACCGAAAGGATCCACCGCCATCCTCTCGCTCATTCATGTTTTGGAAATGTTTAAGTAGTCCCCCGCTACGAGGATACATATTCTCCAAAGGCGGTTCTTCACAGAAAGGCGGTCTTTCTGTGTTTGGACCTGACTCACCTTCACAGGTGCTGAAAGAAGTGGTAATTAACACACCTGCGCCTGCTTAGCTGTGTGGCACAGGGTTACCTAACAACCAAGGCCGGAAAATCCACTTCTGTCTGGAGATGTCCTCACTAGGAATGTGGGGTTGAGTCTCTAGCACGCCTGAGATTCCAGTTTCTCTTGCCTGCAACACCTGTGCATGTGGGAGTTTCTTTCTGCACAAGGACCTTGGGGTTGGGCACAGTTCCCGTCTGCCTGACTGCATCCAAAGCTGAACCCGGGCACACCGTCGTTCAGACCTGGCGTGGGCCTGTGGGCCCTGGTTCATCGCTGAGGCTACAACCCTGATTCCACAGGTGGACGGGTCATCCTGAATCACAGGAGACGTGCTCTCAAATGTGACGCCTGTCTCAGGCCAGGGCGGCACAGCCCTTTTGTCTAGTTGTGGCCGTCGCTCAGTCGTGTCCGGCTCTTCGCGACCCCATGGGCTGCAGCCCGCCAGGCTCCTCCGTCCCTGGGATTCTCCGGGCAAGAACACTGGAGTCGATTGCCATTCCCTTCTCCATTTGTCTAATTACATCCTGGTAAAAAAAAGAGGGCTGATTTCTACTGAACCTATGCAAATAACTAGATTTCTCTTGGAATTTAATTGTGGGTAAAAATGATTTTCCCTGAATTCCAAAGTAAGAAAATATCATTTAAAGAATGTTTTGTTTGCAAAAGCACAGTCTACTAAATGAAAGGTTAGAGGCAGATCAAGAAGAAGGATTTTAATCTTACTCCTGCCAAAAAATGTCGATAGAACATTACAAAGTAACACCGATACCGTCTCCTTGGCTTTGTCAGGCCCAAGCTTTCAGCAAACATAGAATGGGGAGGGGTGGGGAGGGAGGGCTGTGGAGCAGGAGGGCCAGGGATGTACCCAGAGCTGGGCTCAGCTTGATGCATCTAATCAGGAGCTTCCCTGATGGCTTGGGCTTTCGCGGTGGCTCAGCAGTAAAGAACGTGCCTGCAGTGCAGGAGGCACAGGAGACCCAGCTTCGACCCCTCGGTCAGGAAGGTCCCCTGGAGGAGGGCATGGCAACCCACTCCAGTATTCTTGCCTGAAAAGTCCCATGGACAGAGGGACCTGGCGGGCTACGGTCCAAAGGGTCGCAAAGAGTCGGACACGACTGAGCGACTAAGCAAGCAAGCAATGGGGTGTGGGGGGAGGTAGTTGTGCGTCTTGGGCCAAGTTTCTGGCTGGTATAGCCCAACAGACGATGGGGCCGGAGTGCAGGGTACACACTCAGAGGCTTCTCACTATTGAAAGGGTTACAAACTTAGAAATGCGGAAGGACAGACGAGATGTGTTGTGCCATAACTAAAGCTATCATTGTGAGCTCAAAATTTGTCCACAGACATCAGGCGAGAATCAGGAGTGTGTGTGTGCATGCGTGCGTGCGTGTGTGTGCGCGTGCGTGCACATACCCATGCCCTCCTGACTCTCTCTGCAGAGTGCAAATGGAAGCACACTGTGCATTATCATGATGATATTATATTCTGTTTCTCCCATTCAGCGTCACGTGATTGAGACCCAGCCACGTGGACCCAAACGGTGCAGCTCCTTCATTTCAGTTGCCGTGTGCCAGACCACTGTGTGGGCACCCCTCACTCTATTCGTTCTATTGTCTGTGGACATGTACATGTTCCTCCCCCCAGTATTTTTAGGGCTTCCCTGGTGGCTCTGACGGGAAAGAATCTGCCTGCAGTGCAGGAGACCTGGGTTTGATCCCTGGGTTGGAAGATCCCCTGGAGAAGGGAATGGCAACCTGCTCCAGTACTCTTGCCTGGAGAATTTCATGGACAGAGAAGCCTGATGGGCTACAATCCATGGAGTTGCAAGGAGTCAGACACGACTGAGCGACTAACGCTTCCACTTTGCAGTATTTTTGCTCTTAAGTGGTGCTGCTTTGAAAATGTGGCCAGGTCTCCTGATGGGTTAGTGCAGCTTTCTCTGGCATGCAGCCAGGCATGGGACGTCCCTAGGAGTATCTGTTGACTGAACCCTAGCGCTGAGAACAGGTGTGCAAAGCCTGGCAGCTTGCCTTTTCCCAAACGCCGGTCGCGTCTCCCTGCCATATGCTCGTCTTGAAGTGACTCTGAGACCGCTTTTCACAGGACGTAGGCGTCATTGCCCCTCTGCCTGCCGAATCGGGTCAGCGTTGCGGACAAGCGATGCTACATGATGTCTGAAAAGGGATACAGGGGCCACCTGGTTCTCTTGGCACTCTTGCTCTTGGAACCTGGCCACCCTCCCTTGAGGGCATCCCCACCAGGCCGTCAGCCCACAGCAGGAACCAGCTTGCCAGGCACACAGTGCTGGATGTCCCGGAAGCGCCTGGGGTGCAGCGAGGAGCAGACCAGCCAGGCCGCTGAATCTCTCCCAAGTAGCAGACTCCTGAGGGAAAGGAGTGATTGCTGTTGTTTGAAGCTGCCCAGTTTGGGGGTGCTTTGTTATGCGGCAGTGGCTGACTGATGCACACACCCAGTTTCTTTGAAGAATGCCACATTGTTTACAAGATAATTGTACACCTGGAGTTCCAGCCAGCAGGGCTCGTGCTCCTTTGGTGTGGTTTTAGTTTCTATTTCCAAAATCGCCAGTGATGTTATTGGCTTTTTCCATGTTCTTCTTTGAAAGGAGACTGATGACACACGTGCCCGTCATTCTTTTGGCTTGTCTTTCTCTAATGGATTTGGAGGGCTCTTCATGGCATCGCTGACTCGATGGACGTGAGTCTGAGTGAACTCCGGGAGTTGGTGATGGACAGGGAGGCCTGGCGTGCTGCGATTCATGGGGTCGCAAAGAGTCGGACACGACTGAGCGACTGATCTGATCTGATCTGATCTGATCATTGTGGATACGAATCATTTGCAAGGTGTTTGTGTCGCAAATATCTTCTAGTTTTCAGTTCTTCATTCTCCTTATGGTCTTCTGAGGAACAAAAGTCGCATGATACATGCTTTCCACCTTTTTATTTTCAATCTTGGTGACGTTTTTGGGGTGTGTTTCCTGTAATTAGTATTTAAGTGTGTCAACATTCTAATTAGAGAGTCTCTGTGTTCTAACAGATGATTTTAATTCCACCATGTCTCTGATTACTCAGGTGTTTAAATTTATTCCCATCATCTAATTTTGTTTTCCTCATTTATCACGTATTTATCTTTTTTCTCTTTTCTGCTTTTTGTTGGCACAATTTTTCTTCACTTCAGTTTTCTCCTGGCTGTTTTGAAATCTGCAAGTCCTATTTCCATTTTTCTCATGGAAACTTTGGAATTTCAGACTTTTCTTCTTTTGATTCTAAAATTTTCTTCTTGTTGTTCAGTTGCTAAATCATGTCCGACTCTTTGCGGTCCCATGGACTGCAGCACACCAGGCTTCCCTGTCCTTCACTGTCTCCTGGAGTTTGCTTAAACTCATGTCCATGGAGTCAATGATGTCATCCAACCATCTCATCCTCTGTCGTCCCCTTCTCCTCCTGCCCTCAATCTTTCCCAGCATCAGGGTCTTTTCCAATGAGTCGCCTCTTCGAATCAGGTGGCCGAAGTACTGGAGCTTCAGCTTCAGCATCAGTCCTTCCAGTGAACACTCAGGGTTGTGATACAAGAGCTGTTGGGTGCTCCTCCTTCCTGCTCCTCCCCTCCTCTTTCCATAGGCCGTGTTCGTCTCACGTGGGACTCTCTCAAGTCGTTGTTTGATTTTCCCTGAACAGTTTAAGCTGGTTTCTTTGCGGCATCAAGGTCTCATCCTTGGATTCATTTTCTAGGGCATATCTTTCAGTCCTTTTTGAGACACTTGGTGTGTGGATGTTTATAGGTGTGAAGATACCATTATTTTGCTGTTTCACTTGAATGCGAGTTTCATTGTGTATGGAATTTTAGGTTTAGTTCTCTAAGAATGTTGACAGGTTCACCCCTTTGCCAACTGACAATCAGGTTCCATCTGATTAAAGAAAACCCTTCCCCACTGAAGGCTTTTGAGCTATTCTCTTCACCCTTGGAATTCCGGAAGGCCACTAGGACACGCCTTCCCTCCTCCTGCCATCCCCCTGGTGGTGGAGAAGCCATCCTCCTGGGCTGTCTCCTGTTTCCTGTCTCCAGCTTCCTGTTGGCACCCGGCTTGCCCGAGGTGGACAAGGGTGTTTATTCTCCACTGCTGTTCCCATACATCTGGACCCAGACAGCAGACATTTGCAAGAGAGGAGGATATGCGTGCGGCTCCTGCATCTGGTGCAAATGTGGTCGGGGCCCACTGCTGGGTCTGCCTCACCTTGGCCCAAGGATGTGTCTGGAGGTTGGACTTTGCTCAGGAACTTGATCTCTGGGTGGCCTTGCCTGCAGCCCTTAGCCGCCTGCCAAGCCTTCACTTTTCAACCTGAACACTGGCTGCACAAATTCTGGTCAGCAAAAGGCCCCGCCAGCACCCGTGGGTGGACACGGCCAGCCTACTGCCAATAAGATGTTTGCCCGAAGAGCCTAAGCGGCGGCCCCTGCCCTGCCTGCGCACGTGGAGGAAGGTCTCCCGGGGCTCCGAAGAACCCAGGCTCTGCCCTGGGAGCGTGTTTCTTCTCCTACACTGGGGCTTCCCTGGCTGCCACAGACTGGGGGCCATCTGCCGCTTGTCCCCAGGCAGGGCTGGGCTCTCTCATGGCCAAATCCTCAGGGAAACAGCCAGGCCTCTCCCTCCTCCCAAAACACTTGGGGATTCAATCTCGAGATGAAAACTATCATGAAACTACTGAATTTTGGAGTTCAAGCCAAGGCCACGGTGGAAGCTGCCAGTGGAGACTAAGGCTAACCCTCAGGCCTCTGAAGAAGCGCTGCTCAGGCCCCTTCTGTCCTACCTGGATCCTACGCAGTGTTCCCATCCAGGCCCCCCGCCCTCAGTTCCTCAAGGCTCCCCGCTGCTTGCCCCTGCCAGTACTGGCGCCCCCAGGTCTCCAGCGAGGCCTGGCCGTCCAGCGCAGGGCCCTCCAGGCTGCCCGCGGCTCTCTGCCTGGCCCAGCCCGTGTGCATCTGGCGCTCACTGTGGGCTCCCTCAGTCCTGTGGCCCCCCCTCCAGGCACCCTACCCGCCAGGTTCCCCCAACACTCAGCGGGGCCTGCCCCATCCAGTGCTCCCGGCTCCTGGACCGGCCCCCCTCATCCCCTTCCCGCTCCCCTCCCAGGCTCCCCCACCAGCGCCCCCTCCGATGCCCCCGGTCCGGTGTCCGCGACTCCCTCGCGCGCCCATTGCCCCCTCTCGTGAAGCCCGCGCCCCTCGGACGTCCCCCACAGCCGGTTTCCAGTCCCCATCGCCTGCCCGGCTCCCCCTCAGACAGCCCCCAGCCCGTGTCCGGAGCCCCGTCGCCCGCCCAGCGCCCCCTCTCCTGAAGCCCGCGCCCCTCCGATGCCCCCAGCTCGTGTCCGGTGCCCCGTCGCCCGCCCAGCGCCCCCTCTCCTGAAGCCCGCGCCCCTCCGATGCCCCCAGCCCGTGTCCGGTGCCCCGTCGCCCGCCCGACGGCCCCTCTCCTGAAGCCCGCGCCCCTCCGATGCCCCCAGCCCGTGTCCGGAGCCCCGTCGCCCGCCCAGCGCCCCCTCTCCTGAAGCCCGCGCCCCTCCGATGCCCCCAGCCCGTGTCCGGAGCCCTGTCGCCCGCCCAGCGCCCCCTCTCCTGAACCCGGCGCCCCTCAGATGCCCCCAGCCCGTGTCCGGTGCCCCGTCGCCCGCCCGACGGCCCCTCTCCTGAAGCCCGCGCCCCTCCGATGCCCCCAGCCCGTGTCCGGTGCCCCGTCGCCCGCCCGACGGCCCCTCTCCTGAAGCCCGCGCCCCTCCGATGCCCCCAGCCCGTGTCCGGAGCCCCGTCGCCCGCCCAGCGCCCCCTCTCCTGAAGCCCGCGCCCCTCCGATGCCCCCAGCCCGTGTCCGGAGCCCTGTCGCCCGCCCAGCGCCCCCTCTCCTGAACCCGGCGCCCCTCAGATGCCCCCCACAGCCGGTTTCCGATCCCCGTCGCCCTCCCGACGCCCCCTCTCCTGAAGCCCGCGCCCCTCGGATGCCCCCGCCCGAGCGTCGGCGCGCGGCCCTGCCCTCCGCCCCCTCCCCCGGCGGCGGCCGCGCGTCATGGCGGCGGCGGGCGGGGCGCGTCTCGCACGCAGCGCGCCGGGCGGAGCGCTCGCCGCATTGTTTGCTTCGCTGGGGAGCGAGCGGGCGAGCAAGCCGGCCCTGGCGTCCGAGCAGCCCCGCGCCAGCGCCCCGCCGCCCCGCCGCTGCCGCCGCCGCCCGCCGCCCGCCGGCCGGGCTCCCGCGCCGGGCCTCCGCTCGGCCCCGCCGCCCGCGCGAGCCGCCGCCCGCGAGCCCGCGGCCGCCGCGCCGAGCCGGGCCGGGCCGCCGCCGCCAGGAGCCCGCGCCCAGAGCGGCGGCGGGCCGGGCCTGCGCGGCCGTTGGCGGAGGAGCCGCGGGCGCCATTAGCGCCGCCTCGGCCGCGCCGGCCCCCGCGCCCGCCGCCCGGCTCCCGCGGCCGCGGCCCCGAAGGTGAGTGCGCCGGGCGGGCCGAGGCCGGGGCCGGGGCCGGGGCCGCCGCCTCGCCCGCGGGCCGCCGCCGGCCTCTCGGTGCTGGGGCCGCCGCCATGTTTGGGGCCGCCGCGGCGACGCATTGTCCGCGGGCGGCGGGGCCGGGGGAGGCCGCGGTGTGGGGGCGGCGGCGGGGAGGCCGGGGCCGGCGGGCGGGAGGCCGGCCTGGCGAGGCGGGGAGCGAGGGCGGCCCGGAGGCCCGGGAGGGAGGCCCGGGAGGGAGGCCGGGGGGCCGGGGAGGGAGGCCGGGCGGCTTGGGAGCTCGACAGGGAGGGAGGCGAGGCCGGCGGGCGGGAGGCTGGACGGCGAGGGAGGCCGGCCGGGTTGAGAGGCCGGGGGGCCGGCGGGGAGGTCCGTCTGGCGAGGCGGGGAGGCCTGGGGTCCGGTCGGAAGGCTGCAAGGCCAGGGAGTGAGGGCGGGCCGGGTTGAGAGGCTGAGCGGCCGGCAGGGAGGGAGGCCGACGGGGAGGCCCGGAGGTCCGGTCGGGAGGCTGCGAGGCCTGGGTGGGAGGCTGGGCCGGGGAGGGAGCCCCGGCGGCTTGGGAGCTCGGGAGGCGAGGCCGGCGGGCGGGAGGCTGGACGGGGAGGGAGGCCGGGCTGTGGAGGCGCCGGGGCCACCCTGCCCGCCGCGCCTCCTGCCCGGCCGCCCGGCGAGGTGGGGGCGGGCCCGGGGGCTCGGCTTCCCCGGCCGAGCGTTTGCCCGAGGGTCGCGTTATGTAACGGACGCGCTGGGCTTGTAGAGCCCGGACGGGAAACTTCCTGTTCCAGGGCCGCGCGGACCCGGGCGGCCGCCCCCTCCCGCGCCCGCTGCGGGCGGCCTCCGGGCCCCCAGGAAGAAGTGACCTGGTTGTAATTTACGGGGCACGCGCTGCAGGCGGGCCCCGCTGGAGGAGCCGCCCACTGCCGGAGAAGGGTCGCGGGGGCGGCGCTGCGTGCCGCCCCTGCGCGAGGGTGTTCGTGGCTTTCCTAGGGCCAGGCGGGAAAGGCGGTGTTGGAAGGTGAAGCGGCCCTGGGTGCCGCGTTCCTCTCTTGTGGCCACACGGTTTTTCAAGGGGCATTTATCAGAAGGGTCTGGAGGGGCTGCCGATAGTCTCCACGTGGGAACCTTTGTCCTGCAGGGGAGCTCCAGGTGGACGGAGGTTGGAGGTTTGGAGCCTGGGGTGTAGGGGAATGGTGGGCTGGTGAGGTGGTCTGCAGAGTGACCAGCGCCTTTTGTCCCTGTCACCATCGAGCTTTCAAATTCCAGAGCTGCCGTGACCAGTAACTGTTGTCTTTCTTATAGCAAGTGGCCACATACAAAGCCTCAGTCACTTCAGGAGCATGTGGGTTTTGAAGAGCCGGTTATGGTTAGTGCTCTTGGTACTGTGTTCTGGAGGAGAAAATTACACGTTTGCCTTTCGTCTGCTGAGTAACCAGCTGTGGCTTCTGCCCCACCCCAGAGGACCCCTGAGGCTGCACTGGGGGCCCTCCGCAGGCTGTGGCGCTGACAACAGGGGGACTTGCCCCTCCCGCAGAAGCGCTGGCAGGGCCAGGGCAGCTGGGGCGCAGCTTGGCTGACTGCACCCCAGGAATCCAGGGCTGTGGGCCCCTGGGACGTGAAGATGCAGATGGGTTAGGGTTGGTTTGCCCGTGGTGGCTCTCAGGCTCCCCTTTGTAGGGCATTCTTGTCAGATTTCACATAAACATTTCTGTTTGACAAAAGAGAAGGAAAACCACAGTCAGAAGGACCTGTCTCAAGGAATGCATTTCGGGTCTGCTGCGATTTCCTCTCAGGTGTGACAGTGCAGGCCGCCGATGGGGGCTTTTCCTGGCCGACTCCCCAGGGCCTTGTCCAGCGGGGGCCTTGTCCAGCAGGGGGCCTTGTCCAGCGGGGGCCTTGTCCAGCGGGGGGCCTTGTCCAGCGGGGCCTTGTCCAGCGGGGGCCTTGTCCAGCGGGGCCTTGTCCAGCGGGGGGCCTTGTCCAGCGGGGGCCTTGGGCTCCACCTGGCATGTGTGTCAGCCAGTCTCATCAGCATCACTCTGCTTCCTGTCTGGCGTGTGGTGGTTTGGAGTGGGGAGAGGGCATTGTCATCAGTTCCTAAGGTGTCACCCTGCTTGGCGGGTGGTGGGCCAGAGTCAGGGATCATCAGGAGAGGGAGACTGGAAGTAGAACTTGCTGGTGGCCGATGGCGGATGTCTGACAAGAGCAAGTGCTTGAAAGTCTCCATGGCCAAGGCTTAAGTCGCCTGAGCCTGTGCTGCCCCCGGTAGAGGGGAGGAGCACTCTGGGTGGCGAGGGGGTCTCCGGGTTGCCCTCGCTGTGACGGGATGATGGCCCAGCACTGTGGTCAAGCCAGCAGCCGAGAAGGCCCCCAAGGGGCAGGCAGGTGGCTGGCATGCGGTGGCCACGTCTGAGGCCCTGCAGAGGCTGGGTGGGGTGTCCTGGGGTGAAGCCTCCCCAGGCCAGTATGAGGCTGCCCTCTTGGGTCCCGGCGCGGCCGATGGCCTGTGCCTCAACACGGTTGTGGAGGGTGTGTTCATGGAGACAGCGATGGGCTGAGGGCTCTCTCCTGGGTAGTAGCGGGGGTCAGACAGTGGCCAGAGCCTGCAGGAGTGCAGCTCTGTGCACGTACTGTCTTGGGCTTGGGACTGCGACCCCAGCTCGCAAGGGGTGTGGATCCAGGGTGACCAGTGAGCAGTGGGCGTCAGCATTCTGGAAGGGCTCGTCCCCGTGTGTGCCTCTGGGGGCCCTCCTGACTGCCTGCCTTCTCCTCTGGTCCTGGGAGGCCTTGGCGGGGGGCAGTGGCTGTAGGCGGTTGTTGTCATACCTTCATGAGTCCCAGATGTGTGATTTTGGAAGCCTTGGGCGGGTTAGCTGGGACGTCTGCTTGGATTTAGTGCCAGTTGGTTAGTTCTACCCACGTGTGCTTGGTGGTTTTCGCCTCTCCTGTCTTCTGCGTGGCGCTCACGTGTTGTCTTGTCTGTTTCAGGGAGTCAGTGCCAAATGAGGAGGAAAGGCCGAGGTCATCGCGCTGCAGCGAGGCACACTTCCTCCCCCGGCAGCACCAAGCACTCCCCCACGCGAGAGACCCTGACCTACGCGCAAGCCCAGAGGATGGTGGAGATCGAGATCGAGGGGCGCCTGCACAGGATCAGCATCTTCGACCCCCTGGAGATCATCCTGGAAGATGACCTCACGGCCCAGGAGATGAGTGAGTGCAACAGCAACAAGGAGAACAGCGAGCGGCCGCCCGTGTGCTTGAGAACTAAGCGGCACAAGAACAACCGGGTCAAGAAGAAAGGCGACGCCCCGCCCAGCACCCACGGCGCGCCCGCCTCCGCCAGCACCCTCCCCGAGCCCAAGGTGCGGGTGGTGGAGTACAGCCCCCCGTCAGCACCACGGCGGCCCCCTGTGTACTACAAGTTCGTGGAGAAGTCAGCCGAGGAGCTGGACAACGAGGTGGAGTACGACATGGACGAGGAGGACTACGCCTGGCTGGAGATTGTCAACGAGAAGCGCAGGGGCGACTGCGTGTCAGCCGTGTCGCAGAGCGTGTTCGAGTTCCTCATGGACCGCTTCGAGAAGGCCTCACACTGCGAGAAGCAGAAGCAGGGGGAGCAGCAGTGCCTGATCGATGAGGACGCGGTGTGCTGCGTGTGCATGGACGGCGAGTGCCAGAACAGCAACGCCATCCTCTTCTGCGACATGTGCAACCTGGCCGTGCACCAGGAGTGCTACGGCGTGCCCTACATCCCCGAGGGCCAGTGGCTCTGCCGCCACTGCCTGCAGTCCCGGGCCCGGCCGGCCGACTGCGTGCTCTGCCCCAACAAGGGCGGCGCCTTCAAGAAGACGGACGACGACCGCTGGGGCCACGTGGTGTGCGCCCTGTGGATCCCTGAGGTGGGCTTCGCCAACACCGTGTTCATCGAGCCCATCGACGGCGTGCGGAACATCCCCCCCGCGCGCTGGAAGCTGACCTGCTACCTCTGCAAGCAGAAGGGCGTGGGCGCCTGCATCCAGTGCCACAAAGCCAACTGCTACACCGCCTTCCACGTGACGTGCGCCCAGCGCGCCGGCCTCTACATGAAGATGGAGCCCGTGCGGGAGCTGGCCGGCGGCGCCGCCACCTTCTCCGTCAGGAAGACCGCTTACTGTGACGTCCACACGCCCCCCGGCTGCACCCGCAGGCCTCTGAACATTTACGGGGACGTGGAGATGAAAAACGGCGTCTGTCGGAAGGAGAGTTCGGTCAAAGCGGTCAGGTCCACGTCCAAGGTCAGGAAGAAAGCCAAGAAGGCCAAGAAGACGGCCCGGGAGCCCTGCACGGCCCTGCCGCCCGTGTGCGCGCCCTACATCCCCCCGCAGAGGTGAGCGCTGCGAGGGGGCGCAGGGTCTGTGCAGGCCCACCACCTGCTGTCTGCCCGGCCCTGACGGCTCCTCTGACGGGGACCTTGTTCCCGCTGCACTTGGCGGGAGCGTGGCTGTTGTCAGAGACTCGGGTCTGAGGCCGGGATGTGTGTGCATCTGGTCTCCTCGAAGCCTGGGGCCGAGCTCACCCAGCCGCAGCCCCGCCTCGGGTGCCCAGGATTCGCTGCCCTCTCTGCCTTCCTCACCGTGCTCGCGGCAGCGTTTGGGGATCTTGGGACTGAAAAAACACATGCATTTATTATCTGGCTGTATCGGGTCTTAACTGCGGCGCACGGGATCCTCTGTGGCGTGTGGCCCCGAGCGTGCGGGCTCCGTTGCCCTGCAGCATGTGGGGGTCCAGGTCCCCAACCAGCAACGGATCCCTTGTTCCTTGCGTTGGGAGGCGGACTTCCACCCACTGGATCACCAGGGAGTCCCCTTGTGGGATGTTTAATTTGCTGAACTTAGGCAGTGTGGCCGGGTGAGGCAGACACGGTGGAGATGAGAGTGGGGCTGACAGGGACCCTGGCGGGAGATTCTGGCTTCCTTCCTGTCGGGGCACGGGCTGTCTGGTTTCCCAACCGTTTCTCTCAGATGATCGTTGCCTGGTCAGCGTGGGGTTCTCTTTCTAGAGTGGTCCCGGTGGTGGGTCAGGATCCCGCCGGCCACCCCCATCTCTAAACTCTCCGCCTTCTGCTTGTCACTCTTGCTACTGACTTCCTGTTTTTATTTCATTGGATTTAAAAATGCTCTTGCTGGGAACACCAGGTAAGTGGCTTGGGGAATTTCTTGGCAGACTTGTGAGCGCCGTGTGGTTAGGGAAAGACTTAAACACGGGCTCTGGTGTTGGGGCCTGGGGCCCGGGGCCTCCCCTCAGCGGCAGAAAGGCAGGGAGAGCGGCTCGGGGCTGCGGCAGGGCGGCCGGTGTGGGCGCCGCCTCGGAAGTCCTGCCTTGGGCTGGAGGAGCAGGCACTTCCTGGGTGTTTGTTACAAGCGTCCAAGAGGAGAAAAGTACGGAGATAACAGTAAATTCAGACAGTGAATAGAAAGCACTTCTCATTCCTCTTATCTGGAGAAGACTTCTGGTAAAACCGAGTGTCTCTTTGCAAATAAGTCGGTCTGACTTTTAAGAGAGTTTCACTTGCATTTGGAGAAGGAAAAGGCAACCCACTTCAGTACCCTTGCCTGGAAAATCCCGTGGACGGAGGAGCCTGGTATTCAGGAATCCATGGGGTTGCAGAAAGACAGGACTGAGTGAATTCTCTTTGACTTCACTTGCGTTTCTACCCGAGGGTTGGAAAGTATAGGATTTGTATCAACAAGTTTTGTTTAAGACCCCAAAGTTTTCAGGTTTACTAAAATCAAAGTAAATAAAAGTTGTGACTTTATAAATTGAGAAGCCAGGAGCCAAGGTGCTGCCCTCTGTCCAGTCCCACGTGGTGCCCACTGCCCGTCTGTCCGTCCGCCCGAGGGGCAGGCACGCGGCTGGGAAGCGCGGGCTCCTGGGGTCGGAGGTGCCGCCTGATGGGGCCCGAGCGGAGGAGCGACAGGCCCTTGCGCTGCCCCCCCGGCTCAGGGCGGAGGTCAGCGATGCACCTGGGCGGGTGTGTGTGGCCGTGGGCCTCACCGTCGCTGTTGCCCCGCGTGTCCAGAGACCCTGACGTCAGACCAGCGTGTAGGGTGTTGGGGCGGCTGGGAGGCCCAAGCTCACGACCACTGCTCTCTTCCTGAAGCTGTGGTCCGCGGTGCGGCCTTAGGATGCAGGCCCCAGAGGCGGTCAGTGGGGGTGTGACCCCGCGCTCTCCACAGCCGCAGGACGGAGCTGCCGCCAGGACGGCGTTCAGAGCTGGCTCAGGCGCCGGCTGCACGAGGGGCTCTGAGGTCTCAGAAGAGGAGGGGCCGCTCACTCGGCTGAGGGGAGGGTCAGCTGTGCGGAGGCTGGGGTGGTGGCAGGGACTGTGAGTGCTTCCGTAGTTTGCGTGGTTTAAAGAGTTGTTTGCAAATGAAAAAGATAGTTCAGACACACTAATTTTGAGACCATCATCTGTTCTCAACAAGAGGCAGATGGTTTAGCTTTTCTCATCTTGCAGCATGTTTACACTACAAAGGTTGGTTTTTTTGTGTCTAGTAACAGACCCCAGAACAGAGGTGTGGGTGCCCTGAGCATGTGCTCCCTCCTGTCCGAGGGCCCCAGGCCCGCGGTCAGGCTAGCTGGCTGTGCGGGCTCAGCCCTGCGGCTGCTCCGTGCACAACCAGGCATGGCATTGGCTCTTTCGGGAACGCCGAGCGCTGCCCTGGGTGGCCCTCGTGGCCTCCCGGTCCTGTTGCCGTGAGGGCCCAGCCTGCAGCAAGTGCAGGAGCTGTGCCCGTCTGCCCGCCTGTCCCCTCCCTCTCCTGCTCTTCAGTTAGGGTGACTTTCTCCCCGATGGAGAAGCGACACGTTTGAAGTTGGGGAAGACCCGCAAGGTCAGGTCGGAAGGAGAGAGAGCGGTCGCTCGCCCTCCTCTCTCCCGCCTGAGCTGGCGCCGCCCTTCTCCTGGTGAAGCGGCCCTTGTCCTTGGGTGGCCGCTGTTCTCCTTGGAGCCTCTGTTTCCTCGTTCGCTTTCTCTGCCTTGTGTGCGAGGGCAAAGGGCGGTAGAGGCAGTCGCGGCAGGGCACAGGCTCTGAGAAGGGGTGTGTGGAATTGGAGCTTCTGGGTCTCTGGGGTCATTGGCTGAGTGAAGCTCCCGCGGAGCTGCAGGCCGTCTGCGCTGTGGGTGCTGTGGGTGCTGCTCTGGGCGTGGGGAGGGGCACGGCTGGCCCATGTGGCCGCCCGGGCGGTTCACGCACTGGTGCTCACCGTGGACGCTGCCTCCCGAGCCCTGACAGGGCCCTTGCCAGGGAGGGGGCTCGGGTCTCATCCCTGCGAAGACGAGGCTGAAACCCCAGGGCGGCCGGCTGGACGGTGGGGGCTCGGGTCGCTGGGCTCACGCGCTTAATGCTTGTTGAATGTAGCAGCGAGGAGTCTGGGCTTTAGTCTTGCCTGCCTTCTTTTCTGGCAGCTAGTTTTACTATGATTCCTGAAGTTCTGATGGGCTGTGGCCTGGGGAAATGGGGGAGCCTCGTGGCCCCCGCAGGTGGGAGCACAGCTCTGGGTGCCCCACGCGTGTGGGTGTCGCAGGCAGCCCCCCAGTGGGTCCTTGGGGAGGGGCTGTTGACGGAGCCCAGGTCAGGAGTGCAGGTTGAACCGTGGCCATGGTGCGGGAGCCGGCTGCGCGTCGCCCCTGCCCCACTGGGCGAGTGCACGGCTGGGGGACCGCGCCACGTGGGGCCACGTGTCCGTGCTGACCCTCCCGTGGCTTCGCTGGTTTCCCTGTACTTGAATTTGGGGTGGGGTGTGGGGGCTGGCGGCCAGCTCCAGGCTTTGCCCCCGAGGGCCTTCGGGGGTGGGGTGGGGTCTGGGCACGGGCCAGCCCCTGGGCACTGTGAGTCAGTGAAGCCCAGTGTGGGGCGCCTGGCGCCTCACGGCGGCTGTGGCGCATCTTGGGCGTCTCTGAGCGCCTCCCGCGGGCTCCCGTGTGTCTGAGGCTGAAGCAAGCGCCGAGCGGGGTGCAGCGGGGCGCGTCCCGTGTCCCTCGGGCGTGCGGACCTCCGGTGGGCTGGGCATCCTGGAGGCGCAGAGGGGGCCCGGCCCCTAGGGCGTCTGCCGAGGACTGGGGTCTGGCAGTCCCTGCTCACGGCCTCCGTGTCTGCTTTGCGGGGGGGGGGGGGGGGGGGGGGGCAGGCACACGGGGGCGTTTTCCTCCGTGCTGCGCTTGGGGTCGCTGCCTGGAGTGGCCCGTGGGGCGGGCCCGGCGCATGTGGAGAGCGGCCTCGGCATCCCGCCGCGCCTCGTCCTGTATTAGTTTCGAGTTTTTCTCTGAGATAACTTCAGATTTATAAAAGCTTGCAGAAGTAGGGGGAGAGACGTCTCCCCTCACCCCCTTAGCCAGAGGGCCCTCTCGCTGACGGCTCACCCGTGTGCTGTCCCGGGGGCAGACCATGTGCCCCTGGGCACCGCCCAGGCGGGGGCTGGCCTCCCCGGGCGCCTTCTTGCCTGCGGCCGGGAGTCCCGCTTTGCCTCCCCGGATCAGAGTCGCCCTTAGACTGCCTGTGCCTCCCTGTGAGGGCTGAAGGGCGTGCCCACCCCATGGGGTTCTCTTCTCCTCTCAGCGCCATGGAGGGAGGTGCGGTTTTCGGAGGGTCTGCCCAGCGGGCCTGGGTGCTGAGGTGGGCATCTGGGGGTGTCAGCGCTGGTGGGGTTTCTCAGGAAAGGGGGCTCTGACCAGCTGGCGGTCACGCGCCTGCTCGGGCTGTGAGGGGCGGCGCCCGGGGCAGGCAGCTGCCTGGCTGGGGGGTGGGGGGTCCCGCCGGGAGGCGCGCACAGGCTTCTGGGGCTCCTGGCCGTGATCTGTGCCGTCGGGCAGGGGGCGCCCCAGGAACCAGCAAGGCCCAGAGCTGCGGCCCTCCAGAGGCTGACTCTGGGCTTTTTGGGTCTGGTGGGGGCTTCTCTCGCGTCCCCTGATCTCCATCTGAGCTGTTCTGAAAGTGCAGGGCCTGTTGTGGAGTTGCAGCTGGCTGGGAAGGGAAGGTGGCCCTGCTCCCTGAGATGCCGGCGGGGCAGCCTGGGCCCTGCTCCCGCGTCTGTGTGTGTGAGGAGGCATGGTGTGTTTAAAAAACCAAGTAATGAATCTGGCTGCACAGGCTCTGCAATTGCGGCATTTGGGCTCGTGATTGCGGCCTGAGGGGTCCTTGACCTCGGTCCCCGCGTGTGGAGTCTCAGCCAACGGACTGCCGGAAAGTCCCAGGGGATGGCTTTTAATGCTGTTTTCCATGACTTTAATATAGAAAGTTAAAAAATAAAAGAGGCACTGACAGGGATTTATCAAATGTAGCAAAAAACGGTGACTGACTCTTGTTCCTGAGGCGCCTCCAGGCCCACCAGCCCGGCCGCGCTCGCAGCAGCCGCTTGGAGTGGATGGGGCTGGGTCCCTCTCAGGCCTGCCTTTCCGTTCTTCCTGCCGGGGTGGGCTGCTCTCCTGCTGCGGGCATGGGCAGGCCTTGAGTGCAGCCCTCTGACCGCAGGCCCCTGGCGCAGGCCTGGGCCTTGTCAGCAGGGCGGTCTCCGTGCCCCGGGGTCCTGGGTCTCTCCCCGGTTTGGCCTGTGGGTGGCAGGCAGTCTGCTGGTGCTCAGTGCACGTCTCCCCTCGGTGTCCCTGCTCTTTACATCTTTAAAAGCCCTAGTCAAGGCTGGACGTTTGTGAGGCCGGAAGCGCCACCCCCATACCCCAGCTTCGGGAGCACTGGGCTGGCCCCCTCGCCCGCTCCTTTTTGGGTCACTTGGAGCACACCCCAGTCCTGGACGTCCCCCGGCAGCACAGCTAACGGCACGCTTCAGAGCCTCGCCGTGCCTGGGCCGTGCCTGCGGCCCTGGAGTGGGTGTGTCTGGATAGCTGTGTCTGTCTGGTCTGAGGACGCGGCGTCTGACCCTGTGGTCCTCAGCCCACACACCTGTCCTTCCCGCTGGCGGGCAGGGCCGTCACTGGCCTGTCCCTGCACCCCTGACCTGGAGACCACTCTGTGGGCCCCCCATCCCCGAGATGTGTGTCTCCTCCTGGAAACCTGGCTCCATGCCTGCCTTCAGCCTGACCCGGGCATGGCCCACCTTTTGCTCACTACGACCTCTCCAGTGTTTGTTGAAAGTTCACGGTTTTCTCCATAAAAATGTCCATGGAAATCTTAGTCTTAGAAATAGTGTTCTCTCAACTCGGCATGTCTGGGTGTTGGTGTAGATCCAGGGTTTTACGTTGGTGTTGCGCATTGCAGGTTCCCTTAGGTTGTCTGGACATTGTGTGTGAGGGGACGGTTTGGGCGGACTTTCCCTCCTTCGGGTTTTCCTGTCTTTTTTTTGCTAGCCCGAGTGGGTTTGACAGGCGAGAGCGGGCAGCCCCGCCACAGGGATCACCACCTGCTTTTAATGTGTATTTTTGATCTGTTTTATGGCTTGTATATGTCACATCTTACTTAACCATCCATTTCCTGAGGGCCTCGAGGTTTTCTTCTGAAAGCTTTGCAGCTATCCCTCCGCCCCTGCCCCCTGCCCCGCGGCCTTGGCACTGATGGGGCCTCTGGGGCCTGGACTGCTGGCCTCCCAGGTCAGGATGGCTCCGAGGCGAGGCACTGCAGCCTCGCCGTCCCTCATGCTCACGTGCCGGCGTCCACGGAACACCTCCTCCCCCAGAGACTCACACCCACCCGGCCCGGGGGCGTCTGTGCGGCCAGCCTGCGCGCTGTGCCCGCCTGCCTCCTGTGTGCCCCGGTCGTCCGTCAGGCTCTTGGGATTTCGGGTTGGTTTGGGGGTGACCTGCGTGTCCCTGTTTGTCCTTCTCACTGGCATCATCGTGGGCTGCCTCCACTTCTGGCCTTCCTGTCACTTGAGCGTGTCCCGTGACCGTCTTCCTTCATGGTTGGTGTGCCCACTTGTGTGGTGAGCCAGCCCTGGCAGGGGTCCTGGGGGGCTGCTCTCGAGGGGCACCTCCCAGGGAGCCAGGAGCGAGTCGCAGGGCGCGAGGGCCCCTTTTCTTGTCTTTTGTCGGGGGTCGCAGTCTGGTCTCCGCTGTGTGAGTGCTGCTTCTGGGACTTCGATCTCTAGACCACTGGCCTCCTGCACGTGGCCGTGGACCCCAGGCCCTGGCGTGTGTCTGTGCGCGTGGCGTCTGGCCTGACCCCACCGTCCCGCCTGGTCGGGACACTCACCCGGAGGACTGGACGCGTGTCCTCGCCTTCCCGCAGTCAGTGCACGGCTGGGTTGGCCCGATTTTCTTGTCTGATAGTGAACCTCCTGTGAAAAATGGGTTCCTTTTATTTCTTTTGAGGGTGGTAAGAAAACTTTTAAACGGTTCATTCAGTTTCTAGAGTAATTGTTAAAGGAATGTATTTCAGTTTTCTTATTTTTTTTCATAATTCAGATTTCGCCAGTTACATTTTTCTACAGGTTTGTTTGGCATCTTAGTTTTCATGATACTTTTTTTTTTTTAATTGAAGTATGGTTGATTGATTTAGAAAGTGTTAGTTTCTACTTCATTGGATGGACTCGTGCTGCAGCTCCAATACTTTGGCCACCTGATGCGAAGAGCTGACTCATTGGAAAAGACCCTGATGCTCGGAAAGATTGAGGGGAGGAGGAGAAGGGGGTGACAGAGGACGAGATGGTTGGATGGCATCACTGACTCAATGGACGTGAGTTTGAGCAAACGCCGGGAGACAGTGAAGGACGGGGAATCCTGGCTTGCTGCAGCAAGTCCATGGGGTCGCAGAGAGTCAGTGACTGGACAGTGGGAAATTTCTGGTGTGCTGCAGAGTGACACATTACACGGCTGTTTTTTTTTTCACATTCTTTTCCATTATGGTTCATTATGGGACATTGAATGTAATTCTCTATGCTGCATAGTAGCCGCTTGTTATTTATCTATTTTACATACAGTCCTGTGTATATATTAATCCCAAACTCCTGACTCATCTCTCCCCAACCCTGTCCCCTTTGGTCACTGTAAGTCTGGTCTCTAAGCCAAGCCTGTGAGTCTCTCTCTGTTTTGTACATAAGTTGATCTGTCTCATTTAGATTGCACGTATAAGCAATACAGTGTTTATCTTTGATTTAGTTCACTCAGCGTGACCGTCTCCAGGTCCATCTGTGTTGCTGCTGCTGCTGCTAAGTCGCTTCAGTCGTGTCCGACTCTGTGCGACCCCATAGACGGCAGCCCACCAGGCCCCGCCGTCCCTGGGATTCTCCACTGTGTCATTATTTCCTTATTTTAATGGCTGAGTGATATTCCCCCTCCCTCTCCCTCTCTCTCTCTCACACACACACCCCATCCCTGTTGCTACTGTGTCATTATTTCCTTCTTTTTTTGTGGCTGTCTCTCACACACCCCATCTTCTCTGCCATTCCTGTCGACCGGCATTGAGGTTGTCTCTGTGTCTTGGCTGTTGTGAACAGTGCTGTTTTAAAGGCACAAGGCTCGCTGTTAGTTGCTTTCTGCTCCCGTTTGCTTCTTTGCTAGTCTTTTCAGCTAACGCGGTTCTGGTTTTGCTGAGGTTTTCCCGCGCTCTTGTGCCCTGCCTCGTGTTCCTCCCTGGCAGCCTCAGTCGGTGTCGCACGCCGAGTCCGCCTTTTACTGGTGCCACCCTTCACCGCTGGGGGAGCCGAGCATGAGAGCACCCTCTGCGTGCGCTCCGTGTGTGGCGCTGCCTGCCTTTGCTGGTCCTGAGTCAGGTGGCATCGCGGGGCGAGGACAGGCCTCAGCAGAAGGGCGCCTGCTAGGTGCCCAGGACGGACACAGCCCCTCTGCAGAGGGGGGGCCCGGGGTCCCCAGCGCCTTCTGCTGGAGCCGTGGAGGGGCTGTGGGGATGCTCTGGCTGCCGCGGGAGCCGGCACTGTGTAACCGGGCGGGCCTGTGGACGCGCTGGGCTGGGGCTCGCTGTCTACCCGGGCCGCTGTGCCTGGGTGGAGCTGCCCCTCGCTGGGTTCCTCGGCCACCAGAAGAGGCCCCGGGCAGGGCCATCCTGAGCGGCACGTGGCCTTCGGCCCCGAGGCTCGAGCTGCAGCCGCTGCCTTAATGAGGAGGGGGTTGTGGGTCTGGACGCAGCAGAGCCGAGGGCGTCGGCACAGGTACATGTGAATCAGGAATCACACGCCTCAGGAGATGTCTTTTAAAATTCCTTTATCTCCACCCTGAAATGTTGATGTCCCATGTACCGGAAGGAAGCCTCCTGGTCCCATTGGAGTTTGGTCCTCAGCCTGCATCTGTTGTCTTCGGGAGGTGGTTCCCAGGAGGGGCAGAGGCAGGGGCCAGAACCCAGCCTGGAGGGTGTGAAGCCCTTGGTGTGCCCTTGAGTGTTCTTAAAATCCTTCAAGTTTTACAGTGTCTGAAACGATGGTCTTGCCACGAGGCCTGGAGACGCTTGTGCTCATTTTTATGACAAGGAGCTGACCCCACCCCCAGCAGCTTCTGCCTCCAGCCGTCCCATTGCTTTTTGTCTTGCGGGGACCAGGGCCCCCTGAGAGGAGCCATCCTGCAGGGCCGCTCCCACCTGGGGGAGGTTGGTGCGTGAGCATGCGCGGCTCGGGGTGGGGGACACCCGGGGTCCCTGGACGCGTGAGCTGAGGGCTCGGAGGGAGGGACACCCGGGGTCCTTGGACGCATGAGCTGAGGGCTTGGAGGCGCTGGGGTCCTTGGACGCGTAAGCTGAGGGCTCGGAGGGAGGGACACCCGGGGTCCTTGGACGCGTAAGCTGAGGGCTCGGAGAGGGGGACACCCGGGGTCCCTGGACGCGTGAGCTGAGGGCTCGGAGGGGGGGACACCCGGGGTCCCTGGACGTGTGAGCTGAGGGCTCGGAGGGAGGGACACCCGGGGTCCTTGGACGCGTAAGCTGAGGGCTCAGAGCAGGTGGCACCCGGGGTCCCTGGACGCGTGAGCTGAGTGGCAGTGGCGGGTTGCAGCCTGCAGACAGGTGGAGCCAGGAGGCAGGTGGTGGTGGTGAGGGGGTGGGGGTAGGCAGGGGGACGCACACGGTTTGTTAACTGTAACGCTGTTGTTTCTAGTTTCCGTGATAACGTGTCCACGTCCTGCTTCTTAGCTAAACCCTGAGTTTTTCCGTGTTCTAGATTAAATAGGATTGCAAATCAGGTGGCCATTCAGCGGAAGAAGCAGTTTGTTGAGCGCGCCCACAGCTACTGGCTCCTCAAGAGGCTGTCCAGGAACGGAGCCCCGCTGCTGCGCAGACTCCAGTCCAGCCTGCAGTCCCACAGAAGCTCGCAGCAGGTACGTGGCCCGCGGGGGCCTGGAGGCGGCATTCGGCCGGGGCGGCAGGCGGAGCCTCCGTCCGAGGTGCCCCTCGGCCCCGCGGTGTGCTGGCCTTTCCTGGCCCTGCCCGCTGGGGGCGCGCGGGGGAGCCTCTGCCAGCTGAGCAGGGGTGGGCGTGCCGGGGCCTCGGGGCAGGGACCCGTGCGCAGGAGGGGCGGCCGGGGCGGGGCGCGCGCCTTCCCCTCAGTAGCTGACGCAGGGTCACAGGCCGGCTGACGTTCAGAGTCCTTTTCTGAAAGGCGGGTTTAGGAAGGGAGACACCGGCTTCGTGAGCTACGATAAATGGGGCTTGGCCGCTGCTGGAGCTGAGGGCGGGCCTCAGGGCCGAGCGGACTCTGCTCTTCCCACTGCCTGCGCGCAGCAGGGCCGCCCAGCACGTTTTCCAGAAGGCTCCGTGAGTCACGATGCCCGAGGGGGTGCAGGGGTCGCGGTGCCTCTGGGCTGGCAGGGGCTTCCCTGGTGTGGGGAGCCCCCCGCCGAGTTCCAGTCGGGGCAGGGCTGCCTGGCTGGAGGCTGCCGTCGCGGGTCCCACGGCGGGTGGTGGCGGCCGCCTGTTCCGTCGCGTGGTCCTGAGAGCCGCCGCTTCCCCGCTCTGTGTGCCTTCTTCCCATGGTTCTTGTGCGAGTCCCCGGCTGTGTGCCGCCCGGCCTGGACGGAGCTCTGCCTCTTCACCTCCTCAGGCCTGCGGTGCCGACGGCAGGTCATTCAGCATCGCACACACATGAATGCTCGTTTAAAAAGAGAAGCTTGGATTCTGCTATCTTTCTAATGCTTTTTGAAATCCAGAGGAGTGTGACGTTTCTGGGCGGCTGCGGGGTGGGCTGTGCCCCTAGCCTTCCTCTGCCTCCAGGGAGGGAGGTAGCACATGGCTGCAGGGCCGCTCCCTGGACCTGCCGCTCCCGGGGTGTGACAGGCAGGTCAGGCCCCCCGCCCGGCGGTCCTGGTGCCTGCAGTGCCGCCTGAGTCCCCTCCCCCGAGACGGGCACAGATGTGCAGGCTCACCAGCCCCCTCCCCGCCCGCTGGGGATGCTGAGCCCCACGCACCAGGCTGGAGCTGCCCTGGACGCGTACAGAGGGGCCGACAGGGCCAGGTGCTCGGCTCCCGCCTCCTGCCCGCTCTGTGCAGCGTCAGGACTGCTGACGGCTGAGTCCAGTCCTGCTGCCCGCCCTGGGGCGGGGATGCCCGTCCTGAGCCTTCTGCCCCTCCTGGGCCTTTCTTGGGGAGGCCGTGTGCCCCCCCTCCCCACTGGACACGGGGTTCTGTCTCCGTCAGGGCTGTGTCAGGACCTGGGCCTGTGGGCTGTGAGGGCTGGCTGTGGGCTGGGGGAGCGTCCTTGGGGCTGCAGGGCTGCAACCGTGGGGACTGAGGGTGGCTGGCTGGCTTGGTGCTGCCTCAGGAGCTCCAGGAAGGAGGGCAGGGCAGAGCCCACAGGGCCTTTGGGTGCTCAGAGAGGGTGCTGGGCCTTGGGGCTGGTGAGTTAGGCAGAGGGCATCTCGAGATGGGAGCAGGGAGGCCGGACGGGGGCCTTTGTCCTCAGCTCGGTGACGGCGGAGCAGTGGGAGGTGCAGAGAGTGCAGAGCTGGGAGTCTGGTCTGGGGCTGGGCTGGCGTGGGGAGTCGAGTAGGGAGCGAGCGGGACCTGGGCGAGGTTGGGGTGCGTGAGGGGCCTGCCCGCACCTCAGGGGAGCACACGTTCCCAGGGTCAGCACGTGGGCTTGAGAGCCGTTGTGTTCTTCTCACGTCCTGCCACGCATGGGGAGTTCGTAATGACAGGAGAGTCCATGCACAGGAAACAGAAGGGCCGGTCCTCTTGGCTGAAGGAATTGGAAGGAACCACAGAGATTGAGACTGGAGGTGCAGCTGGGCTTGACCAGGGGCCAGTCCTGCCTCGGTGGCGGTGAGCTAAGCAGTGCAGCCTGTGTGGGCAGGGCCACGGGTGGGGGTCCGCCTGCCCCCCGCCAGCCTGGAATGGCCGGGAGCTCCCCATCACGGGCTCGGTGGGAGGGCTGCGCTGCCTCTTGCTTCCCACCCCATCCTAGTGAAGGTTGGCTTTTGCGGGCAACCCGTTTATGTTCCACATGGACTGTCGAAGGCTTGGTGTGATTTTGATGGTTTTTGAAACTTTAAACTGTCGGGTATCAGAGTGTGACCTGACTCACTAGTGTGTGTGTGTGTGGGCGTCTGCCTTGAGCCGGGCCCTGGGAGAGGCTCGGTGCGGCCCTTCTCTCTCACGGCAGGCCTTCCAGTCAGGGACGGACGGACACATGGGGTGAGCTGGGCTGGACGGGATGAGGCGCTGCGGTTGCTGGGCGCTCCTGGCCCCTGCCTCCTCGGTGGTCTGGCCCCTCGGTGGTCTCTCCTGGGCCCATGGAGCCCTGGCCTCTGTAGGTTCCCGTGGTGGTTCCGTCCTGCAGAGCAGGCTGGGGGCCTGCGGGCACGTGCTGGGCGTGGGGGCGCGGCTCCTGTCCCACTGGCCCTCGAGTGCTCACGTCCGCCAGGTCCCCCTGATGCGTCCTGTAGTGGGAGGGCGTCCCCGTTCGCTTTCCGGGGGCTTTCGGACAGCTGGTTGTCCTGCTGAGCTGGGGCAGGGCCTCTTGCTGTCCACACCACTGCTCCTGGTGGTTCAGCAGGGCGAGATGGCTGTCCCGCAGCGACTCCCACCCTTGCTCGTGTCCTGGGAGTCGGCCTGATCTGCGGGGTCCTCACGCTGCAGAGCTGGCCTGCTCTGTCCGCAGCCGGGGTGCTGGTCTGACCCAGTTGGTGTTGACCTTGTGGGGTGGGGGGGTTCTGTCCGTCTCACTTGTAGGCACTGGGTGTGCTCCCCTCCTTCGGCGGGTGAACGACGGCTGGGTTGCAGTCTTCTCAGAGCTCTCTTGATAGCTGTTTGAAACCAGAAATGACTGCAGTATTCCCCCAGTGTATGCAATCTTCCAGGATTGGTTTCACATAGCAATTAAAGCGGAGAAGGCGATGGCACCCAACTCCAGTACTCTTGCCTGGAAAATCCCATGGATGGAGGAGCCTGGTAGGCTGCAGTCCACGGGGTCGCTGAGAGTCGGACACGACTGAGCGACTTCACTTTCACTTTTCACTTTCATGCACTGGAGAAGGAAATGGCAACCCACTCCAGTGTTCTTGCCTGGAGAATCCCAGGGACAGGGGAGCCTGGTGGGCTGCCAGACGTCTATGGGGTCGCACAGAGGTGGACACGACTGAAGTGACTTAGCAGCAGCAGCAGCAGCATAAATTAAAGACTGCTCATGTGGAGTCAGAAAGGCAGGCCCTTCTGTACACAAGAGGTGTGGGGCTCGGTCATGTCCTCCCTGCAGCTTCCTGCTTGGCGGGGGCACTGTGTTGGAGGCAGGGCCTGTGGTCTTGCAGCCAGTGGTGGGCACAGCAGGTGGGCATCAGGGGTTTCTGGGGACTTAACTGCTTTCCTCTGTCTCATGTGGGCCACCAGGCTAAACGTCCTTGGAGCTGGTATTTTCAGTGTCTGTTTCAAACTGACGAACAAGATGATTTCAGATGCTCTCGGGGAATTTGGTTTTCTGAGCCCACTGTTTAATGTATTTACTGGCTTTGTTGATACAGCTGATGTTACTGTTAACTCCTGTTTGATGCCTGAGAATTTCAAATAACGTAAAAACAAGCCGGTGATTGGAATCCGGTAGAGCTGGAGGATGCCGGTGGAGGGGAGGCTCAGGCCCGGCTCCGTCCCTGCGCCCGGCCTCCTGGGTGGGCCCCTCTGCTGCCTTCCCCAGTAAAGCGAGAGGGGCCTTGCAACTCTGGCCACGGGTTTTTTGCCTTCAGACCCTGAGGTCCTGGAACGCAGCATCAGCCTTGGGGTCGATCCTCTGAGAGCAGAGTGCTCCCTGCTGCCAGGGTTCAGGGTTTGCACTGGGATAGGGGTTGGGGGCCGCGGACGCAGCCACATGGCTGCGCTGTTACAGCTCGCTCCGGATGGGGTGGGCTCCAAGGGGCAGAAGAGGATGAGGAGAGAAGAGGGCCTGAGGCTTGTGCGGAGCGTTCTGGAAAGCGGTGCCTGCGCCGCCGCAGCCCCACGGTGGCGGTGGCGGCGGCGGCAGGGAAGGGGAGCCTCATGCGTGAGGTCGGACTCGGCTTCCGGGTGGCCTTGACCAGGAGGGCCCCAGACTCCCGCCTGGAGCCTTAGTGGGGGTTGTGGGAGGAGCTGTGGTGGGACAGCCTTCAGGTGTGCTGAGCGGCCAGCACGTGCGGCGGTGGGAGGGTGGGCCCCGGGAGCTGGGGGCAGGCAGCCCTGAGCCCCTCCAGGAAGCTCTGAGGACCCCAGGCCCTGGGCAGAGCTCGGGGAGGGAGGGGAGCGAGGCCGGGGATGCGGGCACTGGCGGTGGGGTGCAGGCGGAAGCACTGGGCGCCCTGGCCTCGCGCTCTCCCTGCCCGGCCCCACCCCTCGCCGCAGCGCTGGCCTGGAGGTGAACCAGCGACGGGCGAGCTTGTCCCGGGAGGAGGCTCCCCGGGGAGGAGGTGAGGGGCTGAGCCGCGGAGCCCTCCCCGTGCGTGTCTGTGTCGGGGACAAGGTTGACTCCATTCTTCTTCTCAGAGAGAGAACGACGAGGAGATTCAAGCCGCCAAAGAGAAGCTCAAGTACTGGCAGCGGCTGCGGCATGACTTGGAGCGCGCGCGCCTGCTCATCGAGCTTCTGCGCAAGCGCGAGAAGCTCAAGCGGGAGCAGGTGAGGCTGCGGGGGCGGGGCGTCCCGGGGAAGGGGCGGGGCGTCCCGGGGAAGGGGCGGGGCGTCCCGGGGAAGGGGCGGGGCGTCCCGGGGAAGGGGCAGCTTGTGCTGGGCCCCGCAGTCCTTGCCCCCGCGTCCTCTGAGTGGTCCTCTCTGGTGAGGGGTGCTGGTGGCTTTAGGGGCTGACACTGATCTCTGCCGTGAAGGAGACTGGCTGGGGTGGGGTCTTTGTGGTGTCCAGCGGGTCCCAGGAGGTGTGAGCAGGAGGGGCGTACCGCTTGTGCCTTTAATGTGGACCTCCATTGGCCCCTGGACGGTCCTGCGTCCTCGAGGTGGGAGGTGGCTCCTCAGAGGGAGTGTGCCCTCGGGCGCTGAGCCCTGGTGCACTGGCCCCCAGGTGAAGGTGGAACAGATGGCCTTGGAGCTGCGGCTGACCCCGCTCAGTGTGCTGCTGCGCTCGGTGCTGGACCAGCTGCAGGAGAAGGACCCGGCCCGCATATTCGCCCAGCCAGTGAGCCTGAAGGAGGTGGGTGTCCTTGCCTCCTGTGCGGCCTCCCTCGGGTCTGCAGTGACCCAGGGGATGTGGAACGACCCCTCCCAATGCGTGCATGTCTGGCCAGAGGACCTGGGCTGCCCCGTGGTACTGCGTGAGCCTGGAGTGCGCCTGTGTGTGTGTGTATGTACATGACGGGTGTCCTGGTTATGTGGAGTGTGTGACTCTGGTTGTGTCTGTAAACAGTTGCTTTGTTCCCTGAAATCAGGTCCCGGATTATCTGGATCACATCAAACGCCCCATGGACTTTGCCACAATGCGGAAGCGGCTAGAAGCACAGGGGTACCGGACACTCAGGGAGCTGGAAGAGGACTTTGACCTCATCGTGGACAACTGCATGAAGTACAATGCCAAGGACACGGTGTTCTACCGGGCCGCCGTGCGGCTGCGCGACCAGGGCGGCGTGGTGCTCAGGCAGGCCCGGCGCCAGGCAGACAGCGTCGGCTTCGACGAGGCCTCGGGGATGCACCTGCCCGAGCGGCCGCCCCCGGCCCCCCGGCGGCCTTTCTCCTGGGACGAGGGTGAGCACGGCCATCCAGGAGCAGGTGGTGGGGCACTTTCCCTGATGCTGGAGTGCAGGCTCAGGAGGTGGGATGCGAGCTGCACGCTGGCTTGAGGTTTCCTAGGAGCCTCGTGAGGACTTGTGTTCGCGTCGTATCTTCAACCTAGTATGCCTCAGTATGGTGATTTTAATGTGTAAGTGACACAGGAACACAGAGGGCTGCTTTCACTGGCTTCTCCTTCTGTTTGCCGTGTGGCGTGTATCTTACAGTCAGCACATCTCTGCTGAGAGTATCCACATTTCAGGTGCCCACTTGAGAGACACGTGAGCCGTGGCCCGAGTGGGACAGCAGGTCGCCCTGATACAGACCAGGGAGCAGTGTCGCTCGGGCCGTGTGCTCAGGTGGGCCTGGGGGCCTGTGAGGACGTCCTGTGGCAGAGGAACCCCCTGGTGAGGGAGCAGGGAACAGGTGCAGGCCCTCCCTGCAGGGCTCTGCCCACCTCACGAGGCGGCCTCGGGAGGGACGTCCTGTGTCCGCTGGCTCTCCCGGGTCCTATCCCCTCCCCCACCTGAGCGCTCGGGGTGGGGAAGGGGTGCCAGCCTTGCAGGAAATGGCCGGGCGCGTCACTATGAGTCTCTGCATCCATTTCCACGCCCAAGTTTTCACGAAGGATGGACTGGGGCGAGAAGCACAGTTGTGTCCCTTCTGCGTTTGGGCGGCCCCAGGCCCCTCCCCGTGGTGTCCTCTGCTCGAGGGCAGGCCAGATGCTACAAGGCTTTCGGATGAGATAGGATTTCTTGCTGTGAACCTTCTTGTCTGTGGCGTCCTGTTAGGACGTGTTCTTACTCGATTCCCTGTTCTGGCTTCTTGTTCTTCTCGTAATGAGGTGTGTGCTTTAGGGAGAGGTTTGCCGGTGGAGTGAGGGGCGTCTCCTTGTCGGATGGCCGCGCTGCCGTGCTTTCAGTCCCAGGTCTGTCTGCAGGGGGTTCTGTAGACTCATTTAGTTTCTTAGCCGCCTCTCACTGATTTAGCGTAGTCTACTTTATATGTTTTGGTGTTTGGCTGAAATTGAAATTTCGTTAAGAATTTTTCTTATAAATATGCCCCAAACTCTGGATTACCTGTGAACTTTGCAGCCCAGTTAAGAAAAGCCACATAGCCACCTGCGACTGTGACTCGGGCTCAGATGCACTGGCCCCGAGCTGGCACCCTGGCTGGTCTGGACCTCTTTCTGGCCCTTCTTGGCCTGGGCGCCTGGTCTTGGTGGGAGAGCTCAGTGTCCCCGGGTGCGGCCCCGGGTCTCGATGGGAGGGCTCAGTGTCCCCGGGTGCGGCCCCGGCCCCCGTGTCTGCCAGGGGCACCCAGCCAGCAGGTGCCATGCGAGGCGGGCCTTGGGGCCCCTGGTGAGGCGGTCTCAGGTGGGCGGCACCCGTGTGGCAGCTGATGGCCGTGTCTCTGCCTCCAGTGGACAGGTTGCTGAACCCGGCCAACAGGGCCCACATGGTCCTGGAGGAGCAGCTGAGGGAGCTGCTGGACATGCTGGACCTCACGTGTGCCATGAAGTCCAGCGGGTCGCGGAGCAAGCGGGCCAAGCTGCTGAAGAAGGAGATTGCTGTCCTGCGGAGCAAGCTGAGCCAGCAACACAGCCAGCCCCCGGCCGTGGAGTCAGGTACTGCAGGCTCAGAAGAGGACGGTGCTCCGCGGGGGCAGGAGGCCGCGGAGGAAGGTAAGCGCTCGGAGACGCTCCGGGCTGAGGCCGGGGTCTCGTCCTGTCTGCGCCGCATTTGGCCACTGAAAAACATTGGGGGTGAAATGAGATTTATTTTTCGAGCACGGTTCAGGTTGTCCACAGCCTTGCAGGGCAGTCGGAGAGTAAGGGGTTGGTGTGCCGGGAGGCACGGCTGTGTGCTGGGGCGGGAACGTGGAGCAGAGTCTCCCAGCAGGTGCCTGGTAACCCGGCAAGGCTGCGCGGGGGGAGGACTGTCTCAGCCCCCCTCCCAGGGCGTGTAAGGTAGCAGGGCCCTCCAGCGGCCCCGTGCCCCTGTGGGTGGGACGCGCGCCGTTGGGGCCCCTCCCCGGGGACAGCCCCGGGCTCAGCCTGGGCTCCTGGAGGTGCCCTTCAGGTGCCCTTTGGGCAGGTGGAGGGTCCCCCCGCTCCTGCCCTCCTCGCCTCACTTGGGACTTGGGCGTTTTAGGCAGCAGCACAGGCCGTGGGGTCAGGCTCCCTCCCTGCATGGCTCTTAGCAGCTGTGTGTGGTCTTTCTGAATTTTTACCACTTTGTCCAAATAAGAACAACAAAGCCGTTCATGAAAGGACATAGAAAGCTGTCCTGCTGCTCACCCTTTGAACAGGACCGTGGCCTCTGCGGGTGTGTGCTGGCCTTGCAGCCCTGAGGTATCCTGCTGTGATGCCACGTCTCTGTGGTGCCTGTGGGCGGGTGGACTGCTCTGGTCCGGTGGTGTCCTGGGGTCCAGCTGCCTGAGGAGCAGCGGATAGGACCTGGATCCCTAAGCTTTCACTGCTTGGAGAAGGTGGCCGTGTGGTGGGGCGGGGCCCCTGGTGGTGCCCTCTGCCTGGGGGGCCGTGTGCCAGCTGCAGGCTCTGGAGTGTCCCTGCTCGGGGGCGGGACTCACGCTTGGACGGTAGAGTCCGGGGCCTCCCTGCCATCAGCACACTGGCCCTGCCTGTGTGTTTGGCTCCTAGCAGCCCTTCTCCCGGGGGCCTTGGGCAGCCGGGTCTCGCTGGGCTCCCCGGCTGTGCCCCCCTGTGCCCTCGGGGTTCTCAGGGTGCAGGGAGGCCCCTCCTGCTAGCCACCCCTGCTGCCCCTGCTGCTCCTCGGGGTGAGGGTGTGCGTCTCCCTTCTTGGGGGAGAACGGGTCACCAGGTTGGTTTACTATCCACAGAGCAGCTTCTCTGAGCTCTCCCACGATGCGGGTGTCCCTGTGGGCCCCCTCATGCTGCTTCTGGGGCTGGGCCCACGTTAGAGGAAGCCAGCGCAGTGGTCTGAGTGGGGCTGGCTGGAAGGGACGTGTGGGCGGAGCGGTGTGGTGGAGGTGGCTGGCCAGCGGCACAGGTGGGGGTGCCCCCTGTGAGGCGACAGACATCAGCGCTGGGGGGGGTGTCTGTGAACAGTGGTTGGTGCAGACCGCAGAGACGGCCGCGTGTGAAGGACTGCAGGAATGTGCTTGGGAACACGGTCGTGGGACAGAAATCACTCAGTATCGTCCATCACACCTGAAAGGGCAGTGGTTTCTCAACGTCTTAGTTGTCATTTGGTGCTCACGGGGTTTCCCCTGGAAACCCTGATGAGGAGATGTGGGGCAGGCCGGAGGGCTGGCAGCCGTGACCTCCCCCTGGTCGGCGGGGAGCCTTGCAGGCAGGTCTTCAGTTTCCAGGTTGGTTTCCTTGAGCAGTGGCCCGAACAGTCAGGAGGGCGTGGCCGTGGGCCTCGAGGGGGTGTCTGCTTCCCGCTGCCACACTGCAGTCTAGTCTCAGGGTGAGGCTCTGTTTTCGCGGCTCAGGACTGGGTCCTCTCCTTCCCCAGAGGGGTAGGGGCTGCCGGGACCACTGCAGCTTAGGCTGGATGACGAGGTCATGCTTGAGTTGGGTGGGGGGCGCCCCGACTCGGGAGAGACGGCGGCACGGTGTCGAGTGAGGTGCCAGGCCGGGTCCCTGGTCCATGTGTAGCTTTGGTTTGGAAGCATCTCATGGGAGGTCAGTGCCCGGGGCATGGATGGTGGCGTGGGGTGCCCTGGGCGGGGCCCATGCTGATCTGTGCGTCGTGAGTTCCCTCAAGTGGGACTCCAGATGCCAGGTTTCACGCTGGCGCGTCCTGAGGCTCTGCGTTCGTTTATGCCGCGAACACATCATTTATTCCAGATGTTCCCGGAATGTTTCTCCCGAGCAGCTGAGTGGTGTGTTAGGAACCAGTGACCGCGGGGATGGTTAGTCTAGTGTGTCGACCCTGAGGGCAGGCCCCAGAGCCAGTGACCACGGGGAAGTCGGTCTCGTGTGTGGTCCCCGAGGGCAGGCCCCAGAGCCAGTGACCACAGGGAAGTCGGTCTCGTGTGTGGTCCCCGAGGGCAGGCCCCAGAGCCAGTGACCACGGGGAAGTCGGTCTCGTGTGTAGACCCTGAGGACAGGCCCCAGAGCCAGTGACCACGGGGAAGTTGGTCTTGTGTGTGGTCCCCGAGGACAGGCCCCAGAGCCAGTGACCTCGGGGAGGTCGGTCTCGTGTGTGGTCCCTGAGGGCAGGCCCCAGAGCCAATGACCTCGGGGAAGTCGGTCTCGTGTGTGGTCCCCGAGGGAAGACCCCCGAGCCAGTGACCGTGGGGAAAGTTGGTCTAGTGTGTGGTCCCCGAGGGCAGACCCCCGAGCCAGGGACCACTGGGAGGTGAGTCTAGTGTGTCAACCCCGAGGGCAGGCCCCCGAGTCAGGGACCACGGGGAGGTCAGTCTAGTGTGTCGACCCCGAGGGCAGGCCCCAGAGCCAGGGACCACGGGGAGGTCAGTCTAGTGTGTCGACCCCGAGGGCAGGCCCCAGAGCCAGTGACCACGGGGAGGTCAGTCTAGTGTGTCGACCCCAAGGGCAGGCCCCAGAGCCAGTGACCGCGGGGAGGTCGGTCTAGTGTGTCGACCCCGAGGGCAGGCCCCAGCATCCCTGGCCAGCACCTGCTCTGTGGGCCACCAGATGGCGGGCACTGTTCTGTCTGTTCCCGCCTGACGGATGAGAACACCAAGGCTTGGAGTCCGCGGCCCATGAGGGGCCTGCAGCTGGTGGGGGGATGGTTTGCACTGGGTCACCTGAGCACCTTCTGCCGTGATCCCCGCCATCCGTGAGGCTGTGGACGCCCGGGACATGTCTGTGAGCCGCCCTGGCAGACTCAGAGCCCCGAGCCATAGCGTCATCTTTGGGAGGAGGAGCGAGGCGCCCCTAAGACGAGCCCCCCTCGTGGCTGGTGCAGGCAGAGTGTGGGCACAGTGGGTGCCGCGGGGTTCAGGGCCTGTGTGCTGGGGGCAGCTGCCCTGGCAGGAGTGCCCAGGCCTGGGGTGGGGCGGCCGTCGTCTTGGCCCGCTGCTGAGTGGGGGCCCTGGGAGGGGTGTCCTCCACGGAGGGAGGGGCGTCCTCCACGGAGGGCGGGGCGGCTCCAGGGCAGTGCGGGTCACCTGCCCAGGTGGAGGCAGAGGCAGATGCCGGCAGCTCGGGTATCAGGTCAGCACGAGAGCCCCTGTGGGGCCCCAGGTTGGGGGGAGAGGAGGCCTCTCTGGGGAAGGAGGGGGGCCTGCTCCCAGGGAGCGTCCAGTGCTCACTCTGCCCGCTTGCAGCTCCCCAGCGGGTCAGTGTCTCTCACAGCCACGGGCAGCAGGTGGGAGCTTCGTCACCAGTCACCAGCCACACGCCGTCAGCAGGACTCGAGCCCTGCCAGCTGCACACGTGTTTCCAGTTTGCACGTGTGTTTGCACTGACGTTTCTAACGGCTTTGGTTAAGGAAAGGCTTTCTCCTCGTTTTCTGAGCTGTGTCACGAGCCTTCGTAGGTGAGTGGCGTCTGAAAGCTCTGGGCGGAGCCTGACCGCTGCCGCCCTCCTGGGGGCCAAGCCTGGCCGGCCCATCTCACTATCAGTGGGGAGAATTCACAAAATGTGCTCCGAGACATAGGTGAACTTTTGAAGTTGTGTAGCTTTTCACTTTCAAAATGACTTTGAGTTGAAAACGTTAACCTTGTGTTGTTTCGGATGGATGTGGGGAGGTTTGCAGGGTTCGTCCAATAGAGACGACTTTGTGGCCGTATGTGGTGCGTAGTCACTTGCTCTGTGTTGCACGTCTTGATGCCAACCTCAGCCTTGATTGGAGGAAAACCTCAGTGGCTTATCCCAGAGGATGTGCGCACCCCGTGCTCCAAGGACAGGTCTCTCCAGCTGGCCAGGGCCCGGGGCCGATGCACTGGCGCTCAGGCGTCTTGTTTTGTAATTTCTAAAAGCCTTTCTAAAGAGGCTAAGGCAGTCGTTGTCCAAGGATTGTGTTTTTATCTTTCAAGTCAGATTTAAAATAACGAGCTTGGATTATAACGTTTCTGAAGGCGGCACGGTCTGAGAGCCGATGGGGGGCTTCCCTGGCGCGTTCGCAGCCACTCACTGCTCCCTGTTTTTTGACATCAACTTAGAATGCCCTGGTCAGAAATCAGATTCACATGCTTGTTTCCTTCTGTTTGCTAACCTTGTGGACCAGGTCAGGACTGTGGGAATGCCCGCTTAGACCCCCTTAGTTACGTGACATATTTTTCCTCCTCAAGGTAAGTGACTGTCGATGGCAGCGCGTGTCATGACTCGGCTGTGTCTTGGGCTGGCGCGTGTGCGGTGGTCTCAGGGAGCCTCTGGCCCTGGGTGCAGGTGCCGGCCGGGCGTCAGGGGCGCGCACACAGTGTGACCGCGGCTGCTTGCAGACAGCTACGTGCGATGCTGTGTTTCCTTGATTGGATTAGTGTTTGGTGGACTTCACAATTGTAGTAAGTTTTATGATAGCTTTGATAATTATCAGCTTTCAAAAATCACTTTATTTATAATTTTTTCAGGAGATAAATCTCCCCCTAAACTTGAACCATCAGATGCATTACCTCTTCCTTCAAACTCGGAGCCTAACTCAGAACCACCAACCCTCAACCCAGTAGAACTCCACCCAGAGCAGAGTAAACTGTCCAAAAGAGTCACATTTGGTAATGAGTCACATAGCACTTGCACTCAGAGCGCGCTGCTAAGCGGACACTCTCCAGAGCCCACCCTCGCCCGTAGTGGCGCTGCGCCGGGGGCGGAGCCATCGAGCGATGTAAACAGACGCACTTCTGTTCTCTTCTGCAAATCGAAAAGTGTAAGCCCCCCAAAGTCTGCCAAGAACACTGAAACCCAGCCAACTTCTCCTCAGCTAGGGACCAAAACCTTTTTGTCTGTAGTCCTTCCGAGGTTGGAGACTCTTCTGCAGCCAAGAAAAAGGTCGCGAAGCACCTGCGGCGACTCTGAGGTGGAGGAGGGGTCCCCGGGAAAGCGCCTGGACACAGGTAAATAGCGCCACCCGTGTGCTCCCAGTCCCGGGCAGAGTCGGGGTGGGGGTGCCTCCAGGGCCGGTGTTTGCCCTTTGCATCCACGGGAGGGGACAGACGTGTTTCTTTTTGAAAAGCACCCAGTCGCAGGCCTGGGGTGGCAGCACCTCAGGGTGGCCGAGGGCTGGGGTCGGCCTGGCCTAGGGGCCCTGCTGGTCCCTTGCTGGGAGTCTGGACCCGGGAGGCTCCTGACTGTGGCGGGCGCGTGGGTGCCGGGCGGCGGGCCCCTCTTCTGAAGCCTGCGGGCCCAAGTGGATGCGGCGTGCCGTCCGCCTGCTCTCTGTGCTGTGTGGCTTGGTTGGTTCACGTGCACTGAGCTGTCCGCTGCTAAGGTAGTGTGAGTGTGCTTCTGGTTTATCACGGAGCTCTCAAGGCTGAGGTCTGTCTGATGAACTCACGTCCGCGTGCCTGCGCTCCTCAGGAGCCCCCCGGGCTGTGTTTACACCGGGCACCTTCGCTCCCCTGTGCTCAGCCTGCACTGAACCCCAGCCTTCCTGGCGGAGGCGCGGGCTTTCCATATTGGTGAAGTAGCGGCGGGTCACGCTCGCATCCGCTCCACGGTGTCTGTGCTGTGGGTGTTGCTGGAGGCGTGCTGGCCGCGGACCGGAGCCGTGGAGTGAGCTGTTGGTGCGTCGGTCACAGCCACGCAGAGAAGTGCGTCCTCCCCTCTGCTGCTTGGATTTGAGCCGCGGGTTCGCGGAGTGGGCGGGTGCCCAGCTTTCACGGAGGTGTGTCTCCTGCACCTTGACGGACAGACTGGTCTTCTTGTCGCCAGAGTAAACTTGTGCCCATTAATTAGTTTTATTAGATAATACACTTTCCAGTAAGTACAGTGCTTTTGTTTTGATGAGTTGATATCAAGTTGGTAATTTTTGGTACATTGTTAGAATTATGAGCTCTCTGGGCTGCGTTAGTGTCCAGGACCCAGGTTCAGATGGGTCCCTTCGTGGCGGGGGCCTTTCTCAGCTAGGCTTAGTGGGAGACACTCGGCTTGGTTTTCTGTTGCTAGGATTCTCCTAGCAGGCCCCCTGCTGCCGGGAGGCGAGTTAGACACCGCCCTGTGGGTCTCCGGCTGCTGGACTTTGGGGCCTCTGGGCTCCCTCCCAAGATGTCTCTGTGGAAACCACGTCGCTTCTTCGCTGCCAGCCCTGAGCCAAGGACGCTGCAGGTTCTGGTGGCAGCTCTGGAAGGCGGCTCTGGAGGCCTTGCGAGCGGGCTGGGTGCATTGGAGGTGCTGGCCCTGCGGCCCGGCTCAGGCAGAGCCCTTTCTTCCTCTCCAGACAGTGGCATCTTCCGTCTTCCACGCGCGGTTTGTCCTGAGGGTCTGCTTGGCACCAACTGGCCTGGCCCCTGGTCCTGGTGTGGCCTCACCCGGGCGTCTGGCGGGCTCCGTGGCTCCAAGCCACAGACTTTGCGGTCTCGGGATATGGGCATTCGCAACCTTCTGGTTTTCCCAGAGAGCCATTTTGTGCCTCGTAGGAAGTCTTTGACGTCCACTGCACGCGGCAAGGCCTCCTCCTTCCGGACACGCGGGCCTCTCGCTGCAGGTGCCCCGGGGGTCATCACGTTGGCTGTTGGTCCCGGAGCCACGTCTCCAGGGCCCGTGCTGTCTGCCCGCTTCCTCTGTGCCCGCCGACTCTTGGCCTGGGCCGGGCTCCGAGCTTTCGGCCCCTCCTGTCGCGACACCTGCCACGTGGCTCCTGGCTCCTGGCTCCTGGCGTGCGCGCTGCTCAGGGAGCGTCTGGCCTTCAGTCAGACTAAACGGCTGTTTCGCTGTTTTCCAGGTCCTCGTTTTAGCTACTAACATGCGGGGTAACTCACTCTTTGGACCCTAACTGTTCTCTCTCACTCACCTTGGACGGGAGAAGCGGAAGGACCCCTCATCCTTGCGTGTCACCCAGTCCTTGTGGATGGCATTGGAAGCGCCACACAAAGCCCACACACAGCACCCGGAGGAGCCAGGCCGCCCCACCCCGCCCCGTCAGGCGTCCGGCCGCCCGCAGGCTCTCAAGCTGGCTGGGACGTCGCGTGGCCTCCCTGCGCCCGGGGTGGCCGTGCAGAGGGAAGCCTTGGGCTGAGGCGCCCTCAGAGCCGCTGCCTCCACAGACGACTGACGTGGACAGACCTGGACTGCGCTCGGCCAGCACCGGACTGGCTCTAGAGGACCTGGGGTGGAGCTGGGGCCGGCTCAGGAAGGACCGCGCTGCCCAGCCCGCGTGGCGTCAGCGCCTCCGCCCTCTCTGTCTGCTGTTGGTGCTGGCCCCCTGGAGTCTGCCGCCCCCCTGCTTCTCCGGTGCCTCGGTCGCCCCCCGGGTCTCCGGGATGCACAGCTCTGTCTCTGTCACCACGCCGAATGCCTGCTGCCGGGAGCGGACGTCCTGTCCCCAGGCGTGGGCGTCCGCTGACGGGGGACCTGCTGGCCTTCCTGCTGCTGCGTCTTCTTGGAGCCGGTCTGGGCACGAGCAGGGCGTCGGGATCCTACTTGCTGTGCATCTGTGTTTTCATTGAAAGGTGGAGAAACACCCCCACATGCAACTCCATTGCCAACAGTGAAAATAAAGCTTGTAACCAAAGTGACCGGCACTCGACACCCTGCTCCGAGAGGCTGGCTGCGGCCCCGTGCCGCCCCCTGCGTGCCCATCAGGCTGTGGCGTGTGGGCCTGGTGCCCGGCACACCTGTGGGAGCCCCTGGGGGCCTCCTGTCCCCGTGGTGTGAGGGTTCAGGACGCTTGCTGTGGCCCCGCCGACCGGCGTCTTGAGTTGGGCCAGGGCTCCCCACTCGGCGTGTCAGTCTCTGGGATGGAGAAGGGTGCCTCTGTCATCCGAGGCTTTGGCTCTGATTCCCAGGGAACCTGGGGGCTTTGGCCTGTCCCCAAAGCCACTTTTGAATGGGCCCTGACCTGACTCCTGGTGTTTCAAAGGGACCCTGTGCGAGCTCCTGCCCAGTGTCACTTCAGGCCCCGCGAGGTCTCTGGGCCGCGTGGGGCAGCTGGCAGAGCCTGGTCCTGCTCCAGCCACGGGCCTCATGCCCTTGGGCTTGTCTGCCGCTCTGGAGGACTCTGCTCGGCTCGCTCGTCACCCTGGGTGGGTGTGTCCCCTGAGTCCTGGGGAGGCGCGCCTGTCCTGTGTTCCCCGGCTGCCCCCCGGGTCCTCTCTCCCTGGGTCGCTCGTCACCATGTGTGTGCACGGGCAGGGCTGTCGGCGCCGTCTCCCCGGGATGCGCTTGGGCTCCTGGGGCTGGCCTGTCTCCCCCTTTTCCCGCCCTCTGTCAGCCTTGGGTGTGCGGCTCCCGCCATGTGCTGGGGCCACGGACGGCAGGCCCCGTTGACCCCTTGCCGAGCCCTCCCCAGGCGCCGGGTGCCTGTCGGGGTGAGGCTGCCTGTCGCCCTCTCGGGGTCCTCCTCTCCTCCAGGAAAGGCCGCTGAGCGGCTTGGGGGGCGGGGGAGGCGGCCCCGGCTCTGGTTCCGCGGCCCTGCTGTCCCTGAGGGCCTGTCTGGGCCTGGCCCCGCGTCGGGCTGTCTGGGGGTCTCCTGGGGTGTGGGTGGGGTCTCAGAGCCCAGGTGCAGGGCTTGCGCCCGGGGACCTGGCCCCTGGGCTGAGACAAGATGCGTGCTTTCTCTGGGTGGTTTGGTCCAGGTTCCAAAAATGAGTGTAACACCCCTGACTACCTGTGGCTGCTGCTTATAAGTAAATAAGACTTGGTAGGAGAGAGAGAGTGCCAGGCTCGGGGTGCGTCCGGCAGAGCCGCAGCCGCCTGACCTGCTCGCTGTGGGCGGGGCAGCAGGAAGCGCGCTGTCTTCCTGCATCTTTGAGGCGGTCTGGTAAAGGGTCTCCCTGTCTCCTTTTATTTACAGAGAAGTATGTGCAGCAGATGAGAAAACCTGTAATCAGCTAGTTCCTTCAAAACATTTTTAAAGACATAGATTTTTAGATTTTTGAAGCATGAGGAATGGGATTCTTTTGGGGGAAAAGGCACGTCCCCCCTGCAGCCGTCGCCCAGAGGGTCCGGGCCGGGCCGGGCGGCGCTGGACACGCCTCGGGCTCCCGGCACCTCGTGACCCAGCGGGTGGGGCGCTTGATCCCCTCCCTGCCTCCTCCTGGCGTGGACTTCTGGGGCAGGACCTGAGGTTGGCTCTGAGGTCCTCCTCGACCTGCGGCCTGATGCCTTGGGCCTGTGGGCCGCTTGCTCTTCGGGCCTCCTGGCCTCCTGTGTGCTGTGGCAGGGTCGGTGTGAGTGGCTTCCAGACACAAGGGTCCCACGTGGACCAGACGCTTGTGTTGGGTCCCAGGCTCTGGAGGGCTGGGGACCCTGCTCGTGCTTTGTCTTGGAAGAAGGTTTTCCTTTGCTGGGGACGTGCGGATCCCCTGGAAGCCTCCCCCGCCCCCCGGAGGCTCAGGGCCTCGGTTGGTGGGATGGGAGTGTCCAGGAAGGAATAGCCGGTGTCTCTTTGCCTTCGTGGGATCTGTGTTTCCACTCAGTTCCCCGCTTCCGTGCGTCTCCATGTACCGGGTGCGTGGGTGTGGGTTGCAGGGTGCGTTTGTCTGTGTTGTCCCGATTTAGAGAGCTGGCGAGCTCAGGGCTGCACGCACACTTGTTTTTCAGGTCTCACCAATGGCTTTGGGGCTGCGCGGGGCGAGCAGGAGCTGGGCGGCGCCCCGGGGAGGACCGCTGCGCCGCGCCGCCGCTGCGCCTCCGAGTCCAGCATCTCCTCCAGCAGCAGCCCGCTCTGCGACGCCAGGTGGGCCCCGGGTGTGCCTGCTCCCCGCTGCCCGCTCTGTGGAGCTCACAAGTGGGGAAGACACCATGTGAGAGTTGAGCGCAGCTTGCGAACGAATAGGCCACGTCCATACGGGCCTTCCCAGCCCTGGTTTATCGCGGTGATGGCTGGGAGCCCCTGGGCATCCCGTGGTTAGGACCTGGCACTCTCATTGCCTGGCCCAGGCTGGTCCTTGGTTGGGAAACTGAGATCCCACGTGGTGGAGCCAAAAAACAGTGGCTGTAGCCCACACTGCCTCCCCTGAACACCCCCCACGCCTGGCACCGGTGTGCTCTGGGTGCTGACGGTCTGTCCGCTTCCTCCTGAAGCTTCAGCGCACCGAAGTGCGGCCGCGGCAAGCCGGCCCTGGTCCGCAGGCACACGCTGGAGGGCCGCAGCGAGCTGATATCTTGCATCGAGAACGGGAACTACGCAAAGGCAGCGCGTATTGCTGCTGGTGAGTGCACGTCCACCAGCCCTGCGCGGCGCGGGAGGTGCCGGAACCCCGAAGCCCAGGGCTGCGGAGCGGGGCGGGGCGCAGTTGCAGAGGACTCCTGACACCACGCCGGGCCACCCGTGTCCCCCGGTCCTGGTGTCCAGGTGATCTTAGGCGCGTGGCCCAGCGGGTCCTGAGGGCCCTGCCGTGACTCCCCTCTCCCCAACTCTTCTCCCCAGAGGTCGGTCAGAACAGCATGTGGATATCCACTGACGCGGCCGCCTCCGTTCTCGAGCCCCTGAAGGTTGTGTGGGCCAAGTGCAGTGGCTACCCCTCGTACCCGGCCCTGGTGAGTGCAGGTGGGCGGGTCAGGGTGTACAGGCACCGAGCCTCGGGGCCGTGTCCCCCGCTCCTGGGCCTGGGGCCACCCCAGCACCGCTTGGACAGGTGTCCCGGGAGACCCCATGCGGAGTCGGGGCCTCAGGGTGTTGGGCAGTCAGGGTATCAGGGAGTCGGGGTGTGGGGGTCTCAGTTGGGGACTCAGAGTCAGGGCCTCAGGGTGTCGGGGAGCCGGGGTGTGGGGTTCTCAGAGTTGGGGAATCGGAGTCGGGGCCTCAGGGTGTCGGGGAGTCGGGGTGTGGGGTTCTCAGAGTTGGGGAATCGGAGTCGGGGCCTCAGGGTGTCAGGGAGCCGGGGTGTGGGGTTCTCAGAGTTGGGGAATCGGAGTCGGGGCCTCAGGGTGTCGGGGAGTCGGGGTGTGGGGTTCTCAGAGTTGGAGTCTTGGAGTCGGGGTCTCAGGGAGTGGGGGTGTCGGGGTGTGGGTGTCTCAGAGTTGGGGTCTCAGGGTGTTGGGGAGTCAGGGTGTCAGGGTCGGGGTGTGGGGGTCTCGGGGTCGGGGTCTCAGGGTGTCAGGGTCTTGGGGTTGGGATGTGGGGGTCTCAGGGTCAGGGTCTCACGGTGTTGGGGAGTCAGGGTGTCGGGGTCGGGGTCTCAGGGTGTTGGGGAGTTGGGGTGTCGGGGTCGGGGTCTCAGGGTGTTGGGGAGTTGGGGTGTCGGGGTCGGGGTGTGGGGGTCTCGGGGTCGGGGTCTCACGGTGTCGGGTGTGGCTGGCGTCCCTACCTGCCCACCGCTCTCTGGTCGCGCGGCCTGTGCCGTGACTTCATGCCCTCCCTGTGCAGATTATTGACCCTAAGATGCCGCGCGTGCCTGGCCACCACAACGGGGTGACCATCCCGGCCCCGCCGCTGGACGTGCTGAAGGTCGGCGAGCACATGCAGACCAAGGCCGACGAGAAGCTCTTCCTCGTGCTCTTCTTTGACAACAAGAGGAGCTGGTGAGCACGGTCCCGCTGAGCGCAAGTGGGTGCTCAGCCTCCCCCGGGGCAGGCGGGGGTGCGGGCGCTGGGCCCCCGGGTCCACGTGCACCCTGCGGGCCCCACTCGGGCTCCCGGACCCCTGTCTCTGCAAGGGCTGCTCCCGCCGTGGCTGCACGGCCTTCTCCTCCGCAGCCCCCGTCCCGAGGCCTGTGTGAGGCCAGACCGCCCTGTGCGGGGCCTGCCGTGCCCCAGGTCAGTGGGGGCGTGTCTTGCTGACCCTGCCTCCCCCAGCTGGCCGCCCTGCTGAGTTCCGCTGGGCAACCCTGCCCTCCGCCGGCTGGGGAGCGGTGTGCCTGGCGGTCAGGCAGGGGCGGTGGGAGTGCCCGCAGGGCCGGCGCTCTGGGGTTCCGAGGCGCTGCCTGGGGTGTGGAGGCCGGGCGTGTGCGGGGTCGCCATGGGCAGGTGGTGCGCTCGGGCCTCACATTCTGTTTTCTTCCTCAAAGGCAGTGGCTTCCAAAGTCCAAGATGGTCCCTCTGGGCATCGACGAGACGATAGACAAGCTGAAGATGATGGAGGGCAGGAACTCGAGCATCCGCAAGGCCGTGAGGGTCGCCTTCGACCGCGCCATGAGCCACCTGAGCCGCGTGCATGGGGAGCCGGCCAGCGACCTCAGCGACATAGACTGAGCGGCGGCCCGTCCAGTGTGCATAGCTGTACATGCTGTACATTGTTCACCACTTAACTTATTCTGAGTTTTAGGTATAGTTGAGTTCTTTCTCCCAGGGAGGGGGAGGTTTTCTTTCCTGGTTTTCTAGGACCCATGTCCATCTGGCGCCGTGACGGCGTGGGCGCATCCCGGGCGCCGCTCCGTGCCCCTCACAGGCACCGGCCGGCTGCTGCTGGCGTCATTTCTTCCATCTGTAGCGCTCTCTCTCTCTCTTTTTTTTTAAAGACTTTTGAATGTTTAATAATTTTGTAAATCATACTCTTTACACAGAGTACCACTATTTAATAGACGGGATGTACATTTACAATGACAAATGTGTATTTTAAGAAAGAAAATGACATTATTTTGAATGGTACTTTGTGGAAAGAGGTGGAGAATAAATTTATGCCGCGTGCATTACTCGCAAATCACCAAAAACACTCCGCCGCCTCCGTGAGGGCCGGGGCGGGCCTCCCGGGCCTCCCCTGCCGCCTTGCCCACCTGCCAGCCTCCCACGGTGTGCCTCCCAGCGGATTATTTATTGTAGAAAGTGTATTCATTTGCTTTATAATGAAAAATAAATTTGCAGAAGTATATTGATATGCATTTTTATACAGGCACATAAAAATTCAACTTGCTTTGGGAGCAGGATGTTGGTTGGTGTATAAATGACTCTGGCTGTGTGTGCTTTGATTTTGTAACTTGTAATCTTTTGTTTACAATGAGGGGCTTTCTGTAACTCGTTTTAATTTAGAACACTTTGGTAGCAATAGAAACTTTGGATACATTTTTGTATGGTACATGTGATGTATATAGAATTAGTACTTTATTTTTATTTTTAAGAGGTAAAAGCATTATGTTAGGGGAAAAGGTAGGGTGGGTTTCCAAAATTGCATTTTTTATATAAAAAAAAAATAAAGTCAAGATTTGGACGGTGTGGCCCTTTCATTCCTGCCTCCCTAGCACGCCGAGCGGCCGGCTGCGGGCTGGGGAGGGTGCCCGGCCTGGGCCTACCCCTGGCCCGGGCCCCGCCTTCATCGCTCGTGTTCTGGGGTGTCGTTATTTATTATTTCACCTAATCATATTTTTATTTTAAAATGGTAGCTTGAAACTTTAAATGTTTTTTTCTTTTCAGTTTCCATTGTTTGTAACATTTCCATAGAAACTTGAAAATAAACATCTTCCTTGGATAGCTCTGTCCCGTGTCTGACGGCCGCCTTCTCTCTGCCCGCATCCCGGGTCCTCGTGGACGGCCTGCTGGGGCTGTCTTTCCGTGGTGCGGCCTTGGCCATGGTCCAAGGGGGACGAGAGGGACAGAGCCCTCCCGCCCAGGGCCTGTGCTCGTGGGGGGGTGGGGGCTCCTGCACCTCCGCTCTGGGGCTGCCCCGCCTCTCAGGGCCGCCCGCTCGGCCCTGCCCATGTGCAGCCTGCCAGTCTGCCCAGGTTCTGTGGTGTAGGCACGGACGTTGGCATCGCCGCTCCTCGCTCCGCCGTGAGGTTCCACTAGGCGCACCCAGCCTCGCACCGGCTCCTCTGATGGAGGGCAGCCCCAGGGAGCCCCCATCTCGGAAGCTCCCTCGGCCCAGGGCTGACGGCCTGGCCCCCGACCCTGGGCAGGGCCGTGGTGGGTGGGGCTGCTGGCGGACCCCTGCCCGGGCTGAGGGCACCCTGTGTCCTTAGCTTGGGTCACGCCCCAAGGGCCCTGGGGCTCCAGGATGCAGATGTTTCACAGTTGAGAGGATTTGTCCAAAGTCCAGTCTCCTGGGGCCCAACTCCAGCCTGTCCCGCTCTTGCTTCCAGCTCATCTGTCTTCCCCATCTCTGTTTCAGACAGGAGTACAGAGCGGGCTGCTGAGAGCTTGGAGTGGGTGTGGGGTGGTGTGTGCCCGCTGGGGGTGTTGGCCAGCCTGGGCGCGCTGCTCCCTGGGTCCTGCGCTTTGGTCTCTGGCCAGGGTGTAGCATCTCGTCGATAGTCTGAATTCTGTCCCTCGCAGGGCGGTTTAAAGTGGGGGCACCTGTGTTTGGGGTCTCTTGGCCCTGGGTCATGCAGAGGTGTCCTGGGCCCGGTGGAGACAAGGCCTCGGGTGGGCAGTGTCGGGGCTGGTGGAGGGAAGTAGGTTTTCCCAGGGGCTGTGTGGGGAGAGGATGGGTCCTGGGGGACCGGTGGGCAGGGGGCAGTTTCTGTGTGTGGGGGTCTGCACGGATAGCTGGGGGCCCTTGGGCTGGTCTCTCAGCTTCTGCAGCTAACCCTGTGTGCTCTCTGCTCAGGGCCCTGGCCCTACTGACTTGAGGCCACAGGGGCAGAGACTGGACACGGGTCTCCTGGTCCAGGCAGAGGAGCCTGCGCCCCCGCCAAGTGTGGCCCTGGTGTCCAGCTCCCAGCCTGTCCTGGGGCATTCTGTGTTCAAGGCAGTGTAGACGGTGCTTGTTATGGGGTTGGGGCTCCCGACCTGTCCCCTCACACAGAGTCCCCCAGTGGTGCGGCTTCCCCCAGTCCTGTGGGCAGCTCTGAGCAGGGCAGGGATCCTTGGGTCTCCCTGCATGCCCTCTGTGGGGCCCTCCGTTCCAGATGTGTCTTCCTGGCTCCCCTCCAGGCCTGCTCTGTGGGTATGGTGGACTCCCCACTCCTGGACCAGGTACATCTGGCTTCATGGGGGAGGAGGGATCCGCGATCCCCCAAATCCTTCCCCACAAACCAGGGGCTGACTCCAGGCTGGGGAGACTGTTCACACCCCCCTCACCCCAAGAACTTGTGAGGTCAGGTCTTGCCACCCTCAGACCCCAGGCCCTCCTGGGACCCCCCCAGGGAACGCCATCCATGGGCAGTTGAGGCCCCTAGCTTCATCCTGGAGCCCCAGGCTTCCAGAACCGAGTTCTGTGGGGTGGGGAGCGGCCTCTGCTATAGTTCCTGCTGCTGAGGTATCAGCCGGCCCCCCCACCGCGTTCTGCTTGTGTGTTGTAATGAAGCCTCTTGAAGTAAAGGCCACACCTCCAGGCTCCTTGGCAGCTCGGTGAGGCCTGGGGACCAGAGAGATGCCAAGTAACTGGAAGCACCACTGCCAGGCAGCGTCCTTCAGGTGGGAGGAGTTCTCCTCTTGCTGGCTGGGGTGCGGGTGGGGCGGTTGGTGCCAGGGCGGCCATTCTGGGTCCTGTGGGGAGGGGCAGAACCACAAGATTGATGGAGCCTGGGTCTCTGGTGCAAGCACAGAGTTTGCCTGTTGTGAAATGCAGCTCATATTTTATGGCAAGACAAAAGTTTGTACAAAAAATGTTCTCTACCCTTTGGCCCACTCTCTTCTCCTGCTGTGCCTGTGCATGGTGTATCTGCAATATGCAGCAACCAAGCTTTCCCCATTGGCAGAAATAACCTGCTCAGCCATGAAAACCAATATTCTCCCAGCGTCAGCAAGACAACTCCTTAGAGATAAATTCCTTCTTAATCTCCTGAGGGGCCATGATGACACTTAGATCTGGGTTGTGTAAACTGTCAATAATACGTCATTTGATGTCCAGCCCTCAAGGTTGAGGTATAAGGTCTCAAAAGCCTTGTCTCACCGTGCCTCGACGTGTAATGGGCAGGACAGTTCTCGGAGCTTACCGACACGTCCTTCCCGGGTGATAACCCTCAAATTTGGCTCAAATGAAATGTTCCATTTCTTATGTAGCTTGACTGATTAATTTTTCGTCAATACCATGAATCCTGAAGACTTTATGTGATGTGTGTTTGTGGCAAGTCACTTCAGTCCTGTCTGATTCTTTGAGACCCCATCAACTGTAGCCCGCCAGGCTCCTCTGTCCATGGGATTCTCCAGGCAAGAATACTGGAATGGGTTGACATTTCCTCCTCCAGGGGATCTTCCCAACCCAGGAATCGAACCTGAGTTTCCTGTATTCTCCTCCTGCAAGCCCGATAGTTCACCAATAGGACAGAAAAAAACGGGCAAACAGTGGACTCGTTTCACAGAAAAGTAAGTACAATTGGCTCTACACATGTTGAAAAAAATGCTGAATTTCACGCATAGTAATAGAAACGCAAATTACAGAGGCGCCATAAAGGCCGTTTTAAACCTTCAGGAGGGCAGAGAAGCTAGACGGGGCGCGGCACGAGCGCCCCTGGCGGCTGGAAGACGCCATGCCGAGCCGGTCGGGCCCCACGCTGGTCATCCGGCTGGAGCCCTTCCGGCCCGAAGCTGCCTGAGTGACGAGCCGTGAGCTGTGTCCACCGCGACAAGCGATCTCCCAGGCGGCAGAATCTGGGAAGAGCCACGGTTGGCGGCGCCCTTGACGTCCACAGGCAGGGAGTGGGGGGGCCCGTCAGAGACACAGTGCACAGGGGTCCTCACGGCCTCGCCCCCTGACGGGGGAGGGTGGACACTGTGTGCCCTGCTGGGTCAGAGGGGGCGCCCGCTTGCATCTGCGGGGACTACATGCAGAGACCCGATCCCCAATCCCCAGAGCGGGCCCGGAGCCAGGCAGCCCAGGGGCTCCCTCCAGGTGAGGCTGGGTGGGTGGGGGTCCAGCCTGGGGTCCGACAAGGACCAACTGGTGTCCAGCTGCTCCTGGTTCCCATATAAAAGGTCGGGGACGCGGAGCCGACCGTCCGTCTCTGCTCCACAGCCAGGCAGCCGGGGCTGCGGGAACCGGCCTTGGGTCGGGGGACACTGGCTGGGGGGCTCCTCGGGGCTCGTGTGCTTCCTCCCCGATGGGGGCCCCGCCGTCTATAACCCAGACTCGCACTTTAAAATACCTCATGTCACTGTTGCGTTGGCTTCTGCCATAAATGACGTGAATGAGCGACAAGAACACACGTGCCCTCCCTCCCGAACCTACCCACCCCATGTCCGACCCTTTAGTTTGTCCAGAGCGCCCCTCCGGCAGCTTCCACTCCCAGTCCCATGGTTATCACCCCACTTGACACATGAGACTTGTGTTTAAAAAGAAATGCTTACCTGTCATGGAGGACTTATTTTATTTGGTCTTAAAAAGCAATATACACAAAGATATTGAAAATTAAAAATTCATCAGTGCTCCAAGACTCCATCGGGCTCGCTGAGACACAAGGGGGTGATTTGTCAAGGTGGCTGGGAGTGGGGGGCCTGGGCTCTTAGCTGCAGATTTGGGGAGACACTGCGGAGGGCAGAGACTCCTTGGGAAATCTGTCTGATGGCGTTCTGTTGCCTTATCTCATTAACGTGCTTCTTCTGTTGCAAATGAAAAGCATCTCTCGTAGTACTAACTCCCACCCTGGAGCCTAGACCCTCCAGGCCCTCACGCCTCCCTCCACCTGCCCGACCAGAGGAGGCCCCCAGGGTAGAGGTACAGAGAGGTCTGAGGGCCGTGGTCGTTTCCGGGGTGGTGGGCGGCCCTGTGCACTGGACCTGGGCTGGGTCGGGGTAGGGGGTGGGCAGGAGCCCCAGGCCCTCCTGCTGTTATTAACCAGTTCAGCTCAGTCTGTCCGACTCTTTGCGACCCCATGGACTGCAGCCCACCAGGCCTTCCTGTCCTTCACCAACTCCCGGAGTTTATTCAAACTCATGTCCATTGAGTCAGATAAAACAGCCATAGTTGGAAAGTGTTCCCTTGATATCTCTAGTTTTCTTGAAGAGATCTCTAGTCTTTCCCATTCTCTTGTTTTCCTCTATTTCTTTGCATTGATTACTGAGGAAGGCTTTCCTATCTCTCCTTGCTATTCTTTGTAACTCTGCATTCAGATGCTTATATCTTTCCTTTTCTCCTTTGCTTTTCGCTTTTCTTCATTTCACAGCTGTTTGTAAGGCCTCCTCAGACAGCCATTTTGCTTTTTGCATTCCTTTTTCTTGGGGATGGTCTTGATCCCTGTCTCCTGTACAATGTCACGAACCTCCGTCCAGAGTTCATCAGGCACTCTGTGTATCAGGTCTAGTCCCTTAAATCTATTTCTCACTTCCACTGTATAATCATAAGGGATTTGGTTTAGGTCATACCTGAATGGTCCAGTGGTTTTCTCCACTTTCTTCAATTTCAGTCTGAATTTGGCAATAAGGAGTTCATGATCTGAGCCACGGTCAGCTTCTGGTCTTGTTTTTGCTGACTGTATAGAGCTTCTCCATCTTTGACTGCAAAGAATATAATCAATCTGATTTTGGTGTTGACCATCTGGTGATGTCCCTGTGTAGAGTCTTCTCTTGTGTTGTTGGAAGAGGGTGTTTGCTATGACCAGTGTGTTCTCTTGGCAAAACCCTATTAGCCTTTGCCCTGCTTCATTCTGTACTCCAAGGCCAAATTTGCCTGTTACTCCAGGTGTTTCTTGACTTCCTACTTTGGCATTCCAGTCCCCTATAATGAAAAGGACATCTTTTTTGGGTGTTAGTTCTAAAAGGTCTTGTAGGTCTTCATAGAACCATTCAACTTCAGCTTCTTCAGCGTTACTGGTTGGGGCATAGACTTGGATTACCGTGATATTGAATGGTTTGCCTTGGAAACGAACAGAGATCATTCTGTTGTTTTTGAGATTGCATCCAAGTACTGCAATTCGAACTCTTTTGTTGACTATGATGGCTAGTCCATTTCTTCTGAGGGATTCCTGCCCACAGTAGTAGATATAATGGTCATCTGAGTTAAATTCACACATTCCAGTCCCTTTTAGTTTGCTGATTCCTAGAATGTCGACGTTCACTCTTGCCATCTCCTGTTTAACACTTCCAGTTTGCCTTGATTCATGGACCTAACATTCCAGGTTCCTATGCAATGTTGCTCTTTACAGCATCGGACCTTGCTTCTATCACCAGTCACATCCACGTTGGGTGTTGTTTTTGCTTTGGCTCCATCCCTTCATTCTTTCTGGAATTATTTCTCCACTGATCTCCCGTAGCATATTGGGCACCTACTGACCTGGGGAGTTCCTCTTTCAGTATCCTATCATTTTGCCTTTTCATACTGTTCATGGGGTTCTCAAGGCAAGAATACTGAAGTGGTTTGCCATTCCCTTCCCCAGTGGACCACATTCTGTCAGAACTCTCCACCATGACCCGTCCGTCTTGGGTGGCCCCACATGGCATAGCTTAGTTTCATTGAGTTAGATAAGGCTGTGGTCCGTGTGATCAGATTGGCTAGTTGTCTGTGATTGTGGTTTCAGTCTGTCTGCCCTCTGATGCCCTTTCTCAGTGCCTACCATCTTACTTAGGTTTCTCTTACCTTGGATGTGGGGTATCTCTTCATGGCTGCTCCAGTGCCATGGAGCCAGCAGAAGATATTAAGAAGAGGTGGCAGGAATACACAGAAGAACTATACAAAAAAGATCTTCACGACCCAGATTATCACGATGGTGTGATCACTCACCTAGAGCCAGACATCCTGGAATGTGAAGTCAAGGGGGCTTTAGGAAGCATCACTATGAACAAAGTAGTGGAGGTGATGGAATTCCAGTTGAGCTCTTTCAAATCCTAAAAGATGATGCCGCGAAAGTGCTGCACTCGATATGCCAGCAAATTTGGAAAACTCAGCAGTGGCCACAGGACTGGAAAAGGTCCGTTTTCATTCCAATCCCAAAGAAAGGCAATGCCAAAGAATGCTCAAACTACTGCACAATTGCACTCATCTCACACGCTAGTAAAGTAATGCTCAAAATTCTCCAAGCCAGGCTTCAGCAATACATGAACCGTGAACTTCCTGATGTTCAAGCTGCTTTTAGAAAAGGCAGAGGAACCAGAGATCAAATTGCCAACATCTGTTGGATCATCGAAAAAGCAAGAGAGTTAAAAAACATCTATTTCTGCTTTGTTGACTTTGCCAAAGCCTTTGTGTGGATCACAATAATTAGTGGAAAATTCTTCAAGAGATGGGAATACCAGACCACCTGACCTGCCTCCTGAGAAACGTGTATGCAGGTCAGGAAGCAACAGTTAGAACTGGACATGGAACAACAGACTGGTTCCAAATAGGAAAAGGAGTACGTCAAGGCTGTATACTGTCACCCTGCTTATTTAACTTAGATGCAGAGTACATCATGAGAAACGCGGGACTGGAAGAAACACAAGCTGGAATCAAGATTGCCGGGAGAAATATCAATCACCTCAGATATGCAGATGACACCACCCTTATGGCAGAAAGTGAAGAGGAACTAAAGAGCCTCTTGATGAAAGTGAAAGAGGAGAGTGAAAAATTGGCTTAAAACTCAACATTCAGAAAACTAAGATCATGGCATGTCGTCCCATCACTTTATGGCAAATAGATGGGGAAACAGTGGAAACAGTGAGATACTTTATTTTGGGGGGCTCCAAAATCACTGCAGATGGTGACTGCAGCCATGAAATTAAAAGACGCTTCCTCCTTGGAAGGAAAGCTATGACCAACCTAGACAGCATATTAAAAAGCAGAGACATTACTCTGCCAACAAAGGTCCGCCTAGTCAAATCTATGGTTTTTGCAGTAGTCAGGTATGGATGTGAGGGTTGGATTTTAAAGAAAGCTGAGCGCCAAAGAATTGATGCTTCTGAACTGTGGTGTTGGAGAAGACTCTTGAGAGTCCCTTGGACTGTAAGGAGATATAGCCAGTCCATCCTAAAGGAAATCAGTCCTGAATATTCATTGGAAGGACTGATGTTGAAGCTGAAACTCCAATACTTTGGCCACCTGATGCGAAGAGCTGACTCATTTGAAAAGACCCTGATGCTGGGAAAGATTGAGGGCGGGAGGAGAAGGGGATGACAGAGGATGAGATGGTTGGATGGCATCACCGACTAAATGAACATGGGTTTGAATAAGCTCCAGGAGTTGGTGATGGACAGGGAGGCCTGGCGTGCTGCAGCCCCTGGGATCGCAGAGAGTTGGACATGGCTGAGAGACTGAACTGAGTTGAACTGAGTTGGAAAGTGGCGCCCTCCGTTCCTCTTCCCTCTGCCCCTCCGTGTCCTCTGTGAGCCTGGCTTCCGTGACATGTCCCGGTGGGGGTGGGCCTCAGTGGGTGACCGCCAAGGTCTGAGGACAGGCTGATCCTGCTCCGCTCTGCCGGGGGTGAAGCTGGTGGTCCTGGGGTCGGGGCTACAGGTGGGGGGCAGCCTGGCCCGTGGCTCCCTGGCTGTGTTGGTGATTCTGTGCTTTCTGCACATAAATCACGTGTGTCATGCGCATGCGCTGGCCACGCCTGTGACGGCTGCATGTCCTCAGCGAGACGGCGAATTTGTTTTAATTTATACGTAGCAGATGCTGCGGCTTTGCTGGTGCCCCCAGTGGATTGTGGCCTTGCTTGCTGGCCTCTGTGAACATTAAGCAATCCGGAGCCCAGAGGTGCTCAGCTCAGGGCTGGGGGCTGGTGTGGACCCGGGAACTTGACTCCCCGCACTCAGCTGCCCACCCCAGCCTGGGAGCCCCACATGCCCCTGACCCACGCACGGTGGCCCCCGAGCAAGTCCTCCCCACCGGACTCCTCAGGCCTCTGTGAGCACCCAGCCAGCAGGGGCAGGAGGCTCGGTCCACAGGGGACGATGACTGGACTCCACGGCCACTGCTGCTGAGGGGGGCCCTGGGGAGCCGATGGCCTCCCGGGAGGGAGATGCCTCTGGTTTGGGGGTGCTGGGGCCCCACCGTGGCTCCCCCAGTACTGCCACCAGACCCAGGCGTTCTCTGTCCTCTGCACAGAGACAGCCCTCATGGCACATCTGGGTCTGGGGCAGCCCTGCTGGGCATGCACCAGCTCCCCATCCACCCCTGCCAGCCCCCTGCACTGCTTTCCAGACCCCAGGCCTTTGTCTCCTGGGCTGCAAGCCTGGCAGGGCCCTCCTTGGGCAGTGCCCCCCAGCCCGGCCTCCTTGGCCTCGCTTCTCCCTTCAGCCTCCTTCTCTGGGTCTTCCTCGAGCCCCCTGGTTACTGAGCCTCCTTCCTCTAGCCCATCTGTTCTCCCCCACTTTTCTGCATGTATCTACTTAGGTCCACAGCTGTTTTCTGGGAACTACTGTGTGCCAGATTCTGTGTCAGAACAAGAGATGGGTGAGGGCCTGGTGCCCCCTCCGAGGCAGGAGCTGGGCAGCGCCCAAAACGAGTGTGGAGTCACAGGTATGCAGGGCAGGCTGCCTGGAGGAGGCGTCTCACAGCTTTGCCCAGGATGGGGTGCTCCTGGGTGCACGGCAGGAAGGCATCAGTTCAAGGGAGGGGGGCGCGGGGTGTTGGGATGGAGGAGCCCCTGAGAGGCCTGGGGAGGGGCGTAAGGCCACCACCTGGACAAGGGTACCAGGTTAGCTAGCTAGGGGTCCACCACGCTAGCCGGACAGTTGTGCACGTTGAAGGGTGAAGTGGAGGCCGTGACATGGCTGGACTGAGCTGTAGAGGAGGCAGGTCTGAGGCTGTGGACGGAGTCGCGCCCATGGTGGCTTCCGGGCAGAGGGGCTCTGAGGACATGGCACAGAAGCGCGTGGTGTCAGGAGGGGCGGGTGTCTCAGCTCCCAGTTCTTTCTGAGCCGGGGCCTTTGCGCTCTGCTTATTGTTACCTGGCGGGTCCTGGGTGGAGGGCAAGGCAAGGGCAGAGACCCGGCACCCGGGCAGGAGCCACAAGGCCAGGCCAAATGAGGAGGGGGAGACGCTGGGGGCTGTGCTCCAAGGCCTGGGGGTCGCCCGGTGGGTGACGCCATCCGAGCTACGGGGGCGCTTGAGGCTGCGGCTCTGAGTGCAGGGCCTGGGGCCGCGCGAGGCGGCTCGCCTGCGGGGAGGTGGCGGAGGGGCCGCGCGCGCAGGCGGGTCTGCAGGTCAGTGACAGCTTTGCTGATGGTGGGACCTGCGGGCGGGGCACCGCGGGACGCCTGCTGACCCCTGAGCTGGGGGCCCGGGAGCCCTGGGGGCTGGAGAAGGCGGGGCAGGAATTCTTCAGAAGGAGGGAGGGTCTCCAGAGAGTGGATGTGTTCAGAGCAGGGTGGTCTGGAGGGGGAGGGGCAAAAGGAGGGTCCAGGAAGGGAGGCATCCTGGACACCAAGTGGAGAAGCTTCTGGGGGGGGTGGGGTGGCCGAGCGGGTCGGAAGGGAGCCGGGGGCCCCTGGGACCCTGGCGAGGTCGTCTCGATGCAGGGGGGCGGTGGAGCCGCCGAGGAGGCGGGTCCGACAGGGGCGGGGCCGGGGCGGGGCCGGGCGGGGCCGGGGCGGGGCCGCCTGTTCTCAGGCCCACCGTCTTGTTCCACCTCTGCGGCCGGGACGCGGCCACGCCAGGCCAGGATAGTGCAGTCTGTGGACACGCGGGCCTCGGAGGGCCACAAGGCTTCTGTTGCCTTGAGAAGCACAGGTGCCCGGTCGGAGGGGACCTGGGACGCAGGCAAGGTCACGGCCAGAGAGACAGGAGGACAGGCTACGCGGGGAGACAGCCCACCCACAGGCCCCACCGGACGCCCCTGGGACGTGGCATGGGAAGCCTCGGGGCCACTTTGCTTCCAGTCTTGCCGGGGTGCCGGGGTGGGGGTCCAGACCCCTGCCAGCAGCTCCCCGGGGGTCCGGGAGCCGCCCTCCCGGTGGGCGGCCAGGGCCCGAGTTCTGCCAGTGAGGTCCATGGGTGCCCTGAGGGGCTCTGGGCACAGTTGGTGATGGAGGCCCTGCCACCCACTCTTCGGGGCATGCTGCAGCCACGACCCAGACTGGGGGGTGGATGCGCCCCCCTAAGTTGACCCCCAGGCCCACCCTGCCTCACCCCTCCCGGCTCCTGGCAGTTTGAGAAATTGGATTGTGAATGATGAGGTTTGGCTGGATTACTCCTGATGGATTCCTGCAACTTAATTGAAAATAAAATGCATGATCTTTTCTTTTGATGAGAAAAGGCAGATTTAGCTGGAACTAATCAGCAATGGGGCTGGAGAAACTTAGGGACCGTGGAAGGAAAATAAGTTTGAAGGCATTTGAAAAATATGGTAATTCTCCCCAAACTGTGTGAATTATGATATATTACACTGGGCCGCCAGGCGCCGCCCCTCCCCTGACACGGCCCCAGGTTTGCCGTCAGCACTTCATCACAGCTCGTTACTGATGCCGTCCGCTTCCTCACTTCCGCTGACCATCCCCAGGGAATTGGACTGGGAGCCAGGAGCTGGAGCCAGGGGCTGGCTGGGGTGGGGGGCCATGTACCCCAGCCTCGCAGGACACCCCTGGCCCCCCTGCCCACCCGCGCCTTCTGCTCCCCACTTTCTGCCCTCTGAGGAGGTGGGTGCCGTGTCGAGCCCCTCTCCACCCCGGGGCAGCCCTCGCAGGTCCCAAGGCTACAACTTCATATGAGGGGTTGGTCTCTATTCTTCTTGCTCTTGGTGTGAAACCCACCGCTCAAGCTGAAGGGTGTTTGAGTCTTTTCCGCTTCTCCAAGGAGCTCCTGCCAGCTCATCTACGGGCCCCGTGCTTGTTCCCTGTCCACGTGGGACAAGCACGGCCTGGAGGGGCAAGACAGGAGGAGGCCCAGCACGGCTTCCTGGGTACCAGCTTATTTGGGCGATTTCCTCCTGGAGCCCTGATCACCACCCAACCGTCAGCATTGCTCCTCGGAGGCCAACGCTACCTGTCAGGCGAAAAGCCCAAATGTGCAACATTCGTGTGCATTAAAAATCATTCATTTATTTCTGGTTGCTCTGGGTCTTGGTTGCTGTGCGGCTCTCCTCTCGTTGTGGAGCGTGGGGGCCGCTCTCTAGTCGTGCTGGGAGGGCTTCTCTTGCTGCAGAGCACGGGTCCCCGGGCACAGGGTCAGCAGCTGCAGAGCACGGGCTTCATTGCTCCCCATCATGTAAAATCTTCCCAGACCAGGGGTCGAACCCGTGTCCCCTGCGTTGGCAAGCGGACTCCACCACTGAGCCACCAGGGAAGCCCCAACGCTCACCTTTAAAACAGTGTCAGGAGAGCCCGGCTCGGGGGTCTTTCCAGATTCATGTTTAACCTACAGATCTTAATCTCTGAGGAGGTGGAGAAATTTGCTTCCCTTCGAGTTCAGACCCATCACCCTGATCCATCCCCAGGGGTGGCCTCAGTAGGGGCCCCTCGCTCGTCCCAAGAAAATGCTTGGAAGGGACTTAAAAGAAGCCGTCTGACTCTATCATAAACGAAAGCCCAGTAAATAGTCCTGGTCCAGTTTTATAGACAAGCTGCTGTCTCAGTTTCTCAGCTCCTGTGCAGCGGCCGCAGGTACACGATGGTGCTCACCTGTCCTTGTCTGAAGCACACCGCCATTCTAAGTGGCCCCGCGGCGACGGGGTCCAAGGGAAGCGGAGCGCTCCGCCACTGTGCTTGCTGTTCAGCAGGGCTTGGGGGGTGCTCCTCAGATCCCCTCAGGATGCCACGCGACGCCACGGGACCCTGAGTCCTGCGGCTGGGCCGTGGGGCAGGTGTCCTCTCGCACCTGGACTTGAGGAGCCTCTGCAACCTGCCCCTCCCGTCCTCCTGGCCCCTCGGGGGCCCGTCACGTATGTGAAGCCCTCAGAAGCTGCCCCCACCGAGGTCTCACTGTCCAGCTGCTCCCGGGGCCCAGGTCAGCCTGGGGTCCGTGAGGACTGGCCCTCCGAGGATACTCCTGCCCACTTCAGCTTGCCTCCCAAGAACACACATTAGTCACCTTCTGCATACATGCATGCAGGCGGGGTGTCAAGAGGGCGGGGCTTCTCTGGGCTCCGGGTGGGACCCCCGGGCCATTTACTATCAGAGGCGGGTTTCCCAGAACAAACTGTGAAATTGCTCAGAGTCTGTTTATAAGGAGGGTTTTCTTAATTGCAGTGCATATGCAGTGATTTTTATTAATAAAAATAAATTTTACTTAAGAGCAAGAAAATGCATTAAATAATATTTAGGATCTTGAATTTACGTGAAGTGGCTGATCTAAGAATAAAGGAGAAAAGAAAGTCAGGGTGAACCCTGCAGGGAACACAGCTTTCCTGAGTGGAGGGTGGGGGCAGTTTCCTGCCTGGGCCCCTCACCTCCTCCCACCGGGTGGGCCCCTCTCCTCCCACCCCGGCCCCTCCCGCTCGATCTGACCTGGTTCCCTGACCGGGCGCCATGTGCCCCACTCTCCAGCACGGCCCCCAGGCTGGGCTCTGGCCTCAGGCCTGGGGAGAGGTGCTGTCTGTGGGCACTGTTCTCACCCTCGCGTACCCTCGCTGGGACCTGGGGCCTTCAGGGGAGGCTGGAAGTGGAGGTGGGTGCTGACGGTGGCCCTGCCCACGGAGGAGCCGAGCCCGCTCCTTTCCAGCCCTTTGCCCTGGGGGTCTTGGGCGGCCCAGGCTCCTCCCTGTCCACCCGGTGCTGGGCCCCGGGTCCTGTTCTCCGGGATCTGTTCCGTGCCTACTGGGCTCAGGGGGACAGCGGGGAGGCTGAGGGGGGACCGGCTGCAGAGTGTGAACTCAAGCCCCAGGGGAGCGTGGCCCTCAGCAGGTGTTTCCTGCAGCATCTAAGGCGTCCTGCTCTCTGGCCGCTGCCCTGCGGGGCGGGGACTCCTGTCTGCAGGGTTCCGGTTCCCCAGGGCTGGGCTTTCCCGCGGTTGGTGTCATCCCCGGCATGGCCACCAGGTGGCATAAGTGCTCTTTGCTGGCCAGGCCGCTCCGGCTGTCACCAACCTCAGCCCGTTTCTTGTCTTTTCTTTTTAAATTTTATGTATTTACTATTCTGTGTTCTCTGGGCCCTGCTGCTGCATGAGCAGTTGCGGTGAGCATGGCTGCGGCTCCTGGGCTTCAGCAGTTGTGGCACACGGGCGTCGGTGCCCCTTGGCACGTGGGATCTTCTGAGATCGGGGATCAAACCCCTGCCCCCTGCACTGGCAGGCGGATTCTTACCCATTGAGCCACCAGGGCAGTGCCCGCGACCCATTCCTGTGAACTCGAAGTCTGGGGGCTAACGTGAAATATAAAACAGGGAAAGTTTAAGTAGCAGCTTTGGGCAGAATTGGGACGTGCTGCTGGGTTTTGTAGGGGTTCAGTTCGGTTCAGTCACTCAGTCGTATTTGACTCTCTGCAACCCCATGGACTGCAGCACGCCAGGCCTCCCTGTCCATCACCAGCTCACGGAGCTTGCTCAAACTCATGTCCATTGAGTCGGTGATTCCATCCAACCGTCTCATCCTCTGTCGTCCCCTTCTCCTCCCACCTTCAATCTTTCCCAGCATCAGGGTCTTTTCAAATGAGTCAGCTCTTCGCATGAGGTGGCCAAAGTATTGGAGTTTCAGCTTCAGCATCAGTCCTTCCAATGAACACCCAGGGCTGATCTCCTTCAGAATGGACTGGTTGGATCTCCTTGCAGCCCAAGGGACTCTCAAGAGTCTTCTCCAACACCACAGTTCAGAAGCATCAGTTCTTCGGTGCTCAGCTTTCTTCACAGTCCAGCTCTCACATCCGTACCCCACTGTTTATTAGCGGCGTGTTTGAGAGCCGGGTGGGGGACCTGCTCCTGGTAGGGTGTGGGGCCCACGGGCTCCGTGGGTCTTCACACGGGGTGTGTTCTGTGTGTGATTTCTAACCAGGCAGGTGGGCGGGGTGCTGTGGACCCAGGAGACCCTCTCACCAAGCCAATGGGTGGGGCCCAGACTGCAGGGTGGGGGTGCAGGGGGACCTGAGTCTGCTGAGACCCTGTGGGGCTGCGTCCCCTGCGTGGTATCAGGAAGCCCCTCTTTCGAGTTTAGGCTGCAGAGCCTGGAGTGGGGAGGACCCTGTCTCTGAAACAGAGCAGGGCTGGCTTTAGGTGTGGTTCTGACCGGCCGGCAGGCGCCTCGACCCCTACCACGACCCCTGCGGATCCCATGCCCCCCAGGGCAACCTCGGAGCCCCTCAGGGGATGGGTCATTGCCCCTCCCTCCCCTAGGCTGTGGCCTCCACGGGTGCCCTGTCCCCAGACCCTCAGCGCAGGGTGCGGGACCCAGCTCCAAGTAGGTCAACCCCTGTGTGGGCAGGGACCTCGGGCGGCTGGTGTGGGGTGCGGTGGGGATGAGGGGGTTCCTGATATGGGGGGCTCCCACCTGCTCAAGTGGCTGGGGGTCTGAGGTCGTAGTTGGACGTGGAGCGAGCATCCCTGGATGTTGAGACGGAGAGGACGTCTGGCTGGGCGGGCCGAGGCGCAGCTCTGCGTCCTTGTCCCCAGGGCCTCTGAGGTTCCCAGGGCCTCGGGACAGTTGGGGCTGGCGAGGAGCAGGCTGGGCCCCCCAACCCTCCCCCCGGACGAGGGGTGTGGTGTGAAGATAGAGGCTGCTGGGGACCTCACGTTCCTTGGGGGCACAGGAGGCTTTAAGGACAGTGAGCCTGGGCAGTGTCATGTTAGGAGACGTATGGTCCTTACAGAACCCAAGGGCGGGGTTACCCAGAGGCAGCTGCGTGCACAGGTGGGGTCTGAGCCAGAACCAGGAATCTAGAAACTGATGCTGGAGGGAGCTCCACTCCTGCAGTGACAGCTGAAGGAGCTCTATGGACGGCCCCCGGCAGAGCAGGCCAAGCTCGCAGGACTCTTTAGAAAACCCACTTAGAGTGTGTTGAAATTGTCCTCGGGGCGTACAGCAAACGAAGAAATATTTACTCAGGAAAATTCACTAAAACTTGGTGAGAATTCCGAGAGCTGGGGCCCCAGCCCGGCCTGACGGAAGCACTGCTCCGGGAGGTGAAGCCCGGGACGCAGGGGCCACCCCCGGCCACTCCAGGCCTTTGCAGCTCGCCAGCCCCCACGCCCACTCCTCAGCTCCACGACGCCCCACGATCCACTCCTGGAGGGTGGCCAGGAGGCGGGAGGGTCCGCCCCAGCTGTGGAGGGCTGACTGGTGGGGACCGGACCGCTCTCACCCCTGCTTCCAGAAGCCAGCCTGATGCCCACAGGTCACGCCTTGCCCAGAGCATGGCTCAGAGACTGTCCAGGGGAGAGGGGGTCCCTCGAGAAGACCGCACCAAAGGCTCCCCAAGGGAACCAGCTTCATCTGAAACAGAGTGAGTGACAGTTCAAGCCTCTGGAAAGATTAGTTCAGTTCAGTAGCTCAGTCTCTCAGTCGTGTCCGATTCTTTGCGACCTCATGGACCACAGCACACCAGGCCTCCCTGTCCATCACCAACTCCCGGAGTTTACCCAAACTCATGTCCATCGAGTCAGTGATGCCATCCAACCATCTCATCATCCCCTTCTCCTCCTGCCTTCAATCTTTCCCAGCATCAGGGTCTTTTCAAATGAATCAGTTCTCCACATGAGGTGGCCAAAGTATTGGAGTTTCAGCCTCAGCATCAGTCATTCCAATGAACACCCAGGACTGATCTCCTTTAGGATGGACTGGTTGGATCTCCTTGCAGTCCAAGGGACTCTCAAGAGTCTTCTCCAACACCACAGTTCAAAAGCATCAATTCTTTGGCACTCAGCTTTCTTTACAGTCCAACTCTCACAAACTTACATGACCATAGGAAAAACCATAGCCTTGACTAGATGGACCTTTGTTGGCCAAGTAATCTCTCTGCTTTTTAATATGCTGTCTAGGTTGGTCATAACTTTCCTTCCAAGGAGTAAGCATCTTTTAATTTCATGGCTGCAGTCACCATCTGCAGTGATTTTGGAGCCCCCCAAAATAAAGTCAGCCACTGTTTCCATTGTTTCCCCATCTATTTGCCATGAAGTGATGGGACCAGATGCCATGATCTTCGTTTTCTGAATGTTGAGCTTTAAGCCAACTTTTCACTCTCCTCTTTCACTTTCATCAAGAGGCTCTTTAGTTCCTTCACTTTCTGCCATAAGGGTGGTGTCATCTGCATATCTGAGGTTATTGATATTTCTCCCGGCAATCTTGATTCCAGCTTGTGCTTCTTCCAGTCCAGCGTTTCTCATGATGTACTCTGCATATAAGTTAAATAAGCAGGGTGACAATATACAGCTTTGATGTGCTCCTTTTCCTATTTGGAACCAGTCTGTTGTTCCATGTCCAGTTCTAACTGTTGCTTCCAGACCTGCATACAGATTTCTCAAGAGGCAGCTCAGGTGGTCTGGTATTCCCATCTCTTTAAGAATTTTCCACAGTTTGTTGTGATCCACACAGTCAATGAAGCAGAAATAGATGTTTTTCTGGAACTCTCTTGCTTTTTCGATGATCCAACAGATGTTGGCAATTTGATCTCTGGTTCCTCTGCCTTTTCTAAAAGCAGCTTGAACATCTGAAAGTTCACGGTTCACGTATTGCTGAAGCCTGGCTTGGAGGATTTTGAGCATTACTTTACTAGCATGTGAGATGAGTGCAATTGTGCAGTAGTTTGAGCATTCTTTGCATTGCCTTTCTTTGGGATTAGAATGAAAACTGACCTTTTCCAGTCCTGTGGCCACTCCTGAGTTTTCCAAATTTGCTGGCATATTGAGTGCAGCACTTACACAGAATCTTTTACGATTTGAAATAGCTCAACTGGAATTCCATCACCTCCACTAGCTTTGTTCATAGTGATGCTTCCTAAGGCCCAGTTCGCATTCTAGGATGTCTGGCTCTAGGTGAGTGACCACACCATCATGATTATCTGGGTTGTGAAAATATTTTTTGTATAGTTCTTCTGTGTGTTCTTGCCATCTCCTTTATAGTGGTCCATACCATTTCATGCCCACCTTTGCATGAAATGTTCCCTAGGTATCTCTAATTTTCTTGAAGGGATCTCTAGTCTTCCCCATTCTATTGTTTTCCTCTATTTCTTGGCACTGATCACTGAGGAAGGCTTTCTTATCTCTCCTTGCTATTCTTTGGAACTCTGCATTCAGATGCTTATATCTTTCCTTTTCTCCTTTGCATTTTGCTTCTCTTCTTTTCACAGCTATTTGTAAGGCGTCCTCTGACAACTGGAAAAGAGTAACTCTTCTTAATTAATAGCACTCGCTACCCCATGGGCCATTAGAAGGAACCATGGAAAGAGGTGAGAAGGGCCCCCTGGGCAAGAGCAAACCTCAAAGACTGGCTGAACATCGCCCCTGCCTGGATTCAGTTGCATTACCTGCCGAGTGCCCTACCACCCAGCAGGGAAAGCAGCAGAGCGTCAGCTGAACCTCACAGGCTGGGTGTGATGCCTGAGGAGGTGGGCGGCTTGGCAGACAGACAGACAGACGGGGAGGAGACCTGTTAGAGCTAACAGACAAGTTCAGAAAGGCTGCAGGACATGGAGCCAAACACAAAAGGAGACTGTATTTCTCCAGCGTAGCATTGAGCAGACTGAAAATGAATTAGGAAAACAATGGCACCTATAACAATATCAGAATAACAAAACACTTGGGAAAAAGTTTAACGAAAGAAGAGCAAACCTTGTGCTCTGAAAGCTATAAAACATTGTTGAAATAAATTAGATCTAAATAAATGCAAAGACGTGTTCATGGTAAGAAAATTTAAAATTATTAAAGTGGCAATGTGAGTGTTAATTGCTCAGGTGTGTCTGACTCTGCGACCCCGCAGACTGTAGCCCGCCAGGCTCCTCTGTCCATGGGATTCTCCAGGCAAGAATACTGGAGTGGGTTGCCATGCCCTCCTCCAGGGGATCTTCCCCACCCAGGGATCGAACCCTCATCTCCCGCATTGCAGGCGGATTCTTTACCTGAGCCACCAGCGAAGCCCAAGATGGCAATACCCCCAGACTGATCTACAGATTGTTATGCCGACCAAAATCTAAGCTGACTTCTTTGTAGAAACAGAAAAGCCATTCTACAATTCATATGGACTCTCAAGGAACCCTGAATAGGGTAAAGCAATCTTGAAAAAGGAAGAACAAAGTTGGAGGAGGCATATCTCCGGATACGCCTTACTTCAGTCACGTCTCCCGAAGCTTACTAAAGGCTGCAGTGAGGCAGGCAGCGGCGCCGCCGTCAGCCAGGCGAACAGAAAGCCGGAAACGGCAGAGGAGCTCGCGACGGGCTTGCTGGCGGCCCAGGACTTAGAGTCTGTCTGCTAATGCAGGGGACACGCGTTCAGTCCCTAGTCTGGGAGGATCCCACGTGCTGGGGGCAGTAGGCCGGTCCAGCATAACTACTGAGCCTGGTGCCCGGGGCCGGCGCTCCACAGCAGGAGAAGCCTCCGCAAGGGGAGGCCCGCACCTGCAGCTGGAGGGCAGCCCCTGCTCGCTGCAACCAGAGACCCTGTCACAGCCCAAGGACCCAGCACAGCCAAAAATAAATACATTAATTCAAAAACCAAAATGTTAAAAAGACCTTACCCTGGAAGTCAACTGATTTTTGACAGGTGCCAAGACCTGTCCTAGGAGGAAAAGAACATTTTTCAACTAATAGTGTTGGAACAACAGGATATGTGTGTGCAAAAAATAAATCTGGAGTCCTACCTCAGACCACATGCAAGAATTAAACCAGAATGAATCGAGGATCCAACTGTAAGAGTTCAAATGATAAAACTCTTAAAAGGAAATAGGTATGAATCATCATGACCTTGGATAAGGTGATGGTTTCTTTAATATGGCAGCAAACGCACAGCAGCAAAGGAAAGCATAGACGAGCTGGACTTCACCAAAGCTAAACGATTCGTGTATCGAAGGACCCCATCAGGAAAATAAAAAGACAACCCAGAGGACTAGAGTAAATATTTATGGATCTTATATCTGATAATGATTTGTGTCTAGAATATGTAAGAATTATATATGGTATCATTGTTATTGTTGTTCAGTCGCTCTGTGGTGTCTGACTCTTTGCAACCCCTTGGACTGCAGCACGCCAGGCCTCCCTGTCCTTCACTGCCTCCTGGAGTTTGCTCAAACTCATCTCCATTGAGTCAGTGATGCCATCCAACCGTCTCATCCTCTGCTCCCCTTCTCCTTATTATCACTGACGTGCCATTACAATTCAGTAAGAAATGACACCTAATTGAAAAATGAGTAAAGGATCCGAAAGATATGTCTTCAAAGAAGATCAGTAAGCATATGAAAAGATGCTCAACATTATTATATTAGTCATCAGAAAGCGCAAATCAAAGCCACAAAGAGACACGACCTGCAACCCAGGAGGATGGCCGGCATCTAAGGGGCAGGGTCACAGACTCCGCTGTGCTGACCAGGACGACAAAGGCTATAACCACCTCAAAACACTTTTGCCCTTTTTCCAATGCTTACATGTAAAGTTACCAGATGACCCTGAAATTCCACGCCTAGGTATCCATCCAAGAGAAGCGGAAACATGCCCACAGAGACGCATACGTCAGCATTATTTGTAACAGCCCAAAAATGGAAACCGTCCCGATGTCTGTCAGAGGATAAATGGATAAACAGAATGCGGTGTAGCCACAGAACGGGATATTACTCAGCCACGAAAAGTGATGAAATAATGACACGTCACGGTATGGATGGACCTTGAAAACAATAAGCTCAGGGAAAGAAACCAGGATCCCAGGACCGTCTGGAGTGGACACTTCTATGAGAGGCAGAAGTTAGTGGTTCACAAGAGCGGGGGGTGGGGTTTGGGGCTGATAAAAATACTCTGAAATTGAGGTGGCGGTAGCTGCAGAATTCCATAAATATATTAAAAGGCACCGAATTGTACACTTTAAATGGGTGAGTTGAATAATATGTGCATTATACTTCAATAAAGCCACTAGGTATAAAAATGAGAACTGTACTAAAGCTCCTTTACCCGCCCCCCCGCCCCCGGAGGCTGGAGCAGAAGGGCACGGACTGGAGGGCATCCAGCCTCTGGGCCCTGAGATTAAAGGAGGCCTGACATCCATGGGCCACGCACGTTCTGTTTCTCCTGTGAGCCAAGTTGTCATTTTTATGGAGTTGCTTTTCCAATTATGGCCATATTTGTAATTAGTTTGGAAACCATTAAATGTCTTATTACTCTTGTTTTTTTAAGTCAAAATTCTCTGCTAATTACTAACCATAATTTTAAAGACAGAAGGGTTGGAGCTGGGGGTAGCTGTGCATCTCTCTCTGACTCCTGCAAGTATTTAATCGCTACTTTTCATTAGCCTGGCGGTGAGGTTGTGTGTATGCGTGATCTGGCCATTCTCCTCTCTCCTGGCAGGGACACCAGCTTCTCGCCCCAGGACAAAGACAGAACAGACAGCCCAGGCCCTGCGGGCTGCTGTGCGGGAGGACCAGGCTCTCTGGGTGTCCAGTGCTGCAGAAACCTGGGGGCCACAGGCAAGCCGGCCACCTCATGCCTCTGAGCAAAGCGCACCTTCTTGGGGGCGGCGCTGTGGTGGGATGGCGTGTGGGGGGGGAATGCTCTTCTTTGGTCCATCTCCCATCCATCCACCCACCACCTATCTCTCCATTCATCCCTTCAACCGTCCATCCACCCATCCACCCATCTACCCCTCGCCTCACACATCCATCCATCCATCCACCCATCCATCCATCCACCCCTCGCCTCACACATCCATCCACCCATCCATCCACCCACCACCTATCTCTCCATTCATCCCTTCAACCGTCCATCCACCCATCCACCCATCCATCCATCCACCCCTTGCCTCACACATCCATCCACCCATCCATCCATCCACCCCTCGCCTCACACATCCATCCACCCATCCATCCACCCACCACCTATCTCTCCATTCATCCCTTCAACGGTCCATCCACCCATCCACCCATCCACCCCTCGCCTCACACACCCATCCATCCATCCACCCATCCATCCATCCACCCCTCGCCTCACACATCCATCCATCCATCCACCCATCCATCCATCCACCCCTCGCCTCACACATCCATCCATCCACTCTTCCATCCACCCATCTACCCACCCACCATTCATCACTCATCATCCTCTCCTCCACTGTCTGATGACCCACCCATGCATCCGCTCATTCACGCCACATGACCAAGGGCTACTGTGTTCCTGACAGCTGGCCAACCAACTTCCATGCAGCCCCTTCTTTTCATACCACAGCGCAGAGCTGCCCTCCTGACCATTTTCCAGGAGAGGAGACAGGCCCAGAGAAGTTCAGTGACTTGCCTGGGGTCACACAGCGAGGACCTGGGGCCTGTGTTTGGTGGCTTTCTCCTGTACACACTGCTGGTCCTCAAGGGTGTGCTCAAGACAAATTCCACATAGGGCCACATGCTGATGGGCCCCGAAGCCAGGACCCCGAGGCCAGCAGGAGGGCAAGCAGTTGGGGAGCTCTGGGGGTCCCAGGTCCTGCGAAGGTGGGTCTGACTCTGGGAGAGAGGTGGGTGGTGGGCAGCTCCACCCCTCCTCCAGCCTTGGGCTCTCATCTGGCCTCTGACTGTCCCTTCGCCTGCCTGGGCCCCAGGTGTCTCTGTCCACGGGGGAGGATGGTCCAGCCACATGCCCACAGGCCATTGCATCCCAGCCCCACAACTGAGGGGAACCTGAGCCCAGAGGGTGATCACTCTCTTCATGCGTCTAGGTTGACATTGAAAATGCCGCCTCCAGGAAGTCTTCTTGGGCTGCAGCTGGCACCAGGACAGGCAGCTGACATGGTGTGGAGATGGACAGTGTGGATGCAGTTCCTGGGGCGGGAAACACACAGGCAGGGGCTGGCGGGTCAGTGGTTTGAGCAGGCACGGTTGTGTCTCAGGCAGCAGATGAGGGCTGTGAGGGGGTGATGTTTGAGGAGGGACCACCGGGAATGAGGAGATGGAGGACGGAGGGCCTTTGTCCCAAGTACAGGAGGAGCCCGTGGACCCCCGGGGCCTTTGGGGGTCCTGTGAGGCGGAGGCGGGGCAGGGTGCTTGGACTGCGGGTCTGGAAGGAGGGGGCAGCTGGCGGGTCTCCGGGTGGTGGGCGGGGCCGCTTGTACCTGCGCTGGGGGGCCGGGGGCTGAGCTGTGGGGGGACGGGAACACTCTCATGAACCTGACGCTGGACGGGCTGGTCTTCCAGGGGCAGTGGGCTGCGGGGGAGGAGCACTCCTTTCCAGCTGCGTGTGACCTGGTGATGTCACCCTGAACCAGCCCCAAAGGGGAGAGGGTCCCCGGAGGGTGGGATGCAAGCCCCTAGCTCAAGGTAGAGTCCCAACTCTGGGAGCTTTAAACTCTCCAGAATTTGAGCAAATAAATTTGTCAACACGCAGCTTCTTTTCACAAAACAAGAGATTTCCTCTAAATAATATTTGCAGCTAAAAGTGAACTCGATTTTTCAGATCTGTAATTGTGCTCATTCGGAAACCGACTCCCATTTGGCCTCATCCTGTGTTTTATGAAATAAAGACAAAATTGCCAACACATTTCCTTATAGTTCCGTTTGGAAGGGGTTATAAATAGCTGGGCTTGGAGAACCAATATAGACACACAGCTGCAAACTGTTCCTGTCAACAGCGGCAGAACCTTGGCTCCAGGGTCGGGGTGCAGGCAGGCCCCAGGCCCCAGAGGTAAAGGGTGACTTTGGGACGAGGACACCGTGGCCCACCTGCCTCTCCAGGTGGCACCCACCCTTCTTTGTGGCCTAACGCAGCCGCGTCTGCCAGCTCCTGAAGTTGCAGAGTGGACAGGCAGCTCACTCCTTCACAGAAGCTCCTGGTCTGTTTCTGCACAATTCTGTCATCCAGAAAGTGTCTTCTTTCCCCGAGCTGAAGCCCAGCAAGGCTGCCCAGCCAGTGGCCCCCCTTTCCCTTGCCCACTGCCCTGGGCCCTCGCTGCCAATTCTCATGGACGCGCACTGCTCGTCTTCCCGTGGCCTTCCTCTTGCGTGGCTGGAAGCCCCAGCGGTCCACTGCTGGCCCCCTGCTTGGGCTCTGTCCAGCGCTGCACTGCCCCTGCTGGAGCTCAGGCCTCATGGGTGCCTGGCCCGAAGGGGACGGAAGCCAGGGCCTTGGGGTTGCTGGTGGTTTGGTGGCTGTGGGCAGACAGCCGTGTCCCGTCAGTTCCTGGGCAGTGCCACACTCCTCAGCCCCCGTGGCCCTGAGGACGGGGGCTGAGCAGGATCCCTGTCTGTGTGAGCCCCATCGTCCCCCTGTCCCTTGTGGAAGCACCCCTCTTTCCCTGCTGGCATGTCCTCGTGAGCCCCGAGTCCATGGCTAAACATTCCCAGCCCTGTGTCACCCGCGAGGCTTTACAGAGCGACTGTGTGCGACTTCCTGCAGCTGGAGATGGGCTGCTCAGCACCGTGGACAGTGCCCCTCTCGCTCTCGGGGACCAGACACGGGTGGGGCGAGGGTTGTCCTATGTGGCCCCGCTCGAGACTGGCCACCTCCTTCTCCGGGCCTCCAGGGGCTGGCCCCTCTCAGGACACACCTCCCTCAGCAGTTCAGTTGGAAGTAGTCTTTGCCACAAGACCTTCAACCTGCTCTCTTTCTTGGGTCATCTGTGATCTGATGTCTTCTGGGGTCTCTTGGGGTGAAGGGCCCTGAGGAATGTCTTTAAACTCCACTCATCACCCAACCTGCACATGGGGGTCCACACCTGTGCAGGTGTGAGCTCTTGAGATGCCAGAATGCATTGACCCAGCCTGAGGGTGCAGATGGCTGGGGGTGGGGAGGCTCGGGGGTCTTTCTGTGGCTCCTGCCCTGGACCCCTGGGGCACGGTCCCTCTGGAGCTCGCCTCAGCAGGGTTATGTGATCCCGTCTGTGCTCCTCTGGACGTGGACTGACGCTGGTCCTGGCTCCTATTGCCCTGGCCCCTATGTCCTTGTTTCTCTGCGGCTTTTTGTTCTGCGCTGCTCTGACCCCTCGACCGCAGAGCTGGCACCGTGACTGGTCTTGGAGAAGGGACACTGTGCTCTGAGTGTGGCTGTGATGCTGATACTGCTCGGGTCCCAGAGGCAAAGCTCAGCCAGTGTCCAGGCGACCCTGCTGTGGCGGAGAGTCAAGACACACCATGTGAGCAGAGTGAAGAAAGGAAAAAGGAGCACACGGCCGTCTCAGCGGACGCAGAAAGTGTTCAGCAGATTCAGCGCACTTTCACGGTGAAGATGCGCAACATTCATGGTGACCGCCTTGTGCGTAAATGTGAAACGCTTGTGTTGCACGCCTGAAACTAAGTCAGAATTGTATGTCAATTATATTTCAGTTAAAAAAAACCTAACTGAGGAAAACACTCACCAAACTAGGAATAGAATTAAACTACCGTGACCCAGTAATGGCCGTATTCTCAGACCCACAGCAGACATCATAATTGATGGAGAAAGAATAAAAATGTTTCCTGTGGGATCAGGAACAAGTCATGAAGCTTAATTTCATCACTTCAATTCAACATAGCACAGAAGTACCAGCCAAAGCAATTAGGGGGAAAAGGAAATAAAAGCCACCCGAGGTGGAAAGGAAGATGTAAAATTAACCTCTGTTTGCACGTGACATGATTTTAAATGGAGAAAGCTGTAAAGACTCCACAAAAGCTCTTTTAAAATTCATAAATTTGGCAAATTTGCAGGATGCAAAATCAGCACCCCCAAATCAGCTGCACTTCTGTACAGCAATAGACAACAATCCAAAAGGAAGGTAACGATCCCATTCATGACCGCATCAAAAAGACTGAAATGCTTAGGGATCAACAAGGCAGTGGAAGGCTCATGCACTGAACAGAACGTCACTAAGAGAAATTGAGAAAGATATAAGTAGAAAGACACCCTGTGTCCACGTCTTGGGAGACTGAAGATTTTCAAGAGGGCAGTTCTATCCAAAGCGACCTGCAGATTCAGTGCCACCTCTATGAAAATCACAGTGTCTTCTTTTTTTTTGCTGAAAAAGAACAATTTATCCTAAATCTCATGTGGAATCTGGAGACCTAGAATAGCTGAAACCATCTAAAAAAAGAAGAACAAAGTTGAACTCACAATGTTTTTGAAAGTCACTACAAAGCTGCAGTAATCAAGCAGTTTGGCACGATGACCAACATACAGACAGACCTACGGGTGAGAACGGACAGCCCAGAAGTACAGGCCCTGGACAGAGATGGCCAGTGGTTTCCAGCCCAGAAGTACAGGCCCTGGACAGAGATGGCCAGTGGTTTCCAGCAAGGGTGCCAAGGCCATTCAATGGGGAAAGGACACTTTTTTTAAACAAATGATGCCAGGAAATCTGGACGTCACGTGTGAAAGAAAGGAGTTGGAGCTTTACCTAACACCATATACAAAAATGAACTCCAAACGGTCAAAGGCCTAAACAGAAGAGCTAAAACCATAAACTCTCAGAAGAAAACAAATAGGAAAACCTTCATGTTAATGGGTTGGCACTGAGTTCTTGGATGTGATACCAACAGGCAGCAGAATAAAAAATAGATAAATTAGACTTCACCAAATGTAGTGTTCTTTTGTGCATCAGAGACTCTATCAACAGAGTGGAAGAAAACCCATGGGATGGGACAAGATGTTTGCAAATTATGTTTCACATGAGGGTCTAATGTCCAGAATAAACAAAGAATTCTTACAACTCGACCACAGGAAACAAACACCTGATTAAAAAAGGGCAAGATGCTTGAACGGGTATTTCTTCAAGGAAGGTATAAATCGCTGATCATTAGGGAAACGCAAATCAAAGCCACATGGAAAGAAAGAAAAAACAGCCACATGAGGACCCACCTCACACCCATCACGATGACCGCTACGCAAAGCAGACCAGAGCGAGGATGGCGGGGGCGGGGGCGTGGCGCCTCTGTGCAGCGCTGCGGGCCCGCATGGCAGGGGTGGGGACCTGGTGCCCCTGTGCAGCGCTGCGGGCCCGCAAACGCTGCGGCCGCCGTGAAAGGCCGCGAGGAGGTGCCTCGAGAATTACGCACGGAATTACCACGTGACCCAGCAGGTCCACTTGTGGGGACGCGCCCCACAAAGTGAATGCAGGCAGATTCTTTACCATCCGAGCCACCAGGGAAGCCCCGACCCTTTACCGTGGGACGTCCCCCAAGAAGCGGAGTCGGCCGCTCGAGCAGGCGCTTGCACACCGCGTTCAGCAGCATGGTGACCACAGTCAGAGCGGGAGCCGCCCAGGCGTCCACGGGCAAGTGGGTGGAGGACACAGTGTGGTCCCCGCACAGGGGGATGTAGTGCAGCCTTCAGAAGGCAGGGAATTCGGGCCCTGCTACAAGGTGGGTGAGCCTGAACAAGAGTATGCTCCGTGGAGTAAACCAGTCACAAAAGGACAAGTATTACATGATCCCACTTCTCTGAGGGGGCGTCAGATTCATAGAGACGGAGAGTAGACGGCAGGGGCCGTGGGCTGGGGGTGGGATAGGGAGTGAGCGTTTAATGGGGACAGAATGTCAGTTTGAGAGGACGATAAACTTTTGGAGGTGATGTGGTGATGGAGTTTTGGAGGTGATGTGGTGATGGGGTTTTGGAGGTGATGTGGTGATGGGGTTTTGGAGGTGATGTGGTGATGGGGTTTTGGAGGTGATGTGGTGATGGTTTGGACAACGATGTGAAGGTACTTATAGCCACTGAGCTCATACTGAAAGATGGCTAAGATGGTGCATTTCACGTTATGAGTGTTTTTACCACAATAAAGAAAATATAATGGAAGGGAAATGTCAGTTGAATTCAAAGCCTGAAAGGACCTGGAACGACCAACACAGGGCCACACGACAGCGAGATGCAGTCACGCTGGGCGGTTCCCACGGGAGCTGGGGACGCAGGGCGGAGACGGCCGTGCCGGAGCAGCGGGCAGGTGCAGGGGACTGACCGTGTGGCGAGCGGGCTTCTTCACGATGCTCAGGAGCGGGGCAGAGAGGCAGGAAGTTTCCTCACATTCAGAGCCAGTAAGTAAATACAGGGCTTTAGAAGGAAAGCCATGCGATCTCTCAGTACGCCAACCTCTTACTGTGTTCTTGTAATTTCTTCTCCTTATCCTGGTTTGGTGGGATCTTATAGGAACTTTCAAGAAGGAAGAACATATTTTAGCAATTTCTCCACTTTCACTTAAAAAAAATCAGTTTAGAGTACAGTGTAAAAGTCTTGGTGAAGATCCACGCCTGCTGTGTGAAGCCGCTTCCGCAGTTAGTTCTGTCCACCTGCCTGTCCACTCTTCCTCCAGGGACAGTTTGCAGGCGTCAGGAACTGTGTTGTGCTCACCAGGGCTTGCATGACAGGATTTTAAATTTTAATCCTTTTCTTTCATTTTGTGTTGCCTTAAGTTTTTATAATGAGCATGTACTATTTTAAAAACCTGGGTAACCTATTTTTTAAAATTAGGGTAACCACTAGAAATTGGATAGATAACTTTCCAGAGGGAGAAATGGAACAGAGGAAGCTCCATCCAGCAATGGCCAAGAAACGCAGAGCCGGGGAATGTTAAAATAGGATGTGTGGAGGGAGGGCTGGGCCACGGCACGTGGGCCCCAAGGTACAGCGGCCGGCCCGACGGTTTCTATTTAAAGACGGAGACTCTCAGATCGAGTACAGACATGATCCCATCCCATGGTGACAAGGGACAACCTAAAAGATGGCGAAACACAAAAAATAAAATGTGTACCAGGCGATCGTCAACCAGCAGAGCAAACACACTAAAGTTATTACCAGACAAAATGAAGTTCAAGACCGAGTGCCCCAAAACGGACGAGAGCGTCTTTGTCGTTTTCATAGTACAATCCACAGAGAACGCGTGGGGAAAACTGCTGACCATGTGCACTAGGTCCCCGCAGAAGACCAAGTGCCGGCAAATGATGTGCCCCCTTCAGAAGAGCAGAGGTGGGGACAGGACCCCTCCTCCTGGGTGCCGCCCTCCCAGCACCGAGTGTTAGATAGCGGGCTGCTGGGGGTCTCAGGAGGAGGGTCTCTGCGGAGGCCTGTGGTGCTTCATGAGACTGGCACAGCCCTGACACCAGGATCAGAAAAGAAAGAAAAATACATTGGAAACACAGAAGAAAAATCCTAGAAAGTCAAGCCTAGCAGGAAACTACCACGTTCAGTACTAGTACATCAATAGATAACACTAAAGCCATGTATTAAGTGAAAATATAGAAACAAAAATTAGTATTGATGAAAGTAGTGTGCACAATGAGCTCAGCCGGGAGTCCCTTTAATTCAGGAATCGTGCGTTCCTCCACCTGCGGGACCCTCACGGCCAGAGCCACGGACTCAGGACCCCAGGGAGGTCAGGCCAGGACGGAGGGAGCAGCCGCCCTGCAGGGCCCAGGAGGAGTCCAGGCAGGTTCTAGTTCCCGACGCTGGAGTGGGCACTGCCCGCACCTGCTCTCCTCTCTTCTTTCCCACGACCCTGTGATGAAGTCGCTGCGGCATTCTCTATTTAATGTCCCAGGTGTGCAGCATCACGATCTGAGGTCTGCATGCGCTGCAGCGCCATCACCCCACAAGCCTGGCCGCCACCTCCTCCATCCGACCACCCCTCACCCACAGCCAGCGCCGGGTGGAGGGCACAGGCCCCAGGAGAGTGGGGGCACCAGGTGGAGGGTCGGGGGGCACAGGCCCCAGCAGAGCGGGGCTACTGGGTGGAAGGTGGAGGGTGGGGGGCTTTGCGCCCACCAGCAGCTCCCATGTCACTGTGCAGATGTAACCTCAGTGGAGAAGCCAGTGACACCCTGATGTTCTTGGGGAAAGGAGTCTGGCCCAGGGGCTTGGGGACCTCTGGACTCATGGGGCCTCACTTGGGCTACTGTTGGTCTGAAGGAAGGTCTTTCCGCATGCAGGAGGTGGGGCGCGGTGTCCTGGGCAGTGAGTGGGGGTGAGCGGGCACTAAAGGGGCGACAGTTAAGTGAAGGCCACCTTCGCAGGAGAAGTGGCCACGTAAAGGCCCTGAACAGAAGGGCGCAGGCCTGTGGGGGGTCTGGGAGCCTGCAGTGAGGCGGGGGCCCTCAGACCCAGGGCTGCAAGCCCACCGTCAGGTTCCAGGGAGCACCTCTGGCCCCGCTGCTGGGGCCTGGAGGCCGGCGATGGTGCAGGGAGCCGTGGGTGCCAGGGGCCGGGTGGACAGAGCGCTGGGCGTGGTGGCGCGGCGGCAGGTCGCCAGCAGCGGCTGTCGGGGCCTGCACCGTGAGCCCCCCTCGGCTCGGAGAGGCTAGATTTTACACAACCGCCGTTTACTGCTTCGTGACGTGCTGGGTTTCACTCTCGGGGCCTGCACCGTGAGCCCCCCTCCGCTCGGAGAGGCTAGATTTTACACAACCGCCGTTTACTGCTTCGTGACGTGCTGGGTTTCACTCTCGGGGCCTGCACCGTGAGCCCCCCTCCGCTCGGAGAGGCTAGATTTTACACAACCGCCGTTTACTGCTTCGTGATGTGCTGGGTTTCACGCTTGGTGTTGGCACATGGCCACCGTGAGCCCCCCTCCGCTTGGAGAGGGTAGATTTTACACAACCGCCGTTTACTCCTTCGTGACGTGCTGGGTTTCACTCTCGGGGCCTGCACCGTGAGCCCCCCTCCGCTCGGAGAGGCTAGATTTTACACAACCGCCGTTTACTCCTTCGTGACGTGCTGGGTTTCACGCTTGGTGTTGGCACTTGGCCACATCTTCATCATCTTCATCTCGGTGGGTGACCACCAGAGGGACTTAAAAAGATCAGTTGGGCATGGAATCTTCCAGAAAGATAGGCCTTACTAAGGCTTCATTTACTTTGTTTTTAATTACAGTAAAAATACACATAGGGCTTGCCACGGTAACCGTTTTCGGTGCGCAGCTCCGCGGCATTAAGTACACTCCTGTTGCTGTTTGACCTTCACCTGCATCGTCTCCGTTACTGACCTTGGACGTGGGGCACCTCCTCTCGGCCGCTCGCCAGAATGGGCCGTGAGAGATACGGCACGTCCAAGGTCAGGAGCAGTGGCGGCACTTTGCTGGAGCAGCTGTGAAGAGAGACCCCACGTCCAGGGTAAGAGAAACCCCAGTAGGACGGCAGGCACTGTGAGAGGGCATCAGAGGGCAGACAGACTGAAACCACAATCACAGACAGCAGGCCAATCTGATCACATGGACCACAGCTTGTCTAACTCAATGAAACTAAGCCATGCCCTGTGGGGCCACCCAAGGCAGACAGGCCATGGTGAAGAGGTCTGACAGAATGTGGTCCACCAGAGAAGGGAATGGCAAACCATTTCAGCATTCTTGCCTTGAGAGCCCCATGAACAGTATGAAAAGGCAAAAAGATAGGATACTGAAAGATGAACTCCCCAGTTCGGTAGGTGCCCAATATGCTACTGGAGATCAGTGGAGAAATAACTCCAGAAAGGATGAAGGGATGGAGCCAAAGCAAAAACAATATCCAGCTGTGGATGTGACTGGTGATAGAAGCAAGGTCCGATGCTGTAAAGAGCAATATTGCATAGGAACCTGGAATGTTAAGTCCATGAATCAAGGCAAATTGGAAGTAGTCAAACAGTAGATAGCAAGAGTGAACGTCAACATTCTAGGAATCAGCGAACTAAAATGGACTGGAATGGGGGAATTTAACTCAGATGACCATTATATCTACTACTGTGGACAAGAATCCCTTAGAAGAAATGGAGTAGCCCTCATAGTCAACAAAAGAGTCCAAAATGCAGTACTTGGATGCAATCTCAAAAACGACAGAATGATCTCTGTTCGTTTCCAAGGCAAACCATTCAATATCACAGTAATCCAAGTCTATGCCCCAACCAGTAACGCTGAAGAAGCTGAAGTTGAACGGTTCTATGAAGACCTACAAGACCTTTTAGAACTAACACCCAAAAAAGATGTCCTTTTCATTATAGGGGACTGGAATTCAAAAGTAGGCAGTCAAGAAACATCTGGAGTGACAGGCAAATTTGGCCTTGGGATACAGAATGAAGCAGGGCAAAGACTAATAGAGTTTTGCCAAGAGAACGCACTGGTCATAGCAAACACCCTCTTCCAACAACGCAAGAGAAGACTCTACACATGGACATCACCAGATGGTCAACACCGAAATCAGATTGATTATATTCTTTGCAGTCAAAGATGGAGAAGCTCTATACAGTCAACAAAAACAAGACTGGGAGCTGACTGTGGCTCAGATCATGAACTCCTTATTGCCAAATTCAGACTTAAATTGAAGAAAGTAGGGAAAACCCCTAGGCCATTCAGGTATGACCTAAACCACATCCCTTAGGATTATACAGTGGAAATGAGAAATAGATTTAAGGGACTAGATTGAGAGCCTGATGAACTATGTACAGAGGTTCGTGACATTGTACAGGAGACAGGGATCAAGACCATCCCCAAGAAAAAGGAATGCAAAAAAGCAAAATGGCTGTCTGAGGAGGCCTTACAAACAGCTGTGAAATGAAGAAAAGCAGAAAGCAAGGGAGAAAAGGAAAGATATACCTTTTTCAATGCAGAGTTCCAAAGAATAGCAAGGAGAAATAAGAAAGCCTTCCTCAGTGATCAGTGCAAAGAAATAGAGGAAAACAACAGAATGGGAAAGACTAGAGATCTCTTCAAGAAAATTAGAGATATCAAGGGAACATTTCATGCAAAGATGGGCTCAATAAAGGACAGAAATGGTATGGACCTAACAGAAGCAGAAGATATTAAGAAGAGGTGGCAAGAATACACAGAAGCACTGTACAAAAAAGATCTTCATGACCCAGATAATCACGATGGTGTAATCACTGACCTAGAGCCAGACATCCTGGAATGTGAAGCCAAATGGGCCTTAGGAAGCATCACTATGAACAAAGCTAGTGGAGGTGATGGAATTCCAGTTGAGCAATTTCAAATCCTGAAAGATGATGCTGTGAAAGTGCTGCACTCAATATGTCATCAAATTCGGAAAACTCAGCAGTAGCCACAGGACTGGAAAAGGTCCGTTTTCATTCCAATCCCAAAGAGAGGCAATGCCAAAGAATGCTCAAACTACTGCACAATTGCACTCATCTCACACGCTAGCAAAGTAATGCTCAAAATTCTCCAAGCCAGGCTTCAGCAATACGTGAACTGTGAAATTCCTGATGTTCAAGCTGCTTTCAGAAAAGGCAGAGGAACCAGAGATCAAATTGCCAACATCTGTTGGATCATCAAAAAAGCAAGAGAATTCCAGAAAAACATCTACTTCTGCTTCATTGACTATGCCAAAGACTGACTGTGTGGATCACAATAAACTGTGGAAAATTCTGAAAGAGATGGGAATACCAGACCACCTGACCTGCCTCTTGAGAAACCTATATGCAGGTCAGGAAGCAACAGTTAGAACTGGACATGGAACAACAGACTGGTTCCAAATAGGAAAAGGAGTACGGCAAGGCTGTATATTGTCACCCTGCTTGATTAACTTATATGCAGAGTACATCATGAGAAACGCTGGGCTGGAGGAAGCACAAGCTGGAATCAAGATTGCCGGGAGAAATATCAATCACCTCAGATATGCAGATGACACCACCCTTATGGCAGAAAGCGAAGAGGAACTAAAGGGCTTCTTGATGAAAGTGAAAGAGGAGAGTGAAAAAGTTGGCTTAAAGCTCAACATTCAGAAAACTAAGATCATGGCATCCGGTCCCATCACTTCATGCCAAATAGATGGGGAAACAATGGAAACAGTGGCTGACTTTATTTTTTGGGCTCCAAAATCATTGCAGATGGTGACTGCAGCCATGAAATTAAAAGACACTTGGTCCTTGGAAGGAAAGTTATGATCAACCTAGATAGCATATTCAAAAGCAGAGACATTACTTGGCCAACAAAGGTCCATCTAGTCAAGGCTATGGTTTTTCCAGTAGTGATGGATGGATGTGAGAGTTGGACTATAAGGAAAGCTGAGTGCCGAAGCTTTTGAACTGTGGTGTTGGAGAAGACTCTTGAGAGTCCCTTGGACTGCAAGAAGATCCAACCAGTCCATCATAAAGGAGATCAGTCCTAGGTGTTCATTGGAGGGACTGATGTTGAAGCTGAAACTCCAACTTTGGCCACCTGATGCAAAGAGCTGACTCATTTGAAAAGACCCTGATGCTGGGAAAGATTGAAGGCGGGAGGAGAAGGGGACGACAGAGGATGAGATGGTTGGATGGCATCACCGACTCCAGGGACATGAGTTTGGGTGAACTCCAGGAGTCAGGGATGGACAGGGAGGCCTAGTGTACTGCAGTCCATGGGGTGGCAAAGAGTCAGACATGACTGAGCAACTGAACTGAACCGCATCTTCTCCAGAACTTTCCCATCTTCCCACACTGGAGCTCTGGGTTCAGTTCAGTTCAGTTCAGTCCCTCAGTCGTGTCCAGCTCTTTGCCACTCCATGGACTGCAGCTCGCCAGGCCTCCTTGTCCATCCCTGACTCCCAGAGTTTACTGAAACCCATGTCCATGGAGTCGGTGATGCCAACCAACCATCTCATCCTCTGTCTTCCCCTTCTCCTCCCGCCTTCAATCTTTCCCAGCATCAGGGTCTTTTCAAATGAGTCAGCTCTTTGCATCAGGTGGCCAAAGTTGGAGTTTCAGCTTCCACATCAGTCCTTCCATGACTATTCAGGACTGATTTCCTTTAGGATGGACTGGTTGGATCTCCTTGCAGTCCAAGGGACTCTCAAGAGTCTTTTCCAACACCGTAGTTGAAAAGCATCAATTCTTTGGCGTTGAGCTTTCTTTATGGTCCACCTGAGGGCCAAGCTCCTCATCTCCTGCTCACATCACCCCTCCCGCCTCCCCGCTTCCCAGTTCCTCCAGGTGGAACAGGCCATGCTGTCTGCACGCCCATTTCTCCCCACCCCCACCCCACCCCATCCAGCCGGCCTAACCACACAGAACCAGCCTAACCAGAAGCAACCACTCCCAACCACACCCAGCTACACCCAACCACTCCCAACAGACTCACCAGCCTAACCACGTCCTGCTGTGTCATGGTGTCCCACCCAGAGCATGGGAGGGCTGCGTCTAGAACCGCCCCGGTCAGATCTGGGCAGAAGAGGCCCCCGGAGGCTGAGTCCCAGAGTGCCCGCTGCCCCAGAGAGAGGCAGGGGCGGGACTTCCCAGACCTGGGGCCTTGGTGCTCGGTCACCCGAGACGCTTCTGGAAGTCAGCATGATGGCCGAGGATGCCGGAACACACTCATTTATCCAGGTGGCCTCTTCAACTGTTCTTCAAATGGGAAAAGCTGCGGGCACTTTTCTGCCTCTTTCCTGGGAAACACCTGACTGAAAGGTGGTGGATATTTGCCTCCCAGTCTGCTGTTTCTCATTAAAATATTTTATTCTTGCTTTTGTTTTCAAGCCCACAATGTTAAACACACAAATTAAAAATGTTTATTGACATTTACTATAAAAGCCCTCAACGGTGAAGCTGAAATGAATATTGTGGGTTAATTTAGCATATATTCCTGCAGACACTCTGAGGAGAAACCCATCTGCAATAATGATTTACGAGGTGAGGCTGGAAGGACCAGCTGATGAAATCTGATAGGAGGAGGCGGGAGGCCTGCTGATTGTGCGAGCCTGGGAGTGAAGCTGGAGTGCGCTCACTGATTACCTATCAGAGGGAAGTCACTTACTCTCTACTGTCCGGAGCCTGTTCAGGTTTTGCTGGAAGGGTTTGCAGGATGCTGCTGCAGACAGATCTAAGGCCGGCGGGGAATGCGGAGTGTCTTCCGTGGGCAGACATGTCAGCGGGTCGATTTGCTGGGAGCGTGAGGCCCTGCTCCAAGCAGACAGGATGTGTATACAGACAGAGGGAAGAGGACCCTGTGAGTGCCTCCCAGCCGCTGTTCTTGTGCTTGCCTTGAGGGGCGGGGGGCTCCCTCGGCAGGCGTTGCTGCGGGTGCCTCGGGGTGGGGGCCAGGCGGATGACCCCGACCCCAGCAGCTTGTCCACTGATGCTCTGCGGAGAGGCAGGCCTGGGGGCAGGGGGCAGCCACAGCTGTCCTGATTGTGCCCATGGGGACCGGGGCTCTGGGCTCCGCACCGCACCCACCGGCGGGGTGATGACCCCAGGAAGGGCTCCCAGGGCCCACGGTTTGGCCCGTCGCCTTGCAGCCGCCCAGGGCCGTGCCATCTGCGCCCCCGTTCATGACAGCTGGGCTCAGGCCTTGCTTACGCGCAGCAGGGCACAGCAGCTCTGGGCCGGGGCAGCCTGCTGGAGGGCCAGACGCCGGTGTCCCGGCCAGGCGTTTCCAGGGCAGCCTGCCACCCGCCGAGCCCCAGACATGGGGCAGGGTCAGCTGTGGCCAGCAGGGCTGCGTGTTCCCACTCACAGCTGACCCCACTCACAGCTGATCACCTCCCACAGCTGACCCCCAGTCACAGCTGACCCCCAGTAAAAGCTGACCCCCAGTCACAGCTGACCACCACCCACAGCTGCCCCCACTCACAGCTGACCCCACTCACAGCTGACCACCCCCACATATGACCCCACTCACAGCTGACCCCACTCACAGCTGACCACCCCCACATCTGACCCCACTCACAGCTGACCCCACTCACAGCTGACCACCCCCCACAGCTGACCCCACTCACAGCTGATCCCACTCACAGCTGACCACCCCCCACAGCTAACCCCCACTCACAGCTGACCCCCACTCACAGATGACCCCACTCACAGCTGACCACCCCCCACAGCTGACCCCACTCACAGCTGACCCCACTCACAGCTGACCCCCACTCACAGCTGACCCCACTCACAGCTGACCACCCCCCATAGCTGATCCCACTCACAGCTGACCCCCACTCACAGCTGATCATACTCACAGCTGACCACCCCCCGTAGCTGACCCCACTCACAGCTGATCCCACTCGAAGCTGACCCCACTAGCAACTGACCCCACTCACAGCTGACCCCCACTCACAGCTGACCACCCCCCACAGCTGACCCCACTCACAGCTGATCCCACTCACAGCTGACCACCCCCCACAGCTAACCCCCACTCACAGCTGACCCCCACTCACAGATGACCCCACTCACAGCTGACCACCCCCCACAGCTGACCCCACTCACAGCTGACCCCACTCACAGCTGACCCCCACTCACAGCTGACGCCACTCACAGCTGACCACCCCCATAGCTGATCCCACTCACAGCTGACCCCCACTCACAGCTGATCATACTCACAGCTGACCACCCCCCGTAGCTGACCCCACTCACAGCTGATCCCACTCGAAGCTGACCCCACTAGCAACTGACCCCACTCACAGCTGACCCCCACTCACAGCTGACCCCACTCACAGCTGACTCCCACTCACAGCTGACCCCATTCACACTGACCACCCCCCATAGCTGATCCCACTCACAGCTGACCCCCACTCAGAGCTGACCCCACTCACAGCTGACCCCACTCTTAGCTGACCCCACTCGAAGCTGACCCCACTCACAGCTGACCCCCACTCACAGCTGACCCCCACTCACAGCTGACCACACTCACAGCTGACCACCCCCCATAGCTGACCCCACTCACAGCTGACCCCCACTCACAGCTGACCCCACTCACAGCTGACCCCCACTCACAGATGACCCCACTCACAGCTGACCCCACTCACAGCTGACCACCCCCCACAGCTGACCACACTCACAGCTGACCCCCACTCACAGCTGACCCCACTCACAGCTGACCACCCCCCACAGCTGACCCCACTCACAGCTGACCCCACTCACAGCTGACCCCCACTCACAGCTGACCCCACTCACAGCTGACCACCCCCCGTAGCTGACCCCACTCACAGCTGACCCCACTCTCAGCTGACCACACTCGCAGCTGACCCCACTCGCAGCTGACCCCACTCACAGCTGACCCCCACTCACAGCTGACACCCACTCACAGCTGACCCCCAGTCATAGCTGACCACCACCCACAGCTGCCCCCACTCACAGCTGACCCCACTCACAGCTGACCACCCCCCACAGCTGACCCCACTCACAGCTGACCACCCCCACATCTGACCCCACTCACAGCTGACCACGCCCACATCTGACCCCATTCACAGCTGACCCCACTCACAGCTGACCACCCCCACATCTGACCCCACTCACAGCTGACCCCACTCACAGCTGACCACTCCCACATCTGACCCCACTCACAGCTGACCCCACTCACAGCTGACCACCCCCCATAGCTGATCCCACTCACAGCTGACCCCCACTCACAGCTGACCCCACTCACAGCTGAGCACCCCCTGTAGCTGACCCCACTCACAGCTGACACCCCCACATCTGACCCCACTCACAGCTGACCCCACTCACAGCTGACCCTACTCAGAGCTGACCACCCCCCATAGCTGACCCCACTCACAGCTGACCCCCACTCACAGATGACCCCACTCACAGCTGACCCCACTCACAGCTGACCACCCCCCACAGCTGACCCCACTCACAGCTGACCCCCACTCACAGCTGACCCCCACTCACAGCTGACCCCACTCACAGCTGACCCCACTCACAGCTGACCACCCCCCACAGCTGACCCCACTCACAGCTGACCCCCACTCACAGCTGACCCCACTCACAGCTGACCCCACTCACAGCTGACCACCCCCCACAGCTGACCCCACTCACAGCTGACCCCCACTCACAGCTGACCCCCACTCACAGCTGACCCCACTCACAGCTGACCACCCCCCACAGCTGACCCCACTCACAGCTGACCCCACTCACAGCTGACCCCCACACACAGCTGACCCCACTCACAGCTGACCACCCCCAGTAGCTGACCCCACTCACAGCTGACCCCACTCTCAGCTGACCCCACTCGCAGCTGACCCCACTCACAGCTGACCCCGACTCACAGTTGACACCCACTCACAGCTGACCCCCAGTCACAGCTGACCACCACCCACAGCTGCCCCCACTCACAGCTGACCCCACTCACAGCTGACCACCCCCCACAGCTGACTCCACTCACAGCTGACCCCACTCACAGCTGACCCCCACTCACAGCTGACCCTACTCACATCTGACCCCACTCACAGCTGACCCTACTCACAGCTGACCCCACTCGCAGCTGACCCCCACACACAGCTGACCCCAACTCACAGCTGACCCCCACTCACAGCTGACCCCCAGTCACAGCTGACCACCCCCACATCTGACCCCACTCACAGCTGACCCCACTCACAGCTGACCACCCCCACATCTGACCCCCACTCACAGCTGACCCCACCCCCACATCTGACCCCACTCACAGCTGACCCCACTCACAGCTGACCACCCCCACATCTGACCCCACTCACAGCTGACCCCACTCACAGCTGACCACCCCCACATCTGACCCCACTCACAGCTGACCCCACTCACAGCTGACCCCACTCACAGCTGACCCTACTCACAGCTGACCCCACTCACAGCTGACCCCCACTCACAGCTGACCCCACTCACAGCTGACTCCCACTCACAGCTGACACCCACTCACAGCTGACCCCACTCACAGCTGACCCACACTCACAGCTGACCCCACTCACAGCTGACCCCACTCACAGCTGACCACCCCCCACAGCTGACCCTACTCACAGCTGACCCCCACTCACAGCTTACCCCCACTCACAGCTGACCCCACTCACAGCTGACCACCCCCCACAGCTGACCCCACTCACAGCTGACCCCACTCACAGCTGACCCCCACTCACAGCTGACCCCACTCACAGCTGACCACCCCCCGTAGCTGACCCCACTCACAGCTGACCCCACTCTCAGCTGACCACACTCGCAGCTGACCCCACTCGCAGCTGACCCCACTCACAGCTGACCCCCACTCACAGCTGACACCCACTCACAGCTGACCCCCAGTCACAGCTGACCACCCCCCACAGCTGCCCCCACTCACAGCTGACCCCACTCACAGCTGACCACCCCCCACAGCTGACCCCACTCACAGCTGACCACCCCCACATCTGACCCCACTCACAGCTGACCCCACTCACAGCTGACCACCCCCACATCTGACCCCACTCACAGCTGACCCCACTCACAGCTGACCACCCCCACATCTGACCCCACTCACAGCTGACCCCCACTCACAGCTGACCCCACTCACAGCTGACCCTACTCACAGCTGACCCCACTCACAGCTGACCCCACTCACAGCTGACCCCACTCGCAGCTGACCCCCACATACAGCTGACCCCCACTCACAGCTGACCCCCACTCACAGCTGACCCCCAGTCACAGCTGACCACCCCCACATCTGACCCCACTCACAGCTGACCCCACTCACAGCTGACCACCCCCACATCTGACCCCCACTCACAGCTGACCCCCACTCACAGCTGACCACCCCCACATCTGACCCCACTCACAGCTGACCCCACTCACAGCTGACCACCCCCACATCTGACCCCACTCACAGCTGACCCCCACTCACAGCTGACCCTACTCACAGCTGACCCCACTCACAGCTGATCCCACTCACAGCTGACCCCCACTCACAGCTGACCCCACTCGCAGCTGACCCCACTCACAGCTGACCCCACTCTCAGCTGACCCCACTCGCAGCTGACCCCACTCACAGCTGACCCCCACTCACAGCTGACACCCACTCACAGCTGACCCCCAGTCACAGCTGACCACCCCCCACAGCTGCCCCCACTCACAGCTGACCCCACTCACAGCTGACCACCCCCCACAGCTGCCCCCACTCACAGCTGACCCCAGTCACAGCTGACCACCCCCACATCTGACCCCACTCACAGCTGACCCCACTCACAGCTGACCACCCCCACATCTGACCCCACTCACAGCTGACCCCACTCACAGCTGACCACCCCCACATCTGACCCCACTCACAGCTGACCCCACTCACAGCTGACCACTCCCACATCTGACCCCACTCACAGCTGACCCCCACTCACAGCTGACCCCCACTCACAGCTGACCCTACTCACAGCTGACCCCACTCACAGCTGACCACCCCCCATAGCTGATCCCACTCACAGCTGACCCCCACTCACAGCTGACCCCCACTCACAGCTGACCCCACTCACAGCTGACCCCACTCTCAGCTGACCCCACTCACAGCTGACCCCCACTCACAGCTGACCCCCACTCTCAGCTGACCCCACTCACAACTGACCCCCACTCACAGCTGACCCCCACTCACAGCTGACCCCACTCTCAGCTGACGCCACTCACAGCTGACCCCACTCACAGCTGACCCCACTCTCAGCTGACCACCCCCACATCTCACCCTACTCACAGATGAACCCACTCACAGCTGACCCCCACTCACAGCTGACCCTACTCACAGCTGACCCCACTCACAGCTGACCACCCCCCATAGCTGATCCCACTCACAGCTGACCCCCACTCACAGCTGACCCCACTCACAGCTGACCCCACTCTCAGCTGACCCCACTCACAGGTGACCCCCACTCACAGCTGACCCCCACTCACAGCTGACCCCACTCACAGCTGACCACCCCCCATAGCTGACCCCACTCACAGCTGATCCCCCATAGCTGACCCCACTCACAGCTGACCCCACTAGCAACTGACCCCACTCACAGTTGACCCCCACTCACAGCTGACCCCCAGTCACAGCTGACCCCACTCACACTGACCACCCCCCATAGCTGACCCCACTCACAGCTGACCCCACTAGCACCTGACCCCACTCATAGCTGACCCCCACTCACAGCTGACCCCACTCACAGCTGACCCCCACTCACAGCTGACCCCACTCACAGCTGACCCCCACTCACAGCTGACCCCACTCACAGATGACCCCACTCACAGCTGACCCCACTCACAGCTGACCCCCACTCACAGCTGACCCCACTCACAGCTGACCACCCCCCACAGCTGACCTCACTCACAGCTGACCCCACTCACAGCTGACCCCCACTCACAGATGACCCCCACTCACAGCTGACCCCACTCACAGCTGACCCCACTCACAGCTGACCCCACTCATAGCTGACCCCACTCATAGCTGACCCCCCACATGAGCAGAGCGGCCTGTAGACCCTCTGGCTCCTGAGCAGCGGCCGCACTTCAAGCTGCTGAGTTGGGGTGTTAGTTTGCTTTGCAGTGACAGGAAGTGACCTGACCCCCAGCCCAGGGGACCCTGGTCTGCAGGGTTGCACCCGCAGAGTGCACCCGGAGGAGGACGGGAAGGGAGAGGGCAGGAAGGCGGTCTGGTCCAGGACGGGCTGGGAGTGGCTCCCTCCACCTGCTGTCTCCGCCGGGTGCCCCGCGGCTGGGTCTCCACCATGTGGATCGAGGGCTAGGTGCCTCGGATGCTGGATGCCCAAGCATCAGCGAGATTCCTGTCAGATGCTGGCAGCAGGGGGGGAGCCCGAAATTGCAATTTGGAAATTTAATTATGTCTCTGGAAGACATGTATGCTCCTTAGAATGATTGTATTTAAAAAGCCTCAAAAAATAGAGTCTATTTTTTTCCCATCTTGTGATTAATTCAAACCAAATAAAAGGCACCAGTGAACCTCACTGACAGCCTACGGGGAGTTTTCATTTGCAATATCTGTAAACCTTGAAATCTCAATTTGTGTCAAATAAGCTCCTACAGGTACAGTCCTGGGTTCCAGGGCTGCGTGTCACATTTTGTTCCGTTTAAGTAAATTACATATGCGGCCACTGCAGCGTTATTCCAGCTTCTAATCAAATTGCCAATCTGCGGAGCGCCGGGCCGCGCGTCCCCTGGGGGCAGGCTGCTCACGCTGACGGGCGCGCTTGGCCCCCAGAATGAAGTCAGGATGTAAGCACAGCTGTAAAGGAGGGGGTCGGCCCTCAGCCCCAGGCGATGGGTGCTCCTCAACTCTGGGCTCCGCTACTTCTTCCATTACAGGCCAGATTTGCTTTCCTGCCTCTAGAAGCAACAAGTGTGAGCCCGTGTGCAATGGCTGGTAGGGAGCAGCCCCATGGGGACACGAGTGCCCGTCAGTGTGGGGGTGCATCCAAGCACAGAGGCTGCTGACCTGCCGGTGTGGACTTGTGCACGCATATACTTGAGTGCAAGTGTGTGTGGATGCATTTGTACACGTGTGTGTTTATGTGGCATGTATGTGTCTTTGTGGGTGTGTGTGTGCATATGTTAGCTATGCACATGGATGTGTGTGTTATGTTGTATGAAAACATGTGTGGTATACGTCAGTATGGGCGTCCCTGAGGCTCAGACAGTAAAGAACCCACCTGCCGATGCAGGAGACCCAGGTATGATCCCTGGGTCGGGAAGATGCCCTGGAGGAGGAAATGGCAACCCACTCCAGTATTCTTGCCTGGAGAATCCCACGGAGTGAGGAGCCTGGTGGGCTACAGTCCATGGAGTTGCAAAGCGTTGGACACGACTGAGCCATAAGCGCAGACACAGACGTCAGAGTGCGTGTCAGTGTCTCTGCGTGTTAGTGTGTAGATTTGAGTGCGTGTGTTTATACGGTCGTGTGTGCACGTGTGTGTCTGTGTTGATGTGTGTAGGCGTCTACGTGTCCACATGTGCAGGCATCTGATGCACGTGTGTGTGAGCGTGTCTGTGTGTCTGGGGATCAGCGCTGTTACCGCCACCCGCTCCGCCTCCACCGGGGTCCTCGTCCCGTCCAGGTCTAGTTTGGAGCGTCTGCAGTGCCTGCGGTTCTCGGGCCCAGCCACGGGCCACGTCAGAGAGGGGCTCTGCGGGAGCCCATGGTGATGCTCTCCGGGCACTGGGCACCCACCACGTGCCATGCCTGCCGCCCCCACCAGCACTCGGGGACACAGAATCACCCCCACTTTACCCTCAAGGGAGCTGATGCTGAGAGAGGGTGCGTGACTCCCAGAAATCAGGGTGTGGGCAGAGGGAGTTGCAGGAGCCCCTGGGGACATGGGGGTGGGGTCATGTGGTCATGTGACTGTGGTGGGAGGGTCATAGGGTCATGTGACTGGTTGGAGTCATAGGGTCATGTGACTGGTTGGGGGGGGTCATAGGGTCATGTGACCATGGGGGGCATAGGGTCATGTGACTGAGCAGGGACATGTTTGAGACCCAGCCTCGCCCAGGTTGGAGGGCTGAGCAAGGCTGGGGGTCAGGCCCCCACGGACAGCTTCTGGACCCTCGGGGACTCCCCTCCTCCCTGGGTGAGCGTCCTGCGGGAGCTCTGCACATGGGCTTGTTGTTTCCCTGCCCTGTGCCCAGCACAACACCCTGCTGGTGGCTGAGCCTGTGACCCGAGGCCGTGGAGCCCCGTCTCTGCCCCGTGGTGCCTGTGAGGAGAAGGCCCCGTGTCCCGCCCACCCCAGACCCTCCTGGACAGCTGCCGTGGAGGCTCAGTGCATTCAGGGTGGATGAGGACTCTGTCTGGGCCGAGCTGGGGTCTGGGTCCCAGGGGCCTAGAAGTGGATACCCAGGTGGGCCCTGCCCGTGGGGAAACGGGGGACCAGAAGCACCTTCTTGTCACTTGCTCAGTGAGAAGTGACCTAAGGAGAGGCCGGCCCACCAGGCGATGGATGGAGGCTGGCGTCCCCAGGGCGGGCGAGCCCTCCGATCGCCCGCGCCACGCTCCCGTGACCTAAGGAGGGGCCGGCCCGCCAGGCGATGGATGGAGGCTGGCGTCCCCAGGGCGGGCGAGCCCTCCGATCGCCCGCGCCACGCTCCCGTGCCCCGCGGACTGTCGGGTGCTGCGGTCTCTGTGCTGCGAGGCGATCCTGGTGTGACAGCAGCATGTGCATGTGAAGAGCAAGATCGTGACGCTCGAGAAAGCCCGCCGTGAGCACAAAACACAAACCCACGTGTTGGAACAGCAACAGCAGAGACCACATCTGAAAACACAAGTGGTTCAAATAGCTGCTAAAAAGTAGCCAGGACCCCAGGAGGACAGCGGGCAAAGGCCTCAGCAGCCTCTGCTGCTGCTGCTGCTGCATCGCTTCAGTCGTGTCCGACTCTGTGCGACCCCATGGACTGCAGCCCACCAGGCTCCCCCGTCCCTGGGATTCTCCAGGCAAGAGCACTGGAGTGGCTTGCCATTTCCTTCTCCAATGCATGAAAGTGAAAAGTGAAAGTGAAGTCGCTCAGTCGTGTCTGACTCTGAGCGACCCCATGGACTGCAGCTGACCAGGCTCCTCCGTCCATGGGATTTTCCAGGCAAGAGTACTGGAGTGGGGTGCCACTGCCTTCTCCTCAAGACCCTCTACGGGGAGGGAAATCCTGACCACGATAAGCCCCCAGGTGAGCCGCCCAGCCCGGCTCCACTGTCCAGAAAAGTGGGCTCTGGGTCCCAGGGTCCCAGCTGGTCCCTGGGAGGAGGAGTGTCTGTCTCACTTCGTTTTGTATCCTCTCCACCACTTCTGACTTACTTTCATAGCTGAGACTGTTTTCCCTGAGTTCTCGGAATTTCACGTAAGATTCATCAGATTTACTCTTTAGAAGTCATTTATCTTTGGGCCTGGTGCTTGAAGATTCAGCTAAAAGTAGGTTTGTTAAGCAGGTCCTAAAACATCCAGAGCCCACTCTGGTTAGAGGTTTGCCCTTCTTAATAGGATTTGTGCCTTTAGCAGAGCCTGATTTCAAGCGCTCAGGAACACCTGCGCATTCACACCTGCAGACCGAGGGCCCTGGGTGCCGGGGCTGAGCCACACTGGGGACCCAGCACGCTGGGGACGCAGCAGGGCGGTGGGCGTCTGGGCCCGGGGCCGTGGGTGGGGGTGAGTTCTCTAGCGTACAGCTCAACAGTGCCCAGATGAGGGAAAGTCTTGCATCTTGTAACACTGACTGACACAAGTGACTTTTTCTTGGCCTCAATTAAAAACATGTAAAGATATAATATACAAGTGATGTGTGCTTATGTAACAGAATTTGAAAAACACTTAAAAATAGAAAGGATTAAAAGTTATTTATAGATCCATCCACAAAAGATAGCTTCTGTTATAATTTGGTCTGTTTCATCCTGACATTTTCTTCTATGAACATTTTAAAAAACATAGTCCTAATTATGTTCTGAAGGCATTGTGCAGTTTTTAACCTCTTGCCATTAGCCTGGCTGTGCTATTTTCCTTCTACAGGACATTTAGTGTGTATGTGGTCAAATGGATAGATATGTGATTATTTACCTTTTTCCTTTTGCTGATATTGATGTTATTTCTGAGTTTTCATTTCATGAATGATACTGCAGTTGTTATGTTTGAGCCCAAGCTTGTAGTTTGGGACATTCACTTTAAAAAATGGGTTAATGGAATTCCTCGGTGGTCCAGTGGTTAGGGTCTGGGGTTCCATCCCTGCTCTGGGAACTAAAATCCCACAAGCTTCACGGTACGGCCAAAATAAAAGTGGATTAAGGGGCACACAGATGTGCTTGACTGATGCCATCAGAGCACCCGGCTTGCTTTCGGCAGGTGTGCGGCAGCCCCCAGCACCTGCCAGGTCGGACGCGCCACCTGCTCCCCGGTGTCTCCCAGGTGGGCGGGGTGGGCTGGGGCTGAGGCAGGCTTTCCTCTCCCCACTTCTCCCAGGGCCTTTCCTTCGCTGTCTCCGAGCCGAGAACAAGCTTTCTGCCTCCAGGTCTGACGCTCCTGTCTTCTGTCTTATTTCCCCTGGAGCATCTTCATGGTCTTGGGCCACCTGCCTCTGAGACAGGGTGCTGTGCTGAGGATCCCTGAAGCTGCTGCTCACCGGGAGCCCCTGCCAGAGGGGCAGGGAGCGGGAGAACCCCCTTTCCTGAACTTTCCAGCCCTGCCCCCCCACCCACCGGAGCATCCTCTGTCAAAATCAGCAACCTGGAATCTGCTCGTTGCTTGAAATTAGGGCACAGTGTTCTTAGATTCACTTGGAAAAACTGAAAATACGACCATCGGGGAAATACAGCCAGGTGGGAAACAGCCGCATGGGAAACACCACAGCATATGATGGATGGGATGCAGGGTCCTGGGGTAGGGGCAGGCATCCAGACGGCTCCATGGGCCTCTACCGGCCCTTCAGGTGGACGCCTGCGCTTCACCTGGACTTATCATCAGGGGAAAGAAGTTCCTCACTCTCTTTCCTCAAAGGCCCGCTCCCCTCTGCTGGCGGGCAGCCCTGTGCCCCGAGGGCTCTGACCCCCACCTTGAGGCTTGACTCCAGGCTCTGGGCAGAGCACCCACTGTGCGGGGTCCTGGGGGCCTTTCACCTGCCCCTGTGCCAGGACAGAGGGTGGGCGGTGCCTCTGCTGCCCTTAGCCGCCCTGGTGCCTGGAGGGCCTCGGGTGGCACTCAGTGGCTGCAGGCTCAGGAGGGAGCCATTGACCCTGGAGGAGACGCAGGCCCACCGCGAGGGTGGGCGCAGGGTCAGGGGCTTCCTGGGAGGACCTCCTCTCTCTGCAGCCCTCCCCCGGCCGGCCCCAGAGCTGGAGCAGATGCGGCCCGCAGGGCGGGGAGCGGCCATTCCTGCTCACTGCTCTCCCCCGAACCCCTTCCAGCCTCAGGAGCCGCCAGCGACGGGCAGGGCGGTGGGCACAGGCCGTGAGGACAGGACAGAGGAGCTGCTGCAGCCGTGGCCGAGCCCACCCGCGGCGGCGTCCCTGGCATCACGGCTGGTGGAGGGGTGTCCAGGCGGAGGGCGGAGAGGGCGGGGCTCAGGGGACTCCCTGGCGGCCACTCCGCCTCCCAGGGCTGGGCCAGTGGCCAGTCTCCCGGGACTGACCGGGACCCTGGGCTCCTGTTCCTCCCGCCCCCGCGGGACGGGCGCCCTCGAGGTGGGGCCGGGCCCTCCCCGGGACCACCTGTGACTCCGCGGCCCGTCTGGCCGCTCCCGGAAGGTGGGCCGGGCCGTCGGTCGCCCTGCAGCGGGGGCATCTGTGCCTGGTGGTCCTGCTGTATTCGGGAGGTCCTGGAGGCTGTATTCGGGCGTGAAGACCGGAGGGCCCCCCAGTGCGCGCCGAGCCTGCGGGGGGCTGGAGGGCGCGGCCAATCAGGGGCCGCTGGTCCCGGGAGGGCGGGGCCCCGCCGAAGCCGCGGGGAGGGCGGGCTCTGCGGGTCTCTGTCCACACCCCGCCCTCCGTGTAACCCCGCCGCCCAGGGGTCCCCACTGATGGTGCTTCCAGGGCAAGCCCCCAGTGGACACGGTGGGGCCTGACCCTCCGTGTGCCGCTCAGGGCACGCTGAGCTCTACCCCGGGGCGGGGCGCTGCGGGCACTTTCGTCCTGGGCTTTGGGACTGGGATCCGGCCGGGTGTGGGGCGAAGGCAGGGCCGGGCTGAGGGCGGGGCACACACCACGCAGGACTAAGCCCCGGGGTCCAGCCGACAGAGGAGCGGTGAGCGGGGGCCTCCCGGGCTGCAGTAGGGGTGCGGGGAGGGGAGAGGAGGCCCCAGCCCAGAGCCCAGGGGGGCTCAGGGGCCGCGTTGAGGGTCTTCTGGGGAGGTGATCAGAGTGCCCCCACCTCCATCAGGGGCCCCGTGACCCCGCTGGACCCGGTGAGCCTGGCTGTGGGCTTGACAGCCGGTGGGGGTGGGGGTGGTCCGTACAGTGAGCTCGGGGCGGTGGGGAGCTGGGGGTACTGGAGGTCCGCTTTGTCTGCACGTGTGGAGTTGGGTAGACGGACAGCCATCCTGGCCCGCGAGAACCGAGCTCTAATGGGCCTCAGAAGCTGACCCCCACGCTGGGCTGGGCGGGGGTCACAACAGGCCTGCGAACCATGTGCTTGCCTGACTGCAGGTGCCCCCGCGTGGATGGACTGGGAGGACGAGCACCTCACTTACTGGCCAAGGGGCCCCCTGGAGAGGAGGGAGGCCCCTGAGTCTTGCTGGGGATGTGGTCCCAGCAAGGGGACGCCTGCCACAACCAAGCCTCTCCTTTGTTCCCGCCCTGCAGCAGCCGCGGCCGCTCACAGCTCCATGGATGCGCTTTCCAGGTGACCAGGAGCCTCCCTCCCCTGAGTGGGTGGGGCTCACCCGCCTTGGGAGATGGCTGCTCCCAGGGGGAGGCTGTGGGGGTTGGGGGGCAGGAGGCCAGTCCCTGCTGCGCAGGCTCCGGCTCACAGGGCTCCCTCCCACTCTCAGGGGAAGGCCTGGTCGGGGCCTGCTCGGGGCCCCGAAGGGACCGTCTCCAGGACTCGAGCCCTGCGGGACCCCAGGGTGTCCACCTTCCAAACATGTGCCCACAGACGGCCCCCACACGCAGCCGGGCCCCGGCCTCCTTTCAGGCGCCCCCTGGGTCCTCCTCAGGACTTCACTGGCTAAAATTAGATCCCCCTCCCCTAGTCTCGTCTCCTGGGGTGGGAAGGCTTTCTAAAAAATACAGTGTTTTCTGTAAGTAATTGATATGTAGGTTAAAAATTGTGTTTAGTTAGACTCAGAACAGAAATCACAATTCTCCATAGAAATACATTTTGGTGCATAAACAAAGCAAACCACCCCACACGAAAGAGTGGCTGGAATGCGGGCTGCGTGTCTTGCCAAGGAGCCTGGGGTCCCAGGGTGAGGAGGGAGTGTCCTGGTTATTGGGGCTGTGATGATATCGTTTCAGTGAGAAGCTGTGACGGCCCCGTGAGTGCCGACTTGTGGCTCAGAAAGGACCTCCACCTCTCGAGCCGTTGTGGGCTTGAGTTGCCTGATGCGTCCTCCTGGGGAGAATTCAGATGAGCAGCTGACGGCAGAGGCGCTGGGGCGGGGCTGGCTGCCGCAGGACCGGGCTGACCCAGCTGCGTGGGCATCCCAGCGGTCACTCACACCCTTCTCCAAACACTGTTTTGGGCTCCAGGCCCCCAGGCCATAAGTCTGTGAGCCCCCGAGCTTCAGAGAGTGCAGGCCCTGGCCCAGCCTCCAGGGCTCGATGGGCCGTTGTGTCCAGCCCAGCCCTCCAGCCCACTCCCCCCGCAGGCCTCCTGCACGGCCCCGAGGGCGGGCCTGGAGCCTGGGAGCGCCTCCCCTTGCAGGAAGACGCTGGCCTCTCAGCCCTCCCGGGTGTCAGGGGGCACGAGTGCCCCAAGCTCGCTGAGGACAGGGCACTCAGCATCGCCTGGTGTGCCGTCGGCTGGGGTGTTATGCGCCTGTTTCATAAGAAAGCAAGACCCAGCTCTCTGGAGGCTGGAGAAGGATGAGAGACGGCCACCCCTTCCTGGCCCCTCTCCCCCCGGGGCCGCCCGGACAGAGCACCCGTGGCCGGTCACTGGCAGACCAGAGGCCCCAGGGCCCCGGAGGACAGGGAGGAGGAGGGCCAGGCCGCTTGACCCGGAGGTCGCCCCTTAGGCGGGGTTCCTGGGGGAGGGGTGTCGGGGGGATGGGGCTCAGAGTTTTCTAGTTCAGTTTGCTTGTAGTAGCAGAAGCCACTCTTCAAAGCAAAGGGAACAGTCGGTTAAACGGTGAGAAACTCCGAATGTTGTGCCCTTGATGGGGGTGGGGCGCAGGCAGAAGGGGCTGCAGACCCTTGCTTGGCCCCCTGCCCCGCCCTGTCGGCTGTCCGCCTCCACTTGCGGCCACTGTGACATCTCCAGAGCCACAGCCCCATCAGCTCCCTGGACGTCCCACCAGGAAGTGTCGCTGACCTCCAGGGGCAGAGCCTGGGCTCCTCCAGGGGCAGAGCGGGGGCTCCTCCAGGGGCAGAGCGGGGGCTCCTCCAGGGGCGGAGCTGGGCTCCTCCAGGGGCAGAGCAGGACTCCTCCAGGCGCAGAGCAGGGGCCCATTCAGGTGCAGAGAGGGGGCTCCTCCAGGGGCAGAGCCGGGCTCCTCCAGGGGCACGATGGGGGCTCCTCCAGGGGCAGAGCGGGGGCTCCTCCAGGGGCAGAGCCAGGCTTCTCCAGGAGCATGGTGGGGGCTCCTCTAGGGGTGGAGCAGGGGCTCCTCCAGGTGCAGAGAGGGGGCTCCTCTAGGGACAGAGGGGGGGCTCCTCCAGGGGCAGAGGGGGGGCTCCCCCAGGGGCAGAGCCAGGCTCCTCCAGGGGTGGAGTGGGGGCTCATCCAGGTGCAGAGAGGGGGCTCCTCCAGGGGCGGAGCTGGGCTCCTCCAGGGGCAGAGCAGGACTCCTCCAGGCGCAGAGCAGGGGCCCATTCAGGTGCAGAGAGGGGGCTCCTCCAGGGGCAGAGCCGGGCTCCTCCAGGGGCAAAGCCAGGCTCCTCCAGGGGCGGAGTGGGGGCTCCTCCAGGGGCAGAGAGGGGGCTCCTCCAGGGGCAGAGCAGGGGCTCCTCCAGGGGCAGAGAGGGGGCTCATCCAGGTGCAGAGAGGGGGCTCCTCCAGGGGCACAGCAGGGGCCCATGGCACCATGGTATGTGCACGCTTGTGTACTCGCCTGTGCACACGTGTTTCCGGATCGTGTTCCGTGAGCACGTGGGGGTGTCTTATGCAGATTGCTCCAGGGGCTTCGCTCGGCCTGTGCTGTGGGTGGCCCCTGGGCTGGGCTCTGGCTCTGGGTGCCTGGGTGATCTCACCCCTCCCTGGACCCACAGGGTGTCCACCAGGACCTCCCCTGCCTGGCACCTCTGCCCCAAGCTGAGGGCTGGGTGAGAGGGCGGGACGGGACGAGCTGCTGCAGGCTTGGTCACCATCCTTGGGACTCGGAGTCCCCCTGGGGGGTGCTCTCTGAAGGTGACTCATCACTTGGGGCTCCCTGCCCTGTGGATGGGCATCATCACCCCTGATTCCTGGAGACCTCGACCCTAAGGAGCCTCTGCCGCCCAACTTGACCATGGCCTGAGGTCCTGGCCGGGGTGGCTGAGAGCTGGGTCTGGGGGAGAAGGTGGGCTTCCAGACTGTGGTGTGGAGGGGATGGCCAGGATGTGGAATCAGGGTCTGGGGCCTCCCACGCAGCCCAGCCTCCTCCCTCCAGCATCCCTTGCAGTTCGGGGTGGCATTAGCATCTCAAAGCCTTCCCTCTGGCTTTTCAAAAGCACCTCTTTCCCTCTTGGAGGGCTAAATCTTTTGTTATCATTTCTGGCCAGAAATCAATTTCTCCTTTAATTGTGTTCCCTAATGAAACAGCCTCCTGACAGCGGCCTGAGACTGCCTTTCTGGTGCTAGGCTATTGCACCTGAGCTCTCTTGGGGGGAGGGGGAGGGGGATCAGGGGGCTTGGGGAACAGGGTCGGGGGAGCACGTCTGAACTGTCTGGTCCGGATGACCACGGCCTGCGCTGGGGCTCCTGGGGGAGGGCTCCTGGGGGAGGGTGCCTCGGAGAGGAAGGGTGTGCTGCCCCGGGGTCTGGGCGGTCGTGGGTGAGGGCAGAGCTGCCCGTGTTTGGGCCCAGGGCCCTTGGGGGATGCCACGGGGGCAGAGCACGGACAGTCACGCAGGGTCCTGGGAGGTTGGTCCTGGCTTTGGGTAGAGATTTCCAGCTTCATGATCCCAACCTGCTGGGACCTGACCTAGGTGACCCCAGGCTTCAGGAGTCGGCACCTCCTCCTGACCGCCTTTGGGTGACCCTGAGCTGCGGGAGGGTGAGGATGGGTGTTGAGGTGGCCGCGTCCAGCCCTCTGTGTGCCCAGAGCTTCGCTCTTGCCAGTGCGTCCCCGTCACCCCAGGGGGACCCCAGGAACCACACTAAGCAGCACTGGGGCCTCGGCCCCCGGACGCCAGGCGCCCCCCAGGCTGGGCGTCAGAAGCAGAAAGGTGTCCTGGGGGAGTCCCGCTCCTTGGGATCCTGCTGCTGAGTCACTGCGGCCAGTGGCTGCATGGCCTGCTGACCACTCCTGAGTGAATGGCCCGGGCCCAGCATGACCCAAGCGCGAGACTGCACGAGGGCTCTGAGGGTCCAAGATGGGGGCCTCACAGACACACACAAACACATGTACACCCATGGTCACAGGTCACACACGTTCACAGGTCCACACACACAACACATGCAGTCACACCAGTGTGCTCCAGACACTGCACACACATACACACGTGTGCACGAGGCATACCTCAAACACACAGGCATGCACACACAAACACATACGCGCAAACATGTAGGCTCATGGATGGACTAATACACTTGCACACACACACGCACACACACGCACGCACACACACACGCACGCACACGCACACACACACACACGCACACACACGCACGCACACGCACGCACACGCACACACACACGCACACACACGCACGCACACACACGCATGCACACACACGCACGCACACGCACGCACGCAGACACACACGCACACACACGCACGCAGACACACGCACACGCATGCAGACACACGCACACACACGCACGCACACGCACGCACGCAGACACACACGCACACACACGCACGCAGACACACGCACACACACGCACGCACACACACGCACGCACACACACACGCACACACACGCATGCACACGCACGCACACGCACGCAGACACACGCACACACACGCATGCACATGCATGCACGCACACGCACGCACACGCACACACACATGCACGCACACGCACACACATGCACGCAGACACACGCACACACACGCACACACACACGCACGCACACGCACACACATGCACACAGACACACGCACATGCATGCACACACACGCACACACACGCGCACACACGCACACACACGCACACACACCCCCGAGTCTCTCTCTGCTCCTCACAGGGGCTCTTGTCACAGCTCTGAGAAGGCTAAGGAGATGGGGCCAAGTGGATGTCACGTCCTGGGTGGGTCCCTGACCTGGCCCTGCTGACCCCTCCCAGGGGCCTGTCCCTTCACCTGTGTGTGGCCCTGGGGGACAAGGAGGCCAGGGACAGCTCAGGTGAGTGGCTGGGTCCTGGTAGACGAGCTCAGCCATCTGGCATGTCCTGCTCTCCAGCCCATCTGCCTGCCACCCGGGACCCCCCCCAGGACCCCACCAGCATGCCCTGGCACCCCTGGGAGCCACTGTCTTTGGGCAGGAATATGGAAATTTCATCATTTCCATGAAGAAAGGAGGTTGATTTTCCACAGCTTCTGGAGAAACTTCTAATTGAGTTTGTGGCCTGTGTTTCCCACAGATGTCTGCTCAGACACTCTCCCCTCTTTTTAGCAACTTTCCTGTTTGTGGGAGGAGAGCTAGAGGCTCATTTATTCAGGCTCCACAGAGGAGCCCCTGACCCTACAGCTGGGGATCCACCCCAGCAGCTCCCAATTAGCTCCACCAATTAGGCCTAAGAGAGTGCTGTGGAAGAGCTCGGTGGAGGTGGACTTGGAAGAAGAGATGAAGGTCCAGCCCCTGAGGGCAGCCCTGGAGCTGATGAAATAAATGGAGTGTGTGTCCCAAAGACGAGAGACGGGAGAGCATTCTAGGAGCTCCTGTGAAGTGGGTCGTTTAGCAAACATAAAGAGAGAAAATAATATGGAAACAATAAGGCAAAAATAGGAATCTATGAATGAAGGAGGCATGTAGATTGTAAACAAATGAAAAGGAAGCAGATGTCATGTGTAGAAATGAAAGTAGAGCCTTTTAATGTGAGAAATAAACAGGTTAAATGGCCCATAGACACCGCTGATGAGAAAATCAGTGAATTTAATGGTCGACCTGAGAAAGTCACATTCTCACACAGAGAAGGAAGACTCATGGGAAGGGCAGAGGGATGAGAAAGTCCAGCCCACTTGCTGCGATTCCAGAGGAGGGAAAAGAGGGGGGCAGTGAGTGGTGTCTGGACAGACGCTAGACAAAGGTCTCCCCAGAGTGAAGCAAGCATCCTCTGCTCCTGAGTGAGTGCAAGCAGAGATGCACCTCGGTCATGCTGACATGAAGTGGTAGAACATTAGAGGTGCGTGCACACACATCCACACCCACCCACATATACACACGTGTGCACACACATCCACACCCACCCACCCACACACATGTGCACACACATCCACACCCACCCACATATATACACACGTGTGCACACACATCCACACCCACCCACATATACACACGTGTGCACACACATCCACACCCACCCACATATACACACACGTGTGCACACACATCCACACCCACCCACATATACACACACGTGTGCACACACATCCACACCCACCCACATATATACACACGTGTGCACACACATCCACACCCACCCACATATATACACACGTGTGCACACACATCCACAGCCATACATCCCCACCCACACACACACAGACCCACACACACACCCACATACATACAGAGACAGGCACCTGCATGCCTCCACACCACATCTGTCCACACTGCCCCACACACACACCCATCCATATCTGTCTATACACACACCCACATATATACATACAAAAACATGCACACCATCCACACAGCTGGGGATCCACCACACATTCGACACATGCACACACACCCATCTATACACAGCCATGAAATAAAGATACCTGTTCTCTGGAAGAAAAGCTATGACAAACGTAGACAATGTATTAAAAAGCAGAGACATTACTTTGCTTATAAATGTCCGTATAGTCAAACTATGGTTTTTCCAGTAGTCAACCCTGAATGTACATTGGAAGGACTGATGCTGAAGCTGAAGCTCCAGTAACTTTGCCACCTGATCCAAAGAGCCAACTCATTGGAAAAGACCCTGATGCTGGGAAAGGTTCAAGGCAGGAGGAGACGGGGACGACAGAGGATGAACTGGTCTGATGGCATTGCCTACTCAATGGACATGAGTTTGAGCAAACTCCAGGAGACAGTGAAGGACAGAGAAGCCTGGTGTGCTGCAGTCCATGGGGTTGGCTGCAAAGACTTGGACAGGATTGAGTGGTTGAACAACAATCCATCCACATCCATCCATACAAACATCCACACATACACATACATACATACACAAGGCAAATTCACAAACGTACACACACACACACACATAAATGCATAAAAATATACTTCACCAGAGAGTAAAAATGTTACTGTCCAAAGAAAGAGAGATAATTAGAAAGACTTGCATCAGCAGTAGCGGCAGTTGAGGGCAGTGAGCTACCTTGTATGTGCTGATGCAAAGTCACCGTCGGTCCAGATCCTATACCCAGCTAAAATGCTCAAGACTGAGAGTCTGAGGCCAAGACCAGGAATTTGCTTTCACTGGAGGAACTCAACAGGGTGTATTTCAGGATGAAATGCCAGAAAAGACTGTGGTCAATCTGGCATTGTGATTGAACCGGCAAACCTGACGTTAAGTCTGCATGACAGTGGAGTATAAGGAAGTGGTTGATTCAGGGGTTTATCCCAGTTCTGGATGTCCACACCTGGCAGCGTGGCTAATAACGCCCTGAATATAATCTGACCACAAACAGCGATAAATGCCACATGCCATCTGTGCGAAGGTTCTTTTCATCACACCACCAGACTATCAGGGAAGTAAGGAGGCCTCCTCTGGAGGAGGGCATGGCAACCCACTCCAGTATTCTTGCCTAGAGAATCCCCATGGACAGAGGAGCCTGGCGGGCTACAGTCCATGGTGTTGCAAAGAGTTGGGCATGGCTGAGCAACTAAGTACAGCACAGTAAGGAGACTTCAGAGGCCAGTGTGCAGAGAAAGGAAATCGTGGGTGATGAAATTTTACTGAGGGTGCAGAGGAGCCCTGGTGGCCGAAGTTCACTCCTGACAATATGGAGAGTCTGAGGAGGAAGTGATGATGTAATGTGTGAAGTAACGTGTAATATATGTGGGATGTAGTATCTGCGCGATGTGATATATGTGGGATGTAGTATCTGCGTGATGTGATATATGTGGGATGTAGTATCCGTGTGATGTAATATATGTGGGATATAATATCTGTGTGATGTAATATGTGTGTGATTTCTGTTAATAACAGAGATGGCCTTGCCCCTCAGTGGGGAAAGGAGGTGTTCAGTAATTGATGCTGGAGAAATTGGTTAAAATCTTGAAAAAGAAAGCAAAGGGGCTCTTACCTCACTCCACACATAAAAATCAGTTCCGGAGGGATTAAGCACTTAATGGTAATATAAATGCTTATAACACTTTCATGAGACAATATAGGAGAACATACCATGACCGCTGACTAAGAAATAGTTTATTAAAACCGCAGAAGTGAAACAAAAGGGAAGGACTGACAAATTCTGCTCCATTAAAATTCATCAACAGTGGCATAAATAAGTGGACACAGGAGCCACCAACTGGGAGGAGATGTTTTCAATGCATTCAGCTGACAAAGGATTAGTGTCCAGAATGTGTAACTAACTTCCAAATCAGTCAGGAACAGACAGATAACAAGATAAAAATGAGCGAAGGATTTGAGCCTGGAAGAGAAACAGGAGCGCCCAGTGGAGAAGCTCCCAGTGTTCAGCGAGAGCAAATTAAAACTGTAATTAAGAACGCTTCCCACACCTGTCCACAGTCTGATGCCGTGGCACACTGGTGAGGCGGCAGGAGGCTGGACTGGGGGTGTAAACTGAGGGGGGATTTTCGGGAGAGACTCAGTGAAAAGGAGCAGGCTTGAGATGCGGATCCACGGAAGTGATATCCAGACTCCCCATCACGGCCCGCGTGGACGAGCGTGCACGTGAAGTGAGCAGCAGGGGCACCACGCCTCGGCCCCCTGGGCACCCGGAGGAACTCTGAGCCGGGGTGGGTGCTGGACTCATCCTCACGGTGACGTCTGTAATTCTGCAAACTGCCTGGCATGGTGGAGTGGACAATCCAGGCGTGACAGGCTCAGACAGTGGGGACACTCAGCCGCGAGGGCGGGTGAGCCGCCGGGAGCGTGGGCCAGAGCCTCCCTCGGGCTTCCTTGCAGGTGTGGGGAAAGGACTTGAAATTCCAAAGAGCAGGAAACAGAGAACTCAGGGTGACGTTTCACCCAGGGGTGGGTTTGAAGAAGGTCACTCAGGGGGCTTCAGAAATTCTGTTTTGTTTTTTTTTTTAGCCTGGGTGGTAGATAATCCAGGGTTCACTGATGGTTAATACTTGTATCTTACATATAGTCTGTACAGTCTTCTTATCTACTGAGTAATAAAGGAAGCACACCCACCCAAGTCCCACGTCCCTTGTATCAGTTAGCCTCTACTGCGTAACAAATGGGTCCCAAAGCTTCCCAGCTTCAAGTGGCTCATGCTGCCCGGTGCCTGCAGACCTAGTGGGCACCACCGACGGGCACTGGCCTTTACAACCTTCGAGATGGGGCAGCTGCTGGGGCCTGTGTGGTCTGAACTCAGCTTCACCTGTACAGCCTGGGGGGCCTTCCCTCTTCAGCGTGTCCTCCTCCCACCATGGGCCTGTGTGGTGGGGACCCTGCGTGGTGGGGACCCTGTGTGGTGGGGACCCTGCATGGTGGGGACCTGCATGGTGGGGACCCTGCATGGTGGGGACCCTGCGTGGTGGGGACCCTGCATGGTGGGGACCTGCGTGGTGGGGACCCTGCGTGGTGGGGACCTGCATGGTGGGGACCCTGCTCGGCTCCCTGGGCTCCTGCCAGCGCAGCTCCATCTCTCCGTCTCCGTTTCTGAGGGTCTGTCTCTTATTCTCTGTCTTTCTCTATCTTTCTGTCTCTGTCTCATCCTCAGACTCCAGGTACTGGGAGCTGACTGTCCCTGTCCACGAGGGGTGATCAGTGCCCACTTGGAAGACCCTCTACGACAGTTTAAAACGGAGGAGAAATCTTTCCGTGGGTTCCTAAGGGCCAGCTGCTGTCCTGTTTGAGGGAAGAAATATTGATTGCTAATATCTGCAATGATGAACCCCAGCAGATGACACAGATTACATTTCAGACGGCAACTTGACAGACGACACGTCCAGAGGAGTCCGCAGAACGTCATCTGCCAAACTCGTATTAAACGTTCTCTGGAGACAGATTTAAAATACCTTTGGGGGTGAAAGTCTGAATCGCTCAGACATAGCGGTGATAGCACGTGCTAGCTGGAATTATGTATTTGTGAACTAATTCTCGCATAAAATTAGAGTTTGAGGACTTGACGGCTAAGCTGGCCATTTTCATTGTTAGCAATTATCTTGCAACCAGTTAGAATCTATACCCCCAAACCTCATTTAAATCTTTCCCACAAAGCGCTGCGTAAGGAAAAGCAGCCCCTACAGAAGCATCTGGGGAAGTTTCTCTTTCTCAGATGGGGGGCTGCCTGTAACACTGTGAGTTGGCGGACAGCCCTGTGTGGGCAGTGCGGGGGGGACGTGCGTTTAATTCACGAGGATCACGGGGCAGCCCGGCCCTCTGGGCATGCCTGTGGCTGGACCATGCGTACGAGGTCACACACGGCTCTGATTTCACGGCCCTGAGATGGGAGACCCTTCTGTTCAGACCTCCAGGGGGCAGGAGGAGAGGAGAGAGATTTGGGGTCTTCAGGCACAAACCTCAGGGTTCACGCAGGGCTGGGCTGGACACTGGCGGCGCCCTGTCCGCTGTGTTCGCTCCAGCCCAGCTGGCCCTGCCGGCGCGTGGCTGGGCGGGTGGGGACCGCGGGAGGGCACTATCTCTGAGGCCACGGGGCAGGTCTGGAGGGCTCCAGCAGACGCAGTCGCGTCCCCATGCACATCCCAGGGCCGCGGCTGTCACTTCCTCACCTCGATGGCTGCGAGGGGTGCCCAACCGCGGCCCACCTGCCTCGCTAATCTACGCCGAGGCCCTGGACGGCAGCCGGGGTCCAGGCGCCCCAGTGCCTGCCCACGACTGACCGGCTCCGGATGCATGCCCTGTAGCCCTTGGTGCCCTTCTCAGAAGGACCCTGAGAAGGGTGAGCTGGCGTGAGGTCTGCACTGGGCCGCGCCCCGGCAGGGAGACCCCCGGGCGCTGGGGCAGCTAACCAGAGGGGCTTCGTGGCTGCCTCGCTGCGGGGGCTGTGAGTGTTCCTCAGTGCTCTTGGGCCTGGAAGGGCTGGGGTGTGCTCTGCCCCTCCTGGCCCCTCTGAGGGTCTCAGTAGGAGTTGGAGCCCTCACACCTCACTTGCATAGACCACTTTGTACAATTCTACTTAAAAAGCTATAATCCCGTGAGTACTTAGGGATCCAGATTGCGGTTCCGTCTCAAAGCATCAGGTGTTTTTCCCAACCTGCAACCAGGCCTGCTGATTACTCCAGACCCTCACCAGCAGCCCAGTGACCTGCAGGACGTTTCCTCCGCGGGTCATCACCCTTTGGACCAGTCTCACTGGGAACCCTCCCAGCGGCTGGCTGAGATCTGGGGCTTTGGGACACAGATGTTATCTCCTGGCTAAGCCTTCTCACCTGTGACATTTTCACTCTGTTTTACAGACTTCATACCAGCTTCAGCTCTACCTAATCTCCCCGAAATGGCTTCTGGTTCATCACTGAAAAGCCTCCTGGGGGAAGGGCTGTGTGTTCACTGTCAAGCTTGGACCCTGCCCCCCTGTGCCTTGTGGGCACCCATGGGATGAACAGCCACAGGTCAGCCGTCCACATCAGAAGAGGGCTCACCCTGTGCTTACGTGGCTGTGAGGCTGTCCTCACGGGGCCAGTCCCTCTCGGGTTTCTGCTCGGCCGTGCATGGCAGCGGGGTGGGTAGGTGCCCGGCTTGGGGCCAGGCTGTCTGGGTCCAGTTCTCAGCCTTACTAGTTACTGCTGTGTCATCTTCGGGAGTTTGCGCGATCTCTCTGTCTTCCCATCTCTAAAGCAGGGCTGAAACTCTAGCTGCCTCAGGCTTGGTGTGAAGATGAGCAAGTTAGACACAAGCGCGTGCGTGTAAAACCAAGGGAGTGTGAACAGGGTCACAAGCGCGTGCGTGTAAAACCGAGGGAGTGTGAACAGGGTCACAAGCGCGTGCGTGTAAAACCGAGGGACTGTGAACAGGGTCACAAGCGCGTGCGTGTAAAACCGAGGGACTGTGAACAGGGTCACAAGCGCGTGCGTGTAAAACCGAGGGACTGTGAACAGGGACACAAGCGCGTGCGTGTAAAACCGAGGGAGTGTGAACAGGGTCACAAGCGCGTGCGTGTAAAACCGAGGGAGTGTGAACAGGGTCACAAGCACGTGCGTGTAAAACCGAGGGACTGTGAACAGCGTCAAAGGCGTGTGCTGGCATTGCCGCCGGGTGTGAGGCTGCAGTCAGGCACCTTTCCTACCTGGTACCCCGGGAGCAGCTGGGCGAAGCGGGCAGGGAGCCTTTATGACCCCTCACCACTGCATCTGTCGTTCAGTCGCTAAGTTGTGTCCGACTCTTCATGACCCCACGAACCGCAGCAAGTCAGGGTCCTCTGCCCTTCACGACCTCCCAGAGTTAGCGCAAACCCATGTCAGCTGATTCAGTGATGCCATCCAATACCTCATTCTAACCTATAAGTATCTCAAAATAAAAAGTTAAACAAGAAAACCCAACCTTGATGGCTTGACTGGTGAGCTCCTCCAAAGTTTCAAGCACCAGCTGGTGCCAACCTCACTCAGGTTGTCAGAAAACAGAAAGAGCCACATCCACCCTGCTCATTTTATATGGGTCCTGGGATCTGGAGTAAATTACAAACAGATTAAGTTAGCAAAGGAGTAGAGATTTCTAAGCTCATTTCATTGATGAGCATAAATACAAAAATCCTAAATAAAATAGGAACTCACCCAAACTGACACATAACACAGCATAATCCCTCATTAAGGAGCTGAGATAACCAGGAATGCAAGGATGGTTCTGCATCAGATGAGGCGGCTCACAACAGGCCACGTGCAGGCGGTCACAGCCTTGCCTCCGTGTGTAGCTCCCGCCTGGAATGGGGTTCCGCACGGATTCACCATACTTTGCTCACAGATGTTGTGTATTTATTTGCTTTTCCCAGGAGAGTGTTGGCAGAGTGAAAGAGGGGGCACATGTCGCATTTCTTTTGGGGGGAGGGGCCTGTCTTGCGTATTTCCTTGGAGCTTGGAGGCCCTAAACCCCACCTGCTGCTCAGAGGGCAACCTGGCGCTTTTATTCTCTGTTGTGGGGGTCTCGTCGGTGGACACGAGAAAAGGCAGCTTGGCGTTTACAGTCTCGCGGCGATTTTCTGCGGATCATCTGTTCCGATTCCGCGGAGGGAGCTGCGTTCACACATGCGGACTCAGACCACAGCCTGGGGCCCGCTGGCGGCCCGAGGTCCCGCGGAGGCCAAGAGGCTGATCCAGGCCGGGGAGGGGCGCGGGCCCAGGACAGCCTTCAGGTTCGTCCACGCGGACTCCTGGCCCGGCTCGCCCGGCTGACTCTGTGGGTCGGTGAGGATGCTGTGTATTTGAATCGTGAACATCAGGCCGGCGAAGAGGAACCCGTTCAGCGCCACCATGAAGAGGAAGAGCAGCGAGCCCCGCAGGCGCACGGGGGTCTGCAGGTCCCACTCGCCGCGCGTGTAGGCGCGCAGGGCCGGCACGGACAGCAGAGCAGCACGTGCAGCGCGCCCAGCGCCGTGTAGAGCGTGAAGAGCACGAAGAACTTGCGGTTGTGCTCGCCCACGCAGTTGTTGACCCACGGGCAGTGGAGGTGCGCCCTGCGGATGCAGCGCTGGCACACGCCGCAGTGGTGCGCGCCCGGCGTCCGGACGGCGCCGCAGAGCGGGCAGCGGGCCGTCAGGCTGGGCGCGGGCGGGGCACCCGCGGGCAGCACGCCCACCGGCAGGGCGCCGGGGTGGGTGAGCATGGTCCGCGCGTGGGAGGCCAGGGCCAGGGAGGCCAGCAGGTGGAAGAGCGAGCCGTGCAGTGCGCAGTAGGCCGGCCGCTGCGCCGGGAGCAGCCAGGCGCTCAGCAGCAGCGCGCCCTCGCTCAGCGTCAGCGCCCACGTGGCCGAGGCGCACACGATGCCCAGGGCGTCGGGCACGAACCACACGCATGGCGCGGAGGCCGGGCTCCGCAGGGCCAGGTCGGCTGGTCCCTGGGCTCCTGCGCCTCCGCCCTCCCCTCCCAGGCTCCGCCTGGGACTCCCCTCCTCCCCACCGCAGTGTTCTAGAATGTGCCCTCCCCTGGGGGCTTTGTGAACACAGAAAGGGGCCCCCCCTTCAGCCGGGAAAGCCCCTTCCCGGCGGTGACTTCTTTGTTTGGGGTGAATGGGGCGTTGGACCTTGGATGAGGCGGAGGTGCTGGCTGGGGGCGTTAGCCGAGTGTTGCACCTGGCCCTTTTAACGTCCTCGCAGGACATGTGGGCGAGGAGGAAACACCGCAGCTCCTCTTGTGTGTGCGTGCGGAGCGCACATGTGTGTTTCGGGGGCAGCACTTCTCTGTACACTGGCTCATTGATACTCACACCTCTGACAGCACAAACTGGTTCACTCCCCAGTTTGCGGATGAGAAACTGCGCTGGGGATTAGATGAGCGGCCTGTGAGTGACAGGCCAGGATTCCAGCCCGCAGGTGGTCCCAGCGGTCTCCTCCGGCCCCCAGAGGAGCTGGACACAGCTGATGGCAGGTCGGCCCTCCGTCCCGTCTGCCTCACGCGGTCAGGACCCCTGCACTGGGTGCTCAGCTGCCGGGGATCAAGAGGTTAAGGATGGGTTTGGATTGAACCAATGGCCGGCATTCGGGAAGGTCAGCTCTAGACTCTTGGTCTAAGAAGTGGGTCCTGAGAAAAGACAGCTGCACAGAGGCCAGCGTGGCCATCCCCCAAATGCCCACAGCAGACAGAGAGTGAGGAAGGCGGGTGGGTCTGAGCTGGAAGGAGGCTGCCTGTGAAGGGCATGCCTGCCTGGCTGCATTAATGAGAGTATAGCATCCAGGATGGTGGAGGGGACACGGCTGGGGGAGCATTACCATGCGTAGCACTCCCGGTGGGAGGGGCTTGCGGGGCAGAGCCGCTCAGGAGCGGCCGGCTGTGGGGTTTGGAAGCGGTGAGAAGGGCAGTGGGGGGCAGCCAGTGGCCGGCTCTGGTGCAGACACAGGTGGGGTGGGGCTGGAGCCCGGGGCGGGGTGCAGAGAGGGGGTCAGCGCCCACAGAGGAGGACGTTGCTGGTGACCCAGGGGCATCCCAGGGTGAGTGGACGCTCTGTCTTGAGAGGAATTCTGGCGCTTTCTGGGTGCCCTGAGGATTTCCTGGTGTCAGACAATGAGTCGGACGGGACGACGGTGGTGGTCTTGCTCAACCGCAGGGGCTCTGAGGCCACTGTCCAGCTTTCCTGACGGCCACCGTGCTGACCCGAGAGGCCCCGGAGCCTATGTTGTCACACCTGATGCCCAGGTGTCAGAGAGCTGCCGGGCAGGGGAGGGGTGTGCCTTGCCTGGACGGCTCAGCCTCGCTTGCAGGGAGGGCCTGATGTGCCTGTTTGTTTATTCTGTCTTAAAATAATTACCAGACTTCACAAGAGTGGTTTTCAGTTCACAGCAGAACTGAGCAGAAGGTGCAGAGACGCCTCGTCTGCCCGCCCCTGCCTGCTGCACAGAGAGCCACCCCACCAGAGGGGACGTTTGTCACGACTGATGCGCCAGCGCCTCCGTGCCGTCCGTCTGCACCCAGAATCCATGGTTTAGGTTGGTTCCCTCGCGGTGTGGGACATTCTGTGGGTCTGGGCGCGTGTGCAGTGATGCGGGCCCACCATCACTGTGGAAGGCCTGTGCTGGGCCCTTGCCCCGGGCCCTTGCCCCAAGCCTGGTGGCCCTGGTCTTTCACCGCCTCCGCAGTTTTGCTTCTCCAGAAAGGGCTCCCGTGGGAGCCATGCAGCGTGTAGACTTCTCAGATGAGCTGCTTTTGCCCACTGGTGAGCTGTTAAGTTCCCTCTGTGTCTTTTCATGGCTTGATATCTGCTGTGGTTTTTAACTGAAAACCAGATGCTGAAAACAGAACTAGGTGTGAGCAATCATGGCAGGCGATTTCGGGAAGAGAGAACAGAGGACTCCAGGAGAAGCCGGGAAGGGTCAGGCCCCTGCCTGGAAGGGTCAGCTCTGGGTGGAGAGGAGCGGGGAGGGGCAGGGAGGGGACTGGGAAGCGGGGGCGGCTCAGCAAGGCCGGGGGAGCAGAGCTCCTGGGAGCAGAGCCCCTTCGGAGCCGCAGGACGGCCTGACGTGTAACCGAACAGGACCCTGTGGGGTCTTCTTTCTAGATAGACCCCCACCCATGTGCTCCACCTACCTTCGGTCTGCAGAAAAATTTTAGTCCCAGAATAAATTCAGTCAGAGAAGTGAGAAAACGCAGAAAGAAAATCCATCAAGCAAAACAAAATAATAATACTTTAGCTATTAAGCAAAGTCAGGGACCTTTAGTGCCTCTTCAAGGGCTCTAGATAACGCAGCAACCCAAGTGCCCTGTGCAGACCCCTGGCTGCCTGTGGGCTGTGGGCGCTGCTCAGCTGGAGCCCCAGGTGTCCCTGAAGAAAGGAAACCTGAGATCCAGGGTCTCTGAGGGCCGGGGGCCGAGGGCAGCCTTGGGAGGGGAGGACCTCAGGCCTGTCCGTTTGTCCTGCCCTCTTGGGATGAAGCGTCCCGTGCTGTAGCTGTGGGCGCACCCACCTGGCTGGAAGGCCATCCTCGGGGTGTGTCCAGGAGGGACAGGAGCCCCGGGAGGGAGGCTGGGGGGTCAGGACCCTGGGCTTCATCAGGACGCCCCCACACCCTTACTCTGGGGTGTCCCGCCCGCCCTGCCAACCCCACCCCGCTGGGTCAGGGTCCCACGTCAGCCTCTAAGCCTCTGCTTCTCTGCTAAGTGGGAGGTTTCCCTGCTTCCCACCGGACGTGGATCCTGGCCCAGGTGAGGCCGGGTCCCCGGGGTGTTGTCCCCTGGGTTCCCTGTCCTTTGCCAGCCCTGCGTGCGAAAGGGCTTTCCCCGATGTATATGAGGAAGCCCAAAATGGAAAAATAATACTTGTAATTAGGAAAAGGCTCTTTTATCCTGAGCTTAAAAAAGTCTTCCTTTTTCTTCATCAGGAGATGTTAATTGTTACCAGATAGCTTTTATGAATCTGACGGTGTCCCCACAGCTCTCATCCAGCCCTCAACGTCCCCCGGGTTTTCTGTCCGCCGTGACCCAAGACGACCCTCAGGTCGGAGCACAGGCTCCGTCTGCTCCCGGCCTCCTCGCTCATTGCAGCGCTGTGCGTTCAGTTGCTCGGGAGTGGGCTTGGGCTGCGGCTTCCCTCTCGCCTCTCTGTCAGGTTTGGGGATGAGAGCTGTCCCAGCCTCAGATGCTCTAGGGCGTGTTTCCTATTCTCCCAGCTGCGGAAAGGCTCCTGTCTTGTGGTTGAATATTTGCAAGCTCTCCTCAGTGAGGCTCTGGGCTCGCAGCCATTGCCGAGGTGGGTTTGGATCGTTTTTCTGCCTGGCTTCCTGCCCGCTCCGGCTCTCTGTGTGTTGAGCCTCTTTTGGAAGATGGCACTTGGTTCCCCTGGGGGGCCCCTTTCTTGGGATCAGCACGCTGGCTGCATGTTCTGTTGTGATGGAATGTCTTAGTGATTTCAGGAGCTCTGTTTTCTTCTCCATTGGTTTTCGGAGCTTTACCTACTTTCTTGTCCTCCTCCCTCCCCCAGAGAACTGGCGATTTTTCAAAAATCTAGAGGAGTTCTGGTTGCCCATGTCCCTGTGAGCACCTCCTTCCTGCTCCTCTGTTCTCCTGGTGACTCTGGGAGTTTTGATTCAAAACCTCCATTTCCCTTTCTGCTCGTATAATCTGAAGCCTGGGGCCTCCCTCTGAGTGGACGGTGGCCGTGCTGTTTGCATTTCTACTCACTAAACTCTTCTTGTTGTAATTTTCAGAAAACTTACTGTGTGGAATATTGATTTCCCTTTTAAACGCAGAATTATTCATGTATGTGTTCTAAATTGCATATGGTTGGACTTTTTCCTTAAACCTTATTCATTTTTGTGCTGTTTCCTGGTGTTAATTGTACTGTCTAGAGATAATAAGACTTGCAGTTTCTCTCTGTAGCAATTTATTGTGGTTTTTATTCTGGGATCTTATTTATGATCAACATTTGCAAACCCTTCATGAATTTTGGAGGAAAAGTGTGTGCTCTGTCTGAACAGGATATTTATTAAATCAACCTTATTAATCATATTATTCATTTTTCCTACAATCGCATCTATTTCTGTCCGTTTCAGTGTTTGAAGATTGAATTGTAGGTTAGATTCTTTCACCCTAATTGCTTTTCTGTCAAACCTGAAAATATTTTTATTCGTCTTGGTCTCATATAAAAATTTCAGTGCCTTGCTCTTAAGCTCATCCAAGTTCACTGTAGTGATTTCGTTATTCGGGGTGTAACTTTTGTCCATATGAACTGGTTTTTGCTCCATCCACTGCTTCTGCCTCTGGCGGTGGGTGGGGACCCCCGCCCCGCGCGTGTCCTGGTCCCTCAGTCTCTGTGCCTTTGTCAGCAGAACCCGTGTGGATTTTGGGTGGGACCTGACGTGTTTTCCTGAGGTCACTTAGTGGTGCAAGCAATACTTTAAAGTCCAATGGCTCAGCGAGCCGCCCCTACGTGTCCTTGTTTTGTCCTGAGACTGAAGGGGTCTCATCACCACGGTTCTTCCAGGTGCCGCATCTGTTTCCTGGGTCAGCTTCTCCATGCGGCTGTGACCCGTGGGCGTCTCGGCCCTCGCTGCCTTCCTGCCGGTGCGGAGGGGCCAGGACGTGTTGTTCCGAGCAGACGCCCCCCCCCCCACCCGCCCCTTACCCAGGGAACACTGGCAGAGCCCCAGCTCGGTCCCAGGTGTGTGAGAGGGTAGTCAGGTGCCCGACGGACGTCTCTGACCCGGGCAAGGCCCCCACTCTCCTCACGTCCTGATCCCCGTCCCCTGAGGCAGGAGTGATGCGTGCCCTCGCCTAAGGCCACTGGTCCCCTTCAGCTTCTCGGGGTGGGGGCGCCGCAGCCGGAGCCGTTTTGCGCTCGCTGATGTCCAGGGCGTCCGGCCACCCGGGCCCAGCATGTCTGCTGCTCACAGAGTCTCCGGCCTGCATGTGGCTTTTGGGTCCAAAGAGAGGCGGTGGCTTGGATTCCCAGATGGCCCGGTGTCACTGATGGGCCAGGGCCTCCCTCCTCGCCCACCACTGCCGAGTGGCAGACAGGCTTCCAAGAGCCACCCGCCCCGGTCTGACTCCCTCCATGACAGGGCGCTGCGCTTCCTACCTGCAGGAGCTCAGCTTAGCCGGGGAGGGCTCTGCTCGGGGTCACGTCTGGAATGTGCGGTGTGTGGATGAGGACGCGTGTTCGCCAGAAGTTGCTTCTAAATAGTTTCTCTGAAATGAAGATACACAGGTATTGGATTTCCGGGCGGTCCCCAGGCTTGCGGGTATTGTGTGTGAACACTTGAAGGACCCCACGTGAGATGCAGACGGGGACTTGGTCCGCGGCGTCTGGTGTATCTGAAGGAGAGGACCCCTCCCCAGGAGCCAGCCAGGTTGGCAAGGGGTGTGAGCAGACAGGGGCCGCTGCTTCCAGGAGACTGCTGAGCCTCCCGGCAGGGGTTGAATGGGAAGGGCAGGTCCTGACGGGGTGAACAGACCTGGGGCGACCTCGATGCATCCCAGCTCTTGACACCTGCTTCTCCCTCCTTGGGGGGGCACCCCACCCAGCTGGAGACTCAGCTCCCACCTCCCCGGCCCCAGGCAGCCCTCAGCCCCCAGAAGACGGCGCTGGTGTGTAAGCCCCGCTCCCTCGGGCCCTGGGTGCTCGGCACCCAGCAGGGTCAGCCGTGGCCTCTTCACGGGACCCGGCTTCTCCTTGAGTCTGCTTGCCTCCCTGCCACCCGTGTGCTCCCTGAGCCCCTCTGGGCCTGCAGGTCTCCTCCTGGGGTGGCTGCTTGCTCTTGGGGTCCGTCTGGGGCCGCCTTGGGGACTCGGACACTCAGGTGCCCTGGGTCGGGTCTCTGTGTGGAGCCCCTGGCTTCCTCTGGAGCTGTGTCTCCAGGTGTGTCCTGAAGGCTCATTGTGGACTTCACTCAAGGGGTGGGCCTGCCAGCCCTCCAGACGGGGCGACCCCTGGGGTGGGTTGTGGGCCTCAGGGTGCTGTCACGGGTCAGGGAGATGGTCTGTCTTCCTCTCTGGGGTCGGTCACGCTGGCTCTCGTGAGGCAGATGGCTCTGAGGGGGCTGGGGTAAGGCTTGGGCATGAGGTGAGGGCCTGGGCATGGGGGTGTTGGGGGCCAAAGCAGGCAGGTGGCGTTAGGACAGGTGGGGTGGGGTGGGGGACAGTCCTGGACGTGGCTGGAGGGTCAGGGCCTGAGGGCTGAGCTCCGCGTGGACAGACGGGCTTGCCTGTGCGTCACCACGCGGGGGACATGCCTGGACGCTTCTGTGACGTTCAGAGCGAAGGCCAGGCTCACAGGGGATCTGGGCATCAGCGTTGGGACGTGGGTGGAGACACCTGGCCCCAGAAACTGTGATTAGAGAGGGAGCGTCCTTGTGGATAAAACTTCTCATGTATTCAAGTTTAGTCCCTCAGGACAGATTTCCAAGAGTGAAATTTATTTGAAAATTTATCAAACCTATTGTCAAAATGTTTTCTGGAAGGGCCTCCCACTTGGCACACCCAGGCAGGCGTGAGAGAGTGCCATTTCCACTCACTGGGCCGACAGCAGAGTCTTGATTCGGGGCAGAAATCACATCGATGCCCTTGTCCGCTTATCCTGAGCTGCAGAGAAGGTGAAGTGGGAAGGCTTCTGTTCAGAAGAGACACTTGCGTCCAGGATCCTGATCTGGGGCCGGTGTGCAAGGCTGGGACAAACACGGGTTTCACCACCGGAGGGGCTCTGCGGGCCCTCACGGCTCACACTCGTGTGCATGGAGGCTTCTTCCTTCTGTTAGGAATCCCCCAGAGTCTCGTCCGCTCTGCGTGTCTCTTTTGCAGGCGCATCCTGCGGGGATTTAGCAACAGCTGTGTTATTTACGAGTCGTATTTGTTAATTATCACGTTTACAAGGAGACTGGCGGAAATCGCATACATACGCTGTCGTTCAGTTGCTTGGTTGTGTCTGACTTCTCGAGACCCCATGGACTACAGCTCGCTAGGTTACTCCGTCCGTGGGATTCTCCAGGCGAGAATGCTGGCGTGAGTTGCCATTTACTTCTCCAGGGGCTCTTCCTGGACCAAGGATTGAACGCATGTCTCCTGCATTGGCAGGCGGATTCTTTACCGCTGAGGCGCCTGGGAAGCCCATACATATATGTCAGAGCCCCGATTAGAGCATTGAAGTTTCAGGTTATAAAGAAATTTGCTTTCAAACAAGGCAAGCCCCCGCCTTCCCCTGGCAGCTCTCCCCTGCCTCTCTCGGAGCTTAGATGTCCCCGAGGCGCCCCCACAAAGCCTCTTGTTTATGAGTGTTTCCTGATTGTTCCAGAGACGCGTGTGCACTGTCTCCTGTTCCTGCGCTCCCTGTGTCTCCGTGTCACTTGACTCTGCCTGGTGCTTGCCCGACCTGTCACCTCCGCCGGCTCTGTCGTGAGCAGGCTGGGCCAGGAGAAGCCGCGACCGAAGCTGTCTGGGACCCACCGTCCTAGGGTGCCTGCGGGCGGATGTGGCCCTGCTCCCTGGAAGCCTCCAGAGCAAATCACCACAAACTGGGGGCTCAAAACAAGAGAAACTCGTTCCCTGGCAGCGTGGAGGGGTCCAAGGTCAAGGCGTCCCCAGGGAGGGTCCCTCCTGCCGCTCCCAGCCTCTGGGCTTTGCCTGCAGCCCTGGGGGCTCCTGCCTGTGGCCATGTCTCCCCACTTTCTGCCTCCATTGTCACCTGGCTCCTCCTCCCTTTTCTTTTATGAGGACCCGTGTCCCTGGACGTAGGGCCCACCCTGAACCCAGAGTGCTCTCGTCTCAAGATTCTCAGCTAATTACACCTGTAAAGATCTTGTTTCCGAATAAGGCCGAGTTCCAAGGCTCGGAGTGAACAAATGTGCGGGCCCTCTTTGATCCCCTCATTCCTCAGCCCTGCCTGGGCTCTGTTTCTGTGTCTCTGGAGGGTGTGGGGATGTGAGTCCTCATAGCCTCCTGGGCCCTGGGTCCATCCTGTGTCCACCAGCAGCGTCTGAGCCGGGCCGGCCCCTCTCCCGGGAGCTCTGGGTGCAGGGACAGGGCTGGTGCTCGGGCGGCTGGACACGGTCTCGTCCTGTGCGGGTCCCTGCAGGGGTCCTGTGTCCCGTGATGGCCGAGTGTTCCGTGGTGGTTCACTGTGCAGGGCGAGGGGGGCCCCGCTTGGACCTGGCCCCCTCCCTGCTCTTTGTCTTCGTTGGGAGCAGCTGTGAGCAGAAGCCAGGCCCGTCCGAGCCCCCAGGCTGCACGTCAGCAGGTGAGTCGTGGATCATCCGACTCCTCACTGCTTCACAGTTAATTTACCTGAAGTCTCCAAAGGACCGGCAGGGCCCAGACTGAGGGGGCTGCTCTAGCCCCATCGCATCCTCCTCGGAGGCCCCGGGCTCCCCGGGAAAGCGCCTTTGTGCATCGGCGTCTTCAGCACCATGGCCCCAGCGGGGGTGGCCCCTCAAGGCCTCCCTGTGCCTGTGAAGCTGCTTCTTGGGGTGGGGGTCACCTCTCCAGGGTCTGGAGGACGCTCGCTTCCCCAGGCCTGCAGGGCACGGCCCTCCCAGCCACTTTCTGCCCCAAACAACTTTCAACTTGGCCTTGGCCCAGAAGAGCCTCTGACCAGGCAGGTGTGGCTCATGGGGCCCTTTGCTGCTTGAACTAGTTACAGACGTGACACGCTGGCATTCTGGGATCTGTGACCCCGTCGTGTGTCTGTGTGGCTCGTGTGACATGGGCCAGGGCATCTGCCTGGGGCTTCCTCCCCGAGAGGGTAGGGAGAGGCCGGGGCCATGGGCCTTGCTTCTGGAGGAGGCCCTGCTCCCGAGGACTCACTGAAGACATGCACCCGAATGTGTGTGTGTCCACACCACACATACACACACAGGAACACATGGACAGGCATGCATGCATGTTTCATGCACACACACCTGTGTGCAACACACAGATGCACATGAGCACACAGACCCGAGCACATACACATGTGTAAAGGGACACGGACCCGAGCACACACATGGGAACACACGTGCACACACACCTGTGCACACACACAGCTGCACATGAGCACACAGATGTGAGCACACACAGATGTGTAAAGGGACATGGACACAATTCATGCACAGGAACACACATGCACACACACAGCTGCACATGAGCACAGACGCAGGAGTGGATCACCCCGCGCCCAAGGCTGAGGGCTCGTTTCCCCGCTCCCCCAAATGCACCAGCCACTGTCCAGCCCTCAGACTGCGTCAGGGAAATGAAGCTTCCAAGCACAGCTCGCCAGGTGCTGGGCTGGGTGGGGGGGCCTGGGGGGGGTTCTGCTTCCCCAGGAGGGTTGCCCCTGCCCTGGTGCCTGTCAGCTGCTCCTTCCACCCACCGCTTAGCTCTTTTTCTGGGACCCTGGCTGCTGAGTCTGGGGTGATAGAAACCTCAGTCCCCTCTGCAGGATGCTTGCCCCGACCCTTACACTTGGGGGGCTTTTTCTGGGGCTCTGGACACGGGTCCCCAGGCTGCTGCCGACTCTGCAGTCTGGCCCCTCCCTACCCTGGGCTGCCCCAATGGGCAGGCTCACAGGAGGACGGGTCACCCCTCTGCAACCTCCTTTAAGGTGGCAGGTGGTCGGCGAGGCAGCGTCGGGGGTCTGACCGAGAAGGGGCTGGGCTCTGGGGACCCCCGTGCCGGCGGGGTCTCTGCCGCCCCCTGGGGGCAGCGCCTGGGCCCCCGAGCCCTCTGCTGCTGCTGGGCTGTGAGGCTGGGAAGCGAAGCTGGGGTCATGTGCTCATGGGTTCCCACGGTCTCCTCAGGGTGAGCGGCCCGCCCATCAGAGCAGCGACTGCAGGGTCTCAGAGGCAGGACACCGGGGGATCCGACTCTGCATCCATGACGCGGCCACATTTCTGGATCTCTTCCCTCCTGGTTGCTGGTTTTAACAGAGTGTTCACACCCCCAGGGGCACGGGCGCCGTATTTCCTGACTGTGGAGCAGGGTGTTAGGGAAAGAGCTGCCTGCCTGGGCCCGCGTTCTTTCTGGATCACTGCACCCTCATCGCCCATGCAAACAGCCCCGCACGGCCAGTCAGCTCAGTGCAGCACCGTGTAATCAGGCGTGGCAGCTGTTGGGTGCCTGGGCCCGGGGACGGCATGCAGCCCGAGATGATCCGATCTGCCCAGAACATCTTAATGGTTTAGATTAAGTGGGCATGCGGGCCGAGCCTGCTCAGATGGCAAACCCAGGCTCTCCTGTGACCGAAAGGGACTTTCTCTGAGACCAGGAGAGGGAGAGGCTGCCCCGCCGGCCCCACAGACAGACAGACATACAAATAATTTGGGACCACGAACAAACTCTTGAAACCATAAGCCAGTTCTCTGATGCAAGGGGGAAGGACTCATGGCAGGTGAGACTCGACCTGTACTGGGTTATCAGTCATCAAGTAAGAGCTGGGCGTATAACGGGTGGGGGTGTGGGGAATGGCCAAGGGGGTCAGCGGAGGGAGACCAGCATTCCGCCTGCTCTCAGCCTGGCTGCTGAGCACTGACGTCTGTGTCCCTGCCAGAGTGAGTTAGTCTGAAGGGGCAAGAGGCCACCATCAGGATGCCACCCTCGTGGGGCTCAAGCCTGGGGGACACGGGCCATCGCCTGGAGTCAGGGACTGCCTGCACCTTGGCCTGGGGAGGCTTCTGAGTTTGCACACAGCTCTGGCAGTTCTTAGGATCATCCCCTTAACTTCCAGGACTTGTTTCATTTTACTGAAGTGGGATTCGTGTAACACGACCATTTTAAACTGAACGGTTTGGGGGTGCGTAGCACACTCACAGTGTTTTGGGACCACCACCTCTAAGAGTTCTGAAACACATCATCACTCCAAGGGTTCCTCCCTACCCGTGCAGCTCTGACGCCCCCTCCCCTCCTCCCCCAGCCCCTGGCAGCACAAGCTGCTTTCTGTCTCCGTGGGTTTGCCAGTCCTGACATTTCCCATAAATGGATTCACACAGTATCTGCCCTTTGCATCTAGCACCCTTCACTGAGCAGACCGTCTGCCGGGTTCACGGTGCTGCACCGAGCGTGAGGCTCCATCCCTTCTTAAGGCCGGATGGTCAGTCCACGCACTTTATGGACAGACCGCCTCTGTGTCCTCAGCTGAGGACCCTGGGGCTGTCCCCACCGTCTGCTGTCCCATGTCTCCTGGGTAAAGCCGAGGAGTGGAATCACTGGGTCGTGCGGCATTTCTGTGTGTACCTTTTGAAAGAGCGGCAACATCACTCTCTAATCCGTTATTTTATTTTTCTTTTTTTAAAATTTCAGTTAATCACTTTATTTGACTGCACCGGGTCCTTGTTGCGGCGCGGGAACTCCTGGTTACGCATGTGGTTTCCTGACCGGGATCAAACCCGGGCCCCTGCGTTGGGAGGGCGCAGTCTTAACCTCTGGACCACCAGGGAAGTCCTTATTTTATTTCTAATTTCCCTTCGCTTGCTCTTTCCTTTGACAGCTTAAAAAAATGGGGAAGACCTTTTCAGCAAAGCAAAAGAAACAAGTCACAACTTAAGTGTGAATTAAATGCAACACATTTTAAATACACCCCAACCATGTTTGATTTTCTCCTTGTCTTTACTTCTGCATACAGCGTTAATTTATCAGAAATCATGATACTGTGGCTTTGACTTGGCTTTGTCCTAAAAAGATTTCTTGTTCAGAATCTCCTAGGATTTCAGTCCTAACTCTCTTTTGTGTTTTCCTAACAAATTATGAAACACCAGTGGATTTTAAATAATGAAGCAGTGGCAAACCACGTCACATTTAATTTTTAATTTTAATCGGTGGGCAACGAACAAAGTTAATAACCGAAATGTTTGCAGAGTTTGAAGCCTTGTCCCCTGTCTCGGCCACAGGAAACAGGGTCCTCCTCTGATTCCTGGGAATGCAGTTGGGACGTGCTGTTGGGACCCCCTCCGCAGGCCCTGCCCCTCCCCTGTTCCCATGCGCCCACCCACCCCCCCCCCCCCCAGTTTTGTCCTCGTCCTGGCTGCCTGCTTCCCAGCACCCGGAGCTCAGCCCTCGACGCTGGGGGTTGTAGGGCCCTGGAGGCTGCCCCGAGGCCCAGCAGGGGAGTCTGCTGGACACTGACCCTGGGCCTGTCGGCCGGGCCGGCCGGGCCTTGCCTTCTGCGCTCCCTGAAGGTGGTGGTCCAGGAAGACGGGCCCTGACGCCTCCTCTTCCCAGAGGCCTTTTCCCAAGCTTGAGCCTCTCTCCTCTGTCTGCTCTGCGGGCTTCCCAGTGTCTTTACGTGGTTTTGGCCGTTTTACCCCGTGTCTGTGACTGCCGTCTCTGAGAAGGGGCCTGTGTCCACGTTACCTCCTGCCGTTCTTTCCGGTGGTCGCAACATTTTGTTTGATTTTGGTGGGGCAAGTGCTTTCCTGTGAATCTTCTTAAAAGTATCCTTAACTAGTTTAATATACGTACATTTATTTTTTCAGATTCAAACCCACTCCTTCAGAGTGAAGACATCAAGGCCGACCTGACCGCCCCCAGGAGTTTCCTTGTGCAGCAGGCTCAGGGATTTCCCTCCAAATCCTGAGAAAGCCGCTGGGTCTCCGAGGACCAGGCCTTCTTTCAGAGGAGAGGAGCTGCTTGTCTCTGAAGCAGCTCAGCAGGGGAAGGACTGTTTGCATTGGGTTTTGTTCAGTTTGCCCGAGCCAAGCACACCGACTCCATTCGCCATCACATTACCTAAGACAGCTGCAGAGCTTCTCATTCTAGGATCAGTTCCATCCCGGAGTGACATCCACTTAACACCCAGGGCCCCGCGCTTTTAGCTGAATAAAGGTCAGGCTGTCCGCCGTCTGGGTGGCCGCCCATCATCACAAGGGACGAGAGGCCCCCCGGGGAAGGTTAACGGATGAAAGCTCCGGACTCACCTCTGCAAGCAGGACACATTTCCATTTTTACTCTGTTTAGTGGGTGGGTATTTACGCTTTTCACTTTTAACCACTCCGTTTAGGGCGTTTGCTTGGGAAACGCTGTCTTGCAGGGGACCAAGGCTGTCTTTCCCAGAAATCTCCACTCTGATGATCTGCAGATGTGTGAACCCTGCGCCCAGTGGAAGTGGAGACGATAAGTTAATAGATCACAGCCCCCCTTCCAGTCACTTTTCGGGAACCACATGCGTTTTAATTAACCCTTGTTGATGGAACGGGGAGGGGCTGCAAGGACCCTCCTGGCGTCTCTCCCTGGGGTGAGCGGGCGCGTCTTTGGCTGTACCTGGGCCAGGAGCCGGCCTAACCCGTCTGCTAAGTCAGAAGTCCCGAGGGAGTCGTCGGTGGTCCAGGGCTGTGGACAGCTGGGGCTGAGAGCAGCTGCTGTGCCCCTGAGCTGCTGAGGCCGAGGGGGTCTCTGGGGAGGGAGGGGGTTCGGGCTGCAGGGTGGGCTCGGCGGGGACGTCACCATGTCCGGGCTGTGGGGAGGCCGGCCTCGTGCTGGTGGCTGTGCCCTGGGCCTCCAGGCCCGAGCGCGCTTCGGGCAGCCTGCTCCCCCACTGCGGGGCCGGCCCGACCGCCTGGCTGTTGGCAGGATCCCCGGCCTACTCCAGAAGTGCCAGGGGCCAGACCTGGGGCCCTGAGCCCCTTTGGGATGACAAGTGGGGGCGTCTTCTGAGACCCTCCAGGAAGGAGACTGGAGAGGGCTTTGCTTTGTTGCTCCAAGTTCCCAGCCTGGAAAATGGCTGTGGCCTTCAGCTGGTCAGCAGCCATTCCTGGCTTGGGGGTCTTCCGGGACCACCGGATGCAGCACTCTGGGCTGGGGTTGGGCAGGCGTCTGGGGTGCCTGCCTGGGCGAGCAGGGCATGCCAAGGAAGCAGGCAGGCACCGGAAGAGGCCGCTGATCTGCCAGGCGGTGTCTGGGGCGGAGCACGCTTGTGCTGTGACCCTGCAGCCGCGTCACTGCCGGCGGAGGACAAGGGGACAGGCCAGCAGAGCTGCGCTGTGTCCTCCGTCTTCCCTGGGAACCAAATGGGATCATTGCCATGTCTCTAGTTTTTTAAAGAAAACCTAGATTAATCACTAGTTTTACTGGATATTGAATAAGTATCAAACAGATGTTAGCAGCATGTGGAAGACAAACAGCGCTTGTGTAGAAAATAAATTTATTCTCTTTATCGTGGTGTCTATTTGGGTTTCATAGACTCACTGAGTGGATGAGCCCACGACGCACGGTGAGGCTGCAGCTCCTCCGGGGACTGGTGTGCCCATGCCCTCTGCAGACAGTGACACGGCCTTGGTCCTCTCTGCCCGCAGCTGAGCGTCTCTCTAGTCCACCCGCGGGCGCCGTTCCAGGCGGCGCTGGGCCCGGAAGCTCCGCAGACTCGCTCAGGCTGCAGGCTGGCGTCCAGGGCTCTGCCCTGGTGTCCAGGGCCACGCGGGTGTTTCTGCGTTTGCCTGTGACTGCGTGTCCTCAGGAGGGCTGCGAGAGGCCCCTCTGCAGGTGCGGGGTCCTTCCCCGAGTCCACTCCGGAGCTGACCCCCTTGTCTGGGCCGACAGTCACCTGAGCTTCCTCCTCCCATGCTGGCTTCTCATTCTTGACCCTCTGTAATAAGACGATTCATTTTCACGTTTTAGTTGTTTCCCAGCCATGTGCTCGGTGATCTTTGTGGCGGTTCTTCCCGTCTGATTCTCGTGGTTTCCCGGGAGCCTAGGGGTAATTCAGCTCCTTCTTCCTGTTTTAAGCCTCTGATCTGCGCCCCCCCCGACAGTTCAGCAGGGCAATGGCTCCACTGGGGCTGGCACAGCCCGACCACCGGGCTCCTGGGGGGGGGGCCCCGAGGAGGAGTCGCCTGCCCCTCGTCCCCTGGAGAGCGCCTGTCTACGGCAGCAACAGCCACAGAGAGGGGGGCGTGGTTCTTCTCCTTAGGCCTCCCGGATTGATGAGTTTTAGGAACAGTTTTACTTATTTGTTTGTTACTTTTGGCTGCGCTGGTTCATCAGCGCTGCCGGGGCTTTTCTCTCCTTGCTGCACGCAGGCTTCTCATTGCAGGGGCTCCTGTAGGTGTGCAGCGCGGGCTCTGGGGCAAGCGGGCTTCGTAGCTGCAACACGTGGGCTGAGTGGGTTCAGCTCCCGGGCTCAGGATCACGGGCTCAGGAGTTGTGGTGCCTGGGCTCAGCTGTGCTGTGCAAGTGGGATCTTCTGGATCAGGGATCGAACCCCTGTATCCTACACTGGCAGGTGGATTCTTTACCCCTGGGCCACCAGGGAAGCACATGGATTGATGAATTAGAAATTTTTTTTATACTGTTTTTAAAGGTTACGCTTCATTTATGGTTATTACAAAACACTGGCTATATTCTCTGTGTTGCATAATACATCCTTGTAGCCTATCTTACACCCAATATTTTCTACCTCCCATGTCTGTTCACATGGGGCCAGGTTTGCAGGGGCCTGGCTGTGGGGAGACAGGAGCTTGGGAGCCTGGCCTGAGGCTGACAGGGGGGCTCCGTTCTCAAGGTCTCCTGTCCAGGTTTTCCAGGTCCTAGAAGGGAGCCTGGGAAGGTGCTGACTGACCCAGCAGTGGACCCCGGGCACACGGGGGGCCTCAGAAGGGTCCCAAGCCCCTGCCACTCTGGGAGGGATCCTGCCCCTTAGGAGCCTGCCTAAGCTGTTCATTTTCCCCCAGGTTTCTGGATGGAGCCTCCCTGTCCGAGGTCTCTGAGAGAGCCCTGGACCACATGTGGGGCGCTGCCCCCCTGGACAGTGCTTTCTCGGGTCCATCACTTCCACCCTGGTCCAGAGCACCCCAGTCCAGAGCATCCCGGTCCAGAGCACCCCAGTCCAGAGCACCCCGGTCCAGAGCATCCTGGTCCAGAGCATCCTCCAAGAAGGTGCTTCCTTCGGTTCTCCCCCTTCTCTCATCAGTCAGCATGCATGCAGCCTTGGTCAATAGGGTTGGATTGAAGGTGTCGGGGATGAATAGATGGGGATTTAGTGTATAATCAATAGTGCATTTCGAATGAGGGGATAGACTGGATTGTTTAATACGTGGTTCAGGTCCATTGGACCTGTGATTAGAGAATAAAAGTCAAGTTGCAGGTCTTGGCCCAAACCACCTGGAAGGAATGTGCTTTCTGGAGCTGGCCAGGTGGGGTCTTGCTGCTTGCCAGAGGAGGAGAATTTGTGGGGTGTGAAGTAGGGGCCTTCCTGAGATGGACGTGGTTCTAGAGTTGGGGCAAAAGGAACAGACCTGCATATACGGATGTAAAGCAAGCAACCAAAAGTCTGTGAAAAATGCATCGTAACCAAAGGCCTCAGAAAGAAGCCGAGGGGGAAGTAGATTTGCAGAACACAAAATGAAGGGCAAACCTCTGTAGTTACTGAAGCCAGCCTACCAACTTCCAAGATAATTGGTAACAACAGCAATAATAACTTGATAAAATATGGAAAAGGGGTGAGATTAGATAAACAGGAGAAAGAGGCAAACCTCATCCACTGGGCAGAGGTCTGACCCGAGAGGAGACATGCGGTGTCGCGGCCGAGGCCCGGCCTCACACCACAAGGCGTCCGCACAGGATGCAGGGCAGGGTGGGGCATGGGACCCTGGGGGCTGACTCGGGGCCGGGAACACGCAGGCTCCGGGGTTCTGGTTTTAAGCTCAGGGCAGTGTGAACCCAGCTCGGGGAGGGGGGCTTCTGCCTGGCGACAGGCTCCCTGCTGCCCACCGAGGCCTCCGCCCGCCCCCTGGTTCCAGCTCGAAGCCTGAGCCTTCTGGCCCGGAGGCCCCTCTTGTTCCACGTCTCTGAGCCTGAATCCTGGCCCCTGCTTTCCTGCTGTCTCTCTTCACCTCCATCAGCCCTGTGTCCACAGTAGGGACCAGAGCGGGTGGCACCGGGGGGGTTCCAAGTGCCAGCCCCCTGTGCCCACCACCCTCTGCTCCCCTGGGTGGTTGCCACAGGGCCAGCATCACGGGCACCGAGGACAAGTCCAGGCTGGATGGGAGAGCGCTGGACGAGGCGGTGGGGTGGGTGCTGGGAGTCAGGGGGCAGCTGAGGGCAGTGCTGGGACTGGGTGTGGAGACAAGGACCAAGGCTCGGGAAGGGACAGGCCCAGCCCTGGAGCAGTGTGGTCGTGTGCCTGCGGGCATGGCCATGCTTCTTGCCCGGGTCACAGGCCAGGGCTCCAGGCTCAGCCAGGTGGGGTCACTGGCAGAGGGACCCCCGAGCCTTGCAGACCAGATGCCCCGGAAGAGCCAGGCAGAGGAGCTGGATGTTTCGGAGGCCCGCGGTGCCCACGGAGCCCAGGAGTGGGATCTGACGGGGCCAGGGGACAGGAGGTGGTGAGTGGAAGGTCTGAACCGGCCGGGGAGCCCACCAGCTTTGTGACTGTCTGAAAGCCCTGCCTCTGAGCCCCGCTGGCCTCAGCAGGGGTGTGTGTGTGAGGGGCAGGTGGGTGAAGCCCCCTGAGTGTTGGCGATGGCAGGCTGGAGACAGAACACAGACCCTATAAATCCAATGATCTCAAGCGTCACCTGCAAAAACCCAATTACGGAGCAGATTAACTCAGAGTTACAGATGCAATCGAATAAGCAAGGTGCGCTTGGCTCACACACAGCCCTGCTGGATGGTGGCCGAGCTCGGGCACCACGGCCTGGGGGACACGTGTGCAAGGTCGTCCTTGGCCAGGGCAGGGTGACCCGCAGGCCTGCCCCGCGCCCTCAGCCACTCAGGAACTTCGCCAATGCCCCGCGAGACTTCCCACTGCAGCACGCACTGCCGGATGGTCTGGAGGTGAGCTGGACCTGACACCCGGCGGAGACTTCCCTCCTCAGCGTGCACTGTGGGATGGCCGGAGGTGAGCTGGACCCGACCCCCGGCGGCCAGCGGCCTCGGCTGACCGCTCCCTATGGCTCTGCGGCAGCTGCTCTTTTGTTTCAAGTTCACCAGGGGTCCCCTGAGGGTGGACCGCCCAGCCTCCAACAATGCTATGCTATACTATGCTATGCTATGCTAAGTCACTGCAGTCGTGTCTGACTCTGTGTGACCCCATAGACGGCAGCCACCAGGCTCCCCCGTCCCTGGGATTCTCCAGGTAAGAACACTGGAGTGGGTTGCCATCTCCTTCTCCAATGCATGAAAGTGAAAAAGTCAAAGCAAAGTCGCTCAGTCGTGTCCGACTCTTAGCGACCCCATGGTCTGCAGCCCACCAGGCTCCTCCATCCATGGGATTTTCCAGGCAAGAGTACTGGAGTGGGGTGCCATTGCCTTCTCCACTCCAACAATGGGGCGTGGTTTATTCTGGGCACCGATGGACCCCTGAGAGGAGGCGGAGCCCAGGGAGGCCGAGAGGAGAGCGCCGCCCAGTCGGGGTGGTCCTGGAAGTGCCTGTGCAGCCGTCTTCCTTGCCCAGAAGCTGAAGGGGGCTAAAAGCAAGAGAAACAGATACGCGGTGGTGTCTCCGGGGAGTGCCGAGACGCTCCTCTGCCCCCCGGCCCTGTGGTAGGATGTCACCACAGAAGGGAGCCTGGCTAAGGCGGTGCCAGCCAGGGGGACTTCCTGGAGGAGGAAAGGTTGGGGTGATCATGGAGGGCAGAGAACAGAGCCGGGGGAAGCAGCAGGGGCAGAGGAGACTGGGCCGGCGCACTTGGGGCCCTGGAGTAGGGTCTGGGGTAGGAGAAAGCCCAGAAAGCGGGGTCTCCTCAAGGCAGGCTGAGGAGGGACCTTGGGGCTGTGAGGAGGTCAAAGCCGGTCTTGTCTAGTGACCATGAGACCCTGGTCAGCACACCCTTCTTGCTGTGGGGGAGGGAAGCCGGGGTGATAGTGATAACCGTTTATTTATTTTTTGGCATCTCACATGGGGGATCCTAGTTCCCTAACCAGGGATCGAAACGGCAATCCCTGCCTTGGAAGTGCGGAGTCTTAACCGCTGGACCACTAGGGAAGTCCCCTCAGAACAACATACTCTTATTTTAATTGACTTCTGACCTTTCTGAACTTTGCGTTTCCCGCAGAGCTGAGAGGAGGACTCCATCCCTGGACCCTGCTTGGAGATTCTAGAACAGATGGGACATGCTGCGAGGCAGGCTGTCTCAGGCGGAGCCTAGGTTTCCCCGTTGCAGAGACCGCGTCCCCACACGGGTCCTTTCTGTCCCCAGATCCATCGCGAAATACGTCAGTAGGACTTTGAAATTTCCAAGAAGGGACGGCTGTGATGCAGGAAGTCAACCAAGTCACTCCGTGGGTGGAATCTCAGGTTGAAGAGCTGTGATCACATTTGAGGGTCTAAACCCGATCCAGTGGTGAGGTTCTGACGGTCCCGTGGCCTGTGTGCACAAGAGGGGGGGGTCTCTAGAGCTGTGCCACCGAGCTGCGTCCTGATAGACCCTTGTTCTGGCTGAAGGGCACTGAGGACAGGGCGTCAGGCACGAACATTCCGAGAACGAACTTGGGACCGGGGCCCGGGAGAGTCACCGCCACTCGGGTGTGGGCGGTCCACCGGGACACACGAGCAGGAGAGACCTCGGGCGTCTGCTGCTCCCCGGGTCCCCAGTGTGCCTGCTGGCCCTGCCTTAGCTCTCCTGCCTCAGTTTGTTCATCTGTAAATTGGGGACAGTTGGGATTCATCTGAGACTGTTTTGAGGTTCCAGTGGGAAATGAATGTCAAACTCTTGCACGGAGGCTCATGCACGAGCAGCGTGCTGACCCGGAGCTGTCCACACTTCGCTCGCAGCACAAGAGCGTAAGACACGGCTGTTTCTCACGTGCCAGAACTGAGCAAATGACTTTTTGTCAAACCTTTAAACACTGTTTTACTCTTGGTTACCACATATAAGGAAAGAAAAAGCAGTTTAATTTACAGTAATTAATTTAAAACACTGGACACCTTGAGAATTAAAGTAGTTTCTGTTCTAATAAACTCACCAAGCCCAGTCTGCACGGGGCAGCCAGCCCCCCAGCCCAATCCCATGACCTGGGTCCTGGGCGCCTTCGGGGAGCTGTGGTCCCCTCTCTCAGCTGTGACCAGCTCCCAGCGTTGTGTCTGGTTCTTCCCGTGTCGGGAGGTCTCTGAGTTCCTCCGAGGTGGAAGGTTCCGTGGGCACCACTCTCTCTGGACCTGAGCTTCTGATCACACCCCTTCCTCCCGGCCGAGTCGCCCCTGTTGCTGCATGTCCAGTGTCTCCCTGCTGCTGTGTGTGCATCCTCTCGGCCATCCGCCTTCTCCATGACTCCGTGTGTTTGCTCGGTCCTCACGTCACTCTCAGCACCCGTGTTATACCCTCTCTCTGCACTCCCGTGCTCCTGGCTGACTCCTCTTCTGATCGTCAGACACAGCCACACGCTTTGCTGTCTGTGCGGGGTTGGACTCGCAGGGCCAGCCGGGGCCAGGCTTTGCAGGGAGTGATGCGGGCGGCGCCACCCCTGCGCATGTCTGTTGCTCACGTGCGCTGGCGGGCCGCAGGCAGTCTGTGCTTCGAGCCCCGCGGCGGGGTCCGTGTCGTGGCTGTGGACCTGACCTGCGCTGTGCGCGGCGGCATTGTTACTTCCCTCTCCTCCCCCCCTCGCCCCCCCCGCCCTTTGTTTGTCATTAACAGTGAAGCCCTGGCGGAGGTCTCAGAGCCTTGGGACTGTAAACAGCTTCCGACTCCCAGCAGGAGACCACGTCGGTGTTCCTGCCGCTCAGCTGCCCAGACGTGTGGCGGGAGGCTGGGTGCTCCGTAGGCCCCTGGTCACCACCTGCAGCCTCTCTGTGCTGACCAGGTCCTTGGGGAAGATGTGACCTCTGGCCCCTGAGCTTCCTGGGATCCTGCCAGGTGGGCGGTTCGCCCCTCCAGGTGGAGGAGGTTCTTCTGGGACCACCTCCCTGGAGCCCTGGTCCGCCCACTGGCGGGACGCTGTGTGTTATGCGTCAGTCGCTCAGTCGCGTCCGACTCTTTGCGACGGACTGTAGCCCGCCAGGCTCCTCTGTCCATGGGATTCTCCAGGCAAGACTACTGGAGTGGGCACCCGGCTTCTGTACAGATTTTGCTGGTGGGCTGGCGGGTTCCTGTCTCACCAAGGAATTGTGTCCTTAAAGAAAATGTTCTCAGCGCGGGCCCTCTGACGAGGCCTGTGGCTGCAGGAAGCCAGTCTGTGGGGCGGGCCAGCCTGCATGTGGGGGCACCCACAAACCTCTCCTGGGCTCCCCTCCCCTTGCTCCTCCTGAAGGAGGGCGTCTGCCTTCCCTGCCCCCTCCTGCTGCAGGCCCATCGCTCCCTAAACCCCGAGCTGAGTGGACGTTCTCCAGATAGCCCAGGGCCTCATCTAATTTTGCAGGGAATATAGCTCAATTTGAGCAAAGCCATCGGTGAGGAATTCATACTTTCCCCATAAACCTGTGGCCCTGGCAGATGTCAATACGGGTGGGATGGAGGTGCCATTCAGACTCCAGGTGCATTTAGATGAAAATGTCTAATCAGAGAAACATGGGGGCTTAGGCGAGATGGACCGCGCAATTCCAAAACAGTTTATCTTGGATATTAACTCCGAGGAAAAGTTTACCCAGGGGGCTGGAGCTTTAAGTTTTGTTTTCAATTTATTACAACCCCAAGGCCTCGTTTCCCGCCAGCGCCGGGGTTAGCGCAGCTCTGGGGTCACAGCTCTGGGGTCAGAACAGCTCTGGGCAGAACCTCTGACTCGGGCCGCTCCACGTGGGCTCCCTTCCCGCACGTCCCAGGCTCTGCCATCCCTGAGATATATCACCAATTCAGTGCCTCTCAAGCCCTGGGAGCTTGCCCTCTGGGTCCCCGTGTGCCTCCATGCTTGTCCTCCATCCCTCCCCCGCCTGGAGCCTCCGCCCGGCCCCATCCTACCCGCCGCGCCCCTACACCTGCCGCATCTGCGCCCCATCCTTACGGCGGCTCTCAGCCCAGACTGCGACCTTCAGGCCTTCACCCCGCCCAGAGCTCGGCCAGTGGCTGCATAGCCCAGGGCGGTCAGGCCAGTTCTGGAGCCAGGCTGCTGCTGGAGGGCTGTGTGGCCTCGGGCAAGTCGCTGCTCCTCTCTGTGCTGACTAGAGGTCAGAGGGGATGGGAGCAGTCTGCTCAGGAGCTGTGGGAGGACGGGATGCTTACATTCAGCGCAGGCTGTTTGGAACATGGAGACACGGGGAACGCACATCTACAGACTCCAGCCAGATGCTCTAGGGGGCTCACGCCCAGGCTGGGGGAGGGGGCGGGCAGGGGGCAGAGGTCCAGAGGAGGGCACGGGCCCGGAGTCTGCTCACCTTGCAGTGGGGTGCTGGGGACACCCTGTCCCCAGGTGGTGAGGAGACCCCACCGAGCTTCTGGAAGCTGGGTGGGGGTCCGGTGGTCTGGGCATCTCTCACTCCTGCAGGTCCAGTGAAATATGAGCTTGGCCTGTGAGCTTGGAGCCACTCGGGTTGGGAATCATGTTTCTTGATAAACAGGGAAATGAAGAAATTTTCAAACCACTAGAGATTCAAATAAATTCTCAGTGGGTAATAAATGGAGCCATTGGGGAAACTGAACGTGGATTGGCTCCAAGACCGGTGTTGCCTGCTTTAACCTCTGAGTGTTTATTTTCCCCGTTTCCAGGTGTCTGAGCCCCTGGTGCCCGGGCGGGGGTCGGGCCACCGGGTTAGGGGACCCCTGCGGGGAGGGGAATGCCAGGAAGGGAAGCTGCTGGGGTCCCGCAGGGACACGCCCTGTGCTCACAGACACTGTGAAATGGACGGGCTCCTGCCTGCACGGGGCGGCTCTGGGTGTCCAGGGCTCTGTCGGGAGCTCCCCTCCCCTGCTCTGTGCGTTCCTGCAGGCAGAGCCCCTGAAGGGCAGGGCCCGCGGAGCACAGGCCCGGCCCTGGGTGGACACACTCAACGGTCAGCTTTCCTCCTGGGGCCGGTCAGGGTGAGGGTCTCCCAGGGGCCCAGCCGCCTGAGGGGTGTGGATGCAGAAGGTGTCAGGCCGAACATGGGTGGGCCCTGGAGTTGACCTGGAATGCTGTGGGCCCCGGGGGTGGGGCTACAGGGGGTTAGACCACTGACGGGGTCTCCATAGTGGGGTGGGGGCTTCCAGGGCCCAGGCGTGTCCTCTGGGACAGCGGCTGGGTGTCTGGTCCCCTGACGCCCTCTGCTTTCTGTGAGGACAGCGAGTGGGTGGCGGGTCCCGCCCTGCGTCCCCCTCCTGCGCCCCAGGTCAGGCTGCTGTCAGGAAGCTGAGCGTTGCTTGACCGGAGGGCACCTTTGGGGGTGGGGGCAGGATGTGGGGAGCCTGTGCCTTCCCGGCCGACCTCAGCGTCGCTCACTCGCAAGGGGACTCGGGGGGCTCTGTTCGTGGTCCTCACGTGTGAGTGGGAGCCGTGCCCGCGGCCCCCCAGCTGGCCCCCTCCTGCGGGAGCCCCGGCCGCGGTGGGTCAGCGGTGGTCTGCGTTTGCTGGTCTGGGCATGCGGCGGGCCGGGGGGGCGTTACGGCTGAGGTGGCGGAGCCAGGGTGGCCCCCCTCTGACTGGAAGCAGCCGCACGTGGGGGTCCCGGGCCTTGGGGGCACCTCCGGGCTGTGAGCCCCCAGGCCAGCCGGGAGCTCACCTCTGAGCCTGAAATCGGCCGTCAGCTGAGCCGCTCTTCAGACAGTGAAAAGCACGCTCTGCTAGATAAAAGCTCTCATTCAGAGTTTCCTCCTTGCAGATGATTCCGGGGGATTCCGAGCGCTTCGTGCGGCCCCCGCCCTGCGTGCGGGCAGAGGCTCCGGTCCGGGAGCGGGACCGGCCGAGGGGCTGCACCGCCAGCAGGGGCCGCTGTGTCCCCGCGACGCTCGCGCTGCCGCCCTGACTTCGCTTTCCCTCTCGCGCAAGGATCGGCGGAACCTGCTGTTGATCCCGGCATCGGGGGTCCTGAGTTAAGGCCGGGTAAACTCGGAACAGGTCGTCTCTGCCTTGCGACGTGACTGCGTCTGTGGCCGGCGCCCTGGGTGATGCTGGATCTGCTGTTTCTCAACCACGGTCCTTCGCCCACATCCCAGCAGGGAAGACCCACCTGGCCTCGGCACAGGGGCGGCGGCTGAGGCTCTGCCCGGCCAGTCCCGAGGGGACACAGCCTGGACGCGTCTGCAGGAGCCGGAGCTGCTCGGGGACAAGGGCGCGGAAGGTGCTGGGGGCTGGCGGGCCTTCCAGGTGGACGGATGCCCCCACCTGCGCCCGGAGCCGGACCCCCTCTTTGGTCCTGGACGTGGGGACACGAAACTCTGACTGGGGGCAAAGGCCTCAGGCCCTGCTCTGAACCACACCTGTCTGTCTGCAGGAGGGAAGTGTGCTTGGCCCCTCACCAGCGGCATATTTCCTTAAATTATCTTCCAGGGCTGCTCATTCCAAGGACACTGGGCTTGAGGAGCAAAGAGCTGTGCCCCGGAGGCCGGCTTCACCGGGGCGGGTCGTGGGGAGGTTGAAGGCGGCGACCGGGCCTCTGGAGCCCTTGTCGTGGGGCCTGTGCTGCTTCTAGACGCTCAGCCCAGGTGAGCAGCTGCCTGTTTCAGAGCCTCAGGGGAACAGGATCTGGGCGCCTTCTCCCCAGGCTGGTCCCTTGTCAGCCGGGGGTCGGTGGCTTCAGGGCACTGGGCAGGGAGGTTGGGGGTCAAGGAACTGCCCAGGGCCTCCCGTGGGCCCTGCTGGGCGTGGGGAGAGGGCCATGTCCTCACTGGACTCCTCTCCTAGTGGGGGCTCTGGGAAGAAGTGGGGGTGGGAGTCTTGTCCTGACCCCTTGGCCCCTGGGCTCCTGACTGGACAGCCTTAGTGGACTCGGACCCGCATGTTCACTGACACGGGGGCTCCCATCCCCCTCCTCCCTGCTCATGGCCCGCCGCCCTTGGTCTCTGTTTTCTTCGGGGTCTTTCTCTTTCCTTCTACCAGCTCTGCGTTTAACAGCCTTTCATGTGACTCCACTTCCTCGCCTCTCTTACACATCTTAATGCACTTTTTTTTTTTAACTTTTTGGTGGTTGCTCTAGAGTTTGCCATAGGCTTTCATGAAATTCTCCAGGCCAGAATACTGGAGTGGGTAGCTGTCCCCTTCTCAAGGGGATCTTCCCAATCCGGGGATCAAACCCAGGTCTCCCGCACTGCGGGCACATTCTTTACCAGCTGAGCCACCAGGGAAGCCCTCCCAGGTGGTATTAGTGGTAAAGGACCTGCCTGCTGATGCAGGAGACATGAAAGACTTGGGTTTGATCCCTGGTTCAGGAAGATCCCCTGGAGGAGGCCATGGCAACCCACTTCAGTATTTTTGCCTGGAGAATTCCATGCTCAGAGGAGCCTGGTGGGCTTCAGTGCATGGGGTCACACAGTCGGACACGACTGAGCGACTCAGTGCACACTGGCACGCTGGAGTTTGCCATCCATTCACCCTGAACACAGGTCCAGTCTGCCCAGCTCTCCCCACTTCCTGGGGGTGCAGGCATCTTGTCGTGGGGATGTCCCCAGTCCCCGCTTACGACCTGTGCCATCTGCCTCGCTTATCCCAACAGGGTTACCACCAAACACACGGCTGCTGCTATCGTGCTTTTGAGCAATAAGCATTCGATCAGTTGAGGTTTAGAAGAGGCAAGAGCTTATGTTACTTTCATTCATTCTCTATCGTGTCTCCCGTTGTAACTGAGGCCTGGGACTCTTGTCCTTTCAGTGGGTGACCCCGACTTGCCGGACGGATGGTGAAGTGTGGGGAGGGGGTCCCTGGCAGTCCCGGCCCCTGGGGAGCACTTGCCCTGGGCTGTGACCTTCACCTGTGTGTCTGGCTGTTTCCCCCCCGACCTGGGATGGAGGCCCAGAGGGCGCTGGAGAGGGGCGGTCAGGAGCTGGGGAGGATTTTCGCAGGGGGTTGGGGGCTGGGGTGGGCGGGAGGGCATCGCTGCTGTCGTTCAGTCGCTCAGTCGTACCCAACTCTTTGTGAGCTCAGGGACTGCAGCGCTCCAGGCCTCCCTGTCCCTCACCATCTCTTGGAGTTTACTCAAACTCACGTCCATTGCATCGGTGATGCCATCCAACCATCTCATCCTCGTCTCCCCTTCTCCTCCCACCCTCAATCTCTCCCAGTATCGGGGTCTTTTCCAGCGAATTGACTCTCCGCATAACAAGGGCACGCTGGACTATAATTCAGGCGTCTGCAAGCCCCACATCCACGGGGATTTGGTCGACCTCAGCGAGGGACTTCTGACCCGAGGAAGAGAAGATGGTCTGGACTGAGTGAGAGCGATTATCTGGGCTGGTCCCCACGGCACAGTCACGGAGAGAAGCCGGAGCCGCAGCGGCCGTGCTGGGACACTGAAGAGCTGGAGGAGACTTTCATAAAGCCTGGGGTGGGAGTGGAGTCCAGAAGTCACAGAGGAGACGGCGGATTTAGCTTCTGAAGAGCAGCAGGGTCCTTCCCTGGGGCCCGAGGTGGCGGGCACCGCCCCCGCCCACCTCTCTGAGTGGCCTCTGCTCCCAGCCAGGGCCAGGGCGGCCCAGGCCTCCACACTCCCTGAGGGCGGGCATGGATCTGTGTGTGGGGGGCCGCTGCCCAGGGAGGGGTGGTCGTGGCTTTCTCTGTGCCTGCCTGCCTGGGGTTGGGGGGCAGCCTCATCCCAGTTCTCTCCGGGCCCCAGAGACCCCCGTGCCTGTTGGAGCTCACGGAGGAGCTGGGGGCTGGCTGGGTGGCGCTCGCTGGAGCTGGAGGACGAGCCTTCCCTCTGCCCTGTGACTGGGCTTCCCCACCCCCATAGGAGGGGTCCCGTGGCAGGGGCCACGCGCAGACTTGCGTCATCAAGGCCAGACCCCTGGAGCAGCGGGAGCTGGGGGCTGGCCCAACGGCCAGAGTGCAGACCCCCAGGTGGAGCTTGGAGCCTGGTGGGGGGCAGGGCAGGGCCGGCGCCTGCCTGGACTGTGCCCATCATCTCTCGGAGTGCAGCTCCCGGGGGGGTGCTCCTCTGACCTGTGGATGGAACAGCCTGTCTGGGGTCACCTGTGACCTGATCAGGCCCTCATCACAGGGAACCGGTGCCAGTGACTCAGGGCCATGCAGGGCCGGGACGGATGGCGGGTTAGCTGGGAGGAGAGGGCCACGCAGGGCGGGAGGCGGAGCCCTCGGGCCGTGAGGGAGGGGCCTTCAGTCCATGCTGAGGCTGTGCACGCTGCCACCAGGGACAGACCGGACGAACGCCAGTGGTGGGGGTGGCGGAGCTGTGGATGTCGGGCGCGACCAGAGGCGGCCAAGACAGGTGACGGGGTGTGGGGGAGTGGGGGACACACCTGCCGGGGCGGCATCAGTGCAGCCAGGCCCCCGCTGATCTTGGGAATTATAGGCGACCCCTATTCCTGGCGGGCTTCAGCCTCCTCTCTTCTCGGTGACGCCTCTGTGGGAAGACCAGAGTGTGTCCCGCAGCCTGGGCTACAGCCGGGAAGGGGCGAGGCTGCACCCACGGGCGGAGTCCTTGACCCAGCCTGGCCGTCCCCAGAGGAGTGACTGGGGGCGAGGGGATCTTAGAGCCGAGGTGGGCCTTGGTGCTCCTGCTTTCAGTCCCAGAATTGCACTGAGAACATCCTGTGTGCGATCGAGGGGGCCAGGAGGGGAGACCCACGCGGCCTAGGGCAGGGACCTCCCTCCACAGGGGGCGACCAGAGCAGGGTCCTGGGAAGAGGCCAGGAAGAGTCAGGCAGGCAGAGTCAGGCGGCCAGAGGTCAGGCGGGCAGAGGTCGGGCGGGCAGGGGTCTGGTGTGCAGAGGTCAGGCGGGCAGGGTCAGGTATGCAGAGGTCGGGAGGGCAGAGATCGGGTGTGCAGAGGTCGGGCGGGCAGACGTCGGGTGTGCAGAGGTCAGGCAGGCAGAGATCGGGTGTGCAGAGATCGGGTGTGCAGAGGTTGGGCGGGCAGAGGTCAGATTTACAACTTGAGCCGTCACGCCACTGCTAGAGTGATGTCCTCTCTTCTCTGTGATTCCTCCTCAGAAAGGCCAGACTGTGTCCCACAGCCTGGGCTAAGCTGGCAACGGCCAAGGCTACCCCCAGGGGCGGAGCCCCTGACCCAGGAAGAGGACGATGGTCTCTGATGGGCTGGTGTGGAACATAACTCCTACAAAAGCCCACATTGGTCCTGAGATGCCACGGCCTCCGCTTTCCTAGAGTATGGAGCTCTCACAACCTTTCCGATCCATCAAATGGGGCTTGAGATGCAATGACTTATTTATGAATGAAATTGGAGGTGGCGCATTAATAAATTATGTGAATCCATTTTTCTAAGAATATGATGGAAGAATTAGTTGATGTATTAGAAACGCTGTGATTTTTATATTGTGATTATTTGTTCTTTTAAAGCAGAATTCATTTTTAATAGCTCAAAAATTGTCTAATTAACCACTTTGTTTACATTAAGAGGTTGCCTTAAAAGTGGGGGAGGGTTTTCTCCTCCAGAATTAATGGAAACAGTGAAAAGTTCTTTAGGAGTCCTCATTTATCAAGGAGGCAATTTCTGCTTATTGATAAATGGGCGTTGTAGGCCATGAGTTGGAAGCAGGTGAGGTGTGCGTGTCTACACTGGGTGCCCGAGGCCAGGACTCAGATCTGCTCCCAGGACGAGGTTAGTCTTTGGGGAAAATTGCAGACAACCCACTGCAAACAGCTCCGAGGGGCCTCTGCTGGCTTCCTGGGGTTTTCTGGGCACAGCTGGGCATGTGGCTGGGAGACCTGGGGTCAGGGCTTGCTCACCGCCTGCCGATGGCCTGGGGCGGCTGCTGGCCACGGGACAGGGGGCACTGTCCACCCTGCCTGCCGGTGGTCCCGGACCCTGAGCGGTGGGGCAGGGCAGCCCCTCCCTCAGAGCCTGAGGGCGGCCTTCTGTGGGCACTCCCCAAGTGACCACTCCTGGGGCATCCGCTCTGTGTGCCTGGGAGGTGCTGGGCTGCTCCTCTGGATCACGTGAGGTTCGGAGGGGACACGCTTGCCTGCCCGCCTTCGGCCTCTCGCGGGAGATGAGCCCTGCAGAGCTGCCAGACCCCCGCAACTTGGGCTGGGGGACAGGGTCTTCTCCGACTCGTCTCCAGACAGCCGGCCGCACTCAGCCCGCCCGGGGCTCAGGCCTCAGAGGCGCTCAGGTGTCGCTCATGGTGGTGACGACCGGGTGTGACCCGGGAGCTGTGATGCCAGTCTTCAGCGGAGCACCGGCAGGTCAGGTGTGGGGAGGAGGGAGCCCGCGTGTTGGATGAACGTCCCCGTGGCTGCATCTCCCTCTGAGTCTGATGACTGAGCAGCGGTGGAGGGGGAACCCAGACAGTCTGAGGGCACAGCCTCGTGTGGGCTGTCGGATGCAGGAGGCGGGCTGGGCGCCAGGGCGTGGGGACCGTGAGCTTCCCGGAGCGCCTGGGCTCCTCTGGGAGAAGGTGAGGTGGGCGTGGGACGAAGGCTCAGGGGTGGGGGTCTGGTCCGTGTGGGGACAGGGCGCTGGGGTGGGCGTCTTACACATAACAGGCCTCGTGGGGAGCAGGGGGCGCCCGTCCCCCTGGAGTGGAAGGTCTGTGGGTGCGCCGAGAGGAGACGGGGTCAGGGCGTGTCCGGGGGAGGAGGATGACGGGGACTGGGGGAGCTGGGGAGCGTGTGCCACGGGGCCCCCAGCCTCCCTGCGTTGTCTCAGGCAGCGTCCCTCCCCCGGCCTGGGGCCTCCCTGGTGCGGCACCCTGTGAGTCAGGCCTCTGAGACCCAGGTGCTCAACCCCTGGTCTTGGTCTCCTGCCGCTTTGGGTCTATTTTTTGACCTTTTTCCGCTGTGGCTGGAATGCCCCCAGGCTGTCACTCCGGGATGTCCTGCAGGGCTGGCCCCCTCAGCTGTGTCACAGGGCCTGGACCCGCTCTGGGCGTCTGCTGTGGGGTGTCTCCTCGTCCTAGGGGGGCTCCTGCCCTGCGGCCGGGCCTCCCTGCAGCTGGAGACCCCGCCCGGCCAGCATGTGGTCTGGACCGCCCTCCTGACCTCCACAGAAGTGCCAAACATCTCTGGGGTCTGTCGTCTCTGTTGAGTGTTACCCGAGGAGTCAAGGAGCGTGGGGCCAGCTCTCTGGAGATGGGGCCACATGTGTCCTGGTTCACAGACTGACCCCTGAGAGGTTAGGAAGCGTCTTCCTGTGTTGTCTTTTTAGAAGAACATCTGCTTGTGAAACGGGATCAGGCTGTGCTCTGGGAAGAATCCCAGGGCCGTCCCCTTCCTCCCGGTCTCTGGCTGTGGCAGTTTCTCTGGATTCTGTCTCCATGCGATCCGTCCCTCTCACTCTGCCCTGGGGGCGTGACCGCCTTTCCTTCACGTCCCTGACGCTGAGGCAACCAGGAGATGCCGCAGGGGGCTGTTAGGAGTCTCCGGTCCACTGTGCCCATCAGCCCCAGAGGCTGGATTTGGTCCTTCCAGTCAACCGCGTCCAGCCCCGAGAAGGACCGTCACACGCACACTTGGTCAGCGCGTCCCCCACGGGGGTGAAGTGGACTCCAGCACAGACCCTGACTCCCCACAAGGCTGCAGAACGAGCAGCCTTGTCCACACAGCTGGAGTCCACACGGAGGTCCGGCAGGGAGGCTGGGGTGTGCGGCGGGGCTCCTGTTCTCTGTCCCTGCGGGGGTCGGGCGGACTCTGGACGGGCTGTCAAAACACTCCCTGAACGTCCAGCTTGTGTCTCAGACCAGAGTGTTGGCACCAAAAGGTCCTTGGGTCCTCACCTGTCCTGGCCCTTTGGGGTTGCTGCAACAAAACACTGCAAACCATGCGGCTTGTGGGCAAAACGCTTATTTCTCAGGGTCTGGAGGCTGGAAGTCCAAGTTTGAGCTGCTGCAGATCCCGGGTCTGGCGAGCCCTGACTCCGAGATGGCGGTCTTCCTGCTGTGCCCTCACGTGTCTGCTGGTGTCTGTCACGTAACAAGGGCACGGATCTCGATCACAAGGGCCTCGTCCTCATGACCTCATCACCCCGCGCCCCGCCTCCCTGGACTGTACCCCACCCTGGGGACGCGGGTTTCTCCACGTGATTCCGGGCACGGCTTCACCCTTCTCCTACCTTTTTTTCCCGGATGAGACACTTGTGTTTTGGGGAAGGTTCCTTCATCGAGCTGGTGGTTTCTGACCTCAGATTTGGGGCTCCCCATCGCTGCCAGGGTCACCTTTTTGCTAAGGACAGAGCTCAAATTCAGAATGAGCACACGATCAGGCTGGCGGTGTTTCTGCTGCCCTTGAAAATTCTGTGGGGAGAAGTCTGTGTGGTGAGACGTTGGCGGACTCGCCCAGGCCGACACTGTAATGGATACACCTTGACTTTGACTTATCCCTTATTTTAAAACATGCCTTTATTATAGAGCTGAAAAATGCTCATTATAGAGGGTTTGGAAAACATTGAAATACACAGAGAACAAACTTAGAAATAAATCAACCAGGACATAGTTGCCCAGAGACAATTCTTGTTAATTTTTTTTGATGTATTTCTTACGGAAGTTATGTCTTCCTAAGACTGCTATGTATAGACACAGGGATCGCGTCCCAGGCCTACTCCTGCCTGAAAATAGGACAGTCGATTCCTAATTAATAGCTTTTTTCTTCTTGTTAGTAATGAATTTTAGCCACATTTGCATGTGTGCGTTGTGTATCTCTTACTTTCTTCTGTTTTTTGTGTTAAATTATTGATGCATAAATTCCTTTCTCTCTTCTATTGTCTCCTGCTTGACACAAACACAAAGACAGCGGGCATGCCGCGCGTCCGTGGGTCGGCAGGCTGAAATCTGAACGAGAGGATGGGCCATTGGCCGCTGGAGAGATGGGGCCCCGGGCAGAGCTGGGCCAGTGATAGGTGAGGGTCCGGCCACTTTGCTCCAGGCACAGGAGCTGCCCACCCGGCACGTTGGCTCTGAGACCCCTCGCCAGCCCCCTCCGCATGGTCCCCCGAGACTCTCAGAGCCCAGGCCTCTGGGGGGCTTGTCTCAGGCCGTGTGGGTGTGTGTCTGCCTCTGATGGCCCTGCCCACAGGCCCAATGGACCAGGCAGCCCGATGAGGCAGAGGACGCACAGCCTTCCCCTCCTGGGACAGAGCTGCACGGACTGGCCACGGTCACCGCTGTGTCCACATCTGTTTGACTTAGGGAAGCACGGGGGGGGGGCGGATTGTGGGGGCCGCAGCCGGTGCCCCTCCAGAGGGAGGGTCTGCACCCCAGCTCGGGGGCCCTGGAGGCCAGCTCACACGGACTGTGGGAGGCATTCGGATAAACACTGTCCTGTCCACGACCACAGCTGCCCGAGAGGTGGCCCATGAGGCCCGGGACCAGGCTCCCGGTGAAACAGCCAACCGCCCCCGATTCCACCTGAACCTACCTGATCCCCCCTGACCTGCGGGTGGGGCCTGCGGGTTCTCTGAGCCCTGGTCTGGGGAGGGGGCAGCTGGCCTGTGGCCCTCCCAGAGCCCGTGTCCCTGCAGGTGACAGGCTCTGTCCTGAAGGAGCCAGGAGGGCGGGGGCGGTGCTCTGTCTGGGGGTGGGGTCCACTGCTCTCCCCTCTAGGAGCTCACCTTGGAGGTGAGGGGTGGACGGCATGGCCTGTGGTTTGCCAGGAGTGAGAGCGCTGCCCAAGCTCCATGCCCAGCCAACGCCAGGCACTTGTGTTTTCGTGGAAGGAGCAGACAACCAGATTGGGACTGTTTCCAGCTTTGTGAGCTGGGGGGCCCCTGTCTGAATTCTTGGCCACTGCAGCCCCAGAGCAGCCAGGAAGATACATGAATGGTGTGACTGAGACCAGTACAACTTTATTGCCCCAACAGCAGCAGCTGGGCGCAGTTTACTCGCCCTGCTCTAAAGCTGTGCACCAGTCTGCAAGGCCAGGCCGTGCTGTGTAACAAACAGGCCCCATCGCAGGGCAGCCCTGGCAGTTCTCTGGGCAGCGCCTGCCCTGGGAGGGGCTCTGTCCGCCTGAGGGCCTGGGGAAGGGGGGCCACAGAAGCAGCTTGGTGTCAGCATCAGGAGCTCACGGTCCAGGGTAACCTGCCGAGTGTGGGTGGACGGGAGTGAGGCCTCTCTGGGAGCAGCCTCGAGGGGGCTGGGCGTGATGTCACTGTTTCCTGCTTCAGCTCCACACGTGGGTGTGTGCTGGGAACAGACTGTGATCACCCAGGGAGAGAGGGTGACCCCGTACTGCCCCGAGAGTGAGCAGCTGCCTCTCAGGGTCCCGGGACGTGTCCATGCAGCACGGCCCCTGGGTGACCATTTCCCTGGACGGCTCCTCGGCCAGGGATGCCGTCATCCGTGCGTAGTGCAGGACTTCCAGGTCAACAGGGTCCAGCCCGGAACGGCTGGCAGGCCTCGGGCTGCACGAAGGACGTGCCGACGACGGGAGTCTGAGTCTGCGTTAGTGTCGCGTTCTGACGGCAGGGTGCTTCCCCCACGTGGCTTATGAAATGCACATCTAATTATATTGCCAACAGCTCGTGTTATGGACGGCGCGTGGTCTATGTGCTTACATCTTGTTTGGCTCCTGCACAGAATTGTCAGCGTGTCCCTTAGGATCCAGGGAAGAGCGTCCCTGTCAGCGGAGTTATTAACGTGTTGTGCACAGAAGCCTCCCTGGGAACGACGCGGATGAGCCTGCAGTTATAAACGCGCCGTGCACAGAAGCCTCCCCAGGAATCACGCGGGATGAGCCTGTGTGGGGCTGGGCGCCGCCATCGAGGGGCCTGGCGCTGGTCCGGGCACACGCTCCTGCCTGGTCCTGCCCGCATCCTCATGGTTTCCCGACATCCAGCGGGTCTCTGCCCTGAGCGGGCTCGTCTCTCAAAGCAGCTTTCACAGAATTGGCCGCTGTCGTGGACGAGGAGACAGTGGTTACATGCTGTGTTCCCTGGAAGGAAGGTGGGTCTAAGCACACGCCCACCACACATGTGGGGTCAGGGCGGGTGAGGCGTGGCAGACGCGCGGTTGCAGACCCCAGCCGACGATGGGGGTGACGCTTCCTGGTGCTTGATGCTTCTTGTCTGTGGCACAGAAGTTTCTGCACCGTTTTGAGGGTTTCTCTCCGAGGCCCATTCAAGATGCCAGCGGGGCGGTGGCCGAAAGCATTTCTGACCTAAAGACCAATGCCCCGAAGTGTTGACAGCTGGGGCCAGGCCGCCGAGGCCGCTTCAGAAATTAAAGTGTGTTTACATTTCATGAGTTTTAACAAGGCTGCCCTTGTGGCCTCTGGGGACCACTTACCACTTCCAAGGGTCCTCAGACAAGCAGCCCTGGCTGTCTTCCCGCAAATGCCCATCCACTGCGGGCATAGCCAAGGGGTACCTCTGGCCCGTGGCCAAGCGTCCAACCCAGCTGGTGGTGAGAGTCACTCTCTCGGGAACGAAGGTGAGGTCCCTGCGGGCTCTACAGAGAAACAGAACCGACAGACCCCCTGCAGGGCCTGGCTGCAGCAGGGGGCGAGGCTGTGGGTCCCGAGACCAGCGGTCGGCCAGCAGAGACCCAGGCGTGCAGGTGGGCTGTCCAGGCTGAGTACCAGGGCAGGTGGCGACACGTCCCTGCTCAGGACAGGCAGGCAGAGAGCAGGCTCTCTTCCGTTCTGCTCAGGCCTGCAGGGGACAGACGAGGCCCGCACCCTGGGATGGGACAGTCTTCCTCACGGTGGCCACCAACTCACGTGTGATCTCGTCCAGGAAGCAGCCCAGACACGGCCAGGCGTCCCGTGTGCCCGCGGCCCGTCGGGCTGACCCACAGCCTTTCCTGCAGTGACTCTGTGTCCGCCTGCAGAACGCCCAGCTTTGCCGTGGACGCACCGCAGCTTCTAGGACGCGGGACACAGGATTCAAAGCACGCCCCCGGCCCCCGGACACACCCCTGCTGACCAGGAGGCCTCCATCTACGGAGAGCGGAAGGCGGGGCGGCCCGAGCCACGGCCCCACCCTGCAGGCCCCCAGGAGGCTGCAGAGCAGCTGCGGCCGGGCTGGAGTCAGGGAGCACCCCAGGGCCCGGAAGGATGAGGGCCCCGTGGTGCTCTTCATCTTCCCGGGAGAGCTAAGGGAAGGCGGCCTTCATCCTCACGTCTTCCCCCCGTGCTTGGCGAAATACGCAGGCCCCTGGACCCACCCCTGCAGGCGGCACAGCACGGGGCTGGCCAGAGGGCAGGTCGCGCCTGGTCTCAGGCGTCCGCCGTCCACTCCCAGCTACGACAACAGCTCAGCAGGAGGCGGGGCTGACACCCGTCCTTCTGGACGCGGCCGCACCGGACACGCGGTCAGCCCTGGGCATGACCCCTGACCCGCCTTCGACCCCCCCACTTTCCCTGGAATAAGAGGAAATAACCCCAGTGGACAGCTTGTCCTCAGACGGCCACCCCCTGCCCCAAACTCTGCTTTTCCTCCCGGACCTGGGTCCCTGCAGGCGAGTCTCTTGGCTTCTCGGTTCTGCGTTTCTTCTCCCTCTCGCCCCTGCTAAGCCCTGTGCTCGTGGGGGTCTCGACGCTGCCTGGGGGTCTGCAGCTCAGCCAGCGAAGAGCCCGGTCAGCGGCCACGGCCCAGACAGACCCACGCGGGCAAAGACGGGGCCTGCCCACCGCCTGGCTGTGGGAGGGGTCTCCCTGGCAGGCCCCGCCGCTGCCTGCCGCCGTGTGTCCCAGGGGCCCCAGGGCGCTGCAGGCCCCGAGGAACTTTTTATTTGAGCGCAGTTGTGTAATGAAGTATTTAAATGGCTGTAGCATTCTTCATATTTTATTTTTTCCTCTTGGAGCTTATGACAAATAACTTGGATTTCATGAAATATATATTTTAAATGTCTTTACCCACCAAAAAGGCAATTCCCTCGCATGTTAATTAGATTGGAGAGATGAAATTGGAGGCACAAAAGCATATTTATAATGTGCTTTATTAATCATCGGCTCTTTCCAAGAAAATAATCACGTTGGACAAATGATAATATTTTGCTCTTATAACTGCGTCTCTGCATTTATTCAAAACTCTCAGGGCTTCCCATTTGCCTTCAATTAATTATTCTTCTTCGAAAGACTGGTCATTTTTCCCTTTTTTGGGGATGTTTTTGCTGCTTTCGCTCCTGGGAAACGCTGCGGGAGCCCTGCCCGCAGCAGCTAGGAGGATGTCTGACGCCTCCCGTCGCCTCTGGTCCGGGAAGCCCAGTGGAGCTGGACATCCTGACGGACCCTGTGCACCCCCGTCCACACCACGGCCCTGGCATTCCGCCCGGCTCTCACCCAGGGACGCCCTCCCCGGCCTTGGAGTCCCTGTCAGCTCCATCACCCTCAGGCCTCAGGGCAAACGTGGGCTCCTCCAGGAGCCCCGCCCCGGCAAGCACACGCGCCATGCTGGTTCACTGCTGCCCTGGGGGTGACCCCCTCGTCACGCGTGGAGACGCTGACCCTCCTCCTCTGTCCAGGAGAGAGCAGGCTCTGGTCACCTGACGGGATGTGGAGGCAGGGGTGCCCAGGGCCGCCCGGGATGGCTTTCCTTCCCCCCGTGAGTCCCTCCTTCCCTGAAAGGACGAGCGGTGTGCAGCCTGGGGGTCACAGGCCGAGCGCAGCCCCGTGGGGGACCCGCCTGGGAGCCTCGGCCCTCGGCCGGCTCCCAGGAGCCTCTGGGCAGCTCTGCTCGGTGCCACAGCAGGCGGAACCTTCAAAGCTGTGGATTAGGACCGACACTCGCAAGACACAGGCCTCTGAGCGCAGGCCTGGAGGGAGTGGCCGACAGGGCAGGGTGGGGGCTGATGGGTGGGCGGCCGGGACTCCGGGGGCCTGGCTCAGCCACGATTCTGGGGTCCCCGCCTTCCTGGAGCATCGGGGCCCTCCCGGGCATTCTGCCTATGGCCCCCGCCCTCACCCACCCCCTGTGTGCCAGGGGACCAACAAGGGCTGTCCAGACAGGCTTCCAGAACAGCAGGCGGACCCCCAGCCTCGCCCCATTGTCTGCCCTGGGAAGGCCGCCTCTGTCTCCACCTGGGCCCTTCCTGCCTGGCTTCCTGCCCTGACTGCGTAGCCCGGCCCCACCCCAGCCTCCCCACCGCTCTGCAGGCTCCTGCTGGGCCCCTAGAGGGAGACCCCGCGGCCCCACCGAGCCCGCTCCTCCAGCCTGTGCCGCCTCCTCTACATCCGGGGAAGCCGACTCTGCTGAACCGTAGTTATGCTCCTCGTGTTTACATCAGCCAGTATGCAGACTGCACACGGCAACACATACAGAACACGGCACCTCCCGCTCACGAGGAAGCAGCGTTCCAAATGACAGCGCTCAGGGTGATTGCATGCTAATCGCCGAACAAACATGGAGCGATAACATGGTTCACTGTGCACTCTGAAATGGAAGTCCCCATCGGTGGGTCTGGGAAACCCACTGCCCGCCTTGCACACAGCGCCCCCGGGACTTGGGGCCAGACTCATATCTCCCCTGCTCTGTAGGCTGCCAGGTTGGGGTCCCCTTGCGTGGCTGTGCCAAGTCCATGGGGGATAAAAACAGGAGCTTCCCACTGAAAGATTCCTGGAAACATGCCCAGGGGCTCTGAGGAGAGTGGGGGCTCACGGTGCTTAGTGACTCCTGCAGAGCATCCTTGGGCCAGCAGCGCTGGAAGCCTGGACCAGGGGGGATGCAGGCCCTGGGGCGTGGGGCCCAGCTGCTTGCATGCGTCCTTCTTGGAGAGTTCCCGCCTTGTAGGTTTAAGGTCTGTCTAGTCAAAGCTTTTGTTTTTCCATTAGCCATGCACCAATGTGAGAGCTGGACTGAGGTCTCGAAGGCTAAGCACCGAAGAATTGATGCTTTTGAACTGTGGTGTTGGAGAAGACTCTTGAGAGTCTGTTGGAGTGCAAGGAGATCCAACCAGTCCATCATAAAGGAAGTCGGTCCTGAATATTCATTGGAAGGACTGATGTTAAAGCTGAAACTTCAATACTATGGCCACCTGATGGGAAGAGTTGATTTATTAGAAAAGACCCTCATGCTGGACATGAGTTTGAGCAAATTCTGGGAGACGGTGAAGGACAGGGAAGCCTTGTGTGCTGCAGTCCATGGGGTCACAGAGTCGGACACGACTGAGTGACTGAAAACTGAGAACAGACGAGCTCGGCGCTGGTCTTGCCATCCTGTCTGTGCTTCTGTTAAAGCTCCCATTTCTTTCATCTTTGTTTAGCAGAACCACTTGCCTTGTTTTGCTTCTTGTGACTTCAACAGTCCTGTTACTTCCCTATTTGTTATCTTCAATTAAAAATGCACTTGTGTTCACGAAAGCACCATGAGCTGTGCTTCGAGGGTTTCCTCTGCTGCAGACACTTCGCAGTGCTTGATAACACACAAAACACAAGCACGTCACAAAGCATGCCGCAGACAGAGTCAGGATACATGTCTCAGGGGCCGCAGAACCGACACCCCCTGCAGGGGTGAGGGGACGACCCCCACTGCTGGATCCAGAGGCCGCTGGAGCATCACCATGTCCGTGGGTCCTGGACTGGACGCCGTGTCTCACCCGCTTCCCTCCGTCTGCCCGCCCGGGGCAGCTGCTCCGTGTGTACCTGGGCTCTGAGCACCAGCTCTGCCAGGGACCTCGACCTCGAGGGACCCAGCAACCCCAGACCCCCGGATGGGAGGTGGCAGGAGAGCCGGGAGGACAAGGCTCCCCAGCTCCAGTTCAGACGACTGCGCAGAGCAGAGGGAGAGAGACGCTCAGACGGAAAAGCAGTGATGCCAGACTAAGATGACCCAAGCGACGGAGCTGCCGGGGAAGGGCTTTAAAATACTCCCTCCCTCTGTCCGCAGGTAGAGATGAGCAGGAACTGGCTAGGAACACTGAAAACAAAGCTGCTGTCCTGGAAATATGAAACCCCCCACCTCCATGTAAGAGATGCACCCAACGGCCCACCCAGCGAGGGGACCTTGTCAGGAGTCCACTCCGGAACAGAGCCAAGAGGTTACAACAGGGTCAGCTTCACTTCGGTCAATAGAGAAAAAGAAAGAGCTCATATCTGATGCGAGAGCTGTATCTGCAGCAAACACAGAGCAGCAAGATGCCTCTGTTGAAACAAGGCTTTTCCTTCACTCGTGTTTTTTTTAGACCCAGGAAAATCTCAGAAAGGAGGTGACCCTGAGCTGAGGCTCTGAGTGGGGTTGGACCAGGACACCTGTGGACAATGACCTGGATGAGGGGACGTGTCGTCCACTTCCGGGCGCCAAGCTTGACATTTGCATTTTATTTGCTGGGCGGCCGATCGTTCCGGTCCTCGTGGTGGGGTGTGGGTTTAGGAGGCTGGCGTCCCCCTCTCCCTGGGGTTGGTTGAGCTGTGACGGATGTGCAATGCTGTGTAAGTTTCAGGCGCACAGAAGGCTTATGGCAGAGGGCTGGCTGAGGCCTCTACCTCTGCGCGCAGAGACAGCTTTCTGTGCGTCGTGAGAACACCTGAGATTTACTTCCTTAGCAGCTCCCGATCGTGTACAGCACTTTTATTAACTGTCGTCCCCATGCTGGCCGTCAGGTCCCCAGAACTCGGGCCTGAAGGTCGTTAGAGTCTGCTCAGCTGCCCTTCCTCTGCCTCCCACCAAGCCTGCGACCTGGCCCTGGGCGAGCGGAGGAGTCACGCACACACCCACACGCACGGTGCGGGCCCCCCGGCCACCTGGCATCACGGGCCCCACGGCCTCGTGCTGATGAGCCCTGGGTCCATGGAGCGCTTTCCATGGCGGCGACCCCAGGGGGTTCACGCACTGACGGAGCCACCCTGCAGCCAGCCCTGGTCACAGACCAGAGCCGGGATCTGGGGAGCAGCACGCGGCGCGTGGCCTGCAGACAGGGGTGACACGGGGCCTGTCATGTCCACGTGTAGCCGTCTGGGGGAGAAACACCCTCCCAGTCAGCTGTCACCCGGGAGCTTGAAGAGCCACCAGTCAGGAGGCCACCAGGAGCCACGGGCAGGCTGTCCTGCTCTGCCCCCTGGGGACAGGCCATGCGCCTCGGGCCTCCTGCCTGCCCGTCCTCGACCCCTCAGCTCCCAGAGCTGCCTCTCTCCCTCACTGTGGCCTCAGGGTAGGGCAGCCTGGCCCGCCCCCGGCTCCTCTCTGCTTCTTTCTGGGGGCCACAGCATCAGAGGGCGACAGTGTGGGCCCCAGCATGGATGGCCGGGGCTGTGGGCTCGCATTTCACCAGCTGGATGGAGGCAGGCTGCATCACGGGCTGCGGGGACCCTCGTGTGGGAGACAGAGCCCAATTGCTTCTCACCTCTGGAAGACCCCTTCCCCGGAGACACGCGTCCCCTGGAAGTGGAGTGCCCGCTGGCCACTTGTCTCAGCGCCACCGTGGATCTACAAGACCCTCGTGTGTTCAGGCTGCAACTTCTCCCTCGCTGGTGGTTTTGGGCCCTCACTCGCTGCATGGACATCGTGTCAGTGGTGGGCTCACTGATTCTTCTGGACGTGTGACCCCAGAAGTGCCCTCGACCCCTGAAAAGACAGGGGTGATTTTAAATGGACTTCCTGCTTTCTATGCAAGGATCCTCCTGCTTGGTGCCTTCTGTTGCCATGGATACACCCAGAAAGCTCCCACGATCCAAGCCTCTGTGCTAATAAGAGAGTTGCTGAAATCCCCAGGTCTGTGTTCTCGCCCGGCACAGGGGTCCCCCAGGTCAGCAGTATCAGGCGCCCTGTCCTCCTCTTCTCTGAGCGGAGGCCGCCCCAGGGAAACTGTATGCCTCCTCCCTGCTGGCGGCTTCATCCCAGAGACCCTGCAGGCACTCGGTGGACGGGTGGACGAGAGCGTGGAGCAATGAATGAGTGGATGGGAGAAGCGGGGCGGAGCTTAACCCTACAGGGACTTGGGTCACCAGCACCCGGCACGTCCAGGGCCAGGCCAGGCACAGCCGCGCTGAGATCCAGACTGAGTGTTCCCTTCTGGCATTCCGTCGCGCCCCCTCCTCCTGGCCCCTCTCCAGAAGGTGCCGTTGCCGAGCTGGGTGTGGTTCCTCTGCAACACCGCCCCCAAGGAGGGAAGGTAGGCGAGGGGCCTGGGTCCTAAGAGTCAGCTCTGATTTCACAAGCACGGTTTTCATGTCACGACAGGGTCCACAGGCCAAGGGCCAAGGAGCTTTGATTTGCCAGAGGTTTTCTTTCCTTGGGTTAAAAAAATGTTTGAAAAGTCAGAACCAGGGTGAGTTACACAGCAGGAAAATGTGCAGAAGATGGTATGAAAGCGGTCTTTCTACCTCCACTCCAGTGGGTGAGCCTTCTGAGCTGGTGAGAAGGGGAGAGTCGGAGAGAAAGAGAGAGAGTGTAGAGAAGCATGCTTGGGAGGGCAGCCCTCTCGCTCTGATGTACAGGTGTGAGTGTTTGCACGTGCGAATATGCACACACATGCACACGTGTGGTGTGTGCACACACATGTGTTTCTCTGCATGCACATGTGAATATGGGCACACACGTGCACACGTGCGGTGTCATGTGGATGAGTGTACATGTATGTGCACACATGTGGTTTGAGTGTAACCTCCTAGGTAGAGTGGAGGATCTGGGGGAGCGTATAAGGGCCAGTGCTTCACCGTGACTGAGAGTGTTCACCCAGGAATTCACGGCTTGTTCTTGTTCCGTCTCTCAGTCATGTCCGACTCATTGCCACCCCATGGACTGCAGCATGCCAGGCTCCCCTGTCCTTCACCATCTCCAGGAGTTTGCTCAAAACAAAGCAATTCAAGGCTGAGTCAACATTAAATAACCAACCAGTGAGCCTCATCAATCACACAGCATCTGGCCATTCAAGTGAAACAGAAAAGCATTTGACAAAATTCAGTATCCATCCGTAATTAAAAGACCTCACAAAACAGGAATAGAAGAAGCTTCGTTAAACTGGCAAAGATGTTACATCCGCCCATGTGGGCTGCCGCTGCACAACCCCACAGGCATGGGGCTCAACTCCCTCTCAGCTCTGGGCCCAGGAGTCGGGGCTCAAGGCGCCTGAAGGGCTGATTCCTGGTGAGGAATCTCTTCCTGGCTGCAGCATGGTATCTTCTTGCTATGTCCTCACAGGGCCCTTTCTCTCTCTGTCCCTGTGTGTGTGTGTGTGTGTGTGTGAGAGAGAGAGAGCGAGAGAGAGAAAGAGAGAGACTGCTCACACAAGAGGGTGCTCTCGAGTCTCTTCCTTTCCTGAGAAGGATGCCAGTCCTCTTGGACCTGGGCCCCCTGCTCAAGCTTAATTTTCTCCTTCAAGACCCTGCCGCCAGATATAATCACATTGGGGGTTAGACCTTCAACATGTGACTTTTGGGGGACACACTTGAGTCCATAATCTTGTGGTGAAGAATAAATGCTTCCTTTAAAGACTGGAAACAAGATCGGTCAGTGCAGCCAGTTCAGTGGCTCAGTCGTGTCCGACTCTTTGTGACCCCATGAATCGCAGCACGCCAGGCCTCCCTGTCCATCACCATCTCCCGGAGTTCACTCAGACTCATGTTCATTGAGTCGGTGATGCCATCCAGCCATCTCATCCTCTGGCGTCCCCTTCTCCTCCTGCCCCCAATCCCTCCCAGCATCAGAGTCTTTTCCAGTGAGTCAACTCTTCACATGAGGTGGCCAAAGTACTGGAGTTTCAGCTTTAGCATCAGTCCTTCCAATGAACACCCAGGACTGATCTCCTTTAGGATGGACTGGTTGGATCTCCTTGCAGTCCAAGGGACTCTCAAGAGTCTTCTCCAACACCACAGTTCAAAAGCATCAATTCTTTGGCACTCAGCTTTCTTCACAGTCCAACTCTCAAATCCATACATGACTACTGGAAAAACCATAGCCTTGACTAGACGGACCTTTGTTGGCAAAGTAATGTCTCTGCTTTTCAATATGCTATCTAGGTTGGTCATAACTTTCCTTCCAAGGAGTAAGTGTCTTTTAATTTCATGGCTGCAGTCACCATCTGCAATGATTTTGGAGCCCCAAAAAATAAAGTCTGACACTGTTTCCCCATCTATCTGCCATGAAGTGATGGGACCAGATGCCATGATCTTCATTTTCTGAATGTTGAGCTTTAAGCCAACTTTTTCACTCTCCTCTTTCACTTTCATCAAGACGCTTTTTAGTTCCTCGTCACTTTTTGCCATAAGGGTGGTGTCATCTGCATATCTGAGGTTATTGATATTTCTCCCAGCAATCTTGATTCCAGCTTGTGCTTCTTCCAGCCCAGCGTTTCTCATGATGTACTCTGCATAGAAGTTAAATAAGCAGGGTGACAATATACAGCCTTGACATACTCCTTTTCCTATTTGGAACCAGTCTGTTGTTTCATGTCCAGTTCTAACTGCTGCTTCCTGACCTGCATATAGGTTTCTCAAGAGGCAGGTCAGGTGGTCTGGTATTCCCATGTCTTTCAGAATTGTCCACAGTTTATTGTGATCCACACAGTCAAAGGCTTTGGCATAGTCAATAAAGCAGAAATAGATGTTTTTCTGGAACTCTCTTGCTTTTTCAATGATCCAGCGGATGTTAGCAATTTGATCTCTGGTTCCTCTGCCTTTTCTAAAACCAGCTTGAACATCTGGAAGTTCACGGTTCACGTATTGCTGAAGCCTGGCTTGGAGAATTTTAAGCATTACTTTACTAGCGTGTGAAATGAGTGCAATTGTGCGGTAGTTTGAGCATTCTTTGGCATTGCCTCTCTTTGGAATTGGAATGAAAACTGACCTTTTCCAGTTCTGTGGCCACTGCTGAGTTTTCCAAATTTGTTGACATATTGAGTGCAGCACTTTCACAGCATCATCTTTTAGGATTTGAAATAGCTCAACTGGAATTCCATCACCTCCACTAGCTTTGTTCATAGTGATGCTTCCTAAGGCCCACTTGACCTCACATTCCAGGATGTCTGGCTCTAGGTGAGTGATCACACCATCGTGATTATCTTGGTCATGAAGCTCTTTTCTGTACAGTTCTTCTGTGTGTTCTTGCCACCTCTTCTTAATATCTTCTGCTTCTGTTAGATCCATACCATTTCTGTGCCTTATTGTATACACCCTCTTCCAACAACACAAGAGAAGACTCTACACATGGACATCACCAGATGGTCAACACCGAAATCAGATTGATTATATTCTTTGCAGCCAAAGATGGAGAAGCTCTATACAGTCAGCAAAAACCAGACCAGGAGCTGACTGTGGCTCAGACCATGAACTCCTTATTGCCAAATTCAGACTTAAATTGAAGAAAGTAGGGAAAACCACTAGACCATTCAGGTATGACCTAAATCAAATCCCTTATGATTATACAGTGGAAGTGAGAAATAGATTTAAGGGACTAGATCTGATAGACAGAGTGCCTGATGAACTATGGATGGAGGTTCATGACATTGTACAGGAGACAGGGATCAAGACCATCCCCATGGAAAAGAAATGCAAAAAAGCAAAATGGCTGTCTGAGGAGGCCTTACAAATAGTTGTGAAAAGAAGAGAAGCAAAAAGCAAAGGAGAAAAGGAAAGCTATAAGCATCTGAATGCAGAGTTCCAAAGAATAGCAAGGAGAGATAAGAAAGCCTTCCTCTGTGATCAATGAGAAGAAATAGAGGAAAACAACAAAATGGGAAAGACTAGAGATCTCTTCAGGAAAATTAGAGATAACAAGGGAACATTTCATGCAAAGATGGGCTCGATAAAGGACAGAAATAAAGGAAACAAGATAGGAACACTCTTTATCACCACAACTATTCAACATCCTACTGGAAATTGCAGCAAATGCAAGGTTGTAATAAAAAGAGATAAAAATGCAAGTTAGAAAGGAAGAAATAAGATTGTCTGTATTCCTAGTGGTGACTGGCTCTAGACAAGTGAACTAAGAAGGATTCAAGAATGTAGGGTCTGTTCAATTCAGTTTAGTCGCTCAGTCGTGTCGGACTCTTTGTGACCCCATGAACCACAGCACGCCAGGCCTCCCTGTCCATCACCAACTTCCGGAGTTCACCCAAACCCATGTACATTGAGTATGTGATGCCATCCAACCATCTCATCCTCTGTCGTCCCCTTGTCCTGCCCTCAATCTTTCCCAGCATCAGGGTCTTTTCAAATGAGTCAGTTCTTCACATCAGGTGGCCAAAGTATTGGAGTTTCAGTTTCAACATCAGTCCTTCCAATGAACACCCAGGACTGATTTCCTTTAGGATGGACTGGTTGGATCTCCTTGCAGTCCAAGGGACTCTCAAGAGTCTTCTCCAACACCACAGTTCAAAAGCATCAATTCTTCGGCGCTCAGCTTTCTTTATAGTCCAACTCTCACATCCATACACGACCACTGGAAAAACCATAGCTTTGACTAGACAGACCTTTGTTAGCAAAGTAATGTCTCTGCTTTTTAATATGCTGTCTAGGTTTGTCATAGCTTTTCTTCCAAGGAGCAAACATCTTTTAATTTCATGGCTGCAGTTACCATCTGTAGTGATTTTGGAGCCCCCGAAAAAGAAAGTCTCTCACTGTTTCCATTGTTTCCCCATCTATTTGCCATGAAGTGATGGGACCGGATGCCATGATCTTAGTTTTTTGGATGTTGAGTTTTAAGCCAACTTTTTCACTCTCCTCTTTCACTTTCATCGAGTGGTTCTTTAGTTCTTCTTTGCTTTCTGCCATAAGGGTGGTGTCCACACGTTAAGGAAGTTAAAATGAAAAATAACAACTATACCATGTGCAGGCAAAGACATGGAGCCAATGGCAGTCATACGCACTGCTGATGGGAATGCAAAATGGGACAGCCATTTTGGAAAAGAACTTGGCTGAATGAACGAATTATAAATAGTAACCAGGTGAAATATAGTAAGATAAAAGAATAAGGAATGGAAAGAAGAAAGGAAATCATCATTATTAGCAGGTGTCATGTAGAAAATGTAAAATAACCTCTAATAAGAGAATTTAACAAGTTTGTTAGATACAAGGTCAGTAGTGAAAATTTAATTATATTTTTATGCATCAGCAACAATAAAAGGAGAAAATGAAAATTCGGCAGTAACATCATTTACAACATCATCCAAAACTTCAAGTAACAATAAATCTTATGAAATACATGTAAAACTTTTACAATGAAAACGCTAAAATACCTTTGCAAAAAATCGAGAGACTAAATACCATGTATATATCTATTGATCTATGGACAAATTGTAGAGGTACAAAAAGATTCCAGGTAAAATTCCACTATAATATTTTTGTGGAAATTAGCAATTGATTATAAAATTTGTTTGAAAGGCAAATGATTAAAAACACACAGACAGCTTTGAAGATTAAAACCCAAGTTGGAGTTTGTAGGATATCAACATGTGTTATAAAGTTGCAGTCATCAAACCAGTGCTGAAAGGATGGACAACTAGATTATAAAGTGCCCAGAAGTGGCTGAACGTGTATATGTACATTCAACTTAGGAAAAAAATAAAGGGTACCACAGATCACTGGGGAAGGAGCAGGCATTTTAGACAAATGATGCTGGAGAAAATACATCCTCATCCATATTTTTCCCAATGGAAAACATTTGTATTTTCACCCTATTTTATAGCATTATAAAAGTCACTTTGTGAATGGCAAATCAATACAGCTTTTAAGATATAAAATGAGAAAATAGCTTCATAAACCCAGGGCAAGCGAAGACTTCTTAAGCATAGAAATCTCTAAACATAGAGTAAAAGATTGATGAATTGGTCTTCAATAAGATTAAGAACTTCTCTTCAGTAAAAGACACCTTAGAGAGGGTGTGTAAGGTCACGAGCAGCAAACTATGTGTGTGTATAGGAAACTAACTAAAGACTGGGTTCTCAAAGGTGCAAAGAACTTTTTCACATCAGTAGGAGAAAATCAATTTACTTAATAATAAACAAGAGCAAAGGCACGAGCAGGCAACTCAAGTTGAGTTCTACGTCCAAAATGGTCGATAACACATGAAAAGAAGCTCAATCCTGTAAGTCACCTGGGATATGAAAATTAATATCATATAGGACACACACACGCACACTTGCCAGAATGTCCCAGATGAAAAAACCACAACAGGAAACGTTGGTGAGAATTGGAGCAACTAGAACTCTTAGACACTGATAACGGCGAAGTCAATGGAGACAATCGATTTGGAAAATTGTTTGGCTATGCCGGCTAAGGCTGTAAACATACATATATAACGACTTAGTGGTTCTATCCTATGCACATACTCAATAGAAAAGCACCAGAAACACACACAAAGGTATTAGCAACAGCATTGTTTGTAACAGACCCAAACTGAACCCAGTCCAATGTTCGTGAGTCAGTGGATAAACAGGTTTTCACATATTCCTACAATGAATTACGATTAAAAACTGAAAAGTAGACATAATAGTGTGATAAGCAACCTCAAAATCTCAGTTGATCTGGAGCTTAAAAATGCTAGAAAAGGAAACATTTCGTTATGGTAACAGAATCACAATAGTGGAGATCTCTGGGGAGAGAGAGGGTCCTGAGATGAGGAAGGGGGGGTGACAGGTATTTCTATGATGTTTCTTACCTGAGTGACAGCTCTTTGAGTGTGCTCACCTGGAAAGAGTCCACCAAGCTGTACATTTATGAGTTTTCCACTTCAGTGCATGCATGTGACCCTTCAATCAAAATAAAAGTAGTTTGAAAAATGAGGCCCCCTTAAAGGAATGCCTCAAAGACATACTTAGGAAGGAGAAAACTTTGCCCTGGAAGAAAAGTCTGAGATGCAAGATGAAAACATTAACAAAGCAAATTGTAAACAGACATTACAGTAAAATCATATCTGCTCCACAGATTTCGAAAATGAGATAGACCTAAACAAAAATAAGACTATATCTGCAAGCTGATACTTGGAATCCAGTCATTCTAAGATCTTTGTTCAGGAACATGATAAAGATGCTAATTAAAATTATAGTTTGTTATATGTGCCTGGTAACATTTATAAATATAAAGAAGGCAGAGCACCAAAGAATTGATGCTTTTGAACTGTGGTGCTGGAGAATACCTTTGAGAGTACTTTGGAAAGCCAGGAGATCAAACCAGTCAATCTTAAAGGAAATCAACCCTGAAAACACTTTGGAATGAATGACTGATGCTGAAGCTTCAGCTCCAATACTTTAGCCACCTGATGCAAAGAGCCAACTCTTTGGGAAAGATCCTGATGCTGAGAGATTGAGGGCAGGAGGAGAAGGGGGCAACAGAGGATGAGATGGTTGGATGGCGTCACTGATTCAATGGACACGAACTTGGGCAAATTCTGGGAGATGGTTAGGGACAGGGAAGCCTGGTGTGTTGCAGTCCATTTGCAAAGAGTCAGACATGACTTGGCCACTGAACAACGAACAATAACATTTATAAAATCACCATTTAAAAAGTAGAAAGTATGTAAGTTCAAATGAAAGCATAGAAAAATATAATGGGAGAAAATTTTAATCCTTCAAAATGCAAGAGAGGAGAAGAAAACACTAAACGTCATTTGTGAGCAAGAAATGTGAAAAAAACACTGAAGCAGAGGAGATGAACCCTCTGATTCCACTCTCACAGAGCAGAGGGGGTAGATGGGTGACTCAGCAACCGCTTCTGAGATCAGTGATCATTTATAAGGAAAAAGCCAGTTGGACCCCTACCTCACATCACACACCAAGTAAGTTCCAGGAGGATTACGAGATGAACTGAAAATGAAAACCGTAAGAATTAAAGTGTAGCAGAAAAGCTTTATGTCTTTGAAGCGATGACAGATTTTTCAATCAGAACACAAATAACATAAGCAATAAGGAAAAGCCCTGGTAAGGCTACGTGACGTCATTCAAAGGGAGGAACTGCTTCATCCCAAAACAGCATCAGGAACTTAACACGGTAAGTACAAAATGAGGGAAGATATTTGCCACACGTATGACCCGCGAAGTTCGGAGTCTGATTTGGTTGCACGTAGGTGTGTAACAAAGCACCGGAGTCCTTGCTGCCGTTGTTCAGCAGCTCAGCCGTGCCTGACTCTTTGCGACCCCGTGGACAGCAGCATACCAGGCTCCTCTGTCCGTCACCGTCTCCCGGGGTTTGCTCAGATTCATAGTGCCTTCGAAACAGTCACTTTCTGTCCCGCGAGTCAGCAGGGATCAGGGAGAGGTTGGGGTTTCTGATGCTGAGTCACTCCCACATCGGGGCTCGGGGCTCCAAGGGTAGAAAGTGGAGGCTGCCGCCCGGGCTACCCACATCCTGCTTGCTGGTCACCGGCCAGCCAGCTGGAGCTGGAGGGGAGAGACCGAAGGCAGCTATCTTTGGAGAGAAGGCGGCACGATCTCTGAAATATATCAAGATCTCCTAAAGATGAATAAGAGAAAGACCAGCAGTCCAGAGGAAAACTGTCAGAGGTACACAGAGGGTTTGCCGGCCCGGGGAAGAATGGAATGGATGGATGGATGCAGGGTCCCTGCTCCTGCAGCCACGTGGGCCCAGGAACTCACACCTGACATCAGCATAAACGCTGCCCTTCGAGGGGCCGCCCCCTGCCCCCAGTGGGCTCTGCTGGTGATACCCTAACATGGCTCCTCGTCAAGGGCATGGGAACCGCCCCGTACCCCATCATCTGAACCCTCCTGGGCAGGAGGCCACTGGCTCTTCCCTCCTGGGGAAAAGGTGTGTCTTCTGGACCCTTCAGCTGGAAAAGCTTAGAGGCAGGCGGATTCTGATGATGGAGCCACCTGACCACGTGTGTGAGCCTCCAAGGACCGAGAAGAGGAGCTTTTTACTGTTCTCATGGGTGAGGTGAAACGGACTCTACATTTCACTTCTGTTTCAAGCTCTGAGGAAGTTATACATACAGCAATACAGCTGTATTTTACCAAAAAGTTGGACCCTGCAGTGATCTTGGGGCAGGTAGGGTCGCCGGGGGAACCTGGGAGGTGTCCAGGAGCACGGCTGGTCATGGGGGAGGTGCCGCCTGGAGGGATGTGTGGTCCCAGGAGCGGGTGTGGGGGCCCCGAGACAGTGGGACCCTCGCTGGGGGCCCCCGGGGACCGGGGCAGCTGCCTTCCGTCACAGCCTCGCAACAGGCCGCTCCCGGGTCGGGTGGAGGAAGGGGCGGCGGGACAAAGCCCGCAGGGCGAACCTCATGGAGAGGGTCCTCAACAGGACGTTAGCCGTGAGCTCCGGGGAAGCGTGCTCGGTTTACCCTCTGCCTCTGTGGGCCGGGCCCCCGAGAGAGTGCAGCTGCTGAGAGCAGGTCCTGGGGCTCCGGGAGGTGGGCGCCAGGCCCCTCCCAGGAGGGCAGGTGATCTGGGGCATCGCGGGTGGGCACGCTCCCTGCCCCGCCCCTTCACTCTGAAGCCCCCAGGTCGCCTGCGTCTGGGGTGGGGCTGGGGGCGGCGTTGGCGAGTCCAGGTGCTGGAGGTTTGGAATAACGATGGGGGGTCACCGCGGCTCCGCCTGTGTCTTCCTTCTCACAGGGGCCTCTAGGTCCCAGCCCCGTCTGTGGTCACGGTCAGCAGGAGTCCTCAGGTCATCATGCCCCCCTCCCGCCCCCGCCAAGGCCTAGGAGGAACAGCCTGCAAAGGGATGAGTGGGGTCCTGTCCCGCTCAGGTGCAGGGCCCGGGATGCAGTCCCGCGCTTTCCGCGGCCTGGAGAGCCCGGCCCATCGCCGCTGGAGCCCGGGCCACGCGCCTGCCTCGGGAGTCCTCTGGGTCACGCCCAGGGATCACCTTGCTGATTCTGCTGCTCCAGTGAGAACGGCATCTCAATGCGGCGCCCTGGCACTAATTATAGCACAGACTGCGCGGGGAACTTGGCGGCCTGCACGGTGGCAATCCAGATTAAGCAATTAACCTTGATGTCACTGTAATTATTAAGATACTTTAGCAAAATGAACTAATTTCCCCACAGGATGTTGAACCAAAATCAACTCCCAGTCTCCTGAAGATGCCAAAATCGGAAATGTTAATGGAAAATTACACTCGAATGTTTACTAAACCTCCCGGGTGGTGGCTCCCCTCAGTGGGGGGGTGTACTGGACGTGTGGTCCCTAGAACTGAAGGTCAGCATGCCCTGGTGAGCCCTGTGCTTGGGGAAGGGCTTGCACCTCAGAGGTGCCCTCCAGAGTCACCCTCCCCGTGTCCTCGTCCAGGAGAAGAGCGGCCTCACGGGGCGTTGCAGCCTCCGTGGTGCCAGCGGGCCGCATCTGGCTCCGACGTCCCTGCCAGCTCCTGGCATCCTGTCTGGACTGTCTCTAATTTGCCAGCACCTGCCTGCCGTCCTGGGAACCTCACTCCTCCGGGCTCTCGGGGTCCCTGGGGGCTACTGTCCAGAGGAGCCGCTGGCCCCAGCTCTCCTGGCTGAGGTCCCTGATGACTCTGCATCTGACTCTGACAGGGGCTGGGTTTTTTTCCAGAACGTTTTGCACATTTCGTGTGTCTCCTTCACGTCTGAAGAGACAGGGGACCAGAGCAATCTGCTGGCTTCTCTCTTTTTCCAAAGCCAAGAGCACACTTCTTAAAGTCACCTTTTGGGCACGATTTCTCCACGAGGCCCCAGGTCCCTCCTGACCGCCGTGACAGCCCCATCTGGGCACTGCCCGCCCCGGAGCTCCGGGCCACCCTCCCACCTGGCAGCCAGCTGGTTCCCTGCTCACTTGCTTCTGTGCATTCTGTACGTTGATGACCTTCCTCTGCACTTGCTGTAGGGCCCAGTTCCTCCTTCTGGCCCTGGGGACACTCGTGGGAAGATTCCTAGCATTTGACCCCTCCCCTCTCCCTTCTATCTCAGCCCATACTGGGAAGATGGGGTGTCCCAGAGGAGATGGGGAGTCCCTGGGGAGATAGAGTCTCCGGCAGTCGAGTCTTTACTTCCTCATGGGTCCTCAGACCCCCAGAATCCCTTCTCTGAGGACAGAAAGTGCCCGTGAGGAGCAGTGTCTGCAGACAGACGGATTCTGGGAGGACTGGACCAGTCAAGGCAGAGCATCACCAGGCAGGGCCTTCGGGGTGTTTCTCTGTGCACTTGCTGGAGCCGTGGGTTGGGGCGGAAGCTGGGTTCCCCAGGGCTGTGGACTCCCCCACCCCTGCTCTGGAATCCAAGACCTCCAGACCCAGACCCAGGCTCATGGTCCTGCCTGGAACCAGATCCTGGGTAAACCGAGGCTCACGTGCCCTGGGCTCTGGAATCCAGACCTCCAGACCCAGGCTCAGGGGTCCCGCCTGGAACCAGATCTTGCATAAACTGAGGCTCACATGCCCTGGGCTCTGGCCTCCGCCGGGCTCTCAGCAACTTCCTGTGCCTTTATGTCCGTCACTAATGCATCCCTGAAACTGCCACCAGTTAAAACACCAGGAAGTAAAAGACATATTTTCACTAATTTTAATGGAAAGGTAGACTGTGTTTCATTCTAACCGCTGTGCTGTCCAGTCTGTGCTGGTGGGGACGGTGGGTTTTGAGGGTGGGTTTTGCCCCCGTGCCCAGCGCCCGCTGCACCAGGAGCCCTCCACCACAGCAGTACAGCTTGCATTTCGAAGTCAGTCCATGTTCCGGCCTCAGCCTTCGCTTGGGCTGCTGCAGGAGGGTCGCGGCCCCCTTGGGAGTGGCGCTCGGGGCCCCTGCCTCTGCCAACAGCGGCTGGAACAGAATGAGCAGGTCCACCAGGCTGGGGTGCTCGGCGCTCAGCCCCTTAGTCAGTCTGAAAGGGTTAACGATTTCAAATAATGTGTCTTAAACTGTCATTATCTTTGAAATTATGAGATGAACTGCAAAGATATTATGGTAATTATGCTCTTAGTGGGCGCGAGATTTCTAGCCAGAGGGAAGGGAGCGGGTGGCTTGTGAAACAGCTCGATTCTCAGCGCTCACCTCAGAATAGATGGGACTTGTCTGGGGGCCAGGGAGGTGAGGGGGCAGGTGAGGGGGCGGGGAGAGGTGAGGGGGACAGGGGAAGGTGAGGGGTGAGGGGGGCAGGGGAGGGGGAGGGGGGCAGGGGGCAGGGGAGAGGTGAGGGGGGCGGGGGAGGGGGAGGGGGCAGGGGGCAGATGAGAGGGGCAGGGGAGGGGGGAGGGGGCAGGGGAGAGGTGAGGGGGACAGGGGAAGGTGAGGGGGGCAGGGGGCAGATGAGAGGGGCAGGGGAGGGGGGAGGGGGCAGGGGAGAGGTGAGGGGGACAGGGGAAGGTGAGGGGGGCAGGGGGCAGATGAGAGGGGCAGGGGAGGGGGGAGGGGGCAGGGGAGAGGTGAGGGGGGCAGGGGAAGGTGAGGGGGGCAGGAAAGGGGGCAGGGGGCAGGTGAGGGGGGCAGGGGAGACCTGAGGGGAGCAGGGGGCAGGTGAGGGGGGCAAGGGAGACCTGAGGGGGGCAGGGGGCAGGTGAGGGGGGAGGCGGCAGGGGAGACCTGAGGGGGGCAGGGGGCAGGGGAGAGGTGAGGGGGCAGGCGGCAGGTGAGGGGGGCAGGGGGCAGGGAGAGGTGAGGGGCAGGGCTGGGGGTGGGGGAGCCGCTTGGCCAGGCCAGAGGGGAGGAAGTGGCCGCTGCCCTTTCTCATCCCTCCAGGAGGCCATGGGCTTGTCACCTGGAGGCTGGTCCTGCAGGCGGTGGCTGGACCGATGGGCATGCAGGCCTCCTGGATCTGACGTCCTTGGTCCCTTGGTTTCAAAGATGCGGTTCTGACAGCAGAACTGCTCCCTCGTGGGCTCACGGAGGCGGGTGGGATGGACCACTGTCAGCCCAGCCCCCTTGGGCGGTGGGCAGCCCAGCAGAGCCTCCCTGTGTCCCCGCAGGGACGCGGCTCTTCCCGCCGCTTCCTGAGGAGGGGCCCTGCCCCGAGGCTAGGGCCCTGTCACTGGGCCCCCAGCATGGAGGGTGAGGCCCTGCAGGGAACCAGGGTCCAGGCCTGGAGCCGGCAGGAGGCGGAAGGGGCCCTGCAGGCCACTCTGCCTCCTAGCCCCCAGGGCCCCCTGTCCTTGGCTCAGGGGCCCGCAAGCCATCCCCCCTCCCGTCACCCTGTCTTCTCTGGCCCTGCCCCCTCACAAGGAGCCCTGGGATAATGCTGGCCCCCCGGGAACCCGGGAGGGCCCCCATCTCATGTGCTTCCCCTGACCCCCTGAAAGGCCCCTCACCGGCTCCTGTGACGCAGCTGCCCACCTGGGCTCAGGGTGGAAGCCATCAGGGACAGCGTCCATCCACCAAGGCTCGCACTGCTGATCCCCACTGACCCCCATGTTGTCCCTGAGCAAGACCCCGGGCCCAGCACTGAGGGGTGAACGGCTGAGCATCATCCTTGTCAGGGGGCCGTGTTGGGGTGTCTGGAGACGTGGGCCCCTCACCCGACCACAGTCCCAGGAGACGGTTCTGAGTCCCTGGCCCAGTTGGGAGAAATTCGGGAGGGGCAGCGCTGCCCGCAGGCTTGGATGCAGCTGGTGGCCTTTGGTCACCTGGGGCTTCGGTCCCGCAGCCGCAGGACCTGAATTCCTGGGAGGAGGACCCCAGGAGGGCTCATACAGGACCCCAGCCAGGCCACCAGCTGGCCTCAGGCTGGGACATGAGCAGAGAGCCCAGCCACAGCAGATGTGCGACCCAGGACGCTGGGAGACGATAACCAGGTTGTTGTAGCATCCCGCTGATTTGTCACAAAAACGAGAAGCCAGTTCGGTCTCTTCCACCTTCTCACCGGGTGGCCACGGGGCTCAGGACGCCCTGGGGAGGACGAGAGCGGCAGGAACGCAGAGACTGTGTCTCTTGGGGCCTCACAGATCTTGGTAGGGCCTTGGACGGTCCCCTTGGGAGCCATGGAAGGAGCCTGAGAGGGTGGAGGCGCCCTCGGACCTGCTGACCGTGTCGGTCGCTGAGCCTGTTCTAAAGCCTAACAGAGGTGGACTCGCCCGGCCTGTGGCCCTTCCAGACCAGCCACTCCCACCTGGTGACACAGGTGGGGTTCTTCCACGTCTTGTCAGGGCTCCAGAGCTCAGTCTGGGAAGTGCTGCTTAATATCATTGTCTGGATGGACCCAGCTTGTTCACCCGCTCACCTTGCAGGGCACCTTGCTGCCCCCAAGGCTGGCAATTATGAGTGAAGTTATACAAATATCCGTGTGCAGGTTTTTATGTGGGCTTAATTTTTCAACTCCTTTGGGTAAATTCCCAAGAGGGCGATTGCTGGATTATATGCAAGTGTGTTCGGTTTTGTAGAAAACATCAGTTTTCCAAGGGGCTGCACTGCTGCGTCCCTTCCGGCGGCGGGGAGGGGTCGCTTCCGGCGGTGGGGAGGGGTTCCGTTGCTCTGCGTCCTCGCCAGTGTGTGGCGTTGTCTGTGTCGGGTGTTGACCGTTCTCACAAGGGTGTGGGCTGCAATACTTTGGCCACCTGATGGGAAGAGGCAACTCATTGGGTAAGACCCTGATGCTGGGAAAGATTGGGGGCAGGAGAAGGGGACGACGGAGGATGAGATGGTTGGATGGCATCATGGACCCGATGGACATGAGTTTGAGCGAGCTCCGGGAGATGGTGAAGAACAGGGAGGCCTGGCGTGCTGCAGTCCGTGGGGTCGAAAAGAGTTGGACTCGACTGAGCGACTGAACAAAGGCAAATAAGTGTGTAATAGCGTTTCATTGTTATTTTTGTTTGCATTTCCCTGATGACATAGCGTGTGGAGCATCTTTTAATATGACTATTTGCCGTCTGCATGTCTTCTTTGGTGAGGAGTCTGTTCTCCTTCCCTGCCCACTTTTTAACTGGGTTGCTTGTTTTTCGTTATAAGTCTTGAAGAATCCACTGTATATTTTGAATACAGTTCTTTATCAGGCGGGTCTTTGCCACTGTTTTCTCATGTCTGTGGCTGGTCTCATTCTCTTGACGTCATCTGTCACAGAGCAGCAGTGTTTAATTTCAGTGACGGCCAGCTTATCAATTATTTCGCTCGTGGATCGTGCCTTTGGTGTCGTGATATTTCTTTTCCTCAGCACAGAGCCAGGAGCCACAGAAGAGGGTGTGCACTCTCCCCAAGACCAGGGCAGTGACGAGCCCCTGTGGGCACGCTGAGGGGACCCTGCTGCTGTGCTCAGTTCTGTCCCGCCCTCTGCGATCCCATGGACTGCAGCCCGCCGGGCTCCTCTGTCCAGGGGATTCTCCAGGCGAGAATCCTGGGGCAGGTTGCCATTTCCTTCTCCAGGGGATCTTCCCCACCCAGGGAACAAACCCTCATCTCCTGCATTGGCAGGTGGATTCTTCCCCACGGAGCCACCTGGAAAGCCCTAAGGAGACCCAGTTTTGAATTCCACGTGTGATCGGATTAAAGTCATTCCCAGCTGGTGCAGGTTTTGAGCAGCACCTGGTTCCCCTCACCGGGTCCAGGCTCACCTTTCTGTGGCTCAACCTCCTCACAGACACGTCATCCCCGAGACGTCCGGCCTCCTGAGCTCAGAGCGCTGTCCATGCGCAGCGGGACCCCTGGCGGGCAGGCAGGCGCTCAGCGCTGGGTCCGGGAGGTTGGACTGATCTGGCAGCGACCCCGGGGGCCTGTGTCCCGACGACTGCGGGGCGCCCCCTGCAGGTGGAGTGTGAGCGTTTGCACAGGGACCGGCTTTATGAGACGCACACTGATGCTGCTGCTGCTAAGTCGCTTCAGTCGTGTCCGACTCTGTGCGACCCCGTAGACGGCGGCCCACCAGGCTCCCCTGTCCCTGGGATTCTCCAGGCAAGAGTACTAGAGTGGGTTGCCATTTCCTCCTCCAATGCATGAACGTGAAAAGTGAAAGTGAAGTCGCTCAGTCCTGTCCGACTCTGAGTGACCCCATGGACTGCAGCCTACTGGGCTCCTCCGTCCATGGGATTCTCCAGGCAAGAGTACTGGAGTGGGGAGCCATTGCCTTCTCCGATGAGACGCATAAACGTTTATCTAAAGAGAAATGAGAATAGCAACACAGAGAGGGGCTGACTCCTGACTCGCACACCCTCCCCGCGGGCCTCCAGGAGCTTGGTTAGGCTGCTGCAGATTTCGTAGCTACTGTCAAGCGTGTCCGCGAGAAACACTGTTTTTAAAGACTCTACCATGCAGCATTGAAATTTCTGATCCAGGCTGAAATAGCAGGGATCAAGGTGCCAGTCCAGGGGCCAATAATGTTATAACCTTTCCAGGCACGTCTTCAGGATTAAGTTGTAGATGGAGAATTAATATCAAGGTAAACATTTTCAGTAACTGCAGTTTTTTCTGTCTCCAAATTTGGTGTTATCTGGACTACAAAATTTCAAAGCACGCCAAGTGTTACTTTTCCCGGACCTGCCTGCTTCTTCCGCACACCCCGGGCTCCGCTTGCCTCCCCGGCTGTGCCTCCAACGTCATCAGGTTGTCTCGGGTTTTCTCACGAGAGAGAAACAAACGTGAAATAGCCCTATGTCAGAAAGAAACAGGAAGTGAAAGAATTAAACAGACAAACAAAGATCTACACACCATCCGACCAACTCATTTTCTTTTTTTAGAGAAAAATCCAGCCCCACGTGGCTTTGCTAAGAATTTTACCGAATAGGCAAGGAGCGAGTAATAAATAACGCCAGAAAGTGGAGAAAGGGGGTGATTCCCAGCTCATTCTCTGAGCAAATAACACGGACACCAAGCCCGAGTCGCAGCATCCCTGAGGAGCACAGGCGCAGACGCGCTTCACGGCGGTGGCCGCTCAGACCCAGCTCCACAAGACTCGACACCTGCCGCTGCGCCCACGTGGAGTTTATCTTGGGACGGCAAACTTGCTTCACATTCAAAATCTGTGTCCCTCAGCATGTGGACGAAATAAAGGAGAGAGAAATGGGATAACCTCAAGAGACGTAGAAAAACAACCTGAGAGCTTGTCAGCGTTTACTATCGAAACTCAGATGGACTGTGGAGCACCCTCTGATTCAGCAGAGACGTCCGTGCAGAGCCCGTGGCGAGCGCCTCGCTCGTGTGAGACCGGCCGTGTTCCTCCCTCCAGGGTGGGGATAACGCCAGGACTGCTGTCTTCACCACTGCTGCCCAGCATTCCACCAGGGGGCCTGGCTAGCGCACAAGGCCGTAAGAAGACTTAAAATGCACAGAGTGGGTTGATTGGACGGAGGGAGAGAGAGGCAGGCTGGAGCTGCTGTGTGGGGCTGCGGGGGCCTCTGGGGGGACGGCGGGGCTCCAGGGTCTCCGGGGGGATGGCGGGGCTGTGGGGGTCTCCGGGGGGTTGGCGGGGCTGTGGGGGGATGGCGGGGCTGTGGGGGGATGACGGGGCTGTGGGGCTCTCCGGGGGGTTGGCGGGGCTGTGGGGGGATGGTGGGGCTGTGGGGGTCTCTGGGGGGATGGCAGGGCTGTGGGGGGATGGCGGGGCTGTGGGGGGATGGCGGGGCTGCGGGGGTCTCCGGGGGTTGGTGGGGCTGTGGGGGTCTCCGGGGGGTTGGCGGGGCTGTGGGGGTCTCCGGGGGGATGGCGGGGCTGTGGGGGCCTCCGGGGGGATGGAGGGGCTGTGGGGGCCTCCGGGGGGTTGGCGGGGCTGTGGGGGCCTCCGGGGGGTTGGCGGGGCTGTGGGGGCCTCCAGGGGGTTGGCGGGGCTGTGGGGGTCTCTGGGGGGTTGGCGGGGCTGCGGGGGCCTCTGGGTGCATGGCGGGGCTGGTCCTCAGAGATTCTCCTTGGAGACGGTCACATTTGGGCGCTCGGTCTTCTCACGGTTGCTCAGCAGCCTCACCTGGAAGAGACACGCCACCAGGCTGATGGTCGCATCCTGGGTTAGGACGCACCTGCTTCCCAGGTGGCGCTCGTGGTAAAGAACCCGCCTGCCAGTGCAGGAGACATCAGAGACGCAGGTTCGATCCCCGGGTCTGATCCCTGGTTTGGGAAGATCCCCTGGAGAAGGAAATAGCAACCTAGTCCAGTGTTCTTGCTTGGAGAATCCCACACACAGAGGAGCCTGGTGGGCTACAGTCCATGGAGTCGCAAAGAGTCGGACATGACTGAAGCGACTTAACCTGCATGCATATGACCTGAAGGGTGCTCGCCCAGCATCGTCCAGGGCTGCCCCTTCCGGGGGCTGTGCAGGCGACCAGGCCAGGGCCGCCCGCTGCGCTGAAGGAACAGCTGACCCCAGGACTGTAGTGCATTAATAGAGACGGGGGATGCCCTGCTCGGCGCTGCGTGCCCAGTGTCACGGCCGAGGGCTGCCCGTGTGTCTCCCGCTTTCTGCCTCTGCAGATGTCCCTGTTCCGGGCCACACACCACGTGGCTTCTGCGGCTGGTTTCATTCATGAGCACCGTGTTTCCAAGGTCCCTCCGGGGCGTGGGGGGCACGTGTGGTATGAGGGGATTCAGGGCCTTTCCCACTTCCCAGGATGGAGTTCTGGTGGGTGACAGCCCTCCCGAATCTCTGGGTGCCGAGGTGATGACTGGAGCAGCCGCAGCCTTCTTCCCACCAGGCTGAGGGTGAAATCTGCGTGGAGGATGCAGGGCAGAGAGAAAGAATGGGTCAGCCTGTGGGCTTCCTTGACCTTCTGGACCCTGAAGCCTGGTCTGGGCGTATGGACAGGCCTGACCTCCAGGGACCATGAACCTGTGGATGGGACGGGACTGCAGAGAAAGACCAGCACAGCAGGGCCCTGCGGCCTCAGATGTCAGCGTGGCCAGGACACCGGAGCATCTGGAGTTCCAGCCACAGGTCGGGGGCCAGGGTCCTGGTCTCCACCTGGGGGTGCCCTAGAGGGGAGGTGGATGTGGGGTGTCACCATGCAGGCCTCTCCGACGCCCCTACATTTGCTATAAGAGGAAAGTGGACAGGCCGGGACAGGTCAGCTGGCCTGTGGACCTGCCGACGGGCTGCCCGCCTCTGGCTGGGCAGGACGGCGTGTCCCAGGCCCCGAGGGCTCCTCTCTGAGACCTTGGTCTGAGTCCACCCTCAGGTCCAAGCCTCCCCGTGCACAGGGAGAAGCAGCGTCTCCACGGCCTGGGGCTGATTCTGTCCCTCCCAGTGCCACCCGTCACCAGCAGTCAGCCTCTCTCAGTGCTTCCCCGCCACTGGGACCCTGGTTGGACCCTGGGGCAGCCTGAGAGGGCGTGCTTTCTGCAGGACTGCACACAATGTCCATGCTCAGCGGCTGAACGCCGTGGTGGCCAGTCAGAGGCCTGTCAGGATCCCCGTTCCATCAGAGGAGGCGAGGGTTCCTGGAAAGCTGGAGAAGCGCCCAGCGCCGGCTCAGAGCCGCAGGCAGAGGCCTGGGGACCCGGGAGTGGCTTTGTCCCACGTGCCCCCCGCACCCTTCTCAGGGGGTGGTGCTCCCCTCACCCCCGTCCCAGGGGAAGGACCCCACCTGCCCCTGCTTGCAGACGCCTGGGTCAGCCCGGCCTGCAGGTGCGGCTTCTTTCCCCCTTTGATCATAAACGACCCCGTCGAGGACTTCACTGCATCACAAAACCCAGGGCCTTCCTGTAGAGACTTTTGTAGGCAGGCGAGCGTCTCGGGAGGCCTTACTCTAGCAGGAGGGCATTTCACAGCAACGTGGTATAAGACTGATGAACACATTGATGTAGGAAGCTTGCTCCAGGCCCGCCCAGCCCGACTGCCAGGGAGAGGACGTGGGTCCGAGAAGCGCCGTGTCCAGCGGGGCCTCTCTGCCGGGGCGGCCGCTTCTCCTGCCGGTGTTCCTCTGCGCTTGTCACATCGGGCGGGGAGCGGGGTCTCTCCTGGACGAGGGCCTTTGTCGGAAAGGCCGAACCTCCTCCCAAGCCCTGATGACGCTGCGTGAGCCGACCCCTGGCACTGCCTCCCAGCTCCGGCACACCCGCAGGGAGGCCTTCGCCCCTGAGGAACGAGTGTGACCACAGAACACAGCTGTGAGCTCACTGGCAAAGAGAGGTGCTGACGTCTGCGCCCTGCCGTCTCAGGGCCCGGCCCAGGGCCCCCGGGCGTGAGGGGCAGTGGGTGGACCCGCCCTGCGCAGGAGAAGGCTGCTGCGTGCCAGGGCCTGTCATAAGCATTTTCTTCCCAAGCCCTCGGGTGCCTGTGACCTCGTAAGAGCAATGCAGGAGCCTGGAAAGTTGTCATGAAGCCAAGCAATTACCTGGCTCTGTCCTGAGGACGCCGAGGAGGGTGACTCTCGGGAGAGAGTCAGTAAGCAGAAAAAAAGAAGAAAATCCAATCGGTTCTTTTGGAGCCTCTGTGTTCCAACAATAATGAAGCTTCTCTTCCAGTGGAGGTAAAGGAGTCAGTTGTCTCTTAACCATCAACGACGCATGCTTGTCCCTTCTAGTGAAAGTCGCTCAGTTGTGTCCGACTCTTCGTGACCCCATAGACTATGCAGTCCATGGAATTCTCCAGGCCAGAATACTGGGGTGGGTGGCCTTTCCCTTCATCCAGGGGATCTTCCCAACCCAGGGATCAAACCCAGGTCTCCCGCACTGCAGGCGGATTCTTTACCAGGTGAGCCACCAGGGAAATCCAAGTGGGTAGCCAGCCCCTCCCAGGCTCCCAGGCACGTCCTTGAACCCAGTGACCTTCCTGTGGCTGCAGAGGCCCTGTCCACCTTGCGGCCTGGAGGAGGCCTTCTTACGGCTCAGGGCTGAGTGAGTTGATTCCCTTCCATCTAACCTGCTGACTGCACATGGCCTGCTCAACGGCAGGGTGTGTGGTGGGAGGGCAGGCGGCAGCTGAGCCCCCGGGTCCCCAGCGCTGTGAGCCCCCTGGCGACCAGCCACTGTGTCCAGCTGCGGGGCCGCCAGCATGGGCTCCCAGTACCTGGGCTGAGATGCCGCTGGGGGTCCGGGAGCATCCTGTGTGGTGTCTCATAATCCCAGGTACCCGAAGAAGTGTGTGGGTGCAGCAGCCTCTTCTCTGAAGAAAATCATTAACATTTTAAAGAAGCAAGATTAAAAGAAGGTTGTAATAACAGCTGGAAAGTGTTGGGTGCAGAGAATAATACAGAGAAACGTGAAGTTTTATTTCCTAAGAATAAAAACCGCAGAGGCGCTGATGCTAAATGTAAGAAATTCCATCACGTGAACTTTAAAGTCCTGTCTCTTTTGTGAAGGAATGGGCCCGGCCCCAGTGGCAGGAGACGGAGGGCTGTCATCTGCTGGGGAGGAGAGCTCTCGGGGCTGTGACGGTCACTCTGGTCCTATAGGATTGCTGAGAAGTTAAACACAAAACGACAAGTTTCTACTGTATAGCACAGGGAACTGTCTTCAGTATCCTGGGAGAAACCATCGCGGAAAAGAATGTGAAGAAGAATGCACATATGTGTGCAACTGAGACACTTTGCCGTGCAGCAGAAATTAACACAACACTGCAAATCACCTATGCGCCAATAAAATAAAAATAAGATTCCCTACTATCGTTGGAGCCAGAGACGAGCAGAATTCCGGGTGGGGCGCCTGCACTCGGCCCCGAGGCTGCTCTGACCTGAGAAGGAGGAGGCCCCCACGTGCCCACCGTCTGTGAATCAGCCAGGCCCAGATGCGGCCTCTCGTGTTCTGTCCCAGGACCGAATCCTTCACGAGTCACATCTGAGGGCGCGGTGTTCATGTGTCCCTGCAGGTGAGGTGGTCGGCTGTGGATCCCTGAGCCGGTGTGGAGCCTCGGATTCTCGGTTTTGAGACCAAGCCTGGGCCTGGTGGGAGGGGTCGGGGTGAGCCCGGTGGGCGCTCGTCCGAGGCCCCCAGCTGCAGGCTGGGGACACACTCCTGTGAGAGGCTGTGAGAGCATCCCGGGGCTGGCGTCAGGCCCAGGCGGCGGCTTCAGCTGCAGGGATGCGCCGTCTCCCAGCCTGGAGGCCAGCGCCTGCGGTCAGGGTGTGGGGGGTGGGCTTCTCTGCGGGCTCGGGGGCTCTCTCTCTGGCCTGCAGGAGCCTCTCCCCCAGTGCCCCATGGCCTCACGTCACAGCTGCTCCCCTCCGTTCTGTCTGCACCCTGCTGTCCTCCGCCCCGGGGGGCACCAGTCCTGCTGGACAAGGACCCACCGCGAGGACCTCATTAGAACTTGGCCATCAGCAAAGGCCCCTTTTCCCAGGTGAGGCATGTCCATGGGTCCTGACCTCAGCGACTCTGGGGGCCCGACTCAATGCCTGACAGCAACAGAGGGGCTCTCTGCGTGGTCACTGTGGGGGTCCTGAGTGACAGACGCTGGGGCAGGTGTTCCCAGGGGCACCGCTCTCAGGGAGCGTGGGTGCGGAGGGGAGCCTGCCGGGCTCATGGAGCACGTGGGTGGTGGGGAGGGCAGAGTGCCCGGTGCGGGGCTGCATCCTCAGGAGTCCGCTGGCACCCACTGTGGGCTGGATTCCTGCCAGCACTTCCCCTTCCAAGTCTGAGTCGGAGAGACAGGAGCACAGAAAGCCTTTGTAGCAGAGTCGTCTCCCCACAGCGCACCGGAGGCCCAGGACGGGCGTGTCTCCTCCGAGCCTGCGGCCTGAGCCCCCCGCCTCCCAAGCTGCCCTCAAGGGCGTCCCGCCTGCTCTCAGCGACATCTCTCACGGCCGCACCCCCACCGCTTGTCTCAGCTCCTGCGGACCCCGCGCTCCCAGTGGGTCCTCCAAGAATTTACCGGGACGTCTATGCTCTGTCCAAGGACGACTCGTCTAGAGGGACAGAGGTGTTTGCCCCCGGCCCTGCTCCTGTCTGCGGTGGAGCCGCTCCGTGCAGAGCTGCGCTGTGGCCCTGATGCCCCCGGGGGGGCGTGGGAGAGAGGACTGCAGTGAGGACGGGGCCGGGGCACCTGGATCTCGGGAAGACTGACATCCCGCGTGTGTCCTTGCTCTCACCTGGCCTCGGGCCCAGGCCTCTCCCCCTTCCTCACTCACGTGGGGACAGGACCTCTGTGTCCAGACACTGCAGACCCCAGACCCTCCTCCAGCAGTGGCTGCGGCCCCAGAAAAGCGTCCTTCCTGATCGGTGTTTCATTCAAGGGCTTGCGTCTGGAAAAGTCAGACTCAGGAGTCTTAACCTGATGCCGGCGTTTCCTCCCTGTTCCCTGGGAGCTTCCAGGAGGAAGGCCAGCCCCTGTCCCACACAGGGTCTCCCGTGGCACAGGGTGGCCACGGTCCAGCTGCTGGCTCCAAGGGGCGCTGGCCAGGCCTGAGTCCTCCCCCTGAGGAACAGCACCTGGAGGCTCGAGAGACCAGAGCCCTGGCCTCCTTTCCAACCAGTGGGGCTGGGGTGAGTCATGGCCCAGAGGAGGCTCCGGTGGCACGTCCTGCAATGGGCCCCCTGCCCAGGTGTGGGCACAGGCAGGGCGGCGGGGAGCTCTTCAGCGAGGGGCGACAGAGATGCGGGGGGATGCCTGCGGGGTCTCTGGCTGGTCCCTGGGCAGGACTCCTTACCACAGTGCTGGGGGGCGGGTGAGGAGGGAAGCCCTCTCACAGGCCGAGGTCATCCTGCGCCCAGAAGCTTCTGGCTTTCCTCCACGCTCAGCAAAGCGTCTTCCTTCGTGGTGGGCAGAGTCATCATCTGACTCAGTGCTTGCAGAACGCAGGACAGTCCAGATGGGGAGCTGCACATGGAGGCTGGCGGGGTCCTTCTCAGCTTCCCAGGGTGTAGCGCCCTCCGATCCCACCGTGGGGCTGTTCCTCCCTCTTCCAGAAGACGGGTGACCCAGGTTATCGGCATCTCAGTGAGCTTCCCCGGAAAACGTCCCCACACAGGACACAGAGCACCTCTGAATGAGATCTGGGCCCAGCGCCAAGGTCCAGGGGGCCTTGCTGACCTGCAGATTTGCACCATGTGCGTGCACACCCAGGCTTCTGTAACTGTGTCTGCGCATAAGAGCCTGCACATGTGTGCATGTCTGTGTGCACGCATGTGTCTGTGGGAATGTGCAATGGTGCACGTGTGGACACCAGTGTCTGGGTCTCGGCATTTCAGTGGCATCTCACACCCCCCTGCATCTTTTTAACCTTGGGTGCAGGGGTCCCTGGAGTCATTTCATCACGTGACTGTTTCCTTTCCGTGCAGCTCAACCCTGAGACGTGGTGAGCAACTGTCCTTGGATTTAATGCAGATGGCTGTTCTTTAATTTATACCCCACAGTTCTGGAAAGAAAGAAAAACGTCCTGTGTGAAGAAGGTAAATCTGATACCCATCAATCTGTTAGGAGGTGATAAATAACACCCCCTTGCTTTCGGCATTTATAAATTATTCGCTTCATTAGGACAGAGTGTGCTGACATTCTGTGAGCTGTGCAGGGTCTCTCCAGAGTCGGGTGGGTGGTGGGAACAATTAGGTGGGTTTCTGGTGAATGGATACAGTTGCTCTCATTAGGACGAAAAATGCTAATTAAAACCAGAAAAAATGAGCAGAATTGATTAAGTCCTCTCATCAAGATTTACCTATTTGTGTGTCTGATGAGAGGCCAAAACTTGAATGTCATTTCAGCTCGACAAATGGAGGAACCACACTCCCCACAGGGAGGACGCCAGCGAGGACTGCAGGGGCAGACAGGAGCAGCTCCTCTTGTGCACCACGTGAGCACGCGCCCACACACATCTGACCTGCACACGTGTACACACCTGTGCCTGCACAGACCTGCACACGCCTGCATGCACCCACAACCTCACACACATGTACACACATGCACACACTTGTACATGCACCTGTATATACACCTTCACACACCTGTACAAACCTGCATGCAGCTGCACACACATCTGCACACACCTGTGCCCACACACACCTGCAGCTGTACACACATACATGCCTGTACCTGTATATGCACCTATATCTGTACATGCCTGTACACACCTACATCTGCACACACTCGTCTTCACCAGTGGCCCCCACACTCCCATGCTCTTCCTCCCAAACCCACAGGCACCCAATGGGGCGCGTCCGAGCCCACTCAGGAACCACCCTTCCCGATCATACGGATGACAAAACTCGAGCTGAAAATTCTCATAGGGCTAAACCTTTTTAGAAGCATTTCTAACAACAATACCAACAACAGGCTCTTCCATCTGTGACTTCTGTGGAGGGACTCCACCTGCCGCGTCGGGTCAGCCCAGAACCGTGAAGGGTGATAGGTGAGTTGCACAGCTTCTCACGTGTCCCGTCTCCATTGTGTCTCCACAGCGCCTTGGAGCACTGGTCTCCTTGTGGTCACGGGCGGTGAAAGCCAGGGGCCACTGTGGAAGGGGAGGCTTTGTCTGCGTCCCCAAGACCCACCCCCCGACCCTGTCCTGACCTGGCCTGCCTGTCAGTTCCAGCCAACAGGCAGCCGTAAGCCCCCAGCCCCAGTCCCACAGGCAAAAGGAGGCAGACGCTCCCCTCGCTGAGTCTCCGGGTGGGACCCCAGCCCGACCACATTGTGACTGCAGCCCTGGGGACCCTGGACAGAGGACCCCGCTAGGCTGTGCCCTGACCCCTGCCGCATGGAGTGCGTGAGGAACAGAAGGCCCCTCCTGACCCGGAGTCTGTGGGTATCACGTGGCAGCAGGCAACAGACACACGGGCTGGAGTCTAGGAAGCCGTGGTCCTGAAGCGCTATTTAACTAGTCCTGTTTTTACGTTAGAGGATCTCTGGAACTTTAAAAATTATTTTGCATTCTTACACTTTTTTGTGAGTGATCATATGCATTTAGCAAATTCCACAGTTTTAGTGGTAAAGAATCCTCCTGCCGATGCAGGAGACGCGGGTTTGATCCCTGGGTTGGGAGGATCTCCTGGAGGGAGGGCATGGCAACCCACTCCAGTATTCTTGCCTGGAGAATCCCTAGGACAGAGGAGCCTGGTGGGCTACAGTCCACGGGGTCACAGAGTCAGACACAACTGAGCGACTGAGCATTTGCACACACAGTCTATGCATGTTTTCCCAAGTTTTATTTATGTTCTCAAGTTGACACAATTATGTCATTAATGTCCCTGCCATGCTGCAGAACAGTTGGCTGACCCATCCTCAGCCGTGACTTCTGGGGGAGTTTTGAAGCTTTGCTTTGACACACGATGGGCTGATGAGGACTTTTGTACAAACCTGTTTGTCACATGTGTAAAGATTTCTGCAGAATGTGTACCTCGAGCTACACCGCACACTCGCGGGGCGAGCGCGTCTCCAGCCCTCGATCTGCTGGCAGATTCTGTCCCCCGTGTCCCTGACGTGACGCCCACATCCCTGCAGGGCAGCTGCTCTGGTGCTGGCGTGCTCAGCTGCTCAGTCGTGTCCAGCTGTTTGCAACCCTTTGGGCTGTGGCCTGCCAGGCTCCTCTGTCCATGGGATTCTCCAGGCAAGAGCACTGGAGTGGGTGCCATTTCCTCCTCCAGGGGATCTTCCCGACCCAAGGATGAAACACTCATCTCTTGTGTCTCCTGCCCTGCAGGTGAATTCTTTACCCCTGAGGCACTGGGGAAGCCGCTTCCTTCCTGGGGCTGAAATCCCAGGGTGAAGCCTGCTTCAGCTGCCGCTTGGTGTCAGGCCTCCCTCTGTGACTCTCCTGTCCTCAACCTTGGCCTGTTGTTCTGCGAGCTCTCTGTCTTTTCTTACTGGCTGGCAGGATTTGGGGCCCATTATGGACATTGCTCCCTTTTCATTGATTCAAATGCAGACTCTCTTCTCTTCTCTGTGACTTGTCTTCTTGTCTCATTCGTGTTGTCTTTGGTCAAAGAGGAAGCTGTAATTTTAATGTGGCCACACGAATGTTCTTGGCCACATGCCTCAGGCTTCACGTGTCCTGCTTGAGGAGCTCCTTCTACAACCAAAGGCATCGCGCTTTTTCCTGCATTTCTTACTGAACATTTTTCAGGTTTGGTGTTCCCATCTGAGTCTCTAACTGGCCTGGATCGTTGCATGATTTTTCAGTTTTCATGGTTTTTTTGAAGGGCACCTTCACTCCGCTGGGCACTGCACACACGGTGTGCGAACGCTCCCCTTCATTCCTGGGGGCGAGTGGCTTGCGGTTCAGATGCTGTGCCCGCACCTCCTGCAGAGGGCGAGCACGCAGCGGGGAGGTCGGGGAGGGGGAGCCTCGTCCATGAGGGCCCGAGGGCGGTGGGCACGCAGAGGTCAGGCTCCTGCCTGCGTTCAGATCCCAGCTCTGCCTTTTCCGTGCCCCTAGGGCCCTTGGGGTCTCATCCTTCAGGGGGAGTAACAAGGTCACGACCTAAAAGGCTCCAAGGATGAGGGCCAGGCCCTGACGCCTGGTGCCTCGGGGGACGAGGCTGGGCCTGTCACTGGACTCTCCCTGGGGTGTCCCCCTCCCCCCAGTGCAGGAGCCACGAGCCCAAGTGAGCGTCCGCGGCCCCTCCTGCCCCCAGGCCTCCGAGTGAGGCCTCAGTGTCCTTACTGTCGCTTATCGTCCGGGGAGTGCTCATTTCTGGGGTTCTGTGTTTAAATACATCCTTTCTGCTTCTCCTAATTTTATCAGTAGATCTTAATCTGGATAATTAAAATTCAACCCGACATTCCCAGGGACCCCAGAAGCACCCACTGATGTCTTGAACGTCCGCGAGCTGTTCCCTCGAGGAAGTGCCCTGGCCCAGCAGGATGGGCTCAGGCCCTGGGGACTCGAGTGGGCGGCAGGGTCTGCTCGGTGCTTCATCAGACGGGGCTGAGTCGTTTTACAGGCACAGGGCTGGCGGAGCCAGCTGCGTCAAACCCCGGCCGTGCCCTCGGGGAGGCGCCGATCATAACCCCCAGGGACGACCCCGGCCAGCCTGGGATCACTTATTCCTTCCGAGAAGACTCCTGGGTGTCTGCTCTGAGCAGGTCATCGGTCCTGTGCGAGGGCGGGACGGAGGCCTCATCTCCTCGCTCGGGAGGACCCTCCAGGACCGTGAGCCCAGCCGCGCCAGCCGGCAGGGCTGTGTGGACCTTGCCCACCAGCCGCTTCTCAGAGTCGGCGGACGTGGACGGAAGCGGCAATGACCAAGGGCAGGGCCCGAGCCATCCAGGGCTGAGGCCGTCCCAACCCCGATGAACCCCCCAGCCTCTCCCTCCAGACGCCCTCGGCTCCTGGCCCAGCCCGGCCTCCCAGCAGCCCCGGGCCCGGGACTCACGGCTCCTCTGGTCCTTGTTTCCCAGCTCAGGGTGTGATGCTGATGGTAGGAGCTCAGTGTGAGGGTGGACGCGGCCTGGAGATGCGGTCAGGTCAGCAAGTGGCTCCAAGCAGCCCGGCCCCCAGCGCCAGGGCCAGTGCGGCCCAGCCGTCTCGGTGCATCAGAGCACGGCCGTCCAGAGGTCCCTGAATAAGCCGGTCTCTGCCTTGTATCCACCACCCGGGGCTCGGTAACCCTGCCTCTGGGATGGCTCCCCATTCCCGTTCCTGCCTTGGTGGGCCTGGCCACGGGGGTCCCTTAGGGTCAGCCTGTGGCAACGCCAGGGCAGTGACGGGGGCTGCCTGGTGGGGTCTGTGCTCACGGCCGGGATGGAGCTGCTGTGGAGCAGGTGCATCAGGCCAGGGTCAGTATCAGGGTCGGGGTCGGGGTCGGGGTCAGGAGGGGCCTGGAAGGCGTCCCTGACGGGATGTGTCCTCACACTCGGGCCCAGGAGCTTGGGATGGGGGAGGGTACCCCTGTACCAGGGCCTGACCCCAGGGATCAGACGCGTCTGGGCAGAGGGGGGCACAGCGCTTGCAACCCCGTGGGCTTGGACCTGGGAGGAGGGGCTTGGCCACGCCCTTGGTGATGGACAGGAGGCCAGCTGGTCACCTCCAGGGCTTGGCTGCCTCCTGCAGGGCTGGCAGGCCATCCACGTCACACAGAAGCTTGAATCTGAGTGGAATTTGTAAGGCCTCGCGTTCAGGGCCGGTCAGACCAGGCGCCAGGCGCCCCCTCCAAGGTGGTCCAGGTGAGCAGGCCCAAGAGTGAGGCCTGGGGTTCCCGTGGGGTGGCTGGAGCCCCGTTTCTCCCCTCACACGCCATCCAGCTCTCACTGTATCATCTTTCCCCAAAGAATGCGACACAATGATATTTTTGGTTTATTTATATTAAAATCAACAGATGTTAGCAAGTTAATGTCATTTATTATATAAGATGTAATGACAATACAATTAGTATTTTTTAAACTGTAATTGTAAAATTGACCTTATTAAAATTCCACTTCCTCCATAATTAAAAAAAACTAATTACTTCTAGTAATTGGACCAGAAATGACATTTTCAGTTCATTAATATTCAGCAAAATGTTTTTGAAGACGCTCTTGCCAGAGCACTGTCAATCTCTGGCATTTCTGTTCATTCCTCATTTAAAACTGGGCTGGAGACAATAGCTTGCATTTTAACAAGATGTGCGTCCTCGGCTTGCTTTTACAAATAAAGTTTTTAATTGCTAATTAATTTGAGGGCATGCTTTCCTGCAGGAACGCGGCGGGCCGCCCCGTGCCCGGCCCAGGTGCAGCCCGCCCGCCGCCCAGGCCTCCTTCTGGGAACAGGGACCCGGGTCGCGCTCCACTGCGCCTGAACGCGGTGTCTAATTACTCGGCACCGGGAGGTGGAGGCAAGTCAAAATAATGGAGTGTGAACTAGTTTTGTAATTAACTGAGCTCATCGAAGGAGGGTGTGAAAGAGGGAAAGTCAGACGCAGGAGGCCTGGAGCAGGACGGGCTCCCAGCCGTCCTGGGATGGTTGAGGGGCGTGGGGGCTGGGGGGCCCCTTGCTCTCAGCCAGGGCAGAGCCTGACCTGGGCTGTCGCTTCAGGGAGCTTTCCTCAGGGCCCCTTCCGCCCCTGGCAGATCCCACGGTCTTGCTGAGAAGCGCTGGGTCCAGTGGTCACAGTCCTGGCTGGCGGTGCCTCCCCCTACATCTGGTGTCTTTGACGGGGAGTGGGGTCTCCAGGGGCAGGCACCCCCTCCGCTCCCTGGGTTGCTGCCCTCCCGCACCGCTGAGCCTCGACGTCCTGCTCTGAGGGGCCCCATATGGCCTCGCAGGAGAGGGCCCATGAGGGACACAGGAGAGTGGTTATGCGGAGGCGGGTCTCAGAGCCCCTCATCCTGTCCTCCTGTGGCTGCAGAGGGCTGGACGGCCGGACTGGACGTGGCGCCTGGAGCTCGCACCCAGGGGGTTTTCTCCCTGAGCGTGTAGTGGGTGCCTGGGACCTGGGGTCAGGCCCTGAATTCTGTGGTCAGAGGTTGGAGCCGAGTCTCCGGGCACAGGGGGCTGTTCCCCCGGGGGAAGCTGGGGCTCCAACATCCTGGGGGTGAAGATGCGGTGCTGAAGGAGCAGGCCTGGGCCTGAGGCCCCGCTGTCCCTGCGGCAGGGCTCCAGGGGAGGGTGGTGCTTCTCTTCCCTGTGATGTCCCAGGGGCCAGTCCCTTGGGGGGTCCCCAGGCAGGGTTCACTCTGGGGTCAGTCCTCGGGCAGAGTCCCCAGGCAGAGTATACTCTGGGGCCGGTCCCTCGGGCAGGGTTCCCGGGCAGAGCCCACTCTGGGCTGGTCCCTTGGGCAGGGCCCTGTCCTCTCTTCTCTGGAACCATGAGCAGGTGGCCCCGGGCCCTGCTCTGTTGCTCTGTCTCTGTCTCTGTGTCCCTTTACACCTCTGTCTGGGTCTCCGTGTCTCTCATCTGTAACTGATGGATGTTGTTCCTTCTAAGGTCGGGTCAAGTCTGCTAACAGAACATGGGGGGAGTGGGTGAAGCCTGGCAGGCGGCTGCTGTAGCTCGGCCCCCTCCCGCCATGAAGTGGCCTGTGGGCGCTGCACCCCGGCCTCTCCCAGCTGGGCCCCCACACCCTCCGGGGCCTCAGTCCTTCCTGGGCGGCCTCGGGGGCCTGGACACAGGTGGGATGTGCCAACAGGGAGTCTTCATTCCAAGGGAGCGTGTGGTCCTTCCGGCCGCCTGCCTTCCTTCGGAGCTCATGGACCCAGGGCCTGGGCTGAGGAGGGGTGAAGGCCTGAGGGACCCCCTTCTCCTGGGAGCAAAGGCCAGGCTGAGCCGTGGTCCTGACTGAAGCCACTTTCCTGAGACCAGCTTCCTTCTAGAACCAGAGGTACGTTTATTTGAAAGAGGAGAGTTTTGTTTTCGCTGTAAACGGAGTCCCAGGGCCCCGAGGAGGTGCCCACCGGGACAGCAGGACTCATGGGCCCGGGATGGCCACCCTGGATGCTCCCAGGGCGACGCTGCGGGGGGCTCGCTCCTGGGCTCGGCTGCCCCCTCGTCCCCCACCCCCTCCGGGAGATTCTGACAGTCTCCTAACAAACTAACACAGGCTGGGTGGCTTGAATGCTAGGAATTCATTCTGCCGCCTTCTGGAGGCTGGGAGTCCTAGACCAGGGTGCTGGCGGCCACACTCCGCCTCGAGGCTCCAAAGGAGGGCCACTCCTGTCTCTCGCAGCTTTTGGGCTCAGGTGTGCGGTCAGTCCTGGGTCCCTGAGACAGTGCCTTTGACGCTGGCAGGTGGCCGGGGGCTCTGGAGGCCGGGCGTCGTGGGCGACTGTGTGCCCTTCATACTCCGGACAGGTTGAGGGCCTTAGATGAGACAAGATCAGCATCTGATTCTTAATGCAAATCCGAAACGAGTCGATATATGGAGATAACACAAACACAATTCACCTTGACCCTCTCTCACTTTTTAAACCTAGATAAGTTTACAGTGAAGGCGAGATGCGTGGCTGATTTGAATGGGAAGTTTTCATGGATGCTTACAATGTAAACGTGCCACCTGAGTCCTCTGGGGAACTCCGCCCGCCGACCTTCCCCTGCCTTTCACCCCCCTGTGCTGGGGGGCGAGGGTGGGACCCTCCCACGGGACCCTCCCCCACCCTCCCCCTGCTCGCCTCCGCCATCCATTCCCACCTAGATGGACAGCCCCTGGCCCAGAAGTCTCACTTGGAGTCCAGGACAAGATTGAATGTTCCTCAGGAGGGGTCATCGTGATGAAGCTGAGAATAGACGGCAGGTTAAGAAATCCCCGGCAGGTGGGAGAAAGGTTCAGTCTTGTGCGTTTGACTCAGAGACGCTGGACTGCAGGCACCCCTCGGGAGAACACCCCCCGATTAACACGAGGCATCAGTCGTGCTTCAGGACCCCTCTAAGACTGGAGGCCAAGTTCTTAGACGGTGGAGGGGGGTTCAGAGAAATCCCCATGGGCGCCCCAGCCCCAGGGTGGAGAAATGGGTCGTGGACCACCAGGCCCCCTCGTCTGCTCTTCCCAAGGTCCCTGGAAACCCGGAGCTGCTGGGGATTTCACTCATGGGAAATCGTGACCTGAGCCGAACCCTGGGGCTTCGGGGGCATGTGCCTGCCTGCACTCCGAGAATACAGAACCACATGCCTCCCCAACCCTGCACTCAGTAGAATTGTGGGGCGTGTGCCTGGAGTCAGGTCTGTCCTGCAGACTTTTCAGGGCTCAGAATAAGAGCTGACACCTCGTAGGTGCTCGAATTACTGTTAAATGAGTGAGTGAATCTTGCAGTCGAAGGGGAAGTGATCAGCTGGCCTTTGGGGGACCATCAGGAGCGGAGTCACAGAGACAGCGATGGTGCTGAGCAGGTATTTACGGGGAAGGCTCAAGGCGGGGAGTGTGTGGGCATCTCGGGCAGGTGGGGCGGTGGCATCGTGTGCGAGGCTTAGGCCTGGGTGGTGAGGCACCACACATGTTAAGTACAGATTCTGGCATACAGCAGGTGCTCCATACATGCATATGTGGCTTGGAGTCCGCAGAACGTGAGCTTCACGGTCTACCAGCAGGGGGGAGGGAATCCACCCCCCACCCTAAGCGGAGATGGGGGCAAAGTGATCCCGCCTCCCCCCGCCCCGCCCGCCCCGCCCCGCACCTCTGCCCCCGGATGCTCTTTGTCAGTCTGCTTCCCTTCTCTGCAGGCGCAGGCACAGGGTGCGGTTGTCCTTACAAACTTTTTGCCGCTTCTTTCATTTCCTCCCGGTTTGCCCTGTGACTTGGCAGGGCGTCTCCCCGGCGGCAGTGCATGCACTCACCCTGTGCTTACTGGCTTGGGCGCCTGCCTGGCTTTGGCCAGGGGAGTGCGCGCGAACACGGTGGAGGCGGGGCCAGCGCCCCGAGGTGCGTCCTCCTGGGCTCCTGCCTTTGGAGGACGAAGACGCGCTTGCTCTGCAGCACAGAGGGCGAGAGCCGAGGGCAGACTGGACCAGGGGTGCAGCCAGAGGGTGCCTGCCCCGGGCCGCCCTGACCTGCAGGCCTGTGTGCTTGTGTGTGCTCAGTCAGGCGTGTCCGACTCTACGCGAGCCCCTGGACCACAGCCCCCCAGGCTCCTTTGTCTGTGGGGTCTCTCAGGCAAGAATACAGGGGTGGGTTGCCATATCCTCCTCTGGGGATCTTCCCGACCCAGGGGTTGAGCCCGTGTCTCTTGCATCTCTGGCTTTGGTAGGTGGCCGCCACCAGCGCCACCTGACCGCGTGGGCAGAATGAGACACGCAGCGGCTGTCAGGAGCCCCGGCGCTAACACTCCTGGAGGCGCCGAGACCCCAGGCCCCTCCCCGTCAGCGTCTTCCCGACTGGCGGCCCCACGGGTGGGACGCTCCTGCTCCAGACCAGACGGGTCCAGGGGGAATGGATTCCCACCCCCCAATCTGGTCAATAAGCAGAGGCACTCTCACTGCCGAGAAGAGGGGGCCCAAGCAGGGCAGATTCTTTAAAACTCATTTTTATGGCACCATGAGGACTTCCAGACTGCGTCCGTGGCGTCTACAGTAACGTAACCGGCGCCCTTGTCCCCTCACCGGGGGTGAGAGACCGCTGTCACCTTTAAAGTCCCCGATGCATCCTGCACCCCTCCCCTTTCTTTAGCCCCAGAAAGTGTCCTCAGTGCTGTGTTTTCCCCTTGACTCTGTTCACTTTTCTTGTGAGTTTGCCCATAGAGTTATAACAACATCTTACACATTTTTGCACATTTCTGTATTGCACGAAACAGGATCAGACTGCATTGAGTGGAGGCATTTCTAAGACGTGCTGTTTTTAAGGTTATTACGCTCCTGACACAATGCTGCTTCTGCCTCTTGCCACTGAGATGCATTCATATTCATCGACACAGGGGGCTCCTTCGCATGAATACATAAACATATTTCATTTATTTATTCTCTGATTGATGGACATCTGGGTTGTTTCCAGGTTTCTAGTTTTATGCTCCCCTGGATGGGATGCCATGAACTTCCTTGAATATATGCGAGATCTTAAACCGAGACATGGAATTGCCTGAACATAAATCATGCTCAAATTCACTTTATTTGACAAGTTATTTTCCAAAGCGACTGTTCCAATATCCACCCCGCCTCCCCCGGTGGTGTGTAAATAGTTCCACTTGCTCTGCATCCTACAGACTCGTCATACTTGGAGATTGAAATTTTTATCTCTTCTGCTGTTGATGGACAATTGCACTGGATGGACGATTATCGATTGTGAAGGAAACAGCTTGGAGCCCTGGAGGGCAGAGTCTTTTGTGGACACTTGTCTCCATGACCCTTGGGTGTGTACCTCTCTGTGGACATGCTGGGTCAACACCCTTAACTTTGTAAGAAACGTCTGAGCCACTTTGCATGGTGGGTTTGGCATCTCCCATGCCTGTCAGTGATGGAGGGAAGTTTTCCTTGCTTCAAATTCTTATCAGTATCGGCAGTTCCAGTCTCCTTATATTTCGCTAGTGAATGTGCCATGGTAACTCACTGTGGTTTTAACTTGCGTCTCCCCAGTGAGTCATAAGGATTCGAAGCATTTTTTTTTTTAAAACATCCATTGGCTGTTTGTATAGCTTCCTGTGTAAAACGACTTTTGAAGCCCTTTGTCCATTTTTCATTGAGCTACTTGTCTTTTTTCTTTTGCTATTGAGAGGTGTGTGTTCTTTGCCCAATTCAGATTCACGTCCTTTGAGAGATCTGTATTTAACAGATATTTTCTCCAATTGTCTGCGGGCTGGTTCGTTTTCTTAGCAGTGTCTTTTGATGAGCAGAAGTGCATCATTTCAACACTTTCCCCTTCATCAATGCTGTCTTTTATGGCAATTGCTGTCTATGTCCTTTGTAAGAAATCTTTGCTTATCCTTAGATCTTGATGATATTCCACTATGCTTTGTCTCAAAGCTTTACAGATTTTTTTTATGTTTAAGTCTGTGATCCATCGCTAATTAATTGTTGTGTATGATGTGAGATAAGGATGAATGCTATTTTTTTTCCTGTTTGTTCTTGAAGCGCTATCAGATTCTGTCTCATGTACTCTGAGGCTTTGGGTTAGGTGCATGCATATTAGAGACCGTCAGGGCTTCCTGGAGAACTGGCCACTCTGTGACACAGTGTCTCTCTTTGTCTGAGATAGCTTTCCTGCTCTGAAGTCTGCTCTGTCTGAAATTAATATACCCACCTCAGTTTTCTTCTGATCAGTGTGAGCATGGCTTATCTCTCTCTGTTCCTTCACGTTTAATCTATCTGTGTGTTTATATGTGAACTCGGTTTCTTATACACCACCTATAATTGGGTCTTTTCTTCCTCCTATTCTTTTTAAAAATCCACTCTGACAGTATCTGTTGTATAATTGTTGTATTTAGACTATTGATGTTTGAAGTGATTATTTTACTTGGAGTAATATCTCCCATACTCGTTCCTGTTTTCTATGGTTGTCTTTATTCTTTGTTTCTTTTTCTTGTCTTCTACTCTTTTTCTGCAGTCTCTGATTTTAATTGAGCATTTTATATGACTCCTCTTTCTCATAAGTATGCTTCCCTGATAGCTTGGACGGTAAAGAATCTGGCTGTAATGCAAGGGACCTGGGTTCAACCTTTGGGTCAGGAAAATCCCCTGGAGAAGGGGATGGCAACCCACTGCAGTATTCTTGCCTGGAGAATCCCATGGACAGAGGAGCCTGGTGGGCTCTAGTCTGTGGGGTCACAGAGAGTCGGACACGACTGAGCGACTAAGACTTTCTCCTCTCTCTCAGCAGATCAGTCATAATTTAGGAACATTGTTTAGAGTTTTTACAGTACGCCACAGACAGTCCAAGTCCACGTCACAGAGAGTCCCTTAGGACCACATCTTTGGTTCTGCCTTCTTGCCCCTGGTAACACTGCTGTTCATTCATTCTACTTCTCCATAAGCCACAACCAGCGACTCGTTGTTCGGCTGCTCAGTCGTGTCCAGCTCTTTCTAACACCATGGACTGTGGCAGGCCAGGCTTCCCTGTCTCTCACCGTCTCCCAGAGTTTCCTCAAACTCACGTCTACTGAGTCGGTGATGCCCTCCTGCCATCACATCCGTTGTCATGCTCTTCTGACCGCAATCTTTCCCGGCATCAGGTCTTTTCCGGTGAGTCAACCCTTTGCATCAGGTGGCCAAAGTATTGGAACTATTTTTATGTGGTTGCTATTATTATTTCGAACAAATTATCATCTGGTACCTCAATTAAAAACATGAAAAAATGAGAAAATAATAGCTCATATTGCCTTCATTCGTTCTTCTTTAAGGTTCTTTATGTAGATCCCAGTTTCTGACTGATGTAATTTTTCCCTTCTCTGAAGAACTTTAACACTGTCTGGTAAGGCAGGTCTACTAGCAATAAATCCATTCAGTTTTTGCTCATTTGATAAAGTCTTTATTTCTCCTTTACTTTGAAAGATAATTTTACTGGATATTGAGTTCCTGTTCATACAGTTCATGGGGTTCTCAAGGCAAGAATACTGGAGCGGTTTACCGTTCCCTCCTCCAGTGGACAACGTTTTGCCAGAACTGTCCACCATGACCTATCCATCTTGGATGGCCCTGCAGAGCATGGCTCACAGCTTCCTTGAGTTACGCGAGCCCCTTTGCTGTGACAGGGCTGTGATTCATGAAGAGGATGAGCCCCCAGGTCAGAAGGTGTCCAATATGCTACTGGGGAAGAACAGAGAAGCTGCTCCAGAAAGAATGACGAGGCTGGGCCAAAGTGGAAAGGACACTCTGCTGTATCTGGTGGTGCAAGTAAAGTCTGATGCTGTAAAGAATAATACTTCATAGGAACCTGGAATGTTAGGTCCATGAATCAAGGTAAATTGGATGTAGTCAAGCAGGAGATGGCAAGCGTGAATATCAACATCTTAGGAATCAGTGAACTAAAATGAATGGGAATGGGCAAATTTAATTCAGATGACCATTGCATCTACTACTGTGGGCAAGAATCCCTTAGAAAAAATGGAGTAGCCCTCATAGTCAACAAGAGTCTGAAATGCAGTACTTGGGTGTAATCTCAAAATGACAGAATGATCTTGGTTCCTTTTCAAGGCAAACCATTCAACATTACAGTAATCCAAGTCTATGTCCCAAGAACTGATGCTGAAAAAGCTGAAGTTGCCCAGTTCTATGAAGACGCACAACACCTTCTAAAACTAACAATGAAGAACTTTTCATCATTAGGGGGTTGGAATGCAAAAGTAGGAAGTCAAGAGATACCTGAATTAACAGGAAAGTTTGGCCTTGGATACAGAATGAAGCAGGGCAAAGGTTAGCAGAGTTTTGCCAAAAGAATGCACTGGTCATAGCAAACACACTTTCCCAACAGCACAAGAGAAGACTACATATGGTCATTGCCAAATGGTCACTACCGAAATCAGATTGATTATACTCCTTGCATCCAAAAATGGAGAAGCTCTGTAAACCAGACCTGGACCTGACTGTGGGTCATATCATGAGCTCCTTATTACAAAAAAATTAGGGCTTAAATTGAAGAAGGCTGTGAAAACCACTAGGCCATCCATTCAGGTATGACCAAAATTGAATCCCTTACGATTACACAGTGGAAGTGACAAATCGATTCAAGGGATTAGATCTGATAGACAGAGAGCCTGAAGAACTATGGACAGAGATTCATAACATTGCACAGGAGGCAGTGTTCAAAATCATCCCAAAGAAAAAGAAACACAAGATGACAAAGTGGTTGTCTGATGAGGTTTTACAAATAGCTGAGGAAAGGAGAGAAGTGAAAAGGAAGGGAGAAGGGGAGTGATATATCCAACTAAATGCGGGGTTCCAGAGAATACCAGGGAGCAATAATAAGACCATCTTCAATGAACAATGCAAAGAAATAGAGGAAAACAGTAGAATGTGAAAGACTAGAAATCTCTTCAAGAAAATTAGAAATACCAAGGGAACATTTCATGCAAAGATGAGCATTATAAAGGACAGAAATATTAAGTGAAGTGTACTAACTGAAGCAGAAGAGATCAAGAAAAGGTGGCAAGAATACACAGAATATCTGGTTTCTTAAGACAAAAAAAGTCTTAAGGACTCAGATAACCATAATGGTGTCGTCACGCACTCAGAGCCAGACATCCTGGAGTGTGAAGTCAAGTCAGCCTTAGGAAGCATTGCTATGAACAAAACTAGGGAGGTGATGGAATTCCAGTTGAGCTATTTCAAATCCTAAAAGATGATGCTGTTAAAGTGCTGCACTCAGTATGCCAGCAAATTTGAAAAATTCAGCAGTGGCCACGGGACTGGGAAAGGTCAGTTTTCATTTTAATCCCAAAGAAGGGAAATGCTAAAGAATGCTCAAACTACCATATAATTGCTCCCATTTTGCATGCTAGTAAGGTAACGTACAAAAGTCTTCAAGCTAGGCTTCAGCAATACGTGAACCAAGAACGTCCGCTATACAAGCTGGATTTAGAAAAGCAAGAGAAACCAGAGATCAAATCGCCAACATCTGTTGAGTCATACAGAAAACAAGGGAATTTCAGAAAAACATCTACTTTTGCTTTATTGACGATGCTAGAGTCTTTGACTGCATGGATCACAACAAACTGTGGAAAGTTCTTAAAGAGATGGGAATACCAAACTACCTTATCTGTTTCCTGAGAAACTTGTATGTGGGTCCAGAAGCAACAGTTAGAACCTTACATGCAATAACTGACTGATTCAAAATTGGGAACTCCTTTCTCAATTAATGGGCTTCCTTGTTGGCTCAGCTGGTAAAGAATCCGCCTGCAATGAAGCAGACCTGGGTTTGATCCCTTGGTTGGGAGGATCCCGTAGAGAAAGGAAAGGCTGCTCACTCCGGTATTCTGGCCTGGAGCATTCCGTGGACTGTATAATCTATGGAGTCTCAGAGCTGGACACGATTGAGCGGCTTTAACTTTCACTTTCCCAATTAAGATGAGTAAGATGAGGCTGTATCTTGTCACCCTGTTTTTTAATCTTATATGGAGAGTACATCATGTGAAATGCCAAGCTGGATGAATCACCAGCTGGTCAAGATTGTGGGGAGAAATATCAACAACCTCAGATATGCAGATGACACCAGCTTAAGGCAGAAAGCGAAGAGTAACTAAAGAGCTTCTTGATGAGACTGAAAGAGGAGAATGAAAAAGCTGGCTTAAAAATCAACATTCAAAAACTAAGATCATGGCATCCAGTCCCGTCACTTGATGGTGAATAGAAGGGGAAAAAGTGGAAGCAGTGACAGATTTTATTTTCTTGAGCTGCAAAATCACTATGGACGGTGACTGCAGTCATGAAATTGAAAGACACTTGCTACTTGAAAGTAAAACTATGACAAACCTAGACAGCATATTGAAAAGCAGAGACATCACTTCACCTACCAATAGTCAAAGCCGTGGGTTTTCCAGTAGTCACGTACGGATGTGAGAGTTGGACCAGAAAGAAGGGTGAGCACCGAAGAATTGATGCTTTTGAATTGTGGTGCTGAAGAAGACTCTTGAGAGTCCCTTGGACAGCAAGGAGATCAAACCAGTCAATTCTAAAGAAAATCAACCCTGAATATCATTGGAAGGACCGATGCTGAAGCTGAAACTCCAATACTTTGGACACCTGATGCAGAGAGCCAGCTCATTGGAAAAGACCCAGATGATGGGAAAGGTTGAGGGCAGAAGGAGAAGAGGGCAGCAGAGGATGAGATGACTGGATGGCATCACTGACTCAATGGATGCAAATCTGAGCAAACTCCAGGAACTAGTGAAGGACAAGGACGTCTGGGGTGCCACGAAGGGTCAGACAGGCCTTAACAACAGCAGCATTGAAGTACTCCACTCCCTCTCCCCCAGTATTTAAAATATTCCACTTCACTCTCCTCATTTGGAATATTTTGAAGGGAATTCTGATGTAATATTTATCCCTACATTCCCACCAAATTTGGCTTCTTACAGAATTTTCTCGTTTTCTTTGATTTTCTGCAGTTTGGTCTGGATTTTTGGGTTTTTATCTTGCCTGTGGTTCTCTGAGATCCCTGAGTCTGTGGTTTGGTGTCTGTTGTTAATTTTGGAAAGTTCTCAGTCATTGCTTCAGATGCTATATTTTTCCTTTATCAGTTGAACCTGTATCACATCTTTTATGATTGCCTCACAGTTATTGGATATTCTGGTTTTTTTCCCCTTCATTCTTTTTTCTCTTTGTCTCTAAGAAGGGTAATTTGTTTTCGGTCAGGGTCAGATTTCGTTTTTTTTCTTGTTGCGCAAGGTGAGACCTATGACTTCAAAGCAGCTTGCATGCCAGACTGGAACCTTTTTACCTTTTCCACATGGACATCCACTACGTCTTGGAGATGCCAGACTGGAACCTTTTTACCTTTTCCACATGGACATCCACTACGTCTTGGAGATATTTTCTTTTCTCAATGAACGGCTTTGATGCTTCTGCCGAAGAAGTCAGTTGACCCTGTACTTATCAGTCTATTTCTGGACTCGACTCTGTTCTGTTGATCTATTTGTCCATCCTTATCCTTACAACTTATTTACTTTCAGTTCAGTTCAGTCGCTCAGTCGTGTCTGACTCTTTGCGACCCCATGAATCGCAGCACACCAGGCCTCCCTGTCCATCACCAACTCCCGGAGTTTACTCAGACTCACGTCCATCGAGTCAGGGATGCCATCCAGCCATCTCATCCTCTGTCGTCCCCTTCTCCTCCTGCCCCCAATCCCTCCCAGCATCAGAGTCTTTTCCAATGAGTCAACTCTTCGCATGAGGTGGCCAAAGTACTGGAGTTTCAGCTTCAGCATCATTCCTTCCAAAGAACACCCAGGACTGATCTCCTTTAGAATGGACTGGTTGGATCTCCTTGCAGTCCAAGGGACTCTCAAGAGTCTTCTCCAACACCACAGTTCAAAACCATCAATTCTTTGGCACTCAGCCTTCTTCACAGTCCAACTCTCACATCCATACATGACCACAGGAAAAACCATAGCCTTGACTAGATGCGCCTTTGTTGGCAAAGTAATGTCTCTGCTTTTGAATATGCTATCTAGGTTGGTCATAACTTTCCTTCCAAGGAGTAAGCATCTTTTAATTTCACGGCTGCAATCACCATCTGCAGTGATTTTGGAGCCCAGAAAAATAAAGTCTGACACTGTTTCCACTGTTTCCCCATCTATTTCTCATGAAGTGATGGGACCAGATGCCATGATCTTAGTTTTCTGAACATTGACTTTAGGTTACTGTAAACCCTAAATTCAGCATATGTAAGTCCCAGTATTGCTTTTTATACTCTTTGTTTGGCTTTTCTAGATTCTGTAAAATTCCATAGACGTTTTAGAGACAAGATTTTGATTCTTAAAAAGTGGTGCCGAGAGTCTACTTGTGACTGTATTGAATCTAGAGGTCAGTTTAGGGAAAACTGACGTCTTGAAAATACTTAGCCACCCAATCCAAAAACTCTCCTCATTTATTTATTTAGTTCTCTCACTAGCCTTTGTAGCGTTCAGGGTACTTTTGCAGCTTCTTGTTAATCCGTTCCTAAGAACTCCATGTTTCTTTCTGACATTATTGTGAATAGAATTTACTTTTAAAAGTTTTTCTCTGATTTCTAAATGCTAGCATATAAAATGGCAACCCACTCCAGTACTCTTGCCTGGAAAATCCCATGGACGGAGGAGCCTGGTGGGCTGCAGTCCATGGGGTCGCTAAGAGTCGGACACGACTGAGTGACTTCACTTTCACTTTCCACTTTCATGCATTGGAGAAGGAAATGGCAACCCACTCCAGTGTTCTTGCCTGGAGAATCCCAGGGACGGGGGAGCCTGGTGGGCTGCCGTCTGTGGGGTCGCACAGAGTCGAACACGACTGAGTGACTTAGCTTTGTGATCCACACAGTCAAAGGCTTTGCTGTAGCCAGTAATGCAGAAGTAGATGTTTTCCTGGAACTCTCTGGCTTTACATATACTTTTTTGCTTTAAACTATTCTATTTCTATTAAATGAATTAAGGTGAGAGTCTATATTTTTATATGTCAATATACTATGCGGGGCCTCCCAGGCCGCACGGTCGCAGAAACCAGTACTCAAGAAACCAAGCACCACCCTTGGGGAGTTGGAGAACTCAGGTTTATTACGCCAGCCGGCCCAGAGGAGTTAACACTCCAAGTTCTGAGCCCTGAACAAAGGGGTTACAGAGTTTTTATAGAGAGACTGTAGTGGGCAACACCAGCTGTTAACAGGCTGGTTTAAACTTAGGGGTTTCGAACACGCAGGAGCAGTGGTCAAGATGGGGAGGGGGATGCCTGGTCTTTACACAGGCATGTTTAAGCAGGCTTGCACGGGCTGGGTGACTGCAAAGAGCAGGACAAGGTGAGTGAGATAAACTCCACTTCCTAGTATTGCAAGTCCCCACTTTCTGAGACTACGTGACCTACGTGATCTAGACGTTGCAAGGGGCAAGCTGAGTTACAGAGGCAGAAGAAGGAGGTTATGTACAATTTTAACTTTTCCTCTTCAGCACCCGTGGAAAAGAACCCACCTGCCAGTGCAGGACGCATAAAAGATGCAGCTTAAGTCCCTGACTCGTGAAGATCCCCTGGAGGAGGGCATGGCAACCCACTCCAGTATTCTTGTTTGGAGAATCATATGGGCAGAGGAGCTTGCAGGCTAAAGTCCATAGGATCGCAAAGAGTTGGATATGACTGAAGCAACTTCACATGTGTGCATGATACTATGCAGGGGACTTCCCTGGTGGCTCAGTGATAAAGAATCTGCCTGCAGTGCAGGAGATGTGGCTTCAATCCCTGGGTGGGGAAAATCCCCTGGAGCAGGAAATGGCAGTCATTGAGCTGGAGAGGTTCCAGTGAAAGTGAAAGTCGCTCAGTCCCATCTGACTCTTTTTTCGACCCCATGGACTATACAGCCCATGGAATTCTCCAGACCAGAATACTGGAGTGGGTAGCTGTTCCCTTCTCCAGGGGACCTTCCCAACCCAGAGATCGAACCCAGGTCTCCCACATTGCAGGTGGATTCTTTACCAGCTGAGTCACCAGGAGAGGTTCCAGAGACACATAAATCCAGAGACATATGTATAAATAATACATGTGCTATATTTATTCATTTTTATCCTTATTATTTACTCGCATAACTGGCATTTCTGGTAATAGTTTTCTTTTGCATAGGTCTTTGTATAGATCTGAGTTGTCCATCAACATCATTTCTTGTATGGAAGACCTACTTGTATTTAATTTTCTCAATTTTGATTTATATAAAAATATCTTCACCTTCACTTGTGAAGCTTATTTTGTTTATATATAGATTTTTGGGTTGATATTTTTCCCTTTAAAGATATATTTCCATTGCTTCCTGGTCTTTGACGGTTCTGATGAGAAGTCAGCTGTCACTTACACAATTGTTCCTCGGAATGAAATGTAGCAGTTTCTTCTGGGTATTTTCAAGGTTGTTTGCCTTTGGAGTTAAATTATTTGATTTTGATGTGCCTTGTTGGTGTTCGTTTTTATTTATCCTGCTTGTGGCTCATTAAATTTCTTGAACATATAGATTTCTCAAATTTGGGAGTTTTTTGGGGGGGGACCTACTTTCATCAATATCCTTGATGTGTTTTGAAATAATGCAAACAAAGCATAATATTCAATATTTTGTTCATCATGTTCTTCAGATCTTTTATTTTGACACAGATTATTTCTCACTTGTACTGTCCGTTACTGAGAGTGATGTTACTCTGACTGTGTGTTAATATTTTCTTACGCTGTTTGATGCCCCGTTATGAGGTGTGTACAAAATTTCAAATGTGACTTCTTGATGAATTAAACATTTAACGTAATATGCTCACTCTCCTTATTTCTTGTAATAGCTTTGACTTGTAGTGGATTTGAATTTTTTTAAAATTTAAATGGCAGACACAGCAGCCACATCTGCTCATTCTGTTTGTCTTAATTTCTGGCTGGTCAGGTCTTGGTTGCGGCGTGCAGGCTCTTCACTGTGAGGCGTGGCCTTCCCTCTGGGAGCGTCATGCGGGCGCCACGGCTCTCGAGCTCTTAGTCGCCCCACGTGGGGTCTTGGATCCCCAGGCAGGGATTCAACCCAAGTCCCCTGCACTGGAAGGATTCGCTGGACCACCAGGGAAGTCCTCTTGATTCCAATATTGATATAATTAGACTGTGTGTGTGTGTTAGTCTCTCAGGAGTGTCTGACTCTTTGTGACCCCAAGGACTGTAGCCCGCCAGGCTCCTCTGTCCATGGGATTCTCCAGGCCAGAATACTGGAGTGGGTTGCCACGCCCTTCTCCAGGGGATCTTCCCAACCCAGGGATTGAATGCTGGTCTCCTGCATCGCAGGCAGATTCTTTATTGTTTGAGCTACACGGAAGTCTAATTAGACTAACTACACATACATTTATCTTTCAATCTTTCTGTGACTTTATGGTTTTCTTTGACTTGTAATTCAGTATAGTTAGATTTTATTAGAGTTTATCTGTTGGTCTTTGCCTTTTAAGTGAACTTTAATTCTATGTACACTTGTTTTAATCAGTGGTATATCTAGGTTTGTAATTACTCTCATGCTGTGCTCTTATCTTGATCTTTCTTTGTTATTTTGCCTCTCATTTCTTCTTTTATCCTGCACTGACACTTTTTTCTCTTTAAAATTTTTCTCTGACAGTTCTGAGAAAGTACAGTATGTTTCTATTATTTTAGTTTTTAGTCCACACAGACTTTATTTTCTTGGGCTCCAGAATCACTGCAGGTGGTGACTGCAGCCATGAAATTAAAAGATGCTTGCTCCTTGGAAGAAAAGCTATGATAAACTTAGACAGCATATTAAAAACAGAGACATTACTTTGGTGACAATGGTCTGTCTAGGCAAAGCTATGGTTTTTCTAGCAGTCATGTATGGGTGTGAGAATTGGACCATAAAGAAAGCTGAGCGTCAAAGAACTGATGCTTTTGAACTGTGGTGTTGGAGAAGACTTTTGAGAGTCCCTTGGACTGCAAGGAGATCCAGCCAGTCCATCCTAAAGGAAATCAGTCCTGAATATTCATTGGAAGGACTGATGCTGAAGCTCCAATACTTTGGCCACCTGATGTGAAGAACTGACTCCTTATAAAAAAGTCTGATGCTGGGAAAGATTGAAGGCAGGAGGAGAAGGGGATGACAGAGGACTAGATGGATGGATGGCATCACCGACTCAATAGACATGAGTTTGAGTAAGCTCTGGGGGTTGGTGATGGACGGGGAAGCCTGGCGTGCTGCAGTCCATGGGGTGGAAAGAGCTGAACATGACTGAGTGACTGAACTGAACTGTTATCACCTTTACGTCTAATTCATCAAATATTAACACAAAATACCTTCTCCATGTATTACAAAGGGGCTTCCCTCATAGCTCAGTTGGTAAAGTCTGTGCCTGCAGTGAAGGAGACCTGGGTTCAATTCCTGGGTCAGGAAGATCCCCCGGAGAAGGGAATGGCAACCCACTCCAGTATTCTTGCCTAGAGAACCCCATGGACAGAGGAGCCTGGGGGGCTACAGTCCACAAGGTCTCAAGAGTTGGACACAACTTAGTGACTAAACCACCACCACCACCACATATTACAAAGACCCCAGAATATCCTAATCATCTCTCTATGACTTATTTACCATAACTGTCATGAATTCAACACTTCTTTTTTGGTAACACAAGATTATTATGGTTTTTCGTAGTTAATTATTCACAATTTATTCGCAGTTTATCTCACATTTGTCGTTTCTTTGTGCTTCACTCCTCTTTTCATTTTAGATCTCCTAGTACTTCTGTCCTTCCATGTGAAATATATACTTAATTTCTTTTAGGTAGAGCCTTTCAGTGCAAACCATCTCCGTGTTTGGTTTCTGAAAAGGCTGTATTTCACTGGTGTTCCTGAAGGATGTTATTGCCAGGTACAGACTTCCGGGTTGGACTGTTTCACCCCAACACACTGAGGATCTCTTTAGGTGTCTCCTGCTTCGATTGCTGAGGCTGGTAAGTCCTCTTTCAGGTTAGATGTCGTCCTCTGAAGATGACCTCTCTTTTCTCCCAACTACCTTAAACATGTTCTTTGCTGTTCTGCAATTTCACTATGATGTTTCTGTGCATAAATCTTGTTCAGATTTATTCCAAATGGAATTAATTGGCCTTCTTGAATCAATGATAATTCAATCAATTTAACTGCTTTTTATTTAAAAAAATTGTCAGCCGTTATCTTTAAAAATATCATCTCTTTCATTTGTCTGTCTCCGTCTCTTTCTGGAGCGTTGATGAGACGAATGTGAAATGATCTCACTGTTCATGGGTTGACTTCTCTTTCTTTGTCTCCATCTCTTGGTCTTTCTGGATGCTTTTTTGGTATAATTTATTCTTACATAACTCTGAGCTTATTAATTCCTCCTCCTTTCCAATGCTGTCTAATCAGGTATTAAATCTACCCACTGAATTATTAATTTCAACAACTCTACTTTTCGCTTGCAGAAGTTGTGTTTGCTTTATTGGAAAGTCTGTTCCTCATTGTTCTCCTTCATTAGTTCCTCTCCGCTTCTTGGAACACATTACTGGTTTGGGCTTTTTATGCATTTTTATTTCCTTTCTTTTATTTTCGTTCTTTTTTCTGCCATCTCTTCCTCATTGTGCCCTGTTCTTTGTTTATTCCATGATTTCTTTCACAGGGAACAGTGCACAGTTCTTTCCCTGGGGAGTCTCTTTAAGTCCTGGGGTGTAAGTAGCTGCTTCAGAGGGCATCTGGATTTGATTCTTTCGGGATCCAGACAGTGGTACTGTCTAGGACCTCTACGTGGAAGGCTCAGGTGACATTTTATTTGGACCACGAATGTATGAATGTGGGTTGTTACTCCGTGTCTGAGTGGCTTTTTGTTAACAAAACTTAGAGGATGTTTTTCCCTCGAGTGCCAGTTGAGAGACTGGTGCTTTCCCACGCTGTCTCTGGGGTGGGCAGCAGGTGTGTCTGCGCTTCACCTGTGTGCTCACTGCCCCAGGGGTGGGTCCTCAGAGTGTTCCCACCTTGGGAAGATTCTGGGCTTTGCCTTCTTTTCTTCGAAAGGCCAGACATTTGAAGTTCAAGTTCACCACGAGTAACCTCAAGGTGAAAACCGGCTTTTGTGCTCTATCCACCTCTCTCGTTTTAGTCTTCCCTGAGCTCAGAGATGGCCTGTTTTATCTGGCAGTCCATGGATGCACTTAATAAATTATAAAGCAAATTTTATCTGCTATTTTTTTTCTTCAGGGGCCAATCCAGATATTCATGCAGCCAGAGTAAATTCTAGGGCAGAGTTTATAAAATTGCTGTCCTGATGATCAGGTCATGACATCAATTTGGAGGGTTTTAGAGGTGACCAGTATTTTACTTTATTTTTATTTGTTTTTTTGAAGCTTACCTAAATTTATTATTACTATTTTTTAATTTATTTATTCACTTTTTGGCTTCATTGCATGACATGTGGGATCTTAGTTCTCCTACCAGGGTTCGAACCCTTGTCCCCTGCAAAGGAACCAGAGATTCTTAACCACTGAACTACCAGGGAAGTTCCATAATCATTATTTTTAAATAGAACAGAATGAAATTAAGTGAAATAGAAAGCGTCAGTATTCATTCGACCCAGTAAGTACTCTGTCATCAGACTCTGAGTTCATGGATGGACCCGTGTTCACACGTGCAGGTGTGGGTGACTGGACCCCAGTAGAGTGCGCCTCTTATGTTTGGTAATATTACAGCTGTCTCCAGGGTAGAGTGGTGCTTCTCAGACCATCTGGGGATCTTGCTGAGACTCAGATCCTGATTCAGCAGGTCTGAGCTGGAGGCCTGACGCTCTGACTGCCTGCAGGCTCCTGACAGCGCTGGTGCAGGGCTCTGAAGCACGCTGAGTCGGCATGTCTGTATCTGCTCTCCGCCGCCCCTGCACATCCCAGAAGCTGGTACAGGAAGCAGGTTCATCATGAGATAGATGAGGGTGGGAAAGGGCGCAGGGCGCAACCTTTAAAAGAGAGACACAGCCCTTGAAGACTTGACGAAGGCTGGCTAGAGCCCGCTAGGTCCAAGACGGCGGAAGGTCCAACCTCCAGCAGCCCTTGCCGCTCATTATACGCTCAGGGAAACACGCCAGCTGTAAAGGACACACCCACCAGCGCCAGGACGCTTCTGACGGTAACCGTAAAAGGCCAAAAAGTGGGCGGCGGCCCAGTCCCTGGAAATCTCCACTCCTTCCCCCGAAATAACTGGGATAATCTTCCCACTCGTTAGCTTATGAAGGTACCCAGCCCGTAAAAACCAGCCACCCTGTATTTGGGGGCCACTCTCACTTCCTAGTCGACCCCATGCCCTGGGCTGCTCTCTCCTCCTGAGACGCACCGCATCCTGCCTGTGGATGTCGTCTCTCTCAACGAACCTGCTTCCACTTGGTTACGGCTCCCTCTTGAATTCCTTCCTGCATGAAGCCAAGGAAGGACCCTCGCTTGGCGCCCTGTCCCAGGGACTCCCCCGGGAGCAAGAAGACCACCATCCTCTTGAGCCCGTTTCTTGCAGCAGCCACACCCAAAGCCTCCTCCTGCTCAGCTCCACATCCTACAGGCAGCCACGCCGACGCGGCCCCTGGTGGAGCCGAGTCTAAGAGGTGTGCGGCCATCCGGTCTCGTCCCCATTTCTGAGGCTGCCGAGAGGGCTCTCAGAACCACGACACCATAAACCGTGTGTGCTCAGGACCGCCCTCTCGGCAGCCTCTGAAACAGCGGGCATCGTTTATCTTCATGCACTCAGCTTTCTCTGCTGCAGAATTTTTCCCCTCTACAAGATGTGCATACCAAATTTCCAGAAGTCAATCACTGAGGGCTAATAAAAATGCCCAATAAATTCGGAATACACCTTCCAACGAGAACACCATATGCAAATGACAACGTAATTCCATTATTAAACGTTACTCCTGGAGCACTCGCGTGAGGCAGAGCCATTTGAATTGTGGGTCCAGGAAAATTGCTGTTGTGCTTTCTGGCAGCAACAAAGGCTGGAGTCAAAGGCTGTAAAATATCACAGGCTCCGCCGCCCGCCTTTGTTTTTCAGTGTAAACTACTTGCATTACTATTTACATATCAATGCAAACTTCCTTTTGCTAAATCATGCAAATGAAAGAGCAGGGTTCAGGACAGCCCTGAATGGAACGCTGGGGATCACTTTGCAGGCTATTTCTTTTTTATTTATCCCAGGTCCCCAAACATTTGGGCCAGTCAGGCCAGTAATGCAATTACTCTGAGTCTCTGGCTCAAAAGCGCTCGTGTTTATGGTGCCCGGTTGATCTGGCTTGGATTTAGAGATTAGAGGGCAGGAGCCGGCTCCAACCGCTCGCTGAATCTCTGGCGCTTTGAGAGGAGAGGTGGGGTGTTGTGAGGGATGCTGAAAGTGAAAGTTGCACAATCGTGTCCGACTCTTTGTGTCCCCGTGGACTCTACAGTCTGTGGACTTCTCCAGGCCAGAATACTGGAGTGGGTAGCCTTTCCCTTCTCTAGGGGATCTTCCCACCCAGGGATCGAACGCATGACTCCTGCATTGCAGGTGGATTCCTTACCAGCTGAGCCACAAGGGAAGCCCAAGAATACTGGAGTGGGTAGCCTACCCCTTCTCCAGCAGATCTTCCCCACCCAGGAATGGAACTGGGGTCTCCTGCATTGCAGGTGGATTCTTTACCAACTGAGCTGGGATGCTGGGGGATGCTAAAATGTCTGGCTTTTATTTTTTTTAAAGTTTAGAGATTGCAGTCTTGACTCCATGATCTTCTAACCATCAACCAAGTTTAGAGGAGCACGTGCAGGCACAAAGCTTCTCTCTGATTCACATTCAGAGAGGAGACAAGGATGGGAGGCTTACCATCTCTCTGTGTTGATAAAGATGTCATGTCTCTGCTCTAACTGGGTTGTAATGCCATTCCTTTCCGTAAATGATATCAAACCAGTCAATCCTCATGGAAACCAACCCTGAATATTCATTGGAAGGACTGATGCTGAAGCTGAAGCTCCATTACGTTGGCCACCTGATGTGAAGAACAGACTCATTGGAAAAGACCTTGATGCTGGGAAAGATTGAAGGCAGGAGGAGAAGGGGACGACAGAGGATGAGGTGGTTGGATGGCATCACCGACTCGGTAGACATGAGATTGAGCAAACTCGGGGAGATGGTGATGGACAGGGAGGCCTGGTGTGCTGCAGTCCATGGGGTCGCAAAGAGTCGGAAGCGACTGAGTGACTGAACAACAGCAGCGTTGACAAAGATGTCACATCTCTGCTGTAACTTGGTCACAATCCCATTCCTTTCCCTAACTGGTTCCAAAGTAAAATTGTAAGCAATTGTGAAGGCGTATGGCCTGTGAAATGTCAAATGGCCAAGTAGTAATAACAAACCCTTGTGGCTCAGTTCTGCGTCCTCCGTCCCCGTGCGCCTCCTCCCTGGGGCCGCACTGCGGCCTCGGACCTGTCTGGTGTTCGTGGTATTTCATCTTTGAATTTCCCCTTGATGAACGCCACATTCCCCAAGACCAAAATTGAATGTTTCTTTTGTTTATGTTCACAGGACCACACTGGGACAATACGCCAGGGCCTGGGAGTCCAGAGCGGTCTGGGCGCCCGGGGGTGTCTCTCTGTCCAGGCGGGGCAGCCCCCGACTGCCAGCCCTTTGCTGCTGTTTAGCCGCCCAGTCTTGTCTGGCTTTTTGCAAACCCATGGACTGTAGCCCTCCAGGCTCGTCTGTCTATGGGATTTCCCTGGCAAGAGTGCTGGAGTGGGTTGCCATTTCCTTCTCTGGAGTTGGGGGGGGTGGTGAATCTTCCTGACCCAGGATCGAACCGGCGTCTCCTGCGTTGGCTTCACCCCTCCTATCAGCTCTGGGTCCCTCCGATTCTCCTCTCCTCCCACCTTCCTGGGCGGGGTCTTTGTCTGTTTCCCTGATCCCTGCTCCACCTCCTTGGCCTCTGTGAATCCATCAAATATCAGACTTTTCATGAGCTGATGGGTCAACCCCGCTGTTACACACTTACCGCACCGATTCACGTTGGATTGCCGCGGGGCCGCTGCCGTGGCTGTGGGCCCTCGAGGTCGGGGGCTTGTCCCCTGGTCAGTCGTGGCCTGGCGAGTAGCACGTGCTCCGTAAGCATTTGTGAAAAACTGCACAGACGGAGGAAAGAGCAATCGTGTCTAGTCAGTGTGTGATGGAGCCTGACTCAGAGCCAGTCTCTCTGGCCCCAAAGCGAGATTGTCTGCCTTTCCCTGCTCATCACCCGACAAAGAGAACCACGGGAGCTGCCCAGGAGACGCACGGCAGGCTGCACCCGGCCTGCCCGGTCCCTCTCGGCCTGCAGTGCCACGGCTGACCCGCGATGCCACCTCCAGTCCTCAGCACCCCCAACCCTGGCCGGTCCTGACGGTGACGTTGAGGAATAGCAGGACATATGTGGAGACAGAGGCTGCGGGGCCACAGGGTGAGGTGTGTCTCTGCGGAAGCTGCTCTGATGTGTCTTGTCCGGCAGCCCTGTCCAGCCCTGCTGGTCACAGCTTGGGCTGAGCCAGCCATGGGACCTGGGGTGCCTGCTTCCTGCTCCATCACACCCTCATCTTCTGAGACGTGACAGGGAGGGTGCCAGCTGTGCTCCCTGTGGGGGTCTCCTCCCCGACTCCCCATTTTTGGGGACCCCCAGCCCCATAGCAGTGGAGGGCCTGAGGGCACAGAGGCTCATCAAGGCGCCCAGGGTCCCACAAGACGGCAGCTTGTGTTGGGTGGTCTCCAGATGATGTGGCCACACCCGGGACCCCAGAGGAACCAGCCTCCACCAGTGCCCTCTGAACAGTCCCCGAGATTAGAGGCGGGGCCAGGGTGCTCCCTCGAGAGTCATCCCGCCCTCTGGAAGCCCCTCCTTTAGAGTGCTCTGTGGGGCTTGGAGGTCTTCCTGCTGCCACGGGGACACACCCCCTCAGAGCCACTCTGCAGGGCTCCTCCTCTGAGAACCCTGTTCGCTCCCTGATTTAATCAGTTCTCCCAGTGAGCGACTCCGGTCTCTTGTAGCATTTATCACAGGGGACGCATTGCTATCCACGGCCTCTTTCTCCAGTGGATGGTCACTGGGGGACAGGCCTGCCCATCCAGCGTGGCTCACGGTGGCCTCACTCGGCTGGACCCCCGGTGAGCTGGGCCTGTCCACTGAGCCGTTGTCTGCAGGGAGCATTTTGCTGGGGTCGCAACCTGATTTTTAAGACGTGAAAACATCTTGGCGAGAAGTGAAAGCAGTTACTTAAAATGTGCAGACGCCTGTGGACCTCAAGGCAGACAAGTCACCCACTCTGGGAGCTGATTGTGACTGGATCCTGGGATGTCGGCGTGATGGCCGCACATGGTGCCTTAGACCCAGCAGGGAGGTGCTCTGCTTTTAGTGGTGGGTATCAGTTCAGTTCAGTTCAGTTGCTCAGTCGTGTCCAACTCTTTGCAACCCCATGAATCGCAGCACACCAGGCCTCCCTGTCCATCACCAACTCCCAGGGTTCACCCAAACCCATGTCCGTGGAGTCGGTGATGCCATCCAGCCATCTCATCCTCTTTTGTCCCCTTCTCCTCCTGCCCTCAATCCCTCCCAGCATCAAGGTCTTTTCAAATGAGTCAGCTCTTCGCATCAGGTGGCCAAAATATTGGAGTTTCAGCTTCAGCATCAGTCCTTCCAATGAACACCCAGGACTGATCTCCTATAGGATGGACTGGTTGGATCTCCTTGCAGCCCAAGGGACTCTCAAGAGTCTTCTCCAACGCCACAGTTCAAAAGCATCAATTCTTCGGCACTCAGCTTTCTTCACAGTCCAACTCTCACATCCATACATGACCACTGGAAAAACCATAGCCTTGACTAGATGGACCTTTTTTGGCAAAGTAATGTCTCTGCTTTTCAATATGCTATCTAGGTTGGTCATAATTTCCTTCCAAGGAGTAAGTGTCTTTTAATTTCATGGCTGCAGTCACCATCTGCAGTGGTGGGAATGCTCGTGGACAAATGAGAGCTCGCAGTGCTTCTTGACTTTTTGTGTTTTGCTCTTTTGGAGGAAAGTGTAGGAGGACAAAGGTCTTGGTTGAGTTGACACTTTGAGTTGGATGCTTCAGCTGGCTGTTCTCGGGGTGGGGGTTGCTGCTACTCCAGAGGGGACTTCTGAGAAGGCACCAGGGACCCAGGGCCTGCCCTCTTGGGGTCTGACGTTACCCTGGGGAGTGCGCCTGTGGAGGGCCAGGGTCCCTGGACAGGGTGGGAGGGAGCGAGTGCCCAGAGATGCGCCTGACCAGAGAGAGGAGCCTGGCGTGTCTGCGTGAGGCGAGCGGACGCGTCAGACCCCCCACACCCGGTCACTCTCTGCCCACCCCCTGGACCCGGGTCTGCACTCTAGGGGCGCTGGTCTGCATTAGATACTGCATGTCTATCGCCATTTCTCAGACAAATTGCATCCTTCAGTGCCCTGAGAAGGCGCTTCCCCAAACACTCACAGAGTTTGGGGAATGTGTGCTCCTTGGGTGCAAGAGTGAGCCCAGGAGACGTGGGAGGGTGTCTGGCTGGGGGATGTTTGTCGGGGGTTGGGGTGGGGGGACTGTGCCCACCCCCAGCCTCGAGTGTGGACGGTGGGCGGCACCCATGGTGATGGCGACTTGGGGTGAAGTCCTCGGCGGAGGGCCAGCTGGAGAGGGCACAGAACATCCACTGTGGATTAACCACGGCAAACCCAGGCAGGTGGAGAGTGCAAAAGGTCATCAGAGTGCCGGTCAAAGATGAGCCGAAGGTTGGGGCCCACGCTGCCCCTTCTCAGACCCTCTGCACGGGCTCGCTGATGCTCGCTAGCTCCCGAATGCCCTCAACGCTACGGCCTCCCCGCCCACAGGGAGGACCTGCTCCCGGAGCGGGCCGGGCGGAGCCGGGCGTCTCCCTTGTTGCCTCGGAGCACCGGCCACAGAGACGAGGCAGACATCTGCAGAGCAGCCATGGCCGAGTGGCCAGTGTCCTGGGAAGTTCGCAGGGGCCGGGGAGGGAGGCGTCCGAACATGTCCTCAAAGTGCGTCTTCTGTTTGAAACAGTGCAGTAAGACAGCTGGAGGGGGTCAGGACCTCCTGCCCGGGAGCAGGTCCATGAAGTGCCGTCAGGACTCACGTCTTCCAGTTTCCGTGTCCGTGAGAGAATGACCGATGCGCCATTCTCTAGTGAGGGGTGCCGGCGCTGCACAAGACTCGATCCCTCCTGCGGTGCACACGTACTCAGGGAGGCCAGTTCTGCATAAGAACCTAGTGCTAGAGAGCTGGTGCTGGGAGCAGCGGTCTGAACGGGGCTGTGCTGTCCTCCGGGGACAGTGGTGATGTGTGGAGGCTGGTGGTCACCCCTGAGGGGTGGCAGTTCCTGTCTCTGGGGGGTGGGGGAGCTGGAGCCCTGGGGTGCCAGCCTGGCCCCTCAACTGGGAGAGACACGCCAGAGGCTCAGTGATGTGGGGGGCCCCCCTGATGGTTCCACAGATGGTGACGGTGACCCCACCAGTGACAACCATGGGGATCTCAAATGTTGATGGGAAAAGTTGGATTTGATGCCGGAAGCCTGGCCCCCCTGCGGGGCTCCCTGCAGGCTCCCCGCGCCCCGCTGCCCATCAGGCTCTCCCACCCTGCCCCTCCCCTCCCTGAGTCCCGCTCAGGTGCCCAGTGTCTGGCTGAGCCTCCGGGGTGAGGGGCGCTGGGGTCCCCTCCCCTCACCCAGTGAGGGGCTGAGGGGCCAGGCCAGGAGCTCCCGCTCTGCTGTGTCTGTGGGAACGCCCCTCCAGGAGGCGGCTCTCGCAGGCCTGGTGTCCACAGCAAGGTTTCAGGTTCCTCCCGGCAGGGTGTTCCGACCACTTAGGAGCTGCATCCTCAGCCGCAGGCCTCAGACTAGCAGGAGCATCACCGAGACCCTGTTCCCTGCTCGGTGCAGCCTGGTGGACGGCTGTGGTCCACCCGTTGAGCCGGGACTCGGCCTGTCGCCGCTCTCCAGGGGGCCCGCGCCCCTCAGCTCTGCCCCCTGTGCCTGCCTCAGGCCTGGCAGGAAGCCGAATGAACAGGTCAGGGGTCACGGGGGTCAGAGGACAGGTAGGGGGTCATGGGAGCCAGAGGACAGGTTGGACACACTTGCCCTCTGCTCAGGGGCTGCGGGGTGGGCTGGAGGGGCTGGCTGGGAGGGCAGCCCCGGGGCACTTCTCTGTCCATCTGCCTAGTGACCTTGGGGACAGTGTCCTCAGCTGAACACAAAGCTGACGAGGACGGGCAGGGCTTGTGGCCAGCTTCAGCATGCATGTGGCGGGCCTCCTGCAGTCCCTTCTCAGGAGCAGAAGACGTGGGTGCTTAGACGCCCGCCCCGCCCTGCGATGGTGGTGACGGTCACAGGAGGACGCGCTGTCCAGGCCATCAGAAGGTTCACGCCCGGGCCTGCGTGTTTTTGTATAGCACGCACACCTCAATAAGGCTGGAGAAACCCAAACCAGCACCCCCCGGTGGCCTCTGGAGGCAGAGGCAGGGTTTCAGCCCAGGGTCCAGGGTCCAGGGAGGGGTCCCCGAGAGAGCTGGTCAGGGCGCTCTGTGTGCAACAGCACAGCAGAGGCCGGCCTGAGGCCCAGCCCCGCTCACCTGGGTCACACGGGGCGGCCAGGCCTCCCGAGGACACGGGCACACTTGTCATCTACTAAGATTAAAAGACCTGGACCCCCAGGACAGGGTGGCCCCCGTCCTGGCACCGGAAGGGTGGTGGGGGGAATGGGGGCCTGGCCTGACAGGACGAACGCGGGGCTCTTTGCCTGAGATGATCTCAGACCATCTCTGCCAAAGTAGAGAGGGTACGTAAACCCGGTGATGGGCTTTTAATTTCAAGTTTTTTAAGATAATAGTTTTGTAGCAGGTTCATTCTTTTACTCAGCACTAGTTTTTCAGCGGGAGAAGGCAATGGCACCCCATTCCAGTACTCTTGCGTGGAAAATCCATGGATGGAGGAGCCTGGTGGGCTGCAATCCATGGGGTTGCTAAGAGTCAGACACGACTGAGTGACTTCACTTTCACTTTTTACTTTCATGCATTGGAGAAGGAAATGGCAACCCACTCCAATGTTCTTGCCTGGAGAATCCCAGGGACGGGGGAACCTGGTGGGCTGCCGTCTATGGGGTCGCTCAGAGTCGGACACGACTGAAGCGACTTAGCAGCAGCAGCAGCAGCAGTTTTTCAGCGAGAGAGCCAGCTCCCAGCTAAGATAAATTTCAGCTGAGCCCTGGAGTGGAATCCAATTTAGACCTCCCCCGCTTCGGCGGAGCTCATTAGCAACGTTCTGCCTGTCGAGTCGAGTCTGTCCCGGCCGCGCCGCTTCTGTTTGGTAAGCAGATTGGGAGATAAACGGGGACGCTGTTTGTGGCGGGTCATTGTTCCCTTTAATGTCCACGCTGCAGAGCACGCGTTCTGATCACAATTAAAACGCTTTTATTCCATTTTAGCAGTAATTGAGCAAACCCGGCAATTTGTACTCTGATTCCCTCCGTTAAGTAATTGACGGTCACGACCGTCGTCGGTAATAACACATCCAGTCACGCGCTTCTCGTCTGAAATAGCTCAGGACTGCCATTGCCCTGCGGACCGTGGGTGGCCTCTGCACTTGCCTTCCTCGGCCGGGAGTCTGGGTCGTGGTGGGGATGTCTCAGCCCTTCCCTGTCTGCTCCCAACGTGGACCCAGTAAACTGGAGTCTGGGCTCAGCCCGCAGCCTGGCTTGGGGGCTCCAGGAGTGCCTCTGTGATGTGGTGAGCGGACCTGGAGGGGAGGAAAGTGTTGTTCCCAGCAAGGTTTTTTCTCTCTCTTTTCCCAGAGTCAGTCCCCTGGGTGGGCATCCCTTCTCCAGCCTGGCTCAGGTGTGCAGGTTCAGGTGGGAACCAGGGAAGACCCGGATGGAGCTGTTGTGTGATTTTGCCAAAGAAAGAGGAACTGAGGGTGGAGGGTGGGCTTCAGAGTCTCACATTACGGGATGCCCTCCTTCCTGCCCTCGCCCTGGAGGCATGTCTCCCCGCCCCGCTGCCCAGGACCAGCTCAGCATCCCAGGGTGTGTGTGCGGCCCAAGGTAGCCGGCTCTCAGCAGTGGAGGGGACCCCGGCAGGCAGGCCCGAGCCCCTCCATGTCCTCTCTCCTCCTGTCCAGGGTGCTCCAGTCCCTGAGGGGCGTCTTTCCAGGGCCAGCGCTGACTTGGGGCCCGGCCCTGGACCTGTCCGTGCTTGAGCCCTTCAAAGCCCCGAGCGACACCTCCCGGCCTCGGCAGGTGGGGTGAGGTTGAGGAAGGGATCTCGGCGCTGGAAGGCAGCCGCTGCTGTGGGGCCTCGTCCCCCCGAGCCCCCTGAGTGCAGGACCCCCGCCTGCTGGCTGCCACCGGGCACACAGGTGTGCAGGGTACACAGGTGTGCGTGACACGTGGGTGTGCTGGGTACACAGGTGTGCATGATGCGTGGGTGTGCCGGGTACACAGGTGTGCGTGACACGTGGGTGTGCTGGGTACACAGGTGTGCGTGACACGTGGGTGTTCCCGGTACGCAGGTGTGTGTCACACGCAGGTGTGTGTGGCCCCGTGTGCCCAGGCCCTCGGCTGTGAGGGAGATGGGAGGCAGGGTCTAGGGGCCCTGTGGACAGGGTGGCTGGGTGGACACATGGGGAGAGGAGGCCAGTGGAGGGACCGGAGAGGGAAAGTCCGTGGTGTTCAGGGGGGAGAGTTGTGTCCTGAGGTGAAGAGCAGGGCTTTAGCCGGCCTCTGGTGGGGGAGTCAGGGGTCCCTGGCTGGGGAAGAGTGCTGACCTGACCAGGGTGGAGCAGAAGGGTGGGCCTCAGAATCTGGGGGCCCTGAGGGGCGGATGTGATCCCACTTTACAGACATCCTGCTCCTCCCACTAGAGTGGAAAGTAGATAAGACAGGAACAAGAAAGAAAGAAAATCAAGTGGGAGGTAAATCAGTAAAGGAAGAAGTAAAAATCAGGAATATTCATGAGGTCTAAATAGGACTTGGGGCTTCCCTGGTGGCTCATATGGTAAAGAATCTGCCTGCAATGCAGGAGACCTGGGTTTGATCCCTGGTTTGGGAAGATGCCCTGGAGAAGGGAAAGCCAGTATTCTTGCCTGGAGAATTCCATGGGCAGAGGAGCCTGGCGGGCTGCAGTCCATGGTGTCTCAGAGTCAAACATGACTGGGCGATTAACACTAACTCAACAAATGGAACTTAGAATAAATTCTCTGTTAAGTGACCATGACAGACTTATTTATTATTTTTGAAATTAATTTTTATTAGAGTACCGTCGATTTACAATGTTGTGACAGACTAATTTAGAAAACAAAACTTAGCTTTACAGTTTATAAGAAACGCTAAAGATTAAGTGGTGTAGAAAGGTTGACTGTAAATGAATGACAATTTTAACTTCATACAAGAGAAAAGTAAGTCATTATATAATGATAAATGACCTAATTTATAAGAAATTGAATTGAACTGGCATAAACTGCTAAGAAACAGTCTAGCTACTAAATATATAGAGAAAAATCTACTAGGAAAGGCAGAAAAACATGAAGAAAAGCATGTGGGATATTTTAATGTACCTGTTTGGGAATTAAATAACCCCACTCCAGTACTCTTGCCTGGAAAATCCCATGGACGGAGGAGCCTGGAAGGCTGCAGTCCATGGGGTCGCGAAGGGTCAGACACGACTGAGCGACTTCACTTTGACTTTTCACTTTCATGCATTGGAGAAGGAAATGGCAACCCACTCCAGTGTTCTTGCCTGGAGAATCCCAGGGACGGGGGAGCCTGGTGGGCTGCCGTCTATGGGGTCGCACAGAGTTGGACACGACTGAAGCGACTTAGAAGCAGCAGCAACAGTAGAAAATAAATAAAAAAGAATATAGAGGTCATGAATGTAAACAGTATAATATAATTCATGTTTCTCAAATAGAAAATCACATTTTGTCATTTTGGTTGAATACGTAGAAAATAGATTGCAGTTACCCACCTAGAAGATCTTTGGTGTTTAAAAAGCAGGGATGTGGCAGGTTGTAAATTGTTTAATTTGGCATGCAAAAATGGTTATAAAACTGGTAACATAATATACCAACACATTCCAAAAGATACAAAAGACATTTTATAAAGCTTATAAATTTGTTCTTTTTAAAAAATGTATATACTCATTTTATTTTTGTCTGCACTGAGTCTTTGGTGCTGCTCGGGGGCTTTCTCTAGTGGAGGTGCTCAGGCTTCTCAGCGCCGTGCCTCCCTTATTCAGAGCATGGGCTGCAGGCATGCGGGCTTCAGTGGTCGTGGCTTCAGCTTTTGTGGCCTCAGCGGTCGTGGCCTCAGCGATCTTTCCTTCAGCTTTTGTGGCCTCAGCGGTCGCGGCCTCAGTGGTCGTGGCTTCAGCTTTTGTGGCCTCAGCGGTCGCGGCTTCAGCTTTTGTGGCCTCAGTGGTCGTGGCCTCAGCGGTCGTGGCTTCAGCTTTTGTGGCCTCAGCGGTCGCGGCCTCAGCGGTCTTTGCTTCAGCTTTTGTGGCCTCAGCGGTCACGGCCTCAGTGGTCGTGGCTTCAGCTTTTGTGGCCTCAGCGGTCGCGGCTTCAGCTTTTGTGGCCTCAGTGGTCGTGGCCTCAGCGGTCGTGGCTTCAGCTTTTGTGGCCTCAGTGGTCGTGGCTCTCAGGCTCCAGAGCACGGGCTCAGTAGTTGTGGTGCACAGGCGTGGCTGCTCCTCCACGTGAGGGATCTTGCCAGGGATTGAACCCACATCTCCTGCTTTGGCAGGCAGATTCTTAACCACTGGACCACCAGGGATGCTCCTATAATCTGTTCTTAGTGAAAGCTGTAGCAACAGAATTCTAGGAGAGCCCAGCTCTGTGTGAGCCCCACCCCTTGAATCTTGGGAGCCTGTGTCGATAGCCAGAGACCATGCCTGTGATGATGCTACATTTCAGGGCAAAGGGGAAACGACCCTGGTGGGGCCAACCTAATCGGGGGGGCCGTGTAGATCCGTGTAGGCTTCTCAGGCTGGAGGCTGAGGAGGAGACCAGGGAGACGCACTGCTGGTCTCGAGGCAGCGTCAGCAACCATACTGGGCTTGCTGGGGCCATGTGGAGGGGATGTGGACGACCTCCAGGAGCTGGGCACAGGCCTGCAGGAACGTGGCCCCAGACCCAGAGCAGCAGGAGGCGGACCCAGCCAGCCATCTGAGGCCTGGAGGGCATCCATCCCTGGCCATGAGGGCTTCAGTCCCTGAGACCCGGGCAGCCGGCAGCTCCAGTCAGTCCACAGGGGGTAATTGATAAGCAGCCGTGTGTTGCCCTGAGCTCTGGAGAGTAGAGGCCAAGCTCAGGGGATGGCAGGGGTCATTTCTCGTTAGCCGTTTTCCCTGGCTCGCTGGTGTTGTGAATGGAAGTGTGCCTCCCCCGCCACCACAGTCAAATGTCAAAGCGCTAAACCCATCTGTGACTGGGTGCAGGGCCTTCGAGAAGCAGTTGAGTTGAGTGAAGTCCAGGGATGGGCCCGAGTCCTCAGGCCTGTCCTCCTTATGCCGAGAGGAAGGGGCACCAAGTACTCTGTCTCGAGGAGGGGCTGGGTGAGGACACAGTGAGGGGGCGGCTGGCTACCCCCAGAGAGACGCCAGGGCGTTTCCTGTGAGATGGGAGCCCCTATTGCTATCATGTAGCGAGCGTTGGTGGCTCCAGATGTATCGAGACAGATATGTAATAATTAGCTTAAATAGTGTGGGCTTACAGGTGGTGCCAGTGGTAAAGAATCTGCCTGCCAATGTAGGAGACACGAGAGAAGCTGGTTCCATCCCTGGGCTGGGACGATCCTCTGGAGTAGGAAATGGCAGACCCTCCTCCAGTATTCACATCTGGAAAATTCCATGGACAGAGGAGCCCGGTGGGCTGCAGTCCATGGGGTCGCGAAGAGTCGGACACGACTGAGCATGCATGCATGCTAGCATAAATACTGGTGAAGCCAAGAAAAGACAGCTTTTTAGTTAATGATCTCACTGTACAGCTAAGAAACCAGAGAGATTTGCCAGTGAGCAAACATTTCCTGAGCGCCCACGGGATGCAAACATCTGCCCTGCGCTGGGCACCGGCGGGCTTCTGCTGTGAGTCCTGGCTTACCCCCGAAGGCAAATGAGGAGGGTGCACTCCGGCCGACACGCGTGCCCAGAAGCAGCCAGCTGTGAAAATGACGGGGATCCGAGACGACGCCGCTGGAGTTGTCCTGGACGAAGCAAGCCCCTCTCGGCTGACTGTAGGGATGTTCGACACGTCTCGGAGCACAGACCGCATCTCTCTTGACTGCTCGTTGGCTGATGGCCCAGGAGCTCTCCTCGCAGTCCTGCAGGTGAGCAGTGTGTGCTGGCCCCGGGGAATCTGGAGGAGAAGGGCTCTCACTGGGCAGGAGCCTGTTTCGCAGCTACTGACTGAGCAGGGTGTGTGATTCGCTGCTGGCTGCTTCGTGTGGTTCTAACAGGCTGATGAAGACTCAGGGCTCTGGAGCCACACCAGGAGCAGCGTCTCCTCTCACACCCAGCCGCGCTTTTGTGCAGGAAGAGAGATGGGAGTGGGGGCACATGTCTGCAGTGCCCCCCCAACCTGGTTGCCTCTGGTCCAGCACGTTCTTGCTTCTCCCCCTCAACTTTCCCCCTAAACTCATCATATCTGTGTGAACTACAGGAGGTGTGCATGTGGCTTTGCTTAGGGGGTGACTGCCAAGCCCGGAGGAGAAAGAGGGCTGGGTATGGGGTCTCTCTTGAGCTTCAGGACTTCACCCAGCAAGGCTCTTGGGGGCTCCATCACGGCGCCCTGTGGGGACTGGAGGAAATAGAAGAGGACTCCGGGAGACGCGGTGACATCCCTGCTTCCTCTCTGTTGAGAAGATGGTGAATTATTCTAGAACTGCAGCTCTTACAGAGCAGACCTGGCTGATTAATAAGCTGTGGTTCTGGTTTTCCTCCTGATCATCTATTTTTTTCTGCATAAATTTTCTGAATGACATGTAGATAAATTCTCAAACTTATGAGTGTCCCCCTTGAGACAGGGTTTCATCATCTTACCTATTTAACTAATTTATTAGTTACAATTACAACTCAAAATGGCACCGACTCCAGCATAATCAAAAGCTACGTTTCAATTATTCATTGAGACTTTAATTAAGAAGCCCCACTAAATTAATAAGAGCTTCAGAAAGAATGTAATGAAAAAGACTCCCAGAAAATCTTGACAAACTTTTCTCGGTCTCAGAAATTAAGTTTCCTCCTGCAAACTGCCACAAGCTCCCCTCCTCCTTGTGGACACAGGCAGGCCAGAAGATCCCAGCGGGAGGCAGGGGGCTGGATCTGGTGAGCGTGGGGCTGTGAGAAGGCTGTGCATGTGACTGGGATTAACTCTCCAGCTCTGGTTTCCTGGCATGAGAGGAGGCAGGTGGCTCCACTTGCGCTCCCCGCCCTGAGTTGGCCGGACAGGCGCTGACCTTGGTGCTGACCTTGGCACCGACCTTGGTGCTGACCTTGGTGCTGATCTTGGCGCTGACCTCCTTCCTGCTCTCCAGGAACGGGGCTCTCCTTGGTGCCTCCTGCTATCGGGAGTGGCACCTGCCACCCTGTACCCCCGGATTGCATGCACCCAGCCTGACACTGGGTGAGGGTTGTTTCCTTAATTTCTCTTTCTGGTCTTTTGTTGTCAGGGTGTAGAAACACAGATTTGTCTGTGTTAACTTTGTGTCTTGCAACTTTACCAAATTTATGGGTGAATTCTAGTAGTTTTCTTGTGGCATCCTTAGGATATTCTATATATAGCATCATGTCATCTGCAGTGACAGTTTTACTTCTTCTCTTCCCATCCATCAATGGAGAAAATGATAAAGAAGATGTGATACATATATACGTATATACATACAATGGAATATTACTCAGCCTTAAAAAAGAATGAAATAATGCCATTTGCAGCAACATGAATTGCTCTAGAGGTTATCATACTAAGTGAAGTAATTCATACAGAGAAAGAGAAACATCACATGGTGTCACTTACATGTGAAAACAGAGACAGTCTCACAGGTCTCAGAAGCAAACCTATGGTTACCAAAGGGGAAATGCGGGGGAAAGTGATAAATTAGGAGATTGGGACTGACATATACCCACTACTGTTTACAAAACAGATAGCCAACAAGGACGTGCTGTACAGCACAGGAGCTCTGCTCAATACCCTGTGAACCCCGATACGGGGAAGAATGTGAAAAGCATGTGCTTTGCTGTACACTTGAAACTAACACAACACTGCAGATCAACTGCACTCCAATAAACAGTTTCAGAAAGTTCACATTTGGGTGAGGAAATGGAGGAAGCGTGGGAAGGAGAGGCCCAGGCGGTCCTGGTTCCACCCGTGTGCTGGTTCTTTCCCTTGGCCCCAGTGCCCCCAGGCTGGTCATCCTGCAGGAGCCGGACTCGGATGGCTCAAAGATGGCTCAAAGATCAAAGAGCATGATTAATCATTCCCACCCAAACCCACACGGCTTGGTTCCTAAATCACTCATTTAGGTAATCAGGCAGAGAGAGAGAGAAAGCTACGTTCCAGGGGTCAGAAGAGCCAGGGAGGGTCCATGGAGTCAGGAGGTCGAGGGTCACCAGGTGGGTGGGCGTGGATGCCCAGGACAGCAGGGGACGCTGCTGGGAGCCTTGTGATGTGGGGACCCAGCAGCCTGGCTTGCTTTCTGAGCGGGCCCAGCCTACAGGGCATGAGCAACACGGCCACTTCACGTGCTCTGTGCATGAGGGCCAGCTGTTTCTCTTAGGATGGGTGCTGGCTGCCAAGGTTATCAGTAGCTTATCTACTGACCTACAGACTGACCCCCAGACCCAGTTGGAAGCTGGAACTCCAGGCTTAGAGCCCAAGGTCTGTCCCAGGGGAGGGCGTGTGGCTCAGGGAACTCCCTCCCAGGCAGTGGGTGTCCCTACATTTTCGATGGAGAGCTTCGGCCGGAGTGGGGGGCCCAGGACAGGCGGGAGGAGGGGCACCCCCTGCCACAATGCAGCGCTGGCGGGTCCACGGGCTGGCTGACATGCAGGGGTGACTCTCAGGATCTTAATTCCCAACCAGGGATGGAACCCGTGCCCCCATGATGAGAGTGGGGTCCTCACCACTGGACCGCCAGGGAAGCCCCTAGAAGGTAGCTTTTGAGGCAGATACAGATAACAGGAACGCCGTAAACACCGTCCATGGTGATTTATGGGCTGTTTTGAGCTTGTGACAGGTTTTGTGATAGATGAAACTTACTCATGATTACTTATTCTAATGCATAGACGTTATGAGTCCCATCTTATGGGAGCGGCAGTGGAGACCTGGACAGCTTCCCTGACTCACCCCACCCAGCCCAACCTGGTTCAGGGCAGGTCTGTCTAGCTCAACTGCTTCTGGCAACAATCAGCCCGTAATAGTTAGGCTTAGGACCGGTCAATGGCAGACTCTGAGGACGCAGAGTCAGGGACAGCCCAGGAGAGAATGTGACACTTCCCAACAGGTGTTTAAAACCCTTCTTCTTCTCCAGAAGCGAGAGACCGCCTCAGATCGTCACTGACGTCAGGGCTCTGGGGCGGGCTGGGGTTGATGGGTTACTTCCTGGGGGCCGGGATGCACCCTCCCTTTGGGCCCCCACCCAGCCTCTTATCTCAGGACTCTCTGTTCTGTAGGCACTAAACCAGCAGCTCCCTGTCCCCCAGCCCCTGACCCAGCGGGGAAGCCCCCGGACCAGCGAGCCCAGAACGAGGACGGGGTGACGTCAGGACCCACTGAGGGATCCCATCAGCAGGTAGAGGTCGCAGCTCTGGAAGGCGGTGCCCATGTGGCCTTAAAGTGCAGGGGACCCTAACCTGTGAGACGCCTGTGACGTTACCAGCCTCCAGGACGATGCCCTTCCCCCGAGGCCAGGCCCAGCAGCAGGGGTGCCGTGAGGAGGCCCCCTCCCTGGTCCCCCCAGAGGCACGGTCTGCAGTTTTCAGAGCATGCTGACCCCAGGGAGGGCAGGGAACCTGGAAGAGGACAGCAGGCACAGGCCACTGTGTGCTTCTCTGGAAGAGGCTGCCGGGCATCACTGCTGGGAATTCATCAGGAGATCCTGAAAAATGGAAGAACAAAGAAAGTGGGCGAGATTGTCGGGAGATGACAATCAGACGGGAGCTGCCAGTTAATGATGCGTCGACGTGACACCATTTACTTAGGGTCCTTCATGTTAGAGATTCCAGTGCTGAGGCCAACACGCCTCTTCAGTCAAGTATTCGTAGAACCAGACAGGGAGTGGGCCGGCGCCCCCAAGGTTTACCACCCAGAGATGGGGGAAAAGGGTGCTACCCTGCGGTACCTCACTTCCAGGCAGAAAAATAAGAGGCCCTCTGGTGGGTGTTGCTTGGACTCTTCCTTAAGTGTGTAAAGAAACAAATGTCCTCTTTTCTTCTATATTGATGGACATTTTCCTGGTGTTTTGTACACCTCCTGTGGTCCTCTTGACGAGGCAGGGAAGGGACTGTGTAAACATGCCCAGGGCTGGAGTGTGGACCAATTCCTGCTCCCCGCTCTTCCCGCCCTCTCTGTCTCTCTGTCTCTGTCTCCACAGCTATCTCTCTGTCTCTGTCTGTCTCTCTGTCTCTGTCTCTCTGTCTCTGTCTCTGTCTCTCTGTCTCTGTCTCTGTCTCTCTGTCTCTCTCTCTGTCTGTCTCTGTCTCTCATGCTCCTACACTTGATGGTCCCTAGATTCTGGGGAGAACCCCAGAATCTGAACTGAGAGATTCTAGCCGGTCCTGGATTCTCCCCCAACAAATTCTTCATCCAGGTCTTTCTGCCTCTGCTTGGGCCTTGGGAGGACCGTGTCTAACACAGAAGCAGCTCCTATTACCATCACATGTGTGGAATCATCAGGAACAACCTATAACAACACACGTGTAAGCACAAAAAATGTCATCCATCCACTGAGCTGTAATCTTTCTCTTCTTGACACGGATTTCAGCTCAGCCCCTGGAGGACAAACACACACACACCTCCAAGGAAGCTATTTCTTCTACTTGAAAACTCTTCAAATATTTGGAGGGCTTTCCCCGTGTCCTCTTAATCTTTTCTGAGCAGGGCGAACCCAGCCCCATCAATAGATTCCCGCAGAGCAAAGACTGCTGTTATCACTCAGCCCTTCGCAAACACCTGGAGTCCACTGTGAGCTGAGCAAACAGCCAGGAGCATCGTCCCTTCTAGGAGCCTCTGCCTGGGGCTCCCACCTGAGCCGCCCGCAGCTGCCTGCCCCGACACACTCAGATCTCCAGATATTGCGTCAGGCCCCCCGTAGGCAGTGTCACTCCTCTCCTAACTTTTAACTTGTAGATTTAATCACACAGCGCAGATTTGCTTGAATGTTTCTACTCCATGTCAGGTCCTCTGGGCATCCATCGACATTCAGTGTAAACCGCTTAGCTTTTGGAGACCTGCCCGGTGGTCCAGTGGTTAAGAATCTGCCTTACAAGGCAGGGGATTCGGGTTCGCTCTCTGGTCGGGGAGCTAAGACCCCACATGCTGTTGGGCACCTGAGTCTGCCTGCTGCAACCACTGAAACTGGAGAGCTCTGGAGCCTGTGTCCACAGCTAGAGAGAGTGCATGCACAGCACAGAAGACCCACAATACAGAGCCCGTGTCCACAGCTAGCGAGAGTGTGCACAGCACAGAAGATGCACAATACTGAGCCCGTGCCCACAGCTAGAGAGAGAGTGTGCACAGCACAGAAGATCTACCCAAGAAACGCAGATCCCGCATGCTGCAACCAAGTGCCGATGCAGCCCAGTAAGTGAAGACAAACGCCCACCCGCACAACCTCACAAAGACTTCTTGGCTTTTGGGGCACTTTTGAAGGTTTCTTCATGATCTGGCTGACAATGCATGGCGATACTTTCTTCAAGTTTCTGTCGTGTTTCATGTTCTCTTCTGGTTTAGGGTCGGGCAGTATGACAACAGCTGGAAGAGACCAGAGACTCCGTCTGGTCCCAGACTTGTTTTGTGGAAGAGGAAACTCACCCAGACATGGAAACACATTATTTTTCATTCATTCATTCATTCATTCTGCACAATACCTTTATCCTTGCTGTAGACTCTTCTTTCCTTTATTTTTTAACTGAATAGCATAACTTTAGAGACTGATTACATCACCTCACTCCTAATTCTTTATATTCAAGGTGGGTACCCTGTATGGCCTTGTGGCACATTCATTAATCTATTCTTTCATTCCACAAACTATTTTAGCTTTTCATTATGAGAGATTTGAAAGACAGGAGAGACTGATATTATAAACACGATTGTATATGCCACTCCAGTTTCAATAAAAGCATGTGCCAGTTATTTATTTCTTCAAAGATTTTTCTCAAAACTTTTAAAGCGTATTCTAGATATCATAACGTCTTAAGCATAAATGCATCATCACGCACCTTTACTGAGAAGGATGCGCACACATAGTTAAAGCCTGTATCTTTATCCATGTCCGTTTACCTGCCATCCAGCCATCTCTTACGAAAGCCACAATGCACCGTCACACCGAAGGAAGGTGACAGAAATAGATCCTCTGCTATTTTACAATTCCCCTGTTGTCTTCGAAGGGTCTTTTCGCAGCGGGCTCGCTCTCTGAGTTTGCGGCCACGTGGTTTCAGGTGTTCGTTTCACACAGCCCTTCCTCTTCCTTCGCAGCCCCTGGTTTGCTGGAGAAGCCGGTGGCTTTTGGTTTGTCTGTGTCTCCCTGTCTTTCATGTAAACGGCTAGTGGATCTGGGGCTCGATCTGGTTCCGGTTTGGCTTTCTTGCGGGAGCTCCTCATGAGTGGAGCCGGTCTGCTGCCCAGCACGTCGGGAGGCGGTCCTGTCTTGGTGGTGCTCAGGCTGGCAGGGTCCGGCCGACGCCTCTGACCCCCGATCACCTTCAAGAGCCGAATGTGGTGGGCTGCCACGTGTGGCTGCTGAACAGACCAGTTACACCACTCGGAGTTGACAAATGGAGGCTTTCTTGTTCTGACTTTACTTCCGAGTTAATGACTGGGATTTTTTTAAAAGAATTTTACCTCATCAATTTTGAACTGAATATGGGAAGATAAACACTTGACCATCCTCTCTTCGATTTCAAGGTGAAGAGCAGCCTTCTGCTTCTGACCAGTGAGGATGTGCTTCTGGGACATCATTGTGAACACATGAATTTTGTATGTTGATGAGCCTCAGTCAATTGCAGTTATTTTTCTTTCTGATCATCTTATTGTTCCATATTGAGTCAGCGAGAACCTTTCCCGATGATGAGAGTTTAAAGTTTTTACCAAATTAGAAGGAAAAGTCTTATTTCTTCAGATATTTTTCTTTATCTTGTTTTGTGAAAGTCTAATTATGGGTGTTTTAGACAGATGGATATTGAGAGTTCGTTAAACTTTTCCAGCATTTCTCTTTTCTTTAGGATAATCGCTACTGCTATATTTTCAGGTTCAACTTTATTTGCTTCTATTGTGTTTAATTTGCTCATAATTCCATCCAGCATATGAGTCACTAGGGTGGTTGTGCTTTTTTTCACTCATTTCTCTTTTCTTTATGGTTTCTATTTCTCTGTTCATTATGACTGTGTGTTTTATTAAATCCTTGAGCACATTTATAATAGCTATTTTGAAGTCCTTTTTTGCAAATTACAACATCTCTGTCATTTCTGGGCATTTTTCTATTGACTGATTCTTCTCGGAGTTGTGGTGGCGTTCTGCATGTTTGCTAATTTTGAGTGTGATGCCTAGAATTGTGGTAGTTTTGTTGATGGGTATGAGTTTTACTGTCTTTTCACAATTCTTTGAGACATTTACTTTGTGTAACACACTGTTCTGGTAACAGGGGATGTAGTCACGGGTAAAGCAGGTCGTGTCTCCTGTGGTCTCAACGCTGTCATAGTGCGGGGGCCGGGGAGGCAGACAGAAGGAGGCCCGTGAAGCAGTGACGCAAGTTAGAGGCAACGCTCCCTTACGAAGTGAAACAACACACTCCATCCTGAGGCTCCATGGGATCTCGGAGATTCCAGTCTTGGAGGATCTCAGTTCCATGAGACAGGTATTCTGTGGACCAACTGCTTCCCATGATGGACAGAAGCTTAATGAAAAAATGGGGGGAGTGTGCCCCTTGGAGTTTCCCACCCCAAAGCATCTTATTTTCTTACTGATCAAAATTTTTAAAACAATTTTTTTTATTACAGACCATTTTAAAAGTCTTTATTGAATTTGTTACAAGATTGCTTCTGTTTTATATTTTGGCTTTTTTGGCCATGAGGCAGCTACCTGCCCAGGGGTTGTACCTGCACCCCCTGCCTTGGAAGGCAAAGTCTCAACCACTGGACCACCAAGGAAGTGCCTTATTGGCCAAATTGAGAACAGAGGGGCATAATTTTGCATTACAGTTCATCTTAGAAAGCTTGTTGGAGACAGAAAGACGACCCCAACCGGCTGCCGATCCATTCAGTTCCCAGAATGGGGTGGGCACGTGGGGCAGGGCCCCCACAGAGCCCAACCCCGGTCCCTGATGCTGCTCCATGTGGTGAGGAGTGGAAATTTCAGCATCACCGACTCGGCAGCCTTGGGGCCTGAAATCCCAGAGCTCAGAGTAGGAGCCGTCCTCCTCCGCAGGGAGGTCAGTTCCCGGAGGCAGCTCTGGTCACGTGATGGCCCCTTGTGTCCACTCTGGGAACTGAGTCCCCCACCCCTGCCCTGCTGGGAGACAAGGGGCCCATCCCAGACCCCAGCCTGTGCCCCAGCACTCACCGTCCAGGAGCTCACGTCGCCAGCGCCTGTGATCAGCTGACGAAAGCAGGAGGCGCCACTGTGGACACCTGCTGTTAGTGGGGCCCAGTTTCCAGCACTTCCATGTTCTTGAGTGGAAAGCAAAATCAAGAGAATGAGGAATTCATCTCAGGAAGATAGAAATGGGTGACAAAGTAAAAGGAAAGGCATCAGGGTGCCCGAGTGAGAGCAGAAAATAATAGGAGACCTGTATTAAGTAGGTTTTATAAATAACTAAAATAACCATTTCCTCTAAAAGACTAATAAAATAGACAAATGTCCAGCAAATCTAATCAAGATAGAATAAGAGTGAGAGCATATCCATTTTACGGAGCTTGAAGAGGTTAGAACCGTATAAACAGGACATTCAGCAAAGGTCTGGGGGACAAATGAAAGGGTATTTTTGGGGTGGGGTTCTGTGCGAAACTGTGCAGTAACAGCTTAGAAATCGGGTGAAATGGCTGACAGTTTAGGAAAACACAAGTCACTGACAGTAAAAAGAAATGTGACACTTTGGTAAGATAGCTTAGCAGAAGATAAGCTTACAAAAATCAATAGGCTCTCCTATGCTAGAAATAAAATACCCAGAACTGGAGATGAGGGAAATACCATGTTCACAACACTGGAAAATGCTGTAAATTGCATAGGAATTATCTTGAAAGTGAAGGTACAGCTCCTAAATGGAAGGAAAGTCTTACTCTGGTACATAAAGCAAGATGTGAAGTAACGTGAAGACAGCCTGTCCTTGCAGGGGATGCTGAGCACCTAAAAGTTTAACCTTTCCAGTGGTGATGTGAAAGTGAAATGCAATTCTAGTTAGACCACCAGGCACCTTGTTTGATGATCTTGCAGTTTGTATGCAGTAATAACATCCCGTGAACAGTCCAGGGAACAAAAAGAATAGTAATTGTAATATGCCTGATGCAGAAGGTGACTTATTTCTAAGCCTCTTTAATCAAGTCAATATGGTGCTGGTCCTGGAAGAAAAAGCACATCAGAGGAAAGTAGGGAACCGGGGAAAGAACCTCGGTTGTTGTTGCTCGGTCACTAAGTGATGTCTGAGTCTTTGCGACCTGCAGCACACTAGGCTTCCTGGCGTTTGCTCAGTTTCGTCCACTGAGTCGGTGATGCCATCCAGCCACCTCATCCTCTGTCACTCCCTTCTCCTCCTGCCCTCAACCTTTCCCAGCATCAGGGTCTTTTAAAATGAGTCAACTCTTCACATCAGGTGGCGAAAGTATTGAAACTTCAGCTTCAGCATTAGTCCTTCCAATGAACACCCAGGACTGATCTCCTTTAGGGTGGACTGGTTGGATCTCCTTGCAGTCCAAGGGACTCTCAAGAGTCTTCTCCAACACCACAGTTCAAAAGCATCCATTCTTCAGCACTCAGCCTTCCTTATGGTTCAACTCTCACATCTGTACATGACTACTGGGAAGACCATAGCTTTGACTGTATGGATCTTTGTCAGCAAAGTGATGTCTCTGCTTTTTAATGTGCTGTCTAGGTTTGTCATGGTTTTCCTTCCACGGAGCAAGCGTCCTTTAATTTCATGGCTTACAAGGCTTATGCGGCTGGTAATAAGAGTGGTGATGATGATGATGATGATAAAGATATCCAGAAGTAAACCTCACGGATTTCATTAAGAATCTACAAGTGAGGGAATGATTCTTAATAAGAAATTAAAAATCTGTTAAAGAAAGATTTTCTTTCCTAAGTAGCCATGAACATCTTTTGATAGCAAAATGAGGTTTTAAATAAAGCCGATATGAAAATACAGCTAAAGGATTTTAAGTGCAAATGACAGATGTAAGATGATTATTTGTAATATCTGAGAAGCACATAATATTATTAGAAAGCTGCCAGAGGAGAAGCCAAGTGTTGACTAAAAAATATAGTCACCACCCGAAGGCAGGGAGTTATTTTATTTGGTGGGAAGATTTAGGGCTTCAAGCCGGGAGACAGTGTCTCAGCCAGTGAGAAAGCTGGAGGCATGAGGGGAAGCCAGGCTGCACACAAGTTTGCAACAAAGGGACCAGGTGGTCTGAACATCAAAGCTCAGGTGTCAGGTTAGGAATCTAGCATTCTCGGTATGGGAAGATGCAAGCCTCATTCTTGGTATGGGAAGATGCAAGCCTCTGGGCTCACAGGGGCTAATCCTGTCTCCACGTGTGTGTGTGCCTGTGTGTGCATGCGCGTGCACCCAATTACACGCACATATGTGTGCACGCACATGTTGTGTGTGCACACGTGTGTTCACGTGTGTGCAGGTTTATGTGGTGTATGTGGATGCTTCTTGACGTCTTTGTGTGTGCGTGTGCATGCGTGTGTGCCTGTGTGTGTGTGCCCATGTGTGAGCAGGTGTGTATTCGTGTGTGTGTGTTGGTATATGCGTGTGATGGCAGCCTCGATGCCCTGGACACAGCTGTGTGGACGTCACCAGCAGAGAACACGTGACAACAGCCACCGTGCAGCCACGTGTGTCCCTGGGGCCTCAGAGAAGTTTACGGGAGCCTGACCTTCAGACTCAGGGTTCCCCAGGTCACATCGCTCGCTCTCCCTGTGTTTCCTTGGGGGCGGGGTTCAGAGGACCAGGCTTTAGATCCACCCCCAATCCCCGCACACCGTCTGCTCATTCCTTGCACGTGTGCGGCGGTCTTCCTGCCTGATCTGAACGTGAGATCAGGATTCCCTCCCATCAGGACCAGATGCCTTTCAGCTCCCTCCTTCCGGGCCCTCGGGGTATGATGGCACCCTGTCCCCCAGCACTGCCCTGCCAAGTACTTTCTATATTAACGCATCACCAGGCACTTATCTCACTGGGTCTATAATTCCTGTCTTTGATCCTTAATTTAAAAAAAAGATACCTTTGGCAGGATTTCTGTCCTGCATCCTCTTCTCTTTCAATCTCCCTGGAAGAGAACAACCCTGAGGAGGCCTGGGGTAGGGGTGGTTGGGGTCACCGAGCAAGTGCCCATAGCTGCCAGGAGCCTGCGTGCCCAGGCACTGCCCCAGGGAGGTCGGTGGTGGGTAGCAGAAACTACTGCTGCAATTCTGATGAGGAAAGAAGGAGCAGTAGAGGACCCCGTCCTTACGACACCAGGGAAAGTCTGAGAGTCATGCTAAGCCCTCTTCCAATGGTTTCTAGGACAATCCAGAGGTGGTCGCCATCTGCAAGATCTGAGGGAAGCTGCTGGGTCCAGGAACTCGCTTTCTTACCTGTTGCTCAGGGTCCATGAGGCTGTGATGCCAAGATTCTCAGGCTCCTTGGGCTCCAGACCAGCAAAGCCACGTGCACAGTGCCCTGCCCTGACACCCACCAGGCCAGGGCACCCAACCCGAGAACCTCTTCAAGCTGCGGCAGGAAACCTGGGCTGACCCCACCATGCTGTCAGCAAAAAGACCACATTCCTACGTTCAAACGACTCCAAAGCATCTGAGGATGGGAGTCCCTTCTGCACGTGGAGTCGGGGGACTGTGACTCCTGGGTCAGATCCCTGAAGGGCAGGAGGGATCAGAGCAAGGCTGAGGCAGAGCCACCTGCTGAAAAACATGCCCCTGGCCATGGTCCTGAAACTTGTATTTCTCTCCCGAAAGCACAGATACCCAGGAGTTTTCCTCATTTAAGCCAGAAGGAAATCATCAGTGTTTCTCTCTTGTCCCATCCATGTGGTAGTTAAGAAAGGAAAGAATCAAGCTAAGTCATATGTAAACAAAGAATTGTACAGACCAATTTAGTTTCAGCTAAGTGTTCTTGCCTGGAGAATCCCAGGGACGGGGGAGCCTGGTAGGCTACCGTCTTTGGGGTCACACAGAGTCGGACACGACTGAAGTGACTTAGCATAGCATAGCATAACAGGATACAGGATCAGATACACAGACCAACATTACAAACACAGTTGACCTGAAGCACTTCCCATTTTGCTGGGTTAAACAAGTGGGAGAAGAAAAGACCAGCTGAGAAATGACCCTTGAAGACCTGATTAGCTTCTGAAAAAGGAAAAGAAATCCCTGCTTCAGACCAGCATGGAAGTCAGCTCCAGATAGAGACAGAGGAGGCAGAGGGAGGGGATGGGGAGACCCTTGAGGGTGCAGGGAGGGGCCCTGTGGACTGTTGTCTCTGGACTCTCACCGAGGCCGGGGCTGCTGCCACAGGATGAAGTCCCTTTGGGTCATCCTGTGGGTATCAGATCCAACCCCTGGATCAGAATCAAGGAAAGAATATTTCTCTTCAAGAAGATCTTTCTAATGGTCCAAGCTGTTGATTGTAGCTACCTCCTGAATTAATAAACCAGCCAGGGTTAGAGCTCATAATGACTAAAAAATGGGCAAAGCATCTAAACAGACTCTTCTCAAAAGAAAGTGTATTGATGTCAAAGAAGAGTGTGGAAGGATGCTCAAGGTCATTGCTACGCAAGACCACACAGTGAGGCTGCAGCCCCCACTGTGGTGCCCTTGGGCTGCTGACACGGCCACGTGCTGGAGGGCGTGGGGGGAGTGCAGAATGGCCCAGCCTCCAAGAAAGATGCCTGGGCAGGCTCTTCCAGAATTTGACATCAGTTACCCCATAAGCCTGGAGAAGGAAATGACAACCCACTCCAGTATTCTTGCCTGGAAAATCCCAAGGGCAGAAGATGCTGGTGGGCTGCAAAGAGTCTGACATGACTGAGTGGCTGAGCACACATCCCACACACAGAAACTCAACTCTTAAGAATTTATCTAAATTGAAAACTTGTGTTCACCCGAAAGCTCATATGTGAATGTTTACAGCAGTTTTATTCATAACCATCAAAACGAAATCAACCAGATGTCCTTCAACAGGAGCCTGGATAAGCCACCTGTGGTCATCCTTACTCAGCCACAGAAAGGAAGATCCACGCCAGCATGGGTGGACATTGCATGCGTTTTTCTGAGACCTGCAAGGCTACATCCTGCATGATCCCATTTATACCACATTCTGGAAAAGGCAAAGCTGTAGGAACAGGACAAAACCGATGGTTATCAGGGTCTGGGGGTGGGGTCAGGATGGGCTAAAAGCGGGACACAGAGGTAATTTTTAAGGCATTGGAACTGCTCTGTGTGATACTGTGGTGGTGGATACATAATTCTATGCAAGTGTCAAAACCCACAGAACAAGGTGAATTGTACTTTGTGAAACATACAATAATGAACCCGAAGTTGAGAGGGATCCCAGGATGAAGTGCAGACCTTGACAAAGGAATCTAGCTGCATCAGACATGTAGGATACGAACTTGCTGAAGGGGTGGGGGGTGGAGGGAGCTGGTCAAAGTGACTCTGGAAAGGGTGTTGTGATTAGAAACCATGAAGTTAAACAGAGGAACTGGCACTGGCCCTGCTTTCGAGGTGGTGAACCGTTTCTCACAGGGGCGCCCTCAGCAGTTCCATAACCGTGTACCAGGGCAAGCGCAGGTGAGTAAGTGACGTAGACATCTGACTGTTGGTGAGGCGGGTGATAGTCAGGCAAGGGGAGGATAGGAGGGACTCTGGTGCTGAGTTCATTCTGACATGAGAAAGCTACACACGCACACACACACACATACTCACACATGCACACACAGAGACACACACGCACAAGCACACACGCACACACACACTCACACGTGTACACACACTCATATATACACACACACACACAGGCACAAGCACACACAGGCACCTGGGCTGTACATATAAATCGTGCTCTGTCCACGAGACAGCTTGGAAGCAGAGATGCCCAGTAGCAACAAGCTCACCTGCTGTCAAGATCTTGGTTTCTAAACACCATTCCTGGCAAAGGGAACCAGGACTCCTTGGAGAAGTGGCTGACTCCAGGGCTGGTGCAGGGAAAACACACGAGGACCAGGAGCCCCATGGAGTCACCAGAATCTGGAAGTTCTAAAAAAGATGGGAGCACGTCAAAGGACACAGATGCCAGCTTGATGGGCCTTCTGAGGCCACAGCCAGGCCACTTTGAACATCCAAATACATAGTGATATTATCGATTTATAAACCCTCCTTCGAAATAAACACCCACAAAGCCACACTAATGTCAACAACAGCAAGTTGTGTTTAGTTGTGTCCGACTCTGTGTGACCCCATGGACTGTAGCCCACCAGGCTCCTCTGTCCATGGGGATCCTCCAGGCGAAAATCCTGGAGTGGGTTGCTGTGCCCTCCTCCAGGGGTTCTTCCCAACCCAGGGATTGAACACAGGTCTCCCACATTGCAGGTGGATTCTTTACCATCTGAGCCACCAGGGAAACCTGATGTCAGCAAATGACTAAATAAATAAATGGAATGGACAATTACTTCTTGTGAAAAACTCCAGATAATAAGAGGAAAAGTGATGAGGGAAATAGAAAATTGTCAGAACACCACAGTGCTCGTGGCTGTGGGAATGAGCCTCTGGTGGATTCTGGCATTAGTGGAGGTTTTCAGGAGAAATGAGACTGAATGGACGTGAGTTCAAGCAAACTCGGGGAGATAGTGAAGGACGGGGAAGCCTGGCATGCTGCGTCCATGGAGCTGCAAAGAGTTGGACACGGCTTAGTGACTGAACAGCAGCAGAGTAACCACTAGTAATTCCAAGATTCTGTTTCAAGGAGCTGTGCTTGGGGGATGAGGAACAAGCTGAAAAAAACCAAACAAACAATGAAAAGTCAGGCCAATCAAGGATGCTCTGTAGGGGGAACACACTCCTTCAGATCCCAAGCAGCCGTGGACGTGGAACCTGCCCAACCACACCTGCCCGCCTGCTCAGCATTCGTCTGGATGGTCACCCAGGTGAGACCTGCCTGGGCTCACTGGAGGCGTCCCTTCACGGTCAGAGAGTGTGGGGGCCGAAAGAAAACGGCCATTGGCGGGTGGACTTGCAGGATGGAAAGCACTCCACGTGACGGCATCCACGGTGGGGTCCCTTCCACGCTGCTGCCTTCCCTGCGATGGGTCTGGGCCCCTCGGACTCAGCACACAAAGCCCCCATCACAGACCAGCTCTTCGGCTTCTCTTGCTGCTGTTGCCTGATGCTCCTGGACCACCCAACCCGGAGGACCCTGTCAGCCTGGAGACACAGGCTGCCTTGTTCTTCTGCGGGTGATTCACCCTGCATCTTCATTTCACTGAAGAAAGTGATGCAATGGAACCAAACCTCTATCAGGCCAGTGCCCCCTCCATATGTTAGGACGTGTCTGTCACCGTGTCTCGGGAATCCATCCTAGACCCCAGAGAAGGCCCAGAGGAAGACAGAAAGTTTAAAGGGAGGAAGGCAGGGCAGGCAAGCGTGCTGCCTGGCGATGGGCGTTGTGAAGACACGGGCATCCACTGGTGTGGAGCCTCCTTTCTTGGGGCCTTCAGAAGCCAGAAGAGGTTTACTTATGTCACGGGAAGCTATGGGTCAGCCTGAAGGCAGGGGGTTGGCCCCGGTGACCTTTTAGGACACTGGCTCTGTGATTCCGGCATCTTCCAAACAGCCAACAAGCCCGTCCTTTGCAGGTTGTGTGTACAAAACGGTGTAAGAGTCAGTGCCGTGATCCCTGATCCTAAAATGATGATGCTCTAGCGTAAAAGGAATATTTCTCCCCTCGAGAGAAAATGCCGGCAAACGCCATCTGTGCTGCCTGTAATTTTCGCCATAAATCCTGGTTGTATTTATCAGAGATTTGTTTTTCAAGATGGCTAATTTTAGTCTCCAGTTCAACTGCACACTAATTTCCTTGTTTCTTTCTTGCTGAGAAATCTGATAGAGCAGCTCCTCATGGAAAGGGCTTGGCTGGGTCCCTGTGCCCTGCAGCCCCGTGCTCTTGGAGGTGGTTTGCCTCTCTCCCTCTCCCCACCCCCTTCTTGCTTGGGCAGCGTGGCCAGAATTCAGAAGAGTTGAAACAAAAGCAGGACTGTCCATTTGGAGACGCAGAAGGAGTGAGCCAAGTGGGGTGGGCGTCGGGGCTGGGGGTCAGCCGGCTATGAGCAGTGGGGGTCCCCTGTGCTCGGAGCCGCTGGAGGGGTTCCCCACCCGAGAGAGCAAGGGAGAGACAAGAAGATTCTCCAAGCCCGGCGCCTCCCCCACAATCCCCAGGCACCATGTTCCGCTGTGGAAAACATTTGGAAAGTTTCTTTCATTTTTCTGAAATAGCTGAAGTGGGGCCTAAGATTGGCTGAAAGTCTAAATCTAATTACACCAGATAATATGGAGCAGCCCGTCAATAGGGAAGGAATTGTGTGATGGAAGCTTTTTAAAAAAAGGCACTTAGCCATGAAATCTGCATATACCAGTAAATTTTATTTAGAGCAACCAAAATATGCATCTCCCATCCTATTTCCACAAATTATGAGCTCTCTGGGGAAGCTCAGTGAGTTGGGTGGAAAATGTTTCAATTGGAAGCAAACGGGAGGGCATAACCGGCTCTGGGAAGGGGGTCCCTCACATGATGCAAAGGAACGTCGCTTGCAGGCTCCCCCAGGACACAATTCATGCTCGGGGCGGGGGCGAGGGGGGGTTGGGCTCAGAGTGTGAAGACCCCCCCAGCATCTCAGGGAGCTCTCTGAACTCAGGAAACTGGCTGCTTGGCTGAGGTTCTCTGAGATGCTGGGTTGTGTTGACGTGTGGTTGTTGGGAGAAAAAAAACCCAACTTCACCATTAGGTGAAACCTCGGTGCAGCTGCGCTGGGGCTGCACAGACGCAGAAACGCTCCAGGGACCACACCAAGGACGTGGCTTAGAGGGTGAGGAGGCCACCAAGGTCACCCGGGAGCAGGGCCTCCAGTATCGCCGACCCCCGACCCTGCTGTGCCCTCCAGCGTAGTGGCCCCAGGCGAGAGGTAGGTTCTCAGTAGTCAACTATCGAATGTATCAGTGAACGTTGATTCTATTTATTTTTGTATCTTCAAGGGAGAACGCCATGTACTTTCTCAAACAGAAGTGACAGAGGGGAAGCACTTCTAGGCTGTAAACATATCTGTCAAGCTCGCATATTAGTGGAGACCCTGGGAAGTCGGCACCTCCTGGGGGCAGGGGGTGAGGACCCAGGGACTGGTGCTGCAACCGGGCGAGGCCTGGGGTCCGGCAGCCAGGCAGGGGGTCTGGCGAGCCCAGGGCGACAGTGGAGAGGGAGCTGAGGTGGCAGAGAAGCCGCGGGCTGCAGCTCTGGACCCCGGTCACTCAAGGTTCATGTTTAAAAAGGAACAACCTGCCCTGTAAACTCCGTGGGCCACGTGCCTGCTGCTCCCAGAGGCTGGGCAGTAGTGGGGGGTGTGATCACGGCTGTTCCCTCCCTGGAGGATGCGAGGGGACGGGAGGGGATGGGAGGGGCTCTGGGGCCCTGCACTGGCCTGAGTGCCCTCAAGGCTGGACTGGACAGTCACTCCAGGAGCTGAAATTCCACAGCAGGGCCAGAATTCCATCTGTTCTCTGTCTCGTGGGGACTCATTAGCCCAGGACAGGCAGTGACGCTTCCCCACCTCCTGTGTGTGTTTGCATTGAGTCTGCAGTGAGCACTTGGGAGCCTGGACGACCGGAGGTCCTCCCAGGCTGCAGGGACTCAGCCATCTGGCTCCCGGGCATCCCCAGATCCTCACAGGGCTTGGTGGGTACCTGGGTCTTTACTGAGCGTGTCTTCCCATGGGAGATGGAGCCGGCCCCCCCAAGTCTCTACTTTGCGTCCTTCGCTCCTGATGCTGGTTTCTCCTCCTGGTGTTGCCCTCCCTATCGGGGAAGGTGTTCCAACAGTCTCCTGTCCACCGGCCCCGACGACCACCCCTCCTGCTGCAGGGCTCTGCCCGGTGGCCACCCTGCTAGGAACGCCCCCCTGTCCCCCTGCGTGCATGCACGCCACACACACGTGTGCACACACCACACACTTATACAGGTGGTGCAGCACACTCAGGCACGTGGCACCCCCGCCTCTTCCCGGTCCTCTTCACGGAGCTCTCATCACCTGCTGGCACATCCATCTCACTTAATGTTTTTTTTTAAATTATTTTCGGCCACGCTGCGTCTCCATGGCCGCCCACGGGCTCCTCATTGCGGTGCTCCTCTTGTTGGGGAGCACAGGCTCTGAAGTGTGGCCTCAACAGGAGTGGTACACAGGCCTGGTGGCTGCACGGCTGTGAAATCTGCCCAGCCCCGGGACTGAGCCCACGTCCCCGGGCCAGGCAGGCGGATTCTTAGCCGCTGGGCCACCGGGGAAGGCCTCCATCTTATTTCTTTGTTCGGGTGCTGCCTCCCTAGGCAGGTTTTGTGAGAGGTCTTGTTTTCACATGTTTCATTCACTCTTGTGGCCCCACCTCTTAGGACGTGCCTTTCACACAGGGGGACAAAAACAGACCTTCGTTGAGTAGCCAGACGTCCCTCCTCTGGAGCCTCTTGCCTGAGCTTCTGTCCCCACGTGGGTTGAGGTCGTCGTCTGGACTGACTGGGTGCTGGACCGGGGGCCAGCTGTGCGTCTCTCCCCTCCTCAGCCGCGGCTCACTGGCGGGTTACTGGAGAGGCCTTGTCTTCACGTCCCCGGGGTCCTGGTGTCATGTCGCTGGCGGGTTACTGGACAGGCCTCGTCTTCACGTCCCCGGGGGTCCTGGTGTTAAGTGCAGAAGGGCCTCAGGGTGGCTCCTTATTCGCATACAAGCTGATGAACTTCAACCCCTTGTGGTGGACAGTTGAGCCCCAGGAGCACCCTCAGGAAACTAAGAAAAAGTTAAGATACCAAATCCACATCATTCTTACTCTCAAGCAGGTGCCAAAATGTTGAATAAAAGTTTGGTGGGTTTCAGTGTCTGTTACCAAAGCACATGCAACCCTTGGCATAACTCTCCACACTGATTCCACGTAATCCCTGGGCTTTGACCTACACATGGTCCTGGGGGGTCACAGTCCTGCCCTTGGGGGCTCTGGGGGCTCTCCCCACCAGGCCTCTCAGTGGTTATCCTCCAGTGGTGGGTCCACAGGGGGTGCCCACCGCATCCTTGCATGACTGTCCAAACTCGGGTCTTTCATGGGAGCCCCCAGGGTGGAGACGGACAGGAGACCTTCCTCTGTTTGCTGTGTCTGCAAACAGCAGGAGACTGGAGTCCCCCTTGCTTCCCCGCCCCGAACCCCATCTCCAGCCTCACTGGTGCTGCCTGTGCGGTTTTCGCAGGGGGTCCTGTGGTGGGGGTGGGGCCCCTCCCCCTGGTGTAGTCTCCAGGAGAACAGGGTGGGAGTTGGGGTGACCCTGGTACCGAGCAGAGAGGGGAGACCTAGTGGGCAAACTCCCCACCCAGGACGAGTGCAAACTCTCGATTCTTCACTACCTACAGACACCAAACCTCGAGCTCTTTCTCGTAGAAAACCTCCCCAAATGTCTGAGAGCTGCTTCCATCGCTGGCCAAGCACAGACCGATTCTGAGTGTTTATTAAGTATCTGCTGAATAACGGTTCCCGTCCGCATGTTAATAGGGGCCCAGGGACGCTCGTGGACTCAGAGACCTGCGCCTCCGACACCCGGGCCATCTGCATCTGCACCTTCTGTGCGCTCGTTAGCATTTCTTTTATATGCAACTAATTACATGTCTTTCTGTTTCTCTTTCCTTTCCTTCCATATGAGAGCAATTGAATTGCAGGGCGAACAACAGAAAGGGAGGAATTTAAAAAGCACAGAAACGCATCCAGCAGGCGTTTTCCTCTCCCAGACACCCAAGGTCGAGGGTGTCCCCTGAAAAGATGGGCGGGGGTGGGGTCGAGGGGCCGCAGGGTCCAGAGTCCAGGGTCCAGGCTAATTGCACGGACACCCTTCTCTCCCCACTTGCTTTATTCACCAGCAGAAGAGCTTTACCTTCTCCGAAGGCGGCTGCCGATGCCCAGGGATGGCTTAAAGGAGGGGCCCTGAGCTGCTTGATGGGTCACGAGACACAGAGGAGCTTCAGAGAGCGCAGTGTCTGCCAAGGGCCTTCAGGAGAAAGGAGAGGAGAGATAGGAAGACAAAGCCCATGCCAACCACCAGGGCTGAAGACACTGGCTGGAGGAAACGGGAGGCAAGACCAAGGGTAGGACAGAAAGTGCTGAGGAGAGACGGGAGGTGGGGCTGGGGGCTCAGCGCGCGAAGCCAGTGGGCTGGGTGTCCTTCAGCCCGAGCCCTGACTACGCAAGGTGCCCTGAGACTCACACAGAGGGCAGTATCTCTCCCAAGGGGACTGGGGCCGCATCTCAGCCCCGTTCAGTGAGGCCGTGTGTGTCAGCCCACCTTCCAGCTGTCTCTCCTCCCTTCCAACTCCCTGCATCCCTCCCTCCATCTACTATCCTTCCCTCCATCCACCCACCCCTCTATCCATCCACCCATCCATCCACCCTTCTACCCATCCACACTTCCATCCATCCATCCATCCATCCATCCACTCATCCATCCATCCATCCATCCATCCACTCCTCCATCCATCCATCCATCCACCCACCCATCCACCCATCCATCCATCCTTCCATCCATCCCTCTTTCAATCCTTCCATCCATCCATCCATCCTTCCATCCATCCATCCACTCATCCATCCATCCTTCCTTCCACCTTCCACTCATCCATCTACCCATCCTTCCATCCACCCATCCATCTTTCCATCCATCCATCCATCCACCCACTCATCCATCCACCCATCCATCCTTCCATCCATTCATCCATCCTTCCATCCATCCCTTCTTCAATCCTTCCATCCATCCATCCATCCTTCCTTCCTTCCTTCCTTCCTTCCATCCTTCCAACCATCCATCCATCCACTCATCCATCCACCCATCCACCCATCCATCCTTCCACCCATCCATCCTTCCTTCCATCCATCCCTTCTTCAATCCTTCCATCCATCCATCCTTCCTTCCTTCCATCCTTCCATCCATCAATCCACTCATCCATCCACCCATCCATCCTTCCATCCATCCACCCATCCACCCATCCATCCACCCATCCACCCATCCATCCTTCCATCCACCCATCCATCCATCCACCCTTCCATCCTTCCATCCACCCACCCATCCATCCATTCATCCATCCATCCTGCTGTTTCTCCTCCCTTTCAACTCCCTCCATCCCTCCCTCTCTCCCTCTTTCCTTCCCTCCACCCACCCATTCCTCCTTCAATCCATCCCTCCTTCTATACCCTTTTTCCTTCCCTCCCTCCCTCCATCCTTCCATCCATCCATCCATACTGCCATCCTGCCATCTGTCTGACCACCCACTCACCCATCTCAGACATCAGCTCGGAGGATGTTGGTTCTGGGTAGGGTGTCTGGGTCTCAGTTCAGGCTCTGTGACACACCAGCTGTGTCTTGGCACAAATATTTCATCCTTTGTGCTTTTGACTCTTCACAGAGCAGCTGGGGCAATTCAGTTAGACGGGAGATGTCACCCGCTTCCCTGTGTGCCCGGCCATGGAAGCTGGGAGTCTTGCTGGGTGTTATTTAGACCTGAAGTCACTGTGGGAGGGTCAGGGGAGTCTGTGTCTGACCCCTCTCCCAGGGGAAGGGAAAGGCTCCGGCCTGAGCAAAGGAAGGGCTGGGGACCACCTACTGGAGTGCAGTGAGGGGAGGGCAGGGGGTGGGGACGAGAGGTGTTACAGGAAAAGCAGGAGGGGGACCCCTGTGTCTGCCTCAGGGCCTCACGGTCCAGCTTCTCTATTGGCCTACATGGGTCACATCCTGGAGTCACATGGTCTGGGTTCAAGTCAAGGGTCCTTGCTAATTTGTCCATTTGTGAAGAAGTGACCACATCTTTCAGGCTTTGGTTTTCTCACCTTCACCGGTTGTACATGTGGAGTTCCTACTCCAAGATCCCTGAAAAGATGTAAGGGGGTAATTCACGTACTTGTAAGGATTCGTCAACCTCCACCCCCCTCCCCACCGCCCAAGTGTGTCAGGCTCTGACCTGAGTGATGAGACGGCAGTGGACTGATGAGGCGAAGCTCAGACTCTGCTGGCCAGAGGGACAGCTGTGCCCCCTCTGGGGACAATAAAGCCACCAAGAGGAATTAGTAGGTAAGAAGCTGGAGGCTGATGGCGAGCTGGGGGCAGGTGTCTCTGCAAGGACCCTTGAATGGAATGAGGGCTTGAGCCGCAGACCAGGCGTCGACCAGGCAGAGAGGAGAGTGTGCAAAACGGACGCGCTGCCACTACCCAGCATGTTGACAACTGACCACCATCAGCCGCTCTGTCGTGAGCTGAAAAAGGAAATTAAAACAGGACAAGATTGGGACTTCCCTGGCTGTTCAGCGGTTAGGATTTCACCTTTCAGTCGAGGGAGAGTTGGTTTGATCCCCAATCGGGGATCTCAGATCCCACATGCTTCAGGGCCAAAAAACCAAAACACAAAATGGTAGCAATGTTGTAACAAATTCAATAAAGGTTTAAAAGATGGTCCACATAAAAAAAAATCTTAAATATTCGAAAACAGGAAAATATGAGCGCCAGCCAGTAGTTTTTGGCTATCTGATGTGAAGAGCCGCACACTGGAAAAGCCCCTGATGCTGGGAAAGATTGAGGGCAGGAGGAGAGGGGGACGACAGAGGATGAGGTGGCTGGATGGCATCACCGACTCAGCACACATGCATTTGAGCAAGCTCCGGGAGTTGGGGATGGACAGGGAAGCCTGGCGTTCTGCGGTTCATGAGGTCGCAGAGTCAGACATGACCTAGTGACCAAACAACAAGCCAGCTGCTAACATACTTCTCTTCCTGAATGCTCCCCTGAAATTCATGCCTTTGACATTTACTAGTGATGTGATTCTCGCATGCAAACTCCCAGCTTTGTTCGCCTGAAAACACTCCACCTCTATCTCCTGAGCACAAATGCTGTGGTGGGCTGTCCACTCCAGCTGGACAGCTCTTTTCTTTCAGCTCTTGGAAGGTCCCCCCTGCTGTCTTCTGACGTCCAGGCAGGGCTCCTGGGGGGTTTGTCTGGAGGCCCTCCCTTTGCGCGGCCTCTGTCCTTTCCACGTGGAGCTTTCCAGGCCATGCTGACGTGGTGATCTGTGTTTCCACCGCGTTGTTCTAGGTGTGGACTCCCCTGAACTCATCCTCTTCGGGGCTGATCGTGCTTCTCGGATGTGCCGACGGCTCCCCTTGTCCTTCGTTTTTGTCTGCGTGTGTTTCCCTACGCCGTATCTATTCAAACAGGTGCTGTCCATCTTCCTTTCTTCTTTTTTTTCATCTGTGACTCTTTTTTATTTTTTTGATTTCGGCTGTGCTGGGTCTTCCTTTCAGCTCGAGGAAGGATTCCAGAGTGTATGGGCTTAGCTTCTCTCAGGTTGCAGCTCAGGGGCTTAGTTACCCCATGGCATACGGGATCTTAGTTCCCTGACCAGGGGCGGAACTTGAGTCCCCTACATGGGAAGGCGGATTCTTTGCCACTGGGCCACCAGGGAAGTCTCACCTCTGTGACTCTTGAGGATGCATCAGAGCTTCTTAATCGGCTCTTTGAGTTTGTCCCCTGTGTTTTCAGTCTCTGCCTCTTTGAGAAACTTTTGAGTGACACCTCTTTCTGCTCAGTGGTGTTGAATTGGCAGTTAGTTTTATATTTGGATAATTATGTTCTGAAGTCCTAGAAGTTCTATTCCATTCTTTCACTGAGGGCCTTTTCAATTTTCCCCCAACGTGCTCTCAATTCCCTCTTTTCCTCTAAACTTGTCAAAGATGCTGATTTCAGTTCCGAATTGGAGCCCGCCAACATCCTCAGGCTTTGCTGGCCCAATTCTCTATCTCCCTGCTTCCCTCGACTCACACTGCAGGTGGGTTTTCCTTTATGAGGTCGGGGATTTTTAATTATAATCTCACGCTCTCCTGGATAATGTGTGAAGCGTAACCCTCTAGGTAAGCGTCACACTAATTGCTTGGTGGTTCTGCCGATCCAGCCCTCTTTAAATATTTGGCTTTTCTTTCATCCTCTATTATTATTATTATCTTTTGGTGTGTGGGGGGACAAGATAAAAAGAGAATTCCAAACGCAAACAAACCGAAGTGTGCATCGGGTTAAGGTGAGGGCACAGTGAGAGGTGAGGGGAATGTTTTAAAAAATTTACACCCAGAGGGCTGTGAGCATTTGGTCTAGGCTTTTAGCTCTTCTGAACCAGGAGGCTGTCTCATTTTCCCTGAACTTAGCCATATAAACATGACCATTTATATCGTGTGTGTGTGTATGTTTGTGTACACAGATGTGGATGAGCCTGCCCAGGAGTGGTAGTGGGGTCTCTTAGTTCAGTACTTCCAAAACTAAGACTGTCTTGTCCTGTTTTTGCTGGCTCCCCTGAGATGAGATTTCCAGAGAGAAATACCTGGTCACTCACTGCTCCGTCCCGCTGGGGGCTCACGGCTCAGCCTTCCCCACAATGGATCCTCGGCGGGAAGAGGCAGGTGCCTCCTCCTCCCTGGACACCAGTGTTCCAGGGGCTTCTGAATGGAGACGCTCATTTCAAATCCGGAGGCACTGACACGAGGGTGAAGACACGCACTGCAATCCTGCTGTGTGACCAGGGTCCTTTCTTCTTGGTGCTATTTTTAGACGTAATATGCAGCCACACTCCACTTGTTTGCTAAATGAACTCATTTTTAATCAAAAATTGCTACCATTAATTATCAGCTGTGCAATCAATATTCATTTTTATTCAGCAGATGAAACTCCCTCTTGTGTACTCCCACCTGACTCACACACACCTCCCCCTCCAAGGAAATTCATTTCCATCAGGATTCTATGCGTCATTAAGAGGTAGTTGGTCTTATTACAGCCTGTTATTAATGTTCAGAATCCATTTAATTTCACTTTTAACTGACTGTGGCATGACATAATTGATTTCTCTGGGGAGCGGGTGGTGAGCGGAGAAGCGGCCGGGAAGAGCAGGTGGCCTGTGGTCCTCAGACCAGGACGGCTGAGGCTGGAGGTCCAGCGGGCAGGAGGCGGGGTTGGCCCCTCCCCTCCCACCCCTCTCGCTAGACCTGGTCCAGGTCGCGGGTCTCCTTCGGCAGCTCGTGGAGTCGGACTGGCCGGGATCACAGGAAGAGAAAGAAGAACCCAAGCCGAAGCTCGGAGGGTGGGAGAAAGATGGAGATGTTCCTATGACCCTCTGTGGGCCCTCCTGGCGGGAGTTCTCACTCAAGAGCATCACAAGCTGGGGTGGCATCGCGACCTTATCCTCTGGAGAAGCTTTGCGAGGAGCATCGTCCTGACTGCCTGTGTTCCTAGGATGGGCCAGATGATGCAGAACCCAAGGAGGGGAGGCCACACCCCAGTTCCCTAGTGGCCGGGACAGAGGGCTTGAAAACTTACAGAAGGCTGTGGTTCAGGAACCCACTTACACATCATTTTGAAATGCAGAGTATCCCCTGTGTGAATTCCCAGGCTAGGCCTTATAAAGACAGTTGGCTCACGATGCAATTGTAATGTTATTTTCTGCATTTAATAGTATAAACGGTATTTCTGGAATCCTCATAAAGACAGTAAATGAGAAATACTTTTTTGTAAGATATTTAACTCTTAAACATTTAAGTCTAAGTAGCAGGCTGGGAAAGGCATTCCAGAATGCTTCAACAAGGCTGAAAGCCACATACAAAAATATTCGATGCTGAAACAGATATATATTTATGACTTCGGTAGACCAAAATAGAGTTAACTGGCCAGTAAAAAGGAAAATACATGAGATTTATATGACAAAGGATAAATATACTCTACATAGAAACTGATTCTACCAATCAATACAAAATGATGAAAATATTTGAAAATGGCCCAAGGAAAGCATATGTCAATTTAGAAAGGGACGCACACCTAAGTTCTAAATTTCTGAACACCACGCCTCTCATTGCCTGGCAAGGAAACCACTCCAGTATCCCTGCCTAGGAAATCCCATGGGCAAGGAGCTTGGCAGGCTCCACAGGCTGTGTGGCTGCAAAGAGCTGGATGTGACGGAAGCAGCTGCGCACACACCCACGTAGCAAGCCGCCTTCGTCGCTAGTCTGCTAAGGGCTTTGAACAAGCCCAGACGCTGGGTTTTATCAGGGAGCATTTGCCTCGTCTGTTGAAATGATCGCGTGACTTACCCCCTGTGTTGTCAACAGGCTGATGTCCGTTCGTTAATTCTTTGCACCTGCTTCTCCTATTCACTAGAATTAAAGGCCCTTGATTCTGATATAAACTGCATTTTACACATTGCAGAATTCAACTTACTAACATTTTGTTTAGGATTTTAACTCGCATCCTCACGAGACAGTGTTCTGCAGCATCTCCACTTTGTAAATTGACTGCCAGGGCTGGGGTCACAGCATGCATGCGTCCTGGCTCTTCAGGAGGCCCCGCCTCCTTCCTCATTCTGGGGGAGCTTGTGGGGTGTTGCCGTCACTCGTACTTCAGTGATTAGAGGGATTTGTGAATGAAGTTGTCTGGGCCTCAGGTCTTTTCCTTCATGGCTTGGCTTTATTTGCTGACATTAGAGCATATCTTCTCTCTCTTCCTGTGTCAGCTTTGGTGAGCTGTGCCTTTATTGGGGGGTACAATTTATCCAAGTTATCAAAGTGACTGGCATAAAGTTGCCAGTAACTTCCTTTTGTAACTGAAAGAGCAGGCTGCTTGCCGCTCAAAAGCCCGTAAGGAGGCCAGGTTGGTGGAAAGGGAAGTTTGCTTTATTTTGGATCATCGCCTGAGGGGGAGGGAGGGCAGACATCTGTCCAGAGGCTGACCCCCACCCCAACCCAGACGAGCAGGGGCAAGGACTTTTATAGACAGAGGGAGGGGCTAGGTGCAGGAACAGCACGGTCAGCCCTGACTGTCCTGGCGCTGGCCCTCGGTGGTCTGCGCGGTGTCATCTGTGTTAAGCACCGAGGACCTTCAGTTCCAGGCTTGGTGTGTCTCCATTTCTTTGAGGCCAGTTCTCGGACCTGAGGACACTCACGTCACTCCTACAGTCTGGCCATCATGCAGTCACTTCTCCGCCTGCTGGGGGTTTCAGTATCTGTGAGACGGCTCACAGGATACGGCTCGGAGTATTATCTACAGCCCTTGAGGAGGAGCTGAAGGTCCTTGACTTTGTTTAATGATTAAGCCACTATTATCTGCTCTCCTTTGACTGCTTCCTCGGTTTCTGCATGCTCTCACTTCTCTGAGTAAACTTTTTTGGCTCAAGTTTTCCCACAGACAATAGGCAGGCGGGGACATGGGGTATGGCAAGGACTGCAGGCTCCCACTCCGCATCTCTGTGATTACCCATTTTATCTCCTTAGGATCCGCAGAGATGTCCATTTTTCTTCACTGCTTAGGGTAACTTGAGCCTTCTACCGTTACACTTTTATCAAGCTTGTTAGGGGTTAATCCCTATAATAAGGCTTTTCAAAGCACGCATACTTGGCTGTCTGATGCTCCTGCTGTGTGCTGTTTTCTGTTGCATGACTCCTATTCTTTTCCTTCTTACTGCCTTCCTTCTGCAATCTTTTGAGTCTGATTTGCTGCATGTTTTCTCATTTTTGGAGATATAGAGCTAGATTATTGATGTTTAGCTCTAATCTTTGGAAATACAAGGACTTAAGGATATACATTTCCTTCTAATTACTAGTTTAGCTGCAAATAAGCTGCATTTCCTAAAAGCAAGACAACAGCAAGACCAGAATAGATTGGCTGGTTGTGCCAAGCCACACGCTGGCAAACGGAGGCCCAAGTGAGCTGCGGTCTCAGCTCTGCCAGCAATGGAATCGTGAACCAGTTGGCCAGGAACCTTCTGACCATCACTGGGGAGGCTGTCCGCCAAAGGAGAGCGACCTGGCCGCAACCAACCTGCTCTGTTGCCGGAACCTCCTTCTCATGCGTGCTCCCTTCTGCCTGTAATCAGGCTTCCACTTTGAACAGCTGCTCAGAACACCTTTCTGTCCACTGGATGGAATGCTGCCTGATTCGGGAGTTGTTGAATGAAGCCAGTAAGATGTTTCTGGTTTTTTTTTACTGTGATTATTTCTATTTTTAATATTTTCACCAAACTTTTTGTTTCGTACTGGGGTATAACCAGGTGAACAGCAAGGGACTCAGCCATACCTAAACATCCAATTGCTAAGTCGCTTCAGTCGTGTCCGACTCTGTGCGACCCCATAGACAGCAGCCTACGAGGCTCCCCCGTCCCTGGGATTCTCCAGGCAAGAACGCTGGAGTGGGTTGCCATTTCCTTTTCCAATGCATGAAAGTGAAAACTGAAAGTGAAGTCGCTCAGTCGTGTCTGACTCTTAGTGACCCCATGGACTGCATCCTACCAGGCTCCTCCATCCATGGGATTTTCCAGGCAAGAGTACTGGAGTGGGGTGCCATTCCCTTATCCAAAACATCCAATAAAGGTTTTAAAATTTACTCAACTGAGCTTTATTTGAACACATCTTATGATCATCCGTTTAAAATATTTTCTAATTACTTTATAACTTCATCCCTGAGTTATGGATGATCTAGTCATGTAGTATGCCGAAACTTTCAAACATTTAAACATTTTCTTGATATCTGTAACTTACTGATTTCTAGCTTAATTCTGCCATGGTCAGAGAACAAACTTGAAACGATTGAACTGTCTTAAATTTATTGAGCGTTCTCTATGGCCCAACATGTGGGCAGTTTTAGTAAACATTCAATATGCTTTTGAAGGAAGCATGGTCTGTTTTGGGCACAGTACCCCATTCATGTCTGTAGAGACGGTATTTGTATTTTTGGGTTTTCTTTATCAGTGGACTTCCCTGGTGGCTCAGATGGTAAACTGTCTGCCTACAATGCGGGAGACACAGGTTTAATCCCTGGTCGGAAGATCTCCTGGAGGAGGAAAGGGCAACTCACTCCAGTATTCTTGCCTGGAGAATCACACGGACAGAGGAGCCTGGTGGGCTACAGTCCATGGTGTTGCAAAGAGTCGGACACGACTGAGCGACTTCACTTTCTTTCACTTGTCAGCTGCTGCTGCTAAGTTGCTTCAGTCGTGTCTGACTCTGAGCGACCCCATAGACGGCAGCCCTCCAGGCTCTTCCATGCATGGGATTCTTGGCACGAGCACTGGAGTGGGTCACTTATCGGCGTTGGCTTTTTCTGTAACAGGCCAGAAAATGAATCTTTTAAACTGTGTTCTGTCTCTGTTGCAGCTGCTCAACTCTGCTGTCACAGTGCAAAAGCAGCAGACAAAGGTGGACGTGCACACAGAGGGCTGCTGCTGCGTTTCAATAAAACTTTATCAACAGAAGTGTGTGAGGCGTGGAGTTTGGCCCACAGCCTTTGTCCGCCAGGACGGGGGTGGGGTGGAGGTGGGGGGTGACCCGGGGCGGCTGGAGGAGGGGGGCCTGTGGGAAGGCAGCCTCACTGTGCATCTCCCTTTAAGGAACGCTCAGGCTGACGCTGGGGAAGGGGTTTAAATCTGTAGAAAAAGACAAAGGCCGCCGGTTCATCTTATTGATACAACTGAGCCCGATTTCATTACCAAACTTGGATGGAATGCAAAAAAACCTCAAAACAAACAACAAAATAAAGCGATAGCCCAGTCTCACTTGTGAGGATGTTGCAAAAATTCTAAATAGGCCATTAGCAGATGGGTTCAATTGTGGAGCAGAAGATCCAGCTTTAACAGCATTAGCAGATGGATTCAACTGTGGAGCAGAAGATCCAGCTTTAACAGCAATGAAAGGGCTAGAAAATCTATTAACATGATCCATATAAACTCCATAAACCAAAGGGATAAACTTATCATGACTGGATGCTGAAAATTGCATCTTACGCATTAGCAACCTTTCCTAACGAAGACTTTAAACCAAACAGAAGAAGGAAACCACTTCATATATTTACTTAAATTGTGAAACATTAAAAGCTAGAGTCAGGGACTTGTCAGACCTTCTATACTTTAAAGGGTTTAGCAAAGTCAGTGACAGGAAAAATTAATGAAAACCTACGCACGAAGACACAGTCCCCCTCCTTCTGGTTGTGTGATGTGTCTGCACCCGCGGCACTCAGCTCCAGAGGAAAACTCAACTCTCATGAAGAAGAGACTGCGATGACGTGGCTGGATCCGGCAGAGACACGCAGCACGCAGTAAATTTCTCTCTGTAGCAAGCGGTACCCAGAGGTCAAAGGAGAAAAATACTCTATTTCATCCCTCTATCGATGGCGCATGTATACAACGGAAAACCACTGAGACTCAAAAAAGAATGAAGTAGGGCCATTTGCACTTGAGAAGCCCTTGGGCTGCAAGGAGATCAAACAAGTCCATCCTAAAGGAAATCAACTCTGAATATTCGTTGGAAGGACTGATGCTGAAGCTTCAATACTTTGGTCACCTGATGCAAAGAGCTGGCTCATTGGAAAAAACTCTGATGCTGGGAAAGATTGAGGGCAGGAGAAGAGGGGGCAGCAGAGGATGAGATGGTTGGGTGGCATCCCTGACTCAATGTACGTGAATTTGAGCAAGGTCTGGGAGACAGGACAGCAAAGCCTAGTGTGCTGCAGTCCATGGGGTCGCAAAGAGACGGACACGGACAGTAAGGACAAGTAAAGGAAGTTGGGCAGAGAAGGAGAAACGCCCTGCATGTGGGATCTGAAATAGGACACAGATGGAGTAACCTGTGAAACAGAGACAAACTCACAGACGCAGAGAGCAGACTTGAGTCTGCCGAGGGAGGGGGCGCAGGGAGGGAAGGGCTGGGAGTGCGAGGTCAGCAGACGCAAACTAGCACAGGGTGGGTACACAGCAGGTCCTCCCGTGGAGCACAGGGAACTGTGGGCACTATCCCGGGATAAACCACACGAAAAGCAGTGTGCATGTGCGACTGAATCCCTTTCTGTGTAGCAGAACTTAGCACAGCATTTTGAATCAGCTATACTTCAGTTAAAAAATACTCTACTTCACACACACAGAGACAAATACACACACACCCCCACACTGTTCACAAGGAGGACATGTGTAAGAAAGGTTTAATACCTCACTTAACAACAAAAAGAGTATCTAGGAAATGAATCAACCCTCTGCTCTGGGGAGTAAGAATGGACCATATTACAAATATTGTTCCTTCTCTTAAATTAATATGTAAGTGTACCGTAATTTCCATGAGATTTCTGCCTTGCTTTCCGTTAACCCTGCTGCAAATTACAGAAATCCCCAGGTGACAGTGACTTCAGCAAGAGAAAAGGGTTATTAAGTGGGGTTTACTTTTCCAAATATGTACAGATGCTGTTAGGGTGAAGTGGAAATTGAATTACGGAAGCTGATGGGGCAGCTGAGGGTCGTTGGTGTGGGCTGTCCAGGGAGGGAGGAGGAAGCGGATGGGGGTCGGGTGGGTGCCGAGCCTCAGGGGTTTACTGTCTGGAGACGGAGGGCAAGGCTGGTCCCTCCCGCCTGGGAAGATGGGTGTATGATCCCCCTCGCTGTCTGCTGGCATTTCTTGTATCACAGAAGGGACTTTTATTGCCATAACCCCAACGTCTTAAGAAATGGGAGCAGCCGGGAGGGGTGAGAGGAGCCCCTCCTGGAAACACAGGATGTCGGAGCATCGTGGGGAGGCAGCCTGGGGACGCCCAGGTCCACGTGCGCACGAGCCACGGACCGAGACCGGAGTGCTGAGCGGGCAGTCCCCGGGGGCGGGGCTGGCGCAGAGGAGCTCTCCAAGAAGGCCCTCCTGGGGACGTAGGCGCACTTGTCCTGGATCTGAGGGCGGTGGGGCAGCTTTGAAGCCCGCGGGGAGAGTACCAGCAAGCACCCTCAGCACACACCCGGAGCTCCAGCGGACGCGGAGTTCGGTGCTCCAGCCACAGCTGACCTCCGCGGAGAATACGAGTCTCCTCTTTCAGTCCTTGCATCTCTGGGGATTGTTTCGTTTTGGTCTGGAGTAGGAAGGATTACATCTAGTTAGGCATTTAATTGCAGTCTCTGAATAGTTTGCCTGTTCCGAGCCGAGCGGGGAGTCTGTAATTACTGTCTACAGATGTGGCAGTTTTCACCAACAATGCATCAGCCCGCCCCCACCCCCCAACCGGCCTCCTGGCCAACAGCCTCCTCCAGCCAGATCAATGCCTGGGAGTTGCCCCCAGCCTTCCTGTGGAGGTCAAATCCCTTAATTCACCGAATAATTAGATTTCCATGAAAATCAAAGAAAGCCATCCGTGACAAGTCACGGAGACTTTGACATTTACGATCCCACACACCTTGGCCACTTTTTATAGATGTCTCTTTATATTTTAATGAAAGGAAGCCACTTAGCTATAAACTGATTACTAAGAACATAATCGGGTCGTTTCTTTGCAACAAATCAATCAACACAATGCTAATTACGGATGGTCTTTTAGACTTGGATTAATCTATTAGTAATTAAAGTGAAGTGCAAATCCAACCTCGATCTTAATTGTAGCCAAAAGGCACAAACGTCTTTTTGTTGACCGATAACAGGCTGCTATTTCACTTGATGGGGAAGGAAAGCCCATCAACAGCCCTGGGCGTTCTTGGATCTGATGACACTTTTTGGGGAGATCTTTGGAGGTTTTTGGGGGACGTGTCACCCGATGATGCTTTAGAAAGATGGGATCTTTTTTCTGATTCATTTATAATTTAATTTGCATTTTTATGATGCGTATAAAATAAGCTTTTTTTTTTCTAAAGCAGAGCTGTAAATTCCCAGGCCAAATTCTCGTGTCGAATGTCTTTTGTTTCTCCTTGGCAAAGAACAGCAGATGGCTGGGGTGAGGTCAAGGTGACGTGCTGAACTTGAACCAACGGGGGCTCCCAGGGCTGAGGCGGGGCGGCCTCACCTGGATGCTCCCGCAAGACCGGGACCCCCGCGTTTGTCCAGAGCCAGTGCCTGGTTTTCTTTACAAAGCCTTAATGCTATTTTGATGTGTAACTTTAAAATTAAACCGTGTTAAGGGCTTTTTTATTTTACTAGTTGAGGAAACTCAGAGTCGGAAGCAGGACTTTTTGCTGGAGGTAACAGGAGTGGAGGGAGAACCAGGGTCCAGCGGCCCTGGCAGGGACCCGAGGGACAGAGAGGAAAGCGCTGGCGTCCCGACGACCCTGTCGCTCAAGTCGTCGTCAACTGGCCCCTAGAAAGTGGGGCTCGTTTGCCGAGAACCCTGCAGAAAGAAGTGGCTTCTGTCTCAGGAGGGAGACATCGCCCCCCGGACTACCTGCGCTGGCCTCCTGCCGGAGGTCCTGGCCTTGGCCCTGGGTCTGGGCCTCAGGGGACATCGACTAACAGAGGAGGTGCTGCTGGGCTTGTGGGGGCTGCCCGAGGGCTGACTCTCACAGCGCCGGGGTCTGCGTGTCTGTGCTGGTCTTTATTCGTGGCACCTGACGGGGGTTGTGTCGGGGGCCGGGGCGCCGGTGATGACTCGGACTTTCAGACTGGATGTCAGTGGATCAGATTGTCCATGAGGAAGCGTGGGTCTGAGGACGAGGGTGGTTCTTGACTTTGATCTGGTGCCGTGGACAGACCGGGGGAGGGATGAGAGACAGGGTTTTGTCTCCCGGCTTCCTCGAGGACGCTGGGCAGCGGTGCCAGCCAGGCTCGGGGGCCCAGGACTGGGCTCTGTTTGCCTCCTGGGCTCCGCGTCTGGGTCCTCGCTCCTCCTGAGGACGAAAACATCACGAGCGCATCCCAGGACCGTCTGAGCCCAGGACAGCATGTCTGTTCTCACGGCCGCGGAGCGTAGCCTCAAGCCCGGGCTCATACACCATGTGCTGGGGGCGGGTCCCCAGGGGCGGGCCCCCAGGGGTGGGCCAGCTCAGCCCTTCCTGGGCGTGGGGTCGGCAGAGAGGCGCCCTGCCCGCCGTCGAGTGCAGCCCTCAGCGTCGTCCCGGCCCCTGGGGTGGACACTAGACCCCGTGCTCACTGAAGGCCCTCGGGGCAGCCTGCTCCATGCACAGAGGGTCCCCATCTGCAGCTGGGTCCCAGGCTGGAGGGTGACCCTGGATGTGCTCTCCAAGAAGGATCCATGGGTTGGCTTTTTCCTCTTAGAATGTAGCCAGGACCCTATTTCAGAGGCAGACCTGGAGACACAGGGGGCCACGGCTTGGGCCTCTTCGTAAGCCTGTGAAACAGTGACCTGGGGGTTCCTGGCCGCTAGGGGGCAGGAGAGGAGGAAAAGCAGGTCCCGATTCCTCGACTGAAAAGGGAGGGAGAAGCCGCAGGGTCAGGCGCCCCCGGCCGGTCTGGACTCTGACCTCCCCGCCCCTGCCCTGCGCTGCCTGCCTGGTGCGTCCCCCCTGGGGAGGTGACCCCGCACCCCTCCTTGAGGGCCCTTTCCTGGGTCAGCGCAGCTGTGGGCGTGGACCAGGGGCCATCTGTGCGGCCTCCTCGCCCTCCGGGGTAAGTTTGGTCAGGGCTGCAGGGCAGCTGCTGGTAGCTTTCTATCAGAGCGAAACCTCCTGAAGTTGGAGCTTGAGATTCCTGGAAACCGACTGAGCATTGGGAAGTGCAGTGAGCCAGAGAATTACCATTTCAAAGGGACGTGAGCCCTTGGCCTGCCTGACCCTGGCCAAGGCAGGAGGCCTCGCCTGGTGGCTGCCTTGTCCACCACTCATGGAAGGAGGCTCGGGGCAGGGACGGGCGGCTTTCATCACGCTGGGCGGGTGCTCAGCCGACTCCTTGAATCAGGGTTTTACGAAACCTCTCCGAGGGGTGGGCCCCACAAGCTGCAGGAGACCAGGGTCTGAGGGTCACTTTGACTGCAGCACCGCACCCCACACCCCCAGGGCCAGTCGGGGCTGGGGGCTCTCGCGGGCCCTGTGCTGGCAGCTCTGGGCACCCACAGCCAAGCTGAAACGCAGGCCCGGCGAGCCGGAGGCTTCCAGCTGCTGGGTGCTCTGCTGGGCGCAGGCGTTCCCTGGGGGTCTGTGGTCCAGAGGCCGGGGCGGTGTGGACGCCTGGCCGCCCGGCCACCCGCTCTTCCTGTTGGGCTTCAAGTCCACCTAGTCCCGGCCTCCCAGGTTGCCGATTCCTTTCTCTTTGTCCCCAAATGAGCCAACAGCTTCGAAGAAAGCTGATTAAAAACAAAAGCCACCTCATGTTGTGAAACTCAGGCTGTGGAACAGGCCGAGGTGCCGGGCTGGCCGCTTGTTATTTGGTGTGCAAACTTCGGCTCGCGCATCGAGCTGTCATCTGTAATAAACAAGATGAAGGTTTATGCTTAACAGCTGCTCCAGAGAACCTCCATCTAGCGGAGGGAAGGGACCATCTTTCATGTCATATAATTAGCTTCTTTTTTCCACCTTTGATAAACACCCTCGTATAGAATCTGTTCAGTGGAGCCTCTCTTCCTGGTAAGTGGGGGGGTTGCCCCCCGTGTGGCTCTGAGTCCAGCCCCCACCCCCGCCTGCTGTCCTCACTTCCTCCGGAGACTCATTGGCTCTTTCCACACCCACACCCGCCCGGGCCCCCTAGATGCAGTTCCTCCTGCTGTCCTGGGTTCTGGACCAGGCTGCACCCCAAAACCATGCGGGGGAAGAAGGGGAGGCCTGTGTCCCCTGTCTCCACCTCCACCTCCCCGTCCGCTCCCTCACTCTCTCCTTCCTGCAGTCACTCAATCTTTCAACCGAGGCAGCCGGCAGCGTGCTCCCCGCGCCATCTGTCTGGTGGGCCCCCTCCCCCCGTCCTCGCCCGCGGACAGGTATCCGGGGTAATTTGTGGACTAATCCCCTCTCTTGAAGAGTAAACCCACCTTGAGCCTCAGCAAAGCACACTGAAATATAACCAAGAGGGGACGAGCATGTACCAAAACTGCAGAGAAAAAGCATCAACGTTTGGGCTCCAGGGGAGGTTAGAGGGGGAGACAGAAGGGCCAGTGAACTCTGCATCAATAGGGATGACCTCGCCGAAGAACAGAGGGAAACGGGGATTGAGGAAAAGCAAGCAGAACCACCCGGGAGACTGAGAAGTACGGAAATGTCTGAAAATGAAAACAAGGTTGAAATGTGTGTGACGTGTAGGGTAAGGGAGTTAGAGAAGGCAAGGTTTGGAAAAAGAGTGAGACCGACACTTTAAGGAACAGATCCCCTCTAATGAGGCGAGAAGGGGCAGCAGTCAGGCTATCCAGCTGCTGCACCAGCCCAAGAACAGCGTAAGTTATATAGGCATGTATGTGGAAACCTACTGTCTTAAGGGGGCCTGTTCTTTTCCGAGGTTGTTTGGAGTAGCTATCTCTTAAACGGCTGGGGGAAGGAATTCTGGAGATCAGAGGCTGGGACCGCCTGGGAGCTGGGCGTAATCAACCTTAGTGTCCATTTGTTTTCTTCGGGTGAGAGAGCTCTTTGTTTTGCATACAATGGTGGGGAGGACCTGGAGGGGAGTTTGAACTCCAAGCTATTTTGAGCTGTGTAACTTTCTTCACGTTGGAGATACATCAGGGATTAAAGGCAATCTCATGGCCTTACCTGCTCACACTGGGAAATGAGAAATGTTTTCTGTAATCTAGGTTCTCACCACAGGCAGGTCTGAAAAGAAAGTAACTGAAACCCAACCAGAGCAGAAGTAAATAATTAAATGAGAGCTGTGTGTTGGTGATGAAGAAAGCAACCAATAGAAAAACAGAAAAAGAGTCTGTGATAGTGTTGCTAAAAATGATAAATGTTTAACAAGGAAAAACATGACTCCAGAAGAATTTCAAGATCTGAGAGGCTCTAGACCTGTCACAGAAACAAATGAGAAACCTTCCCCAAGTAAACTCTGGGTTTGCAAAATTTTACTGGTGAATTCTTAAAAAAACCAAATCAATCAATGAAATTTACCATAACCAAGAAAGAACAATGGTATGCTCTCTCATTAGATACAGAAGGATCATCTGACAAAGTCCAGCACCCATTACAGGTTGTTAAGAAACCGTCTCTGCAGGTGTGGGGAAAAGGGAGCTCGCTGACGCCACTGGTGGGAAAGCGACTTGGTGCGGCCACAGTGGAGAGCGGAGTGGGCGTCCTCAGAAAACTGGAAGCAGAGCTGCCATGTGACCCTGCAACCCCACTCCTGGGCGTGTGTCCAGAAAAGACAGAAGCTTTAATTTGAAAAGATGCATGCACCCCCAGTGTTCATAGAAGCCCTGATCACAATAGCCAAGACACGGAAGCAGCCTAAATCTCTATAGACAAGGCCGATGGATAAAGAAGATGTGGTGCGAATACACAGGGAAGTATTACTCAGCCATAAGAAGAATGCAATCATGCCATTTGAAGCAACATGGATGGACCTAGAGGCGATCACACGAAGTGAAGGATGTTAAAGAAAGACAAAGGCCGTATAACATCACTTGTGGTATTATGTTATGTGTGATATTATATGGCACCTAGGAACCGCTGTAACTGGTGGGGCTCCCTGCATGGTCCCTGGGTCCCCACGGGCCGTCTGCTTTGCAGGAGGCAACACACATGCCCCCTCGCTCCTCTCACAGCTCGCCTCACCCGCTCGTCCCCCACGGGGTCCACTGTTCTGGTCCCTCTATGTCTCCATCACTGCTGAGTCGCTTCAGTCCTGTCCGACTCTGTGCAACCCCACAGACGGCAGCCCACCAGGCTCCCCCGTCCCTGGGATTCTCCAGGCAAGAACACTGGAGTGGGTTGCCATTTCCTTCTCCAATGCTGCCCTGCAAATAGGCTCAGCAGCACCGTCTTTCTAGACTCCACACTTACACGCCTGAATACACGATATTTGTCTTTCTCTTTCTGACTGACTTTACCCTGTGCCATAGGCTCTAGGTTCATCCACCTCATTAGCACTGACTGGATCGCATTCTTTTCTTTAGCTGAGTCATATTCCATAGTATATGTGTACCACAATCCATTCATCTGTTGATGGGCTTCTAGATTGCTTCCTAGCTATTGTAAATAGTGCTGCTTAAAAAAATGACATAAATGAATTTATTTATAAAACAGAAACAGACTCACAGACATAGGGAATGAATTTATGGTTACCAAGGGGGCAAGGGGGTGGGGAGGGGCAAATCAGGAGTTTGGGCTTGGAAGCTGTAAAGTGCCCTGTATAAAACAGACGAATGACAGGTACCCAGGTCTTAGGAAGAGGGGAGCAGGGGACCAGAGACTGTGATTTCACTCCTTTTTCCCAGAGTGAACTGAAGTAAAGCTTGGGCTGCATCTATTTTTCCCAGGAAGACGAGAGAAAAGGAGCTCACTCTGCGTCTATGGGCAAGCCGCTCGTCCTCTGGATAAAGTGGGTCTTGGGGGCTTTCTGTTGGTTCAGGAGCTGGGAAGTCCTACCTCCAGAGTCTCAAGAGGAGTTTTTCAATGTTTCTGATTATTTTGTCTTTTTCTTGAGACTATTAGGAAAATAGTCCCACTGTACAAAGCAGAAAACACAAGAGGATGAAGTACTTCTAATATGTGTTTTATATCATCAGGGTGTTACTAATCAAAAAGCCGACTTCCACATTTTTTTCCTTTTGCTTATGCTACACAAAGATTAAAAAAAATCCTTTTCCTAATGTCAGCAACTTGGGAGAAGATATATTTATACACAATGTGTAGGAATGTCAACTGGAACACACTTTTTTTTTGTGGAAAAAAAGCAAGGGGGTGAGAGAAATTGGGAGATTGGGATTGACACAAGGGAAGACCCCTGGAGGAGGAAAGGGCACCCACTCCAGCGTTCTTGCCTGGACAGAGGAGCCTGGAGCGCTACAGCCCTTGGGGTCACAGAGACTTGGACACGACTGAGGGACAAACACTTTCACTTTCATAAAATGGAACACACTTAAAGATCCATTTAAAAAATGAATTAAAGGCTGAAAGTCGTACTCTTTTAGAATAACACGCATTTAGAACCGGCTCGTTCATTTCAGCGGGTCTAGCAGCAGCAGTAGCGTCGTTGCCCAGTCGTGTCCGACTCTCTGTGACCCCAGGGACTGCATCCTCCAGGCTCCTCTGTCCATGGGATTCTCCAGGCAAGAGTACTGGGGTGGGTGCCGTGCCCTCCTCCAGGGGATCTTTCCCATCCAGGGATTGAACCCAGGTCTCCCTCACTGTGGGCAGATTCTTTACCATCTGAGCCACCAGGGAAGCACCAACGAATCTAGAACCCCCAGTCCAGGTACCCAGGGGTCTTTAATATCATTTGATCCTGGGGTGCATTAGGGACTGTGGGTGACAGCAGACTGTTTCTGCTGTGACCAGCAGTTGTGACGAAAGCCTGTAAGCCTGCCTGGGTCACCACCCATCAACACCCAAGCCCGACAGTGACTGAAAGCCGGGGTGCCCACTGGGGTCCCTGTAACACAGTGCTGCATCCCCGAGAGAGACCCCAGAGCAGGCTGTGTGCGTCCTGAGCTCCGACCCTGCTGGGGCGTCCCAGGGGCTGCTCCTTCCTTCTCTGCTCTTGGCTCATCTCTGAACCTCCAGCCCCAGCAGGGCATGTCCCAGCCCCGCCTCCAGCTGGGCTCAGGGCAGAGGGTGCTGACCTTAGCTCAGAGAGGAGGGGGGTCCAGGCTGGAACTGGTCAGTGTGCCCACCACAGGGACAGGCCCAAGTCTGGCACTTCCCCAGAGAAACGAGGGGGCTGGGTCTCCTGCAGGTCGTGACCGAGTGGGTGTGGGCCTGAGACCCAAGCCATGAGTGGCGGGCCGGGAGGTGAGCTGCTCCCTGGAGCCCAAGACGGGTGTTTCCCCTTCGCCACTTTCCCTGCGGAGGTGAAGGTCTGCAGTTTGAGAACTGCGGTGCGCCCTTACCCCGAGGGCATGCCCGCTTCAGATGTGCCCCGTGCTTCTCCCAGAGCGAGCGGTGGGCAGAGCATGGGGCGCCTCGGCCCCTCGATCCGGCACAGCAGCGCCCCTCAAGTGACCGGGCCCTCGCTGAGGACCGTCTGGACGTCCTCGTGTACTCTCTGCCACCCTCCAGAGGCCGCCTCCTGCAGCCGGCGGGCGGGCTGGGTCTCCTGCGGTTCCCGGCGAAGCCCACTCCTCCATCCTGACTCCTGCTCCGGGGCCGGGAGGGGGCTTCATTCCGGGGCCCTGTCTGCTCCTGGAGATCCACGCATCCGGGGAAGCAGCTCGCCCGGCCTCAGAGGGAGGGCGATGGATGTGCCCGGCAGTGAGCACGAGCCACCTTCTGGGCACAGGTCTGTTCGGGGCAGAGAGGGACTGCCCCTGGGGACCCAGGCAGGGACCCTGCTAACCGCACCAGGACTGCTGGGCCCTTGAGCCCCCTTCTCACTCGCTGAGGACGGGGAAGCAGGGTTGAGAGCCTCTGGACACTGCCTGGCTACCAGGAAGGAAGCCAGGTTGAATGAAGACGCCCAAGGGAAGGCAGGTAAAGGAACGCACCTTTGGGGACATCAATAATCTGGATCATGCCAAACCTGAGGCTTCCTTGAACTCTGGGATTTTAATTTATACGAATTAGGAGACATCTTCTAGGTTTGATACCTATAAAAGAACATGTAACATAAGCATAAGTTATAAAACATTGTGATAAAAAAAATCTGAAAAAATCCCTGTGAAACTATCATCCAAGAGAAGGATGAGAATATTCTGTAAATATTTGTTTTTGGTTCAGTTGCACGTCTTTTGATTATTGATATTCTGTATATCCTCCACACTCTCTTTCCTTAGCTGTGTGTTACTAACGAGCCTCAATTTATGACTTTTTTTTTCAGTTCTTATGTTGTCTTTTGATGAACAGATGTTCATATTTTAATGTGATTTAATTAATCAATGTCTAGTTTTATGGTTAGTGTTTTATATTTGTTTGTTAATTTGCTTTAAACAATTGTTCTCTACTGTGGAGGTGGTTTTATGTCATCATATTCTCAAAATTGTAAGATTTTGCCTTTCACAGTTAATTTGTATGGAATTTTGCATATGATGTCAGATATGGAATCCATTGCACTTCACCTTTAAGAATTGTGTTTAGGTAGGTAACCTTTTTCAGTGAAGAAAGTTTTAGTCTATTGTTATATTACAATGAGTTTTAAAAATATCATCAAGGTGTTGGATTTTATGAAATGAGTTTTTGCATGTTTTAAGATAATTATAGGGCTCTTCTTTAATAAGTCAACTTGGTGAGCTATAACACTATTTTTTATAGATTACTAGATAATTCTACTAACAATTTGCTTAAGATTTTAGCATCTATATTCTATTTTGTTATCAAAATTTTATTCAGCTCCTTGAAGGATTTGGATAATATCGATTCCTTTTCTAGTCTTTATAAGAATCTTTATAAATGTGGATAGTCTATCCTTGGAAGGTTGAAAACATATATCTCTAAAATCATTTGGATCTAGTGTTTTTAAGTACACATGACATTCGTTTAATGTTTGTGGGACTACCAGAATTTATATTTTTCTTAAGTTTTTCTTTTTTGGAAAATTGTGTATTTTGTTTAAGTTTTCAGGTGATTATAAATTTATTAAAAGTATTCTCTCTAACACAGGGAACTGTACTCAGTATTTTGTAATAACCTACAAGGGAAGAAAAAAGATTTATATTTATGTGTATGTGTATTTTTTGGTGTACGTATATGCACGCTCAGCTGCTTCAGTCGTGTCCGACTCTGCGACCCAAGGGGCTGTAGCTGCCAGGCTCCTCTGTCCATGGGATTCTCCAGACAAGAATACTGAGTGGGCTGCCATGCCCTCCTCCAGGGGATCTTCCCGACCCAGGGATGGAACCCACATCTCCTGCGTCCCCTGCATTGCAGGCGGATTCTTTACCGCTGAGCTCCTGGGGAAGCCATGTATAAACACACACACACACAAACTACGGAGCAGAGTTCCCTGTGCTATACAGCAGGTCCTTGTTTGTTATTGGTTCTAAATACAGTAGTGTGTGCACGTCCATCCCAAGCTCCCTAACTACCCTTCCTGCCAACACATCCCCTTGCGAACCATAAGTTTTCCCCTATGTCTGTGAGTCTGTTTTGGTCTTGTAAATAACCTATATGTGAAAATAATCTGAAAAAGAATGAAAATCTATGTGTCTGAATCACTTTCCTATATGCCTGAAACTAAAACAACATCATAAATCAATTATTCCCCAATTAAAAAAAGTAAAATTAGTAAATCATCAGCACAAAAATGTATTCTTGTCACCCCTCCACCCTCTGCTGCAGCTCTGGCTAGCCCCTGCCCAGCCTTCCTTTTAACAACGCTGAGTATTTATCACCTCCTTTCCTCCTGTCCATCTGTCTCAGGAGAGACTTGGTTTATTTGATTAGTTTTTGCACAGGACCAACAATGCTCTTTATTTCTCCATGTTGTTCTTTCTCTGAAGACTTTAGATGGTTAGTTCACTTACATTTAGTATTTCTTGTGGCCTCTACCTTTTTATTTTCTATACTGCAGGGTTCTACAGCCTCAGTTCAGTTCAGTCGCTCAGTCATGTCTGACTCTTTGCGACCCCATGAACCGCAGCACACCAGGCCCCCTGCCCATCAACAACTCCCGGAGTTTACCCAAATTCATGTCCATGGAGTTGGTGATGCCATCCAACCATCTCATCCTCTGTCATCCCCTTCTTCTTCTTCCCAGCATCAGGGTCTTTTCCAATGAGTCAGCTCTTCCCATCAGGTGGCCAAAGTATTTGAGTTTCAGCTTCAACATCAGTCCTTCCAGTGAACACCCAGGACTGATATCCTTTAGGATGGACTGGTTGGATCTCTTTGCAGTCCAGGGTCTGCCGGGGTCCAGCCCCGGTGGATCCAGGGAATTCGAAGCGGGGAGGGCGACGGCGAGGATCAGGAAACAATTGCTTAATTAAACATTAATTAAGGATATAAAGAGTGGTTAAATAAGGATAGCTCAGTGAGGAAATTCAGTGGCGAAAAGAGGCTGAATAATTCAGCCAGAAGGTGAGAGAAAGAACGACATGGGGAGACCAAGTTTCGGTGAGCAAGGCCCACACTTTATTTTCCAAAGTAGTTTTTATACCTTAAGTTATGCATAGAGGATAATGGGGGAAGGGGTAGAGTCATGCAGTAAGCCAGGCTTTCTTCCTGCAAACTTATCATATGCAAAATTTTAGGTGATTTGCATCATCTTCTGGCCTGGAGGCCTGTTAACTTTTTAAGACCCTTTCTTCAGAAAACTTATTTTTCCCTAAAGGTGATTAGTCAGGCACCACCCTCCAAAAGCATTAGATAAAGTTGCATTCCTACAGGGCAAAGGTGTGGTGGGCTATAACAAGAAAAAGAATTAACTCAAGGGTCCAAGGTTACAAACATTAAAGCTACTACTTACATTCCTATACACCAATTATATTAATCAATACTCTGCCAGGGACACAGCAGGTAAGGGATATGGAGACTTAGCAGCAAACATTGGCCCAAAAAGTGAAAAACCCTTCACCAATACAATTTCTAATCAATCTTTTAACTGCTCAAAGGAATCTGTGTTTAGACAGTTTAAACACTCTTGTCACACCTAGGAACTTTATTAACTGTAAGTTAACTCTTTTTTCAGAGAGAGGTAGTGGGGGACAGCCCCCAGTAAAGTCAGATGTAGGTGAGAGCACAAAGCAGAAAGTAGACAGACTCTGGTTTTGCGGGTAGATGCTCGAGAATTTCCAGGGGAACTCCTGAGGCTCGATCCCGCCATTGCGTATGCAGAACCTCCTTCCTCATGACCTTTGCCACGGGCGGAGTTCCTCACGCTGGCTCCCGGCAAAGGACCTCTCAAGAGTCTTCTCCAACACCACAGTTCTTCAGCGCTCAGCTTTCTTTATGGTCCAACTCTCACATCCATACATGACCACTGGAAAAACCGTAGCCTTGACTAGATGGACCTTTGTTGGCAAAGTAATGTCTCTGCTTTTTAATATGCTGTCTACATTCTAGGTTTTAAAAATATTCATTTTTATTTGTTGATTTGGCTGCGCTGTCTTAGCTGTGGCATGTGTGACCCAGTTCCCTGACCAGGAATTGAACCCAGGCCCCCTGCATTGGGAGCATGGAGTCTTAACCACTGGACCACCAGTCAAAGTCCCTCTACATCCTAGGTTTAAATACTAGAACTTTTCTCAAAGTTCCTCTTTTCCTGAATCTCACCTGCCTTGCCAGATGGTATCTTCACCATCCTTCACTTTAAAGTACCTTCTAATTATCTTTTAGGAACGTGTCCATCAACTGCCAAAGCTGTGAGTGTGAAGTACTCGTCTGTTTCTTGCTGACATCTGATGTAATTGTCTGTCACACGTGTTCTGTGACACTGGCTGATATGTGCTTTCTGCCCGGCGTTTGTCCCTTCATGCGAGGGATGCTCTGACTCACAGGGCTTACCCCCGCTTCCAGAACGTCCATCTCTCATTCTATTCATGTGATGCATTTAGGTAATTTCTTCAGATCTATCTGAAGTGTGCAGATTTTTCTTTCTTCAGCTGTTTGTCTATCCACTGAATTTTATGTCAACAATTACAATTCCATTTCGAGGGGGTCATTTTTCCCCATTTCTGCCAATTCATCAGAACCTCTTGCTTCTAGTTCATTTTTTCATAATTTCAGTTTTGTTTTTAACATTTAGCAAACGGCTAGCTTCTGTTCCACAGTTGATGTTTTTACACGTTAAGTCCAGGTGGATGTTACGTCCCTATGTGTGTTACGTCCCTGCTGACTTGTTTGTGGAGGTGTTTCCCTTGTGTGCTTGGTGATTTTCCAACGTGAGCTCCTTTGGGGGAGACTTTAATCCCCGATTGTTAGAGAATCATGGAGGTCACATGGAGAGTGACTTTCTCCAAAGAAGACTGTGCTCCGTCCACTTCTGGAGACGTGGCTGACCCGAGATGCCCTCCTGACCCCTGTGCTGCCCGCGGTGGCCACCCCTGTGGGGTCACTGCCTGCTCTGTCCAGCCCAACTTTCTGACTCCCCCTTCCTTGGTAATTCTGATTACTCCCTCAGCCCTAAAAAGGAAAAAATAAAATTCTCCCTGGGTGGAGTAAGTTAGAATTTCCCTGGAGCTGTCTTGCGTGTGTCGATGGTACTTCTTGCTGCAGGAGGACGTGGTGGGCACGGCTGCGCTGGCAGCTGGCTCCTGTCTGACTGCGGGCGGCCAGGTCCGCGCTCAGCCCTGCGGCTGGTTTGCAGCAGCAGCATCAGTGCCTCATCCCCAGGCCCATCACACGGCACTTGGCTGCGTCCATGGTGACGGAATGCTGGACTTAGGACGCTGAGGACCTGCCCAGCGCGGCCGTGTGGGGTCTTGGTGCACGACAGTAAGTGACAGTGATCTGTGATGCCTCCTGCCAGCAAGGACGACCTCTTGTGATTTTGGCCAGTTCTGCATCTATTTTACATCATAAACGTGTATTATGTCTTTATGCATCAAGTTGTAAGGGTTCCACCATTGTCTAAATTAACTAAATTCTAAATCAGGAGAATTAAGCTTTCATTTGAATAACATGTCCTTCTGAGAATATCGATCCTGAAACTAATTCTTGCTGACTGTTCTTTTGGAAAAGTTATTATAATGCAGTGATCAGGCTTTTTATTAAAAAACAGGATGATGTAACATGTTAATGAGCTTATCCCCTCTTTGATTTAATCCCCTGGAGAAGGAAATGGCAACCCACTCCAGCATTCTTGCCTGGAAAAACCCATGGACACAGGAGCCTGGTGGGCCACAGTCCATGGGGTCACAGAGAGCTGGACACGACTGAGCAGCTAATTGACAAAGATTTAATAGCGTGGTCAGTGTTGTTTCCAGGGGCCCAGTTATCCTCAGCCTCGTGTGCAGAGGGTGGGAACGGTGCTCCTTCAGGACCAGTTTGAGATCCTAAGTCTTTCCCAATATTTTGAACAGGACTTTATTCAGAAATAGGTCTTTACAAATGCAACCCTGTTTAGAAGAGACCATGTGGATGTGGCTGGGCCTTAGTCTCATGGCTGGGGTCCTAAGAAGAACAGATTTGATGCTGACCCAGGGACACACAGGGTGGAGGCCGCGAGAAGGAGGCAGAGATCGGAGTGTGGGTCGTGAGCCGAGGAGCCCCCAGGGCCTCCGGGACCACCAGGAGCTAAGAGGAGGGCAAAGAAGGACCCCCGGAGGCCGTCGAGGAAGCACGGCCCTGTCGACACCGTGACCTTGGGCTTCCGGCCTCCTGACCGTGAGAGCCGTGCCCGTGGGGTGCCTTGTTACCACAGCCCCAGGAAACTCACAGAGGGCGGGACCCCATGCAAAACCTCCCTGCCGGCCGCCCGGCGAGGCTGTAATTAGGACGGTCAGAGCGATTCCAGTCCTGACCCCAGACGACCCCACAACCGTTCATGCTTCTGAGGCTTTGATTGTTCAGAGACGAACCGTGTCTCTGGGGAGAAGCCGGCTTCCTGGGGTGGAGGAGGCTGGACCCAGCGTTGCCGCATCCTAATGGGCCACATGGCCCTGGCTGCTGCCTCCCTGCACCCGCGCTCTGAGCAGGAGCAGTTGGAGGCAGTGGGGCTGTGTCTCCAGCTTGCCTGTGAGCATCAGGCTAGACAGTGATGCCGACGCGGTGCAGCTTTGGGCCCGTGGGGCCTCAGGCGACGCTGAGCAAACATCTGAGCTTTGCCTTTAGGATCATAAACCCAGGCTGGGCTCTATGATCACGGGAACAATGACAACCACACCCCACTTTGGGGTGTTGACATGAGGTTTGGGGAGAACACATCTGAACCAGGAGGGCGGTGCACCCCCAGAGTGGGCGGCAGCTCTGAGCCCGGGGCCCCGATCTCAGGGGGACGTGATCGCGGCCCGCTGGGAGGGTCACGATGCTGCAAGCTGAGGCTTGGGTGGTGTGCAGGACCCTGGGTGGGAGGAGGGGGACTCCAGTCTCTGAGGCCAAGGGTAGGTCCTGGGAGGGGGCCAGCCTCATCCTTGAGCGATGAAGCCCCTCGGGGGTACTTCTCTGCCTCGCCCACAGCCAACCCCGACAAGAGTGGCCTGGAGCAGTTCTGGATAAAGGCTTTCAAGGAAAGCTCTGGAATGAGGTCCTTCGGAATGAGGTCCTACTGGCCGGCAGATTCCTGAGCCGTGGGCGGAAGACCAGCTGACAGCTGGGGAGCCCCTGTACAAGGCAGGGGCCTCGAGGGGGCCTCTCACTCCAGGGAGCTTTCACGAGGCGCGTTCGTTACAGAGTTAGAGATGCAGTGTGGAATTTCTCCACGTGGCTGGGAGCCTGGCCGATTCTGAGCTCCTGGGATGAAGTTAAGGGTGATTCTTGAAAATCAGTGCACTCTGTCTTTCCCCTCCAACCCCTCCCCTGCCTACACGAGCACGCATACACGCATATCCACGCGCGAGTGAGCGCGCACGCGCACGCTGAAGGCAGTAGTCGAGACGGTCTCCGGGGACGTGTCGCATTCTAAACCCGCCTGGACGGACTGCGACTTGGTGCTGACATCTGTTTGCAGGTCCCTCCAATACTTTGACCACCTGATGCGAAGAGCTGACTCATTGGAAAAGACCCTGATGCTGGGAAAGATTGGGGGCAGGAGGAGAAGGGGATGACAGAGGATGAGGTGGTTGGATGGCATCACCGACTCAATGGACATGGGTTTGGGTGGACTCTGGAAGTTGGTGATGGACAGGGAGGCCTGGTGTGCTGCGGTTCATGGGGTCGCAAAGAGTCGGACACGACTGAGTGACTGAACTGAACTGAACTGGGAGAGTAGGAATGTTGGGGGTGGGAAGAGGTTGCTCTTCGAGGGGGATGTTTAGGACGAGCTGCCCTCCTGATGCTGAGTGGGTAGCCTCCTCGTGGGACCTGGGGTGGTTTGCCTGCAAAGTGATGAGTCTGAAGCTAGCCCTTGGCCGGAGCCCTCCGTGCTCCTGGGGCAACAGCAGAGTTTGTACAGAAGCCGTGCCGCTTGGACAGGCAGACGCTTGTGTTCCCAGATGCCGTCCCGTCATTGCTTATAGCAACCGTGCCTGGACATTACCGCCACACCTCGCAACTGCTGACCTTCCCATGCAGCTTTCTCTCAACCCGAATCCTGCTCCCATGGGTGCAAAGGCTGTATTTTCAAGGCTCTGTGGGTCTTGCTGTGACGCGTCTGCTGACCCACCGCACGGCACCCTGACAGGCAGCACCTAGCGTCTTGTGCAGGCACGGGGATGGGTGGTCCCTCCAGACCCCGGGGCCCGTTTAGCATCCCAGGCTCCACCTGCCCAGGGGAACCACCCGCCCGGGACGCGCAGGGTGGCCGGGGCCCAGGGGCTGTTTCCCAGCAGAGATGGCTCCTCATGAGCAGGACCCAGCACAGGCAGCACTTTGGCTGTGACGGGAGGTGGCTGCTGGTGGCCTGGCATGGTCCGTGCGTGGGTCCAACCCCGGCCTCAGCCCGGGCCCCTGCCCCGTGCCAGCCTCGCATGTCCTCAGGGCCTCGGCCACCACCCTGCTGCCAGCCCCCGAGGGCCAGGGCTGAGCATCCTTGGCTCTCGCAGCCACACGGGATCACAGGTATGCAGCTGTGCCATCACGGCCACGCTGCAGTTTCACGGACCATTAACGATTCGCTAATATTGTTTTAGTTTGCAAATTAGTGCAGCTCCGTGGCTGCGGGGAGGGTCCGTGGCTGCCATCAATCAGCCGGGAGCTCCTCAAGCATGAGATCAAAGCGATTTCCAGGCTTTGAGGCTCAACAGCAATTACTGTGACCCAGGCGGGAGGGGAGCTGCAGAGGGCTTTCCGCGGTTCTGCTGACCCCATTCCTGACTCGGGAGTGAAGCACACAAGGATTGCAGGTGAGGGCGCTCAAGTCCCTCAGTCCCTAGAGACAGCCATCGGAGCAGAGCCCCATGATGGTGCTGCTCCCGAGCGGGGGGGACAGGGAGCCCTGAGGACCCCAAGACCCCTCCGCCCAGCTCCCGGCTCCAGGTACCAGCTGAGGCACAGGGTTTGCTGAGGAGTCAGACAGCTCTCCCTAGGGGCCACGTGGTCCCCATTCTTCCCAGCCTGAAGCACCAGCTTGTCTTGCTGTTACATGTTTAGACGAGATGCTCATGAAAGCCTCAACAATTCTGTGATGTTTTAGTTTGGAAGGCGGTTCAGAGACGTGTTGGGAGCAGGTGCAGGCCTGAACGCAAATCGGTTACATCTGAGCGGATCCCTGTTATTGTTATTATTGTCAAACCTCCCGTAATGACTGTAGCATCTGCCCACCAGGAGGACTCAGGAGGACTGGTGGAGGCCGGGCGGTTGAGCCTGACGCCGGGTCAGGGCACTGCAGCGCCTCCCAGCTGTTCATCACACAGCCGGCAAATATTAGCTCACTCGGGCCTCTTGGTCACCCCGTGAAGCTGGTCTTCCAGCTACAGATGAGCTGCGTTCCCCATAATTCATGTGTCCAGGTCCTGCCCCCAGGACCGTGGAGTATGTGTCCGTGTCCCGATCTCCTCTTCCTATAGGACACCAGGCCCACTGGACCAGGGTCCCACCCCGGGGACCTCACTTAATCTAACAGCCTCTGTAAAGACCCTGGGTCACACTCTGTTGAGTTAGGACTCCAACTTATGAATTGTGGGGGGACACAGTTCATCTGTAGCAGGGAGGCCTGCTTTGTGGGGTGACCAAGCACCCCGGGGGAGCTAATGCGTGCCGGCTGTCAGTTTTGTTAAGATCAGAGCATGCAGCCAAACCTGAGTAACCTGGGAGTGACCCATCAGTTAAGGAGGAGGAGTGAATTATGAGGAAAGCAGAGTAAGACATGCATGGTTTAATGCCTTCAGGGGAACCTTACTGATACAGTTCCCTCAAAAATCTCTAAAGGCAAAAACTAATTAGCAAAATTGACATGGTGGAAAAACTGTTAACCATACCTTTCAAAAAATGTAAAATGTGACCCCAATGAAAATATTTCAATAAAATCAAATGAAGTATGTGGGGAGTACCTTATTTGCCCAAGTATTGACATTTGAAGAAAGAATTAAATTGGTTCAATAGAATTTCGAAAATTCGGATTCAAGGGATGCTTGTCAGAGTGGGCATAATTTCGATGAAAATATTTGTATTAAAATATCTTTTTGGGTGAAACTGCTGGTTGCAGGACTGTGGCGGCGATGGTTAGCAGGACAAGCTCGGGCATGGTAGCACGGTCGCCGTAGACGTTGGTGGCTTGGGTAAGAGTGACGAATGAATGCTAAAATTAGAGGGGAGACTTAAACTTCATTGTTTAAAATTGTATTTGAAAATAATTTCAGACTTGAAAATGCAAAAAGAGAAAAATAAGAGTATATATAAAATTTTTAAAAGAAAAACATTGAGGAAAATAGGGAATCATAAAAAAAAATCTTAAATAAGCAAAAAAGAGTAAATAATTATGCTATAGAGAGGGCACATAGAAAGCAAATAATGAAAGTATTCGACCAAAAACATTACCAGTATTTACATTATTTGCAAATGGTATAAAGAAAGCAATTAAGAGAATAAAGTCAGGTTGTATTAAAACAACTTCTGTTTACAAGGGATGTATGTTAAATAATCATAGAGGAAATTTGAGAATTGATATTATTGAAGGCAGGAGAAGAAGGGGACGGCAGAGGATGAGATGACTGGATGGCATCACTGACTCAATGGACATGAGTTTGAGCAAGCTCCGGGAGTTGGTGATGGACAGGGAAGCCTGGCATGCTGCAGTCCATGGGGTCACAAAGAGTTGGACACGACTGAGTGACTGAACTGAACTGAATACCAATGAAAATAGATATACGTCGCAGTAGCCCAGACCAAAGGAAAACAGAGGCTTTACAAATATTGGACTGACTAGACTTTGAGGCTGAACATATTTTTAGAGAGAAAAAGAACGTTTCTTTATGACCAAAGGGGCAATTTGACAGGAAATATGACAATTATGCACTTTTAAGCATTTACAAGCTTGTAAATTGGCAGAGATGAGTAAACAAATCACATTTATGCATGGAGATGTTCTCACTCCTCTCTCAGTGACTCCTAGATGGAGGGAAAAATAGCAGGATATAGAGAAGCTGAGCATGATTCGCCCGTGTCACCTAATAGACTTATGGAAACGTGGTACCCAAGTAATGCAGAATATGTATTCTTCTCATGGCCAAATGGAAGGTGTATTGCTGGTCATAAAGCATGTGAATGCAGTATAAATGCCGTGTGTGTGTGTGTGTGTGTGTGCGAACGCATGCTCACGCGCATGCTCGGTTGTTCAGTCATGTCCGACTCTTTGTGACCCCATGGACTGTAGCCTGCCAAGCTCCTCTGTCCAAGGGATTCTCCAGGCAAGAATATTGGAGTGGGTTGCCATTCCCTCCTCCAGGGGGTATTCACAATCCAGGGATAAATGCTGTGGTTAATAGTAAAAAGCATTTTGAATTAATTTAGTTTTAATTCAATTTTAGTATTTTTTTTAAGGAAAGAAGTTTATAAACAACGAAGGGAAAACAGTGTCATCGTGCCTAAGCTTTTCGTTAAACAAGATTTAAAGTGTTCAAATCAGGAAGTGTTTAAATTCTTTCACACGCTCAAACAACAACAACAGGCTGCTCGGCCTCCGCGACACAGGGTGTCCTGGCACACATGTCCCGCGTCCCGGGCACCGTGAACCTGAAGAGGTGTTTCAAGTCTGAGGCGCAGAGGCACTCAAGGGCAGATGGAGGTCAAAGGCTAGAATTCAGGTCACATTCTCAGATCAGCTGGGACGTAAATGGGAAATCAATACCAGGAAATCAGAAATTCTGCCCAGCACCTGGACATTAAGCAAACCCTTTTCTATAGCTCATGGGTTAAAGGGGTCACGGAGGCGACAGTGAAGACGCAGTGTCCTTCGCAGGCTGCCCAGCCCCCTGTGCAGGCTCTCCTCCGCTGGGGACGTCAGGAAGCTCTGTTGCCCGGGCCCCCCACGCCCCGCGCTGTTCCCTGCCCTCGCCCCTCGCCCCAAATGCTCTTCCCAGGTCGGGGCCCCTGCGGTGGGCCGGCGGGCACACAGGCGTCCGTCCGCCCCCTGCGCTGCTCTGGCCTCGGGCCTCGTCTCAGTGATTGGCGTTTGGTGCGGCTCTCGCGCTTTGCATGTTCTATTTCAGGAAGAGCTGCCTTTCTGCACATTTAGCTGGGAACAGAGGTTGCTATGTCTTTCTCCAATTATTGTAAGGCCCTCATCTCTCCAACCCGGGCTGAGCCCCCATCCCCTGTCTGCTGGACCAGAAAGGCCTCCTGGGAACCCCCAGCCCTTCCTCATGTCCTGGCCCAGCGTCCACACCGCAACCGGACAGGTGCCTGTGAACACAAGCGGGTCCTGCTGCCCCCGCGGCTGCTCCGTGTACTTGGGGCAAAACCCACACACGTCCCCGTGACCTTTGAGGCCAGGTGGTCCAGCCCTGCCCCCGGCCCCGCCTCCTTCAGTTCCTGCCTCTGTAGGGGAGCCGCCGGCGGCTGTGGCTCCAGACACACCAGACCCTCCACAGCTGGCCTCCCATCCCCGTGCCGGGCCACCCAGATGTCACCTCCCAAGATGCCTCCCATCCCCGTGCCAGGCCACCCAGATGTCACCTCCCAAGATGCCTCCCAACCCCGTGCCGGGGCCACCCAGATGTCACCTCCCAAGATGCCTCCCATCCCCGTGCCGGGGCCACCCAGATGTCACCTCCCAAGATGCCTCCCATCCCTGTGCCGGGCCACCCAGATGTCACCTCCCAAGATGCCTCCCTTCCCCGTGCCGGGGCCACCCAGATGTCACCTCCCAAGATGCCTCCCATCCCCGTGCCGGGCCACCCAGATGTCACCTCCCAAGATGCCTCCCATCCCCGTGCCGGGGCCACCCAGATGTCACCTCCCAAGATGCCTCCCATCCCCGTGCCGGGCCACCCAGATGTCACCTCCCAAGATGCCTCCCATCCCCGTGCCGGGCCACCCAGATGTCACCTCCCAAGATGCCTCCCATCCCCGTGCCGGGCCACCCAGATGTCACCTCCCAAGATGCCTCCCATCCCCGTGCCGGGCCACCCAGATGTCACCTCCCAAGATGCCTCCCATCCCCGTGCCGGGCCACCCAGATGTCACCTCCCAAGATGCCTCCCATCCCCGTGCCGGGCCACCCAGATGTCACCTCCCAAGATGCCTCCCATCCCCGTGCCGGGCCACCCAGATGTCACCTCCCAAGATGCCTCCCATCCCCGTGCCGGGCCACCCAGATGTCACCTCCCAAGATGCCTCCCTTCCCCGTGCCGGGCCACCCAGATGTCACCTCCCAAGATGCCTCCCTTCCCCGTGCCGGGCCACCCAGATGTCACCTCCCAAGATGCCTCCCATCCCCGTGCTGGGGCCACCTAGATGTCACCTCCCAAGCTGCCTCCCATCCCCGTGCTGGGGGCCACCTAGATGTCACCTCCCAAGACCCCCCGCCAATGACCCCTGCTTAGAGTTCATGAAACTTTTAACATTTCAGGTTGATACCTTCCACCCGTTTTGGAAGATTCTTGGGCGTCTTTTCTGTAAGTTTTCAGCTCTGATCTCTGTTCCGCTCCTCCTGAGACTCCACTCACACACATGGTGGATCTTCGGTCCTTCCAGTGTTTCCTGAATATTTCCACCCTTGTTTCACCGAGGACATCTTCTCATGCCTTTAGGATTGAAGGATCATCGGGAGGTCTGAGTACGTGCATGGAGGCGTGTGAGCACACCTCCTGGCAGGGCAGGGGGTGTCACGGATGCTGTACCCACCTTCACGGCCCTGCCCGTCTCCATACACTATGAGCCTCACCCCCTCCAAGCCCCGTTGTCTCTCCTTCCCCTCTGCCCACCCTGACACTGAGCGCAGACTTTATTTTATTTGGGCTCCACACAGCTAACCACCCGTCCCCATGCCGGGGGCCACCCCCACCTCCAGGTGGTCTAGATGTCACACCTGGAGATGACGGGTTGGAGATTCAGCCCAGAAGCTCACTGATCCAGTGCCTGGGTTTGTCCATGGTCTCCTCAGGGAAGTGGAGACAGGCGGGGCATCTACCTCGAGGACGGAGGAGCTGAAACATGGGGAGGACCCAAAGCAGCACCTGGCAGGTAACAACCAGGACGCGGACGTCAGCTGCCGTCACGCTACTGATGAGGAACCGCCTCTGACATTCGATTGAAAAGTACAACCAGCCCCATTTTGTCACCGGGCCCCGTGTGTGTGGAAAGTGGGGTCCGTTTCCATTCCAGCCTCAGCATTGAGGTCTCCGGGACACCGGGGGTCAGGGGTCTGGAGTGAAGGTGCCTGTGAGCAGGAACCCCCCAACTTCACTCCTAAGGCGCTTCCGGATCCAGAGCCCCTCAAAGTCCATCTCTGGTCCCACAAGACCAGTGACCCCAGAGCTGGGACAGAGGGGCAGGACTGTCCACAGAGGGGAGACACTGGAGACACTGGACACCAGCTAGAGCTGGGTGGACAGGAGGGGCCGTGCTCTGAATTCAGAGACTAAACTTCCTCCTCTAAATAAAGATACTATGGTGTTCATTGTAATTTTGACAAATCCACTTCAGTTTCTGATTATCTCCTGCAGGACGAGACAGTGATACAGAGGACAGGATGTTCTGGATCCTGGGAGGACCAGGTCTGGATCCTGTGTCTGTCACCGCACAAGCTCAGGCAGGGCAGCCCCCCACCGGCCTCAGCATCCCTGTCTGTAGAATGAGGCACTCATGCTGGGACCCCGCAAAGGCCCCAGTGGTCACCCCCAAGGGGTCTGAGCCCCTAAGTGCTGCTCCGAGGCCAACATGTGGGAGAATGTGATGGTTGCTCAGGGCGGACACCCCGCCCCCGTTAGGGCTCTGTGACTGGACGGTCCCGCAGTGAGGGTACCACACGTCGATGTATTTATACCCCTTTGTATCTGAGCAATAGAACGCAACCATCAATCAAAAAAGTAATCATCCGTTTCTGTTTCTTTCCATTAAAAGGCGCATTTCTCATCTGCTTGACAAAATGAGTTACGAGCTCCATTTCCAAACTTCACCTTCTGTTAGGAGTTCATCTGGGAGCATCCGTGCTGCAAAGGGTGGCGGGGGAGGGGCATGATGGCCACCCCAGCTCCACCCCGACGCATGGTTACTCATCTCCACGATCTGCTAAGATTAAAACATGCGGCTCCCCTGGGAGTGCTGGGCCTTTGGAGGACGATTTAATTGACTCTGGAGGAGAGTCTTTTCCTGTTGGTCTAGTCATACGACTAATGTTTTCTGTTGCCTTTACAGGACCAAATAGAAAAAAAAAAAGGTAAAAAATATGAGTCATATTATAGATTTGCAGGTTGTGAATATTTTACAGTTGAATTCATCAAAAATTCAGGTGGGAGGCTGCTGACTCTGCCGTATGAAGTGTTCACCTGTGGGGCTGACTCTTGATTCATGAGAAAAAGGAACAAGATTGTTTCTGGAGCTGGGCGATAGGAATCCGCTTTAACCATTATTTCCTCTCTCTCTCTCTGCATTATTTATAGGAAACCTGGGGCCAGCATGGAGCTCCAGGAAAGTCCATTTTGAACAAAGTTTGAGAATATTCGTGACCATGGTAAACTTGGCTTTGAAGACACCTTGTTACCTGGGGAATAAAGCTTGTCTGTGGCACACAGGGTGCGGTTGGCAGGGAGGCGGCTGCATCGGCGTCCGGGAGGCGGCCCTCCTGTTCCTGCACACGCCCCTTAGAGGTGCCCTCAGCCCCAGAGCCCGAGAGGCCACACTCCCTCTGCTGTGGGTGCCAGCTCGGGGCCACCGCCCGTCTGCTGCAGGAGCCCCTAAGCATCAGTGGTTCCGCTTCTCCTGCTGGTCTGCGACGGCCCCGCGGTCACAACATGGTCCCCACTCCCAGAGTCTCCGTCCACTCCTCCTGCAGCCCTGTTCCTCCAACCACCTGGGACGTAGACACAGAGCTGCCTCCCACTGTGAATCCTGTCTCCAGCGTGAACGTCAGCTTTCCCTTCTTTGTGCTTTGGTACCTTGTTGTTTGGGGCTCCCTGGTGGCTCAGATGGTGAAGAATCTGTCTGCAGTTCAGGAGACCTGGGTTTGATCCCTGGGTTGGGAAGATCCCCTGGAGGAGGGCATGGCTACCGACTCCAGTATTCTTGCTGGGAGCATCCCATGGACCGAGGAGCCTGGTGGGCTACAGTCCACGGGGTCGCAAAGAGTGGGACACGACAGAGTGACCAAGCACAGCACCCTGTTGTCTGTTTTCCCTAAAGCAACACCCCGGGGCCTCACTGAGCGTGAGGGCTTGTGTGCACGTGCGCCCGTGTGTGCCTGTGTGTGCCTGTACGTGTCTGTGTGTTCTCGTGGGTTTCCAGGGCTCATGGTCCACACCTTCTGCTTTGGCTGCTCTTCTTGACACCTTTGCAGCACAGGTGTGTATTTTAAAGCGCGTCCCGTGGACTCAGGGGTCCTTGAGGTTTCTCACTCGTGTTCTCCCATGAGAAGCACCCGGTGTTTTCAGGAGCTCCGTGAGGTGTGACGTCACAGCACACTGGATGCAGAAGCAGTGAGTGTCCTGAAATCCAGGAAGCCAGGTATCTGAGAGGGGGTGAACGTCGCCCATGGGGCCTCTCTGACGGCTGAAGGCTTGGAAGAAGAGTCTTTGTCCATTGAAATAGGCTGTCTGTACCGAGCTTTAGTGCCCATAGTGCTGCTGCTTTAAAACAAAGTCGCGCAAATATGTTCAGCTTCCTGCTGTAGTTTCTAATAAGCATCGATGGGCGTAGTCCGTGTCAAGAAGCTCTGTGCTGCTGGCCGTGATGTTCAAGTGCGTCAAGGTGTCCCAAGACCAGACCCTTTCACAACCAGCGCTCCGCACAGCGTGTCCGGAGCCGAAGTCCTCCTGGGCTTCACGTGGGCAGACTCACCCCGTGAGTCTCCTCACGTGACTGAGACGCCATCGCCGGACATCCACATCCCCTGTGCGCTGAGGCACACTGGTCTCCAAGCACGTGCAGCACCTAATGGGCACACAGAGCACCGTTCAGTTGCTCCCTGCCGACGGGGGCATGCGGTTCATCCAGGCCACACACCCCCCTCTGCTCGGGCCCCCGCCCCGCACCCTGGTTCATCCAGGCCACGCGCCCTCCCCTGCTCCGGGCCCTGCCCCGCACCCCAGGGCGTGTGCAGGGTGAGCTCGATGGTGGACGGCTGCGCGCACGTGCTCCCCGGCGCAGGGCTGCCTGCTGGTCTCCCACAGCACCTGTGCCCGTGTGTCCTGCCTGCTGAGGCTGGGCTGTGGAGGGGCACTCATGTCCCGCATGGGGAGCTGGCCCCCGTCCTCACGGGGAAGGCTCGGGGCTCGGCAGTGGCCAGCGTGCCAGGGAGTGGACCTTGTCTGGGGTACCTGCTGGGGATGGGCTGCTGCCGGTGGTCCTGGCTTAAGCTGCACGTTCGGGGCTCGTGAGGAGGAGGGCAGCCAGGCCAGTGGACGGGCGACGGTGGACACTTGGTCACTGTCTCCTGCCCGTCCCCGGCTCTGCGGCCCTTCCTCTGTGCCTCCTGCCCCTGCCACCCTTCCCGTGCTGCTTCTGGCACTGGGACTTGGCTTCCTTTTTTGTGTGTGAGTTGATTCTGGATGTTTATTTTGAATGAATGAGAGTATTATATAAACATGTTTTAAATGCTGAGTAGACTTGTCCAATACTTTGGCCACCTGATGTGAAGAGCTGACTCATTTGAAAAGACCCTGATGCTGGGAAAGATTGAGGGCAGGAGAAGAAGGGGACGACAGAGGATGAGATGGTTGGATGGCATCACCGACTCAATGGACATGAGTTTGGGTGGACTCCAGGAGTTGGTGATGGACAGGGAGGCCTGGCATGCTGAGGTTCATGGGGTTGCAAAGAGTCAGACACGACTGAATGACTGAACTGAATTGAAGACTTGTAGTATTAAAGTAAAAAAAATTTTATTGAGATATGGTCGATTTACAATGTTGTGTTGATTTCAGGGGAGAAGGCAATGGCACCCCACTCCAGTACTCTTGCCTGGAAAATCCCATGGACAGACGAGTGTGGAAGGCTGCAGTCCATGGTGTCGCTGAGGGTCGGACACAACTGAGTGACTTCACTTTCACTTTTCACTTTCATGCATTGGAGTTGATTTCAGGTGTATATCAAAGTGATTTAGTTATATATATATATATATTCTTTTTTTTAAGATTCTCTTCCATTATAGCTTATCACAAGACAGTGCATGTAGTTCTCTCTGCTACATAGTAGGACCTTGTTGGTTATCTATTTTATGACTGCAAGGAGATCCAACCAGTCCATTCTAAGGGAGGTCAGCCCCGGGATTTCTTTGGAAGGAATGATGCTAAAGCTAAAATTCCAGTACTTTGGCCACCTCATGCGAAGACTTGACTCATTGGAAAGACTCTGATGCTGGGAGGGATTGGGGGCAGGAGGAGAAGGGGACGACAGAGGAGGAGATGGCTGGATGGCATCACTGACTCGATGGACGTGAGTCTGGGTGCACTCCGGGAGTTGGTGATGGACAGGGAGGCCTGGCGTGCTGCGATTCATGGGGTCGCAAAGAGTCGGACACGACTGAGCGACTGAACTGAACCGAAAGCGTTAGTTGCTCAGTTATGTCTGACTCTTTGCCACCCTATGGATTGTAGCCCACTGGGCTCCTCTGTCCATGGGGTTCTCCAGGCAAGAATACTGGAATGGGATGCCATTCTCTTCCCCAGGGGATCTTCCCGACCCAGGGATTGAAACTGCATGTCTTATGTCTCCTGCATTGGCAGGTGGGTTCTTCACCACTGAGCCACCTGGGAAGCCGTATAAGCAAATCACACGATATTTGTCTTTAGAATTAGCTTTCTTGATTTAGAGCTTAGCCATGGCTTTACCTTTTGGCTTGTATCTTCCACAATTGCTTTGCATCTGGAGCAAGGGGGAGAGTCATGCTCCCTGAAAATATCCCTTTTCACCTCCGTCCTTGGGGCTGCTTTGCCCACTCCCTGGGGGACTGGAGTTGAGTTTGCCTGGTGATGACCAGGAATTTGATATCTTCATCTACTGCAAATTATTTTTTAGTTAGACAATAGGTTATTTAAAATATAAAGAAAAGATGATGCTTTGGGAGATTTTCAAGGACCCTGTTTCCATTTCAACTGCAGAGGTTTTCACTTTGATATTGAATATTCCGGGTGAGTATTTCCTACGTTTTCTCAGCTATAAATGCGTCCATAAATCAGTCAAATGTTCAATTTTCCTGCTCTGCACAAAGAATTTCAAAAAAGTTCTCTTTGAATTGGAGGGATAGCTGAGCTAATAAATGTTACAATATATTTCTGAAATCACACAAAATGAAGAATTAAATACACACAATTAAATCACACAAAATAGTCTCTGATTCAGACTGTAACATCCAACACTGAAGAACCAGAGGGACATGGATACTTGTTCATATGAATGTGAGGATGCGGCGACCTTGAACCCTGCAGCCGCTGGGTAAAGCCCTGTGTGTGGCACTCATGACTTGGATGGCTACATGTTTTATAGATGCCATCACAAGTTCAATTAAAATAATGTGCCTGTTGCCAGACAAACCACGCAGAGAACACCCGGGCTTGGCATCTGGCCCCAGCTGCCGGACACAGAGGCTCCTTCAAGGCTCATCTCACAGCAGAGCAGCCCTGGAGGGTGATGGGCATGGTCGCTGGCTATCTGAGCAGACAGAGGCTCTCCTAGCTCATGGGTGTCAGTGCAGATAAACAGCTGACAGTGTAGTCAGGTTCCCTGCTCTTAGCGAACCCGATAGAAAGATGGGCAGTCCACACCCCGAAAAGGAGACAGGCAGGTGGACAAGAAGCACAGGGGAGATGCTTGACCTCGTGAGTGGTCAGAGTCCAGTGACAGCCTTGGGGACATTCCCCTGGGCCTCCCATCCCCGCCGACCACTGCGGGCTTCTGTAAAACGGATTAAAAGCTACATAGATAATATTTTGTGATGAGAACACAAAATATCACATTGAAACAAGGCTTGTAAGAGCCGTGTAATGTTAAGTCATCCGTTATTAGACCTTGGTGACCTTGTGATGAGCTCTTCCTTTACACACCATTAGGACGAAGCCCGTCACCCGTGTCCCCAGGGGGCCTCTGTGACAAGCTGCTCAGGTGAGCTCATAGAGGCTGAGATCCTGCTGGGCTCTGGTGAGTTCATGAAGTTGGGAACCCGTCCCCCCACGTCCTTCCAGCACTAAGGCACTTCACAGAATGGCCTGAATCTCGTCATCACAGGCAGACTACGGGCCTGGCAGCGCAAGGCGGAGACCTTTCCTTCCACATTTAGGCGTTGATCCATATATTTTCTGGATTTTGCATGTCATAAAACAAAATCGCTCCTTGATGTGAGGTCAGGAGAATTCTACTTTGACTGATTCTTTCTTCCTCCATCTTGCCCTCCCTTTCTTTTTTCTTTCTTTTTTTCTCCCCATTTGCTCAAAAGAGGAAAACCAGCCACCGTTCCTAGGGGATGCGGTCAGAGAGGAGGTGGGAGATCACATGGCCATGCCAGGTCCCTGCGAGGCAGAGGAGTTCTGTCTGAACCGAGTCACACCCTGCAGTCCCGTCCACACGGCCCCACTTTGCATCTCAGCGGCCGCGGATTCTCAGGAAGGTGGAGGTGTGCGTTCCGTGTGCAGTGTGGTCCCCCACCTGCAGTGGTGACGTGACGATGGGCTCTGGCATCCTGGGCCTTGGCATCCTGCAGCTTTCTTCTTTAACTCTTTTAAATTAAAAAAATTGCCTCTTCCTGCTTTTTTTTCTTTTTTGTCTCCATGCTGTTTCATAGGTTTTCCATCTTCTGCCCTCTGTACTGTACTTCATGTGACTCAGAATTCCATTTATTCAAAAGTATGCTGCTGCTGCTGCTGCTAAGTCGCTTCAGTTGTGTCCGACTCTGTGTGACCCCATAGATGGCAGCCCACCAGGCTCCTCTGTCCATGGGATTCTCCAGGCAAGAACACTGGAGTGGGTTGCCATTTCCTCCTCCAATGCATGAAAGTGAAAAGTGAAAGTGAAGTCACTCAGTCGTGTCTGACTCTTAGCGACCCCATGGACTGCAGCCCACCAGGCTCCTCCGTCCATGGGATTTTCCAGGCAAGAGTACTGGAGTGGGGTGCCATTGCCTTCTCCATTTGAAAGTATATTGTTCTTTAATTCTTCTTGTGTCCATCCTTAGTAAAACAAACATACCCTGCACCGTTTCTGCGGTGGCTAAGTGGTGCAGTCGCTGTGCGGCAGCCTCCACTGGACCATGCAGGACACGCCTTATTCTGACCTCCCCTGCCATGTGCTGGAATCACAGGTAAAATCTAGCCTTTCGTACTTGACTGCTCCGAGTCTGTGTAACTGGCCTTTGCTTTTGTTTCAGGAACGATTTCTGACAGTCGTGCCGGCTTTGCATCTGTTACTGAAGCACGTGGGCACCCTCTGTGGCCGGATGCTCAGTGAGGGGGCGGGGCCGGTGGGCGCCCTCTTCCAGACCACTGCCCTCTTCTTGGCCTTGCCGGGAGCTGGTGAGCAGCATGAGGTGGACTGCGGGAAGAGCTCTTGAGATGTGTGTCTGTCACGTGCCGCCCTCACTGACGAGTGTGAGACACGGGGAGGAGGACCCACGTGCGTCCTCACTGACGAGTGTGAGACACAGGGTGGAGGACCCATGGGGGATGTGAGGGATGACAGTGGGCAAGCAGACCACAGGACAAACCTGGGGAGCACGGTGCTATGTGGGAGGAGCCCGTCACCCAGGACACGGCCTGATGTGCAGCCCACGGGCGAATCTCAAACACACATCACATACAGCAAAGGAGCGGGACAAAAATATTAACATACACACGGTGTGTTCCCACGGGGATAAATCCACACACAGGCAAACTAATCGATGGTGACGGAAAACAGCTCCTACTGGGGGGTGGGAAAGAGGAAACACCAGAGGGCTGAGGTGTTGTGTTGGGTGACGGTCACACCAGAGAATGCGATGGCCAAAACTCGTCAAACCGAAGATTTAAGACTTTGCACGTTTGTGTGTCAATTATATCTTAATCAGAAAAAACAAAAATTAATATAATTCACCACATTACTAGAATAAGCTCAGAAAAAAAGGTCACCTCAATATGTGCAAATGAGAGATTTGAAAAACATCAATATATGTTCATTATAAAAACTCTTAGCAAAGTGGAAATTGATTGAACTTCCTTAATCTGCTAAAGAAACAACTTAATGCTGAAAAAGTGAGGTCTTTTACCTGAACTGGGGACGAGGAAGGTGTGCTTATGCTACTGTTCTTAACACAGAACTGGAGGATTTTCAATGTTACATTTGGGCAAAGGGAAGAAATGAAAGTCCGAGAATCTCAGTAGAAGAAATCAAAGTTTCTTGAATACAACATAATTGATCATGCAGAACTTTGGAAAAGGTCAGAGAATTATTATCAGAATTAATAAGCTACATTTATCATGGTTGCTGAGACAAAGTAAATATCAAGTTTGTTTTTACATAAAAGCCAACAATTAGAGATGGAATTTTAAAAGAGGTTATATAAATATGACCAAAAATATTAAACACAGAGGAATAAAATTAATGAGGAGCATGCATGACCTCAGAATAAAAAATCCCTCTGAGAGAAATTAGAGGTCATCTGAAGCAGGTGGTGGAAGCGCATGGCAGGGGTGCCAGCATGGAGCTCACCTGGGGGGCTTTGCGGCAGAGGGAGAAAGATCTTGGGGCTGGAGGTAAGGAGACACCCTGGGGACTCTGACATCTAGGCACCAGGAGACGAGGAGGCCAACCCCACACCTGGCCTTGGCCTTCAGGAAGACGGCTCGCCACCCCGTGGCTTCAGAGCTGCCTCTGAGCTGAGCGGCTCCGAATCCTGCTGAGAATCCTGTTTGGAGTGGAACGCGGCCTTTCTCTTCTGCAGCATCTCCACCACCAAGCTCACATGGATGTCGGATGCCTTTGGTCTTGACCCAGGCCCTCCCTGGACCTGGCAAACAGTAGTTGTAACTTCTATGCAGAGCACATCATGAGAAACGCTGGGCTGGAGGAAGCACAGGCTGGAATCAAGATTGCCGGGAGAAATATCAACAACCTCAGATATGCAGATGACACCACCCTTATGGCAGAAAGTGAAGAGGAACTAAAGAGCCTCTTGATGAAAGTGAAAGAGGAGAGAGAAAAAGTTGGCTTAAAGCTCAACATTCAGAAAACTAAGATCATGACATCACCGGTCCCATCACTTCATGGCAAATAGATGGGGGAACAGTGGAAACAGTGTCAGACTTTATTTTTGGGCTCCAAAATCACTACACATGGTGATTGCAGCCATGAAATTAAAAGACACTTACTCCTTGGAAGGAAAGTTATGACCAACCTAGACAGCATATTCAAAAGCTGAGATATTACTTTGTCAACAAAGGTCCATCTAATCAAGGCTGTGGTTTTTCCAGTGGTCATGTATGGATGTGAGAGTTGGGCTATAAAGAAAGCTGAGCACTGAAGAATTGATGCTTTTGAACTGTGGTGTTGGAGAAGACTCTTGAGAGTCCCTTGGACTGCAAGGAGATCCAACCATTCCATCCTAAAGGAAATCAGTCCTGGGTGTTCATTGGAAGGACTGATGCTGAAGCTGAAACTCCAATACTTTGGCCACCTGATGTGAAGAACTGACTCATTTGAAAAGACCCTGATTTGGGAAAGGTTGAGGGCAGGAGGAGAAGGGGATGACAGAGGATGAGATGGTTGGATGGCATCACCGACTCAATGGACATGAGTTTGGGTGGACTCCGGGAGTTGGTGATGAACGGAGAAGCCTGGTGTGCTGTGGTTCATGGGGTCACAAAAAGCCGGACATGACTGAGCGACTGAACTGAACTGAAGTGGATACGAGCATTCCTGGTGGTCTGGTGGGTCCCAGCCTGACTCCATGCAGGAGGGAGTAGGGGTGACGGGGGTCAAGAACGACTCACAGACTCCTCAACATGCAATGAGCTTTCACAGAGGTTGAGAAGATGATCAGGCATATTTGAGGGATGAGAGCGGATTCCGCCCTGTACCTGTGGAACTGGAGATTCGCGTGACACACCAGGTAGAGATGTGCGTGGACACACAGTCTGGGGCTCCTTCCTCCATGCAGTGACGTGGTGCCTGGATTTGGGTCCACCAGGGGACGGCAGAGCTGCTGGTCCCTGTCACTGGGTGGGAAACTCAGGAGGAATATCGATGTGCAGAGGATGGCAGCCACTTTGTGTTTGGAGATGCATCTGTCACAGACCCCGAGTGGAGGTGACTCAAGAAGAGTGGTCCTTGGTCAGATCTCTCTGCTTTTATGTCTGTGATCTGAGATTGCATTCTGCTATTGTAACTGAGAATTTGGACTGTTGAAACTCCAAAGGTCCTGGTCTTGGAGGAGATCAAAGTTGTGCTTTAGAGAACCATCTTGCCTTCCCAGCCTGACCCCTCCACTTTCAGCCTCCTTCTGCTCCTCAGAGTCTCAGAGAATCAGCCAAGAGCTCTGTCGGGGGCCACGTTCGCACTCCGTGTGGTACTTTGGTGGGGACACATGTCGGCCGGGAGTGTCTCTGCTCCCCAGGCTCGAGACTGGCTTTTAAGTGGTTGCTATTACACGTGCTCAATTATTTAGCAGATTGTTTGGCTGCAAGGGTTGAAAGGATCTGCAGTCTGTTATACTGCAAATGCCCCACTATGAAATTCTCCAGGTCCCCCGAGTCCTTTTGGCAGCTGACACAATGAGGGTGTGAAATAACTTTTTGTTCCCTGTTAATAATATTGGGGGCAAATAGAACTGATGCTCTTAAATATTTCAAGACCTCCTACTCTGAGATGGGTAAGCAGAGCAGGAGCAAGTTGGGCCAGATCTTCCTCCGTGGAGGCTCACCCCCGTGTGCGGCTCAGGCTGGGTTCTCTGAAGCTGTGGTGGATCTAACCACAGGAGAGAGGAGAGAAGGACTCAGGGCCTGGCGTCATTCCCTGAGAACCCGGCCCTGAGTTGGAATCCTCTGCTGTGACCAGAGGAAGACCAGGGAGAGGCACACTTGGTAACACCCAGTTAGATGCCCAAACAGTACTGAATTCAGCCATCAGACACGTGTTTCCACTTTGTCTCTTTTAGGTGTCGAGGGAACCCATCCAGCACCTGGCATTTTCTTCTCATCAGACATAAGGTAGATGACGCTTTTCAAGAATGGTGTTCCCTGAAATTTTGCTTATCCAACTGGTCAACCAAACTGAAGCCTTCAGGAGCTGCCGGGTCCCTCCTTTCTCAGCCAAACATCTGCTCCCTCCCCGTCAATCTTGCTTCAACCCCTTTGCGCTGGAGACACCAACCCCCTTGTCCTGTGGTCAAAACCCAGGCTCCCTCTGGCGAGCGCTCTGCTCTGGTTGATTCTGTGCAATGATTCTTTGCCGGCCCTTCTCTGTCTCCCTGTTCCCGCTGCTTGTCCCTCAGTGTGTGTGTTCACTGCTTTGACCCTGTCCACCTCCCGAGCCCTCTGCTCCCGGAATGTCCACTCTGTTCTCCTTTCTGTCTCTGCTGCTCTCAGGAAAAGGCACGTGGACGTGGAAAGTCTGAGGAGGAACCGGGTCTGCACACACTGACTTCTGTAATTGAATTCCAGATCATTTGAAAGGAAGGCCGGTGGGCTTACGTTTCTGGGAGGAGGGTGTGACTGAAGGGTGGGGGGCGCGGTGGTCCTCACTCCTGATGGTCTCACAGTCACTGGCTTCAGTCTCGGTGTTGGTGAGTCAGAGGGCGGCACCCAGGCTGGACCACTCTCTGGAACTCGGTCTGATGGCAGGTTCTACTCGTGCGCCTGGAGGTGGCACACGGGACCAAGCGTGTCATCCTCCTCATTTCATCCACCGTCTTCTCCTGCACCCTGTGTATCAGCTGTCACCTCCCATCCCCAAAGGGGAAACTTAGATTCCTTTAAATGTCCAGAATTTAAACTACCGGTTCCCTCCTGGCATTAGGGACGTCTCTGTCAGTCCCAGAGTGTCCCCTCCGATGGCCTCTGCACCGCCCCATCCGGGTGCTCTCCCCGTGGAGCCCACGCCCACGCCTGCACTGGTGTGCCTCCCCCGAGGTCGTGGGCTGTGACGCGCTCCCCGGCCGTGTCTTCACACTGGGGGTTACTGGGCCATCTTCTGAAGCTGCTGAGGAAGCGACAACATCATCCAGTGTGAAGGCTTCTCAGGTGGCTCAGCGGCGAGGAATCCTCCTCCAAGCAGGGCACCCAGGTTCAATCTCCTCTGGAGAAGGAAACAATAAACCCCTGCAGTGTTCTTGCCTGGAAGTCCCATGGGCAGAGGAGCCTGGTGGGCTACAGTCTATGGGGTCGCAGAGTCAGATGCGACTGAGCAACTAAACACACACAAATCCAGTGTGCCGGCAGGACCCTGGTAAGGGCCTCCCCAGCAGGGGCCGCTCAGTCTGCCTGCTCCCTGCTCCCCGCGCTGGGACTCTGAGCCTGCGCCTCTGTCTCCGGTCCCTTCCCCACCACCTGCTGCCCTGGTGGGCACCCTCTACGCTCCCACGCTCCCAGTCCTGGGCCACTTCTACACGTCCCCTCTGCCCTGTCCCCTCTGCGTCATCCGGGACACTCTCCATCACCCCCTCCTCTCACTGGCATTCGTTACTATGCCTTTTCCCCCAGCAATTTAAACATCCTTCACCTTTCACCACAAAAGTGAAAACCAGATCAAGAGATAAAGGGTGAGGAAAGCTCCTCTGTTCCAGTGGGGACCTCCAGGCGTCTCTCCCCTGTGTGTCTTTGCTCTTCTCACGCCCCTGAGCCACCCTGTGTCTGCCTGACTGACTGCACTCTGTCCCCCTCACCGCCCCCCAGGACTCCCGTTGCGGGGTGACCTCCAGGCTGCTGGGCCCTGCGGCTACTTCTGATGCTTCATCTTCTCGGGCTCTGCGTGGAGTCTGGGGCTGTTGCTCACTCTCTTGTTTCTTCGGAAGGAGTAGTGGGGACGGGGAAGGGGAGAATTCTATGTGTTACAGTTTGATTACATAAACTTTATTTTGCACTTAAGACATTTAAAGTTATTCATTGTGCGCACATTTTGTAAAAAAAGATTCACAGGCACTAATTGTGGAATACAGGAATGTGGGAATATGGGACTGCTTTGGGGCGGAGGTCCCAAGTCAGGTCCCAAATGGAAGCAAAAGTCCAAAATAATTCCGTCTCTCAGGAAAGAAGAATTGTTAAATAGCGTCGCATTCCAGAAGCGAGCGTGCTCACGCGTGATTTAAATTGCGTCGCAGTCCAGAAGTGAGCGCGCTCACGTGCGGAGCCGGACACCTTCTCTGCATGCTGTTCTGTTCTGCTTTTTTCCCCGTTGCACTTCTTTTACTGCTCCTGATGTCAATAACAATGAATTTGTAAGAAAATATATGTAATTTCATGACAATTATTGAATCAGAGTAATATGAAATCTCATTTTATATTCACCAAATTGAGAAAATGGAATGGTACATGCTTGATGTATTAAGTTGCAATGAATTGTTTTTCTTAAATGGGGCGTTGAGTTGTTGGTAATTAAATCAGTTAGTATGCTTACTGCTCTAGGCAGCACAGACGTTAGCTTCTGCTGTTATTAGGAGGCTGATAATAGTTGTTCTTTATGCTGTTATTTGCTGAGTGGATCAAAATGAATGACAATGATCTACAATTTAAAAATAAGTCAATAAAAGCAAAAGAGCGAATGAAATGTCAAATAAAGCCTGAGTTGAAGGTGCCCTTGGATGACCCCTGAGTGTCCAGGGTGTCACAGACCCCGAGGCCCCTGCCTTTGACCCCTCTCAGCTGCTGGTGTCCCTGTGAAGGCTAAATGCTGCTCAGGTACACCCCTTGGTGTGTGCTGATCGGTTGTCTTTAGTGAAAAGACGCTGACTCAGTTGTAGAGAAGCGCTTGGGACTTCCCCCCTTTCCTTGCGTTTTCTCTTTCTGCTTGTCCGGTCAGTGTGTGTTAAGCTGTAGTAACGAACACCTCCAGAAGGTCGGTGGGGTGGACCCACCCAGCTTCACTGACCTCCCAGGCTGCTCGGCCCCCCGCACCGGGAAGAGCCGATGGCATTCTAGCCCTGAGTCTCTTGGCTCCCTGCTGCAGAGGAGGGTGAGTGCTCCTTGCCAGGGTGCCCTCACCACCTTTATCCCTACCGCAGCAGCTGGTTACACAGGCCACGCCTGCTTCAAAGCTGAGGGGAAGCTCTTAGCACGTCCAGATCCAGAAGAAAACTGGAAATCAGCAGACAGGTTCACCCGGGGCCTCTGCGGCTGGCCCTTCCTGGGGCAGAGGGGATGGGGCTGCAGTGGGGGGGGCCCTCAGCTGGGCAGGTCCCAGCCCCATCCAGCTGCCATCAGCTCCCTAGGTGAGTCCCTGCAGCAGCTGATCTGGCCCAGACCTAGTGGTGCTCCTGGAGAAACTCACCGAGCTGCCCTGAGCCTGTCTTCCGAGAGGCCCCACCAGGCCCCAGGGAGCGGAAGCTACTGGGCTCAGCTGCGGGACAGCACCGCCCCTGGACAGGTGGGGTCAGGACCACCACCGGACAGGTGAGGGTCAGGACCGCCACCGGACAGGTGAGGGTCAGGACCGCCTCTGGACAGGTGGGGTCAGGACCGCCTCTGGACAGGTGGGGTCAGGACCGCCTCTGGACAGGTGGGGACAGGACCGCCTCTGGACAGGTGGGGACAGGACCGCCTCTGGACAGGTGGGGGCAGGACCGCCTCTGGACAGGTGGGGGCAGGACCGCCTCTGGATAGGTGGGGACAGGACCGCCTCTGCACAGGTGAGTGATAGCACACCCTCTGGACAGGTGGGGACGAATCCACTCAGAGGAGAGTCTCGCCCTCACCAGCCCCCCGCCCCTACTTCTCCAGGTCCCGGCATCTCCTTGAGGCTCTGGGGAGCAGGGCGCCTGGTCTCCAGATGTGGGTGTTGGAACTCGGCTGGCATGGGGCTGAGAGCTTGGCTGCTGGGGCGAGGTCCCCTCTGCCCTCTCTGATCACGTCCTGTGGGTCCTGGGCAGTCTCCTCAAGAAGCCAAGTGGGGAGCCACGTGCTGCCAGGTGGGGCTCCCTGAGGCCCATCACTGGGGTCCGATGAACATAAGGGTCCAAACTGCAGCCAGGGAGGATGGAGACTGTGGAGTGGGGACCTCCCCTCATCTCAGCATCTCCCGTGAGGTGGCTGTGCCCGGGGCATCCAGGTGGGCTCCTGAGCTGGGTGACCAGGGCCGGCCTGTCCCTGCCGATCCTGCTTTCTGCCCATTGTCCCTCGAGATTCTTGGTGCCCCTCCATGCCACAGGGCATCACACGGCTGCACCTGCCTCTGAGTCTCCCAGGTCCTTTTAGGGTTTCAGACATAACTGGAGAAACCCCCCCAGAATGTCTTCCTGCTCGTGAGCCTCACAGCGCCATTGGTGGACTTCACAGAGCTCTCACAGAGTGCTCCATGTGTCCCTGAGCCTTCCTGGCCCCAGAGAGAGACCCCAGGGATGTCAGGGCTGGTGCCACGGGGCAGGGCTGAGCCCCAGAGCAGGCGCCTTTGGGTCCAGCTCCAGGGAGGGACTTACACCTAATTAATGTGAAGATTCTTGAGAGTCCCTTGAACTGTACGGAGCTCAAACCAGTCCATCCTAAAGGAGATCGACCCTGAATATTCATTGGAAGGACTGATGCTGAAGCTGAAGCTCCAATACTTTGGGTACCTGATGTGAAGAAATGACTCATTTGAAAAAACCCTGATGCTGGGAAAGATTGAAGGTGGGAGGAGAAGGGGACGGCAGAGGATGAGATGGCTGGATGGCATCACCGACTCAATGAACATAAATGTGGGTGAATTCTGGTGAAGGACAGGGAAGCCTGGCGTGCTGCAGTCCCTGGGGTTGCAGAGTCAGACGCGACTGAGTGACTGAATGGAATCAGGTGGCGCCTTCATTTCCATACAAAGCAGGTTCCCATCTCTGCTCCCTCCTTGGGGGCCTTCTGACTCTCAGGCCTTACTCGGGGTGGGGGAGCCTCCCGCTGGGACAGAGAGGGTGTGGCTGGGAGGGCCCTGGACCAAGTGAGAAGTTGCCCCAGAAGTGGACTCATTCTGTGTCAAGTGAACCCACCAGTCACATGTGTGCCCAGCTCACAGGGTGTGTGGTGCCCCTGGGGCAGGTGTGCACGAAAGCGTCTCCATTTCCCTGAAAATCACCCTGGTGGCCAGGATTTAGCCCAGGGATCTCGTCACATGCAAAAGCCATCAGTGAATTAGAATGAATGGCCGGGCACCCCTCGCCATGTTGGGACAAGCGGCAGGGCCCAGCCTCATTTGTGAACCGAGAAGGAGCTGCTTCGTTCGGAGGAGCAGCTGATTCTGTGCTGTCAGATCAGAGGGAGGCACCCGGGTCGCCCGCTGCTCTCCGGAAACAATATGCTTTGAAACACGGCATCTGCTTCTCCAGCCACAATGTGAGGCTTGCATTATTGAACAGTCTGCTTAATAATTTAGGCTGAGATAAACTTGCCACCAAGAAGAAAGGGCTCCATCCCCCAGCACAATAATGAAGTGCTATGAACTTGAGTTTGGAGGGAGGTGGACGTCCAGTTGACCTGAATTACGAGGCCTTGTGGTCACTGGGAAGGAGCTGGGGACAGATGCCCGAAGCATGAGCCTGGATGCTACTTCCTTGGGGCCCCTGGAGCAGAAGGCATCAGCCTGGCCCGGGGTCTCCCGCTCACGCCCACCCCCAGCCCAGGGCAGGGGTGGCTCTGGATAGGGCCTGCCTGCAGCCCCGGGTCACTGTGCCCTGGCCAGTGTGATCCCTGGCTTCTGTCATCTCCCTGCAGCCATGCTGGAGCCGGAGCTGGGGGCAGGGGCCTGCACTCTCTCCTTTCTGGAAGTGGGGCTCCCCTCGGGGGCAGCTGCAGCCACACCCCCACCCGTCGTGGGTTTGATGCCTGTCCTGCTCCCGCCCTGCTGTTCCTGCCTCTCGCTTGGCCCATGGACTTCCCTGAGCATCCAGGAGACAACACCCGATCACCCCTGTCCTGCTCTGACCCCAGCCCTGCTCTAATCCTACCCTGCTCTGACCCCTGCCCTGCTCTGACCTCAGCCCTGCTCTGACCTCAGCCCTGCTCTGATCCTGCCCTGCTCTGACCCATATTATTGACCCACCAACTGTTGATGGACACCTGGGCTGTTTCCACCATTTGATTGTTGTGGCTAATGCTGTTGTGTGCTCTCGTGAACAAGTCTTTGAACTCAATGGACCACTATTCAGCCATAACCAGGAAGAAAGCCTGGACACAGGCTGGAACACGGCTGAACCCGGAGAGCACCAAGCTCCGTGCAGAGCCACAGCAAACACGTGTTGTGTGAGTCCACGTGCATGAACCGTCCAGGACAGGTCAGCTCCAAGGACAGAAGGCACCTTGGGAGCTTCGTGGGGGGACAGTGGGGGCCGGGGACTGACGGCCGGCGTGGGCGGGGCTCGCTTTGCAGTGACATCAGATCCAGCTGTGGTTACACAGCCCCGGGAGTGCACGAGCTATCCTGATGCTCCGTTTATGCTCCGTGTATCTTATCACAACAACAAAAATACATGCTACAGAGCTTGAGTTCCCATGTGTGGGTTCAGCCACGTTCAAGCTGTTATTATGGTTCTTTTGAATTTGTATCCCTGACAGATGACTGGGAGCCCATCCAGTCTCCACTGCCCGTCTGTACCCGAGTGGATGCAGGGCGTGTCACACTCAATTACCCCTAAACGCCACCCTCCCTGTGCGGACAGGCGGGCGGGCTCCTGGGGCAGAGCCGCGTGCCCGGCGCCTGCAGGCCAGTGTCCAGCGATCACGAGCTGAGAGGATCCAGGGCTGCAGATGGCAGGTCCTCGCGCCGGAGCATATGGGCGCCTTGGCTCGCTGGGCGGGAGTGACGCTTCTGTTGAAACCAATCCACCTGATCTATTCCTGAGTGTTTTGATCAAAGGCACGAAACCCCAGGGCTCATGAATGTAAAGCCAAAGTGCATTATTCAACCAATTATCTGTCGCCCCAGGGCAGGGGTGGGAGGGACGGGCGGGCTCCAGCGCGTTCAGAGATGAAGAGGCTGGGAAGGTGTGACGGCTGCTGCGGGTCATTGTCCTGGGGACACGCGGCCGGCTGTGTGGCTCGACCCCCGAGCTTTCTCTTGGAGCCCCCAGGGTTTGTGAGTTCCCCAACCCCTCCACCCATATGGTCTTCTCCTCACCTGGCCTCGGCTTCCTTCTGGGTCCTGGACACCCACCTTTGCTTCTCTTTCCAGAAGCTTCTCCTCTGACGTCCACTGGTCCCTCTTCTTCAGCGTGTGATCAAGCTCAGCTCAGGCCTCCCTCAGGCCGGTGCCCCTCCCGCACCCACACTCCAACGCCCCCACACTTCCTGAAGGAAAAATGCAGGCTGGCACCTCCCACCACTCGCTGCCCTAGGCCTCAGTCACCTCCTGCGGTGACCGCCGCTCTGAAGATGACCCAGGAGGACATCCTGTGACCACGGCTCTGAAGCTGACGCAGGACACCCTGTGATGCAGCCCTGAAGATGACCCAGGACAACCCCTGGTCTTCAGGTTGGCTGGTGGCGTTAGCAGCCTCCTTCCCTCTGCCACGTGACACTCAGGGTCCAGGGCGGGTGGGGAATGGCTCTGGGGCCACTAGTCTGACTGCCAGGTGTCTACCCATCATTTTCATCCACATCTTCATCCAGCTTTGACCACGGACTCAGCGCTTGGATGAAACATGATTTTTTGAAAATATCATTAGGAGTTCCCCCAGTGCCATGGTTTCATGGGAAACAGTGCAAGAAAACCCGAGTTGTATGTGAACGCTGGCCCGCACTTGGGTTCGGCACAGCCAGGACTTTGTAATGATGTGATGATGTACTCTGCAATCATTTTGGCTTCCCTGGTGGCTCAGACAGTAAAGACTCTAATGCAGGAGACCCGGCTTTGATCCCTGGGTCAGGAAGATCCCCTGGAGGAGGGCAAGGCTATCACTTTATGAAATTATAGGAATAATAACGCTGTTCTCCACCCCAAGGCTGCTCCAGTGACCTGTGACCCACAGAGTGGACAATGAGGAAAGCTGTTTCAGCCGCTAAGTCAGGGGTGACTTGTTAGAGCAGCTGCAGGTCTCTATCCCCACCCCCCGAGCTTCAGACCAGGACACCCGCCCCAGCATGAACGGATGGAGAGGTGGTCCATGCTCCCTGGGGGCCCCGTATGCCCCTCTCAGGGAGCCGGGAGTTGAGGGGTTGGAGGTCACCTCCCAGTGGGTGGCTTGTAATCCTGGCATTTCGTGAGGAGCCGTAGTGCCCCAGGGTGTGGAGGGACACAGAGGGGCCGGACACACAGGCTTTCTGGGAAGGGGGTACCAGGGACTGGGGGGAAAGGTCAGGATTCGTAGTGGATGTTGGGGGGCTGGTTGGGAGGTAATCACGGTGGCCTTGGCACTCCTCCTGTGTCCACAAGCTCACAGGGGGCCTTAGGTTGACCGTCTGCATGGGGTCCACCTCCGGAGCTTCAGCCGCAGCCTGGCGCTGTCCAGCAGGGTGGGTGGGTACTTAAGGTGGAATCTTCTCATGGGCCTCACGCATCCCCCCTTCCCCAACCACACACACGTGAACCCTGTTACGACTCCCCTGCCTTTGTGGACAGTTTAATGATTTGGTCTGGGCACGAGCACTTGATTTACGGTGTGCATGGGCCACAGAGATGAGCAAGCTGATACATGCTGCACGCGATCCTCCCGGTGGAGGCCATCTTTCACTGGTTCCGCCCAATAATTGAAGATGAATTAACTATGGCAGCTGCTAATGGGAGCTGCTTACCTGCAATTTTCCTCATTGAGTCGGAAAACGCCAAGCAGAGCCACGTAAGTGCCTTCCAGGGTCTAGATGAGGCCGTGTGAAGAAGGGTGTGTCTGTCAGCTCTGTGAGTCCTGGAAGGTGCACCCAGGGTATGATCCTGGGGGCCAGAGGCTGATCGCTGTTCCCACGTGGCCACACATCCTGAGTTAACCCTACAGTCAACACCTGAGCCATGTCTTATTTTAAGGTTTCATCGAAAACCTCTGTGGTGGAAAGCCATGCACATATTTATGTAAACTAGCATACTCATAGAGAAGGTAATGGCAACCCACTCCAGTACTCTTGCCTGGAAAGCCCCATGGACGGAGGAGCCTGGTGGGCTGCAGTCCATGGGGTCTCACAGAGTTGGACATGACTGAAGCGACTTAGCAGCAGCAGCAGCATACTCATTGTAGGCAACCTGGATGATGGAAAAGGGTGCATGGAAAGTTAGGATCACAGTCTTCCTTTGGGGAGAAAACCCTGAAAATCTCTAGCACGTGCATTCTTTAAGACACTATCATCTATCTCTCTAGAAATTATATGTGAACAAAGATGCAGTGTAGCATAACACAGGATACCATGATGTAATATAGTATAATACAGCCTGGAATAGCATAGTGTAGCACGTGTGTGTGCTCTGCTGCTGCTAAGGCGCTTCAGTCGTGTCCGACTCTGTGCAACCCCACAGACGGCAGCCCACCAGGCTCCGCTGTCTCTGGGACTCTCCAGGCAAGAACACTGGAGTGGGTTGCCATGTCCTTCTCCAACGCATGAAAGTGGCACGGGAAAGTGAAGTCACTCAGTCACGTCAGACTCCCCGCGACCCCATGGACTGCAGCATACCAGGCTTCTCTGTCCATGGGATTTTCCAGGCAAGAGTACTGGAGTGCGTTGCCATTTCCTATTCCAATACTATAGCTATATCATAATATAGCATAATGCAACATCAGATCAGATCAGTCGCTCAGTCGTGTCCGACTCTTTGCGACCCCATGAATCGCAGCACGCCAGACCTTCCTGTCCATCACCAACTTCCGGAGTTCACGGAGACTCATGTCCATCGAGTCAGTGATACCATCCAGCCATCTCATCCTCTGTCGTCCCCTTCTCCTCCTGCCCCCAAGCCCTCCCAGCATCAGAGTCTTTTCCAATGAGTCAACTCTTCGCATGAGGTGGCCAAAGTACTGGAGTTTCAGCTTTAGCATCATTCCTTCCAAAGAAATCCCAGGGCTGATCTCCTTCCAAATGGACTGGTTGGATCTCCTTGCAGTCCAAGGGACTCTCAAGAGTCTTCTCCAACACCACAGTTCAAAAGCATCAATTCTTCGGCGCTCAGCCTTCTTCACAGTCCAACTCTCACATCTATACATGACCACAGGAAAAACCATAGCCTTGACTAGACGGACCTTTGTTGGCAAAGTAATGTCTCTGCTTTTGAATGTCTCTGCTATCTAGGTTGGTCATAACTTTCCTTCCAAGGAGTAAGCATCTTTTAATTTCATGGCTGCAGCCACCATCTGCAGTGATTTTGGAGCCCAGAAAAATAAAGTCTGACACTGTTTCCACTGTTTCCCCATCTATTTCCCATGAAGTGGTGGGACCGGATGCCATGATCTTTGTTTTCTGAATGTTGAGCTTTAAGCCAACTTTTTCACTCTCCACTTTCACTTTCATCAAGAGGCTTTTTAGTTCCTCTTCACTTTCTGCCTTATGGCCATAAGGGTGGTGTCATCTGCATATCTGAGGTTATTGATATTTCTCCCGGCAATCTTGATTCTAGCTTGTGTTTCTTCCAGTCCAGCGTTTCTCATGATGTACTCTGCATAGAAGTTAAATAAACAGGGTGACAATGTACAACCTTGACGTCCTCCTTTTCCTATTTGGAACCAGTCTGTTGTTCCATGTCCAGTTCCAACTGTTGCTTCCTGACCTGCATACAAATTTCTCAAGAGGCAGATCAGGTGGTCTGGTATTCCCATCTCTTTCAGAATTTTCCACAGTTTCTTGTGATCCACACAGTCAAAGGCCTTGGCGTAGTCAATAAAGCAGAAATAGATGTTTTTGTGGAACTCTTGCTTTTTCTATGATCCAGCAGATGTTGGCAATTTGATCTCTGGTTCTTCTGCCTTTTCTAAAACCAGCTTGAACATCAGGAAGTTCACGGTTCACATATTGCTGAAGCCTGGCTTGGAGAATTTTGAGCATTACTTTACTAGCGTGTGAGATGAGTGCAATTGTGTGGTAGTTTGAGCATTCTCTGGCATTGCCTTTCTTTGGGATTGGAATGAAAACTGACCTTTTCCAGTCCTGTGGCCACTGCTGAGTTTTCCAAACTTGCTTGCGTATTGAGTGCAGCACTTTCACAGCATCATCTTTCAGGATTTGGAATAGTTCAACTGGAATTCCATCACCTCCACTAGCTTTGTTCATAGTGATGCTTTCTAAGGCCCACTTGACTTCACATTCCAGGATGTCTGGCTCTAGGTGAGTGATCACATCATCGTGATTATCTGGGTCGTGAAGATCTTTTTTGTACAGTTCTTCTGTGTATTCTTGCCATCTCTTCTTAATATCTTCTTCTTCTGTTAGGTCCATACCATTTCTGTCCTTTATCGAGCTCATCTTTGCATGAAATGTTCCTTTGGTATCTCTGATTTTCTTGAAGAGATCCCTAGTCTTTCCCATTCTGTTGTTTTCCTCTATTTCTTTGCACTGATCGCTGAAGAAGGCTTTCTTATCTCTTAAAAGATAATGCAATGAGGACAGAATAAAACCCTCCCCGAAGACATCCATGTGATAACCCTCAAAGCCCAAGGATGTGTTGCTTAGCACAGCATGGGGTGGGGGCGGAGTTAAGGCTGCACAGGGAATCAAGTCTGCTAACCAGTTGACCTTAAATTTGGGAGAGTGTCCGGGTTCTATCAGCAAGGACCCCAAAATTTAGAGAGGGGGCCCGGAGAGGAGGAGATGGTGATGCAGTGTGAGATCTGGATCTGACGTCGCTGGCTCTGGGGAGACAAGGGCCCCCTCTAGAGGTGCCAAGGACGGCGGCAGGAGAATGTGGAGCCCCCGAAGGACCAGCCCTGCCCAGGCCGTGCCTCCCGAGCTCTAGAAATGTCCACTAACACGCCTGCGTGGTGGTTACTCGTCATGGCAACCACAGGAGAGCAAGACGAGTGTAAATAGGATCAACACGCGGCTGGTTTGCGGCCTCTGGCCTGCACTCCCCCTGGGTGACGAAGCCTATGAGTCTGCATTGTATCTATTAACAGCGCGGCCTCTTCTTCTGCAGCTGGGCTGCCCCTGCACTTCTCAGGCGAGGGCGCTGTTTTGCTTCCCGACCGTTGTGGGCCCTCTGGCTGCCCTGCAGTCTCCCTTCATGAATCTCCCTGCAGGTGACGCCCCGTGCACGAAGCCGTCTCTGACTCCTGGTCCACACCCGAGTGGTACATCATAACACACGCTTGCATTAAAAGTAAGTTTACTGGAACCACTTGAGAACATTCATTCATCCACAGAAAATTTTAAATAATTCTGTTTTTTATCACCACAGCTCCAATTAGAAATGTAACTCAGATTGTATTGAATGTATAGATTAATTTGTAAAGGATTGGCATCGTTAAAATAAACAAGTACCTTCTAAATGATGGCTCACCTCTTCATTTATTCAGATGGTCCTCTTTATCTGTTATTAGAGTTTTAAAATCTCTGGGAGGGCCCCTGCATTTTTGGTTAATTTAGTCCCAGATGTAGTGAAAGATCTTTTGTTTTTATCGTATATTCTATTGATTATTGCAGGTCCAGGCAATGCAGTTAATTGTATATGCGCTTAGTTGCTCAGTAGTGTCTGACTCTTGCATCCCCATAGACTGTAGCCCGCCAGGCTCCTCTGTCCGTGGGATTCTCCAGGCAAGAATACTGGAGTGAGTGGCCATTTCCTTCTCCAGGGAATCTTCCTGACCCAGGGGTCAAACTCGGGTCTCCTGCCCTGTAGGCAGACTCTGCACCCACTCTGTACCCGCTGAGCTGTGAGGGAAGCCCCGTTGGCTCTATATGCCGACATCATTTCCAGAGACGCTGATGGGCTGAGCATATCTGTGGCTTCTGCTGATTATGTTTTCCTGGGAAGATGATCATCGCATCTGCAGCTGATGATGGTGACCCCCCACCCCTCCTGCACTTTCTTTTCCGGGGGATGCTGAGCAGCGGTGCTGAGCTGGCGTTAAAGGGAAAGCAACTCAGGTTCCTCTGTGGAGCGGCCTGTGTGTCTGTCATTTCAGGATCTACTGCTTAAATGCAGCACCGTGTTCCGTGACCAATGCCATTTTGTTTGTAATTTTGGTATCTGTGCTCATCATTGAAGAAGACATGCTTTTATTTTCTTTATAACTCTTGTTGGTTTTGAAACCAATATTCCATGAGTTTCATAAGGCTAGCTGGATATTTATACTATGCTATACTATATTGCATGATAATATATGAATATTCTAGAACAACTTGTTGTGGGAACTGTTTGTTCCTTGAAAGTGTGATAGACTTCCCTTTTCGGCAGGATTTTCCAGGATGTTTGGAGAGAGACGTCTTTGGCTATAATCTTCATTTCTTTACTAAGTAGCCGTTCACTCAGCTCCCCTGTTTGCTCCTCAGCCGGTTTCTGCGTCGGGTCCTTCCACCCGTCTCGTGCAGGCTCTCAGACGCCCTGGCGCGTCCTGGGTGGGATGCTGGGCGTGTGTCTGTCTCCGCTGCTCTTCTGAGCCCCCGGAGCATCTCTGTCCCCACCCTTCTGGGCACGAATGTCTCCTTTCTGCCCTCCCAGTTTTTTCATCTGCAGGTGTGTGGAAGGCTGGTTCACTTTTAAAGAGTCAAATTCTGGTTGTGTCTCTCTTCGAATCCTCTTTTCTGTTTCACTGGATTTTACTGTTTTCTATCTGGTCTGTTCACTTCTCATCTCTTTGGCTCACTCTACTTTGGTTTCCCAAATTCCTGAGTTGAAACTTCAGATTGTTTTTACTCTCCCTCGTTTCCTGGCTAATATGTTTAAAGCCACAAATTCCCCAGTAGGGGCTGCACTGGCCCAGCCTACAGGTTTTCATGTACTGTTTTGTTCACAGTCTACAGGTTTGCATGTACTGTTTTGTTCAGTCGCTTTTTAACTAGGTCTCGTCCCCCTTACAGCTCAAACCTCATAAAATAAGGTGTCACTTCATCTCTGAACATGTTGGCAATTTGGATACTTTTCTGTAATTGTTTTCAAAATTGATTGTATTTTAGCTGGGATGGATTTTTTGTATAACATTAAAACTTTGGGAATTATTGAGACTTTATATGTCTAGGCTTATAACTATTCCATGTGTCTTGAACTTGTTGACTCAAGCTTTTCTTCTCTTTCCTCCTTTCTCTGGGAGTCTCTCTTTTCTCTCTGTGTTTGGCCGCTGGACCCAAAGGATTTTCAGAGGAGTTAAAATTGCCAGTCACAGTATCTGCCTTATGCATCTCATCCAGCAGGCTTTTTTTTTTTTTTTTCCAGTTTTTCTGATAAATATTTAAGCTGTATAATCAGGTGCATATGTGTTAGGGATGAATTGCCCTAGAACCTGCTTTGACATTAGGGCATGCTTCAGTCGCAGTTTCTTCTGTCTGGTGTGAGGACGAGCAGCTGTTCTTCCCTGGGTCCCCGTTCAGGTCGTACGCCTTGTCCATCTTCTCAGCACCAACCGTCCTGCACTCAAGTGTGAGTGTAGATACTGTGTTGTTGCATCTTATTATTTTTCATTCACTTCAGTTGTTTTGTCTGTAACTAGCAAGTGTAAATCCTTTCACTTTATTTTGAAGGGTTTTTATGTTAGGACTTATGCCATTTGGCTTTCTGTTTTCCATTTATCATACTTATGTATTAAGCTTCCCAGGTGGTGTTAGTCGTAAAGTGAAAAGATAGTGAAAATGAAAGTCGCTCCGTAGTGTCAGACTCTTTGTGACCCCAGGGACTATACAGTCCATGAGATTCTCCAGGCCAGAATACTGGAGTGGGGAGCCTTTCCCTTCTCCAGGGGATCTTCGAAACCCAGGGATCGAACCTAGGTCTCCTGCATTGCAGGCGGATTCTTTACCAGCTGAGCCACAAGGGAAGCCCAAGAATACTGGAGTGGGTAGCCTGTCCCTTCTCCAGAGGATCTTCTTGACCCAAGAATCGAACCAGGGTCTCCTGCATTGCAGGCGGATTCTTTGCCAACTGAGCTATCAGGGAAGCCCAGTGGTGAAGAACCTGCCTGCCAATGCAGGAGACTTAAGGGACGCAGGTTCAATTCCTGGGTCAGGAAGATCCCTTGAAGGAAATGGCAGCCCACTGCAGGATTCTTGCCCGGAGAATCCCAGGGACAGAGGAGGCTGGCGGGCCACAGTCCATGGGGTCTCAGAGTTGGACATGACTGAACGTCTGCCGTTTGGTTTTCTGTTTTCCATTGATCATATTTATGTATTACTGACCCATTTATTTGCTTTGCCTTTTTTCTGTGGTTATGTATTCTATTCTATCTTACACGTGATTGCATTTGAGGTCACACTCTTGTTTCCTCGCTGCCGCTGATGTCTGCCTTGTCAGTTTCTATCTCGTCCCTCTAAGGAGACACCAGTTTGGACGCATCGGGTTCCATGCTGGGTTGTCATGCATATTCTTTCTCTTCTCCCTTTCTTTGGCTTAATTTATTTTTCATATGTTAAGACAAAAATAGCACCTAGATATTAGGTCAACCTATTCCTCATACGGCTTGTGAATTCCCTGCGCTTGCTGATCTTATTTGAGGAATTTAAGAGTTTACTTCTTTGTACAAGGACGTACTGTATAGCACAAGAAACTATATTCAATATTTTATAACACTCTATAAGGAAAAATAATTGTTAAAAGAACATATATATGTATATATGTATTCATATTTGAATCACTCTGCTGTATACCTAGGAGAAGGCAATGGCACCCCACTCCAGTGTTCTTTCCTGGAGAATCCCGGGGACGGGGGAGCCTGGTGGGCTGCTGTCTCTGGGGTCGTGCAGAGTCGGACATGGCTGAAGCGACTGAGCAGCAGCAGCAGTATACCTGAAACTAAAACAGCATGGTAAGTCAATTGCACTTAAATAAAAAAACCAGAGTTTATTTATTTATCTCTTTTTGCTCACGCATCAGTAACACGACTGGGTGACGAGCGTGTGAACTGAAGCCTCTTTTCTTGGCCACTTGCTGCGCGGCGGGCAGAGACCTCTGCCGGGTGCGGCCGTCTGAGCAGCTCCTCACTCGGGCAGCCCTGCAGCCTCTCTCTGCCCGTGGTGCCCGCATGGTCCCTGGCGCCGTCCGACTCTGGTAAGATCCTCCCTGCGGTCTTCAGCTCATGGTCCCAGCTGTGCCCACTGGACCCCTTCTCCTCACCTGTGTCACGTCTCGAGTTGACCTTTTGTGGCACCGTCTCTGCTGGCTGCTCTCCTGTGAGCTCCCCTCTCTTCCCATCTCATCTTACATGCCCTTGGCCTTCCTGTTGGCAGGGGTCAGCGCCTCATTTTTCTGGGAGTTCTCCCCTGAGGGCATGAGTTCCTCGTGGGCACCACTGCCCTCCTGCTCAAGGAAGGCCGGGGGTGCCTCCCCGCATCAGTATCTGAGGCTGAGAAAGATAAGGGAGGTGACCCCAACAAGGACCTCCCGCGGTCGCCCTCGCTCACCGCCTGGTCAGCCTGCGCCTTCTCCATCCTCCCTCTGCAGCCTCCTCAGTGCCCCTCCCCCCAAAGCAGAGCCCCCCCCGCCCCCCCCCCCCCGGGACGGTGGGGGAGGGAGCAGCCTAGAGCCCTAATTACTGCCCTGCAGGGGTGATGCGTCCTTGGCAGCATCAGCTAATGTTAAATAGAACCGAACTGTTAGACCCTTAAGGCTTCCCTCGATTAACACCCCCCTTTCTCTCTGTCTCTAATATACACACTTCAAATCAAAAACAACACAATGCAACTAACAAAGAGTGGGAAAAAAATTTGTTGTTGTTCAGTTGAGCGGTCGTGTCCAACTCTTTGCGACCCCATGGACTGCAGCACGCCAGGCCTCCCTGTCCTTCGCCATCTCCCAGAGTTTGCTCAGATTCACATCCATTGAGTCAGTGATGCCGTCTTACCATCTCATCCTCTGCTGCCAAGTAATTCAAATAAGCATTCATGAATGACAAACACATATAAAATACCCTTAAGCTCACAGGTCTTAACCTTAATAAAAACATTAAGATCGATGTTGAAGAGAAGAAGCATCCTTTCTTTCTTCAATTGCAGGATTGTCATTTTTAGTTAAAGTTTTGTTTGCAAATGTCCCCTATTATTATTTTGACATCATTAGAGAACACTTTACATATAATTTCTGATTTTGCATGTTCTTGAACTGTGTTTTATTTGTATATATAGCATATTATGTTATTTATTTTTTTAAATCTCTTCAGTACAGTTAAAATGAATTAATCGTTTCTTATTTATATTGTTAACACTTCTACAGTCTGACATCTACTTGTTGTACCAAATACAGAAATATGTGGGTTAGTGCCTCCCATAATACCGTGTTTGTGTGTGTCCTCTTTAATCTTCTTCTATTTACTTGCCTATTAATCTTGGTGATTAAAAATGCTTATATTTTGTTTTAAGCATTTCTCTTATAAGTAGCAAATAAATGAGCTTTGTTTTCTTACACTATGAACAAAGTTTCCCTTTAATGAGAACAGTTCTTTAAATTTTAAAATAATATTGTAAATCGTAAAACGTAGGGTGTGTTTCATGTTGCTGCTTAGTTGCTGAGTTACGTCTGACTCTTAGTGACCCCATGGACTATGGACCGCCAGGCTCTTCTGTCTCTGGGATTTCTCAGGCAAGAATACTGGAGTGGGCTGTCATTTCCTTCTCCAGGGGATTTTCCCAATGCAGGGATCAAACAAACCCATGTCTCCTGTACTGGCAGGCGAATTCTTTACCACTGAGCCACCAGGGAAGCCTGTGTTCATATATGTCCACAATAGAAGCCGATTTTATGTAGATAGTAAGACCTTAAGGCTATGGTTTGTCCAGCAGTCATGTATGGATGTGAGAGTTGAACCATAAAGAAAGCTGAGCATTGAAGAATTGATGCTTTTGAACTGTGGTGTTGGAGAAGACTCTTGAGAATCCCTTGGACTGCAAGGAGATCCAACCAGTCAATCATCAAGGAAATCAGTCCTGAATATTCATTGGAAGGACTGATGCTGAAGCTGAAGTTCCAATACTTTGGCCACCTGATGGGAAGAACTGACTCATTGGAAAAGTCCTTGATGCTGGGAAAGATTGAAGGTGAGAGGAGAAGGGGACGACAGAGGATGAGATGGTTGGATGGCATCACCGACTCAATGGACATGAGTCTGAGCAAGCTCTGGGAGATGGTGAAGGACAGGGAGGCCCGGTGTGCTGCAGTCCATGGGGTCGCAAAGAGTCGGACGTGACTGAGAGACTGAATAATAAAAGGCCGTAGTCATAGACTTACTACCAAGGCGGTGCGTCACCCAGCTTGGCAGATGCTGGGTTCCCTGGACCACATTTGCCTCCTCTGTGTCCCTCTTACTCCAACACCCACTCCCACCTGGAGGAGACTCCCTCTTGAACTGCACGTTCACCGTTTTCCTTTTTCTTCATGGTCCCCCCTGTGGGCGAATGCCTAGCAGGACTTTTCTTTGTTTTGTCCACTCTGAGCATTAAATGGAGCAGCTCTGCATTTATCATTCTTGGATTGGTCCTTTGTGCAATTGTGTCTTGTGAGATTCATTCACACTGAAGCACAGAAGTCATTTCCACCGCTTTCTGGTAGTGGTTGCTGCACGTCTCTGCACTAAGTCCCTTCAGTCGTGCCTGACTCTTTGCCGACTCTGTGGACTGCAGCCTGCCAGACTCCTCTGCCCGCGCGATTCTCCAGGCGAGAATACTGGAGTGGGCTGCCATGCCCTTTTCTAAGGGACCTTTCCGACCCAGGGTTGAGCCTGTGTCTCTGTGTCTCCAGCGCCCTGTGGGAGGCCCCGTGGTTGTTATGGGCGCTGTGCTTTCCGCTGCTGATGGGCATTTAGGGTGTTTTCAGACCTTTTGCATATTAAAAACTGTACTCAATCAAGATGGAAGAGACACCAAATTTACTTTCATGCTTAAAAATAATCAGAGAACACAGAGCAGAAGCCATCTATGAAACAACGCTTTTCAAGAAGCTGGGCCCCAGGCAACAAAGTGTGGCTTCTGCTCAGAGCTGAGCTGGACTCCAAGAGCCCCAGATATGCACCTGGGGGACTGCAGGCTGGGGAGACGGATTGAGGGGCAGGAGGTCACATGGAAGCTGGCAGCCCCCCGAGTTGAGGAAGTGGAGCGAAGGTCTGAAGAGACCGCTGCATCTAAATTTCACCAGACACCATGGCCTAGAGATGAGAGGAGAGAGACGGGCAGAGAGAAGCCTGGGGATTTACAGGGGTCCCTCAGGCACTTATCAGAGGCAGACACTGAGCGAAGAACTTCCTGGAAGGGCTGGAGGGAACCACGACCGATGCTCAGGCAGGGTCAGCGAGCTCATGTCGTCAGCAGCCAAACCCGACAGTCTCACAAATCACGGCGTTGGACTCAGAGGTCTTGTCTCCTTAAGAAGAGGGCTGAGAAATCCAAGACCAAGTGTGACTGTCCTGTGAACAAACCCTAAAGCAAAATGCAAGGGGCAGACTGTTCCTAAGTGTCTTGTCTGCAGCTCAGAACAAAACTCCAGGACTGGGAACACACAAGCCCCTGGCACCCAGCAAGATAACAAGCAGCGTCTAGTTAAAAAAAGTAAGTGCGTGCAGTGAAATTGAAAGATATGACACACGGGAAGAAAAATCAGTCAATAAGCAGACAGTTTTAAAAAGAACAAAACTAGAAGCTAAAATTACCTGATTTTGAAACACTATAATGTTACAGTAACTGAGGCAATGTGATCCCAGTATAAACATATATAAATGGGTCAATGGAACAGAATAAAGCCCTGGCATAAAGAGAGACAGACAGACCAGATGGGGCAGGGAAAGACCCTGCAGAGATAGTAACTGGTTTTTCCTCGAGGTGCAAAGATAACTCAGTAGGCTGAAAACAGTTTTCTCAACAAACGTTGTTGAATACACAACTGAATACACATCAATGTTGCCCAAATGAACGTCTACCTATAACTCACACCTGATAGAAACATCACCTCAAAATGGGCCCCAGACCTAAGTGGAAGGTCTGAATGGAACCATAAAGCTTTTATACGGAGGAGAAGATATTCACGCCTGCGTTTGGCAAACATTTCTTAGACCTAAAACCACAGGCATGATCTACAAAAGAAAATGTCATAAAAATTCATCAAAAACAAACCTTCCAGCCTTTGAAATATACTATTAGCAGTATGAGTATGTGAGCCACAGCCTGGGAGGAAAAACTTACAAATCAGCCATCTCATACAAAACCTGAAATCTTAAAGTACCAAGAACTGGCTCAAGTCAATAATAAAAAACCCAGAATCTCACAGAAATGGATGGTAGATTTAATCAGACATCACCAAGACTATATACAGATGGCAAATAACTACCTGAAAATGTGCTCAAGGACATCAGTCACTGGGGAGTACAAATTAAAGCCACAGTATACACCACGACACAAGATTAGAAGCAGCACAGGGCTTCCCTGGTGGTTCAGGGGTGTAAAAAGGGGCTTCCCTGTAGCTCAGATGGTAAAGAATCTGCCTGCAAAGCAGGACACCTGGGTTCAATCTCTACGTTGGGAAGATCCTCTGGAGAAGGACATGGCAACCCCATCCAGTGTTCTCGTCTGGAGAATCCCATGGACCGAGGAGCCTGGTCCGTACAGTCCGTGGGGTCGCAAAGAGTCAGACACGACTGAGCAACTGACATACACATATGAAAAAACAGTGATCCTAGTGGAAGGTCAGAAATAGAGGACACCCACACAGCGTTAAACAGGAACCAAACAGCGTTAAACACCTGGTCAGCGTCAAAAAGGAACGGACCACGGACGTGGGAAGCCACAGGGATGGTCTCAGAGTAATGGAACCGAAGGAGGGAAGCCAGAGGAAAATGAGTGTGTAGCGTGCGATTCCATTCACGTGAAATTCTGGGAAATGCAGCCTCACTCACAGTGTGGGTGGACGGACCAGAGTGTGCTCGGGAGGGGAGGGAACAGGGCTGAGCAGGGGAGGGGGGACCCTGGGGCTCTGCGTTTGAATGCCGTCCCGATGGTGCTTGACGAGTCCGTGGGCAAGCACTGCTTAAATTTGTGCTCTTTACTGCGTTTTAGTTAGACCCCGTGGAAGCTGCCAACAGCTCGCACTGCTGGCTGGGTTGTCACGTCTGCGGGGACTTTTCAGTCATTTTTCTGAGAGTGGAGTTGCTCGTTTCGCACGATTCCCTTTGACTTCAGGTGTTTGAGTCCTGTTGCTTTAACAGCTCGCCACAAACTCAGTGGCTTAAAATGCCCCACGTTTATCCCCTCACAGCCCTGGAGGTCGGGAGTTTGAGACGCACCCTACGGGCTGAGGTCAGGTGCAGGCAGGAACGCACTGCTCCCGAGGTTCTCGTGGAGAACACGTTTTCTTGCCGTTTTCAGCTTCTGGAAGCGCGTGCATCCCCGGATGCGTGAACCTTTTCTCCATCTTCAAACCGGAGGTGGCCAGGGCTGGCTTCCGCATCACTGCACACTGACTTTCTCCCCGCGCTTCAGGACCCACCTGGGGAATCCAGGGTTGATCGTCTCCCCATTTTAATGTCAGCTGACTCTCAACCTACAGTCCAACTTCTGTGTGAATTCCCCTCTGTCGTGACGTAAGCCAGCGACAGCTTTTGGGGGTTCGTCTGTGGACACACTGGGGGGCCGTCAGCCCGCTCCACACGTCAGGTCACAGCATCAGCTTCCATTCACTGGCTCAGCGAGCGCAGGCTCCCATTACTTTTGGGCAGTCTTTTTCTGTCAGTCGGCTGAGTGTGAAACGATATCTCATTCTGAGTTTCATTTGCCTTTCTTTAACTAATTAGGAAGAAAACAGATTTTTAAGAATTTATGAGCCCATCTCATTTTCTCTTTGAATATGTGCATTGCAAATGTTTCTATTGACTGTGTCATATTTTCAGAACATTTATACTTTTTCTTTGATGTGAGAAATTTTAATTTTATTATTGCCAACTTTATTCATCTTTGGAGTTTTCTGTCTTAAGAAATGCTATCGTAATCCTAAATCATATGATATTCTCCAGTCTTATTTCTGCATTTTGCCTTTTACATTTAAGATTTTATGTATCAGAAATGGATTTTTATGGATAGTATAGAGTGGGAGCTTAATGTTAGTTAAATTTTACCCATTGATATTTGACCACAGTTGCATGAAGTCCTCAAAAACTGTTTCGGATGAGTGCCTCTTCATGCGTTTGGATCCTTCTGTAAAATATCTGGCGAGGGGGCTTCATCTCACGGTCCATAAAGAAGAGGCACAGTGCTGCCCGTGTGCTCAGCTTCTGCTCTCCCACGTGCCCTCACGGGTGCGTGTTCATACAAGCACACACAGTTCCACACAGACACACATCAGTCACTCACACACGTCTCTCCCCAGCGCACATATTTCCTTTCCGTTGCTTTTTCTTTCCTGTGGTCGAAGTTTAACACACACCCACGTCCGTGCACACACACACACACACACACACACACACACAGACACACACAGGCACACGATCCCCGTGGTCTCTCTCTCCCGGGATCTGGTGAAGGCACGTGGTCATGGGCGTCCAGAACTCTGCTAACAGCTGGGCTGGAACACAGGCCGCTCACAAGGATGGACAGGTCCTGTAAGGCTCTTAACTCACGTTCTTTGAGGGTCTGGGTTCCCTCAAGACAAATGCGACGTCTTGACTCCCTGAGCCTGATCACTGCTTGATGATCAATCGTGAGCTTCCTCAGTGCATTAAAGTCTTGTCTCTGAATTGGAAAAATATGAGTTTTTCTTACGGACAAAATCCAAAGGAATCCAACTGTTGATAAAATTATCTGGAGCTGAGCCCCTGTGCCCAGGTACTGCAGCTGAGGATTGAGCTGGTCGTGGTCCGGATAAAAGGAACTGTGCATCTTCCTGTCACCTACCCCCCAATGGCCACCATCGCCCACCAGCTCCAGCCGGGGTCCCTAGCCCTCCACTAAGCCGATGGTACCTCTCCAACGTGGCCAAGCATTCATAAACATTTACAGAACATGGAACGCTTGCCTGCTTGGGCGCACGTGTCCAGGCTTCTGTAGATGAGCTTGTATCCCACGCATCTTGCCTGTCACAGCGCCGCCCAGGCCGGAAGCAGCAGCCACGCCCGTCTGCACTTGTGATGCAGGTAATAACACCGTCAGCTCAGAGACCTGACCAAGTTGGGGGCCCCCAGGAGGGCGCTGCCGTTTCCACGCTTCGGGTGTCTGCTCGGCTCGTTGCTCCGGCAGCGGCACCTTTACCGCCTCTGATGACCTTTCTTACGTTTATGATCTCCCCACACCACCGGGAGGTGACAGAAACACTCTGAAAGAGGGCGGAAGAGAAGGAGGAGGGGGGAGTGAGACCGACTAACGAGTCTCTGCTTCCCTGGGTTCTCCTCCCTGACAGCTTGTGAGGGATTTCCTCCCAGCAGATACCACCTTAGAAGGTGTCTCAGGTCCTGTGCGAATCTTCAGACCAGGACTCACCTGGATACACAAGGTAACCATGACGATGCGTGGCCCTCAGCCACCCCATGTGGAGATGAGAGCCCTGTGACCCCCAGTGTAGACGAGAGCCCTGTGACCCCCAGTGTAGATGCCCTCATGATTCCCTGAAATGACCCTTCAAGGTTTTATCTCGCTCTGTGAATAGAGCGAGTGAGAAACAGCCTCGTGACTTGTCACTCGACGGCCTTGCTGGGGGGGCGGCCCTAGCTCTGCCGTGGTGTCAGCCCAGGCCCCGATGCTTTGACTTCTCCCAGGGAAGAGTCTGCCTGTGGATCCTGCCGAGGTCCCGCCTCCTGCATGTGGAGCCCCCGGGGAGGCATGCGTGTCAGCCGAGGTCTGATCCTTGCAGGCACGTCGGGGTTCCATGACTGGGGCCGGCTTTGCACTCACGTCCCCGGTGTGGACCTCCTGCATGGCCCCCACCGCCCCTTAATGACGAGCCTCTGAAGGTGCTTCCTGGCGAGTCATCACGCAGCTCTTGTCTTCCTGGCTGAGCTTCGGTCCCTTCAGGAGCGCAGGGCATGGGAACAGAGCTCGTCACAACTTCCCTGCTGTGTCATCCCAGGGCGGCGGCTCTGTGACCTCGACTCCCAGGTGCGTGGGCCACCCTGGCCCCACAGGCACTTAGGAACAGACTGGGCTGAATGACGTCTCAGAGGGATGGTAGGGGCTGGATACAGACCCTCCCCTTCAATGCTGGGGGAGGACATCCCGACAACATGCCCTGGAAGCTGAAGGCACCATGGGCTGGAAATGTGCCTCATACCCTCGAGCTGCCCAGCACCACAGCCTCGCCATGGCCGGGGCCACCTCCCATGGGCCTGGACACCCACGCCCCCAGAAGGTGGGTGAAGCTGTGGCCACAAAGCCTGTCTTATGATAACATGCTGAGTAGCTCACATAGTGAATTTAATTCTCACTGTAAGTGGAATACAGATGGTTGTCTGGGTCCAGAGTGGTTCTGAGTGTCAGTTGTTGATGGGCCTTGGCCCTGTGGGCCCCCAGAGAGAGAGGACTGGGCCGTGGACGGCTAGCCCTGAAAAGATCCAGGTTCCAAAGGTGAGTATGGTTTCTACTCGATCCCTTTTACACCACCACAGAGTCAAAGAACCGTAAGTTCAACCGTCTTAAGTCTGCACCGTCAGTTTTAACAACTGGCTAGTAATTTCACATAAGACTGTGATCATTAAAAATACTGCCTTAAAAGCCAAACGTGTCGTTGGCCATGGCCGTGGCACCTGGGAGCTGGCCGCAAGCCCCCAGGAGGACGAGGCGAGGTCCCTGTAGGGAAGTGGCCGAGTGGTTGCTCCATTACCGACGTGGTGCACACCGCCAAATGCAACCTCAAAACAAACCTGCTGGGTTTGGACCTGGGAAAAATTTCCAGTTTGTGGTAGAATCAGCTGGTTCTCAGGGGTTTCCTGAGACCAGATGACAATCCAAACGGGGCTAGAATTATTTGGGGGTGCTGTTTAAATTCCTTCCAGTCTGGCTGGAGATCTCCCGTTGATGATAAACAACCATATGGGATTATGACGTGGCAGCTCATTTCCCAAACAGAAGCTGAACCACCTCCCCTGCCCCCGTCCCTCCTCACAGCTCCACTCCAGGTCCCCCAGGCTGCCTCTTGCGGGTGTTGAGGGTGGTCCCCTGCACAGCCGGGGCAGGCACCCACCTGATTCTGCTCACGCAGCCCAGACGCCCTACACCCTAGAGTCAAAGTTCTTAATAACGTTTTCCAGAGAACTGCTGCTTTTATGAATGTATGGAGAAAATAGAGTGTGGGTTTCATATTGCATTATGAGCCTCTAAGGATTTTAAAATATGTTTATGCATGAATCTATAAAATGGGCAGACGCTGCAGTAAAGTTTCACTGTTGGACATAAAGTCTATTATAATAAAAGCTGTAAAGTTAGCCCTTAGAGGAGGGTTGGAAAGTGGAGACGAGGAAATGCTCCTGGCCAGAGGGAATGAAAGCGCCCAGCACGGTCTCCCCTCTGCCCTGGAAGGACACTGGCTCCTGCTCCAGTCTTTGCAGGGGAGTCAGGAAGACTGTGGAGTAACGGGCTGGCCGGCGCGTGGGGAAGGGAACTGCTTGGAGCAGCTCAAGCCCGAGCCAACGGCAGCTGCAAATTTGCCCCAGAAACCCATTTGGAACAAAATCCTAGACCCGTGAGTCCCAGTGCTCCCGGAACGCTTCCAGGGGAAAAACACGAGAGGTTTCAAAGCGTGGACGCTGAGGCTTTTCCAGGCGGATCAGCTGAGGAGAGCCCACTGGAGTCAGTCCCCACGGACCCTGTGAGCCCAGTGGGACGGGCTGGGGGTGCCCACGGGCAGGGCTTCTCTTGGTTGGAGCCCACCCACCCAACCAGGTCACATACTGCCGGGTCTTAGAGTCACACGGGAGACAGCGGCAAGCAACTAGGTGAGTGATGGAGTTTATTCTTGTGAAACTCATTGGATTAAGTGGGAGATGTTCTGCGCCCCGTGGTCCTCAGGCTGGTGGGCAGGAGAGGGCAGCGTGGGGGGACACGGGTTCTGGAGAAACATGGCAGCAGAGGCAGGGCCTGACCTGGCGCCGGGTGGAAGGTGCAGACAGGACGGTCTGGGGGGACGTGGAGCAGAGGAGGACGCCTCGTGTTGCGGGTGGGGTCGGGGGTGCTCGGGCTGAGTCACTGGATAACACACGTCCCTCTCATACGATCAGAACCTGACGAGTCGTTAAGTCTCTGTCTCCGAGAGAGAAGACTCAGAGGAGGGAGCCAAAGGGAAAGGAGATGACGGTGGAGGAGAAATAGAGGGAGGGTCGGGGCGGGGAGAAAAAGCAGACCTGATAAGCAAGGGGGAGTCTTTACTAGTTTTGGGGTGAGGACTTCTGTTCCACAAAAGTGGGGTACACAGGACCACAGACCCCTACATAAAGCAGCATAGAAGTGAAACGGTGATTTTCAAGACCGTGTGGGTGAGACACAGTCATGGTCATGAAGGACGTGGGTTGCTGAGAGATGGAGCCAGACCAGGGGAGCCAGGAGTGCACCCCCCAGAGGGGACCGCAGGCTGCACCCGGGCTGAAGGGATGCTGCTGGAGCTTAGGGAGGCCAGGGAGGGCTCCTGGGAGGGGATGTTTTCAGAGGGGGCGGGTCACACGGATCTGCACCTGAGTCCTGGCTGCCACCTGCATGGGGACAAAGTGCTGGAGGGCAGGGAGGGACCCCCGCGCAGGACCACAGGCCTGTGTTCACCCAGGGCTGGGACCTGCGTTCCCCAGCCAGACCAGAGCCAGCGAGACAGACTGCAGACCAGTAGGCGCCGGGCAGGGCGCTCCCGGGACCCGCAGGTCAGACACTGGCTCAGTCCTGCTCAACAAACCCTGAAAGCAAGACCTGGGGTCGAGAGACTTAAGTGAGCTTCGGAGCAAAGCTCGGCAATGAGTTGAGGAGTAAAGAACATTCATCGCGCTACGAGAAACACTTTGCAATGCCTGGCGTCCAGAGAAGATCCTGAGATACAAGAAAATAGGACCCATGATGACAAAAGCAAACGGAAACTGTCCCCAAAATACACATTGTTAGAGTCAGGAGAAAAGGACACTCGAAGGTCACCTTGTGATGAGAAGCGGGGTAATGCACCTGAGAACACGATGCCTGGAAACACACACGCCCAGAAACTGAGCCGCAGCCCGGCCTCAGAGTTCCGTCAGCACACAGAAATCCACAGCTACAACCAGCCATCTAAACCGGCCTCTCGCAATAATTTACAGAACAAGTGGATAGAAAATCATCAAAGATACAGAAAGCTTGCACAATGCTACCAGCTAAGTTGACCTAATTGACACTTTTAGAACATGCCAAATTAAAAGCAAACACATTCTTTTCCAGCCTGAATAGACTATTTCCCCAAGTGGACCATATTCTGGGTTGTACAAGATGTCTCAATAAGTTTTAAAGGATTCAAGTTGTACAAAATATGCATATGCATTCTTACCCCAATGGGATTAAGTTAAAAATTAATAATATATATCTTTAGAAAATTTCTAAATATTTGGAAACTAAATAACACTTCTAAATAACCCATGGATCAAAGAATGAATCAAAAGGGAATTTAGAAAGTCTTTTGAACTGAACAAAAATGGGGAAAAAATCAAAATGCATGGGCTATTGCCAAAGGAATACTTAGGAGAAACTTTTATAGCCTTAAACGGCTATATTAGGAAAAAAGAAAACTCATAAATCAGTGATCACCCTCTCCACATTAAGAAAAAATGAAAAGAAGAAAGAAAGTAATAATCAGAGTAGAAATGAGTGAAACAGAAAAATAACAGAAAATAACTGGAACAAAAAGCTGGCTGTTTGAAAAAAATCAATGCAATTGATGAACTTCTAGCCCCAGTGACCAGGATAAAAAGAGAGAAGACATAAAGGACCAGCATCAGAAATTAAAGACGGGTCATTGCAGAGACTACAAATAGGAAAATATTATCAACAATCTTATGCCAATAAATTAAACCCCTCAGACAAAATGGGCAAATTCATTAAAAGACAACATGCTGAAGATCGCTTTAGGACAGGTAATACACACATCCCTACAGCTATTTTAGAAACTGAATCTGAGTTTAGAAACTTTCCCACAAAGGGAACCTCAGGCCCAAATGACGCCAATAGTGAAATCTCCCAAACACGTAAGGAAGAATTTGTCATGTTTCCATAGAAATTCTCTCAAAAAATTAAAAAGGACGCAATACTTCCCAATTAATTCCACGGGGCCAGTGTTGCCCTGGGACAAAAAAACAACCGTGTCACAGGAAAACTAAAAGCCAGCATCCCTCGTGACCACAGAGGCAAGAATTCTAAACACAAATTTAGCCAGTTAATCCCAACAGTATATGAAGAGGATGCCATGTGCTTTTAAAAGTTAAAATTTTAACCTTCTGATCATTTTCAGTCATTCCTCCCAGCCCGACTCTTGTCTGTAGCCGTGACCAGCGTGTTCTCTGTATTTACGAGCTTTTTATTTTTAACTTTTTCAGATCCCACATAAGTGAAATCGTACAGTATTTTGTCTTTCTGTTTGACTTATTTCGCCTCGCATAATGCTTTCAGGGTCTATCCATGCTGCCCCAGGGGCATCACTCCTTCTTTCTCACGGCTGAGTGGTAGTCCAGTCTGCATATGTACCCCATCTTCCTGTCCGTTCACCCATCGGCAGACACATGTGGCTCCCGCGCTTTGGCTGCTGTAAACAGCACTGATGTGAATGCTGGGGTTCAGGCGTCTTCTTGAGTTAACTTTCTCATTTTCTTCACATAAATACCCACGAGCTTCCTCATCTAAACGAGACCATTTCTGGGATTAAGACAACAGGTATCACCCAGGGCTGTCCTGGCAGTCTGGACAGGTGGGCACCCTGGTCACGGCCGAAGTCTCAGCTCCATCAGGTTCCGTAGCACATCTGGGACTCCATTCCCACAGGTCACCCTTGTGACCTGCCTTCTGACCCCACACAACCTCGTGGGGCCCATGGCTCCCCACCTTCCAGGCTCCACCAAGACCCCAGAAAGGTGCCGGGGCTTCCCCAAGTCTGTGCGGCCCCTGGCAGGGCACAGCAGGCCCTCAGGAAGTGCTGGGGAACAAACACGTGGACCCACAGTGTCCCTGCTGGATGTGCTCGGGGCTCCTGCTGGCGAGATACGTGGGCGCTGGACACACGGGAGTCCTCCTCCACCCTCACCCTCCTCCACCCTCACTTCCCCTGTCCCCTGTGGCTGGTGTGGCTACCAATGGGGGGCTCCCGACACAGGAGGCTCCCGACACAGGGGGCTCCCGACACGGGGGGGCTCCTGACATGGGGGGCTCCGGACATGGGGGGGCTCCCAACACATGGGGGTTCCCGACGTGGGGGGGCTCCCAATGCGGGGGCTCCTGATACAGGGGTCTCCTGACACAGGGGGCTCCCGATATGGGGGGACTGACACAGGGGGCCTCCTGACACAGGGGGGCTCCTGATACAGGAGGGCTCCCAATACGGGGCGGGCTGACACAGGGGGCCTCCTGAACCGGGGGGCTCATGACGCAGGGGGTTCCCGACACAGGGGGCTCCTGACACAGGGGGGCTCCCAATACGGGGGGGCTGACACAGGGGGCCTCCTGAACCGGGGGGCTCATGATGCAAGGGGTTCCCGACACAGGGGGCTCCTGACACAGGGGGCTCCTGATACGGGGGGCTCCCGACATGGTGGTGTTCCCGACACGGGGGACTCCCCACACGGGGGTCTCCCGACACAGGGGGGCTCCTGACATGGGGGACTCCTGACACGGGGGGCTCCCTACGTGGGGGGGCTCCCGACTCAGGGGGGCTCCCAACATGGGGGGCTCCCGATGCGGGGGAGCTCTGGGGGGCTCCCGACGTGGGGGGGCCCCCGACACGGGGGCGCTCCAGACACGATGGTGCTCCCGACACGGGGGGTTCCCAACACGGGGGGCTCCAGATACAGGGGGGCTCCCAACGCACGGGGCTCCCAATGCGGGGGGGCTCCGGGGGGCTCCTGACGTGGGGGCCTCCCGATATGGGGGGCTCCCGACATGGGGGGCTCCCAACATGGGGTGCTCCCGGCACAGGGGGGATCCCAACACGGGGGGCTCGTGATGTGGGGGAGCTCCCGACATGGGGGGCTCCTGACAAAGTGCCATCCCGCCCCTCCGCTCTCTGACACTGCATGTGGATGGGGTAGCTAGTCCCACGATCAGTGACTCGTGTCTCCTTCCCGAGGCCCTGACCCTGGCTGAGGTCACAGGTCTGTGTGCCCTGTCCTCCTCCCCACCCCGGCATCAACAGTCTTCAAAGAATATTTCCCTGATTTGCAAATGGAAGCAAAGCTCTTTCCAAACAGAAGGTGATTTCGCTTGAGTATTTACTGGTGATTCCCAGCTTAAAATTAGACAGCGGGGGAATTCTCTGTGGAGCCTGCAGGGTTTCCATGGCAACCCTGGCCTGAGAAAGGACAGGCTGCCCCACGTCCCTTGGTGCTCCCGTCTGGGGGCCTCAGAGCTCTGTCGGCGGCTGAAACGGGGTGCGGGGCCTGGACATTAGTGTTTTATTTGGGTTCCTGACCCACGATCCTCCTTCCTAGGAGAGTTACGAAGGGGCTTCTCCGCCCCTAGCCGTGGTCGGGAGCTCACGTGCACAGCCTTGCTGGTCTGCAGGGGTCCTGCCCCTGCTCCTGTTAGGGGCACCGTCACCCTGAGCAGTAGCCGGGTCGCCCTCCCTGAGGGCCGTTGGCACGCCGGGCACCACACGCAGGCCAGGTGCCCTGATCCTTGTCTCAGATCTGTGTGCCAGGGTCCAGGGTGGGCGAGGGGCCCAAGGTCAGGAGCTGCGTCTGCTCTCTTGCCCTGCTTCACTTTTCTCTAAGATAATTAGAGGAAAAAAATAAACTGTGTTGCCCTTGAAAGAATTCAGATTCCAGCTTGTGTTTCAGAAGTTAAATAGAAATGTCAGGGAATGGGAGAGGTTGGGAGCCCTTCTCGGCCCCTGGGACTCAGACCCCGGATATGTTTGACAGGTTGTGGAAGGCTTGGGGAGCTGAGAGGTTTTGACAAGTCTGAGCTGAACAGAGAGCGGTCAGGAAGGGGCTCAGGGTAGCGGGCTGCACTCCAGGGGACACTCCGGTGGTGGGGGGCCACAGGGGATACCTGCAGGGTGGGAGGGATGCAGTCAGCCTCGCCCAGAGGGAGCCCCAGGCCAGAGAAGCGTGGGCTCCCTGTGAATCTGTTAATTAATCGTCGGCATCAAAGTGCCCACAAGTGCGCGGAGAGGTCCCCCCGGCGGCCTTGCACCTCAGATGCTATTCCTGGACCACGTGGGCTGGCTCTGGGCGGTGCTGGATCCGCAGGAGCAGAGCCAGGCTGGACTCTGCACCTGCCAGTCTGCCCCTTCCCCGCGGAGCCAGACCAAGGTCCTGCTTAAACAACGCGAGCAGGAGCTATGGTCTTCGTACAAGACATCAGATGCGGAGACCCTGCATTCTTTCCTCAGCTCAGCTGAGTCATTTCAAAATTTGAAATACTTGAGTTCTCCCCCCATTTGAGAGCTTGCTGTTTCTATTTCTGCCTGAATCAGCTAAGAATGTTACAGGTTTTCTGAGATGTGGGGCCTTCTGGTCAAACATCCCGTATATAAATCCTACCCCACCTCCCCGTCCCACGCCCAGGTTGCAGGGGAAACTTCCTGCTGGGAACAACTCTCTGATGAACCGACCTGGTGACGAGATGCACTGGGGCCTGAGAAATGGCAACCGTGAAATGGAAGGAGGGCTCCCTGAAGTGGAGGGAAGGGAAGCTGGCCGGGACAGACTGCCTTGGAAAGGAGGTCAGCAGCCCCATGGGGCTCGGGGCTGGACAGAGGGGCTCCGGCCGGAGTCAGTGAGGCCGCCTGGGAACATCTGCACGGACGCTCTTACTGACCGTGTCGCAAACACCAGGTGTGACATCAGGGGGGTCTTTTCGTCCTTTCACCGACTTGGTTAAAAGCAAAACCTGCATCTGGCTCCTGTTTGTCTAGCCTGATCATTCGTCATCTTATGGCTCCAATTACAACCTGCCGTGGTCTACAGAAAAGATAAAATGAACGCGCCTTCAAAGCTGTTTGTTTTATTCTTAAAGATCGGATGGAAATCAGAGGTCTGTACCCTCCAGACCCGGCCCGCAGCCTGCTTCTGAACATGCATGTTGGTTGGGATGCATCGTGGTGTCTGTGGCCCCCCTGGTGGCTCAGTGGCAAAGAGTGCGTCTGCAGTGCAGGAGACCCGGCTTTGGTCCCTGGTCGGGAAGATCCCCCGGAGGAGGAAATGGCAACCCACTCCAGTATTCTTGCCTGGAGAATCCCACGGACAGAGGAGCCTGGTGAGCCACGGTCCAGAGAGTTGCAAAGAGTTGGCAGAACTGAAGCGACCGACTTAGCACACACGTGCTGTGTGTGGACAGACGTCATGGTCTCCAGCTACGGGGCCTTCACACCTTCTCCCCCGGGTGGAGCGGGGACAGTGATCAGCCGGTTGTGGACGCACCGTGAGGAGGGGGAGCTGTCCCCGCTGGGACTGGGTGACGGTGTCCCAGGCACTGAGAAGGCCACAGCCAAGGGGCCGCAGCCACGTGGCTGGAAGTGGGGGAAGCCTTGAGGAGCTGAGAGTGACCAGTAGGGAGCGGGGGCCTCAGTCCTAAGTCAGGAGGAAACAGGTGATTCCCAAAACCCAGGGGAGCCTAGGGTCAGGTCCTTGTTCGGTAGAGGCCAGATGGGCCCTGGCTAAACTGGGCCTGGACTCCAACCCGCGGAACCGTGAGGCCCTGACTAGGGGCTGAGTGAAGCCTCCAACTCTGGGGTGAGGCTGAGCGTGACAGAAAGCAAACGTCCCCTCCAACCACAGAGATTCGTCATTGCGATGGAGACCATGTGGCTGGCAAAGTGAAACGGTAAATACGTCTTATCCGTACTTTTGCAGGAAGTTTGCAAAAGCCTAGACTCAGATGCTTTTTTCTAAGCCCCGCTCGCGGGTCTACCTGGCTCCGGGGACGTGTGACTTGGGTCGGGTCCTGGGACGGCTGGGCCTCCCCGTGGTCACTGGAGGGTTGGCAGTCGGAGCAGCGGCCCTGGGGGCGCAGCCTGGCTGCTTTCGGGGCAAATCCCCAGAGACTCAGGGTGTTTCTTTCGGCTGCCTCGTGTCCTCGGAGCTGACTCACGCTGATGAGACTCGTGTGTCAGCGAGCAGGCAGTGACCTGCTGAAGGCTGTCCCCCCGCCCTGCCCGAGTCCCTGGCTGTTTACAGCGGGAGCTGCACAGAGTGATTAGGACGAGCCGGGTGGAGGCCTGAGTGCTGATGGCTGTTAGGTGGGCAGTGAGATGTGAAGGGCGACTTCAAAGTTGGCAGCTCTGATTAGAACTTTCGCCTCCGTGGTGGAGGGAAGTAGCTTTGTTTTATGTCTTGACTGCTTGGCAGTTGCTTCAGGAGGCATATTTCATCCTCTGGAACTGCCCGGCTGTGACCCAGGGGCACTCACACCTGCCCTCTAGGCCACTGTCCCCGCCAGCCCCCCAGCGGCTCCACGGGGACTCGCCTTGACACGCAGCCTTCATCAGCGAAACTGCGACTCCTGGTTCTCTTACTTCTGAATGTCTTAAGTGTTAGTTGCTCAGTTGTGTCCGACTCTTTGCGACCCCTATGTCCATGGAATTTTCCAGGCAGGAATACTGGCGCAGGTTGCCATTTCCTACTCCAGGGGATCTTCCTGACCCAGGGATTGAGCCCACGTCTCTGGTGTCTCCTGTTGGCAGGTGGATTCTTTACTGTCTGAGCCACCAGGGCAGCCCATACATCCATACGTGGAAGCCGAGGATGTGAGTCTGTCCAGTACCCAGGTCCTGGTGGTCAGCCTATCTGGAGTCCCAGCTCGAGGCCCCGCCCTACAAGCCTGGCCAGGCCTCGCCTCCCTTCCCCGGTCACTGCTGTCCTCGGACGACCTTGGTCCTGCAGCAGGAGAGGGTCCTGGCAGTCCGGCTGCTCCTGCCACTGGCGTCAGAACAGGACTTGAACACAGGACTCCCTCCTGGTGGGGAGAGCTCAGTGTGGCAGGAGCTTCACTCCCTCCAGAGGCTCCAAGGAGGGTCCTTCCTGCCTGGCAGTGGCTACACACACCCGTCCAGCCTCTGGCGAGTGGGCTTCACCTGGTCCTGCCCTGGGAGCCTTTCCCCCCACAGGGATGCTCCACCTCCAGGGGAACACTGGGCCTCGGCACATACAGCCGGGACTTTAATGTTCTAGTTTCAGGGACTTGAATTTCAAGTCAACCCCTCCCAGTGTTCCGGTGTCACAGCGAGGCTTGGGTGGTTTTGTGGTTGTTCCATTCACCCCCGCGTGGCCCGCGAGCTCTCTGGGATCCCGGCATGCAGGGGCCGCCTCGCTCCTGGGAGCCTCTTTCTCCTTGTCTCACTGTGTGGACTCGTCCTGCCCCCATGGGGTGTGGGGAGCACACAGGACCACATGGGGGTCGCAGACTTTCCCCGCAGCTCTCCCACAAAGACAGACCCCTGGGGTCTCCTCCTCTGATGAGGACACCAACCCAACGGGGCCAGACCCACCCTCAGGAGCACATTAACCTCGTCACCTTCTCAGGGGCCCCACCTTAACATAAGGTCACCCCAGGGCTCAGCGCGAGAACCTCAGGGACGCAGCTCCAGCCCTGAGAATGACCTCTGCTCTGTTCCAGTCGAGTCTTTCTAGAACTTCTCCTCACCTCTGGTCTTCCTCCCAAGACAGTCACACTTTTTTCACCCAAGTGAGGAGACCCGACGGGCTTCCTGGTGGGTGGTCTGGAAGCCAGCTGTGAGTCGAGATGGAGCACTAGGCCATCTCGCTTCGGGACACATGCTATTAACTTGGCAATTAATTTTCTCTTCCCACTAAATTCTTGTCCCCATCGCCTTAATAGGACTGATCATTCATCAATATTAAAGTGGCAAATTCATTATATTCTAATAATCTGACATCAAATATTAAATCTCATTATGCAATTGGCCAGGGATTTATGGCCACCATTAGTTAGCTCAGGTAAGCAGCTCGTGTCCCGTGGAGACGGGACGGGGCAGGTGGGGGTCTCGCCTCCGGTAAACCGGCCAACTGGGGTCATGAGGACCCCGCATGGTCTGCGGGCTGGAGGAAGGGGACGGGGCAACTCTCACCTCCCGGCCCGCAGCCCAGCAGCAGCGGCAGGGAGGGAGAGGGGTGAGCAGGGAACGCGGTCCGCAGTAGGGGCCCGGCAGGCGGCCATGCCCAGCCCCACATGCCTCTGGCCCCAACCCCACCACGTCCACTGTGCCTGTCCAGCATCTCCCCTCTCCCACTGAGCCGCCTCGGGACTAAGATGTCCTGGATCCGGTCTAGACAGGGGCGTGCATCCTGGGTGTGGGTGACTTCACCCCATTGCCCAGCCTGAGAAGACGGCGGTCCAGGCATCCAGGTGAGGCTCCTGAGGCCCAGGAGGCCCTGTCCAAGGGCTGACCAATGTGGTCCAGAGAGACCCTCGCAGACCGTGTGGAGACGGTCCAGGCCGTGGTGCTGGACCCCTAGAGAATCCTGTGGCCACGTGGGTTGAGGGACACAGAACAATGTCGTCTTTTGGGACAAAGCTGATGTGACCCTGATGCTTGTGAGGGGTGGCAAGGGGCAGGTCCACCCTGCTCTGGGAGGAGAGGGATTACAGCCTTTCTGCAAATCGTCTGCTTCCCCAGGTGGACAGGGCCCAGGGGTGAGGAAGATCTGAGCTGGGGAGATGCTCGTCTTCCCCACAGTCGGGCAGCCGGGAGGGGAAGTGCCCTGTCTCAGCGTCTGCATCACACATGGCAAGGTGGGACCCCCAACATCCACGGCCCAGTTACACAGCTGGGGCTGAGAAGCCTGCATGCATGCATGCTAATTCTGTTACCAGTGCTGTGCTCAGACCAGGGAGGAGGAGGGAAGGGGGAGGAGAGGGGGAGGGAGGAGGGGAGGGGGAGAGGAGGCGGAGGGAGGAGGGGAGGGGGAGGGAGGAGGGGGAGGGGGAGGAGGGGGAGGGGGAGGAGGGGGAGGGGAGAAAGAGGAGACAGAGCCCCTGAGCATCACGACTTCGTGACTGGGATTTTTAAGATCTTCCACAAGTATCTGAAAAGCTCAGGGTTAGAAGAGTCTTCTTAATCTGAGCCCCAGTGCTCCTGAGTTTCTTCTCTATTGGACCCACTATGAGTGATTCTCCAGGCATGACCTTTGCACCAGGACCACAGGCACACACACCTCTGCCCTGAGGCCCCACTGAAGGCCCTCAGTGAACTTGGGGTGGAATCCAGCCCTGGGGGCTGTGGTCTGGGGCCAGGACTCCCCTGTCCAGCCTCCTGTCTGATCACCCCTGTGGGGCTGGGACCCTCTCCTGGGTCCAGACGCTCCGTCTCTAACTCCCAACCTCTGTCCATCAGGTCAGGCTCGTCCCGTGGCCTTGGCTGGAGGGGCTGCTCCTCCAGGCCCATCTGTGGCTTCACGTGCTCTTGGGGGAAGCACACTGGCAGTGCTCATTCATTCACTTATTCGTAGGAAGACTCCCAAGGGCCTACGTGTGCCAGACATTGTGTCGATCTCTGGGGAGGGGAAGACAAGACTCAGACTCTGCTAATGATTTCTGGTGTGTCCTGTGTCACCCACCACATTCAGAGACTCCAGACTTTCACTACTGTATACTTCTGGAAACAAAAGTGCTAAAACTAAGCCATGCCCCTTAAATTCAGGTTTACTGGGCGTGTTTCTTGTTTTCAAGGAGGACCTGAGAACAGCCATGTTTGAAGAGGAGACATCTTCTGAGCAGCCAGGCTCATCCCTGTGGATGACTTTTCTGGGGGATCCCTGGGCAATATGCACAGTATCCCCCAGACTTTCCATCATCCCTGCACATCCTGAGGAGGAGAGGGAGCACAGACCCCTCTGAGTAGACACCCCAGGGCTCAGGACCTGCAGACCAGTCCCCCAGGCAAGAACTGTTGTTACTCAGTTGCAAAGTTGTGTCTGACTCTTTGCTGTCTCCTGGACTGTAGACTGCCAGGTCTCCCTGTCCTCCACTGTCTCCTGGAGTTTGGTCAAACTCATGTCCTTTGGGTCAGTGATGCCATCCAACCATCTCATCCTCTGTCACCCCCTTCCCCTCCTGTCTTCAATCTTTCCCAGCATCAGGGACTTTTCCAATGAGTCAGCTCTTTGCATCAGTTGGTCAAAGTATTGGAGTTTCAGCTTTAGCATCAGTCCTTCCAATGAATATTCAGGGTCCCAGGCAAGGAGTCTCCATTTTAAATGAGATGCTGATGTGGTGAGTGGTCCCCATGGTCCTCCAGGGCAGGCTGAATAATAACATTATTATTATAATTTTTACTATTATCATGAAAGCTGATAATAACTCAGGCTTTGCCATGGGGAGCACAGCTTCTTGGAGAAGATCCACTCTGAACCCCCAGCTAGCACACTGGAAGTGAGGAAATAGGTTTTGTCACGGAATTACCAGCATGAAGTAGCGGTGAGGCTGGGCATTGTCTGCCAGCCCTGCTGCTGGGAGCCGTGAGGGGCCTCGGTGTCAATCAGCTCTGAGAACAGAGACAGAGGTGGGGGCGGCTGCTGAGGGCCTGGGGAGGCTGAGCCAGCCCTGCCGCTGGGCGCTGCCCGGAGGCTACACCCTGCAATGAGCCCCACCCCGCAGTCCCCTTCAGATGATGAGCTGTGAAAGGCAGCACTCAGCGATCATGAAAAGAACGCGTAGAGAGAGAGGAAACACAGAAGCCAGCAGAGATGGAGTGTCTCCAGACCTTAATGGATGGTTTGAAGGAACTGGCTTTATTCCCCACGGGGACTGAGTGTTGTGGTCCTGGTGGGCAAGCGACACCGTCGTGAGCCCGTTGCAGCTGGCTGGCAGTTGGAAAGAAAGAGGCCTGAACAAAGGCGGATGTGGCCTCGCCCCATCCCGCAGGGCAGAGCAGCCGTGCGCACGTTCAGTCTGAAGCCCCGCACGACTCACAGTTAAGAGTGAGTGAACTTTAGGAAAAGCGCCGCTGCATCGGTGCCTCCAGCCCCGAGGGAGCTGGGGAGGCCGTGGCCCAGATGTCAGGTGAGGGGTGGCCTGGCTGCCCCTCCGCTTGCAGGGCCCTGCGTTGCCTGACCCCACACCCTCTCGCTCCAGGGAGGCTGGTCCAAACTGAGAAGAAGGCGTATTTTCCTGCAGCAGCTCTCCAGGCCCCAGGCTTGCCTGCCCAGGATGGGAATCTGATCTCCCCTGAGGCTCTCGTCGGGACCTACGCTCCACTGCAGCTTGAGGCTCTGGAACGTCCGACCCAAGGTTCTGGCTCAGTGTGAGGTGGAGGTAATTCCTTCAGCGAGCCTGCGTTCTGGCAGCACCCCATGGATATCGCCTGTGGTCCAGCATGGATGCCTCTCTGCTCCCTCTCACCTGTGGTCCAGCATGGATGCCTCCCTGCTCCCTCTCGCCTGTGGTCCAGCATGGATGCCCCTCTGCTCCCTCTCGCCTGTGGTCCAGCATGGATGCCCCTCTGCTCCCTCTCACCTGTGGTCCAGCATGGATGCCCCTCTGCTCCCTCTCTCAGACCCCCATGTGCTTGCAGCGTGTCCAGCCACCAACACTCATGACCTTTTTTCCAAGCCAGTGAAGATCCAGTATCTCCACTTGGCCCTCAACGACCACAACAAAATGCCTCCTAGCGCTGGGTCCCCTTCCTATGCAGAGCCCTGAAGCTTCAAGCTTGGAGTCTGGCTCCCTAGGAAGCTTTGGGATGGGGGTTGAAGCCCCTGGGCAGACCACCCCCTGGGAATGTGCATTTTTACAGCACCATTGGGAAGAAACGGGCATGTCCTCTCTGCGGAAGACTGAATACTGCCTGGTCGATACAAGGAAGGTCCCCAGGCTCTCATAAGCCAAGTCCCTCAAATGTTCACAAAAAATTAGCTTGTTGTGCAAGAAACTTTATTAGTCTGTGCCAGGAATGAACAGAATGCATTGCACTCGGGTGTGCATGTGTGTGTGCGTGTGTGCGTGCGTGCGTGTGTGTGTGTATGTGTGTGTGTGTGTCCGTGTGTGCGTGCATGCGTGTGCACGTGTGTGCGTGCGTGTGCACCCGAGTGTGAGGGTGCACGTGTATGCATGTGTGCATGCGTGTGCGTGCATGTGCGTGCATGTGCGTGTGTGCATGTGTGTGTGCGTGTGCGTGCGTGCGTGTGCGTGCGTGTGTGTGTGTGCATGTGTGTGTTCGTGTGTGTGTGTGTGTGCGTGTGCCTGTGTGTGCGTGTGCGTGTGTGCCTGTGTGTGTACGTGCCTGTGTGTGTACGTGTGTGTGCACGTGTGCGTGCATGTGTGTGTGCGTGTGCGTGTGCGCGTATGTGTGCGTGTGTGTGCGTGTCTGTGTGTGCACGCGTGTGTGTTCGTGTGTGTGTGCGTGTGCCTGTGTGTGTGTGTGCGTGTGTGCCTGTGTGTACGTGCGTGTGTATGTGTGCGTGCATGTGTGTGCATGTGCATGTGTGTGCGTGTGTCCGTCCGTGCGTGTGTGTGCATGTGTGCGCGCGTGTGTGAGTGTGCGCGTGTGTGCATGTGTGCATGCGTGCGTGTGTGTGTGTGCGTGATTGTGTTCCTTGCTGTGCGTGTGTGCATGTGTGTGTGCGTGTGTGTGCGTGTGTATGCGTGTGTGCGCGTGTGTGTCTGCGTGTGTGTGTGCGTGCGTGTGCGTGTGTGTGTGCATGCGTGTGTGCATGTGCGTGCGTGTGCGCGTGTGTCTGTGTGCGTGTGTGTGCGTGTGCATGTGTGCGTCTCTGTGTGTGCGTGTCTGCGTGTGTGTCTGTGTGTGTGCGCGTGTGCGTGTGTCTGTGTGTGTGTGGGCACACGTGTTTATGCTTGGGTCAGCATGTTCACCATCAGAAGACAGCTGTTTCAGCAATGGTTATGAATATGACTATTTTAAAAATCAGATTACTCAAAATAACAGACAACAAACTCTATTAAGCAGCATATACTGTCATCATATTACTTTAAAAAATCTGAGTTTTTACCCTATTTGGCAATCATTTTCTACTTTTTCATCTTTCAAGATCACAAAGTATTAAGTAGAACATTTTAGTCCCATAGCTAAGAGTGGTTATGATAACCCTAGTGTATCATCAGTTACTAAAGCAGACTCAATCTTTGGAGGATTATTGAAAAACATATGGTTTTTATGTTGGATTTAGGAGATGTGGTTTTTTTTTTGTTTCAGTTATTATATTTCAATTCCAGAATTTTTGACTATTTTCACTTTTCTTTCTCCTACTGATATTTTTTATTCGGTGAGACATAATTCGCATGTTTTTATTGAATCTTCCATTATTGCTCTGAACAAGATAATAGGAGATCTAAAGTCTTTTTCCAGTAAGTCCAGCGTCTGAGTTTCCTCAAGGGCAGTTTCTATTAACTGCTTTTTCCTCTGTTTCTTTGTGTGCCTCATACTTTGTTGACAATTGAATATTTTAGATGATGCAATGTAACAAGTCTAGAATCAGGTTTCTCTCTCCCCTCCCTCTTACTAGGTGTTAGTTTGGGGATTTTCTGCACTAATCCTGTGAAGTTTGCATTCTTGATTGTATGCGGACACTGGATTAGCTTAGAGAGCAGCTAATGACTGGATGGAGAGTCACTGATGTCCCTGAACCAGCATCTTCCAGTGGTCGCTGAGGGCTCCTCGGTGTTGGGGCTCCCCTCCTCCATCTAGGCGGGCAGGTGTCAGCTATGCCTCAGCCTTCTCCTTCTGTGCAAAGCCTCCAGGTGAGCCAGAGGCAGAGGTCAGGGCGGTCTGCTGGATTCCCAGGACTATGTTGGAGCTTTTCACATCTCCCTACAGGCATCTTCTCCTGCACCTTTTCCCTTTTCCCTTGGAGGCAGCTTCAATGTTAAATAATTGCTGTTGCTTGTTTTCAACAAATGTGCTAGACATAGGATTGTTTGAGCAGATTGAGCTCTAAGTCGAGTCACAGACACATCTTCAGAGTGCAGCTTTTCAGAAATTGACAGGTGGATCAAACAGTGACATTTCTTGGCGGATGGAGTTTTTGGCATTTTAGGCCAATTTTGCCCTAGTGGCTGCTAGGTTGCTGGTGTCCACCACTTCCACAGTCATGAGGCTATTGGTTTTTAACACTACCTAGGAGTTGGGCAGAGGAGGATGGGAATAAATTAAAATTCCATGAAGTTTACTGTTTTTCCAAGATTTAGCCAATTTTCTTGTATCAATACTCCTCAATAGCAATGTGGGTATTGCCCCAACATCAGCAGCAAAGCCAGAATGACAATCAGGATCACTGCTAGGAGCCACAAACAAACCATGGTCTTCCTGGGAGTAAGAGAGAGTTGCATGCTTGTGTGTTGCTCAGCTCATAGAACAGATGGAAATTGATATCTCACAAGTAGGTGGTGAAGTCAGCTCCACAGTGGAAAGTCACAACCCCTCCCCAGGAACACACGCCTTAGTCAGGTCCCAAGTCCGGGGCCAGCTGCCTAGAGAGGCCTTCTCCTTGAGCAAGGATTCCAGGGCCTATCTTGAGCTACCTTGGGAACAAGTTCCCAAGAGTTCTTCCAAAGGTCCTGTAGGTACTTCTCAGGCTATTTCTGCAACAAGGAGAGAAATATCTGTTCTTCTCAAAGACGGCTAGTGAGGGACTGTGTGTGGACTGTGTGAGTTGCTCAGTCGTATCCGACTCTTTGCCATCCCACAGACTGGTAGCCTGCCAGGCTTCTCTGTCCATGGGATTCTCCAGAAAAGAATACTCATTCCCTTCTCCAGAGGCACTTCCCAACCCAGGAATTGAACCCTGGTCTCCTGCCTCGCAGGCAGATTTTTTTACCATTTGAGCTACAGAAAAGTCTCTCTAGTGAGGGAAATCTGAGTTTAAATAGATATAAATGGACTTGAAATGCCATTGTGGTCTTCCAGCTGTGGTGGGGGGGCGCTGAGCTGGTTCGTGGATGAAATGGAGTTGGTGCAGTTCCATCCTAGACATGCTCAGAGGGTCCATGGACCTTACTTCTTGCTCTGTCCTGATGTGTGCCTGGTGGGAGAAGCCTTGGTTCCATGAATCCAGTTACCTTGGTTCTTCTTTCTTGAAGAAAGGCAGGACCTCGTGGGGCAGCTGTAACCGCTGCCCCCTCAACCAAGATACATAGCTAGCACAGCGGTAGCCGTGGTCCCAGGAGCACTGCAGAGGTTAGGGCCACCACGCAGGCGCCCCCCTTGCTTGCTCTCTGTCCTCAGCTGAAGCTGCGGGTCATGGCAGAACCACGCACTTCACTCAACAGCAGCCACAGATGCTGAGGCTCCCACGGCTGTGTTTCCTGGGGCAGATCCACCGTGTCTGGCTCCAGCCTCAGCGTCTTCTCCAGCAACAGCACTGCCTGCTGACGGGGCATTTGCTTGTTTCAGGCTGTAGGTTTGGCAAATGCTTCTTCTCTCCGATCTTCATCAGTAGGGAGGCTCAAGACAGTCTGTCTTTACAAGACAAGCCTTTATTCTGTACTGTTTGGGCTCTTACACCTACTGTCAAAATAGATTCTGTAGGTACTTTGACTCGAGTCTCTGTAGAACATCCACTTATTACATCAGGTGGACCTGGAGAATAGGGTGTGCATGTGGTCATAACATCTTCCTCTTCTTCTTCTTATTGATCCCCTGATGGAAGCGTGCATCTCTGCTCAGTTGCTCAGTCGTGTCTGACTCTCTGCAGTCCTGTGGACTGTGGCCCACCAGGCTCCTCTGTCTGTGGGATTTTCCAGGCAAGAATACTGGAGTGGGTTGCCATTTCCTCCTTCAGGAGATCTTCCCGACTCAGGGATTGAACCCACGTCTCCTGAATTGGCAGGCAGCTTCTTTACCACTGAGCCACCTAGGAAGCCTCTGTTGATGGATACTGATTTTAAATAAAATTTGTATCTATGCTCATAAATGGTATTGGTAGTTTCAATCATTTTGCTGTATCTTTATGCAATTTTGTTTCTGGAGTTTTACTAATTACATGAAATTCAGAGATGAGTTACTCTTTTAAAATATTTTCTATGTTCCGGAATGCTTTAAGTGACATAGATGAGTCTTTTTCTCCTCTAGTAGATTGGCTGAAATGCAGTTTGAACGCGTCTAATCTGGTGATTTTCTCTCACTGGTAGCTCTTTAATCAGTTTGCCAAAATTTTTTTTTTTTTTTTTTTTTACGGTAATTGGCCTATTCAAGTTCTTCCACTTCTTCCTGGATACACTTACTTACTTTTTTACATTTCTAAGAAATTATCTCTTTTCCCCCCTAAATTTGTAAATATGCTTCTACCGAGTAATACGCGTTATTACCTCATAATCCTAATTCTCTCAATTTTTCCCTCGTGTGTGATGCTTCTCTTGACCCCTCATCGCCCTCCGCCTTTCACGCTTTCTCTCCCCTCTTTCTCTATTTTTCTTCCCTGTAATGAGCTTCTTTTTTTTTTTTTTCGTAATGAGCTTCTAAAGGTTTAACTTCGAAGAGTTGTATTTGGACTAAGCCATACTTTCCACCTATTTGTTTACTGTATCATTATTTTAACTTTCATGTTTATTAACTTCATTGCTCCTGATTTCTTTCAGTTCATTTTGTTAGTTTCCTAATATGTTTAGCGGAGTACCTAATGCCTTCATCTTTATTTTTCCTCGAAAATAACGAAATTCTTTAGAGGTGATTTTTCTTTTAACAGACCATTTCCTGTGTCCAGCTGGTTTTGGCAGAAAGCATTCTCGTTTTCAAAGCTTCTGAGGCACCCCATCATCTGTTTTCTAACTCTTGGATCCAAGGACTGTCTTAAGTAAATTTCTTATTGTTCAAGCCCTGAAGTTACTGTTGATCATCTCTGCATTATTGTTTCAAGTTTTACTATTTCCTAATCAAATTATATCAGATTATATCAGACCAGCCAAGCTCTGACTTTTAAATTTGTGTTGAAAGGCTTTATGCGAGGCCAAGCTGTCACTGACTTTTGTCAACAGTTTCGGTAAGCGGCTCTCTGTCCGTGAGGGAGGCTGGTGTGCGAGCCGCTCGCCGAGCCGGTGTGAATGCTGTTCGTGCCTCGTGAATCCGCTTGGTCAAGTCTAGCGGGTGTTGGGTGCGGTTTCCCCTGGTCTCTGTGTACCGTTGCTTTCGTCCTGTACTCGATCCGCACTGTCATGAAGCGGGTGTGGGGGTGGCTCGCGGTGGGGCCGGTTTTACCAAGTCCCCTGGGTTTCTCCATCACGTGCTAGGGCCTTTCCAGAGGGTCTGCTGTGGTCCTCACAGGAGTGTGGGCGGGGGCCTGGTTACGGGGAGGAGGGTGGGGTTGCGCCCGGCCCTCCCCGGTCCCAGCTTCACGGCAGGATTCCTGGTGGGTCCTTGCCGTAAGCGCAGCGAGCATGGCCACCCTTCGGAGGCACAGACTGAAAAGCCTGACTTCTTCACAAAGTTTGCCTTTCATCATGAGAGTCCATCCCTCCTTATGCCCCTGAATGGTTCAGCTTTCACTGCTGAATGCCTTTGTCGGGTAACTTTTGCATAGTACCTCTCTTCCTGCTATTCCTAATTTGCCAGTGTTCTCATCGCTGCGTTTTCTTGAGGCCCATGCTTCCTTTTCCGTGGCCTCGAGGCTCTGTTTCTTCGTTTCCAGCTCTAGCTTATTGGTTTACTTCTGTTCCTCTCGTGTCCACAAAACTTAGTTGATCAAAACTGAAAGCCATAGTTCCTTAACGGGGAAGGGGTCCAGTCACGTTAATGGGATGGCTTACACATTGGCGTGTTTTGTTTGCCGCATGTGTTACACTTTCTATGCATTTTACTCAATTTTTTTGCAGGTTTCATAAAATTATTGTTTATGACATTTTTTCCCCCAATAGTTACATTTTTTTGTCTGAAAGCTCTACTGCAAATTGCATTTTCCTCCAAGGGATTTATTTTCCTGAAATGGGAATCCACGATGCTAACGATTAACTCTGGGGTGCTCCTCTCCTGCCCAGGGAGCTGACATGCTTCAGACCTGTTTCCCTCCTAGACTTTTCTCCCACAAATGAGACGTTTCGGTTTTCGTTTTTCCTCCACTCCTCCTCAGCCTTCTCGGTTATGCTTAGATGTGGAAAATCTTTTCATTTCTAGACTTTATTAGAATGTCCATTTTAGTTAGCAGTTGTGTTTCTATTCCTTTTAGCCTGCAGATACACTCACATGTAAGCACTCATACAGGAACAAGGGTGCTCACTACAGTGTGGTCAGCAAAAGTTAATCACAAGAGACGACCTAGTGTCCGCTAGTAGGAGACTGATGATGTGAGCCAAGGGCCGCTCGTGACATTGAACTCCACGCAGCTGTTAAACACAACTGGGACGCTTTTATGTCCTGCTGTGGGAACATCTTCAGTAAAGAAAGCCGAGGGCCGCGCGACGCATGTAACGCGCAGTGATTCTAGTTCCTGTGTGAGGGCTGCACGTGCTGCCCCGCTCACGGATTGTGAGCTTGCTTCTGGAAGGACGCGCAGGCGGTCAGCTGTCTCCAGCCTCCCTGCAGAGGAGCTGGTGTTAGTTCTCGTCTTAATGTGCCAGATCCGTTCCTCTGTGGCCGACTTCGGTGTCCCTGAGTTTTCTGCAGAGGCGGCGAGCAGGTGATGCGTGCTGTGTGACCCACGCGTCCAGAGCCTGCCTTGTTCTGTGCTGATGCGACGTTCCTTGCGTGGGCTTGGGTCCTGGTCTTGTGCAGCTGGTGTCTGGAGACACTCTGGTGTGGCCCATGGGAAGCACGATCAAAGCGTGTGCTCTCAGGGCTTGTCACAGTTTTGTTCTTTCCACCCCAAAGTACGTCGCTTTCCCATCCCTATTGTTTGGGGATTCTGCGGGGACAGCCTCAGGCCCGGCCCCTGTGACCTTTCTGGGTCCTGAGCGCTCCAGGTCGGCCATCTCCTTCCACAGCGTCGGTCCCCTACCATTTATTCCCCAGGGGCGTCTCTCCTGCTTTCTCCCGTGGAATTCGAATGGCTCGGACCCTGGGTTTCCCTCCTCCCCTCCCAATCCTCAGCCTTCCTCACCTGGTCTCCCAGTTTCCTGGCTTTGCGGCTCCTGTGCTGAGGTTTGCACCTCGCGGCATGGCTATGGCCTCCGCACCATTCAGCCCCTTTTTATTTCCTTTTGCTTTTATTTTGAAGCTCGTTCTTTCCTCTGGAAGCCTTTGTAGGTTTGGCCCCACCGTCCTTGTCTGGGCGGGAGGCATGTCTCTTCAGGTTCCCCTCCCCCAGGGGTGGCCCTTTGCCCGGGTCCTCTCACCCTTGGTGTCTGTCCGGCTCCCTTAGAAGGGCGACGTGGGGATCGCGCAGAGGTAGGGTGGAGGGCGGTGGAGCGCCGGCAGCTCGGGTGGGCAGGGCCCCCCGTTCACAACACTGCCCTCTCCCCGCGGCTGGGTGGGGGCCGGGACGTCGGGACACAGTTCCGGGTCTGATGCTCCCCGGCGCTGGGAGTCTTGGTTCTGCCCTCTGCCCTCCACTGCCTCAGTGGCCTCTCATAGCCGTCTCCAGACCCCAACTCAGCCCACCACCCCGGACCCCCGTCCCCAGGGCTGAGCTCCCTCTGGGTCCTGAGGGCTCACAGTGCCAAGCTGACCCCACCCAGTTCATTAGAGGAGGGCAGAGGAGACACTGCCCGAGGAGCACACAGCGCCTCCACGGCCTCCTGGGGTGCCCTCCCCGGGGCCCTTGCTGAGCGCTGCGGACCAGGGGCCTGGCTGAGCCCTTCCGGCCTCATCACAGGGTCGTCAGGGCATGACTGTCAACCACCCTACGGGCTCCTGGCAGCCCCAAGCGGTGGAGAGGGACCCTGCACCCGGCTGAGTGGGCGAGGGGCGGCTTTCACAACGTGGTCCTCGCCGTGCCCCGCACTCAGAGCTTTCCAGGGGGAACAGACAGGCACTTGCTGGCTCCCGTCAGGCCTCTTTGCTGGCCGTGGCCCTGAGTAAGACCACCGGGGCCGCCAAATGCCTCTCGGTCACCCTGCCAAGATGCATTTTATTACTGACCCAGAGCACAGCCCGGGTCCCTGAACAGAAGTCTTCAGCCATGCCGAGCTGATCCTTTATTGTTGCCATTAAACATTTATTAAATGTTCTGCGTCCAGCCAAACCAGGGAGATGGTAACACGGGGGTGAGTGAGTGCTTTTGGCAAGTCACTCCATGAATCACCTTCTCTCTGCAGCCTGGGGTCTAGGGCGCAGCCCCTGGAGCCCTGGGATGGGTTTTTGGGCTGTAGACAGTGTTTGGAGGAGCTTGAGTCTGGAGGGGCCCAGTGTGGCTGGGAGAGGGGGGCTTCGGGGACCCTGGGTGGAGGGAGAGAAGAGTGGGGACAGGAGTCAGGAGGCAGTATGGCGGATGGAGGGCGTGCACTCAGGAGGAAGAAAGAAAGCGAAAAAGTGCTTTCATGGGCCCCTGGCAGTGGGCTGTGGGGAGGCGCTGGGATGGAGCCAGAGGCAGTGGGGGATGGGGGATGGGGTGGGGAGGGAAAAGGGCCGGAGGAGGGGCAGGTGGCTGTGCCAGTCACCCTGCCCCCACAGCCTGCCCCGCTGCAGCACCCGGCTCTCCCTTCTCTGCAGTCCTGCCCCGACCTCCCGAGAGGTGGCAGACAGGCAGGCTTCCAGGCCATGGACTGTACGGATCAGCCCTGTTAGGAAATGGACCCCGTGTGACTCCTCACAGCCGAGGGCATCCAGGCCAGGCCTTCTGTCTGGGGCAGAGCCCAGCGTCCCCAGCCTCCCCCAGCAGCTGCTGGCATTCACGGGGTAGCCGCCTCGGCGTCAGGGCCCGGACACCTGGGCTGGAACGTACGACCCGCGTGACCCCAGGGAACGTCACCTCTGCGGTCCTGTCTCCTTCCACAGAGAGGAAAGATGCTGGGAACCCACCACAGTATGCTCTCCTGTGTCCCTGCAGACTGGGGGCCCCCGACATGGTGACCAGGCCACTTCCTGTCTCTCATGTGTCACTCCAGGGAGAGGGTCCTTGACTTGGTGACCAGGCCACTTCCTGTCTCTCCTGTGCCCCTGCAGACTGGGGGCCCCCAACCTGGTGACCAGGCCACTTCCTGTCTCTCCTGTGTCCCTTAGGCTGGGGACCCCGACATGGTGACCAGGCCACTTCCTGTCTCTCCTGTGTCCCTCAGGCTGAGGGCCCCCAACCTGGTGACCAGGCCACTTCCTGTCTCTCCTGTGTCCCTTAGGCTGGGGGCCCCCGACATGGTGACCAGGCCACTTCATGTCCAGAGAGTTCCAAGCTGGCCTGGGTGGCTGACTGGACGGTGCCCAGGGACGGCCTGGCTGAGGCAAGCACAGGGCCCATCCTGGCCATGCTGTGCCGTCGTCCATGTGTATCAGGCGGACCGCCCCGAACTCTGTGGGAGCCGGGGTCACAGTGCTGGCCCCACCACCTCCGAATACCTCAGCACTTTCTCCCTGGACAAAGCAATGGACGTGCCCGGGCTCAAACAGAGTCCAGGGACTTCAGGCCTTCCAGGGGAGCTGCTGCTGGACCATCGTGGGGACTCAGCTCCCAGCTCTGCCCTCTCACCTGGGTGGCTGGTGCGTTGTCCATGCCATCAATACCACAGCTGAGTGGGCAGCTCCGGGCCTGGGGCTGACCCTCCAAGGCCACTCAGAGTCAGGTGGATTTAGCCTGATTTGTGCCCATGAATCACCAATGAATTATCCAACATCTGCTGACATTAGAGTGAGTTGATGGCTCACGTTTTCCTGTCTAAATTCCAGCAAGACTGAGTAGGCTCCATGTGGCCAGTTGCTTCATTTGGAATTTGTTCTGAATATTTTATTTCTATACAGAGGTCACAGCATCATTGAACACAATGATGCCTGGACAAACTCCTAGGGGGGATCACAGGCATCTCTCTGGTGACCGGTGGTTCCTGTCATTCTACAGAAAGACCTGGAGTCGGGCACGTCCCCCCGGGTCACCCATGGGAGCTGCCTGGGGCTGAGGGCACCTCCTTGCGGGGGAATCAGAGTGACCCCTCCCCCTAGACGCAACAGCAGTAAAGCCGTCGTTTTGCTGGGGAGGGGGTGAGAGGGTAGGTAGATTTAAAAAAATAACACTTGTTACTTTAGAATAATTTTAGATTTAAAGAAACGTATAGAAAGGGCTCAGAAAGTCCTTGTCCTTCTCCGCAGGTCCCCCTTTGCCACGCCTCACACCCGCCATGCACCTTGGACGGGGAGACATGGACGCAGGTGCTCCACCGTGAACCCAGCTCCAGGCCGTATCACTTGCTTTCCACTAACGCTCCACAGAGAGGCTTCTTCCCAGTTCGATTGGGACACAATTAACCAACGACCTTGTGTGAGTTCAAGGTGTGGGGTGTGGTGGGCGGGTACACGTGTGACCCGCAAGGTCACGAGGACGCAGCCTGAGCCGGGTCCTCACTCCCGCCCCCCATGGCCTCCTCGCCCCCCTCCTCCAGAGGCCCGTCCTGTTCACGCTGCCCCTTCTCAGGCCCAGCCTTGCCGCCCCTTCCCCCACTGATTCCCCTCGAGTTAGGCACCCAGGAGCCCCCAGCTCATTCTTAGCAGAGCGGTGCCACCTCCTCCAGGAAGCCCTCTCTGAACTCATCCATCAGGCCGGGCTAGATGCCCCTCGAGGGTGCCCCCAGGACGGCAGGGCGTCCCCAGAGCTGCTGTGACCAGGCAGCGGGACAGACAATGGACACATGGACGCTCAGCTAAACAACCAGCCTCCGCGTAGGCCTGCCCGGGACAGAGGGTGTCCGCTGCCCAGTGTCCACCCTGAGGCTGGACCTGGGAAGGCAGCCTGCCGCGGCAGAGGCGACAGTGGCCACCGGGGGGCACTGTTGGCCAGCTCTCCCGAGCTCACAAGGCTGCCGCTGAGGCTCTGGGGCTCCGATTGTCTGCGAGCTGCCGGAGACGCCTGATCAGGGCTCCATGGGAGTCAAAGGCCAGGGAGCTGGAAGCTTCCAGAAACGCAGCTGGGGCCCCTCTGGGCTGCAAGCTGACTCATTGGGGCCGGTTGGCCAGGAGGCCGTGAGGGGGCTTCGCGCTCCTTCCGGCTGCACCTGGCGGCCCAGACCTGCCCCTGCGTCCCCCTGAGCCCCCCGAGCCATCTGCAGTCCTGAGACGCTGCCCCTGGGGCCCCTGCTTTCGAAGGGAGGGGCAGAGAGATGCCCGCCCCCTTGCCTTCCCCGGCGCAGAGTACAGGTCGCAGGGGTCCATCCCTGGAGCAGGGTGGCCGGCCGGGCCCCCACATGCCTCCTCGGAGGCAGAGCTGGGTCAGAGCCCCAGTCTCCCCACTCCCTAGCTTGTCTGGGCCATCTTCCCTGGGGGGCCGTGCCCTTTACCATGCCGCTCAGTCCCTCCCGTGGACCCCGGTCCTGGTTCACTCTGCAGCTTCTTCCCCTTTTCTCCAAGTGAAATCATGATGTCCTTTCTCTATGGGATGCTGACTTTGATTCTCCCAAACCTGGAACTCCGTCTGGCTGGCTCCTTCCTAATTGTCAGCAGGGAAGTCGGCTTCCCTCCTAGGGACGCTGTGCCTCTCGGGGCCCCTCAGCGCGGGATCGAGGAGCCTGCAGCATCGCCCTTCACATCCAGACGCCTCGTGCCTGATGCAGCCACCGCAGGGTCCGGGCGGGCAAAGCCCCTTCTGGCCACTCTGCAGCCCCAGCAGAGACGACGCCCAATCTGCAGAGAGTCAGTCCTAATGCCCCACGCTCCTCGCTGACATGGACCTCTGGGCGGGAAGGAGTCGTCACCCCAGCACGTCCGTGTGCCAAGCTGGCTCTCTCGCCAGGACGCTGCGCCCACAAGTCTCCCATGAGCCGTTCTCTGGCCTCTTCTCTGCTGGGGCAAAGAGCTCTCAGCTCGCGGCTCCTAAAATAACCCTGTGTGGGCCTCTTGTGCTGGGCAGCTTCCTCCCAGCAGCCTTGCCTCGCTCTCCAAACGACAAACCAGGCGCGGTCCTCACTCACTGGTGACAAAGCAGGACCCAGAGAAGGCAGGTCGTCTGCCAGGGAGGAGGAGGAAGACCCGACATGATGCTGGGAAGGGCTCCCCACCTCGGGTGGACGGTGAGGGGCTCCCTGCCCCCAGCCGCTGCCTGGAGATGCCCCCGCGCAGTGCCAGCCCCTGACCCACCCCCTGACCTGCCCCTGCCCCCCTCTCCATCTGCAGGCTGGGCCCCAAGGGCCTCGTTCCCGCTGCACGCCTCCTGAGACCCCGTCCCAGCCTGCCCCGGCGAGGGCGCCTTGTCCACAGGCCACGGGTGTGGGAGATGCAGGGACCTCAGGAGTGACCAGGCTCGTCTCTGGGGGCCCTGCTGCATTTCAGGCCTGCTGTCCTTCGTGTGACCCCTCCTGCCTCCGGGCCCACGCCACGCCCCCCGCCAGGCCCCGCGGGACCACTTTCCAAGAGTGACGATGTTTGGACAACTAGGGGGACATAGAGCATTAGACAAACAGGTTTATTATTAACATTTAATACTAGTGAACTCGCTTTTTAAAAAAGTGACCCAGGATTTATTCTTATTGAGATCATTGTACTTTAAATGCTCTGGTTGTCGTGAGAACTAAATAAACAGTGACTGAAGAGTAATAAGCACTCAGCAAAAATTGTTGGTAAAAATTCAGACTTTATGGCGGTGTGTTTTGTGTTCTTTGAATCACCTGAGATTTTCTTTGGGACAAATAACAGCACTTTTATTGTTCTAGTGTTTTCCCATGACATTCATTATTATGATTTACATTTTGCCTTCTACCTTTAATAGATAATCCTTAATAGTTTGAAATAAAATACCTATTTTGGGAAAAATATAAAAAATATTTTAATCTCTTAAGCTTTCACTTGCATTTTTATGAAAATGTGTCTATTGTGTGTATAATTTCAATACACATTTTGTTATTTAAACCTTAAAGTGATTATTTTTAGTTTAGCATAAAGTAGATGAATTTTGATTAAAATCTAGTGATTTTGATGAAATGTAAAGAGAAATACATCTGTGAATTGTGCCTGTGGTTTTTTAGAAAAAAACCTATATATTTATTTATCTATGCTGGGTCTTGGTTGAGGCATGAGGGGCCTTCGGTCTTTGCTGCAGCCTGAAGGAGCTTCCGTCTCGGTGTGAGGGCTCCGGTCCTCTGACCAGGAATGAAGCCCAGGCCCTTCGCTGGGAACGCGGAGTCTCGGCCCCTGGACACCAGGGAAGTCCCTGTTCTATTTAGTTACTTGGCTCCACGTCACCTGCCAGGACAGGTGACGCTTCGTTATCTTTGATATTTTAGAGACTTTTCCTCCTTTAAAACCCAAGTTTGCCACGTGTTTGAGCTGTGCTGCTTCTCAAAGCCGGGTCATGGGACGTCGATGTGTTTGCCGTGTGACCTGCAGCTTCAGGGATTTGTGAGAAGGGGGCACCAGCTCCCTCCTCCTCGCCGGCTCTCCCGGCCCCAACCCTGCTCGGGGTGGTTATCCCGGCCTGTTTCCCCCAGAACTTCCCCTTGTTTGTCACTGACTGCAGGCGCCCGCATCTTGCCTTCCCTCCCTGGGAGACCTGTGAGCCTGGAGCCTGGAATGACCCCTAAGGCGCCAGAGTCCAGTGGCCCGGACGTGAGGGAAAAACTGAGCGGGAGGAATGCAGAGACCACAGGGAGTGCAAGGGGGCCCGATGGGGCTGGTGGGCCCCAGTGGGCTGGCCGGATGGGGCTGATGCGATAGGACAGGTCCAGTGAGGCTGACCCAATGGGGCTGGCCCAGTGGGCTGACCTGATGGGGCTGGCTGGATGGGGCTGGCCCAGTGGGGCTGACATGATGGGGCTGGTCCAGTGGGCTGACCCGATGGGGCTAGCCAGATGGGGCTGGCCCGATGGGGCTGGTCCAGTGGGCTGGCTGGATAGGGCTGGCCCAGTGAGGCTGATGCGATGAGGCTGATGTGATGAGGCTGGTCCAGTGGGCTGACCTGATGGGGCTGGCTGGCTGGGGCTGACCCGATGGGGCTGACCTGATGGGGTTGGCCCAGTGAGGCTGACCCGATGGGGCTGGTCCAGTGGGCTGGCCAGATGGGGCTGGCTGGCTGGGGCTGACCCGGTGGTGTGGGCCCTCAGGCTGGTCCAGCCGCCCCGCCCTGTCCCTGGGGCAGGGGACGGGAACTCTCCTGAGTCTGCACTGGGGCGGGGGGGTGGGGTGGGTGGGGGGGCGGTGGGAAGGGCCTTGGCGGCTCTCTGGGTGGAGCTGAGCTCCTCTGGGTGCTCTGCCTGGTGGGGGTGGGTCTTGCTTCAAGTCAGGTGTCTCCAGAGGGCCTGTTCTTTCTTGTGAGCAGTTTCCAGTTTTTCTTCAGGGGCCGTTACTTGTTTACGTGAAAAGGAAGCAAAAGCAGGTAATTTAAAGGATCTGTTTCCCACTGGTTTCTTTGGAGATCCCAGAGCACGTGCCCTGAGGGGACCCCCCTTCTCACTCCCTCCCACCCTCCTCAGAGGCTCGCTGAACCCCTGCCTCTCTGGGGCCTCCCCGGGCCCCAGACTTGGGGGCCGGGGCAGCTGAGGTTGTGCCGGCTTGGGGAAAGCTGCCCACCCCGTCTCGTGTCTTGGGTCTGTGACTCTCCTTCCTGAGAGGGGCCCCGAGGGCCCAGGCGGTGTTGGCTTGGTTATCTGGGTCTGCATCAGGTTCCAGCCTCCCAGGACACAGGGGGCTCAGCTAGGAGTCCCTGCCCACCCTCAGAAAGCCTCTCCCGAGGTTTGAGGGGGACAGCCCTCCATCAGGTGTTCCAGGAAGTCTCAGGGGGCAGTCATTGTGCTCGAGCAACTGGATACCATGTTCAGGGTGCTGGACACCTCCTCTGCCTGGGTTCCCAGCTGGGGCAGAGCTGGGGAGGGGGCTGCCCTATCCCCACGCAGGCCTGGATTGGCATCTTCTTCCTGCGGGTCTCGCTCAGTCTTTAACCCCTGACAGGAAACGGATGGGGAGCCCATCTGGGCAAAATTCATCCCGAGATCATCCCTCCTCCCTGACACACAGAGCCATGTAATTTGGAAGTTCATTTAGTTTGACCAATTCTTGTCTGCTCGCCATTGCTGCGAAATTAACAGGAAAAAGTTACAAATTGCTAGAAGACAGGGACTGTGGGCCATGGGCGAGCCTCCTTATGCAGGTTTGATAAGCAGAAGGCATATTAAAAATGGAAGAGGCGGCTCTAGGTAGACCAGTCGGCCTGAAATTTTAATGAGCTGCAGCTCTGGGGCAGAAGCAGTGTCTGGAGGGAGGGGAGAGCTGGGCCAGGCAGCTGAAGGCCAGAGCCCCAAAGGAGGGGGTGCAGCACCCGGCTTGCTCCAAGCCCTCCACCAGCCGCCTGGGGCCGCCTGGGCCCACCACTCCCGGGGTTCCCTCCTCCCCGGGGGGCTCTGCGGGTGGGGCATTGCCCAGGTCCTCTTACGCCCTGGCACACGAGAGGGAGGTGAAGTGTTCTCTTTGTAAGCAGTCGAATTCATAGACGTAACAGGAACACGAGGCAGCACTAAATTCCTTGCCAGTGCCCTTGCGGCCCTTGTGAGAGCGTGTCTGGGGGGTCAGGGTCCCCCCAGGATGGAGGCCAGCCTCTGGGTCCGACTCAGCCTGGCCGGTCCCTCGGGGAAGGCGCTGAGGGGCCAGTAGTGCCCGCTGCACGTCCCCTCTCGTGGGGGCCCCGGCACAGAGCTGTGGCTGCCTGAGCCCCGGAGGACAGTGGCTCTGCTCACGGCCGCTGCTCTGCCCTCGGGGGGCGGACACCCCCAGACGGTCCAGCCTGGAAGCGGCGGGGCCCCCCACGCTCCTCCCCCAGGTGTTGCCCAGCGCTGCTCCGCGTTGCTACCTGCGCGTGACGCTACCTGGGGCGAGGCAGACACGCAGAGTGAGGTGTGGGGAGGACCCGTCAGGGGCTGAAAGGCGGCCACCCGGCCGTGCTGAGTGAGCCGCCTGACTGTGCCCCTGCATCAGAGACTGGGCCTGCGGTCGCTGTGGAGGCCGTCCCTCCCTGGGTCCTGCAGCCCCGCAGCTGTGCGGGCCCTGAGGTCCTGTAGCCGTGGGTCCTTCTGCCCCTCAGTCCACCTGGCGGGGCTCCTGCATCCCCTCCCCGGGGTGGGGATCTCCGCCACCTGCCTGGAGGGAGTGAGCCCCGCCCAGCCCGTCTGACTCCTGAGCACCTACCTGCAGCACCTCCTCACTGGGGTGACTGCCTCTGTCTCTTCATCAGCGTGAGTCCCTCAGGGGGAGGACACTGTCCACTCCTCGGGTGGGGAAGGGCGCCGTCCACCCCCTTGGGTGGGGAAGGATGCCACCCACCCCTTGACCCCCCGGGCCCCTCTGGTCCCTAACGCTGTCCTGTCGGGGGCACCAGGGGCTGATGTCGGCACTCTGGGGAGATGGGGTCGGTGGGGAGGGGTAGCCCAGCCCACGCTGGGAGGGGCTTGCCTGCTGCAGGGTCAGCAGGGCGCAGGTGTGCAGTGGGTGGTGGGGAGGTGGTCTGTGGAAGTGGAGGCTGTGTGGATGGGGGACGCAGGGAGCATCCATTTCCTGGATGCTCAGAAGGTGTGGGAAGTCAGACTTGCTGGGATGGATGTTTGTGTGGGGACCAAGGGGACCCCAGGATTCTGCAGTTAGTACCCAGGGACTGGTAGCTGTCTAATGACCTGGGGAGGTCTGGGCAGGGCAGTGGGGCTGGACTGTGGAAAGTAAGGGCTCTGTTGAAACATGGTGTGTGATGGCTAGCTCACATGCCATCTTGCTGGGGCTCCGCGGTGCCCAGGTATTTGGTTGAACCTGATCCTGGGTGTGTCTGAGGGTGTGCTGGGAAGAGATTAGTATCTGAACCAGAGGACGGAGTGAAGCGGACGCATGGCCAGTGTGGGGGCCTCGTCCTGCCTGCGAAGCCTGAGCAGAACAACTGGGTGGCAGGAGGGTTTGCCCTGTCTGCCTGGATGGCCTGGACCAGGGCGGCTTCTTCTTCCCCATGGCTTGGAACCTAGGCCACCTGTGTGCTGAGAACCCGCTCACAGATGGCAGGGGCTGGGCTTCTCAATCCCACAGTCAGTGAGCCCGTTCCTTGTAGTAATTCACAGATCCGTGTTTATGTATGTATGTCCTGCTTCTCTGCAGAGCCCTGACTGGTCTAACATGTGTGAGGTGCACATGGGCATCAACTGGACCTCCCAGCAGAGACGGCCAGAGGCTTGGGGTCACCTGAGCATCTCTGGAGATGCCTGGGGCGGGCAGCATCAGGTGACAGGGCCAGGCTGACGGGACTGATCATTTGGGAGGTCAGGCGGGTGCAGGGAGGTTCGGTCTCTGTCTGCAGCCCCGAGTTCTGCGGTCTGGACGAGGAGGGTACTGGGAGGAGGTGGACAGGGTGAGGGAGCTCTCCCACCTGGCGCCTTCCCAGGAGCTGCAGGAGAAGCCCTGGGCACGGCCCTCCATGCCCGCTGACGCTCAGGTCCACAGAAGCTGTGCCCCCAAGCTGGCATTTGGCCCTGAGGGGCTGGCACCCAGAGGGCACTGGCCTTGTCTGTTCTGAAATCCGTGGCCGAGCGGGTGCATGTCGGGTGCAACCTCAAGAGCCTCACAGCCCTTCCTCCTGGGCTGTCCATGCCTGCGGGGCTGGGATCCCCCGGTCTCAGACCCGGTTCTTGGGGCCTTCTGTCTGCTCCCGCTCCCTGTCCTCCCAGTCTGCTTCCAAGTCCTCCGGACCCGCCTCTGGCTGCTGGTGGGGCTGCCTCCTCGCACGCCTTCCTCCTGTGGACACTCGGGGTCCACGTTCCAGGTGTCCCTTTAGGAGCACTGCAGGGGTTCGCCTGAGCCAGGAACCAGACTTCTGTCTGTGTTCCAGGCTCCTCTCGGCATCTCTGCGTCCCCACAGAGGCAGGCACGCTCATGGTGAATGGGCCCCTGACCAGATGGACGTGAAGGCTGGACGGCTTTTCCCTCCTGTGCTCCTCGATGCTCACGACACTGGAGAGGTCCAGGCACATCCTGTGGAAAACACACCCACCAACTTGGTCTAACCACATGCTTGCCAAACATACTGACCCCGCGCTCTGTTCTCTGGGAAAACTCGCTCGTGGCAGGAACAGGGCAGGGACCTGTGGCCCTGACTGTGGGCTTCTCTTCGGAGCCTGTTCCTCACCTGCAGGGACCAGGCACACAGGTGTCCGGGGACCTCACGGCCTGGGATTCTGATCAAAGAGCTCAGTGGACCTAAAACCACGGAGTAACCAGACAGGCTCCTCAAACCGTCCCTCCCTGCCTGGTCCCTACCCCGGCGGGGTTTCAGGCTGGGACCCTCCTACCCGGGGGGCCCTGGCTCAAGCGCCCAGCAGACCCTCACTTGCCCCCGGCGTTGGAGCTGATCAAAAGCAAGGCAGAGCGAGGCATCCTGCAATTACAAGGTTGAAGAGCACAGCTGCAGGCGCCTACAGACAAGGGCCGAGCTTTGATGAATGATTCACGAGGTTTGTGAGGAAGGAGAGGTAACAAGCGCCCTCCCCGCGAGGGTCGTGCTTGATGCAGTGGTGGCTGGAGGAGACGGGGCCGGCGGGTCAGGTCCTGGGGCCTCTGTGTGGGGAGGCGGGTCTTCTGGGCTTGCGGGGCAGCAGGGCCTGCCCCAGGTCCCTCTCAGGCAGAGAGGCCCGTGTGTGGTGAGCCCTGGAGTCAGGATGTGGTGCCACTAGGCTCAGTGCCCGTGGTGCCCAGCATGACACGCTAAGGTTGCCAGCGCCTGGGGACCCCCCTCCTGCCTCTGGTCTCCGACGTCCAGATGCCTGGGCCCTGGTGGCCACGCCCTCAGGCGAGCAAGAGGAATCCCTGACTCTGGGAGAATGCAGTGAAAATCTGCACTTAAGGATGTTTCTCTTTTTAATCACATTTACCCATATTAAACGTTCAGTGTAAGTGTTGCGAGTTATGAAGGGAAGTGATGCTTTTGTGCAGGGGGGCCCTGGGGTGTCTTTGGCTCCGGGCAGGCGAGGGCAGACTCTTGAGTTGCGCCAACCACACGCGTTCTAGTGGCTTCTGCAGACGTTTTGATCAGAAAGAAGCGGCCTTTGTCTCCCTCGTCCAAGAAGCAGGAGGGCGTCTTGCCTTCTGGACCAGGATGGGCTTGTTCCTACCCTGGTCCGCGTGTCCGGAGCCTCTGAGGAAATCCCCCTGAGCACTGAAGGTCAGGCCCTGGTGGTTTGTCTCTCACAGGCACAGCCCGACACCTGGTCCAGCCCTCCTGGCCTGGAACCCTGGAGCCGCCCCAGGCAGGCGGGGACTTACAGTCGGATCTGAGCCTCGGAGGCACTGGCGTCGTGTGAGAATGAAAGCTACGCAGGCCGTGTCCTTCCCTGCTGACCCTTGAAACCAGAACCTGGGATGGGTCAGAGGTGGGAGACGGGCAGAAAGAAGCTCCCGATGGGAGAGTTTCCAGCCTGTGTGGACGAACCCTTCCAGGAGACGGAGCTCCATTCCCACCACCTGGACCCCGTGCACTCTGCGCGGGTCTTGGTGATTGCTTCAGAAGGAGAGGGCGAGGAGAAGGGGAGGAGCCTGCGGGGCTCCAGGGTAACAGGGTCACATCCTGATTCCCGGCACTGCCCAGACCCGGGAGGCTGGCTGAGCCCCAGGGGAGGGGACCAGGGGTGCGGACTGAAGCCGACGTCCCCGTCACCCTGCCGGGCTCTGCAGTCAGGAGAGGCCCCAGGGTGCAGCTGGATGGCAGGAACCATGTCATCGTGGTCTCTGCTTTATTCCCTCTGTCATTCTAGGGGCTACAGAGCACTGAAGGTCAGTCCCTGGTGATTTGTGGGGGACACCATGTGCTTCCCCTAAACCTCTTCTTTGCTTCCACGTCTGCTCAGTGAAATGGAAGACAGTCCCTTCTCAGCCGGAACTGCCCACCCTGGAGCCACGTGGACCAGCCGGGGTCTCTGGTCCTTCACGCCCACGTCACCTGGGGACCGGTAAGGAACACGGGCTCTCTCTGCCAACCAGCCAGCATCCCGTGTTTTGCCTCCCTTGCCCTGGGGAGACTCCGAGCCGGCTGGAACCACCAATACCCACATGGGTTATGCTTCCATCACCCACCAAGCTGGGCCGTCTGATGGGCAGCGGGGAGGGCAGTGTGCTCTTGGCTTTCAGGGCTTGGACGCCTCAGTGGCCCCTCGTGGAAGGCCCTGTCCAGCCTCCCTGCTGGACATCAACCTTCTTTCCTCTGAGCACTGCTGCTGTGTCCAGCTGTAATTACTCCCTCACCTTCCTCCCCATAGTTATTCCAAAACCTGTTTCCTCTTATTTCCCAAAGGCCCCCTTGAAATCAACTTTCTCCACTTTCCAAATCGGCAGAGACAGAGAGAAAATGCATGTTTTTCTTCCTCGATTGAGACTGAATTGCTGCTTCTGCAGACGCCGTCCCTGGATGCCTGGTCCCGTGCGTCCTCAGGATTCCAGAGGAGCCGACTGGCGGGCGGGTTCCCCCGACCTGGGGCAGGAGGAGGAGGCTGGGGGGAAGGTTGTGAGTCAACGGCACCTGCGTCCCTGGGCGTCAGAGGAAGAGGGCAGGAATCCAGGTCTAGATGAGGCGATTAGCGGTGAGACGTGTGTGAGCTCCTGACGGAGTGTTCCGGAATTACACGGAGCGTCAGAGCTCACAGGGCAGACTCGCCTGCACCAGCGCTGGGAGAACGGGCAGAAACCCAGCTCCCCAGTCAGATGGAGGATGGCTGAGGGGACGTGGGGACCTATGTGCCTGTTGCCTCGGCATGGTTTGCAGTTAAAATAAACCACTGCAAAATGGCAAACTGCCCACTTACAGGAACCGGGTGAATAAACGGTGGTGATACTACGTAGCCGTGACAAAGACCGAGAGGGAATACACTGCCCAGTGAAAAGTTAACCCGCAGAAAGGCAGCGTGGGGGCAGCGCGAGTGTGAAGCAGGCTTGAGACTGGGGTCGGGGGGAGGGTGGAGGGGGGCTGCCCGATCTGGTGCAGCAAATGGCACGTGTTTGGTAGTTTATTATCTCACAGTTCTGTAGCTGGAGCTCCACCGGTCTCCCTGGGCTGAAACCAAGACATCGGCTGGTTTCCTCTCCGGACCCTGATGCCCTGGAGGTGAAGCCAGATCTGTTCCGCCGCCTCCTCCAGCATTCCTGGGCTTCAGGAAGCTTCCTCATCTTTAGAGCCAGTACTGAAGCCTACCCCTAACCCTGGAGATTTTCTATTGTAGTTTTGGTTCCCACTGAATTTTTCTACAAAAACACACGCTTTTGGAAGAGCATTTGGCTTGATGGCTCCAGGCCCAGTGAGCAGTTACTGAATATAGTTCAAGTCTGTGACATTTCACCTCAAATTTCTACATGTAGCCCCCCACCCCCAACTCTCTAAGGCCAGCAACTTCTGGCAGGATGCGGTTCTATTCGGTCAGATCGAGTTATTAAGAAGCTGAGACGGAAGTTCCTGTTTCAGTGAGGGCACAGGCTGGTTCATCATCACACAGGCCTGACGCACGTCCCCGGCCAAGGTCAAACGGGGAAGGCAGGCGAGAAGCCCTCATGTAACCAAGGAGAGCTCGGTCCTTCCCGGGTGTGGCCACAGTAGTGGACTGGAAGACTCATCCCTCGTTTGATGCCAACAATAGCTAAAACCAGCGTGAAAACTAGAGAAAAAGGTGGAAGATAGTCCCATTATATGAAGAAGATCTCCCCGAACTCCTGGGTTGTTCCCTGAGATTTGCAAAGGCTTTCACGTCCATTTCTTCACTGACTCCAACCACAGTGCTGAGAAATGAAGCCACAATGGAATTCATTATACCCAATGTATGACCGTTCTCCAGAGCAGCAGAACCAGTAAGATATTTATATATAACCAATTTATTTCAAGGAATGGGCTTAGGCAATCATGAGACATGGCAAGCCCAGAATCTATAGGGCCGCAGCATTTTCCCCTCCTTGAGCTCATCTGCCTGGACTGCTGTAACAAAATACCATGGACTGGTTTTTACGCAATGAAATTTATTTCTCATAGTGTTCTAGAGAGTGGAAGTCCAAGACGAGGGTGCTGGAATGGCGGGGTTCTGGTGAGAGCCGTCTCCTGGGAGCCAGTCTGTCAGGCTGGCACACATTAGTCACTGGTGATGAGAGAGAAGGACTGTGGAGCCACGTCGATGGGTGAGACCTTCACGATTGGCTCTGTAGGCTGTGCAGAAGGCGACGACCCCCAGGACTCACCCGAGCTGGGGGCTCTGTCCGTTCAGACTTGCTGTGGGTCTCCCTTTGAGATGGAGTGCAAGACAATAGAAGTCAAGCAGAATGAGGTCAGTGAAGATAGCAGAGGATAAAGCTCCCCAAATTCTCTCTCCCATAGAGCAATGAGCAAGTTGCAAGAGTTGTCAGAATCAATTTTTTTTCAGAAACTTGAAATGAATCAAATCTTTTCAGCAATCTGGAGAACATTTATTCAATAAAACAACTGAATCTCAATCAGAGCAGTAAGCTTTGGAGCATTTTATTTTGTCCTGTTCTCTTACTCTCTTTTTGCTGCTCCGCAGTAGCCGTAAAAGCCAACAGCTTCCATTACAGTGAAGCCCAGTAGGTCAGCACTCACCAGAAAGGGTAGAACAGGGTTGGAGCTCCTCCCAAGGCGTATCTGCAGAGGACTGCCGTGGGTGGGCTTGTCTGGTGGTTCCCCGGAGGGCTCTACATGCAAGGTTGTCTTTATCTAACCTAACTCAGAGCTTGCACAATGCAAAGTGCCTTTTCCTGGAAAGTGTTTGTCAAAAACAATTAGAGGAAATAGATGACTTTGCAGCTACCTGGTGGTAGATAATAGTGGAGACAAACATTAGACAAACTGAAAAACTTTAAATCTGGGGAAGGAGATGTCTATCAGGGTTATTCCTGAAATCACGGAAGTACCTGCATGTATAGGGCAGAGGGACACTTAGGAAGACCTGAGAAGACCCTAAACTCTCACCTCTGGCTGACCGTAAGGCTTTGCACAGCAGGAAGTGGAGGCTGAGAATTGTCAGCTGTCTGGCCGAGTGTTGAAGGTGTGTCCCGACGTGCTCACGGAACCCGTTGACCAAGATCGGGAGAGTTACGGATTCCAGTTGTTTTAGAAATCTCTGCCAAGTTATTAGCTAATTACTCAGCTAACCAAGCAGAAATTTTAGTGTCCAAACATGACAAAGAATACTAAATCTAGACAATTAATTAGGAAAAAACTAAAGAAACAACAATGACAGCAGCAACAAGCAAAACAACCACATCCAACCCGGGGGAGGGTGGGGGGAGAGTCTACTCCCAGAATCGCCTGTTACAGTGCTTAAAACGTCCAGGTTCAACAAAGACGATGAGACAAGCAAAACAAGAAAAAAGTAGGAACCATATCCAGGGAAACAGACGATCAATAGAAATGGTCCATGACTAAGCCCCAACTGTGGACCTAAGAAACAGAGATTTAAAATCAGCTATTTTAAATAAGCTTAAGCAGAGATAAATGGAAGGAGATCCAGCCAGTCCATCCTAAAGGAGGTCAGCCCTGGGTGTTCATTGGAAGGAATGATGCTGAAGCTGAAACTCCAGTACTTTGGCCACCTCATGCAAAGAGTTAACTCATTGGAAAAGACTCTGATGGTGGGAGGGATTGGGGGCAGGAGGAGAAAGGGACGACAGAGGATGAGATGGCTGGATGGCCTCACTGACTCGATGGACATGGGTTTGGGTGGACTCCTGGAGTTGGTGATGGACAGGGAGGCCTGGTATGCTGCGGTTCATGGGATCGCAAGGAGTTGGACACGACTGAGCGACTGAACTGAACTGAGAAAGAGTAATCAAGTCTTAAAACCACAGGAAAGTGTGAGAATCATGTCTCACCAAATATATAGCAACAGTAAAGATATAGGAGCTATATAAAAAAAAGAATGAAATGCAATTTCTGGAGTTGAAAAGTGCAATAGCTAAAGCGAAAATTTCACCAGAGTTGTTCAACAGCATATTTGAACAGGCAGAAGAAAGAATGAGGAACCTTCAAAGTAGGTTGATTGAAATTACCCAATCTGAACTGAAGAAAGAAAAAAAATGAAGAAAGACTCAAAGACTCAAAGCCCACCATGAAATATATCAAAATACTCATAATGGGAGTCCTAGAAGGAGAGAAGAGAGCTAAAGGGTCAGAGAGAATATTTGATAAAATCATGGCTGAAAACTCCTCAAATTTGATGAAAACCATTAATCTACAGAACTGACTTGAAAGATAATTGCATAAAGCAATAATCATCCATCTTTGCTGACAGCCATCAGTGTTTAAAGCTGTAAAGTGTATGGCTATAAAAGCTCAAAGCTGGGGAGACGGCTTATAGGAGCAGACTTTTTAGTACTACTGAAACTGAACTGGTGTCCATCCGAACCAGAGTCGAGGAGGTTGAGATTACTAATTGTAATCGTCAGGGAAAGAACTAAGAACACAACTCAAAAAAATAGAATGAGAAAAATGACATGGAATTTCACTCAACAATGGCAGAATATACATCAGACGCTCTCTGTGTGTGTGGAACACTCTCCAGCACAGACTGCCTCTTGGACCACAAAACAATCCTCAGTATATTGATAAGTCTGGGGTTATATAAAGTGTGTTCTCAAGCCACAGCAGAATAAAGTTAGAAGTCAGCAACAGGGAAAGTTGTAAAATTCACAATTACCTGGAAATTAAATAGCACATCTTTAAATATCCAGTGGTTCAATGAAGGAATAGCAAGTGAAATCAGAAAAAGCTTTGAGATGAATCAAAGCAAAAACTCAAATACTGAAACTTAAGGGCTGCATCTTGTCCATTTCTTCAAAGGAGTCTTCTAAGCATTGGCAGTAAAGCATCATTTAGAGGCAAACTTATAGCTGTAAGTGCCTATATTGCAAGAAGAAAGATCTCAAGTCAATAATGTAGTCTTCCACTCTAAGATTAGGTTATAGCCAAAATGAGCAGAGGGAAGGAAATAGTATCAGAGAGAAATATGTGAAAAGGTAGAAAAATAATGGAGAAAATCAATTAAGAATTATCTCCAAAATCTCCGCAACCGATTGACAGATTCAACGCAATTCCTGTCAGATCTCAGCTGATTTCTTTGAAGAAATAGACACCTGATTCTAAAATTCTTGTAAAAATTCAAGTTATCAGAGAATCACAGTCAATCCTGACAAAGATGAACAAAGTTGGGAGACTAAAACTTCCCCATTTCTAAGCTTACTATGAAGCTGCAGTGATCCAGACTAAGCTCTATGATGTGTGAATTATATTTTGGAGAAAAAAACATTTCAAGTTATTTGATGTTTTTGACTTCTGATCATTTCAGAGATATCATGTCTGCACGTGTGAGGATTAATCCTTCTCATAATTGGTCACTCTGTAGTGTCTGGCTTCCCAGGTGGCTCAGTGGTAAAGAATCTACCTGCCAATGCAGGAGACATGAATTTGATCCTTGGGTCGGGAAGATCCCCTGGAGAAGGAAATGGCAACCCACTCCAGTACTCTTGCCTGGAGAATTCCACGGACAGGTGAGTCTGGCGGGCTGCAGTCCACGGGGTCACAGAGAGTCAGACATGAGCTAGTGACTAAACAACAGCAAAGCTGCTGCTGCTAAGTCGCTTCAGTCGCGTCCGACTCTGTGTGACCCCACAGACGGCAGCCCGCCAGGCTCCTCTGTCCACGGGATTCTGCAGGCAAGAACACTGGAGTGGGCTGCCATTTCCTTCTCCAACAACAGCGAAGGGTCTCTGGCAAACGAGCATCTTCATTTGGAAAAGAAGTGCGCTCCCTGGTGCCCCGCAGGGAGGTCTACCAACCCGTGTGTGCCTGTCCCCTTTCAAACAACGGATGATTTCAGTAGGGCTCCTTGCACACGTCTCTGAATTCTAAACAAAAGTTAGAGAGCGTGGTTATAAAAATATTTGCTGCCTGGTAGTGGGTGGAAAGCATTTCTATTTTAGGAAAACTCAGTCTTTCTCCTGAGTGTCCTTTATTCTCATACCAGGGGCACCTGCCCACTTCTGACCCCGGACAGAGCTTTCCCCAGCGGGCAGCTCTGTGACATCAGCTGGGCCTCCTGAAGGTGACCTGGTTCTGACCTCGTCTCCCTGGAGTTAGTGTCTGATCCCGCAGGCTGAGGACTCAGCCCCACCTGCACTTCAGACGTCGGTCCCCAGGTTACTCACAACCTCTGGTTCTAAGTCAGAGCTTCCCACGCCCTGTCCTTGGGTTCCATATTTGCCAGGGTGGCTCCCATGGCTCAGGGGACACTCACATTTACTGGTTTATTACGTGGAAAGGACGTGATCAGGGACCCAGGGGAAGAGCCAGATCATGGGGTCTGGGAGGGTCCTGAGTTCAGGGGTGTCTGTCCTCGTGGAGTTGGCATGTGTTCACCAGTCTAGCAGTTCCCTGAACTCTGAACCATTGGGATTCTGTGGAGGTTTCATCACGCGGACGTGATCAATATTAACTCAGTCTCCAGCCCGTCCTGGGGGTGAAGGAGGGGCTGAAAGATCAAGTTTCTAATCGTGGCTTGGTCTTTCTGATGATGAGGCCACATCGGGAAGCCCACCTGGAGTTGCCTCACTAGAACAAAAAATGGGCTAATTACTCAGGAAATTCAGAGAGAATTCAGAGCCCTGTGCCAGCAAGCAGGGACAGAGATCACAGGTATTTTTCCATAATGTTCTATTATTTTACAGTATATATTTTTTGTTTTCCTAATGAAGGGTTCAAGCATGTGGGTAATAGACCTGCTGTTCAGGGCTTGGCAGCTGCATTTAAGCGCTGGGCACTCTGTTTATATGAGCTGCCCAGGGGGGACGCTGGGGCCCAGGCACCTGTGTGCACAATAGATGCCCCCCTCATCCAGTCTTGAGGACCTGGGTCTCCGGCCAGCCAACGGCCTCAGGAACCGTGAGGGATGATCGCGGCGCGGCGTGCACCCTTGTGAGGGCCTGGAGGCCCTGGTGGAAGGGAGGGAGCCACAGCAATTCCCTGGCTCCCCCTCCTCCCACCACCCCGCAGCCTGCAGTCCCTGTCTTGTTAATGGACAGTGATGCCTCCTTGATCCTAGTCTCTCATTTACGGCCTGAAAAGATGCCTCTCTCTTCTCCTATTGGACTTGCCTGAGACCTGTAATCATTATGGGATGTTTTTCCAGAAAGTTTTTAGGGGGAAAACAAAGCCCTTTCACTAAAATGAATCACCCAATTTTCCATTCTCATGGTGAATATTTAATAAATGAAGCAATTTAGAAGCCATTTAAAGTGTTATTGATGAGGCAGGGCCACAGAAATCAGCCCGGGGATGTGACGGACTCCACGGGCCAGTGTCGGGTCGGGGTCCAGCCTGGCACCACTGCAGAGCCAGAAATAAACCCGTGCAGGATGCCTGGTGCAAGGAGACACTTGGAACTTTAAAGAGAACGTGAGGTTGCGGGCAATGCTTTGGTCACTGTGTCCTCCCCTTCCACCACACAGCCGTCTCTCCACGTCTCCTCTCCCCAGGCTGGCAGAGAGCACGCCTCTCGCATTTAATCTGCTTTTGTCATCCACACCCAGAGCAGGTGTGGGTATAATTTTTTAAGTGAATGTATGGATGCCTGACCACTTTCGTGAGCCACCATCTCTGGTCCCTCCTTTCGACTCGCGCACACGCCGTCAGTACCACCCGGGCTCCGTCACACCAGCTACACCGGAAACGCGGCCTCCACACGCTGGGGTTGGGTCAGGTCAGTGCCGAGGCATCGTTCTAGAGTGTCGGCTCATGACATCAAGTTGGTGGGTCTGAATGGAGACCCTCCAATCCCTCATGCTGGAATCTCTGCAGGTATCTTGAGTAACTGACCATTTTCTTCTGCTGGTTGGAGCTGCCTTGCAATGCCTTGTCCTTAGCATGACCTTGGACTTGCTGGGGAGAGCCTGCCTGTCAGGGCCAAGAACCTTTGGGACAGCTCAAACCCCTGGAAGACCCTGAAAGTGAAAGTGATACTATCTCAGTCATGTCCAACTCTCTGCGACCCCAAGGACCGTAGCCCTCTAGGCTCCTCTGTCCATGGGATTCTCCAGGCAAGAATTCTGGAGTGGGTAGCCATTCCCTTCTCCAAAGGAGGTTCCCAACATAGAGACTGAACCCAGGTCTCCCATATTGCAGGCAGATTCGTTACTGTCCGAGCCACTAGGAAAGTCTTGCAAGAAAGACGCCTATGTCCCTTAAAATACTTGAAAGTTTTAGGGAGATGCAGCAAGCCTGAGAGTGCTCACCCACGGAGGCAAATCTGGGTTGGTGATGAATTCCTGTCCTGCATGTGTGTGTCATTCCTGGGGAAGATCTTCTGGAGAAGGGACAGGCTACCCACTCCAGTATTCTTGAGCTTCCCTTGTGACTCAGATGGTAAAGAATCTGCCGGCAACGTGGGACTGGGTTCAGTCCCTGAGTTTGGAAGATCCCCTGGAGGAGGGCATGGCAATCTACTCCAGTATTCTTGCCTGGTGAATCCCCATGGACAGAGGAACCTGGAGGGCTAAAGTCCATGGGATCACAAAGAGTGGGTTACGACTGACCTGCTAAGCACAGCACCGCACCCGTGTTCGTTCGTCGACACTGGGAGCTGCTCTTGAATCAGGGCAGGGTTGGTGTCTGTGCTTTGCCTTCAGCAAGGCGGGCAGCCGGGTGGTGGGATCGCACTGCCCCTGCCAAGTGTGGGGCTGGACTAGTCTGCATATAAGGTGCTGAGCCCATGCCATCCGCAGACAAACATCCATGCGTCGGCCCTGGATGGGGCTCAGAGGAGAGGCCACGAAATGGCTTGCTTTGAAAAGGAAACAACCAGAAAGTGATGAAAGGAAAAGGAAAAAGCACGGGTGGGCTTTTGGGAGTAGAAACCCGAGAGCAGAGGGTCAAACAAAATTGAGCATCCCCCAGGAATTAGAAACTAGGGAGCTTCCCCTTTTATGTGGCAGATAATGTTGCTAAGGTGGAGAAATCACTTGGGGAAGCCAGAAAAATGACATGGTGTGTGAAGCAGGTGACAATCAGCCCAGATCGCTCTCGCCAACAATGGTCACGCTGTTGGTTTCTGTTCAGTTTTTGTCCTTTTATCGTTTATGAGTTTGTGTGTTTGCTTGTTTGTTCGTGTTTTCCTAGAGATTGACCCGGTTTCCAGAGATCTCTGTTGTATAAGATGTGAATGTACAAACCCTGGATTAGAATGAAGAGGGTCCATAGACAGGGAGGCGATGGTGGGCTTTAAGTCTCCAAGAGAGAAACAAATAAACCGCTGATCACAACAGGCAATGAACCTGAAGAGCAAGCCCATCCAGTCCTTCTCCATCACAAACATCAGGTGGAAACGGCATGGCCTCCCCAGAGCAGGCAGGTGGGGCGGTGGCGGCAGCTACCCCGGCGGTCAGCTGCCGACCAGGTGCACCCTCCCCCGCAGGCAGCACCCCTGGCCTTGAGCCCTGTGGGGCCTCCACACCAACTCAAAAGGCAATTGTTTGAGATTAAAACTTTGCTACATTGGTGAGAAGCCACCTATGCTTTGGCTTAAACCCAGAAGCCTGTCATCCTTGAGACAGACAAGGGTTGTCTGTTTAAGGCAGCACTTCTGTTCCCTGAGGTGGGTGGCGGATCAGTCCACCAAATGGGAGGCTCTTGGAGGCACATGGGACAGTTTTGGCAGCACGGGAGAATCATTTTTAAATTTTGAAAATTTTATTTTCAGACGTATCATAAAATATATAATGAGGTCATCCAACCTGTAACTTCACAGTGATACAAGCTTCCCTTCAGAATAAAAGTATCCAAGGAAAACGCTGAGTGACTTGAAAGAGGAAATGTAAGTGTGAAGATGCCAGTGTGTGCGGGGCTTCTGGCCAAAGTGAGCTGCCCGGGACAGCTGTCCCTGGTGACTGACTGAGCTGACCCAGCAGGCAGCGTGGCCAGAGAGTCCAGTTTAGTGCTGAGGGAGTCACACCCCAAATGCCTGTTTTAGAGTAACTGAACTCAGGCTCTCACTCCTGACTGCAATTAGCCGGCGAGCTGACTTCTGAGATGGTCCCCTTAGTTGACGATAGATCCGGGCTGTCAGGGTGCAGGAGCATGAAGCCCTTGGGTAGTGACGGATCCAGCCACTGTGAACTGCAGGACGGTTTCCAAAGACTCAGGAACAAGGGTCTGCTGGCCTGAGCTTGGCCCTGGCATTTCCTGAAAATTATGAGGGATTCATATGTGATTTTGCCAGAATGTTTTCATATAGGACTGTTGGCTTTGGAACAAAGTTTGTGCCAAAGTTTTTGGAAATGCTCTTGCTTTTGACAAGAATTAAGAGCCTTTTGATGAAAGTGAAAGAGGAGAGTGAAAATGCTGGCTTAAAACTCAATATTCAAACAACGAATATCATGGTGTCCAGTCCTATTCAATTCACTTCAGTTCTGTTCAGTTGCTCAGTCGTGTCCAAGTCTCTGCAACCCCATGGACTGCAGCACGCCAGGCCTCCCTGTCCATCACCAACTCCTGGAGCTTGCTCAAACTCATGCCCATTGAGTCGGTGATGCCATCCAACCATCTCATCCTCTGTCGTCCCCTTCTCCTCCTGCCTTCAATCTTGCCCAGCATCAGGGTCTTTTCCAGTGAATCAGCTCTTTGCATCAGGTGGACAAAGTATTGGAGGTTCAGCTTCAGCATCAGTTGTTCCAAAGAACATTCAGGACTGATTTCCTTTAGGATGGACTGGTTGGATCTCCTTGCAGTCCAAGGGACTCTCAAGAGTCTTCTCTAGCACCACAGTTCAAAAGCATCAATTCTTTGGCACTCAGCTTTCTTTATGGTCCAGCTCTCACATCCATTGATGACTACTGGAAAAACCAAAGCTTGGACTAGACGAACTTTTGTTGACAAAATAATGTCTCTGCTTTTTAATATGTTGTCTAAGTTAGTCATATTTTTCTCCCAAGAAGTAAGTGTCTTTTAATTTCATGGCTGCAGTCACCATCTGCAGTGATTTTGGAGCCCAAGAAAATAAAGTCTGTCACTGTTTCCATTGTTTCCCCATCTATTTGCCATCAAGTGATGGGACTGATGTCATAATCTTAGTTTTTTGAATGCTGAGTGTTAAGCCAACTTTTTCACACTCCTCTTTCACTTTCATCAAGAGGTTCTTCTTCACTTTCTGCCATAAGGGTGGTGTCATCTGTGTATCTGAAGTTATTGATACTTCTCCCGTCAATCTTGATTCCAGCTTGTGCTTCATCCAGCCTGGCATTTCTCATGATATACTCTGCATATAAGTTAAATAATCAGGGTGACAATATACAGCCTTGACGTGCTCATTTCTCAATTTGGAACCAGTCTGTTGTTCCATTTCCAGTCCTATTACTTCATGGCATATAGATGTGGAAACAATGGAAACAGTGACAGACTTTACTTTCTTGGGCTCCAAAATCACTGCAGATGGTGACTGCAGCCATGATATTAAAAGAGGCTTGCTCCTAGAAAGAAAAGCTATGACCAGCCCAGACAGCATATTAAAAACCAGAGACATTATTTTGCCAACAAAAGTCTGTCTAGTCAAGGCTATGGTTTTTCCAGTAGTCATGTATGGATGTAAGAGTTGGACCATAAAGAAAGCTGAGTGCCAAAGAATTGATGCTTTTGAACTGTGGTGCTAGAGAAGACTCTTCAGAGTCCCTTGGACTGCAAGGAGAGCCAACCAGTCCATCCTAAAGGAAATCAGTCCTGAATGTTCATTGAAAGGACTGATGCTGAAGCCAAAACTCTAATTCTTTGGCCACCTGATGCAAAGAACTGACTCATTGAAAAAGACCCTGATGCTGGGCAAGATTGAAGGCAGGAGGAGAAGGGGACGATAGAGGATGAGGTGGTTGGATGGCATCACTGACTCAATGGACATGAGTTTGAGTAAACTCTGGGAGTTGGTGATGGACAGGGAGGCCTGGCGTGCTGCGGTTCATGGGGTCGCAGAGAGTCAGAAAGGACTAGGCAACTGAACTGAACTGAACTGTTGATTTTGGCCTAATTTTCTTCCCCAACATGTGAACTGTAATCCTATTTAGATTTCAACTCTCAAATGTAATTGACAAATGAAGAGAGCCGCCGACAGAACTTGAGTGGTTATTAATAACAATCTCAGAATTACTGTGTTCATGGGAAAATGGGTCCGTCTGACTAATGCTGACTATAATCACAGTCTCACAGTTGTTGAAGATTTCCAGTTTTCACGGAGGCTTTCTTTTGTCTGAGGAGAGACGCCCAGACCTGGATGGCGCAGTACACAGTAGCTCGAGTGTGTTCTGCAAACTGACAAGTTGGCACAAGTTGGTGCTCTCTCCTCCACGAGGCGCCAAGTCAGAGTTTGTAATTTCGGGGTTTGATGTCTATTTTGGCCCATGGTTGCTTCCCAACATTAGGCTTGTTTACAGATGCTTCTGAATCTGCCTCTTCTGATGTGTGGGTGGATTATACACACGGACATTAAATTATTATTCAGCAAGCATTTAATGGCTCTTCCAGCTGCGTTGTTTGGAATGCATCTTTCTGTCTCAGCACATCTGGCCTTGGCCACGTGTCTGCTGTGGCCAGTTGAATGTCAGAGGTGAGCAGACGTGTGTCCTGGCTCTGGAATCTCTGGGGTCCCCGGGTCCGGCTCCTGGTGTCTCTACCCCTCTTCTCTGGGCCCAGCATCGTTCCTCATGGAGCAGACATGAGCGCTGGACAAGCCCATCGGTCAGTCTGCAGTCGCCCTGTAGACTGGTCAGTGTAGAATAGTCACATCTTACAGGAACCTCCAGGTTTGCAGGGCGGCTTGTTACTCAGCATTGCTGTGGCCGTACTGACAGGTACCTTCACATCAGCCTCGTTAGAACTGTGACTAGATTTAGAGGACAATTAAAGAGTTTGTTCATGATTCAAAATTTATTACATTTAAAATAAATATTCTAAGACTGAAATTTCTTGTGTTCTCCGTAAATAATACAGGTAGTAAAATATATTCAATTGGCACCACAGAAAAATCTAGAAGAAAATAAGAAAGATAAGAGTAAAAACCAAGAAAGGAATGACTTTTCTCTGTAAAGACAGAATTTTAGAGCAGACAGAGGAGCTTAGATTTCATCTTGCCTAAGGGGCCTGCAGAGGATGAGATGATTGGATGGCATCGCTGACTTGATGGACATGAGTTTAAGCAAACTCCAAGAGATGGTGAAGGACAGGGAAGTCTGGTGTGCTGCAGTTCACGGGGCTGCAAGGAATCAGACATGACTTAGTGACTGAACAAGTACAACAGTTTGCCTTTGAATCCACCATTTTCCTAGCAAATCTGGTAATTGGGGCCCTTGATCTATTTTCAATAGTCCATGGGCCTGAAGTAACTCCTATGCTCGCCCATATCAAAGTACAGGAATGGGCCCTTTTTCAAGGTCCCCTGGCTGGTCCCTCGGTCCAGGGATCTTCCCACCAGATCCCATGTCCCTGCTGCTGGTGTGACGAGCTTGCGTCTCCCCTGGGAAGGGAGCAGACGGAGAGGAACACGTGGGTCACACTCTCCGGGGTCACTGGCTCTGCGGCAGCTTTGCGGGTGCTGCACACACGGCCACCCAGCATTTCTCAGCTGCGCCGCACAGGACCCTCGGCAGGGACTTCCCACTCACCTGACGCCCAGCTGCTGTGGCCAGCCAAGAGTGCGCCAGTCATCTGTCAGAGCAGTGGCCCTCGCGGCTAACAGGCTCTGGGAGGGCAGCCCGCCCCGTCGGGCACAGGCCCCTCATTCCTGCCGGGCCTCCGTCTGCTCATCTTCCACAGTCCAGAGCCGGGGCAGCATCCACACCCGAGCAGTACCCCCCTCCCCTGACGAGCGACTCCACCATCACAGGAGAACCAGGGGCAGGGGACGGGGTGGATGCGAGAGTGACATCCAAGCCACGATCCTGTGAAGCTTGGCCTCATGGAGACTCAAGGTGCCAGAGGAGGCCTGTGCCCTGGGTGTTGGCGCACACAGCACGGAGGGGCCCCGTGTGTCCGGTGCCCTGAGGGTGCCCGGGTGGCCTGGCCTCCAGAGCCACGGTTCTGGGGTGGCCCTGCTCTTGGCTGTCTGGGAGGGACTAAGGTCTCTTGCTTATGTAAGCGCAGAGTGAGATGCTGGCGATGGCGTGATTAGGGACCACTCACACACATGGGGCACCACGGGCCGCTCCTGAGGGGCTGTGGGCAGGGACCCCCCCCCCAGCAGGCACCTGAGGGCCCCGCCCTGCTGCTCTGGGAGCTCAGAGAGGAGGCGGCATCCTCACTGCCCAGCCAGGCGGTTCTGACTCTTGGATCCTTCTGTCGGTGCTTCTGCTGACAAGTCCTCGCTAGTTGAGCCTCACCGTGATTGATGAGGCTGTTTGGGGTATTTGTGCAACCCTAGGACAGCAGCTGGATGATGCATATTTTGGGGGAATATTTCTGACCTAGAATGTCCCCAGAATTTTATTGTTAGATACACACACAGCAGTTCAAGTACAAACAATCCATCCATTCATTTGTCAGACAGATCCGCGAACAACGTCGCCGAGTGTGCCTTCTCAGACATGTCTCGTGTTCTCTCTGAGTTCCAGTTCCTGGGAAGGCTCATGCAGGTGTGCGAGGCCTCCCTCTGTCCTTCCCCAGGTGGCCCCAGTCAGCACGTCCATGAGCCCTTATGCAGCCGCTCAGACATGAGCCTAGGGCAGCCCCGGGCTGGCACGTCAGGGCCGGGAGCCCCGCGGGGCTCGCCCACTCTCAATGTCCCCCCTGGGGCCTGTTGGTCAGGTCTGACACCCCAGACCCCCCTCACCTGCTGGCCCTGGGCCTCCGGGCCCCCAGCCGTGGGGCACGTACGTGCCCTCACCCCGCACAAAGGCAAACAGACGTCTCCGGTGGGGGCTTCTGGCAGCCTGTTACTTGCTGGGGTCTTCCAGAAGCTTTCCCAGAAAAGGGGTGTGTGTACTCCATGGGAACTACCACATAGCTTGTTTTAAATGATAAACGTTAATTTCCAAATATTCAATTCAACCTGGCCAGGTACCTAGACCATCTTTGAGAGGGATGAAGACCCACCACAAAAGGGAGAAACACACCAGAGTCTGGAAAACAAGTTGCCAAGTCTGTTTCACTGAGAGTTTTGCCCAATGTGCCAGAGCAGGAAAGTAGGGCCCCCCCCGACAGCCTGCTTCTCAGGGAAGCCCCTCCCCCAGCCCAGCGACCCCACAGGCTCCAGGGCAGGCTCCTTGCTGGTCTCAGGGTCTCCGCGAGAGAAGACAGGCTCTCTGAGGGCAGGTTGGCTGCTGCGCTTTCAGCTGCCCGTGTGCTCTGTAGTTTGAGATGAAGGGGCCACACAAGGGCCGCAGGGGGCATTGGCTTGGCAGCCAGGTTCACAGGGCAGCTGGCAGACTCGCTGACCACTCTGCTCTGGTGGGTGGGGTGGGGGACACCACCTGCAGACACACAGGGTCCCAGAGGAGCAGAGGCCTGGAGCCTGGCCATGGGCAGGGGTGGACGCGGAGAGTCCGACCCGTTAGGGAGAGGGGGTGCACCCGGGGCTCCCTCCCTGGACCTGCTCTGCCGGGGGGTGTGCGGAGGAGCTGCAGGGACATCCGGGCGGAGCGAACGGATCCAATTAGACTCAGGAAGGAGCAGTCACCCCTGCTCCGGATCCTGAGCAAATCCCAACAGGATTAACGATTTTGCTGTAAACAGAGAAACCAGAGAAAAAGACAGGGCTGTCGGTTCAACCTTCGTGGTGGCGACTCGGTGTTAAGAAGGAGCCAGAGGCAGAGAACAGTAAATCTTTCTGCCTGTTGACTGAAAACAGTAAATATGACTCTGGCTTACAAATAAGGAAAGTTTAAAGGCCTCTAAAATAATCTGACTGCAGACAACGGGGAAGAAAAGGCTTTGCCACAGCTGGGAAAGGGTTAACACGGAGACGACAAGGCCTGGTTCACCTCAGAAGAAGGGGAGACATTTCAGTGCTCTAACGGAAAAGCGGAAAGGCTGGCAAAGGCCCCTTCGCCCACTCGCCCCCTCACCCAGGCACCTGGTGAGCCATCCGGCGCCCCCACCTGGCACCAGCAGGCGTGTGGCTGGCATGTTGCACCCGCCTCGCTGGAGCCTGTCCTGCAGAGCGGGGTGGGGAGCAGGTCCCTCAATGGACTCTCTGAAAATGGTTTGACTGTGCTGGGGGTTGAGGGCCCAACAAACCCCTGGCATGCAGACCCCACCTCTGAGCGGATGGGTGGAGAGAGGGCTGGGGTGGGGGGCATTGGGCATGGGGGCGAGAACTCCCAGTGCTAAGAGGTCTGAGCAGAGACCCTGAGGCTGAGCTGGGGACGCTGGTGAGCCTGGAGCAGAAGCGGGGAGAGCCCAGGGAGGGGGGCCCGGTCGGGAAGGCGGGCCGGGTCTGTCCCGGCTGGGAGGCGTCTCCTCTGACTGCTGCACCGAAGGGCGGGAAGTATTAACTGCTCAGTCGTGTCTGACTCCCTGTGACCCCGTGGGCTGTAGCCCACCAGGCTCCTCTTCATGGAATTCTCCAGGCAAGAATACTGGAGTGGGTAGCCATTCCCTTCTCCAGGGGATCTTCCAGACCTGGGGATCAAACCCAAGTCTCCTGCATCACAGGCAGATTCTCCACCGTCTGAGCAGCAGGGAAGCCCTGGAGGGTTGGGGGCACCACAAAGACCGTGACCGCACCAGCCCTGGGGAGCGGTCACCGTCACGCCGGCCAGTCTCCTCCTGTTTCCTTTCAAACCCAGGAATGGAGCGGCTTTCAGAAAAGTGCAGACTCACACAGTGCTATTTAAATTCACATTATTTTCAGGGAGGAGATCTGAAAATGTGCAAGGAAAGTCTTAAAAGTCTCAGGCCATTAGCGGATCTCCTTATGTGATGCTCAAGACATTCTATCCTGAGGAAGTATTCTTCTAACGGGTTCTGCAAAGATGAGGCTGTAAGACTGTTCATCGCAGTGTTGTTTATAATAATGGAAATTAAAAACCGCCTGAGGACTCTATTAGACTCATTCATGAACCCATATTCATAAAGTGGGATACGGGCCCCTATGAACATGACGTGGGGGACCGTGTCTCACAGGACGGAAGGTGGGCCTGCTGGTGAAGATGGAACACGGCTTATGAAACGATGTGTAATGGAAAGAGCTAGTGAGGGTGGGATCGTCTCCGCTTGAGGCACAGCCTCGTTTCACGTTGCCGCAGGAGGGGAAGCAGGGAGAGGACGGTGCAGGCTGGACGCAGTTACCGATGGAGGCGCCCGGCCAGCCAGCGGGAGGCTCCCTGGGACCCTGCAGTCACTGAGACTCTGCGTTCATCAGCCCAGACCTGTCCCAGCTTCTGCCCTAAGTTTCGTTCCGGCTTCCCAGTCAGGACCCATAAGAGGAAAGCAAGTCTCCCCACTGCCCAGTCTGCTCAGATGCCCTGCTTCCAATGAGCATTCAGGAGTAGAAGAGGGGGCTGAACGGATGTGCCTGTCTTTTCGTCTGTTGATAAAATCAAACCTGGAATCTGAGCCCTAATTCAAACACAGAAATCAGAAGGAGAAACAGCCTCTGCCTAAAGGCAATGTTTGGCAGCAGAGTTTTGAAAGCGCTGAGGTCAGGAACCCAAATAAACTCACAGTCATGCAGACCAAGCAGCTGACGTCTCACTTCCGGACACACACGTGCAGACAGGGACACGTGTCGACGTCGCAGACAGAAGGGGCGCTATAAAAAGGGAGCATCTCGTCAGGTCCGCGGCGCCGTCAGTTCTAAAGACGGATGGTGAGTGTCATCAGTTCCTGCTAGCTCTGGAGCTGGTAGACTAATCCCCCGACTCGTTCAACCTCTTCCCCAGAGTCAGCGTGCCGTTCAAGTGGGAAGCGTTCCAGATAGCCCGTAGGCTTCTTCTGTCTCCCAGACCTTGGCTGTGATCCTGGGGGCCTCGGAATAAGGCCCTGGGTAAGTATGCCCAGGGGTTTGTCTGAACATTGTCCTGTCTCCCCGGGTCCTAGATGGAGACAAAGACGACCAAATAAAGTGGAGATGAGATGCTTGGGTTTAGGAAGGGGGGGTCGGTAGGGTGGAGGTGAACGCACGTGCGAAACGGCAAAGCAAGGGCCCGGCGGGGGAATATTCTGGTTCCTGGCCAGGCTGATCTAGCATGCTGACTCTGATAGACTCAGCTCCTCAGGGTGCACCCCCGGGTGGGGAGGGAGCCCCAGGAGAGGGTGTGAGCATCGCCCTGTGTTATGTCTTACAGCTCCAGCTGAACCTACCTTCCAGCAAAAACATTAAAGAATGAGCCGTCACATTGACCACGAAGGTCCACCTTTGGACTTTATTAATATAGAACGATTTTATTTTTAAATTTAAAAAATTTTTATTTATTTTTGGCTGCACTGGCCTTCATTGCTTTGAGCAGGCTTCTCTCTAGCTGCAGTGAGTGGGGGCTGCTCTTTAGATGTAGTGCCAGGGCGTCTCGTTGCGGCGACTTCTGTCTTTGTGGAGCGCAGGCTTGGTTGCTCCACGGCATGTGGAAGCTTCCCAGCCCGGGGATTGAACCCACGTCTCCTGCCTTGGCAGGCGGATTCATCATCACTGAGCCACCAGGGAAGCCTCCATCTTTGGATTTAAAAAACATTTATTTATTTAACTGAAGTATAGTTGATTTCCAATGCTGTGTTAATTTCCGCTGTGCAGCTCAGTGACTCAATTACACGCACGTGTGCTTAGCTGCTCAGTCATGTCTGACTCTTTGTGACCCTGTGGACTATAGCCTGCCAGACTCCTCTGTCCATGGGATTCTCCAGACAAGAACACTGGAGTGGGTAGCGATTCCCTTCTCCAGGGGATCTTCCTGATCCAGGGATTGAACCTGGGCCTCCCGCACTGCAGGCGGGTTCTTTACCCGCTGAGCCGCCAGGACTACCAGACGTTTTCTCTTTCATATTCTCTCCCACGATGCTTTATCCCAGGAGACTGGAGGTACTTCCCTGTGCTGGAGAGTAGGACCATGCTGCTTATCCATTTTACGTGTCATAGTTTGCTTCTACCACCCCCAAAGTCCCAGTCTTCCCCTCCCCAGCCCCATCTCTGGATTTCTGAAGCCACTCTGCTCCAAGCCAGGGCGGTGCTTCATGGCCCCGCTGGGTGAGACAGTGCCTGAGGAGGTGCGGGGGGCCTGGAGAGCTCCGTGAGGGACGGGCAAAGGCATTGCTCTCGGGCGACCCTGGGGAGCCGGACTTATTCCTGTTCTGGCCCTACCTTGTTTATTCCCTTAAATCAGAGTCTGCACCAGAAGTCTGGACCTCAGTCTTCTCCCCTGTGATGCAGAGAGGACTCTGGAAAGGGGCAGAGGGTGACTGAAGCAGACGAGGAGTGTCCCAGCAGGATGGATGCAAAGTGCCCTGGAGTGAGGGCGTTGGGGGTAGAGTCCAGTACGCTCCGCCTGGGGTGCCAGGAAGAAACGGGAGAGTGTCCCCCCGAGGTGGCCTGACACACCCCCCAGCGGTGGCCCAGTGCACACCCTGGAGGGGGCCCATTGCCCAGGGGAGTAAGTCCACTCCTGGCTCCAGAGACCAGCACAGGAGGCAGGGATGGTCCTCCAGTACGCTCCGCCTGGGGTGCCAGGAAGAAACGGGAGAGTGTCCCCCCGAGGTGGCCTGACACACCCCCCAGCGGTGGCCCAGTGCACACCCTGGAGGGGGCCCATTGCCCAGGGGAGTAAGTCCACTCCTGGCTCCAGAGACCAGCACAGGAGGCAGGGATGGTCCTGGAGCACCGCTCCTGTGGGGGCCAAGGTCACCTGCAGCTCTGCGTGGGGAGGGCCGCTGGCTCCAGAGAAAAGACAAAATGAATGAAAGTGACCCCCAGCAGAGGACCACACAGTGGCCAGGAGCTTAAGCTTCTCTTAAGCTTTTCTGTGTCTTCAGGATCAAGCTTAGAATACAGTGCGGACAAGAATACCGCCTGCTGTATCGCTGAACAGAGGATGCTCGGCCATCAAGTCCCCAGTCTCGACGGCTGCCCAGGATGGTAAGCCCTGGGGGGACTCAGGGTGGGAAGACCCAGGGCGCCGGCCGGGGACGCCAAGATGCAGATCGAAGGAGTGATTAATTCACTGGTCTTATCACGAGCTCACCAAGGTTACATCTCCACACTGCCTAGTAAACAGCGGGGATAAGGGTGTAGAAACCACCTTTAAAATAATAAAAATAACTTTATTTTCCTGCTATTAAACCTAAATTGGTTTATAATCGGTGCATTATGAGTTACTTTCTAAAATAAGCCAAGGTTGATTTGAGCGCATGCTGTTTTGCTGAGTTCATTCCACCAGACGAACCGAAGCCTGGTAGCTCTACTCACGTTTGCCTTCTCGGCAAAGTCACAGGGCGGCTCTCTGATGAAACCGTGAGGTGCCTGCCTGTGTCCCGCACCATCCAGGCCCTCTTCCATCTCGGGGCTCTTGCCTGCCCCTCTCGATGCTGGGGATCAGGGTCCCTCCAGGACCGAGCGTGTCTTCCCGGTTTCAGACAGGAACGCAGGCTTCGGGGGCTCTGATCTCTGCCCAGCGTCTCTGTCTGACTCCAGACCCCCATCTGCCCCGCAGCCCCATGGGTGCCCAGGAGGCGCCCGGGGTTACCGTGTCCACCTCTGAGCTCCGTCCTCTTATGTTTCAAGCCGCCTGCCCGTCCTTTTCCATCTTCACAGAGGACATTTCCCAGCCGTTCCTGTACCGTTCAGGTCCTCTCACCGCAGGCCCGACCCTGCCCACCCCTCAGGAGCACCTGCCGCTTGTCTGCAAAGCTGTGGGGGCTTCTCGATTCCTCTCCGTCATCACCCGAATCAGGAACCCAGGCACGTCGACCCTGAGTATGCCTGGGCTCCAAGGCCATCTCATGAAATCCACCGTCCACTCAGCTCACGGCTCCCGCCTTTGCCTGCCGCATGCACGGCCCCCAGGGGTCCCCTACACCACCCGAACCTTTGCACCTGCTCCCAGTGTGGCCGCCATGGGGGGCTCCTAGCGCAGAGCCTGGGACCCCCCTTTCACTCCAGGCTGAGAGCAGAGCCCAGGACCCCCCCTTCACTCCAGGCTGAGAGCAGAGCCCGGGACCCCTCCTTCACTCCAGGCTGAGAGTAGAGCCCGGGACCCCTCCTTCACTCCAGGCTGAGAGCAGAGCCCAGTACCCCCCTCTCAGGACTACCCCTTCACTCCAGGCTGAGAGCAGAGCCCAGGACCCCCCCCTTCACCCCAGGCTGAGAACAGAGCCCGGGACCCCCTCTTCACCCCAGGCTGAGAGCAGAGCCTGGGACCCACCTCTCGGGACCCCCCCTTCACCCCAGGCTGAGAGCAGAGCCCAGGACCCCCCCTTCACTCCAGGCTGAGAGCAGAGCCCGGGACCCCTCCTTCACTCCAGGCTGAGAGCAGAGCCCGGGACCCCTCCTTCACTCCAGGCTGAGAGCAGAGCCCGGGACCCCTCCTTCACTCCAGGCTGAGAGCAGAGCCCGGGACCCCTCCTTCACTCCAGGCTGAGAGCAGAGCCCGGGACCCCTCCTTCACTCCAGGCTGAGAGCAGAGCCCGGGACCCCTCCTTCACTCCAGGCTGAGAGCAGAGCCCGGGATCCCCCTCTCGGGACCCCCCATAAACCCCAGGCTGAGAACAGAGCCAGGACCCCCACTTCACTCCAGGCTGAGAGCAGAGCCCGGGACCCCTCCTTCACTCCAGGCTGAGAGCAGAGCCCGGGACCCCTCCTTCACTCCAGGCTGAGAACAGACGGGCCTCCATGCTCTGGGGCGAACCCCTCCGAGCTGGTCGCCGCCGCAGCCCTGTGCTCCCTCTCCTCGGGGCACCAAGGCTTCCTGCGTGTTCTCACTTCCTTGTTGCCTCCACCACCAGGTGTAAAACCACACCCTCCCTCTGCTGCGCTCTCCCTGCCTTCTTCCTACATTAACTGCTGTGTGTAACATAGCCAGCGAGCAGGAGCTGCTCCACAGCGCAGGGAGCTCCGCTCGGTGCTCCGCGACGACCTAGAGGCGTGGGATGGGGAGAGAGGCAGGCTCAAGACGGGGATACGTGGATCCGCACAGCTGACTCGCGCTGCTGCGCGGCAGAGACCAGCACAGCGCTGAGAAGTAGCTGTACCTCAATAAACGGAAGAAAGTGTGCTTCGCGTCTGCGTCTCCCCTGCAGGACTGCAGACTCTGTGACGGTAGGAACACGGCTCTGCCAGGTGTGCGCAGGGCTCTGAAACAAGGGCGTCCAGGAGGCGTCAGTCCTGTGCGGATTTAAGGAACAAGTGAACTGGAGAAAAAATGAACGGAGGCCCCGGCACGCACGTCAGGAAGCCTCCCAAGGCCGACATGCAGCCAGCCAGACAGGGTTGACACCTGAGCAGCCTGTCTGCCTCCTGCAACGTCCCAGCCTGGGCTGACGGCGGGGGCTGAAGGGGGCCGGCCAGGCCCCGGAGACCCGCTGGCCGGCAGGTGTGACTGGCGGCGGGTAATTGGGCTCCGTGCTCAGGGCTGTGTCATCAATTCTTGTAAATGTCACTTGGTGCTTTGCTTTTTCCTGGACCCAATGTTGTTTTTCCCCTGAGCAGCATTTGGGAATTCAGAGATTTCCTATGCATTTGATTTACCATCCCACACCTTCAGGTCCTGATTAAACCTGACATTGTCTTTATAGAGTGAGTTGTTAATAGAGGTGAAACTGTTTTCACAATGATTCCTTCTCACATCCCACGAGGTGCCTGGGAAGACGTGCCCTTGTTAAGACGAGGGTTCTGCTTCAGTCTTCTGCAGGGTGACACGGCGTGAGGTCTGGGAGGCTGCCTTGGTAATTATGGATGCTTAGATCACATCACAGAGATGTGGAATTATGCCTGATTAACTGTGGAATCTACTTAAGAACCTTACAGATTTTTAAGTGACATTTAAGATACTCCTAGGATGTTGGCGCTGAGTGAGAGAACAGAATCGTGCTGTCTTGGCTCATATGTAACTATTTCCTGAACGTATGAAAAAAAAAAATCCTTCCATGTAAACTAGAGAGCTGAGCCCATAGGTCGGCACTGCTTTGAGAGTCGGGACTAGAAACGATCCCCCAGCTTTCTCAGGGTCACGGGCGACTTCAGTGCTGGGGGTGTCTCCCCCGGCATGAAGACCGCAGCATAAGCAGGCTCCGGGGCCATCTGTGGCCCTAAACCTTTCAGGGGGCAGGCGGGCTTGCCCCCCACTCCTAAGGCAGACCCCACCCTCGGTGCAGAGTAAGACGCGGCTCAGAGACTCGTGCCCAAAACGGAGGCAAAATCGCTCTCTGCTCTGTGATGAGAGTCGAGGCTAATTTTATCCCCCCTGTGCGCCAGGGCACTCGGAATTTTTCATGAGAAAGTAATGACTTCCAGGAATGAAATAAACTCTATACACATTTTCATGGGAGATGGATCATTTCTGGAAAATAATTAAAAAGAATCAGATGAAGTCTTTTCTGCCCATGAGATAGAAATGGATCGTCCGTAACCACAGGAGGGGACTCTGGGGGCCGACGGATGACTGTCTTGGGCTATTAATAAACTCTCTGAACAGTGCCAGAAATGGAGGATTTCCTTGTTGTCTTAGCGCCCTGAGCCCTGCTCGTCTCGGGGCTGACCACGCTGGCGGGGAAAACGCTTGAGCAGCGTGCGACAGAGGGTGGCTAACCAGAAGACAAGTCTTTGCTGGAAACTCGGGAATCTCGACAACGTGTGACTCCTCGCGACGAAACGGCGCCGAGGCTTCCCCTTCAGAGCCGACGGCGGTGGGGCTGTGTTTGGGCGCGTCTGGCGCCTCCGGGGGCGGGCGGGCTGTTGGCAGAGGGTGAGGCTGGGCTGGGGCTCCCGTCTGAGACAGTGTCTGCCTGCCCGCTCCCCAGGCAGCTGCTCCACGTTTCTCACTGGGGTCCTGGACCCCGGCAGCACTGACATGCAGAGCTCAGGGTCACGTGGCGGGAGAGGGACGCCCTCTGAGCGCAGGGGCGGCCCCACGGGACCAGGACTGCACACTGAGGGTGTGGACGGAAGGGCTTCCTGGGGGGACCCCCAGCCTGAGGGTGGGTGGCCATTCTGACGCCTGTGTTTCTTCACATCTTAAAAATCCCCACGAGTTCCTCTAGCTTTTGTTGCAATCCACTGATATGGCTTTTACTTCACTTTTTCCTCCCAAATCACCGGTGGCTCAGCTTGGTGCCCTGCAGCCCAGGGTCCAGGCTCACAGACCCTCGGCCTGTGCATCTGCTGCAAAGTCTGGGACTACATCTCGTTGTCTGAAGCTAATCTATACGCTTGAGAGGTTTGCGGCTTTTTTCTCATATTCTAGGGTAACATTCTCCTTTATTGCTATTCTTTTTTGCTTCTGGGTGAAATTTCAAATCAGCGCATTAAGCTCCAGGAAGGTTCCTGCTGGGAGCTTGTCCGGGTCCTCCCCTCTTCCTTCATGCACCCCGACTGGGCTCCTGCTTTACTCTGGGTCCCCGGCCTCCCCAGCTTCCAGGACTCCAGTGGAAATCTGGAGACAATGAGCTTCCTCCCAGAACTGTGACTGAGCTCACATCCACCCCAACCCCACGCCACCACGGCTCAGGTGGCTGAACCCCCCTGACCGGGTGGTGTAGAAAGCAGATGCTTATTTCTCAGTTCCAGGGGCTGGGAGCCCAAGATCAGGATGCCGGCAGATCCAGTGTCTGGAGGACCCATCTTCCTGGCTGGACGGCGGCCACCGTCTCCACGTGTCCCCACAGGTGGACAGAGATGGGTCTGGGCTCTCCTCCTCCTCATATAAGGGCTCCAATCCCACCAGGGGCCCCACCTGGTGACCTCACGGAACCCCCTAACTCCAGCCCATCAGAGGCCGGGGCTGCAACAGATGGACTCGGGGGAGGCAGACAGTCCAGGCACGCCCCGTCCTCCCCCTTTGGCTTCATCTTCCACAGGATGCTGCCTTTCTGCACAGAACTCTTGCTACTTCTTGTTAAAAACGTTTTATTTTTAATCGGAGAGTGATTGCTTTACAAGGCTGCGCTGCTTTCTGCAGTACAACAGCGTGAGTCGGCTGTGGACGTGCGCGTGCCCCTCCCTCTCGGGCCTCACTCTCCCCGCGGCCTGCTGCTCCGGGTCATCGCAGAGCACAGAGCGCCCTGTGCTAGCCAGCGGCCTCCCGCTCGCGCCCGCTTTACCCCCGGCAGCGTGTGTACGTCAGTGCTCCTCTCTCCACTCGTCCCACCCTTTCTTCCCCACGCTGTGTCCACACGTTCATTCTCCACGTCGGTGTCTCTGTTTTGTCTACTGATGCATGCTTAGTTTTGAGACTGTTGTCAATGTAAAAAGACGGCTATTTATGTCTAAGAGGGCTCTGCCTATGTTTTCCTCTAAGAGTTTTAGAGTGTCCGGCCTTACCTTTAGGTCTTTAATCCACACGAACCCGTTTGCAAAGCAGAAATGAGAGACATACATGCAGAGAACAAACCTATGGACATCGAGGGGGGAAGGGGTGGGTGGGATGAGCTGGGAGCTGGGGTTGGCATATATGCACCCTCACGTATAAAACAGAACTGATGAGAACTTCCCTGGTGGCTCAGACGGTAAAGCGTCTGCCTGCCGTGCGGGAGACCCGGGTTCAATCCCTGGGTTGGGAAGATCCCCTGGAGAAGGAAATGGCAACCCACTCCAGTATTCTTGCCTGGAAAATCTCATGGATGGAGGAATCTGGTAGGCTATAGTCCATGGGGTCGCAAAGACTCGGACACGACTGAGCGACCTCACTTCACTTCAATGAGAACCTACTGTGTACAGCACTGGGAACTCTTCTCAGTGAACTGTGGGGACTTAAATGGGAAGGAAACCTGAAAAAGAGGGGATCTGTATGTACGTATGGCTGGGTCAGTTTGCTGTACAGCAGAAACTGACGCAGCAGTGTAAAGCAACGATTCTCCAATAAAAACTTGTTTAAAAACACGATTACATTTCCTAACCTGTTTTTGCTTGATTAGAGAGCTACTGATTACGCGGGCTGATACAGAGGGCCGGGCTTTCTCATTACTTCTGGTCATTTCTCAATTTTCCTGTTGAATTTCCAGGTGACGAAACGTCTTGTTTCCAAACAAGGATCCTTTTTTCTGATGCTCATTTCTTTCTGCGTCTGGTCACCAACAGGGCAGCACAGAGACAGCGTGTCTGCGTCTGGACACTGATCCAGCTCCCGGGTCTGTGTTCACCCCCCAGTCCCTGGGCCTAAGCCCCGGATTCTCATCTCGGCCGGGGGGTCCTAACTGTCTCCGTGTCAGAGGTCATTAGCTCCCTGCCCGGGGCCCCAGGAGAGGCGCGGGGCACGTGGTGCAAAAGGCCAGCCGCGTGTGGCCCTGCGCTTTCTTGTGTGAATAAGGCTCCCGGAGGACGAGGAGGGGCGCAGGGAGCTCGGCGGCCCGACCGAGGCCGAGGGCAGCTCTGAACTGCTGCTACAGCGGGCCTCCGAGCCCTTTGAGAACACAGCCTGTCAGACCGAGGAAGCCTCCCTCTCCAGTTCTCCTTTGCTCTGTTCTTTAAGTAGGAATTGGTGTGGAGTTTTGTCAACTGCTTCTTCCCTGTGGCTCTTGTCTGATGATGGGGAGAATTCCATTAACGGGTTTTATTAATGGGACTCATCTGTGAATCCACCCAGAGGGTGCAGGCAAAGAGGTTTCCGGTGAGAGTGTGGAGGAGGGACCCATTGAAGGGAGCTGCCTGCATGAACCCACTGAGACAGAGGGAAGAAAAAGGACACCCCTACTTCTACCCCCGAGGATGACCAGGGTGCAGAAGAGCCGGCCTCTGAGGCTTTACAGGTGAGCTCTGAGCAGAAGGGCGTGGTCAGGGTCCCCAGGAAGTTTGTGATTGGGCAGAGCTTCACAAAGGACCCCTGCCTCTCGGGAAGCTTGCAGAGTTTGGGGACCTGAAGACCCCTGGCATGCTGAAGACCCAAGGAGTGGCTGGAGGCCTGAGTCTTAGCTGGACTCTGCTGGCCCAGAGCAGGGTCTTCAGAGGAGCAGGGCAGTCAGCCCAGGACCACGGGGGCCCCAGGCCCGCCCCCCTACTTCCTGCCCTGTCCTCACTGGACTGAGTTCTGCTGGCCGTGAAAGGACAGGGGCTGAGATGGGTGACTGCACAGAGGACCGCCAGGTACGAGAGGCCGAGGGGCATATCTGGAGAGGCTGGAGGAAGATGCCCAGCCCGCCCGAGGCATGGCTGTGTTTTCAAAGGAGAAGGGGATGTTTCCATAAAATCCAGAAGAGACGTGTGGCTTTAATTCAACTTTCAATGGTCAACGTGCTTGTGGAAGGAAAGCAGATATGAGTGAGGCTCCTTATTTGTTCACATCATAAGATTGTGCCTAACAGAGGCAGCCACAAAGTACCAAATTCAGGGAAGATTTAGACGAGTCCATCTGTACACAGCACTTCAGGACAGGAGGGTGTGGACAGCGTTCCTTCTGCCCAGAAGGTGGTTATTGCTCAGTCAGTCAGTCGTGTCCACCTCTTTGGTGACAGTTCGCTTACTGCCTCGGGTGGGAGACATGCTGACCTGGGGCAGCAGGAGGCACTTCCAGACTGGGCCCAGAGGCTGTCTGCTCTCCAGCAGTGATGTGCGTTGCAGGCGCCATTTCTGTTTGCACTGAGCTGCTGGGCGGCCGACACCGCGCTCTGAGTGCAGCTGCCCTCGCCCTGCCTGTGCCCGAGGCCGTGGCCACTGGAGAGCAGGGTGTGCTCTGCACCTGCAAGACGAACCCGATAAAGGCGGTTTCCTTACTGCGGCGCTGGCTCTAACTCTTCATCTAACTCAGCCTCTGACCTCGGAGAAGGCCCTTTATCTCTTCGGGTCTCAGTCAGCTCCTCTCTGGGCTGACGTTGCAGACCACTGGCTCCAGGCTCCTCACCAGGGTCGCCAAGCCAGGAGGATACACAGCTCTCCCCGTGGGGACTGTGGCCTCATAAGCGGTGACATCGTCCTGGAGTGGAAGCCCTGGATCAGAGAGCCCCGAGCCCCCTCCTGCTCCAGCATTGCCTGTCCCTAATTGATTACTGTAGATACGTGGATGGGGTAGCTTATATGAACTTGTAGATGAGATATGCCTTCCTGGCGGGTACTCGGTGCAGGAGAGGCAGGGGGCAGCGGGATGGCCACCCTTTTATGTGTTTGGGCAGGATCAGTCTGATCTGGTCATTAGGAACGTGGGCAAGTACTCACCTTCTCCTGCTCTCTGTCCTGAGGTGGGGCGTGGCAGCCAGAGGCTGACGTCCTGGCAGGAACCGTGCTGTTTCCCTGGCTCACCATCTTCTTTCCCCCTTCCTCTCCTTTCTTTCTGCCTCTCTACTCCTCCCCTCCCTCCCTCCTCTCTGCCCCCTTCATTATGGAGTATCTCACACACGTGCAAGAGGAGAGAATGACCTCCTGGATTCCCTCTGCCCATCGCCCAGCTCCACAGCTCACCAACACAGTGATTTCCGTCCACCATCAGCAGGGGATCAGACGTTGCGTGCATCGTAGGATCAGCGTGTAGGCTGGCTCCCAAGCAGCTGTCGCAGTCTGCTTGAGTTCACTCACATTCCCATCTTGACTGACTCATTTGACAGAAATAATACATTTGCACGACAATATCTATTTTGACCTGTGATTATGCCTCAACAATACGCACCTTATATTAAGTGTTTATGTTAACAAGCAGTATGAGAACTACAATATTTCTTTTTTCCTTACTTTTATGGCAACATATGTTGGATAAGTCTGGATACTTGAGTAATATGTACAGACTAAAAATTGCAAAGATAGTATAGAGAAGAAGACAGTATTTTAAGAACAGAAAAATAGAGAAGCATTTTGAAATATGCTGACACCCAGATTAATGGCTCCTTGTTCCTGCTGCTGCTGCTGCTAAGTCGCGTCAGTCGTGTCCGACTCTGTGCGACCCCATAGACGGCAGCCCACCAGGCTCCCCTGTCCCTGGGATTCTCCAGGCAAGAACACTGGAGTGGGTTGCCATTTCCTTCTCCAATGCAGGAAAGTGAAAAGTGAAAGCGAAGTCGCTCAGTCGTGTCCGACCCTCAGCGACCCCATGGACTGTAGCTTACCAGGCTCCTCCGTCCATGAGATTTTCCAGGCAAGAGTACTGGAGTGGGGTGCCATTGCCTTCTCAGAGTATCCCATGATGTAATTGAACACTATGCTATTTATGTATATATTTGTTTCCCTCTTACTCCTTCATAAACCTGCAGCATTTTAATCATTCTCCAGCCATAGATGAAGCTGGTGAGCCTGGACTTTCCTGCTCACTGCAAGGTAGTAGAGGTTGGTATGGTCACTTTCAGTTGAAAACAATTTTTTGGTCAAAAATGAAATGATCATTCCCTGAATTTGATTTTATATCAAATTTTTCTCCTACAAAAATAAGTCAGAAAAAGACTAAAAAGGGAACAAAAATCACACAGGACAAATAGACAGCAATTTGCAAGATGATAGACATAAAGAATACCAGTATTCACATTAAATATAAATGATGCAAGTGTTCTAATTAAAATGTGGAAATAGGTTAGTGTAAAAAGACTCAAATATATGCTATTCATAAGAAATTTAAATAAAAAGACATATAAGTTCAAATTAAAATAGTTAACAAGTATATTCCATGCTCACCTTCACATATAATTGACTATATTTTAATAAATATCAGATCAGCATGTTCTAGAGCTAAAATATTACCAGGGATAAAGACTGTCTCTTCATGATGGTAAAAGGGTAAACTCACCAAGGTCACGCAGCACCCTAAACTCCTACACAGCTATAAGCTTGAAAATATATAAAGCAAAAAATGATATAATAAAGTTAAAGATTAATTATAGTCTGAGATTTAAAAATTGCTCTCTCAATAATTGATAGCATAAGTAGATAGAAAATAATTATACATAAGACCAAAATTCTACCAACAACCTTGAAATGATTGACATTTGTAAAATCCTCTACCTACCAACAACAAAACACAGTTTCTTTTAAAATGCACATGGAGCATTTACCAAGACAGGCCATTATGAGTCATAAAAAGTCACAATATACTGAAAAGTATTTAAGTCATACAAAGTTGTTTCTGAATACAATAGAATTAAATTAGAAATCAATATGAAAAGTCCCCCAATATTTAAAAACGAACATATTCCTAAATAGCCAGTAATTCAAAAAATTAAGAAATATGGAAAATATTTAGAATTGACAGAAACTGCAATACAATAGATCAAAATTTGTTTGATGCTATTAAAGTAGTTGTTGGTGGCTCAGATGGTAAAGAATCTGCCTGCAGTGTAGGATACCTGGGCTAGATTGCTGGGTCAGGAAGACCCCCTGGTGAGGCAACGGCACCCACGCCAGTGTTCTCGGCGGGAGATTCCCCGCACAGAGGAGCCCGGTGGGCTGCAGGCCATGGGGTCACAGAGAGTCGGACACGACTGAGCTATTAACACGTTCACTCTCACTTGCTATGGCGTGAATGGTTATATTAGGGGAAAAAAATCTTAATCAAGATCTCTTGGAGACTAAAATAAAATCAAATTAAGCCAAAATTAAGTAGAAAAAGTAAATCATAAACTAGGAGCAGAAACCAATGAAAGATGAAACGGACAAACAGTAGAGGAAATCCACAAAAGCCAAAATCTGCTTTTTTGGAAAGATTTAAATATAGATAAATCTCTCGTAAGGAAGACTCCAAGTCCAGATGACTTCAGCAGTGAATCTATCAAACATTTAAGGAAGCAACAGGGCCAGTTCTACAGACACTCGTCCTTGCAGTTGGACAGAAGGGCGTGCTTCTCACGTCGTTTTATGGGGCCAGTGGTACTATGCCGCAAAACAGAGCCAAAAACACAGACAGCCATCACAAGCATTCTTAAGGACGCAAGTATAAAAACGCGCAACAAATTGTAGCAGGTTGGTTTCAACAAAGCATGAAAAAACAAATAAATCATTGCCAAGTGGGATTTATCTCAGAAAGGCCAAGTTTCTTTTAACATCTGAAAATCCATGAAGGCAACCAAACATATTAGAAATGCAGAAGAGGAAAAACATACAATCTTCTCAGTAGATGCAAACAAATGAGCAGAGCCCTTGATAAAGTCCAATATGGCTCCATGATAAGAATTCTCAATACACTAGGGTTAGAGGGACTTCTTCAACCTGAGTAAGGGCACCCACAGCAGATTAACATCGTAACTGATGGTGAGAGACTGGAAGGTCCCCACTAAGGACGAGACAGGATGCTTCTCATATCGTTGTTCACCATGGTGTTGGAGTTTCCGACCAGTTTTATGTTTCTATGTAAAATCGGGCAAGAACGCATCCAGAAGTACACAGAATCTAGATTAAGATACTGGGTACATTGTGTCTAGAAGCAAGGAAATAAAGCTATCTCTGTTCAGAGACAGAATGATAATCTATTCAGAAAATCCAGAGACTTGCCTGGTGGTGCAGAGGTTAGGAGGCCGCACTCCCAACGCAGGGGCCCTGGATTCCCTCCGTGGTCAGAGAACGAGACTCCACCCGCCACGATTAAGGGTTTGCACCTGCAAGGAAGGTCAAAGGCCTTGAGTGCCGCAGTTAGACCCAGCGTGTGTGTGCTCAACTGCTTAATTCGTGTCCGACTCTACGACTCTATGGACCGTAGCCTGCCAGGCTGCTCTGTTCATGGGATTCTCCAGGCAAGAATAGTGGAGTGAGTTGCCCTGCCCTCCTCCAGGGGATCTTCCTGACCCAGGGACTGAACCCACGTCTCTTATGTCTCCTGCATTGGCAGGCGTGTTCTTTAGCGCTAGCACCACGTGGGAAGCCCAGGACCCGGCACGGCCAAGTAAATAAATAAACAAATCAAACAAACAAAAAAGAAAATCCTGTGGAATATACTTAACAGCTACTAGAAATCGTAAGAGTTTAGCATTATTTCAGGATAAGGTATATACTTGTAACTAGCAATCAGAAAATACAAAAGATAAATATTCTTTACAATAGTATAAGGAAGTGAAATGCTTATAGACAACTTTGATGGCAGATGCAGAAGACCTAGACACAGACACCCATAAATGATCACTTGAAGAAACCACGGAAGAACTGAATGAATAGAGACTTCACGCGTCCAAAGGCTCAGTACTATTGGGATGTAATGCTCCCCAGTTGATCTGTAGATTCAACACAATCCCAATCAAAATTTCATCCAGGGCTTGTGTATAAATTAACAAACTGATTCAGAAATTCACATGAAATTTCAAAGAGCCTAGACTAACTGAAAAACTTTGAGCCAAAGAACAAAGTTGGAAGACTTATGCTACCTGATTTTATGACTAAAAAGCCACAGCAGTCAAGACACGGTGGTTTAGAAGCAGATAAATAGGTGAATGAAATGGAATAGAAAGTTCAGAGATGGCTCTATATGTGCATGAACAGCTGATCTGGAGAGCTGCAAAAGCAACTCAGTAAAGAAAAGATGGTCTTTACCCCACATTGTGCTGGGAGATTCAGATATCAATATGAAAAAAACCCAAACTTTAACCATACTTCTCACCATATGCAAAAATTAATTCAGAGTGGGTCATAATCCTAAACACAAAGTCTAAACTCTAGCACTGCAAACAATCTACAGAGAAAAGATCGTTGAGACCTTGGTTTCGGCAAATAATTCATAGATATGCCACCAAAATTAATGTCTATAAAACAAAAAATTGATAAATTAGACTTCTTTTAATTTAAAAACCCCTGGTCTTCGAAAGACTATTAGTAGAGTTAAAGGACAAGTGGCAGCCTGGGAGAAAGAAGTCTTTATAAAGTGTGAATTTAATAAAGGGTGCATGCCCAGAGTTCATAAGGAGCTCTCAAAGCTCACTAAGAAAATAACATGTAAAAAATGGACAAGATATACAAACAGTCCATTCAGCAAAGAGGTATGGGTACCAAATAAGCGCATGAAAAAATGGTCATCAGGGAGAGGCAACTAAGAGAGTGACGACACATGACCACGCGCCTTCAGCATTAAGGCTGATCCTGCTCATGGGGCTGGGGTGGGGGACTAGAGGGCCTGTGCGCTGCTGGTGGGGACACGGCCGCTTGAAACACTGGCTGTTTCTTAAAGCAGATTAATAGGCTCTTCAGTCCCCTTGTCCACTTCAGGCCTTTTGTACTGGGAGGACAGCTCTCCTCCCCGGGTCTCATGGGGGTGAAGGCTGTCCGTAGGGCACGGTCCCATTGCGGGCACCGTGGGAAGGCAGTTGTAAAAATACTGCGAGAGCCAGCAGGCACGGGAGGGGGCTGAGCCTCCCCACTGGGGCCCTTGCGGTCGACCTGGAGGCCCACATTTTCTTCTGGCTGCAGGGCCTGGCCTTAGTGCCAGTCCTGTGGACTTCCATGGCACACTGACCACTGTTAGAGACTCCGTTAGTCATATGAGCAAAAAGCTCTAGAAAGACCCTGCAGGATGTTAAGCCGTGTTGCTGAGTCCCAAATCAGGCTGAGGGTGACTGCCTCCAAGCTCCATCCCTTATTCCCTGGGCATCCTCCCTTTCAGAGGAGCAGTTAACTTGGGGCTGCTGGTAACACCTTAAAATATTTCTCTTTTTAATCTGCTGAACCTTGGCCACGTAGCCCCGGTCGGCGTCTGCGCTTCTGGAGGAGGGTCTGGTGGGCACTGCTCCATCCGAGCCAAGGACACAGGTGCACCTGCCCCTGAAGCGCTTCCCGAAAGCCTTTTTATTTTGTGTGGGGGCAGAGCCGACTAGCGGCGTCACGGCCGTTCCAGGTGAGCAGCGAAGGCACTCAGCCACATGCATACACGGATCCATCCCCCCCAGGCTCCCCTCCCATCCAGGCTGGCCCGTGATGCTCAGCAGAGTTCCCTGTGGTCCACAGCAGGTCCTTGTTGGTTCTCCATTTTAAAGACAGCAGAGTGTACACGTCCCTCCCAATCTCCCTACCTATCCCGACGTCCCCGCCGGCAGCCACAGGTTCATTTTCTAAGACTGTAAGTCCCTTTCTGTTTTGTAAGTTCCTTTGTGTCATTTCTTCTTTGTCGAGTTGAGCTGCTCACATCTTTGTGCCCAAGTCTCCTCCTGCCTGAAACGCGCATCATCACGAAATGTAGACTTAGTACAAACTCTGCTCACCCCCTTTTCTTTCACGGGGTGCTTTATCCTTCTCAAGGGTGATAAAATGGTGGATTAATCAGATGTTTTGACTCAGAGACGAGTCGCGCTGCTGAGTATCTATTTCCTGAATCCAAGTTCCTAATTAGCATGAGAGTTTTTTTGCAGCCCAGTAAAGATAATCAAAACGATATCTGTTTAAACTGAGAATGCTTTCTCAGTCAACCGTAATTTGATCAGATTTCAGAGAGGATTTTTTGTCCATACTTGCGGAAATGTGAAATAACCACGCGGTTAAAATTCATGATCTACACTCTTGTGTCATTATTATTGAATTAGCATGAAATTCTACTCCTAGTTACTCATAATTATACTCATAATTATTCAGCTTATCACTATAGGTCTTCCTCGAAGTTTTATTGGAGGATTTATTAGCATTAATAAATTGTTTTTCTTCATCTCCATATTATGAATTCTTCTCACGTGTGATATGATCTATTATCCATAAAATTATAACAGACCCCAAGTATTGCTGGCTTCTCAGCACGCAAGGGGAGTCTGTCACTCGGTCCAGTATGTGGCCCAGCTGTCAGCGTCCGGGGGACTAGCTTAACACCACCAAAGCTGCTGCGGTCGGAAGGCAGTCCAGCCTCACGGAAGCTGGAAGTGGACGGGACTGGGTGTTTTCTCCCAGGCCACTGGCATCTGGAGCCACCGTCTGTCGCTCACAGGAGGTGGAGGCAGCGAACACGCAGCCAGCTGGTCCTTCTGCCTTCAGACAGACCCTGCCAGACACAGTGCGGCTTCCGCATCTCGCTCAGACTAGCTTTCCCCCTTTAACTCTCCTCCTCGGTCCCTTTTCACTAGGCCGTCACTGACCACTGCCCATCCACCATCCCCTCTCTCTCTTTGAATTCTTGGGGCAGCTTCCTGTCTTTCTTTTTTTCTAAAGACTTACTTTTTGGATGTGGACCATATTTAAAGTCTGTGTTGAATTTGTTATGATACTGCTTCTGCTTTACTTTTTGGGTTTTTGGCCACGAGGCATGTGGGATCTTAGCCGCCCCCCACCAATCAGGGATGGAGCCCACACCCTTTTCACGGGAAGGTGAAGTCTTAGCCACTGGACCACAAGGGAAGTCCTGCTTCCTGCCTTTTAATCAGCAGAACTTTATCACAAAGCTTTAGAATGTTTGTAACCTCTGGTGAGTGTTAGCGACTGAATATTCATGTCCTTCCAAATCCACACTTGGCAGCCCTAACCCTCAGTGTGGCTGTATTTGGAGATGGCGGCTCAGGAAGTAATTAAGGTTTAATGAGGCCATAAGGGTGGTGCCCTGATCCAATAGGGTTAGTGTCTTTAGCAGAAGACACCAGAGGGTCTGTGCACATGACCACAGAGCAAGAAGATCCCATCTACCACCAGAGGGGAGAGCATGCATCAGAAACAGACCCTTGACCTTGGACAGCCAACCTCTGAAACCGTGAGAGAATGAATTCCTGTCATTTAAGGGACCCGGTCTGTGGTGTTCTGGCTGGAGGTGACTGATACAGTGAGGAACGGGGTAGGAGTCACCTAGCTTCCCAGGTGGCTCAGTGGGTGAAGAATCTGTCTGCAGTGCAGGAGACCTGAGTTTGATTACTGGGTCAGGAAGATCCCCTGGAGAAGGGAATGGCAACCCACTCCAGTATTCTTGCCTGGAGAATCCCATGGACAGAGGAGCCTGGAGGGCTACAGTCCATGGGTCGCAAAGAGTCAGACATGACTGAGTGACTGAGCACACATGCACGCTTGTATCTACTCAATTCTTGTGCCACGTGCCACGCTGTGATGTACACAGACTGCTTTACACTACGGTTGTGCGAAGCATTTTGTTCAATCCTCATACTTCCATCATTGTCCCCCTTCACAGATAAGACCCCTGAGATGGGGCCTAGTGGCCCGGGCAGCAGCTGGCGGACCAGGCGAGGACCCATGCTGGCCCCTTCCCAGCTTCCACACGTGGGTTTTGCCTGCACATCCTCACAACAGGCTGTACTCCCTGAGATCTGGGCTGCCCAGATCTTGCATCTGGTTGACCCTGCACCAAGGCAGCCACGGGTGCACAGAAGCCCGGGGTCTTGCTGTTGACCACGCCACCCCCTCCACTGGGCTGTCATCCGGGGACCGCCCCTCCCTGGTCTGGGGTTGAAGGGACCTTAAGCAGTCTCCCTCCACGTGACAGGGGTCAACGTGCAACAGCCCTGCAGCTGGTGCCCCCGTTATGTACTTGGTTCAGAGACTGGAGTCAGGATTGGCTGGGCACCTGTCAGGGGCCCTGGGCAGTGCCGATGCTGAAGCCGTGTGGTCCAGCAGGGCCCTTGGTCTTGGGACATAACAGCCTGCAGGGGCACAGCCGGTGCGAGTTCACCACAGAGCAAAGACGGCAGGTAGGGTGAGGGGGCGCCTGTGCCAGGATACTGGGGGCACCTTAACAGGCCTTGAATCTCTCAAGGGTCAGGGCTTCTGCCTTCACTGCCCACTAGCAAGGGCTCAGGCAGGGTGCACCCCACTGAGGGGTCAGCAAGTGCATGGGGGAGGGGCCCAGGGGATGCGGGGTTGACGAGATGTCCTTCCCTCATGTTCTGACCAACAGAGCATCCTGGGCCTGGTGGCTGTGGGACAGGGCGAGCTTCCAGCTCTGTCCACTCTTCACCCGCCCCACCCCGCTCCCCCTCCCCAAGGGAGGACGAGGGGCCGGAAGCTCTGGCCTGGTCTAGAGAGCCCTCCTGTTGGGTCCAGCTCAGGATCCCTCATCTGTCCCTTGGGAAATTATTCCATAATTCATTTTGCTGCAGGAATAGTATCACTCTGCATTTATTTACATAGCTGCGGGTAAGGAGGTAAATAAAAATAATGAATACCCATTAAACAAAAATACATAATGAGCAACCCCTCCCCTGGCTGTTCCTCGGGGCTCCACTCCTGCGTGGGGGAGGGGCCCGTTTCCCGCCCGTGTGGCCTGAGCATCATGGTGGTCTCCAAGGAGGCACCCACCTCAGGTGAGCTGAACTGCCTGCTGGGGCCTGCTCGGGGGTCCTCGGGGCGCAGGTCAGCTCTGCTGATGGGGTTGAAAGCTCCCCGTCCGTCCAGCCCAGCCCAAGGGGCTTGTCCAGCACGGCCCAGGGCACCCGCCCCTGTGGATGGTTCTGGAGAGCAAGCTTCTCACAGCTCCAAGCACAGAACCGGGCAGAGTCTGGGGTTAAGGCGTCGGGCTGGCCGCGGCAATATGGTCAGTGGAGCCCTCGACCCGCCGATCCCTGCCTTCCCTTGCCCACACAGGTGAGTCTGCAGGATCCGAACCTGGCGGCAGCCGGAGCACAGAGAGCCAGAAGCTCTGTGTCCCCCTCTGGTCTGAGCACAGGCACCCACGGCAGGGCGGGTCCTGGGAAGGGAGAAGGTCGGCTTGCTGCCCACAGCTGGTGTGCTCCATGCATCTGCCCCACGTGGCCAGCGGCTGCTGAGCCCCTGGGTTCTGGCGACACAGGGTGGGATCCAGGGGCCTCTGCCCCAAGCATCCCATCCCCGGTCCGTGCAAAAGACCCCTTGTTTTGTATATACTGTCGACGCGTTAACACCGGACTCAGCTGACACTGCAACTCACGCCTGACCCAAGGGTCGTGCGATCCAGCGCCTCGTGCAGTCGGCCACACTGCCCACCAGGGCCCTCCCCTGCCCCCAGCATCACTCGCTACTTTCCCAGGTGGACGAGCTGGCCAAGGTGCCCCCATCTTGCCTCCCTTCACTCTGGCACAAGGGCCTTGGGGCTTCGCCTGCCAAAGCCTCACTCTGGAGTCGTGCCTGCCCCGTGACTGATGGAGACCTAGTCCAGAGCAGAGATGGGGCTGGGTGCCTAACCCCAGTTTATCCCCTCAGCCTCACGCTGGGGGAAAGACGCCTTGGACATTTTGGAATCGCAAATGGACAGGCCAGCGGAGTCTAATTGGAATCGTCGTGGTTTAAATACAAAGCTTTTAATTCATTTCAGACGTGCAGGGTCCGAGAATCACATGAAAATAGAGGCAAATAAACTCAGCTGTGTTGCCAAAAATGGCTCCACCATATTCATTACATGATTAATTTAATACTCGGATTTACAGTTGTCCACCAATTGTGAGTTGCTTTAAAACACATCCCAAATTGAAAATGCATTTCAAATATTGATGCATTATCACAGATCAGGGCAAAGTAATCCCAGCTGCACTTAACAAGCAGAGCGAGCCTCTTAATGGTGGATTTCACCGGATAATGTGCGCAGAGCCCCGTTGATGGCGAGGTACCCGGCCTCCTCCGCGGGGCCTCATCTCCCAGCCTTCAATAAAGAATTTAAAGGGCCAAGAGCTTTACGGGTAGTTGTGGAGAGATGGGTGGCATTCATTACTTCTTACTTAATTTTTCTCCTAAATGTGGAATGTGAGGTGCAGACCACTTTTAAATTACATTCTTACATGATAAACCAGCGGCCCAGAAATACGCGCTCTGTAATTGAATCAAGATGAAAACGTTAATGCAGAAGCGATGACCAGCAGGCAGCTATTTCGGGACGTCGCAGAAGAGGACGGGGAGGGAGCCTCGGGCCCCATTTTCATCCCAGTAACAAATGGGCTAATTTGGGGACGGCGCCCATGACCATTCCTATCCCGGCGTGACGCAGCTTTCAACGCCCCGGCCAGCAGGCTGCTCTGTTTTATCTGCACCTCCAGCAGGACAGCGGTTCTCCAGCACTTGGGGACTCCTGGGCACCGGGAAGGGCCTTGGCCCCCCAACCCTGAACAAGGCATCTCTGAATTCACACCAGGTCCTGTGAGGCGCTGTGACCACCCCTGGAAGGGCTGGCAGGCCACCGGGGATCCTGGGGGGAAACCAGGAGAAAAGCTACATCCTTCTCATAAGAACGGCTCCTGGCGTGCTGGGTAGGAAGATACATGTGTACGTGCTAAGTCGCTCAGTCGTGTCCGACTCTGTGCAACTCTGTAGACCATAGCCCTCGAGGCTCCTCTGTCAACGGTATTCTCCAGCAAGAACACCAGAGTGGGTCGCCATGCCCCCTTCAGGGGATCTTCCTGACCTAGGGATTGAATCCGGGTCTCTTATGTCTCCTTCATTGGCAGGCGAGTTCTTGACCACTAGCACCACCTGGGAAGCCTGGAGAGAGAGATATATATTTACACTTATATATAAAATACACATATTGGCTATAATTATCTGGATTTCTACTGTAAATTTTACTGAGGTTTCTTGTATTAGATGGGAGACCTCTGAGGTAAAATGGTAATATTTCTCAACTCATAGAATATGGAGGGTTCAAGGTGGAAAGGCTGTTTTATGAAACTGAAGACCAAGAAGGAATCAGACACAGGTGATTAAACTTCCCTCTGGGGTTCAGAGTATCCTACGTCCTATCGGCTGGTGTTTGCAAAGCTGAGCACAGCCGTGGAACGGGAGTCCTAAGACCCCCGGCCGAGCCAGGGGAGCCTGCGGATGTGCTGGGGTCTCCACTGAACCCCCAAGGCTGTGATGAGATGCAGCGAAGGCCTGTCTGCCCTGGGGCTGGGCTGCCAGGCGGGTGGGCTGTTCCTGTCCCAGCCACGGCCCTGCCCCTCTCTGGGGGCTCAAACCCCCGGACAGCGTGCCCACAGAGGGTCCCAGAGATTCAGTAAATGACCCATGGACATTCCAGAGGGCAGGTCCTGGGCGGTGAGCCCTGGACCCTGAGGCCTCACAGACACACCCAGATGTCCCGGCTCTCCCCAGAGCCATCAAGCTGACGCGTGAGATTAACCATCACCGCCCCCGACCCCAACACACATGGCGAGGGCGCAGGAAGGCAGGGCCAGAGCCGGGGTCCCTTCCTCTGAGTGTATTTGGGGCAGCTGTGTGGCCTTCGTAGGGTCGCCCCTTGCCAAGCGTCAGCGTCCCTGGAGTAGAGGGTTTTCCAGACTTGGAGCAGGAGGACGAAGTTCCAGAGGCTCAGAGAGGGAGGCTAAGAGGCCATCGGTCAATCACGGGTTGGAGGATGAACCGGGTGCCTCCCGGGGCCTACCTGTGGCTGCAGGAGCTGGATTTGGCCAACAGCCTAGGGTGTGGAGGAGGATTCCTTCCAGACAAGGACCGGCCCCGACACCCGCATTTCCACCCTGTGAGACTGCGTGGAGAAGGCGCTTCGGCTGCCAGACCCTGACCTGGTAGCTGATGATTTTCAGGGGCTTGTTTGTGGCGGTGGAAGCCAATGCCCTCTGCCTCCCCTTGGTGCTGGAGAGGGAGCTGGGCGTGGGCACAGTGGGCAGGAAGGCTCCGGAAGGTTCCAGCAGGATCCCCAGAGGCCCCGCCTGGAGAGTGGGGCTGGGAGGGGGCTCCGGGGTCTGATGCCCGTCCTCACTTCCTGTGTCCCTTTTCCCAGAGACCAGGCGTGGCCGGGCTGCCCCTGGACCTCACACCATGCAGTGGCCACCTCAGGGGTGGCAGAAAGGGCAGCTGGGTCCCTGAGGGGGCCTCTGAGAGGCTGGCCCAGGCACACCGACTGCCGCTCCGAAGGGGGATGAAGGTGATGTTCATGATGTGTGGGGACCCCCGGAGCCCCCCAGCTGTGCGGCAGGCCAGCTGTGGGGATGGGGCCAGGCCGCCCCCTGGGTCCTTGTCATCCGCAGGCCTGTCCTAGCCCATGTTGAGGGCTCTCCCTGTGGGGACCGGGTCGGGCTGGCGGGTCCAGAGTGGAGGGCCCACCCTGCCCGGGGAGCGTGTGGGGAGCCTGCCTGCCGACCGGCCAGGCTGAGCAGGAGGAGCTCACCACTTGGGCCCCAACAGCCCCCAACAGGGCTGGGCCGCAAGAGCCTGGCTACCTGGGTGCCTTGACAGGACCCGGCTGGGGGCCGGCACCCCCGAGGGGCCTTGCCAGCATTCTAGTGTGATGCAGGGAGGCTGGGAGGGAAGGTGCCCCGAGGGGAAGGTGCGGGGAGAGCAGAGCGCGCTCCATGGAGACCCCGCAGGCCCGTCTGTGCAGAAGCCTGTGAGCAGCCCTGCGTCTCCTTCTCGTTCCTGCCCCCTCCATGTTCACGCGTTAGAGTCCTAAGGCCCCACCTCAGGAGGTGACTGTGTTTAAAGACAGGGGCTGTAAAGAGGTGCTGGGGTAGAATGAGGTCACTAAAATGAGAACTGTGAGAGAATAAATTTCTTTTGTTCAACCTGCCCAGTTTGTGGGACTTTGTTAAGACAACCCCAGAAAACTGGTACGACGGCATCTGGCTCAGATGATAAAGAATCTGCCTACAATGCAGGAGACCCAGGTTCCTGGGTCAGGAGGATCCTCTGGAGAAGGAAATGGTAACCCACTCCAGTATTCTTCCCTGGAGTATCCCAAAGGCAGAGAAGCCTGGCGGGCTACAGTCCATGGGGTCACAAAGAACTGAGCATCTGAGCGCCTAAAAGAAAACCAAAAGCAGTCAAATGAGCAAGGATGCAAAACGCACGGATTTATAAATCACTGAATTCCACTTCAAGCGTCCCTGCACGCTGCGGGGACTGGGCGGGGGACGTCAAAGCATCGCTGTGGAGCAGTGAGGTGTCATGGTGATTTGGTGCTGTTTGCCCTTCGGATGTGTGATTTCCCTCCCTTTCATCGAGGTTCTCACATTTTCACAGATGTGGTGAGATGCCTGCCCCATTGCCTCTCACTTCGCTCCTCATTTAAGTCAAAGTTTAGTCTCATCTGCAGATAAGCCCTGTTAAAGGCAATTAGCATAGCAATTCATTACAGAAGCAGATATGGATACATTACACATATAGATACAGCTGTAGATACTTATATTGGAGACGGCAATGGCACCCCACTCCAGTATTCTTGCCTGGAAAATCCCATGGGCGGAGGAGCCTGGTGGGCTGCAGTCCATGGGGTCGCTAAGAGTCAGACACGACTGAGTGACTTCACTTTGACTTTTCACTTTCATGCATTGGAGAAGGAAATGGCAACACACTCCAGTGTTCTTGCCTGGAGAATCCCAGGGACAGGGGAGCCTGGTGGGCTGCCGTCTATGGGGTCGCACAGAGTTGGACACGACTGAAGCGACTTAGTAGTAGTAGTAGATACTTATATAGACACAGCACAGATACAGACATAGATACTACAGATACAGATACATCACAGATGCAACAGGTCAAACCCCAGCGTCTGGAGGGTCCCTGACACGCAGTGTCTTCTCTGGGGTGTGCACGTGTGTTTAATCAGAGAAGCTAAGAGTGGCTTCACTTGTCACACAGTCATTATAACATTAAGAACTGAATCCTTTGCAGGTTTTAAAATTCATGAAGTCCTCTGCATTTGCAGTCCCTGAGTGGGAATTGGCAGGGGAGTGGAAGAGTCCAGAAGAGTGGGGCAGAAAGCGCTGGACTTTCTAGGGCCTGACACTGGCCTTGGTCCCCACCCACCGGGACTGTGAAGAGCCTCTCCCGGGCTGGGCAGCCTCCGCTTCTGCTGGACGAGCAGGGCTGGCGCGTGGGTGACGCTTGCTGTGAGGCGTGGCCCTGGGTGGAGGCTCTCACAGGGCCCCAGGCCTGCGGAGCCCAGGATGTCGTCTGTATTGGGCAGCTTCCCCGAGACACAGGACCAGTGGGATGTGCATGCAGAGGCAGATGTGGTTACAGATAGAGACCCAGATGCAGTCAGAGCTATATAGATGTAGACACAGTTTTAGATACACGTATGCATACAGATGTAGAGACAGAGACGGACAGAGACACACACAGAGTCAGACAGGCGTCCCTGGTGGCTCAGCGGTGAACAGCCCGCCTGCAGTGCAGGAGATGCGAGACTCAAGTTCGATCCCAGGGTCGGGAAGGTCCCCTGGAGGAGGCCATAGGTAACACACTGCAGCATTCTTGCCTGGAGAGTCCCCATGGACAGAGAAGCCTGATGGGCTACAGTCCATGGGGTTACAAAGAGTCAGACATGACTTGATAACTCAGCACAGCACAGGAGCACACACACATAGCTGCAGATATAGACATAGCACAGATACAGATACAGATATGGATACATCACAGATGCAGGTAAGGATAGGGATACATTACAGATATAGACATAGCTGTAGATACTTATGTAGACATAGCACAGATACAGATATAGATACTACAGATATGGATACATCACAGATGCAGATATGGACATGGACACATTACAGATATAGACATAGCTGTAGATACTTATATAGACATAGTACAGATACAGATAAAGACACATGTACAGATACGGACACATTACAGATATAGATACAGATTCAGTTACAGATATAGATGTAGCTGTGGATACAGATATAGACATAGACACAGACATAGTTATAAATGCAGTTATATATACACTTACATATACATGTATATTTATTGTAGGAATTGCCTCAAACCATCACGGAGGCTGAGAAGCTCTGGCACCTGCCCTCTTTCGGTGGAGACCACGCACAGTCAGAGGTGTGGCCCCAGACCCGCGGCAGGCGAGGACCCCTGTCCTGGCTCCGACAGTCAGGTCGAGAGCGCCCACTCCCTTCCTCCACGCGTGCCCTGTTCCATTCAGTGGGTTGGAGGAACTCCTCCCAGCACACACGCACGCACACACACACACTGACTCATGCACACACATGTACACACCGAGGACACAGATGCACACACACACAAGCACATTCAGGGCTGAGGCTTAACTACACATCTGGGCACCTCGTGACCCACACAAGTCCACACACAAGATGAACCGACACAGCACTGGGCCCCAGGAGGAGGGCCTGAAGAGCCGCCTCAGTGCCAGCCTTGCCCGCCGACCTCCCTTGCTTGCCCCCTCCTCCTGGAGCTACCCCCTGCCCGGGCCTGGGGGAGAGAGACGGGCTGAAGGGGCGCTGAGGGTGCTCTGAGACCCCTCCCCCTCCCTCCCACACAAGTGCACGAATAAGGCCAGCCCAGCACGTGCTCCCCAAAGTGGAGGGGAGCCCGAGGAGCTGTCCCTGCCACATCCACAGGAAATGGCCCTTCACCACACACACCGTCCTCCGCCTCGCTCGTCCAAACCCTGCCCTCAGGGTCGTGGAGCCAGAGCCCCCGCTGTGTGGCATGGTGGGGGCAGAGGTGAGAGTGGTGGCTGGGTCTCGGGGAGGACCTGATGGGGTTGACAGGTCGGTGGGGAAGATGCAGACCAGGCAACCCTGGGCAGGCTGGGGTCGGAGGAGACTGGGAGTCTGGGGCATTGACGGCCAGGCTGACCAGGTCAATAACAGGGGACACTTACTTCATTTAAGCCTATTCCTTTTTTATAGATTAAAGCGTTCTGTCTGCTCACTCTGATCTTGGTTTTGCTGTTGAAATTGATGCTGCTTCTGGTAATTCAGGTGTGGGATCCATTTCTCATTTCACATTTCCCAGTGTTCACACCCTCTGACAGCTTCCCTCCCGCAGAGCGTTTGGGGGAGTGAAGCCCTGCAGTGAGTAAAGAAACCCGGAGCTCACCGTCCTGGCTGGGGCAGCGGCACAGGGTTGCGGGTCCAGATTGCCCTCTGAAGGACGTACTCTGCTTCCAGACTCATTCCTGGGACCACCCGCAGGGTTGCATACAATGCACATTTTTTTTAAATTTTATTTTATTTTTAAACTTTACATAACTGTATTAGATTTGCCAAATATCAAAATGAATCCGCCACAGGTATACATGTGTTCCCCATCCTGAACCCTCCTCCCTCCTCCCTCCCCATTCCATCCCTCTGGGTCGTCCCAGTGCACCAGCCCCAAGCATCCAGTATCGTGCATCGAACCTGGACTGGCAACTCATTTCATACATGATATTTTACATGTTTCATTTTGTACACAAATGTACTTGTGTATCTTTTTTGCGAGGATGACGCTGTTAGCAGAAGACGGCTGTGAACAGGCAGTGGCAGGACTGGATGGCCTCCCAGAACCTCCGATCCAGACCCGGGGACTGTGCCAGGACCTCTGACCCCGAGGCCCTCCTGTCCACCTCTGGCTCCTCCCTCGGCTGGGCTCCTCCCCTCTCGTCCAGTATGTGCCTGCCGTTGGCCTCGCTTTGACTCTCGCAGGGGAATTACAGGACATCCCTCTCCATCCCCCAGGTCTCAACTCACTTGTTTTGGGATTTGAAGTATGGAGAACTACAAACTTCCCATGGAATGCCGAGAGGAAGCACCCTTCCTAGGTCTCCAGGCACCTCTGGGCCTCTTGGCTCTGAAGGGGAAGTCTCTATGCCGGTGAAAATGTCCTGGTGTCCACTTACCACACTCACGGGATGCTGCCCCCCGCGGGGCTGGCCCCCCTCCCCCCACGGGGCCGGATCCCTTCCCTCCCCCCACAGGGCTGGCCCCCTCCCCCCACAGGGCTGGCTCCCTCCCCCCACGGGGCCGGATCCCTCCCCCCGCAGGGCTGGCTCCCTTCCCTCCCCCCACAGGGCCAGGCCCCCTGCCCCGAGCCGCACTCACGCTGCCTCCAGTTGAGAATCTTGCTGCTTGGCGGCCATGTCATTGCCATCCCTGGACTCCCAGCTTTCCTGAGGTGCTCCGTGTTCCCCCACATTCCCCATCCACCTCGCCAACCGTTCAACATCTGACCTTTACAAAGCATTGCGTTTCTCAGAGCAAAGGCAGACACCTGGATGCAGGAACTTGCCTGGCTCCCTGGCGGGGCTGGGGGAGGGGGGTGGCAAGGAGACCCCAGTGCCTGGACGCATCCCGATAACTCTCCTCGGACCCCTGCCTCTCTCTATCCAGGGGAACCCGAGAAGTCCCCTCCTCCCCACCAGGAAGCCTGAGGAGTTCCCGAGGGCTTGTTGTTCAGTTTTGTCCGACTCTGTGACCGTTTGGACTGTAGCCCGCCAGGCTCCTCTGTCCATGGGATTTCCCAGGCAAGAAGACTGGAGTGGGTCGCCCATGCGCTTCTCCAGGGGAACTTCCTGACCCAGGGATGGAACCCATGTCTCTCGGGTCTCCTGCGTCGGCAGGTGGGTTCGGTACCACTAGCACCCCCTGGGAAGCCCGAAGGGCTAAGCTTCTGTTACTGGCTCAGCAGACCCGCTGGCCTGGCCTGCCCGGGGATCCAGAGACCCCAGTAAGTGTGAAGCCTGGTGTGTGAGCCCCATTGTTGAGAGACACGCTGTTTACAGACAGTGCCTGGTGGAGGAGAGGACGCTCGGGTGGTCCTGCTGAACTGTCATTATTCCACCTGGTCCACGGGAATGAATGCTGAGCAGAGACAGGCTGGAGGGACGGCGATCTCAGGGTCTGAGACGAAGCGACCCCAGCACACCATCCGTGTCACCCAGACGAGGCGACCCCAGCACACCTTCCGTGTCACCCAGACAAGGCAACCCCAGCACACCTTCCGTGTCACCCAGACGAGGCGACCCCAGCACACCATCCGCCGCACCCACCACATGTAGTCTGCACTGACTGTGCCTTTCACACACTGGGTGAGACGGGAGTGGTGAGTCAGCCCACACCAGCCCCACCCCCCGCCCTGGCTTTTATTTGTAAAATGATTAAGACGGAACCAGATCCTGACCTTCCTGGTCTCAGGAGGTGGTGGGCAGGCCTGGGCGAGCCAGGCGGGTTCATCCCCTGCAGGACGCCCGGCTCTGCTCTCTGTTCATGCGGGTTCCTGGAGGAGGACGCCTTCAGACACCGTGATGCCGGCCAGTGAGAGTGATGGAGGGGCTTCTGTGTTCTCCGCACAGCAGCCGGCTTCCGGGGCCCTGGGTGCAGACCCGGGGGAGGAGACATAGCCTCTGTGTCCACATCATCGGCTCCGAAGTTGCTGACACAGCTGACCATGTGGGACGCAGTGGCTCTGACCTTGTCCACAGGGATACTTGGACCCCCCGCCCTGCCCTCCCAGGTCTCCTCCAGTTCCTGGTGGCTTCTCCCCGGTTCCTCCCACTGACATGTTTCCAGCGTCACCTCCTGCAGCCAGGGTCCCTCGGAGCAGCCTTTGGGAAACACCGCCAGGCCCTGAACTTGCCCGCACACGGCACCTCACTGAAAGCCTGTGGGCCCTTTCCGTGTCCAGCAAGAGCGCAGGACGGCGGGGAGAGGGCAGTGTTGGGGCTCTTGTCCCCTGGATCCAAATCACGACTCTAGGCACCTGGCCTGTCTCTCTCTCTTTTTCAAAATTTATTTACTTTTGGCTGTGTTGGGTCTTGGTTGCCGTGCATGGGCCTTTTTCTAGCTGTAGAGAGCGGGAGCTCTTTCTAGCTGCGGTCTAGTCTCCTCTTTGCAGTGGCTTCTCTTGTGATGGAGCAGGGGCTCCAGGGTGTGTGGGCTTCAGCGGTTGTGGCTTCTGGGTAGTAGAGAACTGGCTCAATACTTGTGGCCCATGGGCTTTGCAGCCCCTAGGCAAGTGAGATCTTCCCAAATCAGGGATTTAGTCCATCTGTCCTGCATTGGCCGGCGAATTCTTCACCACTGAGCCATCAGGGAAGCCCCCTCTCTCTCTTGGTCTCTCCTGAGTTGCCAGGTGTGAGTGGGTCTGCTGCTCTGCCTGTGTGAGCAACGGCTGACGGTCACCTGCCTGGAGCCTTGGCGTCACCCGTGAGCAGCTGGGCACGGTGGGCAAGCCCCTGAGGGCTGTGTTCCAGCTTCTGTGGGTCACAAAGGGTGACGTTTTAAGGACCGCTTTGACGGGCATGTCCTCCAGTGAGGAACCCTGGCCCTGGAGCCTTGCCCAGCGCTGACCGTTGTGCTGGCCAGCTGCTCCCCTGAGCTGCCTGAGGAGGGTGGATGGTGAAGTTCTGCGTGTTAGGACAGCACCTGGCCTCTCATAAATGCCCCTCAGAGCTGCTAGAACTGACTGGGAGCTGACAATTTTCTGGCAAAAAGTTCCTGCCACTCTAGAGGTTTTTCTCAACTGGGGCAGCCAGTCAACCCACAGACGGTGGTTTATTTGTCCCAGTTCACCTCCCTCAAGTTGTTCTGCCTCCAGTCCAGCCTGTGCCCCAAATCTACCTTCTAAGCCACCAGGAGTTGGGGTGGCTTCCCCCGAGGAGGAGGGAGAGGCAGGTTCCTCCAAGCTGGGCGCTTGGCCCTGACGTCTCCTCACAACCCCGCCTGGCACCAAACAGTGGCTGGTAGGGGGCTCCCAGGTAGCTGAGCACTGGAGGTCAGTTGACCAGTCTCCAACTCAGACATCATCTCACCTTCTATATGAGTGATTTTGAAGGAATGACTTTCATTCACATTAGGGAACTGAGTGCTTTTCTGAGAAGGTGTTAGATGCTGAGGCTTTTCCAGAATAAGCAAAATGGGAGGCACAGCCCGGCGTTTCTGGGTGGCTCTGGAGCTGAGCATCCCTCCTGGACTGCTGGTCGGTGGCAAGGTGGGAGAAAGCAGGGGGCTTGGTCGATGAGGGCTTGCCCCGGTGTCCGTGTCGTCACACGAGACTTGGAAAGTGTGAGGTAAACCCTGCTGGGTTTCCTGAGTAGAGAGAGGACGGAAACATCCTCAGGCCTCTGTGTCACTCTGTCCCAACCACCCACCCGTGGACAGCCTGATCCCGAGGAAGATGCACTCAAGCTGGTTTCCCCGAGGCCCGGACCTTCCTCCTTCCACCATCGCTGGCACCATGTGGACTCATAGAAGAGTGGGTGCTGCAAGGGGACTGGAAGTGGGAACTGACTGGTCTGGGTCCATGGAAGTCCCGAAGCAGAGCTGGGGGCCAGCTGCTCTCTCCCTCACAGCACGTTGTTCAGATCCTGTCTCTGTTGACCCAGTCTCTCTCCAGATGGAAGCACCCCGACCTCTAATTGGGAGCCCCTCCCACTCCCAGCTGGACCCCAAGCTGGGCTTGGGGGCTAGGATCCCACCTCCCTGACCCTCCATCAGAGAAACCTTGCCCGCTGTGTTCAGCTGGGGTCTCACATTTTGATGATGGATTTGCAAGGTTTGCAGTAAACAGAATGATAAGACTGTGTATTTGAATAAAAATAAAGTCATGACATCTTGGTTCTTCATAAATAAAGTCAGTATTCACATAACTGAATTTGTCCTTTTAACATCTCAGGGTGAAGGGCCTGTGGGGTCCCTGTGGTCTGAGCTCCAAGAGGGAGGCAAGTGCACAGAACTCGTCACAACTCCCTCCCGGTGACAAACGCAGGACAGAAGGACACGATGTCCCAGAAGACAGCACTGTCCGCCCCCACTGCCCCCACTGCCCCCACTGCCCCCACTGCCTTTGTGAAGCAACAAGCTGCGGAGAGCCCTGGGCTTCCGGGTGGTCCAGCCCTGCAGGGGACACTGTCTGGCTGTGAGTGGACACTGGGGTCGGCTGGACATTGCTGTGCTCCTGGTTACTACCCTAACCCAGGTGCCTTATGGTCCTTGACAAAGAGGCTGGGAAGGGTGAGTCTCCACCTCATAGTTGACAAAGAGAGCATGGGAGAGAAGGTGCGAGAAAAGAAGGCCTGATGTGGGGCTGGGACAGTGGAGGGGGGCCGGTGAAGAAAATTCACACAACTCAGCTGGAGACCACAGCATCCGCACACCATGTCCATTGCTTTTCATGTATAAAATACAATGGCACATGTTTAAATTTTATACAATTCATTAAAGCAAAGGTGGGAAGTGCTTTCTGATAATTAAAATTCAGACAAGCCCATTCTCGGATTTGAGGCCATGAATAAAAGTGACACTTTGCCGATTGCACCTTGCTAGGTCACCATTTACCCTCAGCCAACAACACCTCTCAGGTAATTGATTGCTCTTTGCCGGGGGAAAACAAATCCAGGATGAGCCGATTTTATTGCTACTTATTACGCTTCACTTTAACATGGAAATTGGGGCTCCAAATGAGACAAGTTAACCCAGAGCTGGTGGAAATAAACAGAATCGTTTTAGAAGACAGGGTCCAGGTTTGCTGAGACCCACTCTGGGCAGGGGCGGTCCTTGTATCTCAGCCCCCTGTTCTCACAACAGAGGGAGGGAGCTGTCCATCCCCGCGGTGCTGAAGGGCTGGGCAGCTCTACCTCTGCCTGGGCCCCACCCCCTCCAGGGGACCTCGCTTCTTTGCCTCAGCTGACCCCTACCCCGACCTCGCCTGATGTGGTCAGAAGGGTCAGACCTTGGCTCTCCTTGGGCTGCTGACCCTGAGGAAATCTGAGTGGGCAGCTGGATACACCGGGTCCTCGGAAGGGTGAGCCCAATCTCCATCCATTTTTCTGCCCATGGCATCTAGCTGCCATCCTGGCCCCACCTGCTCTCACCTCTGGGCTTGGAAGAGCAGAGACTTGGTGGTGGGCTTTGAGGACAGTCCTTGGCCTGCCCCTCGCCTGGCCTGAGCCTCGCGGGGATGAGGGGCTCATCTCAGGGTGCAGGTGGGAGGGTCCTGGCACCCAGAGCTCCTCACTCAGGAACAGGGTGGGGCTCCCACTCCAAGCTGCTGCTGTCCCACCTGGGGCGGAACAAACTGCCTTTCACAAAGCAACCGAGCACGAAGCCACAGGGCCACAAAGCCAGTGTGGAGTCTGGAGGTGACCAGCGCGGCTGAGGGAACAGAGTGGACTCTCCTTCTGAGCCAGGGGCCGAGGAAGGACTCAGCTGCAGGTAAGGGACAGCTGAGCAGAGGCTAGGAGGATGGTGGCGGGTGCTCCAGGCAGAGAGAAGAGCGAAGGCAGAGCTTGCCCGGAGCATTTGGGGGACAGTAACGAGGTCCCCGCACCCTGGGGTTCAGTTGCACTCACTGAAAGAATGCTGTGCCAAACAGTTATTTCACACAGCTTGTAAGAAACATCTCTATATATCTAGTGTGGGAACAAGTCCTTACCTGCAGACAGAAAGGCTTGCAATCCACTTGCTGTTAGGGCACTAACAGCTCTGGGAAGCTGCTAAGTAGCCCTGGAAACACCAGAGTTACCGATCTGTTAAGTGATTCCCTACATTCACCATATACTGGGCATAAGTTCCATTCTGTGAAAGAACATTGCCATGGATTCGCCTTGCAAGTAGCTTGTTTAAAACCTCTCATTGTTTGTATGGAAACCGTTTCAGTGTAAGCATTTCTAAAAGGCTTTTTCTTCCATTCATAGATACAACAGTGAACTGAGAGCAGCTTCAAAGCAGCTTCTAGAAACTCGAGTGTGGCAGGTCTGTGTGTGCTGTACACGTCACACACTGAATCGAGGGGTGAGTGGGGCTTCAGAGCACAGCAAGCGCGATGCAGACCCGAGGCAGAGAAACCAGAGAGAGCTGAGTGAGAAGTCCAGGCCGGCCATCAGGGTCCTCGGCTTCCTGCACAGACTGCGTCTTTCATGTCAAGTGAGATGAGAGCCTCTGGAGGGTTCTGAGCTAAGAACTGGGCTTAAACGTTGTGTTCAAGACAGGCTTCAGGTGCGGGGGGCAGAGTTAGGAATCCAGGAGGGGAGCAAGTCCATTGGTTCAGGAAGAGGTGATGGCTTGACCAGGTGATCCTCAGAGGGGTTTGAGATGTGCTTGGATTCCAGATGTACATCTAAGGCAGAGCCAAGCAGAGCCGGCTGATGGATCAGATGTGGAGGGTGTGTGTGTGTGTATGTGTGTGTGTGTGAGAAAGAGAGACAGAGACAGAGACAGAGACAGGGGGAGGGAGAGAGGGGCACCAAGAATGCTCCAAGCCTTTCCCCTGAGAACCTGGAAGGGCTGTAGCTGAAAGAGTGATGAATTAGGTGATGAATTAGACTCTGTAGGGGCAGTTTGAAGGTGGAAAGTGGGCAGTGGGCCTTGAGACTCTGAAATTTAGTTTTCAACATTTTTTAAGGAGAGAACCCAGCAGAGATGCTTACACATCGTTTAGAGAACCACCCAGATTTGAGGGGAGCAGCTGGGCTGGACACATGCATGGAGGGTTATGGGCCCAGCAGGTACAATACGTAAAGCTGCGAGATGGGTCAGGTCCCTAGGGAGTGGCTGGGTGGGCAGAGAGAAGGCCTGTCCCATCCCTGGTCCCCACTGTCAGCAGGCTGAAGTCCAGGCCTGAGGGTGATGGCGCCTGACTCCCATCCTAAGAACCTTTGGCTTCACCATTCCTTCCCAGATTGTCTGCTCCAGAGACATCTAGGGCCAATTAACATGTAGGTACGTGAGCAGATTGAACCAGGACTTCACAGATGTGGCCTGGGAATCTGAATTCTTTTTAAAAAGCCCCCGTTCCCATCCCCTTGTCCCTGTTGAATGCTGTGCAGATTACAGTTTGAGAAGCAGCCCTCTCGAGGCAGGGCAGACTATCGAGGCTGGCAGCTCCTTGGAGCCCTGCCCCCCCAGGGCATCTGGACAACCACCCCTTTTGCACTGAAGTGACAGCCCCTCAGATCAGAAAGACACTTTCCCACCAGTTTACCCAGCTTCTCAGAATCCCCCAGGAGCATTGGAGGAAGTACTCAGGTTCCATCACAGGAGTAGACAGGTGGGGTCTGCTAATCTAGACTGGAGGTGCAGGCGGGGTGAGGGTTGCACACAGCAAGGACGGGAGAGCTGCTCTCAGGCATCAGCCTGCTCCCCAAGGAGGATGCAGAGGAAGCATCTCATCTGAGATGACGAGTGTATTTTGGTGGGGAGGGTGAATTTGAGCCCAAAGCACATTCCCTCGGCTGTAGCTTCAACCCTGAAGTTCCAGCCTGAGATTCATGCCTTTGATGATGTCTTTTCTTCTGTGTTGGGAAGGAAAGCTCTCCAGAGGAACAAAACAACCATCTTCATAGTTGTTGTTTTTTTTTTTTAAGTAACACCTTTATAGACATACAATTCACATAGCATACAATTCACCCATTCAAACTACAAAGTTCAAAGTTTTTGGTCCATTCACAGCTATACAACCATCACTACAATCAATTCTGAACGTTTCAATCATCCTAAAAAGAAACCTCACAGCCACGAGCAAGCACTCTCCGTTCTACCAAGCCTCCTCCCAGATGGAGATCACTAATCTGCATTCTGCCTGTCTACACATTTCACATAAACGCAATTATGTTATGTGGCCTTTCGTGGCTGACTTCTTTCACAAAGGATGAGGTCTGAAGGTTCCTTGAGGCCGCAGTGCGCATCAGCGTGTCATTTCTATTTATATAGCCGAATAATAGCCTGTTGTATGGATATACGGCATCTTATTTATTTGTTCAGTAATTGATGGACATTTTCCCTCTCTGGGGCTATTGTAAATAATGTTGCTATGAACATTTGTCTGCAAGTTTTCATTTCTCTTGAGTAGGGACCCAGGAGTCGAGATGTGGTCAGATGGTATTATGATGCTTAACGTTTAGAGGAAACTCTAGAGTAGCTACATTTTACATTTTCATCCCTGTTTATTTTCATCAACAAGGCCTGAGGCTTGCAATTTCCCCACAACCTCACCGACACTTGCTATTATCTATCTTTTTATTGCAGTCATCCTGGTGGGTGTGAAGCTGTATCTCACTGTGTTTTGATTTGCATTTCCCTGATAACTAATGGTACCCAGTACATTTTCATGTGCTTATTGGCCACTTAGATGTCTTTTATGGAGAAGTGTCTATTCAAATACTTGGCCTATTTAAATTTGTGTTGTCTTTTTGTTCTTGAGTTTTAAGAGTCTTTTTTATATTCTAGCAAAAATCTCTTACTATATATGTAACCTAGAAAAAATTCTCCTAATCTGAGGATTGGCTTTTTACTTTTCTTGATGGTGTTTTTGAAGCACAAAAGTTTTAAATTTTGATTATCTTTTTTTTTCCTTTTGATTTGTTTTGCTTCTTATGCTTTGTGTGTATTATCTAAGAAACTGTTGCCTGACCTAACTGAGCTCACAAAAATTTATGCTTATATTCTTTTCTAAGAGCTTTATAGTTTTGACACTAAATTTAACTATTAGCTCCATTTTGAGTTAATTTTTTTTATATCATGTAAGGTAGGGTGCAAATTACTTCATTTGGGTCATTTATTGAAAAGATTATTTCTCTCACTGAATTGTCTTGGCACCCATGTCAAAATTCAACCGATCAGAAAAGCTTATTTTCTGGGTTCTATTTTATTTTATTCAACTCTATTTTATTCTGTCCCAACCGGTTTCACTGAACTGTCTGTCCTTATGTAAACACTACACCACACTGTCTTAATTGCAGTGGACGAGCAGTAAGTTGTAAAAATCAGGAAGTATAAGTTGTCCAATTGAGTTCTTTTTCATGATTATTTGACTGTTCTTGAATTTCTATATGAATTTTAGGATCAGCATATGGGCTTCCCTGGTGGCTCAGCTGGTAAAGAATCCACCTGAAATGTGGGAGACCTGGGTTCCATCCCTGGGTTGGGAAGATCCCCTGGAGAAGGGAAAGGGTTCCCACTCCAGTATTCTGACCTGGAGAATTCCATGGAGTGTATAGTCCATGGGGTCACAAAGAGTCATACATGACTGAGCGACTTTCACAAATTCCTACAAAGAAGTCAGCTGAGAGTTTTGTTAGGAATTGCATTAAATCTGTATACCAGTTTGGCAAGTATTGCCATCTTAATGCTTGTATATCTTCTGATCCATGATCATGGGGCATCTTTCTATTTATTTGGGTGTTTGATTTTTTTTCAACACTATTTTTTTAGTTTTAAATATATGTTTTGAATTTCTCTTGCTAGCTTTATTCCTATGTATTTTATTATTTTCATAGTACTGTATAGAGCTGTTTTTTAATTTCAACTTTAGATTGTTCACAAGTGTATAGAAATATAATTTATTGTCATATTGATCTTGTGTCCTAGAACTTGCTGAATTTGCTTTGTTAGTTCTAATAACTATAATAACTTCATGGGTTCCTTAGAATTTTTTATACACAGTGTCATGATATCTGCAAATAGAGATAGATTATTCTTCCCTTCCAGTCTTCAGACCTTGTATTTATTTTTCTAACCTAATTTCCCTGGGTAGAACCTCCAGCGCATAACTAAACAGTCGGATGGCAATGGACATTCTTATCTTATTTCTGAACTTAAGGGAAAGACATCCAGTCTTTCACCATTTAGTGCGATGTTACCTGTGAGTTTTCCCATAACTTCCCTTCATCAGGCTGAGTAAGTGCCTTTTATTCCTAGTGTGCTGTAATCTTTTATTTTACCATGAAGTATTGTTGAGCTTTCTTATACACATTTTTTTATATATATTAAAGGTATCATGAGGTTTCTGTTTTTCATCTTATTGATCAGTTCAGTTCAGTTGCTCAGTCGTGTCCGACTTTGTGACCCCATGGACTGCAGCACATCAGGCCTCCCTGATCATCACCAACTCCTGGAGTTCACTCAAACTCATGTCCATTGAGTCGGTGATGCCATCCAACCATATCAACCTCTGTCGTCCCCTTCTCCTCCCGCCTTCAACCATTCCCAGCATCAGGGTCTTTTCAAATGAGTCAGCTCTTCCCATCAGGTGGCCAAAGTATTGGAGTTTCAGCTTTAACATCAGTCCTTCCAATGAATATTCAGGACTGATTTCCTTTAGGATGGACTGGTTGGATCTCCTTGCAGTCCAAGACACCCCCAAGAGGCTTCTCCAACACCACAGTTCAAAAACATCAATTCTGTGGCACTCAGCTTTCTTTATAGTCCAACTCTCAAATCCATACATTACTACTGGAAAAACCATAGACTTGAGTAGATGGATGTTTGTTGGCAAAGTAATGTCTCTACTTTGTAATATGCTATCTAGGTTGGACATAACTTTTCTTCCAAGGAGTAAGTGTCTTTTAATTTCATGGCTGCAGTCACCATCTGCAGTGATTTTGGAGCCCAAGAAAATAAAGTCAGCCACTGTTTCCATGTTTCCCCAACTATTTGCCATGAACTGATGGGACCAGATGCCATAATCTTAGTTTTCTGAATGTTGAGTTTTAAGCCAACTTTTTCATTCTCCTCTTTCACTTTCATCAAGAGGCTCTTTAGTTCCTCTTCACTTTCTGCAGTAAGGGTGCTGCCATCTGCATATCTGAGGTTACTGATACTTCTCCCAGCAATCTTGATTCCAGCTTGTGCTTCATCCCGCCCAGTGTTTCTCATGATGATCTTATTGATACAGTACATTATATTAACTTGTATTTGGGTGTTCAAACAGCCTTGCATTTTCAGGAACCCTTTTTGTATGCTGCTTTGTTCAGTCTGCTGGTATTTTGTTGAGGGTTTTTACATGTGTGTTCAAAAGGAATGTCTGTAGTTTCTGGTGATGTCTTTGGTACCAAAGTGATACAGGCCTCCTGGGAAGACTTGGGATGTCTCCTCTTGTACCTTTTAAAAGAACCTGTGAAGAACCTGTATTAATTGTTCTTAAAATACTTAATAGAATTGACCAGTGAAGACATCTGGTCTACCAAGTTTCTTTCTTTGAAGTTTTTTTTTTTTCCTCCTCCTAAAAAAGACCTTTTAATTGTGGTAAAATACACATAACAAGTAATGCTCAAAATTCTCCAAGCCAGGCTTCTGAACAGTTCCAGATGTTCAACCTGGTTTTAGAAAAGGCAGAGGAACCAGAGATCAAATTTCCAACATTCACTGGATCATCAAAAAAGGAAGAGAGTTCCAGAAAAACCTCTATTTCTGCTTTATTGACTATGCCAAAGCCTTTGACTGTGTGGATCACAATAAACTGTGGAAAATTCTGAAAGAGATGGGCATACCAGACCACCTGAACTGCCTCTTGAGAAACCTATATGCAGGTCAGGAAGCAAGAGCTAGAACTGGACATGGAACAGACTAGTTCCAAATAGGAAAAGGAGTACGTCAAGGCTGTATATTGTCACCCTGCTTATTTAACTTCTATGCAGAGTACATCATGAGAAACACTGGGCTGGAAGAAGCACAAGCTGGAATCAAGATTGCTGGGAGAAATATTAATAACCTCAGATATATAGATGACACCACCCTTATGGCAGAAAGTGAAGAAGAACTAAAGAGCTTCTTGATAAAAGTGAAAGAAGAGAGGGAAAAAGTTGGCTTAAAGCTCAACATTCAGAAAACGAAGATCATGGCATTTGGTCCCATCACTTCATGGGAAATAGATGGGGAAACAGTGGAAACAGTGGCTGACTTTATTTTGGGGGGCTCCAAAATCAGTGCAGATGGTGACTGCGGCCATGAAATTAAAAGATGCTTACTCATTGGAAGGAAAGTTATGACCAACCTAGACAGCATATTAAAAAGCAGAGACATTATTTTGTCAACAAAGGCCCATCTAGTCAAGGCTATGGTTTTCTTGTATTCATGTATGAATGAATGTGAGAGTTGGACTATAAAGAAAGCTGAGTGATGAAGAATTGATGCTTTTGAACTGTGGTGTTGGAGAAGACTCTTGAGAGTCCCTTGGACTGCAAGAAGATCCAACCAGTCCATTCTAAAGGAGATCAGTCCTGGGTGTTCATTAGAAGGACTGATACTGAAGCTGAAACTCCAATATTTTGGACACCTGATGCAAAGAGCTGACTCATTTGAAAAAACCCTGATGCTGGGAAAGATTGAGGGCAGGAGAAGGGGACGACAGAGGATAAGCTGGTTGGATGGCATCACCGGCCCAATGGACATGAGTTTGGGTAAGGTCTGGGAGTTGGGTAAGGTCAGGGAGGCCTGGCGTGCTACAATTCATGGGGTCTCAAAGAGTCAGACACGACTGAGCGACTGAACTGAACTGATTCAAACACATAGCAAAGGTTGCCCTCTTAACCATTTTTAAATGCACAGTTCAGTAGTGTGAAGCAGCAGTGAGCCTCACCGTGGCCCATGGAGGGAGGCTGGGGGGCATGGTGGATACGTCTGGATGGACAGAGAGGTTGACACACCAGTAGCACCAACATGGGGCAGGTCCGCTTCCTCGTGAGGCCTGGATGGGTGGAGAAGCGGGCGGTGACAAGGTCCTGCTCTCCACCACAGGGAACTCTGTTCAACACTGCGTGACAGCGTGGATGGGTCGGGGGTCTGGGGGAGAATGGAGACACATTTGTGTTTGGCTGAGTCCCTTTGCTGTTCACTTGAAACTATCAGAGCGTTGCTAATTGGCTGTACCCCAATACCAAACAAAAAGTTAAAAAAAAAAAAGCCAGAGAGAAGCAGGTGTGCTGCTGACCAGGGGATCCTGGGCCCTGCTTGGGCACAGCTGCTAGGCTGGCTCAGTCCCTGGGGTTGGAGTGGCTGTCCCATCCCTCCCAGGCCCCTCCCACACCGGTGATCACGAGAATGGCTATGGATGTTGGCAAGTGGCCTCTTTCCAGAGGCGGCGCGGCTTCCCTTCTGAGAACCCCGGTGATTAGAGCTGCGGTTGACACAGGCCAGGTTTGCACACTCTCCCGACACCTGGCTCAGCGTCCAGAACGCGCAGCTAGTGGCTGAGAGTAAATACACGTGCGGGTGGATGAACATGAGAGAGGCAGCTGGGACCAGTTGAGGAGCCTCATCTGGCCCCAGGTTCCGCATAAACCCTGGGCCTGGAACAGCAACAGTCACGTGCAGGCTGTGGAAGCGGCACGAGTGCATCCCAGGTAGAGTGACAGACCAGTTTGTTCTCACTGGCTCTGGTCTTGCCAAATCCCTTCAACTTGTACCTCTATTTCCTTGTCTATAAAATGGGGTCCATTGTCCCCTCTTTGCTGGGTTCTTGCAGGAGTGGAGGTGTGTGAAGCCTCACAGTGGTATCACCCTGAGTGGAGGTGTGTGAAGCCTCACAGAGTGTCACACTCCGGTCCACATTTGCCTGATTACTGACAGTTATCATGATTACACGGGGGCTCCCTTATGTCATGTGCAAGAATTACAAATTTCACTTGTTTCATTCACTTCCAGAGTTTTGAGGGAAGTAAAATTCCTTGGTGTGTTGAGATGTATTATCATTTCTTCCCAACGTTACGTTAAACTAAAAATTAAACCTGGATATTGACTGACAAGGGTTAAAGGCCCTGCCAAATATCATACACAGGCTTTGTTCTTGTTCCTCACTAAATCCATTCAAGCATTGGGCCAACAAAACCCCGAGTACTGTGCAGGGCTTGAGGATGACAAGGGTGAGCACCCGGCACCCCACCCTCTGACCCCCCAATCACAGATCTTCAGGGCAGCAGGAATCTCACTCCACTGACAAGTGACTGTGAGGAAGGCAGGAACAGAAACACTGAGGTGCATCCCTTGAGTCTTCTCAGAAGCCACAAGTTGTCTGAGGTTAAAAAAATGTAGACAATATCCTATTGCATTAAAATATACATCATATATGGCATTGAGACATCAAGATTGAATTGTCTTTCAGAAAAGTGTCTTGACTGTTTCTGCTTCTCTGTTCATTCTAGGAAAGTATGAGTGCAAATACATCAGATTTGGGAGGAGAGTCGCGGTGCAGAAGGCAGCATGTTGCCTTCCCAATGAGGGGGCAAAGACCCCCAGTTGGCAGGGATGCATCTCCCTTACACATGTGCTCCAGGGGCTGCCAAACGGCCACTGGCGTCCAGCCCAGAAAAGCTCAGCTTCTTTCAAATGGCTTTAGCAGATGAACATTTAAGATGCTGCAATATTCTAGTAATTTATTAATGATATCGCATAGCAGATGTTGGCAGCATTTCTGTGGGGGTGCTTTTTTTTTTTTAACAAGAGTAGAGCTTGTTTCCTTCCAAAGTTGATAAGCTTAAAATAAAAATGGGAGAGGAAATGATTCCAGGGAAGAAGCAAACCTGCCTTCCCAAGTAAGGGGATTTTCTAGAGGCAAAAGTAGAATGGGCGAGAATGGGAGAGAAGGGACTCTTCTCTCTCCAGAAAGTCAGCTGGCGACAGGATGGGTCTGTGCAAAAGTGAGGGGGCAGTGCTTGTCAGGCAGAGCCTGGGATTCATTTTACAGCTGCATGCTGAGTGCCTCTGCGTGTGGGGTGCTGTTCTGGGGCCCCACGGTTAAATGGACAAAGTCGCTGGTGCGGTAGGTGTTTCATTTTCGTGGGGGAGTTGATGAGTCATTTTCAAGTCATGAATTGAGCCGAGCACTCTGGATGCAGAGCAGAAATTACAGAGGGCCCCCACGGCCGTGCTGTGTTGGTAGGCACAGGTATATCCTTATTCACTGGGGCTGCGCTTAGCATGGCAGGCACAGTGTTCCAGCCATTTGTGGCCATTAGTTTACTTGTCTTCATAAGCATCTTGTGCAATCATGCCTCATTACCATGGATCACAGGGCATCACATAACTGCCACAGGGTTTCACTGCTGGGAGTGGTGGACCTCAGATTGGAACCCAGATGCCAGGTGCCAGGGCTAATGCTCTGTCCATGGAGAAACTCAGAGAGGGGCACAGAGGTGGTCACGGCTGGTGGTGCCGTGTGGTGGGCTGTCCTGGCAACTGGGGAGGCGAGGTCACAGCAAGGCCTGGAAGGATGGGGGGCCCTGGAGTCTGAGCCAGAGGCATCTGGGAGGGCAAGCGATGGACAGATGGTGAATAGTGGAGCAGAAATCCATGAGAGAGTCCCTAGTGGACAGACGAGGGTGTTCTGCCCGAACGCCTGCACCATGGGCTCTGTCTGGGATTCTGTTCAGCCCCTGCCCTGCTCAGGGTGCCTTCAGCACCTGGGACAGCTCCCAACCCATGGCGGCTCCCAGGACAGCTTATTATCTCCAGAAAGCAGAAGCGCTCAGGATTCTGTCTGCAATGACCTCTCCCACAACCCTGACCTTTAGTCCACTCAATTATCACAACAGTTCTGGAAAGCAAAGGATGTTCCCCATTTGACATATAATTACACTCATTATTTTATTAACACAGTTTTACTTTGTAAACCTCTTTAGATAATCCATCTCCTAGAAAGATTTAAGCTATGGTTTTTCCAGTAGTCATGTACAGATGTGAGAGTTGGACCATAAAGAAGGCTGAGTGCTGAGGAATTGATACTTTGAAACTATGGTGCTAGAGAAGACTGTTGAGAGTCCTTTGGACTGCAAGGAGATAAAACTGCAAGGAAATCAACCCTGAATATTCTTTGGAATGATTGATGCTGAAGCTGAAGCTCTATACTTTGGCCAACTGTTGTGAAGAGCCGAATCATTAGAAAATACCCCGAAGCTGGGAATGATTGCAGACAAAGGGAGTAGAGGGTGGCAGAAGATGAGATGGTTAGAGAGCAGCATAGACCCAACGGACATGAATTTGAGCAAACTCTAGAAGATGGTGGAGAAGGAAATGGCAACCCACTCCAGTATTCCTACCCGGGAAATCCCACAGACAGAAGAGCCTGGCAGGCTATAGCCCACAGGATTGTAAAGAGTTGGACAAGAGTGAGTGGCTGAACAACAACAAAATTAAGAACAACAGAAAAGAACACATGTGGTAAACATTTAAGAGACAAAGTTTGGGGCGTGCACATTGTTTTTTATTCCAATTTTGGAAAAGTTAAAACAGTCTAAAGTGAAATCTGTGCCCACAGTTCTTGCTGACTTGGATGGGGTCAACATACCCTTGGGGACTCCCAGGGCACTGAATGGGAGCTCCCTGCCTGTACTGTGTCCCTCTCGTCAGATAGAATCTTCCATTAGGATGCAGAGAAAAGGAGGAAGAAGAACTTTGAGACTGGAGGTGGACACAGGGCAAAGGGGTGGAAGGGGGAGGAGACAGGACTGATTACAGGGCAGAGAGCATCGCAGGGTCAGGGTTTGGGTGCTTGGTCTCAGGGTGTTTTAATGTCCTTTCCTCAATCACAATTCCAGAACTGGGATGCATCCCATGGGGCAGGCTCTTTGGAGCGGCTGATGGTCCCCCAGAGGGGCCAGCCCACTGAGAAACATTCACACAGAGGGAGGCTGGAAAGCAGAGACCTCAGTGTTGAGGCCACTGGTTCCAGGATCTAGACCCACACCAGAGCCCAGAGCGGAACTCTGGGAGTTACTATGGGAAAGCAAGGGACCTGGGCATCCGGAGGGGATGCAGGACCTTGAGGTGCCTTGGAAGGCGGCTGTCACCTGCGTGTGTCTGATCTTCCCCTCGTGGGGTCACTCGTGCAGAGATCAGCCTGGAATAGCTCTCTCTTCTCCCTCCAAGCTGACTGTGGCCACAAACCACAGCCACATTGCTTACCTGAGGCTTTTCTTAAGTGGGATGGCTTTGAACAAGGGCCCCTAAGTCCCTGATATCCCCAGGTTTGCTCAACATTGTCCAGAATCTTCAGTTATGGCCCAGAGAAGCCAGCAAGCCTGGCTCTGCAGCCTTGGGGTTTGGGAGCTGACAGACAATTTTTGGTTACCAGGCAACCGCTGATTTTTCATAACCAACAAGTACAATGCCACACATGATACATTCATCAGATAATAATGCAGCTCTCCCACATCACCACACACTGATCAAACCCCAGAGAGCTGCTTGGCACAGACTTGAGAGCATGGGAGCTTGAGGAAAGCAAGACCTAAGAGATACAACTCATGAGGAAGAGTGTCCCAGGAGGGGAAGGGGGTTGTCCTGCCGCTGGCTAGGTCCAGGGGTTGAGCCTCCGTGCGGTGGGGCTCTGTGCAGGGCCAGCGTCAGCTGACCGGAGGCCCGAGAGCACTGGAATCATGACATCCCCGGGTCAGCCTCAGACGGCGGCGCTGCTTCTGTGAGAGCCTGTCTGTCTGGAGAACCTCTTGTCTCTCTGCCCGCTTTTGGGAGAAGAAAATCATATAACCTTTGGGGTACAGAGTCTCCTCCAGGCAAGGAGAACCACTGTCCGTGATGCCGATGCTTGGGTACTTGGAGGATGAGTGAGCTCCCATGAGCGCCGGCAGCTCACTGGTAGTGGCTTGGCTGGAGGCTCAGGAATTTGGCCTGTTTTACATCTGGACAGAAGTGGGTTGTCAGAGTGGCCGCTAAGCCAGGAGCAGGCGAGCACGGTGGACGGCATCCTGACTGCAGCCTGCTGACCTCACAGCCGGCCGCTCTCCGGAGCGCCCACCTCTGCGCGGGTGTCCAGGGCCTGCCCTGCTGTGCACCGCGTTTCCTCCTGATCCTTGACGCGCTGTGGGGAAGAAAGAGCGGCACCTCCCCCAGGAGGGGGCCCTGCTGCCCACCCAGCACCCGCGGCTCCTCGCTAAGGGTAGTGGCCATTCTCAGGCTGCCCCAGGCATCGTTCCTCCTAATCACCTGCATGCCCAGGTTGTTCCCAAACAGCCGGACAGCACTGGGGACGCCTTGCTATTTATAACCCCTGCTAACATTTACACGGGCTGCCCCTGGAGATTCCATGGCTGCTTTTGGTAAATTCCTTCTGGAGAGACGACAGGGCAGTGGAGGGAAGTGAAAACACCCAGGCTGTCATAAACACTCAAGAGTCACCCACACCAAAACCCTCTGTGAGTGTTGTCTGTTTCTCTTAAAGTCCTTCGGCATCAGCTCTGAGACGGTGGCACATGCCCATCTCCCGAGGGGGAGCTGTTGTTGAACTGCTTGGTCAATACGAGTCGGGCATTTCCATGCAGAGAAATGGATGTTGGTGGATGGTGAGGGTTAACGGAGGTGGTGCCTGCCCAGGGACGGGGTCACTGCCTGCTGCACAGCCCCAGACACTCCATACCCTTTGTGCTGGAGGTGACGGGCTTACTGAGGACACGGGCTGAGGACCTGTGCTGAAGCTTGGCAGCCACCTTTGTGACATGTGACATCACAAGGGGACAAGTGGATTTTGCTCAGCAGGCATTCATGGAGAGCTGCAGTCAGGTGATGGGGGAATCAAAGGTAACTCAGAACCTGGTCCTCCCTGGCTGTCTCAGTCAGCTCAGGCTGTGTAACCAGCGGCATGGGCACTTATTGTCTCTCATTCTGGAGGTCGGAGACGGAGAAACTGCAGAGCTGGTTCCTCCTGAGGCCTCTCCCCTGGGGAGGAGGACGCTGCCTTCTCCCCGGGTCCCCACACAGTCCTCCCCCTGTGTGTCTGTGTCCTAATCTCTTCCTGGAAGGACCCTATTCATGCTGGACGGGGGCCCACCCTGGTGACCTTATTTAACTGGGTCACCTCTCTGAAGACCCCCTCCCCAAACAGAGCCTCGGGTCAGGGCTTTGATGTGGGTTTGGGGGCACAGTTTCAGCACTGGGCGGAAGTCACCTCCTTCCCCGGCTTGCCATCCTCTGGGGTGACTCTGTGGCCACAGCGTGGGCCCTTCTCACCTGCTCAGCTCTGGATGCCTCCCCTTCCCTCTCATCCTATGGCTCCTGTCTACTCTCCCTCGGCCTCTGACTCCAAGCACGGTGACAGGAGCCCCTCAGCCCAGAAATAGCCTTGATTCCTTCTGACTTGGAGCCCAGATGCACAGGGACCCCTGCTCCCCCCCTCCCCAGCCTTGGCCTTCCCTGCCCTCTGGACTGAGCTGTGTTCCCAGAGGCAGGTGTTGAGGCCCCACCGCTGTGACCATATCTGGAGGAGGGCCTTTATAAGCTTTCCTTCCTGAGCACATATGAGAAAAATACCTGGGAAGTGCCTAGTGTTCAGTTATGAGTGACTGTGGGACCCCCACCGCTTGCCTGGCGCTGACCTTCAGGATGTGTCCAGAGGGAAACCAGACAGGAGGGAAGGGGGCCGAGCACGGCCCCTCCCCACCCCTCCACGGCCTTTCCAGACCTGTAAAGCTGCCACATCGTCATGAGGTTAAACTAATCTCCAGCAACACCGTGTGGCTTGTCTTATGCCAAACGAAAGTCACTTTGGGAAGTTCGCTTTGACAGCCGGGGAAGAAGGGCCGGGATCAATACGCAAAGCTGGCTTGGCCAGTGCCATGGTGACCGGCCCGCCAGCGGTCAATAGCACACAATTAAGATAAGAAAAACTGAGCACCGGCAGAGACCTCCGGGTCCAGCAGCCCAGCCCCGGCATCGAGCAGACAGGGAGATGAGTCCCCACCAGGGCAGCGGCCTGGCCGAGGTCGCCAGCGCTCAGAGGTGCACCCCTTCCTGGGGTAGCCAGCTCACCACCCCGAGTCCACCAGGCTCCGAATGCCCGGGGAGCCCTTGCGGCCCTGCCGTTACCGCACATTCCTGTTGAGGGACTGATTCACGAAGGCGGCTCCTGCGGCTCTAGATCTATAGCCGCAGATAATGTGTGCAGGTGGCCCTTCTCCTCCTCGGGAGGGGCCCGAGGGCCTGGGCGCTGATCCTGGGGACTCGCATAGCGCGGGGAGCTCTGCCGGACACGCTGGGGCGATGGGGTGGGGTTACTGCCGATCTGCCCCGGGACGTACACGAAGAACCGTTCTGGTGCCTGAGGACTTCCGGCTCATCAACTCTGCGTGGAGCAGAGCGGGGTGTGCCTGGTGCCAGCTGCACCGCGGGCGTGTGCGTTTCATCCGTCATGAACGAGGCCCCCAGAGCTTAATCACCTGTGCTTCCCTGTGACACCGGAGCAGGGTGAATTGAATATTGTTGCTTTTGTTCGGGGAGATAACAGAGGCTGAAGGGCTGTCAGCAGCTGATAATGACTCAAATCGTGCTCCTGTGAAATGGAAATGGCTGGAGAGACAGAGGAGGCTGCGGGAGAGGCAGGCCGAGCAGGAGGCGGAGAGCGGGTGTGAACAGAGGGCCAGGGAGGGGCGCCCCTCTGGAGGTGGAAGCGAGCTGACTTCCAGAGGCGGGCTCTACGCCGGGATCACCCGCTGCTTTCCCCGCGGGATGACACCGTTGGATCACATTTTATCTCAGTGACAAGCAACAGAAGCTTGTAAACCCGCAAAATGACGTATTGTCGCAAAATGACGTAATGTCTCAGAGTGACCCCCCGCCCCCTCTGCATTTTGAGAGGCCTCGTGGCGGGAGACTCCAGCTACCCCGCAGCAGAGACTTACCTGGGCGGTCAGGGCCCGGGGCGGGGCCGAGGCTCCAGGCGGGGTGCGTTCGCTCCCTGCTATCAGCGCGCACTCCCACCCACAGCGCGTGGACCTGCCCTTTGGGGGTAACGCTTAGGCATCTTTGCTTTCTCAGGGGCTCATCGTCATGGAGCTCATGCAGACCACGTGAACAGCAGGTTACATAAACAGGAAAACAGCAGAACCAAGACGGCGGCAGCAGGGGGAGACCTGCCTGGCATCACGTCTCAGGGGGAGGCGGGGTCTGCGGACCTGCTTCATCCTCCCTCTGAGGATGGGGCACAGCGTGCCTCTGAGCCCCGCCCGGCACCCCTGCGTGGCCACGAGGAGGCAGAGGGCTCAGAAAGGGTCAGCCAGAGATGTGCGGTTGGTGGGTGTGTCCTGCAGGGATCCAGGAAACTCTGGGGCTCCCCCCACAGAGCGAGGGCAAGGGGGAGGGCCCTGTGAGCTGCAGGGAGGCAGAGTCAGGAGGGCACCCAGGGCCGGTGAGGCCTGACCTTCCAGGCACAGAGTCTTGTGCCCCCTCCGTTCGTCCCATCCCGCTGTGGATCTCCCAGGGCCCAGGCAGACCGGGGCCCTGAGGCCAGGATGCGTGCTCAACTGTCTCAGAGTCTAGAGCTAGGTCGAGTGGGAGGCACACCAGACCAGAGGCCCCACGAAGCCTCCCCAGGGTCTCTCCTGCCCCACTGGGGGCCCCAGGACGGGGGCTGGAGATGCCTGCGTGGACCTGCCTTTGCAGTGTCAGGCATCAGTCTAGGCAGCCCCCGTCTGCTCTCACATAAACACACATCTGTTTCTGCTTTTGGAAAATACACGGAGAGGAGGTCTCTGGAGCTGGTGAAGCTTGGAGGAAGGTGGGGTGACCTGCAGTGACCTTCTATAAATGGTCAGCCCTGACTCTGGGGATACACCCCATGCATGGACAGAGTGGGGAAGTGGGGCCTGAGGACGTCACTGCAGGCTGGATGCTCGGAAACCACAGAGGCTAATTTCTGCAGTTTTGGGGGCTGGGCGTCCGGGACCAGGTGCCAGCAGGTTGGGTTCTGGTGAGCGCCCGTCCAGGCTGCAGGGGGCTCTTGCCCTGGGTCCTCACACGGGACAGCCCTCAGGCCTTTTATAAGGATGTGGGTCACCGCGAGGGCCTCGCTTCCAAGCCCTCGCATGGCGGGGCTCCACAGCGGCCTCTTTCTGGTGTGCCTCCCTCCCACCTGGGTTCCAGCCCCCGAGACGGCTGAGCACCCACCTTGGTGCTGCAGGCCTCAGGGCCCCAGGCCCCCAGCTTGCCAGGGTCTGCGGAGGAGGGGGTGGACGGAGGGAGCACGGAACCCCCGGCTGCCTCCGTGCCCCAGTCTGAGACTAGACGGTCAGGCCTCACCCGGCCCCGGTTCCCTCTGGAGGCTGTGCTCTGCAGCCTGGCAAGCAGTCCAGGGCAGCAGCACCAGCAGGTGGGGGAGTCCCTGGAGGGACACCCGCAGGAGCTCCCTCTGGGGGGGACTCAGAGCCCGGCTGACCTAAGGCGACGCGGCTGTTTGCCGTTTATATTCTGAAGGTTATTTGTGATCAACTGTGTGATCCTATTGGTACAGGACCGAATAGACCTCAAGCAAACAAAAAGGAAAACAATGATTGTTTCACGCTGATAGGAGACAGACTCTGTAAAAGTAAAAAAAATAAAAATAAAAATACACACAGATGATCAAATATCAAAACACACAGCACAACTGGAGAAGCCGCTTGGAAAAACGAGTGTCAGGGAAACTGTAGCCACGCCCTTGGCACTTGAGCGTGACTGTGGTGTAAGTAGACTTGTTCATGTCACGTCACAGGGGTGACTCTCTGACTCGCGCCCCTGAATGCGTGACACGGCGTGTTTACACGGCGACACAGGAAGATACAGGCTTCCACCCGCGGTCACAGCAGGCACCGTCAGATGCCGACGGAACACTCAGACAAGTGACCCGGCCACGGCAATCACAGGGGGCATCCAGACAGACTCACCGTCGTGCCTGACACTCGGTGAAACAAACCGGAAGTCAGATATGAGCCCAGAGATGGCAGATGCGCTGGACTCTGGTCTCCGGGTGGGGGAATCAGTGACGTTTGCCCCTGTCACTTTTGTGTCCAGACTCCGGCCCTACTGAGTAGTTTTCCTGACGACACTCCAGACAAGACACTGAGCCAAAGCGATGCTTCCTGAGCATCCACAGCCTTAAAGCAGCAAGAATGTTCCTTCAACCAAGGAAGTTAAGAAAATAATGGAGTATCTGAATAAGGCATGAGCAATCACTGTTAAGGAAAAATAAGAGGAAGAAATATATGAATTGGAAAAGAGTAGACTTTATAAACATTCCTCATGCTGTATACTTCAGAAATTAGAATTTCTAAATTCTTAAGGATTCTAAGCAGAAAGCGGACTAAAGCATAATTACAGCATGGACGAGGGTTGCATTTGTACACGTAAGCTGGATATGGCGGTAAATGTAAACTGATAAACTGGAGGACAAACCTCTGGTTAGCATGTGATTTCAGAAAAACGTGCGCTCAGGTTGATGCTAAGAGGGGAGCCCCCAGGTTTCTAGGCGCCCACCTCCCCAGGCTCAGGAGAAGAGGGCTGACTGAGGGTCTTGTCGGAGGCGGGAATTCCAGAGAGGAGGGAAATGCCTCCTTAAAACTGCCAGTCGGATGTCGGGAAAGCCAGTGCCCAGCGAGTGGACAGTCTGATGGGCTTGTGGGACTGAATGGATGAATGAATAGGTGGTGAATGACCTCAGAATCATCCAGAGCTATACTAATGCGTGGCTCTCAATCCCAATAAGGTCTTCTGTGCTTCTGGAAGGCTCAGCCGCCATGAGAGACTGTTATCTGGCGGGTATTGAGCACATCCTTGCCCTCAGGAGAGCCCTCTTGGAGGAGCCGCCTGCTCAGGTATGAACCCCTGACAGCCAGGGGGCACCTGCTGAGCCCTCAGGTGGGCAGCGGTAGCAAGGCCCGCCGCCCCATCTCGTCAACCTCTGCCCAGGCTCTCCATGTTGCGGCCTGCGACCAGCTGGTCCCCCACTGCCCGTGGATGACCAGCGAGCCTGCTTTCCTGAGCACTGGGGCCTGAGCTCACTCTTCTCCCACTCTGGCCGCTCAGACGACGGCCCAGCTACATCCACCCAGCCACCCAGGAGAGCCGTGGGCACCGCTCGGCTTGCTCCATCCGCGCACGTGGGCCACACACGTGGGGCTGCCCCCCACCCTCCAGCCAGGAGCGTGCTTCCCGGGAGCGTCCACCAGTCCCAGGCCTGCCTGCCCATGACACGCCCAGGGCTGCGATTTCCCCGTTTGTCGCCTCTGTGTTGGCTCCTTGGGGACCATCCTCTCCGGCCGAGGGCTGAGCGAGGGGCTGAGTCAGGGAGAAAAGGACAGACCACCTTCCCTCCTCTGTCTTTGTTGGTGCTTTCATTTAATGATAAAGGAAACGGTCTCCAACAGGGCTCCAGAGGGAACAGCGAACAAAGCCCAGCCTGGATCAGCAGCCCAGACAGGAAGCGCTCCTAGGGAGGACGTGTGGCTGGGTGGCTTGATGGAGGCTGTGCTGGGGGGCCGACGGGCGCAGCTGCAGGGGTGAGGTCTGGGGTGAATGGGGTGTCCCCAGTGACCCCCAGCTCCCACCTGAGAGAGGATGGTCCTGCTGCTCTGAAGCGCCCAGACACCCTTGTCATGTTCTGGGGTCTGTGCTGGCGCTATGACAGACCACGTGGGGTCCTGGCAGTGCAGGGCTTTCTAGGTCAGGATGAGGAGGCTCCTGGAAGAATCGTGGGGGCCACGGGCACTGTCCCAGGTACAACCAGAGATGCTCTGGACGCCCCGTTCCTGGAGACGGTGATGGGGCAGGGTCCGCAGTTCCTGACCCTGGCTCAGGGTGATGGGCTCGCAGCTCATCACCCCCAAATTTCCAGAGTGGACCAGATGCCCCTTTACTCTTGCTCCTCTGGGAGAGTGAGAGCCGCTGCTGAGTCTGAGGTTCACGGCCCCCTACTTGGAGGTAACTGCTGTCCCCATCTCCTCCTCACCCCTCCACCCATCTCAGCCACGGTGCCTCCTGGATCTGAACATGGATGTCTCCGGAGCCCCCGTGTCCCTCCCCACTCCCCTACCCTCCAGAGAAGCTGGAAAGCAGAGTGATCCTTCACAAAGTGCAGGGCCAGCTGGACTCCTCTCTCCTCACGGCACTCCAGCAGCCTCTGTCGGGTCCGGAACCGTGGATCTCCCCTCCTGGACAGCGTCCACCTCTCCGGCCTCAACGCCGGCCACTCACCCCCTCTGCTCCAGGCATCTGTGCTCCACCTATCTGCCCACACTTGCTGTTTCCTGTCTCTGGAAGCCCACGGTCGTAGGGGAGACTAGATTCCTGCGAACTGAGCTGGGGCAGCCCCAAGCTCTGTTGAAGGAGCCCATCCGCCCCTGGTGGACCCCGGAGGGCAATTCCAGGCATCCCCTGGACGCGAGCAGCGGTGGAGGAGGTGGACATGGACGAGGCCAGGCTGCTGCCCCAGAGGCTGCTCAACAGGCTTGGATAAAGGAGGGGGTGGGGATGGAGTTGTCCCTGGTCAGGGGTCTGGGTGAGGCTGGAGCCAAACTGGCTCAGACAAGCTGCGCGGGTCAGAGGCTCCCCAGTGTGGGTGCCTCCCGTGGGCACAGGAAGGACCCCCCGGCTTTCTACTAGAGCGTCGAGCACATGGAGCTGAAGCAGCAGTCTGGGTCCAGGCTTCTTCCTGGGGTTGGAGTGAAGGACAGCGCCAGTCAGGGTCGGCAACCGGCTCAGGGGTGCCCAAGCCCTAACCCTGGGAGCGTGGCTGCGCATGGGGCCTCAGGACGCGGGGACACTGCCCTGTGAGCAGGAGGAGGGCTGGGGCAGCGGGGGGCTCCGGGCTGGATGGTCCACCTTCCTAGGAAACTGGGCTCCCGGTGCTGGGCCCCCCGAGCCCTGGGGAATGTGCCATGGCATCCGTTTGAGAGAAAAAAACACGAGTTTACGGAACACTGGTCGACGTTTCACACAGAGCGTATGCAGATGCCGTCCGGACTGGCGCGCGGCGGGAGGCTGCGTCTCAGGAGGAGATGGGACAGCGAGGCCCTGGCTGGCCCGGCGCCTCGGCCGACCCAGGCTGCAGGGCCCCGGGGGCCAGGCGTGTTAACAAGGCAGGGAGGCCGCCACAGGTTCCTGGAGGGCCAGGGGAGGGAGGCCGTCAGCAAGGAGCCGACTCAGGCACCTGCGACCCACCGGCTGGCCGGACCCTGCGCATCATCGCTCTGCGTCTTCAGCTGCAGCACAGCGGCCTCTGGACAACGAGCTGCCGCTGCTTATAATGTTGCCACCAGTGGACGCGCAGACCAAATGCAGGGGCTGAGCCGGGCTGTGGCCAGGAGAGAGTGTGCATGGCTGCCTTCCAGCCCATCAGCAAGTCAGACCTGGGAGTCACACCACCAGGGACATACTCCAGGCCTGCCCTGATGGCTTGGTTTGACCTTAATGTGAAGAGCTGATTCATCTGAAAAGACCCTGATGCTGGGAAAGATTGAGGGCGGGAGGAGAAGGGGACGACAGAGGATGAGATGGTTGGATGGCATCACCGACTCGATGGACATGGGTTTGGGTAAACTCCAGGAGTCGGTGATGGGCAGGGAGGCCTGGCGTGCTGCAGTCCATGGGGTCCTGAAGAGCTGGACATGACTTAGTGACTGAACAACAACAACAAATTCCTTTTCAAGCAAAAGAAGGGAACACACCTACCTTCTGGTTGGAAGGTCTTCACAGGCAGATCTGGAGGCAGCGGCTGTGACCCCTGACCTCACGGCCCAGCTGCCCTCCTGGGGCCTGTCTGCCCCTCGCTCTGCTCAGCGCATGAAGGAGCCACCCTGGCCGCTTGGTGGCTCCCTGTCCCCACAGGGTCGTGTGTTGAAGTCTTGACCCCAAGGTGATGGTGTTGGGAGGCGGGGCCTCTGGAGGTGATCAGGGTCAATGAGAGGGTCCCTGATGGGACCAGGGCTTCCTAAGAAGCGGAGGAACCAGAGCCCTGCCCCCAGGTGAGGACATGGAAGAAGGCGGCGTCTACACCAAACAGAGACTCTCTCAGGGGCAGCATCACCTGGCACCCTGATCACAGGCTCCCTGCGGCCCGAGCAGCCTGAGATGGCACTTCTCCTCCGTCCTGTCTAGTCCTCCAGCTGCTGCCCAAACCCATGCACGCAGGGTGGCTGGGACCCCTGGCGCGGATCACCTGGAACACGGCTCCCTGCATGGCAGAGCAGGGAAGAATGCAAACATTCTGTGGGCCGCGCTGCCTTACCCGGAGCACGGCTCCCTCCTCAGCAGAGCAGGGAAGAAGGCAAACATCCCGTGGGCCGTGCTGCCCCCAGGAAGAGAGGCTGAAAGTGCTGCTATGCAGGAGGGCACGCCCCAGAGAACCCTCCCCGCTGAAACCACCCACCCACTGCCGGGGGCTCCAGGGTGCTTTTAAGTCAGTTCTGTCCCTTTGCTTGAAGCAGATCTGAGAGTAGTTAGCATCTGCGATGTTGCTGCCTGCTGCTGAGAACAAACGCCAACCCGTGCAAAATTCTGCCTTCAAAGGCTTGCGGAGGCGGCCATGGCCCCAGGCTCCTTCCGGGCCTGTGGCTTTTCTCCTCTGATCTGTCCCTTGGCTGGTGAAGGCCGTGCCCGGGAGAGCGGGTTCCTGGGCTGACTCAGTGCTGAAAGAATAGGGAGTTGCCAGGCCAGCCCGATCATTGGGGATGGCCGCATTGTGGGGGCATCCGCTCGGCCAGCACGTGGCTCGATCCCCCTAGCTGTGTGGGGTGTGGGTGTCTGGCTGTGGGGCTGCCCCCGAGTAGGAGGCCCATCTGTCCGGGACAGCGGGAGGCTGCCTGGGGCTCCGGGGTTGCTCCTCTGAATTCCCGCCAGGCAATGTCCCCAGAAGCAAGACTGAAAAGGGGTTGGGGGGAGGTATTGAAGGAAGGGCTGGCGGGAGGTCCACATCCAGGGCAGGGCGGCTTCAGGGGGGCCCGGCCCCACACAGGCTCCTGACCTGGCTCCTCCCGCCCCCCTGCCTCTCCTGTCTGAATGGGACGAAAGCCTGCCTGGGAGGCCCACGCGGAAGCCCGGGCCATGGTCGTGGGGTCTCCCCCATCCCCTCCCCGGCCCTCCCGACACCCGTAGTGTGGAGTTGCACCCTCTCTGAGAGCTGGGGGCCTGCACACCCTTTGCCTTCACAGGGCCAGGACTCTCTCCTCCCTGGACCCCCTGAGACCCCCAGCAAGCCCCTCTGAGTCCCTCATAGCTGCCCCCGAGCTGCCTCCTCCCAGAAGCCCACCTGTCCGGTCAGGGCAGCTCTGAGCACCCATAGGGGTGGGGGAAGCCCTGTCTCACTGCTGTGTCCCCAGGGTGCCCACAGCGCCTGGCGCTCAGGCGCTTGGTCAGGGTCCCTGGTCAGCACCTCTTTCATGGCCATGGGTTCATTGAACTTCTAGCGGTGGGACCAGACTTCTCTGGGAGGAGGACAGGCCTCCTGGCCCCGTGGAGGTCTCTGAAGACCTAGGGAGGCCGGTGACGCAGCCTCTGAGCTGCCTGGGGGCCTGGGCCGAGCCCCTGCTGTGTGCTGACCTGGCCAGTGGGCCTAGGACAGCCGCTGCCTCAGGGTCCCCCCTGCATAGGTCGGCACGCAGCTGGTTCCCATCCAGCTGGCTACCCCTGGAAGGGTCTGCTGCCCTTGCCATGGAGGAGAGAGGGGCAAGCCGAGGCCAGGGCTGCCCACATGATAACCCAGAGACCCAGGAGGTGGGTCTGCCCTGCACAGGGTTGGCTGTGCCCGACCCCCAGCCGTGGCTTAAACAGCAGATGTTCACTGCTTCAGGGCTCTGGGGCCGAAGGCTTTTGTGCTGAGTGACTTGGGCCAGCCCCAGGCCTGTGAATGGCCGGGACGTGTAGCCCACCGTGAGAGGCTGCGTGGTCCATGTCCTGGGTCTTTCAGGGGATGGCCAGGCAGGGAGGCTGAGAGAGGAGAGGGAGGTGGGCAGAGCTCCTCACCCTCCCGGTCCTGGGGATGGGAGGCCCTGGCCTCACGCATGACCAGGCAAGGGGCTCCCGGCCTGCACGTCCCTGCCCCCCAGTGCCCCCAGCACCTCCCAGTGCCCTCAGGGAGCGAGAGAACCAGGCCCACAAGGTCCCCGGTGCTCTGAGCTTCAGCCAACAGTGAAGGCGGCCGGGATGTCCCAGGATGCCGGGCCATCGAATCTGGGGTCCTAACAGGTGCCTGAGGAGAGGGGGACTTTGGGAGCCAGCAGGGGCCTGACCCCCATGGGGGTGCGAGCTGGAAGCAAGGCCAGGGGTCCTCTCTGTGAGTGCTGAGGTCTCCAGTGGGCAGACGGGAGAGGCAGCGGCTGCTGGGAGGGGAGGGCGGAGGTAATGGGCCGCGGTGGCCCCTGGAAGTGGCCGAATTAATGGCTGGAAATGCTCAGACAGTGGGCATTAAACAAACTCATAAAATCCCAAACCAAAAACCATGCTGAGCTTCCAAAGTGACTCAAACGCGTAGCAAATAAAAGTCTAAAATTATCGAAAACCTTTTAAGAAGATTACTCTGGAGACCCGGTCAGACCACTTCAGCTCTTCGTGAAGATATTACAGCATTTTTTTTTTTAAACATCAGGGTTTTTAACAAGAAAACATTTGGCAGCATTTTTCCCCCACTGAGCTCATCATTCTAGATCACTTTTGAAATGGAAGGCTGATTTTTTAATAATTTACCAAGCAGCTGAAGAATAGACGTGTCCCTTTCATAATATGGCATATCCAGCACCGTGGGGGAGGCTCCTCCGCGGGGCCCGACCCCTCGGGGGCCCACCTGCTCGTCAGCACTGAGTGGGGTTCGCCCAGCCCACACCCGCCGCAGGAGATCTCTGCAGAAATGCCTGGCACCTGGGAACAGGAGCTGCTCTAGGCGGGAAGGTACAGCCTCACCCATGCTCTCCCGACAGGTGACAGGTGGGGAGCTGCTCCTTGACCTTGCTGGGCTCAAGGGCAAAGGGCTTGGGGAAGGCCGGCCAGGTGGGCTCCCGAGCTCCTGGCCCAGAGGGCGCTGAGTTCCCGTGTGTGCTCCCCAAGGCTGGGGCACCTTCGGGGCCAACAAATCTGGGGGAAGACAGAACATTCCATCTAAATGTGACTTTCTCCATCTCCCCCACGGGATTCGATCCCCCGCAAAGCTGGGGAAAGAGCTGGGTTTCTCTCTCTACTTTACAGTGAATGATTCTGTCTGTATTTTCCTTTATCAGAAAACTAAGTGTGCTAGTTGCTGGTCATGTCTGACTCTTTGGACCCCATGGACTGTAGCCCACCAGGCGCCTCTGTCCATGGGATTCTCCAGGCAAGAGTACTGGAGTGGGCGGCCAGACGGAAAGGTGAGCCCAGGGATGCTCGCCCCAGGGACGCAGGCCAGTTCGCCCTCACGCAACACACACATCCCAATCCAGCCTCCACGGTACGCTGGGCCGTTTTCTCCCCCAGACATCCACAAGCTGATTCTGAATCACCTGACGATCTACCGACTGGAAGGGCAGAGCTGAGGGTGACCCTGCAGATGCTGGGGCCGCACGCCTGCATTATTACATCATCATCACCGCGAACCTGAGGGAAAGAGACGGCACAACCTCGGGACAAAGACGCACACCTCGACCAATGGATCATGAGCGAGCCCAGAAGCAGACGGGTTTAGGGCAAAAGTGAAGGTGAAAGTGAAGTCGTGTCCGACTCTGCAACCTCATGGACTGCAGCCCACCAGGCTCCTCTGTCCATGGGATTCTCCAGGCAAGAGTACTGGATGGCCATTTCCTTCTCCAGGGGATCTTCCCCACCAGGGATCAGACCCAGGTCTCGTGCACTGCAGACAGAAGCTTTACCGTCTGAGCCACCAGGGAAGCCCATTTCTTTGTTTATGGCGAAGAAATCACCTTGCAGCAGACGGGGCGTCTTCAGTAAAAGGTCATTCACTGCAGACAAAGTTTCATGTCACCCTGCCCCAGGTAGTTTACCGGGAACGAAAGTGGGGCCAGAGGGGTGTGACTCGGTTGCCTGGGAAACCCTGCAGGTGGAGTCCCCCTCCCTGGACGAGGACAGTCATGCTCACGCCAGTCTCTCCCGGTTCACGAGCCCGTGGTCCCCAGAGAGGCGCCTGTCGTGATGTTTGACACTGACTCTCGCCCCGGCTCCTGAGTCTGGGCAGAGACACGGGCCTCTGAGGAGAACTGGGGTGACCAGCCCCTTCCCCCCGATTTGAAGACTCAGGGCCTGTACCGTCCAGGGCTGCGCTCCTCGGGGAGGTGATCCAGGAGGAGCCAGTTAAGTGCGGGGACCTCTGACCCCTTCTTTCTCTAACAAGTCATCTCCCAGCCTCCTTATTTATGGATGCACCCGTGAACTGATCTGTGTTTCTTTTCTAAGATTTCTTCCACGTGTTGCTAGCATCCTCTGCAGGGCGCTCTGCTGTGGGGGAGGAAGCAATGGCTGACCCTGCGCCTTCCTTCTCTCCTCTTTCTGTCCCCAAAGTCCAACTGTACCCGCCTCCTCCAGTATGCCATTGGAAGACCCAGACCATGGGTGCTGCTGTGCTCAGTAGAGCGCCCATGCTGCTGCCTGGGAAAGGCGAGGAAGCTGCCCGGGGCCTCTGACCATGCCCACTGGCCGTCTCCTCAAGCAGGGAGGTGTCCTCGACCTGGGACCAGGCAGCCATAGTCCTGCCCAAGGCCTGGCTATGGAGTCAGCCGTCACAGAGGGCTTGGGCGGGCTTCAATGTGGACGGTGTGTGGGAACCAGGTTCCTGCGGGAAGGTGGGGATGTCCGAGTCTGAGCTCTCGGACGGCTGTCAGATGCCCACATCTTTTGGTGCTGGTGAAGCCAGAGAGTGTCACACCCGGTGACCTGGCCACCCCCTTGCTAACCCCCCTCGAGCTAGTGGGCTTCGTGTCCCCTGCACCCCATCCCTCCCAACGCTGCTCCCTGCATGAGGCATTGCCAAGCTTGGTCTTCCCTCCCTGCAGCACAGCCATGACCATCTGTGTTCAGCTGCACTCTGGCTGCTGGTCAGCAAAAGGTGCCCAAGTAGGGGGTTCAGGCAGCCAGCACTGGAGGGTGAAGAGGGAAGAAGGGGGGCTGGTCTTGGGGACACAGGGACCCGCGGGGTCTGGCTTAGTGCTTGGCTGGGATGTGAGTGCCCTGCCTTCTGCCTCCAGCTCCCTTCCTGCCTGGGCAGCGGCACCTCCAGGCTTGGCCTCAGTGGACAGGCAGGATGCCCCACAAGGGAGGAAGCAGCCCTGGTCCACTCTGGGTGAGGGTGCAAGCTGAGATCTGTCTAAGCCCAAGTTTGCACGTTGGGTGTTCATTCCACCACCTGAGCATCGTCCGGGCCTGGCCTCACTGGGAAACCTGTTATGAACCCTGAAGTTTGCAGGCGAATAGCCTGGCCTGTCGGTTACACCAGGGGATCCCTGATGTGTGGGCATCCTTGTACACACAGAGGGAAGGACACAGGTGGTGCCGTGAGTGTGGGTTCTTTTGTCCAAAGCTCTGGTCCTAACTCGTGGCCATATGGGAAAGGGTTGGCTTCCAGCCTGTCAGGCCCAGAGGGTGAGTCGTTCAAGGCCACAGCTGCTGGGGGGACCACAGCTGAGTGAGGCCATCGGTCACTGAGAAGGCAGAACCCGGCCTGAGCCCTGCTGGTTGTGAGGGACGCAGGCAGCCTGCTTCCTTCCCTGCCTTGGGGCGTCTCCGTGCCGACAACCCAGCCAGAGGGAACAGGGGAAAGGAGCTTTGTTGGCCTGCAGCCTCAGGCAGGGCCCTCTCTACAGGATGGGGTGCTGTCTGTGGGGCCAGGGCTCTCGCTGGTGGGGGACTGCACAAGGAGGGGTCCTGCTCCATCACGAGGTTCCAGGCAACCTTCCCTGAGGCCCCACGTTTTCTCACAAGACACAGCACGACATGAGGAGACATGTGGCCCCCATTCCAGACAAGCCTGCCTGCTCCCGGAAGGTTCCAAGAAGACAAATACATGGCTTTACAGAGAGTGCTGTGGGTCACACCAGGGGCTGTGTGATCCGCTCTTGGACGGGGGAGGAGCTGCCAAGCACACAGAAAGGATCCCAGAGAGGCCCCCACAGTGGGTCCGAGGACCGTTCCCTGAGGGATGGAAGCCGGGTTCTGGAAGAAGCTTCCTGGTGAACTGGGAGAGGCAGCGGGAGCCCTGGATCAAGTCCCCGGACACTGCGTTGTGTCCGGATCCTTGGAGCTGAGGCTGTCCCATCTTTACCCGGAAATGTGTGAGGGCCTCGCCTTGGAAGGCTCCAGTCTGCGTCTCGGTTTTGTCGGTCTGGAGCGTGTCCTGTGCCCTGGGCCCTGTGACCTACGCATTTGCACCTGATCAATATGAGGCTGTGCTCTGTCTACTTGTCCTAAATAACGCTTTCTGTTTTTAGTCCAAAGCAAATTTTGAAAGTCTTAGCAAAAAGAAGTACAAGTGTTCACTCATAGTCCCCGAGCACTAAAAGATACGTGATATATACACACATACACACAGACACACACACGAAGACGATCTATACCTGCACACGTAGAGAGATGCATCTGTCTACATCTATTTAACCTGTCATCAATATCTGCTAATCTATTGTCTATCTCTTCTCTTACCAGTCTCCCCCTCTCTCTGTGTTTACCCAACTGCTCATGCACTCTTTCCTGGGGAGGCGCCGGGACGATAGAGGGGAGGGGTGTGAGGCCTTGGGAAGGGGCGGGACCTTGGGAGGGGCAGGGTCTATGAAAGGGGTGGGGTCTGGGAAATGGGCGGGGCCTTTGGAGGGGCAGGGTCTGAGAAGGGGCGGGGTCTGAGGGGCGGGGTCTGTGAAAGGGGCGGGGCCTTGGCAGGTTGCGGGGCGGGATCTGGAACCAGCACCTGCCGGATGCAGGCAGACAGATGAACAGACCAGTGGGAGAAGGTGAGGGAGGCGTGGTTGAGAGAACGGCACGGGAACGTGTGTACTACCGTGTGTAACAGAGACGACCAGCGCCAGTTTGATGCCTGAAGCAGGGCGCCCAAAGCTGGTGCTTGGGGACAACCCAGTGGGATGGGGTGCAGAGGGAGGGCACTCAGGATGGGCGGACATATGTATGTGTCCGCTTCATGCTGATGTATGGCAAAAACCATCACAATATTGTAATTATCCTCCAATTAAAATAAATGAATTTTAAAAAAGAACGTACAGGAAATGGTGCCTCCCTAGGCAGAGCCGGGATCCCCAGCCTGCGCCTTGCTCCCCGGGCTCCTGGTGGCCACAAAGCGGGCTGTCAGACCCCATTCTGCCGCCCACTGTATTCCCTCCCACTGCCCTCCCGAGTTTCCGCTTTCCCTGGCGTCCCCTTCTGGAGGCTTCAGGCTTGATCCTGGTCCCCTGTCCTGCGCATCTTCCCTGTGCAGGGGTGGGGGTCCCTCCCTGTGCACCTTTTCTCTGTCCTTGGCGACCAAACAAGGGGGAACCTTGTCTGTTCTCACACCTATGGAGAGGCTGCTGTGGCCTGAGGGGTCCAGTGCCGGCCCCAAACCTGGACACACACCTGCCTTCCATCTTGTCATCTGGAAACCCACTGGTCATGCCCGGGGGGTGCCCTTCCTGGCCCCTGCACTGTCTTCATGTTGGGGAAGTCTGGACTCTGACACCCTGTAGCAACATCAGTGTTCAAAATCCACATGTGCTCACACTGGGGGCCACTGCCAACCCTCTGTGCAGCCCTCGGAGCCCCGTGTGAGGCTTCCAGGACAGGGCTGACCCTCTGTGGACCTTTAAATGCTATCCTGATGGCGACCTGGAGGGTGAACCCGCCTCCTGCCATGACACTCAGATGTGAGGAGACCCCTGCCCAAAGCCAGGCGGGGGCCGAGGATGACCCCACTGGGCTGGGGAGGGGCCTGCCCCGGCCCAGCCTCGTGAAGGGGTGATGGAGGGGCCAGGAGGGTGAGTCCCTCTTGTCCGTGGGTGTCCCGGTTGGCTCCCCCGCCCGCCCAGCAGCTCACCGTCTGGAGGCAGCACTCTGGGAGCACGCGTCTGGGAGGAGGGCTCAGCAATTACGGTAACCGCTGCAGCGTGCTATCCTGTTACAGCCGAGCACAAAAGTTTCTGAGCTTTGGCTTCCAGAGTGTCATGTCAGACAAGACCTGGATTCACTCCCGAAATTTTTAATCTTCTGGGCAGAGCAGCCGCGCCTCCTAATACTATGTGCAGATCATTGTCGGCCATGGCGGCTTCGCTGCCCTCGCCGGGCAGAGTGACAAAGCCGGGCGGCATCTGGACAGTGTCCAGTCCAAATCCCATTCTCAGGGCCTGGGTGGTCACACTCTGCTCTGCACACTTGCAGTTCGAGAGGCCGCGTGTTTAGCAAAATGAGGCCAGAGGATTTACAGCTTTGGTGGCAAGGGCAATAAATACAGAAGCGGCTGTAGCTCAGTTCCTAGTATCATGCCTGCTGTGCTCCTGAAATAATAAGTCCCATCCAGGAATCGCCGTGCGCTCTGCCCAAGCTGGCCTACCGTGCTCCTGTGTGTGCCCACTTAATGGCCCCACCTCTAGGAAAGGGCTCTGGGCACTTGTTGGGACTCCTCTTCCAACCATTTTCCTTGCGGTATTTTTGTAGAGTTGTGATCCTGTCTTTACAGAATTTATTTCTCCTCTTTTCCAGCTAACATTACAGTCTGACCGTTTTTGGTTCTAGCTGAGCTCCCAGCTGTCCTTTTCCAGGACTGTGTAGTATTTCATTGCATGGACGTCTCATCCTTTACAGAGCCATCCCTTTGTCGTGAGTGACATTTCAGTAGCCATATCTGTGCATGGACCTTTTAAAATTGACATTCTGTCTTAAAACAGTTCTAGACTTACAGGAAAAACTGTGAGTACAGAGTCCCTGTGTAACCGCACCTAGTTTCCCCTGTTATTAACATGTGGCACTGATATAGTGCATTTGTTGCAGCTGATGAACAATGTTTATACACTGCGGTTAACTGAAAAAGCCTGCGTGTTACTTTTATTACCAAACCAAGCCTGGGTTCCTGCCATAGCAAAGCCCCTCCACGGACACCAGGGCTGGTGAAGGTTGAGTACAGCGTTTATTACTGGGCCAAGAATGGAGAAGGGGCAGCTCATGCTCAGAAGACCCAGACTCCCCGAGGCTTTCAGGGAAGGTCTTTTAAAGACCGGGTGAGGGAGAGGGTCAGCTCCTGGACAGTCCTCTGATTGGGTGCTGGGGAGGTAACTGGTGATGTCTTGGGAATCTCGGGCATCAGCCTGCTGGTTCCGCCAGGTCTGGGGTCTATGTGCTGGTGGGCGGCATGCGGTTAACCTCTCCACCTGAAGGGGGTTTCAGTATCTGCAAAACTATCTGCATGACTGCTGAAGGACACGACTCATGATATTATCTAGAGGCCTTTTGTGTGCATGCTAAGTTACTTCAGTCGTGTCTGACTCTTGGCGGCCCCAGGGACTGTAGCCCACCAGGCTCCTCTGTCCATGGGATTCTCCAGACGAGAATACTGGAGTGGGTTGCCATTTCCTCCTCCAGGGGACCTTCCCGATGCAGGGATCCAACCCATGTCTCTTATGTCTCCTGCATTGGCAGGTGGGTTCTTTACCATTAGCGCCACCTGGGAAGGAGGAATTAAAGGCCTGTGACTTCGCTTTTATGGGTAGACTACTGTAATTTTGTCTCATTTGGCTGTTTTCCTTTGTTTCTGCATTTTCCTTCCTCCTTTGATTAAATTTGCTCTTTGGAACTCAGGGAAGGCCGGGGAGGCTGAACTTCTTCTACAACAAGAGGTGAGGGGGATGCGGGGTGGGGGCAGTTCCTGCCCCTCAGATGGCCCTGAAGGTCCTGCTCATTTCATCTAGTACCTCCGTTTTTTTCTGCCCAGGACCCCATCCGGGACCCATATTATATGTAGCAGACACGTCTCCTTAGGCTCCTCTGAGCTGTGACTCTTCCTCAGAGGTCTCTTGTTGATTTTGATGACCTTGGCAGTGCTGGGGAGCCCTGGGCATGCATTTTATAGGCTCTCCCTCGATGGTGATCTGTCTGGTGTTTCTCTCACAATGAGACGGGTTGTGGGGTGTGGGGACCAGACGCAAGCTGCCATTCTTATGACGTCTTACCAAGGACATGGTGTCACCATGACTGATCCCTGTGATGTTGACCTCGGCCACCTGCCAAGGAGCAGCGGAGCTCCTGGACTGAGGAGTGGGGTGGGTCAGTGGTGGTACACGCCTGGCACCTGAGAGGCCCTCGCGGCACACTGACCTCCAGGCAGAAAGGTGGTGGGAGCCGTGTGTCTCAGTTACAATAAATCCAGTGGGGAAAGAAAGAGCACCTTTTTTTTTTTTTTAAACAAAAGGTCAGGGAGTATAGGTGACATGACTAATTAGTCAGGGTTGCAGCTCTACCAACACAGAGAGACTCTTCCGGAGACGCACCTGATGAGAACTGCCCTTGCTGGTTTGGATTTGGCCGCTGCGTGCAGGACCCGGGGCAGCCCTGCCCCATGAGCGCTGTCCCCCAGCGTGGCTAGTGAGCTACACATGGAATGTGAGGCTGTTCCGTTATTCAGGAGCCCTTCCTATTTTTCCTGCTGAAATGCAGCCTGGGGCCTCTGACCTCTGACCAACCCCTACCCCCAACTCCTCCCTGGCTCAGGTCACAGGTCACATTTGAAATTCCAGCCAAGTCCAGAGGTCTTTCTGTTCCATCAGCTGGAGCCCACCTTGAAGGTGGTCCCTGATTTGGGAGCAGGGGCCTGAGTGCCAGCCCCTCTCCCACCTGACCTATGACACCCAAGGGTGCAGCTGAGTGGCGAGGGCTTGGCAGTCACAGTGGGTGGGCATTCCTGTTGGCTCTTCAAGGGACACTGTGGGGCCCCACCTGCCTGGGGCAGCCGGACATCCTTGACCTTCTGAAGACCGCCTGGGCTCTGGGGTCAGGAAGCCCTGGCCTTGGCTCTCCCTGGGTCCCTAGAGGGACAGATGGATGGGGAGGCTGTCCAAACTCTGTGACCCCAGGTCCCTTGTCTGCATGGACAGCAGCCTCTTTTGTCTGGTTACCGTGATGTCTGATTGACACGGTGGCCAAACAGGACCATGCAGGACCCAAGGGTTGGCTCCTTTCCGATTAACCACCAGCCCCTCAGTTCCTGCTCTGGTCTTATCCCCCCAAGCCTCTGCATCCCTCAACTTGGTCCGTCTGACAGGTTAACCTGGGAGGCTCTGTGGCAGGTGGGAGACCCATGGGCTCACCCTGTGATGTTCTCTGTCTGTCTGGGACAGAAGCACGTGGAGACCCACAATGGTAAGTACCTCCTGGTCAATGAGCTGGTTCCCATGGCAGCTCCCTCAGGGCGCTCTCGGCAGAAGACACACTGTTCCAGGGTTGGGGAGGAGGCAGGCTGCGGTCTCAGTTGCCATGGTGACACATAGATGTCCTGGGTGCTCAGTTCCCAAAGACAGTAATAGCACAGGCATTTTGAGGCCCCACTCAGCCACGCGTGGTCCAGCACGTAGCACACATCGTGTCTTCCATCTAATCCTCACGGCTACCTTGCGAGGCAGTTAGGACCCTTCCCAAATTTCAGGTCCAGAAACTGAGGCTGGGAGTCTGAAGTGGTGAAGCCAGGATTCCAGAGCAAGAGCACTACTGCAAGTAGAGCCTGTGTGTCTGCACGCTGGGTGTGAGCCCCTCTCCCTCAGGGTGGAGAGCGTGCGATTTGATCCAGGGATATTCTACAGGAAAGGGACCCTCCTCTCACCAGGAAGCTGCAGGGGACTGTCCTCAGATTTGGAGAGGGAGCACACGGGCCGTGTCCCACACTGGAGATGTGGCTGGAGATCTGCTGTTGCTGCCGGGGGAGCAGCCTCCTTTGTGAGCCCAGGTGGGTGCTCTTATTGGCCACACAGCTGCTCGATTGGGAGGCTCATGGGCCCCCAGGTTCAGTACAAACCCGACTGCATTTCTTCGTTTCAAAGGTTGCCTCTTGTCATGTACAGCCAGCATGAGAGTACACTGGAGACAAGGCAGACACAGTCCCTGAGCTCATGAACTTACAGCCCAAGGAGAAGCAGTCACCTTCCCATGAAATCAGCAGCTCTTTCTGTCCCCCATTCCTGCTGAGGGCCCACGTCCTCTGTTCTTCCAAGTTCAGTGCCAGGGCCCTCCAGCATCCACTCACCTGGGCTCTGATGGGTCTCTGCACACCTCCCCCCCCCCCCCCCAATGCTGCCACCTGCTGCCAGACACCACCTCCTCTCCCAGACTTATTAACCCCTCGTCCCAGCAAACTCACTTCAGCACCTTGGAGAGCTCCGCAGCAGGGGCAGGAGTCGGGGAACCAGGCAGGGGCAGCAGAATGGCCTTTCTTCGTCCCCAAACCTTAGGTGGGGGCCCCCCAATGTGAGGTCTAGAGAAAATCAGGAGATCTGTAGCATCCCAAACCACAAGGTCCTTGGATTGCTGGAGGCTGACAGTGAGGACGCCTCAGGGCGGGAGGGAGAGAGGGAGGAAGAGAGGATTGGGTGTGTGTGTGTATGTGTGCATGGGTGGGTGGATGGATGGATGGATGGATGGGTGGATGGGTGGATGAATGGATGGATGGATGGGTGGATGGATGGGTGGGTGAATGGATGGATTTATGGGTGGATGGATGGGTGGATGGATGGTAGATGGATGGGTGGGTGGATGGATGGGTGGATGGGTGGATGGATGGATGGGTGGATGGGTGGGTGGATGGATGGGTGGATGATTGGATGGATGGATGGGTGGTTGATTGGATGGATGGGTGGATGGATGGGTGAATGGGTGGATGGATGGATGGATGGGTGGGTGAATGGATGGGTGGATGGGTGGATGAATGGATGGGTGGATGGGTGGATGAATGGATGGATTTATGGGTGGATGGATGGGTGGATGGATGGATGGGTGGATGGATGGATGGGTGGATGGGTGGATGGATGGATGGGTGGATGGGTGGGTGGATGGATGGGTGGATGGATGGGGGATGATTGGATGGATGGATGGGTGGTTGATTGGATGGATGGATGGGTGGATGGATGAGTGGATGGATGGATGGATGGATGGGTGGGTGAATGGATGGGTGGATGGTTGGGTGGATGGATGGGTGGATGGATGGGGGATGATTGGATGGATGGATGGGTGGTTGATTGGATGGATGGATGGGTGGATGGATGAGTGGATGGATGGATGGATGGATGGGTGGGTGAATGGATGGGTGGATGGGTGGATGAATGGATGGGTGGATGGGTGGATGAATGGATGGATTTATGGGTGGATGGATGGGTGGATGGATGGGTGGGTGGATGGATGGATGGGTGGATGGATGGGTGAATGGGTGGGTGGATGGATGGATGGATGGATGGGTGAATGGATGGGTGGATGGGTGGGTGAATGGATGGGTGCATGGGTGGATGAATGGATGGATTTATGGGTGGATGGATGGGTGGATGGATGGGTAGATGGATGGGTGGGTGGATGGATGGGTGGATGGGTGGATGGATGGATGGGTGGATGGGTGGGTGGATGGATGGGTGGATGATTGGATGGATGGATGGGTGGTTGATTGGATGGATGGGTGGATGGATGGATGGGTGGGTGGATGGATGGGTAGATGGATGGAGGGACAGATGGACAGATAGATGAACAGGTAGATGGATGGATGAGCTAACAATAAAATTGGGGGGATGGATGAAGGCCACCCGCACAGCCCGCCTTTCCTATACTGACCTTCCACACCTTGGTATGTTTTGCCATGATCCAAGTTAAATGGGTTTCAATCAATCTCTCCTACTCTTTTGAACTTGGAAACAGCAGTTGATAAAAACATCTCAGTAAACAGATTCTTTTCCTTGGCTTTTCCTGGAACTTTTGATTCTGTGAATGGGCAGAGGTCTTGGGCACCCGGCACTGAGCCTGCCTGCCTTCTGGATCCTGAGGGTGAGGACCCAAGCACACTTTGCTTTCTTCACTGCCTGCAAAGCACTTCATGTTGGGGCTCCTCTCCTGGTGCCACTGGGTGACTCTGAAGACCTGAGGGTGTGTCTCATTTGGGAAGAAGCAGCTTGTCCAGGCCATGGGCACAGTGGGGGCAGCTGGAGCCTCAGGCTTCACTGAGACCCAAATGATGAGGGGCTGGCTTCAAGGGATGGGGGGGGGACACTGGCCAGCCGTGAGCCAGCTCCCCAGCCAGCCGCCTCCTCCTCAGCTTGCGCTCATTTACTCGAAAACTACCCACAATGAAAACGGGAACTTTAAGTCAGAGCCGAAGCAGGTAGCTGGGTTTGGACGCAGGCCAGAGCTCTAGGCAGCAGCTGGGAACAAAGGGCTGGGTGTGAGACGCCACCACAGCCGCCCCGGCAGGGACTCAGCGGGAGACGCGTGCTGATGGCAGGGAGAATTAGTTGTTTACGGCCATTTAGGCTGGGAATGATTCTTTAAAAAATCTGCCCTTGTTTCGTTTGTCTGTGAATAGACGTGGGTGAGACGGTGGACAACTTTCTCCAGGTGCACCAAACGAATCCTTTTATTGGAAAGGGCCTGCGGGAGATGGAGATGATTAATGGTTGGCAAACACAAACTTGGAAGGGTTAGGACTGGGACCTGCTTAGCATGGAGCTAACAGGACGGAGAAATAAATTAATGTCCTCAATTACAAAGGGGCTTGTGATATAGAAAACTTGTCAACAGACCTCCCTGGAGGAGGAGGACGACGGAGCTTTACAAAGTCATCCATCACTCCAAGGGCATCCTGGACATGGGGAAGGGCTGTGGGTGACCTCGGCCTCAGAGCTGAGGCTGTGGAGGGTGTGGGCACACGCCCGGCCAAGTGGAAAGGGCAGCAGGGTGCCCCCCTTCAGAGCTGCTCTTGACCCCCTTGCAGGGCATCATGGCTGAGAACCTTGGAGGCAGGGGCCTCCCCGGAGGGGCCTGGACATCCCCACTGCCATGCTGGTTCTCCCCTGGGGTTTGGACAGGAGGCCAGTCATGGCCAGAGAGAGGGTGGCCGTGTGGACCCCACACCTGCCTGGCTCTGCTCCTGTGGCGTACCTGCCCTGGGACCCCCTAGACTACCCTTCATGCCCCTCGGGGCTTCAAGAACCTCAGTTGGTGGAGAGTTGGAGCCCTATTAGCCTGCGCCTCCCCCTACCCACTCCCATTCCTCTGGAATCAGAGATTGGATTTCTTAATGACAGAAGAATTAAGTAATAGGCCTGAGCAGGGCTGTGGGCAGCCGTGTGAAGCCATGTGCAAAATTGATATTTCAACAAGCCTGATAACGTATTAGGGCACTGGCCGGCCCGCGCTGCAGCGTCCCACGATAAATCTCCCGTCAAACGCCCGCGGTGCACGTCAGCCACGCTCACACGTGCGCTGGCCTTTGGAGCAGGCTGTCGGTCTGTCCCCGACGTGTCTTGGGAGCTAGACATCGGTGTGCAGAGGGCTCAGTCGCCCCAAGGGCCCCGCTGCCCCACCGGGCCGCACAGACCATGGTGGCGTCGCCGGATGCGGCTTCTCGAGGGGACCCTGCTGACGACCTGGGGAGCGGCCGCCCCAGGCTCCGGACACAAGGTCATCGGCAGCCCGTCTCCCTCTTTGATTTGCAGCCTCCGGTGAAGTGCGGGGCCCAAGACAAGATGCTCGGCGACAATTTTATGAAGATCAATGTTATTAGGGACTGAATTCTTGTCCGAAATAATTTGTATAAAATATAGTCACATTAGATGAGAATCTGCGCTGAATTATCGGCTAATGGGGGTGTTGAGTTGAGAGGCGCCTCTGGCCTCGTTTCACGGGATAATTGAGGATGACGTCTTCTGCCTTGGCCTGCGAGGCTCCGAGTACAGGGGGTGTCTCAGGCTCTGTCCAGGGCGTCCGAGAGGCAGGGGGTCCCACTCTGCCCCCCATGAGTGCTCAGGACCCCACCAAGGTCATGAGCCCCCCACCTCCATTGACCCTCCCCTGCCAGAAAGCACCTGAGCCTCCTGCTTCCAGAGGCTGCCAAGACCCCCAGCAGTGACCCGGCCCCTCGCTGGAGCTTCCCACCAGCTAAATTGCGGTGACAATGTCCCTTTAGTCCTGAGCTGCTCCCCTTTCCACGGCAGACACCTCCTGAGAAGTGAGCCCCTTTGGGAGGTGCCCCCTTGGTGGCACAGCCCTCTGGTTCTGCAAAGGGCAGAGAAGCGGGAGGGGCAGAAGGCCAAGGATGGTGAGCTTGCTGTGGCCCCTCCTGCCTTTCTGGGGGGCTCGGGCTCCTGCCCCCTGGGGTCCTCCTGGGCCACAGGGTCCCCCGGGGGCAGTAAACAGGCAGGGTCAGTGGGGGTGGTGTCCACCTGAGTGTTCCCTGAGATCCCGACCCCAATGCTGAGCCCACCCCCTTCCTGGCATCCAGGGAAGGGGGTCCCTGGGATCCACCCAGCCAGCGGGGACGGGGCACCTAGAAGCCCAGTGAGTGGACACGGGCAGTCCTGGGGGCCAGGCCATGCCTTGGCCGTGTCCCCTTTGCAGGCAGGCTCCTCCTGAATGCTGGGGGCCCTGCTCTGGGCCTGGCTCCCTGCTCACAGCTGCTGTCCCAGCACCCAGAATCTGAGGCTGGGGGTCAGGGTGGGGCCGGGGGCAGAGGACGCCACCTCCACGCCGTCTGGGCAGCCCCTGACCCCGGGCTCCTGGCTTGTGCCTGGGCTCACCCTGGGGCAGCTGAGCTGAGCTCGCTTGGGGCTAAAGTTTCAGGATGAGCAGCACCTCCCACCCCGCAAACGCCCCCTATTCCCAGGAGCTTGGCCATCATCCTGTCAAGGCCGAGGGCTGCATGTAGGTCCAGGGTTCAGGGGTGAGGCCCTGTAGGTGGAGCTGAGGCCATTGGCCGGCTGACTTGAGGCTTGTGGGCAGTGGGTGGCCCTTCCCCAGTGGAGGCCTTGAGGGCTGAGTCTCCCCGATGGAACCCAGGGAGAGAAACTGGCCAGGCCCTGGGACGTAAGGTCACGGGGATACAAAACCACCCGTAGCTGAGGGCAGAGCTGCCCAGGGTGGGGGTGGGCGTGCAGACACAATCCCCTCCCCTGGAGCCCACAGTGGGGGCTGAGGGGCTTGGTGCCGGCTCCCTGGTCAGCACCTGTCAAGACCCCCTCCTGCCCAACAGGAGGGCCCAGCCAGGGGGCTCCTGAGGCCGAAGGGCCCTGTGTCTGCACCCCAGACCCTTGACTTAACAGCAGTTGCTCTGAAAGCAGTCAGCGGAGGAGAAACAAGGCTGTGAATAAAGCTTTATTGACAAAGAGCCCCAACAGAGGCGTGGGGCCACTCACGAGATGTAAACCGTGAGCAGCACTCGGCCCGGGGCAGGGGCGGCTGAGTTACACGGAGCCCTGTCTGCTGTTCGCTGCTTGGCCTCACGCGTACACGACTTTGATGCATCTCTTATTATGAGAAAGAACCCAGGACACGGCGCTCGCGCTCTGCTCCGAGGCGCCCAGTTTGCGGGCACTGAGTCCCCTATGGTACTGACCACCCTTCCCACCATCGTCTCCGGAGCTCCTTCCTCGAGTCACACAGAACCTCGGATCAATTTTAAAGGAGAAATGAGAGTTGCCATGAAAGAGAAGAGCAGCCCTTGGCCCCTGAAACCGGCAGGCGTTGGCACTCCCAGGAGACGCAGGGGCCCCGTGGACCGAAGGGCTCCTCTGGGCCCCCTTCACGCTCAGCCAGGCGGCTTCGGCGGGAGCACCTCACCCCGGTGTTTGCTTACACACGGGCTCGTGACCCGAGGCGGCTGGTGAGGCCGTGGTCCCTGCAGGCGGCCTCCCCCTCCCTACATGAGCTTGACTTTAGGGGGAGCCCGCCTGTCTGGGCTTGGCGACTGAGTCTCAGGCTGGCTTGGCCTGTGTGTGGTGCTCTTCCATAGGACAGTCAGCATGCAGACAGCAGGCCTCAGGGGCCAGGGGTGAGCTTCCTGGGGCTGCCAGTAAATTACTGTGGGCTGTAAAGGAGATCAGTCTTGAGTGTTTGTTGGAAGGACAGATGCTGAAGCTGAAGCTCTAATACTTTGACCACCTGATGCGAAGAACTGACTCATTGGAAAGACCCTGATGCTGGGAAAGATTGAAGGTGGGAGGAGAAGGGGACGACAGAGGATGAGACAGTTGGATGGTGTCACCGATTCAATGGACATGGGTTTGGGTGAACTCCAGGAATTGGTCATGGACAGGGAGGCCTGGTATGCTGTAGTCCATGGGGTCTCAAAGAGTTGGACACGACTGACCAATGAACTGAACTGAACTGGGGGCTTAGGACGGCAGACACTCATCCTCTCACTGACAGGAGCCTGGAAGCCTGAAGCTGGGGCAGAGGGGAAGGCACTCCCGGTGGGCCCTGGCTCCTGGGCTCCTGGTGCCCCTGGGCTCCTGGTCTCGAGGCCGTGTCACCCGTCTCTGCCCTGCCTCCTCTGGGCCACCCCCTCTGAGCCTGAGTCTCCCCTCTGTCCCTAGCCCGGCCCCATGCGGCCTCCATCCACAGCTCTGTCCTGGCAGTAGCTGGGGGAGGAGATGACCGCTGAGCCCGAGACTCTGCCCCTCTGCCCATGGTCCAGGGCAGCCTCTCTGCTGGGACCTGCCTGTCCCTTCTGGGTGGAGCCTGGGCCCGGGGAACATCCAGGAGGCAGCGGTCCCTCGGTGCCCAGGGGCCGGGCAGCTGGATGCAGGTGAGGCAGGTGTTTCTGGGGGCAGAAGCCCACAGCTCAGAAGGTCCGGTGGTACCAGGCTCTGCAGCGGCCTGTGGCCACCCCCTGCAATGACCTTTCTAGTCTTCCGGCCTCCGCTGCCGCCACCCCTGATTAATGAAGCCGTAGATCACCCTGCTCCCCACATAATGGGATGTGAGCACTGTCTAATTTCCAAATTAAAACTCAGACGGATGGCTCTGCCCCTGACGACATGAGTGGGTGGGGGTGTGCTGACCCGCGGAGGGCTCAGTCGAGGAGCTCAGCCTGGGGTCAGCCTCGCGGGGCCTATGACCCTTCCTTCCTCCAGGCTTTGACCACAGTTTCCAGATATGTGAGAGCGGATGCCGAGGGCAGGAGGCGGAGGCCGCCCCCACGAGCCACGGACCCAGTGCCTGTGTCCCTGGCCTGGTCCCCCCTCCATGCTCCAGAGTGTGCTGGGCTCTGCACTTGGGAACCGGTCCTCCTGGGGTCAGGGCAGGGCCCAGCCGCCCACTCCCGAGCACCCTGAACCCCAATGGCCTCCCCCACTACCTGACCCTCCCTGAGAGAGGAGGGGTCGGGGGGCCGGCAGCACATGGTCAGCTTCACCCGGACAGCAGCGCACACGTGAGCAGGGCCTTCGGGGGGGTGAGGCCACGGAACGCCGGCGCAGCCTCTGGGGCCGGAGGCCCCTGGGGTGACGAGCTGGAGCTGGACCGGGAGGAGGTGTGTGCCCAGAGCGGGAGTCCAGGGAGCCCGGTGGCCCCTGGGGCGATGAGCCAGAGCTGGACCAGGGAGGAGAGTCCAGGGAGCCCGCGTCCCGCCCAGCCCCCAGCTGCCCACGCTGGATGTGTGTGGAGAGCTGCGGAGGAAGCTGGCCGCGTTGCGTTGCCCTGGTCATTCCCTGCTGCTCTCCGCCCCGTGTCCCCTCTGGTGGCCGACGGTCAGGCAGCAGGGCTGAGCCGGGCAGATGGGCCCTCTGTCCCCCAGGGCACGGGGTCCAGGCCGTGCCGCACCAGTGGGCTTCGTGTCAGGCCCTAGCGTTCTTCAGGACCCCAGGGTCCTCCTCCTCCAGGCCGCCTTCCGCCCTCTGCTTTCTGGACTCTCCCCCAGCCCCGGGGCCCTTCAGGCCTGCTCCCCACACCCCCCGGCTCCCCTAGTTCCACACCAAAGCCTCTTCTGCCAGAGGCCGTGATGACACTCCATGAGGCACCCACGGTCCCGTCTGACGGGCGCCGCTCGGCCAGGTCCCCACCGCCCACCCGTTCCCTGAGTGCCCCACACCTGGCTCCCTGGAGACCCACAGGAAGGGCTGGTCTCATGCTTCAGGGTTGACAGGGCACAGTCACTTCAGCCGTGTCTGAGTCTGTGACCCCATGGATTGCTTCCCGTCAGGCTCCTCTGTCCACAGGAGAGGCTGCCATTTCCTCCTCCAGGGGATCCTCCTGACCCAGGGATCAAACCTGTATCTCTTATGTCTCCTGCCTTGGCAGGTGGATTCTTTAAACCTAGTGCCACCTGGGAAGCCCAGGGTTAAAGGTCTCTGTGTATTGATCTGTGGCTGTGTATTGATCCTGGACGGTGACAAGCAGCTGCTGCTGACCCGCTGTGTGCAGGCACGGGGCCAGCGGAAGGACGGGGGACCGGCGGCCCCCATCGTCACCATGGCTACATCCCAGTCGAGGCCTCTCTGCTCTGCGTTTCTGCTTCCAGCCTCACAATCCGGGAGGGTCAGAGAAGGACGGCCAGATGGAGGCGGCACAGGCTGTGTGCTCCCTGAGCCCCGGGCCGGACCCGGCTGCTGACGGTGCTGGGGAGCCAGGCCCCCGAGGGCCCAGGACTGCGGGCCGCTGCTCCGGACTCCCAGGCTCAGCGGGAGGACGTGCCAGGCCCCCTGCAGTGTGGTGTCCCTGGTGGGGCTCTGCAGGCCCAATCCATCATCTCCAGGCCGAGTTTGTAACAGGAAATAAAGCTGTAAATTGTGCTGAGCTACTGATGTCAGCAGGGGCCCGCGCCCGGAATGCTAAGGAATGCTAACGGGTCCTGCAGGCTCTCACACCCCCGCAGAGGGCGGGGCCAGGGGAAGTGCCGGGCTCCAGGGCTCCATGGTGGGACGAGACCTCAGGGGCTGGAGGTGAGATTGTGGGTCCCTCGGGTGGCACAGCGGGACCGCCTGTGGGTGAAGCAGTGTCTGCACCCGGCAGGCCATGGGCAGGGTTCTGTGTGCCCCCAGGGGAAGCGGGTTCAGGGGCTGGAGGTAGAGGGGGACACACGCAAGGCCCCCGAGACCAAGAGGTCACAGCGACGCCCCGGACATCCGCACCCGACACCAGGAGCCTGGGTGGGAGCCAGCGAGGGGGAGCCTGGGGGGAAAGGGCCTAATCACAGCCAGCCCTGGGGCGTGCGGGGCTCCCCGCGGTGCAGGTGGGGGTCCTGACTCCCCGCCTCGGGAGGCTCAGGGGACAGTTCTCCGTGCACTTTCTCCCCGGCCAGCCAGGCGGCTCCTCGGCAGGAGGGGCCCTCTGGGATCCTCTCTCCACGTCCCAGCTGGAGGCTCAGCAGTGCGCGTGGGAGACTTTCACATCTGTGTCCAGCATCACATGGCTGGACGGAGAGCGGGGATGGGCTGGAGGGGGTCTTCCCAGAGGCATGGTCCTCTTCATTCAGCACTCAGAGCATAACACTGTGGGGGGTCTCCCCCCACGTCAGTAAAGGGGCTCGGCTTCTCCCCTGGACAGAGCTGGGCCCTGGGAGACTCCGGGGGGGCCTGGACACCGATGGTTTATTGTGTACCGAGTGGCTTCCCTCAGTGCTGCACGGCCGTCTGAGGTTAAACAGGATTCGTCACAGCCTCCTCCTTAAAACGGTCCCCATGGCCACACACATGGGGAGATGGATGCAATTATCCACCTGCCCTCTGTCTGCTCGCCCCGAGGCACCAGGCGGTGGGGAGGCAGGGAGGCAGGTGCGACTCTGCATGCCAAGCACGTACCCCTCCGCCCCGCACCCAAATCACTGTTGGTGTAAACAAAAAATGTGGGGATTTATTAAATCCATCATTTCTCAATTTGCTCCTGCACGTTGCCTGTAATTAGCTGCATGCTGCCTGACATCTGCATTTGCTGCCAGGAGCATCCCTGCCGCCTGCCGCGGTCCCCGGCGAGCTGGAAGAGCGCTCGGGTGGGGCAGGACAGGGCCGTGGGCACCTTGCCATCCAGGCACCTCAGGGAGGTCGGTCCTGCCCCTGAAGCTAAAGGACAAGCCAGGAAGAGCTGGGCTGGAGAAAGATGGCCCTCGGGCTGGACGTGGCTTTCTCCACCTGCCGTGGGAAAGTGACCTGGCCCCGCCGACGCCAGCCTGGGAGGCGACCCTGTCCCCCATGTCGGCCGCCCGATTCTGCACAGATTGCTGTAAGAACTGCCCAGGGGCCTGGAGTTTTGAACTTTAATGATGGGGTGGCCAGGCCAGAGCCAGCCCAGCAGAGGCGGACCCGCCTCTCCAGCTGCGGTCGTTCTCAGGAGAGCTGGGGGAAGCGCTCTGCTGCTCCCACTCCTGACCTCCCTCCTCCCCGGAGGGACGCTGCATCCTGAAATCATGTCACGTGGTCATGTGCCCCCCGGGGCCAGGCGCCTCTGTCCTCCTGCGCCCAGGCCTCAGGCTCTGCCCCTCCTGCTGGGACTTGGACCTGGCCCAGCCTGGGCACAGGGTGCCTGTGGGAGTCACTCCAGCAGCCCCACTCGACCCCCAGCCCCATGGCGGGGCTGGATCTACGAGGGGGGCTCAGCCTGTGCCTCCCTGGGGAGGATTGTCCAGGGCCCGTGTGGGCACAGGGTCTCCCACTCCCTCTCCTGCTGCTGGTGGGGTGGGGGTGGCACGGCCCTGGCCTTGGGATGGTTTCCCATCTTCAGCTGCGACCTCCTGGTAGAGACACGGTGTCTGTCACCAAGACCTGGACATCCGGGGGCTCACTGCCAGAGCGCATCTCAGATGCTCTGACTCACGGGAGGACCTGGGGCGCCCTGACACCCGAGTCCTGTTTGAGCCCCAAAGCTACCAGCTCTCCTCCGATTTCCTTTTCTTCTTTTTAAAATGCTTATTTTTTTGCATATGTGTTTGAAGGGCCCGTCTTTTGTACTATGCCTCTCTGGCCAGCACTTATTTGGGTGTGTTCTTAGGCCTTGAATCTGGGTCTCCTGCATTGCAGGCAGGCGCTTTACCATCTGAGCCACCAGGGAAACTCCGGCTCTATAGCTTAGGCCTCTGCGTCTGGGCCACAAAGTGTGTGTACGTGTCAGGGTAGCAGAGAAGCCTGAGAGTCGCCCCAAGTGCTGGCTCTGGTTCCTGCCCACCCAGCAGAGTGGAGAGACCCCGCGCCCCCACACCCTGCGCCCCCACACCCCGCACCCGGACCCTGCTTCCCGGTGGGCACATGAGGCCCTGGGCCTGGCCAATGAGCTCTCTCCCCGAGGTGCCAGCTCCGCCCGCCCCGCGGTCTGGGTGCCGCGTCTGCCGCGCACGCCCTGGCTGACCCCACCTCACCTTCAGATGCCGTCCCTGACCCTTCCAGGAGGGCCCCCGGCTCGACCCTGAGGTCACTGTTCACAGAGCTGACTGCCCCCCTGCCTGGAAGCTGGTTTTTCCTTGGGGCCTGGGGCCCTGGGCGCCCGTGCTGTGGCTGGTGGATGGTTTTGCAACCTGATCAGAGTGTGGATCTCCCTGTAAAAAGGAGCTTCCCTCTGGTCCCCCGGGGGCTTTGGGACGCCCGACCCCTGACGTGACCCTTGCATGACCGGGAGGGACACGGAGCAGTTCTCATGCAGGGGTCCGTGGGGAGGAGGATCCCCGGCACCTGCCCCCAAGTCAGGGATGTGGACGGGGTTCACCTGCTGGGCCAAAGGGGCCGGCATGGCGGGGGCAGAGCTAGATGCCCGCGCAGCCTAGGAGGGGCCTGGCAGAGGGACTCGGATGGGCTGGACTGTTACAGGCTGGCCTGGGGGGACGTGCTCAGAGGATGCTCAGAGCCACCCTGCCCCATCCAGCCAGACAGGGGTGGGTGAAAACCGTCGGCAGAAGCTCTGGGGTCTTGGGAGATAAGACGCAGACTGCAGGTAATTGCCTCCAGCCTCGGACTCTCCTCGTGGCCCCCCTCCCTCTGCCCCCATCTTTGTTACTATGGCAGCAGGAAGGGCTCATTTTCTCCCGCTTCTTGAGGTCTGCTTTCCATTTCTAAATCAAGTCCCCGTCTCGCCGTGAGCTCCTGTCCATGAGGACGTGCTTCTGACCTGCTTGGGTTCCTGGACATCCAGGCACGGTCAGGATGACCCCCTACAGCCAGCCCCCCAGCCTTGTTCCCCCTGAGGCCCTCCCCTCCTCAGGCTTCAGCTTCTGGGGGCTGAAGGGACAAGGTGGGTCAGGAACGGGGACTTCTCCAGCTCCCCAGGCTAGGACCTGGGCCAGAGACACCAGGCCCGCCCCGTGTCCCCAGCTCTGGGGTCCGTCCGGGATCCTGTTTGCCGAGCATGTGGTGTCTGAGCTTCACGATGCTGAGGATACACCCGGCCCCTCACTCACCTTTCCCTGGACGGGGCTCAGCGTGTCCTGCTCAGACGCCCCTCACCCCCCAGCCATGCTTGTGTCCCCAGAAGGCCTGCTCTATGGTTCCCCTCTGCCAGGGGCCACCTCTGCCCCCAGGCCCTCATCCCAGGGGACCTGCCCAAACCACAGACATCAGCCCCTGCCCTCCCCACCTCTGTATCCCTCACCTGCTCTCCACCAGGACTCTTGGGAGCCCAGACCTGGGTCCAGCATCCTTCCTATGGGCGACCTCTCCCTGCTTGAATGGGAGGCAGCTGCCCTCAGGCACCCAGTGTGGACCCCAGGCCAGCTCCTGGGGGGACTAGGATGACGATGGTTAAGTCAGCAGACGGACAAGGTCCCTAGAGTTCTGAGCCTGTTGTACAAGGATCACAGCAGAGACTGTCAGCTGTGACTACCCGAGACCCTGGTTTCTGAAGCAGGTGTTTTGCAGAAGCTTTGATACTTTGCAAGTGTGTAGGTGGGAAAGCAGCAGATCTTAGCATAATGGCTACTCCAGGCAAAGTTCCAGATGAGGCCCAAGGTCCCGTCCCTGCCAGTGTACAGCGTTTGAATCAGCTCTTCCGTGTGTGTGTGTGTGTGTGTGTGAGTGTGTGTGTGTGAGTGTGTGTGTGTGTGTGTGTGAGTGTGTGTGTGTGTGTGAGTGTGTGAGGGGAGGGCCGCAATACCATGGGAGCCCCCCCCAGTGATTGGCTTCTGACAAGCTGACTTGAATTGATCAAAGGGAGGTGACCTGGGTTGGCCTGATCAGGTGGCCCCTTAAAAGACAGTGAAACCGCAGATGCTCAGCAGGCCCGTGAAGGAAGGGAGGCGTACGGCCAGGCCCTGAGCAAACCTGGGCCCACAGCCAGCAACAGAGAAGGGACCGAGCTCTATATTCACAAGGAACTGAGCTCTGCAGTCCCTGATGGGACCTGGAAGCAGATCCCAGGATCCAGGTGGACCACAGCTGGCTGACACGTCGCCTTCAGCCTCTTGAGACCCCAGCAGAGACCCCGGCCTTGTGACCTAGGAAGTCGTGGGTAGTAAGTGTGCTAATAAAGTCACTGTGTTTGTGGAGGTTCCTTATACAGCATACAGTCTGTTTAACAAGCTGACCTGCTTTGAAAATACATGTTTAGGAGACACGTGCACACCCGAATCACACTTATCTTCACTGAATTTGATTTTTCAAAACATAAATATAAAAATAGTTCTTGACTACAAGATATCAACTCATATAAACATATGCATATCTATATATACCCACTGGTATGCAGGTCAAGAAGCAACAGTTAGAACTGGACATGGAACAACAGACTGGTTCCAAATAGGAAAAGGAGGACGTCAAGGCTGTATATTGTCACCCTGCTTATTTAACTTATATGCAGAGTACATTATGAGAAATGCTGGGCTGGATGAAGCACAAGCTGGAATCAAGATTGCCGGGAGAAATATCAATAACCTCAGATATGCAGATGACACCACCCTTATGGCAGAAAGTGAAGAAGAACTAAAGAGCCTCTTGATGAAAGTGAAAGAGCAGAGGGAAAAAGTTGGCTTAAAGCTCAACATTCAGAAAATGAAGATCACGGCATCTGGTCCCATCACTTCATGGCAAATGGATGAGGAAATAATGGAAACAGTGACAGACTTTATTTTCTTGGGCTCCAAAATCACTGAAGATGGTGGCTGCAGCCATGAAATTAAAAGACACTTACTCCTTGGAAGAAAAGCTATGACCGACCTAGACAGCATATTTAAAAGCAGAGACATTACTTTGCAAACAAAGGTCCATCTAGTCAAAGCTATGGTTTTTTCCAGTAGTCATGTATGGATGTGAAAGTTGGACTATAAAGAAAGCTGAGCACCAAAGAATTGACATTTTTGAACTGTGGTGTTGGCGAAGACTCTTGAGAGTCCCTTGGACTGCAAGGAGATCCAACCAGTCCATCCTAAAGGAAATCAGTAATGAATGTTCATTGGAAGGATTGATGCTGAAGCTGAAACTCCAATACTTCGGCCACCTGATGTGAAGAACTGACCCATTTGAAAAGATCCTGATGCTGGGAAAGATTGAAGGTGGGAGGAGAAAGGGACGATAGAGGATGAGATGGTTGGATAGCATTACCGACTGGATGGACATGAGTTTGAGTAAATTCTGGGAGTTGTTGATGGACAGGGAGGCCTGGCGTGCTGCAGTCCATGGAATTGCAAAGAGTTGGACACAACTGAGGGACTGAACTGAACTCTTTTTTCTTAATTTCAAAAGTTAAGGGGATTTTTTGAAAGGCAGGGGAGTTTTCACTGCAAACTGAAATCATGAAAGGAAAATTGGGAAAAAAAAGAAAATTGGAAGATAGAGATAAATAGAAAGAAGACAACATTTCCCTAATTCAACTAATGTTACAATTAACATTTGAGCCATGTTTGACATTTACCTTCTGCATAAAGAAAACAACAATACTTTGGTCCAATTACAGCCTACTATCTCTTTTTAAAATAGAAGTATGTTTTTGCACCACATGTTCTTTGCAGCACTATTTACAATATCCAGGACATGGAAGCAATGCAAATGTCCATCAACAGATGAATGGATACAGAAGATGTGGTGCATATGTGCAATGGAATATTACTCAGCCATGAAAAAGAACAAAATAATGCCGTTTGCAGTGACGTGGATGGATCTGAAGACTGTCACATGGCATCTGATAGCAGCTGCACCCCCGTTTGAGCAGGGAAGTAAGTTAAAGACATACTGCCTGGGAAATCTGAAAAATGAACTTGTTTACAAAGCAGAAATAGACCCACAGACATAGAAAACAAATGCATGATTACCAAAAGGGAAAGGGGAGGAGGGATCCCAGCTCTCCCACAACTTTGTGAGCACTTGGTATTCCCTGTCCTTGTTGTCGAGCCATTCTCGTGAGTGACTCATGATTTTAAGCTTCAGATAGAACAGATCAGCTGCTCAGTCATGTCCGACTCTTTGCGACCCCATGAATCACAGCACTCCAGGCCTCCCTGTCCATCACCAACTCCCGGAGTTCACTCAGACTCACGTCCATCGAGTCAGTGATGCCATCCAGCCATGTCATCCTCTGTTGTCCACTTCTCCTCTTGCCCCCAGTCCCTCCCAGCATCAGAGTCTTTTCCAATGAGTCCACTCTTCTAATGAGGTGGCCAAAGTACTGGAGTTTCAGCTTCAGCATCATTCCTTCCAAAGAAATCCCAGGGCTGATCTCCTTCAGAATGGACTGGTTGGATCTCCTTGCAGTCCAAGGGACTCTCAAGAGTCTTCTCCAACACCACAGTTCAAAAGCATCAATTCTTCAGCGCTCAGCCTTCTTCACAGTTCAACTCTCACATCCATGCATGACCACAGGAAAAACCATAGCCTTGACTAGACGGACCTTTGTTGGCAAAGTAATGTCTCTACTTTTGAATATGCTATCTAGGTTAGTCATAACTTTCCTTCCAATGAGTAAGCATCTTTTAATTTCATGGCTACAATCACCATCTGCAGTGATTTTGGAGCCCCCAAAAATAAAGTCTGACACTGTTTCCACTGTTTCCCCATCTATTTCCCATGAAGTGATGGGACCGGATGGCATGATCTTCGTTTTCTGAATGTTGAGCTTTAAGCCAACTTTTTCACTCTCCACTTTCAATTTCATCAAGAGGCTTTTGAGTTCCTCTTCACTTCCTGCCATAAGGGTGGTGTCATCTGCATATCTGAGGTTATTGATATTTCTCCTGGCAATCTTGACTCCAGCCTGTGTTTCTTCCAGTCCAGCGTTTCTCATCATGTACTCTGCATATAAGTTAAATAAACAGGGTGACAATATACAGCCTTGACGAACTCCTTTTCCTATTTGGAACCAGTCTGTTGTTCCATGTTCAGTTCTAACTGTTGCTTCCTGACCTGCATATAGGTTTCTCAAGAGGCAAGTCAGGTGGTCTGGTATTCTCATCTCTTTCAGAATTTTCCACAGTTTATTGTGATCCACACAGTCAAAGGCAATAAAGCAGAAATAGATGTTTTTCTGGAACTCTCTTGCTTTTTCCATGATCCAGTGGATGTTGGCAATTTGATCTCTGGTTACTCTGCCTTTTCTAAAACCAGCTTGAACATCAGGAAGTTCACGGTTCACGTATTGCTGAAGCCTGGCTTGGAGAATTTTGAGCATTACTTTACTAGCATGTGAGATGAGTGCAATTGTGCGGTAATTTGAGCATTCTTTGGCATTGCCTTTCTTTGGGATTGGAATGAAAACTGACCTTTTGCAGTCCTGTGGCCACTGCTGAGTTTTCCAAATTTGCTGGCATATTGAGTGCAGCACTTTCACAGCATCATCTTTCAGGACTTGGAATAGCTCAACTGGAATTCCATCACCTCCACTAGCTTTGTTCGTAGTGATGCTTTCTAAGGCCTACTTGACTTCACATTCCAGGATGTCTGGCTGTAGATGAGTGATCACACCTTCGTGATTATCTGGGTCATGAAGACCTTTTTTGTACAGTTCTTCTGTGTATTCTTGCCACCTCTTCTTAATATCTTCTGCTCCTGTTAGGTCCATACCATTTCTGTCCTTTATTGAGCCCATCTTTGCATGAAATGTTCCTTTGGCATCTCTGATTTTCTTGAAGAGATCTCTAGTCTTTCCCATTCTGTTGTTTTCCTCTATTTTTTTGCATTGATCACTGAAGAAGGCTTTCTTATCTCTCCTTGCTATTCTTTGGAACTCCGCATTCAGATGTTTATGTTTTTCCTTTTCTCCTTTGCTTTTTGCTTCTCTTCTTTTCACAGCTATTTGTAAGGCCTCCTCAGACAGCCATTTTGCTTTTTTGCATTTCTTTTCCATGGGGATGGTCTTGATCCCTGTCTCCTGTACAATGTCATGAACCTCATTCCATAGCTCATCAGGCACTCTATCTATCAGATCTAGGCCCTTAAATCTATTTCTCACTTCCACTGTATAATCATAAGGGATTTGATTTAGGTCATGCCTGAATGGTCTAGTGGTTTTCCCTACTTTCTTCAATTTCAGCCTGAATTTGGCAATAAGGAGTTCATGGTCTGAGCCACAGTCAGCTCCCAGTCTTGTTTTTGCTGACTGTATAGAGCTCCTCCATCTTTGGCTGCAAAGAATATAACCAATCTGATTTTGGTGTTGACCATCTGGTGATGTCCATGTGTAGAGTCTTCTCTTGTGTTGTTGGAAGAGGGTGTTTGTTATGACCAGTGCCTTTTCTTGGCAAAACTCTATTAGTCTTTGCCCTGCTTCATTCCATATTCCAAGGCCAAATTTGCCTGTTACTCCAGGTGTTTCTTGACTTCGTACTTTTGCTTTCCAGTCCCCTATAATGAAAGGGACATCTTTTTCAGGTGTTAGTTCTAAAAGGTCTTGTAGGTCTTCATAGAACCATTCAACTTCAGCTTCTTCAGCATTACTGGTTGGGGCATAGACTTGGATTACTGTGATATTGAATGGTTTGCCTTGGAAACGAACAGAGATCATTCTGTCATTTTTGAGATTGCTTCCAAGTACTGCATTTCAGAATCTTTTGTTGACCATGATGGCTACTCCATTTCTTCTGAGGGATTCCTGCCCACAGTAGTAGATATAATGGTCATCTGTGTTAAATTCCCCCATTCCAGTCCATTTGAGTTCGCTGATTCCTAGAATGTCAACATTCACTCTTGCCATCTCCTGTTTGACCACTTCCAATTTGCCTTGATTCATGGACCTGACATTCCAGGTTCCTATGCAATATTGGTGTTTACAGCATCAGACCTTGCTTCTATCACCAGTCACATCCACAGCTGGGTATTGTTTTTGCTTTGGCTCCATCCCTTCATCCTTTCTGGAGTTATTTCTCCACTGATCTCCAGTAGCATATTGGGCACCTATCAACCTGGGGAGTTCCTCTTTCAGTATCCTATCATTTTGCCTTTTCATACTGTTCATGGGGTTCTCAAGGCAAGAATACTGAAGTGGTTTGCCATTCCCTTCTCCAGTGGACCACATTCTGTCAGATCTCTCCACCATCACCTGCCCATCTTGGGTTGCCCCACAGGCATGGCTTAGTTTCATTGAGTTAGACATGGCTGTGGTCCTAGTGTGATTAGATTGACTAGTTTTCTGTGATTATGGTTTCAGTGTGTTTGCCCTCTGATGCCTTCTTGCAACACCTACCGTCTTACTTGGGTTTCTCTTACCTTGGGCGTGGGGTATCTCTTCACGGCTGCTCCAGCAAAGCGCAGCCATTGCTCCTTACCTTGGACGAGGGGTATCTCCTCACCACCTCCCTTCCTGACCTTCAATGTGGGATTGCTCCTAATTTTTCTAATTGGTATTAATTCTGAGCACCCAGCTGTATGCTCCTCAACTATGTGGGTATCTTCCTTTGTGAAGAGCTTGTAGGGCCTTGTCTGTAATTTCAAATGGACTGTCTTTTCCCAGAGATGTGCAGGCTTCCTTCGCATGGTGAGAGTGTGTTCCCTTCATCCAGAGTAGACTGAAAATCTGTCCAGAGCTTGTGGGAGATGGCTCACATTTTTAATGAGAGGAACAGAGTTCTTTAAAAAAAATAATAAAGTCCAATATATCAACTACAAAGAAACTTGCATGATCACGTTACCTACAAATAAGGATATTTTCACTTCCTTAATTTCAATTTCTATGTATCTTTTTCTTTTCTTTCTCTGTTGAGGATTTCCAGGACACAGGATTTTAGTGTTCTGCTTAATAAACTGTTGCCTACCCAAGTTCATAACAATATCCTGTAAGTTTTCTTTGGAAAGATGGATAGATTTTGCTTTTATGTTTAGGAAATCGGTCCTTTACCTTAACGCTGTGAGGTAGAAACAAGACTCGTCGTCTTCAAAGGGATCAAATGCTATAAAACAAGGGCGTTCGCCCTCCGTGGTGCCCCTGCTGTCCGTCAGTGTCGGGCGGCCCGCCTCAGTCCCCTCGTTGGCCACATTGCCAGGAGCCCAGGACACAGCCGTTTCACAAAAAGTCCTAGAGTCTGGGGGTCTGCCCCTCAGAGGTGGTCTTTGCAGCTCTGTATTCTTTGATCTTCTCTATCAATTTTAACAACAGTTTGTATATTTTGATAAGAAATGACAATAGAAGGTGAGATGGACTTGGGATGAATCTATGGTTCAATGCGAGGGGACCTGGCAATACTGAGTCTTCACTTCTGGAGTGCAATTCATCCCCGTGTTTACAATAGACCCTCTTTAATTCTTCTCAGCCACGTGTCGTGGTTTTCAGCTCAGATGTCACGTACATCTGTCATTAAGTATTCAATTTGCTGGTGCAGTTATAAATGGTATTTTAAAAATTCACTGTTTAATTGTTACTAGCTTATGGAAATATTATATGCACTTTGCTAAATTCACTAGTTAACTCTACAGATTTGTTTGTGGATTCCTTTAGTTTCTTTTTGTTCGCAATCATGTTCTTGACAAAGATGTTTACATTTCCTTACTTTCAGTTTCTATGTATTTTTTCTCTTACTTGCACTGTTGAGGATCTCCAGGACAATGTTTATGATTATTATGATGTTATTTTAGATTTATTTTATTGAAGTATAGTTGATTTGCAATGTTGTGCTAATCTCTACTATAAAGCAATGACTTGTAGAAACTTATGACTCAGTTATACGTAAACACACATTCTTTTTCATATGCTTTTCCATTATGCTTTATCACAGGACGTTGAATATATTAATAGTGCTCTGTGCTCCACAGCAGCACCTAATCCTTTATCTAGCCTGTACACGACAGGGCAGCATCTACGTATAAGTGGTGATGGTGGGACATTGACTCTCATGCCTGATTTTAGGGGGAAATCGTTCAGGTTTGACCAGTAAGTGGCCTTCCCTGGTGGCTCAGTTGGTAAAGAATCCTCCTGCAATGCAGGAGACCTGGCTTCGATCTCTAGGTTGAGAAGATTCCCCTGGAGAAGGGAACGAGCGGCTGAGAGGAGCTACTGCATGCCCGAGGTCAGGGGCAGCAGCCAAGATGAGCTACCTGACACCCAAGGTCAGGGGCGGACGCTGAGAGGAGCTACCCCATGCCCAAGGAGCAGTGGCTGCGCAGGCGCAGGAGGGCCTAGAGGAGCTATTCATGTTCAAGGTAAGGAGGGGCGGCAGTGAGGAGATACCCCTCGTCCAAGGTAAGGAGCAGCGGCTGCGCTTTGCTGGAGCAGCTGTGAAGAGATACCCCACGCCCAAGGTAAGAGAAACCCAAGTAAGACGGTAGGTGTTGCAAGATAGCATCAGAGGACAGACACACTGAAACCATACCCACAGAAAACTAGCCAATCTAATCACACTAGGACCACAGCCATGTCTAACTCAATGAAACTAAGCCATGCCTGTGGGCAACCCAAGATGAGCGGGTCATGGTGGAGAGATCTGACAGAATGTGGTCCACTGGAGAAGGGAATGGCAAACCACTTCAGTATTCTTGCCTTGAGAACCCCAGGAACAGTATGAAAAGACAAAATGATAGGATACTGAAAGAGGAACTCCCCAGGTTGATAGGTGCCCAATATGCTACTGGAGATCAGTGGAGAAATAACTCCAGAAAGAATGAAGGGATGGAGCCAAAGCAAAAACAATACCCAGCTGTGGATGTGACTGGTGATAGAAGCAAGGTCTGATGCTGTAAACACCAATATTGCATAGGAACCTGGAATGTCAGGTCCATGAATCAAGGCAAATTGGAAGTGGTCAAACAGGAGATGGCAAGAGTGAATGTTGACATTCTAGGAATCAGCAAACTCAAATGGACTGGAATGGGGGAATTTAACGCAGATGACCATTATATCTACTACTGTGGGCAGGAATCCCTCAGAAGAAATGGAGTAGCCATCATGGTCAACAAAAGATTCTGAAATGCAGTACTTGGAAGCAATCTCAAAAATGACAGAATGATCTCTGTTCGTTTCCAAGGCAAACCATTCAATATCACAGTAATCCAAGTCTATGCCCCAACCAGTAATGCTGAAGAAGCTGAAGTTGAATGGTTCTATGAAGACCTACAAGACCTTTTAGAACTAACACCTGAAAAAGATGTCCCTTTCATTATAGGGGACTGGAATGCAAAAGTAGGAAGTCAAGAAACACCTGGAGTAACAGGCAAATTTGGCCTTGGAATATGGAATGAAGCAGGGCAAAGGCTAATAGAGTTTTGCCAAGAGAACGCACTGGTCATAGCAAACACCCTCTTCCAACAACACAGGAGAAGACTGTACACATGGACATCACTAGATGGTCAACACCAAAATCAGATTGATTATATTCTTTGCAGCCAAAGATGGAGAAGCTCTATACAGTCAACAAAAACAAGACTGGGAGCTGACTGTGGCTCAGACCATGAACTCCTTATTGCCAAATTCAGACTGAAATTGAAGAAAGTAGGCAAAGCCGCTAGACCATTCAGGTATGACCTAAATCAAATCCCTTATGATTATACAGTGGAAGTGAGAAATAGATTTAAGGGCCTAGATCTGATAGACAGAGTGCCTGATGAACTATGGATGGAGGTTCGTGACATTGTACAGGAGACAGGGATCAAGACCATCCCCATGGAAAAGAAATGCAAAAAAGCAAAATGGCTGTCTGAGGAGGCCTTACAAATAGCTGTGAAAAAAGAGAAGTGAAAAGCAAAGGAGAAAAGGAAAGATATAAGCATCTGAATGCAGAGTTCCAAAGAATAGCAAGGAGAGATAAGAAAGCCTTCCTCAGCGATCAGTGAAAAGAAATAGAGGAAAACAACAGAATGGGAAAGACTAGAGATCTCTTCAAGAAAATTAGAGATTCCAAGGGAACATTTCATGCAAAGATGGGCTCTATAAAGGACAGAAATGGTATGGACCTAAAATAGAAGCAGAAGATATTATGAAGAGATGGCAAGAATACACAGAAGAACTGTACAAAAAAGATCTTCATGACCCAGATAATCACAATGGTGTGATCACTCATCTACAGCCAGACATCCTGGAATGTGAAGTCAAGTGGGCCTTAGAAAGCATCACTATGGACAAAGCTAGTGGAGGTGATGGAATTCCAGTTGAGCTATTTCAAATCCTGAAAGATGATGCTGTGAAAGTGCTGCACTCAATATGCCAGCAAATTTGGAAAACTCAGCAGTGGCCACAGGACTGGAAAAGGTCAGTTTTCATTCCAATCCCAAAGAAAGGCAATGCCAAAAATGCTCAAACTACCGCACAATTGCACTCATTTCACATGCTAGTAAAGAAATGCTCAAAATTCTCCAGGCCAGGCTTCAGCAATATGTGAACTCTGAACTTCCTGATGTTCAAGCTGGTTTTAGAAAAGGTAGAGGAGCCAGAGATCAAATTGCCAACATCCACTGGATCATGGAAAAAGCAAGAGAGTTCCAGAAAAACATCTATTTCTGCTTTATTGACTATGCCAAAGCCTTTGACTGTTCAGATCACAACAAACTGTGAAAAATTCTGAAAGAGATGGGAATACCAGACCACCTGACCTGCCTCTTGACAAACCTGTATGCAGGTCAGGAAGCAACAGTTAGAACTGGACATGGAACAACAGACTGGTTCCAAATAGGAAAAGGAGTTCGTCAAGGCTGTATACTGTCACCCTGCTTATTTAACTTCTATGCAGAGTACATCATGAGAAATGCTGGGCTGGAAGAAGCACAAGCTGGAATCAAGATTGCAGGGAGAAACATCAATAACCTCAGATATGCAGATGACACCACCCTTATGGCAGAAAGTGAAGAGGAACTAAAAAGCCTCTTGATGAAAGTGAAAGTGGAGAGTGAACAAGTTGGCTTAAAGCTCCACATTCAGAAAACGAAGATCATGGCATTTGGTCCCATCACTTCATGGGAAATAGATGGGGAAACAGTGGAAACAGTGTCAGACTTTATTTTTCTGGGCTCCAAAATCACTGCAGATGGTGACTGCAGCCATGAAATTAAAAGACGCTTACTCCTTGGAAGGAAAGTTATGACCAACCTAGATAGCATATTCAAAAGCAGAGACATTACTTTGCCAACAAAGGTCCGTCTAGTCAAGGCTATGGTTTTTCCTGTGGTCATGTACGGATGTGAGAGTTGGACTGTGAAGAAGGCTGAGCACCGAAGAATTGATGCTTTTGAACTGTGGTGTTGGAGAAGACTCTTGAGAGTCCCTTGGACTGCAAGGAGATCCAACCAGTCCATTCTGAAGCAGATCAGCCCTGGGTGTTCATTGGAAGGAATGATTCTAAAGCTGAAACTCTAGTACTTTGGCCACCTCATGTGAAGAATTGACTCATTGGAAAAGACTCTGATGCTGGGAGGGATTGGGGGCAGGAGGAGAAGGGGACGACAGAGGATGAGATGGCTGGATGGCATCCCTGACTCGATGGACGAGAGTCTGGGTGAACTCCGGGAGTTGGTGATGGACAGGGAGGCCTGGCGTGCTGCGATTCATGGGGTCACAGAGTTGGACACGACTGAGTGACTGAACTGAACTGAACTGAACCACTCCAGTATTTTGGCCTGAAGGATTCCATGGACTGTATAATCCATGAGGTCACAAAGAGTCGGGCACGACTGAGTGACTTTCACTTTCACTTTCATCATCTCTGCAGTTGATTTTTAGTAGCTGCCATGTGTGATATTAAGGAGGCTCTATTTCTAGTTTGTTCCTACTTTTTGTCATATATAGACTGAATTTTATTGAGCAAGTTTTTATGAAATACTAGTACAATCATTGGTTTTCTTTTTTATTCTGTTAAGGTGGTGAATTACATGGGTCGATTTTTTGAAATATTAAACCAATCTTTCATTCCTGGGATAAACTTAACTTGGTTGAAATATATGATCCTTTCAACATGTCCCTGATCTTGAGAACTTTGTCTCTCTCTGCACTGCTCTCCACAGGCGTGAGCCACAGCCTTGTCCAGCTGCAAGGATGGGCAATGGGGTTCTCCCTTCTGCACGATGCAGGGAAGAGGAGGACTTTGTCCCACCAAGAACCACAGGAGAGAATCCCATGAGAGTTACAGATATTGGAAGCAAAAGTCAAATAAAAGATAAGTGTCCTCTCCCTGAGAAATAGAGTCAAGTGTTTACACAAGTTCACCTTTTTATATTTTGTGGATATTTAGGTTATTTCAATTTTTGTACTTTAATAGAGCTTTGAATAAAGATTAAGCTGGCCCTAGAGTTATAACCTCAGTATTTATTATTGGGGTAAAATGACTCAGGCAAATGGTATACATGTTGTAGAACCTCACCCCAAAGCCTCCCCACCAGGCATGATGTGAAGATGGCCAGCTGACTGTCATCAGACGTGCACGGGGTGTTCATGCACGTGAACACCTGCGCCCACAGGCCTCACGCAAAGAAGGAGAGCCCCCTCTCTGCCCTGAGGCCATGTTTCCTGTCCAAGTGACCACTGCCACAAGCGGGTTGACGCGTTGCCTTTTTTCTGGACGATGCTCTCATCCACATGTGATTATTAACCCCTGTCCAGATTCTCCATGGATGAAATACTTGGCTTATCTTTTGGTTTTTACTGGCGATCTTCATTTCAGATACAGATTGCGTTTTACATTTTTGTGTCTTCTGATGATTTCTTCAATTCTCATTTCCTTGATCCCAACTCAGTGGAGGAAACAACGCATGAATGTTATGAATGTGGGGTCGCCCAGTAGTGCCCTGGGAGCACGCATGAAGACGCCCAGGTCGGGGAGGTCTTCCTGAAGGAGTGGGTGGGGCTGAGGCTGGATGGCCAGGCACCTGGGCGTGAAGACAGGAGGAGCCAGGCCATCGGCAGGCGAGCAGCACCTGAGCAAAGGCGCAAAGGCCAGGACGGGGTGTTCGGTGTCTCACACCCGTGGGCAGTGGTGGCTGGAGGGGTCACGGCGGGTTCCCCAGGGACGATGAATTACACGTTTCCATGTTAGACAGTTACTGAGGAGGCGAGACGCGAGGGAAGGAGACCAGTGGGGCGCTGGTGTGTGCAGTCACTGTGGATCACGATCACCACCAGGGAGGGATGACAGTCAAGGAGCAGTTGGAAGGCAAAATCAGCAGGACTGGGGGGAAGGGAGCCTGTATGATTGGCTTCTGGTCTGAGCAGCAGGAAGACGGTGGTTCTGTCCTCCAAGGCGGACTGACTGCAAAGGGTCAAACAGATGGAGCTTTGCTCTGTCCCAGAGGAGAGAAGAAGGCGGCTTGCCAGCACTAAGCGAGGAGATGGAGGGGAATCACTGCTATTGGGAGGCTTGAAGGAGGTGAAACAGAGAAGATTCACTGATGTATGGGGTTGGGGAGAGATGCAGGGTCAGGATGCTGACACGGTTGCCAGACTGAGGGATGGATGACAACACGGAAACACCTGTAAGACAGAAGCACCCCCCAAGCTCCCTCATGTTGTCTTAGATGATGGTTTTGGTTCTTGGCTCATGACCTATAGTGAGCATCATGACAGGGACAGTCCCACAGCCCACGAGCAGGTCCTGAGTGCCACCGAGACTTGGGGGTAGGGTCCACATCCCTGAGGGCCACCCCCGGGGCTCAGATCCTCTGTGAGCATGCGCTGGCATGTTCCGGCATCAGAGCATGGACAGCGGATTCTGCAAACATCCACCCATTCTCTGCGTCTGCCGTTCATGATTCCAGAGGCGAGGCTGCCATACCAGAGCAGCTGGAGAGGGTCTGCGCTGATGGGAAGGCACGCGCATCCATCAGCAAACAGCAAATTCAGATGGCTCTTCCCACCGTGTCCCTGCAAACAATTTTTTCAAGAGGACAGAAGCACCCAAGCCGGCACAGTAGGCTCTCCTCTTGCGGAGACGACTTGTGTCTGACAAACACTTGAGATGAGAAGTGTCTTCATCTCCATCTGAGAAGCACCAGCGCGGCTGGATGGGCTGCAGTGGGGGGTGGGGGCAGGGCATCTGCGCCAAGAAAATGGTTCAGGGTAATTCGAGGCATAACAGGGGTATGGATGATACATCTTCTCTTGTCAAGACACGGTCTCGGTGCTATTTTTGAAGGAAGCTGAGGAATTAGAGAAAAACCTGAGAGGAAATTCTGAAACAACAAAATTGGACTCAAATCAAAGCCTCTCTGAGGCTGGGAAGTTAATTATATCATCTGAGTTGTGTCGTCGGCAGAGACTGAGAAGGTAAAGTCTGTTTTTCCTTCCAGAGCCAATCTCAGGCAGCCAACTCAGCCGGGACTACTGGTACAGGATAATAGTTCTTTTTTTAATTGACAAAATTGTGCAAATTAAACAAAAAAATGTATTGAATCACATGACTCCTTGCAGACACTGCTTGCTGCCAAGATGAGTCTGATCATGGCCCCCACCCTCAGGGATCACGCGTCCCTGAGATTGAGACATGAGGTCAAGGCCGTCCACTGTCAGGGGCTCTGAGACATAGCGGCCCAGAATCAGAGACACCAAAGGGCAGGGGAGTCCGGGGGGCTTCCTGAAGGAGGTGTCCCCAGAGTCAGCATGGGGACAGAGGACACAGGAGGGCCCAGAGGGAGGTAAGGCCGAGTGGAGACCACACAACACGATGAAGTGGCCCCTTGTCTGCTCCCTGCAGGGCATCACAGAGACAGGGGAAGCTGTTCTGGGTCCACGATGGGGAACTGGGTCAGCATCCAGGCATGTGCGTCCAGGTTCTGGAAGCTGCGCTGTGGCCCCAGGCCTGAGTGGTGCCAGTGGTCCACTGGTCAAGTCCCTGACTGCCCTTCCCCAGGGGCAGTCCACTCGTCCACTGAGAGGCTGCAGGAGACCCTCATCAGCCCTGAGGCTGGTCACTGCCTCCGGACCTGCGTCCTGGGGGCTGGACTAGACAGCGCCTCGGGGGATGGGGTGAGAGGCGGGGTCTGGGCCGAGGGCTCTGCAGGCCTCCCTGAAGCCCAGCCTGGGGGGCGCCCCCCGCCGCGGGGAGTTCTGGGGCCCCGTGCTGCCCGGGGCTTCAGCCAGCAAGGGTTTGTCGGCTATCTGCTTCCTGCTCATTTATACCTGTGTGCTCACATGTGAACGCACATGTCTACACACACACACCTAACACAGACACATGTATACACACACCCAATACACACATGTACACACATGTACACACAACACACATATACACTTACATAAATACATACATATACATAACACACACATACACATGTAACACATACACATATAACACGTACAGACAAACACATAGATACACATAGATACACACACAACACACACATAAACCCAAACATGCATGAACACACAAACAACACACACATAAACACACACAGTACACGTACATATACACACATGTAGATACATAGATTAACATAAATACACACAGCACATATATAAACACATACAAATGCATAAACACACAAATATACACGGACATAACACACTACATACACACACGTATATAGATACACATGTACACACGTAAACACAGATACATAAGATACACACATATATACACACACAAACACACACATAATACACACATAAGCACACGCACATAACACACATAAATGCTACACAAACGGCACACACATACACACTAAACACACATGTACACACACACACACACACACACACACACACACACACACACACTGAGCTTCCAGGTTGCACGCAGACTGTCAGCGTAAACGCTCGTATGCGCGTCTCTCTCCTCGACGCGCTCACGCTATCCACCCTCCGTTCTTCTTGCCTCCCATCCAGCCTCTGTCCTCGCGCTCGCCCGCCGTCCGCGCCTCTGTCTGCGTAGCTGTGGTCCTGCTGCAGCTGGGAAAGACAGCGGGAGACGCGCGGGACCTGGGGTCTCCCCCGAGCCCCCCAGGCCTCGGGCCCTCGGTGCACGTCTCACCCGCTGGCTCTTCTCTCTCTCTCGCTCTCTCTGCCCTGTGGTCACAGGTCGCACCCGCCGACTGGTCCACAGCTGACCCGGGAGGGCCTGGCCCCTGCGCTGATGCAGCGCCGGCCGCAAGGGCTGCGGGCGGGGGGGCGGGCGCTCGGACAGGCCCGCCGGGTGCACGGACGGGTGCACGGACGTGTGCGGGTGCCCTCGCACACGGCGCGGGACACGCGGCCGCGGAGGCCCCTCCTGCCTCCTCCTTCCGCCGCCCGCCGCCCGCCGAGGCTCAGCATCCCAGCGGTGCCAGAGCTCTGGGCCAGCGCGCCCAGGCACGACCCCCAGCCCCTCGTCCTGGGGAGCCCGAGGAGCAGAGGCTGAGGACGGGTTTCTGTGTGTCCACTGGAGCCGTCTGGACAGGAGGGAGGAGTTTATAAGAAACAATGGGGCTGAAGGGCCCCCACTGTGAACAGACTTGTCGTCATGGGTAAAACTTAGATTCGAAGGTTCTCAGAGCTTTAAGTGGCTTTGGACTTAATCGCCACACGGGCTCACTGTGCCCACTAAAGGCAGCGGTCCCTGGATCGGAGGGGAGAGCGGGGCCGTGAGGCGCTCCCGACACTGATGCTTTGGCCCACGCGCCTCATGCTCCCTGCTGGCTCCTCGGCGACAGTGTGGACACGCGGCCCTGAGACACGGTCCTCAGTGCCCCGTGAGGCCCGCAGAGACAGGGACGGGCCCAGGGAGGCGTCGTCCTGCCCTGTGGTTGGGAAGGGGCACGTTCCACCTGCAATGTCCCTCCCGGGGGAGCCGCGGGGGCTCACTCTCGGCCCCAGGAAGCGGGGAGATGGGGGTAACTGGGGTCCAGCCTGCCTTCCTCATCTCCCTCTGGACTCCAGCTCCTTCTGGGCTCACCCAGAACCTCCTCCAGGACGTGTCCCTCCACCATGAGGGGCTGCAGGGCAGGGTCGTGGGTCCCAGGTGAGCCCGCCTTGGGCTCAGGGTCTTCAGGTCGCTGGGGAGAGGACAGCCGCAGGAGGGCTGGTGGTGGGGACACTGTGGAGACCAGATCACCTGTCCAGGTGGGCCTGAGCGCAGAGACATCACTCGCCCGGGAGGCTGCCCACTCCCCGCGCCCCGGCCCCAGACTGGGACCCCGCAGTAGGCAGAGCCCTGGAACCTTCTCTCCCTGGAAGGAGGGTGAGTCTGTGTCCCCCCCACCCCGCCCCCGCCAGATCACCAACACCTGCCTCGAGAGAGCTTGGGGGAATGGTTTCCACAGGTCATCCCCTGTGCCAGACCCAGCGTCACCTCACGGCCAGCTCACGCACTCACTGATTCATTCATTCTGCTGAGTCTGCCTTCAGTCAACGCAGAAGGTATTGGTGGGGGTGGGGTGGGAGCAGAGTGTTAGGGTGAGAGCAAGGGTGGGCAGTCCTGGCAGGAAGGCAGTGAGGCGGGAGGGGCAACGGGACCGTTTGTGCAGGGTGGGCTCGGCCTGGGGGCTGCAGGCCGGGAAGATGCTGGAGACCAGGAGCAGGGTTCTGGGGCAGGGCACGCATGGCCGCCTGATGAGATGCTCGTGGCCCGCTCCTCGCCCCTGCCTCCTGCCCATCCGCTCGCCCCCTCGGCCAAGACGGCCCCTTCCGCTGCTCCAGGACGTCAGGGTGGAAGGCTTCCCAGGGCTGAGCACCCCCTCCCAGACAGCTTCTGCAGGTGGGTAGCCAGACCCTCCATCGGCTCTGAGGGGATGGGAGAGCTGGGAAGATGTATGGAACTGGAACAAAAAGACAGTGAGAGCACTCAGTGGTCAAGTGCGCTAGGAAAGCACCTTCCTAGAGACGCAGAGCAAGGTTTTCTCACTAACAGCCCCTCAGACAGGCAGCAGGGCACTGCGGAGCCTCGGGGGTTGTCCTAGGAGACACCATGAAGGAAACAGTGGAAAAGCTAGGAAGAAAGTCTCAGGTGAAAAATCTGACTCCGATTTAGGAGACCGAACAGTCAGATGGTAAGAGGTTCCAGGAGAGGAGCAGAGTCAGTAATTAAATAAGAGGCAATACCTCCGCCGACAAGGACCCGGGCTGGCTGGCTCATTCTCACTGAGTCCCAGGTGAAACTCTGAAGAAAGGGTAAACACTTGTGAGTGTTCTGGAACAGTTCCTGGAATCCGAGGATAAATGGAGCATCTCGGAGGCTCAGAGAACCGGGGGTGGGTGGGGGTGGGGGGCTGCAGAGTCATAGCTGGGGGGAACAGCTGACTGGCAGGGAGTGATGCCTGCACCCAGAGCCCCAGGAACCAATGAGTACTCCATGCAGAGGGGGTACGGAGGAGGGGAAATGAGAGAAAGGACTCTGGCCCGCAGCACTGAGCTGGGATGAAGGCCCCCACGGAGATAATAATTACAAGTAAAGTAATTACAAGATAATAACTACAAGCTCAGTCATGTCCGACTCTTTACGACCCCATGGACTGCAGCATGCCAGGCCTCCCTGTCCATCACCAGCTCCCGCAGCTCGCTCAAACTCACGTCCATTGAGTCAGTGATGCCATCCAACCATCTCGTCCTCTGTCACCTCTTCTCCTCCTGCCTTCAATCTTTCCCAGCATCAGGGTCTTTTCCAAGTTGGCTCTTGGCATCAGGTGGGCAAAGTATTGGAGTTTCAGCTTCAGCATCAGTCCTTCTATTGAACATTCAGGACTCATTTCCTTTAGGATGGACTGGTTTGATATCCTTGCAGTCCAAGGGACTCTCAAGAGTCTGCTCCAAGACCACAGTTTGAAAGCATCAGTTACAAGCATAAAAATTATAATTTTCATTTTATTCAATTATTGTATTACTTACAAATATCATTATTTAATTACAACAATTAGGAAAAGCACAGAAGAAATCCAGATTGTCAATACAGATGAAGAAAGGTGGAAAATCAAGTCTGTCCTCTGTTTATGTTAAATGTTAGCAGACTGAACTCTCCTCTGAAACAAGTCAGGGGAGAACAGCAACTCAAACTGAAAACTAGTGACCTGCAGTTTGCATGAAACATATTCAAGAAAAATCAATGCTGAACAGAAAATCCTGGTAAATACAAATGTAAAAAAATAAAAAATCAGACATCCATGTTAATATCCATGTGCTGTGTGGAATTTTTAGAATTTGAGATAAAAAGTAGTAAATAGTCACAGACATATTATGTGATTTAATTATAAGAAGCCCAATTTCTGAATAAATTTTAAGTTTCAAACTTGTATGTATCAAAAACTCTGTAGCGGCATAATAAACAAATACAGCAGAAAATGGTTACAGATAAGAGATCTGAATAAAGGAGCCTGTGAGAAATTCCATCTTTCCAAAACTGAGCACATATCTTGGATGAAAACCAAAACAGACCAGAAATTGAATTACACCATAAATTAGCTGAATTCAGCAGATATATACTGAAGCTTTATTAATAGCCTGCTTTTTCACGTTGGGGGATTACCTGTAAAATCAATCATATATTTCACAACCGATGTCAGTAAGTGTACAAGTTGTGATATCACAGGCCTTTTGTCCAATCCTAAACCAAGTAAGACGGTAGCTGTTGAGGGCAGACACACTGAAACCGTACTCACAGAAAACTAGTCAATCTAATCACACTAGGACCACACCTTGTCTAACTCAATGAAACTAAGCCATGCCTGTGGGCAACCTAAGATGAGTGGGTCATGGTGGAGAGATCTGACAGAATGTGGTCCACTGGAGAAGGGAATGGCAAACCACTTCAGTATTCTTGCCTTGAGAACCCCAGGAACAGTATGAAAAGGCAAAATGATAGGATACTGAAAGAGAAACTCCCTAGGTCAGTAGGTGCCCAATATGCTACTGGAGATCAGTGGAGAAATAACTCAAGAAAGAATGAAGGGATGGAGCCAAAGCAAAAACAATACCCATCTGTGGGTGTGACTGGTGATAGAAGCAAGGTCTGATGCTGTAAACACCAATATTGCATAGGAACCTGGAATGTCAGGTCCATGAATCAAGGCAAATTGGAAGTGGTCAAACAAGAGATGGCAAGAGTGAATGTCGACATTCTAGGAATCAGCAAACTGAAATGGACTGGAATGGGTGAATTTAACTCAGATGACCATTATATCTACTACTGTGGGCAGGAATCGCTCAGAAGAAATGGAGTAGCCATCATGGTCAACAAAAGAGTCCGAAATGCAATACTTGGATGCAATCTCAAAAACGGCAGAATGATCTCTGTTCGCTTCCAAGGCAAACCATTCAATATCACAGTAATCCAAGTCTATACCCCAACCAGTAATGCTGAAGAAGCTGAAGTTGAACGGTTCTATGAAGACCTACAAGACCTTTTAGAACTAACACCCAAAAAAGATGTCCCTTTCATTATAGGGGACTGGAATGCAAAAGTAGGAAGGCAAGAAACACCTGGGGTAACAGGCAAATTTGGCCTTGGAATACGGAATGAAGCAGGGCAAAGACTAATAGATTTTGCCAAGAAAAGGCACTGGTCATAACAAACACCCTTTTCCAACAACACAAGAGAAGACTCTATACATGGACACCACCAGATGGTCAACACCGAAATCAGATTGATTATATTCTTTGTAGCCAAAGACAGAGAAGCTCTATACAGTCAACAAAAACAAGACCAGGAGCTGACTGGCTCAGACCATGAACTCCTTATTGCCAAATTCAGACTGAAATTGAAGAAAGTAGGGAAAGCCGCTAGACCATTCAGGCATGACCTAAATCAAATCCCTTATGATTATACAGTGGAAGTGAGAAATAGATTTAAGTGCCTAGATCTGATAGATAGAGTGCCTGATGAACTATGGAATGAGGTTCCTGACATTGTACGTGAGACAAGGATCAAGACCATCCCCATGGAAAAGAAATGCAAAAAAAGCAAAATGGCTGTCTGGGGAGGCCTTACATTTAAATAGCTGTGAAAAGAAGAGAAGCGAAAAGCAAAGGAGAAAAGGAAAGATATAAACATCTGAAAGCAGAGTTCCAAAGAAGAGCAAGAAGAGATAAAATAGCTTTCTTCAGCGATCAATGCAAAGAAATAGAGGAAAACAACAGAATGGGAAACACTGGAGATCTCTTCAAGAAAATTAGAGATACCAAGGGAACATTTCATGCAAAGATGGGCTCGATGAAGGACAGAAATGGTATAACAGAAGCAGAAGATATTAAAAGAGATGGCAAGAATACACAGAAGAACTGTACAAAAAAGATCGTCATGACCCAGATAATCACGATGGTGTGATCACTGACCTAGAGCCAGACATCCTGGAATGTGAAGTCAAGTAGGCCTTAGAAAGCATCACTACGAACAAAGCTAGTGGAGGTGATGGAATTCCAGTTGAGCTATTTCAAATCCTGAAAGATGATGCTGTGAAAGTGCTGCACTCAATATGCCAGCAAATTTGGAAAACTCAGCAGTGGCCACAGGACTGGAAAAGATCAGTTTTCATTCCAATCCCAAAGAAAGGCAATGCCAAAGAATGCTCAAACTACCACACAATTGCACTCATCTCACATGCTAGTAAAGTAATGCTCAAAATTCTCCAAGCCAGGCTTCAGCAATATGTGAACCGTGAGCTTCCTGATGTTCAAGCTGATTTTAGAAAAGGCAGAGTAACCAGAGATCAAATTGCCAACATCCACTGGATCATGGAAAAAGCAAGAGAGTTCCAGAAAAACATCTATTTCTGCTTTATTGACTATGCCAAAGCCCTTGACTGTGTGGATCACAATAAACTGTGGAAAATTCTGAAAGAGATGGGAATACCAGACCGCCTGATCTGCCTCTTGAGAACTCTGTATGCAGGTCAGGAAGCAACAGTTAGAATTGTACATGGAACAACAGACTGGCTCCAAATAGGAAAAGGAATACATCAAGGCTGTATATTGTCACCCTGTTTATTTAACTTATATGCAGAGTACATCATGAGAAATGCTGGGCTGGAAGAAGCACAATTGGAATCAAGATTGCTGGGAGAAATATCAATAACCTCAGATATGCAGATCAGATCAGATCAGTTCAGTCGCTCAGTCGTGTCCAACTCTTTGCGACCCCATGAATCACAGCACGCCAGGCCTCCCTGTCCATCACCAACTCCTGGAGTTCACTCAGACTCACGTCATCGAGTCAGTGATGCCATCCAGCCATCTCATCCTCTGTCATCCCCTTCTCCTCCTGCCCCCAATCCCTCCCAGCATCAGAGTCTTCCAATGAGTCTACTCTTCCCATGAGGTGGCCAAAGTACTAGAGTTTCAGCTTTAGCATCATTCCTTCCAAAGAGATCCCAGGGCTGATCTCCTTCAGAATGGACTGGTTGGATCTCCTTGCAATCCAAGGGACTCTCAAGAGTCTTCTCCAACACCTCAGTTCAAAAGCATCAATTCTTCGGCGCTCAGGTTTCTTCACAGTCCAACTCTCACATCCATACATGACCACAGGAAAAACCATAGCCTTGACTAGACGAATGTTTGTTGGCAAAGTAATGTCTCTGGTTTTGAATATGCTATCTAGGTTGGTCATAACTTTCCTTCCAAGGAATAAGCGTCTTTTAATTTCATGGCTGCAGTCACCATTTGCAGTGATTTTGGAGCCCCCCAAAATAAAGTCTGACACTGTTTCCACTGTTTCCCCATCTATTTCCCATGAAGTGATGGGACTGGATGCCATGATCTTAGTTTTCTGAATGTTGAGCTTTAAGCCAACTTGTTCACTCTCCACTTTCACTTTCATCAAGAGGCTTTTTAGTTCCTCTTCGCTTTCTGCCATAAAGGTGGTGTCATCTGCATATCTGAGGTTATTGATGTTTCTCCCTGCAATCTTGATTCCAGCTTGTGTTTCTTCCAGCCCAGTGTTTCTCATGATGTACTCTGCATATAAGTTAAACAAGCAGGGTGACAATATACAGCCTTGACGTACTCCTTTTCCTATTTGGAACCAGTCTGTTGTTCCATGTCCAGTTCTAAATGTTGCTTCCTGACCTGCATACAAATTTCTCAAGAGACAGATCAGGTGGTCTGGTATTCCCATCTCTTTCAGAATTTTCCACAGTTTATTGTGATCCACACAGTCAAAGGCTTTGGCATAGTCAATAAAGCAGAAATAGATATGCAGATGACTCCACCCTTATGGCAGAAAGCGAAGAGGAACTAAAAAGCCTCTTGATGAAAGTGAAAGAGGAGAGTGAAAAAGTTGGCTTAAAGCTCAATATTCAGAAAACTAAGATCATGGCATCTGGTCCCATCACTTCACGGGAAATAGATGGGGAAACAGTGTCAGACTTTATTTTTTGCGGCTCCAAAATCACTGCAAATGGTGACTGCAGCCATGAAATTAAAAGACAGTTACTCCTTGGAAGGAAAGTTATGACCAACCTAGATAATATATTGAAAAGCAGAGACATTACTTTGCCAACAAAGGTCTGTCTAGTCAAGGCTATGGTTTCTCCTGTGGTCATGTATGGATGTGAGAGTTGGACTGTGAAGAAAGCTGAGTGCCGAAGAATTGATGCTTTTGAACTGTGGTGTTGGAGAAGACTCTTGAGAGTCCCTTGGACTGCAAGTATCCAACCAGTCCATTGTGAAGGGGATCAGCCCTGGGATTTCTTTGGAAGGAATGATGCTAAAGCTGAAACTCCAGTACTTTGCCACCTCATGGGAAGAGTTGACTCATTGGAAAAGACTCTGATGCTGGGAGGGATTGGGGGCAGGAGGAGAAGGGGACGACAGAGGATGAGATGGCTGGATGACATCACCAACTCGATGGATGTGAGTCTGGGTGAACTCTGGGAGTTGGTGATGGACAGGGAGGCCTGTCGTGCTGCAGTTCATGGGGTCGCAAAGAGTCAGACACCACTGAGTGACTGAACTGAACTGAAATCAGTGGGATGAAAATTAGGTAATGAGGGGTTTCCCAGGTGGCGCTGGTGGTAAAGAACCCACCTGCCAATGCAGGAGACACATGAGATGTGGGTTTGATTCCTGGGTCAGGAAGATCCCCTGGAAGAGGGCATGGCAACCCACTCCAGTATTCTTGCCTGGGGAATCCCATGGATAGAGGAGCCTGGCGGGCCACAGTCCATGGGGTTGCAAAGAGTCAGGCACGACTGAGAGAGTAACACACACACACACACACGCGCGTGTGCACACACACTATGTAGTTCAATATTCTGAGGGAATAAACCAAGTGAACAGACCACAGAACACAATCCTATCCCCCCTCAACAAGACCCCTTCCCACCAACTAGAACAGGCTCAGCTCAGGTGCCCGAGAGCCTCCAGTGCTTCCAATGCATGGCGGGGCAGCCAGTGGGCACTCTGCTTCCGTCCAGACACTCTGTCCTGCTCCAAGGGCTCTGCCAGATACTGCTGGAACTCCAGGGGCTGAGGCCCAGGTCTCTGCAGCCTGCAAGTGGCTGCCCTCTGACCATGCAATGGCTCAGGGTGGGGCGTCTGTGTATCTCAGCCCATCCTCTGGAGAAGTCCACCAAAGACCACCAAGACCCGGAAGTGGGACATTTGCTGGGGACCCTGGGGGCCTGGGCACCTGGAGAGGACCTCCCCACCTCCTCCATGCACACAAAGATTGAAGACAGGAGGAGGAGGGGAGGTGGGGGACGCCACAGTCCTGGATGGACAGGTGCTGTGACCTGGGGTCCCTGGGCATGGGAGGAGCCATAGTGGGCAGGAGTGGTGTGGGGGAGGAGGGTGCTGGGGTCAGGGCAGTGTGAGATAAAATGTGAGCCACCAAGGAAACACTTGCCTTTGAGAATCCTGAAATCCTGAAGTGGGTTTATTAACTCTGCCAGCAGTCTAATGAGCCCTGTGCAATACAGGAATGCAAACAGATGTGAACCATCAACCTCAGCCCACAAAGCAAGCAGAGACCCTGGAAACTTGCTCAAAAATACCACTTTCAGTAAGGCCCTGGGGTCAAATGGCTTTGCAGCTGAAATCTACTGAATCACTGGTTATGAATCACTGCCATGTCATGGAAAACAGTAAGAAATGCCAGATTACACGTTTAGAAACCAGTGTAATGCCCACGCCTTAAAAAATAATACACTAATTGTGATATTGATGTCAAAGATTCTAAGCGATGGGTTAGCAAATAGAATATGGAACTGCATCGAAAGACTAGAACAGTGTAACAATGTAGGGTTTATTGTAGAAACTAAATATCATTTAATGTCAGGCTACTCGTCACATTCACCCATTCTATAGAGAAATTAGATGAAAAATAAAATTTTATCCAAAAGGCTTGTAAAGAATTTTAGTAGATCTGAAAGCATCCTTAATAATTGCTATATAATATACAAATTCAAAGAAAATTTTGAATGCAATTGAAAGTACTTACCAAAAGCAACAGCAAATATGATTTTAACAGAAAAAAACCTTAAAATCGCTTCAATAAATGCCAGGAACCAGTTATTAATCCTGGTAGTCACATTGCTCTGTGTGTTTATCGTGAGTGAGCTTAGTATGAACACATTAAGAGAAGTACGTTTTGTGTGTATGCTCAGTTGCTAAGTCATGGTCTACTCTTTGCCACCCCGTGGACTATATCCCACGAGCTCCTCTGTCCGTGGGAGTCTCCAGGCGAGAATACTGGAGTCGGTGGCCATTCCCTTCTCCAGGGGATTTTCCCAACCCAGGGATCAAACCCACATCTCCTCTGTCTCCTGCTTTGGCAGGCAGATTCTTTACCACTGAGCCACCTGGGAAGCTCAGAAGTACATTTCAGGAGTACTTTAAACAATAGGAAAGGAAAATTCTTAATAGCAACAACAAAAATGCTTGCTCATTTTACAACTGCCTACTTAGAAAACCAAGAAAATAGAAAAATATCTTCTAGAATTAAGGTAAGCTAATGAATTGATTCTACACGCAGGCCCCTACAAATGGATAATGTATCTAATTCAGAATTTGATAGAAAATAAAAACTCCTCAGGAATCTATTCAGAAACATTATCACGGGGCCAGCAGGAATGAAGTTTGAAATTTTGTGGAAAGACAGAGAAGATGTGGTGCTTCTGGTCCTGGGTCTGGGGGAGTGATCATCTACACCCCATCTATCCCTCTAAGCACTATTCTGAAACCCCGACCCAGTGCCTGGGGCACCACCTGAAGACTCTGAAAGTCTGTGTCTGCAGGCAGATTGGGGAGGAAAACCAGAACTCAGAGGGTGGCCAAGACACTGGTGAGTCCTCTCCCTGACTCTGCGTACCCTTCAGCGTCTCCAGGCCTGAACCCAGTGCAGGTGGGAACCCAGACAAGGGTCGGGTGCTGATGCAGGGCCCAGGAGAGCCTGTGATCCTTCTTCAAGGATAGACAAGATGGGGACGAGGCTTCCTCCCACTTTGGTTCTGAAGGTGGTACAGCCGGGGGGCGTGTGCAGCCTCAGGCCTCAGGGCTGAGCACACAAGGGAGCCTCCGGGAACCAGAAAGGGCTGGAGACCCTGCAGAAAGAGATGGAATTGAAATGGTTCAAATAACTCCAAGCAAGGAGGAAAGGACAAACAGAGGAAAGAAAGATAGTTGGAACAAAAAGAAAACCAATAATAAAACAGTAGCTATACATCTACAAACATACATACTGTTTTGAATGGCAAATTGTTTAAATAGCCTGACAGACGTTACTGAAATGGATGGGAAAGTTTGACCCAACTATACAGGATCCACAAGAAACTCCTTTCAAACAAATGCCACATTCAGTTCTGAAGCGAAAGGACAGAGAACGCATAACATGGAAACAAACCAAAAGAAAGCTGAACGGAGTGGCTCCATTAACGTCAAACAAGGTGAACCTCAAAGGAAGCAGAAACAAGACTGGAGTGAAGGGTGCCTGTCGTGAGGACAGAGGTCAACTCACCAAGAAGTGCCAGTGGCACGAAACGTGTGTGCGCCGAAAACGCGCTGCAAGATAAACAGAACCAAGAGGTAAGTGGACTCATTCACAGCTTTAACTGAAGGCTTCAGCATCCTCTTCTCGGGAGGGTGTTGACAGGCCTTGTACGCAGAGCTGCAGAGACTGAAGGAGACCTGAGTCACAGCACCAGCCAACTGGGCTCAGCTGACGGCTGGAGGACAGACCCCTTCCCCCAGCAGAACACACTCCTTCCCGTGTACACGGAACGTTCACCACGACAGACCACGTCCAGGCTTATGAAACAAGCCTTTAGTTCAGTTCAGTTCAGTCGCTCAGTCATGTCCGACTCTCTTCGACCCCATGAACTGCAGCACGCCAGGCCTCCCTGTCCATCACCAACTCCCGGAGTTCACTGAGACTCACGTCCATCGAGTCAGGGATGCCGTCCAGCCATCTCATCCTCTGTTGTCCCCTTCTCCTCCTGCCCCCAATCCCTCCCAGCATCAGAGTCTTTTCCAATGAGTCAACTCTTCGCATGAGGTGGCCAAAGTACTGGAGTTTCAGCTTTAGCTTAACGCCATGTAAATAGAGACAAACATACCAAGTATGCCCTCTGACCATAAAGGAATTAAATTTTCAGTAGCAGAAAAGTAATAGGAATGTGTCTAAATGTTTGGAAACTGAATAACCCACTTCTAAATAATCTGTAGGTCAGGAGACAGCCCCAGTGGGAGTTTGAAGATATTTGAACTAAACAAATGTGAAAATGCGCCATATCACAATTTGTAGAATACAGCAGAAGGAGCTCTTACGAGGAGATTTACAGAATTAATCACTTACACTGAGAAGCTAATGAGTCTAATGTTAATGTTTTTACTTTAAGAAATTAGAAAAAATGAGCAAGGGAATCAAAAGCAATAAAATGAAAAAAATAATAAGGATAAGTGATATTTCAGTATTCTGGCAATAAACAACCGATATCCAAAATTAATAAAACAATGCCATTTACAATAGCTTAAAAATGAGATACTTAGGGGAAAAGCTAACAAAACATGTATAGAATCTTTGTGCAGAAAATTGCAAAATGCTGATGATAGTAATCAAAGAAGATCTAGCAGAGAGACATATCAAGTCAACAGAGTGAAAGTTTCAGAAAAGTGCCAGAGTTCCCCGAATTTATTTATGAATTTAAATTAAGTTAAAACTCCAGCACAGTTGTTTTGTAGACATAGAGAAGCTGATTGTAAAATTTACTTAGAAAGACAAAGGAACTTGAACTAGCCCAAACAAAAAAAATAAACTTGGCATTAAACTAACATATTGTTAAGACCAGCTTCAAGCCACAGTAATCAGGACCTTATATTCATGGAGAGATAAATACATGGATCAATGGGCCACCTGATATGAAGAGCCCACTCATTGGAAAAAGACTCTCATGCAGGAAGTGATTGAGGGCGAAAGGAGGAGGGGGTGGCAGAGGATGAAACGTTAGCTGGCATCACCAACTTAGGGGACATGAATTTGAACAGACTCTGAGAGACAGTGACGGACAGGAAAGCCCGGCACACTGGAGACCACAGGGTCACAGAGAGCAGGACACAGCTTAGCCACTGAACAACGAGACAGAGGCTCAGAACACAGAGCCCAGAAGGGCTTACCAGAGGGGGCCAGGTGATTTTTAACACGGTCACCAAGACAAGTCAGCGGAAGAGAATAGTCTTTCCAGAAAAGATGTTGGAAAATTGGATCTCCATTTACCAAAAAAGTCACCTTTGGCTTAAATCTCACTCTTATGCAAACGCTGACCCCAAATGAGCCTCAGTTCTAAATGTAATGTGTAAGCTACACACTTTTTGAAAGAAAGCATTGCAGAAAATCTTGTGACCTGGCTCCAAGAGCACAATACATAAATGGAAAAAAAAAAAAAAACCACTAAAAATTAGAAATGGTCAACTTAATATTTGTACTTACAGGAAGGAAAGTTATGACCAACCTAGAGAGCATATTGAAAAGCAGAGACATTACTTTGCCAACAAAGGTCCATCTAGTCAAGGCTATGTTTTTCCAGTGGTCATGTATGGATGTGAGAGTTCGACTATAAAGAAAGCTGAGTGGTGAAGAATTGATGCTTTTGAGTTGTGGTGCTGGAGAAGACTCTTGAGAGCCCCTTGGACTGCAAGGAGATCCAACCTGTGCATCCTAAGGGAAATCAGTCCTGGGTGTTCATTGGAAGGACTGACGTTGAAGCTGAAACTCCAATACTTTAGCCACCAGATGCAAAGAGCTGACTCATTTGGAAAGACCCAGATGCTGGGAAAGACTGAGGGTGGGAGGAGAAGGGGACGAAGGAGGATGAGATGGTTGGATGGCATCACCGAATCAATGGACATGGTTTGGGTGGACTCCGGGAGGTGGTGATGGACAGGGAGGCCTGGCGTGCTGTGATTCATGGGGTTGCAAAGAGTCGGACACGACTGAGCGACTGAACTGAACTGAACAAGTATTCACCCCAGAGAGACGGAACTCACCGTCTGTGTAAAGAGTGTGCACCAATGTTAAGGGCGACCCTATTCATAACCAAACACGGGAAAGGATGCAAACGTCTTTTGGCAGGAGCACCAGGATCCACACTGGATACAGCTGAGCGATAGGATAGCAGAGTGGAATATGACAGAATCCGGGCCATGGAATTGCCCTGTAGGAGAGGACTCGGTGTGAACAAACGGAACACAGACACACACACCAGGAGGTGGGGTCTCCGAGGGACCGTGTGGGTGAAAGGAACTACCTCGACAGGCCCCCCAAGCAGTGACTCTCTCTTCATGACATCCGGGTGGCAGACCCACGGGGCTGCAGGAGAGAGCAGGGCTGCCTCTTCAGGAGCCAGACGGGGTGTGACTGACCAGGGAATCCCGGGAGGGACACGGTGGGACGGAATTCCCTCCCGGTAGATGATTGGATCCAGACACGTGCTGAAACTCATGAGTGTCCACATGTGCCCTCTAAAGTCCATTGTACCATATGGGAACTTTAAAAAGAATAAAATAAAACAGAAGCACCAGCCCACAAACTGTTCTTAAAAAGTCTAAACGAATCGAAAGAGACAGCAAGCTCTCCATAGAATAGCTCAATATCATCTCATCATATAAATTATTAACTTAATTAAAATGTCAGTAAACCAAAACATGGGGCTTCCCAGGTAGCTCAGCAGTGAAGAACCTGCCTGAGATGTGGATTTAGGTTCAATTCCTGAGTTGGGATGATATCCTGGAGGAGGGCATGGCAACCCACTCCAGTGTTCTTGCCTGGAGAATCCCATGGACAGAGGAGCCTGGCGGGCTGCAGTACATGGGGTCGCAAAGAGTCAGACAGGACTGAAGGGACTTAGCACACACTCAAGCCAAAAAGTCATGTCGAAACTGAGAAATTTAAAAATAGAATAATAACTGAAGGAGTTTGAAGGAAATAAGACACAGAAATTAATGAACTTGAAAATGAAAATTAACGGAATCAAATGGAAGTTCTTCGAGCAGCTCATCAGGACTGCACATTTCCTCAAGACGGATGAAGACGGAAGGGCTGAACCACAGTGTACATTTAGGAGGGAAAAGCGATCGTAACTTCAGGAAGCAGCCAGGATTAAAAAGATAACAGTATGGATAATTTAGCACCAATAAATTTTAAAAATTAGGTGAAATAGATAAATTACAAGAAAGACAACAGATCTAATTGAAGCAGAGGAAAGAAAAAAAACATTAATTCTCACATTGCCATTTAGGGACACAGATGAAAAATTCCTCCATCAAAGAAAGCACGACACCCAACTTTTTAAAAGGCAAATCCTACCAAATTTTTGTGGAACAAAACACACGTTTTCCATCCCATACACAGTGCGCATTCACTAAATCATTTTAAGAGGCTTGTATGATCTTAATAGTAGATAAACTCTGATCTGAAACAAAAACATCATGAGAAAAGTATGAATGCGTCAAAGTCACCCATAAATACAGACACAACGGTCTTAGGGAACAAGGAGAATGCAACAGCGCATGAAAGAGGAAATGTTACCTACTAAACTGGGCTTATCCAGGGGTGCAAGAGAATGTTAGCTGTAGAAATCAGCCTCTGTATCTCTTCACATGAATAAATTAAAGGAGCAAAATGATACCTTTTCTCAATTGATTCAGTTAAACTGTCTGATAAAGGTAAATGTTTAAATACCAAAAGCATCTAATAATATTCAAAATTAAAGTACCAGCAATAATCTAAGAAAACACATATAAGATATTCTTGGAGAAAATTATAAAATCTCTGAAAAAATAAATGAGAGATAAAAATTGGGAAAGATAAACCATATACATAGACTGTGGGATATTATTATAAAAATATTGATTTCCCTGGAATTAAATTATAAAATAGATTCAGTTCCAGTGAAAATTCTGGCAAATTTTTCTATTCTTTCTTTTTCTTTTCTTTCTAAGGAGAAGAGTCCTGATCAATTGCTTTTAAATAGAACCAAATAGAGTCTAGAAACAGAACCTGTGTGCATTTCTTAATAAAAGGAAGAAATAGAAATGTCAGATATTTCAACAAATAATCCTGGTTATTCTCATCCCCCAAAAAAGTGGAGTTTGATCCCAATTCATACCATGTACAAAAATGAATTCTGTTTGAATTAAAGACCAAAATATCAAAGATAAACTAGGGCATTTTAGAAGTCAATACAGAGGAATAATTTTATGCCCTTGGGGTAGGAAAGTATTTCTTAAAACAGAAAAAGCAACAATGAAGAAGCAAGAGACCTAAGATTTTAATGCTGATGAAACAAAGCAGCCTCCAGCAGCTGACACCACAAAGTCAGGGAGGGAACAAGCAGCAAGGTGGCAGAAATCATTGCGAAACGCGGGCCTGGCGGTGCATCGGGGAGCAGAACACGAGACCCTCCCCTTGTCAGGAAGGAGAGAATAAAGTGGGCCAAACAGAGGGCAGGGAGAGCCTGGAAGATGCGTGCTTGCCCGAGACGACACTCAGCATTCTACGTAAGTGGGACAGTGCAGAGTTAAGTGAGACCCAACACACACGTGCACACACCCACCGGCGCACACACGCGTGCACACAACGGCACGTGGCCACGCACACCAGGAAGGCACCTGTGCGTGGCGCTCCCTGAGGCTGTTGGGAAGAGGGAGGCGTCAGCTCCCCGAGCCGGCCTGGCTTCACCTTGCGCCGGGATCACACATCTCCTGCAGGCCGGCAGGTCCGCTTCTCAGACTGGAGCATCTAGACTGTGCAGTGTTCACACGTAGAGCTAGAGACGCGTGTGAGAACGCACACAGCTGTGCTGTCCACGGCACCGAAGTCCGAGAGGATTTCACTGCTGCTGGCAGGACGCGGATGTCTCGCATGGAGCACACCCATAAACGTAACATCACGTTGTGCTGAAAATGAGTGAATTTCAGCTGCACACATCGATGTGTGTGTGAGAACGGATGGTTCTCAAAAGCAAGCTCTTGGAACAACAACAAAATAAGGCATAGAGTACATTCAGTATCGTTCCTTTTATAGAGAGTTCAAAACAAGGTAAAGCTAAATTATATGTTATTTACAGACGTGAGTCATGTGTGTCAAACACTCTTATCTCAAAAGCGAGATGATGAAGGCAACACTTAAGTTATATTTTATTTTTGTAAAGAGGCAGCAGCAGCTACGACCACTGAGGGCTTCGGAAGGTGTAAAGTCCTGGGAATGGTCTCTTTTCTGGGCCCGGAGGTGGCTGCGGTGTAATCAGACATCATGATTGGTGCTTAGCTCAGAACGGCCCTGAGCAGAGGCGGAGTCTCAGAGGAGGGGCTGTTCTGAGTCCTTGGGCTGGAGGAGGAGCGGGAGGGTGGTGAGGCTGCAGGGAGGGCGTGGGGCCGTGGGAAGAGGAGGATCCAGGGCCTGGACCACCCCCTGCGTTAACACCTCCACCGTGGTGGTCGTCCCAGCGCAAATGTAGCAAGACCCAGGTTTCCTGAGTTAAAACCGTGATGGTTTATTTAGACGCGCGAGGCGGGGTCAGATCAAGCCCCGTGGTCTGGCTGTCCTGGCGGGTGTGGAGCCTGGTCACTGCCTCGGCTGGACAGGCAGAGCCCCGGCCATCAGAGCTCCTGCGAGGGGCCCGGGGCAGGCGGGGTGCGGACGGCTGCAGGCCAGCGCCGAGTGCCGTGTCTGGAGCTTGGCAGGTACTTGTTGTCCTCACTGCCAGGGGAGAGGTGGGGGGCTGCTCCGGGTGGTGGGGGGTGGCCTCCCACACCCAGTCTCCCTCCGCAGCCCCTCCTGGAATCGCGTCTTGACAAGCGCGTGACAGCAGAGCTGCGCTGAGGGAGCTGCCCCGTGGGTCTCGCCAGGGGTGTGGGCCATTCTCCCATTCCCCGAGGTCTCTGGAGGCGGCAGGGAGATGGTCAGGAGGGTTCCCGGGGTCGCCTGGCTGGACCTGGCCGCAGAGGCAGAGCAGCGGGAGCAGGCTGGTCTAAGGACGGCCCGCTGGCTGCGCCTCAAGACGGAGGGGCCCAGGAGGCCCAGGGTGGGGGCCACAGGCCACCTGGGGGACGAGGGCTGCAGGTCTCATCCACGTGCCCGCGTCCTGGTCACTGGGGACTCGCGGGAGGGGCTGCAGAGCGGGTGTGCGCAGTCAGGAAGCCCAGGCGTGTGCATGCACACCTGTGTGGGCCTGTGCCCTGCCTGGACCCCCGCCTGCAGACGTGGGCTGGAGAGGCAGATACATCCTAAAAGTAAGAGTTGCAGTACCCGCACCCCGAGTGCTCACAGCCCTGTGAGACTCACCTCCCACAGCTCAGGACCTGGCCCCTGGTTCCACGAAATGTAGCCTCCAGGGGCCTGGGCCCCACCCAGGTCCCTGTGGGAAACCATTTTGGCAGATGTCTCACTCCAGTTCACCAAGTTATCTCGAAGCTGAGGAGCCCACCTCACCCTGATCACTCAGGACTGACTGGGACGAGGGGACAGAGACCCTGTCACCGGCCACTGGCTGTTTTCTCAGACGTGGATGGAGTGAGCATCTCTGGGTGGCCGAGGAGGGTCTCCCTGCAACAGGTGGCCTGAGACGCCTGGCAATCCTGGTTTAGTGCTTATGCAAGGGCAAACCTGCTTCCTTTCTCTAGAACCGATTTGGAGAGGTTTTCTGGGTTGGGGGAAGATTCTGATTTTTTAAAAAATAATATTTCCCCAACAAGCTGAGTGCCTGTGTGTGTGCCCGTGTGTAAGTGAGCGTGCATGTGAGGGCAGGTTAGGGGCACAGCAGCCACGCTGGCCCCGCACACCCTCCCTGGCCTTGAGCTTTGGTCACAGGAGGAGGGCGGCAGTTAAAGACTCAGGGCCTACGTGGGGAGCAGGTTTGCAGGGGAGGCCCAGCATGCCCAGAAGCTCCCAGAAGGTGAGCCAGGGAGAGACTCCAGCACCCTGATGCCTGTGCCAACCCTGGGCCTGCCCTGGCGCTCTCAGCAGTGAGTATTATTTAATGAACTCTTGAGAGCGTGCCCTCAAACAGTGCGTTTTATTGTGAACATCTCAGTGTTTGCTTATATTCATTCAGCTTCGAGTATTCAGTGCTTCAAGAAAAGCAATTTCAAAATAGATTGGAAAAAAAAAAAAGAGAGCCCTGATCCTGGGCCTGAGAGGATAAAAGGGAAGAAGGCCAAGGAAAGCAAGAATAAAGACCTCAGAAGCGGCTCTGAATTCACGGCTCTGTTTGTAGCAGCACTCAGGCTTTCGGGAGAAATTACCGCCTATTTCAAGCACACAAGAAGGAATCAAGAAAAACGCAACAGGTACGTCGGTGCTCACTGCCACGGGACGCCTTTGGTCATATTTGCTTCTGGTTCTCAGGAAGAGAGCTGTTTTTAGAGGAAACAAACTCCTGTGAAGCTGACTCGTGTTCTTTTGCTCTGAGCTTTATACTCCACCCCGTCTCTACAACTTTTATTATCTTTTAATGCTTCACTTTTTAAAATGGCTTCTTTGGGACTTCCTCTTGCGTTAGACGCCGCATGTGAGATCGGTCGCTTTAACCCTGTGCGCTGCGTCTCGCGCATCAGTAAGCAGTCCTTCGCTCACCCTTTCTTGCGTTGGTTCCCAGCTAATCTTGGTTGTCGTTGCTCAGTCGCTCAGTCGCGTCCGACTCTTTGCGACCCCAGGGACTGCAGCACGCCAGGCTCACTGTCTTTCATTATCTCCCAGAGTTTCTGCAGACTCATGATCGTTGAGCCGGTGATGCCATCCAACCATCTCATCCTCTGTCTCCCCTTCTCCTCCTGCCCTCAATCCCTCCCAGCATCAGGGTCTCTCCAATGAGTCAGCTCTTTGCATCAGGTGGCCAACGTACTGGGGCTTCAGCTTCAGCATCAGTCCTTCCAGTGAATATTCAGGGTTGATTTCCTTTAGGATGGACTGGTATTTTTGGCAGAAGCAATCCTGTTTGTGTGTCCGTGTGACTGTACTTTTAGATTAGTGGTCTTTAAATTTTTAGTTCTTCTTCCTCCGGAATGACTTCAAAAATCTATGAAATGTCTCCAAAGTTTTCAAGTCGAAATCCAGATTTGTTACTGTATGTCTAATGACGTAGAATGTAAACTATGATGCTGGATTTTGTTCACAGGCCACCTCAGAGACACTATGGTTTTGGTTCCAGACTGTTGCAATTAAGTGAATATTAAAATGAAGGGAGTCACATGAATTCTTTTGCTTCCCAGTGTATATAAAAGTTACATTTACACTATACTGTAGCCTATTAGGAATTTTGTAATAGCATTAAGGCTAAAAAAACCCTGTATATTCCTTAATTAAAAATACTTTGTTGCTGAAAAATTTAAGCGTCGTCTCACAGTGCAGGGTGGCCACAGGCCTTCAACTTATTAAAAAAGCAATATCTGTGAAGCACAAGAAAGCAAAGCCCAGTATAAAGAGGCGTGCCTGTGTGTACTCTGCGTGTGCTTTCTGAGAGCTGCGTCTGTCATTTGTGGGGTTTAAGGAAAACATCATAATTGGCGAGGGCAGTCATCATTCTCCAACTTACCTGGCAAATCAAACTAAGCTTATGTCAGAAGAATCTGACTTCAAGTCAGACTTTCAAGGCAAACTTTCTCCGTATGCATTCTGATTCTAAGACAGGTCGTCTGAAAGAGAGAAAGAAAGAGACGGAGACAGAACTTGGGGATGAAGATGGACACGGAGATGGAGGGGAGGAGACTGAAGTCTGCCATCTTTGTCACCTGGGGGACGTGGGTGAGTAAAGTGTTGGCACTTGAAAGATTTCTTCCCACCACTCTCAGAGGAATCCACCACAGCGAGGCTGGATGGTGCTTCCGTTCTGCTTCGTGAGGAAGCAGCTGCGGCAGGAAAGGAGGAGAGGAGGAGGGCGTCCTCACCAGGTGGCAGCTCGGCATCAGCGGGGACGGCAGATGCACGCACGGACGGCCAGGACCCCACGGACAGTGTGCTGAGGATCTGAGGCTGGAAGATGCATACGAAGGAAAAGTAAATAAGAAATGCAGAGGCCGGGAGGGAAGGGAGACCACTGTTCACATGACTGACTATCTAACAACCTTTAACGCAAGTGTTATCAAAACCCCAGCAAGATTTTTAATAGATATAAAGAATGTTATTTCAAAATGGATAAGAAAAGCCAAGGGACAACTAAAATAGCTAAAAACACTTGAAAAAGAAGAGGGAAGTGGAAGGAGTGAGGTGATCCGGCTTCAAGGCTGCACTCACAGTCATGAGACCGTGGTCCCCGCAGACAGACAGACGCGTAGTTAAGGGGACTGGACAGAAAACCTGGGAAGAGACCCATGAAGTGCACCCAGCTGATTCTTGACCAAGGCACAAAAGCAGTTCAAGAGGAAGGTTTATCTTTTAACAAGTGGTGCTGAAGCAGTGAATGACGGCTGCTGCTGCTAAGTCGCTTCCGTCGTGCCCAACTCTGTGTGACCCCAGAGACGGCAGCCCACCAGGCTCCCCCGTCCCTGGGATTCTCCAGGCAAGAGCACTGGACTGGGTTGCCATTTCCTTCTCCAATGCATGAAAGTGAAAAATGAAAGTGAAGTCACTCAGTCGTGTCCGACTCATAGTGACCCCATGGACTGCAGCCTACCAGGCTCCTCCATCCATGGGATTTTCCAGTCAAGAGTACTGGAGTGGGGTGCCATTCCCTTCTCTAAGTGAATGACTGCATACCCAAAATGAACTTGACCCAAACCACACGTTTTGTACAAAATTAACCTCGAATGAATGGCAACCCATTCCAGTGTTCTTGCCTGGAGAATCTCCATGAACAGAGGAGCCCGGTGGGCTATGGTCCATGGGAGTCACAAAGAGTCAAACACAAGTGAGAGCCTAAGCACACAGCAACCCAAAACGCATCATGGATTTACCAGTAAAGTATAAAACCGCAAAACTTTTGGGAAAAAGAAGATAAAGTATCTGGAACCTAGGACTAGCTTCCCAGGCAAACAAATTCTTTGATTGACACCAAAAATACAATCTATTAAAAAAAAATGACAAATCGGATGTCTTCAAGATTTACAATTTCACAACTTGAAACACCCTGTTAAGAGGATGAAACCATTAGTTACAGACTGGGAGAAAACATTTGTAAATCACATGCCTAACGAAGTACAAGCATCTAGAATATAAACAAACTCTTAAAGCTCAACACTAAGACACAAACACACCAATCATGTTAGAACACTGGCAAAGACATGAAGAGCCCTTTCACCAGAAAGGACGTACAGATGCCGAGTAAGTGCACGAAAGGGTTTCAACATCATGAACCAGAAGGGAAATGCAAGTTAAAACCACATTGAGATACCGGATCGGTCAGAATGGCCGAAGACTTCCAACGTGCTGTGCGGACGCCGAGAATCCCGGGCACGTGGCTGGTGTTAATTTAGGATGGTGCAGCCCCTCTGGGAAGCGGCGTGGCGGTCTCTGTTTCTTTCCTATTGAGGTTCAGTTGGTTTACAATATATTAATTTCAGGTGTACAGCATCACGATTCAAATATTTTATTGCTTATACTCCAGCCCCAGTGTCCACGCAGTTGAAGGAGCTCCCAAGCAGGGTTCCCACCAGTCTCCATGTCCCCCGGGGGAGCTGTCGCTGGCCCTGCCCTGGCCGCTCCGGGAGGCCCTGCAGGACCAGCAGGTGGGTCTGGGCCCCAGGTCTCATCAAATTACTGCTTCTGCCCTGGGTCCTGGAATGTGTAAGATTTGTGTGCATCCTTCAAGCATGGGGTCTCTATTTCCTACAACCTCAAGACTTTCTTGAAAGTAAACTCTGCTGGCTTCAGAGATAAACAGTCTGGAGGCTCAACTTCCCAGTGCGGGACCCCAGGGCCGAGGAGCCCAACGTGGATCTGAGACCCCTTGGTCAGAGGGGAGAACCTCTGTAATCGTGATTATTCTCGGGATTTGGGGTCGCTCACCCAGGGCTCTGGGATTTGACTCTACCCTGACTCCACCCCTCCTACCCGCCTTGGTGTGGTTCCTTCTTTATACCTTTAGTTATAGAAGATCAGTCCTGGTAGGTTCCAGTCTTTTTCATCAACAGTTGTTCTGTAAATAGTGTATTTGTGTGTGCCCATGAGAGGAGGTGAATTCAGCGTCTTTCTACTCCACCATCTTGGAAACTCAGCTTCATTAAAGAACTGAATGTACAATTATCCTAGGACCTCAAGATTGCATCCCTGGACATTTATCCCAGAGAAATAAAGACTTCACACCCAAACCTATGCACAAATGGTCACAGAAGCTCTATTTATATTTGCCAAAAGCTGAAGGCCACCCAAATGCCTCTCTATGCTTGTTGAGGTCACGAGCAAAGCTGAAGGTCTTTTGGGATCAAGCTGGAAGAGCAATCCAGACTTCCCTCACTCAGCCACTTCCCTGAACTCATCAAGATGGAAGTGAGAACACTTGGGTCCCATCTCACCTTGATAACACTGGCCACGAGCATTTGAGGGCGTCATAACCCCTCTGGGATCAGCTTCCTCGTCTGTAAAATGGTGTTGTGTGTGCGCTCAGCTGCTCAGGCACGTGTGACTCTGTGCAACCCACGGACTGTAGCCCACCAGGCTCCTCTGTCCATGGGATCTCCTGGGCAGAAATACTGGAGTGTGTTGTCATTTCCTCCTCCAGGGGATCTTCCGGAGCCAGGGATCAAACCTGCGTCTCATTCGCCTCCTGCTTTGGCAGTGAGCTTCTTTACTGCTGAGCCATCGGGAAGCCCCAGGTGGTGCTAATATGGCTTAAGTCTCAGAAGCGAAGATAACCGGTAAGCAAGGCTTTCGTGAACTTAGAAGGGCCCCGTGTCTGTAGCTTCCTTCCTCAGGGTGAGGACGATGCAATGGCTTGCAGGCCGGGTCACTGGACACGGTATGTGTCGCGTGAGGCTTCCTTGTCGTTTCAGAGCTTCTCTCCGCTCGTGCTCCTGACCCTCCGCTGGGCCGGAACTGTCACCATGTCAGACCTGCCAGCCCAGCTGCTGCTTGACCTTTGTTAAAAATCTTCAGAGCCTACCTTGACCTTCTCTCAGCTGTCGTCCGCCCATCTAATCTATCGGAAAATTCAGGTCAACTCTGCCTTCAACATACATCAAGGTCCGGGCTGTTTCTCACTCTTTCTGTCACTGCACGCCACCTGGAGCCCCGTCGTTCTTGTCTGGAGTGTCGTGGGCCTCCTGACTGCTGTCCACAGCCCCTCCCTTGAGACCGTGTGACCCTCAGCGTTTTGCTCCCTGTAACAGCAGAAACAGTCCCCCTTCCAGGTCCCAAAGCTCCCCACCTGCCCACAGGAGGTACCCTGGCTCTGTTGAGTGGAGCCCTGGGGGGTGTCAGCTGGCCTCTGTGAATAGAACATTCCGGGTGGACCAGCCTCTTTTCAGAACAAGCAACATCTGTGTTCCTTGAGGCCAGATTGATGGTCTAACTTCACCCCGCCTCATTCCCATGTCCGGGCTGTTAGTCTGGATTTACAGAGCGGTGAGGAGGTGTCCAGAGACGTTTGCAGGTGGCAGCCGGGAGGGTGGAGACGTCCCACCCCCATGTCTCACCCACAGCGTGGTGGGGCTGAGGGTGCCCTGGGGTGGACCAAGGATGGACCGGCGTGGACGCCCGGGTGAGCGCAGACCGGAGGGGCGGGGGGCTCAGTTAGCTCGTCTGCTCCATTGTGTCCAACTCTGCATCCCCAAACCTGAGGGGCAGGGGGGTGGACCGGGATAACGGCCGTCTTCCTGCAGCTGCCAGCCTGGGGCCTGCCTGGGTGGGGAGCAGCCGGACTCCAGCAGGAAGCAGGGGCCAGGAAGGGTCACCGGAGTGACTTCGTGATTCAGCCGGAGCCTCACCGCAGGCGCTCCAACCTGGCCTGAACTGACTCTTCAGGGGACTGAGCAGCAGGGCCCTCTAGACCCAGGTCAGGGGGCGGCTGCACCATCTCCTGGGGCGGTCCTCAGCCTGGCCCTGCCCAGCAGCTGCCCTGTGTCCCTCCATGGGCAGCTCTCTCTGCTGTCAGAGCCAGGCTTCCCACAGACGAGTCACAACATGACGGGTCATCCCCCTGAAGTCACACTGGGGCCAGGCCTCAGGGGTGCTGGCTGAGCTGCAGCTGGGCCCCCTGATCCCGTGTTCCTACAGCCAGAATGCATGGTCCCAGGGCACCTGCCGAGTCTTAGCAGGGCTTCCCCGCCAGCCGGGCTCGCTCTTCACAGGTGGCACGTCTGCCTGGAGCTCCCAGGGCCGAGAGGATGGGCAGGTGCCGCCCGCCACCTGCGTCTCACCTGAGATGCTGAGGCTCTAAAGCGCCCAGCTGATGACACCCCATTTCTGATGCTGATGACATGTCCTGCTGGGGTGCGGTGTGGAGGCAGGCAGGACAGACCCCCAAACTGCCCGAGGCAAATGGGGCTCAGCGTGTGGCAGGTTAGAGAAGCTTGGTCACCTGGATCCCAGCCTGTCCATGTGTGTGCGTGCACACACATGTCACACACACACATGTGAGCACTCCCAGACATTCACACTACAGGCACTCAGCCGTGTGCAGGCAGACTCACACTCACAGGGCACAAAGCTTGCATTCCGAAGAAGGCGGCGCCAGATGGAGGAGGGAGAGGAAAGGAGGTGGGTCCCCGAGAGGCCCCAGGACACCGGACACTAGAGGACAGAGGGACTGAAGTCAAGGAAACTACTTGGGCCCAGACTCACAGAAAACAGAGCTGTGAGGCAGATGCGTTCCTGCAGGGGCCGGAGCCCCAGGACATGGCGAGGAGGGGCCTAATCACTCCACGCAGGGAGCACCTCCTAATGGTCACTGTCCCAAGCGGCCGGTGTCCTGCCACTGGACTTGGGGGTGCCGGACATGGGGGGCCCTGGACTCAGGGAGAGTGCGAGCTGGATGCTGGGGGTGGGCTGCAGTCTCTGTGTTTGGTCCAGACGGCAGGTGCCGGGGGTTAAGGGGGCTGCAGCTCACATCGCCCACCAGCAGTCTTGCAGCAGGCCAGGGAGGACGCGCGGCGCTCTGTCCCCGGTGATTGTCCTTGTCCTGCGCTCATGCAGTATGCATGCGGCTCGGGCCCGCCACTTAGCAGGCATTTGAGAAGCCGATTGAAAAATCCACTTGTGCGGCTTTTCTGTGAATCTTCATTTTCCCCTTTGCTCGTGGGGGCCCCTGGGGGCAGAGAGTCTGCATTGATTATGGGCGTCTGGGCTCGGGGGACGGTTTCAAGGTCAGGCGAGCCTGCCCACCGCCCATCTCCCCGGGATCGTCACGAGAGTCAATCTCCGGCCTCAGATCCCCACTTGGGAGCTCTCTCAAGCATGAACTATCAAATTATTGTCAATTCCGGCTGATTTTCTAACAGACAATGGGAAAAATTTGCCATCGACTTCATATGTGACTTTTACCCACTTTCTTATTTATTCAGAAATAACAGGGAAAGGTCACGAGCCTGGCACATGCAGTTAGCTCTTTGCTGTTTATTGAGTTTTTATGCTTCGTTTAAAACTGAATTACTGGGGCATCAAGTGAAAATGCATTTATGCCCTTCAGAAAACTCTGTACACAAAAATTAAATTGTATTCTGAGAAGCAGAGAGGGCTGTCTGGGAAGCTCAGAGCGGTAGATTAGGAGATCAGCGTCTGGGAGGGCACGTTCTAATTGTCCACCTGGTCACCATGCCTTTGCAGTCATCTCCTCCTCTTTACCCCCTTCCGGCGGCCTGTCCCCCAGGAGCCCCACTTAGAGGGGTTGCGAGGCTGGACACTAATTAAGGGTTAGGCGGGAAGGCCACAGCAGAGCCCCAGAGCAGTTCTCAGGTTCACTGGACGCTGGACTGTCAGCCCGGGCCCGCCCACGAGTCCCCTTCTGTGGGCTGACAAGTGGGTGTCTCTGGGAGCAGGCAGCCCAGAGGCGACCCTGGTGATGCCAGCTGAACCGGGAAACCTGGGGTGAAGACGGGCTCCCAGGGGAACCTGGCTCTGGGCAAGGGGTCAGCCAGGGCTGATCTGCAGGGAGGCCAAGGAAAGAGATTTCCCCCCAAGCTGGTGTTTGGGAGGAGAGATCAACTTCTGACAGCCTCTGAAAGTGAGAGAGGAGACAGTCCCTCCCACCGAGGGGGTCAGGGTGTAGACTGTGTGTGTGTCTCCGCCCCGCCCCGGCCCCCAGCCCCGGGCAGCCAGCTCCCTCTGGCCCTGATAGGGAGGGGCCAGCAGGAGCCCCGGGGTGTCCTGGCTGCCTCAGCCTGGCTGGAAGGATGCTGACTCAGGCTCGTCATCACATCGTCAACTCTGCTTCTGTTTCCAGAGCCCCGAATGCAGACACCCGAGCTCCTGGAGACCAGAGCCCATCTCCAGAGTGGACGAGTCCCCTCTATGGGTGACTGGGCCCCACTGTCCTGGTGCGTGTTTGCAGCACCATCCCTGGTTCTTTGTGCGAAACGTTAAGAAATGTGAGGAAAGTTAACGCCCAAACAGGTCCACCCCATCTGCATGCCTCGTCCTCCTCGGTCAGCTAGAAGGGACCTCAAAGACACACCCGGCCAGACGGTGCGACTTTAGTTTTCCTTCCAGGAAAGCTTACTCTCTCCCAATAATAGGGTGCCTCTGAAGCTGAAGCACTTTTCCAGCCAGGGCGAGGCTATAGCTCCAAGGTTATAAGGGTGTTGCGCGTAAGGGCGGGAAGCGACCTGCTGCTAATGAACCGTTTCGGCTCTGAGACGCTGGCTCCCTCTCGGGCTTCAGTCCATGGAGCACGCTCTGTCCCTGGCTGGGGAATAACAGGTCCCAGTCTGGCCTTTCCAAGGAGCTGTGACTCGAGGTGGTTGGGCCATGTCTGCCCTGCGCTCATGCCCTGGAGCAGAGACTGGCTTGTGTGAGATGCTTGGTCCCCGGCTCCTCAGAGGCTGATGGGGTGACGAGTTATCCCCCTTCACTGCGGGCAGAATCCCATTTAATCCTGGGATCGTGATAGCTAACTAGACATTCAAGACAGCCAGCCCCCTTTCAGACAGGGAAGCAGTTATTCACACACATATAACTCTGGTTCATGCTGTGCACAGAGCAAGTTCATCAGGAAAATGTAGGACAATTGTGGATGTTGCTGCTGGCGACGATGGGGACGAAGGTGATGTTGACGAGGAGGAGGAGGACTTCATTTCTGCCATCTTGGATTCCACTGGTGGGAAGATGAGTCCCTGAGTCCATCACTTCATGCCCATTCAGACATTATTAAAACCGGCTTTGCTTCTCTTGGGCTTCCCTGGTGGCTCAGCACGTTAAGAATCCACCTGCAACGTGGGAGACCTGGGTTCTCTCCCTGGGTCGGGAAGATCCCCTGGAGAAGGGAACGGCTTCTCACTCCAGTATTCTGGCCTGGAGAATTCCATGGACTGTGTAGTCCATGGGGTCACAAAGAGTCAGATACGACTGAGCGGCTTCACTCGCTTCCCCTGAGAACATTCAGATACACTAGGCTGTGGCCTTGACACTCATCTAGTTTGTTTAGATTGAAAAATGAGTCCATATCATCTGATGTCAAACCAGACAAAGATAGTACAAAAAATAAGAAAGAATACTAAAGACCAATGTGTCTCGTGAACTTGGGTGTAAGTCTCCCACAAACACCAGCAAATTGAATCCAGTGGTTTCTAAGGAGCATGATGCACTCTGACCAAGCAGGCTTTATTCCCGGGATGCAAGGCTGGTTCGATATTCAAAAATCAATCCGTGTAATCCCCACAAGGCAGACTGAAGAAGAAAAATCATAGGAGCACATCAATTGCTACATAATTGCATTTGACAAAATGTAACACCTGCTCAACTCATTCACCTTCTTCCTTTTCCTCCCCTTCCCCTCCCCTCTTCTCCCCCACCCCTCCCCCTCTCCCCACCCCTCCTCTCCCCCGCCCCCTACCCCCTCCTCTCCCCCGCCCCCTCCCTCGTCCCCCAGCCCCCCAGCCTCTGGCGCCCTGACACCATCCGCACCTCCTGGGAGCCACAGGTGCCCTCCCCACCCTCTCCAAGTCCCATGGGCTCTTCCCCTCTCCCGGTGGAGGCTGTAAACCTCCCCTCTGCTCAGTCTTCCTGGGGGACTTCCTGCCATCCTGTAGTCAGGATAGCTTTCATCAGACATTTTCTGTCTTTCCTCTAGAATCTTACGTCCTTGAGGGCAGAGTCTGGGGGGGTTTTTGCTATGCATTCCCAGTGCTAGGAAGGTGCTGCACAGAGTGAGTGCCTCCTGCATACTTGAGGTCCGCAGGGATGGTCGCTGGCTTGTTTCCTTGATTTAGTCCACCCCACACGCCCAAAGAGCTTTCTCTTCTCTCTAAAGGTGTCAGAGCTTCAAAGCAGAAACGCTCCACCCTGCCGAGACTGTTGCTAGTGTATCTTAAGAGCGTCCTCCCATCAGGAGACGGCTTCTCCTGGAGGAGCTGGGCGTTCACTCCCTTGCGCTGTGCTGTGGATTTTAATTATGCGGCTTTAATTCGTGTGTCAGGGAGGAGAGGATGGGAGGGACTGGCAGGCACCGTTCTTCCGTCCTTTCAAAGAGCAGGAAACCTCCTCGCAGCCGACACTGCTCAACAGGGGTGAAGCTGGCAGGTACAGACTTGAAGCGGGAGGGGCTGCGGCTCCAGCCTGTTGATCCCCTTTGGCTCCTTGTCAGGCAGACGTGGCTGGAGCAAGATCAGGGCAGCGGCGACAGGGGCCTGGCCACCGCTTCGGGGACGGGGGACAGGCTGTGGACCCTGGGTGTCAGCGGGCCCTGCAGGCGGGATGCAGGCTGGCGGCCCCTCTTTGAACCCGCCCTCAGCAGACAGATGCCGGGGTGGAGGCGCCCGCATACCCCACCCTCCACCTTCTTGCCCTTCGTAGCCTGCCCAGCACTGACCCTCCGCACGCACCCAGGGTCCTGTCACCTTGCCGGGGTCCTCCCTGCAGTCATCCTCCTCACACAGGCCCGGGGATCTGCCCCATGTGTGTGGGGTCTGGGACCCCACTTGGCAGGAATGGGGAGGAACAAAGTTGGGGGACTCCTGCCCGCAGAGGATGGAGAGAAGTGAGGAGGCCGCTCACCCCACCTTGTGTGAAGCGCAGGGGGACTTGTGAGCGGGTCTGAACTGGGCTCCCATCACAGACTGCGGTGGGCACGTGGTGGCCTCGATACCAGGCCCCCTTCCCACTGCCCACCAGCTCGTCTGTGAGAGACCTCGCTGGTCGGGCCTCACCTGTGTGACCTCCTCACCGTGGCAGGTTTGGGGACCAAGTTCTTGCTCTCTCTCTGGGTGTAGGTCAAGAACTGTTATGTTATCCCAGAGCTGCTGCCAGAGAAGAAGAACCACGTACAGTGTTTTATGAAACGACTGAGCTGCTGGATCAAACCGATCCTGAAGCTCTTCACTTGGAATGTTTTGCTCTTCTTGGATGACACCTTCCTGATTGTTTCATTGGGATTTCAGTAACTTGGAAAGTCAAGTGCCCTTCTCATTAACACCAGGTTCTGGCCAGGAACCCGTGTTCCCTCCATGGCTGCCGTGGCCTCATCCTGGGATTCTACCACGATTGAGGAGAAGACCAATCTTCTACCAAGATTGAGTGTGTGAATTTCTCAGTCAGGTCCCAGCTCGCTGCACTGGAACCGTGTTTATTGATTCAAGGGTCACTTTACTGCAGGGCTAGGCTTCTGAGATGTTTCTTGTATATCTTGGTTTGTTGTTATTGTTTTTATTGGGTGATTAGATTTTATTAGCACTGCCCAAAGGAAACTGCTCCTTTCTGTCTTGTGAAGTGAGTGTCTCGTGAACATGTCCAGAGGCCGGGCTCTGGACGGGCCTCTCTTCTCAAATACTCCCTTGTCCAGGGTCAACTTTGACCCCCAGCACATGCAGGGCAATCAAGCTGATGTTTTCGCACATGTTTCAAGGGCTCCTGTTAAGGCAGGTTTTCTTCTTACATGTGTATTTTGCATTTGCTGTTTGGAGTCCGTTCTTTCCATCTCTGTGAGCAGCGCTGACCTTGAAGTCTGCCCCGGGCCCTCCTGTGACACAGTCTCGCCTTGGACATGGCTCTCTGTCTGGCGCCTGGCCTCCTGCCCCGTGTGCAGAGTGGGCAGAGGCGCCGTGGCCCCCAGGCCTCGAGGCCACCCCCATGTCCCCCATCCTGTCCCCCGCCTGCTCATCATCACATCACCGGCCAGGCTCCTGGGACACCATGGGTGGGAGGGAGCTGTCAGAGGTGGGCTTCGGCCTGGCTGGGGGACAGCGGCCACCGCCCTTCCTGTTTCAGCCCTGAGGCCTGGGCACTGCTCACTGTGGGATGGGGCAGGTCCCAAGGGCCCCTGTAAATGAGGCCGTGGGGATGGCTGGGGAGGGTCCTTGGGGCAGAGAAGGCTCACGCCCGCCCTGGAGGGTAGCTTCCACAGCGGCACCCTTGAGGACACAGTCCTGGCGTTTTCTGAGCCTCCACTCTGTCCCCGCACGCCTCCCGGCTGAGGCCCTGCTGGACGGAGCTGGGCTCCAAGCGGGGAAGGGCCGACCATGTGATTGCATGTCCAAAGGCAACACAGGGTCTGGGGAGAAAAGTAAAGCAGGAGCAGAGGAGGGGCTCTCCGTGAAGGATGGCCAGCGCTGTTCTGATGAGATGACCGGAGAGGAGCTGGGCTGGGTGGGGAGATGCTGGGGGGTGAGGGAGAGCCAAGCCCAGGAGGACTTCACGTCGCTTGGAAGCCCTGGAGGAGCCGCGGGGGATGCAGGGCTCAGGGAGGTGGGGCTCAGGGGTAAGCGGGAGACAGAGGGGTCGGGGTCCTGGGGCTGGACTGGGGGCAGCGGCTGGACACGGGTCAGCACGTGGTAGGTAGAGCTGGGAGGAGCTGAGCTCCAGGGGGAGTGGGCATGGGGCAAGAAGAAAAAATGCTGAGTTTCACCTGGATGATAGTCTCAGGGGACAGAAGGCAGCAACGGGGGCCCTGGGGGCGGGACATGGGGACACGGGGGTGGGATGGGGGGACGGGACACAGGACGGAGGTCCCTTCAATGGCAGGAGAGACCCAGAGCCTGTACACCGGGAGCCCCACGGAGCTGCTGTGGGATGATGTTTCTCTTTGTGTTTTCTGAGGATGTACATGAGTCTACATGGTTAAGATATTTCAAACCTGTTAAACGCAAAATAATTAGAAGCAGAAAGAGCCTGTATAACCATATTCTGAATTGAGGAAAGTAAGTCAGTGAAATACAGAAGCAAAGACAATTCTTCCAGGACATTTTTCTGTCTAATTCCTGCACCTGGGATTCTCAATGACCCAGTTTCTTGGAAAGAGGGATATGCGTGCATCTTAAACTTGCAGCCAGCCTGATGGAGCGTCCCCAGTGTCCCCAGGACTGGGGAGGTCTCTCTCCCACCCTGATTCTAGGAGAGGCCAGGTGAGAAAGAAGTTTGGGCCACTGTTTCCAGCTGGACCCACCTTGTTCTCTTCTGGGGAGGGTTGTGTCCTGGGGCCCGGGACTGCTCAGCTGCAGTCCAGGCCTTGGCGAGGTTGGGGGCCCGGGGCCACAGGCAGGAGGGCCAAGCAGACACAGCAGCTGCCCTGGGCGACGAGGAGGTCTGCGGCCCTGGAAGTTTTTGGGCCCAGCTGTGGGCCTGCCCGGGCTGGAGACTTTGTCAAGAGATGACTCAGCACCATTGCATGAAGACCCGGGATGCCCAGCTGTGGCCGCCCCCGCCCTGCCGCCTCCTCCAGGGACCCCTCCTGGCCTCTCCGGATTCCTGCACCCACCAGGTGGGTCAGACCGAGCCCTCAGCCCGGTGTGGCTTTGTGGTCAGGGCCGGGCTAGTGGCCAGCGCTCTCCCACCTGCGCTCAACTCCAAGGGGCAGCGGGGAAGGGGCTGCAGTCCCCTGTTGCACCCTCCCGTCCACGGCCGGGGCCCCTCTGCTGTGCTCTGCCCTCGGCTGCCCGCACTGCCCTCGGGACAGTCAGCTCCCCTCAGGGAGAAGCACTCCTGAGCACATGTGTGTGTCTTCTCTGCACCTGCACCCATGGAGCCCCGAGGACTCCGTCCTTCTGCACCTGTCCAGGGAGGCTGCCCCTCAGAGTCCTGGGTTGGGCAGGGGCTTGTCATCCTGACCCACCCGCCTCTTTCCACAGCTGTCCCCAACACACAGTGGCCAGAACGTGGTCACCTCCCTGGAATGGACCCCAGTTAGTCAGTCTTCACGCACATGAATTTCTAGAAGCTACTATTTCCCCACTTGCCAGAAACGAAACAACAAAAAGCAAACTAAATGGAAGCGATCACATGGGCTTCAGTCAGGCCATGTTTTCCAAGCCCGAAGCTCGGGGATGGTCCGGATGCTGGTCAGTGGCCGCTCAGGCGCCGGCTCCTCCCCCCAGGGCACGGGTTCCTCCCCTCGGGGCTCCAGCTTCTCCCCGTGGGGTGCGTCCTCGTCCATCTCACCTACAGGCCCTCCCCATCGGTGTCCTGGCCTTTCTCTGGGGGGACGGTGCCAAGACCACGGAGCCAGCTCCCGGATGGAAGGAGACAGACGTCCATCATGACTCAGGGTTGGGGCAGGGGGCTCGCAGTCCACCCGGCCTGCAGTGCCCACGTGTCCTCTGTACAAGGCTGCAAACTGGAGGTGCTGGCCTTGCAGGGTCCCCAGGCACCTCTGTACCTGGCCAGTTACAGACTTGGGCACAGTAGGGGCTGACTCCCGGACCCCCAAGCTATCTCCTCCAGGTGTGAGGGTGACTCCGGGACCCCCAAGGCCATGTCCTCCAGGTGGGGGTCCTGACTCCTGGACCCCACAGGCCATCTTCTTCAGGTGAGGGGGTGACTCCTGGACCCCCAGGTGGGGATCCTGACTCCTGGACCCCCAGGCCATCTCCTCTGGGTGGGGGGGCTGATTCCCTGGATCCCCCCAGGCCATGTCCTCCAGGTGCAGGGAGGGGTGACTCCTGGACCCCCAGGCCGTCTCCTCCAGGTTGGGGGGAGCTGTAGATGCAGGCAGATCCCAGAGCTGCTCCCCTGAGTTCTGCTGCCCCTCTCGAGGGCGCTGGATGACCAGAGGCTGCGGCGAGGCTGAGGCCAGGCCAGGGGCAGGAGGGCCTCTGGGGCTGGACCCGGCACCTGCGGGCCTGGCCCTCTCCGTTCAGTAGTAGGATGCCCGGCCAGCCTCACAGACGCAGGCGGAGGCGGTGCCCCACGAGTCTGCTGTCAGCTCTGCTGTGTGAGTGTGAGTGCCCGAGAGAAGTGGCGGAAGAAAGCTCTCTGGGCCCCGGCCGTCAGCTTATCTGTCAGAGGCTCAGCCCCCATGCCCGTGGTCCCTCGGCGTCTGCGGAACAAGGAGCAGAGCTGCCCGTGAGTCTGCCGGGGACGGGGCAGGGCTGTGTGTCCACGGAGTTCATTAGCACTGGGCCCTGTCTGCTCTGCCCAGCACGCCTCCTGCTCCACCAGGGTCGTGAGGGGCGGTCAGGGAGCAGAGATGATGACCACCTGGGCTCTCCGCCTCCCAGGCCTCTGCCAGCTGTCAGGCCATTAGCGAGACCTCCCTGGAGGTCAGGAGGCGGGGGCTCCGGGCAGGGCTGAGGGCCCCAGGGAGGGCGCAGGGTCTGCACAGAGGCCATGAGCAACCCTGCTGAGGCTCATCTCAGGACTGTGTGCGCAGAGCCCTGAGAGCCTGCGCATGGGCCGGACGTGGTGCAGCACCATTTAACAAGTGCTAATTAAGTGTCTCTCTGCAGACACCCAACTAATCACGGGGTTAAGAGGATGGGAAGATGCTGCCACCGTGAGCGACCACAATTTGTCATTGGCCGTCTGCCACCGTGTGTGAATGGTCATCTGGAAGAGCTGTCCAAACCGGGAGACCCTCATGGCGGTTCCTGGGGGAGGCAGCTGGGAAGGTTGGGGTGTCCTTTCTAAATTGGTGAGACCCCCCATAGTGGTTCCTGGGGGAGGCGGATGGGGGGGTTGGGGTATCCTGTCCAAACCGGGAGACCCCCACAGCGGTTCCTGGAGGAGGCAGCTGGGGAGGGTTGGGGTGTCCTGTCTAAACTGGAGAGACCCCCATGGCAGTTCCTGGGGGAGGCAGCTCGGAGCATTGGGGTGTCTGGTCTAAACTGGCGAGACCCCCATGGTGGTTCCTGGGGGAGGCAGCTGGGAGGGTTGGGGTATCCTGTCCAAACCAGGAGACCCCCACAGCGGTTCCTGGAGGAGGCAGCTGGGGAGGGTTGGGGTGTCCTGTCTAAACTGGAGAGACCCCCATGGCAGTTCCTGGGGGAGGCAGCTCAAAGCATTGGGGTGTCTGGTCTAAACTGGCGAGACCCCCATGGCAGTTCCTGGGGGAGGCAGCTGGGAGGGTTGGGGTGTCCTGTCTAAATTGGTGAGACCCCCCCATGGCGGTTCCTGGGGGAGGCGGCTGGGGAGGGTTGGGGTATCCTGTCCAAACCGGGAGACCCCCACAGTGGTTCCTGGAGAAGGCAGCTGGGGAGGGTTGGGGTGTCCTGTCTAAACTGGAGAGACCCCCATGGCAGTTCCTGGGGGAGGCAGCTCAGAGCATTGGGGTGTCCGGTCTAAACTGGCAAGACCCCCATGGCGGTTCCTGGGGAAGGTGGCTGGGAGGGTTGGGGTGTCCTGTCTAAATGGGAGAGACCCCCATGGCAGTTCCTGGGGGATGCGGCTGGGAGGGTTGGGTGTCCCTGTGTCTTTGCATGTGGGTGGCATGGCTCCTGTTTCTCCTGGTCAGGCCCCCTCGCCCTGGCCAGCCGCAGGGAGGGGTGCCTCTGGTGCACCTGAGCATCCTGGTCCCTGTCGGTTGTGTTTGACCATCACCTGCCCCCACCCCTGCAGTCCGTCCCAGGGAGCCTCCTGCAGACCCCTCCTGGGGGCTCAGCCTGTGGCCTGTGTGAAGATTAAATTCTGAAACAACGGGACACCACTCACGAGGGAGCACACGCAGGGCCCCCGAGAGGCTCGATATTATTTATGAAAGATTTTTCTCACTTTGTGTTCCCTAAATACTGTTTCCTAAGCAATCTGCTAATTTTTCACTAGGGTCTTACACGTTCCCTGCCTCTCGCCATATTGACTCATCAGATTTTTCAACTGAGTAACTGATGAATTAATAATTCCAAATAATGGATGGTGTTACAGAATGTTAATGCATCTCTGCGGGGTACATGAAAGCCAGTGCGTCGTCGGAGAAGAGGAGCGGCCTCCACGCTTATTAATTTAGCCATCTAAATGAGAGTCAGAATTTCAGCCTGAATAAATATCGGGAGTTTGTTTAGGTCCCAGAGGTCTTTCAAAAAGTCAGTTATTGAAAGGCTTGCTTGGAAAGCTTTTAACCTCTGCGTAATTACCATGGCGCTTGGCACCATTTGACTTCCATTAATACAGAATGGGGGCGATTCTCCTGCTGTCATTAGCCTAGGTTAAGTGAGTTTGTTTTTTATAATTGTGTCCTGGTGTGGTGCACGCAGATAAAGGCAGTGCCATGTCGGCCGGGAGCCCTCCTGCTACGGGCAGGCTTCCTCCAGGGCCTCGTCCTTCAGGGTCCCTGGCCATCACTCCACCGTCTTCTCAGTGAAAAGCAAAGTGTTGACACAGAGCTAAACAAACACCACCCCACCCCACCCCCACACACACAGGTGAATGTGGGGGCGTCTGAATGAAGTTGGTGAGTTGTATCAGTATTAACGCCCTGGATGTGATATGAGATTACAGTTTGGGGGAAATGGGTAAAGTTACATGGGATTTCCCCATGGCATTATTCCTTATAATTGTGTGCCTATTCACAATGATCTCAATAGAAAAATCTAATTACAAACGTTGGTTCCTACCACCCTCATTGGGATTCTGATGGACCCATTGCATTACAGACTTCCCTCGAAATCCTTCCAAAAGTAACTTTAATGGGCCCGTTGAAACACAAAGCATTTAAGAGACATAAGTAAAACAAACCAAAGCCTTGTGTTGGGGTGTTTGCTCTCTTATTTCCACTTGACTTTGTGTAAAATTAACCAAACAGAAGTCTGTTTTTGAGACATTCCAGATGTTGCTAGGAAATGACATTGAACTCTTGCCTCATATGCACAGTCTGTGTGCAAAGCCGTCCGTGACTTCCTACCCGAGCTCAGGTTGGCATTCAGAGTCAGATGCACGAGGGCAGGCCTTGGGAGACCACGTCTCTCAGCTGGAGTCAGATCCTGCCTGCTTTGTCAGTGAGATTCCCTGGAGTGTGGACATGCACACTCGTGGGATCTAAGTAGTGGCTACAGAGACCCTCATGGACCACGAAGCAGAAAATATTTACTATCTAGTCATTTGCAAAAACGGTTTGATGACCCTGCATTGGGCCACCTGCTCTCAGCAGCCCTCCCACAATGAGATTGCCCAGTTGGCCCACTGTTCTGGGCGGACGAGACTTTAGCCCTGGCAGTGCCCCAAGGAATGAGGGTGAGGGGCTGGGATCCCCTGCCCACAGGGAACTCACCATCTGCCGCCAGCACCACCTGGGCCGGGTGTGGAGCCCAGCTGGCCATCTCGGCCGTTGCGTCTCGCCCCCTCCCAGGAAGGCCCTCCCAGGCGGGACCACTGCTCTTCCTTGGGAGACCTGGATCTGGGTCAGGGGCTCCGAGGGTGGGGGGTGGGGAGCAAGAAAGAAAGAAGAGGAAAGAGAGGGAAATAAAACAAATCAATACCCTTCCCTCCAAATGTGGTTTCACCCTAAATTTCCAAAATACATAAAGAAAAACTAATATTGAGAAAGAGTCAACAAAACAAATCCATCATCAACACATTAAAAGACTTCAGCTGCAAGTGGTTTTCAGAACCATCTGTCAAACATCTAAAATAGCTGTATTCAGGATGCTCAAAGAGGCTGGTGAAGGCAAAACTTTTATTTAAAAGGATGAAAACCAACAAGGTATCTTATGAAAAAGTTGCAATTGGAAATATTAGAAAAATTAGAAATTCAAAGTATTAGGAACGGGAGTCAGACGTTCCTAATACTGAATGAAGTATTAGGCAGAGTCAGTATTCAACCTCAGGAGTCAGACGGCAGAGGAGGGCGGGAGTCCCGCTTTGCTCTGACACGGCGTCTGCGCAGAATGGAGCCTGAAGGGTGAAGGAAAACAGAGTTAAGACTCACGAAGGGCAAGTTTGCAGAGCCCAGTGTTCTGATGAGACGTTCAGGAGAAGATGAAGGATAGCAATGGGGAAGCAGACTTTGCAGAGGGAATGGCTGAGCACTTCATGAAATTGAAGATGGGCGTGGCTCTTCAGATGGCGTGTTCCCCGAGTAAGCGTGAGGACAAATAAAGCAGGTGCCCGACCCCCGGGAAGGTGACTCTACAGAGCAGGAGGGAGGCGGACAACCTTAAACGCTGCTGGAGTGGAAAAGGCAGGTGCAGCCTGAGGGGACGGGAGGAGACTGATGGAGCCCCTTTCCACAAGTCACAGAAGACGGGCTGGGGGGCAACGTCTTCTAAGAGTTGGAGGAAGTAACCGTTGCCCTAAGATTTAGACCCACCCAGGTTGTAATTTTTATTTGAGGCAAAACTAGGTCAGTGCTGCTCCTTCAGGACTAAAGAATTTACTGCCTTATAGCTTTATTAAAAGAGCTATCAAAAGATGTTCTTTAAAAGAAACATCACAAAAGTGAATGCAGAAGGAACAGTGTAAATTTTTTTAAAAATCAAGGAAATATAAGGAATAGTGATCAGAAAATACAGAATAAACTCATCAGTATTCACCATGAATATAATCAAACTCTACTGTAAATAGACAGAAGTTACATGATTGAATGTCTTCAAAAGCTTATACAAAGCATGAGCAAAGCAAAACTGCAAACAGCTGAAAAACAAAGAGATTGAAAAAATGTGCCAGGTAAATATTAAAGTAGTAATATTAATATTAGACAAGCCCAAATTTAAGATATATACTAGAGTTAAGAAGGTACATTAGGTAATGAAAAAATGAAGTAAAACATAAGAAGATATAAGAATTGTAAACTCATGTTCACTTAATAAAAGCTTCAAAATATATACAAAACCTAAAAGAATTATAAGAAGAAACAGGTATACCCAGTAAGATAAAAGATGAGTGTAACACACATTAATTTTTTAGGATAAATAAAAATTAATTGTGCCTCTAAAGATTTACCTGACAAAATCAACACATTTGACAAAATATATACTTATCTATATCTATTTTGTGCATATATGTGTGTTTATATATAGGATTATGCCTGCAGAAATAAATAATACACACTGTATATACACATGTATAATTAATGCATAAAATGTATATGAAACATATAAAATTAGCACTGTAATAAATATTAGTGAAGTCTGAATATTTTAATTGACAAAATTTTTCTCTGTTTACTATAAAGAAATAAAACTGAATTCTCAGTTCAGTTCAGTCCCTCAGTCGTGTCCGATTCTTTGCGACCCCATGAATTGCAGCACGCCAGGCCTCCCTGTCCATCCCCAACTCCCGGAGTTCACTCAGACTCACGTCCATCGAGTCAGTGATGCCATCCAGCCATCTCATCCTCTGTCGTCCCCTTCTCCTCCTGCCCCCAATCCCTCCCAGCATCAGGTTCTTGGATGAGTCAACTGTACACATGAGGTGGCCAAAGTACTGGAGTTTCAGCTTTAGCATCATTCCTTCCAAAGAACACCCAGGACTGATCTCCTTTAGGATGGACTGGTTGGATCTCCTCGCAGCAGGAAAGCATAATTTTTGAAACTTAAAAAGGTGCTCCTAAATGCTACAGATGTGATGGGAAGGCACCGCCACTGAGAGACCTGGTGTGATCACCACATCAACACATGTTCCAGCTGAACAAGGCCTCAGGGGGAGTCACGGTCTTACCCGGATTTATTAATGAAAACAAACAAATGTTCAACTCTAGGATAGAGTAAAATGAATATAAATCTAAAGGAAGTGAAAAGAAAGAATAAACACAAGAGAATGAATCAGTATAACACCTTATAAAGAAAAAAATCATGAGGTTCTACAAACGCATTTTTTTAATCCAAGAAAACAAACCTTCTTAATACAACTGATAAGAAGAAACACACTAATAAGAAAAAGTGAATATGACTTAAAAAAAAAACTAGAGATATTTGAAACTCAAAAAGAGTACTGCGATAGACTTTGCTAAGTCACTTCAGTCGTGTCTGACTCTGTGCGACCCCATAGACAGCAGCCCACCAGGCTCCCCCGTCCCTGGGATTCTCCAGGCAAGAACACTGGAGTGGGTTTCCATTTCCTTCTCCAATGCACGAAAGTGAAAAGTGAAAGTGAAGTCGCTCAGTCGAGTCCGACTCTTAGTGACCCCGTGGACTGCAGCCTTCCAGGCTCCTCCATCCATGGGATTTTCCAGGCAAGAGTGCTGGAGTGGGGTGCCATTGCCTTCTCCGGCGATAGACTTTAGGTTGTGAAATAAATATGTTTGTCTCAGAATCAGAAAATAAACTAAGATCAGAAGAGAAAAGTCATTAGCTTCTCAGTACACGCAGGTTAGAAGCGTGTGACAAAAGTCAACACTCACAAGTGGTAACGAAGCTGGGAACAATCAGGCACGTAAGACGTCCCACTTAAAGAAGGGGCTACAGAAGCGTCTCCATTTATGTTAAGAACAACATAAGGCTGCTCGCGATGAGTTCTTGAATTTCACGTGGCAGGGGAGGGCAGGGAGGTCCTGCTGCTGCTGCTGCTGCTAAGTCGCTTCAGTCGTGTCTGCTGTGCGACCCCATAGACGGCAGCCCACCAGGCTCTCCCATCCCTGGGATTCTCCAGGCAAGAACACTGGAGTGGGTCGCCATTTCCTTCTCCAATGCATGAAAGTGAAAACTGAAAGTGAAGTCACTCAGTCGTGTCCGACTCTTCGTGACCCCATGGACTGCAGCCCACCAGGCTCCTCCGTCCATGGGATTCTCCAGGCAGGAGTACTGGAGTGGGAGGCCATTGCATTCTCCGTGGGAGGTCCTAGCTGCAGTAATAAGACAAGAAACACTTTGACTTGAAAAGAAAGCTCTGAATCACCATGTTTGCAGGTAATGAACAATAGAAAATCAGAATCAATAGAGGACCCAGGCCCAGGAACAAACCTACCCCCAAAATGTGTGCAATTTCTATGGAAATAAAAGGAAAATTTATGACAGAAAAGAAGGTCTGAAAACATGGAGACAGAAGCCGTTGGCAGATTAGAAATCTCGATATTTCAAATCTGTAAAATCAAAACACAGTCCCCACAGTGTCTTTCCTGGACTTGAGGATCGTACTCTGAGGTCTAAGAGTGAAAGGCAGGAGTGGACAGAGTCGTGCAGAAGGCGGGGCAGAGGGCTTCTGGACCAGCTGCGTCCAGGGCAGGGTGCAGGCCGCGGTCTGTCTGGGGGCTGAGGGAGGGGGCGCGGGCTGCGGCAAGCAGGGGCCCGGCCCGCGGCGTTTTCTTTCTTCCGAGAGAGGTGCCTGGAGCAAAAGTGGCAGAGCGTTCACGCGGATTAATCTCACTGTGAGTCAGGAATGTCCTCTCGATCTCTGCAACGTGTCCTTCTCTCAATGATACTTTCAGAGACAGACTCTGCTCACCCAGGGCTGTGGACTTCTGCGTCCTTACCTGTCAGCCTCCAGACTCTGGACGCCCCCAGCCCGTATCTGCCCCTCCCCACCCCACATGCTCTGGTCTGCTTCACCTCCTTCCCCCAGCCTTTCGGCTGTGGGAGCTGCCGTGCTTCCCCAGGGCCCCAGAGCGCTTGGGGCCATCCGCACGCCCTGGGCACGCAGCCCTCTGCTGTGCCTTAGAGGCACTGCACCCCCAGCCTCCCGGGGCAGCCTTGAATTCTTCTCCACGGCAGGGCTTTGCGGAGGAGGTCAGTTCAGGAGAAAACTGGTTGCCAGACAGCAAGCGGGCACATTGCTTCACTCACGGAGCAGTCAGCATGGAACACTTGCTGCCCCTGGTTGAAGGCTTCTAAAATCTCCATGGCGACATGAATGGTGCGGTCTCCTTCCAGAAGCTCGCCGCCACCGCCAGGAAGATGCTCTCCTTTACCCTCCCCTGGAGTCTGCAGACAGGAGGGGGTTTTGCATGGTCACAGCACAGCACAAACAACATGGGCGACTTCTGGGACCCCGTGACCATTACTTAAGGTCCAGGGTCACATGGCGAGGACACCCAGCACCCCTCCAGACCCGAGTAAGCCAGGCTTTGGGGCCAGGTCCTGCCTCGTGAGTCACCTGGGCAGATGCCACCAAGAGTGGAGACAAGACGTCCCAGCTGGACCTCAGAACCCTGAGCAAGATGAACGTCACCCCCTGTCCAGGTGTTAAGAGGCAGAGCTTTATCTTAGCCGTACAGATTCAGCTCCTGCGTTTTGGAAAGTCTGCTCCTGCAGAGTACAGGTGCGACACCTGGAGGGGTCGGGGGTCACCCCCGGGTCAGAGGGGCCACACCTGAGAGACCGCCAGGGTGATAACAGCAGAAAGGGCCGAGGCGCTTGTCACTGGCGCCTCTCAGCCCCGGGAGGCTGTCGGTGAGGTCCATGGCCATCCTTCAGCACAGCCGGACCAGCGGCTCACGGCGCCTGCGAGGGGGCGGGCTGCCCGTGGCGGGCAGGCTCAGAGGAGGTTAGTCTCTCGTGGCTGACTCAGCGGGCATGCGGACCCTGCTCTGACGGAGCGCTCGGGTCTTCTTCACGTGCAAGGTGCCCCTTTCTGCTCCCCCGGGTGTGTCGGTAGGAACCCGAGCTTCGTCTAAACAACGCGGCCCCCGGACACCCTTTCATCCCCACGTCAGGGCTGTAGCCCTCGCCCCTCTCTTCCTATAAGGTGACCACATTTATATTTACAGCTTCTCCTTCTGAGCCAACTAATTAGTATACCAAGCCAGTCTCAGGAATAAAATCATCAGGAGAAGATTACATTTGGAAATTTCCCTGAAGACTTAGGGTTCCCTGACACGTGCGTCTGGCACCTCCCTGAGCTCTCCAGGGGCAGGAACTCTAACCCTGCGCTGGGAAAACCTACGCAAATTAGCCGAATAAAGCCCACACCCGGAGCCGAATCCAAACTCCCGGCGAGAAGTGGACGGCCGTCCGAGTGGAGGTGGCGTTTGAACCAGGGTCCGGACTTGGAGCAGGTGAAGTGTCTGGCGATGCCTGACTTCTCGCCACGTGGCAGCCTTGTTGGGGGGCACTCTAGCCTCAAGTCCAGCTGATTTCGGGTGGAAACCAGCTGCTGTGATGTTGGCAGATGAGGCCGCCGAGCATCCCAGCCCCCCACCTTCATGGGGTGAGGACCCCTGTTCTGATCGTCTCCCTGAAACATGAGAGGGAGGCGGGCAGGGACTGGACCCCGGGGAGATGAGGTTGACAGCCGATTATCACACACACTCACAGCCTGCGAGGAGGACTCTGCCCACAGCACGGGGTCACTCGGAGTGAGACGAGGCGGGCTCACCGGATAATTCCAAGGCCAGATGGGGAGCGGGAGCCCTCTGCCCAGGGACAGCACCCCTGGGTCAGGGTGGCCTGGGTGGAGACCTGGTCCCAGGAGCAGAGAGGGGGGCCCTGCGGGTGCGTCGTCCTTTTTGCTGTGAAATCTCCTCACTCTCTGCTCTTCCTGTCCCTGGGAAGCGGGAGCAGGTTCTGGAACAGCCTCGTCTGAGGGCCTTTTGTGCTCACAGGGGAATTCCCACCCCTGCCCCCCCCCACCCCGTCACGGGGACCGCTGGGTGTGTGTGGGTCTGGGGATCCCCTCTGAGGTCTGCGGGTCTGTGCCCAGACAGGACCTGAGCAGAGGCGGGCCGCATCCCAGAAGGGGAGGGATGGGAGTGTCTACCTGGGAATTCGCACGGCACCCCTGCCTGGCGCCTCTGTGTGGGGCCCTGGCAGAGTTTTCCTCTTATAAATGAAGCCAAGTTCCGCGGACACTTCCAGACGGGGCTGTGAGGGGGCAGGCTCTCTGCTGCTCCTGGCTGGGGATGCTGGTCCTGGGGGAGGGGGCGCCCCCAGCTTCAGTGACCACCCTGCCTCCCTTCCCTCTTGCTGTGGGCAGGCGGTCTGGTCAGCCCACGGTCTTGCCAACACCTGGAACTGTCCTTTTTTTAAAATTTTGCTGTTGAACTTGGTGCCCGACGGTCCTTCCCTGGGGTTTGATCTGCAAACCTCTGGGGTCGCATAGAGTCGGACATGACTGAAGCGACTTAGCAGCAGCAGCAACAGTGACTGAAGGTGTGAGCGTCTTTTCACAGGCTTACCGGCAGGTTGTGTATCTTCTTCTGACGAGTTCCTGTGCATTTTGGAACCTTTATATTTCATGGGATTAAAAGGCAGCTTTGTTCGTTTCCCGCGTCTGCCAAGCACAGCCCACAGGCCGGCAGCTTACAGAGCAGACCTTCCCAGACCTTCCCTCTGGAGGCTGGAAGCCCAGACCCAGGTGGACAGGGTGGGCTCCTGCTGCAGGCGCAGCCGCTCCAGGCCGTCCGCACACCGGCCCCCTGTGTTCTGTGTCCCCACCTCCTCTTCTTAGGTCGGACCAGGCCCACCCGTGTGACCTCCCTTGACCACCGTCGCCTCTCCCCAGGCCCTCCCCACCCGGGTCACACTCAGACTCTGGCTACGAGGACTCAGCATGTGAATCTGGGGGCACAGTTCAGCCCACAAACAAGGGGACCCCAAGTCCCAGGCAGGGGAGTCCAGGGTCGCAGACAGTCTCAGGCGTGCTGGCTCTCCTGAAGCTCAGCTCCCAGGGCTCAGGGTACAGGCAAGGGCGTCCCTCTCCCTGCCTGCCCGTGTAGACGGCACCCTTCCCATCACTCGTACCTTCAGGGGCAACAAGGAGCCTCCTGTGAAGGTGAACCGCTCAGGACCACAGTGAAAGCGCCATCTGGGAAACCCGATTTGGGGAGGAATTGAGGGTTTTGGCTGCTGTAAACAGCTCATTTCTGCCCAGGCGATCGGATCAGCTCTCAGGATAATCTAATCGGGGAGGACATTTGTCAGCTGGCTGCTCTGATTCCTGCAGGCCTGGGGGTCCCCAAGGCCTGAGTGCAGGTCCCCTGCTTGGAGCGTTTGGGCAGCAGTGGGGTGGGGGACAGGCACCCTGACCCCTGAGAGGTGATGGTGCCCCCCCAGGTGGTGGGGCAGCACAGATCCACCCCCCGAGGCCTGCAGACCCCACCGCTGACCTGTGGTGAAGATTCGGCTTTGATTTCAAATAATCCAATTAAAAATTCCACCTCTGAAACATGGTAATTGTAATCTGTCTCATCTCTAAGTGTAATTATATTAAACTCCAATTTTCCCTCAAATATGCATTCTAATTCAATTTTCCTTTTTTCCCCCTTCTTAACTAAATCTATTATCATTCCCTCAGTTAAATTATGCTTATTTAATCTTTGATGAGACCTTTTGCCGGCAATCAGCTGTTTTAAATTAATGCCCCCAATCCTGAGGACAGTGGCACTCAGTTCAGGCAGACTCTGGGGAGGTGCAGGGGGGGTGACTCCTGGGTCCCCGCTGAGGGGCTCTGCTGTGCCTCAGCTCCCCCAAACCCACGGAGAGGGCAGCGCCCATGCCCCCACTGTCCCGCTACCCCCGCAGGTGGCAGCCCCTGCGGACTTCAGCAGCGCCCTCACCTCCAGGGAACACGGTTGACCTCGGCCTGATGGGATCTCACAGGCAGATCTTCCTCAGAGGAGCAAATAATTACTGCCAAACGCCAGTGCTGACCTCACTGATGCTCACTGTATGAATTAAGCACAAATCCCACAGGTTTACAGCTTTGATGCAACCATTAAACCAAATTAACATACGAATTAAGTGCAAAAAGTAATCAACAAAACACAGCAGTCCATTGCCATCCCTCGGTTTGGAGACAGGCAATGGTTCAATGACGGGGTCCTGCCGGCTCAGGGCTGCTTCAGGTCCACCTGCCTGGGTAGATGCCCACCTCCCTGGGTTCCCCCACACCTCCCTGATTCCCCCCACCTTCCTGGTTCCCCCCTCCTCCCTGGATTCCTCCCCACCTCCCTGGTTCCTCTGTGTGAGCCTTCCTGCTCCCAGCAGGCTGGACTGGGGGCCCCTGGCCCCATCTCCTGCAGTCACGTGTGGGAGCCAGAGCCGGTGAAGTCACCTGTTGGTCCCCAGGTAACCGAAGCACAGATGAGAGAAGCGTTCATACCCTGGGCCTTCAGGGAGGGAGAATAATTTCACACTGGAGCGGGGAGGGCCTTTGAGCGCCTCAGGCCCTGCTCCTCCGCGGGACAGGCCGATGGGAGGCAGGTCTCAGGTGAGCTTGTGCCCCTTGCCCACGGCCCCCACAGGACTGGGCGCCCTGCTCGTCGCCTGGCATGCACACGGTGGGCACACGGCAAAGCCAGCGGCCCCTCGACCCTGGGCTTGCGCCCCCCGCCGTTGCCCGGCTGTGGTTTCCTTGGTCAGAAGCAGTGCTGTTGGGAGATCGTGTGGGGGGTGAGGCCTCCCTGAGTCCAGGAATGGGGGCTCCCAATAAACCCCCAGCTTCAGCTCCCTGCTCATCTGCACAGAGCGCGGGGCCCAGGGCTCCTCCTGCCCGATACCCCGGCCTCGCGTGACCTGGGCCTCGGTCGTGGAGGCGCAGCAAGTCAGGGGTGGCTGCCCCAACACAGAGGGTGTTAGGCCTGAACACGCTCGGGGAGACCTCCTGCTTGGGGAGCAGCAGGGCCAGGCCCCCACTGGGAAGGAAAGGAGTCAGCCTTGCTGAGAACGGACTCCATCCACAGTCAGTGAAGACGCAGCGGACGTGTCTGAGCCCGAGCAGCGCTCTTTTGCTGCCTCGGTGCTGTGTGTCTGGAACTCGAGGCGTGGAAAGTGCAAACCTTGTAATCGAGTTTTAACGTCCGCATCATGGCAAAGCGCACATGTGGGTATTATTTTTAATTGCACAAACGTACTCACAGGCATGTAATTTTTTCAAATAATTAAAAACGCTTTGTAAACTGTGACATTTCACTGCCTCACTGAGAAAGCTAACTATTTAACTCTTGAGTCTCGTTGTCCTGTGCTTTACAGCCAAGAGATGGCCAGACGTTTTTCAAATGAGTGAAGATGTTCCATAAAGTCACTCATCACGTAAGACTGCGCGTCAGGAAGCTTCTGTCAGAATAGCATCACTCAGATGGAAGAAGCTGGGATAAGACCCCCACGGCCTGATACCACCCGCCTCAGACGTGCACACACTGGCTTTCCTCCGGGGTGGGTGGGCTCCCTTCCCAGGAGCAGAGGACCCCTGGGTCTGCCGGCAGGAAGGCCCTGGACACTTCCCGCTTACCCTTCTGCAGCAGCAGGAGAGACCGAGTAGTTGGTGGGGCCCTGGGAGAGCGGAACATGCAGGGCTCTTGTCCAAAAGCGAGGAAGCATCTGGGGTGCGCCAGTACGCAGCCCACGAGAGCGCGGGCCCCCAAGCTGGGCTGTGAGCCTGTGCGCCGCGGCTCAGTCCTCCTCGACGCCGGCCTGCGGGAGCCTGACCATGTCGCCGTCACCCAGTCTCGCAGCCGCGAGGCTTCACCCCCGTGAGCGCCTAAGTGGACAGTGCGGTTTGTTGCACAGAATTCCTGTGAAGTCCGTCCTTTTGTTTGTCTGCATGCGTGTGTACATATGTCTGTACGTGTGCACACACGTGGGTGCATGTGTGTGCCTGTGTGTGCACAAGTGTGCAGGCACACACATCTGAGTGTGGGCTCACATGAGTGTGTGTTGAGTGTGGGCACGCCCTGAGTGTGCCGACACATGCAGGCTCACGTGAGTATGAATTGAGTGTGGGTACACTCTGAGTGTGCCCACACATCTGGGCTCACATGAGCGTGTGCGTTGAGTGTGTGCATGCTCTGAGTGTGACCACACATGCAGGCTCAACTGAGTGTGAGCTGAGTGTGTGCACGCCTGTTGAAGGAGCCATGTCACCCACACCCCAAGGTCACCTCGCACTGAGGATGTTTCCTTCCAGACAGTGTCCCAGGACCCTGCTGGTCCCACCGGGACCCCAACCCCCCTGATGCAGCCAGCTTTCAGGGGAGCCCCCTCTCTCACTGGGCTTCTTGGCCCCCACTGATTCTTGGGGGCCCCTGGTCCCAGGACTTTACTCTTCGCATGGCTTGTTTCTCAAGAAGGTCGGTGCCTCATTTGAAAAGCAGACCTTCGTGACTACTCCTCACCTGTCTACCTCCTGCGGACCCTGCCAGGACGGAGTTCCCTCTCCAATTTCAGGGTCCGGGGAGGGGGCGGTGGATTCCACAGCCATCCCTGCCTGCTGGGAGGGGAGGGGGCACCTCACCTGGATGAGGGGGGTCCTGTGCATCCCCGCTGGCCACACCCTGACAGATGCTGCTGGAGCCCCACGTGGCGTCAGGAAGGTCAGGGCCGGGAGGGGAAGCAGGGACCGGGCCTGATGCTGACGCAGCCTGGGGACAAGGGCCCGCCTTGGCACGGCTGAGCCTCAGTTTCCAGCCTGGGTGAGGGGCAGGGCTCGCGGTCACCACGCATGGAGGCCCTCTGCCAAGGCTGTGGGTGCGTGGGTTTCATTCTCACTACCCCAAGCCATGAGGGGGTGCAGGGGGGCTCCCTGCCTCCTGTCAGCATCCCAGGACTCCAGACGGTCACCAGGCGCCTCTGTCTGCCTCCAACAATCCCTTTCAAAACAATTACCGTCACGTGAAAGGGAGTGAAATATGCCATCTAATTTATTAAACTTCCACCCAAACTTAGACATCAAATGTTTTATTAATATTTTCTATCATCCTTACAAGTTAAACCAGCCATGAAAATTACCTTCAACAGAAAAAAAAATGTTGAAAATGTATTCATTTATAGGAGACGCCGAGCTGCCCTTCTTGGGTAATTTAATCAGAAATAGCTGAGGTCTGCTCCAATACTCTCTCTGATACAAATATTGAAATATCTAATTAATGTCAATCAGGCCTGGAGGAGTGCTTCATACGCGTTGCAGCAAGAAAGCAAGACACCAAGACAGAGTGAGGCCAACGCCTCGCCCAAGTCCCAGCGGGGAGCCCGCCACGAGGGCCTCCCAGTGCCATGCAAGCCGAGGAGAGGGCTCGGGGTCCCCTCAGTGCAGGGGGGCACTGAGGATGCAACCTGAACCCCTGCCTGCGAGCCCCACCAATCCCTGCTTCCCCTTGCTCTCTCCCCGCCCACTCTCTCTCCCCCCTCACTCTTTGCCCCTCCCCCCACTCTCTGCCCCTCCCCCTCTCCCCCTCCCCCTCACTCTCCCCCTCCCTCTGCCCCTCCCTCTCCCCCTGCCCCTCACTCTCCCCCTCCCCCTCACTGTCTGAGCATTGGCAGGGCAGCCCCTCCAGGCCTCTGCTCTTCATCCCCATAATGGAGCTATGCCTGCATCTCCATCAGGGTCTATAAAGCTCCAAGGACTCCACTGGGCAGCGGCTGTCCCCCACAGCCCCGTGCTGAGCTCAGGGTGCGGGAGCCTTGGGGGTCTCTGTGCTCCTGAGCTGCACCCCTAGGACGAGGCTCACCATGAGGGGCTCCAGGCTCGTTAGACCTATCGGGATCGTCATGGTGGGCCTGGCGGGCAAGGGCTTGTGGGTGACTGGGGGGTAACTGTTACACCCAAGATCTCAGGGCCTAGGAGGCCAGAGCCGCCCCACCTCCAGACCCTGGGAACTTCTCCAAGGGATGTGGACCAGCAGGTGGGAGGCGACCACGGCCTTTGGGCAGAACTGTAAGGGAACGGATCCTGCTCCCGTGTCCCGTGTAGGTCGCACTCCTGTGAGGGCACGGGCGCCCTTGTCAGGGTGGACGTCCAGCCAGGGGAGTGCCATCCTGGACGGGGCTCTGGAGGGCCTGGAGGCCTCGGCCAGGTGGGGGGCGATGCCCAGAGGCTGCGGTGGGCTGTGCCCAGGCCCGCCCTGCAGGCCGGGGTCCAAATGGGCGTCCAGGCCCCCTGCTCCCGGGGCGGGCAAGACGAGTGTGACGAGGATGACACCGAGGCCACCAGGCGGAGGGACTCGGCTGGAGCCAGAGGCCGGTGGCCGCGGCCCCCTGCACACGCTCTTGCACCTCCTTTCCAGGGTCCTAGGGCTCGTCTCACCTTCCTGCCCTCCCCACCCACCCCCGCCTCTGAACGAATTCCTGCCTCTTGCAAGACAACAGAAGTCACACCGTGACGATGTTGCTTCATCCATAAACACGGTGATTTCAGGTCAGCGTACAGCCTTGTGACCATCAAAGCTGAAGCCGGCTCACACCCCAGACCTGGGGCCGCAGTTATGGCAGGAAGGCCCACTGGCCCCGGGCAGGTGCCTCTCCAGGGCCCTGCCACCTGCCGGGCACAGATGCGCCGGGGCTGAGTCTCCCTGTCTGCCCTGCAGCCACTGGCCTCCTGCCTCGGACCATGGAGCCCCGTGTGGCCCTCCTGACTGGTGTGTAACTTGCGAATGTGCATCGGGGGCTGGAGCCCGCCGACAGCCGTCCAGCTCCCCCACGAGCCCGTCCAGACTGGAGCCCCTGGCAGCTGCCATCCATCACGCTTGGCCCGGGCCCCGCTCTCTGGTGACGGCCGTCCGGGCGCGGGGACCAGCAAGGCTGGAGCCCCAGCGAGGGCAGTGATGGATGAGAGCGCCCAGCCGGACTGCGCACTGTAATGGTGATGAATACGGCTTGGACCTTTCTGGCAATAATGGTTGTTTATCCATTTTCAGACCCAGGAACAGCAATCAAGTTCCTTCAGCTGGCTATTAATTACCGCACCGGCCCTGCGGTGGGCGGGTGCGGGCTTTCTTTCCAGGGGTCCCATCTGTCACGGGAAGGCAGTGGGGCAGGCCCGCTCTGCGTCTCTCCTGTGAAGAGAGCTCTTCCAACAAAAGCTCTCCTGCAGCAGATGGGCTGGCGCGTGGGCTCCGAGCTGGACCGCACAGGCCTCTCTGGAGGAAACCAGCTGCGTCCTCCTGATGCTTCCTGCGTCAGGGGCCTCAGCCCCTGGTTTTGAGAGGCAATGGCAAAGAGCCTTGAAACCATAGCACCCCTTTCCCCTTTGGTAACTATGAGTTCGTTTTCTGTGTCTGCGGGTCTGTTTCTGTTTCATATATATAAGTTCATTTGTATCTTTTTTTTTTTTTTAAGTAAATTAGGAGTTTGGGGTTAACATACACATACTACCATATATTAAATGGGCTTCCCTGGTGGTTCAGGCGGTAAAGAATCTCCCTGTAATACAGGAGATGCGGGCTTGATCCCTGGGTCGAGAAGATCCCCTGGAAAAAAGCACGACTACCCGCTCCAGCGTTCTTGCCTGGAGGATCCCATGGACAGAGGAGCCTGGCGGGCTGCAGTCCACGGGGCCACAGAGAGTCAGACACGATGGCGTGACTTTCACACACACACACACACACACACACACATAAAACAGGTCCTACTGAATAACACAGGGAGCTCTGCTCCATATTTTGTGATAATCTATAAGGGAAATGAATCTGAAAAGAGTATCTATCTTTCTGTCTATAAAACTGAATCATTTTGCTGTATGCCTGAAACTAACACAACTTTCCAAATCAACTGTATTTTGATTTAAAAACCACAGTGCATCAAGACTGGATGGGATCTTGGTGGTCTGGAATGTGGGGTGTGGGATCTGAGGTCCTGTGTGGGGCTGTTGAGGGACCTGCCCCGTCTCCCCAGACCTGAGCCTCCCGTCCACTGTCCAGGCTCCATGAGGGATTCTGCTTAGGGCCGCGTTTACCAAAAGCCTGTTTTCAGCTCCTGCAGCTTCTGGAGAGACAAGCAGAGCCTAGTGAAGAGGGTGTCCATGCAAGGGGTCTGTACTAACCCCCCTGAATTACTAGTCTCCTTAAAACCTCTGTTTACAGGTGGGGCTAAGTTCCATGGGCTCCATCGCCCCCTCCCTGTCCGGACACCGCTCCTGACGGGACCCCTGTTTGCCACCTGGGCAGCACGGATGTGGTTGCAGCTTGTGGCCAGCACGGGGTGGTTTGGGGAACGTTTAGGGCTTCCCTGGCTCCCTGTCACTAAGTGACGGGCCTGAGGTCTCCAAGCTCTGTGTGGCCGGACTCAGGGGTCCCACGGGAGGACAGATTTAAAAGGTAAAGCAGGCGGAGACGATCAGCGTGCCGGGGAGTGCTGGTCCCTGCAGTGTTCCTGATACAGTCCTTGTTTGTGGGTCGTGTCCAGGTCATATCAGGAGGGGCACTAGAAGCCCTTGTGGTTGTAAATGGTTCTCCTTCTTCAAAAGATGTATTTCCTTCTTAGAGTATCACCTTTGAGGAGGAGAGGAGGAATAAGGACCATCTACTTATCTCCAAGCCACAGTCCAGGAGCACGTGATGTATGGAAACCTGGGTTTACAAAGGAGATGCATTTAGGGACATTATTTATCTGCAAAGGAGCAGGAAAATCTATAAAATCTATGCTTGAAAGAGGACACGCAGAGGCTTTCTTCAAGTGGCAGCTGTCACGTGCATGCAAGTACTTGCTGACAGTTCATAGATGCCTGGGAGAAGCCGCGAGGGAGGGGCAGATGGGTTTGTGTGGATCCATCGGGGAAGCGTCGATCCATCAGCAGGAGAGTGGAAACTGCATAGAAATTCTCAACCACGCGTGGGGCACATACAGGAAGTCAAACCTGACGGGACCTCGCGGGGCTCAGAGAGCTGCGTGGGGGCCGGGGTGGTTCCTCAGGGAGGGGCCTGGGGTGCGGGAGGCCCCGCGGTCACCCGGGGTCCCGGAGGGCGGAATCAGACACATGGACCTGCCGCCCACCTGCCGTGGCCTGTGGTTTCCAGGGAGCGTGCCGCCCTGCACACTGGGGCCCGGGGGCTCTATGCCCCCTCGTGGACCAGGTGTCGCTGCCCTCTCTGAGCAGCCTTGGACTGTGGAACGAAGGCTTGAGGCCCAGGAGGACCGGCGGGGCTGCTCTGCGACATCTCCAGCCGGTGAGGGAGGGGGCCTGGGGCCGGCAGCACAGGCCGGCGGTTACCCACACTGGGCCGGTGTGTCCATGAGGCGCCTTCAGTCCGTGTTTATCAAGCAAACCGCCAGGTAAGGCGGCTCGTGCCGAGCACTGGGGCAGAGCAGGGGCAGAGTGAGGGGGTCTGTCCATCAGGCGTCCATCCTGGCCCGGGGGGGGCAGAGGACCCAGACACCCACTCAGTGACCCCTGGTGACACCTGTGGGGCCCCAGGCTCGCCCAGGAGGAGTTCTGTCTGCGTGGGGTCAGGGCGGCCTCACTCCGGTAGCAGAGCAGACCATGGGGGTGTGGCGACCCCACAGGGGAGGCCCGGCACAGGACAGCCGTGGGGGGCTGCGCTGGGGGGCTCCCGGCAGGAGGGGTGCCTGTGGTCTGAGGCCTTTAGGGGTCTCCGAGGCTGCTGTGGTGAGGACTGGCCCCAGCAGGTGGGGTCGGGGGGTGCCAGAGGAAGGCTCCCTTCACAGATAGACTGGAGGAGCCTGTGGGCGGAGCTGGAAGAATCCAGGGCAGCCAGGGCTGGAGGGCTTGGAGATGGGCCTTGAGGTGGGAGGTGGGTGTGATGGGCCTTGGATCCAGGGGAAGGAACAGCTCTGTCCTGCCTTCCTGGAAACGTGGGGCAGAGAGAAAGACCAAGAGGTCCAGTCTGGACAGCCCCTGGTCCGCCAAGTGGCAGGCAGATGGGGCCAGGATGTTGCCAGCCACAGACATTCGGTTCCTTGCTCTAGAGGACCTTGCACTGCGGAGGGAAGCGTCTCCAGATTATGGAAGCCCAAGCCATGGGAACAGTTCATGGAGAAATGAGTGGGGGAGACACCCAGCCTGCAGGCTCCCCACGCAGACGTCCCAGAGCCTCTGCTTGGATTGGAAGATCCTTGTCCCTGGAGAGAATGTCCCCCCATCCCCAGCCCCCAGAGCCATCTATGTGTCCCTCTAGAGGAAGCAACTCAGTCGAGCCCTGCAGGGAAGCCCGTGGCTCCTGAACAGGGTGCCAGGGACGTGGGCAGGTCCTGGAGTAACTCCACTGAGCAAGGATGCTTGTGGGGGGCGGTGGGCAGGAGGGGACCGAGGACCTGGACGTGAGGACCCATCGGGGGTGCCTGGCGAGGCGGGGCTGGGGCTGTGCTCCCTGACCCCCACATTACAGAGACCCTGCTTTTCAGAGAACCGTAGTTATTGTTATTTGTTGCATATTTTATTTTTATCAAAATAATGCATATAATTATCTTGAACCTTTCAATAGGCCAGTGCATCCCAGACCCACCCCTCAGAGTAACCTCCTCCGCACTCAGCCAAAGGACCCCATTCATTCTGCCGACATCCTGCGATCACTTCCATCTGTTTAGGGAACAGGTCTGGGCTGATTTCTCATTTACCTGCGCTGACATGGAATATTGACTTTCTGCTACAAAGTAACTCTGCTCACTTACTCCCCTCTCTGTAAGATTAGGTTGCAAGTCTAAACCCCACAGCCATCTGCTTTGTGGACGAATCAGCCTTACGTCCTGATTCGTGGACGCAGATGGACAACCTAACAGCCACCCTCCACCCCTCGACGCCGCTGCCTGGGCCCCGGCCGGCTGGCAGCCCCGCGCCCTCCGTTCTGTGTTGTTAAGCTTTCATCCTCCACCCCTCGATGCCGCTGTGGGGGCCCCGGCCGGCTGGCAGCCCCGCGCCCTCCGTTCTGTGTTGTTAAGCTTGCAGGGGGCGGAGTCAGAACTCAGTGCTTTGCCAGCATCATGGACAAGCCAGCAGATTTCCAGACCTGGAGCCAAGGCCCAAGTTAGACTCACATTGCCTTCCTCACAAGGCTATATTGGGTTTTCTCAGCTGGTCTTCCTCTTTTCCCGCTGTTCTTTCCTTTTATAACACCGGTAAGTGCCTTGGACATCTTAAGCGCTCCTTGCTTCCTCTTGCCCAACAGACCCTGTTCATCCTGCAGATGCCGGTGTCCTGGGACCCTCCTCCACTAGGACCCTCGTGATCCCTCAGGGGACCCCTGCACGTACGTGGACTTAGGACTCTCCCTCGAGGATGGTCAGCGTGCGTCCGCCCCCGCCCCACGCACTCAGCACGCAGAAGTTCAGGGGGCAGGGCGTGCATCTCAGGTTTGGCTCTGGGTGTAGGGATGTGGGGAGGGCCAAGGAGCGGACAGGAAAAGGAGATGAGGGAGGAAGCCCCAAACAGACGGGTGGGAACCTCACGGGTGGGGGCTTCTGAGCCTGGACTCACCCCTGTGGCCCCTGAGGGACTCTGAGGGCAGGAGGCCAGGCCTTTGCTCCCGCCGCCTGGGACTCAGCCGAGCAGGTGGAGCCAGGATGAGCCCGAGGGGGCCTTGCCTGTCCCTGCCCCTGCTGGTGCCTCCGGCACCTCAGCCCTCTCCACACAACCTCCTCTGGAGCCTCCAGGGTCACCCTGGGGACCCCCGGTCCTCGAGCACTGCTCTTTGGGCCTTTCCCTGCCCCACCTCTGCTGGGCGTCTGGTGCCCACAGCCCTGGGCTTACCGCAGAGGCCCTTCTTGTCACTGCGGTCACTCGCCTTGCCCGCAGTCTGGGCAATTGGACAAAGAAATTCATAAAACTTTTAAGCAAATTCTGAGCAGCCCCCCCTCCTTCATTGCCCTGACCCCTCAGGAGTCCACGTCCCCATGGCGGTCTGCCCAAGGATACTCGGCCCCCTCAGCAGGATTCTCTGTGTGTGTACACAAAGGCGTGTATACACGCACACCACGCACACAGCACAGACACGTGTGCACACACGCACGCACCCACGGGGTTCCCACCAGGCCTCCTCTGGTCATCTGATGCTCAGCTGTGCGATGGGCTTTCTCTCCTGGGAGGTGTCTACGGGGCCTTTCAGGACAAACGTTTTTTTCTCTCTGTGTCTTATTTAAACAAGAGCCCAGCAACCCCTGGAAGCGACGTATCCAAGTTTAAGCTCGTTGGGCCGCGTCTTCGCGGAGGGCCGCTGTCGGTTCCCATCAGCTCCCGCGTGCGGCCCGCAGATGTCCCGCCGAGTCCGCAGCTGCACCTCCCACCTCCTAATTCGGTTCTGAGAGGAATTAGGCCTCATGTTGTCGCTTGCTACATCAACACTCACGGTTTCCAAGATGACTTTGCCAATTGCTGCTCACGCCAAATGCTGCTCGCTGCTCGGTTCCCCTGGAAGCTCCCCCGACTTAATGGAGTCGGAAAGCCCCGTGGACATGCGGGCACTCACAACACACTGCTTCACTCAGGGCGGTCGTGGAGCCCCGTGTCTGCGGCCGTGGAGCCCCGTGTCTGCGGCCGTGGAGCCCCGTCTTCTCCACAGACACCTCTGCACGTGGCTGGTCTTCCTCTCGTTGATTTCCAGGAGGCTTTCAAAAAAATTTGTCCTGAATATTAACCTGGCTTCTGTTTTATATCTCAGATGTTTTCCCCCGCAGGTAGCTGTCTTTTCCACTTCATTTATGGACACTCTGTTACGTAGCCGGCATCCTTCTTGTGAATTCCGGGTTTCAGGTTTGTTTTGGTTCAGAAATCTTAGCTTGTTCCACGATTACAGCGTCTCTCAGCATCTCCCGACCTTCATGTGCAATGATTTGTTCCCCTCTGCGGGAACATCGCCGGCCTGAATCGGTGTTGGGGTGTCATCTCCTGACAGCCTCACGTAGGGAGAGGGCAGGTCCCCTCTTCTCTGGATGTGGGGGCTGCAACTCAGAGAATGTTTTCCCTTTTTCCCACCAATGGCTTCGATTGAACAACCAAAAACAGCCGATATGGACTCGTGATGGCGGAGGACTCCGCGCCCAAGCTCTGTAGACTCGTAATAGTGGAGGACTCCGCGCCCGAGCTCTGTAGCCTGAGACGGGGTGGAGGGGTCACGTTGCCCCCATGGCCCCTTCTGCACAGACGTGTCTCTGGGCCCCAGCTCAGGGGGAGAGAGGCCGGCCCACCACCTGGCCCACCCAGAAGCCCCCCCCTCTGTGTGGCTGGGAGGGTGTCACCTGTGGGCCGCGGGGGAATCATCTGCTGTGTTTGCAGCTTCTCAGCCCAGCGTGCCCAGTTCTCCTGACTCTTCACGTCCACCTGAGCGCTGGCCTGGTGGTCAGCCGTGGCCTTGGACCCCCACGTCATCTCAGAGGCCCTTTATGCCTCGTGGCCTCACGGGCCCCGGAGCCAGGACAGGTGTCTGATGTGGGGTCGGGCAGGGAGGTCTGGCTGGTGTCTCGGGGGAGAGAGACCCTCCCTGCAGTGCCCCTACTCTGGACGCGTTCGCTGCCTGCCCATGTCAACCCGCAGCGACGGCTCCTCAACCACATCCGTCGCGACGTGGCACCACACCCGTAGCGACATGGCACCCCATCCGCAGTGTCCTGCCCGGTGATGGTGGGGTTTGTTTTCCCTGCTTACAGCACATCTCTTCCGTCTTCCATGTCAGATGCACAAATGGGCTGTTCTCTGGACTGTCGAGGGGTCCTTAGTACAAACGCTGAGTGATGCAACGTGAGGGGCGTGTGGTCCTTCTCAGAGAGGGGCTGGCGTCCCAGCCAGCAGGCCCCCTGCCCCGAGCAGCCCTGTGGACGCACACAGGTGACAGAGGAGGACGGGCCCGCCCGCCTTTGCCCTGCAGGGATGGGCGTGCTGAGCCCTGTCCCAGGCCGAGCGAGGACGCAGGATAGGTGGAGCCGTGCCCTGCACTTGCGGTCACGAGGCATCTCTGATCACTGCTGCCCACCCCGCTGCTCTGAGGTGCACGTAAACATTTCCTTTTCCCACTGACAGCTCAGGGTCCCCTCTGATACCCAGGGGAGGCTCACACTTCCCGCCTGCTGGGGCCTCCCCGACCCGACCTCCCGCCCCAGCACTGCACGGAGAGTCCTCTGCACACGGTGTACATTCGGGTCTGCAAGACCCACGGCTCGGGAGACAGCGGCCACCGAGAAGATGGCTCAGTGCCCATGGCTCCAGGGAAGGGGCTGCCTTGCCCTGGGGCCACGGAGACGCACAAGTCACCCCAGGCCAAGAGGGAGGCAGCTGCGGGGACGTGTCCATCAAAGCGGCTGGTGGAGGCAGGGAGGGGTGGGCTGTGGGCTCATGGGAGGGGGGTCGGCTATTTCCAGGGCCTGGGTGCTCTGAGAGGGGCCGTCCTCCCTGGTCAGTAAGGCCCGGATCACAGCCTCAGATGCAGAAATGGGCTGTGAGGCTAGCAGGGCGGCGCGGTGGGCCCTCCGCGGCTCCTCTGTCCTGCTTTGCGCCCACGGGAGGCTCCACCCACGCACGTCCAGGGCGCAGCTCTGTCTGTCCCTGCGACCCTCCTCCTGCTGCCGGACGGGGCTCAGGAAGCCCGCACTGGTGGCCGGCCTCTCCTCCCGTCCCTGTCACCCGCGTGCGTCTGCAGAAGCCTGTCCGCTCTGGGGACACAGACCGCAGATGGAGCCGGAGCCCTGCAGGCGCCCGGGGCCCAGACCATGGCCGAGCGGAGCCCACGAGCCTCTGCCCCGACCTGCATGCTGGGGAGCCACCGGCCCTCCACAGAGTCAAACCCGAACGATTTTCATCAGCTCCAGCAGACTGCCTCTCATCTGGACTAATTAGCAAGACTTCCCTGTTTACGGAAGAAAAATTGCCTTTTCCGCCTGGCTGTGTTTCCTTGCCGTTAATTATGTCCAGTGTGTCAGTTCCAGGGCCCCCGGGCACGCTGACCTGGAGGCAAGTGACAGGGACCACCTCCCCCCAGACTACACTCTGTGGCCCCTGAGGAAACACTCGTCCCCTGCGGGGAGGAAGGGCAGGGAGAAGGCCCCAGGGATGCATCTGGCCCGCCACAGATTCCTCAGGAAGACTTGGGGCCAAGGCCGGGCACCCGGCCACCAGGGCTTCTTGGGGACACACGTTCTGCATGAGCGGGGAGTGGCCAGGGGCTTGGGGTCCCGGGCACGAGGGTCTAACGTCCTCAAAGCCGTTCTGGTGTTTTCTGCGAACGAGGCTAGGATACAAGACAACGCAGGAGACACAGGGCCTTTGAATGATTCCGAGGTCCCACTGTCCAGCCACTTCCATGCAGACCGGCCTCCTCCTTGGGGCAGGACTCAGACAGGGAGGAGCTGGGCCCCCAGCACCTTGGACCCCAGGGAGCCCGCACCTCTGCCGTGGGTCCTGGCTCCCCAGGGACCCCCCAGCCAGTCATGGAGAGGCTGCGGGTCAGCCTGGGGACCACTCCCCAGCCTCGGGCGACCTGGGGGAGGGGCTGCTCATTTGAGGAACCTTCTCAGAGGAGTGCTGATTGAGTTAAAATTGGATTTCTGCTCAGATTGATTATCTAATGTGATAGAAAAATATACAGTCTGGGAGCAAATTTAGATTTCAGTAAAAAATTAAACTGTTATACCAAGCTGCCCACTGAAGCGTTAAGCGCATTCTCGCTGTAATTATATCTGCAGACTGCTGCCGCCGGGCCCTGAGGACCGCGTGCCTGCACACTCCCCCTCCGAGGCGTCCGGAAGAGGCCCTAATTGATTTCCTGGGTCTCTGCATTGGCCCGAGGCAGCATCCCCCACTCCCAGATGCTGGACCATGGAGAATGAAGCCACTCAGGCGTCACGGGGGCACCCAGAGAAGAGCTGAGGTGGCAGAGATTCGGCAGCCACGGGTGTCCGGGGGGAACTGCCCGGCATCATTAGTGACCTCAAAGGCTGGGATCGGAGCCCTGCCTGGGCACACCCCCGGCGCCCACCGAAGGCTTATGAAAGTGAACTCATGGTCTGCAGCCCTGCCCCTCCTCGACGTGTCCCTTCAGCCACCCACGGGGCAGTCGTGGGGGTTCTCAGGTCCTGGGGTGTAGGCTCTCACAGCACAGAGAAGCCAGCATCGCTGGACTCTGGGGGGGGGGTTTCCCCCTCCCCCGGTCAGCCCCCTCTGTCTTGGCCGGGTTGGCTCCCTGCCCCCACCCTGGCCTCCCTCCTGACCCTCTCAGGGGCATCACGCCCACTTCATAGATGGCCTTGGGTCCAACATGGCCTTGACAAATGAACACACGGAGACAGGAACGCACAGGACAGTCAAACGCGGCTCACAGCGATTTGGAACCCTGTGCAGAGAACCTCGCGGTGGAGCGGCCGACACAGCCGACCTCGGGCCCCGCTTTGGTCTGCACACAGACCGAGGGCCTCCAGGACGCTCCCTCCGCAGCTGGGACGCAGGGCCTGGCGGCTTCCACGAGGGCTCTCTCTAACCTGTGCAGGGCTCTGCTGCTTGTCACCCTCCAGATGGTCGGATGGTAAAGAATCGGGGGTGCTCATGTCGTGGGACGCAGCGCTCATGTCTCCACGCACCTGCCGTGCTCACACACACGCGCCGTCTGGGGCAGAGCTGTCCCCGCCGGGGACGCCCGCCCCCTCGCAGGTGCCTGCGGGTGTCCCCTGGTTCAGTGTCGCCGGAGCTCCGGGCCTGGGGACGGAGCTGTGACGGGGGCTGTGCTGACCGTCCTGTGAAGGTCAGACACGGTTCACCAGGCCCAGGGGCCCGTCATCCTCGCCTTTGGTTACTCCTCTGCTGGTGTCTGCTGACAATCCTCTCTGCCGGGGGTCACAGGGGTTTGGAGTCTCTGAGCGGCTCTCGGAGTTGGGGCCCCAGTCTGAAGACTTTCCCAAGAGAACTGAGCTTGTAAGAACCCGGGGTCACAGGGAAGCCGCCCAGAGGAATGAAATGTGAGGGCAGCAAAGGCACCTGGCTCTCAGCTCAGGGCTGGAGGACGTGGGGGGACCAGCACAGTGTGGGCCCAGCCTCCCCTGGCCCAGGGAGCGCAGGGCTGGATGCAGGCTTGTGCCCACGCCTGCTGTTGCCCACGACCACAGCCTGGATCCACCGTCTTATCCAGAGGAGGGTCAGTCACGGCGTTAGTCAGGGTTCTCCAGAGAAACGGAACCAATGGGAGATTGATAATAGATAATAGATAGGTGATGATGACAGATAGATAGATAACAGATTGATGATAGATAGATATAGATACATCATAGATCAGGTAATTGATAGATAACAGATAGATGATAGATATGTGATACATAACAGACAGATAGGTATCGGTAGGTAAATAATAAATAGCTGACAGATAGATGATAGATGTGGAGACAGAGACATAGATGCATCAGGAGATTTAAGCAACGGTAACACTCACTCAGAGGAACCAGAGATCAGATTGCCAACATCCACTGGATCACAGAAAAAGGAAAAGAGTTCCAGAAAAACATCTATTTCTGCTTTATTGACTATGCCAAAGCCTTTGACTGTGTGGATCACAATTAACTGTGGAAAATTCTGAAAGAGATGGGAATACCAGATCACCTGACCTGCCTCTTGACAAACCTGTATGCAGATCAGGAAGCAACAGTTAGAACTGGACATGGAACAACAGACTGGTTCCAAAGAGGAAAAGGAGTACGTCAAGGCTGTACATTGTCACCCTGCTTATTTAACTTCTATGCAGAGTACATCATGAAAAACACTGGGCTGGAAGAAGCACAAGCTGGAATCAAGATTGCCGGGAGAAATATCAATAACCTCAGACATGCAGATGACACCACCCTTATGGCAGAAAGTGAAGAGGAACTCAAAAGCCTCTTGATGAAAGTGAAAGTGGAGAGTGAAAAAGTTGGCTTAAAGCTCAACATTTAGAAAATGAAGATCATGGCGTCTGCTCCCATCACTTCATGGGAAATAGATGGGGAAACAGTGGAAACAGTGTCAGACTTTATTCATTTTGGGGGCTCCAAAATCACTGCAGATGGTGACTGCAGCCATGAAATTAAAAGACGCTTACTCCTTGGAAGGAAAGTTATGACCAACCTAGATAGCATATTCAAAAGCAGAGACATTACTTTGTCAACAAAGGTCCGTCTAGTCAAGGCTATGGTTTTTCCAGTGGTCATGTATGGATGTGAGAGTTGGACTGTGAAGAAAGCTGAGCGCCAAAGAATTGATGCTTTTGAACTGTGGTGTTGGAGAAGACTCTTGAGAGTCCCTTGGACTGCAAGGAGATCCAACCAGTCCATCCTAAAGGAGATCAGTCCTGGGTGTTCATCGGAAGGACTGATGCTAAAGCTGAAACTCCAATACTTTGGCCACCTCATGAACAGAGTTGACTCATTGGAAAAGACCCTATTGCTGGGAGGAATTGGGGGCAGGAGGATAAGGGGACGACAGAGGATGAGATGGCTGGATGGCATCACCGACTCAATGGACATGAGTTTGAGTAAACTCCGGGAGTTGGTGATGGACAGGGGGGCCTGGTGTGCTGTGATTCATGGGGTCGCAAAGAGTTGGACATGACTGAGCAACTGAACTGACTGAACTGAACACTCACTCAATACCAGACCACCTCACCTGCCTCCTGAGAAATCTATATGTAGGTCAAGAAGCAACAGTTAGAACCAGACATGGATCAAGGGACTGGTCCCAAATTGGGAAAGGAGTCTGTCAAGGCTGTATATTGTCACCCTGCTTATTTAACTTATATGCAGATCATGTGAAATGCCTGGCTAGATGAAGCACAAGCTAGAAACAAGACTGCAGGGAGAAATATCAGTAACCTCAGATATGCAGATGACACCACCCTTATGGCAGAAAGTGAAGAGTAACTAAAGAACCTCCTGATGAAGGTGAAAGAGGAGAGTGAAAAAGCTGGCTTAAAACTCAACATTAAAAAAAAAAATGAAGATCATGGCATCTGGTCACATTACTTATGGCAAATAGCAGGGAAACAGTGGAAACAGTGTCAGACTTTATTTTTGGGGGCTCCAAAATCACTGCAGATGGTGACTGCAGCCATGAAATTAAAAGACGCTTACTGCTTGGAAGGAAAGTTATGACCAACCTAGACAGCATATTAAAAAGCAGAGACATTACTTTGCCAACAAAGGTCCATCTAGTCAAGGCTATGGTTTTTCCAGTAGTCATATATGGATGTCAGAGTTGGATTATAAAGAAAGCTGAGTGGTGAAGAACTGATGCTTTTGAACTGGGGTGTTGGAGAAGACTCTTGGGAGTCCCCTGGACTGCAATGAGATCCAACCAGTCCATCCTAAAGGAGGTCAGTCCTGAATATTCATTGGAAGGACTGATGCTGAGGCTGAAGCTCCAATACTTTGGCCACCTGATGTGAAGAACTGACTCATTTGAAAAGACCCTGATGCTGGAAAAGATTGAGGGCAAGAGGAGAAGAGGATGAGAGAGGATGAGATGGTTGCATGGCCTCACCGACTCGATGGACATCAGTTTCAGGAAGCTCTGGGAGTTGGTGATGGACAGGAAGGCCTGGTGTGTTGCAGTCCGTGTGGTCATGGAGAGTCAGACATGACTGAGTGACTGAACAACAACAAATAGATTGCTGTGGGGACTTGCTCTCATCACTGCGGAGCCTGAGGAGGTCCACGGTCTGTCATCCTCTAGCTGGAGCCCCGGGACAGCTAGGGGTGCAGCTCCAGCCTGCTTCCAAAGGCCTGAGACTCAGGGGATGCGGAGGTGACCATCCCAGCCTGAGGGCAGTGGACTAAGGTCCCAGCTCAGCAGGGAGGCAGAGACGGTGACCTCCTTTCCTTTCTTAGTTCTGTTCGGACCCTCAGTGGATCAGATGAGGCTCCCCAATATCCTTACTCCATTTACCCTCTCAAATGCTCACCTTGTCCGGACCCCCCCGCCCCCCAGCCACAGACACACCCAGAATCATGCTGAACCCAGACAGGTTGACCCATAAAGTTACCGTCGAGGCCCTGGGTTGAAGGATGAGGGTGGTGATGACGGTGGGCAGTGGCGCTGACACAGAGCCAGCCTGTGACAGCTGGGGGCCACGGCCCCGCCCCCGCCCCGCCCCACGGCCCCGCCCCGCCCCCGCCCCGCCCCACGGCCCCGCCCCGGCCCCGCCCCCGCCCCACGGCCCCGCCCCGCCCCCGCCCCCGCCCCGGCCCCGCCCCACGGCCCCGCCCCGCCCCCGCCCCGCCCCGGCCCCGCCCCGCCCCACGGCCCCGCCCCCGCCCCACGGCCCCGCCCCGGCCCCGCCCCACGGCCCCGCCCCACGGCCCCGCCCCGCCCCCGCCCCCGCCCCACGGCCCCGCCCCCGCCCCCGCCCCACGGCCCCGCCCCACGGCCCCGCCCCGCCCCCGCCCCCGCCCCCGCCCCACGGCCCCGCCCCCGCCCCACGACCCCGCCCCGCCCCCGCCCCCGCCCCCGCCCCACGGCCCCGCCCCCGCCCCACGGCCCCGCCCCCGCCCCACGGCCCCGCCCCGCCCCCGCCCCCGCCCCCGGCCCCGCCCCACGGCCCCGCCCCGCCCCCGCCCCCGCCCCCGCCCCACGGCCCCGCCCCCGCCCCACGGCCCCGCCCCGCCCCCGCCCCCGCCCCACGGCCCCGCCCCACGGCCCCGCCCCCGCCCTACGGCCCCGCCCCGCCCCCGCCCCCGCCCCACGGCCCCGCCCCGCCCCCGCCCCCGCCCCACGGCCCCGCCCCACGGCCGTGGAGCTCCCCCGCCCCCTCCCCGCCCTCTCCAGAGCTGGCCAGCAGCAGATCCTCAGTGTTCCCAATTTATGGCTGGACGGTGGCTTCTGGCCCTGGCAGACCCCACACGGGATCGGCTTGCAGAGTCTGAAGTCTCAACGCTGCCCTTTTCTGAGCAGAAGGAGCACACACAGAGACGTACTGCCAGCAAACACAAGCCTTCCAAAGCCTCAGGGCCACTCCTGAGAACACTTCCAAGACCTGGGGGGCTGGCCTGACGCTCCCTCAACTCCAGGAACTGCTCCCCAGGCCAGCATGAAGTTACCAGTTGCCTGCCTGGCTTCACTGTAACATCCCCAGGCGCTCACCAAGCCTCCCCAGAAGCCCCACCAGAGACTGCATCTCAGGGGCCACAGGACCGACCAAACCAGCAGGAGCAAATAGACTCTGACTCTGCTTCCTGGGACAGACTGACTTACCGGAGACCGCTGGCATCGGCCCCCTACTGAGACGCCCACCATGACTCACGAATAAAGTATGTTCACACATATCCAATTGGTAATAAAATAAAATGGCTACCAATAGTGATTGTTGGAGAGAAGGAGGATTTCTAGGATCTCTCACTTTATCCTTAGAAGCACAAACTTGTGAGAAACATTGGGGAATCTCTTAGGCATCCTTTTCCAGCTTCGAGCATCGCCGGCATGTGACTCGCAGTCACATTTCTAGGTGTTTGTCTGAAGGAGCCTCTTGAACGTGGACCGGAAGATGCGCACACAAGCACCCGCATGTTTGTCACGGCAGCGAAACTTAGGAACAACCTGCGGTTACCTGCAAACTGTGCACAAAAGTAAAGAAACAAGCTGGAAATATTTCAGGATGTTACCAGCAAAATGGAGGAATAGGAGCTTCCAGCCTTCCTTCCCACAGAGACAGACGAATTTTCACAACCAGCCGTGAACAGGACCACCTTCACGGGAAATCAGCGGTACAGCGGAGAGCTTCTGCCAGCCCAGTGAGCAAAACCACCTTAGATATGCTGAAGATAAGAAACCTGATTCATGCCACCGCCTCCCCCGCCCCAGGTGGCAACTCCCCCTGAGAGGCACCCTCAGCCCACACGTTTCTCCCACAGAAGAAAGTGGGTGCATAGTGAGCTCCTGGCTTCCCTGGCCTTGTGGGGTCTGCCAGGCACCCACTTCTGTCTCACTGGTGCCCCCGGAGCACTGAGATAACCAGCATGGGTGAACCATCTGGGGGCAGAGGAGGGGAGGGCTCAGCGGTTCACAGCCCCAGGGTGTGGATCTGAAGCCACGGTGGGTCCTGTTAACCGGGATCAGACGCCACCAAGAACCGCATAAGACACTTGTCTGCTGATCCCCAAACAAGCTGCCATGTACCCCAGACCCCCGTGTTCCCACCCTGTAGCTGGTGCCCTGACCACCCCCACCCCTGCCCCGAGTGGCACACACAAGCTTTACACGCGGCACAGAGATGGCAGCCGCCGGCCTGGAGGTGACACACGGGGAGGAGGTGCAGAACCTGCACACTCAGGGCACGTCCCCTGGGAAAATAAATGAGGCTCTCAGCCTGCAGCCTGGCTTTTTGACCTGCGGAGAAGGAAAACAATCATGACTTCCCCCCAACAGAAAACAAGCAGAAAGCAGCGGGCGCAGCCACCAAAAAGCCCAGAGAGACCCTCAGGGTTTCCAGCCAGACTGACGGGGCTTTCTCTCCCAAAGCCAGTAAGCAACGCACGGAGGGGATAATTGTTTCTTCAATGTGTTGGCAGCAGACACGTCTTTGAGGAACACAAAAAAATTAAGAAAACAGGACACCAAAGAAGAAACAAATCAAGTTCCTGTAGCTGGTGTTTCAAAGAGAAGTCTGACAAAGATTTCAACAGAATCATCTCACAGAAGCTCAGTGAGCTATGAGACAACACATGGAGATAAATAAAGCAAATTAGCAAAACAACCCAAGAACAAAATGAGACGTTCAATAAAGTAACCACAGAAAGGAACCAAACAAGTTTTGAAGCTGAAGACTATGACCGAACTAAAAAAAAAAAAAAAAAACTCAACAGAGAGCTTCAGCATCACGGGTGATCAAGCAGAAAAAAGAATCAGTGAACTTGAAATCAGATCATTTGAAGTTATCTAGTCAGGGGAACAAAGAGAAAAAGCAATGAAGGAGAGTGAAGGAAGCCTCCAGGACTTACAGGCACCACCAAGGAGTCGCTTAAGAATGTGGGAGTCCAGAAATTGCAGAGGAGGAGAAAGAGCTGGAGAAGTTACTCAAAGAAACAATGAGAAAGCTTTCCAAACCGAGGGCAGAAAACGAATAACCGGATCCACGAAGCCCAAATAACTCCAGCTAGATTGAATATGGAGAGGTCTTTAGCGAGATATATTTTATTTATGTTGCCAAAAGTCAGTAACAGAGACAATTTTGAAAGCATGAAGAGAAGAAGGGTTTGTCACATACACAAGACTATCAGTGTATTTCTCAGAAGTCTTGTGGGACCTGAGAGAGTGCGATGATGTGCTCCAAGTACTAAAGCAACAACAGCAGCTAAATGAACAAATAATACAAAGTAAAGCACCCAGGCCACCCGAGAACGCTCTGCTCAGCAAAGCTGTACTTCAGAAATGAAAAGGAGATAAAGACTTTCAGAACAACAAAAGCTGTGGGAGTTCATTGCCACTAGACCTGCCTTACAGGAAACTCTAAGGGAGTTCTTCAAATTGAAACAGAAGGATATTAGACAACAACACGAAAGCACGTGAAAGTCTATCTCCCATTGGTAAAGGGAAATATAAAGGAAATATTTCTCAAAAGAGGGCATACAGATGGCCGACACGTACATGTTCAACACCACTAATCCTCAGGGAAAAACAAATCAAAACCACAGTGATAAAGCACCCCACTTGCAGAAGGTGATGGCGCCCCACCCCAGCACTCTTGCCTGGAGAATCCCATGGACGGAGGAGCCTGGTGGGCTGCAGTCCATGGGGTCGCGAAGAGTCAGACACGACTGAGCGACCTCACTTTCACTTTTCTGTTAGGAGGCCTATTATTATTTGTAAAACAAGATAGCAAGTGTTGATAAGGATGTAGAGAACAAGGAACTCTAGTGCGCTATCCGTGGGAACGCAAGCCGGAGCAGCTACCGTGGAAAAGCGTCTGGAGGCTCCTCAAAACGCAGAGAGGCACTGCCGAAAGATCCAGCTACCCGCTCCCGGGCGTTTCTCCCGAGGAAATGCAACGAAGCTCTCAAAGCGATCTCTGCACCCCGTGCTCCTTGCACCATCATTCACGATATCCAAGTTATGGAAATAACCTGAACGTCCCTTGATAGAAGAATGGATAAAGAAAATGTGATGTGTACACACAGCGGAATATTACCCAGACATAAACAAAAATGAAATGCCGACATTCGCAGCAGCGTGGGTGGACGTGAGGGCATTATGCTAAGAGAGATAAATCAGACACAGAAAGGCAAGTACTGTATAGATAGTGTTATATACATACTGTACATTGAACATATTATATACATATGGTATAGACATATACGTATTGTAAAGACAGATATTGTATAGATATTGCATATACATATTGAATACTGTACATATTATATAGACATACGCATATTGTACAGACAAATGATGTATAATCTCACTTACATGTGGAATCTAAAATGGTCAAATTCACAGAAGCAGAGAGTAGAACGTTCTTTGCTGTGGGGGGTGGGGGGTGTGTTGCTGAGGGTCAAAGGGTGCAAAGTTTCAGTCGTACAAGCTGAGTACACCCCACCGGCAGCAGGGCACCTGTAGCTCACAACATTGCCTTGTATACTCAGCATTTGCTAACTTGTGTTAGGTGTTCTTAGCCCGTGCACACACACAGATGATGATAATGTGAATAATCTTAGTGGTGGGAGGAAACCTCCAAGGATGGTGGAATATCTACACCCTTGACGTTGGCGATGGTCTCATGGCTGTACACTTACCCCCAGACGTGTGGGATCCTCAGCCTTAAATATGTGCAGTTTTTTACATGCCAATCCTATCTCAATAACATGGTTAACAAAAGGAAATGCAGTCGTAAAATCTCTTCAGGCTTTGCAGACCATGGGACTCTGCACGGACACCCCAGTCTGCCCCAGTATCACCGAAGGGGCCACGGACAACACGTGAGGGAGCCGGCGTGACCGTGTCCCAGTCAAACCTCATCTCCAAACGCAGGAGGCAGGGGAACCGGCCCTGGGACAGGAGGACTCGGCTGTCAAGACAAATGAACTGATGGACGGGAGGCCTCTGAGTGAAGAAGTCAGATTCCCACCGCGCGCTATTGTCCTGAAAGCTGAGAGCAGCACACGCCCAGCAGCATGACACACGTAAGCACGCTTCACAGTACACTTAAATGTGGCAAAATGCACGTGACGGAGTGGAAGTGTGACAGGGCAGAGCGTATCTGACTCCGTCTCAGAGCTGATCCTCTTCCTGGGCTGAGGCCTGCCGGCTCCGCACCTTTTGTGACACCGCGCTGCGGGCAGCCTGAAGCGTGCAGGGGCGCCCCTTCTCAGGGCTCTGAGCCGCGGGAGTCGTTTGTATGGAGACTGAAGTTTGCGGAACAGAGAGTGGCTTGTGTCTTCTTGTTGGACATTTGTAGGAACATTGTGACCTGACCTACATGGGCAGCTACAAAAATAAAGGATTCTGACCCCAAGGAGTTTGCAACACCCATCCACACCGCTCCCTCACCTGGCCTGTAAAAGTGCTTTGCTGAAACCCCTGGGGGAGTTTGGGGTGTTCTGGGCACCAGCCGTCCATCTCCTTGCATGGCCTGCAATACGCCTTTCTCTGCTCCAAGCGCTGACGTTTGGGTTCCTTTGGCATCAGCGTGCATCAGCCACGGGAACTTGCATTTGGTGACAGAAAGAGTGGTGAACCCTGGATCCGGGACTCCGCTCGCCTCAGGTGGGTGGAGGCGCCCAGGGCAGGGCTGGACAGACCCTGTTTTCAGACATGGGCTGTGATGGAGGACCTGAGAGCCAGCTGGGGCGGTGGGACCACGACACCCTCCCGGACAACTGAAAAGTGAGGGGTCGGTTCTTTGCACCTGAGAGGCGCGGAAAGGAAAGGGAGGGAGGGGAATGAGGACGCGAGGAGAGGGAAAGAGGAGAGAGGGAGGGAGGAGGAGAAGAGAGGAGGAGGAGGGACGGAGGAAGGGGACTCTTCAGGACCACAGGGAGGCCTGGCGCCTCAGCAGCAGGGAGCCCGGCACGCCTTCCTCGTGCTAGGTTTGGAGCGGCCCCTCTGTTTTGCCTTGAGCTCCTGTCCATCCCGGCCTCTCCACTTGGAGCACGAAAGGAAGAGGGGAAGCACTGAGAATTGCAGCCCCATGAGGCATGGCCTGGCGGGTGGCAGAGCTGAGCGCAGCGTGGACGGACGGAGTCCTGCATGCTGAGTGGCAGGAGCTCTCGCCAGACACTGTTTAAATGGGATGTGCTCTTCAGAGAGCATGGCTTTTATTTATTAGAGAGGTTTTATCTGTTAAGTGCTTTTCAAGTGTTTGAAACACTCTGAGAGCCTTCAAAGGTGGTGGGAGGAACGCCTGCTCGCCTTCTCGTTTGTCAGCCGCCCAGGGCACCGGTGGCAGGGAGGGCATCCGCTCCCGGCGACCCCGGCCCATCGCTGTGCCCCACTCCAGCCTCCTCGCCACCAAAGCTCCCCCACCAGAAAGATGAATTAACACAAGTGCATGACTTGGGCTTCTGTGTTGAGTCATAGAACCAGCCGTACATAGTAAGGATGGTTCCTCCTTATGTTAGGAAAATGCTTTAGATTTTTTTGAAAACTCCTGCATTTAACATTTTCTTCTTTCATCCTAACAAAATCCAGGGAGGCGAAACAGTGGGCTTCTGGACGTGGCTCCTGGGAATGCCTCAGTGCTGACTGTGGACTTCCCAGGAATTCTGTGAGCTCGACGTTTTAAGCCTTCAATTATATTCATTGATAATTAAAGACATTATAGTAATAACAAAAGCAATGGGATATATAAAGAAGTCCTATAACTTGACAACAAAGAACAGTGAAATTCACAAATGAGCAAAGGACTGGAATTGACACTTTTCCAAAGAAGATACTCGGATTGCCAACAACCACGTGAAAACATGTTCAGTGTCCTTAGCCATCGTGGAAGCGCAAACCAATCTCAGTGAAATAGCACCTCACATCCGTGAGGGTGGCTGTGACCGAAAAACGGACAGCAGCAAGCGTTGACAAGGACGCGGACAAGTCCGAGCGTTCGCACATCTCTGGTAGGAACACCACGTGCAGAGAGCACTGTGCGGAATGGTCTGGTTGCTTGCTCACTCAGCCGCTCCATCGCGTCCGACTCTCTGGGGCCCTGTAGACTGCAGCCCGCCAGGCTCCTCTGTCCATGGGCCTCTCCAGGCAAGAACAATGGAGCGGGTTGCCATGCCCTCCTCCAGGGGGATCTTCCCGACCCAGGGACTGAACCCCCATCTCCTGTGTCTTCTGCATCGCAGGCGTTTTCTTTACTGCTGAGCCACTGGGGAAACCCTGGAGAATAGATTAGAGGCTCCTCAGAAAGGTAATCAAGTATCACACAACCCAGCAAGGCCACTCCGAGGCGTGTACTCAGACAAAACAGGGGCTCAAAGAGACTCTTGTGCACTCAATTCATAGCCAGCAACCAAAGCGGACATGACCCAGCTGCCCATCTGTGGATGGATGGAGAGTAAAATAGGATCCACCCATGCGAGGGAATATTCTCCAGCCTTAAAAAGGAAGGAAATTCTGGCACAGTCAGTGAGATAAGCGAGTTACAAGAGGGCAAGCACTGTGTGACCCCACTCATATGAGGTCCCCATAGAAGTGAAGTTCAGAGACAGAAAGCAGAAGGGTGCTTGCCGGGGCAGGGGAGGGCAGGGCAGGGGAGGGGAAGGCAGGGCAGGGGAGGGGAGGGGAGGGGAGGGGAGGGCAGGGGAGGGAAGGGGAGGGGAGGGCAGGGCCAGGGAGGGGGACGGAGGGCCGGGAAGGGGAAGGGAGGGGAGGGCAGGGGAGGGCAGGGCAGGGCAGAGGAGGGAAGGGGAGGGGAGGGCAGGGCTGGGGAAGGGGAAGGGAGTGGAGGGCAGGGGAGGGCAGGGCAGGGCAGGGGAGGGTAGGGGAAGTCAGTGTTTAAGGGGGGCAGGGTCTCAGTTGGGAAGATGAGAAAGCTCTGGAGATGGATTGTGGGGATGGTTGTACAATGATGTGAACGTACTTAATGTCCCTAAATTGTGCACTTAAATGACTAAACTGATATTGTATTTCATATTACACATGTGTGTGTTACCCTGAAGCTGAAGCTCCAGTACTTTGGCCACCTGATGCGAACAGCTGACTCATTGGAAATGACCCTGATGCTGGGAAAGACTGAAGGCAGGAGGAGAAGGGGACGACAGAGGATGAGATGGCTGGATGGCATCACTGACTCGATGGACATGAATTTGAGTAAACTCCGGGAGTTGGTGATGGACAGGGAGGCCTGGCGTGCTGCAGTCCATAGAGTTGCAGAGTCAGACACGACTGAGAGACTGATTAACAACAACAAATGTAACCCTAATACAATAAATTTAAGAGGAAGTAAATCAAGCCCATCACTTCCTAATTTCTCCAGTGCTTTTCCCTGTAATCTGTGTTCTTAGGTGATTTGCACTGGCCAGTCCTGCGGGTCACCCGTGGTATCGCTACTGGGTCCTTGTGAAAAGAGTTGTCCTCACTAGCCGCACAGAGAAGCCATAGCTGGACTCAGGGACCCAGCCCGGTCAGAACCCTCCTTGCACAGGCCACATGTGCTTTAAGGAACTGTTGCAAAGTCAGCAGGAGTCAGCTCAGAGCAGAGGGGAGGCCTGCCCAGATCCCTGTCTTCAGACCAGCTCTGTGGAGGGCCCTCTGCCCTGAGGGCTCTCACACAGCTTTGGAGCCATGGAAGGTTTCCTGCGAAACTTCCCAACCCGCCCCCACCCCGGCCGCCTACCTCCACCCCGCTCACCCGCCCCCGCCCCGGCTGCCCACCCGCAGGGACGACAGGGTGGGTCTGGGTGACGAGCGTGTCATCTCATGTGTCCACTTTGGGGCTGGACCACTTGCTAGTGCCCTCATCTGACCTTGACTGATCTTCTCAGGTGGTGTTTTCAGAGAGTGCATCCCCCACAGGGATTTATGTGTGTAAGTCACTTCAGTCCGACTCTTTGTGACCCCATGGACTGCAGCCCGCCAGGCTCCTCTGTCCACGGGATTCTCCAGGCAAGAACACTGGAGGCAGTTGCCCTGCCCTCCTCCAGGGGACCCTCCTGACCCAGGGATTGAACCCAAGTCTCCTGTGACTCCTGCACGGGCAGCAGGTTCTTTACAAGTAGTGCCCCCTGGGAAGCCCATTTTAAAGAAGTGGATAGGGATAGGTTCCCAGTTGGAGAAGAATCACATATTTATTCTAGAAAAGCTTTGAAATGCAGAACTGTACACAAAATGAACACAAACCAATTGTAACTCGCAGTTTCTTAATACCTCGTACAATATTCTCTGAGGCTCTTCTATGACAATACACCATTTCCCCTGAAATTGGGATTACACTGTCTATGTTGTTTACAAACTGATTTTATTGAATTTAAAGAAATTAATAAATAATAAACAACCTGACTCTTTACAAAATGTGTCAGTCATGGTTCTGTGTGTGTGTGTGTGTGTGTGCGCGTGTGTGCATGTGTGTGTTGGAGATTTACCATCTGGAATTGGCTCACGTGATTACTAGGGTTGAGAGCTGGACAGCTGAGCTGATGCTGTGACTGTCCACTCCCAGTCCGGAGGCTGGAGGAGACCTGGGTCCCCTTGGAGGACAGTCAGGCAGAGAGAAAACTCTCTTACTCACCTTGCATTCCGTGCAGGAATCTGGAGGGATTGGACGAGGCCCCCACCCTGCGGAGGGCATTTTCATCAGGAGCCCAACACTCCAAATACTAACCTCACCAAGAAACACCAGGATAAAATCAGACCTCAGCTATCTGGACACCCCATAGCCAGTCAGGTTGACACATAACTTAACCATCACACAGATTATGTATTTCTTGGGAGAATATGGAAAAATTAAATGAAATATGATTCTCAAGATTATTTGAAAGAATGTATGTGGAAGGAAATTTGGGGGGCAAAACAGTGAGTAATTAGATGGTCTGAAGGTTAGATGTAAAAACTATAAATAGAAACTCACAGAGAACATGAATGTATACACACGCAGCCTCAGGAGGCATTTTATTCCAGGAGAAGAAGGAATTCCATGCCCTGTCCTGAAGTGAGGGCACTGATTTCAGTCACTAACTCAGAGCTCACACCCATGTGAGTTTCATACAGATTCAATGTCTAAATATGAAAGGCAAATCCACATGTTTCTGAAGGATGTGTAGGCAAGAATTCTTACAATCATGGGGAGCAGCGGAGAAGACTTACAAGAAGAAGTAATTGATAGAAATATTAGAAGAGATACACAGGTAAGAAAGTAGACACACTTGGCCCCAAAGTGCTGCCCCAGCGCCTGTCAAGATGACCATGATGTCAAAGCTCCATTTGGTAGCGGTGGGATATTTTTAATATGCTCTACAACTTCTATTATTATGTATGAAGTATTCACATCTGTGTTCATAAATGACGGTGCCTGTTCTTTTATTTTACTGTCCTTTGCTGATTTCGGAATAACACCTGTCTATGCTTTCTACCTTAATCTACGCTTTCAGACAAGTATACAAGACAATGCATTGCTTGAAAATGAAATCTTTTTTTTCTGTAAGGTTTTAATGTTTTTAAGGTAGAAATGCCATGATTTCATCCCTCATTTCCTCCTTCCTATTTGCCTGGCCAGAGTATCCTGATTTGGGTTATTTTGTATTTGTGTGTGTGTGTGTGTGTGTGTGTGCGTGTGTGTGTTCAGAGAAAGAGAAGTGGAAAGAGCAGATAAACCAAGACAGAGACTGGGTGAGCCTGTGAAATCAGTCAGTCCATGAGAGACCCATTTTTCTTGGAAACTTAGAATATTCCTTTCTGTCTTTAACATCTCTGTGCTATTTTTCCTTAGTCCTTTCATTTTGCCTCATATAGATTTGAATTTGCAAGAAATCTGTTTATTTTAATTTTATTTTTTCTCAGAAAGAATTAATTTTTCTAATGTCTTTAGAAATTAAAGGTGTTTTTATTCATTTTCCAATTTTCATGTGTTGAATATTTAGTTCGCTTCTTTTCTTCGTGTCCTTTATGTGAAAAAAAGCAATTAACCTCTAGATACAACTTTGGCCACCTCAGCTGTAGCTTGTGTGTATACCATTCTTTTTATTATTTTACAAATATGATTATTATTCTAATGTTTCCTTTATCTGCAATGACTCTTGCTTGTGATTTAAACTTTATTGTATCTTGGAAAATGAATGTTGTTTGTGTAACTTCTGTTTTTATAATTTACTGAAGTTTCCTTGAACATTTTTTAACACTGAAAAAGAATAGGCACTGATTCCTTCTATGATTTGACAAATATTAACCAGGCACTTGCTGGGTGCTTGTGGGAAGCCCTCTCTTTAGAGCCCAAGCTGCTCTCTCCAAGATGTCACAGCAGTGGTCCCCAGCTGAGGCCGTTTTGTCCCCAGGGCACACGGGGAAAGGAAGGGGCCATTTCCTGCACAACAGGGACATGCTGCTGGAATCAGTGGGCGGAGGCCAGAGGGGCCCCCACACAGCCCTCTAGAGCTGGGCGCAGCCGCCCACCCCAGCCCTGTCACTGACTCTGCAATCAGGAAGGTTCCACACCAAGACCCCAGTGTCCTTGACATCATTTTCATTTTTGGTCTATACGATCCAACATCAATTATTATGATGATAATGCGTTAGCATCTTTCCTCACCATTTCCACACGTGTTTAAAATAGAACTTGATTGGGGGAGGGGGGACTGGACAATGTGTTAATTGCAGCAGAGGAAACTCGTACATAAAGTCCTTGGTCTGGGAGCATGTCATGAGCCAGCTCTGGCGCCTCTCTTTGCATGAGTGCTCAGTCGCTTCGGTCGTGTCTGACTCTTTGTGACCCCATGGGCTGGAGCCCGCCAGGCTCCTCTGTCCACGGGATTCTCCAGGCTAGAATACCGGAGTGGCTTACGTGCCCTCCTCCAGGGGACACTCCTGACCCCGGGACTGAACCCATTCCTCTTGCGCCTCCTGCCTTGCGCTTGGGTTCTTTCCCACTGCTGCCACCTGGGAAGCCGCGGTGGTTTTGTTTAACGCAAGATGATACTGACTCTCACGCCTGTCATGAGTGTGCACGTTATCACTCTCCATCTTTCTTATTTCCAACATGTGTCGTTTAGCCTAATTCTCTATTTTCTAAACAGTGACCCACTTGGAATCGGTCTGAGCCTGTATTTATCAGCTAGTGGGTGTGAAGAACCTGTACTTGGGGTGCAGCTGCTGTGCGTTATTTCTGTGACACTTGCCCTCACGTCTTTGTTTCTCTAACCTTCCTTTTGTTTTCCATACGTGATACACAGCAGCGCTTTGCTTTCAACCTTTGCCTCCGGGCCCCTGTCCTGGGCTCCCTTCCTGGGCTCCCCTCGAAAGTCCCGTGTCCGTGGCCACGCCCCCCTCCAGCTCCATCGCCCTCCCTCCCATGCTCATCCTGTTTCGTCTGTGTTTTATGGCGATGCTCACATCATCTGCTGCACACGTGCGTGTGCCTGTTTAGCGCTCGTTTCCATCGCCTCCGCAGGGCAAGGTTTCAGACTTAACCTGAAAACCTGCCTCTGCTCTGGGGCAGGCTCTGCACTATGGGATTGACCTAAATACTGCCACCACTTCAGGAACTCGGTGCCTTTATGATCCCGACTCTCTTCTGGGGAAACCGAGGCAAGGGCAGTTTCAGGAGCAGGCAGTGTGGTCAGGAAGTCGGGAATCCAGGCGGTTTCCCCTTGGAGCCACAGCACAGCCCCTTCCCCACTGTTCCATGTGCTGGGTTCGGTTCACTCCTGGGGAAGGGGCTGCTTTACACCTCCTCACGTTTTTGTCTCTGTCCTTGGGGACCAGATGCTCATCTGTCCACCCAGGAGGCTGTGCGGGGTCTCCGCACGCCCCCCAAGCTTCCCACAGTGGAAGATTTATTTGTCTCCTGATCCAAGCCTGGGACTCACTGCCCTGACCCTCTGAGCTGGGGTCCTCGGAGCTGGTGGATCTGTGAGCCTCATCTCCTGCGTGGAGACCCGGTCCCTACGCCTGCACCGATGTGCAAAGCGGTGCCTGGACTAGAGAGGAAGCAGCAGGTCCTCCCAGAGCCGAGCTGAGCCCCCAGCACCGGGTTTGGAGGCGAGGACAAGGCACCGGATGTTGACTCCAGCTCATCGTTGTTCCTCATGCACATGATCCCCAGACACGAGGTGCAGAAGGAGCAGACAGCGTTCATGCAACCCAGGCGACTCCTCCACCAAGAAACCCAGATGGAGGACCTGTCCCACCCCCATGCTCCCCAGCATGTCCTTCCTAGACACTCCTTCCAGCCTCCTTTAACCTCAAACTGTCAGGAAAAATGTCTAAGCTTTGGAAAAGGGCAACCCGGGGCCTGGGCACCCTTTCATCGGGGTGTGGACCTTGTCCAGAGGGCCTTCTGGGAGCAACAGGTTTCACTGGGTGTCTCCACTCAGCCCGAGTCCAGGGACCTTTCAGCACTTCTGCCTCAGCACAGACTCAGGGCTTCGCTCCTGGAGGCAAAGAATGTGCTGCTGATAAATTAAAGGAATTAAAGATAAAAATGTCGGAAGTTTGTTTTTTTTTTTTTTTACAGTAGTCTTACATTCAACTTTCCTTTAAGACATAGGACGCGCATGCGGAGCCCTGGAACCTAGTGTTGAGCACATGTGCTCCGTCCCCAAGCCGCATAGGACTGTCTCACAGCCCAGCGGACAGAAGACCGCCAGGCTCCTCTGCACGCGGCTTCCCCAGGCTAGTGTGCAGGAGCGGGCGGCCATTTCCTCCTCCAGGGGATCTTGCCAACCCCAGATCAAGCCTGTGTCTCCTGCACTGGCAGGCCTGTTCTTTTCCATTAGCCCCCAGAATCTATTAATCGTATTACCATGCTCTTAAATAAAATTTAAAATTAACTAAGACAAATCATCAAATTTTCCCTTTCTTTTTATTTTATGTTGCGTCTATCCATACATCTCCAATCAATTACTTGAGGAGGAAAAACCCTCCAAAACAAAATGTACTGAAGGTTTTCTTGTTACTGGAGTCATTTATCCAAAACCATTAAAATCACTGAGTTTGCAATCGCTGCCTCCTAATGGGTATTGAGCCTGATTCTGCCCTGGAGCGATTTAACGCACAGGGAACTCGCTGTCCTCCTCCAGCCTCACTGAAGCCCAAGGTCATGCTAGTTGGCTTCCTCTTAGGGCAGGAGCCATATCCAAACTGGCCTCGAGCTTAGACTCGGACAACGAATGGCCTAATTAATAGAAATCATTATTGAGACACACAATTAACACCTTAGAGCAAAACGACCTTCGCACAAAACTCCTGATACGCCAGGGGGTAGATTTGGCGAGCATTTGTTGAGTTTCCACTGTGCGTTTGCTCCTTCCATCCAGATAAGCACTCACTCCAAACCACCCCAGGCGTCCCTGGTGGCTCAATGGGTGAATCTGCCTGCAGTGCAGGAGACCCAGGTTCAGTCCCTGGGTCAGGACGAGCCCCTGGAGGAGGGCAAAGCAACCCACTCCAGTGTTCTTGCCAGAGAATCCCATGCACAGAGGAATCTGGCGGCCTACAGTCCATAGGGTCACGGAGAGTCGGACACGACTGAGTGGCTAACACTTTCACACTTTCATAAACCACCTTTGTCTCCAAAGGGGTAACTAAGCATATCCTTAAGAAAAGGGATCAGTAATTCACATGAGGAGAAATATAAGTGAAAATATGCACGTTAAGTATGTCCCTGTGTCAAAGCCACATGCAAAAGCTACCGTCTCCAACATAAGGTCATCGATGATGCCATGCATGGTCCCCAAGCAGGGGACTGCCCCCCACGCTGCTCCTGGTGGCTCTGGGCCTGAGCCTGGCCAGCTCCCCTGAGCACCTCTGGAGACACAGTATCCGGTGCCCACTCAGTCACTTATCCCGGGGAAGCAATCAGATAAGGGTAAAGACATGTGTTTACAAGGGTATGTTTCCTCAGTGAAGACTTAGAAAACAAGGACATAGCCAGCAATAGGGGAGTGGTTACCTGAATGATGGAGCACCTGCATAATCCAGTCCTACGTGGGTATTAAAAACGGTGGGTCAGGGTAGGCACTGATACCAACGTGTGTTTCTGTAAGTGAAGTGAAAGTCACTCAGTCGTGTCTGACTCTTTGCGACGCCATGGACTATTTACAGTCCATGGAATTCTCCAGGCCAGAATACTGGAGTGCGTACCTTATCCCTTCTCCGGCGGATCTTCCAGACCCAGGAATCGAATCCAGGTCTCCTGCATTGCAGGTAGATTCTTTACCAGCTAAGCCACAAGAGAAGCCCAAGAATACTGGAGTGGGTAGCCTATCCCTTCTCCAGCAGATCTTCCCAGCCCAGAAATTGAACCGGGGCCTCCTGCATTGCACATGGATTCTTTACCAACTGAGCCACCAAGGAAGCCCATGTTTCTGAAATAGCCAATGAAAGTGAAAATGATCTTGAAGACTGGGTTCAGAATATAGTCAACGTCTCCCAGAAACTCTCCCTGAGTGGACACCAGTGTACATCCACAAACCCTGTCTGAGGTTTATGTAGCAAAGAAATGACCTTCTCGGATCTATTTTAGAGCAGAGAGGTGGAGGTAAGTGGACAAAGAATAAATTCCACAAGGCAAGTACTAGAGGGTGGAGGAGGGGAGGAGTGGAGACCCCACAACCTGGACGCCCCCCACACAGGCGAGGGAGCAAGTCAAAAACGAGGGAGCCCTTCTGAAACCATACACCTGCTCTCTTACCAGGGGGTAAGCGCTGTCCATCTCCACGGTGCTGAATCCAACTCCAGTGTCCTGTTCCCCCTTCCACCCATTTCACGCCAAGGGCATCACCATCTCCATACAGCATTCAAGGCTAGAGGGCAAGAGGCACCCAGGTACCTGGAGCCAAGTCCAGGGCATCCTCCCCCAGGGTCTCCACCAGGTCCTTCATTGCTACTCTGAATAAAGCCAGTCTCGCCGCTGCTTTACATCTGGTTGTATCTCCTGGAAATTCTCTTATTTATTTTTCTGTTGCTACACATATGATGGGGAAAGTTTTGGGAAAGATGGAATTAAACTTTACCCCCTGCCAAGAGGTCGTTGCGCAGTGTCCTCAGTCCTCAGAGGACTAAGCCCACTCTTCACTGCAGGGACTTCTCACCGCAGCTGCGTGCAAGATTCCTAAGGAAGGTCTGCCCTCCCCGAGCACGGCAAGGAGTGAGGAGGGAGCTGCAATCAATTCAATTGTTTGTTCTGTCTGAAACAACTAAGTTTTCAACAATTTCAGCTGCTCCTTCTGTGACCATTTCTGCACTATTGAAACACACATGCCAGGCCAGCTGAGTTCTTTTATCCCAGCCGTAAGGTCAGTGGAACAGGCCCTCCCAGGAGTGTGCTCTCTGCCCAGGAAGTGCCCGCAGTGGGTCTCTCTCTGTGGGCATCTTTGCTTTGTGGAAGACAGAGTCCTTCCCAGAACTCACAGGCAGACACCTCGGTTAGGACGCAGGCCTCCCTTCGATGCTTGCGCCTTCCAAACACTCGGACTGTCACCCCCATCCTACATCCTGAAATCCTGCCCATCCGTCTGGCCGCAGGGAGTCCAGCAAATGCTGTTAGTGGTGGTCACGTGATTCCCTGAATACAGTCATGTCTAAAGTCTTTCCAGAAGTTTCTCAAGGTCACTGCCGTCTATCACAGAGCTGCGGTTCACAGGCTCTCAGGAAACGTGCCGTAAACTGTGCATGTAAATCATCCTATGATGTGGCCTCTGCCCCCGTTTCACGACGTCCCTGCTCAGCTCAGGGACCTTCTGCTGTTTCTCCTCTGGCCCTGCTGCGTCCGGCCTTCAGGAGAGATGGAAGGTTGATTAGTCATTGGCCCCTAAGTATGAGTTTAGGAAAATGTCTCAGCCTTTTAATTTACTGCTCATTGTGTATTTCAGCACAACGGAAACACTGCTCCTCAGTTCTGAGAATCTTAGTATAAAAGCATCAAAATCTAGATGCGTTTTGGTGGATCGTGGCCACAGATGTTCCCTCTCTTCAGACGTTCTCACTGGTTTTAAAATCATGACTTGATCCCAGAAAAGCTGAATTGTTTTTTAAAACAGGATCTGAAATTGAGGATGCCTGGAAAGGAGAGGCATTTCCACAGGTAATTCCTGTGTGAAGCCTTGTGTTGAATCTCACAGATGCCGGCACATTGAGTGACCACACAGACCCCGGGGGTGGGTGCTGTTTTCTCTGAGGGGGGCTCAGAAGCCTCACATTCGTCCTTCCTAACGTCTGATGCGATATAAGACAGTAAGAGGGACTGGGATCCCCCTTTGAACGCCTGCCCAGATGGACATAAGCACTCACCCTTAGCCACGTCCTCCCAGTGTGTGATGGAGACATCGGGTGGCCACCTGGCCCAACTTCTAAGCCGAGCATGGGCTCATGCCAGCAGCACTCACCCAGGGACTGTGTCTTGAGCATCTTACACCTGAAGTGTCCTGGGCCAGACCCCGAGGAGCCCTGTCCTCATGGCTCTTAGGGAGGACCACCCAGGGCCACGTGCTCGGGGCTGCCACCCTGCCCTCGACCACATCTGTGCCGAGTAATCTGGGCTTTGATCTCATTCCTCTGCCAGGTTCCTGAGTCTTCTTCCCAAAGAGAACGAATCTCTTGAGAAGGTCTGGTGCTCGAGCCCCAGACTGCCCAGAGGAAGGAGGCGCAGAGGATGGAGTAGATGAGACTCAGCTGGAAGAGGACAGCGCGCCCAGGGCTGGCTTCTCCGAAATCCCAAGGACGGATATGGGCCCAGGGCTCTGACTTAACCCTCAGGATGAGTCAGGCCCAAGCGTCCTGTGTGCTCAGGAAATTCTCTTCCATGATGAGAAATTCCCCTTCCAAGCAGCAGGGAGGGATTCGGAAGCCGCTTAACGCTCAGTGAGACTCAGGACAATGATAGGAAAAGCGTTTCCTCTGGAGGCTTCCTGGGCTCAGGGGAAGCCCCCATCCCACTCCCCCATGGCACCCGGCTGCCTCCCGCCAAAGAGACGCTGTGCCTGCTCCGTTGCTGGGGAGTCTCCCCCAGACCCGGCAGCTCCGGGATGGGCAGGGACACTGCCTGACCCTGGTCACAACCCCCCGTGTCCACCCTGGGGCCCTCACAGAGCTGCCCCATCAGGGTCCACAGCTTTCCTGCGAGAGAACTGAAGCTCACAGCCCAGAGACCCTTCGCTGAACAAGCAGTCATCGGAATGCACCACCATGAGGGGCGTTTCCCCCGGCAGGAGACCGGAGCCCTGCGCTGGCCCATTGCAGACTGAACCCCTGGCCCTGCTCTCTCGCCAACTGGACAGGAGGCCCGGCTGTTCCAGGCAGGGAGGCGGGTTCAGTGAGGTGTCGATGGGAATTCATATCTCAGGGGATGAACTTCTGAGTTAGCGAATGCATGTGTCTGCCCAGGCTCCACCCCCGGGGACTGCCAGGATCCTCAGGCTCCAGCACCGAGCTGGGCAGCAGGTCTGGACGGGGCAGTCTCTCCTCTCCCACAGAATTCACGTTCCCTCAGAAGATAGAAAAGGGATTTGCTGCTTGGGCGTTAGATTATCATTGCTTCTAGGATAGAGCTGACTTTGGGAGAAGCTGCTTTGAGGACACAGTCCCTTGGTCCATCTGTAGGTCAGCTCCCTGCCTTCCGCCCCGACCGAGACCGTGGGGGACACTGCAGGCCTGCGTGTGTGGCTCCCACCCCCAAACTTGCTCTCTCCCGAGGAGCGAAGCAGAGCACAAGCCAACTTGAGGAAAACCATAAATATTCTGTGGCAGGACAATCAAACTAGACAGAAAGAGAAACGCAGAAGACAAACGACATGCCTCTTAGTGGCTGGCCCTGCCCACCTGCATCTAGACTCTTCACGGAGCCTCGGAACACCACAGCGCCAGCCTGGGAGGAGAGGGTGGCCCCTCTCTTTGGACACCAGCATTATAACATTATTCTATGATCCACGCACTTCTTTTTCATCTCTTACAAGGATACAAGAGGTCACATCAACCAAAGGCTTGTCTGTACATGCCTAATTGAAAAGAAAGAAAAAAACAGAAAAAACTCTGCCGATAGAACTATGGATATGCTGCTAACCTGCCGATTTGGTACATAAACTCTTTGTCTCAAAAATGTATAAAACTACCTCTCTAATTCCCGATCAATGGCTCAGTTCTCAGAGCTTCTGAGAATCTGTTTCTCAGGTTATAATCCCCAGTTTGGCTCAGATAAAATTCCCTTTTCTTTCTCCTTGGCTTGATTACTGTTTGCATCCACACAGCCGTCACTAACGTGGAAGCAGAGCAGGAGGCTGGGCTGCACGAGCCGAGCGCCGCTCCAAGGAGAAAGGGCATCAGGAGCGATGCGGCCCCCCCACCCCCACCTGGGTCACGCCGGCCCTCCAGACGCGTGCTGGTTGGCCTGAATCAGGCAGAATGTGGCAGGATGTGGGGGCCGGCAGAGGGTGAGACTTGGAGAGGAGTCCACAGTCTCCCACTTTCCCTCCTTAGTCCTTATGTGAGACCCCGGGAGACCGTTCAGCCAGCCAGCCCCAGCCACTCCCTGTGCCCAGTGGGCAGGTCCCAGGCAGGCAGCGATCCAGGACAAGTCCCCGTTACTCACAATGCACACCCCAGGTCCCCACCCGCAGGAAAGGGCCACAGCTATGGAGTCAAGGAAGCTGGCTTGCAGAACCATGGCTCTTAAGAGGCATCTCCAGTGCAGGAGATGCAGGTTTAATCCCTGGTTTGGGAAGACTCCCTGGAGGAGGAAATGGCAACCCACTCCAGTATTCTTGCCTGGAGAATCCCATGGACAGAGGAGCCTCAGGGGCTACAGTCCATGGGGTCGCCAAGAGTCAGACACGACTGAGTGAGCAGGCACGCTCTTATTTACGGGTGGCTTGTTTAAAGCGTCACACAGGCCTCCGAGCCATCTAGAGAAATGCCCGCTCTGTGCGCTAAAGGCAAGTGCCACCTCACTGTTTGGGGTCAGAGGACATAATCAGCCGCTGGCCCAGGGCAGCTGCAGGGACACTGGGTCCAGGCGCTGGCCAGCCCGGCCTCCCACCTGCCCGGCCCCTCCTTGGCTCCATGGCCAGTGTCCTTCTGATTCAGACAAGGGGTGGCTGCCATTTCCTAGGTTTACATCTTTAGTTTCAGCTGCTAGAACAGTAATGTTCATTCCAAGCCCCAAACAAGCGAGTTGGATGCTAGCGCTGGGCAAGCGATGGTTGGCGGGACAGGCATTCCCAGGGACTCTCAGCCGGCCCCCAGAGCAGGATCCAGGAGCGCAGAGCCCCCAGCGAGCCCCCGGAGGCCGCCTTCCAGCCCTTCACTCTGACCCCGCGTGGTTCCGGCGGCTGCACTTTTGCTCCCAGGAGAGGACAGGGAGCAGAGGGCTGAGGCCAACTGCCAACTTTTAAAAACCATTGTGAAGGGTCATAAAAGAAAAGCGCGCTCGAGTTACGTGTCCTTGGGAGGGACTCACACACTCATGCCCCGTGGGGTCACCTCCTCAGCACGGGGCTGGTCGCATGGGGTCCCCGAGGGTCCCCGAGGTCCTGGCTGACCATGTAGAGTAGAAAGAGCTGCAACCCACAGTGTACGGACGGGAAGGCGAACCACCCAGCGTCACCCCGCCCCCCCGATATTCTATCCGGATCTGGAGATGGAGCTGCATCAGGCGAGGGGCGGGGAGAGGAAGGGGACACTCCACAGCCACACTTCGTGCCCGACGCAAGCTGCCCAGCCTGGCCCGTCTGTCTGAGCGGAGCTCAGGGATGCGGTGACGCTCTCCCTACCTTTGCTTCAGGAGAGCTTCAGGTTACACATCGTCACCCTGATTGATGGTATCGCCCTGCCATCCATGAAATCCAATCAGCGGGAATCTGCTTCCTGCACGTCCTGCGTATGTTCCGTCTCTCAGTCGGGAGAGCCCACGCTGGCAGCGGCCCCGAGCACCCACGCCCTCTGCCCAGGTGATGAGACCGAGAAGCCCTGAATACTGCAGACGCCACCGCTGCTCCGGGGGCAAGGGGTCCTGGGGACAGGCTCCCGCAGGCTGAGCGGCCCAGCAGCACGCGAGGCAGCCCCTGTTTGGATGCTTCTATCTGGAGAGCTGCAGGGTCCATCGGAAGGTGGACACAGCATCCCTGTAACCAGGCTCCCAGGAGAGAGGACGGGGCCTCCTTCTCACCACCCTGTCCTGAGCACCCAGGGGATGCACTGAGCAAAGCAGACATTTACTAAAAGAAGAGGGAGCTTAATAAAGAGAGCAGGGAGGGTGCTTTCCGTGAGCCCTTCTCAATCCTCTAACACTCACCCACCCCTCACCTCAGTCCTTTAACCTTCTCCAAACCCACTGTAATCTCTCCAGAGAGGCCCCCAAGCTTTCTCTTAATATACTTAATTTCATCTCACTTTGCAGTTGGTTCAGCTCTTACTTGGGGTAGAGGGGATTATTTACTGGGTTTCCGTGAGACCTCCGCAAGCAGATCTTGTGAAATGGGGAAAGAGACTGCAGGAGCTGACATCTTGTACAGTTCTTCTTGTTTTAGAAGATGTTAAAGATCCTCAGTGCATTTATACAACGTTAGCTTTAGTGCAGAGGCGACTCAACTTAGATATAATGCTTTGAAGAAAAGAAATGATGCGTTATATTTAAGCCAGTAAAAAGATCAAATCTATCGAATGAGAGAGAAGAAGAGGGTGAGGGGTGAGAAGGTAGTTAATGCAAAACCCCCAAACAGGTGATCCAGCTGATCATTTACTGTATCATGCATTAAAATACAGGTAAGTAAACACACTTGCTAGAGAAAATCTCCCTCAGTATATAGATGGATAAATAGATAGAATGATAGACAGTTGACAGATGCATCGATTGACAATAGATGGGCAGATAATAAATAGGTACTATAAGCAGTGACAGATTTTATTTTCTTGGGCTCCAAGGTCACTGCAGGTGGTGACTGGAGCCACGAAATTAAAAGACATTTGTTCCTTGGAATGATAGGTATGACAAACCTATAGAGCATGTTAGAAAGCAGAGACATCACTTGGCTGACAAAGGTCCGGATAGTCGAAGATACGGTTTTTCCAGAGGTTATGTGCAGATGTGAGAGTTGGACCATAAAGAAGGCTGAGCACTGAAGAATTGATGCCTTCGAACTGTATTGCTGGAGAAGACTCTTGAGAGTCCCTTGGATTGCAGGGAGATCAAACTGTCAATCCTAAAGAAAATCAACCCTGAATATTCATTGGAAGGACTGATGCTGAGATTGAAACTCCAATACTTTGATCAGCTGATGCAAAGAGCTGACTCATTGGAAAAGACCCTGATGCTGGGAAAGATTGAGGGCCGGAGGAGAAGGGGACGACAGAGGATGAGATGGTTGGATGGCATCACCGACTCAATGGACATGGGTTTGAACAAACTCCAGGAGATGGTGAAGAACAGGGAAGCCTGGTGTGCTGCAGTCCATGAGGTCACAAAGAGTTGGACATGACTGAGTGACTGAACAATAACAACAGATAGAATGATAGATGATAGATAATAGACAATAGATAGATGGACGGATAGCCAGAGACACAAAACAAGTGCTGTTGACAAGAGACATCTCAAAAAGAGTGTCACTTAGACAGAAGGCAAGATACAGCAGGTACCAGAGACCAACTGATGCATTATGACTGGCTTAGCCAATTATGTCAGAGTAGTACCCATTAACCAGACACATTATGGAGAAAGATAAAGGTCACCTCATTAGAAAAGGAGTTGTTTTTGAGAAATCTTGAGGCGAAATGGACAAATACACGAACACAGTGAGTAACTTTGCACAACATTCAATAGCTGAGAGGCTTTAGAGACAAAAACTAGTGGCAGAGGCTTTTGACAACATAATTAATAAGCTGGATATAGTAACGATCTAGCAACTGCACCCCTAAAATTTCAAGACTACATTAGCGTTCATGGGATATCAGATAAATTTCAACAATTACTAATGAATCAGTATTTACAGAATACTTTCTCCAAAAGTCACACATCAAAATTAGCCATAATTGAAGAAGAGCCCCATAAACATGGAACTACCAAAACCTTTTTCGAGAGGAATTTTAAATAAGATGACAGCGTAAATGCTCTACATCAAGACTGTGGTTGGAAGACAAGGCAATGAGCTTTCTGCAGGGGGTCGGATGGACCTCGTCTCGATGTTCTGGGCTGGTCTCTGCCACTGTGCAGGCAAGGCATCCATGGGCCGTACCTGAGTGGACAGGTGTGTCTGTGCTCCAGTGAGACCTGGTCTGTGAAACCAGGTGTGAGCTGGGGCTGGCCCACGGGCTGTCGTCTTCAGAAAGGCTTCCCTTACAGGAAAATCCCTGCATACATACAGCATATATATAAAGTAAAGCAAATAAAGATTCAACTGAAATGTTTGAGAATTACAAAGTAAACTCAGAGAAACTAGTAAAGTAACATATACAGTTCTGTGCTTAAACTAATAAAACGGGAAACAGAGGCACAGAAAGGGTCATGAATTCTGAAAGCTACTTTATCAAGACAACAGAACAGATGCTGCTCTGGCAAGAGCGATGAGAGGAGGCGCAGACAGATGTTATTAAAAGGGAAACTCAGCCCAACCGTGAAACAAACACAAGCCTAAAAAGAATGTAACACTACGAACAACTGTAACTCAATAATTTAAAACATATAATCTGAGTGGATAATACAGAATACAGTGCTCCAAAACCATTTCAAACAGATATTAAGGGCATAGATTTATCATCATTAAACAGAGGTAAAAAGTGATTTAAAATTAACCAACATTTCTGCCTCTCAATTAAAAAAAAACCCTCAAGTTTATTGTCAAGGATCAGAAAATTCCTTTCTTATATCAATTCCTGTCTTATTACTTTTCAAGAAAATAGGGAAGAAAGGAAATACTATGAACTCTCTTTATGAGGCTACAGTATCCAGTCAAAATCAGATGTCAATTATATTTAACTTATATGCAGAGCACATTATGTGAAATCCTGGGTTGGATGAAACACAAGGTGGATTCAAGATTGAAGGGAGAAATATCAATAACCTCAGATATGCAGATGACACCACCCTTATGGCAGAAAGTGAAGAGGAACTAAAGAGCCTCTTGATGAAAGTGAAAGAGGAGAGTGAAAAAACTGGCTTAAAACTCGACATTCAAAAAACTAAGATCATGGCGTCCGGTCCCATTGCTTCTTAGAAAAAATATGGGGAAACAATGGAAACAGTGACAGACTTTATTTTCTTGGGCTTCAAAATCACTATGGAGAGTAGCTGCAGCCATGAAATAAAAAGACACGTGCTGCACTCACTATGCCAGCAAATTTGGAAAACTCAGCAGTGGCCACAGGACTGGAAAAGGTCAGTTTTCATTCCAATCCCAAAGAAAGGCAATGCCAAAGAATGCTCAAACTACCACACAATTGCACTCATCTCACACGCTAGTAAAGTAATGCTCAAAATTCTCCAAGCCAGGCTTCAGCAGTATGTGAACCGTGAACTTCCAGATGTTCAAGCTGGTTTTAGAAAAGGCAGAGGAACCAGAGATCAAATTGCCAACATCCGCTGGATCATGGAAAAAGCAAGAGAGTTCCAGAAAAACATCTATTTCTGCTTTATTGACTATGCCAAAGCCTTTGACTGTGTGGATCACAATAAACTGTGGAAAATTCTGAAAGAGCTGGGAATACCAGACCACCTGACCGGGCTCTTGAGAAACCTGTATGCAGGTCAGGAAGCAACAGTTAGAACTGGACATGGAACAACAGACTGGTTCCAAATAGGAAAAGGAGTTCGTCAAGGCTGTATATTGTCACCCTGTTTATTTAACTTATATGCAGAGTACATCATGAGAAACGCTGGACTGGAAGAAACACAAGCTGGAATCAAGTTGCCGGGAGAAATATCAATAACCTCAGATATGCAGATGACACCACCCTTATAGCAGAAAATGAAGAGCAACTAAAGAGCCTCTTGATGAAAGTGAAAGAGGAGAGTGAAAAAGTTGGCTTAAAGCTCAACATTCAGAAAACGAAGATCATGGCATTTGGTCCCATCACTTCATGGCAAATAGATGGGGAAACAGTGGAAACAGTGTCAGACTTTATTTTTTGGGGCTCCAAAATCACTGCAGATGGTGACTGCAGCCATGAAATTAAAAGACGCTTACTCCTTGGAAGGAAAGTTATGACCAACCTAGATAGCATATTCAAAAGCAGAGACATTACTTTGCCAACAAAGGTCCATCTAGTCAAGGCTATGGTATTTCCAGTGGTCATGTATGGATGTGAGAGTTGGACTGTGAAGAAAGCTGAGAGCCGAGGAATTGGTGCTTTTGAACTGGGGTGTTGGAGAAGACTCTTGAGAGTCCCTTGGACTGCAAGGAGATCCAACAAGTCCATTCTGAAGGAGATCAGGCCTGGGATTTCTTTGGAAGGAATGATGCTAAAGCTGAAACTCCAGTACTTTGGCCACCTCATTCAAAGAGTTGACTCATTGGAAAAGACTCTGATGCTGGGAGGCATTGGGGGCAGGAGGAGAAGGGGACGACAGAGGATGAGATGGCTGGATGGCATCACCGACTCGATGGACATGAGTCTGAGTGAACTCCGGGAGTTGGTGATGGACAGGGAGGCCTGGCGTGCTGCGATTCATGGGTTGCAAAGAGTTGGACATGAGTGAGCTACTGAACTGAGGGATGGGAGAAAAGCTATGACCAACCTAGACAGCATATTGAAAAGCAGAGACATTACTTTGCCAACAAAGGTCCGTATAGTCAAAGCTATGGTTTTTCCAGTAGTCATGTATGGATGTGAGAATTGGACCATAAAGAAGGCTGAGCACCAAAGAATTGATGCTTTTGAACTGTGGTGTTGGAGAAGACTCTTGAGAGTCCCTTCAACTGCAAGGAGATCAAACCAGTCCATCCAAAAGGAAATCAACCCTGAATATTCACTGGGAGGTCTGATGCTAAAGCTGAAACTCCAGTACTTTGGCCACCTGAGGTGAAGAACTGACTCATTGGGAAAGACCCTGATGCTGGGAGGGATTGGGGGCAGGAGGAGAAGGGGACGACAGAGGATGAGATAGTTGGATGGCATCACCAACTCAATGAACATGAGTTTGAGCAAGCTTCAGGAGTTGGTGAAGGAAAGGGAAGCCTGGCATTCTGCAGTCCATGGGGTCACGAAGGGTCAAACATGACTGAGCAACTGAACTGATACATGGCAAAGAAACAGTTTAGTTTACTTATGAACATGAATTCAAAATTCATTAGTAACATATCAGCAAACCAAATGTACCATACTCAGAAAAGCTTAATGCCAGGAATGCAGAGATGGTTTAATTTTACCTCTTTACCTTATTAGTAACAAGAGTGAATATTTACATGGTGTTTACCCTGGACTTGGGCTGGGCTGCCTGCTTCACGGCTCAAAGCTTCTGATGCCCTCAGTTGCTGCACCACTTCTTCTTTAAGGGATGAAATTAGTAGTCACGTGATTGACCTTGTCCATGCAGGGAACTACTGGAGTGAGTTTATCCTAATATCATGATAATGGGAAAGGAAAGAGGATCCTTGGCCAACTTGCTTAGAAAACGCTCCCTTGGCTGAAGAGCGGGTGGACACTCAGCTTTAGCTAACGTGCTGTTGTTGCTCAGTCGGTCAGTTGTGTCCAACACTCTGCGACCCCATGGACTGCAGCGCGGCATGCTTCCCTGTCCATCACCATCTCCCGGAGCTTGCTCAAACTCATGTCCGTTGAGTTGGTTATATCATCCAACCATATCATCCTCTGTCGACCCCTTCTTCTCCTGCCTTTGATCTTTCCCAGCATTGGGGTCTTTTCTAATAAGTTAACTCTTCCCATCAGGTGGCCAGAGTATTGGAGTTTCAGCTTCAGCATCAGACCTTCCAATGAATATTCAAGGTTGATTTCCTTTAGGATTGATTTGTCTGATCTCCTTGCAGTTGAAGGGACTCTCAAGAGTCTTCTCCAACACCACGGTTCAAAAGCTTCAATTCTTTGGTGCTCAGCCTTCTTTATGGTCCAACTCTCACATCCATACATGACTACTGGAAAAACCATAGCTTTGGCTATTCGGACCTTTGTTGGCAAAATAACGTCTCTGCTTTTTAATATGCTGTCTAGGTTGGTCATAGCTTTTCTTCCAAGGAGAAAACAGCATTTAATTTCATGGCTGCAGTCACCATCTGCAGTGATTTTGGAGCCAAAAAATAGTCGGTCACTGTTTCCACTATTTCCCCATATTTTTTCCATGAAGCGACAGGAGTGGATGCCATGATCTTCATTTTTTGAATGTTGAAATGTTGAGCTTTAAGCCAGCTTTTTCACTCTCCTATTTCACCTTCAGGCTCAAGAGGCTCTTTAGTTCCTCTTCACTTTCTGCCATAAGGGTGGTATCACCTGCATATCTGAGGTTATTGATATTTCTCCCTGCAATCTTGATTTCAGCTTGTGCTTCATCCCACCCAGCATTTCTCATGATGTACTCTGCATGTAAGTTAAATAAGCAGGATGACAATATACAGCCTTGATGTACTCCCTTCCCAATTTGGAATGTTGTTTAATGTCTGGTTTTAACTGTTGCTTCTTGATCTGTATAAGGCAGGTAAGGTGGTCTGGTATTCCCATCTCTTGAAGAGTTTGTTGTGATCCACATCCACACAGTCAGTCTTTGGCATAGTCAATGAAGCAGAAGTAGATGGCTTTTTCTGGAACTCTCTTGCTTTTTCGATGATCCAGAGGATGTTGGCAATTTGATCTCTGGTTCCTCTGCCTTTTCTAATCCAGCTTGAACATCTGGAAGTTCATAGTTCATGTACTGTTGAAGCCTGGCTTGGAGAATTTTGAGCATTATTTTGCTAACATGTGAGGTGAGTGCAATCATGTGGTAGTTTGAACATACTCTGACATTGCCTTTCTTTGGGATTAGAAAGAAAACTGGCCTTTTCCAGTCCTGTGGCCACTGCTGAGTTTTCCAAATTTGCTGGCATATTGAATGCAACACTTTCACAGCATCATCTTTCAGGATTTGAAATAGCTCAACTGAAATTCCATCACCTCCACTAGCTTTGTTTGTAGTGATGCTTCCCAAGGCCCACTTGACTTCACACTCCAGGATGTCTGACTCTAGGTGAGTGATGACACCATTGTGGTTATCTGCGTCATTAAGATATCTTTTGTATAGTTCCTCTGTGTATTCTTGCCACCTCTTAATATCTTCTGCTTCTGTTAGATCCATACCATTTCTGTCCTTTATTGTGCCCATCCTTGCATGAAATATTCCCTTGGTATGTCTGATTTTCTTGAAGAAATCGCTAGTCTTTCCCATTCTATTGTTTTCCTCTATTTCTTTGCCTCGATCACTTAGAAAGGCTTTCTTGTCTCTCCTTGCTCTTCTTTGGAACTCTGCATTCATATGGATGTATCTTTCCTTTTCTCCTGTGCCTTTCTCTTCTCGTCCTTCCTCAGCTATTTTTAAGGCTTCCTCAGAGGTCCATTTTGCCTTTTTGCATTTCTTTTTCTTGGGAATGGTCTTGATCGCTGCCTCCTGTACAATGTTATGAACCTCCATCCATATTTCTTCAGGCACTCTGTCTCAGATCTAATCCCTTAAATCTATTTGATGATGTGTTAGAAACATTTTAATTAAATACAAAAAATGGATATAGACAAAAGCCATTTTTTGGTCTAAACTCTCCTAAAAATAGTAGCCAACACATTAAGACAAGTAGAATAAACAGTATGCAGAGCTTTGTAAAGTCACTGAAGGCAGCCTAGTGACCTGCTTAGAGGTCCAAAAGCATCCATGGAAAAATGATCAAAATGAATGTAGCAGGCTGACGCATGTATTAGTTTTCCCAGAGTCCTTCCACTGGGAAGTGAGCAGCATGCATCTACTCCCTTTGGCTCACAGATGTCTCTCCAGAACCTGTGAGAATGCCTGACACGTGGTGGTACTCAGTGAGTATTTGTTGAATAAATAATGAGCAAATTCTCAACTGCGCAAGATATAGATTAATAGACAGAAACCAATGATGTCTCTATAAACAAACCACAAAAATGGAACATGTAACTTTGGACGGGCATCATTTATCACAAGAGGAAAATCTCTAATTCATGACAGAGATTTATACCCAACGAAAGGAGCAGAGAAGTTTGCAAAAACTGTCAGAAAATGAACCAAAATAAATAGACCATAGATTGGATGAATCCACACTGAACGCTCTACATTTCTCCCCCAAATGAATCTGTGAGCAGACAATGTTGAACATCTGAGTAGGGCTTTTCATGAAATTTGGGAAAGAGATATTGCATTTAAGTTAGAACAACGAGGGGAAAGAATCATGATGAAAAGACACAGCAGATGGTAGGACTGTTATAAGCTTTTTCCTGCTGAGTGGTGAGTGGTGGGTGATGGGGGCAGAAGAGAGGCCCCCCTGTGGCGGGGGGAGCTGGTACCCGGGGCTCGGAGCAGGCAGGTGCATGCCTGAGTCAGCTTTCCTGAGGAAAGTGGATTTTCCTTGAGTGCGTGTGTGCCTGTGTGTGTGAAGGAGGGGTTGTGTGGTGTGAGGGGTGTGTTACGTGTGGTCTGTGTGTGGTGTGTGCCTGTAAGTGTGGAAAGGATACTGTGAACATGTGGCCTCTCTCAGCACGCACATTGAGAAGAGAACAATGTTATTATCACAGTCGTTTCAAGCCTCCTAATGACACAGTGCACAGATGTACAATTTAGGTAGATGAGAATAAAGATCTAAGTGGGCAAGCGAACATAATTATAATTTTAGAGAAAATATCTAGGAGACTCTTTTTAAGATGGTGGGGAGGTAAACGTTTTTTCGGCAAGGCACAGTAAGCGTTAACCAAAAGGAAATAATTGTGAATTTGGAATTTACACCTTTTGAAGGGCAAGACCCCACAAACAGGGCAGACACAGGGACGAACGGCGTCAGACTGAGAAGTGAAGCCTCATAAACTGTGGAAGAAACCAGAGACCATCTTCGTGACTGAGACTGTGGGGAAGTTTTCCTACAGAAAGTCTGAGAAATGAAAATGACCACCTTATAAAAAAACTCCCCTGCCGCCTGCATGCACGAGTTTGTGCTCTGTTGCTCAGTCACATCTGACTCTTGGCGACTCTGTGGACTGTAGCCTGCCAGGCCCCTCGGTCCATGGGATTTCCCAGGCAAGAATCCTGGAGTGGGTGGCCATTTCATTCTCCAGGGGATCTTCCAGACCCAGGGATCGGACACTCATCTCTTGCATCTCTTGCATTGCAGGCAAATTCTTAACCACTGAGCCACTGGGGAAACCCCCCTGAGCCAGACAATATGCAAATGAAAATATAGGCTGCAGATAGAGAGATGTTGGCAGCACATTCCGTAACAATCAAACTTATTCTAAACATGCAGAGGACGCCTATAAATTATTAAGCAAAAGCCAGCCATCCCAACAGGTACCCGAGGAAAGGGTAAGCGTCGATCCTTATGAGCGCGGGAGTTTGCAGATCTAGCACAGAGAACACTCGTTCATCTAGAAAGGTGAAACTGTGAGATGAGCCGCTCAGCTGGAATCAGCAGAGCGCGCGTCTCTGCGCCCAGTGCTGGCCGAGTCCAGGGACGCAGGCGGCCCCCAGCGGAGTGAGCCTCCTGGAAGACGTGGGCGGCATCTCCTCACGAGGGCGGAGTGACCGGCTGGTGGATGCTCCTGCAGGATCGGTTGTCATAAAGCAAACAGAGACTGATCTGAGTGCAGTTTATTCCTCAAATGGAAAGATACACAGAAGTTAAAATCAATGAACTGCAAATATGGATATAACGACTGTGATAAATCTCAAAGGCAGGGTGGTATTTTTTAAAAAGCAATGTATACAATAAATGTATAAAATGAAACCATTTATCTGGTTTGTAAAACACAAAAACCCTATCTCCACCTGGTGTAGAGACACAAGAATATATCAACACGACACAGGGATGTGGAGAGGTGAGGCCACGCTTACTTCGGGACAGTCTTGGTCCCTGGGGTCTCTGGGCTCCAGGCAGGGGTCACGGAGGCAGCCAGGGACTCCGGACAAGTCCCCCCTTGCTGTAAAATTTTACTTCTTAGGAAAATATTTAAAGCAAATATTTCAAAAATGACTAAATAGGAATGACAGGAAAGGGCTGTTTGCTGTATCATTGACTTTTCTCCAGGCTTGAAGTACTTCATTTTTAAAAGAGTCAAATGAGATAGAGTTTCTATACTGAGTAAAGGCTGACCGCCTCCTCTTTCAGCACAGAGCGGGGTCCTCACTCCCACCCGGCACAGCTGGGGCAACGGGGTGGGGTCCACATTCTTCCTCGGTTCTCACTTTATCTCATATGCGTGTGTATGGGTGTGTGTATGTGTGCGTGCACCTGCATGTGTGTGTGTGCCTGTGTGCACATGTGTGTGCATATGTGTCGGTGCATGCCTGTGTGTGCACGTGTGCCTGTGTGTGCCTGTGTGCGTATGTGTGGGTGTGTCCCTGTGTGTGTGCATGCTCATGTATGTGTGTGTGCACGTGTGCGCACCTGCACGCGTGTATGTGTGCATGTGTGTGCACGTGTGTGCATGTGTGTGTGCGCGTGCCTGTGTGTGTGCATGCCTGTGTGTGCATGTGTGTGTGTGTGCGCGTGCCTGTGTGTGTGCATGCCTGTGTGTGCATGTGTGTGTGTGTGCGTGCCTGTGTGTGCACGTGTGTGTGTGTGTGTGTGTGTGTGTGTGTTCGGTTTACGTGTCCACCTGAAGGGGCACAGGTAGTTATACAGCTTTGTCCCCGAGGCCCTCAGTATGCTCACGGGTCCCCGCCCTCCTCCCCTCTGGCCTGAGACCCGCAGGAAGAGGGCTGTCTGTGGCTGGTGCTCGCTGCTGACTCCCAGGGCCAGGAACACGCCTGATACCCAGGAGCCGAGAGACCTGTGTGCGAATCCGCACGTGTTCGCCCTGCTCTGCGGGCCGGCTTGCTCGGGTCTCCGCGGCCAGGCTTTCCAGTCTATCTTGTGACTGGGTTTCCAGGAGACTTGCCCATGATCATGCAACCCTCCTGACGTGGTGTGCCTGGCCACCAGGCATGTCCCCATGGTGTGCTCTCTGCTGGCCTGGGGCTCCGGGGACACTCCAGGGTCCCCAGCCGCTTTCAAATGCCTGCTGCGCACCTGTGGGTCCTGTGACACGGCTCCAGGCTGCTGCTAGGGCTGGCGGGTCTGCCAAGGCTCCGCTCCAGACAGGGCGGCCACAGAGCAAAGGAGTGTCACCCAGGGGGGAGGCGGGGAGGGGTCTGCAGGAACAGGAAGTGGGGCGGCATGGCCAGCTCTCCTGCTTGAGCTTCTTAAACCCCAAATAAATCAGTGATGTTTATATTCTAGAATCTTAGGCTGAACCAGGTCTAAGGGCCGGGTGACTTCAGGATGAATTAGACACACAATGAGACGCTGGCTAAGGCTCGCTGGGCCAACGGGCACGTGCAGAGGTGGGGAGACTGAGGCTGGAAACACCACCTAGAGGCCTGGGGCAGGGGGAGCAGGTCTGACAGGACACGGCCGCAGGTGCCAGTGTCCTGAGGGGAGGGGCGTGGGCACTGCCCGGGTGCACGGAAGGCAATGGGGAGCCCCGGGGGCGCAGGAGGGGTCCCACCCTGAGACGGCTCAAGAGAGCAGATCAGCGAGGCTGGGGAGAAGGAGTCAAGGAAACCAGGAGCCAAGGAGACAGACGTGAGCTTCTAGAGACACTCGACCGTCCCTGAAAGGATGCTCCACCCGGCGAGGCCATCACTGTGGAACGGGGAGCTGTCTGAACGGGAATCGGACGGGGCTGAAAGGAACCCACGCAGGCTGGGTGGGAGTAGCCTGCCCGTCCTCCCCCGCTCCACACCACCCTCTCCTGCCCACGCTGCTCTTGGTTCACCAGGAGGCCCCGGGCAGGCGCGGGGATGCTCAAACCTGGAGATGCAGCAACTAAGACGGCGATGAGGTTTTCAGGGAGGCTGGTGCAAACCACAGCGAGTAACAGCTTCAGGCAAAGGGCTGCGGACTCAGCTGGCTGTGCTTCCACTGAAGCCGCAGGAAATCTACCCAGGACGCCTGGGATGTCCCGTGTGGACTCCTGTCCACCAGGATGGTAGTGGCAGTTCAGACGTGTTCCCCAGAACAGGCTCCCGCGGCATACGCTGGGCACTGGCTGTCCACGTGTGTGCACCTTGCCCCCAAGGCCACCCCACGAGGACGCCAGGTCTGGATAAGCTGGTTCCACCAGCACCAGGGGAGGCTTTGTGTTACTGAATTGAGGGTACTTCAATATTTAACTTGGTAAGTCTATGCATGGGTGCTCAGGATGAAAATGACTTGAGTTTTGCCCATTCCGTTAAAAATGTATGTGCTGTCCATCACCTTGGGCCATTGCCACAGACGGAATGTCTTTACTTCCCCCAGAATGAGTGCATTGGAACCTAATCCCCATGCTATGGTCTTAGGAAGGAGGGCTGAGGGGTCGTGAGGGTGGGCCCCCTTGGGTGGGATTCGTGGGCGGGCAGGCAGGAAGAAGCCAGAGTGTGAACCACCAGCCACGACAGAAAGGACCAGGCGGCTGGGGGCAGTGGGGGTGGACGCCAGCTGCTGTCTGAGGGGGTCCGGGGGGGGGCAGCTCTGGTTTCTGCCTGGGCCCCTGTGGGGAGGGGGTGCATTTCTCTGAGGGAGAGGGCGGCATGTGGAAGGCGGCACACCCCAGAAGGGGTGAGAGCTTACCCCCGAGCAGCCCGACTGAGGGGGGACCTCGTCTGCACCCCCAGAGCCTCCTCATTGCCTTCCGGACACCCTGGCCCTGTCCGAGCACCCGGGCAGCCCCCCCAAGGGGTCTCCCGGGCAGTGTACACGCCCCTTGCCTCAAGACATTGGCACCGGCCGCCGTGTCCTCTGTCAGACCCGTGCAGACGTCTGCTCTCGGCTGAGAGGCACAGGGCCCGACGGGGCCCTGGATGGTGCTCTGCGTGCCCAGGACGGGCTCTGCGTGCCCAGGACGGTGCTCTGCGTGTCCCCCTCTTGGCTCTCCTGACTCGCGGGGCAACCAGCCGAGCGCCTGGCCTGCTGGTCTGCCGTGTCCCCACGCTGAACCTGCTGGTGCCCGTCCTGCTGCAGGGCCAAGCAGCCCAGCTGCACACAGTCATGTCTGCTTCTCTAAGTGGGGGGCAAGGCTTCCTGAGCCCCCAGCGGACAGCTGCCCACCTGGCCGCCCCATCTCTGGGCTGTCCGCCTCTCTAAGCTCGTTCAAAGATCCACTGTCCAGGCAGTCTGTCCAGGCTGGGCCCTGGGAAGCCTTGGGCAGACCCTGCGTTGCTGGACTCCACGGTACAATCTTCCTCTCCACCCTCAGGCCCGGGGGTGCACCAGGGGCCTGCGGTCAGTGTCCGGCTCCCAGACGGCAAGGCCTCTTCCTCCCTCCCAGTGTGTGTGGGCTTCCAGGAAATGGAAACTAGAGCAGAGAGTTTTTAGAGGAGTTATTTTTATAGCACTTCAATTTATTTATATTTATCAAATATGTCCCCATCGCTAAAATCTCTTTGGAGGGTTTTCAAAAATTAAAGGATTGCATCTAAAAATACTGACCCTGATATGCAGTGTGCACGGCTAAGTCCCGGCCCCAGAGACGTCAGGACGGAGCAGTGACAGTGTGTGCTGCGGGCGGGGACCGCGGAAGAGGCGCCGCTTCCTCCCTCAGGGAAGAGCGGTCGGGATGCTAATGTGCCGGAGTCTGAGATCCATTCCTTCCCCTCCACATTCTCATCTGTCTCTCTGTTCATTCAGCACACCCTGAAAGAGTGTCTGCTGATTCACCCACTTCTGGGGGGGCAGCCGCCCCCTGGATCTGGCAGGCTCTGGGGCTGGACAGCGGCCCCCACCTGCACTCGGCCCTGGGCACATCACCCTGTGTTCTGAGCAGATGACTGGGCTTCCCGGAGGCCGGCGCCCTTGTCCCCAGTAAAGCCAGAGGCCTTGTGCTCAGAAGCACCACCCCTGGGCAGAGAGCAGGGAAGCCGGATGCTGGCCTGGACCCAGGAGTCCTCAGGGCTGGTGGTGGCCTGCTGGGGAGGCCAGCGTCTCAGCTCAGGGAGGCCACGGGGTCCCCACGGCCGAGGGAGGCCACGGGGTTCCCACGGCCGAGTGCGGCCCCTGAAGAGCTGCCGGGTCTCCACTGGCCCAGGGTCGTGGCCGGGTCTCCACCGGCCCACTTCATGGCCAAGTCTCCACCGGCCCAGCTCACGGCCGGGTCTCCACCTGCCCAGGGTCGTGGCCGGGTCTCTGCCAGCCCAGGGTCGTGGCTGGGTCTCCGCCGGCCCAGCTCACGGCTAGGGCAGGGGTCCCTGCAGGTGCTGAGGAGGCTCTGAAGGACATGCGCCCCCAGGAGCCCACCCTGAATGCAGCAACCGGCGCGGTCACCGAGAGGGCCTGTCCTTCCTGGCGGGGCTGCTGCAGATGGGGGGAGTTGGTTCATCCCTCCTTCACCCCTCCCCCAAGGGTCTGGGAGTTCAGGCGGGGTAGCTTCTCTGCTTTCCGAGTGGCGGGGGTCCTGGGGGCCCAGGAGGGGACTGTGCACCCCCTAGGCATCCAGTGCAGGACCAGGGACCAGCAAGGGGTGGAAAGCAGCTGAGCCCCTCAGGTCAACCGATGTTGCTCACAGGAGTTCCCCAGGGAGATGGCCAACCGGGGCAGACCTGACAACAGAAAGAGGAGCTTGAGCGAGAGAAGTCCTACATCAGGCTTAGATTCGTCCCAGGTCAGACGAGCATGGCCTGCTGGCACGGGGCACAGGTCCTCCTGGGAGGTGCCCAGTGTCTGAAGGCAGGAGCAGGGCGCTGACACAGGGCTGTCCCCGAGCCCTCCTCACAGACGTGTCCCCCCGTGGGGCTAGCCCTGAGCGCCTGTTTGCGCTTCCTACCCAGCCCTAAGGGCCCCGAGGGCAGCTCTCCTGTGTCCCCCTGGTGCCCTTACCGGAGCAAAAAGCAGATGCCTGAGCCTAGGAAGCCCCAGGTGAGCAGAGGAGGCAGGCCACGGCCTGCGGTTCCCTGGGCCCCGCAGAGCAGAGACCGGCCCTTGGGAGGGGGTCTCAGGAGGCCTCTGGGCTCTCCCCAGCCCTCACCTCCCTGGGCCCTTTCCCTGTGCATGCAGAGGGCAGAGGGTCCCCAAATCTGGGCAGAGCCCTGGAATCTGGACGGAACCTCCGGGGAGGCAGGGGGCAGGCCGGGACCGCTCGGCTATCATGGGGTGACGGTCCCACCGGCCCCCCCAGCCTGTGGTGTTCCTGTCGCTCGGTCCTCGGGGAGCCCCGATGGGATGAGCCTCAGCGCCAGCAGCCGCGCCTGCTCATCCGAGGACACAGGGTGCCCTGTGGTGAGGGCTCCTGGGTGTCCTCTGGGACCGCTGGTTCCCCAGGGAGAGGGAGACAGAGGGCCTCTGCAGCTCTGCTCTACTCGCTCCTGAAATCCGCAAGTCTCGGAGCGTGTGTGCCTGTGGTCCTCAGCACCCTCCGTCCTGCCCTCTCTCCCCGGGGGTCTCTCTCTCTCCCTGGGGTCTCTCTCCCTGGGGTCTCTCTCTCCCTGGGGGTCTCTCTCTCCCTGAGGGTCTGTCTCTCTCCCTGGGGTCTCTCTCCCTGGGGTCTCTCTCTCTGGGGGTCTCTCTCCCCCTGGGGTCTCTCCCCCTGGGGGTCTCTCTCTCTCCCTGGAGTCTCTCTCTCTCCCTGGGGTCTCTCTCCCTGGGGGTCTCTCTCCCTGGGGTCTCTCTCACTGGGGGTCTCTCTTCCCCTGGGGGTCTCTCCCTCCCTGAGGGTCTCTCTCTCCCTGGGGGTCTCTCTCTCCCTGGGGGTCTCTCTCTCTCCCTGGGGTCTCTCTCCCCAGGGGTCTCTCTCTCCCTGGGGGTCTCTCTCCCTGGGGGTCTCTCTCCCCATCCTCTAGGTCGTCACACGGGCATCTGCAGAGCCCAGTCCAGATGCTGTTCTCATCTCACCGTCATCCCCCTCCTCTCCTTTGCTCCAAGGCTTCGCGCCAGGGCATCCCACGCCTCCATCCCCCAGACTCTCTTTATGTCTTTTGCATCCAAGCTGCAGAATCAAGAGCTGCATTTACTTTTTAGGAGCATCTTCCGTGACTTGGGCTCTGATCCCGCCTCCCTCACCAGGTCCCCGGGGCCCCCTCCCCACCATCTCAGAGGCAGCGCTCACCCCCAGGCACCTCCGCGGTGAAGGGGGTTTTGCCATGTCTCTTGCTTTTCTGAAGACAGAAGGCTCTGTAGATAATATTCTTCTTAAATATTCAGCAATTATGTATTTAGTTGCTACCAACCACAGAGAAAAATACGCACATTAAAGCATCCATAATTACATAATAAGCACTTACTGTCAACTGCATTTTGCTGCCGTGTACCCTCTGTCCCCTTTATCTTAAAAAAATTTCAGAGACCATTACCATAAATGCTAAATAAATCAGGTGCTGGGCAGCAGGCTAACGAATGTGAAATGAGGGGTTTGTCTGTGGGGAGGTGTCGACTCAAATAGTGCAGGTCTGGTCACACAGGGCGCCTGGCTCCACCATGGACGGTGACGCTCTTGGGGGGAAGGTCGGGGGCAGAGGCTGCAGAAAGAGGCATCTGGGAAGGCCCGCTGGCCAGGCCTGTCCCTCGCTCCTGGCCCTTCTGGGTTCGCAGGTCCCCTGACAGCTTCTCAGACTTAGTAGAACCCCAGTTCCCGATTCTCAGTGTCCCTGGCCCAAGGAAGGTGGCGGGGGTCCCCAGAGGCACTGGGGGTGCCAGCATCTCAGTTCGTCTGCCCACAGCCCCTCACTCAGCCCCTGCTGGGGCTCCCATGACCTGACCTCCGACCATGGCCAGCACCTAGCCAGGGTCTTTGTTGAGTGGACAGATGAGTCAATAACCAATAAACAACAAATATTACAATCAAACTCAGGTTGCTTAAAATCCAAGCAGAGAACAAACGTGATTTCTTAAAAGAATCTGAGAACCAAAGCCAGGACCAGCAAATCAATAAACAAACAAATAAATCTGCCTTTTGCTTTCTCTTCTCTGGAGGCAGTGAGCTGGGTCTTCTGCTAGTCTTCCTGCGCTGCTGAGAGGCTCCGGCCGCAGCGACGGGCCCAGGCCTGCATCCCTGACCCCGCTCCGACTCTGGCAGTGGGCATCCTGAGCGTGTGTGTGCCCTGAGCATCTGACATCTCCCCACGAACAGGCGCTTCTGTCCACGGTGCTCACTGGACTGCGTTAGAATTCCACGTTCATGGCGCAGCGAGTGTGACCTTGCAACAAGCTCTCTTCCTCTGGACTTTTCTCTGCGTGTGGTCTGAGATTCGTTGGAATTGGTGCATGCAGCTCACGTTCATTCTTTTTAACTGACAAAGTTACTCTGCGTGCTAACGGGCCGCGGGGCAAGAGACGTATGTGCTGCACAGAGTGGGGTCTGGGCCCCAGCCGGGGGGCAGTTCCCACCTTGGAGGTGGACCTGGGGCTGCGGGGCGGGAGCCCTTGGCCCTGTGACACCTCATCATTCCCCTCCTGAGTTCCTATGGCAACTGTTGGAGTGGGGCACGGCTGCTCTCTTTTCCTGTGTCTCTCCGTCTCCCCTTTGCTTCTCTGAGCAGATCGTGTGCGGCCTTGCGGATTTCATGTTTCTCTGCGGGAATTCTCCTCATACGCTGGGTTTCCCTCTGTGTTCACGTCTCCGAGCCTTGTCCCTGCCCTTGGTCCTGCACCATGTCATCGCACTCTTACTGCCTGAATCTCTCGTCAGAGAAAAAACAACCATTCACTGCCGTTCGGACAACTCCGCTATTTGCCTTGTTGCGGACATTTTATTTCTTCACTTGAGTGTCGCTTCCCGTTTTCCTATTATCTCCCGTCTTCTTCTGGACTATCCCCGTTCCCTTTGGCCCCTGCGATGATCTAACCATCCTGCATCCTCTCGAATCCACCACCGTGGCCTTCCCACGTGCAGAGACACCCTCGCAGGCCCAGTTTCTCACTGTCGATGGGAGCGCGTCACAGCCTCTGTCTCGGGTCCCGGGGAGACGAGAGGTGGGAGCCTTTATCTCCCTCCTCCGCTTCATTTCTCAGTTCTGTCAAAATCGTTAGGGATTGTACAGCTATTGTTTACTTTTCAAAAGGGCCATTCTCTCGAGTCTGGAAAATCAGTCCCTTCCAGCTGGGCTGATGGCTTTCCGCACAAACAGCCAGGCTTGTCTGCAAGAAATCCGAGGCCATTTGTTTAGCGTGATTACATACAGGTGTCTGGCAAGAGGAAGATTTATTGAATTTTTAACTGTCAGTTAAAATAGAGAGTATTGAACTTTCTATTTTGGTACCTTTCCGAGCAAGGTCAATACCGAGACGTCTGTCACCTGTCACCCCCGAGCTGATATTCATAATCCAAACAATTCTCTGCCTGTCGGGGAGCCAGAGAAACAAGTGCGCTCTGCCTCCCTGTCAGCGAGGCCGGCGGGACACACACCCGGACTTCTGGAGGAAGCAAAGGGCGGCCGTCCAGCCAGGCTTTCCCTCCCTGTCCTGGAGCCGGGACCCCAGGCCAGCCTGCAGGGCCAGCTGCACACGACACCCCGTCCCTCCCCCCGCAGCATCCCTGTGCGGCCGACCCATCAGAGCCAGGTACTGAGCAGGCCTGCTAGCTGGACCGACCCGGTGTGGGGCCCCCTGCCTCCACCCCAGCGGGTTCAGACAAGCGCGTGACTCCCTGGCATTGGCTGCCTTGTTGGAGATGTAGGAATCATAGTAATAACAACAGCAACGGATGCGTTGCACAGCGTGGGCTAAAGAAGCGCCGACCCTTCAAAACCTGTCACGTATCCAAGGCGGGCGGCTTGGCACCCGGCTTCTGCATCCGGGAAGGCTCACAGGAGGAGGTGTCCGAACAGGACACCCACATGCAATTCCAGGAGGCTGGGGTGGAGAATGCCGGAAAGCCTGTCTGCCCCGTCCCAGCTGCTTGGTGATTGGCCAGTGGGGTTGGTGCAAAGGATCTCTCGTTTAGGGGAACACGGAGGGCGGATCCGCATCTGGGGAGCAGGGGAGCGTGGCCTCGGGCATCAGACACAGGTGGACTTGAGTCTGGGAACAGGGCTGCCCTTGAGTGTCCTGCTCGGGGCGCCAGGTGGGCAGGGAGGTCTGGCTGCCCGGAGGTCTCCCTGGATCCTGGGAGGGTTCCGTGGAGTCCGTGTAGGAGTGATGTCCGCCTGCCTGGCCCCAGAGTCCCGGGCTAGTCTCCATTCTCCCTCTTGAGCAGCCATCCTCATGGCCAAGAAATTAAGTTTCCAGAGGAGCTGAGGGGGGCCCTAGGGGGCTGGCTCAGAATGGTGTAATTACCATTCTGGCCTCCTCAGCATCTGGAGTTGGGCTGCCATCCGCCTAGGACCACGGGCAGCGGGCGCTGTTGTTGCCCACAGGCTGAGGGAGGGGGCTGCGGGCCTCACCCCCCCAGCACCAGGCCCCCCGGGACGGTGCGTGCCCGGCTCTGGCTCTGCCTCGCCCCCACCTCCGTGGAATCCGGGTTGGTCGTAAGGGGAGCAGGGGGAGCCGGGACCCCTGACTTGTCTCCCTTCTGGTTTAAATTACACTTCGAGCTGTTAATCCCAGGCTTGAGTCACGGTGGTTCCCCAGCCATAGCCCTGCCGCACTCTGCCCACAAACCGCAGGGCCCTGGCCTGGCTCATGGGCGGCTGCTCAGAGGGGCAGGCGCAGATGCTGGAAACAGGCCACGGCAGAGGAGCCACCCGGAACCTTCCGCTTTAATGTTTCATTAACTTTTGAGTCAAATTGAGCCGAATGACAACACAGGCCTGAGCTCCCATCAGGAGGCCACCGACGGGGCCTTGCTGGGCCAGGACTCCGCCCTGAGGACGGTGCGGGCTCACCCCCCGGAGACGGACAAAGCTCCAGTGGTGGGCAGGACACGTGGACGCCGGCCAGGGCTCACCCACCCAGCACCTTCCCACGACGTAGAGGCGCTGGAGACCAGGGCCGTGGACTCCCGGGGTGTGGGCTCCAGGCAGACGGCCCCTGGTGGCCGCTCCAGAGCCTCCTGAGGCCCCTCAGCGGCTCACCTCCCCAGCTCTGAGCCTGCAGCTCAGCCAGAGGGAGGAAGCCTCGGGACCAAGAGCAGGAATCAGGTGGGCCCCGTGGGCCGGGTGAGGTGGCCCCGCCTTGCCCCACTCCGTGTGGAGCGCGTCCATGCAGTCCTGGGCTGGCCCCCAGCCCTGGGCCCCAGGGACGGGGTAGTCAGGCCGGGGGCACCCGGGACCTGAGTTGGGAAGCAGCACCTGCCTGTCACCACCTGGATGTGGGAGAGGGGCACGCAGAGGACATCCTGGGGAGCCGGAGCAGGTGGGTGACTGTCATCGACACGGGCGCCCCCGGCACCCTGAGGCACCTTCGTGTGGGTGTCATGTCACAAAAGACAAAGCAGAGGCCCGGGGAGGCCCACAGGATCCCGAGGCTGCCAAGGCGGGACTGACACCTCCTCAGGGGGGGCCCCGCCCTGACCCTCCAGCCCCTGCCTCCTTCCTCCTGCCCCGGGCCGTCTCTTCAGCTGGAAGTTCTCCTCCTCCCACCCCCAAGCTGACCCTCTCCGGTAGTCCCTCCCCAGGGCCGCCCACCGCCGCCGCCCCGGGGCTGGCTCGGCCTCTCTTCACAAAGGCCTTTCTTCCGCCTCCGCAGGTGAGACTGAGCTTCAGCCCGTTTCTGGAGCCCCCGGGACGGCCTCTTGGACGCACCAGTGTCCCAGGCCCGCCCGGCTGGTCGGCACTGCAGTGACCAGCGTGTCAGGTCCCTGGAAGAGGATTTGGGAGGAGAGGCCTTTGTTCGCGAAAGGTCACGAGGCCGCTGACCTTCACAGCGCGGAGAAGACATGGTCTGTGCCCTGAGCCCTGTCCACAGCCTCCCGTCTCTCCGGCCAGCAGCTGGCACGGAGCCTCGGAAGTGCAGACCCACAGCTCCAGACTGCTTCTGACAGTCACTCTAGAGGACACTCTCAGGGCTTCCACTGAGGCCATCCCCCGCAGCCTGGCTTGAAAAACCCCGACCAGGACAGGCAGTGGGTCGAGGTGCCGTCTCCTGCAATGCTGGACTGCTGGGCACGGGGCAGGGCACCAGGGGGGTCGTGCAGGGGCGGCCCCCAAGCCTTCCGTCCAGCCTCCTCCAGGCTCAGCTCAGCCCTGCCCTGCAAGCGCTCGAGCTCCCACTGCAGCCTCTCAGGCCCCTGCCCGGAGAGCCCCACTGCTTGGAGCCCCAGCCTCTGCCCTGCCCTCTGCGTGCGGCCCCACACCCTCATGGCTCGGCCCAGGGTGGAGTCCCGGGGGAGTCCTCCTGACGCTGCTGCCCGCTCCTCTGTCTCTGCAGAGCCGCTCTACCCGCCCGGGCTGCGTGCATCTCCTCCCCTCCCCTCCAGGTCCTCGTCCGCCCCGGCTCCACCCAGGAGTCAGCACAAGACCCGAGACCCAGGATGCCTGATGGATGGACACCGGGCGGGGCCCCTGCGCTCGGCCCAGGGTGGCAGCCTCGGGGTTTCCCGCTCAAGGGAAATGTGTCTTCTTGATTGTAACAAACTGATTGCTCCCCAAAATGTCACTGTGATTCTCATTTTCGCCATCAGCGTTAGGAGCGTCTGGCACCTCGCATCCCCACTGACAATTATTTTAAATGTTGCTGTCAAATAGCTGCAAAAGAATAAAACAATCAGTGATATAATTATGAGTAAAATAAAGTGAATTTGAGCATGTCTCAGCGTTTCTTCTCCCTTAATTTCCTATTTATTTACACCCTGCATCAATGTCACGCTTTGCTGTTATTATGTGCCCTACTCACGCGTTACGCTGTGGATATTTGACTCTGGGGTTGCTGATCCCAGGCCCTTTCTGCAGCTGAACTCAGACGGACCATCTCTGCAAACGGCTTCTGGATATACAGGGTATTTGGAACTGGATAATCTGTTTACCCCAGGGGTATCTGAGGGCTGGTTTTGTGCACGCGCACACACACACAGACACACACATGCACACACACATTCCTCACACACACACATTCCAGACCAGAGGTTCTGGAAAAAATTGACATCGTTGAAAACCACGTGTAGAACCAGAGACACAGACACATCAGAAAAGTCTGTTTCAATTGGCTTGTTTTGGTAGAAAGAAAAGAAAGTGTAAGTGGCTCGTTCATGTCCGACTCTTTGAGACCCCATGGACTGTAGACCGCCAGCCTCCTCTGTCCACGGAGCTCTTCAGGCAAGAGCGCTGCAGTGGGTAGCCATTCCCTTCTCCAGAGGCTCTTCCTGACCCAGGGATCAAACCCAGGTTTCCCACAATGGCAGGCAGGTTCTTTACCGTCTGAGCCACTTACTATTTTTTAAAACTCTAGTTTTCAAAGATATACCACCCCACACCAAACCATCCTAGCCAGGATTCAAAGATGAGCGCCCTCATCAACTCAGGAGATTCTGAAATTTTTTCCTCCTTATCCCACTTGTAATTGTGCAGAATAAACATACTATTGTAAGAAAATGTGATGTTTCGCCTGGCTGGATATGAAATAAATAAACAAAAGTGAATAGCCCTTTTCTACCCCAGCAGCAAGCCCTTAGAGATGGAAACGGAAAACAACGTGCTTCAGAGTGCTCACATCAACCCCACGGGGCTCACCACAGCCGGACAAGAGCTCAGACTAACGTAAAGAGAGACGTAAACCTGCCCTGAAGAGACCAAGAGACAGACGCGGGCCAAGAAAAAGGCGCTTTTGCTCAACTAGGAAAACTGAAGAAATAAAATGGGATTTCTTGGTATTTTATCATTCATTTAGAACACAAAAAGGAAGCCAGCCCCAACAGAGTCAACCCGGAACTGTCTTTGACACTGCACAAATACTGTGAAATTCACACAGGAGAACTCTCTGTATCTGAGGATATTCTGAGAAAGACGAGCAGTGAGCACACACGCACCTCGCCCGACATCACGGCTCAGCATGGCTCAGCTGGAGTCACACCTCTGTGTCTCTGGGCCAGCTCAGAAAACAGAAGACGGAACGAAACAGTGTCTAGACGCAGCCCATCCTGTCATGGGAACCCGGCCAATTGTGGGCTCTCACTTTCGTGGAGAAGGGATAGTTTATTTCACTAGTAGTAACACACGAGGCGGTCCATTGTCAATAAGAGGCATTCCTACCTCGCACCTAATTATGATAAACTCAAGATAGATCAGTTCTTTAAAAGGAAAATATAGAAAAAATTTAGAGCAAGATTTAGACTAACATTTTTAGCCTTCAGTTCAGTTCAGTTCAGCTCAGTCGCTCAGTCGTGTCCGACTCTTTGCGACCCCATGAATCGCAGCACACCAGGCCTCCCTGTCCATCACCAACTCCCGGAGTTCATTCAGACTCATGTCCATCGACTCAGGGATGCCATCCAGCCATCTCATCTTCTGTCGTCCCCTTCTCCTTCTGCCCCCAATCCCTCCCAGCATCAGACTCTTTTCCAATGAGTCAACTCTTCACATGAGGTGGCCAAAGTACTGGAGTTTCAGCTTTAGCATCATTCCTTCCAAAGAAATCCCAGGCCTGATCTCCTTCACAATGGACTGGTTGGATCTCCTTGTAGTCCAAGGGACTCTCAAGAGTCTTCTCCAACACCACAGTTCAAAAGCATCAATTCTTCGGCACTCAGCCTTCTTCACAGTCCAACTCTCACATCCATACATGACCACTGGAAAAACCATAGCCTTGACTAGACGGACCTTTGTTAGCAAAGCAATGTCTCTGCTTTTGAATATGCTATCTAGATTGGTCATAACTTTCCTTCCAAGGAGTAAACATATTTTAGTTTCATGGCTGCAGTCACCATCTGCAGTGATTTTGGAGCCCAGAAAAAGAAAGTCTGACACTGTTTCCACTGTTTCCCCATCTATTTCCCATGAAGTGATGGGAGCAGATGCCATGATCTTCTTTTTCTGAATGCTGAGCTTTAAGCCAACTTTTTTACTCTCCTCTTTCACTTTCATCAAGAGGCTTTTTAGTTCCTCTTCACTTTCTGCCATAAGGGTGGTGTCATCTGCATGTCTGAGGTTATTGATATTTCTCCTGGCAATCTTGATTCCAGCTTGTGCTTATTCCAGCCCAGCATTTCTCACGATGTACTCTGCATATAAGTTAAATAAGCAGGGTGACACTATACAGCCTTGGACAAAACAATTTTCTTATATTGGAAAATCAGAGAGCCACATTTTAGAATATAGATACATCTGACTATACAAAGACTTAAAAAGGCTGGGTGTCAAACAACTCTATGGACAACTTCAAGGGACAGGAAGTCAATTTGTAACATACTTGACCATAAAGGGGCTTCCCTGGTGGCTCAGCTGGTAAAGAATCTGCCTGCAATGTGGGAGACTTGGGTTCGATCCCTGGGTTGGGATGATCCCCTGGAGAAGGGAAAGGCTACCCACTCCAGTATTCTGGCCTGGAGAATTCCATGGAATGTATCGTCCACAGGGTCGCAAAGAGTTGGACATGACTGAGCGACTTTCACTTTCACTTTCTTTCACTGACCATAAAGAGTTAATATCCATACTGGACAAGACAGGCGTACACAGGAATTGGACATGTAATAGACAACTGCTGCTGCTGCTAAGTCGCCTCAGTCGTGTCCGACTCTGTGCGACCCCATAGACGGCAGCCCACCAGGCTCCCCCGTCCCCGGGATTCTCCAGGCAAGAACACTGGAGTGGGTTGCCATTTCCTTCTCCAATGCATGAAAGTGAAGTCGCTCAGTCGTGTCCGACTCCTAGCGACCCCATGGACTGCAGCCCACAAGGCTCCTCCGTCCATGGGATTCTCCAAGCAAGAGTACCGGAGTGGGGTGCCATTGTGTAATAAAGGGTGTAAATAAATAAAAAGGCAACTTAAAGAAGATGAAAAGTTAGCTGCTCAGGCTCTACTTTATTCAAAATTATATTACTGAGGGCACCTACTGAATAGCAACACTTAAAATAATTGTCAGTGAAATTGTAGGGTGTCAGGCGCTCCTAATGTTGATGGTGAAAATTAGAACAGCAGCAGCCTTCTTTGGACGTAATCCGCAGCCTGTTAACCTAAAGAAGACATGCCCGTCAAACGCCATCACGAGAGACCCGAGGTCCCAGCCGTCATCTTCCAGTGGGGCGGCTCCGCCAGAAGGGGAGGGGGTGCAGCCTGCAGCCAGGCTTCTGGAACAGCCTCAGAGACTGAGTGCGTGAAGGCAGCAGAGGAGATGCGCGGGGACTGGGAGGGTCAGGGGGCAGTCTGGGGGACCAGCGTGAGGAGTGAGGCAGAGAGGGAGAGCGGGGCCCGTGGGGGGCTGACGTGCCCAGCAGTGGACAAAGGAGTCAGGGACGGGGACAACCCCCTGGCTCTGCTCCTGGTCAGCCTCTCATGTGTCCGTCACAGGGCGGAAGGGTTTTCCTGGATGTTGGGGACAGCAGCCAGACAGTGGGGGGCCTGGGATCCAGGGGAGATGAGACGGGGGGCTGGCTTCCAGGAGCTGGGGAGGGAGCGGGATGGGCATGAGAGTTAGCTCCTAGGCAGGCTGACAAGAAGTCTGGGCTCCCCAAGGAGGAGAGAGGGCTCTCGGGCTCTCGAGGAGGAGGAAAGGACAGACGTCTTTTTTCTCTACATTCCTTAGTCTTAGTCACATAAGCCCAGAAGTGATGATTACACAACAAACTTAGTTTAAACTCTGTACTAAGGATTATATAACAACAATGTATCCTGCCTGGGGACAGTTTCTACTTCCTGAAAAACCTTGTGACTAATCCTGATATCCAGTTCAGTTCGGTTCAGTCACTCAGTCGTGTCTGACTCTTTGCAACCCCATGAACCTCAGCACACCAGGCTTTCCTGTCCATCACCAACTCCCAGAGCTGCTCAAACTCATGTCCATTGAGTCGGTGATGCCATCCTACCATCTCATCCTCTGTCGTCCCCTTCTCCTCCCGCCTTCAGTCTTTCCCAGCATCAGGGTCTTTTCCAGCGAGTCAGTTCTTCGCTTCTGGTGGCCAAAGTATTGGAGTTTCAGCTTCAGTATCAGTCCTTCCAATGAGTATGCAGGACTGATCTCCTTTAGGATGAACTGGTTGGATCTCCTTGCAGTCCAAGGGACTCTCAAGGGTCTTCTCCAACACCACAGTTCAAAAGCATCAATTCAGTTCAGCCTGGAGCCCTCAAAGCCGCGTCGACCTCTAGGGGGAGAAGCTGACCATCTCCCATGGTTCCTGCCTTCTGGGGCCCAGGTGAGCCCTGGAGATGCTGTTTGGGCCTCCCTGGGTCAGGCAAGCCCATGGGCTCCGGGAAGAGGCGCTTGCAATGCCAGGAACAGTGTGAGAGTGTTCTCAGCCATGAAGACAGGGCGTCCTGAGTGCTCCCCAAACCCCCAGCGGTCATCTATCTTTGAGAGACCAGCCCCGTCATTCCTTGACGTCCTCCTACCCTTCTGGGCCTCATACTAAGGCTGATTCCGTTCATGGAGACGGGACTGGCCGCCTGGACGTCCTCCAGCTCAACCCTCCAGCTGGGACAGCCGAGAAGTTCCATCAACAGAATGATGGGGATTTGTTTCCCCCAGACTCTGTTGAGCTTTCTGATGGCTGCAGACTGTGCCTGCTGTAAAGCAGCAGCCCGTGGGTGTTTGGATTTCTTAAAGACTAAATAAAATGTATATTTCTTACACTTGCTGAGGAAAAAAAAATCAATAGCACATGTGTACGGGTGCCAGCCAGGCAAGGAAATGATTAAGAGCTACATGGATTTGCACGCCGGGAGAGGACCGTCTGAATACATTAGAGGAATAACTTACATTTTCTTTATGGTAATATTTTTATTTAAGACTTCCTTCTGTGAGAGAATAATACTGCTCTTACTTAGCAACACAGATCAAATCTCCATCCTTCGCAAAATATGTAAATAGCAATGGAATCAATAATCAGGAGCTCATTAAAACGCCAAGAGGAAGCGGCTGGGTGCTGGCTTCAAAGGCCAGCGTGATGGATGGTGACGGCAGATCTCTCTCCTGGGGCCTGCCCAGCGGGGTCTCCTGGCCTCCGTCAGCAAGAGCAGGTCCCCTAGACTTCACGGCCAGAGAGCAGCGCAGCGTGTGGCCCTGGCCCTAGGCTATGTCCCCACTCAGAGTCCATCTGCCCCTGCAGACGGGACCCGGCCAAACAGGCAGTTTGTTTACTGTGGAACTTGAGGCTGTTTCACTCTTTGCCAGGCAATCGAGTCCGGCTCGCCCTTTCCCTCCTGTGGGAGCCCCGAGTCCTCACTCCCATCATATAGGTGCCCCATCCTGCTGCTGCTGCTAAGTTGCTTCAGTTGTGTCCGACTCTGTGCGACCCCATAGACGGCAGCCCACTAGGCTCTGCCATCCCTGGGATTCTCCAGGCAAGACTGGAGTGGGGTGCCATTGCCCCATCCTATACGATGCCAAACTCTGCTGGGTGCACCCCTTTCCCCTCTGTGGCTTCCTGGGGCTCTGCGTCCACCCAGGGGCTTCCCTCCGGCTCCATCTGGGGCCTCTGGTCTCTTGGATCAGTGACCCCAGGCGTGTGAAGGAGCCGACTGAGATCAGTAGAGGCGCCCACAGGGCCACCCAGGACTGGGCTGGAGCTGCGGGCACGTCATGCCCTGAGCCCCTGGCAGTGTCTGGGACGGCATCGCTCCGATGGCAGAGACGGACACGCCCGCCTGCGTTCTCCTCGGCTGGGTTAGAATGGACTCATGCTCTGCACGAGAGGACAGGTCTCCACCAGGAAGGGAGAAGCCCTCTGGGCCCTGAAGGGTCCCCAGGATGCGGGGAGGTCCCGGGAAACTGGACCGGTCAGCTACCTGAGCCACCAAGCCTGGGCCCCCTGCCTCCGCGATGGGCAGGTTGGTCAGGGCCCAGGTGCACCCCCAGCCTGGGGCTCCCAGAAGCCAGCTCCCTGGGTGGTGAGTGGACACCCCAGGCCCCGCTGGGAAGGAGGCAGGCAGGAGCCTCACCTGTCACAGCACTTGTTCGCACGCAGCCTGGGATGGTCTTGTCCTCGGAAAGGACATCAGGGGGCCTGGCCAGTGGCCCAGGGGCTACTCATGTGCGATGTGCAGTCCATGCCCGGGGACGCATGCCCCTGGAGGCAGGCTGTCTGCCACCTGCCGGCTCTGACTCTCCACGGGGCAAACAGTGTTTCTGGGCTTTTCATGAAAAGCAGCAGCCGCATCCCTCCCACAACTCCTGCCCTTCCCACCCCTGCCTGCCCTTCCGAAGCAGATAATCGCAATCAAGACGTTCCTTCTCTTTGTGTTTACCTCCATCTCTTCCACAAAACACGCTTACGCTGCTTTTCCTTGATTTTTTTTCCTTCTTAGATTATATACGTATTGATTTCCTATTATGGAGAGTGATGGTTTCATTCTCCGCCACTTCCCTTCCAAACCTGACAAGCTTCTCATAAAGGGGTTTCAACCGCCTCACCCCCCGCCCCCCCGGGCGAGACCGGGGCTCAGCCTCGCAGCCCTGTCGATATGCAAACAGCGCTCGCGGCTGTCACGTCAGCTTTATTTCCTGTAAAACGTTTTGTTGCCCTCGTGTTAATATTTCCTTTCTGTGTCTATCACCCGTTTATCAGGACGTTGGCATGAAACCTCTTTTCTGAGGAGTCAACGTGCCAGGAATTAGGGGTCCTCCTCTGCCCTCCTGGACACCCTTTCCAGAGCCTTCTAACTGCTCAGTTGGCCACCGAGGCTCCTCGCCTGGGGAGCGCCGCCCTCCCAGACACAAGCTGCGGTCCGTGCAGCGCCTCTGGTTTTTTCCTGGGAACCGAAAATGATGCCAGCTCACATGCATGCTAAGTCACGCCAGTCGTGTCTCTTTGCAACCGGGACTGTAGCCCGACAGGCTCCTCTGTCCATGGCATTCTCCAGGCGAGGATACTAGAGTGGGTTGCCACGCCCTTCTCCAGGGGATCTTCCCCACCCAGGGATCAAATCTGTGTCTCCTGTGACTCCTGCATGGCAGGCACAGTGTCTGCCACGGAGCCACCGGGGAAGCTCATTATAGCTGGCACGTCTGCCCTCACGTGTGAGGGGTAGTTTGACCAGAGGCAGAATTCCAGGCTGGAAACTGCTGCCCCTCGGAGGCTGGAGGCACCACTTCTCCCTGAGCCCAGGGTTGCTGCTGAGAATGGCGATATTACCCTGATTCGGGTCTTGTTAATGTCACATGACTTGCCTTCCTGTCTTTCTGAACTTAAAAAAAAAAAAAAAAAGCTATTTCTTTCCATCACTGAGGTTCTGAAATTTCACAGTATTGCACTCTTGGAGCTCATCATTTTTCGGGCATCTGAGAGCTGTCTCTGGACTTTCAGACTTAAAATGCAAGTCCTTCAAACACAGGAGGAGTCCTTTCATTTGTCTGGCAACGTCGTCCTTCCGGCATCCCTGATCCTGCTCCTAGAACTTCTGCCTTCCTGACTCTGAACCTGCGGGCTGGTCTCCTCACTACCTTCACGCCCAGGCCCCTTCGTGACATCTTGGTTTGCTGTTCTGAACGGGGCGTATCCTCAGGGTCGACTCTTTCCTTTTAAGTCATGTCTGTGTCTGCTCCCACATTTTCAGTTTCCTCCTTGTTCTCTGCAAGCCTTTACTTCTGCCCGTCCTGACCTCAGGGTGAGGCTGTCGACTCTCTGGAGACGGGACGTGTTTCTGTCTCGTCCGGTTCCCTCTGCTTAGGGGCCCAGGTCAGAACATGGGCTGGTACCCGTCTCCCTCTATTCCCCTCTGCCCACCCCCATGGCCCCCACCTCAGCTATTCTCAGGGAACCCGCGCTGTCCTTTTCAGAGGGTCGCCCTGCCGCTGGCTGCTCTGCAGGGAGGGGACGGGGTCTGAGTGTCCTCACGGGGATTCTCCACGGTCCCGCATCCCATGCTGTGAGCACACAGGGGGCCTCGCTAGCGTCCTGTGACTCCCAGAGCCTCCGTTCTGCGAGGCACCTCCACCTGCAGATATTTCCTTGGGTCCCCGTGGGCCTGTGTGGTGAGCCCACTTCTCGCTTCCCCTGACCCCCCCCGCCCCGGTTCTTTTTTCTCTGTGGTCCGTGTGTCCTGCGGGCGTCACCTGGGGTGGGGGCGCTGAGACAGAAGCAGCCCCATGTTGAAGCCTCAAGTACCAGGGGTCCTGCAGCTTCCTGGGTACATCCAACCCCCCACCCCACCCCGAGGGCCTGCTGCCCCCACACCTCCCCCCACAGGGAATCAGCTGGGACCCCCCAAGAGACCCCAGGACACTGGCCCGGGGGACCCCAGGTACCCACCCCCAGAATCGGTTTTCCTGAGCCAAGGTGCCTGCAGACCACAAATGGGGAAGATTTCTGAAGCCCATTTGATGGACGTCTCCCCACCTGCTCAGCTTTCCTGTTCTCGGGAGTGAGACCTGACGTGGCTCAGCTGAGGATGATGGGGATGATGACGGCGGTGGGTGGGGAACAGCAAGCGCGTGCCGGGCACCAGTTCCTCTGGTGAGGATGCAGATGCCCATCTGCTCTGTCCTCGGGAGGTGAGGGCTCGCCTGAGACCCACAGGGAGGGGTAGGATCTCAGCCCCACCCGGCATCGCTGACTGAGGCAGCTCTGCCTCCAATAGCTGAGTCGAGACGCCAAGGCCACCGGCTCTCTTTGCCAAGATTCTCCTGAGGCTTCTGGCAAGTCTCCCCCGGGGGGCAGGAGGAATCAGCAGGAGCGATCAGGTCGCTGCCACTCACCTCCAGGGCTCCCTCCGCCCCCTTGCACGTCAGGCTCAGAGCACGAGCTGCGAGCTGCGAGGACATGGCCGGGTTGGGCCTGGAGGGGGCAAGCGTCCCAGGCAGAGGAGTGGGGTTTCTCCTGGAAATTCTCAGAGTGGGGATGGGCCCAGTGCTTGTTAGAGAGATGGTCCTTGGTCTGGGATCCTAAGGGACAAACGTGGGGTCTGCGGTGGTCTCTCAGCTGGACACAAAATTGCACAGAAAAGCAGGTGATTAACATCAAACCAAAGAGCCTCCCCAGGCAGAGCCAGGAAACCGGGTGCACCAGCTGGAATTAATTCAGTTCTGTTGTCTGCGCTTGGGGCCGGCGGGGCGGGGAGGGGGCAAGGGGGACGGGGGGGAGGGGCGAGGGGGGCAAAGGGGGAAGGGGGCTGGGGGGACAGGGATGGCGAGGGGGCGGGGGGAGCTGGGGGGGCGGGGAGAGCGAGGGGGTGGGGGCCAGCGGGGCCGGGTGGGGGTGCCGGCGGCGCTCGCAGGTGATGTGATTATGTTTATATCTTAATTTCATCTGCCTCCTCTCACCCTCAGACAGCTTGCAGAAACAACTAAATAAGCGCTACAGGCCAGTGGCTCGGCCCGGGGCCCCTGGGTCCCACCGGGAGCCGTGCCAGCCCCCGGGGCGGTGAACCGGCTGCCCAGCAGTGGGGACGCCTCTGAGCTCAGCGAGGAGCCTTCCTCAGGGAGTACACAGTGTAGGCAGCCTGCCCCCACCCGGCCTCAGTCCCCAAGGGTGCCCCGGCCCCTCGGCACGGCACCGGAGCTCACCAGCCTGCGCCCCGGCCTACGCTCAGTCTTCCTTCTGCCTTGAACACGTTGCCCAGGACAGCTTGCTGCCCCATGTCCCGCCATCCCTCAGACCGAAGCCCCTCTGAGGTTCTGGATGCTCTCCGCCCGCCCCCATGGACCCCTGGCACCTCACACACAGGGGCTTGTCCCCAACCTCCCAGCTCCTGCCAGGCTCTGCTCCTGTTTGCATCCTGCCGGCCCGGGGTGTGGGCTCAGCAAACCGCCGGGTGGGGCACAGGGAGGTGGCACTTGGGCACAGGGCAGAGCGGGCAGAGAGGACCAGCCAGCAGAGGACTCAGGACAGCTTCCCCGCCCGAGCCTCTGGGGCTGGCTTAAGGAAGCAAGGGCGGGTCTCTGGGCTCCCGAGCTGTAAGAGGGTTCCTGTGTGGTCCCGCCCACAGGGCGCTGCTCCGGCCACCTGGGACACTGGCACTGGTGGGTGAGGAGGGCGCGTCCGTGGGCCGCTGGACAGCCCTGGAGGGTGGTCCCCACCGCTGCCCAGGGTGGGGGTCGGAGCCCATCCCCAGGAGGCGGCCCCCTCTGTCCACACCCACAGGGATGGGCCAGGACCCCTCCTGGCCTAGGAAGGAGGTGGCCTCCCCTCCCAGGGGATCCCTGTGTCCCCAGGACTTAGCTGGCCTGGTGCTGGGTCCACCCCCGTGTCCCCCTGTCTGTGCTATTGGGGAGCCTGGTGAGAAATGACTCTGCCGGCCCAGTGGCCGTGCTGCTCCATGCCGTCACCGCGTCCCCGCCCCGTCCTTCCCCTTCCCGGGATACAGCCTCGGAGCCGCCAAGCCCGCTGCGCATCTGTGCCCTTGAGAAGCAGCAGAGGAGAAGCCGGCTGCCCTCATTAGAGGGCTGATTAATGGCCCCAAACAGCCGGCCCCGTGAGCGGTCCCCGCCCGACGTGGCCGAGACAGGCAGCTCTTGGCATCCCATCCATCGCCGGCCTGATGGTGTGGGAGAGGTGACCGGAAGGCGAGGGCAGAGCCGGGCTGATGGACGAGGCATCCGGCGCCGTGGGCCATATGGATGGCAGAGAGGCACAGCCTGCAGGCCTTGACCTCAGGGGAGCAGGGGACTCAGCTGAGCTTCAGAGGAACACGCCCTCGGGGCAGAGTCTCTGCGTGGACTACAGCAGCTGCCCAGCTGGCCCTGTGGTCCAGCGCCTATTGCCGTGCTGAGCCTGGCATAGCCAGTCCAGCCTGTGCCCGGCCAGGCGGTGGGGCCTCACCTCAGCCCTGGAGAGGGGGCACAGGTGAGCATTGGAGGTGGCAAGAGGCGAGGTCGCGGGCAGGAGTCCCGGGGGAAGGACAGGCAGCGCGCCCCTTGTGGGTGGCTGGGTCAGACAGGAGCAAGAAGCGCTCAGTGCCTCCTGGCCTCGAGGCGGTCCTGCTCTGCTCCCCAGGCTGGCAGGGCCCCCGGGGGCGGGGGTCAGCGTGGGGTGGGGGACACGCGGGGGGCTCCGCCAGCAGGACCCTGCAGACAGCCCTGCCCCTCCGGTCTGAGCTGGGGTGACGTGGCGACTTCTCGTCAGTCGTCACAGGATGACATGGGTCCCTCCGAGCATCTGGGAGCAGGCCTCATCTCCGGAACTGTTAGCTGGGACCAAGGTCAGGAGTTGCAGGAAAAGTGCAGCTGCGGGTAGAGACGGAGTCTCACCCCAGACACAAGAACAAAGTCATCACAGTAAACCCTGAGGGTGCCCGGCACTGGCGTGTTTGGGTAGAAATAAGCTCCCCCGGTTTTCAGGAGGGGACGGTTCATCGTTTTTATCTTGTCGGACCAGAGCTTGGAGATTTTCTTAGAGAGAAGTGACTGAGCACCCAGATGAGAGCCGTGCTCTCGCGGAAAAATGAAGAGGGTGGAAGGAAAAGGCAGCAAAGCCACTCAGGGCGCCTTCCCGGGACCCGGCACAGCTGTGCAGGAGCCGAGGTTCAGCCAAGGCTCACCCACCACGCACGGCTGACGCACCTGCAAACCAGCCTACACGGCGAGCAGGGGAATCAAGGACACTTTATGCTCAGGAAATGCTTAAGTGAAAATAAAACAGTGATTTGCATGTTGTTAGCGGCTTAATCCTCCGACTGAAACCAAAGGAGCCCATTTTCCATAACCAGATGTCCATTGTCTTGGTGTTGTCCTTCATGCCGTGCGTCAGACACTATTTCTTTCTTTTTTTGTTTAAGAAGATATAAGTTATGTATTGGCCGTACCATATGGCACGCGGGATCTTAGTTCCCTGAGTGGGGATTGAACCCGGGCCCCTGCAGTGGGAGCGCTGCACTAAGCCCTGGGCCGCCAGGGAAGCCCCAGACACTGTTTCTTGGACAGTTGGGTCCACGTGTGCTGCTCACAACAGATGGTGCTTGCGCGCGATGCCTCTGAGTGGGGGTGTGAATAATCACGCAGGCATAGGAGGTGCTGACGGGCGCCCTGCCCGCCCCCTCCTCAGGGTCTGCCTGGAAGGACAGACCGGGAGGAGGGCTGCCCACACCTGCCCGGGCGGCACCCAGAGACCTGGGCTCCTCTGTCCCAATGCTGCTTGGCAGGTGGTTGTCCCGCTGGGCACCTTCCACAAAGTTGTGCTGGCCAGACAGTGTGCGGCTGCTGGAGGTAAGGTGAGCGGGGTGGGCAGCATTAATCTCATGATTGTGTATGCACACACACACACACACACACACTTGTGAAATCTACAGAAAGATGGGCCAGCGTCCCCAGACTCCCCCAGCCCCACCGGAGCTCCTTGGTCACCGCCTGGACTGACTGCCCGAGGGGCTGCAGCAGCTGGGTCCGCTTCCGTCCTCTCTCCTCGCATCACACCTGCGCCCTCCAGAAGCGGCACTTTCCTCCTCGACTCTCCTTGTGCAGGAAAACCGGGCTAAGTGCCCGTCCTGCCCCTTCATCACCAATTTTTTGAGTAATAGGTCTATTCTCGGGTTTTCCCTTAAACCAACCAGCTTTTTCTTGGTGGGTGGGGGTCATTTGACATCCTGCATCTCACGTATTTAATCTGTTTTAACTGAGCGTCACTATTCCCCCCGATACTCAAAGGGCCGCATCTTTTCACCTCTTTTCACCTCATCACCAGGACGCCAGCGCAGAGGCTTTGCTGACAGTCTCTGTGCTGAAAGCAGGGCTACATCACTCTCAGGCCCAGTCTTTTTCCCACCAAGGACAACCCATCACTTACTGTCTAGAAGCCACGTAAGAGCTCCTTCCATACAGTTCAACTTCTAGGTTAGCGCGCACTTCAGTTCGTCTCTTTCATCTTTTGCTTTTTAGAATCGTCTTTCACGTCAATTTACCTTTGGTTTGTAATCATGTAAAGCACGTCAGGAAGATCCCTGGAGAAGGAAATAGCAACCCACTCCAGTATTCATGCCTGGAGAGCCCCATGGGTAGAGGGGACAATACGCAGGGCTGCGGTCCATGGGGTTGCGGAGAGTCGGACACGCCGAGCCACTCCGTGGCAGCAGCATGTGAAGCCCTCAGGTGCCGGGCACTTTACTCCGACGTACGCTTGCCTGTGTCGTCTTGCCCACACGGGGAGCCAGCTCTACCCTCATTTACAGATGGGGAAACTGAGGCACAGGGCGGCCACGTGTCCTGCTGGATGTCACATAGGAGGGGGAGGGGAGGCTGACCTGGGGCAGCCGAGGCCTTGTCGGGGTGGGGAGGGCGGCCCTGCTGGGCCTGGAGGTCCGAGGACTGAGGTTGGGGTGGGCACAGCTGCACCCCACCTGCCCCCACCCAGGGCAGAAGGCCGGCCCAGAAGGGGACGCGCCCACCGAGGCAGGGTCTGGGTGGGGACACCTGGGGCTCCAGTGAGGAGAGCCAGCAGCAGTCAGGTGACGCCTTCCCTCTGCCACCTCCTGGGATACACGGGGGTGCCCAGCCCCGAGCACAGGAGGCTGGGGGGCCCCCGAGGCGGGGGTGGGAGCTCATGAGCTGTGCTCTGCCCAGCGGGCCACAGACCACTCAGGGCTGAGCCCGCCCAACCTCCCCACCCTGCCCCCCTCCTCCAAGGCCTGGGCGCTGTGAGACAGCTGCTCTGGGCTCTGGGCCCCATCACAGACCAGATGCCAAAGCACAAGCATCTCCCATGCAGCCAGGCAGAGAGACAGAGACCCTCCCTGGCGCCTGGGAGGGAAGAAGCAGACGCCAGCCCACCGCCATCTTCCTGCCTCCCCTCACCCTCCTCCCCCCCAGATGCGCCCACCCCGAGGTGCGGCAGGTAAGCTAGACCCACTGAAGTTGGGCGCAGAGCCCCCCGGGGCCAGTCCACTCCTCACCTGTCCTGGCAGCCAATGCCCTGGCCCTTCTGGGGTCCTGACAAGACTCTCCCTGTGTCTCTGGCACTTCTGGCCTCCGCCGGGAGCTGTCCAGCTTGACCTGCCCCTCCCCGCTCTCCTGCCTGGCTGCCTGGGATGCCAGGGACCCCTCCCTGCCTGGAGCCCCTCCCCATGTCCGGGCTGCCGTGTCTCTAAAGGCTGCCATCTGGCCCTTGATAATTCCTCCTTCCAAAGAGACCGCATCTCCTGATTGATTTTTCAGCAGCTCTGGCTTTTCTCCCCCAAAATTGAAAAGGGTTTTACACAATTGGCAGATTATAAAAACAGGTCTATCAGAGTGATTTATCTTCTCAAGGGAACAGCTCCCCCTCAACATGCAAGCAGCCACTGTGCTCCGCTTGCCTGGGGCTGGGCTGGGGGCTGGGCTGGGGGTGGGGTGAGGGTGCATCATTTCTCTTCTAGGAGAAAGAGAAACACCACAGTCTCCAAATCCATGGACTCAGCTTGTTCTGAATCCTCGCAGGGCACCGGGGTAGGTGGGGGCACGGCTGCAGCCTGCTGGTCCTGGGGTCTCACCTTCCAGACAAATAAGCCCCCTCCAGCCCCTGAGTGACGCCTCCCTCTCAAGGGTGGGCCGGCCCCCAGCCTGTGCCTCCAGCAGGGAACAAGAAGGGGGTCCTGACGGGCAGGGCACCCCTACTTCCTCCCCAGGGTAGCTGGGCGGCCAGGATGATGTCAGGCAGCCTGCAAAACACCTGAGACGCATTTTTCCACGAAATCTCCACCACATGTTTTAAAGCGGGCCTCCGCGAGGCCAGGTTGTGGGCCCAAGGTCAGACCCCAGGACACGGCTGCCGTCCTCTCTGCAGTCAGTCCGATGGAGACAAGACATCTTCTCAGCTGCAGACAGAAGCTTTCTGGAGCCACCCGCCTGGGAGCAGCCGGCGGAGGCTCCCTTTCCCGGATCATCAGAGCACATTGCAGATAGAAATCGCTCCCAGTGCACACGGCAGGCCCGGGGCAAAGTTGACTTCACGATTAGATAAATTATAAACCATCCAATTTATCTGCCCATCTCTCTAATTAGCCTTCCTGCCCGTATCTGCCGCAGACACTGGGATCCACACCTTTAATAAACGGAAGGGAATGAGGCTGCCCTAATCTCCCGGCAGCTGGAGATAAAAGATTCACCCTGTTTACTTGGGATTAGAGGGGAGCTTTGACCTTGAGCAGGGAGTTATTGTTTTCTGAGTCACTTTCAATTGGAAACATTGTTGTCTTTCAAAGGAAACTGGTGACTGAAGATGTAATGAGGCTCATACAATGCGTGGTCTGCTAGGAGGGCCCAGATAAATCCGGAGCCACCTTATCGAAAGAAAATAACTCATTTCAAACTGTTATTGCATCCGGAGACCCAGCAACAATGTTTGCTCATCTCTCGGAGGTGCAGCCGGCTGATCTGGGTAGTGCGTGCTTTAGCGGTAATTAGATGCTTAGTAGGCTAATTATTTTGTGAATAAAATCAAACACAATCAAGTAATTAAACAACAGGCAGAGGCTGTCTGAAGCCCTGTCCTGAACGCTGGTGAAAACCCGATTCCCTGGGTGCTTTATGGACAGAAGGGGACTTTATCACTGTAGCATGTGTATGACCTTAAACTAGAGGGGGTCCCCGAAGAACAAGAGCGGGGACCCCCGTGTTCTGGGAAATTCTGGGCGAGCATCACGTCACACGGGTCCCGGGAGGGCTGGTCGTGCTCTCCGTCAGCCTGAGCCCCGCAGGCTCACCTGTTCGATGACACCTGTGCGGACGCTCTGCTCACGGGTGCAGGGGTCCGGAGGGCGGCTACCTTCTCCCTGCCTCCCCTGCAGCTCCCCGTCTGCAGCCCCTGGGCCGCCTCCTTCTCGCTCTGCCCTGGGAGCCCTGGAGGGACCGGGCAGAGTCAGGCCGTGTGGGATCAGGCCCTGCGGGACAGCTCAGGAGCCGGGCCGACCTTCTGTGGACCTGACCCGGGGCGGAGGGGAGCCGCTCTCACCACCTGGGCAGGTGAGGGGCATCGCTGAGGCCAGGCCGGGCCTGCTGCTGCTGCATTCTAACCCAGGAGAGACGAGCTGATCCTCCCTGGGAGGACCCTCTGCTCTTTAGTTTCCTGATTCAGGAGATCAGCTTAGCCTTTACTCAATCACCGTTTACTTGGGGTGGGTCTGGGTACCCAAGGCTGACAGGTGTGGCCTTTTCTCTTAAGATGCTAAGTACCCAATGGAGACAAGGGGTTGACACACTTGTTTCATAAAATACATATCAAATGAGTGCTGTTTAGTTGCTAAGTTGTGTCTGAGTCTTTGCGACCCCATGGACTGTAGCCCGCCAGGCTCCTCTGTCCATGGGATTTCCATGGGAGTAGGTAGCCATTTCCTTCTCCCGGGGATCTTCCCAACCCAGTGATTGAAACTGCATCTCCTGCATTGCAGGCAGATTCTTTGCCACTGAGCCACAGGGAGAGACCACATATTAAAGGGTAGTAATGGTTAATTCTATGATGTTTTTCAGTAGCTAAGTCACGCCCAGCACTGCGACCCCATGGGCCACACTTCCCTGTCCTTCACCATCTCCTGGAGTTTGCTCAAACTCATGTCCATTGAGTCGGTGATGCCATCCAGCCTCATCTGTTAATTCTATAAAGATCAGATAATTCTATAAAGAGGTGGGATGTAATATTTCAGGCTTCACGGGCTACGCGGCACTCACTCAGCTCTGCTGTTTCAGTGCATAAGAAGCCATAGACAATGATTAAACAAGTGGACAAGGTTGTTTGCCAATAAAGCTTTATTAATAACAAGCAGAGGCCTGGATGTGGCCTTTGGGTTATCCTTTGATGCCCCAGATGGAGATGGTAACCAACTAGGGCCAACTGGTCAAATCCACCCTCCTCTTCGGGCGGAGGAGCTTCATATCCTCAGGTGTCATCTGCCCCCATCACTGCAGATCGCTCGGCTCTGAGCCCTTTGCCCGGGACCCATAGACGTGTCAGCCTCCGCACACGGGCTCCCAGCCACAGGCAAGCCAGGCCAGCCCTCCTCAGTGCTGATGGCACAGGGGACTCTCCCTAGAAAGACGTTCACCATCCAGCAGTATATCGTGTGCACGGCATCAGTGGATTTATTACCTTATCTAGAATCGAGGGAACAAGTCACTTCAAACCAAACACCTGTCACGGAGCTCCTGCCCTTTCTAGGAGGCAGTGGAGCAGATGGTTAAGGCCAGTGAGATTAGAGCTCTAAGACTGCCCTAGTGGCCCAGGGCTTAAGAATCTACCTTCTAATGCAGGGGACGCAGGTTCGATCCCTGGTCTGGGAACTAAAAATCCCACGTGCAGGGGGCAAGTAAGCCCACAAGCCACAACCAAAATCCCATGCAGACAAATAAGTAACATTTTAAGAAATGTTAGAATCGCACAGAGCAGTTCCTTGCACTCAGCCATTTACCTCACTTCTCCAAAATATCAGCCTGTACATCTGTTTGTAGAGGTGATGCTCACGAAAGATCGCTGCAGGTGTTCAATAAGACAGTGGCTGTGAAACTCTCTTCCTGGGGCCCCCTGAAAGGAGAGCTCTTATCCACTCACCACTCCCAGCAGCCAACCCCGCCCGGGAGGAACCCACGTGGCGTGAGACATACGGGCAGATTCACCACCCACGAAGGCAGCATCTTCAAGCCTCTTACTTCTCTGCAAAAATCTAAGGCTTGAAATCACAGCCTCACAGGAGAACAACTGCTGACTCTAACATCAACTGCACGCGCAGAGACTTGGCACTCGGGGTGCGGGGAGCGGAGTCTGGCCAGGCACCCTAAAATAGGCGGTTATGTTCAATCCTGGCCCAAAACATAGACGCCACGCTGGTGCAGGTACAGCTGTCTGTTTCCATACAGTCTGGCAAGTCTGGAAAATAAGCATGCCACCCCTCCTCCAGTCTGGGAGGGACTGAGGAATCCGATTAAGCCATTTCCTCCGAGTGGAGCTGTTCCAACCAGGGTAAAGTGGATTTGGAAGGTACAGCATCCTGGCTGTTAAAATGCACGGTGGGGGAGGGCATTCATTCACTTCAAACTGGCTTTAAACATTGTCTGCTCTTTAATTAGATTCCGCTTTACAAAGTTATCCTTTGCGCCCGGGGAGCGTGCCCACCCCTCCCATCCCAGACGGTGGGCTGGCAGAGTGGCTGGTTCACTGAGGCTCTCGATTCTGGGCTGGGGTCCGGGTCGGGCAGGCAGGGACCAACCCACCGGTGGCACCAAGGCCTGGGCTGTGTCAGGTCCCGGGACCCGCGCCTCTAACAGCAGTGTCTGAGCGGTGCCCTGGTCCCCAGGTGCCCACCAGCCTTAGCTTCTCTTGCCCCGCCCCCTCCTTCCTCCCCACCTCCGGAGGTCTCACCAGCCCTGGTCGGGGTGGGGGCCCAGCAGAGAGCATAAAGGGCCAAACCCAGCGCACCGGGAGGGTTCCCTTCCAGAGGAGGGGCAGGTCGTGAAAGGAGTAAAGCAGAGAGCCTGTGGTTCTGTAGCCCGTGGTCAGTGGGGGCTACGAGAGAAACATGGTGAGGGGAGGCGAGACGGGAGGCGTGTGGCTAAATTCCAGGCATGGACAGGTGAGGGGGGCCTTCCCAGAGGGTGGATGTTGGTGGACGAAGGATGGTGTGGGTGTGCAAATGAGGGAGGAAACAGCCCTGGGGAGATGGCAAGAGAGCCAAGGCCCTAAGGCACCTCCAGGACCTGAGGTTGCCTGGGGGAGGGGCAGGGGACCCGGAGCAGAGCAGGTGGTGGAAGGGCAGTGTGTGTATGGGGGTGGGGATTGACTTTTCCTGGAGCAACAGCACCAGCCTGGGGGACAGGAATGTCCCCCGAGTCACAGTTCCCAGGGTCACTCGGTGGCTGGGGGTCGTCCAGGGGCGGGCTCTGGAAAACCACCAGTGGGCAGCGTGTGGGCTCACCCCTCCCCTACCCTCGACCCTCGACCCCTCCCCACCCCCCACCCCACCCCCCCCAAGACTCCCCTGGGTGCCAGCATCAGACCTCTGCTTTACGGCACCTGGGGTCACAGTGAATGGTGGCTGCCTGCCCGAACCCTGGACGCCGGGCTCCTGCAGCTGGCCTTCCTGACCCCTGTGTGCACCTGTGCGAACTTACATGTGTGTGCATGTGTGTTACCTCGTGTGTCCTTGTCTACGTGTGTGTGTTTCCATGTGCATGCATGTGTACGCGTGTGTATGAGTGAGTGTGCATGTGTGTCTCTGCGTATGCGTGTCTACATGTGTGTCTGTTTCTCTGTGTATGCGTGTGTACATGCGTGTATGTGTGCATGTGCATGCGTGTGCACATGTATATCTGTGCCTGCGTGTGAACCTGTGCATGCACACACCCACACAAGCCTGTCCTTGTGGCGTGTATGACCAACAGGTCACGGTTAGACAGCAGAGAGCTTTCCCGTGCCGTGCGGTCAGTGAGCGGCTCTTGATCCTAGAGGGGACAGTAAGCCCCGGGCCGGGTAGAGATGACGGCCTCCCAGGGTAGCCCACCCCCAAGGCTTCCTGTCCCCCACATGCTGCTTATACTTGGGGAAGCCCCAAGAAGGGCAGAAGGTGAAGCGCCAGCATGAGGCAGAGAAAGAGGACCAGACCGGCCACCTCTGCGCTCAAGGAGGGGAAGGAGAGGTGCGTGTGGGCCCCAGAGCTGCAGCCCACTGCCCTGACCTAGACCAGCACCAGCTGAGTGACAGCCCTGTGGACGGTCTGCATCTCAGAGAGAACCCCCGGCCCTGCGGTGACCATGGTGACAAATGCCTGCAGCAGCCCAGCCGCTGTCCAGTAACCCCAGAGGGACAGATAAGGGCCACCCCTGTCTGACCCACAGCCCCCAGGAGAAGCCCTCCCCTGCGGCCTGCGTGCACGGCCTGCCCTGGCTGTGCAGGAAGGTCCTAAGGGCTGTTCCTAATGATCACGAAGCTGGCTTTCACCAAAGCGTCTGCTGATGGGATGCACTCCATCCAGGATAATCAAAGTCAGGGAGGAGTGGCCCAACCCCAGAGCCCCCAGCCTGAAATCTGCAAATCACCCCCACCACATCACCTGGAGAACATCCCCCATGAGCCGTGGGGAGACGCCCCACACCCCCCCCCCCCACCGACCGCCACCAAGAGAATCCAGGGAGAGCTGCCTCTTTGGGCTCTAAGAGGAGATGGAAAGAGACCACTGTCCCCTCCACTGAGGGCTGGCCCAGGTTTGGAGCTGCTGGTCTCTGTACTGTTGGGTGGGGGCTCTTCCAAATCTACACCTCTCCAAGCAGGATCCCTGGAGATGCCCTGGGCCCTCACCCTGGCCAGGAGCTCTCAAACTTCTAGCACAGAATGCATTGCTCAGAAAAGAACAATAGCATCAGGGTGCACTCCGGTGGGGGTAATGCAACTGTCAGAATCCCAGGACAGAGGGAGGCTGAGAAACAATAAAAATGTTCTGGAGCCAGAGCCGTGGGGCCATTGCGGGAGGATCGGACGGGAAATCAGTGACTCCCCTTATGCCACTCTTTGAAAACAAGATGGTAAAACACACAAAGCATCTAACGCTAATGTTGACACTGAGGCTGAGGGTTTAAGGTTTTAATTTTCTCCTGTCAGACCTGTGGGTGACCCCATCCGAGGGCACTATTCTCCAGGTGTATCCTGAATGGGTCTCTGTCCAGCGCTGGGCGGGAGCCTGTCCTTAGCGCATCAGGAGCTGACGCCCACCATCTGGGGTACACACACCCCGAGAGCCCCTCCCCCAGATGCCAGGACCCCCGTACCCCTGGTCCCTCAGTGGGGAACTTCCCTGAGGACAAGAAGGCTCAGTGCAGCCCCCAGGACCCCCTGGAATCCCGCTCCCACCACGGGACTTCCCGGAGCACCCAGAACCCTGTGGGGAAGGCTTGGAGACAGAGAAGCTCGGTAGCCCCTTGCTGGGGACTGTCCCTGCCCCATGAGCTGGCCTGGGACACTGCTCTTGGCCCTTTCCAGGGCAGGGGGCAGACGGGACGCAGAACTGACTGGCTCTGTCAAGGTGCACAGCTGAGTTGTGGTCCCCAAAGACACGTCCCCCCGAAAATTGTAGAGGTGGCGTTGTTTGAAAAATGGGGTTTGCGGATGTAATCCAGTGAAGGCTCTGGGGTGAGGCCATCTCGGGTCACGAGGAGCCCTGAACCCTATGCGCGGTGTCCTTGTTGGGACCGGGAGCGGCTTGGGCGGAGGGAGGTGGAGACGGGAGGGTGTGGCCACAAGCCAAGGGATGCTAGCCCGAAGGCCGGAAGAGCTGGGAAGGACCGCGTGGAGGGAGCGCGGTCCTGCGCACACTTGGCCTCAGCCTGCGGGGGAAGGGGCTTCAGCCCCCGGTTGTGGCGCCTCGTTACAGCAGCCCCAGGAAGTGCGGCAAGAAGCAGTGCCAGAGGCCCGCCAGGCCGGCCCCTCCTCCAGCAGGCGCGTCCCACCCCAGGGTGCCTCTCTGGGGTCCCTGCCTGCCCCAGGTCGGCTCCAGGGCGTCCTCGGGGGCAGGAGGAGGTGGCCCGAGGAGGCGGCCCCTCCGCGTGGGCTCAGCACCATCTCCTGAACCTCACCTCAGGGGATGCGTGTAGACCACTGAGGCTTTGGCTGAAGCTGATGGGAGCAGACGGCCACAAGGCTGGTGTGCGTCCCACGCCCCAGGACTTCTCGCTTCGGAGACGGCTGAGGCTCTCCTGAACCTGGATCCAGCACAGCTGCCCTGGCCTTCAGAGGGACCAGAGAGGACCTCTGTCCTGCGGGCTGGTCCTTACCACAGGGCGGGGAGTCAGGGACACACTGACCGGGGCCCCCAGTGGCTTTCCCTAAGAGAGGGGAAAGGCCCTGCCCACCCTCTGCTCCTGAGGGCCCTGGGACAGGCGGACATTTCTGCCCCCCGCTCACGGGGTCCTGGGAGTGAGCATGCAGGGCTCATCCCTGGCCCCTTTCTTCACTGCCCACTAACAGAGGGGGTTGGTCAAGGGCCTGCCCAGGCCCCGGCCGAGCTGGACTCGACCTGGACCTCTGCGGCCCCTGAGCTCCCGGAAGTCCACCTCCCGGCTTGTCCACGACCACGACCACGGAGCTCGCCCCAGGACCAGCCTGGCTTTCAGCCCAAGACCGGAGGTGTTGCAGAGAGGAAGCCAGTTCAGACTCCATGTCGGAACTGTTTCTTTGACTTGGTTTGCGTTGCTCTTGTTATTATAATCATACAGAATGGCCTGCCTCAGCCAGCCCTGCCCCTCTGCCTGCCTGTACACTGAAGTGCCTTGTTCAGAACTCGGTCCACCTGTGGATGGCAGGAAGGAAGGAATTAACACACCCCCTGACTGAGACGTGCCACTCCCGGAGATGTTGGCAAGATTAATGCCTTTTTACTCTACTTCCTCACCTCCCCCATCTCTGATCTGTAAAAGAACCTGGCATCCAGACCCTGATGAGATGGCTATTTTGAGGTGCTAACTTGCCGTCTTCTCGGTCAGCTGGATCCCCGATTAAAGCAGTTTTCCCAGCTTCAACACCTCATCTCTCAGATTCATTGTCCTGTCCTGCAGCAACTCGGGACCCAGGGCCTGGAGAGAAGGCAGAGCCGCTGGCCACCTGCATGGAAGTGGGTTCCTTCTGTCTCCTGCCCAGCCAGGTAGACAGCAGGGGCCAGTCAGCGTGGCCTAGAGGCCACTGGAGGCCTGAGAACTGTCACTCCCTCCTTCCCAGGAGAGGCCCTGAGGCTCCAGGCATCCAGTGACGCCTCTTCTCTGCCCAAGCCTGGGGCCTGGTGTGCAGAGGCCCAGGGGGCAGGCAGGCATCCCGAGCCCCCCAGGGCTGGGCCTGGCCCTGAGGCAGACGGGGCGGGGATGGGGGCCGATCTGGCAGTGTGAACTTCAAATCCAACTGGCGAAACTGGACTTACATGCCAGGATCTGAGCCTCTTAAGACGAGAAGACGACTCAGCAGGCCTCTGTCTCTCAGACTCTCTCACAAGCGCACACGTATACACGTGCACACACACAGGCTTGATGGATTCCAGAGTGGAAACAGATCTGATTTGCTGAAACTGCTGCCCTGGGGGCTGCCCTCTCTCCCCCGTGTCCCCGCATGGCTGCCCTGTGGTCAGGCTCTGCCCTGGGGGCTGCTGCCCTCCCCTGTGTCCCCCGCACCTGTGCCCCATGCTTAGGCTCTTCCAGGAGCAGGTATCTTCTGGCGTCAGCCGCTGGCCCGGGACACCCTGGGGCGAGGAGAATGAGCCACGCTGAGTGAATGGCCCTGTCTTCCGGTCTTCCCCAGTGAGCCCTAGATTCCATTGTGCCCACGAAGGATGTGCTGGGCTCACCCCCAGAGTGTTCCACAGGCCAGAGAATTCCTTCCTATCAGATTTCCATTTTCTAACAAAGAGAAGTGACATTTCTGAGTTTTGCCAACAGGTGAAGTGCCTGTTAAGGGCCATGTCAGACACACGGCCAACCCACAGGGACCCTGAGCAGGACACGGACACTTCATCGCCCCAGAGTGGTGCTTCTAGGCTGGGGAGACTCCGGCCTCAAGTATCTTGGCATCCCCAGTTTAAGTGCATCCATCCACAGGTGTGTTGCCATGGCATCACGCACATCCTATGTGTACAAACACACGCACACCCATACACACCAGCGCACACACGCTCACACAGCAGGTCCACATGCACGGCACAGCCTTCTTGACTCTGAAGCCTTGAACTTTCCTGAGGGGACCGCTCAGGACCAGCCCTGGTGGGGCAGACAGCTTTGCGTAGCTGGAGTGGACGGTTGCCATTTTCCAGGACCGGTAAGGCAGACACTGGGCAGTCCTTGTATCTGACTAGTTAACTCACATCACAGCCCAAGGGGCCATTTCCATGGCTGGAACACCAGGGCTATGGTCTGGCCGTGCCCAGGGAAGGGGCAGAGCTGGCCCCACCTGTGGCCTCGGGACCCCAGGGCCCCCGTCCCCCAGCACGCAGCCTCCACATTGGAGAGAAGCCAGGGAGGTGGGACGGAGGGTGACCGCATCTGCGCTCAGACGCCAGGAGGCAGCTTGGATGCACCTGTCAGCATTTGGGGTGAGCTTGGAGGAAGCGCCCCTATTTAAAGGTTTAAACATCGCACCTGTGAAGTTTGTTTGTGCAACACAGAAATATTTACACAAAGGTGCAAAAAGTTCGGGCTTCCCAGGTGGCATTAGCGGTAGAGAACCTACCTGCCAATGCAGGAGACATAAGAGACTCGATTTCGGTCCCTGGGTCGGGAACAGCCCCTGGAGGAGGGCATGGCAACTCACTCCACTGTTTGACCTGGACAATCACATACACAGAGGAGACTGGCAGGCTGAAGTCCATCGGGTGGCACAGAGTTGAACATGACTGAAGCGACTTAGCATGCATGCATGCAAAAAGCTTTCAGGTTGAAGACTTGGGGTCTATCTTGGCTGGGTGGTCTGGCAGACAGCGAAGGTAGGGAGGGATAAAGCAGGGGCTGAGGTGACTGCCTGCCCCCCACCCACCTGTCGGCCTGAGCATCCTGCTTCTGCTTGGCCCGGCAGCCTGGACACCCAATGGCACTGCCCCGGTCCGTCTGTGCACAACTCCATGAGGTGCTGAAATCCTGGCACTTTTATCAGAAGCACGTGGGCGAGGACAGTTTGGGCTCAGCACGTCCTGAACTCACACATGAGCAGGAGGGGCCTAGAGCTTCCCTGGATCAGCCTGGCCGGAGTCACTTTGGTCTGAGCGGTGAGGCTTGCGGTCTGCCTGATGAATTGGCCCTTTACTTCAACTTTCTTGTCCTTCCAGGTCTGGCCAGGGTTGGGGCCCCACTCCCCACCTCCAGGCAGTCTGCCAGGCGGGCTTCCCTCTGGTCCGGGGAGGGGCCGAGCCACGAGCTGCCCCTCTGCTCAGAGGCCACCCCGCCTGGTCCTCCATCTGGCCCGACTTCTCCCCCGGGGCGCCTCCTCTTGAGCTTTCCTCACCCTTGTCTGGCCGAACTCTCAGTAAGACTGGCTCTTTTCTTACCTGGGGGGTTACTGTCAGCGTCCACGGAGAGGTGGCTGTCCTGCCCAGGGCTGGTCCTGGAGGCAGACCCAGGCCAGAAGTCGTGCAGACAGAGTGTGCCAGATGAGGGATGGGGGGATAATGCCTGAGGCTGACGGACAGGCGGCGACCGGGCCACGGGGCTATGGAACTACTGCGCCTTTGCCACCGGGACGCCAGCGTCTAGGAGCCCAAGTGTCTCATGGCTCAGTTGGTAAAGAATCCACCTGCAATGCAGGAGACCCCAGTTTGGTTCCTGGGTCCAGAAGATCCACTGGAGAAGGGATGGGCTATCCACTCAAGTATTCCTGGGCTTCCCTGGTGGCTCAGCTGGTAGAGAATCCGCCTGCAATGCAAGAGACCTGAGTTCAATCCCTGGGTTGGGAAGATCCCTGGAGAAGGAAACGGCTACACACTCCAGTATTCCGGCCTGGAGAATTCCAGGGACTGCACAGTCCGTGGGGTCACAGAGTCGGACTCAACTGAGCGACTTTCACTTTCACTCACTTATGCCGTGTTAACGCTCCATCCCCACACGCAGCCAGGGGAGAAGTGAGAGCTGGCTCTAGACAAATGTTTGTTGGGTGAAATGTGAAAGGTTTTCCATTAAGTTACAGTTAATGTAAGTATTTTCATGTTCTAAGTAATTCTAAATAAAACCTACCATTAATTTTTCACTTCCCCTCTCCTAAAGGCATATAAGAACCCCATCTGGGAATAGCAGGAAGAAGGAGTGACAGGGGAAGACGTGTTGAAATATCTTTCTTGGCCATATTTAGGGGGAGCCATTACCTGAAATGCTAGAAAAAAGGCAAGTGTTTATTAATGGCAGGTAAACCTCCAAAGTTTGTGCAAGCTCCGTCTCCTTCAGATAAGAACCCAATTATGTAAATGCATGTCCCTGCTCCTGCAGAAATAAGGCTCAAAATAATAGAACATCAAATGCCAACATAAAATATCGTCTATTATTTTTAACTTTCAGTGTGGAGGTTGAATACATTTTATGCTGGGAAGGAAACGACCAAATTTTTGACTGTGTTCTTTGCAGAGTTTCTCCTTTGAAAGCATGCCTTTAAAAGGCTCGGGACGGGGATGTGAGCTCGACAAGGACCAGGAAGCAGATCAGATCCTGGTAATGACTCGGTGAGAACAGACAGAGGGAAAACAATGAGGAGGCATGATCCCACCTATAGACGGGGGTCTGGAGGCACAGAGAGGCCAGATAACTTGCCCACAGTGGAGCGGCTGCTGGGTGGCAAGCCGGAGCTTCAGAGGGAGCCCTACCCGATGAGAACGTCCTTGCTTTACACACCAGCTCTCTGATGAGAGCAAGAAGCAGCCTGCCTGCGTCCATGCTCTCTCGTTTCTGCCGCTCCTCACTGATGAGACTAAATGAAGTCATTGAACATGACTTTTGCCAAAGAAGGTGTGAAACCATCCTGCAGAAGTAACCTTGAAACATAGAAGGGTGCTACTATTTTAGGGTAGAAAATCTTAATTACTGATAATGTCAGTTTTTTCCTTAGGGTCACATAAAGTTCTGCTTCTGTTTGAAGTTTTTGTTTCTAGAAGTAGGCAAGTTGGTTACAAAGTTTATCAGGAAAAAAAAAAAAAAAGCTGCCAAGAAAACCCTAATATAAAGGCACCGTGGGTGGAGGGCTAGTCTGTCAGATAGTAAACAGACACCGTGAGTCCTCTGTAATTGTAAGAGTAAAGGGTCCGCGCAGGAACAGGCAGGCCAGTGCGGGAGGATAAAAAACCCAGAAGTAGACACAACTGCTGTGAAGCCTTAGCACGCGGCAAGGACGCCAGCCCCAGTGCCAGGGGAAAGACGGACTCTGTGAGCAGCGCTGAGTAACTGGGCGGGTGCTGTGTGTTTAGTCGCTCAGTCGTGTGACTCTTTTGTGAGCCTATGGACTGCAGCCTCCCAGGCTCCTCTGTCTACGGGGCTCTCCAGGCAACAATATTGGAGTAGGTGGCCGTCTCCTCTTCCAGGGGATCATCCCGACTCGGGGATCCAACCCGTGTCTCCCGTGCCTCCTGCATTCGCTGAGTCATCAGGGAAGAACCGCTGAGTAACTGCGTAACCACGTGGAAAGCTGGATCCATTTCTCACATTGTTTGTGAGGATAAATTCCAACTCTTGAAAAACAAGAAAAACAGACAAACCAAGATAGAAGAAATGCAATGAGTTTGGCTATACTGTGGGTGGGGGGGGTTACCTTGAGCATATAAAAAGCAAAACCACCTTTGCACGGCAAAAATGCCACAAGCAAAGTGCAGTGATGTAGGACAAACTGGGAAGATGCACATGCCTGATCTCAGATAGAAAATAAGGGTCCCTGATGCAAAGACAGGTTTTTAAAGCAGTGAAATAAAGAGACCAGCTCCAGTGAGGACAGGGAACTGGGGCCATGAACACAGAGCTCAAATGCAGACTGCTGTTCCTCACGGGGAAAGAGGTTCAGCCACTCTCACAAGAACAAAAATAAGGATGAAAATTGCACCATACGGACAGGGTTCCAGGCAGGACAGGGTGAGTACTCAGCACCCTGCCGTCCCGGGCTTAGATCCAAAGCAAAAAGCATCTCCAGTTTAGGGAACTGATTTACATGTATTAACTGATTACAGAGAAAACAAAATCCATTACCCTCTGGATAAACACAAAGTCTATTTCATAGATTGGATGCCCATCTAATTTTTAAATGGTTTGACAGATTAATAATGTAAAGTATCTTCTTTAACTTGTTTATATTAATATGACTCGATCATAAACCTGCAGAAAATACCTTTGTTAAGACTGAAAATCAGTGGTGTTTCCACCTTTAATGTAGAGACTTTCCTGTCACTGCTTCCTTATGCTGCTTTTACATAGCGAGCGGTCATTGCCACACAGCACATCTCTTTAGGCTCTGTCGCCCCAGAACCCAAGCACCAGGCCACTCACTCTTCTCAGCGTCTCCAGGGCCTCGAATGTAGACTGACATAAAATAGCGCTCCTTAAATGCAGGAGCGTGTAGGGAATGACCGAGAAATAAGACTCGGGCAACCACAGCTACTTACACACAGGCTGTAGGCATTAAAAAGAAAGACGTTTTTAAAGATGTGTAATTATTTGCAGATGGAGTGAAAGTAAATGGGAAACCCAATAGACTGAAGTGACAACTATCAGAATTATTCCAAGAATTAGAGAAGGTGACCCGGTATCAGACCAAAATACCTCAGCCAGGAGCTTTACTATATGCCTCCAATAATGAAAGAAAACACATTCATACTAAAAATGGAAAACCCAGACCATCCAGAAAAAAAGTATATTTATATGAAAAGTAATGCAGAGATTTAAGAAAGTTATAAACATTATTGAAAACACATAAAAGAGAGCCCATTTAACAGGAGAGATAAACTGTGCCTTTGTTGGGGAAACTTATTATTGTCAGAATACAATTTCTTCCCAAATGACTGTATAAAGTTAATGCAATTCCAGTCAAAGTCCCAATGTCATGCCTTTTGAAATTGCATCTTAAAATATATGTGAAGCTGAGAGTTGGTGAGTCTTACCATGATAAAACTTCCCTGATGGTTCAGTTGGAAAAGAACCCACCTGCAATGAAGAGACAAGGGTTCAATGCCTGAGTCGGGAAGATCCCTTGGAGCAGGCAATGGTAACCCACCCCAGTATTCTTGCCTGGAGACTCCCATGGACAGAGGGGCTGGAAGAGCTGCAGTCCACGGGGTTGCAAAGAGTCGGACACGACTTAGAGACTTTCCCTTCACTTTTACCATGATAATATAGGTAAAGGACAGTGCGGTAAAGTATCCAATCAGATATCAAGCAAAACTGGGCAGCAGTGACTTCAAAAGATAGTGCGTTAGCACAGGGTAAAAATAGGAACATAATAGAAGAGAGAATAATAAGATCCAGAGAAAGACCGAAGCATATGTAAGAATTTGGCGTTTGATAAAGGTTGCGCTGACGAATAGCGCTGAAATCACAGTTTTAATAAATTATATTGAGACCATTACATCAGGGGAAGAGATAACTACTCCAAGCAATAAATAACACAAAATCACATACAGAACTCAGATGTTGCAATCCAAGACAGATTTGTCAACATGAAAATTAAAATATCTGATAGAGATGGCATCTGAAGCAATGTGAAGAGAAATAATAGAGAAAATGTTTGCAATATATGCAAAACCGAAGATTAATATTCCCAATATATCAGGAGATACACAGAAGAGAACCGGGGGAGAAAGCGCATAAGCAATTCATGGGAGAAAGAGACTCTGTGAAACAGGAGAAGTGGGCTGGGGATGGGAAGTCAGGAGCGGGGAGCACAAGGCCCTGGAGCCACACTTACGGTGGGAAAATTCACAGGTTCAGCCTTCCCAGGGGCAACCTGACCAGTCCTTCCAGTGGAAGCGCGCCTCCTCTTGCTCCAGGACAGGCTCGGCCCCGGGAGCCCAGGCTCGGGCCAGAACGTCGCTGTGGTAGCACGTTTACGAGGAAAACCAGAGACGCCCGCCCGCGCCCGCCCGCGCCCGCCCGCGCCCGTCAGCAAGGAAGCCGCTGTTTGTGGAGCCTGTGCGCCCATCACGACCCGAGGGGCAGAGCTCCGTGCACACGGAAGGACCCTAAGATGCAGCGTGAGAGTGTGCAACGGGAGCGCCAGCATGAGGAGAGCAGGGGCAAGTCACAGATGTTCCCGGGGACGGGCCAGTCCATCCACGCGCGTCCCCGCCTTCGCCTGCACGTTTCCGGGTCCCTGCCCGCTGACCTCAGGGCAGGCGGGTGTCACTCTTTACCATTGGTCTCATCAGAGGTTTCCCTTGTGGCTTGAAAGACACAAAGTGGGTGGAGATGAATTTGGGACATCGTCAGACCTGGAGCAGTGGTAGGAATATTTTTAAGCAGAAGAAAGAGATAAAGGAGAAAACAGGAAAGGGGGGAGGAGGGGCAGAGGGAAGAAGGGGAGGAACTGCACGTGGGGTGAAATAGAGAAAGGACACCCTGCTTCCCCAGGTGGAGATGCAGAGGAGGGCTGACCTTCACCACGCCAGCCTTCCCCTGCGGCTCTGCTGTGACGCCTGCCCCCAAGCTGGCCTCTGAGCCCCTGAAGGCAGATTGCCTGGTCAGGACAGGCTCTGCTGGCCTTCCTGGGGTCCCCTGCCCCATGCTCCCTGTTCCCACCCCTTGCCCAGGAGTTAGTAGTGTTCAGAGCTGCTTCCTGGATGCACCGTGAGTACCTGCCAAGGAGGGCGGTGTGTTTACATGTGGCCACCATCAACTGAACCAAAAAACAAAAACAAAAACAAAAACACAACCTAAAAGCTGAGAACCGTTTTATCCGGGGAGTCACTGGGGACCATGGCCCAGGAGATGGCCTCTTGGGTAGCTCTCAGGGACTCTTCCAAAGAGATAAAGGGGGAGCCAGGATACCCAGGAGCTTCTGTGGGGGAAAAAATGTGGTCAGACATCAAAAGATGACCGCTAATCCCCAAACCCAGACATCTCAAGTTAATGAATTTAGGGCTTTTCTGTGTGCGGGAAGGTGCAGGAGTCCAGGCTCGTGGGACTCACTCCTTTGATCTGCGTCCTGACCACCCAGGGCCGGTGGGTGGTCCTGCTCTTCTCCATCCTGAGCCCCTCAGGGAGCCCCCCGGGGGAGGGTGGCTGCAGTGGCTGAGGGCTGGGTGGCCACAGCATCCTTCATTTACCGAAATGCAGGTGACCGCCCAGTGCTTAGCCAGGCAGACCCAGAGCCAGGCCCACTGAATGGAGTAACCTGCTGAGTGCACGAGTGTGAGAGTGTGTGCACGATGGTCTGCAAGTGTGCACGAGTGTCAGAGTGTGCACAAGTGTCTGAGAGTGTGCACGAGTGTCTGAGTGTGCACCAGTGTCTGAGTGTGCATGAGTGTCTGAGTGTGCACAAGTGTCTGAGAGTGCACAAGTGTCTGAGAGTGTGCACGAGTGTCTGAGTGTGCACGAGTGTCTGAGAGTGCACGAGTGTCTGAGAGTGTGCACAAGTGTCTGAGTGTGTGCACGAGTGTCTGAGAGTGTGCACGAGTGTCTGAGAGTGTGCACGAGTGTCTGAAAGTGCACGAGTGTCTGAGAGTGTGCACAAGTGTCTGAGAGTGTGCACGAGTGTCTGAGTGTGCACGAGTGTCTGAGAGTGCAAGAGTCTCTGAGAGTGTGCACGAGTGTCTGAGTGTGTGCACGAGTGTCTGAGAGTGCACGAGTGTCTGAGAGTGTATGAGTGTCTGAGAGTGTGCACGAGTGTCTGAGAGTGTGCACGAGTGTCTGAGAGTGCACGAGTATCTGAGTGTGCATGAGTGTCTGAGAGTGTGCACGAGTGTCTGAGTGTGCATGAGTGTCTGAGAGTGTATGAGTGTCTGAGAGTGTGCACGAGTGTCTGAGAGTGTGCACGAGTGTCTGAGTGTGTGCACAGCTGCCCGTGTGTTCAGCAGCATCCGTGGCAATGCTGGTCATCTTGCGTGTCCCTCGTGCATGTCCAGGCTGGTCCTCAGGTGCCCTCTGTTCCAACGTGAGAAGAGGAGGGTCAAGGTCACAGCCCTGCTTTGGTTGCGGGTGGCTCGTTGCAGGCAGTAACTCCCTCAGAGGGGTCCCCCGCACTTGCACCAGGAAAAAGGGGCCCAGCAGATGAGCCTTACACGCTCGGTGAGTGTCCAGAGAGCTGCTGGCTGGGTCCACACCGGTGAGGCTGTCAGAGAACCGGGGGCCCCTCCAGCTCCGGGGGCCCGCCTTCCCCTGCCCAGCACCCTGGCTCCCTGGCTCCAGACCATGGCCAAGGAGGGCTTGGTTCTGGTATTGGCCATGGGTATTGACAAAGGCCTTCAAAGTCACAGGTTGACTTGCCCAATCAATAATGGTGCAGGGAAATAATTAAAACTGTCAGATTTAGAAAGTATTAGAAGTGCTTAGAGCTTTCTGCCAACTATGGAAAACAGGGATTAATGGGTGTTATCTGGACTGCTTCTAAGTTACAGAGCAAGTTCTTAAAGTCTTTCTCTGACACTCATTTGCAGTGAAGGGTTGACACCAAGGGTTTCAGAGCAGATTGCTGGAGTCCATTAACCCTCAGCACGGCCGGGTCCCCACTCGGAGCCAGGGACGCCTTCCAGCAGAGCCTGCAAAGTGGAAAGTCCCTTAGCGCTGAGCACATCGTCCTGGGGCTCAGCTGCAAAGGGTGACCCCACCTGGGGAGAGCAGACCTCAGGGTCTCTGCAGCCCACACAGAGGCCCTGAGGGACTTACCTCTGACTGCAGGTTGGGGCGTCTCACAGCTGGGACTGGGGCAGAGCTGACTGGGACTGCGGTGTGCTGGGGAGACCCTGGCCCGCTGCTGGGCACAAGGGAGGGGCAGTGTCCAGGTTGGAGTGAGGGCTCCCTCCCCAGGACAGCTCCCTGCCCGCCTGCCCGCCCTGCCAGGACTTGACCCTGCTCAGCCTGACCCTCTGCCTGTGACAGCGCTCTCCGTCCATGCCTTTCTCTTTGCCTCAGCATTTCTGCCGGAAGAAGGTCCCTGAGACCCAGAGGGGCAGAGGCAACCGAGAGACAGTGACCCCACTATTGGGAGACTCAGTGCCCGGGGAGACGGGCTCTCTGAGGCTCAAGACCCAAGCAGACGGGGCTCATGGACAGACGCTGAGGATCCTCGGGGCACGAAGCAGGGCGTGGCCCTGGGGTGTGGCCGCGTGGTCCATCCACGAATCCGAAAGGCCCCGCTGAGGTGGGCGACGTGGGGTGAGCTTGGGGCCACAGAAGTACAACAGCAACCTCCTCAGCTTCAGAGAGTTTCTCCAGACCTGGCTGATCCCTCGGGGGGACCCTGGGGAACTCGCCATCGCGAGACTAGACATTGATCCTGAGCTGCCAGGGGTGGAATCAGAGACACCTGTGGTTGGTGAGGGCATCTCCCCTGGGAGTGGCCAGCACAGACACCCCACCTGACCCACACCCTCCCTGCCTCCCTGGCGGCCTGGAGTGTCCCTTGCCCCGTCCCCCGACCCTTGCTTGTAGGAGCCTCTTTAACTCCTGGATGAAGCTGATTTACTGGGGACGTGATGGTCACCCCACAGGCAGCAGCGCTCCTGCAGGCCCGCGGCGGCCTCTGATGCTCCCACAGCTTCACGTGTGGAGCGCGGTGGAACCTGCGGCAGCCGCCCACTCCTTTCCTGCGGGGCAGACGTGCTCCTCTGGTGACACATGTCAGCGAGGCCATCTGTGGCCTTGGGCTTACAAGAGACGCCATCTGTTTATTTATCTTGCTCACATTACTTCTACATATGGGAAATAAAATCTTTCACTAAGTTAGCAAATTTTCTGCATTTGTAAGAGAGAAGTCTGAATACCCCAGGATGGCCATTCCTGCAGCGAGTGTTGGAAAACCTTGAGACGCCATATGGAAGCCACTTCGCATATGCTTGTCTCCGGGATGACGCTAAGCTTGTCTGGATGCACCGTGAGAGTGGGTCCCTCACTTGCGGCCTGAGATAACACACCAGTAACTGGGACTCTGCATGAGTCTGGGCCTCAGTAGCCTCAGAATGAGTCTTCAGAGGTGGTGGGAGTATGGAATGAGTCTGCCCACTGAAGGGGAAGGGCCTGGGAAAGTGGGCGGGTCTGGGAAATCATCAGATGAGGGTTAGATGTGGGAGGCCTGTGGCTGAGTCCTGACTGGGTGACTAACCCACGGTGAGACCCCAGGCTGTGCACAGGCAAGCATTGCCAGGAAATAACGGAAGCAATGATGAGAGCGATGATGGCAAAGGTGGTCACGGTGGCGGCGACGACGCTGGTGGCGACGCTTTCAGTGCTGACGCTCCAGCTCCCGATGGTGGCGATGCGGTGGTCAGGACGACAAGGGCAGTGGTGATGATAGCGACGGCGGTGGCGATGGCGGGGATGCGGATGGTGGGGATGGGGATGGGGATGGTGGAGAAGGCGATGGTGGGGATGCGGATGGTGGGGATGGGGATGGGGATGGTGGAGAAGGCGATGGTGGGGATGCGGATGGTGGGGATGGGGATGGGGATGGTGGAGAAGGCGATGGTGGGGATGCGGATGGTGGGGATGGGGATGGGGATGGTGGAGAAGGCGATGGTGGGGATGCGGATGGTGGGGATGGGGATGGGGATGGTGGAGAAGGCGATGGTGGGGATGCGGATGGTGGGGATGGGGATGGGGATGGTGGGGAAGGCGATGGAGGTGATGGCGGGGATGCGGATGGTGGGGATGGGGATGGTGAAGGTGGAGAACGTGATGGTGGAGAAGGTGATGGAGGTGATGGTGGGGATGCCAGTGAAGATGATGAAGTTCATTTCCTGAGAAGTCATCCTGTGCTTTACCCCCACCACTTCCTCTAACTCTCACAACCCACCCCCCTTTTTTTTTTTTGCTTAAATAATAGAAACTTATTTTCTCCCAGTTCTGGAGACTGAAACTCCAAGATCAGGGTGTCAGCTCATGACTCCCTTCCTGACAACGGCTGGTAGAACAATAAGAATACCACACACAGGGTCCGCGTGCTCTCTCCTGGGAACACTCACCCTGCTTCCTCAGGCGTGCGGCTGAGCTGCTGCTCCCTGTTGGGGACCCTGGGTCTGTGTTTGCACAGTGAAAACCAGCAAAGCGCAGGAGGTGCAGAAAGCCACGTGGATGGGAGGGACCAACCCAGGGCTCCCTGCACCCACGTGCATGCGGGCCCTGCCACTCTGCCGCCCGCTGCTCCAGGTCAGGTGAGGCCTGTGACCACCCAGGGCTCCAGGGAGCATTCTGTGGGGGGGACCCAGATCAGTGGGGCCACAGCACTGACTGCAGGGGACGCTATGGGGGTCCAGGCTGTTCCCAGACCCCAGCACCTGGTGCCTCCCTGACTCTGAAACAGACACGGCCCGTCTCGGGCCAGGGCACAGGGGAAGCTGCCTGGGCTCTGCCAGCCGTTTCAGTTCAGTTCAGTTCAGTTCAGTCGCTCAGTTGCATCCGTCAATCAGGGACAAATGGTCAGGAGGCTCGTCCAAGTCGCGCTGCACCTGCTGTCAGCCAGCTTCTGCTGCCTCCTGTGCTCCCACGCTGCCCTGGCCTCGTCACCCCTGCCCTGGCCTGCTCGGCCACGGCCCAGGGTCCCAGCCCTGTCAGAGCCTGAATCTCCTCGCTTTAGCCCCCCCTGCCCCAGCAGGGAGCTGGAGGCATCACTTGGGGCACAGCCTGGAAGCACCTCAGGGGGTGACAGTTAATGCCAGACCCCTGCCTGCTTAACCAAGACTCCTTTTCCTCATTTAAAAATGAGATCCTCAAAGGACACCTGCACAGGTGTAGGGAAGGAGAAGTGATCCCATGGAAGGTGAAGAACAGGACACTGAAAGGCTGAGCCATGAAAGGCGCTGGGATTCTTGGCCTCCGTGGGAGAGGAGTTCAATCTGGGGCCAGTGATGAGGCTTGATCGCTCAGAGCTTTTGTGTAGTAAAGTTTTATTAAAGGATAAAAGAGGGAAAGCTTCTGACGTAGACATCAGAAGGGGGTAGAGAGAGTTGCCCCCTGCAGCCTTTAAGAGAAAGTTATACACCTACTAGTGAAGTGAAGTGAAGTCGCTCAGTCGTGCCCGACTCTTTGCGACCCCATGGACTGTAACCTATCAGGCCCCTCCGTCCATGGGGTTTTCCAGGCAAGAGTACTGGAGTGGGGTGCCATTTCCTTCTCCAGTATACCTACTAGCAGGCTGCTAATTAAAGAGAGGAAAAGTCTCAAAACTCAGAGAGTGGCATCAGGCCCCTCACCCACAACATGCATTTTGAGATAACCTTGGCACAAAGTGAGTCATCCCCGCCATAAAACGATTGACACGAATCTTGAAGAAAAGCAGGTTTCCAAGCAAATACATAGTCTCATTAACATAGATTAGGAGAGCAATTGTAGGAGTGAAACACACTGGTTTGTTGAGCCATTATTGGTTTTGACTAATCAGAACCGACTTGAAGACAGAGTCTAGGGTAAATGCATAGTTCATTAACATAGCTTAGGAAAAACATTTCCAAAAGAAAGAGGCATTGGTTAGCTCAAGGTTTGAGAAAAGTTAAGTTCAGGTGGAACCAGGTGTCGTCATGGCAACACATATTTTAAAAGAAACCTCCTTTTAATTTTGTATAGAGAAGGGAGAAACGTCTGACTCTTGCAGTTTCTTTCCTACTGCTGCTTAAGAGAGAGATAAAAATGTCTGACATTTGCAGCCTACTTCCTCCCTTTGGAGACCCCTGGCCTTCCTGCCTGTTACGCTCTCAAAGTGCTGGCGTCTCCTGGGGCCTCGTTTCTCCCGTGACCGCGTGCCTCCCGAGTCTGGTGGACACGGCCCTGAGGCTCTGGGAGGTTGGGGGCAGCAGGCCCGCAGCACGGCCCCTGCAGCGCGTGTCCTGGGCCCTTCCAATGCAGCCACAGTCCCTCTGGCTTCCAAACGCCCTGCAGGCTGAGACCCCGGTGTCCAGACAGACGGGGTGGGTGGTGCTGGGACATCCTGCCTGCCTGCCATCCTCCAGCTGGACTCCAGCGCCCACCCACTTGCAGGGGCACTCGGCGGGCCAGATGGAGACTCCTGGGAACAAGGTGAGGTCAGAGCGTCCTCGTCCCTGTGGGTCTGGTCCCTGGCCAGCCAGCCGGTTGGTCAACTGCGCCCTGGGCGTGGCGCCGTGAGATGGCCTGGGGCGCTGCCCTGGGCTTTGGGGACCTCTCTCAGCCCCCAGGAGCCTGTCCTGACTAAGAAGGGCCCAGGCTGACCACCCTCACCAGTGGGCGAGGAGCACTCTGGGCCGCGGGTGTCCAAGGTAGGGAGTGGGTTGGTGCTGAGCAAGTTCTCATCCTGGGTCCCTGAGCTCAGAGCAGTCAGAGCCGTGGGACCACCCTGCCCCCTCCCTTTCCACCTGGACCAGGGCGCCCACCACTGTGGGCGAGGAAAACAGGCGTCCCTCTCAGGCCCCTCCACACAACCCCTGACCTCCCACCCTCTTCCTGCTCCTCCCAGACACTGGCTCTTTCTGGGGCGGCTCCAAGGTGAGTTCAGCCTCGGGGCAGAGCCAGGAGAGGGGGCTCAGCCTAGGGGCAAAGCTGGAGACAGGGCTCAGCCTGGGGCAAAGCCAGGGGACGGGGCTCAGCCTGGGCCAAAGCCAGGAGATGGGGCTCAGCCTGAGGGCAAAGCCAGGAGGCAGGGCTCAGCCCGGGGGCAGAGCTGGGAGAGGGGGCTCAGCTCGGGGGCAAAGCCAGGGGATGGGGCTCAGCCTGGGGGCTCCCTGCACAGGAGGGGGCATGGAGTGTCACTGGGAATAATGCACCCCCAGACAGCCTCTGGGGACCCCAGGGGGCTTTGGCAGATCTCATCATACACAGACACACACACAAACCACACAGTACTCACACACTAACACACAGATCACACACACACACATACAAACCACACACACACTAACACAGAAACCACACACACTGACACACAAACCACACTAACACACAAACTATGCAACACACACACACCAACACATACACACTAACACACAAACCACACACACAAACCACACTAACACACAAACTATACCACACACACACTAACACACAAACTATGCAACACACACACCAACACACACTAACACACAAACCACATACACAATAACACACAGACCACACACACACACATACACACACACCACACTAACACACAAACCATACCACACACACACAAACCACACCACACAGAAACCGCACAACACACATACACTAACACACAAACCATAGCACACACACACACAAACCACACCACACATACACAAACACACAAGCATCCACTTCATTTTAAAGAATGAAATATTGCATTACGCATCCCAAGCTTTATTGATAGACTATTTTCTTGGGCTCCAAAATCACTGTGGGCTGTGACTGCAGCCATGAAATTAAAAGATGCTACCTCCTTGAAAGCACCGCTATGACAAACTAGATGATGTATTAGAAAACAGAGACGTTACTTTGCAGACGAAGTCCATGTAGTCAAAGCTTTGGTTTTTCCAGTAGTCATGTACGGATGTGAGAGTTGGACCATAAAGAAGGCCGAGCACTGAAGAATTGATGCTTTCAAACTGTGGTGCTCGAGAAGACTTTTGAGAGTCCCTTGGACTCTGGTTGGACTGCAAGGAGATCCAACCAATCAATCCTAAAGGAAATCATCCCTTGATGTTCACTGGAAGGACTGATGCTGAAACTAAAGCTCCAATACTTTGCCCATCTGATGTGAAGAGCTGACTCATTGGAAAAGACCATGGTGCTGGGAAAGACTGAGGGCAGGATGAGAAGGGTGCAGCAGAGGATGAGAGGGTTGGATGGCATCACCAATTCAATGGACCTGAGTTTGAGCAAACTCCAGGAGATGGTGAAGAACAGGGAAGCCTAGCGTGCTGCAGTTCATGGGGCTGCAAAGAGTTGGATACGACTTAGGGACGGAACAACAACAACAAAAAGCTTTATTGTGTATAACCTACCGTACTTGTGAAGTCATCACATTCCTCTGGTTTGGCTGTTGCTCTGTGTAAGGAAGCTGAGTTTCAGGCACGGGTCTGCTTCCCACTGTCCAACACAGCCCCTGTCCACATCACTCCCAGCACCACTCAGGGTTGCCCTTATTTCTCAGGGATGAATATTCAGGAAGGGAAGGCTGGGTCCATGGTTTTGTGTGTTTTTAATTTAAATATATATTTCCAGATGGCTTCCCAAAAGAGCAGTTAAAATTCACATCTCTAGTAATAACATGCAAATGCTCTTTCCTTCACATCCCCGCCAGAAGGTGTTACCTCTTTCTGAGACTATCTGAGAGGTGAAAATTGATATCTCCTTATTCAAATAATTTGCATTTTCTGGCTACTTGGGACTTTGTGTAACTTTTCCTACTATTTTGGCCATTTGAGGACTTTCTAATAAGTGCCTATTCATATATTTTGCCTAATTGTCTCTTATTTGTCTTTTTAAATGCTGCTGCTGCTGCTAAGTCACTTCAGTCGTGTCCAACTCTGTGCGACCCCATAGACGGCAGCCCACCAGGCTCCCCCATCCCTGGGATTCTCCAGGCAAGAACACTGGAGTGGGTTGCCATTTCCTTCTCCAGTGCATGAAAGTGAAAAGTGAAAGTGAAGTTGCTCGGTCGTGTCCGACTCTTTGCGACCCCATGGACTGCAGCCCACCAGGCTCCTCCGTCCATGGGATTTTCCAGGCGGGAGTACTGGAGTGGGTCGCCATCGCCTTCTCCGGTCTTTTTAAATAATCAGTTGTAAAACTCTTCTTGTATCATGTGGCTCAGCTGATAAAGAATCTGCCTGCAACGTGGGAGAGCCGGGTTCGATCTCTGGGTTGGGAAGATCCCCTGGAGAAGGGAAAGGCTACCCACTCCAGTATTCTGGCCTGGAGAATTCCGTGGACTGTATAGTCCATGGGGTCACAAAGAGCCAGACACGACTGAGAGGTGTTCACTTTTCACGTATTTTGACTGTGAAGCCTCAGACTGCTCTCCTGTCATTTCTCTTTGGGGTCACAGCCTCCTTACGTACATATTGGTTAAAACGTAGTTACGTGTTTCTTTATCACTTTTTCTTTAAGTTTCTCGGTTGGCAATATTCATTGAAAACAGTACCTAAACCATAGGTCACACACATGTTCACTTTAAGACTTTTTTCTCTTATATTTTAAAATTTGCTGCATGATAAATCGCTTCAGTTATGTCTGATCTTTGAGAGCCCATGGACTGCAGCCCCCCAGGCTCCTCTGTCCGTGGGATTCTCCAGGCAGGAGCACTGGAGTGGGCGGCCATGCCCTCCTCCGGGGGACCTTCCCGGCGCAGGGATCGGAGCCGCCTCTCTTGTCTCCTGTGTTGGCGGCGGGTCTTTACCGCTAGCGCCACCAGGGAGCTGTTAGCCTCCCAGACGGTGCTAGATGTCTGCAGATACTTGCTGCGTCTTCTACTTGTTTCTGAACGTGAGATGAGTGAGAGGCTCAGCTGAGTTGCTTCAGTATGAACACCTCCTTCCTGGTATAGAAACACAGCCTCCCCGGCCTCGTCTCCAGCCCGAGCCATCCCAGCTGCCCCTCGGCCACAGCTTTCATCCTAGAAGCTCGAATGCGTCTCAGGCAAGAGCCCCTTCAATCTTCTTTTTGGCAGTTTTTCTAGATTGTTGTTCCGTCGCTGAGTCGTGTCCGACTCTGAAACCCCGTGGACCACAGCCCGCCAGGCTCCCCTGTCCTTCACTGTCTCCCAGAGTTTGCTGAGATCCATGTCCGTTGAGTCAGTGATGCCATCCAACCATCTCATCCTCTTCGTCCCCTCCTCCTCCTGCCCTCAATCCTTCCCACCATCAGGGTCTTTTCCAATGAGTCAGTTCTTCGCATCAGGTGGCCAGAGTATTGGAGCTTCAACTTTGGCATCAGTCCTTCCAATGAATATTCAGGGTTATCCTTGCTCCATTGTATATTCTTGCCTCCGTTGTCAAAAATAAGGTACCCGTAGATGTGTGGGTTTATCTCTGGGCTCTCTATCTTGTTCCATTGGTCTTTATTTCTGTTTTTGTGCCAGTACCATACTGTCTTGATGACTGTAGCTTTGTAGTATAACCTGAAGTCAGGAAGGTTGATTCCTCCAGCTCCATTCTTTCCCAAGACTGCTTTGGCTATTCAGGGTCTTTGTGTTTCCATATGAATTGGAAATTTTTTGTTCTAGGTCTGTGAAAAGTGCCATTGGTAATTTGATATGGATCTCATGAATGTGCAGACTGCATTTGGTAGTATAGTCATTTTCTCAAAATTGATTCTTCCTACCCAGTTACATGGAATATCTTTCCATCTGTTTATGTCATCTTGGATTTTTTTTATCAGTGTCTGATAATTTTCCCTATACAGTTCTTTTGTCTCCTTAGGTAGGTTTATTCCTAGATATTTTACTCTTTTTGTTGCAATGGTGAATGGGATTGATTCCTTAATTTTTCCTTCTGATTTTTCATTGTTACTATATAGGAATGCTAGGGATTTCTGTGTATTGACCTTGTATCCTGCAAAATAAGTAGTGATGGGAAAACTGGATAGCTATGTGCAAAAGAATGAAATTGGAACACTTTCTAATGCCATACACAAAGATAAACTCAAAATGGATTAAAGACCTAAGTGTAAGATCAGAAACAATAAAATCGTTAGAGGAAAACATAGGCAGAACATTCGATGACATAAATCAAAGCAAGATCCTCTATGACCCTCCTCCTACAGTAATGGAAGTAAAAACAAAAATAAGCGAGTGGGACCTAATTAAACTTAAAAGCTTTTGCACAGCAAAGGAAACTACAAGCAAGGTGAAAAGACAACCCTCGGAATGGGAGAAGATAATAGCAAAGGAAACGACTGAGAAAGAATTAATTTCAAAAATATACAAGCAGCTCATACAACCAGATACCAGAAAAGTAAACAACCAAATACCAGAAAAGTAAGCAATCCAATCAAAAAGTGGGGAAAGGACCTAAACAGACATTTCTCCAAAGAAAACATACAGATGGCTAACAAACACATGAAAAGACGCTCAGCATCGCTCATTACCAGAGAAATGCAAATCAAAAGCACCATGAGATACCACCTCACACCAGTCAGAATGGCCATCATCAAAAGGTCTACAAACAATAAACGCTGGAGAGGGTATGGAGAAAAGGGAACGCTCTTGCATTGCTGGTGGGAATGTAAATTGGTAAGACACTACGGAAGACGGTATGAACATTCCTTAAAAAACTAGGAATACAACCACCCTATGACCCAGCAATCCCAGCTCTAGGCATATAGCCTGAGGAAACCAAAATGGAAAAAGACACATGTGCCCCACTCTTCACTGTAGCACTGTTTACAACAGCTGGAACATGGAAGCGACCGAGATGTCCACTGACAGATGAAGGGACAGTGGTACATAGATATGCACAGTGGGATATTACTCAGCCATAAAAAGGAATGCATCTGAATCTGCTCTAATGAGGTGGATGAACCAGAGCCTACTATACAGAGTGAAGTCAGAAAGAGAAATGTAAGTATCATATACTGACACACATATATGGAATCTGAAGAGATGGCACCGATGAATTTACTTTCAGGGCAGCAGTGGAGAAACAGACATAGAGAACAGACCTGTGGACACGGTGGGAGGGGAGGAGGGGGACGGGGAGATGTACGGAGAGACCAACATGGAAATTCACAATACCATGCGTGAGACAGACAGGCGACGGGAATGCACTGTGTGACTCCGGGAACTGAATCAGAGGCTCTGCCACAGGAGGGAGGGTGGGGTGGGGCGGGAGATGGGAGGCAGGGGACATGGTGTGCCCAAGGCTGATTCTTGTTCATGTATGACAGAAAAGCACAAAATTCTGTAAAGAAACGATCCTTCAATTAAAAAAAATAAAGTGGCCAAAAAAGAAATTCAGGGTTTATTTACTTTAGGATTGACTGGTTTGATTTCCTTGCTGTCCAAGGAGCTCTCAAGAGTCTTCTCCAACACCACAGTTCGAAACCTTCAATTCTTTGGGGCTCAGCTTTCTTTATGGTCCAACTTTCACATCCATACATGAGCACTGGAAAAATCATAGCTTTGATATACGGAGTTTTAGACAAGTATCCTGTTCTATGAATTTAAGATTATTTGATCCAAATTACACACTCATGCACAGAAACACACTGGAATTCTAGTTGGCATTGCCTTAGAGTTTCACAGGAACCTGTGGAGGTTGATTCTTTTTCTGTTTTAGTATGTCTTTCCAACCAATAACCGGGCATTCCTGTGCAAACATTCAGATCTTATTTTCCTTCCTCCAGGAGTGTTTGATGATTCTTCACTGGGGTCCCGCTCCCCAGCCCGCCTGTGGGCTCTCATTCCTGGGATCAGGGAGGCGCCGTGATGCTCAGCGATGATGGCAGACACCCTGCTCCCCTTCCAGGCTGGGCAGCCTTCTCCTGGGGGACTTTCCCTCCCGGCAGAACCTGCAAGCTGGGGCCTCCTCACTGTCTCCTTCGAACGCCCACCGTGCTCAGAGCTGGGGACTCCCAGGCGTGCACACCGGTTTTCTCCGTGTGTGTGTGTGTGTGTGTGTGTGTGTGTGTTAGTTGCTTAGTCGTGTCCGACTCTTTGCAACCCCATAGATCACAGCCCACCAGGCCCCCCGTCCATGGGATTTTCCAGGCAAGAGTCCGGGAGTGGTGTGCCAATGCCTTCTCCAGGTTTTCTCCTTAGACAAAGACAAAAGGCAGGAGACGGACGACCCTGCTGCACGTAACCTGTGTGTGGAGGTGACTTCCGCAGGCTGCTGTGCTGGAAGCTGGGGACACGGCCGGGGCACAGACACTCCCGCTGGGCAGGGCCTGCGGCCTGGGAGGGGTCACCTGACCCTGTGACGGCCGCAGGGAAGCAGGACCAGCTGGGGCCAGAGGGAGGGTGCGGCAGAGGGCGCAGAAGCTCAGCTGTGTGGCCGGAGGTGGGGCCCTGAATCCAGGCTCGGGCAGGCAGAACAGCCCATGGGGCGGCTGTGTCCACGGGAGGAGAGGGAACCAGCCTGGGAGGCCTCTCGGAAGGCGGTTCAGGCCGACAGCCGAGCCTGAGGGAGACCCAGGTGCAGGGGAGCCGCTCCGTCCGGTGACACACGTGCCCTCCTGCTGGGGCTCCAGACGCCGGCTCCCCGGGAGCTCTAGGAGGTCCACCTGGGTGTTCGCTTCCGCAGGAACATCCGGCCTCATCTCCAGGGGGTGTGCCCGGCCCAGGGGAGGAGAGGCCAATTAGGAGGCGGCCCCTTGCCTGCAGATGGAGTGCAGTCCAGGGGGATGGGGGCCAGTCCCCTGGCTCTAGACTCCCCGGCTCCCCGCGGGGCCAGCTGCTGTCAGCCTGGATTGATCAGGACGCTTGGGTCTGCCTCCTGAAAGATAAAGCCCCACATTCCTGAGGTTTTCCATTGCACGTAGCTGAAGCCGGGAACGCAGGAGGAACAGTTAAATGCCACCCTAGGCAACCCGAATATGATCCATCAGGAGCCTCGTATCCCATCCCGCCAGCTCATTCATCAAAATGTCAGTTACTCCAGATACGCTGCTATCTCATTAATGCTAATTTCTTCCACGGAAAGACTAGTGATTTTACCGTTCAGTGGTTATCGGGGAGCTGGAAGGAGCGCTGCGCATCTGAATTCAGCAGGTCGCCTTATTTACCGTCGGCATATTTACAGCCAGCTGCTGCTCTCTCCCTTCTTGGCACTGGGCTCCCTCAGCCACGGAGGGACTGGTCCCGGGAGGCGGTGGCCATGGCCAGTCAGCTCCGGGCTTTCTGCCTCTTCCTTTCCAGTGTGTGATGTGGGAACCCTGGGAACGGTTGGTCTCTGCATGGCCATGCAGCCGCTGCTCAGACAGCCCAACAGGACCCGGCATGTCTGATAAACGTCACTCTGCATCCCGCATATGATGCCCACTGTGCCACACCGCGCCTGGTGACAGGATGAGCCCACGTGGACAGTGCTTCCCTCAAGATTCCTGGGCCTGAAAATGCCACCTCCCCTCCTTCATCAGCCTTGGCCCTTCCGGGCATCGGGCCCCCAGGACGGGAGGGGCAGCGGGTGCATTGTGGGGGTCGGGCAGGTTAGAGCCTGCCTGGCCACCACCAGGCGGCCCTGAGTCCAGAGCATCAGGGCCCAGCCCTCCCCTCCCTGAAACAACGCTCTCTCCCTGGCCCCTCAGGATTCCAGCAGCTCGTCTTAAGTGACACGTTCAGAAATGATTTGAAGAGTCAGGAATCAAGAGCCTCTTTGGCAGAAAAGCATAATGAATGGCCAGTCAGCAGATCTGTGGAATATACGGTCGATAAAGAGACAAATAACGGACAAGCGGTGAGAGATGAACTGGATGCTGGAGACAGCAGGTACCTCTGGACTCGGGGCAGAGGGGTACCTGTGCTTTGGTGCCACTAAATACTTTGAGCAACTTCTGGGAGGTAACGAAGGACAGGGAAGACTGGCGTGCTGCAGTCCACGGGGTCACAAGGAGTCGGACATGACTGAGCAACTGATCGACAAAATACTTAGTAAGCCATCCTTCACATTAAAGTGTTCAGGAAATGAGAGTAAATGCAGCTGCTTAATCTGTCTCCTTCTCACTTGACAGGCTCCGTGGGGACCTGGTGCCCACTCTGCTCGCGTTCCTCCTGCCCTTTATCCAGCGGTCAGGTGGAGGTGTGCATCTGGCTCTACCAGGTGGAGGTGTATGCCAGGTATCAGCCTGGGGGCCAGCCAGACCCTGATGATCACCTGCTCCAGGATCGGACTGGGACAGACTCTGGAGGAGAATGGGCCAAGCAGGTGACCAGAACTCGCGGGAACACTGATGTCACGGCTGCCTGGCCCAAGTGCTCCAGGGGACCGCCTGGGAGCAGGTGCGTCAAGGCCAGGTTATTTGCGCCTGCGGGTGGCAGGCTCCAGGAAGCTAGAGCGTCAAAGATCCACGCGGCTGTAACTGGGGGCCACGTTCGGTCAGATGGGCTGGGCAGGAGAACCTGCTCTCTGTGGGGAAAAGCACAGGAAAAGGCCTGTAAGAACGTGTGATGTGGCAGGCTGCAAAGGCGGCCACACGTGTCATCACGCAAACCCCGGGGCTGGGCAGGCTCCCACTGGGGAGCTCACTCACTTCCATGCAAGCCTGACTGCCTCCCAGGGGGGACCAGGAGCTCAGCAATCAGCTGCTCTTCATTATTGTTATAAATCAACGAATCGATTCATATCATTAATGCAAACCAATATATTAAGTTCACTTCCTATTTTCTTCATGTTTCTTCCTGTGAACTATTTCAACCAAACATAAATACAATCATAGAGAATAAACAGTGTAAAAACATGCTTCATTAATCATCATCTTTAACAAATTTTTAAATCATCTGTATTTGTTTCTGATTATGGTTTTTGAAAACAAACTATTGCAGTTATAAGGAAACCCCTTCTGCCCCTCCACAATTCTAGTCCCTCCTCACCCCAGAGGTAAACTTGAGGCAGGGATTACATCCTTTCATCTTCCACTTCCTCTGGCCATTGTCCGGGAGTAGAGATGGGATTGCTGGAGCACCAGCAACCATCTTGGAACATGAGGCAACCTTGAGAACAGAAGCTGCTCACAAAAGACAGTGGGGCAGAGAAATAACGGGAGCCTATAACTCTAACGTCACCATGAAGCCACATACAAGCCCTGGCTATTCGGCCTTCCAATGTATACAAGAGAAAGTAGTGTCCCGTTTTGTTTAACTTGTTTTTACATGAGCAGGTTTCTGTGTTGTGCTGCTGAAGTTCTTTCCAACAGAAGCAGCCACTCTCCCAAGTCAGGTCTCCATCGGGGCTCCCAGACTCTCGTGTATCCCTAAACAACACAGAACACCATCCTGCTCTCTTCTCACCTTACACAGTGGCAGTGTGTAGGGCAAGTCGTTCTGCATATTTTTACTCAACACGGTTTTGGAAACTTATTCATGTTGATAGACACTTCTTGTTTGTTCACTTGACTGCTGAATAGTATTCCCACTTCATACTCATGAATATTTAGCTTATTTCAAGAAAGGTTTTACCACTAAGAGCCCACTGCAGTGGTGTTCTTGCTGGCTTTCTCCTTTTGCACGTGGTTACAACCCCCACCTGGACATCTGGAAGAGGGCTTCTGGGTCACTGGCCTGTGCATTTGATTGCAGGAGCTCCTGTGAATTTCCCGCCTCCCTGGGTGTCACCCACCCCTCCTCACAGTCCTGCCATTTACACTTTGGACGGTCCAAATTGTGTGATTTCATATTGGACTGCCTGGATTTTTATTTTTCTGATTACAGTCAAGTTCAGAATTTTTGAATGTCATTGGCCTTTATTCTTTCCCTTGTGTCTGTTCGCCCCCCTGGCTGGTGCTCTGTTCAGTTGTCTGTCTTCATCTTACTTCCTTGTGCAGTTTTCAGTGCTCTGAGCCTCACCCCGTAGCAGCCGCAGGCGCCGCAGCATCTCCCACAGGTCTTCTCAGCCTCTTGTTTCCCAGGGACGTCATTCAGTGCATTTGAATGATGCTGAGGCTGACACTCCAATACTTTGGGATGAGCCGACTCATGGGAAGAGCCGACTCATTGGAAAAGACCCTGATGCTGGGAAAGATTGAGGACAGGGGGAGAAGGGGACAACAGAGGATGAGATGGTTGGATGGCATTACCAACTCGATGGACTTGAGTTTGAGGAAGGTCCGGGAGTTGGTGATGGACGGGGAGGCCTGGCCTGCTGCCGTCCATGGGGTCTCAAAGAGTTGAACATGACTTAGCAACTGAACAACAAAAGATCAATTTTACTTTTTCCCGTTTGAGGAGCCCATTGTCCAGCATATGGTCACCTGCCTATCCCACGTGGGCGTCAACCCACGTTCAGGCCACATGGGCTACGTCTCTCTGCGTGCTCACTTTTCTACCCTCAAGGGCTTTTGTGTCCTTTGGTGATGTTTTATATATAAATATATTTCCCCAAAGAGTCTTACAAACCTCTTTTACATCTTTGCACAGGGAACTAACTGATGGAGAAAACTGGAATTTGGACTTAAAAGCTGTCAACAGTTTGAGCCCAAAAAACAAAAAATAAACAGGCCTGATGAATGAGCTCCTTTCTGTCCTCTTGGGCGTGTCGAGCTGCAAGGAAAGCCCGGGATAAAGGGTCCAGCACTAAGGGATGCTGAAACCCTACTTGGGCTAATATGGTGCCATGGCCACTCCCGCTGGGAGACACCCCCCAGCTCTGGCTGCACAGGACCAGCTCCCTGAGACATCCCCCGAGGCCAGCATCCCATTGTGTGAGGGTGATCCTGGGCGGGGTCCAACTTTTCTCATCATTCGAACAGTGGGAGATTGACACTGTGACCTCTGGGTCCTGTGACCTCCGATCTGAGCAGTCCATCTTCTCACTTTAAGTTTGGGTCATGGAGACGGTCCTGAGCAGAGGGGTTAGAGTAAGAATCAGGAGATGCTGTGGACTGGGGGCTGGCTGAATGGATGCATTCACACCAGGGACAGACATGTACTGAGCGCCTCACCTGTACCTACTTCCTGGACCAGAGGTCACCCCCCCCCGCTGGCCTGAAGTCCTGGAGCCCAGCATACAGCCCCCCGGGGTGGGGGGAGGTGCAGGGCACCGCTGCTGGCAGACAAACGGGCGGCGCAGGGACTGCGTCCCTGACTCCCGCTCCCACGTGTCAAGATGGCGGTCACGCAGCCACAGGTGCATTCTGGACCGTGGACAGAAGAGCGTAACCCTGCTCGTGCCCGGCCCTGGGGGCTGCCCCGGTGTTCCCGTGTGTCCCTGACACGCTCCTCCATGGGATTTAGCACAAGACAAGGGAGGACCCACTCCAGTACTCTTGCCTGGAAAATCCCATGGATGGAGGAGCCTGGTGGGCTGCAGTCCACGGGGTCGCTAAGAGTCGGACACGACTGAGTGACTTCACTTTCACTTTTCACTTTCATGCACTGGAGAAGGAAATGGCAACCTACTCCAGTATTCTTGCCTGGAGAATCCCAGGGATGGGGGAGCCTGGTGGGCTGCCGTCTATGGGGTCGCACAGAGTTGGATACGACTGAAGCGACTTAGCAGCAGTGGTAGCAGTAAGGGAGGATTCGTAGAGCACAGGGCCGGCGTGCAGTCGGGGATGAGAGCCCATTGCAGACACAGGAGAAGGCCCATGCCGTGCTGAAACACATGGGCAGCATCCTGGTTAGAGGGGCCGGGGGTGTGCCAACCCGGCTGAGGGCAGGGGGCCTTTGCCACAGGCCAGAGCACTCTGCATCCGTCGTCTCCCTCCCAGGCCGTGTGTTGCTGGCAAGGCCCCCCAGCCCTGAGGCCCCAAGGCAGCATCTCCAAGACGGGATGGCAGAGCCCGTGCCCAGAGGCAGGCTGTCCTCAGGAGACACCGGGACCGCCAGCCTGATCCATCAGAACCACCCAGCCCTTGGGCGCCACACCATCGGACCCAAGTCAGGACCTCGGGGTTCTCCCCAGAGCCCGAGGCTGCGTGTTACCTTCTCAGATGTTCCCATGGGCTCAGAGTTCCACCCTCCTCCGGGTGCTGCTCGCGAACGCCCCTCCCTCCTGCCCACAGCAGGGCAGGGCTGATGCCCCGGGGCCTCCCTGGCTGGACCCTAGTCCAAGTATTGGCTCCAGAACTTCCAGCCAAACTTCCTCCCTCTGCTTCTGGCCTGGAATGTTCCAGAGAAGCTGAGGGGTTTGGGGGCGGGCAAGGAGACCGGAGCACGTCTGCACTGTCTCTCCAGGGGTGCCCAGCTCCCACCACCATCAGCAAGCATGCCGAGCAGCCCTCCTGCCTCTAAGCCCTCATGTTGTGGACTTTCCCCCACGACTGTCTTATTTTGCTAATCAGAAGAACCTGCCTTCGCTGGGTGGCGTTTAGGTGCTCCCCGGGGGATCTCAGATGTACCGGTCACCCCCAGATGGGCACGTGGGTTCCTCGGCTCCAGGCTAATTCTCATGGGATTAGACACAAACCTGAAATCCTTGCTGAAATGGCAGGAAGCACGGTCTTTTCATATTTTCCTGTGCTGTCCCCTTTTTATGTTTATGGAGAAAAAAAAAAGCCTGCATGCTTTGAGCAAATGTTCTTTCTAATATTCCTGTGGAAAGACAGAAAAACACTTAAAATGATTGGCCTCGCTCTTCTCTAATCACAGAAAACTGACTTACTGAGGAAAATGAAATGTGCATTTTCTGAAGAAATATCCCCAGTGTTGACAGCCAGCCAGTTTTGTGAGCATGGGTCACCTGGGGACGAGGAAGGCTTGGCTGAGCCCTCAGCATCGCGTCTCATGGAAGGCTCTGACTTGTTCCAATTAGTCAGCTCAATGAAGGAAGAGATTTTATGCTTTCTCTCAAAAAATATTCCAGATGTTTAGTCTGAAGACTGAGACGAGGTGGGCGTGGTGGTCTCCGCGCCCAGATGGCCCCGGTAAAGACGCTGAGGAGGTTTCACTTGTAGGATATTAGGGATAAATTACCTGCCTTGCTTCTGCCTGGAATGCGGGAGACCGGGGTTCGATCCTTGCGTCGGGAAGATTTCCTGGAGAAGGAAATGGCAACCCACTCCAGTACTCTTGCCTGGAAAATCCCATGGAGGGAGGGAGGAGCCTGGTAGGCTACAGTCCATGGGGTCGCAAAGAGTCAGACACGACTGAGCAACTTCACTCACTCACTCACTCACCTGCCGTTCAGCTTTCTGAGCGACCTGAGAGAAGACCAGTCCCGGCCCAGCTCCCTGAGGTCCCCGGCCCCGCCTCCCCGGCCCCGGCCCCGCCTCCCCGGCCCCGGCCCCGCCTCCCCGGCCCCGGCCCCGCCTCCCCGGCCCCGGCCCCGCCTCCCCGGGCCATGGCCCCGCCTCCCCGGGCCCCGGCCCCGCCTCCCCGGCCCCGGCCCCGCCTCCCCGGGCCCTGGCCCCGCCTCCCCGGCCCCGGCCCCGCCTCCCCGGGCCATGGCCCCGCCTCCCCGGGCCATGGCCCCGCCTCCCCGGCCCCCGGCCCCGCCTCCCAGGCCCCGGCCCCGCCTCCCCGGGCCCGCCCCCGCCTCCCAGGCCCTGGCCCCGCCTCCCCGGCCCCGGCCCCGCCTCCCCGGGCCCCGGCCCCGCCTCCCCGGGCCATGGCCCCGCCTCCCCGGGCCCCGGCCCCGCCTCCCCAGGCCCTGGCCCCGCCTCGCACAGGCTTCTGCTGCAGAAGCGTTGTGGGGGCGGCAGCGAGGCTGTGCAGAGCGGACAGGAACTGGGCTCCTGGCTGGGTCGCAGAGGCCTGGATGTGGACCCAGGGCAGGTTCTGAAGTGGCTAAAGAGGAGGCAATCATCTGGGGCCCAGAGGGAGACCTGCCTGGACTACGACCGGAGGGAGCGTTGCAGTACCTCCGGGGGCCAGGGAGGAACACCCCCGGGGAGGGCAGTGGTGGCATCATGGTGACCAGGACAACAGGGAGGGCCGGGGGTAAAGACACAGCATCCCCCTCCCCAGCGGCCCTCCCCTCCCTCACCTTTCCTCCCCTCCTCCCTCACTTGTCCTCCCCTCCCCTCCCCCACCTGTCCTCCCCTCCCCCCCCACCTTTCCTCCCCTCCCCCCTCCCTTGTCCTCCCCTCCCCTCCCTCACCTTTCCTCCCCTCCCCCCTCCCTTGTCCTCCCCTCCCCTCCCCTGTCCCCTCCTCCCTCCCCTGTCCTCCCCTCCCCTTCCAGAACTGAGGTGTCTTCTCAGGTCTGGCCACATGCAGCTCACAGACAAGACCCTCTGATGACTTTTCTTCAGATCAGAAATATTTGCTGTCAAGTCTTAATTTCCATTTTGTGGGGGAGAAGCCCAGTTGTTCAGGAGTCTGTAATGAGATAAGACTTCCCTGCAGTGCATTTGCATTTGCAAAACTCTTCTAATGTTCCAGGCCAAAAGGAGCATTTTGGTGTGGGAGTTGCAGGGCAGGGGGGTGGAGGGTGGAGAATGAATGGGGGGCCGGGTCTCCAGATGGGGTGGGGTGTGGCGCTGGAGCTCCAGGGGCTTTCTGTGGGGCTGGGGGTGGGATGAGCAGGAAGGCCGCGGACCCCAGGGGCGAGCAGGAGGGGCCCCGGGGTGGGCCCTGGGCCTGATTCCTGCCCTGGAGTGGGGGTGGGGGTCTAGACCTGCTGGAACCGGCCCTGCCAGGCTCAGCACTTGAGCTGCTGCTCTGCGTCTACACTCAGCACCGCTGGGGTCCTTCTGTGAGTCAGCCGCACATTTTCGTTTAGAATGCACGGGCGAGGGGCGGGGAAGTTGGGGGATGCACTGGCCTGCATACTCACCCACATGCAAGGGCACATGCCCACACATGCACACACACGCACACACAAGAGCACACGTGTGTACATGCACACGCAGCGGTTCATGGAGGGGCCGGTTTTCTGCTTTTGCTCTGCGTTCCTAACTGTGCTCTTTGCTTCACCCTGAGCGCTCCATCCTGCCCAGGGAAGAAGGCGCAGAGGAGCCGGGTCAGCCTGGGCTGCCGTCCCCTCCTCACAGCCAGCAGGGCGTCTCGGTCAGCTCTGGAAGGAGCCCGCTGGGGCAGGGGCGCCACTGGGAATTTTGATGGAAGTGGCAGGAGGTGGGGCAGCACAGAGGAGACTCAGACTGTCTCCATCACAGGCACGAGTGGACCCGCGGGGACTCGGTTCCCACCAGGAGCACCGGGAGTCCCGAGCTGCGGGCTTTGGCTTCGTCATCGTACAAGGCAGCGGTTCCTTCTTTCCTGAGGGCGTGGGGACCAGCCTGTGACCTCCACGGTGACAGATGTCACTCTTCTGTTCAGGACAGCAGCTGACCAAGTGGGGCCAATGGGGAGAGTCCCATTTCAAATTTCCACCTGGACTCCCAGACCCTGACTCTGGCAGAGACCCTCCCCTGGCGCCATCAGGACAAACTTGCCCCCAGGTAAAAGTCTCAGAGGGCGAAGGGGACGCATCACCACTGATCAGGACTCCTGGACACACGATTTTGTTGCACCTCATCCCCACCAACACGCAGGTCTCCACGCCGCAGCCCTGGCCCAGCACGACTCTCCCCTGCCTTTCACCAGGGTCTGTGCTCAGCACACTGAATCTGAGGCTACTTGAGGTGCCGGCTGATTCTCATGATAACTGTAAAAATTTACACACAAATTCTTTATTAAGATAATGTAGATTTTCATGCAGCTTTAAGATAGAGATCCCTTGTACCCTTTGCCCAGTCTCCCTCAATGGTAGCATTCTACAAAACCATAATGTAATATATTGATATCAGTATAGGTCACCAAAGCCATCCAGTTTCCCCAGGCTGGCTTGTATTTCCACGTGTGTGTTTAGTTCCGTATGCGTTTATCACCCGGATAGGTATGTGTTTTCATTACCACTGTGCAGACACTGAACACTTCTTCACAAAGATCCCTTCCGCTGACTTTTTATAACTACTACATCTCCATCCATTCCGAACCCCCGGCAGGCACCAATCTGTCCTCTGTTTCTGAAGTTTTTCCATCTAACGATGTTAATGGACTCATACCGCACGAATCCTCCTGGGAGAGAACGTTTTCACTCAGCATAATTCCCTGGAGATCCATCCATGTTGCTGGGTATCACTGGTTCTTTTTTATTTCTGAGTGCTTTTCCACAGTCTGGATGAACTGCAGTTAGTCTAACCCTTAGCTCACTGAAGGGCGTGTGTTGTTTTCTTTTCTGGCTATTACAAATAAATCTGCTACCATACTACTTTTTCTCTGGGATAAATGCTCATGAGTGTAATCGCTAGGTAGTTCAGTCATTGCATACTTCGTTTTTGAAGAAACTGTCAAATCGGGAGCGCTTCTATTTGTCTGCAGTCACATCAGCATTTGACTTTACCACTTGTTTATTTCCAGGAAGTGCATAGTGGTGTCTCATTGTGGTTTTATTTTGATTTCCCCGAAATCTAATGCAATGGAGCATTTTTACATTCTGGTCAAGTTTAGTTGATCAGTTTTTCCTTTTTGGATAGTTCTTTTGGTGTCAAGTTTTAGAACTATTTGCCTAATCATAGAGCCTGAAATTTTTTTCCCTATTATTTTGATAACAGAGTTATAAATTTACACTTTAGATACAAGTCTATGATCTATTTTGAGTTAACTTTTTGCAAGGTTTGAAGTTTAGATTCATTATTTTTGCCCACGGATGTCCGCTTGCTCCAGACCATTTGTTGAAAAGGTGATCCTTTGTCTATTTAATTGCTTTTGTGTCTTTGCCAAAAATCATTTGAGCATATTTGTGTGGGCCTGTTTCAGGACGCTCTATTCTGTTTTATTGATCTGTGTTTCTATGCTTTTGCTAAGACCAGGTTCTTTTGTTTACTGTAGCGGCTATACAATAAGTCATAAGGGTGGGTAGAGAGATTTCCATCACTATATTATTCTTTGCCAAGATTACTTTAACCATCCTAAGATCTGCTTGTTTCCATATAAAGAATTGCTATGACTCTGTATACAAGAAACCCTACTGGAATTTTGTTATGAATGGCATTAAACCTAAAGATCAATTAGTGGAGTGAGGGTTAGAGAAATTGGCATCTTTATTATGTTTAGTCCGTACTTTGTCTCTTCATTTATTTCAGTCTTCTTTGAATACCTGCATCTGCATTTAAAGCAATTTTAGCATCCAGATCCTATACATGTTTTGTTCAATATCTGCTGAAATGAGATGTCCAATTATTTTCGGAGTGATTGTAAATGCTATTGTGTTTCATTCCAGTTTCCTCATGCTCTGTCAGTATAGAGATTTTCAAGTGATTTTTCTATGTTAATCTTGTATTTGAAAGCTTTTTTGAACTCACTAGCTCTGGAGACATGGCTGTAGCTTTCTTGGGCTTTTCCATTGTTAAGTATTAGTGTAATCTGCAGAGATGCTTTTATTTCTCCCTTTCCACTCTGTGTGCAGGTCAGGAAGCAACAGTGAGAACTGGACACGGAACAACAGACTGCCTCCAATTTGGGAAAGGAGCACGTCAAGGCTGTATACTGTCACCCTGCTTATTTAACTTGTATGCAGAGTACATCATGAGAAACGCTGGGCTGGATGAATCACAAGCTGGAATCAAGATTGCCAGGAGAAATATCAATAACCTCAGATATGCAGATGACACCACCCTCATGGCAGAAAGCGAAGAAGAACTAAAGAGCCTCTTGATGACAGTGAAAGAGGAGAGTGGAAAAGCCGACTTAAACCTCAACATTCAGAAAACTAAGATCATGGCATCTGGTCCCATTAACTTCATGGCGAATAGATTGGGAAACAGCAACAGACTTTATTTTTTGGGCTCCAAAATCACTGCGGATGGTGACTGCAGCCATGAAAATAAAAGATGGTTGCTCCTTGGAAGAGAAGCTATGACCAACCTAGCCAGTGTATTAAAAAGCAGAGACATTACTTTGCTGACAAATGTCCGTCTAGTCAAAGCTATGGTTTTTCCAGTAGTCATGTACAGATGTGTGAGTTGGACTAAAAAGAAAGCTGAGCGCTGAAGAATGGATGCTTTTGAACTGTCATGTTGGAGAAGACTCTTGAGAGTCCCTTGGACTGCAAGGAGATCCAACCAGTCCATCCTAAAGGAAATCAGTCCTGAATAGTCATTGGAAGGACTGATGCTGAGGCTGAAACTCCAAAACTTTGGCCACCTGATGCGAAGAACTGACTCATTCGAAATCACCCTGATGCTGGGAAAGATTGAAGGTGGGAGGAGAAGGGGACGACAGAGGATAAGATGGCTGGATGGCATCACCAACTCAATGGACATGAGTTTGGGTAAACGCTGGGAGTCGGTGATGGACAGGGAGGCCTGGCGTGCTGCAGTCCATGGGGTCACAAAGAGCCAGACACAACTGAGCGACTGAACTGAACTGAACTTCCAACCTTTAGGCTTTTTCCTCTTCCTTATTTTAGTAGCTCACATTTCCAGTAATACGTTTCTGTTGAATGAAAGTAACAAGAGAGGACATGATGGGCTTGTTCTCAATTTTAAGGGAAACACAATCGGTATTTGAGTATTAAATATAACACTGGGGGTAGGCTTTTGGTACACGCTCCTTATCAATACGTATCCCATTCGATTCCTGACTTGCTGAGGGTTTCTCTCATGAAACGGCATTGTACATTGTCAGATGTTTTTCTGGATCAGCTGACGTGATCATGTGCTTTTTTTTCTTTGGCTTCTTTATATGGCAGATAACATTGATTTCCAGATGTTTCATACATAGAAGAAATCCCACTTGATTGTGGCTTATACATGTTTTTATACTTTATTGAGTTCAGCTTGCTAATATTTTGTTGAGTATTTTGCACTTAAGTTCATGAGAGATGTTGGCCCATGTTTTTTTGCTGTTGTTGCTCTGCCCATGTCTGGTTTTGGTATTAAGGTCTTACTGGTCTCATAAGATGTGTGCCACATGTTCCTTCTATGTTTTCCAAAATTGTTGCATAAAATTGGTATTAATGCTTCTTTAATTTCGTAGACTTCTCTAGTGAAACTGTTAGAGCCTGGAGATGTCTTTCTCAGGAGCTTTTCAATTACAAATGTCATAATGTTTAAGAACTATAGGACTGTTTAGATTATCTATTTCATCTTGACTGAATTTTAATACTTTGCAGCTTCAAGGAGTTAATCTTTTAAGTTGTTGCATGTATGAGAGTAAAGTTTGTAGTTTGCCTCTGTTATATATTTAAAGGCTATAGAATGTGTAGTGAGATCCTCTACTGCACTTACAATATTGTTCTTTACATTTGTACTCTCGTATTTTTTTTTCAATCTTGATAAAAATTGATCAATTTCGTTGATATCATTAAAGAACCAGATTTTTGTGTAATTGGTTTTCTCGATTGTTTCCCTATTTTAATTCCATTGGTTTCTCCTCTTATTATTTCTTTCTGCTTCTTTTGGGTTTAGTTTGCTTCTTCTTCTTGATCCTTAAGGTAGTTTCAGTTGCTGACTTGAGACTGTCGGTTCTTATGTAAGCATCTGATTTTACAAACCTCACTCTCAGCTGCTGACTTGAGACCGTCGGTTCTTATGTAAGTATCTGATGTTACAAGCCTCATTCTCAGCACTGGTTTAACTGCGTCACAGCTTCGTCGTGTTGTGTTTCTGTCTCCTGTGGATCTATGTCTTTTTAAATTTATTTTGAGACTTCCTCTTTAACTTATAGATTATTTAGAATTCTATTGTTTAATTTCTAACCATTAAAAAATTTGTGTTATCGATTTTTAGTTTGACCCCTTTATGGCCAAAGAGCACATTCTTACGACGTCAGTTCTTTAAACTTTGTTTTATGGGATGTGGTCATTCTTGCCTCCTGTATCTTGAGGCTTTTCTACTTGGTGTGCACACGCCTAGGATTGTCAGGTCTTTCTGGTAGACTGATCCCTATATCATTTAGTGCCACTCATTATTGCTGGTAGTTTTCCTAGCTGTGACGTCACCATTTCCCCCAGCTGCTACTCGCACGGTGCGTGGTGTGCACTTCTCCACCCTCCTACTCAGGCTTCTCTGCACGGTTGAATATAGAATTTCTGGAGTCAGTGTACAGTTGAACTGTGTTTTCTTTTTACTCACGCTGAAAATCTCCATTTCTTTATGTGTATATTTAAACCATTTGCATTTAATGTAATTATTGATCAGTTGGCATTTAAGTGCCACTTTGATATTTTCTATTTGTTCCTTTATATCTCATTCTCTCTTAAAACTTTCCTCGAAGTCATTTGATCATATTTAGAACTTCCAGATTAATTCCAGAATTCCAGATTGATTTATGGTGTTAGGGTATCTTTCTGTAGTTTTATGGTGGTTTCTCTGGGTATTTCAATGCACATATGTGGCTCTACCTCTATCGGCGTTTTATAGCTTGAAGTAAAGTGTGGAATCCCCACTATTATAGGTCCTCTTATCTTCGTCACTTTTAATGTCATAGTTTTGACTATTGACAGATTTATCATTTTTGTTTAATCAACTCATTCGTAAAGTTCTATGTGCCCATATTTCTACTCTTCTTAATGCTCCAAGTTTCCTTCACTTGCCATTTCCTTTCTGTTTGAAGAGCTCATTTCACCAATTTCAAAGGGTAGATCTAGTAGTATAAATATACCAAGGGAACATTTCATGCAAAGATGGGCTCAATAAAGGGCAGAAATGGTATGGCTCTAACAGAAGCAGAAAATATCAAGAAGAGGTGGCAAGAATACACAGGAGAACTATACAAAAAAGATCTTCATGACCCAGATAACCACAGCGGTGTGATCACTCACCTAGAGCCACACATCCTGGAATGTGAAGTCAAGGGGGCCTTAGAAGCATCACTACGAACAAAGCTAGTGCAGGTGATGGAATTCCAGTTGAGCTATTTCAAGTCCTAAAAGATGATGCTGTGAAAGTCCTGTACTCAATATGCCAGCAAATTTGGAAAACTCAGCAGTGGCCACAGGACTGGAAAAGGTCAGTTTTCATTCCAATCCCAAAGAAAGGCAATGCCAAAGAATGCTCAAATTACTGCAGAATTGCACTCATCTCACACACTAGCAAAATAATGCACAAAATTCTCCAAACCAGGCTTCAAATCTACATGAACCAAAAACTTCAAGCTGGATTTAGAAAAGGCAGAGGAACCAGAGATCAAATTGCCAACACCCTTTGGGTCACTGAAAAAGCAAGAGAGTTCTGGAAAAACATCTACTTCTGCTTTATTGACTACACCAAAGCCTTTGACTGTGTGGATCACAATAAACTGTGGAAAATTCTTAAAGAGATGGGAATACAAGACCACCTTACCTACCTCCTGAAAAATCTGTATGCAGGTCAAGAAGCAGCAGTTAGAACTGGACATGGAACACCAGACTGGTTCCAAATAGGAAAAGGAGTATGTCAAGGCTGTATATTGTCACCCTGATTATTTAACTTATATGCAGAGTACATCATGATAAACGCTGGGCTGGAGGAAGCACAAGCTGGAATCAAGATTGCCGGAAGAAATATCAATAACCTCAGATATGCAGATGACACCACCCTTATGGCAGAAAGCGAAGAAGAACTAAAGAGCCTCTTGATGAAAGTGAAAAAGGAGAGTGAAAAAGCTGGCTTAAAACTCAACATTCAGAAAATGAAGATCATGGCATCCTGTCCCATCACTTCATGGGAAATAGATGGATAAACAGTGGAAACAGTGAGAGACTTCATTTTCTTGGGCTCCAAAATCACTGTGGATGGTGACTGTAGCCGTGAAATTAAAAGACGCTTGCTCCTTGGAAGAAAAGCTATGACCAACCTAGACAGCATGTTAAAAAACAGAGACATTACTTTGCCAACAAAGTTCTGTATAGTCAAAGCTATGGTTTTTCCATTAGTCGTGTATGCTTGTGAGAGTTGGACCATAAAGAAGACTGAGCACTGAAGAATTGATGCTTTCAAGCTGTGGTATTGGAGAAGACTCTTGAGGGTCCCTTGGACTGCAAGGAGATCCAAGCAGTCCATCCTAAAGGAAATCAGTCCTGAATATTTACTGAAGGGACTGATCCTGAAGTTGAAGCTCCAATACTTTGGCCAGCAGATGCAGAGAACTGACTCATTTGAAAAGACCCTGATGCTGGGAAAGACTTACGGCAGGAGGAGAAGGGGATGACAGAGGATGAGATGTTTGGATGGCATCATCGACTCGATGGACATGAGTTTGAGCAAGCTCTGGGAGTTGGTGATGGACAGGGGGGCCTGGTGTGCTGCAGTCCATGGGGTCACAAAGAGTTGGACATGACTGAATGAATGAACTGAACTAATGTTAAAATTCACCAAAGCATACAATTCAGCGGTTTTGGCACATTCACAGAGGTGGGATATCTTGTTGTTCACTCACTAAGTTGTGCCCACTCCTCGTGAGCCCATGGACTGCAGTATGCCAGGCTTCCCTGTTGGGCTATCATCACTACTATCTAATTCCAGAATATTTTCACCCTGGAGAAGAGTCCCCGTGCTGGCAAGCAGTCACCCCACCTCTTCGCTGTGCCCTGAGTTGGATGCTGGCACTGCAATTCAGGAGCGATCTGTGCCTGCTCCCAAGAATCCGCACTTAAGTCAGAGACCAGGACACAAGGAGCAAACAGGTCAGCACCAAACCCTCCATAATTATGATTGTCGTAGGTGAGGTCAAAGAAAGCAAGATGCCAGCAGTTGCTGGGGAGGACACGCCAACAGGGCTGGGCCAAGGGCAGGCCATCTGGGGCGCGGAGGTGCAGCCTGGGTTAAACTGTGCTGTGGGCAAGCACACACCAGCCCAGGGATGGTGGAGACATTTTTGTGTCTTCTGGGGGAGGTCCTTCCAGGGAGGATCAGGTGAAAACTGACATCACCAGGTGGGCTTGTGTATCAAGGCTGCTGGGCATCCTAGCAGCCTCTGAAGGCCTCCTTGGGCCCGCCCTGGAGGAGGGAGCAGAGGCTGCCAGCATGGGAAAGGTGTGCGTCCCGGCCAGCTGGCCTCGGAAGGATGGGCATCAGCTGCGATTCTGCGCCCGGGCCAGGAAGAGGCGAGGCAGAGGCGCCTGTGTGCCCTCACCTTCCTCTCATCCTAGGACCACCTGCCGTCTGGATAAAGTGAGCCGCCCTCCTCGTCCTGGAGTTTCACCTTTTCTGACGGACTTTCAGACACTGGTCATCACAGACAATGTCATCTTTGTGGCCTGGTGACAGCAATTAGGAAAACTGCGTGTCCTCCAGTAGGAGAACCCAAGGAAGGGGGCCTCAGCCTTTCCTTCCGAGGAAGGGCACCCACTGCAGCCGGAGCAGAGAACAGAATGCACACCAAACAGGTCTGCGAAGGCCGAGCACCCAGGCCCTGCAGGGACTCACGGAGGGGCAGGTGAGCGGAGGAAGACTCCCAGGCACAGATTGTGGAAAGTCGCCGATGGGAACCCTCCCTCGCACCATCAGCCCCCACCCCCTGCTCGTCTCCTGTGGTGGAGAAGGTGGGCAGGAGGGTGGGGCCCGTGGCTCCATGCCTGGCACTGCCTCTGTGCCTGCGGGGCTGCAGATTCCAAATGGTAAATGGTACTAAGTCATTAAAGTAAATGCTCAAGAGCTGAACAAGAAAGCCGTTCTCCCTTTCAAACACTTCCCTGGAGGTCTATAGGCATCCGACAGTGCTCGTCTTTAGTCTTCTGCAATGTAGCCGCCAATCAGAGAGTCAGATAATCTTCCTAACTACAAAACCATTGACTAAAACATTTTTATACAATGCAAATTTCCAAGATTTATCATCTCCGGTACCCATGACTTAGAATGCATTAGGCTGCTGTTATCAATTTTAATAATAGGCTTCCTAGCCAAAATTTGGATCACCGTCACTGGGTTTTTAAAAATTTCATTATTAGACTCACTGAAAACACAATATCCCATGAAGAAAGCATATTCGTCTCGTTGAAAGCCAGAATGACGGTGCTGGTGGCCAGCTGGGAGTTTTGTTCTCTGTCTTACTGTTTTTGTGTCCCCTTGGTCCTGGTGATGTGGCTGCCTCTCATTTCCCACACCCGAAATGTGGGAAATCTACAGTTTCAACATCTTTTCTGTGCTTTGATACACTAAATGAATCCACCGAAGTGGCTCAGACACTAAAGAATCTGGCTGCAGTGTCGGAAACCCAGGTTTGATCCCTGGGTCAGGAAGATCCCCCGGAGAAGGAAGTGGCAACCCACTCCAGTATTCTTGCCTGGGTCATCCCATGGACAGAGGAGCCTGGCGGGCTACAGTCCATGAGGCCGCAAAGAGTTGGACGCTACTGAAGCGACCCAGCATGCACGTGTGTCAGATGGCCCGTAAGGACGGCGACCGAGGGCGGCATCACCCCCTCGTCATGGGGAGGGGGGCTCGTTCACACAGCCTCCTGCTGGCAAAGCCTGTGTGATGGGTTTTCACTGCCAAGACCAGAAACCAGCTGAGAACCCTAATCTGTTTCAAGTGTTGGGAGAATCAGCCAGGATCAGTCGCCCTGCCTGGCAGCTAAGAGGAGAGGCCTGTTCTGGATGCCCCTGGGCCCTGGGGTCCTTCCCTGGAAATAAATCCCGACACTCAGATCCCTGCCCCCAGCAGCAACAGAGGCGGGAGGAGCCTCTTTCTCTTTGGATGTCAAACATCACCAGTAACTCAGTGGGTGGAAAACGTCTGGGTCACGCGGCTGCTGTCCGTGGCTGGCAGCACACATCAACTTCTGAGCAGCGATGTTTTCAGCACCAAATGGTGAAAACCCATACGTGTTGTGTGCTTGCCTCTTGGGATCCGAAGTGGCTTTGACCAGCTCCCCAGACAGCTTTTCTGTGCAGGAGACAAAGCCGTGAAAAGGCACAGAATGGAGAGAATCAGTCTGTCTCCTTACAGCCAGTGTCGTAAAAAATAACACAACTGTGAGGTCTGACGTGGGGGTGATGGTGGGAAGCCCTGGGGACTGGCAGGGGTGGGCCAGGATGCAGGCTCCATCCAAGGAAGAGCGAAGGGCCACTGGCCCAGCCCACGGAGACCGTGTCTCCCGGCTGTCAGGCTGGCTTCTGACGTCTCGTTCTCTCTGGCAGAGGATCTGAGGTGTGGTCCAGGCGTTATCCTACCAGACAGATGTCCCTGATGCAGAAGCAAATCCAGCAGATGTTCTCCGAGTGCCTCAGCTGTGTCTGCTCTGCCAGGCTGCAGGTTCTCCAAGGGCCCTGCAGGACCCCCGAAGGACAGAGTCGTGTCCATGGTGGAGGCATGGCGAGCATAGTTCGGGGCTGTGCGCCGGGACTTGGGAAGGAAACGCGCACGTTCACTGGGGAAGATCTGACGTCATCAGCGACAGCGTGACCACTGAGCGGGGTCTGCAGGGTGTCCGGGTCCAAGCTGGTTGCAGGTCCATGGATGGCAAGGTCCACTCGGGATGAGAGGACGAAGGAACGAACCTGGCTGAGGATTCGGGACGATGCTGGGCTGGTCCCCAGGGCGTGGCTCCCGTTCCTGGGCATCTGCGATGGGGCTCGGGTGTGGAACCAACCGCCTCAAGAGGAGACCCAGCGACGTCTGATGGAGATGCAACCTTGACCAGGGCCCAGCAGGAAAGGTGGGTCCCCAACCATCTAAGCCTCAGGACCCTCCTGATGAAGTCAGACAACAAATCTTCCCAGATGGACACAATACAAACTGTTAGGGAAACAATAAAAAAAAAGGACAAAACCAAAACCACACTGGTCTCCAGAAGGAGGGCTTTCCACCCAAAGACCTGCTGTGGGCAAGATGCGAGCTGCCAGCTGCAGACCCGCTTTCCCACCCGCCCCTCGCAATGGTCCCACCTGTAGGAGGGGCGTCACTGGGATCTGGATCTGTGTGCCCAGGTATCTGGAGATGTGCAGACAACACTTGAAGGAGCGTGTGTATGTAATATGTATGTGTGTGTACACGTGTGTGCATATATGTGTATGCATGTGTATGTGTGTGCGTGCATGAGTATATGTAAGTGCATGTGTGTGTGCATGTGTGCATGTGTGTGTACGCATGTGGATATATGAATGTATGTGTGTATATGTGTGCATTTGTATGTGTGCATGTGTGTATGTGCATGTATGCATGTGTATATATGAGTCTATGTATGTTTTTTCATGTGTATGTATGTGTATGTCTCTCTGTGTATGTGTGCATGTATGTACATGTGTGTGCATGTGTGCGCATGAGTATATGTTTGTATGTAAGTGCATGTGTGCGCGCATGTGGATATATGAATGTATGTGTGTGCATGTGTGTATGTGCACACACGTGTATATGTGTGTACATGTGTGTGCAAATGTGTGTAGGAGTATATCTGTATGTGTGTGTGTGTATATGCATGTGTGTGTGTGCATGTATATGTGTGTATGTGTGTGTGTATGCACGTGTATATATGAGTCTATGTATGTGTATATGTGTGTACATGCGTATGTGTGTATCTGTGTATGTATATGTGTATATACGAGTATATGTATGAGTATATGTGTGTATGTGTGTGTTTGTGTATATGCATGTGTGTGCATGTATGCATGTATGTGTACATGCATGTGTATCTCTCTGTGTGTGAGTGTGTGTGTACATGTATGTGTGTGTGCATATATGTGTGTAAGTGTATGTGTGTATGTATGTGTGTATATGTGTGTGTATAAGAGAGTGTGTGTATGTGTGTGTGTGTGTGTAAATGTGTGTGTGTGTATAAGAGTGTGTGTATATGTGTGTAAATGTGTGTGTGTGTGTGTGTCTGTGTTGGGGGGTCCTTCAGATGTCTGGCCTCATGGCACTGGTACAGGAACCATCAACCCTGCTCATCTGCAGAGCCTAGCAGAGTTACATGCGTCACACCCATCCACCGTGCTGGTGCCCGGGGAGTCTTGTCCCCTTTCCACCCTGTGTCCAGAGCCCACAGGCACGGGAGGTGAGGGGCAGGGCCAGCATGCAGGGGGCCCACAGGCACGGGAGGTGAGGGGGGGCCAGCGTGCAGGGGGCACGCCAGGTCGAGAGGGTGCCATGAGGGAGTGAGGCGCTTGGGCAGTGGGAGCACCCCATGGTTGGGGCCATGCAGCCAGTCCTCTCTCTGCAGGGAGACCAGGAGCCTCATCCGCGGGTTTCCTTCTGCAGCATCTGTGAGTGGCTCAGCACCTCTGCGGTGTCACATAAGGTGAGACCCAGCCACGTGACCACGGACTGACCAGCACGGCCCTGCGTGTGCCCAGCACTAACGCCCCCACACGTCCTGCCGGTGGACGCTGTCCGAGGGCACGGCCGGGCAGACTGCCACGCTGGCCCTGCCCTCCCTGTCCGAGAGTCCCAGGGCCGGCGATGGAGCCTCTGCCTGGAAATGTCCACCCAGATGTTTGCACACGCTGCCCGCACACGCGTCTAAGGATGCTTTCCCAGCCATGGACAGAGGGGAAGGCTGCCTGGCTTGGTTCGTTATGTAAATGTTAGCATCACACAAGCCGTGGACTTTGTTCAAAACTTCAACAGCTGAGCAGAAGAAAGTCCCGGAAATGTGGGCATCCTTCACAGGCCTGTGAGCTCTCGAGGGCGGCTTCTTTTCTAAGCGGGTAATATTCCTCCTACAGAGACCGAGTGTTTTGACGAGCAGTGTTTATAGGGTTTGTTCTCGGTGCTTTCCCCACACAAAATTGTTTCAAATGGTCTCAGGGGACCCACCTGGTGCCTGGAGCCCTCCCAAGTCCACAAGGTTAATTGGGAACGTCACTGACACTCCATCTCCAGTGTTGTGAGGGTTGTGATTGTCAGAAACCTCAGCCCAAGAAAAGAAAGACAGACACTGGGCTGCAGAGGTGGAGAGGAAGTCCTGGAATTCGCGGATTGTGACCTGAGAGATGCCAGCCCCCACCGGGCCAGCCTGAAGTCAGACGGGTGGGGGCGAAGGATGCCAAAATTCACTCTCCTTATCTGTAGGGAGACCCCCGGCCAGGTCTCGGGTCATTGAGATCATCAGGGAGACGGGGAACCTCAGCTGCCCCGAGGCACTTTGTTGTTGATTTGCGTGTAGATCTTATTTTTCCATCTTTCCAAGAAGGAGAGAACAGACTTCGTGAGTCCAAATGTTCTCTTTCTCCTGGAAGCCCGGGCTAGGTTCTGATCTGGGGAGGTGAGGACAGAGCCTCAGCACAAAGTCCAGGGCTGTGTCCACCCAGGCCGGTTGGGGATGGGTGGGGGTGCTGGGCCTCGCAGGGTTTGATGGAGGGACGACACTCCTGCTGCATGTTCTGGGGTCAACCGTCTGAGTCACGTCTGCATAGATGGAAAGAGATCAACCCCGCGTGGACCCCAGAGGGGCTCCTGGCTACCATGTCACTTCTGCGTAGCTCCAAGACAGGCCAGAGGTGACCTTGTTTCGGAAGCTGCCGTCTTACTGAAGTCCCCTTAGGGGACGAGGTGGCAGAGGAGGTGGGAACCGTGTTTTCTTAGCACATAGCCTGGGCGCTCTGCTCTGGCCAGCTGCTGCCTAGTTTTAGTTGGTGAAGGTTAACCTAAGCCTCCCTGGAGGTGCCCTGGGCATCAGGGTTGCCCCTCTGGTTAGATAATCACTTAGATGCAGACGTGGGAAAATCCAGAAGCTCTGGGCTTGCTCCTAAAGTGGTGCCTTTTAACCAAGACAGGTTCACCTGCACCCCAGGAAATTCTGGTTTCTCCTCACTGTGGGGATCCTTGCAGCCCCAGGGAACCCCTCCCTTCTTCAAGAACTTCTTATTTGCAGAGGTTCAGGCCCAATCGGAAATATCTAATTCAAATTGCAGCTTCCCATCTGACACAGTTGGTTTTATGCAAAATGATCTCTGATCATAGTCAGCCAACACCCTTCTTGGCAACTCATGGGCTTCAGGAATCTTGTGGGTGCTGGGAGATTCTGAAAATGAGCCGAGGGAAGCAGAGAAGGTGGGGATTTCGATCGGCTTTGTTGCCTGGGTGCTGCTCGTGGGGGGTTGGGAGTCAGGCTGTTCCACCACCGCCCCCACCTCCGAGTCTGGAGGACGGGCTTTCAGTCCCTGGGCTTCAGGTTCTCATCTGTGAAATGTGGGAATCATGTACTTTCCTTCTGGGGTTCTCGTGTGATTACACAAGGCTGTGAACACGGAGGGCCTGACCTCCTATGAGCTCCACCGTGCTAACGCTGCTGTGTCCTCACACACTGCCCTCATTAGGCTGCTCTGGGCTGGAAATGCTGCTCTGAGGGGTGGGCTGGGTGGGGGGAGAGAAGGAAGGAGTCTGGGCTGTGGTTTGTCCGCAAGTAGAGTCTACAAGGGCTTCCCTGGTGGCGCAGCTGGTAAAGAATCGCTTGCAATGCAGGAGACCTCGGTTCGATCCCTGGGTTGGGAAGATCTGTAGAAGGGATAGGCTACTCACTCCAGGATTCTTGGGCTTCCCTGGTGGTGCAGATGGTGAAGAATCCACCTGCATTGCGGGAGACCTGGGTTCAATCCCTGGGTTGGATATACCCAGTCCAGTATTCTTCTCTGGAGAATTCCATGGACAGAGAAGCCTGCCAGGGTACAGTCTGTGGGGTCACAAAGAACTGGACATGACTGAGCGACTCACTTTCAGAGTCTAAATCTCCCTGCGCCCATCACCAAACACGTGGCACTGAAGGGGGCTGCGTGTCTGCGTCCTCCCAGAAGCCGTATGTTGAAAGCCTCCCTCCCAGTGTGATGGCCTTGGCGGGGGGGCAGGGTATGGGAGGTGACTGGGTCATGACACTGGGGTCCCATGAAGGGGGGCAGGGTCCTTCTAAGGAGCTCCATGGAGCTCATCTGCTCTCCTGCCCCTTGAAGATGGAAGAAGGCAGGTCTGCACCTGGAAGAGGGTCCTCACCAAAACCGGCCACACTGGACCCTCATCTCAGCCTCCCAGCCTCCAGACACCCTGAGCCCCCTGCCCCACCCCGGCCAGCGGTATTTGGTTCCAGCACCCAGGCTGGGACAGCTGGGGGAGGGTGCACCATCATCCGTTACGCCGCCTCACGGGTGACCTCGTCCATCCACAGGGGGAGGCAGGGGCAGAGTCAGTGCCCACCCTTTGCGGCCGGGGCTGTGAGTGTCCTGCCACGTGGGCACTGACTCCCCTCCCCACGCTGGGCAGCCCGGCTCCACAGACCCCTCTCCTGAGGCTCCTCAGTGGTCAGGGACAGGATGCGGGGAGGGCAAAGCCTGGGCAGAAGGAACAGCAGGCCAGAGACTCTGTCCCTGACGCTGGCCCTGGGAGCGGCTGTTGGCCGGGAGCATGGTGTGGCGGGTCCCCCAGGAACCAGGACTGGGAAGCTTCACGGCACCTACAGCCTTTGGAGCTTTGCTGTTTCTGCACTCCTAGGCAGAAACAGCTCCTGGGTCTGGAACCCAGAGGTTTCTTTCTGGATGTGGTGCCTGATGTTTTATCGAATCAGCTGCTTGAAGTTTTCCTCTCTGGGTCTAGGTTCCATCTGCACCCCTGGAGATGCTTCTGACCCACAGCAGGGGCAGGGTCGTGGTGCGAGGCAGGGCGTCAGGAGGAGGAGGCTGTCACACGGTGTTTGTCGGCGGCCCCAATCAAAGCGGCTCTCATCTCCAGGGGTGGCTCCTTTCTGCCTTCTCCCGCATCCAGGCCTCCAGGGTCCCCTGGCTTGTGGCCGCGTCCCTCAGTCTCTGCCTCTGTCCTCACACAGCCACACACCCCCTGGTCTCTCCTGTCACATCAGGAGGCGTGTTGGATTTCCAGCTCACCTGGATCGCCCAGCGTGGTCTCATCTCAAGCCCCTCAAGGGGCTGCATCTGCAAACACCCCCATCGGACTCCATCCCCTCGCGGCTTCCGGGGTGCCTGTGCGCTCTCAGGGAGCGCTGCTCCTCCCACCACAGCACCTCCTTCTATTTTGCCACAAACATCCAGGTGACAGGTGCTGGCGTGGGCAGCCAGCTGCGAGCGCTGAAGTTAGCAACGTGGCCAGGAGGAGCTCCAGGAGGCTCACGGGAAGGCACGTGGCCGGACGCGCCTGCAAAGCGCGCCGCAGGGAAAGGTCAGGCTTTGCACACGAATGCCCTGAATTTGTGTTTCAAATTCATGCGCTGTATTCCCTGCAGCAGAGCTCTCAGCTGAGCAGAAAATATTTTCGCCAATGAGCCATTTCCTAGAACAAACCCATCGTGCAGCTCCGGTGCCTTGGCAACGACCACTGTACAATTGGCTATGATTTAACTTTCAGATTTGAAATCGCGGGTTGATGGCCGCCATGACAAACGGCCAGGGAGCTTCTCTACACGGAGAACAAACCTCCCCGTGATTGTTCTCGCCTAGTGGCGAGCGGAGGCTGCCTGCAGGAGCAAGAAGCGGCCTCGAGCCCCTCCCTCTGCTCTTCCCCGCTGCATCCTCACAGGCTGGGGAGAGGGGGCCGTCGCCCCCTCCTCGGCAAAGAGCTGCAGCCCCAGAATCTGTCTGGGGTCTTGGTTGAGACTCCTTCGCAGACCGCTTTTCTCCCCACCCTCAGTCTGCTCTCTCAGCATCTCTCAGGATCACCCAAACTCCTGCAAACCACCCGAGCTGCTTCCACTCCCCTGGAGGACTCCCAGCTGGGAGTCTGTGTGGGGACCGTGCTCCCACAGCTTCAGCTCATTGGAAGAGGAGCAAAGCTGGGGGTTGGGGGTGGTGATCCTACAAACTGTGATGGAGCCTCGTGAGGGTGGGCAGGGGGCCAACACGGGTTCTAAGCAGCAGCCTGGTTTCTCTGGTCTTTAGCTGGAGAGACCAGGGCTCCTGGGGCCTTGGGGTAACAGAGGAAGCTATGGTCCCAGGAGGGATGTTCCCGAGACCCCAGGCGGGACCTGTTTCATCCCCAGGTATGCGCGTAGGTCCCAGACGGGTGATGGAAACGAGAGCTCAGACTCCCACCATCCTGCGTGCCCTGTGGGCGGGGCCTCTGTAGGCCTGTCCACGTCTTACTAGCTGCTGGCAGTGGGATCTGGGTCCCATACCCTTTCGTATCTGCACTCTGTGAGATGTATGCACTTTCTACTTTGTTCTCATCTGTAATTTGTAAGCACTGGATGTTAAGACTAAAACATATAAACTAAGTCAGTACACTGAAATCTAGAGGTGCCTTTTCAGGCCTGAGAAAAGGCTTTTAAATGCAAGAAGGTAAAGCCCACAAGAGGAAGACCTCCAAAGACACACAGGTGTCCTTTGCTGTGGTTTAATCACGCACCCCCCACCTCCCCCGAGAAGATGCTGCAGTCTAACCCCCCCACACCTTGAACATGACTCATTTGGGAGGAAGGTCTTTGCAAAAGGTCAAATTTAGATGAAGTTTTCAGGATGGGCCTCAATCCAGTAGGACTGGGGTCTGGTTAAAAAGGGAAAATTTGACCAGGAGACAGGTGCTTACAGGGGGAAGAGGAGAGGCCAGACGTCCTACACACAGCAGGACGGCCAGGGACACACCAGTCACCCCGGGGCGCAGGAGCTGGCCTGAAGCTGGAGCAGACCCTTCTGGGAACCTCAGGAGGCACAGCCCCTCCCATGCCTGGAGCCTGGACTCCAGCCTCCAAGCCGGGAGCGTCTGGGTTGGTGCTCAAGGCTGGCCTGTGCTCTGGGCCAGCAGCCCCTGGACCCTGATGTGGCCGAGGTGGCTCCTGCAGCCTTCCCTGCCCACGAGGAGATGGAGGTGTTGTGCTGAGGGTGAGTTGGGGGTGCACAGGGGCCCTGGGGGAGGGGTGTGGCTGGGGCCCTGGCCCTGCTCCCCTTGCTACCCCTCCATCCCACTCTCTATGAATCTCCTAGGTGAACCAAAGTTTCTTTCTCTCAAGATCCTGGAGGCTGCAGGGAAATCTCTGCGCTGGTAACAAGGGCTTTGTTCATGAAAAGTTAGCGAAGGCAGGACGGCAAGCAAGGCCAGGGCCACTGGGTGAGTCAGCCGTGGGTCCGGAGTGCTCCTAAGGCTCCCACCTGCTCCCCCACTGCCTGTGAGGCCAGCGAGGGCACCAGCCGTCTTTGCTGTTGACTTCACTCAGCCCATCCTTTACACACTCCCTCCTTCACTCACACCAGGACTCACACTCCACAGTTCAGTCCAGTTGCTCAGTCGTGTCCGACTCTTTGCGACCCCACGGACTGCAGCACGCCAGGCCTCCCTGTCCATCACCAACTCCCGGAGTTTACCCAAACTTGTGTCCATCGAGTCGGTGATGCCATCCAACCACCTCATTCTCTGTTGTCCCCTTCTCCTCCTGCCTTTAGTCTTTCCCAGCATCAGGGGCTTTTCCAATGAGTCAGTTCTTCGCATCAGGTGGCCAAAGTATCAGGTGGCCATGCTCCACAGGTGGGAGGATAAATCACAGAAACACCTGCCGCGAGGAAGCAAGTGTCCAGCCCAGCTGGCGGCCCAGGACCAGGGGAGGTGAGCGGGCAGTGGGGCAGCCCGCCAGCTGAGAGGTGGTGTCGGGTGTGGGTGTGTGCCCTCCAGCAGGTCTAGGATCCCCGCTGGCATGTCCTGGAGGCTCAGGGTCCTGGGCTCCAACACACCAGTTCTGGGGCCCCTCCTTACACCCCGAGGCTCCAGGCGCCGAGCACATCCACAGTGAAATGGCAGCCCTCCTCTGACTCCGAGTGTGTGATGATGAACGGTCCCCTGGTTGCACCCCCTGAAGTCATTAAAGGTGAAAAGGCCGATTAAGCATTCTCTCTGCATCCCCATCAAAGTTGTCTTAATTTCACCGAGACATGGAAGTTCCTCTTGAGGGAAACATCCTCTTAGGTTTGAGAGCGATTCCTCATTAACAAAATGGCAAGCGGAGAGCGAGGTGTCAGAACCCTGACGGATGGGCTGTAAATTGGCTCTTCCACCCCAGCTGGAGACTCCGATTCCTGCCTTCAGAGGGTGGGGCCCCTCCAGGGCGATGAGCCTGTCAGCTGTCACTCAGCATTATTTAATTTCCCGCTGAGGGGGGCATCCGGGGGCACACTGGATTGATGCTCCATGCGCCGAAGTGCCCGCCAGAGACGTCTGATCATGCGCCTCATCTTGGCCCATTATCCCATCTGCGGTTTGAGGAGTTGGGGTGCTGGATTGCAGGGATATCCACATCTTTCTGCTTCCTCCGCTGCTGGAAACCTGGCATTTCTCTCCCTTTTTATGCAACAAGGAAAATAAAGTCTTCAGTAGTGGAGTGTTAACATAACCTGGTGACCGCTCTCCGGACGCAGGGGCTCAGGGTCGCTTCTAACAGCGCTCAGAACAGCATGTGCCTGAGCTCATCTCCATCCTCAAGACCACAACCTCTGTCTGGAGATCTCTGCTCAGGACATCTGCACACTCGTCCAACTGGTCGACCCGCCTCCATCCATGCCCCCGTGGTGGGGAGCCCTGGCTGGAACCACAGGGAGCAGGGTGAACAACTCAGACCCTTTCCTTAGAACAGGAGGTTCCCAACAGGCCAGAACCCCTTGCAGTTATCATCCAGCTCTTCTTTCCAAGACATGCTCCCCTCTCGTCTCTCCTTCTTCACCGGCTGAAATTCCCTTTGAAAAGTGTTGGTGTAGGTTGCCTCACACATGCTAAATAGTTCGCCCCGCCCTCAGGTCAGCCCCAAGCCACTCACCAGGGGTGGACAGCGTGGCCGTGAGGCACCCCTCAAGGGTGCGTGTGCTCGTGGTGCAGAAGGCCACGCTCTGACAGCAGGCGTTTGCAGCAAAGTCAGCGTATGTTTGGACTTTCCAGGCGGTGCAGTGATAAAGAATCTGCCTGCCAGTGTGGGAGAGGCAAGAGATGAGAGTTCCATCCCTGGGTTGGGAAGATCCCCTGGAGAAGGAAGTGGCAACCCTCTCCAGTACTCTTGCCTGGGAAATCCCCTGGACAGAGGAGCCTGGCGGGCAACAGTCCACGGGGTCACAGGGTCAGACACGACAGTGCGCACGCATGCACGCAGGGGTGTGTTTGCAGGTGCTGAGCGAGGAGCAGAGGCAGCTCCATGTTGGACGGGCCAGAGCTTCCGGATGCTTCCAGGCAGGGGTTGTCAGAGACAGTGTTAGGGAAGAAAGTCTTAGGGTGCTTGTGGACCTTCTTCTGACTGGCTGGTGGTGAGGTAACAGGGTGATGTTTTGGGAACCTCAATCATCAACCTCTGCTCCCAACCGGTCTGGGGTCTAGTTCTTGTGGTCAGCATGTGGCCACCATCCTCCACTGAGTTGGGGGGTCTTAATTTCTATAGAACAACTGAAAGATAAGCAACAAATTTTAACTAGGGTCCTTCAAGAGGAATGATGTGGCCTCTAACTCTTTTTCTGGAGGGAAGAGCAACTCATTGGAAAAGACTTTGATGCTGGGAAAGATTGAAGGCAGAAGGAGAAGGGGGCGACAGAGGATGAGAGGGTTGGATGGCATCACCAGCTTAATGGACATGAGTTTGGGCAAACTCTGGGAGATAGCGAAGGACAGGGAGGCCTGATGTGCTGCAGTCCATGGGGTCACAAAGAGTTGGACACAACTGAGCAACTGAACAACAACTGCTCTCTGGAACTCGGGGAGGGCCCGGGAGACTAAAGCCTTATTTTCTACAAATAAGACACAGGGGACTCAGAGGGGCCTTTGTACCTGGGAAGGCCCTGCGGTGTTTTGCTTGGTTTCAGTCCCCCCTTTCTTGATCCTCCTCCATCCTGAGGGGAAGAGGAACAGGACAAGAAAAGGAATAAAGTTGTAGGTAGGGAGATTAATCATAAACTCGGCAGGGGAGCTCAGTTTAGGGGACTCGGTTTCAATGGAAGGGAGAATTTGCAGAGCCCCGTGTGAACTGAGAATGCAGGGATCTTGTTCAAAAGCACAAAGGAAAAAAAAAAGTCCCTTTAAAGATACAGAGATGAAAAGCTTTTCATTTTTTTCATGGCCTCTCTCCCCACTTGCTTGCTGTTCCTACTTGCATTTAACGGCATTCTAGGTAAGGGCTGGAATCTTACGTTACTAGCCTGGGTTTCACTGGCCTGCACTGCCTTGCAGCCTCTGCGGCTACACAGTCTGATTTCCTGGTTTGTGTGCACGCGGGGCCTTGCTCCATCAGGTGGGGCGATGAGGCACGAAGCGCCTCAGCCTTCTTCAGCTCGCTTCCTGATCTGCGCACAGCACGGGCGCCAGAGAGGATGTGATGGGGCCCCTGGTTTTCGCTGTCTATCAGAACTCTGCCTTCCTCCGGTGTTTGACGCAGGCTCTGGTTTCAGAAAGCGTGGCCTTTGGGGCCTCTTGGTGCCCTCCCCTCCCCCTCCTGCCACCCAGGTGCAGCCCTAGTGTGCCCCCAGCACACACACCGACTCCTGCTGAGACCCGACACACGGTGCCTGGAGCCTTGAGCCTTGAGCGTCGCTCACCTGCTCCGGGAACAGCGCGGTGGGGCGGTGGGCGCACGTCCTGCGCTGGTCTCCGCGGCTCGCGTGCGTGCCCGTGCTCTCGCTTTCAAGTTCAAAGGTAAAACGGTTAAGAATTCCTGGCCGACAGCAGAGCTCTGAACCAACGGGGGCCCTCTCGAGCGTGGCTCAAGCCCCCCTTTTGAAGATGGGCTGCAGGTTTGTGGTGCTGGGGACACTGCGGGTCTCACCTCCTGAGCCCAGTGGATGCCCGGGGAGGAGGGGTCAGGAGCCCTGCTTCCCATCGTCGTCTCTGGTGCCATCTGTTCAGTCTCACCGCCCGCCAGGAGCCAGGTCTGGTGTGCGGCGGCCGCCTGGTGCATAGAGATGGGCTCCACCCTGGGCCAGCCCAGGGACGCAGAGTGCAGCACCATCTCCTTCAGGAGCTTAGAGCCAAACCCAGCTCTGGCTGGAGGCGGAGGTCAGGGCTGGGGCCCCCTGCGTGTGGGGCAAGCTTCCCAGGGCAGGAAGGCTCAGCGTCCGGGCACACGGGCTAAGGGGTCAGCCTGCCTGGGCCGAGGCCTTGGTCCAGCCCCTCTGGCTGGGATGTCTTAGCCACCTGCCTCAGTGTCCCCAGCAGCGCCTGCCTCCTGGATGGGGGCGTTCAGGACAGCACCAGGCATGCCAGGCAGGTGCAGGCCCGTGGACGGCCACAGTGATCCTGCTGACCATCCCACTTAAAGGGCCGCTGACCTGAAAACAGGCTCGGCACCTCTGGCCACAGGGCTGGTCATCAGTTAAAGAGGTGTGATCTCCAGGCTCATCCTCCCAGACCCACAGAATAAGCAGAACCAGTGGAGACCCCCACCCTCGAGCCAGGGAATCCGAGGCTGCCCTCACGTCCCAGCCCCTCCACTTCAGTGGGGAGGACCGGCCTCCTGGACAGGCAGGTTACCAGCTGGGTCCCACCTTCTCCCATACCTGCGCCTCCTGAAGACTAGATGCGACCTCCCTCTCGGGGGCTGGTAGGCATCAATCCGGCCCCACCCATGGAGCTGCCCAAGAAGCAGAAATGGGCGAAACCCATCTTCCAGCCATGTGGCACTTCCTCGGCCCAGTTTCTCGGCTCTGGGGACACCAGTGCCCATTATGATGAGGCTGGAGTGGGATGTGGGGTTGCTGGGCGGCGGGGCAGCCTCTCCACTCCCCGGTGGGAGGCGGGCTCCATCAGTGACGTCCCCCTCCACAGAGCTGCACTTCCCAAGCTGGGCTGATGGCCTCACGCTCTGATTATCTAGGATTCCATTTAAAACGGGACTGGAGGAGGGAAGGGAGGAATTGGAGGGAGGCTGCCCAGGAGGGAGCCCCATCTGAAAGTGAGGAAGGCACTTCCACAGGCCTGGCATCCTTGCTGACCTCCAGCGAGGGTGCGGCAGTGTCTCCGGGGCCCTGGCAGAGCCCAGGCCCCGAGCAGCCTGGGGGTGGGCCCCGTGAGGTGAGCTTGGATGGTGTGGGGAGAGCTGCCCACGGCCACCCTCAAACGATTCAACAACACAGCGATCCTGCAGCGTACCTCCATCCTCTCCCAGCCTGGAGGCCGGAAGCCAGAGACGGATGGGACGGCGGGGCCAGTCCCCGGAGGTGCGGAGGGGACTCTGCCCCAGGCCAGCCTCCCTGCCTGTCGGCCGCCCGTGGAGCCCTAGCCAGCACAAGGACCCCTCCAAGCCCTGCCTGTGTTGATACCTGTTTTCCTTCCCCGAGCCCGTGTCCTGTCCCCTGTCTTGTGAGGACCCCGTCACACCCGTCTGCCCCGTCCGTGGAAACCGTCTAAATGGTACATCTGCCACGACCTCGTTTCAAATGGGCTCCCAGATGCGGTTCTGGGAGGTGGGACCTCAGCACAGACTTCGCATGATTCCTCCCACACAGGCACCTCCCCCGGGGGCCACCAGGGTAGGGCCGCAGAGCTGGGCAAGCTGGAGCCCAGGGGCCGTGCTGCCCTCTGGGCAGCTGCGGGAAGGGGTGCTGGGGACACCTCCCTCCGCCTGGGGAATCAGGACTTGAGAGCTTGGATACCAGGCCCTCAGGGCTGGGTGGCCTGTTCACCCCACTGGTGCTGCCTCGCCTTCTCCAGGGGTGGACGCGCCGAGGGCCTCGTTTGGCCGGACCCAGACGCCTTCCCCCTCGCTCACCGGCTTGGTCACCAGGAGGCTGTGCCTCGTTCTGGAGCTCGCCCTGCTCTCAGTGCCTGGTAACCCTGGTCCCACAGACGGCTGCGTTTTTAGGGTAAATTTTCCCAGTCATGGTGGTTTCAGACGCAAGTGACCACAGAGGTGGGACACGTTCTGGAGCGTGTGGCCTTACTGGTACCTCTGAAATCACACCTCGTTTGACTGGTGAGAAATGGCAGAGGTCAGATGCCCAGGTCTGGTTTGGGGAGATTAGAACCTCTGGCTGCTGACAGGGCAGCCCAGGTGGCTCAGCAGGTAAAGCGTCTGCCTGCCAAGCGGGAGACCTGGGTTCCATCCCTGCGTTGGGAAGATTCCCTGGAGAAGGAAATGGCAACTTACTCCAGTATTCTTGCCTGCAGAAGCTGATGGACAGAGGAGCCTGGCGGGCCACAGTTCATGGGGTCGCAGAGTTGGACAAGACTGAGTGACTAAGACTTTCACTTTCACCTGTTGATCGGGACTGTTACTGGGCGTAGCCTCGTCAACCCCTGGTTCAGTTACTCATCCATCCATCCATCTGCTCACTCTTCCTTTTGTTCAAGCAGAAGTACTGACCACAGCTGACCGCATGCTGGCCCCAGGCTAGGCACAGTGACTCCTCCGCGCCTAAGCCACAGAGCCCCAACCCCAGGGGCTATGGCCTCCCGGATGATGGGCTCTGGTGTCTTCCTGCCCAGAGGTCAGTGCCAGACGACCAGCAGGGGCTCTCCTGAGCCCCTGGCTCCTCCTGGACCCATGGAGACACAGGGCTGGGGCAGGGCTGTGCCGGGTGTTTATCTTCACATCTGTCATCAGCACCTATCACCAAGCAGTTTGAGTGTCCTGAAAAGTACGAGAAAAGCAATTAATTAATTAACCAGAGAGGACAGAGGAGACAAGAGATGGCATTAGGAGGGCTGAGGACAGTCCCTGTGATGGAGGTGGGGGTGGAAAGGAGCAGGGGAGAGAGAGAGAGGGGGGAGGGGGCAGGGCTCAGAGCACGAGGGCAGCACCCATGCGGCAGGACTGAACCCCGGCCAGTATTGGCACCGGCTCGGTCGTTCGTCCCAAACCTGGGTGACCATTCCACCCACACAGACTTCAAGGAGGCCGAGGGGGTGCCTGAGGGAGCCCCCCACGGGTGGGGGGACTGCTGTGTCCAGGAAGCGGAGCCACAGAGAGAGGAGGGAAGGGCAGGGGGACCCTGCTTGGATTCTGCATGTTCAGAATTTCTGGGGCCCAGACCTCCTGTCTGCGGCCAGGCCTGGCTTGTCCCCAAACCTCAGGGAGGAAGAGAAGCTAAGCAGGGGTCAACCTACCTGTGATCCCGGATCAGAGAGGCCTGGAGAGCTGGGGGAGGGGCCTGGGGAGCTGGGGGAGGGGTCTAGAAGATGTGGGAGGGGCCTTGGGAGTTGGGGGAGGAACCTGAAGATGTGGGAGGGGCCTCGGGAGTTGAGGAGGGGCCTGGGGAGCTGGGGAAGGGGCCTGGGGAGCTGGGGGAGGAGCCTGGGAGATATGGGAGGGGCCTGGGGAGCTGGGGGCGGGAGACCCAGGCAGGACTCTGAGTCCCCCAACCCAAGAGAGGCCCGACTGGGTCTCCCTAAACGACTCCCTGGCTTCCCTGGACGACTGCAGGGCTGTCTCTCTTGCCCCTTAGGCGTAAAACAGAATCCCCCGCCACCTGCAGGGCCCTGGGGTTGCTGCTGCCCCAGTACCTGGGTGCCCTAGGACTCTGAGTCCTTCCTGCTCTGAGAGCTGCTGTGTGACCTTGGACAAGCTCCTCAGCCTCTCTGAGCCTCCGTTTCCCCACCAGTAAAAGGATAGCCTGACATCCTTCTGTCAGGCTCTGCCCAGGGGTCACAGTGGCAGCATCCGATGGTGAGCTGCGGTGGGGACACCCCAGGGTGGGAGGGCATCCCCGCCTGGTCCTCGACCTTGGATGCGGGCCTGCTCCACAGCAGGGGGGCGGGCCCAGGGTGCAGGGGCCTGGCATCTGGAGGAGGGCGGGCTGCTCCCCAGCCAGGACTCCCGGGGTGTGTGTGTGTGCACACTTGTGTGTGGGTGTGTGGGTGTGTGCACATATGTATGCATGGGTGTGTGCACATGTGTTTATGCGTGTGTGTGTGTGTGTGTGTGGCCGGGGCTGGCCAGCTGGGAGCCTCCTGCCTTAGGACTCTCTGGATGCTGGGGGGTGGAGGAGCTGGTCCCGCTCCCAGGCAGGCATGGGATAAGATCCAGAGAGCACACCCCTGCTCAGGGCACCCCTCACCCCTCCAGGCTGGGATCAGACTGGAAGGCACTGCAGGGGCCACCGGGACCCCCTCGCAGGGCCCCCTAGTGCAGGGACTCTGGTGTTCCAGGACCCCAGGGCAGCCTCGGCCCAGCCAGGGAAGAGCGCCTCACCCTAAGAGGCTCCTCCTCCTTCAGCTTTGTGTCCTGGCTTCCAGCAGGGGGGTGGAGGGGGGTGGGGGGTGTTGATTTGACTAAAAGGTCCTGCAGTTTGAAGGAAGCATCAGAAATTTACCAGCCTGATGGCCCCCTCTGATCAGTGGCCAGGCCGTGTCCACCCTCTGACCTCTACAGGCCTGGCTGCTGCCTCCGTGCTCTCCACAGCTCATCCCTGGAGCGCCTCGTTCCCAGCTAAGCCGCCACCTCCTCCAGGCAGGCTTCCCTGACCTCCCTCCCACAGGCTGGGTTTCTTTCACTGGATCAGGGCCACACTGACCAGGTTTTCCTGATCGGGGCCCAGCAGTGAGCAGGGTGCTGTGTCTGTAGGAAGCACTGGAGAATTGGGGAGGGGATGAATGAATGAATGAACAGCTGCCAGGAGAGACAGCCCCGCGTTGGAGGGGAGATCTAGAATCAGGGGGTGTCCGGGGAGGCCCTCTGACCCTGGGGTAGGAGTGAGAGCCCCTTCCTCAGGACGGGCAGGGCATCTACCTGGGCCGAGGGCCAGGGCTGGGGTGGGGTGGGCCCTGGGCCCTCCCCAAGCTGGACACTCTCTTCCTCTCTCTGTCCAACAAGCAACATATTTGCTTTGTGCCTGGAATGCTGCATCCTGGCATGATTCATGGCCTTATTACAGAGCCCTCCCAGAGGGATGGATATTTTTAATACAATTTGCATTTGGGAAAAATTCATGACTGTCTGCCCTGAATCTGAATCAGAGCTGCCTGCTGGTCACTAGGGGTCTTCAAGTCACCCCCAGCAATGGTCAGTCTTATTTGGGCACCTGGGCTAACAGGGAAGGTGGCCCGTTGGCTGGACACCAGGGCCATCGTGGCTACCCAACTCCTGCCCTGTGGACAAAGCCATCCCCAGCTCCCCTGGCCACCGGCCCTTGACCTGACTTAGGCTGGACTTCCTCCCTCAGGAGGGATGGGAAACAGGAGCCACCCGGGGCCTGATTTCCCCGCAGAAGTCCCGTCAGTCCTGGGCCATGAACCTCATCACCACCCAAGAGATGCCGGGCAGGTACTGATCCCGGCTGGCTGATAGAAGATGCCGCTCAGAGGTGCCAGGTTATTCACCAGGGCCCTGGGCTCCTAGGCGCAGCATCACTAAGGCCCAGAGAAGGAAGCTGGCACGAGGTCCTGGGGCGAAGTGGCCACATAACCCAAAGTCCCTCACCGGTATTTGCTTTTTATTATTTGTATGAATATACAAGATCCTGAAATAAGACCTTTGTAAATGAAGTGCTTAATTTCAGGGTTACCTGTAAACATCCCTGATAATAAGCGAGCCCCGCGGGGCTGTAAGCACAGCGACTCCGGGGCAGGCCTTGGTCACTAGGGCCCGAGTCCCTCCAGGGCCCAGTCCCCAGCTCCGGTCCTGGCCCTGGGCCCTGGCTGGGCTGCATGCTCCAGCTCCCCTTCAGTTCTTGGCCGGTGAGTGAGGACAAAGAGGAACGCCGCCAGACCGGCCCTGAGCCCCCCAAGTGGGCAGCCCTGGCCTCTCCCTGCCCCCAGCTGAGTGTCGGGAGCCCCCGGGCCCAGGAGGGCAGGCGGTACCACGCACGTGCGAGGAGGGACCACCTGTCCACATCGGCGTCTCCACCGGCACTTTGTCCCGGTTTTTAACAAAGCCCAGGTTTCCTTTCTGTGCTGGGCCCAGATGGGGAGGCGTCTGGTGAGGGCAGTGCCAGGAGTTCCCAGGGGGTCACTAACCCCAAATCAGGGGGGAGCTGGAGAGGCCAGGAGGGGTCATGGACATTAGCGGTGCTGGCCGGCCTTGCGAGCCACAAACGTGAATGAGGGAAGGAAGGGAGGGCTGGTCGGCCCAGAAAGGAAAGAGTGAGGTCACCAAGGCTGGGGGAGCAGACTGGCTCTGGAATCAGAAGAAGCAGAGAAGGGAACGCCTGGAGGGAAAAGACCAGGGAAGCGTTCCGTGGATGGAACGATTCAGGTGCAGTGAGAGGGCTTTCCCGGGTTCCCAGAGGAGGCAACGGAGACAGGAGGGCAAGGATGGGGAGGAGGGTGAGGGAGACCAGGGCGGAGGCAGAGCCTCGAGAGCCAGTCTGGGTAGGATCTCAGGTGGCCCTGGGTTCCTGGGACCGAAGCGAAGCAGGTGAGTGGGTGCTCCCTGGTTTCTAAAGGGCGTCGGTGGCTGAAGCCCCCACAGGGCTGATCAAAAGCCTCCTGTTTGATAGGATTGAAAGTACCCGGGGCTCCTAAACTTGCAGAGAGAGGGGGGTGAATGCGTCGCCACTCAGCCCGAGTGAGCAAGCGGCGGGGATAAGGGGGGACCTGCCGAGGGTGAGTCTGGACCCAGAAGATGTCCAGCAGGCGGCTCCCTCCCGAGAGTCGGCAGGGCTGATCTCGTTACCCAGTCCAAGCTCCCTGCTCTCGCCGCACGATAGACCAATGAATCCGAGAGACAGGTGTTGAGGCAAGGAAGAGACTTTGATTGGGGAGCCGGCAGGGCTTCCCAGATGGTGCTAAAGAACCTGCCTGCTAATGCTGCAGATGTAAGAAACATAGGTTCAGTCCCTGGGTCGGAAGGATCCCAGGGAAGAGGGCACAGCAACCAACTCCGGTATTCTTGCCTGGAGAATCCCATGGATGGGGAGCCTGGTGGGCTACAGCCCACAGGGCCGCTAAGAGTTGAACACAACTGAAGCGACTTTGCACGCATGGCAGACGAAGACGATGGCAGGTAACCATCTTACTGGGGCCTGGATGCCAGGTTCTTTTATGGATCAGAGGGAAAGAAGCAGCGAAGAACTAAAGTCGCAAGGCAGAGCAGAGAGGGAGGGGCAGTGGGGAAGCAAAGCGAAAGGGCCTTCAGTCTTGCAAGGGGATGGCTAGCCTTCAGAAGGGGTGTGTTAATCTCTCCTATTCACGGGTGGGCAGGGACAAGCTACCTCTCCAGGAGCTAAACAAAGGCACTTTCGTTCACAGTGAAGCAGAGGGCAGGGTCCTCCAGGCAAGCCATTGAGGATGATTATAATAACGAAAGCAAGTCAAAGAAACAGTTTCCAGCATGGAGTCAGAATTGGCTTCCTCCCTGCAACAATCCCAGAACTCCCTTCCCCCCATCCCCCGGACCTTCTGGATTCGTCTGGCAGATTCTGGAGCCGCTCTGGGCCCCTGTCCGCTCTGTGCCCCTCCCCCAGTCAGCGGTGCCCGTTCCTGTGTGTTTCGATCTGTCATACCTAGGTATTTCTATTGCTGCCAAAAGTGATGAGCGTGCTTCAACCAGACACCCATTCACAGCGTGCTACTGGGGGCTCAATTTTGTTTTCTCATTTAAAATAGAGACTTTTTAATCCTTACTGTCTTGGACTTGAAAACCAAGAGTGAAAAATGCCCAGTGCACTGTCCCCAAGAGCCAGGGGAGAAGGGAGGTGCTCAGCCTCCCTGTTTCAGACCCACGCCTGTCTCCTCTGCCCTGCCCCCTCCCCTCCTCACACCAGAACACTATTTCCTTGAAAAATTCCTCTTCATCTTTTTAAAGACAGATGAGAGTGTACTTGAGCTGTAACACAATGGAACAGAGAGTTTCTATTCAACTGCTAATGAAAGCCAGCTACAAAGAGCAAAAGGAATGAAACAAAAAGGAAAAAGAACCATCTTCAGTGAAACCAGAAAAACACAGCCATCAGCCTTGGGTTTTGTGGGAAGATGTGGGCAAGCCCTGGAAACAGCCACAGAAAGGTGTAGGTCTCAGCAAAGCCCAACTTCTCCAGACAGACAGCCAAGTGCGAACAGCTGGTCCTGAGAGGCGGGTTCCTGATGCACACAGGTGACGGAGGGTCGGCGTGGGACAGACGCACGGTCTCTAGGGAGGGGAGGACGGAGGGGGTGTGCAGGGGCTGCACCTGCTCTGCCCCAGTGGAGGAGGGGAGAGACACAGGAGCCAGACCTACAGAGGTGTCATCCCCCACCTCCCCCGCGCTCACCTGGCTGCACCCTGGGGGTTGCGTCTGAGATGAGGCCCCTCTTCCGGCCACCTGCACACCTGCTCATCTGCCCACCTGCCCACCTCCACACCTGCCCATCTGCCCACCTGCACACCTGCCCATCTGCCCACCTGCCCACCTCCACACCTGCCCATCTGCACACCTGCCCACCTCCACACCTGCCCATCTGCACACCTGCCCACCTGCACACCTGCCCATCTGCCCACCTGCCCACCTCCACACCTGCCCATCTGCCCACCTGCACACCTGCCCATCTGCCCACCTGCCCACCTCCACACCTGCCCACCTCCACACCTGCCCATCTGCACACCTGCCCACCTCCACACCTGCCCATCTGCCCACCTGCCCACCTCCACACCTGCCCATCTGCACACCTGCCCATCTGCCCACCTGCCCACCTCCACACCTGCCCATCTGCACACCTGCCCATCTGCCCACCTGCCCACCTCCACACCTGCCCATCTGCCCACCTGCCCACCTCCACACCTGCCCATCTGCCCACCTGCCCACCTCCACACCTGCCCATCTGCCCACCTGCCCACCTCCACACCTGCCCATCTGCACACCTGCCCACCTCCACACCTGCCCATCTGCATACCTGCCTACCTGCACACCTGGCCACCTGCCCACCTGCACATCTGCCCACCTGCACAGCAGTGTCTTCTCTCAGGAGGATGGATGCCATGAGAAACTCAATCCATCAGGGCTTCACTGAAGCTGAAGGTGGGATCAGATTCTTATCAAGAACAAGGGAGCTTGAGTGGGTAGATTCCCCCCCCCCCACACACACACAGATCAGTGAATTGGAGTGGAGTGACTGGAATGGCAGAGTGAGAACCCCCAAATCTTCTTCCATCACAGTGATGAGAGCGCTGGCAGCGCGTGTCATTATCAACAGAAATCTGTATGTTAGTGAGCGTTACCCACTCAGTCCTGGCTGACTGTGAGCCCATGTATTGTAGCCCGCCAGACTCCTCTGTTCATGGAATTCCCTGGACAAGAATGTGGGAGTGGGTGTCCACTCCCTTCTCTAAGGGATCTGCCTGACCCAGGGATTGAACGTGATTCCCCTGCATTGCTCTTGCATTAAAAGATGCTTGCTCCTTGGAAGAAAAGCTATGAAAAATCTAGATAGTGTACTAAGAAGCAGAGACATTACTTTGTCAACAAAGGTCCATATAGTCAAAGCTATGGTTTTTCCAGTAGTCGTGTATGGATGTGAGAGTTGGACCATAAAGAAGGCTGAGTGCTGAAGAATTATGCTTTTGAATTGTGGTGTTGGAGAAGACTCTTGAGAATCCCTTGGACTGCAAGGAGATCCAACCAGTGCATCCTAAAGGAGATCAGTCCTGGGTGTTCATTGGAAGGACTGATGCTGAAGCTGAAACTCCAATACTTTGGCCATCTGATGCGAAGAGCTGACTCACTAGAAAAGATCCTGAATCTGGGAAAGGTTGAAGGCAGGAGGAGAAGGGGACGACAGAGGATGAGATGGTTGGATGGCATCACCGACTTGATGGACATCGGTTTGAGCAAATTCGGGGAGATGGTGAAGGACAGGGAAGCCTGCAGTCTATGGGGTCACAAAGAGTCGGACACGACTGAGCGACTGAACAACAACTGCATTGCAGGCAGATTCTCTCCCGTGTGAGCCACCAGGGAATCCCATATGTTAGAGAAGAGCTTGCGATAACCAACAAGAGTTGACTCACGATAAAATGACGAGTCCTGTGAAGAGAAGGAGCCGTGCGTGTGCCCCCACCTCCCCCCTTACAGCCCTGCAGCCGCCTTGAGCACCAGCAGCCTGGCAGCCCTGGAGAGGGTGGGTCAGGCTGGTAGCTCCTGAGAAGCCCAGTCCTCGAAGGCCTCACTCGCTGTTTTGTCTCCAGCTCCCAGCGCGCCCCCTTCTCATGACTTGACCTGACTCGGGCCCTTGGTGAAGACCGTCTGTGAAAGTTGCTTAGCGTCTGTTGGAGAATGGAGGGAACAAAACAAATGCACTGGATTGAGAAGCATCTTGAGAGTGGAGAGCGAAGCACTCGCTCTGTCTGATCAGGTAACTTCCTCTCAAGATGGGATGGAGGTCAGGCAGAGAGGGAACTGGGAGGATTCCTGGCTGCTCTGTGCACCCCCGGGGGCCATGGAAACATGCTTATAGTGGACCTGGGGCAACTTGAGCACCATGTGGGTGATCTTTGTGAAAGACACGCACGTGTATACAGATAGAGGGCAAGTGGGTAGGAAGAAGTGTCTTTGCCCTGATTTATTTCATGTATGTCATGGTCCGGGTGTGGGTGGAAAACAATTTCCAGATATGAGACAGAAAGAGAGGGAAATAAAGTTTATTGGAGTGGGAGATGCTGTTAGAAGAGCAGGGCCCCTCAAGGGAGAACCGACGTTGAACAGGGGTCCTTAGTCCGCTTTTACGCCCAGGGTGCGAGGAGTGGGACGGGGTCTTGCGGGTCACGTGCTGAGTGGATGAGGCACGTAGACTGGGTGGGGTGAGAGGAGGGCAGATGCCTCCTCCCCAGCGGGCAGGAGGGGAGCCAGGTTATACTGCTTGTTAATAGTTGCAGCGTGGGGAGGGGAGGGCGATCAGGGTCTGGGTTTTCCGTCCTGCATTCCAAGACCCTCCTTGGTTTTATCTGCTCTTTAGTCCTTGGGTCACCACAATTTACAAGCACTTTTAAGTAGTCCTTAAAGGCAACAGACCAGATTTTAGATTTTTACAGTTTCCATAAATAAATAGAAAATAATGCAAATAAGTAAGTAGAGAAATTGGAAGACGGTGACAATATCTGGGATATATGTCTGAGAATTAACTTTCTCTATTTACATAGAGGCGGGCTAGTGGACTATCAAAAGTAAATGAGTCTAGAAATAAGGGTTTTAAATGCTATTAAAAGTTACAAAGGCAACAACAAAAAAAGCAGATGGATTAGCTTTCCAAATTATCAGAAGGAAAACACACACAGAGAAACTGCAATCCGAGCAGTGAGCGATGGAAAACAACGGAAGCGTGAAAATAGAAATACAACAGAAGAAGTCAGTAATCAAGCATGTATCACAGCAGAAAATACATTTTCTGCATAAGATACATTTGCTAACTAAGAGAAGATGCTCAGATCAAAGATTGAAACCCAGTATGTGCGTCGTTTACAAGGTATGTCCAGCATAAGGCAATCGAGATACTCGTGGGCAAAAGGGCATAGACAAAGGTAAATGGAAAGAGGGAGCTGCAGCGGCCACATGAGCGCCGACAGGCTTGTGATCAGCACGGAGCTACTCCAGGAGGCCACGGCCGCATGAGCGCCGACAGGCTCGTGATCAGCACGGAGCTACTCCAGGAGGCCACGGGAGCCGCGTGGCAGAGACGATGGGCACAGGGCAAGTGTCTGTCACTCGTGTGTCTGTAACCAACACAGAGTGAAACCCACAGCAGGTGGAAAGAAGGGCCGGGTGCACAGAAGTAAAAGTAGCTTCATTTGGGTCCTCGTCTGCAGGGCCCAGAACAAGGCTTTGGACGAGGAGAGTCTGAGGGTGAGCCCAGGAGGTGGGGAGCCCGGTGCGGGGGCCAGCTACAGGAGCGTCTCAGCATCAGCCACCTGTGGGCCTCGGACCTGCCCTCCAGCACCCCGAGGGACCGCTGCTGGCTGTCCCCTCTAGGCTGGAGGCTGGCAGTATCCATCAGTGTCCCCCCCCACAATTGGAGGTTTGCTGACCCCCACAAACACTCTGGGCCTCCCCACAATGCTGAGGAACCCTGGGGTCAGACAGGGGTGGGATGCAGGGCCGTCTCAGTACAGCAGGCTCGGTGACCACGGCTGGAGGGAGGATGTCCCCGCAGGCCTCTGCCCCGAAGAAGACATTAAGCTCACTTGGCTCATCCCCGAGGTCAAGTAGGGGCTTCCCGGGTGGTTCTGGTGGTAAAGAACCCACCTGCCAATGCAGGAGAGATAAGGTTCAATCCCTGGGTCGGGAAGATCCCCTGGAGGAGGGCATGGCACCCACGCAGTTTCCTGCCTGGAGAATCCCATGGACAGAGGAGCCTTGCAGGCTGCAGTCCGTGGGTCACAAAGAATCAGACACAACTGAAGCGACTTAGCACACTCGCAAGGTCAAGTAGACAAAATGCTCGTGAGACTTGTGCATGAGGCAAGGCGCCCATACAGTTACATATCCCAACTCCACGCTGACGACCGGGAGCGCAGCTCCTTAGCAGGTCCTGTGAATTATGCACAGAAAATGGCCGTGTGTGTGGACACAAAAAATGCTTGCTGCTCCCTCAGGAAGCACCCAGAACCACTGAGCGCCTGGAGGAAACCAAAATGAGACGAGATGCAGTTCCAGCCACCGGCACCGTTAGCATCGCTCCCAGGACCCAGTGACTCGTCATGAATACTTTAAATTCCGAATTAAAGAGACGAATAGATAAGTTAGCCACTCAACCAAAAATAGGAAAATAATGAAAGGGAAAGCAGAGGATTTTATAAAAGAAAAGACGTGAACGATGCATCAGAGAGAAAAGAGTGTAATTAGTAAATAATTTCAAAAGTAGCTTCTTTACAAAAAACCCTACAAAATTTAAAATATTAAACCTAATTGCAAAAGGGAGATGAAGAGGAAGAGACACAAAATAAGAAATTAGGGTAGGAAATAGCCAAAAATGAAGGCAGGTTATATTTAACATATAATTTGAAAAGGCTACATATAATTTGAAAAGGCTAGAATAAATAAGTGGTTATACAAGAATAAACAGATCCAGAAATATAGTATCTATCTATCTATCCATCCATCTATCCATCAGTTTATCTATATATAGAGACAGAGTCCAAAATTTACCTGTAGATGAGTCTATCTACATTGACCAATTATCATATACAAAATTGGGAAAGTTGTCCACTAGCTAGTTCCCCTTAAATCACCCATGCCAAGACAGTTCTTTATTGAATTCTATCAAATGTCAGAGAATAAATAATGGAGAAGTTGTTTAAATTTTTGGAGATCTTTCTCTTCTAGATGTTTAGTAGAACCCAAAACATTATTTGCGCGTGCGCCAACACACACACACACACACACGTATACACACAAGCGCAGCTAGAAATGTATCTAGTCTGTAGACATAGGTGCAAAATCTCTACAAACTATATTAACAAGTAGAATCAAGCTAGTCTCAAAAAGAAAAATACACTATGATTGATGTAGTTCTTTCCAGGAACCAGAAATGGTTCCATATTTGGAACTGAATTACAGATTAGATTCAAAACATACCCAATAGAAATGGTTAATGATTTAAAAAGCATGCTTGAAAAAACTGTTTAAAATATTTAAAGGATCAGAATTCATTTCCTCCATCTATGTTCTTCAACATAGATGGGAATGTTCTTTAAACATTTTCAGTAAAAGAAACACAAGTAGCCAATCCACATAATACAAAATTTCCAGATCACATGAAGTTAAAAAAAAAAAGCCAATGAATAGGCCAGTGATCCAGTGTTATCTTGGTAGGGTCCTCCCCGTCGAGGTGTGAGGGGCCCTGGATTGACAGGGACGCGCAGGACAAGCCCTCATCCACTTGGCGGCCAGGTGACCTCTGCACTGTCTCTTGGCGCAAGTCCGAGCATCGTGGAAGTGGCAGAACGCGCTTCCCGCCTGTCCCGGCACCCCTGCGTGTAGGATGCAACCTGCCCGAGCGCTTGCACGTAAAAGCAGAGATGCATTACAAAGATTTCCATTTTTCTAATAATTATAAGTGCCTGGAACCAATACAAGTGCCTCTCATTATGGGAATGAGGAAATAATTTATGGAATATCATGGAGCTATTTTAAAAATGGATTAGAATATCTCCAAACTATATTGCTAAATGAGAAAAAGCAAAATGCAAAACAGGCTGTATATAATGCTCCTATTAGTGTTTTAAAGAGGGTGATTTATGGACAAACACACTCCCAGTAATACGGCAACATCCTGCAGCCCAGGGCGGCTGAGAGGTGCCTGGGAGAATCCACAGGACTGTGAGCAGGCATGGCCTCTGGGAAGCGGAAGGACACCTCAGGCGCAAAACCAGGGGCTTCTATTTGCACGGGCTTTGAGCTGGTTTGATGTATTAACCACGATGCAGTATTGCTTTTCCAGTGAAACGTGGAAAAGCATGCATGCTCAGTCCCTACCATCATGCCCAGCTCTTTGCGACCTTGTGGACTGTAATCTGCCAGGCTTCTCTGTCCATGGGATTCTCCAGGCAAGAATACTGGAGCGGGTTGCCATGCCCTCTTCCAGGGTGTCTTCCTGACCCAGGGATAGAACCCATGTCTTCTGTGTGTCCTGCATTGCAGGCAGATTCTTAACCTACTGAGCCACCTGGGAAGCCCTAGACATATGCACTTATGCATAAAGCATATATGCATATTCATATATATTCATATGCATACATGAGTGTATAATACTCACACATATACATACAGATATGGGTCTCTGGGAGTGACATTTAAGAGCGGGGAGGAGCAGGGAGTCCAGCCCAGATGTGGTCCCCATGGGCTCACCTCTGGGCCCTGTGTCCGAGTTTCTCATCGCGAGAATGAGGAAGATACACGGCCCTGCCTCAGAGGCTCTGGTGAGGACGGGGTTGATACATGCCAGGCGATGCCCACAGTGGCTTCTACCAGGGTGTCAGGGACTGCCATTCTGGGCCCATTTCTTACCCTTCTTAGCATCATCTGCTGTGTCCTGCTCTTGGGCACTGCATCCCGAGTCCCGAGTGTGTGGCTGGAGATGGACACGTGCCGTGTCGTGGTGGGACTGTGGGGCTCGAGACCCAGGCTGGAGGAGGTCGGAAAGCCTGATGAAAGAGGCGTTCACCTCTCGAGATGTAGGAAATCGTTCTGGCTTATACCCGAGTTAACTTGAATTTGATGCTGCCTGAAATACCCTGTTCATGGCCCAGCAGACATGCATTGTCCATCTGTTCTCAATGTTAGAGAAAAGGCCACATTGGCCGAAAGTAAAGAATGTCCAAGTTACAAATAAAGACTCAAGGCCTCCGTGCCTGGGACACCAATGCTGGTCTTCCCTCAGTGATAAGACTCACGTCCTGGGTGCAGTCCATGGGATCACAGTCAGACACGACTGCACGACTGAACTGAGCTGCTCAAGAAGAGAAGACTCAGCGTTACTGCTCAGTCATGTCAGCTCTTTGCGACCCCGTGGACTGCAGCCCGCCAGGCTCTTCTGTCCTGGGATTCTCTAGGAAAGAACACTGGAGTGGGTTGCCATTCCCTTCTCCAGGGGATCTTGCTGACCCAGGGATCAAGGCCAGGTCTCCTGCATTGCAGGCAGATTCTTTACCATCTGGGCCACATTTGTTGATTATTTTTGTTGATGAGCCTTATAGTACTAGAAAGAGAGAAAGGATAAAAGAAATCAAACAAATAAAACAAAGACACGTTCACGGCCAGGTTAGGTCTGCCCGCTTCAGGGATATAAAAATGATAGAAAGCATTGAACAACCTTGTACCTTGGGGCAAGTTTATTCATAATAAATACATGGTGAGATAGAGAGAGGGTCCGAGGACATTTCCACTCTTACATGCACCCTCGAATTATGACTAAGATGCCCCTACAAATAGGTGAGGAGCGGGTGGGCATTTCAATAAACCAGGCAGGGACAACTGGGTAGCCATATGGGAAGATAAAATTTTATCTCTCTCCCAAGCCACACACAAAAATGAATTCCAGATGGCATAAAGACCTAAACTTTAAAATCCTAGAAGAAAATGTGTTTTCTTATTCTTATTCAGATTCTTATTTCTTAAATAAGACACAAAAGCACAAAATCTAGAAGAAATGAATAATGTATTTCATGACATCAAAATTTAAAACTTTATACAGCAAAATTGCGATAAATAATAAAGAAGGAGGGTTTTTTTATCCAATAAAATCAATAACAATTTTTATCGGGAATACACAAACAACTCATACAAAGCATCAGGGGGGAAAAGTAATAAAAAATAAAAAGGAAGATATAAATATGCAGTTCAGAGAGGGCGGACTCTAATGCCCAACAAACATGTGAGGAGGATTTAATGTCATTCATATTTTAAATGGCTAGATAACCTTGGAGACTTCAGATTTATAACCAGACAGTAGCAGGTACGGGCGAGGACGTGCTCCCGGTGGAGGCTCATGGGCCAGCTGAGGGCCGCTGACGGGCGACACAGAAGCCAAGAGCCGCCTCCACCCGCCACCTCTAAGGCAGCTCACCCACGTGCTGGGGAGACAGGGACGTTCAGGCAGCATCATTAATTACAGCAAATCTGCAGAAACAACCAACGTGCCCGCCGACAGGAGAATGGACAAATAAGCTGGAACGTAACAAAATGGAAAAGTTTACAGTTGTTTAATTGAATAAACTGTGCGTGGGTACCTCGAGGAGAAAAGATCTCACAACACTGTGAGAACTGAAGACGCAAACTGCAAAATCCTACGTGTATAGTGCGTGGCGGGCGTGCGTGCTAAGTCGCTTCCGTCACGTCTGACTCTGTGTGATCCTATGGACTGGAGCCTTCCAGGCTCCTCTGTCCATGGGATTCTCCAAGCAAGAAAACTGGAGGGGGTTACCATGCCCTCCCCCAGGCCATCCTCCCTACACAGGGGTCGAACCCACGTCCCGTACGTCTCCTGCCTTGGCAAGTGAGTTCTTTACCACTGCCGCCTCCCGGGAAGCCCATATAGTGTGTTACGTTCTGCGTAAATGGCAAAGCAAAAGCTGTGTGTGTGCCTTTGTTCACAGCCACAGTTTTGTGTAGAAAAACTGCAGAAAAACAAGAGGAAAGACACAAGGTTCACTGTAGGGAAAGTCCTGGAGGCGTCCAGTGGTGAGACTGGGACCGTCCGAATCCCGCTGCTCACCCAGGAGAGCTCACTTCCTATTTTCATCCTGATTTTCTGTGTTTAGGGCATTTTAGATTTACAGAAAACCTGAGCAAATGCTACCGCGGGTTCCGCATACCCACCCCTCTCCCACCGTCGGGGGACAGTGCCCATAGTATTAGCTGTATCTGTGCGGCGCATTTGTTAAGTTAATGAGCCAGGACGGACACCCCCCGTTAGCGCGAGTCCACAGTTGACATGCAGGGGATCACCCTCGGTGTATCTTCTATGGGTTTGGACAAGTGGACAATGCCGTGTACCCACCATTAACAGTGTCATACAGAGAAGCTTTACTGCCCTAAAAGTCCTCTAATCTCCCCCCATTAACTGCTCCCTTGCTTGCCTGAAACCTCTTATAAACGCTGATCCTTCTACTGTCTCCACAGTGGTGCCTTTTCCGGAATGCCACAGAGTTAGAATCACACCATCTGTAGCCTTGTCAGACTGGCTTCTTTCACTTCAGTGCAGTTGCTCACTCGCGTCTGACTCTTTGCGACCCCACGGACTGCAGCACGCCAGGCCTCCCTGTCCACCACCAACTCCCAGAGTTCACTCAAACTCATGTCCATCGAGTCGGTGATGCCATTCAGCCATCTCATCCTGTCTTACTCTTTCACTTACTGATATGCATTTAAGGCTCCTCCGTATCTTTTCATGGCTTAGTATCTCATTTCTTTTCAGGGCTTAATAATATTCCATTGTCTGGCTAAACCACCATTTTTTATCCATCACCCACTGCAGGACACCTTGGTTGCTCCCAGTTCTGGGTCATGATGCACAGGCTGCTGTCCATGGTCGCCTCCAAGAACCTGTTCAAGTGACCATGGATGTGTTCCGCCAGTGTGCGGCCCTGGAAGCCACCATCCAGGCAAGCAGAGCTCTGGATTCACCTGCGTATCTGAGGTCAGCTGTGAGCTCCCTGCCACCTCAATTCTCAGATGGCCCAAGAAGTCCCTGACTGTCAGTTTGCCCAGCACTTCTCTTGCAGAGATGGAAGTGAGGGCTTCCGAGTTGTTTACAGGGTCCAGCTCCGTCCACAGGTCCTTGTCTGTTCCTCCCTGAATTCTGTGCTCAGTCTCTGCTCCAGGACGAGACCTGCTGACCTGAGATGCTTCATGTTCAAAGGTCCACCGGGGAGTCCAGCGGTCGGCAGACTTCCTGCGTGCCTGCCCGACACCCCCACGAGTGAAACGCAGCAGCTCAGAGTCTCCTCTTCCCCAGCATCTCAGAGCTCCTCCCTGCCCGGCCACAGAGCTCGCAGCTCAGGAGGGCCGGCTCTGCCTGGGGCGCCCGGCATCCTCTGGGGCACTTCCGCAGACTCCCGGGCGCCGGGGCTGCGCACAAGCGTGCCCTGTATTTGAACCTCACTGTCTTTGTCTCTCCTCTTCACATGAATATTTATCGCGAGGAAGGCCCAGCCAGCACGCCAGCGGCCCCATTCACGGAATCCATCAACAACTCCTTTGTGAAACCTGACCTGGGGACGGAGGATTGAGAGGGAATGAATGTGTTTCGTTTTCTGAATCACAAGGACTGTGATCAACAATATTCAATGGGCTTTTGTTCTTCTATTTCTGTAGGACCCAGAACTTTGGGAGGGCAAAGTGATGGTGAATTGGTTGCAAGATTAAATGGAATCTTTTCCAATAGGAAGGGGGGCTCGGGGGCTTCTGTGCTCTGCTCCTGGGACTCAGGCACTGCAGCCCTGCCGGAGAAGCCTACCTGTGCAACACTGGGGCTCCATGGTCCCCCTTCCATAGCACAGCCTTAGGGGTCAGCGCACCTGCCCCTGACCCCGGGGCCTTAGGGGAGGGCCCGGGTGCCAGAGACCCTTCCAGCCTGGACTCAGGACTCGTGCCCAAGCCTCCATCTGTTCACTGTCCAAACAAGTGCTCATCCAGCCAGTCTGGGGGGAGAGGCATTTCAGACAGTCTGCGGAAGTCCTGCAAAGCAGCAGGGGAGCTGGGAACCCCGCTTTCAGCTGGGCCCCCAATGTCACACATGGCTCCCCAACCTCTGCGGTCCCAGCATCCACACGCAGCAGGGTCCAGAGCCCCCAGACCCTATCCTCCAGGGGCCAGGCATTTCTCCTCCAGCCTCTTCATCCAGCCAGCAGGAGGGAGGCCCCCACCCGCTCATGGCTCAGGGCTATGCCTTCTTTCCCAGGAAGCCCACCTCTTTGGAAGCTTCTTCCCCAGCTCCACTGTATTTCCTCTTCCACAGCCCTTCAGAGAGATTTCTAGCAGGGACCCTGTGTGTGGGTGTGTGTGTGAGTGAGTGTGTCTGCCTGTCACACACACACACACAAGCACACAAATAACCCACTCCTCCTATAACACGCACCAGCTTCCAAGCCTCTTTCCCAGAAGGGTCCCAGGTGCCCTGGGCCGGGTCTTTCTCCCCAGGAGGTGAGAGCACCTCCCCAGGGACTGAAGCCCTGGGCCGTGAGGCTGCATGCAGGGCTGGGAGGCTGGGCTCCGGCCAGAACTCACGGTGGCCACCGCGGCATCTGTGGGGCCCTGGGGCACAGCTGGGCATGGACGTCCAGCCGGCTCCGGGAGCCCGGCGCCCCGAGGAAGCAGACGCATGTGTGATGAGCCGTGTCTCTGTGAGAATGGAGCCACCGTGGCTGGGAGAGCTGTGGGCAGAAGCCTCCACCCCTGGTCCTCCCCGAACCTTCCAAGATGGCCATCAGGGCTGGCTCCGGGCCACGGCGCTGAACCGTATCCACCTTGAGGAGGAGTTTATGGGGACATAAATCCCGTGGGGTGAAGAAGTGGATTTTTGTCCTCAACTGCACAGGAAGTTAGATCACAGCGCGAACACCCCGCAGGGCCCGGGAGTGGGTCTCCAGGCAGACGGCAGGTGGGCTTCCCCAGCGTGGCTGCAGCTGCGCTCCACGCGGCTCCGGAGGCGGCTTAGGGCACGACGGGCGCTTTGACAGGACAGGTCCTGACGGCAAGGTGGCCGTCAGGAAACAGCTCCTCAGGACACCCGTGACCCCTCCACGTCCAGCTCTGACGGCCTCTGCACCAACACCCTCTGACGCCACCTGTGAGCAGAGCTGCCCCCTCCGGCCGCCACGGCCAGAGGCCCCTCCCTGGTGGGAGAGCGGAGGGGCCTGGGGGCGTCGCCCACACCCGCCCCCAGGGCCATCCACACCAGGGGCTTTGAGGCACGATTCAGGCTCCAAAGTCCTCTGTAGGGTCAGGCTGGGGCCAGGCTGCCCCCCAGCCACACCCGGACACGCGTGAGGGGCCCGGCCAGCATCCTCACGGGAATATCCAGACCCTCCGAGTCCACCCATCCAAGTTGAAGTCTTATCTCACCTCACACCGAAGCGTCTCTGATGCCTCCCATCTGAGAAACCGCACCGCTCACTCGGGCGCCCGACTCCGCGCAGTCACTGCTCCCATCTCTCGCTGTGGTTCCGTCAGTGAGTGCACACCCCTAGGCGTGGAAGGCCTGCCTTTGCTTTTCTTGGCATCCTTCATGCCTCTTTCAATCCACAGCTAACCCAGCCTCTTCCTTCTCCTTACCACTGTCAGCTGGAGAAGCTGCAGCCCCACCGGCAGGCTTTCTGTCTTCTGTGCATTGCTGGTGGGCCCTGGGGTGCAGGGCTGCGTGTGCCTCTGTCCTCCAGGCCTCCGGGGAGTCTCAGAGTCGGCGGCATCCCTGGGCTCAGGGGCCACCACCTGGCAGGACCACAGGAGTTTCTCCGGTAAGGAGGCACCTGCTACCCCGTCTTCATTCTTTCTTTGACGTCAGCGTTGCTGATGCTCAGCGCTGAGAGGCACTGGTTCCCTGGGAGACGATAGTGGCACCCGTTTTCCTTTGTTAGCCGGACACACTTTGTAAGGAGGGCTGTCCTCACGTTCACACGTGTGACGCCCGCTCAGGTAAGGGTTCACTCTTGAGGGATTGAGGCTGGACTCTTCCACAGGATGTACCTAATCTTCAAGAAAATGGCTTTCTCTCTGCTGTCCACTGAGTGTTCTTTCCAGACCGTCACCGGAGGTGTGGGAGGGGCCTCGATTGATCGCAGGTCTTAGCACCTGGACGCACAGGCTGTCGTCTGGGGTCAGCGGTGGCCTCATCCAGCCCCAGCGGCCCCTGAGTCCTGCAGACGTGGACTCCTTCTGTCTGAATGTCCAAAGGCCCTGGGTCAGCCTCAGCCTGGGGAACCAGGCTCACCTTGCAGTCTGCCCCCAAAGGCTCTGACTCCTCCCAGCAGGGCCTCGGGTCCCAGCTGCCAGGAGCGCCTTCTGTCTGTACACTCCCCCGATGTCCTTTACGTGAACTGGGGGAAATGCAGAATCTCTGCTGCTACCTGACGCCTCCAGCCCCCAGAGCGCAGCTTCACTTCTTTTCCATCACTCGACATCAATGGTAAAAGCCATTGCCTGCGTCCTGAGCATTTCCTCCTCAGGAGAAAAGTGTCCTGTGAGTGAGGACTCGGCCCTGTTCAGTGTGAGCTCCCGATCTGGGCATGGAGCACATCCAGTGCTCTTTACTAATTGAGCGAGAGAGCATTTACTATTTACTCTGTCTAAGCTATGCTCACATACACACACTCGCATTTACAATTCCCAGCAATATTATAAGTTAGGTCTTGTTATTTAACCCCATTTTAGAAAGGACACCACTGCTTAAAGAGATAGCAATTTGCCCAAGATCAAATTTCCAGCCATGCTGCCAGTCACTGGCTCCAGGCTGCATCCCATGGACATGCTGAACCACAGGGGCACCAGGTCACCCCTCAGAGCCCAGGGTCGTCCTCACAGTGGCACTTCAAGAGGGAGGCGGGATGGATGTCGCAGGCAGGGCACCAGCCCGCTTCTGTGGACACATCTATCGCACACCAAGGGAAGGTGGGAGGGGCGCAGGGAAACTCATGGAAATGAACAGGTGATTCTTGTCCGGGGTGACCGACGATGTGTGAGTTTTATCATCATTGGTTTGTTTTGAAATGGAAACATCAGATAAAAATAATTTTAGGCAGATACCTCAGCATCAAAAGCCATCCGCCCTGTGTCTCCACGCTGGCGGGGTGGGGGTTAGAGTCCATGGGCCCCTGTTGTAGCTCAAGGGCAGGAAGAGGCCCTTCTGCCCATTTCTAGAATAGCCTTGACTCACGGCTGTCATTTCCCGTGGGTTCAACGTGGCATTCCTGGGCACCTGTTGTGAGCATAAAGCCCGCCGGTGAGGAAGCCCAGCCTCCTTTGTCAGACACGGGCTTCGGAACCTTATCAACTGTTGTCAGGCACCATGAGAAACGCAAGGTAGAGACAGAACCCCAGTCTCAGCTGTTTGAGCTGAAACAAGAGATGGGAGCGCGCTGGGGATGCACCTCACTGTTCCGCTGCATTTCATACCCAGGTGCCCAGCAACGAGCCCACCCTGAGGGTGGTGGCCAGGATGAGGAAGGGCTCAGGACTCCAACGTGAGGAGCTGGACGTGGCTGCAGAGTCTGGTGGCGCCTGGCCGACCAGCAGTTCTCAGGGAATGTCGACTCAGTCGAGTGCACGTCTCTGTGACCCACAGATGCCCAGGCCAGCAGGTCAGAGGGGACAGTCCAGCAGCCCCTTAGCGAAGGACACTCCTGGGTTGACTGCTGCCTCTGCGTGCCCAGCAACAGGGAGGAAAAGGGGTAGCAGAGGAGCCGTAACTGTTGGTGGGGGCAGTGAAATGTATTGGCCCAGAAGTTGAAAATCTGAATTCCAGAGAAAAACCCATCTCCATGGATGACAAGGTATCTATGTCAGCCTCTGTCCAGGGAAGAGGAACCCGGTCCGGGTTTACAACAGAACTATAGGAGTTAAAAATCACTTTGAAAAAGAAGAGCAGATTTTCAGGACGTATACCACCTGTTCTCAAGACTTGCCGAAACGCAGCAAACAGAGCCAACATGGTGAGTGCAGACACATACATCAAGGGAGCTGAGAGGACTGTCCGGGAACTGACCCACAGAAATATGGCAGATCGATTTTTTGACAAGGATGCTAACAAAATTTGTTGGGAAAGGACATTATTTTCAACAAAGGGTCACCAAGAATATATTGTTCTTGTTGTTCAGTCACTAAGTCATGTCCGACTCTTTGTGACCCATGGACTGCAGCACGCCAGGCTTCCCTGTCTTCACTGTCTCATGTCCATTAAGTCAGTGATGCCATCCAACCATCTGCCGTCCCCTTCTCCTCCCTCCTTTAATCTTTCCCAGCATCAAGGTCTTTTCCAGCGAGAGGGCTCTTCGCATCAGGTGGTCAAAGTATTGGAGTTTCCACTTCAGCATCAGTCCTTCCAATGAATAGTCAGGACTGATTTCCTTTAGGATGGACTGGTTGGATCTCCTTGCAGTCCAAGGGACTCTCAAGAGTCTTCTCCAGGACCATAATTCCACCATAGTTCGACCATAATTTCGACCATAGTTCGAAAGCATCAATACATATCATATCCGTATGAATAAGTGATGAAACTGCATCTCTCACACCACATAGAGAAAGTAACTTGAAATAGATAGAAGGACTAGGCTGAAGTGATAAAACTGTGGACTATTTGAAAAAATAAAGATAAAAACACGTACTGACCTTGTGTTAAGATTTCTTAATCAGATAGTAAACATGTGAATTATAAAAATTTCTTTAATTGTAAATGAGGCTTTGTCAAAATTAAAAGAAGGCAATGAAGAGGTAAACCATGAACCGGAAGAAAAGAAAAAGTGGCAAAACAAAGATGAACGGTTTCTGCCGTGGATACACGCAGAACTCTCACCACTCGATAATATGATAAACAAAACAGTGAAGAAATGGGCAAATATGTGAGCAGATGCTTTACCAGAGAGGATAAACATGTGGCTAATAAGCACATGAAAAAATGCTCAACATCATTAGCCTTCAGAAGAATGCAAATTAAAGCCATGATGAGATACCACTTCACACCCGCTGGGAGGGTGCAGATGTAAATGACTGAGAATACCCAGCGTTGCCGAGGGTGCGGAGCAGGTGGGATCTCCATGTGTTGCTGGCGCGGATGGAGCAGGCCGGGCGTTTGGAAAACGGTTCAGCAGGGTTTGCGAAGAAACTCGATGTGCAGTTACTGCTGGATCCAAGAATTCCAATCCCAGGAATTTTTTGAAGCAAAGTGAAAACATATGCCTACTCAAAGACTTGTGCATGACTATTCATGCAGCTCAGCTTTATCTGACTAGCTGGGAACTGCAAAGAACCCAAGTGCCCATCGAGCGGTGCCTGAATGAACGCATCTTGGTGTGTCTATATTACGGAAGAACAGTCAGCGGTAAAACAGAATAAAATAATGATATTTACCGATGCCGCAGAGCAACATGACTGAGTCTCAACAGCATTATGCTAAATGAAGGAAGCCAGATGTGAAACACCGGTGCTGTATGAGTCAAATCATATAAAAGTCTAGAAACAGTGAACTGTGTTGGTAGAAAGCAGGTCAGCGCTCGTGGGGCACTGGGGTGAAAGGCTGACTTGGTGGCCACGGGCACGGCAGAACTTGGGGTTGATAGAAATGTCATTTATCTTGATTATGCTGGCTGTGGTGGCAAAGCCCACAAGACTTTATGGTTTAAATCGATGCATCTTATCACGTAAAGCATAACGAGGCAAAACAAAAATAAGCCATTAGAAGAGGAAAGCGGTAACAACCTATACTCATTAATCCAAAGCCAAGACAGCAGTGAGGAGCAAAGGATAACTGGGACAAATGGAAAGCCAATAGGAAGATTTGTTGGTGTTGTTCAGACTCAGTCGGGCCTGGCTCTTTGCGACCCCGTGGACCGCAGCACGCCAGGCTCCTCTGTCCTCCACTGTCTCCTGGAGTTTGCTCAGATTCATGTCCACTGAGTCTATCCAGGGTGGTTCTATCTAACCATCTCATCCTCTGCCCCTCCTTCTCCTTTTGCAGTCGACTCGAAACAAATCAGATCAAATATCCCTTCACCAATAAGTGATCCGAAGGCCCCAAATAAACGTCAGAGAGGGTTGGAGTGGACGAAAGCGCAACTCAGTTATGTGCTGTTTATAAAAGATGCAATTTAAATGCAAATAAGCAGGGGAGTTACAAGGAGAGGCAAGCGAATAAGCGGCAAAGATCTCCTGTGGCGCACAGGGACAGGGAGGTGTGGCCCTTGTTTTGCAACACCTTTAAACGGAGTCTAATCAATAAAAAGAGTCTAATCAATAAAAATATTGAATCACTAGGTTGTATACCTGAAACTAATTTTACATTGTAAATCAGTTGTATTTCAATTAAAATGAACTTTTAAAAAAGTAAAGGAGGCATACAGTGGAAGCCCTGTCGACCATCCGATATCAGACCCAGACGGCTGGGACAAGAAAGGGGAACGGGTAAAGGGAGGGCATGATGTGATTTAAGGAAGAATTCATTAAAAAAAAAAATTACAGTCTTTGACGTGTGTGCTCACACACGAAAACGCGCTTCAAGCACCTGAAGCACAAACCCACAGACTGAGGAGGAGAGAGACGTGCAGTTGAGGGGGAGCCGTGGCTGGTCCTGTCTCAGTAAGTGACAGATCATGCAGGGTGAACGAAGCAGCAGTACCATTAGTGAGGCAGAGAGGACGCGACCACAGTTCCACCCACTCAACCGAAGTCCAGAAAACTGCCACAAACGCGTCCACGTTCTCCTCTAACGTTAACAGAATTTCACGGGAGCATGCCATAAACTGAGCCTTACAGTAAATCTCAGTAAAGTACAAAGGACTGAAATCATACAAATTATACAGTTTTTAACTTTTTGATCATTTTTTTGATGCTTATTTATGTTGGCTGTGCTGACCCTTCCTTGCCGTGCGGCCTTCTCCAATTGCGGTGCCTTCTCTCACCGCAGGACCCGGGCTTAGTTGCCTCACGCCATGTGGGATCTTAGTTTTCCGATCAGGGATCAAATCCGTGTCCCCTGCATTGGCAGGTCCATTCTTAACCACTGGACCACCAGGGAAGTCCCCCAGTTGTATTTGCTAAGCACAGAAGAATTAAACTTGAAATTAATTATAAGATGGCTATATATAAATAGCCATATATGTGGAACTCAAATAACTCACCTCGACATAATTCATGAGTCAGAGAGGAAAATCCAAAGGAATACTAAAGGAAATTAAGCCTAGTAGTAATGAACATAAAGCATAAACAAATCCGGGAGGAGGGATGTTAATTCTGTGAAAGAGTTAGTCACTCAGCTGTGTCTGACTCTGCGACCGCGTGGACTGTAGCCCGCCAGACTCCTCCGTCGTCCATGGAGTTCTCCAGCCAAGAATACTGGAGTGGGTTGCCCTTCCCTTCTCCAGGAGATCTTTCAGACCAAGAGATTGAACCTGGGTCTCCCGCATTGCAGGCAGATTCTTTATGTCTGTACTTAGAGGGAATTCTATAAATTTAAAGTGCTATTTCTAAAAATCGCATTAAAAAATAAAAGGTGTGTCGTGAAACAAGACAGAATAACAAGAAAAAAAATTTTCAATTTAAAAAGAAGAAATGCTGAATTCAATTATATGTAATGTTATTTTAAGGAATTACAGAATAAAGCTGGAGAAGGAAATGGCAACCCACTCCAGTATTCTTGCCTGGAGAATCCCATGGACAAAGGAGCCTGGTGGGCTACAGTCCACGGGGTCGCAAACAGTTGGACACGACTGAGCGACTAACACACAACACACACAGAGTAAAGCAAATTAAACCAAACGAACAGCAGAAAGAAAATACTCAAGATCGCAGTAGCAATGGATGAAATTAAAAAAAACAAAAAGCAGACAATAGAGAAAATGGACAGAGTCAGAAGGTTATTTGAAAAGATAAGTATAATCGATAAACTCCTAGGTAAGTTAACGAATTAAAATGTTACAAAGCACAAATTACCCATCAAGAATGAAAGGACTTAGCTACTCAATAAAAGTATAATAGAAAGACATCATCAACAACTTTTGCCAATACATTGTATAACTTAGCTAAGGTGGAAAAAATATGTGAAAAGCACAATTTATCAAAACTAACAAATGAAATAAAAAATGTGAATAAAAAACATTTCCAACAACAAAAAAAGTGTCTAGAAACTCATGCTGTATTAGAGCCTTCGAACATCCATTTAAGAAATAACACCAATTGTGCAGAAACTCTTTAAAAGAATAAAGAAGGAAACTCTCCCCCACTCAATCTACAAGTCTAGTGTTGGTCTGATACTAAAACCCAACACAGATATTTCAAGGAAATAGAATTAGAGACCTCTATTCCCAGTGAAAGCGGAGCAGAAAATTCCAAACAAAATACTAGCAAGTAAAATCCTCCAGTATATCTGGCAATAATACATCATTACCAAGAATTTAAAAATCCATCACAATACTCATAGCTTTAAGAAGAAAAATAAAGGAGCTCAACTTTCTAAGATGTATTAGTTACAAATTTCAATTACAGTTCTATCCATTAGAAACAAAGAAAGGAAAAGGAAAAATTTTAAATACTATTTCTATTTGAAATTTCATTAAATACATAGCATGAAAAAGTGAAAAAGTGTTAGTCACTCAGCCGTGTCCATCTCTTGGTGACCCATGGACTGTAGCCCGCCAGACTCCTCTGTCCATGGGACCCTCCAGGCAAGAACATCGGGGCGGGTAGCCATTCTTTTCTCCAGGGGAATCTTCGAGATCCAGGAATTGAACCCGAGTCTCTGTCATTGCAGGCAGATTCTTTACAGTGTGAACCAAACTTTCATTACATACATAGCATGGAGGAATAAATCTGAGGAGAGATGTGCAGGTCTCTATGATAGAAACTGTAAAAAGTGATTGACAATGAAGAAGACATAAACGCAGACAGATTTATCTTGTTCAGACTGGAAGATGACATTTATAAGATGCGAATTTCCTCTCCAATTGATCTGTGTTCATGTCTTAGGGCTGTCGTAATGAAGGCTGAAGACTGAGGGGCTTTAACAGCAGAATTGAGTTCCCCCTCTGTCTGGAGGCTGGCTGTCCAGAACCCGGCGTGGGCAGGGTGGGTCCCTCGGGCTGTGGGAGGTCCGGCCCGTCCCTGCTCCTGCTTTTGCACCAGGCATTTCCTGATACATGGATGGTCTTCCTCCCAGCTCCACACAGTCCTGCCTTTGCGTGTGTCTGTCTCTGAGTCTAAATTTCCCCTTTGTACAAGGACATCGGCCTACTGGGCTAGCAGAACCCTCACTTCCCCTTAGCGGATTTTTGTGCCAAGACCCTCTTTCCAAATGAGTTTGCCTCCACAGAGCAGGACGGGAAGATCCCGGCAGAGGGAAGGCGGGAAGGATCGGCCCACAGGGCCACTGCAGCGGAGGAGGGTTGGCCGTGGCTGGAATCCACCGTCCTCCCCATATTCCGTGCGGCTGCGGCTCATGCGGGGACCACAGACGGAGGTGCTTCCCCGGCCCTGCGGACTGACAGTCTAGGGAGGGAGCCAGGCCAGGGGACCCTGCCCGGCCCGGAGTGAGGGCCTCGGTGCCCCCACACGGGACCCCCACAGCTGCCCGCTCTGATTGCCTTTCTCGGGAAGCGTGGCCCCACCTGCGTCCATCCCTTTCTGCCCCAGGACCCTGGTTACAGAAGCCGCCCACCTTCACGCCTCTCCTGCCCACTCACCTCACCTGGGAACAGCCCCACTGCTGACACACAGCCTCTGCTCTCAGACTCCAGCCCTGGCGCCCCAAGGGCGGGACTTACAGCAGCCTCCTGGGCCCGCAGCCCAGCCCCAGGCCCCTGCTTCTGCCAGCACCTCAGTCTGCACTGCCCTGGGAGTTCTGGCCCTGGCTCTGCAATGCCCCCCACCCCCGGGGGGGCCCCCACTCCCGGCCACTCAGCCCAGGCGTTAGGAGGGGAGATGGGCTCCTTCAGATTCTCTGGAGGCCAATTCCTGAAGGAAGAATGCAAATGGTCCCTGGTCGGTCCAGACCCAGGGCCCTGTAGGTCCCAGAAATGCTGTGCCGTCACGACTGAGTCCTAACCAGTCTGTGCAGGACACAGGCTGCCGTGGGCTCTGGACAAGTGGACAAGAGGAGGGTGGGGAGGACACTGGGCTTAGAGTCCACCTGGGCACGGGCGTGGACGGGCCTGTGGCCGGCCCAGCAGCGTCATCCTGGCCCAGCAGCGTCCTCACCATGGCAACCACACCTCACACCGAGGCACCGGGCCACCACAGGGGTCACTGTGGCCACGGCAGGTCCTCAGAGGTTCTGCCTGGACGTGGTGGGTGCTCTGTGAACTCAGCAGGGCAGGGAGCCTGGGGTCAGGTGCAGGGCTGGCCTCCCAGGCCCTCCCCTGAGGCCTGTCTGCCTCCAGACCGTGGTGAGGAAGTGAGGCTGTGCCCTTGACTGTCTCCGTCGGTGCGTTTGGTCCCCGGTCTTGGTGGAGGACCCGAGTCCCACCCTTATGGAGGTGACATCACGTCACAAAGACTTGGCCCGTGTTCCCTGGAGCCCAAGGCCTGTTCCCCAAAGGGGGCTGGACTGCGGCCACCCACCCCCACCCCAGGGTCCCCAGTCTCAGGCTTTCTGCCTAAAACACATGTCATCTTACGCACATCTCTGAGCTGCTGAGAGCATCAGAAACACCCAGTGTGGTGGGCTTCCTGGGCTCAGCCTCCCCGAGGCCTGGGCGCCCTGGACACCACCATGTGTCCTGAGACACCCGGGCACGGGATCCGGGGTCTGATGCTGAGTTCTGCTCAGTCACCATGAAGAGAGCCCTGTCTTCCTCTCACGCAGAGAATGAGGGGTCTCCCAGGCGGGCAGGAAGCTGCCCTACGCGTCCGCAACAGTCGTGCCCTCGCTGCCGTCCGCCCCCAGACCGGATCCATTCCAGAGCATAATGGGCAGAAAGCGTTTCATTTTCCAACAAGCAATTAAAAAAATGGAACACTGAAGCTGCGCTGGAATGGGGTTAAGCGAGAGCCCGGGTCACCAAGGAAGTCTGGGTTTTATTTTATTTCCATGTAAGCATCCCAGTCGTCTGCGCAGACTGGATCCGCCTCTTCATTGGAGGAGTGGGAGGGACGGTGCGCTCTGCCCCCGAGTCTCATGGTTCTCCTTAACGGCTTACGCTCTCCCATCGGCCGGAGCCACGCGGCTCTGGTCAGGGCAGTTAGGGGGCGGCGGGAAGGGCATAGTGGGGGCCTTTCCTCCTGCGGAGACGACGCCCTACACACCCATCGTCTGCCTCCCCCGACGCCGTCACCCCATCCGTCTCCTGTTGCCACCAAGACGGCCAGTCTCAGGCAGGGGGCGCCCGCGACCCTGCCTCCTCTGTGCTGTGCAGACAAAGGGCGTCTCTGACCTCTTAGGGCCCGACTTGAAGAAGCTGGAGCGCCTCCCTGTCGGGGAATTCACAGGCTCCCGCCAAGTCCCCACCTGTGTCTAGACGTGCGCTGGGCCTCGGGTGTACTATCAGCCGTGCGGAGACCCAGGCAGAAAGTAGAGCAAAATCCAGGGGGTGGGGTGTGCATGTGTGCTAGTCGTGAACAACTCTTTGCAACTCCGACTGCAGCCCGCCAGGTTCCTCCGTCCATGGGATTTCCCAGGCGAGGACACTGGAGTGGGCTGCCATTTCCTCCTCCAGGGGATCTTCCTGAGTCAAGGATCGAGCCTGAGTCTCCTGCTTGGTGGACGGGTTCTTTACCGCTGAGCCGCTCCCCCGGGAAGCTGAGACTACCTGGGAAGGGAGGATTAGCAGTGAGCAGGTGGCCCGGGGCGGCCAGCGGGGCGTCCTCACCAGGGGCTGAGAGCCAGGCAGAGCCGGGCAGAGCCTTCTCCCCACCCCCACCCTGCTGCCGGGTGGGCTGGCTGCAGCGGCTCCCGTCCAAAGAGTGCAGTCAGGAAAGGGGAGTAGCAGGCGGCCTGGCACTCAGACACGCCCCAGGGCCTGCGTCCCAGGCAGCTCGTCCCGAGGCCAGTCGCCCCCAAGGGTAGCCCCCGTGGCTGAGCTCATCGGTGGCCCCTGTCCCCAGAGCCGGGTCCGCAAGTCTGTGTGATACTGTCCTTGGCCCATCTGGCGAGACGGGGGCCAGCCCAGCGCCACCAAGAGTCCCTGGCCCCCCAATGAGGAGCCCTTTGTCACCTGTGGATGCAGCTGCCTCAGAAAACTCCGAGTTCTCTGGAACAGAGACTGAGCTGCCGAGGGCGAATTCATGTGTGTTTCTCATCATCATGTGTCTCAGAATATGAAGGATTATAATTTTAAAACTGCCTGGGGGAAGGAGCGCATATCCAGTGAGAAAACAGCATGTCACCCTGCAGACACCTACCCTGCCATTGCCCACGGCTGCAGACGGCCCCCACCCCGTCCTACCCCGCCCACGCCCCTCCCTTCCCACGCCCACACCCACCCCCGCCCATGCCTCACCCACGCCCCGCCCACGACCGCCCGCCCCGCCCACGACCGCCCACGCCCCGCCCCACCCACGCCCCGCCCCGCCCCACCCCGCCGAGATGTTGCGACATTAACAGGAAAGGACGCAAACTGAATTCACGGTCGTCCTCTCTCTCAGGGTGGGCTGCAAGTCATGATTTTGGAAGCCGCTGCGCCCCCCTCTTGCCTTGAGAACCCCATGAACAGTATGAAAAGGCAAAATGATAGGATACTGAAAGAGGAACTCCCCAGGTCAGTAGGTGCCCAATATGCTGCTGGAGATCAGTGGAGAAATAACTCCAGAAAGAATGAAGGGATGGAGCCAAAGCAAAAACAATACCCAGCTGTGGATGTGACTGGTGATAGAAGCAAGGTCCGATGCTGTAAAGAGCAATATTGCATAGGAACCTGGAACGTCAGGTCCATGAATCAAGGCAAACTGGAAGTGGTCAAACAAGAGATGGCAAGAGTGAATGTCGACATTCTAGGAATCAGCAAACTAAAATGGACTGGAATGGGTGAATTTAACTCAGATGACCATTATATCTACTCCTGCGGGCAGGAATCCCTCAGAAGAAATGGAGTAGCCATCATGGTCAACAAGAGTCGGAAATGCAGTACTTGGATGCAATCTAAAAAACGACAGAATGATCTCTGTTCATTTCCAAGGCAAACCATTCAATATCACAGTAATCCAAGTCTATGCCCCAACCAGTAACGCTGAAGAAGCTGAAGTTGAACCGTTCTATGGAGACCTACAAGACCTTTTAGAACTAACACCCAAAAAAGATGTCCTTTTCATTATAGGGGACTGGAATGCAAAAGTAGGAAGTCAAGAAACACCTGGAGTAACAGGCAAATTTGGCCTTGGAATACAGAATGAAGCAGGGCAAAGACTAATAGACTTTTGCCAAGAAAAGGCACTGGTCATAGCAAACACCCTCTTCCAACAACACAAGAGAAGACTCTACACATGGACATCACCAGATGGTCAACACCGAAATCAGATTGATTATATTCTTTGCAGCCAAAGATGGAGAAGCTCTATACAGTCAGCAAAAACAAGACCAGGAGCTGACTGTGGCTCAGACCATGAACTCCTTGTTGCCAAATTCAGGCTGAAATTGAAGAAAGTAGGGAAAACCACTAGACCATTCAGGTATGACCTAAATCAAATCCCTTATGATTATACAGTGGAAGTGAGAAATAGATTTAAGGGCCTAGATCTGATAGATAGAGTGCCTGATGAACTATGGACTGAGGTTCATGACATTGTACAGGAGACAGGGATTAAGACCATCCCCATGGAAAAGACAGGCAAAAAAGCAAAATGGCTGTCTGGGGAGGCCTTACAAATAGCTGTGAAAAGAAGAGAAGTGAAAGGCAAAGGAGAAAAGGAAAGATATAAGCATCTGAATGCAGAGTTCCAAAGAATAGCAAGAAGAGATAAGAAAGCCTTCCTCAGCAATCAATGCAAAGAAATAGAGGAAAACAACAGAATGGGAAAGACTAGAGATCTCTTCAAGAAAATTAGAGATACCAAGAGAACATTTCATGCAAAGATGGTCTCGATAAAGGACAGAAATGGTATGGACCTAACAGGAGCAGAAGATATTAAGAAGAGATGGCAAGAATACACAGAAGAACTGTACAAAAAAGATCTTCACGACCCAGATAATCACGATGGTGTGATCACTCACCTAGAACCAGACATCCTGGAATGTGAAGTCAAGGGGGCCTTAGAAAGCATCACTACAAACAAAGCTAGTGCAGGTGATGGAATTCCAGTGGAGCTATTCCAAATCCTGAAAGATGATGCTGTGAAAGTGCTGCACTCAATATGCCAGCAAATTTGGAAAACTCAGCAGTGGCCATAGGACTGGAAAAGGTCAGTTTTCATTCCAATCCCAAAGAAAGGCAATGCCAAAGAATGCTCAAACTACCGCACAATTGCACTCATCTCACACGCTAGTAAAGTAATGCTCAAAATTCTCCAAGCCAGGCTTCAGCAGTATGTGAACCGTGAACTTCCTGATGTTCAAGGAAAAGGCAGAGGAACCAGAGATCAAATTGCCAACATCCACTGGATCATGGAAAAAGCAAGAGAGTTCCAAAAAAACATCTATTTCTGCTTTATTGACGATGCCAAAGCCTTTGACTGTGTCGACCACAATAAACTGTGGAAAATTCTGAAAGAGATGGGAATACCAGACCACCTGACCTGCCTCTTGAGAAATCTGTATGCAGGTCAGGCAGCAACAGTTAGAACTGGACATGGAACAACAGACTGGTTCCAAATAGGAAAAGGAGTACATCAAGGCTGTATATTGTCACCCTGCTTATTTAACTTATATGCAGAGTACATCATGAGAAACGCTGGACTGGAAGAAACACAAGCTGGAATCAAGATTGCCGGGAGAAATATCAATAACCTCAGATATGCAGATGACACCACCCTTATGGCAGAAAGTGAAGAGGAACTAAAAAGCTTCTTGATGAAAGTGAAAGAGGAGAGTGAAAAAGTTGGCTTAAAGCTCAACATTCAGAAAACAAAGATCATGGCATCTGGTCCCATCACTTCATGGGAAATAGATGTGGAAACAGTGGAAACAGTGTCAGACTTTATTTTTCGGGGCTCCAAAATCACTGCAGATGGTGACTGCAGCCATGAAATTAAAAGACGCTTGGTCCTTGGAAGGAAAGTTATGACCAACCTAGATAGCATATTCAAAAGCAGAGACATTACTTTGCCAACAAAGGTTCGTCTAGTCAAGGCTATGGTTTTTCCTGTGGTCATGTATGGATGTGAGAGTTGGACTGTGAAGAAGGCTGAGCGCCGAAGAATTGATGCTTTTGAACTGTGGTGTTGGAGAAGACTCTTGAGAGTCCCTTGGACTGCAAGGAGATCCAACCAGTCCATTCTGAAGGAGATCAGGCCTGGGATTTCTTTGGAAGGAATGATGCTAAAGCTGAAACTCCAGTACTTTGGCCACCTCATGTGAAGAGTTGACTCATTGGAAAAGAGTCTGATGCTGGGAGGGATTGGGGGCAGGAGGAGAAGGGGACAACAGAGGATGAGACGGCTGGATGGCATCACTGACTCGATGGTCGTGAGTCTGGGTGAACTCCGGGGGTTGGTGGCGGACAGGGAGGCCTGGGGTGCTGCGATTCATGGGTTGCAAAGAGTTGGACACGACTGAGTAACTGAACTGAACTGAACTGCGCCCCCCTCTCCCAGGAAGTGGGGCAGACAGGACGATGGGGGTTACAGATGGTCAAGTTTGGTCTTGGAGGGAGCACAGGCCAACGCTTTGCTAACAGAAGGAAGGGACGAGACAGATGGGGGAGTCAGAGAGACAGACAGATGGCCCCCATCAGCAGGGACCAGCCCCCACCTCCAGGGCCTGGCAGAAGCAGCGGACTTGGGGCACCAGGGAGATGGAAGGGGTGCGGGGAGGCCCAGCCTGCTCTCTGAGCGGGGTCCCGAGGGCCCTGCCCCACCACGTGTCTGCTACAGGAGAGGCTTCCTGGAGGCGCATCCCAGGCTGGATTCACACAGGAGGCCCGAAGCCCATCTTCCGGCCGTGTGTATGGAGAGGAAAGGGCTTGAGGTCCTCTCAGGCCCCAGATACTCGCCCCCCCAGACCTCTGGCCGCCGGACCCTTGAGAAGGGAAGCCCCCTGGGTTTGCAGGGCTGGTGGAGAGAGAAAAGGGCTTCAAACAAAACCATCACAGCAAGAAGGCTTACAGCCCTCTGTTACCCTGGCCCCAGATCTGGGTACAAAACCATTCTGCAAGAATGCTGCACCCTCCCTGGGGGTCAGCACCACCTGGGCACAGAGTCAGGTGGGGGACTCAGTCTCCTTTGAACCAGGCACCACATGAAGGGTCCTGGGAAGGCTAGGCCAGTTCCCAGGCAGCCGCCTCCAGGAACTGCATCCAGACCGTCTCTAGAAGGACCCCCGGGACCGCGCAGGAGCCGCGGCATTGCCAGGCACAGGGCAGGACGCCCCAGAACCTTCTAGACTCCACTCAGCCCCGCTGCCCGCCTCGGGCCTGGCGGGAAAGGCCATGCGTGTGTCTCCCTCCCAGCTCCATCCTGGACAAGCCCGGTTGTCCACGTTTAAATCCATGCAAAGGCGGCCGTCAGCCTCAGGGGCCGGGAGGCCGGGCTGCGGGCCGCCCGCAGCCATGATGGATTTTGCCCCTCCGCCTTTCATGCTGCGGAAGACGCCGCCCATTTGTTCTGCCTGAGGTGCATCCACAGGTCTGCGAATATAATAACTTGAGAGGAAATTGAAGTAGTTAGTGTGAAGTGATGGGCATTTGAAGGAGCCTCCCACTTGACCTGTGGGACTAATTTTTCAAACGCCATTTATTGTCTGACTTGAGCAAGTCAGACCCCCTCTGCGTGGGGCGGCCTCGCAGGCTCCATCGGGAGACAGCCAAGGATTTGGGGGTTTGCAACCTCCCATTCAGCTGGGGACCCCCTCCCCACTGTGTGACGCCTGCAGCCGGAGTGTCTCTTTTCCTCCCGGCACCAGTGGCCCCAGGCTACGCCGGCTCGGACGCGGGGCGGGGTGGGGGGAATCCGGGACTGGCTGTGGGCTTGCGGTCTGGGCTCTGCCTTCCGGGGTGGAGGACCACGCGAGCCGCGGGTTGAACGTCTCTGTTACGAGGACCTTTCAAGATGGCATTGCTTTTTAGGCAGACAGTCAGGCGCTGAAGCCCCAAGCAGTCTCAGGTGGGGACATTCATCTTGGAAAGAGTGGAAAACTGACGCTTTCCCATTTCACTGCCGAGGAGAAAAGTGAGCTTGTCCGTCAGCCCCCGGATGGAAACCTCCGCCCCCGCCAGCATCCGCATCTTCATTAGATGGAGCGGGTGCTGGCGGCTCCTGGACCCCGGGCATCGGGGTGTGGGTGAAGTCAGCGCCTCCTTTAGGGCCTGGAGCACGTAGTTCACCCGCAGCTGTTCGGAGGTCTCGCAGAGCCCATCCCAGCCATTCTGGCTCCTGGCTCTTAATCCTCCCCATCTCTTGTCATAACCCGTCATTTCAGGGTCTGCTCGACGTCCCTCCCACCAGGCCGGCCGCTTGCGCCTTGAGGGCCGTCTCTCCCAGGATCATGTCCACCTGCCCTCATCTGTCTGGGGCCCCGCTTCTCCCGCCCCGCACCCCCATCGCTCTGTCCCTCTCTCCTGTGTCGGCTCCTCAGCGCCTGGACCCCCCACACCCACCCCACGCCCCCTAACCCACCTTGGGCCGCCTGTCCTGTGCTCATCCTCAACCTGTCCCTCCCGAGCCCCTTCTCCAAGGGGCCGTCCTGAGTGCACAGGTGACCCCACCGCGGGCCGGGGCTGCACGCACCCTTCTGAATCAGTGGAATTAACTGGAACCAACCAGCTGGGCTGGTCTGGGTTGTGGCTTCCGAGGGCCGCGCGCCCTCCTGCGTGGTCTAAGGTTGAGATTGTATATCTGCGTGCATCCCTGACTGACTCCACCCACGTGGCGCTTACCTGTTAGGTTCTAAAGCTCTTTCTAGTAGGAGGAGCCTATCAGTGACGTCCAAGACAGTCCAGCGGGGCTCACAGGAGGTGCCCACAGGTCTCTGAGCCCCCGAGGATCCCTGCACACCGGGCGTCTGACACTGTCCTCCCGCCCCCTCCTGACCTCAGCGCCTCCCACGTCCTATCCCACCGGCCCCCTCCCACGTCCTAAAAATGCCCAGAAGCCCCTGCTGTCCTCCCGGCCCTCCCAGAACCCTGTCCCTCTCAGCCCTTCCTGGACTCGTGTGGGTGCAGCCGGGAGGGGTCTCCTCATCCACCCGGACCCCCAGGCTTACAGCGGGCATTTCCTACATCACTGAAGGATGGGTCTATGTGGCCCATCCACATAGACTTCAGTTTTGGTCCAAACCAAATGGCTCAGAATCAGGCCTTCCTGACTAGCTGTGAGATCGGGCACCATCTCTAGCTTCCCATCCCCTTTCTGTGAAAACTGGGGTGTGGGGATGAGGTAAGGAGATGGATGGGCTCCAGGTTGGTCGTTTACAACTGGTCTCCTGTTTGCATTCCCTGAGGCAAGAGAGAGGTGGGCGCCAGTCAGGAATTTACAGCCAGCCTCCTGTGTGCCCTCCAAAACGGAAGTAGCAACAAAAACAGGGGTAATACTCAGTCTTCGCCTCTTGTAAACTTCCCAAGGTAACAGTCATGGCAAGGGCAAAGAGAGGCAAACCCTGTCCGAGTAAAGGATTAAGAGATCTCCGCTCCCCGGCTTTCTTTTAGAGCAAGAGAGACAGCACACACGTGCAGAAAGGCTCCTTGAAGTCAAAAGTCGGAGGGTAATTCCAGGCCATAATGACTCTTGCTCCTCCCAGAAGCCTTTACTTCGAGATCCATCTGGGCTGAGGGATGGGTGTGCACCCCTGGGGTGGGTCCTGAGACAAAGTAACCAACAAGGGGGCAAAGCAAGATGATTGGCTTGAGGGAAGACAGTGACTCGCAAAGCTGCCCTCTTACAAAGGATTTAAACTTCCCAAAGGCGCGACTCTCTCTCTGAGCTTGCCCGTGCACCTTTCCACCTGTAATGTTATTTTCAATAAACTTCTCACTTTACTCTGTACCTTCTGCCTCCTTGCCTGAATTTGTTCTTGACTAGGCAAGCAAGGACCCAGGACCTCAGCCCTAACTGCTGGTCCCTGCGGTCTAGTGTTTAGGACTCCCAGTCCTGGAAACTAAGACCCTGCTTCCAGCTGCTGCTTGCTGCAAGCTGCCGTTTACTGCTGAGTGCATCCGAAATCAGGGAGATCCATCTTACTAATTCAGAGAAGCCACTTAGGGTCAGTGGAGCTGGGAGGTGTGAAGGTCTTTCTCGACAGCAGAGGTATGTCACTGCCCCAGGGTGAAGCACAGCTGACAGACCACGGATGGTGGTGAGTGAGTGTCTGATGGATGGATGGGTGGGTGGATGGATGGATGGGTGGATGGATGGGTGGGTGGATGGATGGGTAGATGGATGGGTGGGTGGATGATGGGTGGATGGATGATGGATGATGGATGGGTGGGTAGATGGATGGATGGGTAGGTGGATGGATGGGTGGATGGGTGGATGGATGGATGGATGGGTGGATGGATGGAAGGATAGATGGGTGGGTGGGTGGATGGATGGGTGGGTGGATGGATGGGTGGGTGTATGGATGAATGGATGAATGGATGGATGGATGGAAGGATAGATGGATGGGTGGGTGGATGGATGCATGGGTGGATGGGTGGATGGATGAGTGGATGGATGCATGGATGGGTGGATGGATGGAAGGATAGATGGATGGGTGGTTGGATGGGTGGGTGGATGGATGGATGGGTGGATGGATGGGTGGATGGATGGGTGGATGGATGGATGCATGATGGGTGGATGGATGGAAGGATAGATGGATGGGTGGGTGGATGGATGGGTGGATGAATGGATGAATGGATGGACGGATGGAAGGATAGATGGATGGGTGGGTAGATGGATGGATGAGTGGATGGGTGGATGGATGAGTGGATGGGTGGGTGGATGGATGGGTGAGTGGATGGGTGGGTGGATGGATGGGTGGGTGTATGGGTGGATGGATAGATGGATGGGTGGATGAGGATGGAAGGATAGATGGATGGATGGATGGATGGATGGGTGGCTAGATGGATGGATGGATGGATGGGTGGCTAGATGGATGGATGGGTGGATGGATGGATGGGTGGGTGGATGGGTGGATGGGTGGAAGGATAGATAGATGGATGATGGATGGATGGGTGGCTGGATGGATGGGTGGATGGTGAGTAGATAGAATGATGGATGGATGATGGATGGATGGATGAACAGAATGAATGATGGATGGAGAGATAGACATGTTTTGTGGGCATCCCCACCCAGAACTGGGTCTGGCCCCTCAGTGACCACAGGTGACACAGTCAGACAATTGACAGTTACACAGAAGCTGCCCCTGGAGGAAGTGCTCAGGGACCACCGAGGGTGACCCTCTCCAACCCTATCCTGCTGCCTGAGGCCCAGTTCCTGGAGGTCAATTCAGGGACAGCTTGGGGAGTGTCTCCTCTCCCAGAGGCCCAGGCCGGGTGTCCAGAAACCCGCTCACCTTGTCTCTATCCAGGGAGTGGACTGCTCGCTGCAGGGTGGGTGTGCCACACCTCCAGGGCCACCCGTGGGTCCCTCGTCACTTGGAGCAGAAGGAATCTCAGAACTGGACGGGAACTCGGCCTCGGGGATGCCCATTTCTGTCCCTGGGTAATGCTGGGCCTGCTGCCATGTCCTGGGGGATCTTTGTTAGCAAAAGCAGTGTGACAGGATCAGCTCCAGGCAGCTGTGAGCCCTAAAGACAGGATTTCAGTGGTGTTTGGAGCACAAGGAGGCTGGGTCCTCCACCGGCCTACTTCCCACAGGAGACGCAGCCCCCATGGCTCCGGTTCCTGTGCACGCGGCCACCAGCCGTCCGGGGTGCGTGTGGTCACCGCATCTGGGCGGCCGCGTCTGTGTCCCTCTCCTGATGTTACCGAGGAAGCAGAGGGGTGCAGGCTTTCCTCTCAACGCCGCTCCCCCTAATGCCCCTCGTGATGAAAGAGAGCATGACCCCCAGAGAATCAGACACAGCAGTAGGACAGGAGCCCACGCGAGGCAGCATGGACAGCGAAGGAGACACACAGGCCAGGCCAGGCCTCTTCGCAGGGACGGCTGCGGGCACAGGGGGACCCAGGCAGAGAGCTGGTGAAGGGCGTGCGCTGACCTCCGGTGACAGGGGCCCGACGCCGCAGGGGCTGTGGCCACACGAAGGCAGGAGCAGATCTCAGTGCCCTGTCTCTCCAGCACGCCCGCCTGGGTCTCACTGGGAGGTCTTGGTTCCCTCTGTGCCTTTGACCCTGTGAGCGGTCAGTGCGCTTGACCTTGTGTGAGGGCCGATGGGAAGGCGCCCAACCCAGCGAGCTGGCTCCATCAACCAGGCACACGTGGGTGATGCAATACTCTTACAGCAAAGACACAAAACAAGTGGTTCTGCGTCAGAACAGCGCCAGGGTGAGTCCCATGCAGTTGTTGGTATTTTGTCCATAAATAAATACAAGCACACAGCGGTCTTCCCATATGGCGCTGGTGAACCTGCCTGCCAATGCGGGGGACATAGGAGACCTGGGCTCCATCCTGGGCCAGAAAGATCCCCTGGATGAGGGCATGGCAACCCACTCCAGTGTTCTTACCTGGAGAATCCCATGGACAGAGGAGCCTGGCAGACTACGGCCAATAGGATCCCAAAGAGTCAGACACGGCTGAAGTGACTTAGCATGCACACACGTGGACACGGATATCTTTGTGCATCCTCAACAGGAAACAATAATTATAATTAGCACCGAGGGTTTATTTTTAATATAACCCAGGGACTTTATATGACTTATCTTATACCTCAAACTCTAAAATGTTTATTTTAGCTGAAATAAGGAGAAACTTTCAGATTTTCATCTTTCTGTATTTTTTTGTTGTTTTGGTTTGAAACAGAAGTGAGATCTCCCAGCGGTGTCTCCTTAGGGGGTGGCAAAGAGGCCATCTGCTCTCCAAAGCCCCACCCCCACCCCAGCATCTAGGAAGCCCCCCCAGAGGCATCCTGGGTGCTGGGGGGGAGGGGTCAATGTCCAGCGTCCTGGGTCGAGGGCAGTGTCCTCAGCTGGTGATGAAACAGAGGGGCCGGCGGGGTGACTGCCTGGGGAGAGGGGCTCCAAACATTGCCCCTGCCCAGCTGCCTCCGAGTTGCTCCTGATTGGGCCCCTGGGGAGGGCCAGGGAGGGGTTGACCCCATCCACACACTCCACTAATCTGCGCTAATCTGCAGTATGTGAGGTCAAGGGGTTTTTTTTTTTTTTTTTTTTTTTAACAACATCAGCTGTTTCAATATACAGTCACCAGGATACCTGCATCCAGCTCTGCTGGGAGGAGAGACACAGACTCTGCAAAACAAAGCAGGAGGCTGAACCGTGAAAGAGGGGAGACAGGGGCCCAGTGCCTCTCGGCAAACAGGCGGGCTGACCGGGAGCTACCCCTCTTCCCGGGGCCCCTGCATCTGGAGCCCCCAAGGCCGGCCCTGCAGCACCGCGGAGCGGACCTGGTGAGGGTGACCACGCGCTTTGTCGTGCAAACCCAGACGCTTGGCCCGGGGTAGACGTGGCCTGGGTGAGACGCAGGGGCAGCAGGAGAGGACCAACCAAAGCCACTCCGTGTCCCCCCCCACTTACAGGCTGGCCCCTGGAAATAATGCCCACACTGAGAAGTGCCAACAAGTTCACCCTTGTGCTCACCCTGCCCTCCAGCTCCCCAGGACAGACCACCCATGCCCATGGAGGGGGAACACAGAGCAGTGGCTGCTGGCTCACCACCAACCTCCAGTCTCCCACTTCCCCTCTGTCTAGTGGACGCTCCCAAGTTTACCTGGGCACACGGCTGCCTAGCAAGGGATGACCCAGATGTGGCCATGCGACTGTCTGGGCCCCCGTGAGCAGAAGGGATGCACACCCCTTTGGGGCGATGATCTTCAAAACAGTGGGCATGTAGTCCCTTTGCCCTGTTCTTCCTTCCAGTCAAATGAATAGCAGATATGATGGCAGGAGCTGGAGCAGCCACTCTGGGCCCAGAGTCAGAAGCTACCTGTTGAGATGGTAGTCACCCCACCAGCCCATCACTTCCTACCTTCTAACTGCTTAGTGAGGGCTATTTGTTACCCCTATTTAGATGGTATAAGTCATATAGGTTGAAGGCACATGGATCCCTAACAAGTTGGCGGGAACTCAGGTTTCCACGCTGACATGTTCCAGGCCGGTGCAGACAGCACCCTCAGGTGGGAGTGCAAAACCATTTTCACCAGTCCCTGCTCTTTCCTCTCAAGAAGTTTGGTGACCCCAGCCCTTCGGCCCTGAGGAAAGCCAGCTGACTACCCTGGGCATGTTTCCTCCTGGTGGTGATACAGGAACCAGCTGCTCCTCCTTCACAGCCCCAGGGTCTCAGAGCCCTTCGTTCCAGCCCAGCTCAGGGCACAGATGGGGAGAGACTGTAGGAACTAGCTTGGACCAGAGTGCCCTGTCCTTCTGATGCCCTTCATTTGGTAAGAACTGGCCCCGCGCCCCAGTGCCCTCGGGGTGTGGGAGCCCATGGGCACCTGGGGAGTCTTCTAGTCGTCATGGTTTTATCAGGAGAAAGAGGCTCCTCTGCATCCATGTCAGAACCATCGCTATGCCTCCTAAGACGCCACTTGAGAGAAAGTGAGCAGAGCAAATGAAGGGTCACGTGTGCTTAACCCCTCAGTCGTGTCCTGACTCTCTGTGACCCCACGGACTGCACCCACCTGGTTCCTCTGTCCACGGGATTTGTGACCCCATGAACTGTAGCCCGCCAGGCCCCTCTGTCCATGGGATTCTCCAGCAAGAATACTGGAGTGTGTTGCCGTTTCCTCCTCCAGGGGGGTCTTCCCGACTCAGAGATCAGACCCGCGTCTCCTGGCTCTCCTGCATTGGCAGGCAGGTTATTTACCAGCTGAGCCACCAGGGAAGCTGAAGGATCATAAACTTTTCCTAAAATGACAAAGAAAAAAAACAAAACCTTGCAGATATAAGAACCGGACAAGAGGAGAGAACTTTCAGATGCAAATGAGACAATTCCCAGGGTGTACGTGAGTCCGTGTGCCTGTGGGGGGTGGTGACCACCCACACGGAGTCATGGGAACAGTGGAATCAAAGAGAGCCACGAAATGGGAAAATATTGGCACTTCTGGTCATCTGAAATCTAAAAAAAAAAATTCTTGACTTTGAACAAAAGAGAAAATTACATAATGGTTATTATTAGATTAATGGCTGTTCCCACACCCAATTAGTAAATGTTGAACACATATTTAAAAAGCAATTAGAAGGATCCCCATGATGCTGTGTCTGGCTCTGCCCAGGTGACAAACTTGAACCTGGGGCCCGAAGCCCGCGCCCTCCCCCGTCCTGACCCACTGCTCCGCAGGGACCACCTTCAGAGCCCCCACAGCAGAGGAGGGCTGCCCCACCCGGCTGCCTTGTCTTCCCTCCACCACTCGTCCCCCACCAGCTCAGCCCCTGCACTCCCCCCAGGGGCCTTCAGCGCTCCTGTGTCCTCACCGCCCCGTGCTCGTGGGGCTCCGGCCATGCTCAGCTCCACCCCCCACTGCTGGCCCCGCCCCTGCCTGTGACCTTGGGTAGATCATCTCAAGGACAACACGGGACCCACTCAGCGCTCCAGCTTGGTAAGTGAACACTCCATAAACGGGAGCCTAAGGGCCGCACACCCTTCCTTCCCACCTGGCCTTGGGCCTTGGCGATTCAAAGTCTCAGCGTAGCTCTGGGACGAGGGGACAACTCAGGCTGACCCGAGGTGACGCCTGTGAGGCGGGGAGCCCACGCCTGGTGACGACTGAGCTTCCGTGTCAGAGCTCCTCCAGCTGACACACAGATGTCTGTGAACTGGGGGTTCTCGGGGGTCCATCCTCTCACGCTCAGGGGTCCAGAGTCTGGAAGCAACGTGCGCACAGGGCCGTGCTCCCTCCTGGCCCTGGGCCAGGACCCTTCCTTGTGTTGATTTAAAAAACAGTGACAACCTGAAGGCTGAGAGTTGTGTTTTATTTGGTGGGAGTTTTTGGACTGCAAGCCCAGGAGAGTAATCTCAAAGTAATCTTGAGAAATTGCTCTTAGGAGACTGGGGGGTGGCGGGGGGAAGAGTGGGTCACACAGAAGTTTTACAACAAAGGGCACGTAGTCTGAACATCGAGAGATTATTGTTAGTTAGAGGAAACCACGTACTTCAAGTTAAGGAATTTAGCCCTTCTCTTTGAATGGGGGACACAAGGGTCTGGGCTCCCTGAAATCAGTCCCTTCATATGCACCTCCGCTCTCGGAGCCAGCATCCTGGGTTTTGTTCACATCCCGGGCGCCTTGGGCTCACCGTAAGGAGTGGGTGCCATCCCGTGGCTGTTAGAGCGCAGGTAATTTTCTCCTTCCTGAGCGCCCTGAAGGGCTGGAATCACCGATGACCGTGACATCCTTGTTTACTGACATGACGGAAGTGCTCCGTTTCTCACCGGGTTCTCTCGAGGCTGCTGGTGGCTCCAGGGGCCCCGGACTTGCGGCCGCCTCGCCTGTCTCTTCCTCTGTCTTCATGTGGCCCCCTCCCTGCTGCGTGTCTGAGTCTCAAAATCTCCCTTTTTTGCCCCTTATAAAGACGCCTCTCATTGGATTTAGGGCCTACCCTAAATCCCGGGTGATCTCAGCCTGATGCTTAATTACACCTGTGAAGAGCCTTTATCCAAATCACATCACATTCAATGTTCTCGAGGGTTAGGACCTGGGCATATCTTCTGGGGCCACCACTGAGCCCACTTTACCCGCAGGTGTGGGCCCCTATAAGCAGATGTGCGCCCAGCCTGTGTTTTGAGAGTAGAAAATGCCCCTTCCTTTCTCGCCTTCCCTCTGTGTCCCAACAATGGAGGCCACCCCTCACCCCAGAAACCTGCCTGAGCCCCCAGATCTTTTCTCTCATTCAGAGCTCCCCACGGCCATGCCGGCCGCTGCACCAGCTGCCCCATGCCTCCTCCCTGGCAGGTCTGCACTCCTCAACCTGGATCAGAGGCCCCGCTGCACAGGATATCTAGCCTCAAGGCTCAGAAGTACAAGCGGCGTCAAAACCAGACCGGCAAAGGAGCGGGGTATAAAGACAGCGGTGCAGAGTCTGCAACGGGAAGGGGAGGCACCGGGCAGTCCGTGGCCTCCACGGGGCGCAAACCGCAGCTGGGGGCATCGGGGGAGAGACTGACCAGGGCTCATTAGCCCGCTCTGCTCCGAGAGCTTGATTGAATGAGGTTTTTGGTTTGGCTTCGCTGGTTATTGTAGTTTTTTCCATTATTTCATTGTGCAAATTCCTCGTAGAGTCAGCAGAATCTGGAGGCAAACTGAGCAGCTACTGTGAAGTGTGAAAAATTACCCTCAACGAACGCAAGCAAACTATTTGCTTATGGGATCAGCGCGTGGAAATGAGGCCTTGGGGCTGGCAGGCCGGCCGGGAGCGGTCACCTTCCCGGAGTCGAGTCGCGGCTCCCTGACTGCAGCGGCGGGCGGGATGTCCTGCTTCCCACAGGGCCAGCACCGTATCATTCACTCGGTACGGCCAGCACCGTTCTCACGCCACCAACAGCAGCTGCCGGGCGGGCAGGGCAAGAGGGGCGGAGAGCACACCCGTCGCGTGTATTCATTCGCCGGGCAATTGTCGATTCCCACCCCACTCACTGGGCTGCCCCCACGTGCGGCCTTAAATCCGGACAGTCTGAGAACAGAAGCAGGCCTCTGGGGGCCATGTTTGCTGTGCTGAGTGGACGCTCAGGCGCCCGCCGGACCTGCTCTGGATGACCTCAGCGCAGAGTCCCCAGTCCTCCCTGGGTCAGTGGTCCTCCCATTGGCTACATAGCAGGATCCCCCGAGGGCTGTGACTGACATCACCACTGACTGATGTCAGGACGTGCAGGTGGAGCCTGGGTGTCCACCTCCTTCCCACACTCATGGGGCTTCAGGAGCAGCCACAGCTGAGAACCGTCCTGCTGGGCAGAGTGCTGGTTCAGCCTTAGAGGAGGCTGGAGGGGCCTTCATCATTAGAGCACGTGCCTGGATGGGGGGAGGAAGGCCTTACACACACAGAGGCTTCCTCTGACTGGCATGGGGGCTGCGCGGACGTGCAGATGTCCCTTCAGTATGTCCGTGCTGGAAGAGGGAGGGGTGAGTTGGTAGAAGGAAGGATGGACAGATGACAGATGAGTGGATGGACAGGTGAGTGGACAGAAGATGGATGAGTGGATGGGTGGGTGGATGGATGAGTGAATGGATGGATGAGTGGGTGGATAGAAGATGGACGAGTGGATGGATGGGTTGATGAATGGATGAGTGGATGGACAAGTAGATGTGTGGGTGGAGGGATGGATGGGTGGATAGATGGATAGATGATTGGATGGATGAAGAGATGATGGATGAGTGGATAGACGGGTGGATCGTTGGGTGGATGGATAGATGGATGATGGATGAGTGGATGGACAAGTGGATATGTGGGTGGACTGATGGATGGATGAGTGGGAGGATGGGTGGACAGGTGGATGGTTGGGTGAATGGCTGGCTGGCTGGCTGGATGATGGATGGATGGATGGATGGGTGGATGGATGGGTGGATAGATCGGTGAATGGACAGGCAGATGGACGGATGGATGGAAGATGGAGGATGGGAAATAAATGATCGTCACCCTTTGCTAGAGGACTGTTGAGAAGCGTAAGACAGAATCCCTTACCTTACAATACATTATAAAACCTTAACTTTTAAGAATCTGTAAAATCTATGGCTTACAGAGGCAGCAGGGGACACCGCGGTCGGTTTGGAGAGCGGGAAGGCCAATGACCCCCACTGAGCAGGCGTGTGCTGCTGGCCCGGGACATGGACCGACCCGCAGTAGCCCCGTCCCATCTCCCTCATCCTGACCACTGTCCTCACCCTGCTCCCACTGTCCTGAGGAAGAGCCCGCACTCACAGATGCTTGACTGCTGGCTCGAGCTTGTGCAGCCAGGAGATGGAGGGGCTGGACCCGAGCTCATCCGTGTCTGGATGCAGGACCAGCATTCCGAACACAGGGGACAAGGGCCCAGGGCTTGGCGGGCGTGAGGAGGCAGAGAAAAGGTGAGACCCTTCCGGGCCCCGCGAGCACTAGGGGCGGTAGCACCTGAGCAGGGTAAGCAAGCCCTCGCCCGGTGGAAACGAGGACACATCCTGAGAAACGAGGCAGAGGCGGGCAGGCGCCCCGCCGTGCCCCCGAGTCCCGGCCCCCGCTCCTCGGGGCCTTCCGGTGGACGGAGCTGGAGCCCGTGGGGCTTCTTAAATAAATGTGGTTACATTATACATCATTTGAATACTCATTTCTTGCCTTATGCTTTTTTTTTAGTGACTTATTACTTACTGTGTATATTTATTTTAGGCTATGGAAAAGATGTTAGACCAAAAGCAAATTTGAGCAGTTTTCTTATTCAGGTTCAAAATGGGTTGCAGAGCAGCAGAGAGAACTCGCAACATGAGCAACGCGCTTGGCCCAGGAGCTGCTGGTGCAGGGCTGGGTCAGGAAGGAGTTGGTGGTTTGGCGAAGGAGGTGAGAGTCTTAGCGAGGAGCGCGGTGGCCGGCCGTCGGAAGGGGACAACGGCCGACTGAGAGCCAACGTCGAGGCTGATTCTCCTACAACTGCATGAGAAGCTGGCCACTCTGTGGTCCCCAGGCATTTGAAGCACGTTGAAAAGGCGAAAAAGCAAAGTGGGTGACTTTTGAGCCAACCGAAAACCAAAACATCATCGTTTTGCAGTATCGTCTTCTCTTACCCTACAAACACCAAAAAAAAAAAATTCTCAATCAGATCCTGATGTGCAACAAAATGCGGATTTTATGGCAACTGGTGGCAACCAGCTCAGCGGTTGGATGGAGAAGAAGCTCCAAAGCGCTTCCCAAAGCCAAACTTGCACCAAAAAAGGTCATGGTCACTGTTTGGTGGTCTGCTGCCCATCTGATCCCCTGCAGCTCTCTGAATCTCAGGGAAACATTACATCTGAGAAGTACGCTCAGTAAACCAGTGAGATGCACTGAAAACGGCACGCCTGCAGCAGGCATTCGTCGGCAGCGGGGCGCAGTCCTTTCCCACCACAGTGCCTGACCCACGTCGCACAACCAACGCTTCAGAAGCTGAGCGAATTGGGCTGCGAAGTTTTGCCTCATCCACCACATTCACCTGACCTCCCGCCAACTGACTACCACTCCTTCAAGCATCTCAACCACTTTTTGCAGGGAAAACACTTCCGCGACCAACAGGAGGCAGACGGTGCTTTCCTAGAGTTCATCAGGTCTCCAGGTGCGGATTGGTACACTACAGGAATAAGCAGACTTATTTCTTGTTGGCAAGAATGTGTTGATTATATGCTAAGTCACTTCAGTCGTGTCCGACTCTGTGCGACCCCATAGACGGCAGCCCACCAGGCTCTGCCGTCCCTGGGATTCTCCAGGCAAGAGTGCTGGCGTGGGGTGCCATTGCCTTCTCTGGTGTTGATTATAAGGGTTCCTATTTTGATTAATAAAGGTATGTTTGGGCCTAGTTACAGTGATTTAAAATTCATGGTCTGAAACCACAGGTAGGCTTGAACCAACCTGGACAGAAGAGCTGCCTGACCAAGCCCAGGCTCCACTCTGACCCCCAGTCTCCTTGTCTGCAAAGCAGAGAAGACACTGACTCTCCATGCAGCAATCCCCTTGGAAAGCGGATCCCTTCCTGGAAGGGGTCGGGACACACACTCCTCCTCCAGGACCCCGGCTCGCTCCTGGACCAGCATTAGAGAGGAAAGGAGGGTTTAGAGCAAGGAGAGTGCCTGTAGGCTATAGTTCTGCATAACGTCAGGATGCATTCGTCCAGATCCACAGGACATCCAACACCAGGCGTGAACTGTGATGTAAGCCATGGGCTTTGGGCGATGAAGACATGTCAGTGGAGGCTCTCCAGTTGTAAGAAACATCCCGTCTGGAGGCGGATGTTAGTGGGATAGTGGGGGAGGCTGGGCATGCAGGTGGAGGCGTACGTGGGAATTGTGTGCACCTTCCACTCGATTTTGTCTTAAACCTAAAATTGCTCTAAAAAGTAAAGTCTTAATTACAAAAAAGAGGATGAAGGGGAGGAGGAGGAGGGAGACTGGCAGGGCAGGTGGGTGCACCATCCCCAGCCTCTCCCCGCCCAGGAGGCAGTGGGGAGAGTGGCCAGCACGGGCGAAGCCGCAGCGGGGACCCAGCCCAGGGAGCCAGGAGGGGACACACACTGGGCTCCTGTCCCCCCAGCCAGCCACACCAGCTGGTCCCTGAGACCACCAGCTACATTTCCAGCCTGAGCTGATCAAATAAGCTCCTGGGGTTTGTACATAAGTCTCCAGGCTGAGAATGCCAACGTGGGTTCGATTCTGTGTGCTTTCTGCAGCGCTGACCATGACTCTGTAAATCTGCAAAGTGCGTGTCTTTAATCTGCGTAATTAAATGCGGAGTTATCTGCAAATGAAACGCTTAAACCCAGCAAAGCTGCTGCAGTGTCCCAAGGCTGAATCTCTGGAAGCAGGTCTTGGCTGAGCATCTTCTCCACCTGCCCCTCCTCCGTGACGGCTGCTGGAGGAACAGGAGCGGGATGGGAGCCCCGAGGCCCCGCTCTGGGGGTGTGTCACCCCCAGCTTTGGCAAGGGAGCTTGCTGTGGTGGGGGCGGCGGCAGGCGGCTCAGCTGGCTCCCCAGCAATGCTCCAGGCAGGCAGGTGCTCAGGGGGTGGGAGCTGAAGTGTCGCATAAGGTGATGCTTGGAGCACCGTTGCTGGGATGAAGGGTTGATGGCAGAGGATACGTAAGTGATGGCTCCTTACAATCCTCCCTCCTCCGTCCCTTCCTCAGAGCGGGGCCGGGAGCAGGCAGAGCCTGGAAGAAGCGCAAGGAGGAGCTGGCGTCGGTGGGGGACATGCTGGGTCGGGGTCCAGGTCCGTCCGCATGTCTCCCTGGACAGTGTTTGCGGATGGAGGGTGCGTACGTGTGTGTGTGTCTGTGAGGGACACGCTGTTGGTGCAGGTTTTGTGTGCATCTGCACAGGTGTGTGTACCTGTGTGCAGGTGTGTGTCACCGTGTACAGATGTGTGCAGGTGTGTGTGTCTGTGGATCTGTATGCAGGTGGATGTGTGTCTGTGAGCAGCTGAGTGTGTGTTCAGGGAACTGGCCCCAGGAAGCCTGAGCGCACCGGTCCAGGGGACACATTATTAGCTGCATTGTCCAGCAGTCACTCACCTGAGCGCGAGCTCCCAGGTAGACTGTCAGGCAGAGCCCACAGGCGCCAATGGTCAGTGGAGGCTGACGGTGGGCCGTCTGTGGTGTGACAGGGCTGTGTCAGTGACAAAGGTCCTCCTCCAGCGACGTCACTGGAGCATTTAAGGTGAAAAACTATGGCCCTGATACCAGCCTTAAAAGCCATATGAATAATAAAAACAGTAACTGCAGCGGAGTTCACCACAACAGAGATAGTAGTAATGCAGCCCCTGGCAAATCCAGGCAAATGGTGTTTGTGTATTGACTGTACTATTCTTGCAACCTTTCACTAAGCGTGAAGCCTTTTCAATATCATACATTAAGTGGTGAAAGTGATTTCACAGAGAAACAAAACAGGTGAAAGCTGGACATGGTCTTCACGGCAGGGCCATGTTTGTGACCACACAGAACAGAATAGGAGACTCGGAATCCATAAACGACAAGGGACTGGCCCGGTAATTGATACAACCAGTAGAAAGACACTAGTGAGTACACAGAGGATTTAGATAATCCAATTAGAGGGCGCACAGTGGAAGACGTATGTACCATTTTACACCAAGACACGCAGACGACAGATCCCTCTGGACACACCAGAAACAGCACGTGTGCAAGCATTGGCAACGAAGCAGACCACAAAGAGCCGCCCAGATGCCCAAGAACCCGCGCTGTGCAGATCATCCTTTTGGCCAAAGAATAATAAAATCAGAAACTATTGATTTCGAAGTATCATTGAAACCTAAACAGCATGGAACTCTGTGTGTGTGTGTGAGTGTGTGTGTGAGTGTGTGTGTGAGAGAGTGTCTGAGTGAGTGTCTGAGTGTGTGTGTGTGTGAGTGTGTGTGTGTGTGTGAGTGTGTGTATGAGTGTGTGAGTGTGTGTGTGAGTGTGTGTGTGAGTGTGAGTGTGTGTGAGAAAGTGTGTGTGTGAGTGTGTGAGTGAGTGTGTGTGTGAGTGTGTGTGAGTGTGTGAGTGTGTGTGTGAGTGTGTGTGTGAGTGTGAGTGTGTGTGTGAGAAAGTGTGTGTGTGAGTGTGTGAGTGTGTGTGAGTGTGTGTGAGTGTGTGTGTGTGTGTCAGTCACTCAGTTGTGTCCAGCTCTCTGTGACCCCACGGACTGCAGCTCGTCAGGCTCCTCTGTCCATGGAACTCTCCAGCCGAGAAGACCAACGGGGTTGCGAGCTCTTTATCCAACGTGAATTTTAGTAGTAGTGGTTTTTACTCACAAAACTGTGTCTGAGTCTTGTGACCCCACAGACTGTAGCCCTCCGGGTTCCTCTGTCCACGGGATTCTCCAGGCAAGAACACTGGAGTGGGTTGCCATTTCCTTCTCCATGGAACTCAGTAAATGTGGGTAAAAACACAATCAGGTTGAAATTACAAAGAATTTCTAATGAAACTTTGCATTCCCTTCTGGGGCATGGCTAAAGCATAATTAGGAATTTGATTTTAAATATAGTTATCAAGGGGCTTCCTGGTGGCTCCATGATGAAGAATCTGCCTGCCAATGCAGGAGACACAGGTTCAGTCCCTGATTCAGGATGATCCCACGTGCTGTGAAGCAGCTAAGCCCGTGGACACAGCTACGGAGCCTGCGTTCTAGAGCCTGGGGGCTGAAATGACTGGAGCCCTCGTGCCTTAGAGCTGTGCTCCTCAACAAGAGAAGCCCCCACAGTGAGACACCGACTCGCTGCAACTCGAGAGTGGCCCCTGCTCCCCGTAACTAGAGAAAGGACAAGGGCAGCAACAAAGACCCAGCACGGCCAAAAACAAACAAATAAAATTAAAACAAATAAATTAATATGCAGACCGGGGGAACAGAGGCTAAGTCTTCAAGTCCGGAGGTTAGGAGAAAACAAAGCAAGTGTCCCTCCCTTCCTTTGCCTTGAAGGAAAGAAGGGAATAGTAAGACAAAGCCCAGCCAGCAGCAGCGCTGAGCCCAGTAAGAGGAAAAAGCAAAGGCTGGATGTCTGCAGGTACTTATAAAGCAGGAAACTTTGGTCAAGACTAAGGTGAGAAAAAGGAGAGAAGCAACAAAATTCAGAAGAAGAGGGGGTGACTACAAACATCACAGGAGCTTTTCCGTTCTCACTTCTCGCTGCTGCTTGAAGTTCCTGCTCGCCGCACCTTGTCACCATGCCACGCAAAACTGAGGAAATCAAGAGCCTTCTGCTCACAGCCGGGTGAAAGCATGCCAGATCTGTCAAGATCAAGAAAAGTAAGGATGACGTGAAGTTTAAAGCTCGATGCAGCAGATGCCTTTACACCTTGGTCATCACAGGCAAAGAGAAGGCGGAGACGCGGACGTGGTCCCTGCCTCCTGGTTTGGCAGAGAAGGAGCTGAAATGAACCATGCTCACTGATTGGAACTGTACTAAAATATTTTAAATTCTCAAAAAAGAAAAAACCAAGCACAAAGCAGGTAACACGCTATTTCTCCTAAAAGCTCTGTGTTAATGACTTGGAAAACATAGATAAAATATATATATTTTTGGAAAATCTGAAAATGCCAAACTTGAACCAAGGAGAAAGGAAGATTTGACTAGGAGAGGGGTCACTAAAGTCACCCCGAGGGGAGGCTCCAGGCCTGCGTGGCAGTCAGTGTTAACAGCCGCGGTGAAGGGCATCGTCACCCTTCCCGGGAAAATAAGCTAATAACCAGCTTTGGAGCTTCACCTGGTTTCCAGACTGGACAATTACATTGTGGGGTAACACAATTTTAAGCCTGTTTTATTTATAACCATAGATGCAAAAGTCATAAACAAGTTGTTACTGAAATTCATGTCCATGTTGGAAAAAACTATCCAATATGATTATGATTTTCCCTTGAATGTGAGCATGTCTCAAGACTAGAAAATCTAACCATGAGATTCCACCAATTCAATGGATTAAAAGATAAGATTTATGTGACTACAAGGAGAGATGTAGAAAAATGTTTAGGGTAAGAAAACCAAAAACCCAACACTGTTCAGATTTAAAAAAAAAAAATCTATCAGAAGATTAGTAACTAAAGGGAATTCTCTTGGTTAAGACCATATAATAAAAACCTACGGTAAATACTATGCTTAAAAGAAATTGAAAATGGATTTCCGGTTAAATCAGAGTAAAGAGAAAGCTTTCCCCGTAGCATGAGCATTGCTTGTGGCCTCAGCGAGCTTGGCCGTGGACGGATGGGCGTGGGGTACAGTGGTTCTTATAGAGAGATGATCATGTGCATAGAAATCCAAACAGAGACAGAGGTGAAAGCCTGGCACTAATCAAAGCACTTGGAAGGCTTCTCAGATGCAAGGTCAACTTAGCATCACTTAGCTGTGGACCTCAGTGGGAGCAATACCCAACTACAGTGTTGATCCTAAAAAGAAGTGTAATTTACTAAAATGACAACCCATTTTAGATAAACTAGTCCAACAAAGAACACACAAGATCTTTTGAAGGTTTTTTAAAGATTTCATTAAAGTGTATAAAATACATCCAACATGGTCTCATTCAAAATTTCATGTGGCTTATTTGGAGATGAGATTCTACAAAATGGTTCAAAATCATTCCAAAATACACATGAAACCGGCACAACTCTTATAAACTCTAGTCAACTCTAATAAAATAACTGCCAGCACAGGCAACTTGCTTGCCTCAGGGGTGTTATGACTCATGAAAAAGTCACACAAATAATTTGATGGACAAAAGCCGAGTGGCTGGACAGAGGAATGGGCAGCTGAGGCAGGAAGAGAGGACAGATCAGTCAGGTCTGGATGTGGATGGGCCCCTGGCATAAGGTAGAAGTGGGGACTGATGGCTGGTGACCACTCGAAAAGTTCTCAGCCACAGGAAATGTCCAGCAGGTGCTGAAATGAGAAAGACAAAAAATGCTGAGTAAGGCTAAGCAGCAAAGAGACCTTTCCTACAGGATGGATGAGATTGCAAACTGGGACAAAGACCTTAAAAATAAATAATATAGCCTACAAAGGCTACAGTTAGGGCCAGCCCATGACTCAGCAATTTTAGACCTAGAGATACAGTCGGCAGAAATGCATGCACTGGGAGCAGGAAAAGATGCTGATCCTTATATTTGCCTCAGGGTCCAACATGGCTGCTGGTGCTCCACCCATCACATTAACTTTCCCAGAAGAAAGGGACTTTCCATAATCCTACCCTACACTCCTGTTACCACTTTACTGGCTGGAACCCAGTCACCTGGCCTTGACTATCTGCAAAGTAGGCTGGGAGTGTAGCCCCATAAAGGAGTGCAGGGCAATCCTACATAAAACCTCAGATCTATGGAAGGTTGTCCAGTTGCTCAATCATGTCATTCTCTTTATGACCCCATGGACTGCAGCACACCAGGTTTTCCTGTTCTTCACCATCTCCCGGAGTTTGTTCAGCTTCAGCATCGGTCCTTCCAATGAATATTCACGACTGATTTCCTTTAGGATGGCCTGGTTGTATTTCCTTGCAGTACAAGGGAATTTCAAGAGTCTTCTCCAACACCACAGTTTGAAGGCATTAATTCTTAGGCACCTTCTCCCTGCAGCCCTTCCTTCCTGCCTCCCAGGAACTCTTATGTCCACTTGTCCAGAATGCTCTGTCCTTTCAATGCCCTTGAAGTTGCAAGTTGATCCTGCTTCCTGGAAAGACTTATTGCCCAACATTCCTTTTGTGAACTCCTACTTTACCCTCAACACCCACCTCACAGAGTCCTTAATTATTCCTCTGCATACACAGCTGTCCCCCAACTAGAATGGGACCTTCTCAAGGGTAGATACCAGTCTCATTGGGTCTGAATCTCTTCTGTGGGGCACACGTGGATACAGTCTGATAGTGGTTGAATTAATAAATGTTTGCTTTCTAAAGTTTAAGCCTTCCCTTTTCGCCAGGGAAGTTCTGGCTTTGACGTCAGTGGGATGAAACGCAGTTGCCATTTCCTGTGAATTGGTTCCTGTGGTCTCAGCAAGTCTCCCCTCCTTTCCAGGACGCCCCCGTCCACTCTGCTTTCTGTGTCCTGGTGGGGCTTCCTGGGGTGGGGCTGGTCTCCTGGGAGTGAGGACAAACCTGCCTGCTTCCTAATGGGGTGCCCACGCCTCCCAAGCATCTTCCAGGGAAATCACCCCTAGTCTCAGAAACAAAGTCCAGTGCTGCCGACCTGGGGGGTTGGCTGCCAGGGGCTGCTGGGCAGCTCTCTCTCTCCCGAGACCCCGGGCACATCCCGGCCAGGCTGCCTCTGCAGGGGGTGCAGCTTGTGCACCTGAACCCAGGAGAGTCTAGATCGAGGCGTGTGCTCCAAATGGGAAACGCACCCCGAGTTCAGAGACACCACAAAAAAGCTGGACTAGATCATGCATCAGTTTTTAAATTGGGTACATATTGAAATGATAATATTGGATAATTGGAGTTGAAATGATAATAATTGGATAATTAGATTAAATGAAAGAGACGATTAAAATATAAATATGTCACCTGTTTCCCTCGCTGAATGTGACCAGCAGAAAATTTTAAATTATACAGTTGGCCAGTAGCCCGGTCCCCTCGGACGGCGTGGGTCTCCCAGGCGGGGCCGGGCCCGTGGTGTCAGATTCGCGGGGGCTCTCATCTCTCACACTGAGACCCACAGCTTCTGATGTGCCCGGGTGACAAAGGGATGGGTGACCTGTCCCAACCATCTCCCATCTCCCGGGAAAGACGCGGAGGAAGCTTCCTTAAAGTCCTTGGACACAGAGGAGCAGGCACCCCAGAGAGTCTGCAAGCTGAGCCTGCAGGTGCTGTCTGAGCCCCAGGAATGTCAGACGGGGGGCTCCTCCAGGAGGAAGGCCCCACACAACTGCAAATCCAGCTTGGGCTGCCTCCACGACGGAAGCCTTGTGCTCCAACCTCGTGGCACCGGCATCGAAGCTCACGGTCAGCTGGATGGAAGGAATAGGAGGACACGTGCCTCACAGACCCTGGTGCCTGCCGTGACTGCCCGCCGCGACGTGGGCCTGTGGAGCCAGGTTCAGGGGTGCCACCGTGACTGCCCGCAGTGACCTGGCCCTGCGGAGCCACAGTTTTGGGGGTGCACATGCTGCCCCTGCACTTACGCAGCCTTGGTCTTCCCAGGGTCTTGTCTGCACACCTGGGCCCCACTTTCCTGGCCTCAGATAAAGTCTTCTCAGATAAAGAGCTCCCTGCTCTGCACACCAGCTCTTACAAGCTCCAGCCCAGAAAGGACCCCATGCTCTGCCCATCTCAGCCCACAGAAGGAAGTAGAAGTCGCAGCCCGTGGAAGAGGGAAGGAACTCCTCTTCCTCAGAGCTGGCCGAGCGGTCTTGGGTGAGTAGAGAACCACCAGGGGCTCAGGGAGCAGGACGTGTCCCTTCACAGTTGCGCAGGTCCTCCAGCCGGGGAGGCAGAGGGCTGGGCCACACCTGGCTTGCGGTTTGGGCTTAATTCAACTGCGGTGAGAGCCCAGGTTATATTCTGATGACCTTTACCTGACAGCGATTTTTGCAGCAGCTTCTATAAAATAGCCATGGTGGTTGTCTGAGTTTCTGCATCCATCTCTGCAGAGTGGACTCTTGGTGCCTGGAGACTTAGATGGTTCTGACTTTGACAATGGACCTAGTGGGTTTGGACCTGGCATCCAGTAACTATGGGCTTCCCTGATGGCTCAGATGGTAAGGAGTCCACCTGCAATGCAAGAGACCTGAGTTCAATCCCTGGGTCAGGAAGATCCCCTGGAGGAGGAAATGGCAACCCACTCCAGTATTCTTGCCTGGAAAATTCCAAGGACAGAGGAGCCTGGCGGGCTATAGTCCATGGGGTCCCAAAGAGTCGGACAAAACTGAGCGATTAAACTTTCACTTTCCAGTAACCATGGAGACTTTTGTCTTGGGACCCCACTTCCTGTCTGTAGAATGGACTTCTAGCAGCATCTCCTAGCAGGGCTCGGAGGACTCAGCCACGTGGTGCCCACAAGCCCCTGGGAACAGAGACAGACAGAGGTTGGTTCTTCTTTCCACGGATGCTTTAGAAACAGACCCACATGGCCAGGCTTCCCACTCCTGATGTCAGGAATGACTGTGGGAAAGGCAGGCTGGTCATCTGCAGATCCTTCCAGAGAGAGGATGGCATCTGAGCCCATGAAAGAAAATAAAGACCCAAAATCACCTCTGAAGTTAGGCGAACAGTAACAGAGAAAGCAAATTAATGGTTTAAGGAAATGTTTAAAAATAGAAAACTAATAACTATTAATTTTAAAATAAATTAATTAGGCAAGCTTGAAAGAATGCCATTTTTTCCTGAACTGTCAGCGATGAGGAACTGAGTGCCTCACAGATGACACTATAAATTTCGCTTATATTCTAGTGATTAAGCCAAAGTGATTTATTGGAGTTTTATGAGGGCATTTTCCCTCTGTAACTTCAAACACAGACTGTATCAAAAGCGCCCACTTACTGCCATTATTCCAACACTGGTCATATTCTGTTCTCTTATTTTGTGATTTATAACTTTGTTTTTCTCGAGATTCTAATCTTAACACTGTTGGTGTGCTGCGTGTGTTAAGTCGCCTCAGTCGTATCCAATTCTTCACGACCCCGTGGACTGTAGCCCGCCAGGCTCCTCTGTCCATGGGATTCTCCAGGCAAGAATTCAGGAGCAGGTTGCCATGCCCTCCTCCAGGGTACACACAAAGATCTTTTTTAGGAAAAAAAATATTAATATGAGAAACAGTGACAGGTTGGAGAGGTGTTCTATTTGAGTGTGCGCGAGCGTGTGGCGCACCTGGGTTAGATGCTCTCTGCTGGCCGGATCTGCCCCGGACGGTGAGGAAGTCAGCCCCGCCCTCCGCCACCCCCAGCTCGATTAGTCACGCCCCTGACACTTAGCTACTGTCGTAAGGTCCGTCATTGCCAAGCTTGTTTCATCGTCACTCTACACGGAAGCACACTTTAATCCGTACGCCACTGGCATTTTTACCAAGTATTCTTCCTCCATCGGCTTGTTTGCTGTGGCCCAGCCATCATTAGGAGAAGGCAATGCACCCCACTCCAGTCCTTTCACCTGGAAAATCCCAAGGATGGAGGAGGAGCCTGGTAGGCTGCAGTCCATGGGGTCGCTAAGAGTCCGACACGACTGAGTGACTTCACTTTCACTTTTCCCTTTCATGCATTGGAGAAGGAAATGGCAACCCACTCCAGTGTTCCTGCCTGGAGAATCCCAGGGACGGAGGAGCCTGGTGGGCTGCCGTCTATGGGGTTGCACAGAGTCGGACACGACTGAATCGACTTAGCAGCAGCAGCAGCAGCAGCCATCAGTTGGACCAAATGCCTCCCTGAGACATCTCATATCTCCTGAGCTTTTGTTTAGGTGTGACTTCATTCACTTTGAGCACACAGAATCCTTTCTCACATGTCCGTCTTCATATATAAAGAAACTTGGTTTTAGATAGACAATGCCCCATTCCCCACTGACCCTCAGCAGGCTCGCTCCTGCGCCTACACGGGAGGGCATGGGGCAGGGGATGTGCCCAGCCCAGCAGACAGCGAGACCCAGAGTCTGAGCGGCAATCTCTCAGCTCGTCCATCCCTTGCAGTTGGAGCCCATCTCTCTCCTGGTGAGATTTCATCCCAAAGTATGTGTTTCCAGCAGAAAGCAGAATCCATTGTGTATTTCAGAATGACTGCGGTTGTCTTTACAGTTCAGGGAAGCTTTACTTTTCCGGACAAGAACCGCACTGCCTTTTTCCTGGAAGGTGCCCCAAGCAGACAGAGCAACCACGCCCTGTCCTTGGAGCTAACGTGCTCCCCCAGGAACTGGAATGTCCTCTCTCTCCCCGAGGGCGACGAGGTCACCAGTAGGCATCCTGTTCTTGGCTGTTCTGGGTCAGCCCGCTGCGGCGCACGTTCCCTTCTGATGGATGGGCTGGTTCTGTGCTTCAGGGGAAGATTTTTCTTCTGGTGTATCTTCGAGGGCACTTTTTTCACGTCGGGTATTGCGAATGGCCCACACGTGTTCCCCGACCGCTAGCCTCTCCAGGCGCTCAGCCCCACCTCACTGCCCTTTCGGTGCAGTTCTCTCCAAACAGAGCTCAGCCATGCCCTGTGTCAACAGCTTGCTTTTCTCACGGCTCTTCTATTCATCGCCGTTCTAATGGATATTCTGGTTTGCAAATTGTGGCACTTCTGTCTCGGTTCTTCTTCCGAGCTCACAAATCTTCATCATTTTCCTATAATTTTCTAATCATCTCATCTCGAGCTCATGTCCTGTGGAAACAGTGTTCTAATTAAGCCTTTAACTAATTCACAGAAAGCTTCCCTGCGTGGGCTCTTCTTTGCTCCAGTTCGCTTTTGTAAGTGTTTCTATTGTATTTCTTTTCTCATGTTGTTGCCAATTTCTTTCTCTTTCTCCTCCTTCTTCCTCTTTTGCCAGTAAGTCCAAGCAGTTGCCAGACTGTCTTTTTCTCCTCTGATCCTTCCTGAAAGTCAGGCTTCCCTGGACGATTTGTTCTCAGACAGTATAGCGGGACTTTCCTTGACCCCAGCTCACCGGAAGCCCATTTGCTTTTCCTTCTGGGAGATGGTTGGGCGGTTGGGTGCCTGCAGGTTTGTGCTGATGTTAGAGTAGACGGGGTTGTGGGGGAGGTGAAGGGTGATCCTCACAGGAGCACCTGCGCTCAGGTGGGGGTCGGAGATGCAGCCTTCCTCCTGTGAGATTTCTAACTAACTTCAGCCGAGAAAGTGAGAGTGCTAGCCCCTCAGTCGTGTCCGACTCTGTGACTCTGTGGACTGTAGTCCGCCAGGCTCCTCTGTCCGCGGGATTCTCCAGGCAGGAATGTGGGAGTGAGTAGCCATACCTTTCTCCAGGGACGCTCCTGAGCCAGGGATGAAACCTGGGTCTCCTGCATCGCAGGCGGATTCTTTACCGTCCGAGCCACCAGGGAAGCCCCACTCCTCCAGCTACCTGGTATTTATTCTGTCTCCGTGAAGAAACCCCTCCCTGTTCAGCTGCAACACTTGGAAAATGGTGAGTCCTCAGTGGCGCCTCTGCCTCCACTGGAATCCTCCACGGAAGGGCAGCGTTTCTGTTCTCGACAGTTTTTTAAAATTTACTTTTGATTGGAGGGTAGTTACTTCACAATGTTGTGTTGGTTTCTGCCGTGCCCCAGCACGAATCAGCTGTGCGTGTACACGCACCCCTCCCTCCCAGCTCCCACCTCCCAGCTCCCACCCCTCCAGGTTTTCACAGAGCTCCAGGTTTGAGCTCCTTGCCTCATAGCAGATTCCCTCTGGCTATCTGTTTTTCATGCCATAATCTATACCTTTCCATGCTGCTCTCCTGATTCAGTCCACCCTCTCCTCCCCCCGCTGTGTCCACAGCTCTGTTCTCTGCATCTCCATCTGTTGTTGTTCAGTCGCTCAGTCGTGTCCGACTCTCTGCGACCCCATGAACCACAGTATGCCAGGCCTCTCTGTCCATCACCAACTCCCGGAGCTTGCTCAAACTCATGTCCATTGAGTCGGTGATGCCATCCAACCATCTCATTGTCTGTCATCCCCTTCTTCTCCCGCCTTCAATCTTTTCCAGCATCAGGGTCTTTTCCACCGAGTCAGTCCTTTGCATCAGGAGGCCAAAGTATTGGAGCGTCAGTATCAGTGCTTCCAATAAATATTCAGGGTTGATCTCCTTTAGGATTGATTGGTTTGATCTCCTTGCAGTTCAAGGGACTCCCAAGAGTCTTCTCCAGCACCACAGTTCAAAAGCATCAATTGTTCTGCGCTCAGACTTCTTTATGATCCAACTCTCACATCCATACGTGACCACTGGAAAAACCATAGCTTTGACTAGATGGACCTTTGTAGGCAAAGTAATGTCTCTGCTTTTTAATATGCTGTCTAGGTTGGCTCAGACAGTACAGCGTCTGTCTACAAGGCAGGAGACCTGGGTTTGATCCCTGGGTTGGAAAGGTCCCCTGGAGAAGGAAATGCCAATCCACTCCCGGACTATTGCCTGGAAAATCCCATGGACAGAGGAGCCTAGAAGCCTACAGTCCATGGGGTCGCAAAGAGTCGGACACGACTGAGCGACTTCACTTTCTTTCTTTCTTTCTAGGTTAGTCATAGCTTTTCTTCTAAGGAGAAAGTGTTTTTTAATTTATGGTGTCACCATCTGCAGTGACCATCTGCAGTAATTTTGAACCCCAAGAACACAAAGTTTCTCACTGTTTCCACTGTTTCCCCATCTATTTCCCGTGAAGTGATGGGACCGGATGCCATGATCTTAGTTTTTTGAATGCTGAGTTTTAAACCAGCTTTTTCACTCCTCTTTCACTTTCATCAAGAGGCTCTTTTAGTTCTTCTTTGCTTCCAGCCATAAGGGTGGTGTTATCTGCATATCTGAGGTTATTAATATTTCTCCTGGCAATCTTGATTCCAGCTTGTGCTTTACCCAGCCCGGATTTCTAAGCAAGGTGACAATATACAGCCTTGACGTACTCCTTTTCCTATTTGGAACCAGTCTGTTGTTCCATGTCCCGTTCTAACTGTTGCTTCCTGACCTGCACACAGGTTTCTCAAGAGGCAGGTCAGGTGGTCTGGTATTCCCATCTCTTGAAGAATTTTCCACAGTTTGTTGTGATCCACACAGTCAAAGGCTTTAGCATAGTCAATGAAGCTTTAGCATAGTCAATGAAGCAGAAGTAGATGTTTTTTTCTGGAATACCCTTGCTTTTTCAATGATCCAACGGATGTGGCAACTTTTCCTCTGGTTCCTCTGCCTTTTCTAAATCCAGCTTGGACATCTGGAAGTTCTCAGTTCATGTACTGTTGAAGCCTGACTTTGGGGATTTGGGGCCTGACCTTGCCCGCATGGGAAATGAGTGCAATAACACCTCCATTGCTGCCCTGAAATCAGATTCACCAGACCCATCTTTACAGATCCCGTGCGTTGATAAACGGTATTTGTCTTTCTCTTTCTGACTTACTTGACTCTGTATGATAGGCTCCGGGTCACTGGGGGGTGCACGTGACTTTTTCTCTAGTAGTTCCAGCCTTCACTTTTCCTTGGGCTGTCTCCGCACTTCTGTCCACCTCTGTCCACATGTGGGAAAGTTCTGGGGTCGTGGACACTCTTTTCCCAGGACCAAGTCTGCTCGATGGGACAGTGTGGGAAAGTGTCAGGAGATACATCAGAATCTGTTACTTTGGGGCAGCCACGGATTTTCAAAATTCATTAAGTGCCTTGTGGGCCCCTTTTTCCCCTAATGCAGCGGCTAGAGTTTTGGAATAATTATATCATGCCAACCCTTCATTGCTTGGCTTTGCACCCCTGGTAACAGGCGCACCCCCGGCCCCATGACTGTGTGGTCCTCCTGGCTCAGCCCTCCCCTCCAGGCACCCTAGTAGAGCCCCGTGTGCCGCCCACCCCTTCCTGACATTTGCCTCCGCCCCGGACACCCCCAAGCTGCCGTCCACATTCCTGGGCCAAACAGCCAGGTCCTTTAATTGGGCAGCAGCCGATCCTCTGTCCGCAACCTCAGATCCACTGCGACGCAGGCACTTTCAGGACCACGTGTTGAAACTTCCCCACCTCTGTTCCCAGGATCTGTTTTCGCCCCGTGAGACGGTGCCTCGTGAGGCTGGGGAACTGGGCCCCGACACCAGCCGCTGCTGGCGGTGGCTCCTCGGTCCGCCGGCGCATTTGTGAAACATCTCCAGGCAGAACTGGGGAGGATTAAATGAGTCAGTAGGTTTCAAACACCCGGCACAAAGCAGGTGATGAAAGAACCCGTGTCCCTACCTCTTCGGGCCCACAGCCCAGGAAGGCACCCCGCCTCTTCCAGCTCAGGAACAAGCGTTCCCCACGTTTGGAGCTGGTGCGGGCTCTGCTCCACGGCCCCCACCCTGAATTCTAGTCCTGCTCTGTCTGATTCTCCCAGTCTCTTGTCTGCTCCCTGGTAGACTGTTCTCCCTGGAGGAGAGGCCCGTGTTACACCCCCAAACACCTCTCCTGACTTGTGATGGGCCCCAGGAGACATACAGGACACGAGAGCCCGCTCAGGTCACCTGACTCCCCTGCATACACGCCCCACATGCAACAGTCCCACCGGTGGGGCTTAGAAGGGCTGAGAGATGCACACGCTCGCAGAGGACAGCCAGCAGGTCAGGACGCCCCGCCATCCCCACCACAGCCGCTCGGTGACCGTGTGGCCAGGCGTCCCACCAGGTCTGAGACAGGAGCGGAGTCAGGACCCCGCGGGGCAGCCGCTGCAGTTCTTGTCAGGACAGACGCTGGGGACACGGCCCTCGAGGGAGAGAAGTCAGGATGCTTGGATGTGGGCCAGCAGTTCAGAGAGGGCTTCCTGGGGAGGGAGGGGCTTTGGAGGTGACTTGGCTCAGCCGGAAAAGAATCTGCCTGCAATGCGGAGACCAGGGTTCCATCCCTGGGTTGGGAAGATTCCTGGAGAAGGGAAAGGCTACCCACTCTAGTATTCTGGCCTGGAGATTTCCATGGACTATACAGTCCATGGGGTCGCAAACAGTCAGACGCGACTGAACACCTTTCCCTTTCATGGATTTGCGGCTCCAGTACATATTGGTGGGTCAGGTTCTCAACTTCCCTGGCTCAGTGTGTTCTCTGGTGACAGGTTGGTAACAACAGGCATCACTCCCCTCGAAGTTCGTTGGGAGCATCAGTTGAGGTAATCTAGGTAAAGCACCTGTGACCGGGCACAGAACTCAATATCTGCGTCATCTGGATGGGTGACGGGTGATGCAGGAGAGAGAAATGATACAGGGGGAGAGCCGGACGAGAGGATGGATGGATGGGTGGATTTCTAGTTTAGGTAGGTCCCATACCAGGCAACAAGGAAGCAGTAATGTGTAAAAACGATGCAATCTCTATTCTCATGGAGTTTGCAGTATAGCAGGATAAGTAGACATTATTCAAATAACCACACAAGCAAATGTGGACATGAGGCTGTCCTGTCCGCAAGACAGCTTCACAGCTTTGTGAGGCTCCATTGCGGGGGACCTAACCTGGTCTGTGAGACCAGGAAGTGCCCCCAGACGGGATGATTTGAGCCCCAAAGCGTGTGGACAGAAAGAAGGGACAGCATTTCCAGCTTATGTGGGGTGTCCCTGGGGTGGGTGCAGCAGGCAGAGCAAGGAGCGGGCTGAAGATGATTCCAGAGCTGCAGAGACGGGCGGATGTGGAACTGGCCAACCTGGTGCTCCTCGGACATGGAGCGGGTGAGGGTCTGGCAGGAGTCTGGCCCGGCGCCCAGGTTTCTGGCCTGGTCTACGGAGTGACCTTGGTGCTGTTCCCTGGGAGAGGGGAGACTCGGGAGCTGGGTTTGGGTGTGAGAGGGCTAGGCACCGTGAGACAGCCCCGAGGGGCTCCTGGGAAGGTGTGGAGCTCAGGGCAGGTGGGAAGGTCTGCATGTGGTCCACGCTCGAGGCTGCAGGGCCCGGTAAGGTCACTCAGAGAGGGCGTGGGAGACGGGAAGGACGAGATGGTCTCGTCACCCTGGAGAGCCTCCGTCACCCAGGGGCTGGCAGGAGAGGCAGGTCAGCCAGGGGCAGAAGGAGCCCAAGGAGCCGTTCAGAGGGACGGTGAAAGTTGTGGGGGGAGGGAGCTGGGGATGGCAGGGGGGACAGGCGGGGGGGCTGGGGTCATGGCTGCAGACGGGGAAGCAGGCAGAGAGGGTCCCGTGTCCGCTGCTCACGGACACAGACATGCATCCAAGCCGAGGCTCCTCCCCAGATGTGTGCTCTGGAGCCTTCTAGAAGCTCCCCAGCCACCCCGCTCTGCTCACTGTCAGGAGCACTCAGATGGGGCTTTTGCCCTGTGCAAAAACACTCTTTTCTTTGTGGCCCTTGAACCCTTCAGTCCTTGGGACACTTAGAGGATGCAACCTCAATGTCCTAGTGGTTCTGGAACCAATTAATACAGAATCCTGTGTCGTCTGTTGCTTACCGGCTCTTGGCCAAGGCTTTGAATGGGGGGTCTTGTTCATACATGTGCGGGCATGCGTGTGTTTTATTTCTCCTCTCAGCCAAATCACTCACTTGAAATCTGTATTTCAGTGACTTCCCTGGTGGTCCAGTGACTAAGATGTTGTGCTCCCAATGCAGGGGGCCCAGGTTTGACCCCTGGTCGGGGAACTACATCCCCTGTGTGAAACTAAGACCCAGTGCAGCAAAAAAAAAAACCCCAAAAAACCTGTATTTCATTTCTCTTCCAATTGATGCATCACACACACACACAAATCCCCTAACGCACTATTACGGAATGCTGATTATAATCTCTGTAAGTCCTGATCTTACAGCGATCGCGCAACCACAGCTGTGACCGCTGTCCTGTGGGGATGCAGGGCCCCGGTCCCTGCAGACGACTTACTTGGGGACTTGGGTCTGCCCGGAGCCCACAGGCCGTCCTCCGACCCCGGGCCACCAGACGGAGACCAGCCGCACCCAGGGCTCAGCCTGGGCCTCCAGCCCCCTCCCGCCGACCCTGCCCAGCCCACCCGGCCACGCGGGGCCCTCGTCCCACCTGGTCCAGGAGCGTCAGAAGGGCGCACTCTGTAAGCAGGGCAGGGAGCTGAGCATGCCGCCTGTTCCTGCACGCCCCCCCCCCTTTCTCACTAACGGCTCTGCCTCTGAGGGCCTCTGTGCCTGGCCCGTCTCACAACAAGCGGGGTCCAAAGGGAATTTCACCCCCATTCAGCCAGAAGACCCTCTTCCTCTGAATCTGAGCTGGAGGCCCAGCCCTCCTTCCATCTGGGAAGCTGCGGTGGCGTCCGTGTGGGGTCAGGACCAGCCCTGGGGGTGGGGGTAGGGAAAACAGCCCATCCACGAGGCTGTAGGGATGTCACGGCCGGACGGCTCCGGGCCTTCTGTGGACTCCGTCGCAGGAGTGAATACACTTAATGGTCACCAAGCCTCTAATTCCGTTGTTTTATGATATTAAAACCTGTAATTTCATAGAACTTAGCCCAGTGAGAAGTGCCCACCTAACACCCACTGCAATCCTCGGTCACTTGCTGAGGCTGACGGGGCTGGGGTCACCGCCTTGAGGCTATGCAGCCCCCTCCTCCTGCTGAGGGGGTCCAGCCAGGAGCAGGGGATGTGCAGATGGGGAGGGGGCAGCGATGGGCTGCAGGGCAGCAAGGGGAGCTCCTTGGGGCCCTCAGGACCAGGCTGTTGGGTCCTGCGGTGCCCACGTGGAGTTGCATCTCCCAGGAGCTGCTGAAAGCCCGCCTGATGCTGTGAGGGTCTCGGCACAAACCAGGCCTGTCCCTGGGGGTCGACACAGGCCCCCCGAGGGAGAAAGCAGGGGAGGACGTGGAACCTCCAGGCTGAGCAGTGGCTCGAGAGGCCACCTTGCCTGCCTCCCTCCCCAGGGTCACCGGGAACCTCCCTCCCACACACCCTCTGCAGTTGCGGCCTCCCTGTCTCCCTGGTGCCCCGAGGGGCCGTGTGCCCTCGGGGATGACTACCGGGCCATCGGCGAGAGCAGGCAGCTGCCGAGCGCTAAACCCCGTTTCTGGCCGTGAAGAGCAGGTCCTCCGAAGAACCTGGGTACGGTTCTCTCTGGGCTGACCCGAGTCCTGGTCCAGGGGCCTGGGCTCCGCTGGGTGCCCCCCATCCCACAGCCGTGATGGGAAGACGGGTACTTGGTGAGACCCCCAGGGCCCCACCTGCCCCACAGGCTCTGGTGCCCGCTGGATAAACCTCTGGTGCCACACGGATGCCCTCGGGCTTCAGGGGCAGCCCTGGGGGAGGGCTGCTGCTTCAGTGAACGCCTAACAGGAAGCTGCCGGGTCATGCCTTCTGGACCCCGTCTGGGGCGGGAGCAGGAAGGGAGGTGATCTTGGGTGTCAAGGTGCGCTGGGGCAGGAGCCCAGGCACCCAGCCACACAGGGCCTTTCACTGAGCGGGCCTGGGGTCAGCGCGCCCTCCACCCACAGCAGGGACCCAGCTCCACCAAATCCCCCTCCTCCCCGCTGCCTTCCCCAGGCCCCCGGGGCCACGAGGGCGGCGGGCTCCGTTGCTCACCAGGAGGTCACGAGCGGTGGTCCCACGTGGTCTGGGGCGCACTCCCATAGCCAGGACCGGCCGTGGGGCACGCGGAGCCGGGCTCTGCAGGCCCAGTGGGTACGCGTCCCGGAGGTGACTTCCTGCCCAGACTCCTCTCCTCTGAGTTTCAGAGAAGCCACAGGACACCTGCCCAGCTGGCAGGAGGGTGCTGCCCAGGGTGGGTGACCTGGGGTGGAGTCTCTCCTGGTGCTGTTCCCCAGGGTAGGTGACCCAGGGTGGGTGACCCGGGGTGGGTGATGAGGTGGGTGACAGGGTGGGTGATGGGGTGGGTGACATGGCTGACCCAGGGTGGGTGACCCAGGGGGGGTGACGGGGTGGGTGACCCGGGGTGGGTGACCCAGGGTGGGTGATGGGGTGGGTGACCCGGGATGGGGTCTCTCCTGGAGCCGTCCCCTGGGAGGAGGGAGGAGCGGGCCTAGGGGGCCGTGAGGGTCCGTGGTGAAGGCTCTCTGGGCATCTTTTTGGGCATCTAGGTCAGGGGGCCCATGATGCCCACTCACGCAGGCCGTCCACGCCCCCTCCCTCCAGGCGTCCGGGCACTGTTACCAGGACAAAGGCATTGATCTCAGCTGAGAGAACGCTGAGATCTATTGACAGAGAGGTTTGCATTGATCCAGCAGGAAGTAAGGTCGGGGGCCTCCTGGGCAGGTGCGCAAACCAACCCCTCGCCTAAGGCAGGGTCAGGATCCACTCCTCCTGGCCTCAGTCAGTGGCCTGGCCCCCACTGTCCACGCTCGAGGTTATTCCAGCCAGCAAGGCAGGGAGGCCAGTGAGCCAGTGAAAAAGCCCTGGTCTTGGGGGCCCAGGAGCCCAGGTCACGGGAGCCAAGGACATGGGAAACCAGGACGCGGGGGCCCAGCACAAGGGGGCCCAGGAGCCTAGGTCGCGGGGGGCCTAGGACATGGGGGCCCAGGATGCGGGGCCCAGCATGCAGGGGCCCAGGACGTGGGGGCCCAGGTCGCAGCAGCCATGGACACGGGCCTCGTGGACCCGGGGACTGGCAGTCAGTCCAAAGCCGAGCACACAGCAGCTCTGGGCCCAGCCGACGCTTCCTCTCCAACTCATAGCCCCTTTGTGAGCAGACAGCCTGCCTGCTGCCCCATACTCACTGCCCACGAGCAGAGCAGGCCGATGGACCACAGGGCCGGGTGGCCCAGCCCCAGAGCACGGCCCGGTCTGAGGGTTACCCTTCCCACGTGCCTCCCTTTAGGCCGGCTCCCTCCTGGAAAGTGGACGTGGGGCTGCAGCTGGAAAGACCACCCCCAGGGTCTCTACTTCCTCCTCTCGTCTCAGACTGTCCCGGGGGAAGGGCGCCCAGGGAAGGACTGGGGCAGGGAGCCCCACTGCACCCCCTGTGGTCCAAAGAAAGCCCACGTTCCCTCTTGGAACGCGAAAGGGTACCCCTCTAGACAGACAGTGCTTGGCCGGATGGAGGCAGAGGTAAGTTCTGAACACTCTGCCGTGTCCTGGGGTCTTAGGCTGGTGCACTGGGGTCCAGGGGCCCCACACAGCCTTCGGGTACATTAATGTGCCCGGAACCCGTGTTTCCCAGACAAGCCGAGTCTTACCGCAGTGTTCTCCGCAGAACCATCTCAACGACAGGTGATCGGGGGCTGGAGGGGCACGTGTACGCAGCAGGGGAATCACCACGCTCTCCCCTGGCCTGGCGACGCTCACAGCGCTCCGCAGGCCTTAGGCCCACAGGATGAGAGCCCAGCCCACGAGGGCGGGCAGGCGAGGCTGCAGGGGGCGGGGGGCGCCCGGCCCCTGAACCCCGGGGACAGGACCCCGCTGTCCCCCTGTGGGGGCCCCGTTTGCTCAGGAGCTGCGTGAATGTGGACGAGGGCACGTCAGCAGATCCTCGCAGGGACGGGCTCACCTCGGAATAGAGCAGAGATTCAGAGATTCGGGGGCCAGTACACGCTCTGACGCAGCAGGCAGTGTTTTCCCGACTCACCCACCTTTGCTCAGCAGCTTCTGACCCACATACTCGCTGTGTGCCCACCTCCCCCAGGGCACCCTCCCGGCTGGGGGCTTTGAGGAGGGGCTGCCTGCTGGCAGGTACAAGGAGACGGGGAGAAAGCCAGAATCTAGGGGGCTGGAGGTAAGCGCGATGGGAGTGAGCGCTTACGGTGAACAGTGTCGGATTTGTGATCTCCAAAGATTTAGCTTCGGGACCAGAGACCAGGCTTGATCACTCAAGAGCCTTTGTGCAGCAGAGTTTTATTAAAGAAGGACAAGGGACAGAGGAAGCTTCTGACACAAACATCAGAAGGGGGTGGAAAGTGCCCCATCCCTCGTCTTAGCAAGGGAGCGATATACTTTTAAATTGGTTATTGCAATAAATCAAAAGAATGTCTCAAGGTTGTAAAGATCTTACTAGACCCACTCCCATAGTACACATTTTAAGATAACAGGATTAGTCAGAAAGTTTTCGGGAAGGAGAAACATGTCCTCAAGCGGGATACATTGCTGTTATATAATCCTTACTAAGGAATGTAGAAAAAGACGTTTGTCCTTTCCTCCTCTTTGAGAGCCCCAGACCCCTCTCTCCTCCTCGGGGACCCTGGACTTCTTACCAACTTGCCTCGGACTTGACTCTCCCAGGAGGCGGTGGCCCCGCAGGTCCAGGGTGCCTGGGCTGGGCGGGAGTGGGGCTCGGCCCTGAGGAAAGAGGGAACGGCTGGGGTGTGGGCCGGACACACAGAGCAAGGGGCGCCTCTGCTGGCGTCAGTGTTCTTTTTAATAAAGTTTTATTGGCATATAGCTGACTTACAGAGTGTGTTAGTTTCAGGGTTCCAGCGTACGTCCGCTCTTTTCCAGCTTCTTTTCCCATATAGGTCATTTCAGAGTCTCAGGCGTGCTCCCTGTGCGGTGCAGCAGGTCCTTATTGGTTGCCGGCTTTACATCTAGGGGTGTATGTGTGTCAGTCCCAGCCTCTGCAGCTGGAAGAGACACTTGTCTGCTCAGCAGTGCCAGAAGCGCTGGTTTGACGTAGGGGAGGAAGCTGAGATGACCCCAGGGAAACGGGACAAGGAGGACAAGTGTGGAGCCTGGAACCCCAGACTCCTCCCTCCCAGAGAGCAGCCCCGGGGCAGGAACTCTGATCCCCTGCTTCCTACACGGGGTGGGGCCCGAGGCCCAGAAAGCAGGTGATCCAGCCGTGATGGGGGCACCAGGCAGGGGGTCCACAGACCTGGGGCAGCAGGGCCCGCAGATACCAGGGAGAGGCGGGGGAGTGGAGGGGGTCAGAGGGGAGAGGGGGAGAGAGATGTGGAAGGGAGGGAGCAGGGAGACCCTCAGGAAACTGAGCTCTGTTCAGAGTGCCCTGGCCTTCTGTTTCAGCGGCGTGTGGTCACCTGCCTGGGAATGAGACCCACTCCGAACGAGAGACGAGGGGGCTACAGACGATGGGGAGGCTCGGGGCTCCAAGGCTGCAGGACCCCTGGCCTGGGGTCACCGAGACAGCCTCCTTCCCCAGGATGGGCAGAGGGGCTGCAGAGTGGTGGGGAGAGGCCGCCCACGGAGGGGTGGACGTGGACACGGCACGGCCCTGCCTGGCCCACCCACGGGGAGACACGCAGCGGAGCCCCCGGGGGTCTCCCAGGACCAGCTCCTCCCACCCCGACCTCAGGGGAAGAGCTGTGGTCATGGAAACCACTCCATCGTCTGAATTTCAGAGCTGGGAATATTTGAGTCGATCAAGAAATTCAATTAGCGGAGTGACATGTTGTCACATGCGGCTCTGCCGCCCCGCTTCCCACTTTCCGGGAGATAATTGGTGTATTTGCGACAAAACTGCAATTCAATATTTATCAGCTGCTGCTTTTCAATAAAGGAATACTCGGTTAAACCCCCTCCTTAGGATGTCATTTTTACTCAAACCTGCTGACACGTGTGTCCTGGTTCTGACCCCGCCAGTGACTCAGAGACGGGGGGCGAGGCCAGGGGCACAGAGGCCGTGGGAGTCTGTGTCCACAAGGAGGGCAGGCAGCACCCCCAGAAAGGCCAGTATCCAGTGGGGGGCCAGGGCCCCCGGCCCAGCGCCCACCTTGTCACCCGCGTCCCGGTTGCACGGAGAAGCTACCTGCTGATCCAGAGGGGCAGAGTTGCCGCGGCCAGCAGGGGCAGGGGGCTCCGGAGGGGTCAGGGCCCAGCTCCCAGGTATAAGCAAGGTCCGGGCCCGGGGTGGACTCAGGACCGCAGGTGACAGTCCTAATCACAGACACAGAGGCAGCGGGTCTCACACGCTGTCCCTGATCAGGTGCAGCCACGGGAGGGTCGGGAGCGTGACCCCCGGGATCCTTTCATGACCCACGCGCAGGTGCCCCAGGCACCGTCCTGCGTGCGAGCTGTCATGGCTGTGGTCATCAGTTCTCTCGCTGTAAAGTTTGATAAAATAATAATAAACGTATAGACCGCCTGCAGGCCAGAACTCTGTGAGTTTGCCTGGCTACTCACGAGGTCCCTGGGGCTTCCCCCTCCCTCCTGTCCCCCTGCCCTGGGGTGGGAGCCCCCCCAGGGCACCCCACCCCACCCACCGCTCCCTCAGGCCCTGCTGTTCCCTACTGCGGGTAGAGACAGTGGGTCAGTTCAGATCAGTCACTCAGTCATGTGCGACTCTGCGACCCCATGAATCGCAGCACTCCAGGCCTGCCTGTCCATCACCAACTCCCGGAGTTCACTCAAACTCACGTCCATCGAGTCGGTGATGCCATCCAGCCATGTCGTCCTCTGTCGTCCCCTTCTCCTCCTGCCCCCAATCCCTCCCAGCATCAGAGTCTTTTCCAATGAGTCAACTCTTCACATGAGGTGGCCAAAGTACTGGAGTTTCACCCAGGACTGATCCCCTTTAGAATGGACTGGTTGGACCTCCTTGCAGTCCAAAGGACTCTTGAGAGTCTTCTCCAACACCATAGTTCAAAAGCATCAATTCTTCGGCGCTCAGCTTTCTTCGGAGTCCAACTCTCACATCCATACATGACCACTGGAAAAACCATAGCCTTGACTAGATGGACCTTTGTTGGCAAAGTAATGTCTCTGCTTTTGAATATGCTGTCTAGGTTGGTCATAACTTTCCTTCCAAGGAGTAAGCATCTTTTAATTTCATGGCTGCAGTCACCATCTGCAGTGATTTTTGGAGCCCCCTAAAATAAAGTCTGACACTGTTTCCACTGTTTCCCCATCTATTTCCCATGAAGTGATGGGACCGGGTGCCATGATCTTTGTTTTCTGAATGTTGAGCTTTAAGCCAACTTTTTCACTCTCCACTTTCACTTTCATCAAGAGGCTTTTTAGTTCCTCTTCACTTTCTGCCATAAGGGTGATGTCATCTGCAAATCTGAGGTTATTGATATTTCTCCCTAAAATCTTGATTCTAGCTTGTGCTTCTTCCAGCCCAGGGTTTCTCATGATGTACTCTGCATATAAGTTAAATAAGCAGGGTGACAATATACAGCCTTGATGTACTCCTTTTCCTATTTGGAACCAGTCTGGTGTTCCACGTCCAGTTCTAACTGTTGCTTCCTGACCTGCATACAGGTTTCTCAAGAGGCAGGTCAGGTGGCCTGGTATTCCCTTCTCTTTCAGAATTTTCCACAGTTTATTGTGATCCACAAAGTCAAAGGCTTTGGCGTAGTTAACAAAGCAAAAATAGATGTTTTTCTGGAACTCTCTTGCTTTTTCCATGACCCAGCGGATGTTGGCAATTTGGTCTCTGGTTCCTCTGCCTTTTCTAAAACCAGCTTGAACATCTGGAAGTTCACGGTTCACGTATGCTGAAGTGTGGCTTGGAGAATTTTGAGTTACTTTACCTGTGTGTGAGATGAGTGCAACTGTGCGGTAGTTTGAGCATTCTTTGGCATTGCCTTTCTTTGGGATTGGAATGAAAACTGACCTTTTCCAGTCCTGTGGCCACTGCTGAGTTTTCCAAATTTGCTGGCATATTGAGAGCAGCACTTTCACAGCATCATCTTCCAGTGTGTCAGATGAGAGCAAATGCAGACCTGAAGGAGGAGAGATGTGATGTCCAAGTCTGTCATCGGGGGGTGGGGGGACGCCCCCATCTCAGGCTCCGTGAGGTCCCAGCACCAACAGGAAGAGGCTTGCCCCGCCTGGGGAGCGGGGTGGACAGGGGAGCGGCTGACAGCAGGTGGGGACCCCGACCCTGATGGGGTCTCCCCACTTTGGTAGCTGTGCGGGACCAGAGGGTCAGCCCCATGAGGCTGGGGTGGCTGGATGGCCCTGCTGCCCCTGTTCCAGCCCCGCCTCCTCAGGCCCAGGGCCCCGCCGTTCTGTGGGGAACTTGGGTTTAGGAGGAGAAGACAGAGTCCATGCTCCATCAGCCCCGGGTCCCAGATCTCCCCCGGGCAGCGGCCAGTCTCCCGGGGCCTCTGGGAGTCTCTCCCGAGTCGGCCTCCAGCAGGCTGGCCCAGTGGGCAGAGGCCATGGCTGCTGCCGTGACGTGGGGGAAGCAGTGAGTGGGGAGGGGGCCAGGCAGTGAGCCCGCCACCCCCCGTGTTAAGTCCCCAGGGCTGAGACCAGGACCACCCCCAGCATCCAGCTCGAGGGGCCCTCGGGGCTTGCGGGGGAACGCACGGTGGATCAGGGTCAGACCGTCGAGCACCTCAGGGCCCTTGTGCAGGTCTAATCTACGGTCTCACAGCCTTCACGCCTGCAAAGCAGCTTTCATGCTCCATCAACTCCCAGCTCCTTCCACCCAGGTGGGGCCCGCCTTGGAAGCCCCATTGTGGACACGGGCAAGCGGCTTGGAGCATCGCTGTGGCCGGTGGGGCTGTGCTGGGGGGCTCCGTGGGGGCCCCGGGACGGCTCTGCGGAGGGGAGGGCCGCCTTCCCCAGAGACACGGAGAAAGCTGGGGAAGTGATCAGGATGCTTTCTTTTATAGCCTTTTCTGCACAGGCAGGATGCAGAAAGTGGAGAGCAAATGGATTCAGAGATTATCTGCTTTTATTTAAGGGAAAAAAAAACAACCCTTAATTTTGCAAAATCCACTGGTGTGCTGAAGCTGGCAGGCAGCCTGGGCTCCCTTCAGGAAAAGAAAGGCCTGGTGGCTGGGAACAATGTCCGCGGGCAGGCGTCACCTGCAGGGCTAAGTGCCCAGAGGGCGCGTGGCTCACGGGAGGGCAAGGGCTCTCCAAACGCCAAAGTGCTCCTGTCTAATCCTGCGGGGCGAGAGCTGGCTCAGCGCCACCAGACCCCAGAGGTGAGCCTGTGTGCCTCGTGGGTGGGGGTGACTCTGCAGGAATGCTCCCTGCAAGGGCCACGCCCTCGCAGCCTCCAGGGAGGAACAGAGGACCCCTCTCTACAGGGTTTGAATTTGTCCTTTCAGAACTCACTCCCTTTTCCACCCCTGCCCTTGTTCATTCATTCGAATCCTGTAGGCTCTGCTGCCTGGGTCTGAACATTCAAGTCCCTCCTGAACGTGTATGTTGAAATCCTCACCACGGTTATGGTATTGGGAGGTGATGACGTCATGAGGGTGGGACCCTGGGAATGAAATTAGTGTCCTTAGGGAGGCCCCAGAGAGCCCCTCACCCCCGCCACCTGCAGACCTGGCAGAGAGATGCCAGCGGGGACCAGGAGGAGGGCTCTCCCTGAACCCACCCCTCCAGCACCTCGAGCTCCCGGCCTCCAGAGCTGAGGGAAGTCAGGTCCTGCCGCTAGTAGGCCCCCAGCTTCATGAGAGCCCAGCCCGCCTCGTCCCTGGGAGAGCGCAGAGGGCACGAACCCTACACAGGCCGGGATCCAGGGCTGGGGCTGGGACCAGAGAGGGCAGAGACATGGGCAATGGGCTAGGGAGTGTCTGCCAATGCCAGCAACCACCGGATGGCCAGCAGAACACGTCACCCCAGAGGCAGCGCAGGGCCGGTCCTTGGGAGCACGACGGCCCAGCCCTGTGGGGGGGTCCCCTTTATCCCCCGTCACCTCGTGAGCAGAGCAGCAGGAAACACATCTCCAAGCCCAAGGATTTGCCCCCAAGGTTGCATTGCCCAGACCAGCAGCTCCAGATGAGACTGCGGAGGGCACAGCCCCCGGGAGGCCTTGCTGGTGACAGAGGAGGAAGGGGCTGTCCCAGCTTTGGGGCCCCGCCACCTGCCCCGGCCTGTCCACCCTCCCCAGCCCTGCAGGGAGCGGACCATCCAGCCTTGAGGACCTGAGTGACGTGCCCCCGGGGCGTAGACGGAGGCTCCCTTCAGACACAGGGCTCTAGGCGCTGGGGAGGGGCGGCAGCTCAGAGCAGGAACCAGTGGAAAGGGGGCCAGAGGGATGGATGGGGCAGCTGCCGCCCGCAGGGGCGAGAACGGGGGTGACTGGGGGGGACCCCTGTACCGGCGGCCTCCCCGGAGGGCGGGGCTGCGAAGGGAGCGGTGGAGCTGGCCACTCCGCTCGTGCTGACTCCTGGGGCTCGCTGCTGAGGCAGCGGGAGGTGCCGGGAGGAGGCAGGGGCCTGGCGGGTCTCCCATGGCCCTGACTCCATCCTCGGGGCGTCAGAGCGGGGCCGCCAGCTCCCACGGCACAGCCCTCTCCACCCAGGGGGGCGGGCAGTGGGCTCCCTTCCCGTCCCCACGAGGGGCTCAGCCCCTGGGAGTAGAGCCCAGGCTCCAGGCGCCCCTTCTGGCCGGTCACTCCTGCAGCAGAGCTGTGAGACCCTGGCGACCACTCACCTCCCTGGGAAAACCAGGCAGGAATCAGGGGCCACTGGGGGACCAGGCCAGGGCAGGGTGTGGACAGGGGAGTCAGGGGCAGAGGCCCTGGGTCTGTAACTACTTCCGTGACCTTCATCATCAGAGGGTGAAGACGGAGGCCATAGTCCCCCCTACACCCCTCATCTGGAGACGTGAGTTTGCTGGAGAAGTTTCCCACAGGTGCGGGGACCCCGAGACATCATAGCGAGGACCCCCACTGCTCCTTCGGGCCCTCAGGGCACCAGCCCCCGGCTGCCTCCCCTTCTGGTGGTGGGTGATGCTGGTGCCGACGCTGCCCACCTGAGCCAGCCTCCCGCCGCACCGTGGCAACCGCGCCTCTGGGCTGGCCCCCCGCACTGGGCCCCAGGCCCTGCCTCCAGCCTGACGCCCCACGAGCCCCACGTGAGGACCAGACCTCGGCTCACAGAGCATGAAGTCAGGACCCGGGAGGGGCAAGCCTGTTGGGCCTGAGTCCTGCGCCACGTCCAGGAGCAACCCACCCGGGAACGGCCAGACCGCAGCCTGACACCAGGACCCCGGACTCCAGGAGGACGTGAGAGGAGGCAGTGTCCTGAAGAACTCTGGTCTTGAAGCCATGAGGTGGACTGAGTAAGTGACAAAGCCCGCCTGCCAGCTCAGGGGACAGGGTGGCCGGGGCTCTTTTTGTTATTGTTGCGTCTCTAAGTCGAGTCCGACTCTGCAATCCCATGGCCTGCAGCACGCCAGGCCTCCCTGTCCATCACCAACTCCCAGAGCTTGCTCAGACTCACGTCCATCGAGTCGGTGATGCCATCCAACCATCTCATCCTCTGTCGTCCACTTCTCCTGCCTTCAATCTTTCCCAGCATCAGGGTCTTTTCCAACGAGTCGGCTCTTGGCATCAGGTGGCCAAAGTATTGGAGCTTCAGCATCACTCTCTCCAATGAATATTCATTTACAAGGAGGCAAAGGAGATGAGAGCCGATGATTAAATGTAACAGGAAATGTGCCAGGCCGATGTGAGAGCAACTTTAAGACATTTGTGAATAAAAAAAAAGTAAATTTACTCAAATGCAAATAAACTTAGCCTCACAAAGATGCTGATTTGTTCATTTATAAATTTAGCACAATCACACACACAAAATACTAATGGGTTGCTTTCCCTGGGATTAGCTGGGGAATATTTAAATGTCATATGGGGAAAATATAAGCAGAAGCAACCAGGAAAGATGTGTGGGTGTGGATGGCTAGCTTTCGACATCAAAGTGCCCCTGAAGCCTCCACTTTGATCCGTGCGACCCTGGACTGAGGGGACGGACAGACGGACAGATAGAGGAGCAGAATGGGAAGTGCAGAAAGAGACGGACAGAGCTGGGTGGGACAGGCATGGCCCATGACGGGCGGGACAAGGAGAGACCAGGAGAGACCCCTGAACCCCAAGTGCTGCCCCGGGGGGTGGGGGCAGGGCACGGCATCACCCCCCCACCCTTCACAGGCTCACCCCCAAACCAAGCAAGTTCCAGATCACTGAGAACAGGAGACAAGGAAAGAAAAAGAAAAGAGAATTCAGAAGAGCAGAGCAGAGCAGGGCAGCCGCTCCAAGGCCTGGTTCCCTGGAGGCACCGGATGGATCCCACGTCCCAGGCTTCCCCTGCCCTCGGCGGTGCCTGAAAACACAGCCAGGAGACAGGAGACAGGGCTGCAGCCAGGGGACTCGGCTCCTGCCTCGTTCTGAATAACCCCAAGGAAAAGTTCTCGGAATGGATGTGCAGGTTCTGATAATCAGCCAATACGCTTGTCCTTCCACAAAGGCATGGGGGTAGGGGAGGGCTCCGAGAAAGACAAAAATCTCCTCTTTTAAAGTACTATCCTTGTTTGTGGAGTGGAATTAATATCTCGTTCATAGCATTTGCTATTGTGTATCTGTCTCTCTCAATCTGGCTGCAGGAGGTGACCTCCAAATACAGCTAATTTAATCTGCAGAAATCACCCTGCAATTGACTCTCCCGAAACTGATATTAGATGAAATCTCTATTCCAATGAGCCTGCCTGTCATTAACTATTCCCCGTGAAAGGCCTAATGTACAACGTTTAAAAATCTTCCTTAATGTTGTCAGATTTCATAAACGCACTCTTTTATTAAGGAATTAGCAGCTAGGGCTGAGGGACTCACTGATGAACAGGCGGATCCTGGGATCTTGCCCTGGACAGACAGGCTCCCGGGGACGGAGGCTGAGAGCAGTGGGCAGCAGAGATGCTGACGCCAGCTGCCCAGGGATCAAAAAAGGTGTGGGGACCCTAAGAGGGCAGAGGGAAGGGGCTGGACCCTTGCTGAGCTGGCTTGGGGTCCCCACGGGGCAGGGACACCTGCCTGCCCCAGGGACACAGGAAGGACGTGATGGCCAGGTTCAGCCTGTCCACCTGCCCCCAGTTCTGGGCCAGAGCTGCACCACATGAATGACGTGACCACGGACACATCCACGTGTCAGGAGTGCTTCTGCTTCCTAACTGGGAGCGCCTGGCGCCCTGCCCATCCACAGGTGATTCACACGCATGTGCTCCAGGTCGGGTGGGGAGGTTGATCTCTGACCCCAGCACACAAACCTGCGCAGCGCTATCTGGGTTGGGACCGGGGAGTCAAAGTCAGCGCCCTGCCCTCCCGCTCCCCGTCTCTGAGCTTGGTGCCCATGTCTTCAAACGGCCGCCACGCTGGCCTGCCTCCTGGGCATGCTGGAATTTCCGGAGGCCACGCTGTGGGGGTCAGCCCACCCCACGCACAGATGAAGGGCTTCCCGCCTGTGACCTCGGATTAATATTAACACTTTCACCTCCTGTATCCGTAAGATGATTAGTCGTGGGTGGGCTTGTCCAGAGTCCTGTAGCTCATCAGAGCCTGCTGGGGGCTGGGGGTGCCCAGGCCACCCCCTGGTTCCCAGTTCAACCAAGAATTACAGCTGCTTTCTCCTTGGAAAACATGCGGGCAAGAGAGGAATGGGGTGAAACATTCAAAGTGTTGAGAGAAAAGGCAGCAACCTAAAATTCTGAAACCTGAGTAATTGTCCCTCCTTCGAAAGTGAGGGAACACAGAGCCTGTGTCAGATGAGCGAAGGCTGGAGGCATTGTGTCGGCACTCACGCCTTGTGAGAGGTGTTAGGGAGATCTTTAGAGAGAAGGGAAATGCTGCAGCTCAGAGACTCAGACCTACTTAAAGAAAGGGAGAGTCGAGCAGGACTAACTGAATGGAAAATGAAAATTTATTTTCTTTTTCTTAATTGAACTGATTGCAGTTTGTTACAAATGATGCTGCCAGCGTATTTGATCACATATTCTTATGCCTATGTCTTATGTACATATCCTTGGAGAAGGGAATGTTTACCTATTCCAGTGTTCCTGCCTGGAGAATTCCATGGACGAGCCTGGGATTGCAAAGATTCAGACACAACGGAGCAATTAACACACACACATATGTACATATATCTATGTTTACACAAAAAAATGAATGTCAGAGTTAATACAAGTGACAAGAGGGAGGATTAGAATTATTTGACTATTATTTGGCACTTGAACCACCCTTTGGCGGTATAGTATATACTGAACATGTTCTTGGATCTGTTGTAAATGTATGCTGCAAACTCAAGGCAATTTGTTAAAAAAAAGTTACAAAAGAAATACAACCGATATGCTAAGAAAGGAAATTATATAAAAAAGCTCAATTAAAACCACAAAAGGCAGATTAAAGAGTGGAAGATAAAAGTAGGAAACTGAAAGTGAAGTTGCTCAGTCGTGTCCAACTCTTTGCGACCCCATGGACTGTAGCCTACCAGGCTCCTTGGTCCATGGGATTTTCCAGGCATGAATACTGGAGTGGGGTGCTATTTCCTTCTGCAGGGGATCTTCCCAGCCCAGGGATTGAATCCAGGTCTCCCGCATTGTAGGCAGACGCTTTACCATCTGAGCTACCAGCTGAGGCCGCAGATAGAAAACAGGTTTGGTTTTGTAGAAGCTGAAACATTATTCTAAAATGTATACAAAAATTCAGAGTCAAAACTAGATAATACAACCTTGAAAAGGAGCAAGCTGGCCAGACTTCTCTGTTGCATTCTGGTGTGTCCCGTGTGCTAGCGTTCAGGGCCGATGTGGTGGGAGTAAATGACTCAGTGTTGAGTAATTCAAGAGTGTGGTTGCTTTCAGGACGAGGGTGGAATGGGTGAATGGGTCTGCAGGGTCTCAGAGCAGGAGCGGGTCCTGGGCAATCTGCTCTTTACTCCCTGGTGCTCCTCTGATGAAACTAAACCAAGACGCGTTTTGCTTGTGCGCTCAGTTGCTCAGTCACATCCGACTCTTTGTGACACTGTGGGCGATGGCCACCAGGCTGCTCTGTCCGTGGGATGTTTTCAGGTGAAAATACTGGAGTGGGTGGCCATTTCCTCCTCCAGGGCATCCTCCCGGCCCAGGGATCAAGCCCTCGTCCCCTGTGTCTCCTGCACGGCAGGCAGATTCTTTACCACGGAGCTCCGTGGAAGCCCCAGATGCGCCTTATGCATTAGGTGTTATTCTTTGTGTTAGAAGGTTTACAAACGGTGAGCCCTCAAGCTTATCGCCAGAGCTGTAAACAGGTGCAAAAATGTGATTTTCATGACATTTCAGACATTGAAACAAAGCTGCTGCCATCCTCACTTCTGGTTGTTGCAACGGAATCTAAACATATAGCAATGGATGGACACCAGGCGTCTGTTTTTTAAAGACTTCAGTAAATGCTGGTTTTACGTTGAAATGGAAGCACTTAATTTTTACCCTCCTCTCATATTTCTGTTCTAGTTCTCCATTAAATCGTAAACTAGTATATTTTTTTGCATCCAGGGTTTTCGGTCACCCTATCATAATTCCGTATCATAACATGAATAAATATGTATATAAATTGATATTTTTAAATATCCAGATGTTCATTGGGCTCTAAATGCTAAATTTTCTTCTAGGTGGAGTTATTATTACAATATTTTCACAACAGTAGATTAAAAGCACATGGAGGCAGTATACATTTTGACAAACAATTAGCAAACATGAAAAGGGTTTAAATGCATCTCATCCCCACATTTAAATCACACCCCCTTAGATGACTAATTGCTGGAATGAAGCAGCATTCACTTTTTTCCCCCTATTTTTAATTTTTAAAAGTTAATCTAAAGCACTGTGAACATGCTTATATAAATAAGATGAGAATGAAGGGAACTTTTTCATTCAATGAACATCATTTGGTTGAAGCTGGACGCTGAGCTCTGTGCCAGCGAGCACGCTGTATGTGGTACCCACACGTCCCCCACCAGGACGTGCACCCACCGTATGATGTTGACAAGGGGTCCGTGCTCCCTTCCCTGGAAAAGCTGCTGGCCTGGGGCTCTGGGACTCTGAGGCTGGGGCACACAGGAGATACGTACTGTCTCCCACCGTGAGGATGACTGACGCCCCAAATCCAGAACACGACAGGTGTCGAGGAGTGAAATGGAATAGGACCCTGTATCGACCTTGTCCCTCAAGTCCACAGCCTGCCTTTTGTCTGGAAAACAAGTAACCAAGAGTAAATTCTTGGTCTTTTTAATGGTTTTCTGGTCTATGCTGAGGTTTCTGATCTCCCCTTTTATTGGTTAAACGTTCAAAACCAAATGGTGAGGGGGGCTTCCATGGTGGCTCAGTGATAAAGAATTCGCCAGCCAATGCAAGAAACATGGGTTTCGATCTCTGGCCCCGGAAGATCCCACATGCCATGGAGCAACTAAGCCCGTGTGCCCGAGCTACTGAGCCCTTGCCCCGGAGCCCGTATTCCAGAAGGAGAGGAGCCCAGGCCCCGCAACGAGAGAGCAGGCACCCTTCGCCGCAACGAGAGAAAGCCCAAGTGGCAATGGAGACCCAGCACAGCCAAAAACCAACCAATAAATAAAATTCAAACACACCCAAACGGGCTCTGGGGTCAGCATGTCACCCCCGAGTCGCCCCGTGAGCTGGGGTCCGCGTCTCCTGCCCCGTTCCATTCACGGAGCTGCCACCCTCAGTGTTCTGTGCTTTGGGACGTGAGCTGGTCAGCACAGCGTTACCTGGGAGTCTGCCCAGCTGGGAGAAGCACGGGGCCTCTTTTCTCACCACGTCAGGTTTGCAAACTTTGCAGGCTGGGCGAGTGCAGATCCAGCTGAGGACAGAGCCCGGCGCCTCCCCTGAGCCCTCAGGCTACCCCCTGCCCCACCCCTTTCACTGCCTCCACAGCCAGGGACTTTGTGACATTGTACAGGAGGCAGGGATCAAGGCCATCCCCCAAAAAGAAAGGCAAAAAGGCTACATGGCTGTCTGAGGAGGCCTTACAAACAGCTGAGAAAAGAAGAGAAGTGAAAGGCAAAGGAGAAAAGGAAAGATATACCCATTTGAATGCAGAGTTCCAAAGAAGAGCAAGGAGAGATAAGAAAATCTTCCTCAGAGATCAGTGCAAAGAAATAGAGGAAAACAATATAATGGGAAAGACTAGAGATCTCTTCAAGAAAATTAGAGATACCAAAGGATTGTTTCATGCAAAGATGGGCTCAATAAAGGACAGAAATGGTATGGACCTATCAGAAGCAGAAGGTATTAAGAAGACGTGGCAAGAATACACAGAAGAACTGTACAAAAAAGATCTTCACGACCCAGATGATCACGATGGTGTGATCACTCACCTAGAGCCAGACATCCTGGAATGCAAAGTCAAGTGGGCCATACGTAGAAAGCATCACTATGAACAGCTAGTGGAGGTGATTGAGTTCCAGCTGAGATACTTCAAATCCTAAAAGATGATGCTGTGAAAGTGCTGCACTCAATATGCCAGTAAATTTGGAAAACTCAGCAGTGGCCACAGGACTGGAAAAGGTCAGTTTTCATTCCAATCCCAAAGAAAGGCAATGCCAAAGAATGCTCAAACTATCACACAATTGCACTCATCTCACACGCTAGTAAAGTAATGCTCAAAATTCTCCAAGCCAGGCTTCAGCAATACGTGAACCGTGAACTTCCTGATGTTCAAACTGGTTTTAGAAAAGGCAGAGGAACCAGAGATCAAATTGCCAACATCCACTGGATCATTGAAAAAGCAAGAGAGTTCCAGAAAAACATCAACTTATGCTTTACTGACTACGTCAAAGTCTTAGACTGTGTGGATCACAACAAACTGTGGAAAATTCTTAAGGAGATGGGAATACCAGACCACCTGACCTGCCTCTTGAGAAACCTGTATGCAGGTCTAGAAGCAACAGTTAGAACTGGACATGGAACAACAGACTGGTTCCAAATTGGGAAAGGAGTACATCAAGGCTGTATACCGTCACCCTGCTTATTTAACTTATATGCAGAGTACATCATGAGAAACGCTGGGCTGGAAGAAGCACAAGCTGGAATCAAGATTGCCAGGAGAAATATCAATAACTTCAGATATGCAGATGACACCACCCTTATGGCAGAAAGTGAAGAGGAACTAAAGAGTCTCTTGATGAAAGTGAAAGGAGTGAAAAAGCCAGCATCCGGTCCCATCGCTTCATGGCAAATAGATGGAGAAACAATGGAAACAGTAGAAACTTTTTTTCTTGGGCTCCAAAATCACTGCAGATGGTGATTGCAGCCTTGAAATTAAAAAACTCTTGCTCCTTCAAAAAAAGCTATGACCAACCTAGACAGCATATTAAAAAGCAGACACATTACTTTGCCAACAGAGGTCCGTCTAGTCAAAGCTTTGGTTTTTCCAGTACTCATACATGGATGTGAGAGTTGGACCATAAAGAAAGCTGAGCGCAGAAGAATTGATGCTTTTGAACTGTGATATTGGAGAAGACTCTTGAGAGTCCCTTGGACTGCAAGGAGATCTAACCAGTCCATCCTAAAGGAGATCAGTTCTGAATAGTCATTGGAAGGACTGATGTTGAAGCTGAAACTCCAATGCTTTGGCCACCTGATGTGAAGAACTGACTCATTTGAAAAGACCCTGATGCTGGGAAAGATTGAAGGTGGGAGGGGAAGGGGGCGATAGAGGATGAGATGGTTGGATGGCATCACCGACTTAATGGACATGAGTTTGTGCAAGTTCTGGGAGATGGTGGTGGACAGGGAAGCCTGGCAGGGCGCAGTCCACGGGGCCACAGAGAGTCGACACGACTGAGCACGCGGCACACACACGCACTGGCCTGCTGCACATGAAGTGGGCCTGGAGTCACCTGGCGGAGGAGCCGCTTAGCTCAGCGAGGCAGGCAGCGGGTTCGCTCGGGGAGGTCTCAAGGCAAGCGTGCCTCCAGCCCCGTCGTCCCAGCCAGCCGACAGCCACTATGTGCACGCGTCCAGCTTCCATCCTGGGGTGATGAGGCAGCCTCCCCATCACCACACACTGGGCAGGGCTCACACCCCCTGAGGACCCCCAAGGGGGAGCAGGTCAGGCGCTGCCTGAGCTCAGCTGAGCCCTGGGGGCCGGGGCTCCCGGGGAGGCAGGCCAGGAAGGGCAGCCTCCCACGGCCGGTCCCCAGGTCTCTGCGGGAGGCTCTCTGGCCCCTCTCCGTCCTCCAGCAGCAGCGCCAGCACCTCCGGAGGCTCAGAAGGACCCATGCCTGACACGTGGAAACGGGTGTCGGCTACACGCCGGGCTCCAGTGGGGGTGACGTCTCCCAGTGACATTCATCTGACCGTTACCATCACCTTCGGGCAGGCACTGGCCTGGGGTTCTGAGTCACTAGCTGGGTTCACATCCTTTGACCTCTGTGTGCTAGGGGGCAATGCCAGGATGCCTGTACCCCGAGCGCCCTGGGACTTGCTCCAGAGAAGCACGCTGGGACTGTGGGACCTGACCCTTCACCCCGAACTCTAACCAGGTGCCCCTTTGACAGAGCAGCCCGAGCCTGAGGGGTTGCAGGCGTCTCACCTGGACAAGGTGCCAGGCGTGTTGGGGTGCAGCCATGGCTGAGGCAGGGGTAGGGAGACGCAGGTGGGGGACAGACGGGTTCCCTGCTGGGTCCTCCTCCCTGCCCTGAGCTCTGCAGGGAAGTCCAGGGCAGGGAGGGCCCAGGAGGCGTGGGTGTTGGGCCAGGATGAGGGCTGGGGCATCTGCGGACAGGCAGGGCTGGGGCTGCAGCAGGGGCCGTGTGACAGACGAGGGGGCCCGGCTGGGGAGGAGCGGACAAGGGGCAGCCCTGGAGCAGAGAGCCAGTTCTCCCCGGACTCCTCCAGGAAAAGCAGAGACAGACATTAAGGAAAACAAATGTACCCTCCAATCCCGCTGTGTTCTTAAAGGCACTCAGGGGGCAGGATTTCATCCCATTAAATAATTCACTCCGACACCAAAAACAACAGTGGATGTTCTTCAAATGGCCGAGAAGAAACCCGTGAGAGCCCGGGGGCGGAACCCGGGGGGCTGCGGGAATTTGTTCTTCCCCCGGATCCTGGCCTCCAGCCAAGCACAGTCCGGGCCAGGTAGCCCGTCTGGGGGAAAGTCATCGGGGGCCGGGTTGATAAACTCCCGATAACCCTCCTCGGGTGACCCAGGCCCACCCGGTTCTTTGATGCGGGGAATCAAATCCACTGAACACGCCGGTTTTCTCCATCAGTCTTGGAGAATACGGACCAGGAGCCGGCCTGGTGCTCGCTGGGGAAAGCCACCGCTGCAGACGGTGTGGAAACCAGGCGCCCTCCTGCAGCTCTGTAAAAATAACCCTGGGTTCCCCCAACTCGCCCGCTGGCTCCTGGGGGATCCCAGTGTCTGCACACCTCCTCTGGGTGGCGTGTCCGGCCGTGAGGTCAGGGCTCAGCCCCGAGCCGACCTAGCCTCTGTGCCCCCAGCATCTTCCTGAACGCTGGCTGTGCGGGGCTGGGCACCCGGTGGGCAGGGCTGACAGCCTGCAGGACACGAGACAGGACACCCAGAGCCAGGCGCTCACCGGGAGGGGGAGCTGGTCCTGGAGAAAGTGCCCCCGTGGGGGGAGAGGGCAGCAGAGGGCAGGACCGGGAGAGGAAGCGGCTTCAGGACAGCTGCCCGACCGCGCAGCCAGGACGCTGGACGGGGTGGAGCTGGACATGGACCCGAGGAGGACCACCCGAGGGACCAGGCCACAGAGCGGAGGGCCCAGGGAGGAATGCCCTCCTCACGAGCCTCGGGGCAGCCTCGCAGGTGCTGAAGCTTCAGAGCAGACAGTGCACAGCCAGGCGGGCACAGAGTTCTCTCCAGGGGATGAGGAGGAGCCACCGTGTGGCAGCAAGCAAGCAGGGCCCGAAGTCCATCCTACCCCATGCCCTGCTGCAGCCCAGGGGCAGACTCTAGTACTCCCCTGTCTACACCCTAGTCTCCCTGTCTACACCTAGTCTCCCTGTCTACACCCTAGTCTCCCCTGTCTACACCTAGTCTCCCCTGTCTACACCCTAGTCTCCCGTGTCTACACCTAGTCTCCCGTGTCTACACCCTAGTCTCCCCTGTCTACACCCTAGTCTCCTGTGTCTACACCTAGTCTCCCGTGTCTACACCTAGTCTCCCGTGTCTACACCCTAGTCTCCTGTGTCTACACCTAGTCTCCCGTGTCTACACCTAGTCTCCCCTGTCTACACTCTAGTCTCCCCTGTCTACACCCTAGTCTCCCTGGTCTACACCCTAGTCTTGCTGTCTACACCCTAGTCTCCCCTGTCTACACCTAGTCGCCCCTGTCTACACCCTAGTCTCCCGCAGTCTACACCCTAGTCCTTGCCCTGTCCCACAACCTGGTTCTTACCCTGGCCCTCAGCCGTTCCACAGCTCAGCCCGCCTGGAGACTGGGGCATCTGCCCATCTCTCTTGGCCCCCACCCTGAGCAGCCCCTCGCCCGCCCTCAGCTCCATCAGCCCTGCATCCCAGCTGCTGGACCCAAGTCCTGGCATGGCTCAGTTTCTTCCTTCTCCAGCAGCCTGTCTCCGGTCTTGGCTCCTGCGCATTGAATGACCTCCAGGCAGGTCTGAATCCAGCCCCACCTCAAGCTGCCACATCTCCCCCCTGATTTCTGCAGTATCCACCCCCATCTATTCTTGGCGCAGAGGCCAGTCAGACCACAGTCTGACCTGTGTGGGCAGCCCCCACCCACAAATGCTCCAGGGAGTGGGGGCCAGGGTAGAGCAGACGCACCCTTGCGCTCCTGCAGCTTGTAGAGTAGAGAAGGAAGCACAGGGGGCCAGCAAGGGACAGACAAGCAAGGACTGGGAGGACCTGGGATGTCCCCGGTGTGGGCTCAGGCCCTGCCTGCACCTGTCACCACCTGTCCCTCAACTGTCCGGCCACACTGGCCTTCTCGTCGCCCGTGGGACACTCCCCACAGCCTCAGCACCCTGCCCCCTGTGCCCTTGTCTTGGGCCTTTCCACCCACCTTGATACAAGACTTGCTCTTGCTTTTCCTTTGGGACTTTCCTCAAAAGTCACGTGCTCAGAGAGGCCCCCCAGGACTGCAGTTTCTAAGCCAGCCCCTCTGTCTCCTCACCCCTTCTTTGATTTCTATTTCTTTCCAACGCCTGGCCTCCTAGTCCTTGCTTGTCTGTCCCTTGCTGGCCCCCCGTGCTTCCTTCTCTACTCTACAAGCTGCAGGAGCACAAGGTGCATCTGCCCTACCCTGGCCCCCACTCCCTGGAGCCTTTGTGGGTGGGGGCTGCCCACACAGGTCAGACTGGGTGAACTGAGTCCCTACATGCCTTGGGCCGCACCAGGCACCCTCGCTCTTCAAATCACACCAGGAAAGCTGAGTCAGGCACTGCCTTGACTCCGCGGGGAATCCTTCGAGCCTCTGGATGCCCCAGCCGCCTGTATACCTGGCCCAGGAGGCCAAGAGCACCCAGGCGAGGCAGGTGCCCCAGCCCCAAAGACATGTCTGTCTTCTCGTTGCTCCGGCGACGGCAGCTGCAAAGCCGCAGAGCCCACACGCCACCAGGGACGCAGCACCGCGCCTCGCGCAACTGCTCTCTGCCTCTGTCCCCTCCGGCTGACATGCCTTCCGCCCGCTCAGCTCATCATTAACTGATAGTTTGCTGCTCGGAGATAATATTTCTAATGTGTAAGGCAATTTAAAGAGTGTAGAAAGTGCTTACGGTACAAAGCCGTGACTCGGGGTTGCGGACCTGTATGGAAATTGCTGCGGGAGCTGGCTGGGGAGACTGAGGGAGCAGACGGTCCCGGGGAGACGGGAGGACCGTCCCGATGGCCGCTTGTCTATGCAGGAGGCGTGTTGTAAGTCAGGGGGAAAGGAGACGAATGCATTGGCATGTTTCCTCTCTCAGAAGCCCGTTAGACATGCTTTATCCAATGCAAGCTGTGCTTGTCCCCCATCGTCAGGGTGAGGCGTATGGGTCGGGACTTACCAGTAATTTTAATCTCCTGAAAGCACATTTCTATGCTAATTTTTAATTACAATTAGTGCCAGTGTCAGCGGTTAGCTTGGCTGACTGGCTTCATGATTTGCCGGTGTTGAACCTCCTCCTGGAGACTCACCGAGAGGGGTGGGGTCCCTGGGAAAGGGTGGCGCGGATCCTAAGCCAGGGGCCCTGGCGGCGGTGCCCCGTGGGAGGTCTGGTTGTGCGGGTCATCTCACGCTGTCTCCATGGGCTCCTCCGGTCACCCCCGGCCCCCGGCCAGTGCACACGGCAGGACCTCTGGACTTTTCCAGCTGCGGGGAGGTGTCCCAGGAGTGAGTGAGCCCCACAGGGTCTCACCAGCAGGGGAGTGACACGAGCGGCCTGCAGTGTGGGGAGAAACACAAGCTGCCCTTTGCGGGGCCAGGGTGTGCGGGCGTTTGTCTCCTGACCTCAGAAGAGCCTGAGAGTGGCGGGCCAGCCTGGGGGCTCTGCCTGTCTCCCCGTCCCCCACAAGGCCCCAGCAGACAGGGAGCTCTTCCCTGGGGGGCCTGGCCTCCAGGGGAGCAAGGAAGGGTAGGGAGGCTGCAGCCGCTCTGCCCAGAGCCTTGTGGGGCGGGGGAGAGGGCGGCGGGGCTCTGAGAGGGGGAAGGAGAGCCAGCCTGGAGGTGGCGGGGACCCCTCAGGGCGCCCCCAACCCCCAGGGCACAGCACCCCCAGGCCAGAGGGCCTCGCCCCCTCCTGTATCTCCTCCAGAGTCCGCAGGGCCCCTTCGTAATGGAAGCTGACAGAATGCAAATGAGTTTCTAAAGGAACCAGCAGAAGTGGCAATTTTTCTCATTTAATCTTCAGATGAGCTGTCTGTCTCCAGGAGCAGTCTCATTAGAATTCGGAGACTAATTTTGTCCATCAACATGAGATTATTGGTGTGAGGGAGGTTTGGGGGGTGTCCTCCCAGTGGGGCCCGGACACAGAGCTTGGAGCTGCCGCCGCGGGCCTGCCTCGCCTCTCCGGGTGGTGCTGTCTACTCTGGGAGGGGACCCCCAGGCCCGCAGGACAGAGAGTGGAAAGGAAGACTCTGAAGTCCCGGCTCTCAGCTGGACGTTCCTTGCATGCAGAGACACTTCCGTCCTGCAGTTCCCTGAGTAGCTTGCACACCCAGAACCCGCTGCCTCCCAGGGTCCACCCCCTGCAAGACTTGCAGGGCAAGGGGAGCCTAGTGTGGGGGCTCTACCTCCTGGGCCCCAGGTCCCTCCCAGGAGAGGTCCCCGCCCAGAAGGAGGGTTGTCCACGGAGCACAGTGCTTCCCTGCCCCCATCCCACCCTTGAAGGTCTTGAAAGATGGCACCAGCCCATTTCACAGGCGGGAACACTGATGAGACAGGAGCGGTGGCATTAGGCTCTCAGCCGTGTGACCCAGCCAGGATTCGAGCAACTCCACGCACGGGTCTCTCTCCTGGCAGGAATGGCCAGGAGGTGGCCTAGCAAAGCCGGCAGCTCCCCTTAGACCCGTAGGTGGGCAGAGCCCGGAGCAGAGCGCATGCGGACTTCAGGAGCTCCTGAGTTGACGAGAGCTGGGCTGTCTCCACGCAGAGTCACAGCGGCCCACAACCCTCCACCCGGCTCAAGGAGGCCACCCCTCACCAGCCGATCTGAGGGGGATCTCCACCTGCACCGAGACACCTGCTCACAAGCAGGTCTGTGGGCAGAGGGAGATGTTCCCTAGGGACTCACGTAGAAATCCAGGGATGCGAGCGGTTAGGACCCACTGAGACTTGGGAGCACTGCGTCCCCTGAGGCTCCAGGGTTAAAGGTCAGGAAGCAGGGCCCCAGGAGGGATATCAGTGCTAACCCCTGGCTGCCTAGCACCTGAAACAGACTCTGGCTCTGGGAATCAAGCCCCTCTGTCCCCGCGCTCCTTTCAGGGAGGGCACCCCTATCAGCTCAACTCAACACCAGGGAAGCCGCGCCTCGGAGCGTGTGCGGAGCTGCCCAGGGTCATGGGGAGAGGACTGCAGAGCCAGGGAGGGCTGGGCCGGGGGCCGAGAACCCACCCTTCAGTGCTGTTCTCAGCCGCTTCCTCGGTGAGATGCTCTTCCCCACGAAACCAGGGAAGAGCACAGGAGTGTGGGGCTGGGGTCACCACTTTGCACCCCCTATACTGGGACACCTTCTAAAACACAGGGCCTTGAGCTCATCTCAAATGAGCGAGAGAGAAGGATTGTGAAAAATCCACAGAAACCTTGGTGAGGGTAGAGGTAAAGGTGAGCTGAGGGAGGGACCGGAAAGGACCCCCTGCTGGAAACTGGCCTCTGGACGCGTGCAGGCTGGAGCCTAATGCAACAGACGAGCCGACGAAAATGAAGACAAGGATGCATTTGTGAAGACACACAGCAGTGAAAAATAGAAGAGCTCAGGAATGAGCTTGCTAAGCAGGAAGCCGGAAGAAAGTGTGGAAAGGCTTAAAAACAACTTTTTAAAGAAAAAGCAGCATAATTTCAGAAATGAGAACCCAGCCGGTTTGTACATACGGGTGAGCAGATAGCACGGATGCTGCAGTCAGGCCAGTGAGAAAGATGGAGAGAAAACGGGAAAATGAACTAAACAGTAAGGGCTCTACAGAAAGTTATAGTCACAGAATAGACGCAAAGAAGGCCCAAGATGCATGTGGACGGAACCCCCAAATCGGGTGGGGCGGTGACGGAGCAGTGTTCACCCTCCCCCGAGGGGAATCTGTCCTGAAATAAAGGAGTCTGTGCAAAGGGCCAGTCTGTCCGAACGGCCCACCCTGCGCGTGTTCTAGTAGATCCTGGTCTTTAAGGATTTAAACACCTGCTGGGGCTTTGTGGGAAAAGGGAAAGCTGTTTGTGAGTAGGGTGACAATGTCTTTAGCACCCAATCAGGGCAGCTTCCAGACAAAAACGGGGGAGTGGTGTAGACTGCTGGGTGGACAGTGCACACAGCTGGGACTCACGGTCAGCAAACAGCTGAGATCAGGCGGGCTTGCCGCCAGGATCCCAGACCGCGAACTTAGTCCCGGAAGGAAACCAAAAGGCAGACGTGAGGTACTCAGAGAAAGAAAATCCAGGGGGATCGTAGGTGCTAACTGGCCTTCAGCTATCAAGATCACCCAAGGGGCAGCCCGTCTCCCCCGCCCCTTCCCAGGAAACCCACCCAGGACGTCACAGAAGCACCAGCTCGAGAGCCGGGGCTGAGCGTGTGGCTGCAGGTCCAGCAGCACATGGCAAGCCCCTCCCAGCAGTGGTCCACGTGGTAACAAAGTTATTTCAAAGGGGCAAAGTCCCCAGTCATTTCGGAACAAATCGGGAGAAGCTGTTGTTTAGTCGCTCAGTTGTGTCCGACTCTTCGCGACCCTGTAGAGTGTAGCCCCCAGGCTCCTCTGTCCATGGGATCCTCCAGGCAAGAATACTGGGGTGGGTTGCCAGTCCTTTGGGGTGTTCCCTGGTGGCTCAGAGGTTAAAGTGTCTGCCTGCAATGTGGGAGACCCAGGTTCGATCCCTGGGTCAGGAAGATCCCCTGGAGAAGGAAATGGCAACCCACTCCAGTACTCTTGCCTGGAGAATCCCATGGAGGGAGGAGGCCGGTAGGCTACAGACCACGGGGTCGCAAAGAGTCAGACAGGACTGAGCAACTTCACTATACTATACTCTCCTATACTCTCCAGGGCATCTTCCCGACCCAGGGATCGAACCCACGTCCTCTGCACTGGCAGGCGGGTTCTTCACCACTGAGCCACCTGGGAAGCCCACAAAGAGGAGACCCTGACTGTGAATCACGTTAACGATGCAGCCATGCCGAGAAAGCTGTGGAAAGTGTGGTGGGTTTGTGATGTTGAGCTGACACCCGGGTGTCATGGGGGAAAATCCACACGATCAGCATACGTGGAAAGAAGACGTAAGCCTGACCACACACGCGAACCGAGACTCTCCGAGTGAGCGGGTGGCGTTGCCTTAGGACGAGAAGCGGCAGTGGACGCCAGGGCGCCCGGCTGCCCCAACGTTGGGCGGGTCTCCTCCTGCCTGCAGTCATGTTGTTGGTCCCCGTGGGGCTGGCGGACGGCCCTCCAGGCTCTGCTCTCGGCCACTGTTTGAGTCCCTCCTCGCACACCTTGCACCCGCCCCGCCCAGAACCCCCCGGGGTTGCACGAGTCCGGGCAGTTTCAGACTCCTGGCTCCCAGGGTCAAAGTCAGGACAGCGGGTGGAAGCAGGAATTCCCGAAAATGTTACCCCTTTTACACTCCTGTGCTTTTACATTGCCCCAGAATAGGCCAGAGCTTGGCAAAAACAGGAAGGACAGACTGATCAACCAGGGCAGATGGAGGTTTAAGTGAATGTGAGGACTTTGCAGGAACAAAGACCCAAAGGGAGAAGGCTCCTTGAGGATGCCATCGCGGCTCGCTTGTCCTGATGAATAGAAGTCGGATGGAGTGCAAACCCTCGGACTGCAGAGCACGCTTGAAACGGGACAGAGGAAACTGCGCCCCCTGGAGTGAATTACAGCTGCTGCGCCCTCCAAACGCGACACCAGGGGAAAGAGGCCGCCCCCGTAGAGACCAACATGTGGCTCCACGCCACAAAGCGCAAAGCAGAGCAAGGCCCGCACCCCCCGCAGGGCCGTATCTGCAGGGGCACAGCTGTGCAGGCACCAGGTGGGCATGGCTGACGCCAGCAGACCTCTGGGTGAGGGCGCTGGAACCTGGACGGGTCACGGCGGGGGGCAGGGTGCCCAGCCTTCACCTGGGGGCGGGCACACACGTCAGCCCGACCCTGATGCTTACACGCGTGGGTGTGCCGTCCCCTCACACGCGTGCACAGGAAACACACGTGTACAAGTTGGCATTGGAGCCGTAAAGAGCGAGAGTGGAATCGGTGAAAGTTGGACTTCGAGAAGCTTTCTCAAAAGGCAGAGGCGAGAGGACAGCAATGACAGAGAAAAGAGACGGAGAAAAGAGCCCGAGGAAGTGGCCCGGGCCGGCCAGGTGCAGAGCCGGCCCGCCCACGCCCGGCCGGGGGAAGGCCACCACCGCCGCGTTTGGGTCCCAAGGTCATAGGGCTGCGGGTTCCGGCCCCGGGCTTTGCCGCTGGGTGTCTGGGACCTCTGGCCCCTCGGGGCCCCAAATCCCAGGGCAGAGGCCCGTAGCAGAGGAGAACCCGTATCCACCCATGCTCCAGCCAGCACAGGAGGCTCAGCGGCTTCCCGCCCCTCTCGATCCCAGCGCGGAGCAGGAGAGAAAGTGCAGGGAGCGCTGGCCGGACCTGAGCCTGGCCAGGTCCACATCTCTGTGAGCCTGGAGCCGGGGCGACTCCTCACCATCCGGGGACACCCGCAGCCCCCCGGCCCGGGTCCCCTGCCCCGGAGGGGAGGGAACGGAACAAGGCCCCCTGCGCCTTCCTGCCACCCACCGCGGCTCCAGATTCCAGGGGGGCCTGTGTTACCGAAGCCACCCCTGTGCTCCCCGGCGGCTCACGTGTGGTCCGGCCCCTGCTGAAGCAAGGCCAGGGGACGTCCACAGGGCCCGCCAGGGGCACCTTTCCTGAACCCTCCCGGCAGGTGGGCCCCAGCCCCTTCCATGTGAGCCCAGCACCTGGAGGGTCCTTTCCCCCACTCAGAACACCCTCGCCACAGAGGGGTCGGCCGTGAACCCAGTCTTCCGTGTCCAGGCCTGCTTCTCGACATCACTAAGAGAAACTCGGCCTGTCTGCCGACACCTCGCACCTTGGCCTGTTCGGCCGCCCTGGTCCAGGGCCTCCCTGACCTGGAAGGGGCCTCTGCACTCACCTGGGATGGAACACATGTGGGCTGGCCAGCGGGCCACCTTGGGGTATGGTGAAGGTCAGTCTCACCCAGCTTTCTCAAGGTCACTGAGACACAAAAGACAGAAATCAGAGCAAAACAGGTGCAAACGCAAAAGGAAAGCCCTGGAACGGGTAGGCTGGTTTGTCTGCCGCTTCCAGGGTTTGCAGAACCCTGCTCCTAACGCTAGTCCAGGAGCTCGCGGGCCCATCTGAGGGCTCGTTTTCCTGCTCTGATTCAACAAGGCACCTCTCCCTGTCTTCAGGCTTTGGTCGAGAGCCTGGAGGGATGCTAATGGAGCTCTCAAGGAGAAGATAATCTTTTAATGGTCTCCAAGAGGCCTCCCTGAAAACCGTACTTAATACACACACCTGAGGAGTTAAAGCCCTGCTTATCCTCGGTTGAGAACGTTTGATTAGAAGGTTTTGTGACGGGTTCTGGAGGGAGGCCCAGCAGGCCTGATCCGGCCTTTTGTGGAGGAGGATGAGGCTGTTGGCTTGGGAGTTGGGGGCAGCTCTTGGGGTCTGGGCCCTCCAGGAGTGGGAGGAGGGAGCTGGGGTCCCAGCAAAGGCTCCTTGGAGAAGGACAAGATGTCTGGAATGCCCTGCAGTGGACCACCCCCGAGGCGGGCCCTCCCCGGCCTCTGAATAGCTTCCACTCAGGCCCATCTCACCCGGGCCCTGCTGGTCACTCCCACCCGCCCCAGCCAGGCAGCGTCCCAAACCTGGCCCTGCGCTCGGGGGCTGCAGCCTGCCGAGCTCTAAGACTCAGGCTCAGGGGGCAGATGGCCCTCACGGGGTGCTGGGACCCTCAGACTCTCAGGCATGGTCTGGGCATCCCACCGACACCCACCCCGCGCCTCTCCCTCCTGAGAAATTGCTTTTCTGACCCGAGGTGGGTTCAGCGCCCTGTGAGTGAACCAGCCACATGAGCTGAGAATCGGGTGAGGGCAGCTTCCAGGAGGAGGGGCGCAGGGGAGGCCGTGGGACTGGAGGGGGCATCCCGTCTCCTTCCTGCCTGCATCTGTTCTCTGGGTGTGGAGGCCCCAGGGCGCAGGGGTCCAGATGGGATGACCCGGCGTCCACCAGGGGCTCCCAGATTGGTCTCGGGGAGGAATTTGGGGACAACCTGCCAGCAGAGGGAGGCGGTGAGGGCTGTGCTGGGACCGGGGGAAATGGGGAGCAGACGGGAGCTGAGGGTTCTGGCCGAGCTGGATTTTAACCAGAGATGCTGGCTCGTGGGGCGCTTGCAGGGCTTTTCTTTGTCCCTAGGCTTCCAGCGTCCCCTGCCAACCCGCCACCCTGAGCACCCTCACCGCATCCCTGAGTCTCTGGGCACCCCCCTCCCCCAAGACCCAGCCTGTTCCTCCTCTCAAAAGCCCCCGCCCCAGCCTCCTGGAGGCCGGTCTGCAGCTGGTCTGAATGCACTTGGCCCCTGCCTGGGCGGACGCAGCACACGGCGGAGGACCGCGGTCATCCATCTCCTTAATGAGCCCATTTGTCACGCGAGGGCTGGTGTTGTCCACCCTCTTGGAGAACGGTCTGTTCCTGCTGGACGAGCCCCAGCCAGGCCCCGGGGTCCAGGGCCCTTTGCAGGCCTGTGGAGGGAGGCTCGGTCACAGCTGTTATCGGGGGGAATGCGGTGTGTCTGGGCCCCTCAGCTTGCAGCAGACCACAGGGCTTCTGGAGGAGCCCAGGGAGGGTCTGCTGGGTCATTTGTCCAGAAACAAGGGGGTCTGATGGGTGGTCACACCCTCCAGACACCCGGGAGGGAGCAGCCATCTCCCCATTGCGCTGGCCTGGACCTCAGCTGACCTGTCTGGGGCAGACGGGGATGGTTGCCAGGTTACCAGCCATGGATGGGGTCTGGTCCTACTCTCGGAAGGGAACAGAGCAAGTGAGGTCCCTTGGTCCCACGGGGCTGCCCCACAGCCGAGCGTGCTGGAGACACCATCCAGCCTCCTGGTTCCTCCAGAACCTTCCAAAGGGCACAGTGGCATGCCTGCCACCCCCTCTGGGTTACCCCAAGTGCCCGCTCCTGGGGTGCTGAGACGCTGGACTGTGGGTCCACATGAAAGGCTGTGTCCCTTGCTGAGCAGTGAGCGGTTCCAGGCCAGGAGCTGTAGGTGGAGGCCCAGTGACACGTTTGGGTGGGCTTCTGTCCCCAGGGTGCTCCTGCAGGGCCCCCAGGTACCTGCCAGGCAGTTCTGCAGGGAGCCCTCACCTGGTCCTGGGCTGGTAGACTCGGAGGGAGAAGGAAGGCATGACCTGGGCAGGGCTGAGTGGTGTGGTTGCAGCCGAAGGAGACCTCCTGGCAGGGCAGCAGGGGTGGGCAGACAAGGAAGACTCTGCCCTGTATCACCAGCCCCCACGCAGGAGCCCTCCCCCGCGTCCCTTCCTGAGGACAGCCTGGCCATCCCCAGGCTGGGGCCGGCAGGAAGGCGCACACAGGCAGAGCTCTTAATAAAAAGAGGGGATTCAGGACTCAAAGACACAGGTGTGTGCAGAATCCTATGTGGAGGCACTGATCACCCAGAGGGGCCCAGACCTGGCTGAGAGTCCCCTGGACAGAAAGGGGACCAAGCCAGTCCATCCTAAAGGAAATCAACCCTGAATATTCATTGGAAGGACTGATGCTGAAGCCAAAGCTTCAATATTTTGGCCACCTGATGTGAAGAGCTGACACATTGGAAAAGACTCTGATGCTGGGATAAGATTGAAGGCAGGAGAAGGGGACAGAGGATGAGATGGCTGGACGGCATCACTGACTCAGTGGACATGAGTTTGAGCAAGCTCCAGGAGATAGTGAAGGACAGGGGAGCCTGGCTTGCTGCAGTCCGTGGGGTGCAAAGAGTTGGACACGACTGAGCGACTGAAGAACAGCAACCCGGCAGCACGCACGCTGCCCACAGCTGAGCTCGCACAGCCTCTCCGTCTAGCAGTTTCCAGGGAGCGGGGTACGCAGACCCACAGTTCTCCGGCTGCGCCTGTGTTCTGGCGGGGGCAGCCTGCTCCCACTGGGGCTGGGGGTTGGCACCACTGCCCCACCCGCTCTCCCCACCAGGCGCCCGGGGCACCAGCCTGCCCTCTCCGTCCCCAGAGCCTGCTCCTCGTGGGGCCGGCCTGTCTCAGTGTCCCTGCACCTCTGAAGCCCGGAACCCTGTCCGGGGCACCCACAGGTGATGCCCAGAGCTGAGGGGGAGCCCCGCCTCTGGCCCCCAAAGACCTCCTGGGCTCCGCCCTTGCTTGGCTGCAGGCGCTGATCCATGCCCAGCCCACCTGCCTGCAGTCCCTTCCCACGGTTCCCTGACATCCGGAGGTGGACTGAGGCTGCTGCTTTCTCTGCCGGCAGCCTGAACCCAGGGCCCAAATCTGCCCAGCTCTCTCCCCTGAATCCCAAGCAGAGCTGCACCAGACGTAACACAGCCATCTGCACGCGGCTGGCAGCTGTGGAGAACCGATTACCAGGGACTGATTACCAGGGACCGGCGGGAAAGAAAAGAGCCCGGTGCGCTCCCTAATGGTATTAGGGACGCTGGGAAGAGGTATTTCCTGCCCCACGGGCGGTGCAAGCTCCGTGGTCACACTTGCCGCCTCTGCCCTGCTCGGGGTCCCCTGGGACCTGCAGGCCAGGCCATCAGCACCAGCATCATCCCTGATGATGCTCTGTCCCCTGAATCGCATCTCCAGGTTCAGGTCCAGAGACCTGCAGACCAGGGCGCACAGACTCCCGGTTCCCCCGGCCCCCAGAGGAGGCACCCTCCCAGCTCGGCCTGCCTGGGGTCGTTCTCAGTCCCCCAGCCCCCTGACCCCATCCAGTCCTCCCGGAAGCCCTGGGCATGCTTCCTCCAAAACCAGTCAGGGCCCCTCTGCTCCCTTCATCCCTGCCTCCACCTCCCTCCTCAAGCCCCTACTTGCTGTCTCTTGGGGGTCGCCCTGACCCCCTGCTCACCCCCGGCAGCTTCTCTGGGCCCTGAAGTCTGGCCTCTTGCAAGAACAACCCCTTTCAAACTCCGCAGTGTCATCTGGTAAATGCAACCCCAGCTAAGCCGGTCCACATTCTGCCTTCCAGCCTCACTGGGAGCTGATCTGCTTGCCCCAGAGTGCCCCACGTCCCACCCCACCCATGGCACCCTGGGGCTATCGGCACGCTGGTGCCCACCCAGACCCGCTGCCAGGGGGACGCGCCCTCCCGTGGCTCCTGGATTTCAGCCCCTGGGATTTCAGCACCCGTGTTGCTGTGGGGGAGGCTCCCTGACCCTCTGTCACCCTGCCAGTGCTGGTTCCTCGTCCATGAAGCCAGGCAGTCAGTCCCCGGGTCCCCCACTCAGTGCCTGTCCCGTCCTCCTCGTGGACGCAATGGCCTCCATGTTCACTGGGTTCTCAGCACCGTGGACAGCACCTCCCCCCTGAGCTGGGAAGGGGCTCACCTGACCTGGACGGGTGTGGGGCGGGGAGGACCGGCCCCCTGGTGGCCTCACCCGGGGCGCACGGTTCCTGCACGACAGCCCTCTGGGGCGGGGGATGAAGCATCTCACTTCTAAGTGCTAGTATTTCTCCACGTGGTTTCATGTGGTCCTCGGGCAGCACTTCCCCAGAGCAAAGCAGTCCAGACGCCAGTGTGCAGACGCCAGTGTCCAGCCCCAGCTGCAGGCGAGCGGGTCCCTGTAAGCCCTGCCCTTCTCCCTGCCCCACCCCCTCAGGTGACACACACGCAAAGTGAGCCTCCGTGTTCCCGAACGCAGTGCGAGTGAGCAGTCCTGCCCGCAGGGAGGGGCGCGCACACGTTTGCAGTCCAGCAGCAATGTGCAGCAAGCGCTGGGGGTCGCGGACGGGTGGACGGGGGATGCGAGCTGCGGTGGTGAAGACCCCTTGGAAAGTTCTCGGGTGGGAGCCCCAGGGCAGGGCTCAAAGCCCTGAATCACAGATGCGGCTTCTTCCTGAGAAGGGCGGAAACCGCGCCCACTGTGGAATTAACACAGCAGTCAAGGCAGCAGACAGGAGCGTCCCGCAGAACCCAGCTACCACGAGGCCCATGTGACATTCAGCTCAGCTCCCACGGCCCTGGCCCCTTCCCTGTGGCCAGATTCAGACGTCGGGGCCAGGAATCTGGTGGGTCAGGGGTCTTTCCTGACAGGACGGTCATCTGGGCAGCTCTGGGTGGAACAGGGGGATGTGGACCCCAGGCTGATGGAGGTGCAGGCGTGACCCGTCCCCCTGCCCCCGCCCCGGCAGCCAGGATCTCAGAGCCTCTGCACTCGCACCCACCCCACCCAGCTCCACTGCTGTGCAGGGTGGCAGGGATTCAGCTGCCAGTCATGTGGCTGCCCCCCAGTCCCCTGGGCAGGTGGTGGGCGTGGCCTGCATGAAGCCCCTCCCACCGGCCCTGGGAAAGCATCCTTTGTCCCTGGTCATCCCTGAACAACAACCAAGCTGCCCTCATCGAGGGTCTGGGCTTCACCGGGACACCATGCTTGGCGGTACTGGCCCCACGGCCTGGGCTGAGATCAGCCGGTTGGGTGGTCGTGGGGCCTGCCCTGCGCGCCCACTGCGGAGGAAGGTGCTGGCCAGGGTATCAGTCCTGGGATCCCACTGAGGGTCAGCTCACCAGGAGCTTAAGGAAATGGCATGGCAGCCCCCAGGGAGCAATGGATGGATGGCCTTCAATTTCATCTTCAAAGCATAACGGGATGGGTCCCTGGGAGCAGCAAGTGAGGGACCCAGAAGCCCAAATAGGGGCCCGAGGGACCTCCCCTCAGGCTGGGCGGCCCTCTCCAGGGACCACGGGCATTCATTCCCCTTGGACACGCAACTCTGCCTGCGGGGCGAACAGACACACAGACTGAAGTGTAGACGGCAGACGGGGGCCCAGCTGTGACGGGCCCGCAGGCGCAGGCGAGGCAGGCATGGGGATGGAGGCTGGGTCTGCACGAAGCATGGGGGGTGGCGCCTCCAGGTGGCTCCGTCACCCCTAGTTTCTGGTCCTCAGCAGCCCCTGAATGTCAGCGTGTTTCCTGACAAGAAGAACCACTCGTGGACTTCCTGGAGCTCCTCTAAGGCGACAGTCAGATGCTCCTCACAGGCTCAGACTTCAGGGGTCTTGCCCAGTAATACACGGCAGTGTGGGCTGCCACTCGTGGGCTCAGGGACCAGACTGAGCGCCCCTCCCAGCCCTGCCCTGTGGACGCTGACCGGCCCAGGACACGGACGGGAGACTGCGGTCCTCCTCCTCTCGCCTCATGAAGTCAGGCTCCAGCTCCTGGGCGTCGGAGACAGGGAAGGGGGCGCTTTCTCTCCACCAGAGATGAAGGCTCAAAACATTCCAGATGCGAGAGCCGAGGGAATTGAGCCCGAAACTCTACAGCAAAGTCCGCTCAAGGCACTGACTGATTCCCCAGCTGCATGCACCCGGGTGGGAGGCTGAGAACACAAACAGAATCCAGTAGCTGAGACGGCCGGGTGCCTGGGGAGCATTGGAAGAGGGGCCCCAGGACAGCATCTGGCTGGCCGTCAGGACGTGCCGGAAGGCTGTCCCCTGGGAGTGAGGGCGAAGAAGAAAAAAGGGGGCAGTCCCTAAAGAGGGAGAGAAAGGAAGGGAGGAAGAGAGGAAGGAGGGAGACAGGGAGGGACCACATGGTGTCTGAAGGTCAAGGGCAGGTCAAGGGCAGGTCAAGGGACACGGGGCATATGAAAGAGCCCCCGTCCAAGCTGGAACCATTTTCGCATCAAGATGTGTGGTCTAGGAGACACCCAAACGCCTGAAATAAACCCCTGAGTTCAGACTGATGCCAATGATTGAGTAAACAGGGCAGAAGAGGCCGATCCGGAACCGCCACAACCCCTGGCCCTCGAGGAGCTGGGGCGCGACCCCCGCCCGGGAGTGTGGGCTGCGCCCGGCGGCTTCCGTCCAAGGAGGGCAGGGGGCCTGGGGGCGCAGGACGCCTCCGCCGGGTGAGAGGCCGGCACCACGGCGACCGTCCCAGTGACAACACGTAGCCCGGTCAGCTCCTTCCAGGATGGCAGCAGGAGGGCCTTCCGTGGAACACCTGCCCCGACGCCCAGGCAGCCAAGGCCGCAGAGGCAAGGGAGCTGGAGGGACTGGCCCAGCCGTGGGACGAGCCCAGGGAGACGGGAGGACTTTGGGTCGCCTGGGGTCCTGGAGAAAAGGGCGTTAGATAAAAACCAAGGAATTCAGGTACAAACTAAGGAATTCAGAGGAATGCTTGTGCTTCAGCTGATACTAACGTATGGATACTGCTTTATTTGTTGTAACAGATATGTAAGCATACTAAGGATGTATGGAGACCCTTGGGTGGGGGTGTGGGAACTCTGCAAATCTAAAACTGGCCTGAAAAATGAAATGTACAAAAAATCACAGCAGAGTTCCGCTAGGACGGCAGCGCGGTCCTTCGAGCCCTTCCCATTCCGTGCGGGCAGCCCCGCCCCCACGCCCCCCGCCAGGCCCCTCCAGCCTCCCTGCCCCGCTCTGCTCCTTCCGCCCTTGTCAGGAACCAGACCTCTTCTCAGGAACGTGAGCCCCTCCCACCGCATCGGTTACAGACTTAGTTGTGGTCCCAGCCTCTCCGGTCAGTTCTGAGCTCCTGACCACCGGGTCCAGCTTCTCCGGTGCCCCGTCCTTGGCCCCCACTCTCTCCCCTGGGGGCCCATCCCGTGGTCTCCAGGCTTCAGTGACTTTGCTCAGGTGGTCCCGTGCACATGGAACCCCCATCTCCTCACTGCCATGGGCGAACCCCTCCTCACACTGCAGGCGCTTCCCCCAGCCCCACTGGAAAACCTGCCTGAGCTCCCAGGCCAGAGGCGGCTGGGACGAGCTCCCAGGGTCTCTGAGAGCCGTGGGGGTCACAGCCTCCGTCCTCCCCGCTCAGAGAGAACTCAGGGAGGGGCTGGAAACAAGATCCCGGGCTGAGGCTGCTGCCCAGCAAGGGTGGGGCTGGGGACTGACAGCCCCCGCGGGAGCTGGAGGCCTCCCGGGGCATCCCCGCTGGAAGTGGGGGCCGGGATGCCCACCCACAAGGAGTCAGGGAAATTCATCAGAGCAGCCCACCTTCAGAGACCCTGCGGATGGTGCCCAGCTCCGGAAAGACCCTCCCCACTGTCTCTGTCTGGAATGAGGCTGCCACCACGTAGATCCCATTCATAAAGACGGTGTAAGTTCCATCCTGTCTGCGATGCCCTGGGAGAGGCCACTCCCTGCCCCTCGCCTGGCCATGACCCCACCCCCCCACCCTGGGCTCCAGGGCCTTGACTGCAGCCCTGGCCTCCCGCTGGAAGCCTGGCCCGGCTCTGGACACACCAGGGCCCCCTCAAGACCCTCCATCCCACCCACCAGGACATTGCCACTTCTCTTCAAAACTCCCTGCTCCCTCTCCAGGTCTCCTCCAACACCCATCACAGCCCCCTCCCAGGTTGATATTGGGAGCCCCTACCTGCTCCCTGACATTGTGGGGGAGGGTCCTTTGGGCACCTCCCAGCACTTCCTGTCCAGGGACACCTGACCCCCGCTCCTTCTGTTCCCGGGTGACCAGTCCCGACCTTGGGGCCTTTGGACAGCTGCTGCCTTGCCTGACCCTTGGCTCAGGTGCCCGCGAGTCCGGGACAGGCAGTGATCACGGGTGCTGGTAGGATGCTCCCCTTCCATCCTAAGAAGGATGCTCGGAAGCAGCGGCCCCTGCAGGAAGCACCTCCCTGGTGCCGGCCAGGGAGGGGACCGGCACCCCCAACCCGGAGATGGGCTCTGCCCTCTGAGGATGGGGTGCTGGGGGTCCATCCACCTCAGTAGCCGCATCAGTGCCCCCCAACCTATGTCAGATCCAGGAGGCCCCTGGCCACCCCAGCTCCTGGCTCCCGGCTCCAGGGGCCGGCCTCAGGCCTGGACGGTCCTCACAGGAGGGAGCATCGTCAGGAGGTCCCCACCCCAAGACGGGATGAAGGCTAGAGCATCTTGCCCCTGGGCCTCGCTGTGCCCAGGGGAGACCGCCTGTGGCTTCCCAAGCCCCGGGCTCACCGGCCCCCAGGCCTGCTGGCAGCCTCCCCTCCCCGCTCCATTCCCCAACCCTGCCCCTTCCATCCTGGGAGTCAGGCCCCTGCTGGAGCTGGGATGCTATTAAGCACCACTAAGTTTACACTCTTGAGAGTCCCTTGGACTGAAAGGAGGTCCAACCAGTCCATCTTAGAGGAGATCAGTCCTGAGTGTTCATTGGAGAGACTGATGTTGAAGCTGAAACTCCAATATTTTGGCCACCTGATGCGGAGAGCTGACTCATTTGAAAAGACCCTGATGCTGGGAAAGATTGAGGGCAGGAGGAGAAGGGGATAACAGAGGATGAGATGGTTGGATGGCATCACCGACTCAATGGACATGAGTTTGGGTAAATTCTGGGAGTTGGTGATGGACAGGGAGGCCTGGTGTGCTGCAGTCCATGGGGTGGCAACGAGCGGGACATGAGTGAGCGACTGAACTGAACTGAACTGTACACTGGCCACATAGGTTGTTACTGGGCATCGGAGGTGGGTGCCAGAGAGGGGTCCCCCTCCTGGAGGGCGCGTGGGGACTGTCCACTCTCCTGCACCTGCCTGGAGAGCTTTCTATACTCAGCTTACCTTCAGCTCGCAGGGGAGGCCAGGCCCGATGTGCGGTCACGGAAAATCCCCATGTGGCCCTTCTGCCCTGAGGACGCGTCTCCTGCCCTCATGAATAATCAGCAGAGCCGCTCCCACCTCAATGAACCAAGCTGGACGGCCGGGCGCTGCCCCAAGGGTCACCGCTCCCCACCAGCCCTGAGGTCAGACAGAAGCCCCAGGCCCAGCAGAGCCCCCGCGGCACCAGTGGGCAGGCTCCTCACAAGTCCAGCCGCCCGGCTCTGCCCCCTGGGAGTGGAGGCCTCCTGAGCACCCAGCTTCCCCAGGGCAGGGCTGGGCAGGTAGTCGGGGGGGACGAAGGCAGGGCCCGGCCTGAGAGCCTCCGGCAGGAAGGGATGCTGGCTGGGCGCTGACAAGGCAGGGGTCCTCGGTCCCGGGGGCAGGGGTCGTCAATCTGATGGTCTTTCCACTCAGCTGCCTGCCCAGAACTAAGTGTTGAACGGCGTGACTGGCCGACCACAGGAACGAACCCTGGTGGGTGAGCGCCCGTGGAGGGGGGCCCCAGGGCTCAACGGAGGCCTCGACACCCCAGGCCGTGTGTCTGATGATGGGGGACCCCAAGCCCTGACTTCGCGGCACCTGCAGTGGCCGCCGGGCAGGCTTCTCCAGGAGCGGGCCCTGCAGGGTGGCTGAGCGAGCAGGGGATGGGCCGGGTCAGCGCCAGAGCCGGGCCGGCAGGGTGGCTGAGCGAGCAGGGGATGGGCCGGGTCAGCGCCAGAGCCGGGCCCTGCAGGGTGGCTGAGCGAGCAGGGGATGGGCCGGGTCAGCGCCAGAGCCGGCCCTGCCCTCCATCCCTGCGGCCGTAAACCCGCTGTCTTCAGACGCTACATGAGTTTTATGGACAGACAATGCCTCTCATCGCCTGATGATTATTTTTTTAATTTTGGCATTAATCATCTAAGGTCCTCCTACATATTTTATGAAACGTTCTATCTGCCATTTAATGAGCTCTATACGACTAATCAGAAAATAAAACGTAAAATGCAGAATGATTTAGCTGGTGTGATGGAGAAGGAAGGGTGGCCAACTAAGTCGAGGAGGGCTACTCGGGGCAGAGTTGACCTTGGGATGGTTGAGGAGGGCGGGGGCCATTCCGAGGGGGGTTTGGAGAGGCCAGAGGCAGGGCAGGGGTCCTGATGGTCAGAAGCCAGCCTGGGCCCAGTCTCCACATGGCTCACCTCTAGGACTGGGAGGAGGGGCCCCTTGACCTGGGGGCCCAGGCAGGGCCCCAGGGGCAGGGCACGTCTGTGACTTTTTGCCTGGGAATCACTCCCTCGCTGACCCACTCCCAGTGGAGGAGACCAGGCAGTTGGGAAGCACCGGCTGCTACGTGTGTTGTTTACAGTTGATTTAGCTTTTAAAGGCTCCAGAGCTGAGCCCCCAGAGCTCAGGCTAGGTTTTCAAATCATTAGCCTGAAGCAGAGTTCCCTGTTAACAGGCAAATCTCTCTGAGCTGAGGCCTTGCCAAGCTGCTGTCATCCACCCTCGGACCGCAGAGCCCAGGGGGGTGGGGGGCGGCAGGGGAGGCTTGGGGTGCAGGCTGGGGGTGCACGGAGCGGGCAGAGCCGGCAGGGGGGTCCTTGACAGGTTTCTGGACGCCCTCTGAAGCTGGAGGAGTGGACCCCTCTGAAGCTGGGGCACTGGACCCTCTGAAGCTGGAGGATGGGTCCTGCCCGCGATGGTGCCTCCCCCGCCCTCCCCCAGCCCAGGGCTCAGGTCTTTGAGCCCCTGATGGAGGAGGCCGGCTGGAATTTTTTAAAGGCTCCATAAATGTTAAGGACTTATTTACATAAATGGCCAATAAACATATGAAAAGATGTTCAAACTCAATAGTCATCAAAGGCATGCAAATGCAAGCGACGAAGCCACTGATACCGTTTTTGTTTAGCAAATTGGCAGAGATTAGAGAGAAGGTCACCCCTGGTGTGGGCGGCCTGTGGGAAAGGGGTCTGTTCCGGGTTGGTGGCTTCTGAAGGGGTCCCCGTTTCCCAAGACGGATCCTGCGGTGGGCAGCCAGTGTGAAAGTGCACAGGGCGTTTGCATGGTCACGTAACAAAGTCCTGCCTGGGGTTTCGGTAATGGAATTTCTAAATGAGTTTGAGGGTCGTACACGGATATATGCAAGGCAGCATCAATCGTCACAACGGAAAGGGGCCAGGTCAGCAAGGCTGAGGAGGGGCTGGTGTCTCTGAAGGGATTCCCAGGCCCACGTTTTAAAGAGCAGGCATGCATACTATCTAAAACTAGCTTCCCTAGTGGCTCAGTTGGTAAAGAATCCGCCTGCGATGCAGGAGACCCCAGTTCGATCCCTGGGGTGGGAAGATCCCCTGGAGAAGGAAATGGTAACCCATTCCAGTATTCGTGCCTGGGAAAGCCCATGGACAGAGGAGCCTGGTGGTCAGACGTGACTGAGCGACTTCACTTTTCTGCTGGTCACAAGGAGCAGATGGCTCCATGAAGGATTTTGGTGCTTTTCTAGGTATGAGGCGATGCAAGGGTCAGGCTCATAGAACCTCCTGAAAATGTCTAACCCGAAGACCTGTTCTGAGGGCCTCACTCCTGATCTCCAGTCTGAGCTCCTTTCTGGGGCTGTTGAAGGTCAGCAGCTGCAGCAGCTCATGTTTCGATCCTTGCCGGGGCAGACGGTGAGTGCCAACCTGGACAAAGCTGGGGCTGAACTCACAGCGACAGCAAGACAGAGCCGCGTCCACAGGAGCGACAGGTGAGGCGGAGTCAGTCTGCAAGGGCTGCTGAGCGCCTGTCACAAGCCAGGTGGCTTGCGACTGCGGGGACGTGTTCCTTCAGGCTCTGGAGGGCGGGCGCCTCAAGGTGGGGGCAGGGCAGCTTCCTCTGGAGGCTCGGGGAGGCTCCTTCCTGCCTCCTCCAGCTCCGGGAGGCTGCAGGTGCCCCTCGGCCCGTGGCGTGTCACCATCCCTGCCCCTGTCTGCACGTGGCCTCGCCCTGTGTCGGCTTCTCTGCATCTCCCACGGGGACCCTGGTCACTGTGGGCAGCACCCACCCTTCTCAGCACGGCCAGCTCTTAACTTGACCCCAGCCTTGAAGACCAAACAAGGCCGAGTCCCCAGGGTGGGCGGGCATCAGGACTGCAGTGTGCTTTCCGGGGGACACGGTTCAGTCGACAGCAGACCAAGCCGTCCATCTCCGAGTCCGGCGTCTCCTCTGGTTGCCACGACAACCCTGAACAGGGCTGAGGACGAGGATGCTCCTCCGGGGGATCAGGAGCTCGTCCAGGGCCACATAGCCGACTCGGAGGATGGGTCAGACTCCTTGCTCCCCCCTCCGCCTCCGTCCCCGGGGGCCCAGGGCAGGGCTGTGACCTCCTGGGGGGGCCCCCAACACACGCCCACCCTCCCATCCCCAGGCCGGCCTCCTTCCTGCCCTCGGGTCAAGCAAACTCCTTAATGTCGTGGACTTAACGTCCCTGTTTTCCTTTATGGTTTCACCTCCCTTGTCTACAGCCCTGAAACCGAGCGTGATTTTGCCTTTGGGGGCACTTTGTAAAAACAGAAGTGCATGCACGTATTCATTCAGTGCCCTGCGTCTTCCGCTCAGCCTGACAGTTTTGAGATTAATCCCTGCTTTTCCCAGATTTGTAGCTAATTCCTTTTCACTGTGAGTGATGTTTCACTTTGCTGTTAAGCCTCTGGCTCGTCCCTCGAGGCTGTAAGGAGCAATGAGACCCAATGCTGCCCCCTCGGCGAAGGTGCCCGCGTGGGCCCGGTGGCCGGGGACCTCTAGGCTCACACGCTAGATGCGGCCCTTACTGCCCTTGGAAAGGCCAGCCAGGCTCCCAGTGGGGCTGGATGAGGTCGGTCTTTATTTTCTCCTCTGCGTTTTAGAGATTGCTTAGAGGTTCCCAAACATTGCTTGGACAGTTACATTATTTTGGAATCATGTTAAGAGAGAGGAGGCTGAACAGTCTTGTGCCTAAAGCTTGAGCTCTGCAGTCAGAGGGACAGCGACTCACCCCACAGCCCGCGTGACGCTGGACGAACAGCGCCTCCTCTCTGGGCCTGGGGTCCTCACCGCGCTGCCTTGTGGCAGAGGGGATTAAAGAAGTCACGTCCTGATGGTTTGCTAGGAGTGCTATTCTCAGGGAGACAGAAGCATTCCTGTTTTGGAAAATAATAAAGCCGCACAAAAAGCAGATGGACAGGCGGCCAGGCGCATGGAGCTGATGTTCCTCGAAAGGCCCGCCCCCAGCACTGTGGTCCCCAGAAGCCTTCTCCCTGAGCCCAGGGGGTCTTCCTCCCACTCTGTCCCAGCCCCTCTGAGGGGTGACTCTGCTCTTACGGGGCTTCGGGGTCTCCAGGGAGGGCCTTGCCCAGTGAGTTAAAATGTGAAGCCATGGGTCAGGGTCACAGGCCTGTGTCTGAAGATTTGGAGCCAGAATTTAGCTCAGGGTTTAGCGAGTGGACTTGACTCCTGGGCCCCCCAGACACCCCGAGGCAGCAGCGTCCACACGCAGGTCAGCTCTTCACACTGACCGTCTGTGCCCCCCCAAATTCAAGTGCTGAACCCCCCACCGCGAGGACCTCAGCATGTGAGTGTATGTGGAGATGGGTCTTTAAAGAGGTGATGATGGTCCCAGGAGGTCACGGCGGTGGGCCCCGGTCCAACACGACCAGGTCCTTGTAAGGAGACACTCGGGGACGGCCACACGAGGACATGGGGAGGAATCCGCGTCTACGGAGGGGAGAGGCGTCGGCAGCAGCCAGCCTCGTGAGCACCTTGACCTCGGACTTCCACCCTCCAGCATGTGAGGAAGTAAACGTGTGCTGTTGGAACTGCCCAGGCACTACGAAACTAAAGCAGCCTCGTCGTCAGCCCCTTTCAAGCTCAGCCTGATTCTTGTCTCCAAGCTGGCTCCGAAACTGGTCCATCCTTTCTACTTTCTGCCTCTCCTCCTCCTCAAGTGTGTCCCTGGACACTTTGTCACGGTGAGGGTTAGCTTTATGTGTCAGCTCAACTGGCCGTGGGGGCCCCGACAGCTCGTTGGATGCGGATCTGGGTATGTCTTAGAGGGTTCTGTGGACAGAGTAAGTCAGGGCCCCCCAAGGGTGTGTGTGCTGGGTGGGTGGGAAGGCATCCAATCCTTCGACCCCAGGATGACACAGAAGGTAGAGGAGGAGCAAACCTTTCCCTCTGCAAACCTGACGTCCATCTGTTCCTGCCCAGAGACGTCGGGGACATTGTCGCTCTGGGCTGTCGTGCTTTGACATTCACACTGGGATTCAAAGGACTGGCTGACCCTTCCTTATCTCAGGCCTCAGACTCGGCTGGGAGCTGCTCACTGGCTGTCCTGGGGCCCCAGCCTGCAGGCAGCTTGTGGGGCTTCTCGTCTCCATCACCACAGACACGGATTCCTACAATAAATCTCTTCTGTTTAGGGGCTTCCCAGGTGCCTCAGTAGTTAAAGGATCCCCTTGCCAGTGCAAGAGACCCAGTTTGATCCCTGGGTAGGGAAGACCCCCTGGAGGAGGAAATGGCCACCCGCTCCAGTATTCTTGCCTGGAGAATCCCATGGACAGAGGAGCCTGGCGGGCTGCAGTCCTTGGGGTCGCAAAGAGTCGGCCATGACTGAGCTCAGGCATATCCCACTGGTTCTGCTTCTCTGGTGATCCCTGACTCCCCAGCAAGGAGGCCCAGGGGGAGTTTTGCCAGAGTACAGGGTGGGGAAGCTGTGGGCTCCACCCTCTGCTGGAAACTCCCCCGAGTCCCCAGACTGGGTGACACCATGGTGCCCAACAGGCCGTGTGGACCTCATGAAGCATCAGCCCTCCTGTGTCTCCTCTGAAAACAAGCAGCTGCCTGGGAGGCAGTTACACAGATTAAACAAGAGGCCCGTCCCATCGGCCATTCCATGCACGGCGGCCAGTGTTCCCTCTCCCCTGGTGAGGCCAGCCACTTCTGAGTCTTCTGAGTAAAGAGGGGTGCTGGGGTGCCCCACGCCAGGCCAGGTTGGGGCGTGCACCCCACCCCACTGACGGCAGAGCCTCCGGAGGTGAGAAGAGGGACACCTGACGGGCTGGGAGCAAAGCTGAGACGGGTGTTTGGCTGATGTTCAGTTACATCTCAAGGAAGTTCCCTCAGAGAAGTTTTGCTAAGTCCATTTATAGGACAATAAAGGCCCACGGCCCAGTTTATGATGCTATGTCAGCCACCATCGCACGGAGAGTGGGCACCTCGCTGCGGAGATGATGGGTGATCCCCTTGTCCACACTGTCCCAGCCGGGGAGCAGCTCTCTGAGCCTCAGCCTTCTGAGCCTTTCATCGCTGGTGTGGGCTGGGGGCAGGGCACTGGTCAGTGGGAGCAGGGCCAGGCTCTAGGAGAGTCCTCAGGGAGACTCCCTGACGTGTGCATCCTGCGGTGTGGCCCAGCCTGGACCCCCGCCCCACTCCCTGGCCCCTGGGATGCAGCTCTGTGGGAACCTGGCCGCAGCTCTGACCCCGTCCCGGGACCCCCAGTCCTTGCACTCTGCCCTCACTGTCCCCGGGCACAGGGCCCCCCACGGGGGCTTCCTGTCTGTGCTCCTTGCCATGACCCCAGCCTCCTTCCTGAGGCCCTGGGGCCCTTTCCAGGGACTCCCCAGCTCCCCCGGGAGGCCTCTCCCACCCCTCCTCTGCAGTGCTCCCCACAGCCTTGGCCGCTGGACAGCAGCCTTGGCTTCAGCAGGTGGGGGAGGAGGGCTCTGGTCCCTGCTGTCGGGCTGCCTCCTCAGCACCAGGACACGGTGGATAGAGCAGCCCTGGACCCTCTCTCCTCGGGGTTGAGTTCTGGGAGGTTCTGCTCAGGGCCCGTGACCTGAGACACAGAGCAGCCTGGCTGGGAGTCACCACACCGATGGGCTGACTCCCCTCACGAGGCAGATGGAGACAGGGAGGAGGGAACAGTGGGAACACAGCCTCCCATGCTGGCCTCTGGGTTTCAGGGCATGTGTGTGATCTAATTGCCAGGAGCTGTAGCAAGGCAGGCCAGGCCCTCCTGCCCCTGCAGACCAGGGGGTCCACACAGCACAAACCTACTCTGAAGCAGCCAGCACTCTGACGGGCACCTGCCCTGGGACATGGGCAAAGGGCTGCCCGGGCACTACAGGGCTTCCTTAAAACTCCTGACACTGCGAGGGGTCATATAACTGCGGGCAACAAGGAAAAGCACCGCCGTCTTTGCAGGAGGCAGTTAGTCCATCACATGCTGGAAGAAAGGCATCCTGCCCTAAGATGCGGCTCTGAAAGCTCTGATGTCCGGGATGGAAGCTCAGTGTAGACCAACATCAGACAATATGCTGCAAGGGTGCCCGTGCGCATGCACACACACACGCACACACTCACATACAAACACATGTGTGCACACACGCAGCACACACACACATATACCTACAGATGCATGCACATACAAGTACTCACGAAAACATGCGTGCATGCACCTGTGCAAACACGTATACACACACAGCACACACACACATACCTATGGATGCATGCACACACAAGTACTTATGAAAACATGCGTGCACGCACCTGTGCAAACACGCACAGGTACACACATGCAAACACATCCAGGCATACACAGATGTACACGTATGCACACAAGCACACATACCTGTGCACATGCATGCGCATGCACGTGGCTTTTATCTGCTCCTGAGGATGGACCGCCATAGCTGGGGGTAGGCGGAAGTGAGGGTGGAAACTAAGAGCAAAATGAAATAATTTGGTTAAGTTTTCAAATACAAGGGAGAATGTGATGGCCATAAAAGAAAAATAGATTGCTACCTGTATATAATTATTTGCCTTAAAGAAGAGGAGGTGAAATTCCTGGACTTGAAAGATATAGAAACAACATATGAAAGCCACCTCTTCCTCTAAAATTTAATCAAATATTAGGGGAGACGTTGGTCCGTCTCAGGACTTTTCCATAGGAGCTTTCGATATTGGAAGAGCACAGATTGAAGTTTATAGATTTATGAAAAGAAAATGCCACTTGATAATTTTATGCCCAGCTCAACTATTATTTGAGTGCAAAACAAAGAGAGAGCTTTTGTTGTATAGAGATCTCCCATGGCCTTCTTGAAGAATTCTCTAGAGGGCGAAAGCTGTCCGCTCTGAGCCATCCTGTTCAAAAGCTGTAACGAGTGAACTGGTGTGGAGCTTATTATGAAACCTTATAAATGTAATATGCAGTCTAAAGCAAGGGTAGAAATGATGGCTATCGAGTGAGGATTAAATATTATAGGCTATAACACTGCGAAAATAATGATATGAACTGAAGAGCAGGTGGTGGGGAAAGCAGGCTGGGCGTTGGATCAGCAGCGACCTTACCATCCTTCTCAGCACAGGTCAATGGTTTAAAGCTCATTAATCAAACAATCCAAGTATCATTATCACATTCAAGTGGATGAAGTTGTGCGTGCGTGCTCCATTGTGTCCGACTCTTTGTGACCCCATAGACTGTAGCCCATCAGGCTCCTCTGTCCATGGAACTTTCCAGGCAAGAATATTGGAGCAGGCTGCCGTTTCCTCCTCCAGTAGATGTTCCCAGTCCAGGTGTTGAGCCTGTGTCCCCCGTGTTTCCGGCATTGGCAGGAGGACTATTGACCCCTGCACCCCCTGGGAGGCCGTGTAAGTATGAACTGGACAACTAGAATTAATTGAATTAATTAAATGAACTGGACAACTAGAGTTAATTAGAGTAATTGTGAAGCCGCAAGTGTTGCCGCCTTATCTTGACCCTCCGGCTCCCAAGCCCACGGGCTTGCAGTTGGATTTGGTCAACAAGGAGATAACACGAGAGACCAAGGGGAATAGGCATGCAGCCTTCTTCCCAGAGGCCCCCTCAGCGCCCCTGGAGCTGCCGTGTCCCCAACAGCAGGTTGCTGCTCCTGTCCACGTGGACTGCTTCACCCGCCACTGGCCTCTTCCACGTTTCAACAACTCTCCTTCTCCTGGTCCCTTGTTATACAGAGCTGCCTCTTCCTACATGAAATGTACACATACAGCCTGCTTTCAGGAGAAAGAAAGAAGGGAGAGGGAAAAAGTAAAGAAATTCAGAGAAGGCAGAAAAAGTAGCACAGCACTAGTTGAACCGGAGTAGGCAGCCTTTCCCTTCTCCAGGGGATCTTCCCAAGCCAGGGATTGAACCCAGGTCTCCTGCATTGCAGGCAGATTCTTTACTAGCTGAGCCACAACGGAAACCCACACACGTAAAAGGATTCCAATATAATTAATTATAGCAAATTTGAGAAAAGCAGTCATATGGCAAACACAACAGACGTGCCCACAACACAGGGAGACATTGTAGAAGCACAAGAAGGGACAGAGCCTTGGAGGCAGATGAAACGACAGTGTCTGGGAGCAGCTACTGTTAAACGTGGAATAGGAGTTACTGCAGACGAGGAGGGTCACATGACAACAAAAAGCCTAATTCATCAGGGGCACGTGCAGAAGTCCAAATACGCCCGCACAAGACAAAACTCCCGATTTCAGCCCCAGGTAACAGAAGTGCAGGCACAGGTGGACACGTCCACCACCGTTCTGCAAGACGGTAACAGCTTTCACAATAAATCAAGAAGCAAAAATATGAGATTATGAGAGGTCAAAGCACACAATTACCAATAACTAGCAAAGAGACCGCATGAAAATACAGACTGTAGGAGAATGCACCTCAGACTTGCAGGGTTGACTTTCTTTTAAGTATACGCAGAATGCTTGCGGAAATTGACCTGGATTGGACTATAAATCAGTGAATTTCAAAACCAAACCGATTCTACCATGAGACAGAACACACTTTGTGAACATAATTATATTGCAAGTCACTGACGAAAAACAACTTAAAATTTCCATATGTTTAGAAGGGTTAAGCAGACTGCCTCTCCCGCCGTGGAACACTAGTCAGCGATGAAATTAACCAACTACCTGTGCCCAGCACGGAGCCGCGGGCGATTACGAGGAGCAAAGAGAAGACGCCTGCGGCTAACCTGTGCCCAGCACGGAGCCGCGGGTGATTACGAGGAGCAAAGAGAAGATGCCTGGGCTACAGGGGATATGGTTCTCCTTATATGACATTTTAAATGATGAAATTTTAAGACTGGAAGACCGATTAGTGTTTGCCAGCAGGTGGGGTGTGGGGAGGTGAGGGGAGGTGAGGGGGAGGGTGTAGTTAGAAGGGTGCTGAGTGTGAGAACTGCTGAGTGTCCTGACTGCTGCTGGATTCATAAAGATAACACTGTGCGGGACGGAATCCACGCACGGCACACATGTACCTACCACACCACACACACACACATCCACACACATGCACACACACATCCACACACATGCACACACACACACACACACACACACACCACACACATCCACACACACACACACACGTACACACATCCACACATGCACACACATGCACGCACACACACACACACACACCACACACACACACACACACGTACACACATACACACATGCACGCACACATACACACACATACACACACACCACACACACACACACGTACACACACATACACACATACACACACACACATGTCCAAGTAAAAGTGGGGAAATCTGAGCAAGATCGGTGAATTGTTCCACTCCAGTGAAACGCCACACTAAAATTTACATGATGCCTGAATTGGTGAAAACAGGGCAAAACTGCATGAGATTCTCTCCATATTATTTCTTCTACCTGCATGCAAATCTCTAGCTTAAAGAAATTTTTAATTAAAGACCCTGTGTATAAAAAAAAGTTAATTACTTGTGGTTTAAATGATAAGTAACAATGTAAAGTATACAACAGACATTTCTAAATAATAAAAGAGTCTATGATCAAAAATGTTAGACACAGCTGATGCAAAACTGGAGAAAAGTTTGCAACCTTAAACTCTTACTTTTGGAAAGAAGAATGAACAAAAATAACTTAAGAAATTAGGAAAAATAACAAAAACAAAACCAACAATGTAAATATCAAAAATATAGAATGAAGGTAATAAAAAAGTAGAAATTGATAAAATTGAAACCAAACTAAAGGTATTCAATATATTCAATGTTAAAAGTTAGACTTTTAAAGAAAAATTTATCAACATTGACAACTTGCAAGAAATTTATCCAGAAAAAACTTCCAAAAACTAAAAGTCCATTGCATTTTGAGGACAAATAAACCAATACTAGGGATGTAAAAGACGGTCACTGTAATTCTAGCATGACCATATCATCTCCTCAAAGACAATGTCATTTAGAGATTAAGACGGTAGAGTGCACATTCCATGTATTTTTACAACTTCCCCAAAACATTAATAAAATGACTTTTTAACTTGAAAATCTTTTCTGAAGTTCTTAAAAGATGGGGGTGCGAGGAATACAAATTTTGAATCCAAGAAATAAACCAGTGAAAAGTAGCTAATTTAGTGAGTGTGAGAAATCTGTGTTCCAAGCAGTGCACGGGAGTGTGGGGAACCAAAAGGATGCATCCCAGAGAATTCACAAGGGAGAGAGGAGGAAGGGAGGGAGGATGCCTGGGACCCGTGGCCAGCACGGCCTCCGTTTGGAGAGCAAGTCGGCGCCTAGCTTTCCTCCCCACCCACAGCCCCTCCTCTACCTCTGCTGGAGTCTGGGGGTGTAGTTTCCACACTCGGCAAAACTGAGATGTGGGGACCGTATGCAGAAGACTGAGACATAACCTGGCAGGAAACCCTCACCTTTCAGGTGAGAGATGAGAAGATAGTCTTCTGGGGAGTCAGCCAACCAAAGAGAAAACATCTACATGCACCTCGAGTCTCCAAGGTGATGAGTTCCCACAGAACGGGCCATCCACGTGTCCTTGGAGCAAAATCCAGATTCCATGCGTTGACCCTGTAAAGCTTCCAAACACGCTGCACCATGAGCCATCAGCCCAGGAGTGTCACGTGGGGGAAAAGTTTCCAACGAGGGAGACAGCGGCCAGAGCTAGAGCAGCGCCACTTGGAGGAAACGAGGACTTTCCAGAGAGCAGAAACTTTCCCCAAAGTCATTGTATACCCCAGAGAAATAAGAAAAATATTGCAATAATAAAGCAAGAACAGCATGCTATCTGTAACACACGAGGAAATTCAGAGAACAGTAACAAAATAGTGATTGGAAATGAAAAACATGGCTGTCAAAATGAAAAACCCCAGAGAAAGTCTGCAAGAGAAAATAGAAACAATCTCACGGTGAGGCGAAGCCACAAAAAGTACGCAGAGATAAAGGGGAAGCAATGAAAAACAAAGAAATCAAATTAGAAGATCAGTTCAGAAGGTCCAACTCCCCAATAACGGGCGTTATAGATGAGAAGAGTCAAAGTACATTAAACAGATAGAAAAGATTAAATCAACAACAACAAAAAACAAGGAAATTTCTCAGAAATGAAGGGCGTGGGTTGAGGGATTAACAAGGCCCTGTGGATATCTAGCACAGGAATGAAAAGAAGCCCGCGCCAGGGCTCCTCACGTGGAGCTGGGCAACAGAGTAGAGACCGTGCTGTGATCTTACTTGTGGGAAAGTTGGCTCGAAGGGTGGAACCAACAAGGCTTTGGGTTTCTCAACAGCACGACCGGGATGCAAAAGACAGTGATACGCCTCTTCTGAGTCAGAAGGGAAACAGTTTCCAACCAGAATTCTTTACCCAGCCAAACCCTTCAGTATGTTTTGATAGTCAACAATAAAATAAATATGTAGAAAAAGATAAAAGCCACTTTGGACAGGCAGACTCTGAAACCATTGTTTCCCTGGAGTGCTTTCCTGGGAGGCTCGGGAGGTCGTGACCACCCGGCCGAGAGCAGGAGCCCACTGAGGGCTCAGGGCACCGGACATGCCGTGCAGAGCGTGGCCGCCACCCTCAAGAGGCAGGTGAAGGCCTCTGTGTGGACAGCCGTCCACCAGACGCAGAGCTCACCATGCCCGGATTGGAGGGCATCCCTGTCGACGGGCACGTGGAGGTTCACCCGGGGGGCTCACCCCAGCCGTGTCAGCATCTGACCCAAGCTCTGTGCAGCTGAACTGCTGACTGGGGCCCTCCTCTGCCATTCCTTGGCTGTGTGCATGGCTCATCTCCTGGGATTCTGGGCCATCTGAGGGCGTGCACCCCACTGCACAGATGGGGCTTCTCGGGGCGCGTCCCGGGAGCTGGAGGGGGATTGAGCAGTCAGCACAGCCGTGGCTCTGACTGGCCGTGCTCCTCCCAGACACCAGCTCCCGGTCCACACTACAGCCCCTGCGGGGGCCCGGCCTGCGCGAGCCCAGGGGTCCCCGCCTCATTCATGACCTGCTCAGGGCACTCTGCAGAGGGCCGCACTAACTCTCCAGGGTGCCAGGCTTCCCCACACACTCTGCTGAGCTTGTTTTCCCTGGGTACCTTTCCTGTGCGGTGGCCACGGTGCTCTGACCTTTAAACTTAGCTCCCTGACTGTTACTCTCACTGTAAACCCAGTGACAGAAGGTACGGATATGTTCTTAGCTTACAAACTCTTAAAAACGTAAGAATGTGATTTCCACAAAGTCAGGGAGATGATGGCTCTGGGGAGAGGGCGGGAGAAGAAAAGACTGGGGTGAGGTCGTGGCGGCTTCGTCAGGCTGGGGAGGCTCCGGCTCCTCACGGAAATGCTGGAAGGATGTGTGTTTCCTGTGTTACTGCTGCTCACCTGCGTCGTTGAAGGAGTGATATGATACATCTCACAGTAGAGACATTAAAGATGAGAGAACTCTATAAGCACATCTGTCCTGATAAATGTGCAAACTTAAGTCAACTTGAAAAGTGTCTGATAAAGTATAACTTCCCAAAAGTGACCCCCATAGAAACAGCAAGCCTAAAAAGACCTTTAAGAGTTAAAGAAACTGCACTGGTCTTTTAAAGGCCATCTAGCTCATATTTTCAATTTAAAACGGGCACAGATAGTTTTATGGGTGAATTCTACCAAATAGTCAATGAACAGAAGTCATTCCAATTTCATAAAGAATCGTCCAGACAATAAAAAATGAAAGAACTCTTTTTATGAGGTATCTTCTTGATCCTAAGTCAGTGAAGGACAGTATAAGAGAAGCGTAGGTCAATATAATTTATGAGCATCGATTTAAAAATCAATCAAAGTGTTAACAATTCAAATGTGGTAATCCATTAAAAATTACTCATGATCAAACTGAGTTTTCTTAGGAATAAGAAGATGCATTGATACCACATGTATAATTCACCACTTAAAAACATACAGTTATGAGAATAGAGGCAAGAAAGTGCATATAAAAAATTTAACCTCATTTTTGATAAAAGCTCTGAAAAAGCTATGAATAGGAGAGTACTTCCTAAAGTTGATATAGGTTATCTCTAAAAACGGACCACAGACATCATGCTTTAGTATAAAACTTGTAGACACACTCTCTTTAAAATCTGGGACAAGTTAAGAGTATTTCAATTTGGTGGAGTAAAACAAGATACATAGTAAAAGATTTAAAAGGAAAAACGTGAGACTATTGCCAGACACTTTTGTGGCATCAACAGACGTATTATTCAAAATAAGCTTCTCAAAGCCGCTTTCTGTAAACCTAAAGGAGCGAACACTTGGTGCATGAAAACCTGTTGAGGAGAAAATGAAAGACAATCAGAAGATCTTAATAAATATTTAGATAAACGCTGTGCTCATTTACATAAAGTCTCAATACCTATACAACACCACCTCCGCTAACTTCAATGCACGTCTCATTAACATTCTAATATTTTTGGTAGAACTAGACAAAGAGCATTTAAAAAGTTTATATTTGGATATGCGGTACTGATAACAGTCGATACTTACAGGGCACAAATGCGAGACTTACAAAATACACATTTGTTTCAAATCAACACAGTACACTCACCACGATAGGTCACGCAATAGGCCATCCAACAGGCTCAATTTCAAAGGGCTGAAATCATGCAGAATACTTTCTTTGGCCACAGTGCAACTAATTTAGACCTCAGTAACCCTAAAATATCTAGAAAATCCCCAAATGTTTAGAAGTTAAATAACCCATTTCTGAACAATCCATGGGTCGAAAATAAATAACCAAGCAAATTAGAGAAATACTCTGAACAGGACGATAATGAAAACACGACAGACCCACACATGTGCGATGCAGCAGAACCAACTCTGGGAGGGAGATTCACAACTTTACATGTTTACATTAGAAAAGAAGGAAATCTGCAATGAGACGTGCCACTCTGCCCGTGGTTTGTTGCTACCGCAGCCAGAGCAGACTGAGATGGGGCGATGATTTCAGTGGTGTGCATACATGTCAAAACACGACGTGTTCCACGGTTGTATGCTTGAAATACGTGCAGTTAATTGCACATCCATCATAACTCTGTGTGGGCTTCCCTGAGAGCTCAGTCGGTAAAGAATCCGCCTGGAATGCAGGAGACCTAGGTTTCATCCCTGGGTTGGGAAGATGCCCTGGAGAAGGGAAAGGCTACCCACTCCAGTATTCTGGCCTGGGAAATTTCAAGGAGTGTATAGTCCATGGCGTTGCAAAGAGTCGGACACGAGTGAATCACTTTCACTTTCACAGCTCTGTAAAGCTGCTTTTTAAAATTCCACCATTTGGTTTCATTGCTTTTCTCTGTTACTTACTCGCTTTCTGTTTCACTGATCTCTGCCTTCACTGTACCATCTTCTTCCCGTGTACATGGAGCTTGCTTACGTGCGTGCTTGCTAAGTTGCTTCAGTTGTGTCTGACTGTTTGCAACCCCAGAGACTGTACCTGCCAGGCTCCTCTGTCCATGGCATTTCCCAGGCAAGAATACTGGAGTGGATTGCCATGCCCTCCTCCAGGGCATCTTCCCAACCCAGGGATTCAACTTGAATCTCTTAGGTCTCCTGCATTGGCAGGCGGGTTCTTTCCCACAAGGGCCACCTGGGGAGCCCCTCATGGACTTTCTCTGGTTTCTTAAGGAGGAAGCTGATGTCAATCACTTCATACCTTTCCCCCTTCCTAATATGATCTTTTAAAGCGCTGCACTGGCTACATTGAAGAGATTTTCAGTGTAGTGTGTTTTTATTTTCATTCAAGTCAAAATATTTGCATTAATTTAATTAAACATGTTAATTTCACAGTTTTCCTTATCTCCTGGATTGTGTAGAAGGTATTTCCAAGTATTGGGGAATTTTCCAGATACTGTTTTCTGATTGATTTCTAACTTGTGGTCAGATTCAGTTGTGGTCAGAGAGCATGTATTTCATGATTTTCATTTCTTGAAATTTTTTGAGATTTGCTTTTTCTCCAACATTTGGTCTGTCTTGGATCATCTTCCATGTGTCTTGAAGAGAGTGTGAGTAAAGTTAGTTCATTAGAATGTCTAAAGTTAACAAAGACTGATCAGACATGTACAACTACTTTTGAACAGAGTTTAGTAATTTGAGAAAATATAGGCACACAGCCCTACCTTGGGTCCTGGCACGTGTAGGGGCCATTCTGTCGGTGGAATGTTCTAGAAGTGTAATTAGGTGCTCGCTGCTCTTATCTGAGTCATCCATGGCCTTACTGATTTTCTGTTTCTTTCATCAGTTACTGATGACGGAATAATGATATCTCCATTTCTAATGGTTCAGTTCAGTTCAGTTCAGTTGCTCAGTCGTGTCTGACTCTTTGCCTCTCTGTCCCTCACCAACTCCCGGAGTTCACTCAGACTCATGTCCATCGAGTCAGTGATGCCATCCAGCCATCTCATCCTCTGTCGTCCCCTTCTCCTCCTGCCCCCAATCCCTCCCAGCATCAGAGTCTTTTCCAATGAGTCAACTCTTCGCATGAGGTGGCCAAAGTACTGGAGTTTCAGCTTTAGCATCAGTCCTTCCAAAGAACACCCAGGGCTGATCTCCTTCAGAATGGACTGGTTGGATCTCCTTCTAATGGTTACTGTCTCTGAATGTCCTTTCAGTTCTGACCATTTTGTTCCATGTACTGTGTATTCATTTTCAGGCACATATACATCGAGAATTCTTTTATTTTTCTGATATACTGATGCTTTGTCATTATTGAGTGGTCCTTTTCATAGTATTGTTCCCTGTCAGAGACTCCATCTCGTCCGTTATTACTCACGAATCCTCTCCCGGTTTCTCCCGCCTGCTGTCTGGATGGTACCAGCTGTGCATTCTTTCACTGCGTGTGGTTCACGTTAGGGTTTGCCTGCATAAAGCACATGTTTGTTCTTACTGTTTTATCCCGTCTGTCCTCCCTTGACTTGTCACTGGGGCACATTCTGTTTACCTGCGGCTGCTGCTGTGCTGGGTTTGGGGGCCGCTCACTGTCTCTCCCGTGGTCTCAGCTCGGCTTTCTTTCTACAGCCTCCCCTTCCCGCCTTCCAGGGCTGACCGCATGTCAGTAGCACGCCGCTCCCCTTCCACTCTCAGCTTTCTAGGTGACGCTCTGCTTTTAGCAGTTGCACAGTGGCTCATACTACATTATCACACCTCATTTAAGATTAATATTAAGTGACTTCTGAAAAAAAGGAACTTTGTAACAGAATATTTTCTATCTGCAACCATCATCTTTTGGGCTATACGCCTCTATACAAGACAAGTAAAACCTCTGTACATTTGAAACCCAACCAAATGTATTTCGAAGAAGTTACGAAGTTGAGGACCCACTGCTGCTGTTTGTGTTTCTGTGGCACTTGCCATCTCTTGCAGCGCAGGGCTACTGGCAGGGAGTGCTCTTGCTTTATTTTACTGGAAGTGTCTTTATTTCACATTCTGTTCTGAAGGATAGTTTTTCTGGAAGTAGATTGTTTGGTAGATTTTTTTTTTCTCCTAGATACTTCCGATGTGACTCTGCAGTGTCTGACCTCCACATTGGTTTTCTGTTTGCTTTTTTTAAAAAAATAGAATTATAGTTGATTTTCAGTGTTGTTAGTTTGAGGTGTACACCAAAGTTATTCTGTTATACATAAATACACACATATTTATAAATCTATTCTAGTTCAGATTCTTTTCCCTTATAGGTTCTTACAAAATGTCGAGCATAGCTCCCTGTGCTGTTCAGCAGGTCCTTGTTGGTTACCGATTTTGCACTTAATCGTGTGTATATGATAATCCCAGCCTCCTGACTCGCCTCTCCCCTCACCCCCTTTCCCCTCTGGTAACCATAGGTTTGTTTTCTCTGTCTGTGGGTCTGTTTTTGTTTTTGCAAATTAGTTCACTCCCATCATATTTTAGATCCCACATATAAGTGACATCATATGATACCTGTCTTTCTCTGACTTACCTCACGTATTATGATAATCTCCGAGTCCGTCCGTGTTGCTGCACATGGACTCATTCCATTCTTTTCCACGGCCGAGCAACACTCCCTTGTATGCACACGTGCAGAGCCTCCTCGCACGCACTCCTCCGTCCGTGGCCTGCTCTCTGGCGGGCTGTCAGCCGAGCGTCAGAGTACTGCCACGTCTGTGGAGCGGGCTGCTTTCTCTTGCGGTTTTCGAGGACGCCTCTTAGTGCTTGTCTCTCAGAGGCTTGACTGACACGTTCTTCATCGTGGTTTCTTGTTTTTGTTCCACTTTGGGTTGTTGGCCTGAAGGGTCTGTATATTCACGTCTTCTCCAGATGCGGAGGCCTTGGCCAGCACGCCTACAAATGCTGCTTCTACACCACGTTTCCTCCTCTCGTTCCAGGGGCCTAATTCTGCCTCTGCTGGATGGTTTCATCTCCTCCCCGAAGGTGTCTGAGGCCTTCCCACTTTCCGTGCATAGTTCCAGTCCATTTTTCAGATCGACTCACGTTTACTGGCCCATCTCCAGGCTTACCAGCTTGCTGCTCTGTTGGCTGCCAGCTGCTATTGAGCCCATCTGGTCAATTTTTCAATTTATTTCCCAATATTGTACTTTTCAGCCCCAGAACCGCCATTCTTAGATGTCGTTGGAGGTTTTTTTGTGGACCTTCTCTGCCTTGCTCCTCATTGATACCACATGGCATGGCATGCCATGGCGTGCACACTCAGTCATGTCCAACTCTTTGAGACCCCAGGCTCCTTTGTCCATGAGATTTTTCCAGCCAAGAATAGCAGAGTGTGTTGTCATTTATTCCTCCAGGGGATCTTCCCCACCAGGGATTGAACCCTTGTCTCTTGCCTCTTCTGCATTGGCAGGCGGTTCTTTAGCAGCTGAGCCACAGGGAAAGCGCCCTGCTACCACATTGTCCTTTAAGTATTTGAACACCTTCATGAGAGCTCTTGGAAGTCTCTGATAAATCAGCAGTAGGCTGGTTCTGAGATGATGTCAATATGTAAACTTTTTTCCTGAGTACAGATCACACATTCCTGCTTCTTTGCACATCTGATAAATTTTGGTGGAAAGCTCAAAGTAGTATGTTGTGGGCACCCTGAAACGTCTGTTATTTTTTGAGGGTTGTTGCTTTGTGTTACACTTGGCAATTCTTTTGCCTGCACTCAGACTGTGAAATCTGTCTTCCCTGAAGTGAAGAGCAGCTGACGCTTCTGCTTCAAGCTCCTGTTTTCTGGGTTTATTTTCTGTTCTTTGGTTTCAGCTCGGCTCACTTTAAATCCCGACTCCTCGTGTGTGTCTCACACCTGTGTGGTTTAGTGCTCCGCTGAGGATTTGGCCTGAGTCCACCAAGGTTTGGGGCTCGCCCACTTTCTGGGTCTTCGGCTGTTGGTCACCCTGTGTTCCTCCTTCTGATGCATCAAGCTGGAGCATCTCCTCTCACGGCGGCCTGGACCGTGCAGGTTGGAGAGTGTCCTTTATCAAAGGCATGGCCTTCCCATCCGTCATCACAAGCCTTTGTCTCCAGTTTCTGCCCCACGGTCCCCTGTTGCTTAGTGATCAGCCAGGATCACTAAGGACTGGATCCTCAGTCCTGGATCTGGCCCCAACTGTGTCCCCTGCTCACAAACCTGCTCTTTCTTCACCCTTCCTGCCGCCTGCTGCTCCGCTCTGTCACCTGCCGCCGTGCCCTCCGAGGCTGTGCGTTTTCACGGCCGCAGCTGGGGTTGGGAGTAGCCCCAGGAAGAGAGCCGTGAAGTTGCAGTTTTCACCTGATCAGCAGCAATCTTCCAAAAGTAACTCTTCCCTGTTTCTTCCTGCCTCTATTCAGTGCCTTCAGTGTTGTGTTGGAGAACTGAGTTCAGGTTTTGTAGTTGTTTCTTGGAAAGAGTTTCCAACCTTACCATTCTCCAGTAACCAGCATCCCACCTCCCTGATCCTTGTTCCTTCCTGAACCTCCAAGATTCCGGCCAGTGATCTGCTGGGGCCCTTCTCTTGCGGCCTGGGAGGGTAATCTCCTCTTCAAATTCCTTGTGCAGGCAGGTTGGCATTCCCTTTATGGAAGAGGAAGTGTTTGAACAGGCCCCAGGAGACAATGCTTTGAATAGGCGTCTTCTTTCTGCCGGGCGTCTGCAGTGCGTGGTGGTGACCCTGTGGGCGTGGCCATGGACTGTCCAGCATGTGTCCTGCCTGTGCCCTGCAGGGGCGGGGCGCCGGCCAGGGCTGGTGCCAGGAGAGCCCACGTCAGGTCACACCTAGGATGCCTCCGTAGGGCAGGGCATCACCCAGGGCTGGGTCTGCAGGCGTGTGCAGTGGGTAGAGATGATGCTGGGCACGGTGCCTGCATGAGCCTCATGGAGCAGAGGGCAGGTCTAGACCCGACTCTCGAAGCCCCTGAGTTTTGGAAAGGAGGGCAGAGCTGAGCTCAAACCTCCAGGTCCCCCCGTCCTAACAGAAGGCTATTCTGGTTCAAGCCTTCATCCCAACCAGGTCAGGACAACTTAGGCTGTGATGGGCCCTGACCCCCATGTCCAGCAGTGCGCTCCCCACATCCCCATGGCCCAATGGAGACGACATTTACCCGTTTGCTTGTGGGGGTCGTCTTCCCTCCCCTCCCCTCACCCTGCAGCACAGCCTGGACCCAGCACTGCGTCTGCTCTGTTCCCACCCCCAGGCTCGTCCCGCTGGGTGGGCTGTGGTGAAAGCGAAGGTGAGTGAGTGCGGGAGGGGTTCTCAGCCCCGGGAGCCAGGAGCCGGGGAGGGCTGGACTTGCCCAGGTGGCGCCTGGGTGAGCTGGGGGCTGGGAGCTGTGGCCACGGCCCTTGGTTCCCGTACTCCTGTTCCCTACAGCATCTTCCCCTTCAGCACATTATTATCCGTTTTTTGGAAAACCACAGTTCATCTGGAGCCCACACCTGACGCTGCGTCCGTGCTCCGGGGCGGACGCTGCTGTCAGACGTTTCTGGGCCCCCGGGCGCCCCTCCCCCGTGCCTGCTGGACTGTGGGGCTCGTGTCTGGGGGACCTCTCTGATGGGCCGCGTGGCCGAGTAGAGGGGTGTTCCTGCAGAAGGACGCTGGGCTTGGCCCTGCCTCACGCTGTGCCAGGCCGGGAGCACCCTCCTGTCGCTGAGAAACTGCTCCCCCGAGCCAGGACCCTCCTCCTGCGGATCTCAGCTGGGGCAGGACACACACATCTGGGCTCTGACACACACCGTGGACAGTCCCACGAACATACGTGTGTGTGCACACACAGAGACATTCACACACACACATGCACACATACACAGAGACACATTCACACACACAGACACACACACAGAGACACATTCACACACATGTGCACACACACATAGACATTCACACACAGACACAGACACACACACAGACACATCCTGGGATCAAACAGTGTCTGGAAAGCTAACTGGGAAAACAGAAATTTCTTTGACCATCTGGCAAAGCAGGATCCCATTAACAGACAGCCCAATTTAGCCTCTGAGCACAACCCTCACCCTCTGCTGTGGAATATTCGCATTTGTATTGCCCTCCCTGGAGCCTCACCGGAAGGGCCTCCGGGACAGCACTGACCTGCACGGGGAGGAGCTGCCCAGCTGCCCCGAGGGAGCTCTGCTCAGCCCCTCGCTCCCCCCACACCCTGACCCCACTCAGCTCTGCCCTGCAGGAGACTGTGGCCCCTCCTGGATGCAGCGTGCACGCCCGCCTCCCCTGAGCCTGTGCTCCTGGGGTCACTGGGGCTGAGGGCTGCACCCCGGGGGCTTGAGAGAGGGCGAACACCCAGGGGCCTGAACGCCCCCCACCAAGCTTAGACCTTGGCTTCACCTTGACTATGGAACACAGAAGCCAAGTCACCTGATCACAGCAAAAGAGATCTTTTCTGGATGAAGGAGACTGTTCAGAAATTCCTTGGATGAGAACAAAGCCAGGAGCATGGATCCCAGTGGCCACGTGGTCTCTGGGGGGCAGGCAGGGTGCTTGCTGTCATTCCTGTAGCTAATGTTTCTTGTCTTCTTATGAAAAGAGTGTCTGCACGTAAGGGGATGAAGCAGGGCTGAGAGGGTCTGGGAGAGCCCCACATGGAGGAGCCTGAGTGTCTACCTGGCTGACCCCCGCCAGGATGCACCCCCACGCCCACGACACAGACTATTTTCCCAAAGGGATGGGCCTCCTCAGGCCGCAGCTCACCCCCAGATGATTGAGGGGCTCTCGCAGTCATAATTAAGGGGAAGTTTATGAACCCCAAGCAGAAAAGTAAGTTTAATTATTTGCAAGTCAGAAGCTCATTCTCTCTGGGTGACTTATGACAGCCAGCCTCCAGCCTTGGGGATGAGATCGGTTCCGTTTTAGGCATTAAATTGATAACTTGACCAAATCGATTTCATTAGCGGCTCTGTCATATCCGCAGTTACTGATGGGCGCTCGGCCCCGGGAGCGACCACAGCCCTGCGAGAGCGGAGGAGGCAGCGGCTCCGCAGAGCTCATGGGCTGCGTGGGGACACTCCTTCTGCCGGGGCCTGCGCTCATCGCCAGATCTGCCCTCTGCTCCCGGGTCACCTGGGACTGCTCTTGTCTTTGGGGTTCATGGGGCCGAGGCGGTGGGGGCATCCGGTGGGTCCAGGCACCTGCTCGGGGTGGGGTGAGGCCCTGGGCCCCTGAGCAACACGGATGCTCCGGTAGGGACAGCGGCCTCCCTGGGTGCACAGTGGATCTGAGCTGCTCCTGGACCGTGTGGATTCTGGGACTTGGTGCTGTGTTCACGCTCCTGAGTGCTCAGCCTGAGGTCCTCCGGCCTCCTCCCTCCACCTGCCAGGCTGCACAGGGGGCAGGGCCCGCTTCCGTGTCCGTGTCCCGGGAGTCCCGGGCATGGGCTTTCGGCCCCGCCTGGTGTGGCCCCACCCCCCTGAGCCAGTCAGATGGTCCCATGGTGGTCTGTGGGTCCCAGCGCGTTAGCTGACCCATGTATGACGTGGCGTTTCTGGGACGAGATGGGGCTGGCTCATGGGGCCATGGTCCCGACGTGGGCTGGGCTGGTCTGCGTCGCTCAGAAGGGAGCCCAGGCCGTCCGTCTGTCTGGCTCGGTGAGGCCTCGTCCCTCAGAAAGGCCCCGGGAGCCCTCACTGATGGGGCCTGGGGGGGAGGGCAGCCGGGCCATCCTTGGCATTTGGGGCTGGGCCTGGACGTTCCCACTGGGTCACCTGTCACTCGGCGGCGGGCTTAGCTCTGGGGTTTGCAGCCAACCTCTGCCTGAAAGCTGGCCTTGCCAGGGCCCAGCCAGTGTCAGACTGAGCGTCACCTGGAAAGTGCCTCGGGGCAACCCTCCTCCCCCCTTCTCCCAGGAGTGTTGGGGGCCCAGTGGTGACCACGGGCTCAGCTGGCGTCTTGGCGTCTCCTTGGCAACAGGAGCGTTTCCTTCCTCGTCTGTCTTCCTGCAAGTGAGGCCAGGCTCAAATGGGAGGGCCATGCTGTGGCGGCTTGTGTGGGAGGTACCATCTCCACGCTCAGAGAGGCTCATGACCAAAACGCTCCCCTTGACCGGATCTGGCACTTGGCCAGCCTGGCGTCGGTATCCCATGTGCGACCTCAGCAGGCCCATCTTAGCCAGAGTCCTGCCGGGTCAGTCTCAGGGCACCCACATTCGCTGACAGGAACCCCAGCCCCACCATGTCCAGTCCCGGCCTCCGTCCACTCTGCTCCTTGGCTGTAAATCCCCAGCCATCCGTCCGCTCTGCTGGGAGTGGAACTTGACCTCCCCTGTTGCAGAGGTCCTCAGTGGAATCTTCCTGACTGTTTCCACACGCCTCAGAGTGAAAGTGTTCATTGCTCACTTGTGTCTGATTCTTTGCAACCCCATGGGCTGTAGCCCACCAGGCTCCTCTGTCCACGGGATTTCCCAGACAAGAATCCTGGAGTGGGTTGCCATTCCCTTCTCCGGGGGATCTTCCCGACCCAGGGATCGAACCTCGGTCTCCTGCATTGCAGGTAGATACTTTACCATCTGAGCCACGAGGGTAGTGACTTTTCCTTAACACTCGCCCTCTGCGGAGCTGAGATGCTGTGAGGCGTGGACACCTCCGCGTTTGTGTTCCTTTCTTGCCTCCCAGGCTCACTCCCGTCTTTACTACGGGACCGGATGGTGCAGTGGGCCTGCATGGCCAACTTCTGGGTTCCTCTTGCCCTGGAATAAAGCCCTCTCCTGGTGAGGGGCCCCTAGGGATGAAGGGTCAGCGACATCACAGGCAGGTCCACTGGGTGCTGCCCCAGCAGCTGGGGCCCCTGCACCCCCCCCAGGAAGGAGGCGGGTGTCCTCCCTGCAGTGCTGGCAGAAGGAATACATGAGGTGACATCTATAAAAGCAAAATAAATGTGGTTATAATTTTAAAGCAGTTCCATGACCCTGGGCGCAGGAGAAGAAATAAAAGATAATTTAAGATTCAGTGTGTCCCCTAAGGAAGCCAATGACTAAATGGAGAAGATACACGACCAGGAGACCAGCTGGCCAGCCAGAAGGGTGCATGCGGGTCCTCCAGGGCAGTGAGAGCAGGGAGCCCACCCCCACCTTCAGGAGGGACGCCCGATGCCCAGGCTGGGAAGAGTGGAGGGGTGACGGCCTGTGCGTTGGGTGATCAGGCCCTGCCTTGGCAGTCTGGAGGGTGGCTGAGAGACAGAAGGACAGAGGGGTGTCTGAATCAGACCAGGGCTGTGAGCTCTGACCCGACCAGTGGAGCTGGGGACGCGGGGCAGCGTCTGTGAAGGTCCGCACGCGGTTCCTGGTAGCTGCCGGGTCCCCTGTCTGCATGACAGGACCCCTGGGGCAGGACACAGGGTGTGAGCAACCTCCGTGGGATGGGGGCATCTTAGTGGGGAGAAGCCGGCAAGTCCCGGTGCGGGGTGAAGGGTGCTGGTGGGCAAACACAGGGACGTGTCCTGGGAGGGCAGGCTGCCGTCCTGAGGTCCTGGAGCTGCACTGAGAGGCCCGGACACCCGTTCCAGCCCCTCTCCTTGTCCCCCCCTCCCCGGGGCCCCTGAGTCCACTTCCTCCCACTGCTGTCTGCCTTCTCTAGCCCCTCCCGGAGCACCCACCACCCCCATCTCCGCCAGGAGCCCCTTCCACACCCTGGTGTTGCCTCTCCCTGGGCTGGGCTGACCCAGCCACTCAGGGAGCCTCCTGAGCCCTGAAGTGGGTCCTCTCGGTGGCACTCGGATGCTGTCACAGGTTCTGCTGGGGACACAGGGCCTACTCAGACCCGCAGGACGAGAGGTGGCTCCCACTCTTCTTGCTGAGCCCAGCACTCTGGGAACCTCTGGGAACCTCCTGAGCCTCCCCTCCACAGGGGGTTTCAACAGAAGCACACTCGGGTGGGCGACAGCCTCCCTGGCTGATGGTGTGTGACTTGGACCCCTGGCCTAGGAAGTGCTCAGCACACGAGGGTGACCATGAAAACAGGCACGTGTACACACACACACACACACGTGCACACACTCCCTACACAGCATGTACAGTGGTCCTGGTTGGCTGGTTCAGGACCCGACCGAGGAGGGCGTGCCTGATCGCTGTAGAGACAGTCACAGTGGGATCCGCTTAAGAAGCCCTGCCCCTGACCCGGAACCTCACCTGCCCCTGCAGGCAGGTGCCCCCAGGACCCCCATCACCCGAAGCCTGCTTCACTTCTTCCAGGAGGCGGAGCTGGCTCCGAGAGATGGGGCAGTGTTGGCGGCCCTGACTCAGAGTCATCCCTAAATCAGCACCAACCCTCCTGTTCTCTCAGGCTGCCGGGCGCTGGGTGATTGACGTGCTCCTCCTTGCTCTCCAGGAACCCGGTGAGCTCCGCCCAACTCCCTTTACTCCACCAACGGGAAAGCCGAGGCCCAGAGCGCAGGCGCATCTGAGCTGTGCGGGCAGCCGGGACAGGGCCCCCTCCCAGACTCCTGCCCCTCCTGACACACAGCGGGGCGGCCTCCCTGGGGAGCATGGCCCTCCAGCAAGGCTGTCCTGCAGGGGCTGGAGAGCAGTCCTTCCCCTCCTGGGGACGGTGTCCACGCCTGCCCAGCCTCAGGTCACAACCCGGCTGGGACTGGGCCCCGTGGGGGGAGTGTGTGACCGTCCCCCACACGGGGAGGTGGACCTCACGTCCTTTCCGCACCCTGCAGGTGGGCAGCAGGGAGGCCTATCGAATTTGGTGGGTCAGGAAACTGAGGCCAGGAGCTCAAGTTAGAAGAGCCAGACTTGGCCCAGCCTGGAGTGGACAGGGCAGAGGGGGCGTGGCCAGACCAGGGGAGGCGTGCGGGCAGAGGGCGTGGCCGGGAGGAGGGCGTGGCCGGGAGGAGGGCGTGGCCGGGAGGAGGGCGTGGCCGGGTCAGGGGAGGCGGGGCGGGGGCCAAGGAGACGTTGCTTCCACGCGGAGGGCTCTGCAGTGCGTTCTGGACGCCTAAGTGCCCCCATCATGGAGACGCCCTCGCCGGGCACCCTGGCTTGTGGCGGGAGGGGGGACCCTGCGGACGGGAAGGCCAGCCTCAGAGAGTTCGGCTGTCACTGCAGCACACCCGGACCATCCGGACAGGTACACCGGGCTCCGCTTGGAGATCAGGGTCTGCTTTTATGAACCCTGGCGGTTACGAAGCTCTTTCTCTTTCCTCTGGCCTCACGATTCTATTTTCCCCTGCTATGCCCAGAAGGCTCTGGAACAGCGGCCGTGCACATGGCTCTGGGTAGGGGAGGTTCCTTTCCTCTGGCAGGCACACCCCCTGCCCCCTTCCAGCGCATTTCTCCGTGTGCACAGAGGGAGGAGCCGAGGGCTGGTCGCTCTCCCGGCCACACTGCCCTGCCCTCCTGGCCTCTGATGGCCAAGTCCCCAGGTGCTTCCTGTGGTGTAGTCCCCGGAAGCTCCTATCTGTCATGGACACCCAGGCCGCCCGCAGTGTAGGGCACACCTGGGTGCCCTGTGGTGGCAGCTAGGCCTGGGTTCTGTCCTTCTTCCTCCCTCCTGGGATGAGCCCGGCTTTGTGCGGGAGGGCGGGGTCTCCTTCACTCCCTGGAGCGGCTCCAAAGGCCAGTGAAGCCTCCTCAAATCGAGCACAGACCTCGAGATGCCCACGGCCCGCCTGCCAGGCCGCAGGTCCCAGAGTTGAAATTTTATCAAGAGCAGTTGCAAGCTGATGGTCACAGCCTGCCGGATTCGGAACACGCCGATATCTGCTGCTTGGAGATCCAAGCAGATTCCCCTAGAAAGGGGGCCCTTAGACAAGGGTCTCCTTCTGGAGCCCCGAGCAGGGTTCTGCAGCTGGGCCTGGGGGCATGAGCAGAGCCTGGCTCACAGACCCCGGTGCCGGTGAAGGCAGGTGGCCGTCAGCCTTCCCATGGGCTTGGCCGGGGATGAAGCAGTAGTTACAGGTCAGGCGCTGCTCGCCCGCCCGGGGCTGGGCGTCACGGAGCCTCCGTGGGGTCCAGAAACGCCTGGAGGGCTCTCGCCTGCACATGGTCATGGGGCCCGCCTCCCGGGAAGGAGGTCCTGTCACCACCTGTGCCCTGAGCTCTGTTGCTGCCAGCCACGCCGGCGAAAGCCCCTCCCAGGACACCGCGGCCAGCGAACAAAAGCCATGCTTATCAAAGGAGTTTCTCTTTATTTTCATAATTTAGCTGAATCAACACAAAATTGAATACTGTAAAACAAGGGAAAAATGCTGCAACATATCAAACTCCCAGTCTCTGCCCTCAGGTGTCTACACCCACTGTCAAAAGAAACAGGCCGGGGGCAGGTGGTGGGGACGCTGGCAGGCAGGGCAGAGGTGCGCTGGGCCAGGGACCCTCCCAAGGCCTCCCTCCCCACTCCTGGAGTGACCCTGGGCCGAGGAGCCTGGGGCCAGCCTGGGGTGGGGCAGCACCCCGCGGCCGCCTCCTCTGTGATGAAAAACGCAACCCCAGCCATCTCTTTCACCCCAGGACAACACGTGCCCGTGAATCTGTGGTGACCGAAGGTAACTAAATACTCATGGACGTTGGAATGGGTCTTAAATAAATGGAGTTTCTCTCCTATCTTTAGTCTATGGGTGGCTGGAACAACTTCTATATAGATTTTTTATAACTTTTTTTTTTTTTAGTAGCATAGACCTAGCATAACACTCCTGTTAATTGGACTCTTAGGTAGTATACTTCAGCTGAAACTCAGGAAGATAAAGGGGTCTGGCACAGGGTGGCCGGGGGAAGGTAACCGTAACTGTTCCTTATCCGTGGGCCTGGCGACCCCACCTCGCAGGAGGGATGCGGGAGACACGGGCTCGGCCCGTCCCCCGCCGTCTCCGCCTTCTGGCATGAAGACTATCGGGATCACGGGGGCATCCGACTGGGAAGACGAGGTCGGCTGCCAACTGCCCTCCAGGTCTGCGAATGTGAGAGGGGTAAGAAAACAGGAAACAAAACTGGTTGGAACAGGCGTGATCCAGGGACGGGACACTCCCAGGACAGAGGCCCGGGAGGCAGGACGATCCAACCCAGACCATGGGAAAGGCCACTGGCCCTTCTGTGTCACTGACCAGCGTGCCTGTGCCGCCCGGACCTGGCCCTCAGCCCGCTGCACCCGAGTCCTGCCCCCTCCGCACACTGAGCGCCCCTGTGTCTGGGGGTGCAGGTCCCCAACACCCAGCCCAGACCCTTTGGGAGGCCCCTGTCCCGGCCTGCCTCTCAGGGACAGCTGGGGCTGCCACATGAATTGTTAAATAGGATTTTCTACAAATATACAACATATAAAAACTGTTAAATATATAACTTCCGGCTTTGCAAAATACATTTAATGATCTCTTTCAAACAAGTGTTACTTTCGCTTTCTTTAATTTGCTTTCTGGAGCTAAAGGGCGGTCAGATGAGACAGCAGTCATGGGAGACCCAACATGCTCTTGCGGATCCTGGATTGTCCCGCTATCTGAATGGGGCGGCGAGAGGCGCGTCGAACTGGTTAAAACAGAAAGTGATTTTAGTAGGAGAAGGTCCACCTAAGTGCAGAGGAGCAGGTGTGCGCGGCAGGCTGTGGTCCCCCGCAGGCGTGCCCGTGGGGTCCGCGTGGGGACATCATGGGCCACATGTCCTCCGGTCACGTCCTCCAGCCGTGCGGGGCAGGGGCAAGGCCCGCAGTGTTCGTGGGGCGGGGGCTGCCCGGGCACGTCTCTGCCCCCGTGTACCCCCCGGTACACAAACCCAGGGACTCGGATGGTGAGGGCGAGTCCACTTGAAAATAGATTTTGCTCTTTGGTCTATTGAATATACTGAAAGGATAAGAAAATAAAAGCGATTCGGACAGTCTGGGGCTCGAGGAGAGGCCACGTCTGCGTCCGAGACTCAGTCCTCCCGGGACCCGGCGCTGTCCTCCGCTCTCGGGCTGGCGGGGCTGCAGCCTTGTCCTCCTCCTTCTCCGAGTCCACGCCGGGAGGGCGGCCAGGCCAGGCTCCAGGGGTGCCCGGCGACGTGGCCCCGCGGTGTGTTCCCGGCCCGAGTCCTGGGGGAGGCCAGACAGACTCAGCGCGGGCGGCCGAGGAAGCAGGCTGTCCTTGACGGGCTAGAGAAATGGAGCGTGGGCGGATGGCAGCGGGTAGGTGGCGTCCACGACGGGCCGAGGAGCGCGGCCGAGCTGTGGACTCTCCAGGGACCCGGGGCCGCTCCTGGGGCCCCTCTGGGGCTGTGTTTGTCAGGAGACCTGAGAAGCAGAAAGAGGAGAGCCGTCAGCCTCCACACACACCAAGGGTCCCCGTCGGGAACAGCAGGAGCCCAGGGACCCCGCTAGGTTGGCCTCACCCGGACAATATGCTGGAAAGACACCAGCAGACCTTCTTGAGGACAAAAACTAGTTTTCAGAGCCAAACTGGAGGAGAAAGCTATGCTTGTCACAAGAAGTCCCTGGGAACACCCTCTTTCTCCAGGTGGGGCCCTGCCTCCCACCCTTGGCCGTGACAAGGGAACGTGCTGGAACTCTCAGCTGCTGGTGTGAACTGCCTGTCTTCCGCCCTGTGCTGGCCAGGTCCTTGGGTCTGGGCGGCATCGACCTGTTTCTTTAACCGTGTACACAGCAGGTGCTGCATAATTGCACAGAGGAGAGCGCTGGAAACAAGGGTGCCTCACCCCCACAGAGCCCCCGGCAGGATGCAGAGCTGGGGTGTACATGCTGGTTGATGGGTGCACAGCCCCCCAGGCAGCACTGGGGCATCTCAGGGACATGACAGAACACTCCAGGTCAGTGCCGTGAGGGGACGGGGTCCCCAGCCTCTGCTCTGCAGCAGGAGCATCACGGGTGAGACAGCGGACATAGGATAGGAGGCTTCCCCGGGGCACCTCCGCAGCCTCCCGCCCCGTGTCCACGTCCGCGCCGGGCCCACCCACTTGGCAGGACGGGGCCTCCCAGGGGCTGCAGGAGCAGGACTGGTGTGGGACCCCAGGGCTGTGGGTGCGTGTCCACAGTGACAGGAGCCCCGAGGGGAGCTCCATGTGCCACTGGAGAGGGGGATGAGCATGAGAGTGGGCAGCAGGGGAGACGCTCGGAGCCCCTCCGTCTCTGCCGACTGAGGCCCAGCCTAGGAGGGGGTGGGGAGCAGGGCCAGGGTGGGACACATGCTGGGCTCACTGTCCAGACCGGCGCAGGGTCCTGGGCTCACTGTCCAGACTGGGGCAGGGTCCTGGGGGGGGGGGTCACTGTCCAGACCGGCGCAGGGTCCTGGGCTCACTATCCAGACTGGGGCAGGGCCCTGGGCTCACTGTCCAGACCATTGCAGGGTCCTGGGGGGGGGTGGTCACTGTCCAGACCATTGCAGGGTCCTGGTTGCATGTTTCTCCCCATCTGACCAGCTGCCTAGCAGCCCCGGGACCCTGACCCTAATCCGCAGTGAGCACCCCTCCCCAGGTCTCCTGAGTTGGACAGAGGCCCCTGTGCGTATCGTGGTGACCCTCACCTGCCCAGGACCCCGCAGGCAGCGTCCAGGCCCACCCTCTGCTCCGCTGCCCACAGACCAGGGCAGCTGCCCCTCCCTGACCTGTCCAGTCACGTCCACGACCGAGACCATCCAGCCCGGTCACTCACGGGCTAGCTCGAGGGGCTAACCAAGAAAGGAAGCACTGAACCCACTTTTTCTACATAGAAAGTTGTATAAATTCTTATTCGTGGATAAATGGGAAAACACTGGAGCATAAAAAGAAAATAAAAACCCACCCACGTTCCGTACCCGAAGGTAAATATTTTGATAACATAACTGCATTTCCTCTGCACTCTGTAACAGCTCACATGCTCTGTGTTACAGCTACGATGAGGCCGGGGCTTGGCATGAACGCTCGCGTCGTCCGACGCAGGCTGGCAGCCTGTCCGGGGGGTCGGCGACCCCTGGCCATGTCCATGCTCACGCACCAACCCCAGGACAGACGGGCAGGGCCCGGGCTGTCTCAGCGTCCCCCCCAAGCCCCGCCTAGGGGGCTACTTCTCACGTCTGCGAGCTCAGACAGCAGAGGCTCCCAGGCCCCGTAATTCCACCGAAAAGAGGCAGGGTTTGGTTGAGGACTCGTCTCATCCTCGTGCCGGCCAGAGGAGTGGAGCACGCTGACCAGCGGGGTCCCGGCCATGTGCCTGTCTGTGCCAGTTCGTCTGGCCGGGCTCTGCGTTTCTTCCCGATCTGAACAAGGACGCGTGTTTCATCATAGGCAGGCCCGCGAGAGGCCCCGGCACATGCCCCGTGGGCCTGCCGTCCAGCTTGGTCCACCCGCGGTTCACATCTGTGCCGTGTCGCAGACACCCAGGTTTTCTTTTCTGGGAGGGAAGCAGGGCTGGGAGTCCATTCGGGACGCCCTCATGGCTTAAAGCCACTCAGTCTACACACCGTTCTAGGGCTTGTCCCAGAGGTTCCCCCATCCTCAGGAGGCCCCCGCTTTCCCCCACACCCCCCAGCCTCTGGCTTTTCCTGATCTTGGGCGGGCAGGTGGGTGGGGCAGGAAGGACACCAGGCCCCTGTCTGCTCCGGCCAGTCCCCCCAAGGGCCCAGCCTGGAGACAGAAGCCAGGACAGGGGTACACGGGGGCCCGTCCAGCTTCCACCCGAGCCCAGAGAGTCCCCTTCCGTCTGCAGCAGGGCCCAGGCTGAGTAGGGGAGGGAGGCAGACCCAGAACCACCGGAGAGGGGGGCTGCAGCCGGACCGGCCAGGCGGGGGCTCACAGGTCTGCGGCCTTTGTGGTCAGACGTTGGGCTCAGCGGTCCTGGCCTTGGCCTGACTATCAGGAATGGACGGGCGGCCTGACGTCCTCAGAGGTGGTGTCCATCTGGGACAAAAGGCCCGGCCCACCCAGCAGCACCCAAGGGTGGGGACTGCCAGCTGGTCCTGAGGCCCAGTGACCGGGAGAGAGGCCGGGGAGTCGGGTCTGCAGCCTGGGAAGGTGGTCAGGAGCCCGGGGACCGGCTGCAGCAGGGCCGACAGGGCTCGTCTGGCTGCAGAGATGCGTTTCCAGGCGAGGGACTTCATGGCCGGGGCCCGTCTCGGGGTCCCTGCTCAGGGCCCTGCGCTGGTCCTCATGGCGCTGGCTGGCCCCTGCGGGCAGCGGGAGGCTGCTCTGCTGGAAAGTGGGTTCTCTGGTTTCCAGCATCCTTCCCTGGGGACAGGCCCCTTGAGACAGTAGGCCAGGCCCCCAGGGACCCCCGGGGTCTCCTGGCGGGCTGCCCCCGCACCTGGGGACCACACGCCTGAGCTCTGGCAGTGACAAACGAGAAGGGAGGCAGACCTGAGCTGGGGGTCTCAGCCCCAGGGCCCCTGCCTCCACCTGCTCAGGGACAAGCGGAGTCAGCGACCAGGACCCCAGGCTTGGCGGGACGGTGGGCTCCATTCCACCAGGAGCTCGGGCAGCTGTCTGTCTGTCTCTGGAGGGGGGCATCCGGCCTGGGATCCCCTCCGGTCTATGCACCTGGGGGTTGGTCTGAGCTGGCACTGTGGACCCGCTCGCATTCCCGTCCAGGTGAGTCTCTCCCACCAGCCGGGGAAGCATGTGTTCTGAGGTGATGAGTTGGTTTTTCTCGGTGTTTAGAGCCTATAAAGCTTTGTTAACAAAACACAGGGACACTCTCCAAGCTCCAGGACTCCACGGAGCTGTGTTATTGGTTCCTCTGAAAGTTCCCACTGCCTTCCAGGTCTGGATGAGTCTTCTGTTCAGGAAGCTCGAGGTTCTGGTTTGAACGCCCTGAGCAAGAGGTCTTGATGAACAGCAGAGACACGGAAACCATGGGGCCACGAGATGACGGTGGCCTGCGCGAGAGGGCTTGACCACGAAGCCTGTTACTGTGGAGAAAGTAAAGCCTGGGGAGAAGCTTCTGGAAAGGCTGAGCATCGTCCCGTCCACACCCAGCCAGCCGTGTGACTGAGGCTCTGGGACTGTTTCTTGTAACCGCACACGTGAGGAGTGCTGTTAACTGAGCCCTGAACCCGGGAGGTCCCAGACGCCCGAGGAGGGAGGGACACGCTCATTCCCAGAGGGGCGCAGATGCCCAGATGCGGCCCCCTCTGCCCAGGCGTGAGGGAGGCGGCCGCCTGGAGACCCAAGTCCCGGTGAAAACTCACAGCTGCGGCTGGTACCTGGGGCAGACAGGGCGGAGACGGGACACAGCAAATGGTGGGGCTGCAGACAGAGGCCAGGGCAGCCCGCGGCCCGGGGACGCCTGGCATGAGACGGCGGGGCCCCTCCTCGCCTGCCCCTTGGGGACCAGTCTGGCTGCCCCGATCGCAGCTACTGGTCACCGCAGCTGCCTCCACAGCTGTCTGTCCCCACCCCACCTGCACCCGCCTCTGCCTCCCTCAGGGGCTGCTGGACACCAGGAAGGTGACAGCCGTGCCTCCTCCTGACATTTAGGGCTCCCGGGGGCAGGGAGTGAAGGGCTTCGTCCCCTGGAGCCCACAGCCCCCAAAGGTCACACGGATGCCCCGGACCAGCGGGGACACCAGCGATGACATGCAGCAGGCACGGCCCATGCCTGGGACTCCGTCCTGGAGGCTGCAGCCTGTGGTGGTCTTGTGGGACCTCGCCGAGCCGGTTCTGAAGGGCCAGGCCTCCACGGTGCCCCCGACGAGAGAGGCCGGGGGGGGAGGCGGCCGGGCGGGGGCAGGGGACGCCTGGGCGGGCAGCTCTGTCCCTGCCCCGCAGCCTCAGCACACTGCCCTCATGCCTATGAAGCGGTGTGGGGTGGCCACCCGCCCCGTGGCAGGGGACGCTGACGGCCACTCTGCACATCACGTCCCCAGGGCACCCCCGGGCCCAGGTCTGGGGCCCCAGCAGACGGGGAGAAGCTGAGTCTGATTTCAGGGCCCCCTCTCTGGCTACCCTCACACTTTGGCCCCTGGCGAGGACTCAGGTGACCATGCCTGCCCTCCTGGGCTCAGCACCGGCCGTGGGTCTCCCCTCCTGGGGTCTCTGGCTAACAAAGCCGCTGCATGGCCTCAATCACCCCGAGCCACTGGCCTTCCAAGGCCGGGGGAGGCAGGCCCCACCTCTGGCCGGGCTGGTCAAGAACTGGCAAAGGATGGGAGGGCGGCCGGCACCCAGCCTGAGGCGGGAATGCGAATGAACTGGACAGTCAGCTCGTCTGGGTCTCAGCGGCCTTCCTCCGGCAAAGCAGACCCTGCGCGTTGAGGACAGGAGCTGATTCAGCACCCGCTCACCAGGGTGAGGATGCTGCACCGGTCACAGTGGAACCGGCCCTCACGGGACAAGCGACGTGAGTCTGTGTGTGTGTGTGTGTGGACGCCATGAGGGGCTGAGTGCTGGCATGCGCGTCCCAGTGGAACAAGACGGAGAAGACACGAGAGACAGCGCTTGTAACACACCAGGGGCTCCTGGGGCCACCGCAGACCTCTATCCCCACATTGGTCCTGCAGGCCCATCTCCCCAGCAGGCGGTGGGTGAGTGCCTGGCCTCAGGCAGAGGGAGGCGGCAGAGAGAGACCTCCACTCCGCCTGGGGGAGGCCGGGACCCCAGCAACATCCTGCTCAGCTACTGCCCAGCTCTTGCAGGGATGCACCCCCTGGACGGGGCCCCCAGGCTGAGACAGTGGGCGGATCCCCGCCCTATCCCCCTCCAGCTTCACACTAGGCAGTCCTTGACCTCCCTACCCACTCAGCTGCCCCCGGAAGGGCCGGCTCGGCTTTTCCGAAGGGGGTCTGACCGCACTGGCCTCTGGTCCGTCTGCTCTGTCCCTGGGCACCGGCAGACTCTGAAGTCCCTTCTGCCCCCGCTCCCCGCCGGCTCCGCCAATGCCAGCAATGAGAGCCCAGCTGATTTGGCCAACCATCGCTCGCAGCCACCCCACCGTCCCTAAGTCCCAGCAATTCTGGAGATGACAGGGCATGGTGGGGGGTCCTCCCAGGGGCATCAGGCAGTTTCCCTGACGCCTGGCCATCCACAGCGTGCGGGGCCCCGCGTGCCCGGGGAGCTCAGGGGGGAACCCCAACCCCGCTCTGCCTGCTGCGTCCGCTTTCAGTGGGTGGGGAATCACTGCTGGACCCAGGCCGCGTCCTCAGGGGGACACATGTCAGCAGAGGGTGCGGTGGCCCCACCAGGCGGCTGTCAGTCAGAGAAGCCTGGGGAGCAGGCCGAGGATCCGGCCAAACACTTTCTGGCTCAAATATCCATCCACGTCCATCTGCTACAAGGAGCTGCACTGAGGGCCAGCGCGCAGCCGAGGTGCCCTTTGACGGGGTCAAGTCTGCGGTTTGGTCCGTTCAGAGCCGGGAAGCCATCACCATGGTCAACTTGCAACACTTGCCAACATTCCGCAGAGTACACCCGTCAGCAGTGACCCCCACCCCCATCCCATCCCGGGGAGCCCCCAGGAGAGGGGTTCTGCGTCACGGGGTAGATGTATCTAACTGAGCCACTGCCAGCCCGCTGTCCAAAGGCGCTGACATGGGCATCTCTGACTCTCTTGATGACGCATTCCCAGCACTTTCCAGAAAGACTGGCAAATTCACACGCCTCCCAGCAGCCTTTGTGAGGCTTCAGAGTGAAGCTAAAGGAGATGGGATCCAGCCTGGGAGCCCCGGGAGCCGCGCCATCTGCGCTGTGACCCCAGAGAAAGGAGATGGGACCCAGCCTGGGAGCCCCAGGAGCCGTGCCGTCTGCACTGTGACCCCAGAGAAAGGAGATGGGACCCAGCCTGGGAGCCCCAGGAGCCGCGCCGTCTGCACTGTGACCCCTCGTGGAGAACCCCTCATCACACGTCCCATCCACATTTCACGCTTTAGGAAGTTTCTGCCCCGAGCTGCGATCTTCCCCGTCTGCCTGCTGCCCGCTCCTGGCCTGGGAACCAGTCCCCGTTGGGCAGGCCCCCACGCCCACCTTCCATGGGCCTCGGTTCTTGTGGAGGGGAGCTTGACTTTCAGAAGCTCGGGGTATTGGGGCTGCCCCTGAGGATGGTCCAGTGCCGGCCTCCTGGTCACCGGGTGACCTGTAGAGGCCTCAGCTGTAAAACGGGGTGACGACAGCCCATGGTGACCATCGGCCTGGACGGGGGCCCTGGGCATGTGCTCAGAACAGCGCCGGGGGGCGTCTGCCCTCACGCTGGTCACTGATCGTGTTCAGGCTGCTGGACCTTCAGCGTCCTTCTTCCTCCTGAACTCAAATGCCCACCTGGACTCGTCTCCAGCCACTTCATGGTTTCCGGTGTCTTAGTCTGTAATCCATAGGAAATTTAATTTGGGATGAGGGGTGAGGTAAGGATCCCACTTGAATCTCCCTGAAATATAAAGCGGGTGTTCTCAGCATCCGTGTCATGGGCCGCCCCTTCCCCCTGGTTCCCCTGTCCGTGGTACCAACATCTGGATTCGTGTCAGCCACGTGGTCTGGTCCTCGGATCAGAAAGAGCATCGGAAGAGTGAACATCTTCGTGGGTGGTAACTGGATCCTGGGAACTTCATGAAGCAGGGTCCGCTATGGACTCACGAGGTGGGTGAGTGGCAGAACCAGGTTGCAGCCACACTGCCCAGCGCTGATCCGCTCACAAAGCTTCTTTACCCCCATGTCCCTCCCCAGCGGGAGGTGGACACTGGGGCATGTCCCAGAGCCCCATTCCACACTGTGGCTGAGTCCCACCCGACAGGAGGCCTGAAATCACTCTGTAATGTTCCAAAAAAGTCTCATCGGAGATTTAATTGAAATTGTATTAAATCCAAACATCAAGTTTGAAAGGACAACGTCATAATATTTAGACAATCCCTACCTTATCAAAGTGTGTGACACCTTTCTATTCATCTCTGCAAGTCTTTGTAAATTTCCCATGGGGAGGCTTTGTCATGATCTTTATAGGTGCTTTTTCTTACTGGAGTTATTCCCAGCTATTTTATGTTTGCTCCTGCCAGTAATGCAGCTCTCCTCTCTTTCCCTTTCATTTCTGTATTAACTGTAATGAAACCGTTATGCTTTCTACACATAGTTGCCTGGAGGTAAGAACACAAAGGCTTTTTTCCAGTCTCTCCTCCACGAGCCAGTGGGCATGTTTTTCCTTAAAGCTGCCTACACACGTCACCTCCTGTTTTCACCTCCTAAATGACCCATGTTTAAGCGACTGCTGACTCTGTGCCCCAGGCCTCAGGACTGATGAGCCTTTGTTAGTCTAGTCTGGGGCTGGCAAACTCATGCTACCAGGGGCCAGTTAGTGTACATTTTCAACTTTGCAGGTTGTAAGTTCTCTCTGCAAAGACTCAGCTTTGCCATTGCAGTGCGAACACATCCCTAGATGATATATAGGTGAATAAGCCAGGCTGTGTGCCAATAAAACTTTATTTACAAAAACAGGTAGGGGGCCAGATTTGACCAGCAGGTGGTAGTCAGCTGACCTCTGATCTAGACCAGAGCTTGCTCCTGTCTATGACAGTTTACAGTTGAACACAAGTAGAGAAACTTCTATGTCCCTCATTGGTCCAATTTAACAAATTCTTTAATTCGTTTTCAAGGCATTCAGGTGATCCTCCAGAGTTTAGGAAGTACCTGTTTACGTTCTGTAGGTAATAGTGATTGCATTTTCTCATATCAAATAGTTTTGTGAGTGCCTTTGCCAGAACTTCCAAAAAGTAATCAGTCCTGGGGGCTGTAGGCCAGCCTCACGACAGCCGCCGGCCCTCGGCCCAGGAGGGCAGGGCGGGGCCCACGTGTAGTGCGCCGGTAGCCCTGGCTCCAGGGGGATACCAGGCTCCGGGAGGCCCACCTCCTCCTCCAGGTTGGCCTGGAGGGCTGCAAACATCGCTCCTGTGATATTTTTTCTGAGGAATAAATACAGGGTTTGACTGCTGTCTTTTTCCGCATCTTCTGAATTAGAACACGTGTTATATTTGATCTCCTGACAGATCTTGTCCTACCTGATTCTGAAATATTAAAGTGTATTTCATCTCATATAAATCTACTGTGTGGGGGACTGTCCTGGGTTCTTTTGAAGGCCTGCAGAAATCAGCAGGCTGTCATTGTATGTCAGTGCCAGCATAAAATCACCCAATCACCACTCACACCAGGGAGGGATCCCCCGAGAAGCATGTGCACCCTGAAAACAGTGCTAACTCCCAGAGGGCCCCGGGCATTGGCTAAAGGAGCTCAGTGCTTGGCGGGGCACACAGCCCACAGCACAGACTCAAACCTCTCTACCGAACAAAAGGACTCTCTGCGAACTTTAACTGGGGGGACCTTTCTGGCATCAGGGTTTCACCAGCCCCTAAAATGAACAGGGTCATTTACTGCATTTTCCAATTTGGGGAAGAGACACCTGTGTGCAGAACGCTTCCAAGAACATGCCAGTTAAAACATCTGGAACTTTTACTGGAAAACATTAACATTGCCTACTCCTTTGGTTATAATTCCCCCTGCCCCCAGAATATGATATATTTAATCAGACTTCCATGTGTCGTGATCAGGGCCCCAGCTCTGCACACGTTCCTCATTAACTTGAGGCCCCATTACAGGCTGATTTTTCTTTCTCCCTTTCAGGTTTAAGCTCTAACTTTTAAAAAACCTACACATGACGGAAGTAAAATGCATTTGTATAGTTTTGCCAGAGATGCAACGATCAATTCCCTGTCTTTAAAAAAAAAATCATTAATATTTCTTTTTCATCTTCACAGGTTTTCTCCTCTCGTTTTGAAGGTGGCTTTTTCTATAGCTTGGGTTCTTCATTTTTGTTCTGAGTTAAAAATAAAGTTCTTTGAGCCACGGTGCATTGACGAGTCCATCTTTCCCTGTGTCCACAGGTGCACTGCGCTGTTCTCATCACATCCGAAATGAGACTTAACAATAGCTCAGACGTGTACACTCTATCGTCCAGTAAGTGCCGGCCCCACAAAATGCTGTTCATGTTCTAACTGTCTCAACCCTTACAGCAGCCCTGGTGGGGCTTCCCTGGTGGCTCAGATGGTAAAGAATCTGCCTGCCAGCGCAGGTGACCCTGGTGCAATCCCTGGGTCAGGAAGATTCCTTGCAGGAGGACATGGCCACCCACTCCAGTATTCTTGCCTGGAGAATCCCATGGACAGAGGAGCCTGGTGGGCTATAGTCGCATCAGGAGTCCCCAAAGAATTGGACACAACTGAGTGACTAACACTTTCACACTTTCAGAGCAGCCCTAGGAATCAGGGAATAGTGTTTTGCCCATTTTTATAGATGCAGAAATGGAAACGCAGAGAGCAAGGCCATGCACTCTGAGTTAAGCAGATCAGGCTGCTCTGCCAGGGAATTGAGTGGGAAGATTGATCTCACATGCACAAAACTCATGGGCGGGGCTTCGTGTTTTATTTCATCCTTGACCAACAAATTATAGGAAGGCCCTGGTTGCTCGGGTTATGATTATTTTGAGGGGTATGGTTTCAAATATATGGTATCATGATTGGAAAAGGCTGGCACATTCCTCCTTTTCAGTTCAGTTCAGTCACTCAGTCGTGTCCGATTCTCTGTGACCCCATGAACCGTAGCATGCCAGGCCTCCCTGTCCATCACCAACTCTGGAGCTTGTTCAAACTCATGTCCATTGAGTCAGTGATGCCATCCAACCATCTCATCCTCTGTCATCCCCTTCTCCTCCAGCCTTCAATCATTCCCAGCATCAGGGTCTTTTCAAATGAGTCAGCTCTTTGCCTCAGGTGGCCAAAGTATTGGAGTTTCAGCTTCAACATCAGTCCTTCCAAAGAACACCCAGGACTGATCTCCTTTAGGATGGACTGGTTGGATTTCCTTGCAGTCCAAGGGACTCTCAAGAGCCTTCTCCAACACCAGAGTTCAAAAGCATCATTATTCAGCACTCAGCTTTCTTTATAGTCCAACTCTCACATCCATACATAACTACTGCAAAAACCATAGCCTTGACTAGATGGACCTTTGTTGGCAAAGTAATGTCTCTGCTTTTTAATATGCTATCTAGGTTGGTCATAACTTTTCTTCCAAGGAGCTAGTATCTTTTAATTTCATGGCTGCAGTCACCATCTGCAGTGATTTTGGAGCCCCCCAAAATAAAGTCAGCCACTGTGTCCACTGTTTCTCCATCTATTTCCCATGAAGTGATGGGACCAGATGCCATGATCTTTGTTTTCTGAATGTTGAGCTTTAAGCCAACTTTTTCACTCTCCTCTTTCACTTTCATCAAGAGGCTCTTTAGTTCTTCACTTTTTGGCATAAGGGTGGTGTCATCTGCAAATCTGAGGTTATTGACATTTCTCCCGGCAATCTTGATTCCAGCTTGTGCTTCCTCCAGCCCAGCGTTTCTCATGGTTTTGCTTTCTATAAACTTATGTTAATCAGTACATAAAGGTTTCTGTGACACTTCAGTAGTTTGAACTGTAGTGAATCGTTTTGTGTCAATAATCCTGTGCACATATATATCAATATATGGCACCATATTGTTCCACTTTAATCATTTTACCTGGACTTACCAGATGGCTCAGACAGTAAAGACCCTGCCGGCAATGCAGGAGACCAAGGTTCAACGTGTGGATGGGGACGATTCCTGGAGAAGAGAATGGCTACCCACTCCAGTATTCTTGCTTGGAGAATTCCATGGACAGAGGAGCCTGGCGGGCTACAGCCCATGAAGTCACAAGAGTCAGACACGACTGAGTGACTAGCACACTTTCACCTACTGATTTCTCTTCCACGTCATTTGCCTCGTATCTTTATTATTTGCTTTTAAACTTTTGCTTGTAGGAGTGCCCTTGGAACGCAACACATGTTTGACTCTTTAAAAACACCCTGGTTAGTCTCTGCCTTTTAGCAGCAGAGACTAACCCGTTCACACTTATTGTCGCTGCTGATGCTGTGGTTCTGTCCTGAGCAGCATGTTCCAGTCTCTCTTTCTGCTCCGTTCAAGGTTCTTTTCCTTACACACAGGCTTACTTGCTTTTCCTTCCATGCTGGTTTAGAAGAAATCATGTTCTTGTTTCTACTAGGGGTGGCCTTTATGTTAATCAAGTGCACTTTTAATGATTAAGCCATTTCCTTAGTGATGGATGTTCCTTCTTCCCACAGAGAGACACTCAGTGACTTTTCCTCTGCAGCTGCCCCCCTGCAGGGTTGTTAAATTAATCAGAAGTTACAAATCAGTTTATTATTACACAAAAATATTCTTCACCATATATGGAGTACATTAAATAATAGTGTTGTCAAGTTTGTGTTCAGCTGTGTAACCCCCATCATAGGAATAATTTACATCTAAGCTCTGTGTAGTTAAGTGGCATCCAGTCACCAGTGACCTTCTTACCTACGACCTATGACCTTTACAGTCATCAGCCACTCATTTATATTTCTTTGATGGCTCCAGGGCATCTTTTATTGACTCTTTCAGGAAAGGTATGTGAGTGGCACACCTTCTAAATTCTTGCAAACTTAAAACTGTCCTTTTCACTTCCTTTGTCCACAACCACAATCAGAGATAGAACTGAACTCACAAGTAAAGGGGGCCACAGAGGACGAGATGGTGGGAGGGCATCCCCGACTCCATGGACGTGAGTTTGAGGAAACTCTGGGAGACAGTGAAGGGCAGGGAGGCCTGGCGAGCTGCAGGCCATGGGGTCGCAGAGAGTCGGCCGTGACTCAGCGACTGAACAACGACAACAGAGACAAAACTATTTTTCGACAAAACCCTGGAGATGGCGCTGCTTTTCTCTGTGGCTCTGGGCCTCACAGTTCACAGGCAGCTTCTCTGCGCCTTTGCAGGGAGGTCCGTGGGCTTTTCCTGCTGCTTTTGTTTTTTCTCCAATCCAACCTGGGAGATTAGAGAGTTTCCCTTCATTCTGCCAAGTCCGGATACTGCCGTGGATGGCCGAGTTCCGGAGGCTTTTGCTCTGCCTTAACTGGGGGCTCCCCTGGCTCCGCAAAGCTTCTTGACAACCCTCTCTTCTCACCTTCAGCTGGCCTTCTTCTCGCCATGTGTCTTTCCCCATGGGCATCCACTTCCACAGGTTGGATTTCCATCCTCTGTCCTCATACAGTCTCTTTGGCTTAATTTCCTGCATCTCCTATGAAGCATCGCTTGGTTTAAGATCAGTCCACGCTCCTGTGTTGATCCTCTGCAGCGACACCTCTGTCGTCTGCAGCTTCTGTACACATCTCAGTCCAGTCTGGTGTCTTGGGTCCCTTTGTGTTCAGCCGCTACTTAGTCCTGCAAACTTTTGGGTGCTTGCCTGCATTTCATCCCAGGCTGCCATTTCCTCCAGGCTCTTTGCTCCTGGGTCACAGAGGTCACAGCCTCTTGTATCTGTTTGATGCCAACAAGCAGATGGTTCCCAGAAGCCTCACACTTACTGCAGAGCCTATTTCCAGAGCTAATCTGCCTTTAAGTCTCCAGAAAGCATTCCCTTCCACAGAGAGCTGGCGTTCTTTTACAGCCTTCTGTTTATATTTTAGATGTGATGCTTTTAAGATTCCTTTTTAAACAGGCAGCGGCTGATCCCACCTGGGAATGTGTCAGCGGGCTTGGGATGAGCAAGTTTGATTCTCTCAATTCTTGGGGCTGTGGGAGGCCCTGCCTGCCCCAGGCTGGCCTGGAAGGTTGGGGCGATGTGCAGAGACCCCAAATCTTCATTGGACCCCAAAGGCAGCTCCCGGGGGGGCCTGTTCCCACCTGGGAGGTCAGGTTTTCTGTCTAAACAGCAGACTTTTGAGAAGGAAGGATGAAGGGAACATCACAGCCTTGGTGTGTTGGGCAGGCTTCTCTTGCCCCAGGCGACAGGCTCTTCTGGCTAACTGTGCCCCTTCCAGGGGGCTCACCTGCACGCTGGCATCCTCTATTCCTGCTGCTGGAGCCGTGTACTCACAGAGTGAAGCTTCCCCCATCCCCATCCCCGCCCCTGGTGGGCAGGCTCCACCTCTGCCCGCTTGTTTTGTGACCACGGCAGGGTGTCTATGTCCAAGGTGAGGTCCAAGCATGAGGAAGAGACCCCAGGCTCCATACCTGGGGGTGGCCTTCTCCTCCATTATCTCCCTTTCCCCACATCCCAGGACCTGTGGAGTGGAACGGGGGCGTGCTCCCCTCCCACAGCTGAGGAAGCTGAGGCTCACGGAGGGGAAAGAGGCTCCTGCAAGGCTGCCTGTGCATCACACCTGTCACGCCTGCAGGCGGAGGGTGGGGGGACGGACGTGTCTGGGCATGGCCCCGGAACAGGACTGGACAGAACAGGGGGGCTCGGGAGGTGTGATCCCACACGGGTCCAGGTGAGCCTGAGCTCATGCTCTGGTTCAGGGGATGACGGGGGGCAAGACGACCCGGGGACAGGACCGCAGGGATGGCAATGGCAGCCGTGGTGCCCCAGGGTGTCTGCTCAACGCGAGCTGACGGTTAAAGTGCTCTAGACTGAGACACAAATCCTTCTATTTCATTTCTCAGGAGTGATCTTTAACAAATGTCTGTGCCAAATGTATTTCACGCCCACTGCGGCACCCAGACGCCATCAGGGCTGCCACGTGGGTGGCGGGGCCGGGCAGGGGACGGGGGTCACACCCGGCCGCAGCGAGAGGGCAGAGCAGGAAGACACGGCCACAGGGAGAGGTTTGGGGTGACTAGATGCCGGGCACGAGGGTCAGGCCGGGGCGGGCAGAGCAGATGCCAGGGGCCCGGCATTCTGCATTGGAACCAGAGCCGTGCTGCGTTAAGAAGAAGGTCAGCACCCTGACGACTTCTGCTGTGCTCACGCTGACTTAACTTCTGTCTTGAATGTATGATCTGACTTTTCACAGAACAGTAAAGAAGGATCAGGCTTACCTTTGTCTTTTATGAAAAAATAAATCACCAGGCGATGAAACACCATGTGTAAGATTACAAGGACATCATAAACCAGAAAGAAAAAGCCATGTTTTCTATGACTTCGCCAGGATTTCTGCCCAGTTAGTGCATGAAACATGTAATCAACAAACAGTATTAACTCAAGCAGCTCTTCTGGGAACTGGGGATGACTCTGAACTTCATCCATCCTTATCAAAAGCTCACGTGGACAAGATGGGAACTCGCGTGCCTGCAGGACCTCAGGGGCACTCCTGACCAGGGCAGAGGGCTAGGGGGAGGTGGAAGGCCCTGGGCAGCTGTGGCCAGCGTGCAGGCTGGCTGAAATGGGCAGTGTGCTGGGAGTGATGCCTGCTCACCCTAGAACCGCTGTCCCGATCATCAGGAGGGCTCTCTGCAGGTTCCTCTGTGGGGACACACGCCCTCAGGCTTCCCTAAGGCTCCTAGAGATCTGCGACTCTTTGGAATTCTCAGATCCCTGCCCCCACATCCGTCTAAGCAGTGGGACTCGGATACCTGGCCAGTGCCCGCTGCCCCCTACCCCCGCCCCAGGTTCTACAGGCAGTATTCTCATCTCAGCAGCCACTTGACCTCACGTTCCAAGCACCGGCCATCCCCACAGCCCCTGAAGCGGCCCCTCCAGGCATTCCTGAGGGGCACCTGCTGACGCCCTGAGATCCAGGGGCCATGAGTGCTCGCCCCAGCGTCCAACACAGAGCTGGCAGGGACGGAGGGCAGGGGAGGCGGGAGGGCAGGAGGTGCTGGGGATACTGCGAACTGATCACGTGACCCAGCGGTCCATGCGGTGCGAGGGGAGGGCCACTCCAGGGCTGGCTGAGCGGGCAGAGCTCAGCTGACCCCGACCCTGGCCCACTGCTCTCTCGCAGGCCGCCTGTCAGCTCCGTGGGGTCAGGAGCACCCAGCCACACGCAGTGGCCCGTCCAGCGCCCACTGGCTCTTTCCACTGGACACGCTTCCTCCCGTTTCAACCCTCACCACTGAAGTATTTAAAATCGAAGAACAACTGTTCTGAAGAACACTGAGGCTCGCAGCACAATTAGGGCAAAGAGTCCCCGCAGGAAACGCCCCGTCTCAGAGCGGGCCAGGAGCGCCCAGGAAACGCTGTGGCTTGGTCAGACCTGCTTTCCGGCTCGGGCGCATTTCCGCAGAGGACGTGAAGGGTGTCGGTGCTCACGGCGCGGTGGAGCCAGGCCGCCATCCACGTTTGTGTTTACACACGGAATCTATTAAAATGCCCCGCTATTATTGCTGTGATGAATAGCAGTGATTCGAATGAACGCAAAATGGATTGCAGACAGGGATTGGAGGCACGACGGGGCATTTTTCATTGTTTGGCAAAAGGAAAATCAGCGAGGGGCAGGTACCAAGTTCCTTCTGTGGGGGACGCACCATCTGCTTGCCTTTTGACGGGTTAACCCCAGACCTCCTGCACGAAGGCCTCTTGCCCTTGGGAGGGTGTCTTGTGTTCAGCGAGGAGGGCTGCAGCCCGACCTCCCTGCTAGGCAGCTGGGTCTGCATGGACCCCAACCTCCCCCTCTGCCCCCGTCTCTCTGCTCTAGCACCTCCCAGGATGCAGCGAGGCATCTGGACCCAGGAGCAGGTCAGAGGATGCCCAGCGTGTGTTTCTCGGAAGCAGAAGACGCAGGGAGCAGGCCCAGGTGCGGCAGAGTCCTCAGGAGGAATCCTGCCTGCCAGATGGCACCCTGGGGCCTGTGAGCCCTCCCACCGAGTAACCCCCAGCCTGCTGGGGCTGCACTGGGCGGGGTGGGGGGGGGGTGGCGGCAGACGAGAAGCCCCCAGGGCTGGGAGGTCCAAGAAGAGCCCTTGGCGCACAGGGCAGGTGGGGCCTCTCGGGGTCCCAGGACACACGCCTGGCGGACCGATAGGAATTCAGGATGACCCACCTCTTCCCCAAGGAAACAGGAAAGACGGCCCAAAGGCGGCTCACCGCGGCCTCTGCTCAGCAAGGCCACACATCACCTTGCTCCCGGCTCAGAATCAGTTTCGTTTCATTCATTCTCGGAAGAGCAGTGGGAAGGTGGTGATAGAGGATGAGATGGTTGGATGGCATCACTGACTCCGTGGACGTGAGTTTGAGCAAGCTTCGGGAGTTGGTGAAAGACAGGGAAGCTTGGCGTGATGCAGTCCATGGGGTGGCAGAGAGTCAGACACGACTGAGCGACTGAACGGCAACAAAGGGAAGGCTGAGCGACAAACGCTTCCAACTGCTGGCTGGCCCGCTTGGGAGCAGAGAGGAACGTGACGTCACCAAGCGTCCAAGGAGCCCTGGCTGTGCCAGGACAGTCCCGTCCGTGGAAACCCACACCCAGCGGGGCGGCTGGGGGCTGGAAGCCCTGGGTCGTGAGACGGGCCAAGCGTGTGTTCCTCCGTGAAGGGGACGGAGTCCACTGCTCCCGGGGCCCCGGGGCGGGCTGACCTGGGCCGACGGTGGATGCATGGCCAGACGGTGGGGGAGAAGGCCTTCAGCTGTGAGGGAGGGTGGCCTGCAGGATGCCGGTTGGGGGAGTGATGCAGCGCACACAACGCCCCCGAAGTCCTGGCCCAGGGGGGCAAGGCCCTGCCACCTTGACTGGGGAAGGAGCCCCCTTCCCAGGGAAGGAGGGAAGGACTCACACAGGAGACAGCAAAGTGGGGGCGACGCCCACAGACACTGCAGCGCATCAGAAAGGCGGCGGGAGTTCCTGGGTGTCCAGGGGCCTGGGGGGAGCCTGGGAGGGTCAGGGGGACCCTGTGGATGAGACAGAAACCCTGAGCCCTGCTGGGCTGCACTCTGACGAGAATGAGAAGGCACGGCCCCCCGGGGAGGCTGGGGATGGGGTGAAGGGCGCAGTGTAGGGCCCCCAGACCCTGAACCACATCCTTCACCCAACACGGGGTCAGCCACCCAGAGCCGGATGTCACCTGCCAGGACCTCTGGGCTCCCCTCCAGGACCACGGCCGCCACCTTCCCTGCTCGGAGGCCTCCACGCTGCCCCCACAGGGATGCTGCCCCCTTTGTCCTCAGTGAGTCTTGGTCCTTCTGATCTGGGTGCGGCCAGGCCTACTGGGTACAGCCAGGCCTGCTGGGTACAGCCAGGAGGGGTCAGGACGGGGTCACCAGTCCCCCCAACGCTCACCTCTCCTTCCGCCCCTTGCACCCGGCGTGTGCCTCTGGGCCTCCTCCTGGGTACCACAGAAGTCTCTGTGCTGCGTCCTGGGATGGTTTCCCTTCACGTTTTCCTGGGGAATCTTCCAGGTGCTCCACTGCCTGACTCCTGTGCCTGCGAGGTTGACCCACAACTTTCTGGAAGCATCTTCATGGCCCACACTGTCCTCCGTGGAGGAGCCCTCTTGGGGCCTGTCCGGCTGCCGTGGGCTGTGCTGGGGGTGCATGGTGTCCCGGGTTCTCTTCATCCTTCACCCTTATCCCCATGGACCACTTCATCTACAGCCTCTGGAGGACGGGGCTCCCGGAGCGGGGAGCGGACCCTCGGCTCCTGAAGCTGGGAGGACCGTCCCAGTTACGGACTCCAGGCTGGCGGCCCCCGCCCCCGCCCGTGAACTCTGGGCTGGCGTGGAAATCCACTGGGTCCCCGCTCTGGAAGGTCTGGGTTGCTGTTTTCCAGCTCCGAGCACTTCAGCTGAGAAGCCAGATCCACTCTGATGTCTGCATCTTTGTAAGTGACCTATTTTTTCCCTCTGAGTTTTCAGGATGCTGTTTTCATCTCCACGGGCCTGAGATTTCACGCTGACGCGCCTTGGGACGGGGCTTTCTTCACTCATTTCCCGCCGGTGGTGAGTCCCTGCACACAGGAAACCCAGGCTTTGAGTCCTGGGAATTTCTTTAGAAAACACTTCTTTGATAATTCCTTCTTCATTTGTCTCTATTTTTGGATCTTATAGTCTCTAGACCCCCTGAATTGATCTTCTAATTTTTTTTTTTTTTCTTTCGTACTTCCTACTTTTTTTTTTTTTTTAAGTTCTCCTCCTGGCTTTATGAGACCTCTTCAATTTTATGTCCCACACATTTGCCAGAGTTTTAACAAATTCTGTTACACAGACACACACTCACACAGGTAGGTGCTGTCTGCAAAGACAGATACACACTTCACATGGCGTGTGCAGGTATGTGACCCCCGCATCTTACAGCTCTTGAAATACGTCATGCTTCCAGGAAGCTCCAGCCTCATACAGACAGCAGCCGCCGCGGGCGTGGCGGGGGCGAGCGCACTCGGCCGCGAGCCTGACGGGCTCACCGGGTGCCTTGCATCTGAGCCGCCTCGTCTCCGCGGCCTGGGTGCTGGTCTCCTCTGAGCCCCTTGCCCCCGCCCCCAGCTTCTGTGTGTCTGACCTCTCTCTCCTCCCACTGGTGAGGATCCTGCCGTTTGAACCTTGACAGGTGGGTGGGGGCATCACAGGGGGCCTGGGGCCCGGGCTCACAGCACCCAAGCTTCTGCACTGGGCTTGGCAGGCTGGTGGGTGGCATAGAGCACCCCCCCACAAAGTTCTTGTCCATCCGGAATGTCAGAATACGACCTTCTTCGGAACTGGGTCTTTAAGATGGAGCGAGTTAAGGACTTCGGGATGAAATCACCCGTCAGGGAAGGTGGGCCCCACACGTGATGCTGGCATCTCTACGGGAGGAAAGAGGGCAGCTCAGACGCCCAGAGAGGAGCCGACGCCTTTGTGGGGAAGTGGCCTCAGCCTGGGAGCCCCCAGGGCCACAGGCACACCTCAAGGTTGGCAGGACCCTTGACCCTGAACCTGTGGCCTCCATGCTGTGAGGGAAGCTCTCTGCGGCTGTGGGTCTCCCAGCTTGGTCACCGGTCACAGCAGCCTGGGAAGCTGGGACCCCGGGTTTGCTGGAGAGAGGCCCCACGCTCTGCCCACACTCCTGGGAGTGGGCGGGTCTCACATCTCCGGACGTTCCTCCACACTCGGCGCTGGCCTCCCGGGGCCCAGAGGCGTGCAGCTGTGAGTCCTACGGGCGTGAGCCTCTGGGGGTCCAGGCTCCTGCGGGGCGCACAGCCCGTGGGCTGGGTGCCTCCACTGCACAGGCGGGGGGCCCTGCATCCTGGCCCCTGAGGCGGGGGTCCGAGGGCAGGCCCGGCCAGTAGTTCCTCGGGGGTTCAGCCCCCTGGGCCCCCGAGGTCACGGGCCTGGCCCTCTTGGCTCTGTGGCTGTGCCGAGCTGGGGAGCCTTGCCCCCTCCCCGAGCTGGGGAGCTGCGACCCCACCCTGAGCTGGGGAACCACGCCCCTGCCCGGTGGACTGTGTCCCCGCCCCACGTCCCTGTCCACCCAGGGGTCTCCAGGGCGCTCAAGTGGGAAGCATGCCTTCTGCTCTCTATCATGGTGGGGGGGGCCTGGCGCGGGCAGCTGCAAAGTGCCCCCTGAATGCCCTTTGAGAGCCTGAGCCCCTGCGTGCGGGCTGCTCTGGCTGGAGAGCCTGGCTGCCCGGCCCAGTGACGGCCGGTTCACGACAAGATGGGGGATGCGGGGTGATGACCCATAGGCCACTGGGCACCTCTCCTGGCATCCAGGGGAGACCCCTGGGCACCTGTCTGTACCTCACCACCATGCACTCCGGGGTCTGGGACACCTGGGCTCAGGCGGAATTCGGACGTCCAGGGTGGCTCCTGGGAAACTGCCCTTGGTGTCACGAGTTTCCACGAAATCCAAGGTCCTGAGCAGACTGTACAGACGCCCCACCAACCCTGGACAAGAATGCCCCTCACCCTCCAGAGCATGGCGTCCATGCAGCACAGGATTACAACGCGGAGCTTAATCGCTGATTTGAGAGACGAGTTCAAGCAGCTGGCCTGTCCTGGTCTAGGAGGCGCTCGTTACAGCAGCTACCAAGGCGCATCTTCAGTACAGACCCGCACGTGCTGGGCGGAGCCTGCGCCACCTCGCCCTGGGCCGCCAACACCCAGGCGCGGCCTCAGCCACTCACGTCCGCACAGCAGCCAGAGTGGGCGGGGCGCTCACACCCACCGGCCCAGCCTCTGCCCGCCCCTTCCGCCTGCCCAGTCAGCTGCTGTCAGCGGCTGTTTGGTTGCCAAGGAGAGGACGCTGCTTGTGACCTTGGGGAGGGCCCGCGATGTTCACCTTGCCCCGTGTGGACCAACGTCACAGAGCAGAGACAGATCGCTAAGGGAGCCCCTGAAACAGGGATCACGGGGGCCCCAGAAGCCAGGTTCCCCCCACCCCATGTACCCCCAGGATGCCGGGTCCCCAAGTCATCATGGCAACTGGCCCTGGTACCCGCATAGCCTCACTCAGGGGCCCGTGTGCATGTCACCAAGCAGCTCTCACCCTCAAGACGGGGATGCACCCGAACATTTTTATTCTATTTCTTCTTCCTTCTTTTAATGCTGATCGTGAGCCACTAAATTAATTTCCCGACCCACTAATGGGGTGATGACCTGCACTTTGCAAAGCGGTGATCCAGGAAATGCAGGCATCGGCATGCACCCAGGGCCTGGGTTCTGCTAATCAATTAATCAATTGATCACAAGCATCTACATAAGACCTGAATGGGGGATGGGGATGGTGAGACCCCCAAGGCTCGTGCCTGCCCTCGGCTCACTCACGGTTTGCTGAGGACACGGAGAAGGGAGCAGCCACCTGCAGCCCGGCTGCAGGGTGCTGGGCTGAGGACCTGGACGCTGGGGTGGAATTAGCCATCTTGTGGCCAAGCAATCCCGAGGTCTCCTAGATTCCCGCCCCCCAGCCCCCGCCACGGAAAACCAATTTATGGTAAAATGTGAAACTCCACGGCGCTAATTTGCCAGCTGTAAGAGGCCTGCAATTCAATCCTAGAAGAGGATTACGTGCTCCAATTATAAGATGTTTGGGTCAAGAGTTCGCAGCTTCCCTTATAGTTCAGTTGGTAAAGAATTTGCCTGTAATGTGGGAGACCCCAGTTCAATTCCTGGGTTGGGAAGATCCGCTCGAGAAGGGATAGGCTACCCACTCCAGTATTCTGGGGCTTCCCTTGTGGCTCAGCTGGTAAAGAATCTGCCAGCAATGTGGGAGACTTGGGTTCAATTCCTGGGATGAGAAGATCCGCTCGAAAAGGGATAGGCTACCCACTCTAGTATTCTTGGGCTTCCGCTGTGGCTCTGCTGGTAAAGAATCTGCCCGCAATGCGGGAGACCTGGGCTCGATCCCTGCGTTGGGAACATCCCATGGGGGAAGGGAAAGGCTACCCACTCTAGCATTCTGTCCTGGAGAATTCCATGGACTGTATAGTCCATGGGGTGGCAAAGAGCCGGACGTGACTGAGCGACTTTCACTTTTCACTTTGGGTCAAAAGCTCAGGTAAGCATTTAAGCAAGCTTGGAAAACAGGTCTCTGCAGGCCAGGGTCACCTCTGCAGACACTTGGGAAGACGACGGAGCCCATCGGTCCCCTAGGGTCATTGCCCAGTTGCTCAGTGCGACCTGCCAGTGCGAGGACCCAGGGCCCACTTCCTGGGCGGGGCTGCGGCGCTCAGGGCCGGCACGCAGGCGGGACGCCGGTGTCGCTGCACACGCCTGCCCCTCGGCTGCGCCTCTGAGTGCAGGGCCGCCCCCAGGAAGTCGAGGGTCCCTGTGCGTGCACGCCTCCCCCGACCTGCCCCATGCGTGCCGGGTCCGTCCGCCTGGACCGCGGGCTCCACGGGCTCTAGCACCAGACACCCCCCAGGGAGGGGGCCTACAGGACCCCAGGAGGCACGTGGGGCTCCTGCCAAGCCAGGGCTGCGTCTGAATTCCACAGACCCGGCAGATTCAAGCTCAGCTCCACGGCCCGCCGACCCCTGGCCGTCGGCATCTCTGTCTCTCCCAGTTGCAGTTTTCACGGCTGTAAAACTGAGATGATGGTTCTGAGCCCGGAGGTCTGGGGGATGGAAAGGAACGTGCGTCTGCACCTTCTCAGCAGAGGCCTTGGAGTAAATCAAGGACTCAGGCTGTGCCCACGAGGAGGGGCCAGCCCAGAACCCCCGCATGGCAGGGCGCCTGGAGGGGCTGGGGGCTTGATGAGAGGGGCACCCCAATTCACCATGATGACACAGACAGGTGCTGCCTGCACCATGCGGCCTGGAGGGCAGGCCGGACCCTGCGGCAGTGCCCCACCCCCACGCCCGCCGAGGCACCCAGGGCCTCTGGAGCCCTGCCCGAGCCTCCCCTCCTCTGGGGGTTCATTCAAAACCCCCAACACAGCGTCACCGGCACCAGGGCTGGCCCAGGCCCCAGGGAGCCCACACAGGGACCCCCAGGCCTCGTGGATCTGGGGATGGTGACCCCGGGGGTGCCAGTCTGCTTGTCCCCAAGGATCCATCCCAAAAAAGGACACAGCACGCAGATGGGGACCTTGGAAAGGTCACCCGCCTCCTGGACTCGGGGGGAGGCGGCAGCCCCAGCTCAGAGCCCATTCTGCTGCCGGAGCGGCGAGGCAGGTTCAGGGAAGGGGCTGGGGAGCCTGGCACACCTCACGGGTGGGGAGACAGGTCCCTGCCTCCATGCTGCTGCTGCTGCTAAGTCTCTTCAGTCGTGTCCGACTCTGTGCGACCCCATAGATGGCAGCCCACCAGGCTCCCCCGTACCTGGGATTCTCCAGGCAAGATCACTGGAGAGGGTTGCCATTTCCTTCCCCAGTGCAGGAAAGTTAAAAGTGAAAGTGAAGTCACTCAGTCATGCCCGACTCGTAGCGACCCCATGGACTGCAGCCCACCAGGCTCCTCTGTCCATGGGATTTTCCAGGCAAGAGTACTGGAGTGGGGTGCCATTGCCTTCTCCGGCCTCCATGCTAGACACAGAGAAACAAGGGCTGCTGATGATCAGACAAGCACACGGCTGCAGCTCCAACTGGAGACCTGGGATGCTCGCTGCAGCCCGGCTCTGATACCCTTGAGGGGCCGCCCTGCTCAAGACCCCCGCCAGGCCTGCAAGGGGGAGGCTGCTGGCAGGGCCCCCAGGCCCGAACCCCCACAATCACAAGAGGCTGCCAAGGCATCCATGGGGAGCGGGGGGCCTGCATCAGCTTTACAGCGCCGACCTTGGAAGGTGCCCCACTCAAGCTCAGAGCTGACCTCTGGCCGGCCACGGGGCAGGGACCCACGGCTCCCTGCAGAGCAGCTCGGCCAGACTGGCCTCTTGATGGTGCTGCTGAGAGAGCCCACCTGCGCTCTCACGTGGAGGCTGAGAGAGTGGGAGGAGCGGGTTTTCCTCTGGCCTAACTCCCAAGGGGCCGTGGCCCCCGCCTCTCTGCCTGGGGGTGCCAGCAGAGAACTCCCAGGTGCTTCCACGAGTTCCCGCTCCCTGACCTAATGCTCCCTGCCATCGGGGTGGGCGTCGTAGCCTGGAGCCCATGCCAGCCCTCAGCTTTCTATGGAAACCTCAGGAGGATGAGCCTGGATGAGGGGTGATAATTGGCCTGCGGAGCCCACAGTGAGCATGCCAGGCCTGCGGAGCCCCAGAGCGGTCCCCAGGGGTCACGGCCGGGCGTCCCCAGCTCCCCTGGCCTTCACTGTCCCCCTGTGCCAGGGGAACGTTCCTTTGGAAAAGGAATCTCAGAGAATCCTTGGGACTGCTCTGCCGTTCTGGCCTCCCAGCCCACGGCAGTGAGCAGGGGACCCAGTGCTCCTCTTGGTGGATCCAGGAGGGACCCGGGGCCCCCCGGGGTTCTCAGAGCCTCTGCTCTAGATGCCTGCCTGGGGCGCCTGCATCAGACCACGCCCCCCCATTCTTTCCTCTTGAAGGCCCTCTGCCCAGAGGTGGGGTCTGAAGCCCCTCTGTGGGTTTGAACCTTTCCTGCAGCCTGGGGCTGGGAGGACATCGCCCAGAAATGAGACCACCCTGCACAACGAGCTCGTGTGGGCTGAGCGGCCAGGAGGTGCTCTGTGTGGCCCCTTGGGCCGATGGGCACTCAGTGACCCCATGATGCTCTGAGCAGCCAGGGGACAGACCCATCCAGCCACAGAGCCGGCAGCCTCCTTGCATCAGGAAGCCAGGGACCGGCTTCTTGCCATTGCCGGTGTGGGGTCCACCCCCGGTCCCGCTTGCTCGGGCCCCCACACCCCAGGACAGCCGGGGGGCTGCGTACATACCGTGGTGGTCTTTATCCGCCCGCCGGGCTGTGTGCACGTCCAGCCTGACCGGTTGATCAGCAAGTCGCAGCCCTCCCCCTCTAGACACGGGAGCATGTCACACCACTGCTTTGTCCTGATGATCCGCGCTGTGGACAGAGGACAGAGGACAGAGGTCAGCGCCGGCTGGGGGTGGGGCGGTTCCCATGCTACCCAGCACCCAGCCCTGGCCTCAGGGATGGGAAGGCCAGGTGGGTAGCCCCTGGGGCCAGTCGGGGAGCCCAGCCGGGTGCTGCTCCTGCCCTGGGCTCCCAGCCACCTGCTTGCTGTCTGTGGGCAGCTGTCATTGGTCACTAGGTCAGCAGGGACGGAGGGCCTTGGGGACAGTGTCAAGGAGCAGCCAAGGCGCCTTCCTGGAAGGGACAACATCGTTCTCTCCTGTGTCTGGAACCCACGTGAGAGCAGGAAAGCCTGCCCGGTCAGAACCCATCAGATGTCTTGGGAGCCACCCATCCGCAGGTCAGAATCCAGGGGCTGGGTCAGGCTGGAAGGAGGTGGGCAGGGGGTGGGCGGGGACGTCTGGCAGATCTTACAGTTACCACAGAGCTCCCAGAGCCTCATCCACAAAGGGGAGCCCCCAGAGGCTGTCCTGGGGTGGTGAGCCCCCAGAGGACGAAACCCACCACTGCTCTGTGGCTGTATTGGGGGGCTGGGGACCCCTCACTGATGGAAACCCTGGAAGGAGGGGCTATGTGATGGAAAGAACACGGATTATATTCATGGACATGTCGTTAAAGGAACCTGGGAACCATGGGCCGTTTCTGAATTAGCACCAAGGGACCTATGTCCTTCCAGAGGTGATCGCTGTGGAGGCTGCAGCCCCGGGTGGGGCACAGCCCACGGGGCCCCACGCTGCTCTTCCTACGCCTCGAAATTCTCAGCAACCCTTACAGCCTCCTGGCACTTCTCTTTGCACAGAGGACACCAAGCACAGCGCCAGCCTTGCAGGCAGCGAGTGTCCCTGCAAAGCGACAGGGGACCCGGGGGCCTCGCCCCGTGGGGGCCTGGGCCTCGGGGCCCCTGCAGGGGAGCAGGACTCGGTGAGCCTTAACAACGGGTGCCCTGGGAGGTGGTCTGGAAGACAGACAAGGACGGCATCCCAGGTGACCCCTTGGTGTCAATTCTGACAGATAAGCAGGAGCTGCCTGAACACAGGGGAGAGTGTCCTGGGACCGATTAGTGATGCCCGCTGCGGGCACAGCAGAGGGCCCTGTGGTGTGTGCTGCCCCACGGCCCCACCCCAGGCATCTCACTATCCATGGTCACTGGTCAGTCAGCCTGAGACCAGCTCCGTTCTAAGCCGAGCTATGGACAGAACCGTGACCCACCAAAATCACAGGATGACCCCAGGGTGGCTGGGCTTGGAGACGGGATCTTTAGAGATGCTGTTTAACTGAGGTTAAACAAGGTCACAAGGGTGGGGCCTCCCCCCATGGAATCAGTGCCCTTAAGAGAAGCGACCTGAGCAAGACCAGCCTCCCCTGCGTGGACACAGTGAGGAGGGGGTCCCGCCAGGAGCCCGTCAGTGGAACCTGAGCCACAGCCTCCCATCTCTGGAGCTGCAAGAAATGGAGTTCCTGCTGCTCCAGCCCCACGGCCTCCAGTTGTTGCTGCAGCCTGAGCCTGAGCAGACAGCCTGGGAGACCCCACGGCTCAGAAAAGCCGCTCATCCAGCTGAAGTCAGAGTGGAAAACCAGTCCAGCTGAGTGGCAGCTCCAGCGGAGGAGGAGACGGGCTCTGCTCCCCCGAAGGGTGAGGGGGATGCCCCAGAAATGGCTCCAAGATGAACGACAAAGGCCACCCACCGCCTCCTGTCCCTCGGAGCCCCCAGGACTGGCAGGGACAGACGGCGCCCCCCAGCACGCCCCCTCAGGCCTCCTCTCCTCGTCTGCACTTCATTCCGGTGGAAGTCCCCAGTGCACCATTTTGGTGGCAGTAAAAGATACACAAAAACCTTGTTGTTGCAACAAGCGTAAACTTAAACCCATGAAGCAGCGAGATTGAAACACACACCCTGCCAATCCCTGGAAATCCTGTGTGCACAGCATAGAGAAGATCAAGACGAATTAAAGAAAGAAGGGAGGGTTTCTCTGGGATCAACCAGGACACACGGGGTGAGAAGAGGCTCACGTGTGGTTACAAAAGTCTGAATCTGTGCTCCCCTCTGTGTCCCGGGGCTACGCCCAGGGAGATGCTGTCAGGCCACTGTGCCTGGCTCAGAGGCCTCCATTGCGGGGCGGGGACCCAGCCCCTGGCGGCCCAGGGACCAGAGCAGGAACTTGGCCTTCTCAGGCAACAGGCCTGCTCTTCGCTGCAAGAGGGACATGCAGACCTGGAGGCAAGGAGGCTGGGGTGAGGCCCTGCTTAGAGAGGCCACAGCCATCCAGAAAGTGGTCATCCCAGACCAGGGGGCAACGTCAGAGTCCTCCTTCTGATGTTGACGCTGCCCTGGCTGGTTGCAGGACCAGATGACGGAGTGGGGATGGATTCAGTCTGCCCTGCTGTGCCAGCCTGGACCTTGAGCCCGGGTGCCCCCCTCAACCCACCATAGGCTCTGTCCTCCCCGGGAAGCTCAGTGATGGTGGGGACAGAGGAGAAGCTGTGGGTGGAGTACCCGGCCCAGGGCTGGGCCAGGCCACACCCCAAACACACGTCCTTCACAGTCGAGTGAGGACAGAAGCCACTCTCGGCCGCTGACCATGGTGCCAGAGACGGTGGACAGATGCTGGGGGAGACGGAGCCAGCCTCCCCACTGCCAAGGGCTGGGATGCCCGCTGGTCCCCTGGAGCCCGCCCCCAGGCTGCAGTGGGCACGGCTCCAGGCCCTTGGTCAAGGCCTTACTCTAAACCTCCATCCCCTCCGGGAGATGGGGGTACACAGCCCCAACATTCATGGGGGAGCCCAAAAATGTGACAAGACATTTGAAGGTCAGGGAGAGGGAGGAAAGCTTGAGGGGTGAGGGATAAGGTAGGGGGAGGGACAGAGGTCCTGCCCATCTGCAGGCACAGAGCCTGGACACACATGTTCACACATGCACACACACATGTGGAAACACGCACAAGGATGCAGAGGCCCTAGATGGAGCACACTCACACGCAGAAACACCCAAAGCACACGCACACGCCTGTATGTGGGAAATGGCTCATGGTATGCACAGCTACATACACAGACATGCACACACATGTACACGAATGCGGGGCGTCCCAGGTGGCGCTAGTGGTAAAGAACCCGCCTGCCAAGGCAGGAGACGCAAGAGACGCAGGTTCAATCCCCGTGTGGGGAAGATCCCCTGGGGGAGCGCATGGCAGCCCACTCCAGTCTTCTTCTCTGGAGAGTCCCTCAGACAGAGGAGCCTGGTGGGCTACAGTCCATAGCACTGCAGAGAATCGGACACGACTGAAGCGACCTAGTCTGCACTCACACACACGAATGCTTGAGCACACACTCATCACCACACACGTGGGACACTGTGAGGGCTGCCTGGCGGGGAGCAGGCACGTGGACATGTCTGCAGGACAAACAGACACACGGACTCCCTGACCACTGCCCTTCTCCCACCCAGCGAGGTGGCCTGGTGTGTGGGCGCCGGCCCTGCTGAGGGCGCTGGCCAGCCAGTACCAACCACACAAGGCCTTCTGTTGGCCTTGGGAGCTCGGCTCAGCCAGCCCCAGCCCACTTCCTGTGGGGGCAGTCAGCGGCGCAGGGCTAGGCCACCGTGTTCCAGGGACAAAGGGGCCTTTCATGCCCACACGTCACCACCTCATCTCTGGTCCTGACGTCATGGCAGCTCTCAGCTGGGGAGGGCATTCCCTGGGGTGGAGGGGGTCCAGCGAGCAGAGTGACGTGGACGACAGCTGGGGACCACAGTCCAGCCTGTTCTGGTGTCATGACCGGGGGCCCTTGGCCTCTGCAGGCACAGGGCGTGGGTCTCCTGTGGCCGCATACCCAATGCCTGTCTGAGGCACAGGGGAGGGCAGGTCCATCCACGCTGGGCCTCGGGGCCCAAGATGGACCAGCTCTGCCAACCGGAGCCTATGACGGGCACTGCACCCGGGGACCCAGCCTGGTCACAGTCCTCTCCTTCTGCCTCACACACACACATTTGCACATATGCACACATTTGCATATGCACACGTTTGCACACAGCACACGCTACTGCATGTATACTTGCACTCACACGCATCTGCATGCACACACTCACATGCACTTGCACACACATTCGCACATGTTTGCATGCAACACACAAATGCTTGCACGTGAGCACACACATCTGCAAACACACGTCTGCACACACGTGCACTCACACACATCTGCATGCACACACACTTGCACGTCCACATGCACTTGCGCACACACTTGCACACGTTTGCACACACACATTTGCACGCAAGCACACACCTGCACATGCACACACGTCTGCACAGGCAACACTGGCACATGCAGTCTGCACATGCTTGTACATACATGTCTCACATGCTTGTGCGGCACAGTCTGCACATGCACACACAAGCACTCCTGCACGTGCACGCACGTCTGCACACGTACTCATGTCCACAGGGTGCATGTGAGAATGTAGGCTGCAGAGTCACTCTTCCCTCCTGCAGCCATGCGGGGGCAGGCAGAGGCTGGTTCCTCCTCTCTGTGAGAACACCACGGTAATTCCAGGCCCAGAGCCTCAATCCCGGCCACCGTCTCCCCAGAAGGAAGCCACTCTTGCAGCCCTGGTGCTCATGAAGGACAGAACATACCTTGTGGGACACAGAGGACCAGCGTCTTGGGCAGGGAGGAACCTGGAGCCTGGGAGGGGAGCAGGGCAGGGCCCGGGGTGTCCAAGGGGCTGAAAAGCACGGGGCCCAGCTGGGTGCAGGTCGTGAACACATCAGTGACTGGCTCAGGCTCAGGCTGAAGGGCCAATTGCCAAAACTGTGGGGGCAAACCGTGCCTGGGGTCAAAGACAGACCCCAGGAGCCGCAGGGTGATGGGGGCCTGGGGACATCTGCTAGAGAAGACGGAGTGCCGCAGATTCAAGGGACAGGGCAGCACAGGCCCATGCAGAACCCAGGGGGGACCCTCAGGACGGTGCCACAGGGACCCAGCGCACCTGTCTCCGGCCCTGCTGGGGCGCCAGCTCCTTCCTCCTTGAGAGACAGGCCCACCCTCCCACCCCTGGAGCCCCACTCTGAAGATCAGCCACCTGGGCTCAGAGAAATTTGGGGCCAAATTCACTCAGATCCATGGCCAGCCAGTGAGAGATGGGGCATTGCCTGAGCGCATTACACCCTAAAAAGCTCGTGGGGCTTCATACGTGCCGCTTCTCAGGAACCTGCAGAAGACCCAGAGTTGGGCTCAGCCAGCAGAGACCAGCAGCGTCTCTCCTGGGCAGGCCCGGGAGACTGCGCCTTTGTCTTATCTGCTGACAGTTCCTGAGTGCTTGCCCTTACTGGGCCCGTGAGGGGCCCAAGCCGGCTGGCCCTGGAGTGGCAGTGTCCACCCTCCAGGGCCACCACTCTGGAATTTTCCATCTCAGCAAAAAAGGCAGCCTGTCTGAGGCAGGAAAAAGGCAGGAGGGGCCGGGACTGAGGCAGAAGCTGCAGGGCCTAAGCCTGGACTCACTCTGCTCAAAGAGGACCCTGCACTTTCCCCAGCGTGCTCCTCGACTGGGCCAAGCACACCTTTGACTGCTCTAACCCTCCAGACCAGGGTCCCGAGGATGTGTGGAAGGTCTGAGTGGACCTCAGACCAAGCAGCTCACCAGCCATGAGAGCCTCCTACAGAGGCTGTGTCCAACTGTTGACCCCATGGGTGTGTTTGTGTATATGTGTGTGTGTATATGTGGTGTGCACAGATGTGCCCCTGTGTACACCTGAAGCTCTCTCGCAGGGATGAGCTGCGTGAATGTGGGGCCCCTGCCCCTCCCGACCACGACATGTGCGATTCTGGGACCCCTTTCTGCTCCCAGCACACACAAGCTCCAAAGACGGGCAAGCTCAGAAACGCACCCCTTCCTGACGCCTTTGCCGGTCCCCCCGCCCGCTCCTGCAAAACCGAGGACATGGACACGCAGGACGACCTTGAAGACACCCGGGGCTGGCGGCTGGCACGCGTGCTTGGACAGCAAGTGTGGGGATGAGCGTGCCGCCCTCCCGAGTCCGGACAGATGGACGGGGACGCGCGGCGCTAATTGGCCCGGGATCACAGAGCCCGTGCTGCTCCGCTCAACGCCCGCGCCCTTTGCTGCTCGTAAATTGCATGGTTCCCTTCGGAATAAACTGTTTCTTCATTTCCATTAACACATGAATCTGCTTACTTTACTCAACAGCTCGGAAAAATGAATCACCCAGAACAAAACCAGTGGGATTCCAGAAATCTCTGGCCACACTCTCAGATGCAGTCATAAAGGGACTGCGTCCGTCCAAGGTGGGGAGGCTGCATCTGGCAGCGATGTCCCTGGCCCCAGAGTCCCCCCGGCCTCGCTGGTGACGGAGGGCTCAGGCCACATGCACACGTGGGGGAAGCGGCGGCTGCCATTTAACACGAGCAGAGAGAGACTAACTACACACACACACACACACACACACACACACACACACACACACCCCACGGGGGTCGGGCACAACTGAGATGTGCGCAGGTTTCCAGAAGAGTCCACCACACGAGGGGCTGGCACAGGCCCTGAGGATGGAATCGAGATGCTTCTGCTGCAGGAATGTCTGGAGGGTCCCCAGAAGGCCCCATCTTTCTGCTCTTCAGGGTAGCATGTGGGGGCCCCTCCTGGGAGTGGTCACCAGCTGGGGCAGGAAGGCCTGGGGGGCTGGAGGTCAGAGGGCGCCTGGGGTTGGGGGGCGCTGTTCAAGGGTGTTCCCTGCCAGGCCACTCTCAGGCCGGCCCTCCCAGGCAGGAGGACTCCGAGAAGGGGGCTGGAGGCCCGCCCTGGGAGGCCCCGCCCAGCCTGGGGAGACGAGCCTGCCCAGCTGGGCCTCCCAGCAAGCTGTGGTCTCCCTGCATCCCCCCGGAGACGGGCAGCCCTGGGCTCAGGAAAACTCCAGCAACCATAACACCTGCTGGGACCTGCACGCTTCTGGGAGAGATCCACTGTGCCCTCACACACTCAGAAGCAGCTTCTGCGTTCTACAAAGTCCCGTTTGAAACGCCAAAGCCCAGGCACACCTGGCGAGCCCACCTGGCAGGGGGCTCCTGGGGGCTCCAGATGCAGCTGCAGGGCTCTCAGGCTCCGCTGACCGTGGGGCCGGCTTGCCGTTCCTCCTGGGGACACACAGGCTTCCTTGCGGGTGGACGGACGGCTGGCCGTCACCCACGAGGAGGTGATGTGACCGAGCCTCTCATCACTCATGGGGTGCAGAAGCTCGGAGAGGTCCAGAACTGTGCCAGGGCCACAGAGCTGCCGGAGGGGCGAGGCGGGGACTGGAGTCTGCTCGGCCTGACTGCGGCCCCCACTCTCTGACTCCACGTGGCTGAGGCCAGGACCTAGCTCCCCCGGCCGGCCGGCAGGAGGAACGTGACCCGCCCGTAGGGGAGGCTGGGGCGCATTCAAAGCCTGACCCACCCCACGAGGCCAAGTCCCAGCTCTGCTGCTCACGGCCGAGCCCCCAGGAAAGCCGCCTGCCCCGTCTGGGGCCTCCGTTTCCTCACTGTCCATGGGATGAAGGCGCCCACAGGGTTGGGGTTGGGGGGCTGCTGCAAGGATGGAGCTGACGTAAGAGCCAATTGGAATGAGCTGGCCAACGTACCCGCCCCGGCCCCTGCCCCATCACAGTCCATGCTCTTAGGATTATCACGGGCTAGGACAGCAAAGATAGCGGCCAGCTGAGTGCTGTGGGCGGGCAGCCGGCTCTGCGGCTGGCGGGAGGGTGGGGGCAAGGGCCCTGGCCGTCTGTGCCAGTGCCCCGTGCTCTCGGGGGCAGCCCGGCCACAGCGAGGACCTCCAGCCCCCACAGGGCACCCCTGCCCCCAGGCATGGTTAAGGGCCCCCACGCAGCCGCCTCCCCCCGCCTCCCGGCTCTGCCGGCCCACGGTCCTGCTCCGCGGAGGCACCGGCCGAGACCAGCTCAGGCCCCCGCCGTCTGCCATGCCGTTCCCGAGAGAGCAGCTCAGCTTGGCCCTCAACACAACGTCCACCTTGTTTGGAATTATTTTCTCAGGACGCACTCCTGAGAGGGGAATGACAGGATCAAAGGTCTGAGTGTCTCCATGGCGCTGGATGCGTGCAGCCAGGCTGCCCGGCAGGTGGATGAGACCCTGACTGTGCCTCAGATGATCTTCTAGGATGTCCCGAGTATGGCCGGTCAGGCTGCAGGCCTCTCCGTGTCCTCCGTCCCCTGTCCCTGGGGGGAGCCGGCACCGAGTCGCGTCTGGCAGGTGGGTCTGTGGCCATCGCAGCAGGGGGTTGGGGGCAGCTTTACGATGGCCTTGGGCCTGAGTCAGTCTCCCCCCAGAGGCGCACCCTCTCAGCGCCTGCCTGACCGCAGAGCTGTGGGCAGAAATGGGGGCCCCTGCTCCTCGCTGGGTCAGCCTGGGCCTGGGCTCCGGGGCTCTGCAGGAGGGGCGGGGGTCATGGGCGATCCAGGAGGCCTGTGTGTGAGCACCCTCCCCCGCAGCACCCGGGGCTGCAGGGCTGGGGTGGTGGCTTGTCTCCCACTCTCTGTCCCCAGAAGCATCTGGAGAGCAGGGGACGGATGGGGTCCCACTGCACTGGACGCACAAGAAAACCCAGGGGCATCCCACCCCTGGGGGCCTCCAGGTGGGCTCTCCAGAGACCCGGGTGCCAGCTCGGGGCTGCTCCAGCCTGAGGCCGGCTGAGCCTGGGTCAGCGGCCTGAGGACAGGGAGCCACTTCCCAGGCCGCCGGGGTCTGCGGCCTCCTGCCACTCCCACGAGGGTTTCCGGCGTCCACACAGACGCACGTCCACACTCGTATTCAGGAGCTTCTGAGCGCTCCAGGGCTCCGCTAGGTCTCTGACAATCAGAGCACGCAGCAGGTGGCTGCCGGGTCTGCGATCGCGGGCGGGCTGAGCTCACAGCCACCGCAGTTTAGAGGGCTGACTTCACCCCCTCCGCCGCCCCCAGCGTCGGGCTGCGCCGACTCCTCTTGTGAGGAACGGGTATGTGAGATTGCCTCCAACGGTCCCAAAATAGGCTCTGGGCCTTTGCCACGTTGATTACGGCTGACAGCCGGGAAGGGGGGCCCGTGAAGGCACTGCCACCACCTGGCTCCAGCGTGTTCTGTGGGCCCAGACGTCCCCCCTGGGAGCGTGGCAGGCATCCTGATGCAGGCGGGGGAGGGCTAGGTCTGGGGGGCCGGGCCGTGCGAGGGGGTGGGAGGAGCACAGAACCCAAAGGGACCTGAGACCCCGCAGTCCTGGCCCGGGGCCCCCTGGTGGACCCGAGGGACGGAGCTCCGGGCAGAGAACCCTTCCCCCTGCAGGGCCAGCCCCGCAGACTCCTGCTCCAGCCCCCAGCTCTGGGGCCCACCTGGTGGCCGCTGGACCTTGGCCCGAGGATGGAGGGACACAGGGTGGACCATCTGTGGACCCTGCAGAGAAAGTGTTGTGGGTTCTGTTGGAAATGTCGTGAGGAGACGGGACGAACAGAGGCGTGGAAAGAGCTGACGCAGCCACATGTGGCCACTGACCGCACGTCTTTACTGGACAGCACGGGTCCTCGTGGTGGTTTAAAGGCCCCTGTGCTGCGGGGCACAGAGGGGTCCCTGAGGGCTCCAGGGGATGGAGGCGGCCATCCTGAGTCCACAGGAGAAGGTCGCTGGGACAAAGAGCCCTCCCTGGCCCAGCCTTCCGGAACCCTCTCTGACCCTGCCCGACTTCTGCGAGCCAGCCGGGGCCTCTCTGCGGTCCAGGGTGGCCTCTGTGCCCGTCCTCAGGGACTTCTCAGGAGCAGCCTACCTCCTCCTTGAAGGGCTGCCCCCGGGTCTGGCTCCGGGCTCCCTGAGCTGCTCTGGTCCCCTGGGTCATGTGGGACAGACAGATGTCAGTGCGCCCGCCAGAGCATGAACCGTCTGTGACTCCTCTTCCTTTGCGGCAAAGGCTGGAGGCAGCTTCCTGGAGCCTTCTCAGATGTCCCGAGTACTGCCAGGCCAGACTGGAGGGCCCTGTCCTCCCCTGGTACCGAGACTAGCCCATCAGAGACGCAAGAGGGGTGGGAGTGGGCACAGCTCAGCTGCTGGGACCCCTGAGCTCCGGTGGCCTGTCAGCCTCTACCCCCCCAGGCCAAGGGGGCCACGGTCGCTGGCTCAGGCTGTGCTCAGCCCACCTGCCAGGCACACCCAGCTCGAGCACGCAGGCCTGCACTCAGAACAGATGGACAGGCAGGGAGATCCACTGTCCCCAGATACGCCTGGGGTCCAGAGGCCCCAAGGCCATGCTCCGCCCTCCCGGTGGGGTCTGCGACAGAGGCCGAGGTTGTGAGCCGCACCAGGCTGGCACACTCCACACCCAAGACCTAGGGATTAGAGAAGAGGCGAGTCCTCCTCTCGGTCACTCAGGCTGAATCTTTCAATCACCCGGCAAAGAAAAATCTGCAAAACCCAGATTATGTTTTAAAATTAGACAAAAATTTTCTTTCGACAACTTCTAGACAGTGTAATTTAGCGAGCACATTCTTGATAATTATTTTTTCTTTAAATAGTTACCGTAGAATGGATTAATTTTCAAGACGAGTCTCTGATTAGCGTGACTCATTAGCCGCCTGGGTGCTGTCCACACTGGAGTGCAAGGTCAGAGAAGTCCCCTGGAAGACTGGACACCGGCCGGCGCCCGTGGCAAACTCTCCAGATTTGGGTAATCGAATTAGATTGAGAGAGAAAAACCACAGTTGTTGCGAGCTACCTGCTTCATTATCTCATTAGGATCAAGAAATGTACGTGGAGGGGGAAGAAAAAAATTCTTTATTGGGCAAATTCCCATGAACCGACAGAAGTGCCTTGGGAGAGCAGACAGGAGAGGCAGCCAGGTTTCCAGTTTAACTCGTGACCGGGAGAGCGTCCCCCCCGGCTCTGGGAGGCCATGGGGCTCCTGGGGGGCAGCAGGGGGTGTCAGGCCCTGGCTGTATGGGGACATCACACGTCCGTGTGCGCACAGCTGGACACGCCCTCATTTAGGGCGGCCACCCGGGGCAGCCGGGCACCCACAGGGCTGGGGGCTGTGCTGGGGGCCCGTCTCCAGAAAGTGATGAGGCCGCGGTCCAGGGGAGAGGTCTGGCCTCTGCAAGAGAGACGCTGGACGTGGCGGGAGACGCCGAGGCTGAGAATGCCAGCTGCTTTCAGGGAATCCAGGCCCCCACTAGGACTCAGACCTATCACCTTTCATGGACAACAAGGCCCATGGAATATCTAGAAAACCACTCTGCCCATTCATCTCTCCTTTCATCCATCCACCCTCCACCCATCTACCTATCCATCTATCCATCCATCTGTCGACCCACCCACCCTCCCATCCGTCCATCCACCCATCCATCCATCCACCCTCCCATCCATCTATCCATCCATTTATTGACCCACCCTCCCTCCCATCTGTCCATACATCCATTTATTGACCCACCCTCCCTCCCATCTGTCCATCCATCCATTTATTGACCCATCCTCCCTCCCATCTGTCCATCCATCTGTCCATCCATTCATTTATTGAGCCATCCACTCTCCCATCCGTCCATCTAATCTTTAGTGTGTGCAGCACCATGAAACTCTTGAACTTGCCTTCCTTTGCCTTCCCCACTTTGCCTTCCCAGTGGTGAGATGCCTGGTCATGCCTACTGAGAAAGGCCAAATAAACCGGTGCTCAGGGACCTCCTGCCCCCTGGAGCAAACTTCAGAGGGAAGGTGGGGAGGAAGTGACATCGCTAGCTGAATCGACCCCACCCCGCCTGCCTCTGACTCCTACACAGCGGACGTGTAGCCAACACGCAGCATGCCAGACTTCCTGCCCCTCCCTCCTCTCCTGCGGTCCACTTGGCAGTGACAGAAGGAGCCAGGGATAGCCCGTGGGCACCGAAGACTCTGCCCAGGCTCTCTACCCCCTGATGTGAAGACTGACTCATTGGAAGAGACCCTGATGCTGGGAAAGACAGAGGATGAGATGGTTGGATGGCATCATCAACTCCATGGACGTGAGTCTGAGAAAACTCCAAGAGATGGCGAAGGATAGGGAGGCCTGGCGTTCTGCTGTCCATCAGGTCGCAAAGAGTCGGACACGACCGAGTGACTGAACAACAATTGTAAATAGGGAACCAGCGAGTTTCCACCCATGAACTGGAGGTTCCAGCGGCCCTTGAAGGGTTTCCTCCAGACGGCGCTCCCCGTCCTCCAGCAGCTCAGGCCTCTCCTTCCTGATGGGCTCAGAGCCCCTCTCCCTGTCCCCACAGGAAGGGAGGCTGTGAGGCCTGGGAAAGCAGGACTGGGGAGACGGAGGCCCGGAGGCAGCTTGCAGCCCTGCAGTCCCTGCCTCCATCCGCACACGGCCCGCCCCTTGGGCCTCTGTCTTCACGCAGCCTCTCCTCCTCCCGTGAGGACCCAGGCACTGGAGCAGAGCCCCCTTGATGACCCTGTCTTAACCGGTCACCTCTGATTACATGGCCACCCAAGGCCACGGTCACAGCCCATGGGTTAGAACTTCAACCCCACCCACTACAGACGCCCTTCCTTGGGTGCAGAGCAAGGCAGCCAGGGCAGGCCACGTCCCACATTCATGTTCCACATCCCACACTTAGAAGCGACCAGCACAAGGCCCCCCGGCCCCAGGAAACGGACTGAGCCGTGGGCAGGCTGGCGGAATCCAGGGTCACGTGAACTCAGCACAGAGCCCCCGAACGGGAGGGCGTGGGTGTTGGATCACTGGGGAGACACTGTTCAGACACCACGCCAGCATCGATCGAGTTTTATCGTAGAATCTGGGAAAGGTGTCTCTACCGGAAGCATCTCACCTGTGTTAAGATTTACAAACTTCGATTTAAGGAACGGAAAGGAAGCCTCTCCTGACATCTGTTTATCCGCTCTATGGTTTGAGCCCCTCATAGTCGGAGAGGCTCTGAAACGGGGCAGACTCAGCCTGGACGTCTGGATGCGGTTTCCTTGGTTACCACTTTGATCTGCGTCCCCAAGTCTCCCCATAACTTTGAGCTCAGTTTCGGTCCACGCACAGGGCCCTGCCTGGCATTCTTAATCTTGCTGAAATCCCCCTAGCCTGGAGGCTGCGCTGTGGAAACGGTGAGGCCCTGCCAGCCACCCATGGTGAGGGGGGCGAAGCTGCTGAAATAGAAAAGGCCCAGGGAGTGAAACGCCCACAGGAGATGCTGGAATCAAAGGCTCTGGGTTCACTGGGCTGGAGCCTTCTAGAAGCCCCCCCGGGGGGGGGGTCACTGAAATGAGCCCGGTGCCCCGCCCTGGGCTCCCCAGCACTGCCCGCCCTGGGAGGTGCGGCTGGCACGGGCCGGGGGTCTGGGGGTCCCCCGTATCATGCTCCTGGGGCTGCGGCAGGGTGAGGCCCATGGTCTCGCGGCAGTTTGGGAAAGCCCCCGGCCTGCGGCCGCTGTGTCCCTCTCCAGCCTGGGGTCCCTGTTCCGGGCTCTCCTACACTGTCCAGGGCCGCCCCGCCTCACTCAGCACAGGGCCATTCTGGCCGCCTCGGGGAGCCCACGGCTGAAAAGGGTGAAGCACCCAGGGCCGCAGAAGGCGGTGTTGGCAGCGGGGGGCTGGAAGTGAAGCCCTGTCCCTGACTTTCTTCCTTTATCTGAGCCAGGAATCCGGCAACCAGTGACGGCCACCTGGGCAGCAGGATGAATGGCCGCGGAGCTGCAAACTGGGCGTTATTTATAGTCTGCCTCTGCCAGGGTCAGGGTCTGGGGAACAGAGCGGGTGGAACTGAAGCCTCGGAAACGGACTCCCATTCCCCGCCTGGGGCCGGACTGCCGCTCCTTCTGGGACAAACACCGTCAGATCCTGCTGCAGAGGCAAGGCTGGCTTGAGGCCGGCCCAGGCCAGCGGGCTCTGTACTGACTTCCTGCAGCCCCTGGGCTCCTGGGGACAGAGCCACCCTCCCTGCGGACAAGGGGGCACCGAGGTCCCAGGCAGTCAGCCCCAGGCCCCCGGGGGCAGCACAGAGCTGGGCCGGGCCCAGTGGTTCAGAGCCAACCTCTGCCACTTGGGGAGCACCCTCTGCCCCTTCCAGCCCTCCGCCCTGGGACATCCGACTGCATGAGCCTACACCTGACTTTTTGTTCTGTTTCTTCTTTTCTTTGTTATTTCTGTCGTGACACTTGTCTCCAGCATCTTTTCAGTGAGTCAGGCTTTTATCCCGTGGGCCATGCTGGAGACCCCCTCTGACTGTGGGACCAAGACCCCTGGGCCACGTGCCCTGGCTGCCCGCCTGCAGCCTGTCCCCCACCCCCACTGTGCTTGGGTGCCCCCCGCTATGCCTCTCAGGCCTGACCTTCCCCCGACAGAGGCCTCTCCTGCCCCCTGCACTGACTACTGGCCCCAGGGCCTTCCTCGGGAACCCTGACCCTGCAGGAGGCCAGCGACACAAATCCGAGTGTGGATTTGGGGAGTCTGCGCCCCACGAGGAGCTCCACGAGGGTGGAGCTGGCCTGCTCTGGCCCCTGCTGCAGGCCCTGCACAGCTCCTGGTGCAGAGAAGGTTCTGGAAAGAACCCATAGAGGGTGGGGGAGGAGGAGCTGCTCTGGGAGCACTGCTGTTTCCAGAACATTCCACATCCTTCCCTCACCGAGCGTGGCTGGGCCTGGCCGCTGCAGCTCTGGGAGTAGAGGCTCCAGGGCTGACCTGCATCTCATTTCCAAGCTTCCAGGAACGTGCCCGGCTTCTGCTGGGCTCCTCCATTGCTGCCCCGTCCAGCAGCCGCCCTTGGTGTTCAGAGGCAGGATCAGCTGCTGGTTGTGGCCACAGGGTGGGCACAAGGTCAGCCTTCTACGCCTGGGATCCCCGCTGCCAGGAGAGTCAGCAGGAGGCACCGGAAGTTTCCGGGTTCAGATAAGACTCCAGGCAGGGGCAACCCCCCCTCCTCAGCAGGTGGATGACGCCTTTCCTGCCCCCAGGGCACCAGGCACTGGTTGGCCCATCAGAGGACACCACAGACAGGGCACCTGCACGTCCCTGAGCTGGTGCCGGGCAGCTGGTGCTGGTGGGTGCAGGGTGAGCGGGCACTGGGCCTTGGACCAGGGCCCCCAGGATGGCATCTCAGGGCCCAAGAGGATGGCCCAGCCCCATGGCCCCAGCAGCGCCAGAGCAAAGGGGCCAGGTTCTCCCCCAAGGGGGCTCCATCGCCCCCACACTCTTCTTGGGCTTCCCAAGGCTCAGAGTTCATCCACGCCCCCACCCACTCTGAGGGCATCACTCTGAGATGCATGGCTGCAAGGTCAACTTGCTTGGGATGAAGGTCCCCAAACCCATTTCCTCCTTTCCCTGCATATATAGCAAGAACGCACTTCCCAGGCTCCTGCACGGAGGCAGTGGCCCGGCCAGAGGACCTCAGGAAGCCGAGAGGCTCTTTCCAGGCTCAGCCCAGAACCTGCCTGCCCTCCCAGGCCACACGTGGCTCCTTCAAAACGGGGGGCCTCCAAGGCGTGGGGGATCCTGGGCCAGCGGGGCAGCACCACCATGATCCTGTGGTTGTTGTCTGGCCACTCAGTCGTGTCCGGCTCTTTGTGACCACATGAACTGCAGCACGCCAGGCTTCCATGTCCTTCAGTATCTTCTGGAATTTGCTCAAACTCATATCCATTGAGTCAGTGATGCCATCCAACCATCTCATCCTCTGTCACCCCCTTCTCCTGCCTTCAGTCTTCCACAGCATCAGGGTCTTTTCCAATGAGTCAGCTCTTTGCATCAGGTGGCCAAAGTATTGAAACTTCAGCTTCAGAGTCATCCTTCCAATGAATACTCAGGATTGATGGAATAAAACAAACTTGTGTTACAGGCTTGATGACCAGCAAACTTTTCTTAAGCCAGAAAGTGTCCCTGGAGGCTCAGTGGTAAAGAATCTGCCTACAATGCAGGAGACCAGGGTTTAAACTCTGGGTTGGGATATCCCTTGGAGTAGGAAATGGCAACCGACTCCAGTACTCTTGCCTGGAAAATCCCATGGACAGTGGAGCCTGGTGGGCTACAGTCCACAGGGTCCCAATAGTCGGACACGACTGAATGTCTGAGCACAGATGCACAGGACATCTCACAGCTGCAGCCCATATGTGGCCCTGATGCCCCTGGAGGCTGAGTGTGGAGGGGACCCCGTGAAACTCCACCAAGCCAGCGGGCCCTAAGAGGACACCTCAGCTGAGCCCAGCTCCCCATGGACTCAAGGCCACTGCCAGCAGGCATGAGGAGGGGGTGTGGAGGCCTCCCTCCCACAGCCCTTCTCTAGACAGGGTCTCTGTGGGGGAGCCGGCTGGCCGGGGACCCCCACCCTGTCCCTGATCTAGGAGTCAGGGTGGGTTGTGGGCAGAGACGCCCAGGAGGCCAAGATGCAGGGTCCGACTCTGGTGTCAACACGGGGACCTCAGGTCCTGGCTCTGCCCCCAGAGACTGTGCCCCAGTCTTGTCAGAAGCCTGCACCCCACAAAAGCCCCGTGACGGGGGCAAGGTTTCCAGTGTCGGGCGGTTGGTCAGGCGCCCACCTGGGCTTCCACAGAAGCTGGGCAGGTCTGAGACAGTCCAGGGCCCCAGGGTCAGAGCACCAAGGCCCCTGCTCCACTCGTGAGCCTGGTTCCCCCTGCCCGCTGTGCTGGGCCATGTCTCAGGCAGGCGGTGATTAAGGCCTGGGATGCGGCGCCTAACTGCCTTGACCTGGATCAGCCCCCGCGTGGACCCTGACAGCGCAGTGTGCAAGCCACACCCTTCAGTCCTTCAGTGAAGCCACAGCGGCCTTTGTGAGAGCCGGAAGGATGCACAGGAAGGTCACTCCCATAAAGGCCGGGAAGGAGCCCTGCAGTCGGGGAGCATGCGGGCCTGAAAACCGCCCGCCTGCCCCTTGGGCTCGGGGAGGGAGGTGGGTGGGAGGGGCAGCAGACGCAAGATGCAAACACACCGAGAGGCACAGCTGCACTTACCCCCGGCACCCACAGCAGCTGGGTCGGCGTCCCAGGCGGTGGGAGCAGAGGGAGCCGTGGCCGCAAGTCTGTAGTGAGACGCTGGGCGCTGGGTCCCCACGATGTCCCGGCACATCGCGACGAGAGGACAGCCCTCCAGTGAGGGCCAGTCCTCCCACCCCCCGCCCGGTACCCACGAAGCAGCTACCACAACATCCAGCCCCACATCCAGCCCCTAAATCACCCGTGGGCTGGCCAGATGGGTCTGGGGAGATGGGCACATCTATGGAGAATTGCAAACAGTGGCCGTCAGAGCCTGAAACAGCGCTGGCCCTCCATCACTCCATCTTTTTGAGTCCCTCCCCCCCCACTGCCTCACACACGAGTGCAGACCTTTGGAGGCTCAGGGGCTTTGGCGAGGAGACGGCCCACCTCCAGGACGTGTAAAGCTGTCCTGGTGGGGCAGGGACAGGGCATCATCCATCGTCCACCCAATGCCTGGTACTGAGAGCCATCCCATTCTCAACTTAGGGAACAGGCTGCTGCAGACGCAGGGGACCCCGGGCTGTCCCCCTGCGCAGTGGCCCGGTGCTCCTGGTTGAGAAAGAGGCGGCCGTCCAGGGGTGGCCACAGGCTGGGGGCAGGGCAGAGAGGAGCCGGTGGGAACCCCCCCCCCGGGAGACCGCACAGGGCAGAGACCATGGTCAGCCCATCTTGAAGAACCCCTCAGAGAGTCACATGGATGGACGTGGCTCATGTGAGAGGAGAGTGGATTTTGGTGACGAGGAAGCAAGGTCACAACAGCGGTGCCCTCAGCAATTTTCTGCAGCATCGTGAGAGCAGAAGGCAGGAAGGACAGAGGGCACATGGCACCAAGTTCTGCAAGCGCCCCGGTCTCTACGCCCATCACAAACACCCCTGTGCCTGGGAGCTGAGCTTCTCAACACCAAGAGCAACTAACAGGAAAGAGCCAGGCGGAGATGGGGTTGGGGCTGATCAGAGATCATACAAACGTTTCCCCAGCAAATCTGGAGTCTCCAAGGGCCCACCGAGCGTCAGCACGACTGGCTGTAACCCAGGGATGCCTCTGAACGCAGAAATTCCAAGGAAAGTTTCAGAAGGCTCTGGGGGGAGGGGAGGAAGATGACCTGGGCGTGAGCAGGCACTGACAAAGGAGGCACAGCCATGGAAGGTGCGAGAGGCCCTGTGGACATGAGTGAAGCCTTGGGGGCCCCGCAGGGAAGCGAACCTGAGCTGTGATTCTATACCCAGCCAAGATAGCACCCAGCACAAACCACATTCACAGGAAACATGAACCTGAATTTCAGCTGTGTCTTCCACACGTGGGGTTTTGTTCCCTGATACACATGAGGAAAACAGGCATTTTCAAAAGAGCTAACTGTGGGGTTTTTTTGTGTGGGGTATGAAAGAAACATCTCCATCTTCTTCTTCTGCCCAAATGATCTACCACAAATAATTAACACTCAGCGCTAGCTTTAAAGATGAGTGCTCAAGGGGATGGTCGGATCGCAGGCCAGTGCGGGCAACACAGGTCCACAGACCGACCCTCCCAGGGTCCATCAGTCATGGCCGGATAACCGAGTGCTGAGACACAAGTGAAGAACAGGAGTGTTTGCAGTCAAGGTCTGGGAGGGAAGTTCACGGGAGAAAGTTTCCGGGTGAGCCCAGACCGATGAACACAGCGTGACAATCACCACCCCTCACTCGTGATATTTCTGGTCCTTGAAGCGAGCCCTCTACCCACGTGACAGAGGAGAGAGCAGACTCAGGAGGCCTAGGAGTTTCTTCAAAGACACACGGATACTCAGTGCAAGAATCACAACTGAACCCAAGGGACCACGTTCACACTCTGGGCTCACCCCTTGGTCACTGGAGATCGTCTGAGTCTGGGAACCAGGCAGCTTCTTTCTTTCTTCCTGTGAGCCTGGCCAGGGCTGCAGGAGCCAAGGGTGAGTCGCAGGTGTGGCTGGCTCCAGGACACAGTGATTCTCGGGGAGGGGCCCCTGTCACAAGTCCTATGACTTATGTCCAGGGTACTTGTGGGTCTCACGGGGCTTGGGGGTCTGGGTGATTCCCTGACAAACACGCCTGCTCGTGTGGGGTGTGCTGCAGGGTCATCCCACGGACGGCAGGTCCTCCTGGACGCCACTTCGCCCCGACAGCAGAGTCAGCAGAGACCCCGGAGTCCTCGTGCCCCCGGTTTGGGTGGGCTGGACATTCTGAGCCCCCTGCAGGCGTGGAGCTCCCGCCTGCTGTGGTCCCAAGCCCGGCAACCCCCGGCCCGTCCAGCTGCAGATTTCTGTGCTTCTCAGCAGAGCACCTCAGGTCTGGGAGAAGAGAAAGGTGACCTTGCCAGAGGTGCCCTGGGTGCTCTGGTCTCCAGTTTGGGACAAGACGGTGGTCTTGCAGGGGTGGTGGCGGGGAGGAGCTCGAGGTCAGGGCCCGCCTCCCTGCTGAGTCTCCTCCCACTCGGCTCATTCCTCGGGGAGCTCAGCTGGGGAGGGCTTGGTCGTGGTCACCGTCACCAAGGCTGTGGCTCCCCCAGCTTCTGCATCACAGGCATATCAACCTCGGGGTTTAAGCAGTGTGACCGAATAGCAGGCTCTGGTCCTCCCAGGCTCACCGCGTCCCTGGAACACGGAAGCTTTCCGGCGTTGCCTACTGGACACCTGCAGGCGATGTTCCCCGGGCCCCTAATTCACAGGTAATGTGTGATGACAGTCTGACTCCCTGGGGTTTAGGGTTTTCATCGGCACAGATAAGTCAGGACCGGCTGTCCCAGCCTCTGGAAATGGTGATTTCCTGTTGTATTTATGACCCAGGACAGTCACCAGAGGCCCGTAAAGCCCGCTGCGGAGAAGCTGCTGTTAATCACCGTCTGCATCACGAAAAACCTCCCTCACTCAACCCGGGAGGTGCCTCCTTGCCATCAGGAACATGACAAAATACCCTGACCCCAGTGTCTACTCCTGATGAGCTGGCAAGTCTGCATGGTCGTCACCCAGTGGCTCCGAAGCAGCTCTGTCCTGCCGGGAGCTTTGACCACGGCGCTGCTCTGCCCCGGCCGTCCCCAGCAGACTCCCCTCCCTTCTCGCCCCTCAAGTTTCCTCTGCAGGGCTAGACTGGGACAGGGGGCTGCCCTCAGCCTGCACTCTTCTGGATCCGAGCTGACAGTGGCCACGGGTTTGGCCACAGAAGGTGGGCAGAGCTCACTCAGATGCATTTGTCATGGGCACACTGGATGGGTCTCCCAGCAGCTTCTAAGTGGCCTGTCCATGGAGCCCTCCTCCAGCAAGACCCTCCATTAAAGATAGCTTCAGACGTCTCAGCGTGCCAAATCATGACGCCCCGTGCAAGGCAACACTGCCCTTCGTAACGGACTGTAACCAATACTGCATTTATTTATCAAAAAAGCCATAATCAAGGAAGACCACCCCGAGAAGTACACAGCGATTAGCAACCAATTATGGGATTGGGGGTGGCATGCGCTGGCCCGAGGGCACATTCAGAGCCCGGAGCCGCCCCTTCCAAGAGGAATGAATGAACCGTCCAAGGCCAGAGGTGGGGTGTCCAGCCCCTAAAGGCCATCCTTCATCTTCCTGTGATTCCCACAGGCTTGGACCACTGACCAGGGCAGTCTGCCAGATGGAGCAGGGGCCAGAGATCAGGATTTTCCATTCCCAACAAACTGAATGGAGAGGCCAGCTAGGGCAGGAGGCAGCTTGCCTGGGGGGTCTGCAAGATCGGGCTGAAAACCTGACCTCTGTGAGGTCCTGTTATTTGGTCACCAATGGGCAGGGACCCCCTTGTGCAAAGTCCAGGAGAAACAGGGCTGGGAGGGGGCTGAGAGGGGGACAGGACCAGGGAGGGGGCTGGGGAGGGGACAGGACCTGGGAAGGGGCTGAGGGGGGGGACAGGACCAGGGGAGGGGGCTGAGGGAGGGGGACAGGACTGGGGGAGGGGGCTGAGGGGGGAGGGCACAGGACCAGGGAGGGGCCAGGAGGAAGGGCCAGGACCGGGGGAGGGGGCTGAGGGGGGAGGGGACAGGACTAGGGAGGGGGCTGAGGGGGGAGGGCACAGGACCAGGGAGGGGCCAGGAGGAAGGGCCAGGACCGGGGGAGGGGGCTGAGGGGGGAGGGGACAGGACCGGGGGAGGGGGGCTGAGGCAAGTAATTCACTGCCACCCAGCAGGTACTTACAGGTGGTGCACAGTTCTGCACCATTTAAACCACGCCTGTTCAGAAAGAGAGGCCGCAGTGCCAGCTTACCGCTGGGAAGGGCTCCATAAGGACACCTCGTGGGTTCGTTTCCAAGGAACCTCCCCCGTGGAGCCTTGGGGACCCCGCTGGCCTGGGGCAGGTCACGGACGCTCCCTCCAGAGGTGACCCGAGGCTCGTGGGCGGTGGCTGTGACCCAGGTCAGCCTGAGGGCACGCTGCCTCCTCTGCTCAGGGTGGCGCCAGGCAAAGGTCACCAGGAGGGAGAAAGAGGCACACCGCCCTTCCCGGAATGACTAGTTCTCCTGGAGGAACAGTGACTGGGCTTCAGTCAGGGACCCCAAGTGCCTGTGGTCTGGATGGGTCTCTGGGTTCCGGCCAGGCAAGGTCCCCGGTGCTGAGCAGTGGGTCCCGCTCTCCTTTCTCAAGGGTTTTGGAGATGAACCTATGCCCGATTAGAACTGCATCTCTGTTCATCCATTAAGGTTAAAGTCGGGACTTCCTCTGTCTCCTGTGGCTGGGAGTCAGGCTGCTGTGGGATCGGCCGATCCCAAGGACAAGGTCAAGGAGGACGGGGATGCAGCACCCTCCAGGCCAGGACCTCAGGGCACCTGGAGACCCAGCTCTCAGGGGAGACTCTGCGGCCCTGGCAGCCAGAAGCCGATTACTTTTGTCAGCGGAGTCAGAACAGGAGGGAAATTGAATTAAGTTATAATGCAGTGCTGGCGAGCCGACGAGCGTCGCCCTCCCCCAGAGCCCGCGAGGTAAGTCCGTGTCAACAGGGGAGAGCGGCCGGGCCGGGCGGGGGTCAGCTGGACGATGCCGCTCACGCGCGGCCCCCGTGTCAGAACCAATACGGCGAGAGGCGCATCACCAGCACGGGCGCCGCTATTTCAGGAAATGCAATCCTATTACAAGTTTCCCAATCTCTCCTCCTGCCTCCTGACTCTTGGGGGCCACAGGCCCTCCTCCTGCAGTGTGGGCGCGTCTCCGGCGGGCGGCGGTAACCGGGCCGGGAAGGGGCGGTTCTTGCTCCCGAGTCGGCCCTCTTGGGCCCAGGAGCACTAGAACCCACTGCACACACAGGATGCTGGCCCGGGGCGCCCTCCCCCGAGCTCCCCCCGGGGCATCCAGCTTCTGCCCCACGCACCTGCCTTCTGGATGCCCCCATCCTTCTGGGCAGGAATAGTGGCCCTGCCCTGGTGCCCTCTAGCCCCCCGCGCTTGGGGCCCCGCTGGGCGTTCCCAGATAGACAGGCTGCCAGTGTGGACAGAAGCCTCTCCGGGAGCAGCCGGCCCAGGGGTCTCTGCAGCCTGGAGACTTTTCCCCAAACCGGCCGGGCAGCACCTGGGCACGGGCCACAGTGGGTGCTCTGCATGAGGGGCAGGAGGCCCAGGCCCCACCGCCCACCCGGGGGGCTGGCAGACGCTCAGGAGGGTCTCTGGACGCACCAGGTTCCCCTGTCGTGGTGTCCGGCTCCAGCCCTGGCCTGGTGACAGCCGCCTCAGAATCAGCAGCACCTGCGAGGCTGGCTCCTCCACGGGCCCCGGGAGCTGGGAGGGTGGGCTGCCCTCGGGAACACAGACTAGGCCAGCTCTTTGCCTCCCCCATCACTGTCGCCCCGGCTTCCTGGTGTGAAAGGGAAGAAGTGGCCTCTTACCTGCCTCCCTGAGGACCTCCAGGGGGACGTCGCCCATCTCAGTGGGCACAGGCGTACCCTGGGTAACAGTTCCCTTCCACCCGCCACAGGGACCCCCGTCTTGGGGAACAGACCCCAGAGTGTGGAGGGGCCCCAGCTTGCTCCGACAGCAGGCTCCAGGGCAGAGCAACATTGTGGCTGATGCCGTCCCCATGGGTCCCTGACACGAAGTATTTGGCCAAACCCACCTGATACAAACGTGGACTTGGGTCGACGCCAGTCGCTCCCTACCAGCTCCTCAGCCGGAGCAAAGTCACCAGCAATACTATTCTTAATGCCAATAAGCGGGGTTTTGGGGGAGCTGGGAACACTCTGTACTTGTTGCTCTATTTTTTTTGTAAACTGAAAACTTCTCTAAAAATTAAGCATATTAATTAAAAACAAACCGGCGAAGGAAAAACACAGGCTCCAGCCCAGACGATGTGGAATAAGACACGTGGCCCGATCCTCGGTGGGAGGAGAGACCTGTCCCCCCAGAGCTCACAGCCCGGACAGCCCAGCCCTGGTCCTCTGCCGGCTGCCCGACCACTCGGACAGAAGAGATCCTCCCATCTGTGGGTGCAGTGCAGCCCAGGCCGACAGCCCAGGATGGAGGAACAAGCCAGACCCCTCTCTCTGCCTGTCTGTCTGTCCTGCCTTCGGGCCAAGAGTACAAGACTGCCAGGCCAGGGTCCCCCTAAGTGACCAGCACCCTCACCCTGTAGAGCCTGCCCTGCACCCCCGTGGGAGGACCCACGGGCCAGGACCGTCTGGGGAACGAGGGGTGGATTCCTCCCGTGGATTTCACCCTGAGATGCTCATCAAGGTGGAGAAGGACACAGAGGCGCCACGGGTTTGTTAGCGCTCTGGGTGGGGGGGGGGAGGATATACAGTGACACACGTGTGACCTGAGCCCCCGCTCTCAGCTGATCAGACAGCAAGAGACGATTAGCTAATGAGGTGAATACAATCAGAGGAGCAACCCAGCTCTTCCACTCTGCTTCAGAACCATGTTTTAGAACTTCACATGGTATTGTCATGAGTTCCAAAGACCAGAGCTTTTCAGTAGTGACCCTGGAACTGCAATCAGAGCTCCATCTGAGACCACATGAAACATCAGTGAGAAGTGTTCACAGACCCACAGGTGTGATGTGGACGGCAGAGCTCGTGGAAAGACATAAGGCACCAGCCCCCAACCTGCAAAGCACGTGGCTTAAGAGGAGAGCCCAGTAAAACAGACCTGCTTAATACAGGAGTTTCTGTTCATCCAGAAATTGCCTGGGAGCCCTCGTGCTCTGATTGCTGGACGCCTGTGGCATTATGCAGGGAACAGTCCTGGGTGGGGGTCTGTGCCAATCACCAGATCTGCAGGCCACCTCCCCTCCATCCTGCCCCCCTCCTGAGGCTCAGGGACATCACAGACCCCCATCCTCATGGTGGGTGGACACACGGGAAGCCGGCTGACCATGCCAGGCTGGGAGAAGATGTTAGCAGGACAAGCCCCCAAGGCAGGAGTCGGATGCAGACTAAAGGAAGAGCTGCTGAGAATCACCCAACAAATAAGAGATGCTCTTCAGCTGCTCAGCAAGCCTGAGGAATCACGCTCACCATCACCACTCAGCAGAGAGATGCATGTCAACTCCAAAGCGAGATACTGCTTACACCCCGGAGGATGGCTAAAGTAAAAAGACGCACAGTAACAAGTGCTGGTGAGGGCTCCGGGCAAAGGCGGCTTGACTACGTGGCTGGAGGCGGGTCCGATGGTACCAGCACTTGGAGAAACACTTCGGCTGTCCCTCCCATAACTGACCGGCACCCCGCCACGCCTGCGTATGTACACTGGGCGTGTATGCCCACGGTGTGTGAGTGTGCACATTTACCAAGACACACACACGTGTTCACAGCTGCTGTACTAACAATGATGAAAAATTCAAAATAACCCAAACACCCATCTTCTCTGAAACGGACAAATTATGGGACAATGATGCAATGGAATTCTACACAGCTGTAAAGTAAAATATCGCTCCACACAACACGGTCGATCTCACAGACACGGTGAGTGAACGAAGCTGCACGCAAAGGTCTACTTTCTGTCTGGCTCTTTTTATGGGAGGCTCCAGAGGGCGGGACACTAGGGATGGGAGGTGGAGGGAAAGACCATGGTCGGGGGGGAGCGCCCCGTCCCGGCTGGCCAGTTGTGTGCACGCCTGTGCGTGTGTTCGTCTCAAAGTGTTTTTATTTAAAAGAATAAACACTGGTTTGGGACTTCCAAATCCTACGCAAGGTCATGGAATCTTTCCTGAACGTGTTACCCGGGCATATTTATGGGTATGTAACTGTACAGACACAGATTCCCTAGGTCGCCCGGTGCTGGAGAGGAGGCCTTGCAGGAGAAGGGGCCCAGTTCACTCCCCCTGGCCCTGGGACACCCTCTCCACTCTTCAGGCTCCCCAGGCGCACTCACGGTTAAAGGAGAAGCATCTCTGCACACACACGCCTGCATCTCTGGTTTGGTGCCCCCTGGGGAACTCTGACTGCCAGGCCAGCTGTTGCCACAGGTCCACACGGGAGAGACCCCGGTGCTCAGGGTGGAGGTGAGGGTCACGGTCAAACGGGAAGCTGGGCTCAGGACCTGTGACGAGTTGGGTACTTAAGCTCCCGGGGGGCCAGTGGCTCTGACTCTCAGGGGCGGCACCCCGCCCCCCAGGCTGTGGACCCCGCACGTGAGCATCGTGTCCTCCCCGGTTCCAGATGAAATCTGAGTCAGCGCAGCTGCTCGAGTGTCAGCTGAGGACACTCAACACGGTGACCGTAAAGCCAAACTACGTGCAGCCGAAGCACAGGGGAGGACCCCTCTGGCCGATCCAGAGAGCCGCCCACCGGCGCCTGGCCCCGAGGGCCCATGTCCCTTCCGAGACCCCTCTGATCCCCAGGCGCCCAGCCCCGTCTCGCCCGTCAGACAGGCCGACTCTGCCTGGTCCTGCCTGGCAACTGAACAGTGAAAGGGAGAACTTTACTTGCCTCTGTGCCTCCCTTACTAGGGGCCTCCTTCCTGCGCCCCCCAGCTACAGAGGGCAGGAAGGGGATGCTGACCCCCCACCCTCTGTGTCAGGGCTCTGAGTGGCAGTCACCACCTGGAGTCAGGCCACAGGGCCTGCGGCCAGATCCCCGTCCTGAGCCGCCTCCCTGCTGACCTTGCGCGCCTTCCCGCCAGCCAGGGGAGCCCCCTGAGCCTGCCTCCGACCCCTGTAGCCCACCCGCTCCCCCGCCCGCAGCTGGGCCACACCTGCCGGGGGGAGGGGGACAGTGCTCAGGCCAAGCCCAGGTCCTCCTCGGTCAGCATGGACGCCTCTCTGCACTGAGATCCCTGTGACACTGGGCTCTGCCCAGACCGCTGGGGGGCAGGCCCACCTCCCTCCCAGACGGGCCCCCCATACCCGCACTTCTTGGCCAGGCCCTGCCCTGTAACTGGAACGGCGCCTGGGTCCACTGCTCTATGGAAGCTGGGCTCCCAGAGAAAGGGCTGGCCTCCCTGGGAGGGGTGGGACCCTCGGTGTCCAGCTCCCATGACCCACCCTTGGACTCAGCCTGGACGCGATCAGGATGGCAGGCTGGGCTGCATCCACTCTGCCCCTCCTTAAGGTCAACCCCAGGCAGGGCCTCACGGTGGCTGGGGTACCCCATGCCAGGACCCAGGGCTGGGCGATGGACCGAGGCTGAGGATAGCCCTGGTCACCAGGCTGAGCACTGGCGTGACCTCTGCTGGGCACATGGGCAAGGCGTGGACAGAAGGCAGAGGCCACCGCCTCGCTCCTCTGCAGCCACCACACCAGGAAGGAAGGGGGACCCTCAACCACAGACTCTGCAGGGCACGGATCCCTGAGACTTTGTTCACGACAGTAATCGGCCTAGCGGCCGGCGAGCGCCCTGGGTGTGCTGCCCCCGACGCCCGCCTGCCCCTGACACCTGCGGCCCCGGGATGAATGCTGGTGTCACCTCTTCCAGGAAGCCTTCCCTGCTCGCTGCAGCCTGAGTCCCTGGTTCCCTCCCCTGGGGTCTCGTGCCTCCTCCAGGCGTCTCAGGGTAGGTCAAGACCCTTTGTTCCATCTCGATGAGGCCACCAACCTGGGCCATTCTTATTCTGCACCCAGGTCTGGACCAGCTGAGCCCTGCTGAGGTGTTTCCCAGAGGGAACTGCGACTTCCCCGGTGGCTCTGAAACCCCGGGGCCCCCGCGATGCAGCTGACCATGCAGGGCAAACTCCACCCCCCAGAAGGCTCAGTCTTCGGTCTTTAAAGACGGGCGGAGGACACTGCTTCTCTCCACGGGTGTTTGTGGAAATAAAACCAGTGATTCATTTAAGGCTTTCAGCAAGGACCTGATGCCCTTGTCAGGCCCGGGCATGCTGGCCTGAGGAGCTGCTTACAAAGCTCCGTCACCCCCATGTCAACCGTAGCTTTGCTTTGGGGGTGCTGAAAACATCCACATCTAAAGTTCACCCAGAGTCGGGGGCTCCAGAGCTGAGGACCCACGTCACCCTCCTTCCCCGGGGCATACAGACACTCAGCCGTCTCGGGAAGGTGGGCCTGACCCCAGCATCCTGGGCAAGGCCGAGGGGCTCCCTGGGGGCCTGGGCGAGCCCGGGGTACCAGGCTCTCCTGGCCGCATCTCCCTCCGCGAGGACGAGGGTCTGTGATGGCACTGAGCTGCGGGAGTGGGGCGGGATGGAGGCGGCCTGCAGATCTGTCTGTTGCCTGGTGCAGACCCCACCCCAGCGCTGTTCCCTGAATAATGAGGCAAGTGTGCCAGCAATCAGACCACGAGGGCTCCCACCGCTCCCTGGGGCACAGCGTCGCCTGCTCCCGGAGAGAATTTCATCCAAGATGTTGAAAAGATCTTTCTTCTCTACGTGCTGATTATCCTCAAACGCTGATGAAAACGTCTAAGAGGAGGGAGGTGGCATTATTAGCTTTCTGTTTTATAGCTTTCAGAGCAAGAGTCTGGCACTTCCGTTGAATTTATTTTTGAGTATTTCACTCTTTCTGAAGCTCCCGTAAATGGAACTGTTTCCCTGAGATCATTTTCAGAGTGCTCACTACCATTGCAGACAGATTCCATTGTTTTGTATCCTGACCTTGTACCCTGTGACCACGCCAAACTCTTTTATTACTTTTAAGTGTGTATCTGTGTGTGGATTCCTTCAGATTTTCTTTGTAAAAGATCACATGGCCTGTGAATAGACAGCTTCGCTTCTTCCTTTCCAATCAGAGTGACTTTTACTGACGTTTCTTGTCCAACCACCCCTGTGAGGCCTGCAGGACAAAGGTGGATACAGTGGGCAGAGCAGACATCCTAGTCCTGCTCCCGATTCGAGGGCAAACGCACCCACTCTTCCCACTGAATGTGAAGCCACCTGATGGCTTTTCACAGACGCCCTTTGTCAGGTGAGACGTTCCCTTTTGTTTCCAGTCTGCTCAGTGTTTTTATACTGAAAGGATGTTGGATTTTGTGAAGTGCTTTTTCTGTGACTGTTGGCACAATGTGGGACTTTTGATCTTTATTCTATCAATACCAAAGATCAGCAATTTTCATTTTTTGAATATGAAATAAAGTTACACCAAAAAACCCCACAAATACTACAGCTACTGGTTTTCTTATATTGAGCCCTGCTTGCCTCCTTGAGATAAATCACACTTGGTCATGACGTATAGTCCTTTTCCTATGCTTTTGGACTCAGTTTGTGAGTCTTTTTGGAGGATTTCTGCATTTATATTTATCAGGTCTGTTATTTAGTCACTCAGCTGTGTCCAACTCTTTGTGACTCCATGGACTGTAGCCAGACAGGGTCCTCTGTCTATGGAATTTCCTAGGCAAGAATATTGGAGCGGGTTTTCATTTCCTTCTCCAGGCAATCTTCCCGACCCAGGGACTGAGTCCAAGTCTCCTGTATTGACAAGCAGATTCTTTACCACCAAGTCGCCTGAGAAGCCCGCTGCTGATTCCTTGTCACGACTTTCCCTCACATTCTGCTCTCAGGGTAAACCCAGCTTCATGGAGCAAGTCAACATACGTTTCCTCTTATATTTTTGTTGGAAGAGTTTGAGAGGAGTTGGCATTAATTCTTGTCTGAATTAGGTAGAATTCAGCAGGGGAACCATCTGATCCTGGGCTTTTCTTGCTGAGATACTATTAGATGATTACCTCATTATCTTGACGTCTCATGGGTCTACACAGACTTTCCATTTCCTCTTGAGTCAGCTTTTGTCTTTCCAGGAAGGTGTCCATTTCATCCGAGCTTCCTAATGTGTCGGCAGCCAGCTATTAAGTTGTTTCTCATTTTGGAATTTAAGCCTTTTACTCTCTCTGATTAGACTAGTTAAAAATAAAATTTTGATATTTTTGTTTATCCTTCAAATAATTAACTTTGGTTTAGCAGATGTCCACTGGTTTTTTTTCTATTCTGTTTCATTTGTTTCCATTCTAATTTTCTTCCTTCTACTTGATTTGGGTTTAGATTGTTCTTTTTTTAGAGTCTTAAGGTGAATATCTTTCTTTGGTATCTCTCTTTTTAGTATCATTTATGTACAGGTAAATTTAAGTAGCAGGCAGCTGCGATGGTGCATAGAGTGCGGCCGAGAGGAGCTACCCCACATCCGAGGTCAGGGGCGGCAGCTGAGAGGAGCTACCCCACATCCGAGGTCAGGGGCGGCAGCTGAGAGGAGCTACCCCACATCCGAGGTCAGGGGCGGCAGCTGAGAGGAGCTACCCCACATCCGAGGTCAGGGGCGGCAGCTGAGAGGAGCTACCCCACATCCGAGGTCAGGGGCGGCAGCTGAGAGGAGCTACCCCACATCCGAGGTCAGGGGCGGCAGCTGAGAGGAGCTACCCCACATCCAAGGTCAGGGGCGGCAGCTGGGAGGAGCTACCCCACATCCGAGGTCAGGGGCGGCAGCTGAGAGGAGCTACCCCACATCCGAGGTCAGGGGCGGCAGCTGAGAGGAGCTACCCCACATCCGAGGTCAGGGGCGGCAGCTGAGAGGAGCTACCCCACATCCGAGGTCAGGGGCGGCAGCTGGGAGGAGCTACTCCACGCCCAAGGCCGGGGCATCGGCCTGAAGGAGCTACCCCGCATCTGAGGTCAGGGGCGGCAGCTGGGAGGAGCTACCCCACATCCGAGGTTGGGGCAGCAGCTGAGAGTGCCAGGCTGCGACGGAGCAGGAACGGCTGAGAGGAGCTACCCCATGTCCAAGGTCAGGGGCAGCAGCCTAGAGGAGCTACCCTACATCTGAGGTCAGGGGCAGCAGCTGGGAGGAACTACCCCACGCCCAAGGCCGGGGCATCGGCCTGAAGGAGCTACCCCCTGCCCGAGGCCAGGGGTGGCAGCCGGGAGGAGCAACTCCACGTCCAAGGAGCCGTGGCTGCACGGGCGCAGGAGAGCCTAGAGGAGCTATTCCACATTCAAGGTAAGGAGGGGCGGCGGTGAGGAGATACTCCTCGCCCAATGTAAAAGAAACTCAAGTAAGATGGTAGGTGTTGCAAGAGGGCATCAGAGGGCAGAGACACTGAAACCATAATCACAGAAAATTAGTCAATCTAATCACACTAGGACCACAGCCTTGTCTAACTCAATGAAACTAAGCCATGCCCTGTAGGGCCACCCAAGATGGGAGGGTCATGGTGGAGAGGTCTGACAGATGTGGTCCACTGGGGAAGGGAATGGCAAACCACTTCAGTATTCTTGCCTTGAGAACCCCATGAACAGTATGAAAAGGAAATATTATAGGATACTGAAAAAGGAACTCCTCAGGTCAGTAGGTGCCCAATATGCTACTGGAGATGAGTGGAGAAATAACTCCAGAAAGAATGAAGGGATGGAGCCAAAGCAAAAATAAACCCAGTTGTGGATGTGACTGGTGACAGAAGCAAGGTCCGATGCTGTAAAGAGCAATATTGCATAGGAACCTGGAACGTCAGGTCCATGAATCAAGGCAAATTGGAAGTGGTCAAACAGGAGATGGCAAGAGTGAACATCAACATTCTAGGAATCAGCGAACTAAAATAGACTGGAATGAGTGAATTTAATTCAGATGACCATTATATCTACTACTGTGGGCAGGAATTCCTTAGAAGAAATGGAGTGGCCATCATGGTCAACAAAAGAGTCCGAAATGCAGTACTTGGATGCAATCTCAAAAACAACAGAATGATCTCTGTTCGTTTCCAAGGCAAACCATTCAATATCACAGTAATCCAAGTCTATGCCCCAACCAGTAACGCTGAAGAAGCTGAAGTTGAACGGTTCTATGAAGACCTACAAGACCTTTTAGAACTAACACCTAAAAAAGATGTCCTTTTCATTATAGGAGACTGGAATGCAAAAGTAGGAAGTCAAGAAACACCTGGAGTAACAGGCAAATTTGGCCTTGGAATACGGAATGAAGCAGGGCAAAGACTAATAGAGTTTTGCCAAGAGAACACACTGGTCATAGCAAACACCCTCTTCCAACAACACAAGAGAAGCCTCTACACATGGACATCACCAGATGGTCAACACCGAAATCAGATTGATTATATTCTTTGCAGCCAAAGATGGAGAAGCTCTATACAGTCAGCAAAAACAAGATGGGAGCTGACTGTGGCTCAGATCATGAGCTCCTTATTGCCAAATTCAGACTGAAATTGAAGAAAGTAGGGAAAACCACTAGACCATTCAGGTATGACCTAAATCAAATTCTTATGATTATACAGTAGAAGTGAGAAATAGATTTAAGGGCCTAGATCTGATAGACAGAGTGCCTGATGAACTATGGATGGAGGTTTGTGACATTGTACAGGAGACAGGGATCAAGACCATCCCCATAGAAAGGAAATGCAAAAAAGCAAAATGGCTGTCTGAGGAGGCCTTACAAATAGCTGTGAAAAGAAGAGAAGCGAAAAGCAAAGGAGAAAAGGAAAGATATAAACATCTGAATGCAGAGTTCCAAAGAATAGCAAGAAGAGATAAGAAAGCTTTCTTCCGCGATCAATGCAAAGAAATAGAGGAAAACAACAGAATGGGAAAGACTAGAGATCTCTTCAAGAAAATCAGAGATACCAAAGAAACATTTCATGCAAAGATGGGCTCGATAAAGGAAATGGTATGGACCTAACAGGAGCAGAAGATATTAAGAAGAGATGGCAAGAATACACAGAAGAACTGTACAAAAAAGATCTTCATGACCCAGATAATCACGATGGTGTGATCAGTCACCTAGAGCCAGACATCCTGGAATGTGAAGTCAAGTGGGCCTTAGAAAATATCACTACGAACAAAGCTAGTGGAGGTGATGGAATTCCAGTTGAGCTATTTCAAATCCTGAAAGATGATGCTGTGAAAGTGCTGCACTCAATATGCCAGCGCATTTGGAAAACTCAGCAGTGGCCACAGGACTGGAAAAGGTCAGTTTTCATTCCAATCCCAAAGAAAGGCAATGCCAAAGAATGCTCAAACTACCACACAATTGCACTCATCTCACATGCTAGTAAAGTAATGCTCAAAATTCTCCAAGCCAGGCTTCAGCAATACGTGAACTGTGAACTTCCAGATGTTCAAGCTGGTTTTAGAAAAGGCAGAGGAACCAGAGATCAAATTGCCAACATCCGCTGGGTCATGGAAAAAGCAAGAGAGTTCCAGAAAAACATCTATTTCTGCTTTATTGACTATGCCAAAGCCTTTGACTGTGTGGATCACAATAAACTGTGGAAAATTCTGAAAGAGATGGGAATACCAGACCACCTGACCTGCCTCTTGAGAAACCTATATGCAGATCAGGAAGCAACAGTTAGAACTGGACATGGAACAGCAGACTGGTTCCAAATAGGAAAAGGAGTTCATCAAGGCTGTATATTGTCACCCTGCTTATTTAACTTATATGCAGAGTACATCATGAGAAACGCTGGGCTGGAGGAAGCACAAGCTGGAATCAAGATTGCCGGGAGAAATATCAATAACCTCAGATATGCAGATGACACCACCCTTATGGCAGAAAGTGAAGAGGAACTAAAGAGCCTCTTGATGAAAGTGAAAGTGGAGAGTGAAAAAGTTGGCTTAAAGCTCAACTTTCAGAAAACGAAGATCATGGCATCTGGTCCCACCACTTCATGGGAAATAGATGGGGAAACAGTGGAAACAGTGTCAGACTTCATTTTTTGGGCTCCAAAATCACTGCAGGTGGTGACTGCAGCCATGAAATTAAAAGACACTTACTCCTTGGAAGAAAAGTTATGACCAACCTAGATAGCATATTGAAAAGCAGACATTACTTTGCCAACAAAGGTCCATCTAGTCAAGGCTATGGTTTTTCCTGTGGTCATGTATGGATGTGAGAGTTGGACTGTGAAGAAAGCTGAGCACCGAAGAACTGATGCTTTTGAACTGTGGTGTTGGAGAAGACTCTTGAGAGTCCCTTGGACTGCAAGGAGATCCAACCAGTCCATTCTGAAGGAGATCAGTCCAGGGATTTCTTTGGAAGGACTGATGCTAAAGCTGAAACTCCAGTACTTTGGCCACCTCATGCGAAGAGTTGACTCATTGGAAAAGACTCTGATGCTGGGAGGGATTGGGGGCAGGAGGAGAAGGGGACGACAGAGGATGACATGGCTGGACGGCATCACTGACTCGATGGATGTGAGTCTGAGTGAACTCCGGGAGATGGTGATGGACAGGGAGGGCTGGTGTACTGCAATTCATGGGGTTGCAAAGAGTCGGACACAACTGATCGACTGAACTGAGAGAAATTTAAGTGACTAACTTTGTGATAAAGGCTGTGCAGGGCAGTCAGCTCACAACACTTCTGAACATGGAGCACATGGCCCTCGCGGGTGGCTGCCAGCCTGCCGGGCACAGCATGGGGTGGGGCTCTCGGCCCTCGCGGGTCGCTGCCAGCCTGCCGGGTGCAGCACGGGGTGGGGCTTGCAGGTGCCAGAGGGCAGGTGACCCAGGTGAGGAAGCGCAGGGCTGGGCCTTCGCTCACCTCTGCTGTCCATCTGCCCACAGCTCAGAGAGCTGAGCCAGCCAGCTGGAGGCCTCACAGCGGCACAGAACGCACATGCAGGGTTTTAAATGCACACCAGAACTCACTTATCTCAGTATTATAAGACCTGACAGCTTTTCCCCCAAAACTGGGGCCTGCTGTCCTCTCTGCATTTCCCCTTCAGAGAGAGCGGGTTGGGGGGGTCTGGACAGGGATGGACATGGATGTGGGGTGGCCACTCATGGACACCTCCTGTTACAGGACCTCTGGGAGTCTAGCACAGCCAGGGCCATGGAGCGTGGCCGCCTCCCTGGATCACAGGGCCCAGCTCCTCCAGGAAGCCTTCCTGGATTTTCCCTGCCACATCTGCCCGGTTCAGCCTCCGTCAGGTTTGTGCTGCCCCGTGATGCCCCCTCCTCTCATCTCACGCCTCTGCCTCTGGGCCCCATCCGAGCACTCCTGCAGTGAAGCCGGGGAGAAGCGAGATGATCCAGAGGGTTGGGTGCTGAAACGCCAAGGCTCCGGCCTCCCGGCTACGGGCCTTCCGCTGGGCCTCTGGCTCCCCTCCGAGGCGGCCCTGGCCCCAGTCCCAGCCCTTTCCTGGGGATTCCCAGCCACTCCCAGCTTCTCTGTCCTTCTCAGCTCCCGATCTTCTTCACCAGCATCTAAGTGACTTCACATTTGCTTCCCTTTTGCTCTGAGCATCTCAGCCCCGTCCCGGTCTCCTGCCCTTCCCGGGCCGCGATGGGGGCCGCTGACCAAACTGCTCTTGACACAGTGGGCCGGTGTGACAGGGAGGGGCCCCCCAGGCTCTGCTGGACCTAGCAGAGCACGCCGGGACTTGAAGCTCTCTGCAAGTCTGTTTCCCAGTTACGTGCTTTTTAACCACATCCTGCAAAACAGACGCTGGGCCCTGCCTTCAGTCTAAGGAACGGTGGTGTACACTCGCCTACCCTATCAGACCTTCTCCGACCTGAGCTCCAAACCCGCCGGGCTGCAGCACAGCCCTTGTCCTCACCCCTGACCCTCACCCGTCAGGGTCGGTGGTGCCAGTCCCACACTGTGGCACAAGTCTGCCAGGCACCCCCTCCCAGCTCACCCTCCTCATCTACTCTGTTCACATGTGGCGGGGGGTTCACACACCTCACAGATCACGACTCAGAAGCGCACACCCTCAGCGGTTTCAGTGTGTGCAGAGCCGTGTGTCCACGTCAGATTTAACCTTAGTGGTTCACGCAGGAAAGAATCTGTCTGCAGTCCAGGTTCGATCCCTGGGTTGAAGATCCCCTGCAGAAGGGAATGGCAACCCACTCCAGTATTTTTGCCTGGAGAATTCCACGGGACAGAGGACGTCATGGACTCCATAGGGTAGCAAAGAGTCGGACACGACTGAGCGACTAACACTTTCACTTTAACCCCCTCAACCCCCCAGAAGAAACCCTGTCCCCTCATCCATCACTGCCCAGCCCCCCGCAGCCACGGACCAGCCCCTTGTCTCTCCGAATCTGCCTGTTCTGGAAACTCCGCGTACGTGGAATCACACACCACGTGCCCTTGGGGTCTGGCCTCCTCACAGAGCAGCACACTTTCCAGGTTGGTCCACACCGATCCGGTGTCACATCTCATTCTTTTCTCTGGCTCAGTAATGTCCATTTATGGGCACGCTGTTCAGCTGACCCGTTTTTCCACTAACGGGCTGCTTCCGCCTTTTGTCCGCTATGGCGAAGGCTGCTGTGAGTGAGTGTGGACAAATTTTTGAGTCGCCAGCCACAAACTGACGCTTGTCATCTGCCCCTACAAGGGTTAAATCGTGAGCTGCTGCAGCTGCTGACCTTCAACAACTCCCAGAAGGAGCTCAGGGTGGAGATCAGTAAGGGGGTGCTCTGTGTCCTGGGAAAAAACTGGCAGAACAGGTCTTCAGATAGTTAGGTATTTTCAGGAGGTTTTATGAACCTGATTCTTGCATCTCCTTGTATCTAGAAAAGCACTATAATCCTTCCAGGTGATGCCCACTCTTCATGACCAGCAGAAACATTCTGTAAAAGATATGTGCTTGATCGAATGTACTCCGCTTTCACCAAAATCGCGCAAATACTGACCTTCCCTTCTACCTCTTGGAGCGAACGGTCTCTAGAAGCTGACTGAGGGGCTGTCTCCTGGACTGCGGCCCTCATTTTGCCCCAAATAAAACTCAACTCACACCCGTCACGGTATGTACCTTCTGCAGCCGACACAGTGGATATGTGGTTTCATTCCTCCTGGAGAAAGAGCTGGGATTCCCCTGACAGTTGGGCTGTCAGCTCACAGGACAGCTCTTGTTTAATCAAGACCATTCTTCCAAAGCAGCTGCTTCCCATCACCTCCCGGCACTGGTGTATGAGGCTCTGATTGCCCACATCCTTGGCAACACTTGCGATCATCTGAGGCCCGACTGCAGCCACGCTGTGGGGTGTGCGGGGTGTCTTATCGTGCATTTGACGTGCAGGTTCCTGCTGATTCACGGTGGCCGGTGTCTTTTCAGGGGCTTATTAGCTATTCACGCCCGTCTTCTTTAAAGAAGTGTCTGCTCGGATCCTTTGACAATTTTCAAAAAATTGTGTTAACTGTCTTCTCATTTTTGAGTGGTAGGAGTTCTTCATATGTTCTGGATAAAAGTCCCTTATCAGATCCACAATTTGCAAATGTTTCCTCCGTTCTGTGGGCTGTCTTTTCACTGCCTCAGTGGTGTCCTCTGAAGCCCCAGAGCTTCTCCTTTGGACGAGATCTCATCTAATGGCTCTTCTGCTTGCTGCTTGCGCTCTGGTGTCGCACGTAAGGACCTTTTGCGAAACCCAAGGTCACAAAGAGTCCGCGCAGCGTCCCGCTACAAGTTCTGCCGTCTTCGCCCTTGAACACTGAGCACTTCGATCCACCTTGAGGCCGTCTGCGTGCGTGGCGTGGGGCGGGCATCTGACTTCACTCTGCTGCACGTGGATCCAGACGTCCCAGTGCCACCCCCTGAAAAGACTTCTCCTTTCCCATTGAGCGGTCTTGGTGCCCGTGTTGAAAATCGGCTGGAGTGCCCGGAGGGTTCATTTCTGGACCCTCGGCTCCTTGCATGTGCCTGTGAGGAGCCTCCTGGGCTCCATCGTGGAGCCTCTTCTGGGTCTTCACTTGATCCCAAGCCACAGCAGCCGTCTGTGCCCAGGCCCCTCCCAAGCCCACCTCCCCGACCCTCGTGCCTTTAAACTGCTGGGAAGGGTGCCAATGGGCACAGGTGGTTGCCGAGGCTGGTACAGCCACCAAGTGCGGGCCTTGGAGCCCCACCCGCCTTCCCACTCTGAGGAGGTGTGATGCTCTACCCTGACCCGCGGGGGCAGAGGCAGGCACAGCAGTGATTACGCATGAGGCCTGGGCCCGGGTCTCCAGCCCACACCCTGGGCCCCGCCTCCCGGGCGCCCCGGAAAGGAAAGGCGCACGATGTGGCCTGGCCCTAACGCTGAGGCATGTGACCCGGACGTGTCCGTCCCCTGCTCAGGGTGCCGTGCCTGGCGGCCAGGCGGGCTCCTGGCAGGGCTGGTGGGCAGCAGTGGCCAGCGGGCCCCGCAGGGCCTTTGGAGAGCCCGGCTGGGGACCCTCCCCAGGCCGCGCCAACCCCGGCTGCGACCTCCTGCTCGGGGCCGCGGTGGACCTTACAACAGACCTGCCCACTGCCGCCACAAGGCTCCGGGGTCCCCCTGGGCCTGGCTGAGACTCTTAGCCTCACCTCCCCGATGGCTGAGGCAGTGCCGCTTCTGAAAGCACCTCCGCTCTCCCCACTGCACGCCCGGCCCGGGCACCATGCTGCTTCCTCTGCTTTGATTCCTTTCAGGAGAGTTTCAGGAGAATTCAGCCGGTAGGGAAGGACCTCTCTTTATGAGGGAAGAGGCCAGTTCAGGGAGGCGGGCTGCTCGTGGATGGACGGCCTGCTGTGTGCTGGGCAGGGTGCGGCTTGGGGACCCGGCCTCGGTGCTCCCAGGGATGCTTCGGGGCATCGGGACCACCAGGGAACCTGCCGGGGGGTGGGGCCCCCAGAGCCTCCGGGAGCAGCAGTGGTGTGGGATGGAGCCCACCAGAGGCGGCGGGTGGCGCTCTGTATCCAGGCAGGGACGGTGGGTTTGTTTGAGTGAGGACCTCTTTCCCTGACGGTCCCATGAGTGGGAGCAAGCCTAGCCAGGTGCCCTGGGTCACCTGCATTCAAGGTGGCAGGGGAGGGGGCGGTGGTTTCAGTTTGTTGGGAAACACTTCAGGCTCTGAGACATGGCCAGGAGCTGCTGTCTAACCACCAGCACCCCCCCGCCCCGCCTCCTTTCACAGAGATGCTATCCTGGTGAGCTCCTATCCATCCTTCAGTACCCTCTCAAATGGCCCCTTGGAGATGCAGCTTTGCCAAGGTCATGCGCAGGAAGAGACGGCTGTACTCTGGGGTCCCACAGCCTGGACCCCAGCCCCCAGCACCCCAGGTACTAGGTCCTGGACACCCTAAGAGTCAATCTCCATTCCAGCTCGCCTCCCTCCAGGAGCAAGCACCTTCTCTGATTCAATGAGTGTGTGAATGAATGAATGATGCTAATAAATAAGTGAACGGAGGCAGCTGGGCTCTGGTACTTTAAGGCCCCGTGTTTACTGAACATGGGGGGTGGGGTCAGCACAGGCCCTCCCTCCCAGTTTAAGCCCTGCTCACACCAAACTCCAATCCCACCCCCCCAACACACACACACGCAGAGCGAGTTTCCTCTTCACTGACACAATCCACAGGTGAGGAAACATTATGCACACAGAGCAAGCAAACAGAAAAGCAAAAATTAAATTAGATGGCAGCCTGGAAATGCCCACTGTGCAGAAAAATGCCAACTAACTGGTTTGCGTGGCCTCCCCTGCAAACGGCTGGGTTTAATTTGGGTCTCTGGGACCCGGCTCCTGAGGCGCGGGGAGCTCGCCGGAGAGGGGTGAGGACGCGGTTTCGGATGAGCAGACCCGGATTCAATTAGTAATCAGTTCTGACCCGACTCCCCGGTAGGCGTGCAGAGCTAACGAGCAGAGGGGAGGGGAGCAGGGCCGTGAGCTCCTGCCAGGCCTGCGCCACCCCGTCCCTCCCTCTCAGCCAGGAAGAATCCATCAACGCCAGCCAGAAGGCACTCGAAGGCGCTCTGGCCGGCTGGAGTTACAGGAGCTGCAGACACACGGGATGCGGGGACTCAGCCCAGCTCGCTGGGGTCACGACGATCCACCCGGGACCCGAGGGGCTGACCAGGTCCAGGGTTAGCGCAGCAGCCTTGCGGAAGCCAGGCGTGTCCTCCTGGAGGAGCCCTGGTGATTGTTTCTGAGAAGGGTCCCAAAGGCAAGGATGCGAGCACCACGCACGAACACCCGGCTGCTCAGTCACAGCCCATCCACGGGACGCTGATGGGTAGATGCTCAACAAAGACCAGGCTTCTTAGAGACAAAACCAGCTCTGGACCCTCAAAGGGTGCCGGCAGCCCCGGCACCACCCTTCCACTCGCTCCAGCCCCGGATGGCAGTTCCTGACCATCCAGGCTCCCCCAACATGCCCAGGGAGCCCTTCTGGACCAGCGGCCACGGCCACGGGCCTGAGGGAAGCAGGGTGGGTCCTGGGGCTGGGGGGTGGTCCCAGAGCCCTGTGTGCCCCCAGGGAGCTTCTGGACACCCCAGGCTGTGCGGGTGAGGCCCCTGCAGCCAAAGGTGCCCAGGGCACCGGGGCCTGGACCGGTGCGCCCTCACCCAGGGCTTCCCTGTCCTGCTGGAGGCCCGGTGGGGCCACAGCTCCAGACTCCAGGCCCCGAGCAGAGTCGCCTCCCCGCCAGGTCCCCGACAGTCCTTGGAGAGGCTGCTGCTGACCTGGTGGGTTCCTGAGTAGGCCCCCCTGGCGTGGGGCTCATGGCCCTGCTGATCCCTTCCTTGGGGGCCTTTCTCGCTGTGGGGGCCGCCCTGGGACCCGCCAGCTCCTCAGAGAGCCCCCCCCCGCCCCCGCACTGGGATGACGCGTCCCCACTCCCGATGCAGGCCTGCCCTCACTGCTGATGAATCTCTGGCCTCGGTGCCCGGAGCTCGCCCGTGTCTGCACACCTGCCACCTCTCCGTCACCTTCACCACCATCCCCTGCAGGCACAGTGGGCCTCCCCACGCCCCAGGTCAGAGCAGAGGGGGGCTCCGGGCAGAGGCAGGAGACTCAACCAGGGGGCCTCCTTGCGCCCCAGGTCAGAGCAGGGGGCTGGCGGGGCACCACTCCGGGCTGGGGCAGCAGACTGAACCAGAGGCCTGGGACCCCAGAGCCCACGCAGAGGCCCTAGGGGAGCAAGGGCTCAGTTGGAAGAGCCCGGGTCCCAGTCCAGCTCCGGGTGACCCCGCGTGACCCTGCCGCCCTGCGGGATGGACCGGCTGACACCTCGGAGCCAGCCTCACGGGCTGCTGTAACCACGTCCCCCCCAGTCCCCTGCAGAACCAAGGCTCCCACACCCCGCGTGGGGCCACCCACCCCAAGGAACCCAGACCAACGCAGCAGGCCCTAGCAGCCCCCAGCCCACCCGGAAGAGGGGGTCTACCCTGCCAGAGCCACGGGGCGGGCGGGGCACCTGGCTCCCATGCCCACTGTGGCCTGTGCCCTCCCAGCTCGCCTGCCGCCCCGCCCCCAGCTGGTATCCCCACCGCGTCGGCCTCGGATGCCCAGGCCTCCTGCTGGGCCCCCCGGGTCAGCGCCCTGCACCCCGCACGGTGCCCTCGGCATCCCCTGCACCAGGAGCTGCGCCCACGGCAGTGCCTGATGGAAGGTGAGGGGCTCCTCTCTCTGTGAAGACCGAGGATGGTCCCCAAGGCAAGGATGCTAACAGGACACGTCTCGTCCCCCAGACGGCTCAGCCTTTGGGGAACTGCCAGCCCACCTCCGGAGCACGTCGGCTGTCCCGGGAGCCTGGGGAACCTGCCACCTGCCAGGCCAGAGGGCAACAGCCTCATGGGCATTCGGGCCCCTCACCCCGTGGCAGCACCTCGGACCACTCCGCCCATAGCAAACCTGACCGGCCAAGGAACGCCCTCAGGCCACGTGGGGACCGCGGTGCCCCAGGCCCCACTCCTGCAGGCAGCCCAAGGTGTCTGCTGGGAGCCCCGTCCAGCGAGCAGGGGGCCGAGGCGGAACGTCCCGGACGGCCGGGAGGCAGGCGCCAGGGGAACCTGGGCTCTTACCGTCCACGCAGGCGGGCCGGGCTCGGGTGGTGCCCGCGATCTGCCCCTTTCTGCAGGCACAGCGGGCCGTCTGCCGGGCGATTGTCCTCCGCGGCTGGCTGCTGTCGCGGTCCAGCGTCACAATCTCACAGGTGCCGGCGGCCAGCTGACCTGCAAGAGACGCACAGGCGAGCTGAGCGGACGCGCCCCGGGGACCAGCCCACGTGGTGCCCATGCAGCGCCTGCCCCACGGAGCCCGCCCCATGGAGAGGACCCAGCGTGGCGTGCGGACCGAGGCCGCTCCCCGAGGGACGTCCGAACCGCAGCCAGCGATGCCGTGAGCCCGGCCCTGTGAACGCCGACATGCGCACAGGGCACCCCGGTGTCCTAACTGTTCACGTGGTGGGGCGCTGGGAGCCCTGCCCTCATGCGCAGGGCACCCCGGTGCCCTAACCGTTCACGCGGCGGGGCGCTGGGAGCCCTGCCCTCATGCGCAGGGCACCCCGGTGCCCTAACCGTTCACGCGGCGGGGCGCTGGGAGCCCTGCCCTCATGCGCAGGGCACCCCGGTGCCCTAACCGTTCACGCGGCGGGGCACTGGAAGCCCTGCCCTCGTGACAGGACACTCCCTGTGGCCAGTCTCCGTCCCGGCCAGAAAGGAAGGAGGGAAGGGACTGACCCCCAGTCCCGAGTTAGGAGCGGGGCTGCATGGAGCTTGGCGATGGCGGCCCAGGCCGACCTGGAGTGGGGGGACCAGCCCAGACCCTCTCCCAGGACCTCTGGGGTCTGCGCTGGCCACCACTCCACCAGGGAGAGTGGGCCACACATGCTAACCTCCAGGCCAGGCCGCCCAGGGTCTCCTCTCCGCCCCTGCTGGGCACACACCTATTCACGTGTGTGCACGTGAACTGCACACACACACACACACACACACACACAGAGTTACACATAAGGTGCAAACACACGCAGTCCACACGCCTGGCGCGTGCACACGGAGGACAGCTTACATGGACACAGGACTGAGGTGTGAACACGCCAGGGCCGAGAGGCACACAGACCCTGAGCCCCACAGACGCACGTGCGCACCCACACACCCGCCAGGGAGAGCAGGCATCGCTCTGAGGAGCCGGCCTGGCCAATGTCCCAGCCGCAGGGCCCGCTCCCCGTAAACCACGATGCTCTGAGCGGTCACACTGGACGGGGCGGCCCAGCCGCTCGCCCCACGGAGGACGCACCCCAGACACCGCAGAGCTCCTGGTGGCCCCTCCGCACCGTGGGCCAGATCCTGCCCCGCCACGTGGCCACAGTCTCCACCAGGGTGTCCACTCACTCTCTGCCTCACTCATTCCCTCAGCAAATAATAAGCACCTACTGTATGCTGCCTCCCGCGTGGCCCTGGGACCACCGTGGGAGAAAGCGTGCTGGACACGGCCCTGAGGGGCCCTCCCAGCTCGGGGACACGGCCTCCTACAGATCCCAGTCCACCCCACGAGCTCAGCAGGGAGACGGGTCGGGGAGCACGCCGCAGCTCACAAGGGAACCGTGGGGAGCTGACACCCAGGAGAGGGGCCCCACCTGCAGGGCCGGGGTGGGGGTGGCAGAGTCCACCCTGTGGGGGACCAGCTGGTGGCCTCCAGCCCCAGGGGCCCTGCTGATGCACTGCGTCACCTCTGGTCCCCTCCTCCAGGCAGCCCACTGCACTGACCCATCCTGCCTTTTTGTCCCTGAGGTCACCTCCAGGTCCCCAGCCCAGCCTGGGGCCGGGTCCCGGGCAGCACCACATGAGCTGGCAGGACAGAGTGCCCGGAGCAGCCACCAGCTCCGTTGGCCCAGAGCTGCTGGGGCCGCCCTGACCGGGAGAAGCTGCACCTGGGTGTGACCTCACCCAGGAGGCCCAGGGGTGTCTGCATCACCTGGCCCTGGGCTTGAAGGGGGCTATGCGCAGTGACTCCAAGCCAGACACCTGGGGCCCGTGGTGGGCAGCTCACGGGGCCACACAGGCGCAGGAGGAGGACGTGGGGCCCTAGCCACCTCCTCCCCGACTGTCGGGACACCCCCCTTCCTGAGCAGAGCCCCTTCTCAGGCCGACACCGCACAGCCCCCCGAGGCTGAGGCTGCAGCGGCAGGTTTAACGTGCTCGAACCAGTTACGTACAAAATTACAGACACCACCAGGACTGGGGTGAAACTAGACAGACAGACATGTACGTCACTCGGCAGACGCACGGAGGCAGCAGGGATGTGTGCCGGGAGGACGAGGAGACTGCGTCTCATGACAGGCGGGGCACAGCCTGCAGGGCGCGGTCACGGGGGCTCACGCGAGGACGCAGGTTGGCAGGCTGGCCCCACACTGCCCTGTGCGGTCGGCCGCGGCACGGGCTCTGTCCAGCTGTTATTTAAGCTCCGCGGGCCTGCTCCACTGTCCCTAGTCCTCACTGAGGCCCACCTGGGCCCCAGCCACCTCTGGCTGACGTCAGTGGCCAGCAGAGCCCCACGTCTCCTGGGGTCCCGAGCCCTGGTTGCTAACTAACGGAGCAACCGCCCGACCAGCCACGCACTTGCCACCCAAGCCGTGACCTGACCAGGGTCTGGCATCGGCAGCCCAGTGCAGGAAACCCCTGTCCTGGGCACCTCACGCCTCTGGTGCTTGGACCCTCACTGCCAGGGGGAGGCCGGGCAAGACCACCGGCAGGGTATGGAGAGGGTTTCCACATCCATGTGCCCTGCCCCAGGTGGCCATCAACCTGACCATCATCCCCCCAACCTGGTGCCATGACCTTGGACCACAGCCCAGGGGGTTGGGGGAGGGGAGGCCAAGGCCGCCAGCGGCCCCACCCCAACTCCTCCGCACAGGCACCCACGCAGAGATGGGGCTGAGAGCAGGGCCACGGGCAGCGGTCCGTGTCTGGGGCCTTAAAGAGCCATCACAGGCCGGGGGCCGGCCCCCCGGAGTTTTCACCGGCATCCTGGGGCTGCACGTCTGAAACCGCGGCATTGGCATCGGCAGGCCCTGTGGGGGACCGTGCTGCTCCCTGGGGCCCGGGGGCCGTCCTCGCCTCGCAGCCGCGTAGGCCCCACGTCTGCCCCCAATGTCACGACGCCTCCGCGCGTCCTGCTCTACTCACGAGGTCACTGGGCACTTGATGAGGGTTCACTTAACAAGGTCAGGACTTCCCTGGTGCCTCTGACAGGAAAGCGTCTGCCTGTGACGCTGGAGACCTGGGTTCAATCTCTGGGTCGGGAAGATCTCCTGGAGAAGGAAATGGCAACCCACTCCAGTACTCTTGCCTGGGAAATCCCATGGATGGAGGAGCCTGGTAGGCTACAATTCATGGGGTCGCAAAGAATGGAACACGACTGAGCGACTTCACTAACAACCTCATCTTAGCTTGACCACAGATGCAAAGACCCTATTCCCAAATGCGGCCACCTTCGCAGGGATCAGGGCCACCTAAATGTATTTTCAGAGACGCCATCAACATACAAAACCAAGGGAACTCGCCTCTGAGTGTAGAAAAGCCCAAGGGGAACGGGCTGGCCCAGGATCCGTGAGCACACACTCCTCCGTGCGCCTTCGGGAGAACACAGGGCTGGTTTATTGGTTTATTTCCAGTGCACCCCAGGCACACGCCGTCCGGCCGTCTGTACCTGCTCTCTCTGTTGCCCTGCAAGCTTCCCTGGGGTCTCCAGCTCTTATTTTTCACCACTGGATTTCATATTTGGGGTTGGCTGTCGGCAGACTCGGATTCTGTCCGCTGGCCTTCACCCCAGGGCTTTCATGCGGGCCTCAACCTGCACTGAGAACATCTTCCCTGCTGCGCTGGGTCTCAGATCTCGTCCCTGAGTGACCCCTGGAGAACCTCACAGAAAAATGCTCAAAGCCTGCTGCCTCGCCCCTGGCTCCACTGCCCCCCAATGATGCTGGCAGGCAGCACGCACTGAGAGGCCAGAACTCCTGGAAGCAAGCGGCCCACGTGAAGGGCGAGGGGGCAGGGACACGGTGGGCCAGGACCAGCACACAGGCCCAGCACAGAGGCTCCAAGAGACCCGAGGCGCTTGCAAGAGGCGGCTCCGAGACCCCCGGCCGCTGTTCCTGCACCCCCCATCCCCAGCCCAGCGAGGACCCAAGGCCCTCTGGGGCTCAGGGATGAGACTGCCTGTGTGTACACACGTGTGTGCCCAGGGGTGCAAGGGCTGACACGCTGCTTCTGTGGAGATGGAAAGAAACAAGAGGCTTTGCTGGGAGCCAGGCAGCAGCACAGTCTTGAACAAAGACCAGATGCCAGAGGGAAACGCAAGGAAAGGGTGCTTATCCCCCCAGGGACGGGCTGCCTTCCTGCAGCGCCTCCCTGGGCCCCTGGACAGCGGCCGCAGTCAGAGTGCGTGTGGGGGGTTGTGCAAACCCACAGTTCTGTGGCCTGGCTTTGTCCCCTGGCACTCGTGGGGACCTCATTCCAGGAAAAGAGCTGGCCACCCTACCCTGGACACTGTAGCCTCTGCCTGCAGCTGGGGGTCCCCTGGGACAGTCCACTTGGGATGGGGGAGCGGGAGGCACCCCAGGAGAGGCCAGGTCACTTCTCAGCCCCATCGTGGCCACCGACATGGGAGGCAACCTTGCCCAGCCTCGGGTGCAGACGCTCTGTGAGCTGCAGGGCGAGGGTCTGTGCGGGGGCCTGGTCCCCATTGCAGGGACAGAGACAGAGGATGAACCACAGCCACCGGGCATGGAGGCTGAGCCCAAGGAGGGAGCCCTGCTTGGGAGGGGCCCACCCTGCAGTGCTCATGGCCCTGTGGCCAAGTGATCCAGGCAGCTGAACATGCCCCCAGGACCGGGGGCTGGGGACGCCCACCACCCACAGGGCCCCAGGGGCTAGGGGCCCAGCACTGCCCCTGCCGGCCACGCAGCTCCCTTGCGGTGCTGGGCTGGACGGGCAAGAGCTGCGCCCAGCCCTTGATGATCTCGCTGGACGGTGTGTGCCGTTCTCTTCCCTGTCTGCACAAAGAGCTCACAGACGTCACTCTCACGTCCACGGGACCCTGGCTGGGTGCCTGGGGCTTGGAGAAGGGATGCTGGGGAACATTTCTGTGGACCACGCCCCCACTCTCGGGGACTTCCTGGTCCCCGGGATCCTGCAGGCTGTGGACAGTCGCTGTCTTCTGCGAATTCAGGGGCGTAGCCTCTGCTGCTATGTTCTGGCCGAGTGAATCAACTTGGCCAGGTTTTGTTTAGTCTTTGAGCCAGAGCAGGCAGGATGGCTGGACACCAGCCCCTCGATGTCCCCAGGATGGTCCCCAAACCAAGGCAGCCACCACCTAGACCCCAAGCCCAGCCACTGGATGGGCGGAGAGGTCCAAAGGCACGTGATGCGAAACTGCAGGTCAGGGGTCACTTCTCAGGGCCAGGAGCGTTGTGCATCCTGGTGGAGGTTTGGGGGGGCGGTCCACGTGGAGAGGGCAGCCAAGGCTGGCCTGAGGGGCGAGGGCTCCACGGTGACTCGGCTGGCCCGGGTCCTCCCTGCAGCGCCTGCCCGCCCACCTGCCCCCAGAGCCCACGCCAGCCGCTGTATCCAGGCTGCGCCGACATCCGTCTGGGAGGGTGTCTGGCAGGATATATTACAGGACAAAGGTTCAGGCTGCCTTGACGGGCACTTGGAGCCTTGAGAGATCATGGACGTCAGCCCGTGCCTGCATGAGGATGAAACCAGGGCGGACGAGGCGGCCAGCAGGGCTGGAGCTGACCACCGGCTGGCTTAGCACTCGGCACGCGCGTGGCGAGGAAGACCAGGGCCTGGGCAGGTCCCCAACAGGAGGGAAGACCTGGGTGATGAGGCAGCTCTGCTCTTGGAGAGGGTCCAGGCGTGCCTGGGCGCTGGCTGCGGGGCCGGCCTAACCTCTCCAGTTACAGGAACGGGCCTGGGAACTCCAGACCCCGACCCCGCCAGTGTGGGGTCCCAGAGGAGAGGGGGCCATGCCAGGGGTCAGCGGTCAGATCCCAGCCTGCAGAGGAGAGGCTGCCAGCCACCTGCAACGGCCCAGACACACGGCAGACAAAGTGCCAGCCGGGCGGGTGCGATACGCTGCCACTCAGCGCCAACTTGACCTTTCACCTCTGACCCTCCGTCCCACTGCCGGCCTCAGAGGCGGAGTCCGACGGTCCTGGCTACGTTGGGCGGTCAGTGCCCCTGCCCTGTCCTGCCCCAGCGACCCTGCCTGATGCTGCTCCACTGGGGGCCTGTCAGGAAGGGCGGGGGTAATCGGGGGACAGGCCACGCTGACGGAGAGACGAGCCTCAGGGCTCGGAGCACGACACCCGCCTTCTCCCAGCTTAAAGATGAGCCTTTGAACGAGCTCACCCTGCCCTGTGGGTCAGCCCTTGACCACTCCCGTCAGCACACCAGGGAAGGATCATCATGGCTTTCCCAGCAAAGCCTCTGATCGTATGCAAGCCCCTGCTAAGTCGCTTCAGTCGTGTCCGACTCTGTGCGATCCCGTAGACGGAAGCCCACCAGGCTCCCCTGTCTCTGGGATTCTCCAGGCAAGAACAGTGGAGTGGGTTGCCATTTCCTTCTCCAATGCATGAAAGTGAAAAGTGAAAGGGAAGTCGCTCAGTCGTGTCCGACTCTTAGCGACCCCATGGATTGCAGCCTACCAGGCTCCTCCATCCATGGGATTTTCCAGGCAAGAGTACTGGAGTGGGGTGCCATTGCCCGCTAACCCGTCCCAGCTGGTTCCCTGGTCGCCGCCCCTCCTGTCCATGGCCACATCCTCCCTTCCTGTGCAGAACCCGGATGGGCTGGGACAAGAAGGGCAGGTGGTGGCCCCTCCCGTGGCCGGTGCGCCTTCTGGAACCTTCTGTGTGAGGAGCCCCCTGCGTGCCTCCCGGCCCGTCCTGCAGCCTCCAGACACAGGAAGGGCTCCGGGGGAGCAGGGGGAGGAAGGAGAGGGTCCCCTCACGGCTGCCAGCTCCGGGAGTGGCCTTGGCTTACAGACGCCTGCCCGGCAGGCCCTCCTGCAATGCTCGCCCGGGCGCCCCGAGGGCCTGGCCTTTTCATCGGCGGGAGAGCAGGTGCAGGAGGGACCTGTAATACGAAAGGAAGGAGGCGGGCTGCGACCCCAGCAGTGGAGCGGGTTCCAGAGCCTGCACTCGAGTTCCCCCAGCGCTGCCACGGCAACCTCCGCGGTCAGCCAGTGTCCCCCACGGGCCGAGCCCCCCGCCCCCAGCATGCAGGCTCACCCAGGCTCAGAGAGGAGCCGCAGGGGCGCTGCGTGACCCGAGCTCGCAGAAACTACCGCGGGCCGTCGGGGACCGCCCCTGCTGTCTCCACCACGGCCGGCCGGCCACCTGCAGAGCATAGGGCAGCGCCGGGGGCGGGACGCGCGTCCTTGGGATGGGAGATCGCAGGGCTGCGGGACGGAAACGCAGGAGCCGATGGAGGCCCCCGAGATGCTCCTGCAGCCGCCACGTGGGGCGACGGACGCCTCCCCCAGGAGCAGCTGTGGGTTCCTGGTTCTGGGCCCTCAGTCGGGCAGGGGAGGGTCATCAGAAGCGGCCCAGGCTGGGCCTGCAGAGGGCAGATGGCTTTAAGGTCGGCTGTGGGCGTGTGGGTCTGTGCTCCGCCCTGGAGAATGCTAGGTGGGGACCAAGCCCCCCAGGACTCACAGGCCCAGCACTGGCCCCTCTCCGCCTGCACCGCCGGCCTTCCCAGGCCCCTGGCCTGCCCTCCCTGACGTCAGAGCCCTGCTCCCCTCAGCTAGGCCCCTAGCCCCCAGGTCCACACTGGGCCCGGCCCACTCACAACCACAGGTCCCTGTGGAAAGGACACTTGTGGGCATGCACCCGGTCACCCCACCTTCCAGCCCTCCCCCTCTAGCTGAGGGGGGGGCGAGGCAGTCAGGGAGAACACTGGTGGCCACGCAGCCCGCTCCCCATATCAGGACAGACTCCACAGGGGGGTGGGCGAGGCTTGCAGGTCAGAGCTGGACATGCCCCCCGGTGCCCTGTGACCTCTTCATGCGAGGGGCCATCTGAGCCTGGACTCCAGCGGCCTGGCCTTGCCCCGGGGGCTCAGGGCACGTCCTGTGGGTGCTCTCCTCTGTCTCCTGGCCTGCACGCTGAGGAGGGCAGACCCCACCTTTCCATCCCACACTCCCTGGTGAGCCCGCAGGGCCCACGTGGGATCACAGCCTTGTCGGTCGGAGCAGACTCCTTGGGGAAAAGCTATGGACCCCTAGCGGTTAGGGTGATGAGGGTGGGCACAGGCCGTCCGCTGCTGTGGGCCTCCTTGCTAAGGTCACAGCCTCCTGACGGGCTCCAGGGCCACAGACAGCAAGACCCAGGGTTACAAACAACCCCATGGAGCCGGCAGAAACATGGCCCCAGAGAGGCCCACGCCGTAAACCCTGGAGCCTCACACAGGCGAGCATCGCCTTAACTGGTGGAGAGGTGAGTGAAGGTCCTGAGTGTGGCCATAACGCTGGGACCCGTGGCATCACAGCGTCCCTCTAAGGGGGCAGAGGGAGCCTGACCGCAGAGGGGGGGTCAGGTGATGCTGGGCTCGGGGGCTGGAGGAAGGAAGAGGCCGTGAGCCACAAAATTAGGGAAACACAAGGGACAGACGCCCTCCTGGAGCCTCTGGGGGGACCCAGCCCTGCCTGAACCTTGACTTCGGCTCAGTGAGACCCGTGTCCACTTGCGACCTGCAGGAGCGCAAAAAAGTGTGGTGTGTTCCAGCTGCAGCCCCAGCAAGCAGGCCCCGGGATTGATGACCGGGGACCACTGAGGCTGGGCCTGGTGGGCAAGGCTGGCCGGCGGTGGGGAAGGGCCTCCAGAGACAGAGCCCGCAGCGAGTGGGCCAGTCAGTGTAGGTTTTGCTGGGGGTGTCAGAGGCAGAGGAGCCCCACGTCTAGGTCCTAGAGAGCTCCCTCCCCAGCTAGAAGGTTCCAGGCCAGCTCCTTCCTGGAAACGCGGGGAGGGGGTGTGGCCAGCCTCACCCACAAGGCCGAGTGTTGAGATGGAGCTGGTCAGCTGGGGCCACACACATGCGCTGGGCGAGGTCCCTGCCGGGAGCCCAGGTGGCCTGGCAGAGGGGCCAGCACCCCAGAAGTCTCCCTGGCAGGTCTCGGCCACAGCAACGGGGCTCAGCGGACCTTCAGAAGTGGCTGAGGCTCCGAGGAGCCAGTGAGGGAACAGAGCGGGGTGGCCAGGGGCTGACCCTCCCGGATGTCCCCTAAGGCAGGCACGAGACCCCCCTGCATTCTGAGCACGGCCCCGGCTGGAGACTCTGCAGGGCTCCTGTCTGCCCTGCCCTCCCCCAGCTTGCGGGATCTACCTCACTTCTCTGGGTGTAGCCTTCCCCCCGGCAGGGCAGGACGGTCCTGGGTCCAGTCCACGGCTCCCTGGGCTAGTCCTCGGCCTGGCTGCCTGGTTTAAGGCGGAGAAGCGGGGAGCGAGAGCCTGCTCCCCGGCAGACTGCACTTTCTGCTGCCCCCTGGAGCACCGCCTGCCTTCATGGACAGCGAAGGCGACCGAGCACTGCCCCGAAACGCCCGTTACAAAGTGCCCGGCCGGTCCAGCTGGCTCCCGGTCAATTATCCCCGCGAACGTGTCTGCTAATGAGGCGAGCGCGGCTGGCGGGTCCCTGCGGCCCTGGGGGCCCGGCCCGAGCTGGACCGGAACGCTGTTGGCACAGCATCGTAAACATGGGGTAATTACGCCGCGGTTTACGACTTCGCAAAGGTCGATAAAAGGCACGGAGCATCACTCTGCATCGGAGCAGCCCAAGCCAGAGACGCCAGAGAACAGGGCAGACTCCTGCCTCGGTGCCCCACCCTGCCAGGTCTTGCCCACACAAGCCCCACGGTGCCCTGCACCGGTCAGAGCCAAGCCTGGAGTCGCCATGAACCGCGGCCTTCCCTGCAGCCAGGAGCCCAGCACCGTCTTGCCAGCGGGGCCCCGGAGAAGCACAGGGAAGACCTTGGCTGGGCCTCTGGGCTCCAGCCCCGTCCCCACCCCGGTCCCCTGGGGCCCTCTCCTCGGGCAGGGTTTGGCCTCTCCTGGCCCCATGCCCTGCACCACAGACGGGACACCCTGGGGCTCCAAGGCACAGGGTGGGGAGTCACGGGGTCACGCCGGGCGATTCCCTGGATGGGGCTGGGCATCCAGCGGGGCCATCCAGACCATCGCCGGTGAGAAAGGGGCCCTGCGAGAGGTTCCCCTGCCCCACACGTCCAAGACCCTGCCACCACTGCCCTTGCTCCTGGGACACAGCGTTGCTGTTTTCAGTGACCGCCTCCGCCATGACCAGGGGTGCTTCCGGCAGGCGATGGGAGGAGTGGCTACTTGGGCCACGAGGTTCCCATAGGGCGGTCTGCCCCTCCCATCCTGATCCAGAGCCTCTCCCCTGGGTCCTGGCCTCCAAGCGGACCAGCTCAGCCCGTAAGCCAGGCAGAGCCAAACTCCTTTTCCAAGAAGAGGAAACAGGGAAACAGGGGCCCAGCCGCCCCCAGAGGCTAGCCTCAGCAGCCTATAGACGTGCCCCTGCTGTGGGGTGAGGCCCCTTCAAAGTCTCAGCTACTGGAGAAGAGTCTACAGGGTTCTGATGGATCCGGATGCTCAGCCACCCCCAGCAGCCTCCAGAATCAGGGTCTCCAGGGTGGCCCCAGCCACATCCATGTTTCAGGTCAGAGGTCGGAGCCTCTGCAGCCCCTGCCCGGCAGGCCCCACAAAGACAGGAGAATCTGAGGACCGGATTCTTGCTGTGGCCTGGGGCGCTCAGCAGCTGCCATAGCATGGCCTCCAGCCCGGCAGCCCAGGGACCGGCCTCAGGAAGCCCATCTTCCCCGCCTGTGCCCTGGGATCCAGTGGCCTTCGACCTGTGCCTGCTCCCAGGTCCCCACCCGTCACCCAGGCCTCGCCACGGGGTGCTGCTGTGCCTGCCTGCCAGGCCAGGGCCGCTCACTGCCGTCGGCACAGAGCAGGCACTGTCCACGGGCATGGACGGAGGGATGGATGGACGGGTGGATGGGTGGGTGGACGGGTGGATGGATGCATGGGTGGATGGACTGATGAGTGGATGGATGATGGATTGATGGACAGATGGGTGGATGGGTGGACAAACAGATGGGTGAACAGATGGATGGATGGGTGGACAAATGGGTGGGTGGGTGGATGGATAGGTGGGTGGATGGATGGGTGGATGGATGGATGGGTGGGTGGATGGAGGGGTGGGTGGGTGGATGGGTGGATGAGTGGATGGATTGAAGAGTGGATGGATGATGGATTGATGGACAGATGGGTGGATGGGTGGACGGATGGATGGATGGATGAGTCGGTGGATGGACGGATGGGTGGGTGGATGGACGAGTGGGTGGGTGGACGGATGGGTGGGTGGATGGACGAGTGGGTGGGTGGACGGATGGGTGGGTGGATGGATGGATGGGTGGGTGGGTGGATGGGTGGGTGGACGGATGGATGGGTGGATGGATGATGAATTGATGGACAGATGGATGGACAGATTGATGAAAGGGTAGATGGATGGTTGAGCGGATGGATGATAGATGGATGGACAGATGGATCGGTGGATGGATGGATGGATGAGTGTCTGGATGGACAGATGGATGGATAAGTGCATGGCTGATGGACAGACTGATGGGTTGATGAGTGGATGGATGGACAGAGGGAGGGCAGAAGGGAAAGCAGCTGACCATGAGGTTCTCTGAGGGTCCATTCTCTATGACCAGGGCCTCAAGACTGGAACAGTGTGGGGCTCCCAAGAACAGGTGCTGGATAAATAACCTGGCAGGACCAAGATCCAAACCCCACGGGCTGCTGTCTGGAGTCCCTGGCTCCCCTGTAAAGACACCCACAGGAAGGGCTGACAATGCTAGTCGACCAACACGGGCAGCCACGGCCTTTGCGACTCGCATTTGAGGGCTGGATTCAACTGTCCTCTGCAAGAAGAACAGAGCCAAGTCAGGAGCCGAGGAGGCGGCCACAGCGGGTCCACTGTGGAGAGACATCAGAGGCACCACCGAGCTACGTGCGCTGGCCATGCACAGCCGTGAGGGTGGCGCTCCCGGGCAGCAGCGGGAGGCGAGGGGCCCTGCAGCAGGACGGCACTTCAGAAAGGCAAGGGTGAGAGTCTGCGGCAGGGCCTGGAAGGCTGGTCCAGACCCATCAGACAGATCCGTCTGCAGCCTAGGCTTTGGGCTCAGCTGAGGCGTCTGCTCTTGGGGGGCCTGAGCCATCAGTCACCGGACAGAATCCAGCCTCTGGCACTGGCGCAGGCAGAGAGCAAGAGGACGAAGCGTCCAGGGGCAGCGGTGCTGGGGACAGAGACGAGGAGGGGGCCTGTCTCCGCCCGTCCTCCAGCCTGGCTGCCCCGAACCCAGGCTCACTTTGCTTTCTTTTCTTTCTTCCTTTCCTGTTGGATTTGACACGGGGGTTTCAATAAAAACCTGCAGCGCTGAGCCCCACAAACACCCAGGCTGCAGCACCCAGGTCCTGGGGCTTGGACACGGACGACTCAGAGATATGGGAAGTGGGATCTGACTTCAAGGAAGAGGGCTCTGCTGGACAGTGTGTGGCCAGGCCGGCGCTAAGGCTGTGTCTCCATCCTGAGGCTGCCCCTCAAGTGGACGCTGGGGCTGCCCATCCCTGTGTGACCGCCTGCCTAGGTGACCAGGCCTGGGACTCGGGGCTCCAGCTGTGTCCTGCATCCTTGGGTGCACCTGACCAGCAACCGTGGGAGAGACGGCACCTCCAACACGGGACCTAGGTTTCCCAGGGCGCGTGCCAGGGCTGGGTCGGGGAGGGGCCGTGGACCCGAGAGTCCCGGCTCTGACCAGGGCTAGGTCGAGGAGGGGCCGTGGACCCGAGAGTCCTGGCTCTGACCAGGGCTGGGTCGAGGAGAGGCCGTGGACCCGAGAGTCCCGGCTCTGACCAGGGCTGGGTCGAGGAGGGGCTGTGGACCCAAGAGTCCCGGCTCTGACCAGGGCTGGGTCGAGGAGGGGCCGTGGACTCCTCTGGCCAGGAGTGAGGACGCTGAGGCTGGAGGCAGGTTGCTGCCTCGGGAAGTCCCGGCTCACTTGCTCATCCTTCATCCATCTCTGCTTCGTTCTGCAAAGATCAGCAGAGTAGCTCAACTGGACAACTCCAAGCTCACCACCCTCGTGGACAGGGGCAGGACAGGGGGCAAGATGGATGTGAAGGAGCCTCGCAAGCAAAGGGGCTGGAGCACCCACCTCACCAACAAGGATCCCCCAATGGCTGCAGAGACCACGCAGCCCAGCTCTGCACACTGCCATGCACCCGAGTGGCCGGATTGCCAACGATGAACATTAAGCCGGCCGATCAATTACTCATCACGGGGCAGAGCCGTCCAGGCTATCTTTATGAGCAAGTAAATCCTGAGCTTGTTCCAATAAAGTATTTACGAGGCCTCTTGCTTCTAAAGTGCACGACGGCCTTTTCTAATTCAATTGGCGCAGCAAGAGTAAATATGAAGACGTGAGTTCAGGAACGCCGACATGGAGCGCCCAGGGTGGACACGGTGCCCACTGCAGCGTTCCCTGCGGGCCTGGGCAGTGGGCACCTGGGAAGGCCGCTGTGTCCACACGGAGGGGGCAGCCCCGAGGCCGGCAGACAAGCCCGCTCCCCTCTGAGCCCCTTGTCAGAAACGCCGGGGCTCCCTCTGCTGCGGACGCTTTCACACAGCCTGGATGTTAAGCGTGAGACCAGACTCCTTGGGTTTGAAACCTGGTGCTGCCTCAGTTTCCCTACCTGAGAAATGGGCACAAACAGCACCCCGAGGAGGAGGTGCTCACTCACCAAGTGCTCCCCCCAGAGGCGGGGCTGGGACCTGGCCCTCCCACTGGGCCCACGTGTCCCCAGGTGCGGGGTCGATCAAGTCTCAGTGCTCATGGCTCACTAGCCAGCCAGACATGCAGCACGCACGCCCAGCAGGGAATGGGGCCCAGGCTGATGATGCCTCCCGCCTTGGGGGGGGGCCCTGAGTGCTAGTCTCCCCTCTGAGCAGGTGATGATCTGCAGGGGCCATTGTGTTCCAAGCTGCTGCCCCCAGCGGCTCTCACGGTCACTCGGCCTAAGGGGCAATGGCCGGGGCTGGAGCTGAGGGTGGGGGTGTGCGGGGACCCAGATCAGCTGTGTATGAACTTCCTGTGGCTCCTGCAACAGACGGCGCCACCGCCAGGGAGGCCTCCGGCAACACAGAGGACAGCCCCCAGCTTCCGGAGGCTCCTGGGCCCCTCCCCACGGAGCCTGGACCCCTGCCCCCATCGTCCCAGTCACACGTCCTGCTCCGTGACCTTCCTGCCTCCCTGTTGTAAGGAACTGTGGGGAGGACCTGGCTGGAGCAGTTGGCCGACGGCCCAGGGAGGGCACAGGTCAGGGCAGGCCTGAGCGGTCCTGGTTCCGGTCCCCCCACCAGCCCCCACGGCTACAGTCGGCCATGACCTTGGATGTCAGACAGAGGACGCATGTGCCTGCCTTACAGAATGATGCCGCTCTGCCTGCCCGGGACGCCCCGAACCCAGCCTCCAAGGCAGGCGAGGGCACCGGGACCGTCCTTCCGGCAGCAAACAGCCCTTCCCACCCTCGAGTCGTCGAAGCCTTGGCTCTGGGGTCCGAAGGGCTTTTCTGTAAGGAGGAGATGGCACATGTCCTGACTCTGCAGCCGCGGACGCCCGGGGGCTGCGCAGTGCAGACTGAAGGGCCGAGGTGACCCCAGAAAAATCACAGACGGGCCTGGGGTGCCCGCCCCACCCGTCCCCAGAGCTTTATTTACGGTCGCTGCAACTTGAATCTCATCAAAGTGTTAGCTGCTCAGTTGTGTCTGACTCTTAATGAGCCTGTGGACAGTAGCTCGCCAGGCTCTTCTACCCAAGGGATTCTCCAGGCAAGAACACTGGAGTGGGCTGCCTTTTGCTTCTCCAGGGGATCTTTCTGATCCAGGGATTCAACCTGGGTCTCTTGCAGTGCGGGCAGATTCTTTACCGCCTGAGCCTCCTTCATTAGATGTTAAGTTCTTCAAACATTTCAAGGTGTAAACAAGTCTCATCTCAGGAGCCTTGCAGGCAGGGTCTGCCCTCGTGGCCTCGCCCACATTTCTTGGGGGGCGGGTGGGGGCCTGCGGCCTCAGCTCCCCTTCCGCGATGCTGTTGCCCCCACCACCCGTCAAACCGACACCCCTCAGTGGAGCAGGCTTTATGAAGGCGCTTCTGCGCTCCTGGTGGTGGGCTTATTTTTCCAGTGACTGCAGCCGAAGTCTTCTCCGTGCGGGGGTCACACGTGTCACAGACAAGTACCCCTCCCTCCTGGACCCCTGAGGACCCCTTCGTGGCCTTTTCTGCAGGACCGCGGGGTGGGGGTCCTTCAGGTTCAGTGGGACTACCCACCCCCAGCAGATCTCCAGGGCCCACCTGTTTGGAAGTGACGCCGTCCTGATGTCAACCAGACCCTCTGCCTCAGCGCCTCACTGTGCCGGCCTACCGGGATCTCTGCCCCTCCTCCTGAGTCAGCCCGGACGTCACCTCCACCAGGAACCCCCCACTCCAGCCCCAGACCCAGATCAACTGCTAGTGCCTGAGTTCCTACGTCAACGACCTGTGAAAGTGGACGTGCCAACCCCTGCCTCCTGCCAGAGAGGGTCTCGGGGGAGGAGGCGCCCGCCACTGGATCTACAACAGCTCACACCCAGCGCCTGAGAAGAGGCCTCGGGCTTTTGTGGGAGAGACTGTGCTCTGACGGGACACAGAAGTGACCACTGCAGCGGCGGGCTGCTCTGGGTGGCCTCCGGGGGCACCTGGGCTGCTGGGCCACGGCGGCGGGGCTGCCAGGGTGTGGGCACCCAGTCCTGCCCCTGCGGGCACGGCAGCCGCTCAAGGGTGGGGGGTATAGGGTGGAGTGGGGTGAGGTGGGGGGCCAGCTCTTGTGCTCACTGAGAGCTGAGAGAGGACGCAGAACCATGTTCCCTGGACCCAGCGGGACCTCCGCGTCCAGCCCGAAACGCCCCGGCCTGGGCCACCCTTCCTGGAGCCTCTGGGCATGCGGGGATGTGTGGGAGGGGCTGAGCATCCACTCCCAGGCCATGGCCTCCGCTCAGGAAGGCACCCCCGCCCAGGGTGCACGAGCCGCCTGCAGCCCTGCACCCTCCGCTGCTCCACACTCTGTAAGTGCTTCTTCCAGAAGGGCCCAACCCCAGGGAGCAGGGGCCGACCAGCATTCTCTGGCATCCGCAGGGATCCGAGTCCACTCTCTCCCTGAAGACCAGTGCACTGGGCCAAGGAGCCTCGGAAATCAGGTCCAGGCTCAGAGGCTGTGATGCCCACGCAGCTGTGGGTCAGGGCCCCTGTGCCTGGACCACGGAAGCTTTGCCATCTTGACCGGGGCCCCGGGGTTGGGGGGAGCCTTCCCTCTGCTGGAAGGGGGCCCCGTCTGGAGTCACAGGAGCAGGGAAGAGCCGGAGGGCTTTGGGAACAGAGCCCTGCCCCGAGCTTTGTCAGCTCACGGCAGTGCCATCGCCCCTCCACACACACACACACACACACACACACACACACACACGGCTGACCCCCTCCCCGAGAACCCTGCTCTAAATGCATCTGCCCTATCCTCTGCACCACGTGGGTGGGTCAGGATCAGGATGGGCTGCGAAGCTCACGATTTTCCTGCCCAGCATCTGGTTTGGGCAAAGAACACAACAACCGATGTCCCTGGGCCCCGAGACTCAGTGTCCTCCCTGGGGCTGGAGCCAGCTGGGGTTCTCCGCCCCCACCCTCAGCCCCAGGGGTATCCCAGATTCAGGCCAGTGGGCCTCACAGTGGTGCACACGAGGGGCAGGGACAGAGGGGTCGGGGGGCACCTGCCCTAAAGGGCAACACAGACCCCGCGGAGGGCCTCCAGGGTGAAGGGCAGGGAGCAGCCACCTCACCCCACAGCCATCCATGTCCTGCAGGGCTGAGAGGGGCCCCGCACCCCCCTGCCAGGAGGAAGGCTGGGCTGGGGCAGTGCACACACAGGCCTGCAGGCCCGGGGCTGTGACTCTCGGGGAGGGGGCTGTCCTCCCCTTAGCTCCGATCCTGGTGAAACGCGCGTGACAAAACTCACTTTCGGAACTGTTCTGAAGTGCACCGCTCAGCGGCAGTAAGCACAGTCACGCTGCTGTGCGACCATCACCACCATCCTCTCCAGAACTTTCTCATCTTCCGGAAAGGAAACTGCCCACACTGGACACCGCCCCTCCCCCACCCTCCCCCACCCTCCCCCTCCCCCTCCCCTCCCCCACCCCACCCTCCCCCTCCCCTCCCCTCCCCCACCCCCCACTTTCTGCATCTGCGGCTTTGACGGCCCCGGAAAGAATCGTGCCATGCCACGTGTCTGCATCTGCTCGTGCGCACAGGTAAAATGCAGGGTGAGGGATGACGTGCCCCTTGGGAACACGATGGCCAACCCCGAGAGCAGAGGCAGCAGCTAAGGCACTTTTTAATGCTGCATTTTTGCGATTACAAGTAAACACGATGTTTATTTAAAAAGAAGAAAGTCAGAGAAGAGAGAAGTTTCACGGATAATCATGCCACCCGAGGAAGCCACCACAGTGGGCTCTTCAGCACACGCTCATCCCATGTTCCTGCTCTGTGTGTTTCACACACGCATCCGTGTTTATAAACACGGGTCTCCGGGGTAACCCTGGGAGTGTCAGACTTAAAGCATAAACCCACTTTCCTCGGCTTTGAGAGCATCACCTGTGTTCCTGCCCCCGTGGTGGGGTGGGGGCGGGGGCTCTCTGTGTTAGAGATGCCGGGGGACCCTCCTCTTCTGCCCCCAGACAGGTTCCCACTCCCACACGACCCCACCGGGTACCAGGGGAGCTGTCCACGTGTCCCAGGACCAGCTCCCTGAGGCGGGATTTCTGGGGCAGCTACCCTGGACACAGGGCACACACGTCCCAGAGGCTGAGCCCGGGGCTCCGCAGCTGAGTCTGCAGAGGGCGATCAGGGGCCTCCCCAGCTGTCCCCCTGCAGGACCAGAGAGCTGAGGCCTCCTGAGGTCTGACCTGTGCTGGCTTGCAGGCCACAGGGCTGAGCCTCCCCTAACCACCGCCCTGCTCCATCTCCTGTATACAGACCCAGCATCCTACTTGGGAGGGAGGCTGCCAAGTCCACTGCCCAGGACTCAGAACCCAAGTCTGTGGGCCTAGCAACTCCCCAGGCCTGACCTTGTGGGCACCTCAGCTGGGGTTAGCAATGCTCACCCCAGCGGTGGGCGGGGCCCAGGACAGTCACATCCAGATTCTGACCCCTCAGGGCTCCAGACACCAGCAGCCTCTCCTGCCACTCAGGCCAACTAAACAGATTATAATTATTTCCATTGTGTGCCTTGGCATGAGAAAGGGTCTAATTTTGGAATCAGTCAGTCTCAAGTTGACATTTGAGGCTTGCCAAGTTATGCATGTTGAACCTTGGGAAAGGTACTTAACCTCTAAACTCTCAAATACCTCACCTGTAAAATGGACGTAATACCTGCTTTCAATCGACCAGGGCTCCTAGGGTTAGAGGAGGTGGTGGATGAAAGGCACATAGACAGATTTGTTCCCACCCCCATCACATCACCATCATCACCCCCATCAGTATCACAGACATGCGCTTGCTGGGTTGGCCAGGTGCGACTGAGCCTCTCCCACCTCAGGCTCTGCTCCTTGCCCCTCTCTTCCCAGATGGCCTCTACCACTCGTGAAGCCCTGCCTGTTTCCTCACAGGTCCACTGGTTTTCCCCTCCCAGCCCCGGCCTTCTCTCCACCCCTCACTCCGGTGCCACCCTAGGGCCAGGGCTCAGGATGAGTCCACTGGAGAGGCCCCAGCTCACCGTGCTGGCATACTGTTGGCACAGAGGGGAACAGGAGGGGAGAAGGAAGCGTCTGCCAAGAGGTCACCCGTCCAGGCCCAAAGAGTCCACAGCCAAACCCTCCTTCAGCCCTGGATGTGGTCTCCACGACAACCTGGAGCAGCTCGCCACTGAGGAGCACCCAGTGGGCAGCACGTGGGTGTGGAAGGGCTGTTGTTGCCCAATAGGGACCAACTTCAACCCATGGGACCAGGTGCCCCAGTGAGCCCACATCCCGGCACTGTCCGTGGAGGTCAGATGGAAGGAGCCGGGACCTTCCTGTGTGTCCCAGGGATGCCCCAGGCACGTCCACAATGCATCACGACCCTGCCTGGCTGCAGACCTCCTACTCAGCCAAGGACTCCGAAGCTGGGTGACCTCTGGGCTTCAGTGACCCCAGTAGCCAAGGAGCAGAGGGGCCCAGCCTCAGGACACTCTGCCCCCCAAATGCATTCTCCCGAAGTGACATTTGGAGGCCATCCATCACTAAGGCCGAGGGCCCGCTTCCCCGCGGGCTGCGTGTTGCTGACCATCTGGGGAGCTGAGGCGTTACAGTGAAAGTCGCTTGTTGGAAGAGGGACCAACCTGACAGACTGCAGCCATCTGCCTGGAAGCCCCACACCTAGTATGTCCTCAGACACAGGACCTAGAGCCAGGATCCTCCGCACCACCAGCCCCTCGGGGCTCCCCTTGCTGCTGCTCAGATGGCAGCCCGGCCACAGGAAGACATGCAAGAGAGGACCCGGAGCCAAGAGTGAAAACCGCGGACAATAAAGCTATGTTCTAGGAAACGAAGCCTCCCACCCAGGAACACAGAGAGGCTGGCAGGTCTGCGAGCTGCTTTGGGTCAGCTCAGGGCCTCTGCCCAGGTACGCCCTGTGCCCTGGGCAGGTGCCCATGAGGGCACAGTCTTGCTGTCTTTCTTCCAAACTTTGCACGAAGTTAAAAGTGTTACCTATGCCAATACAACACAACCTGCTCAAACACACACACACACACATGCACACCCCACAGTAAAGATATGTGAACGCATGCACACGTATATATGTACACATGCTATGCTATGCTAAGTCACTTCAGTCGTGTCCGACTCTGTGCGACCCCATAGACGGCAGCCCACCAGGTCCCCCCGTCCCTGGGATTCTCCAGGCAAGAACACTGGAGTGGGTTGCCATTCCCTTCTCCAATGCATGAAAGTGAAAAGTGAAAGTGAAGTCGCTCAGTCGTGTCCGACTCTTAGCGACCCCATGGATTGCAGCCTAACAGGCTCCTCTGTCCATGGGATTTTCCAAGAGTACTGGAGTGGGGTGCCATAAAGGGTGAAACCCAAGGGTGAACGTGCCCCACTGGACAGGACAGATGTGGCCGCAGAGGCACCGACAGCCTCTTCATCTGCAAAGGCCTTCAAGCAGCCTCTGCTCTGAAGCACGTGGCAGGTGCCCAGGGCCCACCTGCTGGGACCCTCCCTGGGTTGCCACCCCTGGGGACCCTGTGTCCCTGCACACACACCCCTCCCCCTCAGCTCTGGGCCATCCCCACCCCCTCCAGGCCCCCTGCCCGCCCGCCCGCTCACTGCTGTTTCATTTTCACTGGAGTCTGGCAGAGACAGGGCACTGCAAGGCTGCCCCAAGCGAGGAGAAGCGTGTGACGGGGAGATCCTCAACCGCAGCCGTGGAAGGGCGAGGCCTGGATGACTGGCGCAGAGCGCCCCACCTGCACGCTGAGCTGTGGGTGCCCCCGCCCCCAGGCAGGGCTTCTGAACCCAGCAAGGTGAGCAGGGCACCTCGGGCAACACCTGGGGACTTGGGGCAGACTGCCTCTGGCCGCGAGGGTGGGCGGCCAGGGCTGCGAGCCTCGATGACAGGACGACCCCCCAAAAGAATGGCAGCCCCAAGGGGCAGGGCGCCCAGCTGAAGCAGGCCTGCCAGGGGAGCAGACGGCACAGCCCTTTAGCACCGGGAGGCCACCGAGGCTCCCTCCCCTGAACCGCGGACGCCTTGGGGGCTGCTTGCTGAGCATGCTGTCCTGGCAGGTGTGGGGCTGAGAGCTGCCCCCAGGGCACTCCACTGCCCTGGACTTTCGACGGGCACCCAGCCCTCAAGCTCCCAGTCCCCAGGCTGCATCATCAGCAGAGCCGAGCTTCCCCGCCCTGATCCCTGCTAACCTCTATCCCTGCTGACCTCTGACCCCTCTAACCCCACCCCTGCTGACCTTGGACCCCTGCTGGTCCCAACACCTGCTGACCCCTGCTGAAATCTGATCCCTGCTGGCCTGCCCTGAGCACACCTGTATGGGGATGAGCCCATCACCAGGCCCCCAGATGACCCCTGTCCCAGGTGCTGACTGAACCCTCCATCACCAGGAGGAGATGGTCCTTCAGGCACGACCACCATCAGCCCCTGAACCACTTCCATAATTGGTGCCTCCCCCTCCAGGCCCTCTCCACCGCCACCCTGAACACACCTCCCCACAGTGGCTGACTTCAGGGTCCACCTGGCTGGGCCACCGCACCCAGACACGTGACCAAACATGAATCTCAGTGGTTCCATGAGAGTGTTTGGGGATGAGATCAACACTCCCATCAGTGGACCAGTGACGCGGAGGACACATTAGTGGCTGGGTGGGCCTCGCCCAATCAGAACGCAGCGTGGCCCCACCCCGGCCTGCGGGCTTGCTCCCATCAGATCTGGGTTTACCATGACTTCACCATCATGTGACCCCTCTCTCTGCACACCTCTGGCTGGCTCTCCTCCTGGAGATCACACACACACACACACACACACACACACACACACACACAGGGGTGGTGGGGAGAGGGGTTTGCAAGCAGAGACATTGGAAGTCCAGGGGCCCAACGAGCCACCTGGGGGCTTTCTTCCCATGCGAATCACAGAGAAGGGGCGAAGCCTCCTCCAGCCCAGGGAGTGCGGGCACAATGGGGGGATGTGGTGGGGGGCAGGCAGAGGGAGGTGGAGGGCTGGGTGGAGAAGCAGAGGGGAGGGGCGTCCTCTCCTGAGAGGCGGGTCTATTACTGGCGCTTCACAGGGAACAGAGTTATGTGAGCACCGCTTTCTGGTGTTAAAGGAAAAAAAGAGGTTGTAAAATAAAATGCTGGCATCTCAGCTGTATCTTGTGTCATAAATGCCACATTGCAAAGCAAGGCAATAGAGACGCAGCCTGGTTACTGAGGAGGGGTGGTCCCGAGTCCCCTCCCATCCCCGCCCAGGGGACCCCCAGGAGTGCTCATGGCCATGGCCAGGGCTCGGAGAGGCAGGCGTGGGCCCAAGAGCTGCAGCCCGATGGCTGGTGGTCAGTGCCCAGCGGGCAGAGCGAGAAGATGATGGATGATGGAGCAGGGAAAACCGCGCTGGAGACACGCAGCAGTGGACACGGGTCATTGTCCACCTGCCAGGCCACGGAGTGGACGCCAGCAAGACGACAGAGCCCCAAGGACAACTGCGGACCAGGGTTAAGAATAACTTGGGGATCTCAGCTCATCACTCGTGATGGACACCTCCCTCTAGGTGAGGTGAGGCGCAGGCACCCTGGGGCGGGAAGGCGTGTGGGGGTCCCTTTCTATCTGCTCAAACCTCCTCCAACCCTAAAACTGCCCTTGTAAAAAGGGGACATCACAATTTTTTTAAGTGATAATATAACTACATGGTTCTTGCCCTTTGACCCAAGTGAGAACGTGCCTTAATTTTTTTTTACTGTGGTAAAATGCACTCACAGAAAATTTACCATTTTAACCATTTTAAGCACACAGCTCACCAGCATTAAGAACCTTCACAGTGTTGTACGACCATCTCCACTATCATCTCCAGAACTTTCTCATCTTCTCCAACTGAGACTCTGTCCTCGTTAAACATCCCTCCCCCTCCCTGTCCCCAGCCCGGGGCCCCTACTGTCTACTTTCTGTCTCCAGGGATGTGACTGCTCAGGGACCTCACGTCGGTGCAATCGGACATGATTAGTCCTTCTGGGTCCGGCTTGGGCCACGGAGTCACACTGTGCTCTCAAGGTTCATCTGTGTTGTACCAGGCGTTGGGATTCCGTCTTCTTGAAGGCTGTGTAATAGTCCCTCATACGCCGAGACCTCGTTTATCCATTCATCTCTGGATGCACGTCCAGAACGTGCCTTTGGACGGAGCCAGCGAGGCCAGTTCCCCACCCCAGCCCAGCGCCGGGCCCCACCCTCAGCGACCAGACAGGAAGGCCAGCCCGGGTTCTCAGAGGCCATGTCACCCCACATCCTGTGGCCCTCCCTGGAACAACTTTATCTCAGTAACTTTCAGGAAAACACCTTTTTTTTTTTAATTAGATGAAAAAAAAAATCTGCCTGGCACACGACCAAATTATCTACAGATTAGTAGGCTTTGAAATCTCTTGTGCTCGCTCCCTTGTTAAACCAGGGAAACCAGGCACTGCTTCCAAGATACATTTCAAAAGCTTTGCAACGTGCTTTCTTAACACAAAAGTTAAGATTTAAACAGTAATACCACTAATTCCCCCGCAATCGAGCTTAAATAGAGCCGAATGGGAGATAATGAATGTCCTGTAGGAATCACATGGAAAGTTGCATTATCACACGTAACGATTTTTTTCCACATAATCTCGCCACTTAATAAGGCCACACAATTCCATGCAGGAGGGGTTTTAATGGATGCCGCTTGGAACTCAGCTGCCGTTGAGACTGTCTCTGTTCTTAAAGGATTAGCGTACGGGAATGTTGGGGGCCTTGTAGACACTAATTAACCAGCGCGAGGAGCGGGGTGGGTCCTGCCGGGCTCCCAGGGGACAAGATTCGCTGGTGTTCACTAATGCTGAGACCCCACAGCCCGCCCAGAGAGCCCCGCCCAGAGGGCCCCGCCCAGAGAGCCCCGCCATGGTCTCTGCGGCCCCCACGGACTTGGACGTGACCCAGAGGGCGGCTCCGGGCTCCACCCCTGGAGGACCTCATTCCTGCTGGTGGCGACGTGCTGATCCTCAGGACAAAATGCATTCACCTCCCCAGCTTTTCTGTGCAGCCGGACCACCCTCACGCCATCAGCTGCCTTCACTCCTGGGACACGCCAGCTGGGGCTGATGGCACGACTGTGACCACTGCCACCCGGGGGCCATGGGGACAGAGGCACCCGGGGAGTGGACAATGACTGGGGGGCAGGGAGTCCCCCGGAGCTGGAGCTGGTCTCCTTCCAACACCCCTGCTGCCCCAGAAAGGCGGAAGGAGGACCCCCTGTGGTTGGGGCAGTGAAGGCTGGCAAGGCAGGTGCACGGGTGGAAACACGCGCAGGGCCCCGGGGTAGTGTGGCCTGGCATCCCAAGTGCCCGGCACGGGGCTCGGGAAACCCTGAATTCCAGACTCGATGACCTGGGGCTTGTGCGCTCAGGGCCAACGGGGACGGCCGCTCTGGACAGGGCTCCAGCCGAGCCGCCTGTGGCCGAGGGAGCGCTCACACGCTGGGATCCAAAGGGCTCCTCTGGGGTTGGGGGGCATACAGGCATGTCCGAGGGGCACTCAGCCCACCTCCAGCCCCACCCCGAGGCTGGATGCCCAGCTAGAGCGTGTTTCCGCGGTCTCAGCGGCCGCAGCCCCACGCCCAGGGGTCCAGCCGTCGCCTACAGCATGCATGCTGGGCCCAGGTAGGCGGCAGGGACCACGAGGGCTCTCTGGACACCCACAGAGGCGGCAGGATGTCCAAAGGAGCTGCTGACGGGAGTGGGGGACCTCCCACAGCAGCCCCCTGACTATTGGGAGAAGCCCTGGGTCCCCAGGCGCCAGCCTGTATTCAGATAGACATGCACTTGTCACGGAGAAAACCAAGAGGTTCCCTGTACACATAAGGCCTGCAAGGCCCCCAGCCCCTGTGTGCCCCCGGCTTATCTCATGGGCCCTCTCGAGGGGTGAGACACACAGAGGTCTGCCATCTCCTGGGCAACCCGTAGGGCCAAGCCTGGCTGGGTCCCAGCCGCCCCCGAGGCTGCAGGGGCCCCTGGGGGTCGTCCCGGTGAGTCCCCAGGGCCCCAGGGACACAGGCATCCCTCCATGGGGGGAGGAGGACCGCTTCCAAGGCCTGGGGAGGGTCTGCAGGCCCCCCACACAGCGGCTGGCAAGATGCTCCTGTTTTCTGGCATTTATCATCAGCAGCAGCCTCCTAGGAAACCATGCCTCTTTGAAACGGCTTGGGTAGACAAGAAAAATAACAAAAATAGCTAAAAAGAAGAGCAGTGTAGATCGAAGGCGTATGTGATGCGGGCATGGTGGTGAGTGCCGCCCCTTCCCCCTCCCAACCTCACACCACAGCTGGGGGGCAGCCGGGAGCATCCCCCCTTACAGACTGGGCAGGGGGGCCCAGGGAGTGAGGCCATGGCTGCAGCTGGACAGTGCCCAGGCTGGCTGGTGGAGAGGACCCCACAGGGCTCTGTGGTCGGGCTCCCAGCTCCCTAGGCACCTGCCCTGGGGGCGGCATGGGGGCGGGGGGCTGGGAGCAAACACACGCGGGGCCCCCTTGGTCCCTGGGGACACTGACCAGGGGGTCCGATGGAGCGTCTCAGCCTGGTAACTAGCTAGACTCAGCCCTGCCGACCCAGGCCACAGTCTCGCCCCATCCCTCAGCCCACCTGCACAGGCCCCCAGGCTGCTGAGCCAGTTTGGAGCCCCCGCCGGTCATGTGGGGGCACAGCCCCCCATAAGCCTTCAGCTGCACCCGTCTCCCCACGAGAAATCCACTCCCGACACCTGCCAATGTCATTCGCTGAGAGCCATGCACCCTGGGCGAGCCCCTCCCCAGCCCAGCCCTCGGTTTTTTCCATCTGTACAATGGGGCACTCGGTCCCAGCAGATGCCCTCCAGCACCTCCACCTCCAGCGTCTGGGGTAACCGGTCCTGAGGCTCCTTTTACAAACAAGCCCCGAGCCTGCTGGGGACATGGGTGCGGGCTCAGGCCGGCCCATCCACACAGAGTTCCCCAGGAGAATTCCACAGGAGACACCGTGCACGCAGGTGACTTTGCAGGCCAGCCGCCTGGTCCACTCCGGATCCTACCTGGGTCCGTGTGGACACACCCAACCGTGGCTGCAGGCAACGCAGTTGTCCTGTCTCCCCTCCGTCGCCCAGCAAGCTCCTAGGACGTCCCCGTGTCCAGGACGCCGAGGGCTGGCTCTCCACACACGGACCAGATTTCACACGCAATTGCCCCAAGCGCTCTGCCCTGCGAGCCCCAAGACAGCAACCTCCGACGATTGGCCCCGGGAAACACAGGCGGCCTCAGGCTGGGGGAAAGAGCATGGAGAATGCTCTCTCCACTGCATGTCCTGCTAAGTTCTCCAGGGAATTCTGCTGACCCTGCGGTTCCTGCGCCCCAAAGCCCAAGGGCCAGGTCCAGCCTCTCAGCCCCTAGAATGCAGCCACGGGAGGGCTGGGGCAGGACGATGCGAGGAAACCCCCGGCGACTCCCTGCCCACCAGCGAGGGGCCATGTCGAGAAGCTTCAGCCCAAGGTGGGGGAGGGGGCGCAGGCGGCAGGAACCCTGGGCGGGGAGGGGCAGGGCTGGAGCAAGGGCAGCCGCTCCACACACACACCATCCCGGAGCCACGGGATGCTCGGGGGCACCTGCTGTCCTGACCCCGCCCCCACCCCGAGTCCAGGCACAGAGAGCACTCGTGCTCACAGGCACAGACCGAGAGGAGGAGGGCCACGACTGGACCGAGGAGCCACGGGCTCCCACTCAGGACTTGGGGGTGCGGAAGTCAGAGACGGATGGGACTGGACAAGCTGGTCCCTGGAAGGAGGTTGGCTCAGGACCCAGAGAGCTCACCCCAGGGCCCCGTGGGAGCACTCCCACCCCCCAGGGAGCCCACCCCGTGTGCAGGCGGGCGGACACGGCTACTCCTGGACCACAGGCAGCGCCACGCCCCCGGTCGCTCCTCCAGCAGCTGAAGGGCGCTCCGGGATACTAGTATCACCTGAGCGTCCCCGCGGCCACCTTCTGGGTCCCTGTCCCCACCCCAAGCCGGCAGGAGACCTCCGTCCACAGTACGGGCGCCCTCAGGACCTCCCACACCTCTGTGCCCTCCCCTCTGCACGGTCAGAGCTTGGGGCATCTCGGGCCGCCCTCCAGGTGGACGGCTGCGTCAGAGGCCGTCTGATGAGGGGCTGGGGGAGTAGGACCCCGGGGGGCAGCCTGTGATGGGGCCTGGGCATCCTTCTCCTGCCCCCTAGTCTCTGCCTTTAATGGTGCTTCCCACCCAAAAGGAACCACTTTCCCTTCTAGAAGATTCCTCAGGCAGAGTACACCCCCTCTTCTCACGCACAGCTTCCCAGCCTCAGTGGGAAGAAAACTACACCCAGAAGTTTGCTCTCAATGCCAAGACACACACTTAATGAAAAAAAAAAAAAATACGCAAGGTTCAACGGTGAGTCAGCTCGTTAGGAGTCGGGAGTGAAGAGAACGAACATTACAGACACATTTTGAATAACGTGCCGGGAAACTGCTAAGCTGGCAACCGACTATTCCAAGTGGAATCAAACGTGCCTTGGGGGAGGCCGGGCACCAATGCCAAAGTGGCTTTCACAATTTTCTTTAAAAAATGAAAGAAAAGAAAAAACAACTAACTTTCACACAGACACGTGCGGTCCACGAATAGAAGCAGAGTCCTGGCCCCATGCGGTCAGCTCAGCCTGCAGACGGCCGGCCCCAGTAAGGGTGGGACACCAGGGCCTCTGAGGGCAGGATGCAGGGGTCTCTCAGCGTTGCCACTCCATGATGGGGTTCAGCAGGAGGAAGCCCCCAGCCCCCAGGAGAACCCCAAACACAGGGAAGGCCCAGGCTGGAGGGGGCTGGTGCTTGCTACATTAAGGTCTGCAAGACCTCTGGTCCTGGGTGACGGCGTCAGTGCCCGGTCACGGGTGCATCATCTTCCAGCCCCATGCGGTGAGTGGAACAGTGGACCCCAAAGGTAGGTCTGGTAGGGACCCAGAACCCCAGAAGGTCTACCCAGAACCCCGGAAGGTCTACCCAGAATCCCAGAAGGTCTACCCAAAACCCCAGAAGGTCTACCCAGAACCCCGGAAGGTCTGCTGCTGCTGCTGCTGCTGCATCGCTTCAGTCGGGTCCGACTCTGTGAGACCCCATAGACGGCAGCCAACCAGGCTTCCCGTCCCTGGGATTCTCCAGGCAAGAGTACTGGAGTGGGGTGCCATCTCCTTCTCCGCCCAGAAGGTCTACCCTTCCTCAAAGGTAGGTCTACCCAGAACCCCAGAAGGTCTACCCAGAACCCTGGAAAGTCTACCCAGAACCCCGGAAGGTCTATCCAGAACCCTGGAAGGTCTACCCAGAACCCTGGAAGGTCTACCTTACCCCAAAGGTAGGTCTACCCAGAACCCCAGGTCTACCCAGAACCCCGGAAGGTGGTCTGCTCTGGGGTAAATGTCCTTGCAGATACAGTGGAGCTCTCAGGATGAGGTCACCTGGATGCGGGTGGGCCCGAAATGCAAGGGCATGCATCCTGATAAGAGAGGAGTAGGAGGAGGCCACGTGACACCGAGACTGGAGAGATGGGTCCCGAGCCCGGGAGAGCCAGGGCTGCTGGGAGCCACCAGAAGCACGAAGCGGCCTGGAAGGAACCCCCCCATCCCCGCAATGTCTCGGCCTGGACTTTTGGCCTCCAAAAGGAAGGGACGGTAAATGTCCATTCTTCAAACCCCAGTCGTGGGCCTGTGTCCTGCAGCCCCCAGAAGCTGACTGCCCACCTCTCTCCAGCGTCCTCCGTGGAGTGCATGTCCCACATTACAGGGAGGCCCCTTCGTTCTCAGTTGGCCTGGACACCAAGGAAGTGACCATGGCTACTGGAGCACGGCCTGCGATGACCCTCACCCAACTGCACGACCCTCTGGGGCCCCTGCTGCCCAGAGTCTCAGCCCCGTGCCCACCAGCCTCCTGCTGCCTGGCTTAGCCTGTTCGCCGGGCCCGGCGCGCAGTAGATGCTCCATAAACACGCGCCCCTGTGGCTCACTGCCTCCACTGCGATCCCCCCCACGAGCGTCCCTGTCTGGCCGGGAAGGAACTCTCCATCTTCTGTGAGCAGGAAGCCAGCCTCGTGGCCATAAATAGAAGGTAACCATAAAAATAAACACACGACCGTTAAAATGAAAAATGCCCACCCAAGCCCACATAAAGTCATCTCGTATGCACAGCCTACATGCCCTGGCTTTGGGAAACACTGATTTACAGACGGAGGCGTGCTGAGGACTTCCGGGCCGCCCCCAAGCCCCATCGCCGGGAGACGTGGCTTCTGCCTTAAGCTGGGACTCAATGGCCATTGCCTTTGTGGGCCCAGACGCCAGACAGGAGACCACGTCTTTGCCTGAACACTGATGGGGCGTCTGCCCGTCCGGGCCTCCCTGGGACAGAGGTGGTGAGACCCCTGCACGCACGGCACACCTGGCCGGGCTCCTCCCGGCACGCACCCCTCCATCACCCGCGTGTGGCCTGCTGGCTTCCTGCGGCCACGGTAACAATGAGAGCGAACCCCGGAAACTCATCCCGCCGGGTCCTGGGAGCCTCAGGTCCAAGGTCACGGCGTGGGCAGGGCTGCGCACTCTCTGGAGCCTCTGGGGGAGGGTCTTCTGCCTCTTCTAGCCTCTAGAGGCCGTGGGCATCCCTTGGCTGGTGGCCACATAGTCTGTCTCCGCCTCCATCTTCACGTGGCCTCTCCTGGGTCTCTTCTTTTCTAAGGACGCTTCTCTCTGGGTGCAGGGTGGACCCCATCCAGGCGATGGCACCCAGAGAGTCTTACCTTAACCTCACCTGCAAATCACCCTCCTCCCCAACCAGGCCCCTCCACGGGTTCTGGGTGCACCGTCCCTGGGGGGCCACAGCTCAACTCTCAGCCGTGCGCTTCTTCAGGAGTCTGGCTCCTCACACACAGGGTCCCACGGGCACCAGCACACAGCTCGTGCCGGCATACTGCAGGCGCTCAACGTGTGCCCCACCCTGGGCCGCTATGTCTAGTAAGGCTGTCGCCCGGACAATTGGCCCCGGGGGCTGTGGCCATGCAGGGGCTCCTGGGGAAGTGGGGCAAAGGACGATGGCGGGGGGTGGGGGTCCTGCAAAGCATAGCTAAGCATCAGCGAGACCGGGGCTCCTGTCTCAGTAAAGCATGCGGAGCCTGCTCAGCTGCTCCTGCAGTTGGAGGAGAAGAGAGGGAACTGGCTGATACAACCCGCCTTCTCCAGGCAGAGGCTGACTTTGAAAAGACCGTGTTTGAAAGGCTGCACACCCTCCTCCAGACTCTTGGGAAGAACAAAGGGCTGAGGGTGGGCATGTGTGGTGCCGTTTGGGACTTCCCGCAGGGTCCTCAGGGACCTTCCAGAACCAGCCTCCTGCCTGAACCGGGGGCCCTGGGGACAAGGGGGAAGCGGCAGAGGGGGGTGCCCATGAGGTCCAGCCTCGGCCCCTTGCCAGACTCACTGTCATACCAGGAGACCAGGGCACAGACCAGCCACTGGCACCCCGGGGTCACAGCTCCATCGCTGAGGTCTCACCCCAAGTCCTGCAGGGTGGGGAAGGTGGGCACCACCATGCCGTCCACCCAGCCTGAGACCTCGGATTGCTCCCCCAAGCCAGGGAGCCGGTGCCCATGGGACCCACCAGGGCCACAGCTGGTGGACTGAGGCCTCCAGGGTGACCACCCCAGGCCCAATAAGGACCAAGTCATTATTGACCAGGACACCAGGGAGCTCAGTGTACTGAAGGTGGCCCTCTTAGGGCTGGCCAGGATCCCCCAAAGCCTGCCCGAGGTGCCCCCTGACTGTCCCTGGGTCACACTGCCCTAGAGGTGGCCACCACGTGGCTGGAGAGGCACCACCCTGGCGGTCCCATCCTGCCCTAGGAAGGCCTGAGACGGTCCAGGATCTCCTGGCCCCAACCTCAACCACCAGGAGCATCTTGGCCTGGATGCCAGAGGAGGCATCATACCTGCAGGGTTTTCACTGGATGGGGCAGGCTCCGTATCCTAAGGAGGATTAGACGCAAAGAATAAGAAGGACTCCCGTGCACCCTGCGAAAGCAGCAGACAAACATGGGCCCATGGGCGGGAGCGGCTGGACCCGGGGTCACCCGCCCCACGGGTGGGCTGTGAAGACCACTGGACACACCCACAGCCCCGGCTCGGTCTCATCAGACACGCGACTCCGTCCACGGGGCTGGGGGTCAGCCACGACGCCTCATGTGGGTCCCCGGAGCACGGTCTGAGTCTGTGACCCACTTTCTCCAATCACGTGTGGGATCTTCCTACTGAAAGAAAGTGGGGGTGGTCTGGGTGGTACCCCCCGAGCTCCCCGGTGGCCAGAGGGGCTGGGGCACAGGGCAGGCCTCCCCCGACTCCTGCAAAGTCGTGTTTGGACAAAGGGCCACGTGATCTACAGGGGCCCATCCGTAAATCACCACGGCCACCATCAAGTCACCCAGCCGAGGGCGGCAGGGTGCGAGCCGGCGTCCTCAGAGACGGCACGGGACAGGGCAGCCAAGCACATGGCCCAGCTCCTGCCCTGGGCTGCCGGGGCACTGGCGACGATCGGCGGCAGAGGCCGTGTGGATGGCAGGGGGCGGATGGCCCTGCACAGCCAGGGGATCGGGGGGACGCCCACCCGGTTCCCCACCTGCGAGCGTCTGCCCTTCCCCTGCTAAAAGGTGACCCTGCTTCTCCCCCCCACCACCCCCTGCAGCTCCACAAACACACACGGGTGCCTGGAAGGGAGGGGCTGGCCCTTCCCACTGCTCAGGTCACTGCCAGGGGGCTGAGTGGGCCAAGAACAGCCTCCGTCCACCGCCAGCCCCGTGCAGCCAGCTCAGTGGGGGACCCTCCCGGCTGGCAGCCTGGGCCAGCTCGTGGACAGCATCTCAGCCCCAGGCAGGCAGCAAAGGCTTCTCGCCCTAGGGACTACGGAATGGCTAGGAAGCAGCCGGGTCCCGGCCTTCCTGCACCAGACTCTCCGGGGCCACGTGGGGATTGGCACCCCCCCTCGCCGGGGTGGGGGTCGGGGCGGGGCTTCACTCAAGCTTGGTCAGCGGCCTCCAAATCCCTGGAGGCTCGGGGCCACCCCAGCCCACCAGGCTCTCAGGGCCCAGGCCTGCTTCTGGCTCCTTCCTGGACCGCCTCTGCCAGGAACATGGCCAAGACCTTTGGTCTGACAGGTCCCGGGTGGCCTGTGGGGCTGGGCCTGTCCCCTAGCTGTCCTGGGCTCCCATCTCCCTTGGGAAGCCCCTTGCCTCAGAGATGGTTCCGGAGGGCACAGGTTGGGTTGGTGGTCAGAGCCCTTGTGAGGGAGAGATGGAGGGCCCTGTCCCTCCCTGGGAACTCCCTGAAGACCCAGCGTCCCGGAACATGCTGGCGGCCGCAGCTGAGGCCTCCCAGATGGAGTGACCCGGGGAAGGAATCTCAGGGGGGCAGGGAGTGGGAGTGGACCTAGGCTGCAGCTTGAGTTCCTGGAGGGGCTCCGTCCAAGATCAGCATCGTCTTTAGCTTAGGAAATACAGGCTGAACCAACCTAAGTCTCAGGTCTGCGACCCTGTCCATTCTGCCAAGGAGGAGACTGAGGGTCCCAGTGGTCCAGTGACTTGCCTGATATCACATGTCCACCCAGCTTCCCAGTTACAAAGGCCATTTGCACAAGCATGTGTAAGCCCACGAGCCAGGCGCTGGGTCAGCGAGGTACGGGATGTGTGAGGCGGGGTAGGTATGAGACTCCAGGAGCTGCCGGGCTCCGGGTCCAAGCAGAGAAGAAGAGACAGTGAGCGCACACGCTGGCCCACGTCCCCTTGGCCTCTGTGACCTCTGTGACCTGACTGTGGACATTGCTGGGCCTCGCTGGACGTGGCCGCTCCAAGCAAGGCAGCCCCAGGGTCCTGGGGGCAGAGACGGGACCCCAGGGGCCTCTCCCCTGCTTCTTGCCTCCAGGCTGGGCGCTGCTCCCCACGTGTGCCTGCCTGTGTGTGTCCATGCATGCATGTGTTCCCGTGTTTGTGACCATGTCACCTGTGTGAGCGCCTCGGTGCGCACAGAGGAACAGACTCAGGAGGAAAGATGAAAGGGAGCGGTCACGGCGGGCCGGCTGGTCACCAGCACAGCAGGACAAGGACTCCAGGCCTCACTGCGTGCCTCTCCAGGGGGCTCGGAGTCCATTCACTGAACGCGTGTGAACAGCAGCACACGTTACACGCAGATGCACAGTGACAACCTCGATGCTTTCTGTCACGCAGCTCATGCTGCACTCTGCGTCTCCTGTAACCATCTACTGACCGGCAAGTGCAGAGATTAAGGGTGGCTTCCTGATCCAAGAGCAGGTTCTCCGTGTAGCTCACTCACTCCACATGCCTACAGACATTACAAATGTGGAGAGTTTAGTGAACGCATCCACGTCATCCTACCAGTCCACCCTAAAGGAGATCAACCCCGAATATTCAACGGAAGCACTGGTGCTGAAGCTTCAATACTCTGGCCACCTGAGGCTCAGAGCCGACTCATTGGAAAAGACCCGATGCTGGGAAAGACTGGGGGCAGGAGGAGGGGACGACAGAGGATGAGATGGCTGGATGGCATCACCGACTCGATGGACGTGAGTTTGAGCAAGCTCCGGGAGACAGTGGAGGACAGCAGAGTGCTGCAGTCCACGGGGTCGCAGAGAGTCGGACGTGACTTCACGACTGAACAACAAACCACCATACACACACACACACACACACACACACACACGACGAGTCAGCGGTGGTCCACTGCTGGGGACCCAGCACCCCGCCTCCTGCAGGCCTCAGCGGCCCTCCACAGGGAGGGGACCTGGCCACCCCACACTGCCCCCTCGCCGCTGGTGCCCCTGCACGGGGCTGCGTCCCCAGGATGGGCAGAGACCCTGGTGTAAGAGCCTGGTGCGTACAGGTCTGTAAACCGGACCCCAGAGCTGAAGCTCACACGGCCTGCTGCAGGGCCCCCGATGCCCGCTCAGGGTGGAGGCCAAGACAGGGCCTGAAGAGCTTGCAGAGATGAGGGCAGAGAGTCCGGCCAAGGGCAGCCCTCCCCAGCCTGCACGCCTGTGCCCGGCCCCGGGGGTGTACAGCAGCCGGCCGGGCCCCGGCGCCCTGGCACGTCGGCAGTCACCCCGTGACCAGCCCCGCTCCGCTCTCACTTTGTCCAGCTGTCAGGCGCTCCGCAATGAGGCTCCCGTTACGGTGAGTGCGGGCTTTAGACTCTTTGCCACGCGGAAATGATGGTACATGGCAATGAGGAGCCGGGCTATTTCAATGCGGCCCCCAAGTGCCCCCCAGCCGGCCCCACTGCCCTGGCCTCACAAGGGGCTCTGCTGAGGGGAGAAAAGGCAGCGTGGCCAGGCCCCTTGGTGCGCACCCGGAGCCTCCGGGAGAAACAGGCAGGCAGGGTGGGCTGGGCGCCCCCGGCCTCCTGGGAGGTCCGGGCGGGTGGTCGGAAGCATCTGGAACACAGGGCGTCTCAGTCTTCTGCCGACTTGAACACCAGCCCCGGGCCTCTGTCCTGACCCTCCTCGTTATCACAGCCTCTGAGAACCATCTGGGCAAAGCCTAGGCCCCGGAACTCTCCCGTGCTCGGAAGCTCGACACGGGATCCACAATCCTTCCCGACCCACGGGGGGCTGCCCACATGCGTCAGTGCCTGGGAGACCCTGTGTGGGTTGTAACCGGGGTGATTTTCTGCTCCCACAGATACATTTCTGAGGGACCCCTGGGTGCCAGGAGCTGTGCTGTCAGGCCTCTGTCCACGTTTTAAAATAAACTCACAGGTGTAAGAGACAGTTAACTCTGGGCTCACTCCTGAGCTCACGCCGACGACAGTGATGACCGCCCGGCGCGCAGAGTCACGGCCATTCACAGGACGCCGCGGAGGGGCTGCTTGGGGGTACGCGCGCTCCCCCCGGCCCTGGGCCCCCAGAATTCCGCTTCTCTTCCAGAATGAGGCGCTAAATAAATAAACCAAAGTGGAATCCTGTTTACTCAACAGTCGGCCCTCAGAGCAGCTGTCCGATTCAGAAAGGACCTCCGGAATCAAGGCCAGGTCCACAGCAAGCGTGTCCGGACGTACACACTCATCTCCCGAAACACGCTCTCCCACAGAGGCTGTGAATCACACGCCCACCCACCTCCCAGCTCTGCGGCCCCCAAGGAGAGGGAGACGCAGGCAGACCTCAGACCCGCAGCTGCAGGAAAGAGCAGACTGTACTGCTCCGGTTACATCAGCGGCGACCCGAGGGCCTGAATCTGCACGGTGATTGAAAAGCTGGGAGAAAAATACCTTCAAGTCTTTGGTAGAGAGAGACTGAAAATCTTTTTTTTTCCCCTAATTCCTGCCGTTTCCTTAAGGCCATGTTCTGAGACCTAGCATCGTTAGGAAGATAAAAGGAAGTCTCCCCTCTGCCTTCTTGGGGTGCAGCACCACCCGGGCCTTCTGTCCCCCGATTTAGAGGCTGCATTTGAAATCGGCTCCCCAGACCGCTCCCCCACCCAGCCCCGGACTAGTTCACAAACACGGAGCACGTTGAGTGCTGCGTCCAGAGGCCAAGGCCAGCCCGAGCTCCCCAGAGGAGGGGCAGGGCGTCCCGAAGGGTGAGCAGGAGGAGGCAGGGTTGGCCAGTTCCCCGCGGCCCCCGCCCCAGGCCGCAGCACTCTTTCCCCCGCCCTCTGAGTGCCCGGCCCGGCTGGCCACGGCGGGCAGGAGGCTCTCACAAAGACCGGCCCGGCCAAGACTGCAATCAGGAACCACAATACGCCTCTCTCTCATGCACAGCCCTATTCATCTTCGCCAACACTGGGAGACAGACTGGCCAGAGGGGGACGGATTAGCCAAGGGGTGACCCGCATCTGCACACAAAAGGCGGAGTGTGGAAAAGCGGCTCCCCAGGCCCCCCATTCTTCACCGCTGAAAAAGCCAGATTCAGGGAAATGACCATTTAAACAGCTCTCTCCCACCCGTCCGCAGACAACAAGTCATGATTGTCTGTCCGCCCGCCGCGCTCCCCCCTCCTGGGGCCAGCGCGCCTGGAAGGAAGTGGCCCGGGGCCTGCAGCCAGAGGGCCCGGGGGTCCCGTGCATCCAGGGCGGGCCACCCCCCGGCCCCCCAGCACCTGCCCGGGGCTCCCGACCCCACAGGGGACAGTCAGGGAGGGCAGGGTGCTTGCTCCCAGTCTGACCTTTCAGAGAGACGGGGTGCAGGGTGCTCCACCCTGGGAAGCAGGACTGTGACATCCTTCAGGATGGACAGACGGCGCTTCTAAGGATTGCAGAAGGCTATGCACACAAACAAACTTCCCCCGAGCGCCTGCAGAGCGCGGACCTGCTCCGGGCCCCACGCCCCACCTCCCTGTTCCTACACCGGCTTCCAGAGCGTTGACGCCTCGCAGAGGTTGCTGCCCAGAGCAGGGTAAACGCGGACGTTTCCGTGCCAGGCTCTCCAATAACCCATCCTCAGAAAACAGCACCCTCTCCGAGCAAGATGAGGCCCCGAACCTCTGCCCTGCCCTGCACCCATACTCTTTGAATCCAGAATACAGAAACTTCTCTGTCGATCAAAACATGCGTCTTGACCTTAAGATGCGGGGCCTCAGGAGGACGGCAAGGCCTCTGAAGACAGCAGGACCGGTCGGCTCCCACCGGGCGAGCAGAAGGCCGGGGCTCAGCCAGAGGTGCTCAGAACTCCCTCTCTCACCACGACGGCTCTAAGATCACGGAGAATCTGTCTCTACACAGAACAACCCCCTCCCCAGGGGAACACACACACAGCCTGGCCCTTTCCACCTTAGAAGCAGTGAACTCACAGGAGTCCCCTTTCAAGAGATCCCCCTGAAAGCACAGCCCGGTGGAAAGGAAGGGTGAGGAACTGTCGTCCACTTGGGGGGCCCCAGAGTCCCCTGGCAGAGGGCACAGCTGGCATCGGCCCCTGGGTGGCTTGCTAGCCCCCAGGGACCACCCATCCCCAGCCACTCCTGAAGCAAGCGGGTGGTGGAGGGCGGTCCTCCAGTTTATCGGAAACTCACCCGGCCCTCTCAGGGCGGCCTGGGCCTGCAGCACCACCCCCAGGCTGGAGGAGTGGTCCCCTCTCCCTTCAGGAGTTGGACCCAAAACCAGGGCAGGAAATGGACACCAAGCCAAAGGAGCAGGTGAAGGGCAGCCTGGCCTCCCACACCTACCTGCTTCCGAAGAGCCAGAGGCAGCTCATTAATTAGGCTGGAAAGCAGCTGAACGCTGCACACCCGTCCTTTGTGAGGGCCAGAAGCTAACGAGGATCCGCCTGCGCTCCGGGCCACGGAGGCTTGGAGGTGGGCTGGCGTGCCCTGTTGTCTGGCGTTGGGGGGGCACCGCGCAGTCCTGGGGGCAAGGGGCCTGGGGGCGAGTGCACGGCCACCACGGCAGTGGGTGCCGCCTGGCCCTGAGTTCCCGGGGCTGGCTGTTCCACGAGGGCAGCCGGGCTGAGCCCAGTGCACCCAGGCTGCCCTCCAGAGCCCAGGCCTCCGAGCCAGCAAGTTCCCAGGAATGCCCTGGGTACTCGGGTCCACACCCGCCCTGCGAGCCCTGGGGCTCCTTCCCTGGACAGCAGGTGCAGGGCCTCCCGTCCCACAAATGCTTCCATCAACTTGCTCGACTCAACCAAGTCGCAAGAAAGATCCACTGCAGCGCGAGCTCTGTTCTCAAGCAGGCAAGGAGGACGGGGGGGCCGGACTTGGTGCGGGGCCAGGCGCTCTGGCGGGCGAGCCCCTGCTCCTAGAGCCGGCGGGCCCCGGGCTTGCCCGGAAGGCGGCGCGGAGAGCGGGGTACGGGCGCGCAGGCCTCGTCCGGGGCTCCCTCCGCCCGGGCCCGCGCCTGGCCCGCCAGCGTGGAGCGCGGGTGCCATCTACCGAGAGCCGGCGGACAGAGGCCGGGCGCCGCTGCCCACGAGCCGTGCGGGGAAGGGGACAGCACGGCAGCCCCGGAGCGGGCCGGGGCCCGGCGGCGCCAGAGGCACTGAGGCCGCCGCATCCACACCGCCCGCCACCTCGGACCCGGGGCTGAGCGCGGCTGCGGGATCCACGCGGGGCCGGGCAGGGTGCGCGCCGGGCGCCGGGGCCCCGCAGTGGTGCCGGGCTGGCCGGGCCGAGCGCAGCGGCGGCGGCCGAACGTGCTGGAAGCCTGGCGCGCGGGGGGACAATTACCTTCTTTCAGGAACTGCGCGTGGATCACCAGGACGAGGAAGCAGCAGAGCGCGGCCCCCGCGAGTGCCCAGAGCGCCTTCAGGAGCTGCATCGCGGAGTGCCCACTCGGCCGACGCCCCCCAAGTCGAGCAGCAAAGGTCCAGGCGCCGCATCAGCGCCCCGCCGGGTGCAGCCGCCGCGGCCGCCCGCTCGCGCCCTCCATCCGCGCCAACGCCGCGCTCCGCCGCGACTGGAGGTGCCGCTCCGGGAGCCGGGCTGTGTCTTTTTGGGCAGGGGGAGGGGAGCGGGCGGGGGCGCGGGGAGGGGGCGGGCGGGGCGGGGAGGTTAGCACCGAGGCTCGGGCCGCGGCGGCCGCCGCTCCGGCCGCTCGGCCACCAGCGCGGGCTGCGGGGCGCCGGGGGCCCGGGCGCGGGGGGGTGGCCGCCGCGGCCCCATGAATCAGCCCCGCCGCCGCCCCCGGAGCCGCGCCGCCGGCAGGGCTCGGACGGCGGGCCGTGGATTGCGCAACGGCCCGACCGCCGGTCGCCTGTCGCCTCCCGCCGCTGCCTTCCTCTCGCCGCCGCCGCCGCGCTCGCTCCGGCCCGGGGCTCAGGGGGCCGCGCTGCCGCCGCCGCCGCCGCCGCCGCGGAGAACCGAGCGCGGGGCCGGGGCTGCGCGCCGGGCGCGGGGCCGCCGCACCATCGCCGCCGCCGGGGCCCGCGCGGCCGGGCCCAGCCCTCAGGCAGAGAACTTGCGTGGCCCGGTGGCCCTCGAACGGTGCCGGCCTCCGCGCTCCCGGAGCCCGCGCCTCCGCCGCGGCGGCCGGTCGAGGCCCGGCCCGGGCTCCCGCGGGCCGCCTGCCCGGCTGGGCCGGTGGCGGCCGCGCCGACAGGTGGGGCCGGCGACAATGCGCGCCTCGCCCGCGGGACGCCGCCGCTCCGGCCCGTGGCGCGCGCCCGCCGCCCGATCGGCTCGGTCCTTCTTGGGAGGCGGCGGGAGGGGCCGCGCGGCGCTCGGACTCCGGCCCGCGCCCGCCGCCGTCTGCGCTCCTGCCGGCCCGCCGAGCCGCCGATGCGCACTGGGCCGCGGAGGGGACCCAGGGGACCCCTGCCGCCCTGCAGCGCCCCCGCCTGGCGCGCCGGCGGGTCAGGCGAGGCCGGTCCGGCCGAAAACCGCGGGTCGGGCTCCACCTAGGCGTGCAGGGGCCTCACTGCAGAGGCGGCCGAGGCGGGGGCCGACCGAGCGGGGATCGAGCCCCTGGTGCGCCCAACCCCCCAGCGCTCCGCGGCTCCCGGGGAGGACGGGGGGCGGGGGGCGGGGACCCCGGCCCAGGCGTCGTCACTGCCCAGGACTGAGCCGCGGCGGCTTCTGAAAATCTGCACCTCGTCCTGGAAACACACTCGCTGCACATTCCGGACCCAGTAGGTGCCATCCTTCCGGCCAGCGGTCGGCGCGTAGGCGCTCACTCAACGCCCTGGGCTGCGCTAGATGCAGGAGCGGGCCGTTCCTGGCCCGGCCTCCTCCCGCCTCTGGGAAGCGCTGGCATTCGCTACCAGCCCGTTTTCCTCACCAACTCTGAGTCCCGGAGCCGGGGTATCTGTGCCCAGTTCAGCGTCCCGGAGGCCAGTCTAGGTCTCAAGGCAGTTGTTTGCCTGATTTGAATTTCAAATAAAATTCCAAATTCCCAGCAAAGAGCTTTGGCTGGGGATCAGGGAGGGAGCCTCTGCCTGATCCTAAGCCCCACCGTGTGGGGTGGGTGGGGCACAGGAAAGGGTCCCACCGCCAGAGGGTCCTGGGGAGCCTTAGGCCTGGAGAGCAGGCCCCAGAAAGCTGCTTTCTGCCTGCAGGGACATTGATCTGCAGGAAGGGAAAGGGGCCACTCCTGGGAGTGCTCCTGGAGGTCAGGTGAGTCAAGGCCCTCCACCCACACTTGGGGACACAGACAGCAAGTCACTCCAGACCAGCACCAAGGCTGCCGCCGCCGACCTGGCCTGAGGTGCTGTGCCAGCCCCGGTCAGAGGGGAGGCCGCCCCTGAAGCAATGCCCCACGCGGGCTGCGTTGCTAGCCAGGACCCCTCCCTGCGGATGGTCCACGAGACAGGAACACCAGCTCTGAGCCCTTACCTGGAGAAGTGGCTGCAGCCTCAGACAGGCCAAGCAGCTCAGACCCTGCCTTGCGGGTGGCGGGGTGGGTGGGCGTGGTCCTCTCTCCCCTTGCATGGGCCCTCGGAGTCCCATTTCCTTTAACAGCCTCTTCCTTGGCCTTCACCCCCAGGCACTTTGCAGGAAACTCCCCCTGCAGCAGCCTCTGGGGAGCCGCCCTTCCTAACAGAATAGAGCCTGACCTCCACCAAGGTCATTGGCGTTCAGTCCTCACCTGGGGCCGCGCTGTTCCCCTCAGAAGGCTTGAGGATCGCTGGGTGCTCACTACACACACACCCCCAGGACCCCAAAGGGACCTCAAGCAGAAAGCAAGGCCAGCCTCTGACATCCTCTGTGCCCAGTCAGGTGGCTACTACTGGAAATTTTGAAAATTGCAAGTATTTTCCATTCCCCAGGAGAACTTTTACAAACTAACCATTTCGAAGCTCCTTCTGTAAAGAGAACTAAGAGAAGAGAGTTTATAAAGAGAACCAGGGTGTAAATTTATTTTCAACAAGTGCAACAGGAGGGGAGGTGCCATGGGGACCAGATTATCCTCCGGCTCCAGGGCCTTCCCCAGGGCCACACGTGCGGCGTTGCTTGTGCCCTTAGAGGAGTGACAGTGACGACTGGGGACCCCGTGACAGGTCCACAGAGGGGATTAGCCGTGCCACTGGGAAGTGAGTTCAAGGTGTCCGAATGAACGCCACACACACTGCAGGAGGGGACACCCAGGGTCTGATCAAAGAGATGCATCAGAATAAATGATAAAGCCATACTGGTGTGTGTACACATGCTTAGTCACTTCAGCTGTGTCCAATTCTTTGCAACTGAATGAACTGTAGCCTGTTAGGCTCCTCTGTCTGTGGGATTCTCCAGGCAAGAATACTGGAGTGGGTTGCCATGCCCTCCCCCAGGGGATCTTCCTAACCCAGGGATTGAACCCACATCTCTATTGTCTCTTGCATTGGCAAGTGGGTTCTCTACCACTAGCACCACATGGGAATTGCGCACCCCCCCTCCAAATTGAGGACAGTCTTCAGGCCAGGAAGGGTGGGGAGTCCTGGAGCCACGTGCTGGAAAGAAGGGAAGAGGCTGTAGCCAGAGGTGTTGGAAGGATGTCCAGGGCTCCAGAGCCAGCACATGTGACCCCAGAGGAGGAAGCTTGCCTCCGAGGAGCAGAGGCCAGGCGCTCGCAGGTGGGAGTTGTGGAGCGAGCTGCTGTCAGGCAAGGGTAGCTCAGGCCAGAGCTGTAAGAGTGCTGTCCAAAGAGAGAGGAGTCTTCTGCCTGGGGAGGGGCCCAGAGGGCTGGAGGTAAGGACTGGGTGTGGAAGACGTGCCTTTTGTTTGATGTGTCTCTAACTGAAACTTGACGTTCCCTTCAGTTGGCCATGTAGGCAGTAAACATAAGAGTTTAGGTGTAACTGTGATTTTTGTCACTACCAGAAATTGCAGGAATCTTCATATCACATTACAGCTCATGCAGATAGCTTGAAATATCACCCTGACTTCCAATTATGGTTGTCCCACTGCCAGACATTTTTATGTAATGTTTTAATAAGGAAGCAAACATATTACTGTATCAAAATAGGTTTCCCAACATTTGATAAAACTGCATTTCGATATAATTGGTTTTCTTAGTAATCTTGTATGTTTTTATGTTGTTCTGAGAAGGGTTTCATAAGCATCACCAGATTGCCAAAAAGGCCCATGGGACAAACAACGCCTGGGGTCTCCTGATCTCCTGAGAAAGGGAGAGTGTGAGAGAGAGCCAGAAAGGGCAGAATGGACATCTCTGGTCATCCACAGCAGGTAGGGACAGGGGTCAGAGGCAGGACCATCCCCTGGGAGGGAGATGCACAAACATCCCCAGGCTGCAGCTGGCCATCATCAGGCCAGTCTGGGACTTTGCTTGCCCACCAGCTCCACTGCTCCTTCCAAGGGTGCCAAAGTGTCCATATGCCCTGCCTGTTCGCAGGGAACCTACAGTCAGCTCTCCTGGTCAAGCAAGAAGCCCGCTGGTTCAATAGGATGCGAGTGACATCGGTGACCAGTGACTGTACTCACTTCCACACTTATTCCTGTAGAGAGAGGACCTGGCCAGGAGGACGACCAGGTGTTTGCAGAAAGAGACGGAAAACCCAGGACATGAATACTTTTAACACAGGACCCTGGGCGGGGGTGGGGGGTGGAAATCACTAATGACTCAGAGAAAAGTAAAGTAATAAAAATAATAATTCAAATAGCATCATTCTAGAAAAAATTTGAGAGAATGTGCACTAGTGAAAGACAATAAGTTACCGTGAAACAAAGGGAAAGAAAACAAGAAGAAAAACTTGAGAATCAACAAGACTAACCAGCTTGGGGCTCCAGGGGATACCCTGAGAAGTAAAACGGGCATGAGTGGAAACCAGGCGTGGAAATTAAGGGATGCCTTGCAGAACAGAGAGTAGATAGAAATAGACGGGAGGGTCGGTAAAGGCTGAAACATGCAAGGTGTCAAACGCCTATCTACAGAAAGTTTAAGGGAGAAGGTTAAAGGCAACAGAGACTAGGAAATTCAGACAACCGAACACACATCCTTGGATGGCAGCCCCCAGACTCAGAATAAGTCTGACTCAGACCAGGACCCAAGAAATGCAAGGGACTCAGAGAAGCTGGCAGAATGAAGAGAAGAAGAAAGCTATGTTCTGGGAAGTCAGACACAGACGGATGCTGGGGTTTCCATTAGCAACACGGCTTCCAGAAAACCCCGGAGCAGGTCATTCGGCACTAAAGAGAGAAGTTTTGGCACCTAGAATTTTATACCCAGCTAGACTATCAACACGGTTCCGCATTTGAGGGCACACAAGACTCCGGTTGACTGGCCACGTGTCCACAGCGGCAAGATGGCCCAAGGTGACATCCCAGCAGAAAAAGGAACCAAGGAGGTGGCTGTGGGAATATGGACTGAAGAGTATCTAGCATATTTGATTCTTTAGATGTGAAATAAGCTGTAAAGAATGTGCTTAAAAGCACATTAGGCCTTCACACTGGGGAGAATCTCCTTTAACTGGTAACACCTTCACCATAAAACGTTACATCTCTTTCTTCACAGGGCTGGTCACAAAGTTGCTATCTTTGCTGAACAATATTTATAAAGTAGTATTGTAAATGACACTGATCTCTTGGTTTGTTTTAAAATCCACAAGTAGACAAAACTCAGAAAAAAACGTTTATGGTAGAAGGGTAAATACAGATCTTAAACCTTGATTTTTTTAAAAAAATTATACGAAACAAGGGAAGGTACGGTGGTATTGAAGTGGGCTTTCTGATTTCTCCTGGCTCAGAGTGAGAGGTGCTCAGGCCCTGCCCTGGAACTCGCTCTAAACCATAACGTGTGTCTGACCATTTGCTAACAAGGCTGATCAGAAGCGGTGAGTCAAGGGGTAAACGTTTAAGTCAGCACTTGTAGCCACACTGGGTAAAAACAAATATATAAAAATCACAGCAGGAAGGCCCAGATGATGAACAGCTTTGTCCCTGGGGAAAAGGTCAGGGTGTGAGAAAAACCGAGGCAGAATCTTGCTTTCCATTTGTTATTTGATTTTTTTTTCTAACATGTGAGACATTCAAGCTCTGTGATTTGAGAAGACCTAGTATTATAAAAATACTGTAAATGAATCGCATTCTGTCCATATAATGTAATAGTCTGCACTTGTTGAAGAGAACAAAGTGGTATTTATAGAGGGAGATAACAGATATAAACAAAATAGAGATGGTCACAGCTATGTTTTTAAATAAGTGTGAACACACTCTAACAACTAAAGACCACGAGAGCAGGAGGGGCTGGAGGGCTGGCCTTGGCTGGTGGAGAGAAGTCACCCGCGTGGAAGGGAGTCACGTGGCTTTCTAGGAGGGGGAGGACCAGGAAGACGCAGCAGGTGGGGCCCAGCTGGCAGGCTCAGGGCCAGGAGACCGGAGTCCAGAGTTTGCAGAGGGGACCGAGTTGCCAGTGAGCATGCCAGACAAGGAAACGGGAGGCAACAGGCAGAGGAAGCCACGAGGGGCAAGCGCTGGGGGTGAGGCCTGGGGTGACTCCAGTGCAGCCTCGGCCCGCGACGCTGTGGGAAGGAGGGGGGCTCTGGGCTGAAGCTCCGCCTCTTCTGGGTCCAGGCGGGGAGAACAGGCCTGGAGGGCAGACTGGGCCCAGGGTCAGGGCCTCATCCTCACCTGGGACCAAAGCCAGGGCTGGGGGGACAGCTGGAAGGTGACCGCCACTGTGTGATGGGTAAGCCTGGGGGTCACCGTAAGGGACCCAGCCCACATCAGCAAGAAAGTTAGTTAGCAACAAGTGGGCGTGGAGACAAAGAGCAGGGCTTCCCTGGACGCACCTGCGGCCTGAGGGCGGGCTTGTCTCCAGAGACGGGGCCGTCCTGCTCACAAGGGGACCCTGAGCTTGACCATCCCCCCACCCCCACCCCAGGGCCCTGATGTCCTTGGGAGACCCCAGCTTTACCACCAGACATCCATCCCAGCCATCCCAGAACAGGGGGTGCCCGGACCCAACTGACGCCCAGAGCACACGGTCCCTGAGCGGCTGAGGGCACGGAGAAGCGGGGAGGGGAGCCACGGGGCAGCTCAGCAAGGGTGGGGCCGTGGCCGGGAATCCCAGCTCAGTCCCCATGCTGCCGAAGCCTAGGACTCTGTACTCATGGCTGAGCCACAGCAAGGCTGGAACAGGACCACAGTGACCATCCTAAGGAGAAGACTGCCACCGGAAGCCAGGCCTGTGTGTGTCCAAAGTGGGGTCCTGCTTGCCTCAGCCTTGTCTGCACCTTGGTGACTGCAGCCCCCGCCACCCACAGGCAACCCTCAGTCATCAGGCCAGGCCAGACCCTGCGGTCACCAGGCACTCCTAGGGCCGCGGGTCCCCACGATCCTCCGAGCAGAGGTCTGTGTGTCCACCAAGCAAAGACACACGTCTACTGATCTCCCAAGTACCTGTGCCCTGACCACGCCCCAGGACTGTGCTAAGTGTGTGCGAGGCTCCCCATCCTGCAGACGGAAAGGCTGAGCACTGGGGGTGGGGCTGCCCGTTTCCACGCCTACTTATGCACTCTGGGGTCAGGAAGGGATGGGCCCCTCGCCCAGCTGCCCCTCTCAGATCACGTTCAACCGTGTGACCCTGCTGGGGACACACTCCTGCTCTGGGGAGGGCCATGGTGCTGGGGGAGGGGTCAGGCCAGCAGCCAGGGGTGGCCTTAGCTTAAGAAAAGGGCTAGGAGCCTGAGCGGGGGCCCCGGGCTCAGGTCAGCAGCTGTGGAACCACTGGCCAGCTGTCAGGCCCTCTGCCCCTCGATCCCTCACAAGTTCTTGGGACTCAGACTAGAGCTAATTGGACAGATTGCACCTCCCGGACTTGGCTCCCTTCCGCACACACGGAAGGGGTGACATCGACCCCCAGGGAAGCTGGGGGCATGGGCATCGCTGTGGGAGCCCCAGCGAGATGGGCCAGGCCACGCTGGTGGTCCAGAGTCACCCCGGAATGCAAGCTGTGAGCTCAAGCTCTGATCCTGTGTGGAGGGCAGATCCCCCAGCAGGGCCGCCTCCTCGGTCCTTTATACCCAGCATTGGGGGGCGGGCAGGGGCGTCCGGACTGTGTCTCTAGAGCAGGAGTGAGCAGAGCCAATGCAGGCTGGAGAGGGGGACGTGGCGGATGTGAAGGCGGCTAGCGGAGCGAGGGCGGCAGGGATGCTGGGGCGGGGGCCAGCGTGGGCGTCCATTCTCCATGGGGCTTCAGGACAGCTGGGGCCAGGGGCCAGGCTCAGTCTCCACCACACTCAGACCTGTGAGGTCGGGAGTGCTTCCTCTCTCACTCTTGTTTCTTCTGTGGGCACCCAGCACCCCCAGAAGCGTGTGATCTCGGCGAAACCCCCCTTCCCGTCACCCACAGGCCAGCGCTAAGCCCCGCACCCATGGCGGCTCAGGGTAAGCCCCCAGGCCCTCATCTCCCTGCTCGGGGACCACCTTGCTGAGGCCCTGGTGTCTGAGCTTGCCATTGGCCAGGCTGAGGCAGGAACCGGGGGCTGAGCCCTCCTCCTGCATCCTCCCCCAGTCCCCTGAGCTGTGTCCAGGCCCCTTAGGGAGCAGGGCTGAGTCCTGGAGCTTTGCACCCCGTGGACCTCCCTACCGGTGCCAGGCGCCAAGGAGGAACTCAGAGGATGCGACACCTGGGTGAGGGCTGGGGAGGGGCAGGAAGGCGGGTAGGAGTCCGGGGCTTCACTGAGGAGCAGACATGCCCCTGCAATGACAGCCTCCGGGGCCCAGCGGCTCCCCTTCTCCGGCCTTGCAGCAATGCCTGTGTGGCTCCGGTCCCCGCCCTGACCGCTGCGGCCCCATCCTTCCTGTGAAGCCCCGGCTGGTCTCCGCACGTGGTAGCCCTCACTCTCACACCCTAGGTGAACTTGATACCTCCCCTTGGCTCAACGTGTCTCCTGATGAGCCGGAAGGGAACTGCTGCCCACGGGGTAGCCTGGTGCTCCGGGTCCCTGGAACAACTACGCATGTGCTGCGCTCCCAGGGCCTTAGGAGCTGGAGGAGGCCAGAGTGTGGCCGGCTCACAGCATCCAAGTGAGCAGCCACTCTAGGAGGCAAACAGGGAGGTTCTGGTTTCGTTTAAAAACAGTCAGCTCCTGTTAAGAGTCCTTGAGGCAATATAGTCAGATTCAAGATGTCTCAACCCTAAATCTGAAAGTCACATCCTCAGAACACCTGGAGCAGATTGCAGGTGTCCAATGAGACGCACAGGACTCAGGGGAGCCTCTCTTTATTAATAACAAAACCTCTGAAATCAGACAAGAACAGGAGTGCCTTCCTCCAGGGAGGGGTGATGGTTGCGGCAGAACCACGGGACTGGACACCACACAGCAGGTAGGAAGGAGGCAACGGGATCTACCGTGCCAACAAGCGTGAGTCTCCAAGTCACAGAGGTGGGCAAAGAGCAGACAGGGCAGCCCCCAGTGCAGGCAGTGGGACTGCGGCCACAGCTGGAGCCCTGCCCTGGGCCCCTTATCACAAGTGGTCCTCACAGTGACCTCCTGAAGCAGAGGTTCCCCACTTACTGCTGAGGAAACAGGCTCGGGAGCTCAGGACCTGCCTCGAGCCAGGCAAGCAGGGGCTGGGCTAGGGCTGGGCCACCTGGCAGCCCTCACCACCCAAAGAGGCTGTAACATCCTCAGAGCTGCTTCATCTCTCCACCCATCCATCACATCCACCTGTACATCCATCAGTCCACCCCTCATCATCCAGCTCTTCATCCTTCCATCCATCATCCCTCCATCTGTCCACCCACCCACCCATCCATCATTCACCCATCCATCATTCATTCCATCATCCACCCATCCATCCACCCATCATTCGTTCCATCATCCACGCATCCACCCATCCATCATTCGTTCCATCATCTATCCATCCATCCATCATTCCATCATCCACCCATCCATCCACCCATCATTCATTCCATCATCCGTCCATCCATCCACCCACACATCTATCTAATCCATCTTTTGTTCTCTTTACCCAACTGCACATCCTATACATCTGTCCACACATGTGTTCATCCATCTGTCCATCCACCCACCAATCCTTCCATCCATCTAGGCACCCATCGCTCGTCTATTCATCCATCCATCCTTCTATCCACCCATCTGTATTTCCATCAACCCACCATCCATCACCCATCTATTCACTCATCTATCATCTGTCATCCTGTCCTCCATCTATCCATCCACCTATCCATCCATCTACCTATCCATATTTCCTTCTAGCCACCCAACTATCCATCCACCCATCCATCTATTCATCTATCTGAACATTCATTATAATACATCTATCTGTCACACATCTGTCCATCTACCCGTCCATCTACCTGTCCGCCAATCCATCCATCTATGTCTCCTCCAGCCTTCTATCCATCCATCTGTACATCCACCCATCCCCTACCTGTGTTTGACTCTGGTCCAAGCAAGGAGCATGCAGGTGGGAATGAGACCCAGACCCTTTCTCCTGAACCTTCTCCTGGAGGAAATGGATGTTGGTCCTGGGCAGTCCAGTCCCGGGAGGCACATGCTATGATTGGGGCCAAGAGGGGCTTCCTGGAGGCTGAGCACAGGGCTGGGTGGGCGGCAAGACCAAAGTCTTACGGGGCTGAGGATTTCCAGCAGCTGAGACCCCAGAATAACGAGGCTTCTATGTAGACCGAAAAGCCTCCATCTGAGGGAAAAATGCCAGATTCGGCTCAAAGCAGGCAGAGCCAGCAGCAGCGCGGGGCGGCCTGGCCTTCCGAGCGCTCTGGGAGCTGCTGCTGGGACTGAGCATCTTCTGCTGCTCAGGCCAGAACCAGAGGCTTCCCAGCCGCCGCTGTGGTGACAGGAGCCGGGTCTGGGATCATCTCTCCGGTGCAAATCTGGGAGCCCGTCCCCGCAGCCAGCACCAAGGTGGGCCCCCCGCACCTGGCCTCCAGAGCGGGTCCTCGAAGGTTCCTGAGTCCACCCTAAGTCCGAGTCCACGGGCCCATCTAGGGGCTCCAGCCAATCTCCCACCTGCTCCTGACTGTGCCCAGCGTCCCCCAGAGACGTTCCAGCCTGGCAAGGGCTGGTTCCTGCTCCACCCCCATCCCACCACCCCAGGCTTCAACCCCCGACGTGCACCCCAGCCCGGCCACTAGGAGGCAGGTGGCATCATACGGACACTGGCCAGACCATAGGCAACAATGGAGCTCCGAATCCCTGCCCACCCAACGGCCATCAGTGACCCTCAGCTTCCCTTGTTTCTTTTCCCAATTCCAAGTCAGGACCAACCTGAGGAGCCAAACATGTCCCTAACCACTCACACGGATGTCTCGCTCTGATCCACAGCCCTGCCACCCCAGACCCAGCCTCTGACCAGCCCCTGGACGCTGGCCTTCATTCTCCAGGATAGCCGCCCCTGCCCGCAAAGTGCCCGGGCCCTGGACCACAGTCTCTGCTCCTTCCCCCTCTGGGGCAGCCTTCCTCTGCCCCACCAGGCGGAGCTCAGCCGCCCCGGGGGGGATTGGGGACCTCCCCCTGACTTACCGCCCTCTCTCCTGACGCCTGTCTCCTGACCCCCAGCTACTCTCTCCAGTCACGCCCATGTGCAGGCCCATCCTTGTCTCAGGCGTTTGGGGAGCCCAGGCCAAGATCCCGTCGCCCAGCAGGGCACCCTTTCTAAGGAGCACAGCTGGGTAGCCGTCTGCATGGCCCTCCCAGAACTGCCGGGCTCAGGAGCCCACAGGAAGGAGCCCAACATGGTCCTGGCAGGGGCTGCCCGTGACTGCTGGGTGTGACAGCCGCCTTCACACTCAGCAGGACACTACCCAGCCGCTGCCCCACCCCGGGGGGCTCCTTGCCCTTGACCTCTGGGGCCCGCAAAGCTGTCCATCCAGGAGCCGACACTCCCGCGACCCTGCTCCGCGAGCTGGAAGCAAGACCAGATGTCCCGGGACCACTGCTGCCCGGAGGGCGGCCACTCCTGCGGCGGGTGGGGATTGCTCCAGGTGTGGGGGCAAGAGACGGCGAGACCCAGGCCTCGCCTACTCCCAGGAGAAGCCCCTTCTGAGCATGCAGCAACCCCTGGGCCTGTCAAAAGCTGCTCAGTTGAGGCTGCCTCCAGGGTGAGCAGGGCCCACCACAGGAACACTGGGAGCATCACTGCCCAGCGTCCTGCGTCCAGGGACTCAGGAGTCCGGGCCGGCTTCCCCCATCCCCCAAAGAGTTCAGTGCTCATCCCCCGAGCTGCTGGCGGGGCCAGACAGACCATTTGAGGCTCAGGACAGTGACCCTTTGTCCTTCCAACCTAAACACCCACCGCCATCCCTCTGGAGAAATGTGCAAATGACCCCCGGGGTGAGGATCGGCCCCTTGTCTGCCGGCATCCTCATGGAGCCTGCACAAAAGCCCGGCTGAGACTCCAAGGAGGAGGTGGCAGCCAACACTGTTTGCTAAATGTCAGAGAATCGGCTGAAGGTCAGGGGCCACAGCCTGGCTGGGGGAGGGGAGGCCAGATCCAGCCCAGCATCCAATCTGGAGAGGGTTCTGCCCCCGGGACGCACAGCTGGCCCAGGTGCCAGCCTGCGGTCCACCCAGGGCCCCCAGTACCACGCCCTGCAGAGAGGCCGGGTCAGGAGAGGAGCAGAAGGCTGCACCCGCCCGAGGGCAGGGCCCCGGTGGCCTGGGGAGTTCCGCAGAGTTTGGGAGGGACCCCCTCTTCCTGTGGAGAAGCAGTTGGCCCCGTGCTGACCCCCGATGACCAGACCCACGCCTGCGGGGAAGGGCCCAGAAATGGGGTTCCGTGGCCCTCGAGGCTGTGACCTGGCCCCAGGAGTGCCCTTCCCGGGCCCAGGCTCCACCTCCTTGGGTGTGATGCCCACTCTGTGGGGGAGGCTAGGATTCCCGCTTAGCTGCGGCCACCGCCCACCCCGTAGAGTCACAGGCCACCCTGTGGGGTCCGCAGTGCTGCTGGGGAACGTTCCTGCATCCCACGCACTTCACTTTTCAGAAAGGGACTCCAGGGTGAGGCTTTGGGGGTCTTAACAGCAGCGGCAGCGGGAGCAACGTGCTGACCTTCACTCGGCGTGTCCTCTGTGCTCCGAGTCTGGTCTCATTCCTGCCTCGGCCCCAGGTGAAGTGAAGGCGCTCAGTCGTGTCCGACTCTTCGCGACCCCATGGACTATAGCCTACCAGGCTTCTCCGTCCATGAAATTTTCCAGGCAAGAGTTCTGGAGTGGGCTGCCATTTCCTTCTCCAAGAGGTAGTTACTATTACTAATTCCTGATGAAAAGAAATGGGGGCTGTACCGGGCGGGACTCCAGAGGCCATCCGCTGAAGCCCACCCTGGCCCCTCCCAGGTCCCCCGGCAAAGGGTCAGACATTACCTGGACTGCATGCAGCGAGCGCGAGGCCCGGGACCTGACCCTGAGCAGCGACGCCAAGAGCCAGCACATCAGCGGCTAAATAAGGTCAGAGCCCGCGTCAGAGCATCAGAAATGGCTTATTGATTTTAAAAACGTGGGGGTGCCTTGTTGGCGAAAGTGCTTTATTACACCTGCTGCGTGTGGAACTTTCCAGCGGGACCATCTCCACCTCGGTAATAACAAAAGTCCATCATCCCAGCTCGGGTCAGCCCGCTGACTCTCAGAGAAGCGCGAGAGGGAGTGGGTGGCAGCGCTCTATAAACTCTCAGGTTTACAGACTCACGAGCCTCCTGATTCCCATCCACGGTCCGCCCCCATCCCCCGAGGCCACGGCCGGGTGCCCAGGAGCCCAGAGGGGCGGGCACCTCTGCAGAGCAGGGCAGGGCCAGTGTGGGCACCAGGCCCTTGTCACAGAGCCCAAGGCACCCCTGGGGCCAGAGGTGGAGCCTGAAAGCTGCGGTCATGAACCCGAGCAAGGCCACGAGTGAGGACCCGCATGCCCGCGAGGGCCTGGCCCACGAGGCCTCGAGGGCCTGGTGCACTTTTCAGCTTGGTGTGGGAAAACGCGCCCTGGGCTGCCTGCCTGCTGGGGGCCAACACCGACAGCCCCCCGCTCACTTCTGGGTCGGCCTCACTCTCCATGGGGCAGACGGAAGGTTCCAGCATCCTGTCTTGGGACCACGGGGGCCCAGCAGGGGGCTGTGTGCTGAAGGGAGCCCCGGCGAGGAAGCTCCCGCAGCCCTGCAGAAAGAAGGGCCCTGCTCTCCACGTGTTGCGTCCACCGCGGGCTCTGTGTTTCTACCTCTGAGACGGAGGATGCTCCCAGTGCTTCACCCGGACAGGCCCGGAGTGGCATCAATGTCCCGCAGAACTGCCGAGGAGCACACGGACCCTGGGACAGGGCAGGCCACGTGGGCGGGACAGCTCCCTGAGGAAGGGCGGGCAGGCGTCCTCTGTGTGTGTGACACGCACCTCCCTGTCCACGCCTCCCTCCCAGGACCGACGTCTGATGCCGCTCTGGGTCCTGCGACGGCCTTGCCCACAGGAGCCTGGTGTTTCCCTCCCACGGCCCGTCCCCTGGGACGCAGGGGTGGGCTCGGGACGGAACCTGTGTGTCCAGGAACCACTGAGAATGCAGGTGCCAGGACAGCTGCCACGGCCCCCTCGGGTCTCGGCCGCACCCTCTCCTAAGTGCTGGGGGCCCTGAGTCCACGCTGGGCGGCACTCCCCCGGGGCTGCCCCTGCTCTGCTCATGTGCCTTCCCCTCTGGCTCCCGGGCACCCGGCTGTGGCCTCTGTGATGGGGGGTGCCGAAGATGAGAGCTCGGGTGCTTTGTCAGGGTCCTGATGGATCAGGTGCTGAGGAGGGCGCTGGGGGGCCGGCCTGGGATCGGCCTGGAAGGCCGCGGGGACCCGGCCCCAGGAAGCGGTGGGCTGGGAGTTAGAGTCACGGCCCCTCCTTGGGGCCTCGCTCCGGTCACCCCGGTGCCCCCGTCACCCCCGGGTGGTCCCGCCCCCTCCCGCCTTCCTGTTCATGCCATGGCCTCGCCTGGCCCCCATTCCGTGTCCCTTACTCCTCCCAAAGGCTCAGCTCAGACCGGCCCTGGTTCCCGGGACAGTGCAGCCCTGGGTCCCAGAAGACCCATCTGCGGTCTGCAGGGGCCGCAGCACGAGGCCCTGAGAATCTGGGAGTCATAGAGACCTGCTTGACTGGAGGGGGAGGGGGAGGTCTCTGCTCCCTGGGGAATCAGGCCCGCCCTCCTGAGAGCATCCATCATCACCGGCTTCAGAGCAGATCCGCTGCTGGGGGCCCACGTCGGGTGGCAGAGTGCCCACCACCCTGGGCAGCCAGCTGCGTGACAGATGGCACAGACGGGGGCTCAGACGGCTGGCCTGCCCCTCTCACCCGTCTGGAGGCCCAAGGTCCAGGCATTGCTGGCCCGGTTCCGGGAGACGGCTCTCCTGCTGGGCCCCTGCCGGCTGTACACGGGTGTCTGTCTCCCTCGCCCCCCCGGCGGGGTCCCCACTGCAGGGCCTCGTCACCTCACAGTCCATCACACTGGGGTCAGGACTGCAGCCTGTGGCGGTGGGGACACGACCTGGTCCATACACAACACGTGCCAACTGTATCCTCGGCCCCGAGCAGCCACCCATGGGCCCTCCCTTGGAGCCTGGTGGCTGAGTGGACGCCCGCAGGTGGACCGAGCCTCTCTGGTCTGTCTGGCCCACGTGGCTGGCAGGCAGGGTCTCTCTGGACCTCAAGAGTGACCAGCCTGGCTCGGCACCTGCTCACCCCGCGGTCCTTACCAGCCAGTCCTCGTGCCCCCTGGGCCTCGCCTGCCCTCCACTCCCGGAACCCACCTCCAGTCGTGGTCAGGAAGCGAACACTGCTTGGCCAGATGGATAAACACACAGGACAAAGACTCCTCTCCAGCCGCCCTCAAGCCCTCAAGTCGGCCCCAGAGGGAATGTGGAGAGGACCCATATGGGCCCCGACTCCGACTAATAACTTCATTATGGGCTTGGAGGCCACATCTCTGTAAGTAATGGGCTGCTTGGAAATGCAGACGATTCCAGCTCCGGCACCCCGAGAGGTGTGAGGGTGATTAACGCCCATGATGTCAGCTCCGGAGAGGGCCCCCTTCATGTCGAAATTTAATTTGCCTGGTGGAAAACGCGCGACTTTCAGAAACACCCAGGGCCAGGAGCAAATGAGTGTGTGTCACCGAGGAGCCGGCGACGATTTGCCAGCTCCCGGCAAATTGAACATAAGCTCACATTACAATGCAGCTGCAGAGAGCGGGAACGCAGTAATGACCGCCGGGATGGTGTGGGGCCGGGAGGGAGAGGGACCAGCCAGCCTCCGTCCGTGCATCCGGGAGTTCCTGTTCCCCCACTGAGCTCCCCCGAGACCCTGTGCTGACCCTTCAGGTGGGCGGGCGCCCTCTGCCTGGGGCGGGTTAGAGGTGGACGCTTCTGCTGGCGGAATGGGGGGTACTCTTCCCTCCAGGAGCCATAGGCGAGGCGGGGCGGCTTGAACCGCACACACTCACTGTCCCCCAGTGGGGGAGGCTGGGATCTGAGGTCCAGGTGCCCCAGGCTGGTCCCTCCCAAGGCCTCTCCAGGGCTGCAGACGCCGTATCCTCCACCTGTCCCCACCTGGTTGGCCCCCTGGGCGTGCGTGTGTCCTGATTCTCTCCTAATAAGGACACTGGTCCTGTGGGATTGGGGCCCCACCCCCCTGGCCTCACTAATCCCCTGTAAAGACCCGTCTCGGTCTGAGTCTGGGGACGCAGTCAGCCCAGGACGCCTGCCCCCTCAGCCCCACCATGCCGCTTCTCGTGTTATCACCCGGCTCTGAGCCCCAAGCACTCGCCTCGGGTCCCCTGACCGTGGACACAGGTGCCCAGCTGGCTCCCCGTGTGCTCGCTGCCTCGGGGACCCACTCACTGTGCGGGCCTCTGCTCTGCCAGCAGGACCTAGCTGGGAGGGGGTGCACGACCCCCAGAGCCGATCAGGGGCGCCGGGGGGTCCGCAGTATCTCCCACACCCACTCCCCCAGGACCAGCGGGGCGGCCAGCTCCCTCTGGGCGCGCTGGGGCTCCCGGACTCCACCTGATTCCCGGTCCTGACGGCCTTGCTCGCTCTGCGAGGGTGCTCGCTGCACGCTGGGCGTGCTCGGAGCCCCCTCCAGCACCGCGAGGAGGCAAGGTCACCCTTCGAGATTGCGGCAGGACTCTGAGGCTGAGGGTGGCCCAGGAGGCCAGCCACGAGGGCCCCTCCCCTCCTGCCGCCCGCCGCACACGTGCAACTCCCTACGCTGCCTCCGGGGAGGCGTGCTGGTTGTTTTCTGAGATTTTAAGGCTGAACTTGAGCCTGGGATTCCCAGGTTCCCCCCAAGGCATCAGGGGTCTCTCTCACACCCGTCTCCCCAGGTAGAGACCCTCAGAAAGGCAACACTATAGCAAACACATACCAGCCTTTCTGCCAGAGGACCCGGCTCTCAGAGGAACCCCAGCCCCAGACACGAGGGCTCCTCCCCACCCCCGTGTCCTCCCACCCCACAGGCTGGCCTGGGGGCACCCGATTCTCTGAACTGCTCACTCCTCCCCCGTATCTACAGAGCACCTGCAGGGCTGGGTAGGGGACACAGCTGATCCAGCCCCCAAGGAGAGAACGCGTGATCTCATAGAGGGCACAGCAGGGCCCAAGGCACCGTCCAGAGCAGGGCCGTGGGGCGAGAGGGCATGGGCTGTACAGCTGGCAGAGGTGAGCGGAGGCTGGGGCGGGAGGTGGGGATGCTCTGGGTGGGGTGCGGCTGGCCCTGTGTCCTTTCAGCAGTTCTGGGGAGCAGGCAGGCGCAACAGGAGCGTGGAAGCTGCCCGTGAACCATGGGCGTGGTGCCAAAGGGGCCACGAGAGCCCCGCCCCACACGGCCCTCTCCCCCAGCCCCATCAATAGAAAGAGCTGACCACGGCCTTCGCAGCCAAGACCCCCCGCTTCAAATCTGGACAGGACCCTCAGACTCAGATGCCGTCAGCCTGGGCGTCTGGATACAGTTCTGTGCCGGCCGTGAGGTCCAGTGGGGGCCCTGGGCCTGCACCCCCGTGTGTATCACGGACCTGGGCTGACCACTCAGAGGGAACCCACGTGCAAGATGCCTCCGCGTCCTGGGACCTAACTGGTGTCCGGGTTGCAGGAAGCTGAGAGAGTCATTTTAGGATCCGTGGCTATTCCCAGCAGTGGCCAGCACCCAGAGCTGGGAGGAGGGTGACAACCAGCTGCCCGATGGAGACACCTCCTGTCAGATGCTAACGGGGGCCCCCAGTGGGCTGCACACAGAGCCGGGACCAGCGGGCAAGGAGACGTAGAGGGCGGGAGCCCCCGTGTCCCTGTGGCTGATCCTACCATGGATCTGTCCCCCTGAGCACCGCTGAGGGACTGCATCCCGGTCCACTGCGACTGCACCCCACCTGGCCGTCCACGGGTGCAGCGTCCGCAGTGCAGGCTCACGGCCCCATCCGCCCCGGGGAGCTCAGCCCTGTGGACCCCGGTCTCCTGCCAGCCCCCCACCCCCCTCGGGGGTTCCCAGCTTTCCCTTCACAAACCAGAGGCATCTCGACACGGGCCTGCCTGGGACGCATCCCTCCCTGGTTGAATACAGATGGCAGAGGCTGATTTAAATAAATCTATTAATTATCCACAGCTTAGCATGTGTGTGTGTGTGCAAGCTATGGCTTCTAAATAATGTAATTCCGGAAGCCCCGGCGTCTATTACATTTAATTACCTCTCCCTGTGGTGCGCGGGATCGAGACGCACAGACAGCATGCCACCCCCTGGGGAGCCTGCAGAGCCCGGGGGTCGCTCTGCGGGAGGTGCCAGCCCCCTCGCCCCACCTCCATGCGGCCGCAGGCCTGGGGCTGAGGGCAGAGGCTGGGAGCATACCCCCGAGAGCCCCTGCCTCTTCCCCCAGGCCCCCGGGAGCTCCCCAGTGGCCAAGACAGACTCATCTCCTCTGTCCCAGACCCCCTTCTGTGCCCCTCCCAGGCTCACAGTGACAGACCTTCTACGGGTGGTCCCCGAGGTCATGCTGTCAAAGCTCCCAACACACCTGACTGCCCTGAGGAGCCTTCAAGTCAGGTCTCAGCCAGGACATGAGGTCCGAGCACCTGGACCCCCAGCGGGCGGTCTCTTGGGCAAGGAGAGTTCAGGTCTGGACTGGGGTGGGTCTCACAAGCAGGGGACCTCAGACCAGCCCCCCTGCACTCCTGACCTCAGACCAGCCCCCCTGGACGCCTGACCTCAGACCAGTCCCCTGGACATCTGACCTCAGACCCCTGGACGTCTGACCTCTGACCAGCCCCCCCGGATGTCCAGGGGCCTCCGTCTGGGAGGACATGCTCCTGCTCCTGGAGAGATGGATGTGACCCCAGGCCACCGGCCCCAGGCAGGTCTCCCGCAGCTCCCTCCCCAGCTTCCTGGGCTCAGGGGCGGGGCGAGGCGGGGCTGGGTTCAGACAACGTTCTCTGAGTCCTTTAGTGAGGGATCATCTGGCTGCAGAAGAGCTCAGACCACTGGGAGCTGAGGACCTGGGGTGCCCTGCGGCCCTGGAACACGTCTGGGGTGAAATATCTCCTTCTGCTTGTCTCTGTCTCCCCCTCCAGTAAAGATGGATCCTGCTGAAGACACAGACAGCCTGGAACTCGCACTGTGTGCAGGGAAGAATGTCAGACAAGCCCACTGGGATGAGCTAGAGCTGATGCCCACCCCCAGAGCAACACCCAAGGCCCGGCTCTGCTGGAGAGGAGGGGGCTGCTCTGACCTTGCAGGAGGGTGACTGCCTGTGCATGGGGAGAACCGGCCACGCCGCAGGGCCATGAAGAGCCCTGAGCCCGCAGTCACCCGATCCAGCAGCCTGCATGCCGCCCTCAAACACTCACAGAGCCCCACCCGCCCACCGGCACCAGGCCCTGGGCAGTGCCTTGGAGTCAGCAGTGAGTGGACGGTGGCAGGCTGCCCAAGGGCTTGGGTCTGGCGATGGGGAGCTCCCGGCCCCTCCTCTGATGCTGGCGGCTACTTGAGCGTCCCCCTGCCTCCGTCTCCGCTGACCGGATGGGACATCTGCCCACAGCATCTCCACAGAGCCCAGCCCAGAAACTCGGACATCTGGGGACAAGTGTGCCCACACGGTTGTGAGCACGAACAGATGGGGGAGGGCGTTCTAGGCATGAAGGGGTCCCCAGCATTTGATAATTCTCAAATTACACCCCAAACACCTGGGAAGTTTGAAATAACAATCATTTGGTGGTCTGATCTGTTAAAACAATAGGTTTTAATATTCATTTGTTACTGGCAATAAATGGCCATAATAATTTGATGATTAAGCTGCTATGACCTTCACTGAACCTTAACAGTTCTCATTTGCATTCTCATTAAAATGACAGTTTCCCTCTCATTCTTTGAAATCCGTAATACTCTCCTTCCCAGAATTTGCAAAGCCTCCCTAAAGAGTAATTAACTCATGTGATTAAAAATGTAATATGTTGGGAACATTTTTTACTTTAGGAAGGTACCAGGTTAAAAGTTTTAATATGCACTGTATTCATCATAAATCATTTTGATTTAAAAAAAAAAAAACTCCCAGAACGAGAAGTAAATGGGAAAGCTTCATTGTCAATGTTGGATTATGATAATTTCTTTCTTATCCTAATTTTTATTAATGGGAAAAAATGATGAACTAAACTAACCCGTCAAACTTCTGTACTTTCAAAGCCGCAGCCAGGCTCGCAGGCACTTTCCTCCAGACCCCGCCTGGCCATGGGGCCTTTCAGAACGTCCAGAAGTCACTTGTCTCCCCAGTTTTTCAAAGGCCCCTGCAGGCCCCCCGGAACCTCTGAGCAGCCCCCAAGGACGCAGACAGCTCAGGGGGCAGGGGCTCCAGACAGAGGGTGCTCACCGCCTGCTGCCAGGGGCACGTCCTTGTTGCCCGGACGCTCACAATCCGAGGACGGAGGCCTGGGCAACATGGCTGTCCCCCCAGACCCCAGCGGCTCAGTGCGTCCCCCCCGGACCCCAGCGGGCTCAGTGCGTCCCCCTTGGACCCCGGCGGGCTCAGTGCGTCCCCTACAGGCCCTGACACCAGCTGACTGCCAACTTCTTGGCCGGGTTCCGGGACCCCAAGAAGCCCTCTGAGTGGGACGCCTGTCAGAGGAAGACGCACTGCAGTCCAGGCCCGTCCCCCGGGGTCTCCTCTCCCCGTCTGCCTGACTGTGGTCTCCCCCTGACACCCCCGTGCCGGGCGGCCTCCGCCCAGGGTGGCACCTCTGTCTTTCCCGTCCCCACAGGGCATGCGGAGAGGTTCTCGAGATGCCGGGAGAATGCACGAATGAGCCAAGGAGCTGTGAAGGGTGGCCCCCGGGGGGAGAGCAGAACTGGGCAGTGACCCCCTCCAGGCCGGGGGTGTGAGCCGACCTCCCAGGACCCCGGTTCTCAGCCTCTTCCCTCGGGCCGAGCCCAGGGGCGGGAGTGGGTGCCGTGAGGCTGGGCAGACCCGTGTGCACAATCAACATTTACTTAAGGTTTTTCCAGTTGTCAGTGTGATAAACGGACCCTTGACAAAATCGATGGATCAAGTACGCCGAGTTAATCTACAGGAGACCCTCCTGAGGGCATGTCCCACCCAGCCTGTCACTCAGAGCGCTGCAGGGGGTGAAGTGAGCGCCCGTGGGCTCTGGGCGCTGGGCTGAGAGGTGGTTTCCCTTCCTCTGGGGCCAGGACGGGGCAGAGGCATGGAGCTGGGATGGGGCTGGTGTGAACACGTGTCTCGGGAATGCAGAGATCCTGATCACAGGCAAGGTCTAGCAGAGGACCAGCTGCTGGCAGGAGGGGGTCCAGGTCCCACTATGGCTGGGCCGGGCCAGAGCCCCCGGGGCATCAAGATGCAGAATCAGGGAGACCCTGGGGAGCCTGGTCCATAAGGATCCCTCCCTGGGCAGGGGCTGAGTCTGGGCCCGGACCTCACCCATGCCCGGTTGCCTCTGTAGGAGGCCAAGCCGAGTCCAGTTAATTTCAGACCAACTCAATTAGAGCAACACAATTCAGTGGAAACCACGTGATCTGACTTACAAATTAAAAAAAAAAAAAAAAGCCAAAAGCCTCTCCAGCACATTCCGTCCTCCAGACTCAGCACCACCGACCTGTCTGTGGGGCCCCCATGGCCCCTGACATGAGCCGACCGCACCCTCCACCTCCGCGGACACAGCAGTCCCCTGGGTGCGTCTGTCCCGGAACGGAATGACACCACCTCCTGCCGACTGCACGAGGCCATGGCCTGTCCTTGTAAGTAAAGTTTAATGGGTACCGGCATGCACCTATTCCTTCTGGCAGAGGGGAGCAGGTGGACGGGGCGATGGGGCTCAGGCCAGAACCGCTCCCATCTGGCGGTCGGCTGACTCCCGGCTGCACCCTGGGCCCTTCATCCCCAGAGGGAAGGGCCCTTGCCTGGGTCACCAGCTCCCTGGCCAGCAGGTCGCTGTGCCCACCCCCCAGCCCAGCTTTGTCCAGAGCCCGGGACCCCGAGCTCTCTGGGAGCCTGGCCTAAGGGGCTACCTCTGGGGTGGAGGCTGTAACCAACCACTCCCCCCACAGTGACGCACGAGCCCACGTGACCTTCCCAGGGCAGAGGCCAGGCCCCTTGCCTTCCTGCAGAGTCTCTGGCCAGCAGCCTGGCAGGGCCCGGGAGCCCTTGGCAGGACCGCCACATGCGTCCAAACCCGTCCCAGGAGCTAAGGGGCTGTCAAGGCCCTGCCCTGCCCTGGGACAAGAGGGGGCACCGACACCCAGAACAGAGGTCCCCCAGAACACGGAGGCCCCCTGACACCAGACACGTGGCTGAGGGCCCAGGAAGTCCAGCCTTTGTGGGGGCCGCTGGGCACGGAGGGCTCAGGCCTCTGAGGTCACAGGAGTCTGAGCCGGGTCGGCCTGTACGTGGCCACTTTCCAGACAGCTCTGTCCCAGGAGGAGGGCCCTGGGTCCTCCCAGCCTGCAGGGAGAGCCCCCTGGAGACGAGGGGGACCACGTGTTAGCTCACAGCCCCCAGGTGGTGTCTCCCGGCTCCCAGCCCCGCCCAAGGCTGACCCAGGAGACTCACTCTGCCAGCCGCCCCCCTCCCCGAGCCTGGCCTTACGGCTGTGGAGACCTCACACGTTAAGGCATCTGATTCCCAAGCAGGGCACAGCCAGGCCCCCTTCCCAAGACCAGGCCCCCAGCTCCCCACCCCTGTCTCCCACCAGAAGGACCTAATTCACACCCCAGCCCCTACTGAGTGGGCAGAGTCTCTCAGTGTCCTCAGGTGGACCATCCGGGCACAACGATGGCTGGGGGACAGAGGACAGCCTGGCCGTGCTCAGCGGTCAGAGCAGCCGGCCTCCCCAAGGGTCAGCCCAGCCCCGCCAGGACACCCTTCCCTCCTGCAGGAGTCTGCACTGGCCTGGGCAGATGGACTGGCCTCCGGGTCCCCGATCTGGTGGACCCTCCCCGTGGCTCTGTTGGGCCCTGGAGGCGGCGAGAAGAGTTCAGAAGAGCCAGCACATCCCCAGGGTGCCAGCCCCCCGGCTGTTGGGACTGGGAGAGCAGTCCCTAGAGGTCCGCCCACCACCTGGCCGAGAAGGCTCTCAGATGGGCAGAGACACAGATGGAGTACTCTAGGCACTGCGGGTTCCTGGCTGTGACCCGGGGGCTCCTCTGATGGAGGGGGAGGAGGCTGGAGCTCTCAGGACCCCGCCCCCAAGAATGGGACAGACAGCTGGGGCAGCACCGGCCGCGCAGCCCCTGGGCACAGGGCCTGTGAGTGCGTCGGCCACAGGGACCCCGCGGCATCGCTGACCCCTTGCAGCGCCAGCTAGAGACTCAGAAGGCCCAGTTTCCTCTGAGGCCCCCAGGTGGTGCCACCTTCCCACTGGAGCTCATGCTCTTCATCACGCTGTCTGCCGTCCCCTCCAGCGTCCTCAGCTGGCCCCAAGGCCCCCATCCTGCAGCTTTGCCCCCCACAGCCTCCACATGGGCAGAAGCGGAGGGCGGGCTGGGGCAGGGGTCGCCTCGGCCTGGGGGGTGGGCAAGCCGGCGGCCTGGCTCTGCTGGAGCTGCATCCTCAGCAACGTCCTGCCCCCGGGGTCTCCGGCAGGTGTCTGTCTCCTTACGAGATGCTGCAGGGTGGATGTGCGGATAGGCAAGCCCTGCCCGCCTGCTACTACACCCGCACGTGACCACACACACACACCTCCCAGACGACACGCTGTGACGTAGCCCAGCAGGCTATATTTAGAGCTGAACTTTAAGCCAAATATCAAGGAGTTCTGGAGCGGAATTCTCGATGGGCTCAGAGCACCAGCCAGGCTGCTGTCCCCTGCCTCACCTTGGAGGGGGGCGGGGAGCCCTGCCCCGGACTGTCGGAGAGGGCACAGGCTGTCCTTTCCCTGGGAGGCCCTCAGGCCAGGGGGCACCTCCTGGTCACCGAGACCCCTGTCCCCCAGAGCATGGAGGGTTTAGGATGACACTGGACAGGGACTCGGAGCAGCAGCAGTGGCCACAGGGACTGTGGGTCAGCGGTGTGCGTGGACCCTCCTCACGCTGGCCCAAGGCCGCAGCACCAGTGGTGTGCGTGGACCCTCCTCACGCTGGCCCAAGGCCGCAGCACCAGCGGTGTGCGTGGACCCTCCTCACGCTGGCCCAAGGCCGCAGCACCAGCTGAGGCCTGAGGGAGCGCTTTCAAGAGCGGCTGATTTCTGCACAAACAAGTGAGTGCCCTGGTTCCCGACACACTTTGGTCTGGAAGTTCCTGCTTCAGGTCCAAGAAGGAGACGGTCAGGGGAGGTGTCCCCTACAGCTGACGGCCTTGGACCAAAATGCATTTGTCCAGGTCCAGCAAGGCCTCCAGCCTGGGACTGTGGGGGACGACTGGGTGGGCCTCCTTGGGAGGAGACCCTCCTCTTGAGCCAAGTGTGTGAGTCAAAACCGGGAGTCTCCACGCTGAGTCCCTCCATCAGACGCATTTCTCTTCCCAGTAGAGAGGAGGACGGGGAGCCCGGACCTCAGCTGTCCCACCTGCAGCTTGGTGGAAGGTGGGAAGGGGCTCGGGATGGGCCCTGCACCGTCTCCAAGGCAGCCCCGCATGAGACCCCGTCTCACAGCAGGGCAGATGGGCTGGCACTGTACAGAGTCGTCCCCTCAGCCCAGGAAGAGTGAGCAGAGGGAAACCGCCCGATGCCCAGCGCCTGCAGGGCCTCAGCTCTGCGGATGGCGGGGGAAGCTCCAGGGTGATACCCAACCTCCCACTGACTTTCACCTTGGACTCGGGAGGTGGCCAGGTAAGCAGGATCAACCCCTCCACCTGTCAGGGCCGCTGGGCAGCCCCCAGCTCTCGGAGATCAAAGCCGGTGGCCAAACTCCACCTTGGCCGCCTCAGCCTGGCGCCAGGGCACTGTCTAGGGTTCCAGACCTGCCTGCCTACTGCCCCGAAATAGCAAAGGCTCCAGGGTGGTTCCCCCATCTGACCCGCAGCAGACATCGCTAATCTGTCCGCCTCAGGCCCCAGAAGATGCCAGAACACCTCCTGTGGGGCATCTGAAGCCAGACCGGTGACCGCAGGGGACAAACGCAGGCCACGCTGGACACTCACCACCCACCGCGGCCTCCCGTCCAGCCCCTCCTCTCCCTCGCCCCCGTCCCTGTGGAGTGTGTGTGTGAGTAGTGCTACAAAAGAAGCCAAAGCCAGCTGTGCCCTCCCCTGGCATGGCCCTGCGTCCCCCCAGCCAACACGGGCAGGCTGGCCGTCGGTCAACCCAGCAACGACAGTTGGGGCTGCGTTGCCCCACGGTCACTGCCTGCGGTTGGAACAGCCCACAGAGGCGTCCGCTTCTGTCCACTAGCCCACGCAGGCCACAGCGTTTCTGACGACGTGGACTGGAAAGCCTGGAGTCCTGATTCCAGGCCTCCCGGGCCAGTTGGAGACGGCATGAGTCTCCTGAGGGGCTCATCCCTGTAGCCCACCCGGAGGGGTAACGGACACTTGGGGAGGTCTCCTTAGGCTGAGATTGCTGTCCTTCCAAAGGCCATTCAGGACCCTCCTTCCAGCAGTTCCGGGAGGGTTCCTGCTGCTGCATGTGGTGACCTGGCGGAGGGAGGTCTGGGGAGGCCCTGCCCAGTAGCAGCAGGCCCCGCGGGCATCCTCACGGCGCTGGCACCCATGTCGGCTTCTGAGACCAGCGGGCCACGTGCTCGGGGTATGTACACCCTGTGGCTCCATCCCTCCTCGGGAGAAAGGGGCCGTGAGAGCGCCTCGTGGTGAGGGCAGCAGCCGTGAATGAGTCACTCGAGAAAACCTCCTGGACTCACGCCTGGTGCGCAGTAAGCTGCCGGTACTGCCCGAGCACGGAGGGAGCGCGGCCAGCGGCGGTCTCAGGCCTGCGGTCCCTGGTGATGTCCGGTCCTCACACCTGGGTGGGGGCCTGCGGCTCATTCACCGTTCCAGGCCACACGGGCAGTGAGGGCCACAGACGGATCCCAGTGCCACGTGGTGGTCCCCAAGCTGCCTGCGTCTTGGCGCCGCTCTGGCCATGTCCCTCTCCCAGAACGCCGGGTCAGGGGTTGTTGCCTCCAGGAGAACGGACAGACTAGATGGAGGAGAGCCAGCCCAAGCCCTTGGGAGCGCCAGGGCGCTGAGTTCCTGTAGCCTGCTGGGCATGGCAGTGGGGGGTGGGGGTCCCTGTCTCCAAATGCCGCTGTGTGAATACGATGAACACGATTTAAATTCGGAAGAGGGCCCCTTTCTGAAAGGCACGCAGAAGCGCCGAGGCACCAAGGTTCAGGACGAGCTCAGTCTGGAGCCACGGGTGCACCTCTGGCTCTGGGGCGAGAGGGACGCGCCACGGGCCGCAAACACGCAGGGGTGGCCTTTGGATCGGGCCGGCTGCACAGGCGGGACCTTCACATCCCAGACCCCTTGGCCAAGAGTCTCTCTGAACCTCTGGAGACGGCAGACGCACTCTGCTCTGGGTGGGGGTGGGCGGTGACCCTGCATTTGGCAGAAGGAGTGAGACCCGCTCCGGCCGGGAACAGACTCTGCGTGTTTCCATTTCGGAGACAATTTAAGATGGGATGGGCACTGCTGTTTCATGCCAATGAATTTACATTTGAACACTCTTCTTGGGGTCAACTTGATTTCTATAAAGGAGGTCGCTTTGGCCAGAAGCCTCCGCACGGCAGTGACGGCGTTGCATCATCTCGTTCCCAGAAAGACAATGAATTCAGAGAAAACGACCAGCTCCTGGCTGGACCTCAGGTCTGCATTAAGCACCTGCCGTCTGACAGGCCCCCCAGGGGAGTGGATGGAGGGGCAAGAGCTGGGAGCAGTGGTGGACACTGGGGGAAAGGCCCTGCCCTCCCTGGCACTGTGCCCCTGGGTAGCCTGCGTTAGCCAGGGGCTGTGGTGCCTGGGGGCCTGGAGTGGGCCCCTGGCACTTCATGCACAGAGCAGCCCAGAGGTTGGGGCCTGGCCTGCTGAGCCCAGCAGGACCCCAGGGGGTCCACAGCTCTCTCCTGAAGTCCTGGTGTGGGTCCAGGCTAGTCCAGATTCACAGCTGGGACCACCCAGCCGACCCACAGACGCCTGCCTGCCGTGTTGAGCCACTGAGCTGCCAGCCTGGCACCCAGCACTGCAGGGCAGCAGCCAGCCGAAGCAGACCCTTAGTTTTGAAAGCAGGCTGGCTGAGACGCCAAGCCAAGCTGACCCGAAGAAGGGGCGGGTCACCATCAAGTTACTGTCTGTGATGGGAGGCGGGGGCGGGGGGCCAGGGAGAGTGGGGAGACGTGTGGCATTCAGATGGTCTCTGGAGATGCGGCTGGAATCCCCAGCGTCTTCCTCGTTACTTTCACTTGTGAGCAAGGAAGTGAGCATCCACACCAGGGATCTCCACCCCAGGAGCGCTGACCTGGTGCGTCTGCGGAACCCACCAGGGGCTGCTCTTGGCGCCTCCTCAGCTTGGAAGCGGCCCCAGTGGGCGGCCCCTGGGACAGAGACTTCACGGTCCCCCCGTCGGAGGAAGACGGAGGATCCAGCAGGGAGCACACACACGGCAGGACACGGGGGTGCCTGCTTCAGCCCTGGACGAGCACAGAGCCTTGTCCTGCTCCCGTTTCTGTCGTGGACGAGACGTCAGATGTCAGGCAAGTTCGTTCATATCGACTTTCTCAACTGTCCCCACCCAGAAGATGGGGAATGGGGGACACGTTATCCACTTCAGGGCAGCAACTTTCAACCTTGCACGTGTATCAGACCCCCTGGGGAAAGATGAGGGAACTGGGTCCTACTGGGAGTCTCCAATTCAGGGGGTCTGGATGACCCAGAGCCTGCATTTCTAACTGGCTCCTGGGCGAGGCACAGACCCCACACTGAGGACCACCGCCTAGAGTGGGTCCTGAAGGTTCAAGGAGCTGATACCCGTGAAGTGGCAGACGGAGCTGGCGGGTGACACAGAGCTTCCAAAGGACAGTCGCTGCCACCTCCACTGTGACCACTTAGACAAAGTCTCCAGGCCACCCAGGTGCAGCTGAGTGGCCGGTGTCAAGTTCGAGGTCCCCTCTGCCCCTCTCATCACACAGCTCCTGCCCAGGGCTGACATCTCAGTGTCTGGAATGTCACAGGTGCGTCTTGGAAGGAAAGGCCTGGGATGGGGGGTGTCCCCACACCCAAGAGGTCCCTGGACGGGTCCAAACCGTGGGGCCAGCATCTCCGAGGGGACAGCTCGGGGATCCCTCCTTCCAGAATGCTGAGGGGTCTCCAGTGGGGCACCCCCCACGCCCCACGTGGCAGAGGAAGGCCCAGCCCGAAGCGCACGAAGCACAGGGGGCGAGGTGGCTCCCAGGCTGCGAGGGGCTCGGCTGGAGGGCTTGCTGCCTTTCCATTTGAAACAGAGACACCATCAGGCGTTTCGATCATTTCTATTTTTGTTTCTACGCCTCAATTTTGGCAGTTCTCTCCCGGGAGCTGGGGTGGGAGGGGGGGGGAGAAACACATTTTTCTCTACCATTTTTAATCTTCTTTTATTTATCAAACTTAGCTCCTCTTTTGGTGGATTAAAACAGACTTGGACAGAGTCTGGAAAAACAAACTCTTCGGAGGCAAGACGAAGATTGAGTTTGGCCAACTGGCTGCTTGCAGCCCTCTGGAAGCTTCATGTGCTTCGTGCACATGGGGGTGGGCCCTCTTCCTGTGCCATGGGGGGCGTGGGGGGTGCCCCGCTGGAGACCCCTAGGCATTCTGGACAGAGGGATCCCAGAGCTGTCCCCTCGGAGATGCTGGCACCGTGGTTTGGACCCATCCAGGGAGCTCTTGGGTGTGGGGTCCCCCCGTCCCAGGCCTTTCCTGGAGCTGCGACGGGAACAGCTGATTCAGTTGCCCTCCTCCTGGGCCACGGCTCCTGGAACCAACCAGCCTGACACCAGCACTAGGGGGGGATCTCTCCAGAACCACAGAGACGCCTCTTCTTGGAGGACGGGCGTGTTGTTAGCTGGGCACCAGGGAACGCACACGGCCCGGGTGGCCCTCTGACCCCCCGGCTCCTTGAACCAGAACCAGAGTGCAAGGCTCCCCTTCCTGACCCGGCTTGCAGGGTGCCCCGATGAGCAGCGTCATGGAGACAGAGGACCCCACCCCAGGCGCCCCCTCCTCTGAGAGCTCGAGGGAGGGCGGTGGGCTCTCAAGTGTCTCCAGGGACCGTCCGCACACAAGACAAGGGTTTGTGGGTGAACCCTGGACTCTACTGGTACACCGGGCTCGAGTCCCCATGGCCCGGGACAGGCGAGCCCAGAACAAGGAAAGAAAACCCACAGAGCGGCCCTGGGACGCTCAGGGCCACGGTGCAGCCTCTGAGCGGGGCTTCAGAGAAGGCGGCGGGGCTGCAGCCGCGGGAACACGGGAGGGGCTGGCGCATGTTTACATAATTAACATGCCCTCCCCCCGCCCCCCCCCCCGCCCCCCCCAGCCTCCCCCGCCAGCGCAGCTGCTCGTTGAACAAGGCCCACACTAGCGTCCGGCACAGAGCTTCCATGAACACTGCCTCCTAGACGTCACCTCGACGGAGGTCTGTGGCGTCCCTGGGAATTCCTCCAGGACAACAGGCAGGGGGTCCACAGCCCTGACAGGACCTCCGTCTGCAGGGGAGGGGCTCCCACTGTCCTCCAGGGTGAAGCATGGAGAAGGCCGTCAGGCCCAGACCAGGAGTTTTGGGCAAAGCTGGGGGCCTGGAGGCACTAGGGAATCCTGGAACCCACTGGAAGCTCTTCCTGTGGGGGCCGCCGACCCCTGCCCCTGGATCCTGGCCTGGCAGGTGAGACCACTGCGCGCTGGGTCTGCCTGCCTGGTGCACAGGAGTTTGGGGCTGAGTGGTCTCAGAACCCTCTGTGCCAACATCTCTGGCCGCCAGGCGGCTCAGTGCAGGCCAGACCATCACTGTCAGATTCCCCTTCGCGTGGGTCACCTGGGCAGGGCCAGTCCAGCCCCCTTTAAGTGCAAGGAGCTGAGACGAGCCTGGCCTGGCTGCTAAGGGACCAGCCCCCAGTGTGATACTTGGCCCAATTTCTCTGCAGTTCGGGGTCTGCTGGAGTCCTGGGAGCAATTCCAACCCCTCCTGAGGGGCGTGTCTCGTGGGCCTGCAGATGCCAGCTGGAAGGGAGCCGCTCTCCTGGCCAGAGCCCACCTAACAGACACCCGAGGGCCACGTCTGCGTAAACCTAACCCGCCCGAGACCCCGCAGTCAGGACCCTGCCAGAACAGGGCAGGGTCATGGCAGGAAGGGAAGGATGGGGCCCACCGGTGAGGAAAGGGGTGGGGAGGCCGGTAGGTTGCGTCCCAGTACCACTCCTGATTCACAGCGAAGGTTCTGCCCCCGCCCCCCGTCCAGATGGCTCCTGGCCACAGGGCAGGGTCAGGCAGGCTGGCCTTGGGTCAGGGAGCGCCAGTCAGGCAGGCAGGCTCTCCTCGGACGTAAAACCCCTCCACCCGCTCTCCTGGGTGATGTTTCCTCTGGAGGAGCTGGAAAGGTCACCTCCTGTCCACTCAGGCCGGCTTCGCGGGCAGGATTACGTTTTATGATCCGTTTATGAACATTTTGTCTTTACGTTCCACAAATGTTATTGCACAGAGTGACTGGGGCCTGACCTCCCGCCCTGGGGAGGCTGAGTGTCTTGACTGATGGGTGTTGGGTAATGAGCGCTCACACCACTCAGTCCTCGCAGCTGCAGAGCAAGAGGAGGAACTAAAGACAGGGAGCCGCAGCCCTGAAGCTTCCCTGGAAGAGGTGCAGGTGCCTGGCCTGGTCCTGGAGGCAGAGCCGTCCCCCCGAGGCTTGTGGGGTCGGGGGGGTGGCGCTGTGATGGGCGGGGATGCTGCCTTTTGCTCGCCCCCCAGGCAGGAAGGTGCAATAGAAGAGACGGGGCGACTCCCAGGTGCCCCTCAAATCAGGACAGAGACGTGCTGGCCACACAGGGCTCCCAGCACCTAGGAGGCTGGGCTGCAGCTGGTCCCGTCCACCTCCTGGGGGTGGGCTGCAGGCGCCTGGGCCTCCTGGAGGTTGGGTGGCCACCCCTGGCCCAGGGCCCACCTGGGGCTCCGCCCTGCATCCGGCCCTTGTACACGACTTCATGTGATGGTGGGGTGGGGAGGGACTAGGGGAAGGGCACAACCACCTTCCCTAGAGCAAGACTGAGCATCACCCCTGTGTCCTTCGAGGTCCTTCCCTTCCCGAGGCCATCCTGACCCACCCGGGACCACCCTCATTCATTTTCACACCCTGAGGCTGGGGTCCCACTGAGGGCCTGGCAGTGGGGTTGTTGGGAAAGCTGTGGTCCCCCCCTTGGCTCACAAGGACCCCCAAACCCTGGGGAATGGGAAGCAGGGCCCCACCACTGACCCCTGTCACACGGGGCTGAGGGTAACAGGTGGGTCAGCTTTGTTTGAAAGTTAACAGATGTCAACTTCCAGCCAAAACGCGCCTCCATCACCTCCCAACAGCCAGAGAGGGTGGTGCTGTGCGAGGAAGCAGCACAGAGACGTCAGCCTTGATGGGCTGAGTTACGTCCCCTGAGAAACATCTTCGAGAGCTGACCCTCGGAAGCCCCCGGCGTCCAAATGTCTTCATTTGCAAACAGGTGGCTGCAGACTGCCTGGTGAAGATGAAGCCTTCCTAGAGTGGGGAGGGGCCCGAGCCAATGAGACGGCTCTCATAAGAGGAGAGACAAGAAACAGAGCTCTCCCTGCGAGTTCGGAGGCAGAGACCGGAGTGACGCAATACAGGCCAAGGCGCCCCTAAGCTGGCAGAGAACAGACGCCCCGCCTCTCAGGCCGCCAGCCTCTTCTCTGAGCGTGAGGCCAGAGCCCGCTGTCTGAAGCCACCAGTGAGCAGTGCTTTATCACAGGGGCCCCGGGAAGCCCACACGGGCCCAGGGCCCAGGAAACGGCTGGAGACAGTGGAGCCAGGCAGGACGCCCGCACAGCATGAACAAGTGGGCTGAGCCGGAGGCGCTCAAGGGCTAGTGGACACGCGCCTCCTGGGTCCGTGGGCCCTGCCGGGTCACTCGAGTCGCAGGGAGTGGTCCCCAACCGCAAAGGCAGCTGCCGGCCTGACTGCCCGCCAGTCCCCAGGCTGGGAGCAGAGCCCCACCTTGAAGGGCTGTGAGCCTGGGGCCAAGACGAGGCAGGGGGAGCCGAGCCCCAACACAGGCCGCTTGCAGGGACCCCCAGCACCTCCATCCTCACGCCGGCCGACAGGTTAAGTGTGACCACGTGCACCAGACAGTCTGCCCAAGACTTTGCACCTGGGCCAGAGGCCAGGCCCGGATCAAACACGGGGTGTCGTCACTAAGAGCAGCAGCCCCCGAGGCCCCCGATTCTCCATCTTTCGGCAAGAAATGCACCAAGAGCTCCTCACCATTCTGGGTTCCCGCACACACGCCCACAGATCTCAGGGTGATGGATGCGCAGGTCCCTGCAGGAGCGGGAGCAGGGGGTCCCCAGCCCTGTGCACTCGCTCCAGGAGGCTCCAGCGGGGAGCGCCTGCGGGGGGGGCCCCACATACAGGGGCCTGACTGCGGCCCCCGCATCTCCCTGCATTAGGGTCCGAGGACCCGCCCCTCAGCGCCGGGTCCCACCTCCCCGTGGGAGATGCTCTCAGCACCAGAGCATCACACCCACACGTAAACCACCGTCAGGCCTGGCACCGCCTGCTGGCTTCTAACGGCTTCTAACAAATGGCTGCTTCTATCACGGGCGGCGAAAAACGGGCCGACAGGCAAACACGAACCAACCCGGACACCGGGAGCCACCAATCTCCATCCAGACGTCGGAGAGGGGCCGGAGCCACGTGTTCTCGCAAGTTCCTGACTACATTCTGAACAGCATGGTCTTGTAGAGAAGGAATGACTGGCGAATGACAAGATCCTTGCAGCCCAGCAACTCGAGGAAGAACTGGAAGCAGGCACTCGGAGCCTTAGACTCATGGGAAGAGCAAAGGGGCATGTCTGAGGCCATAGTGGGGCCGCAGGCGGGCGCTCTGCTGGAGGTCAGGCAGCGTCCGCCTCCCCGGCCCCTCCTGGGGGCCCCGGGTTTCCGCTGTGAGCAGCCGTGTTCCGGGGCACCTGGTCCATCCCCAGGGGCAGCCCCACCAGCTTCAGCGCATCCGCCCCCTCCACGTCCCGCCTGCAGTCCTCAGCTCCAGAACAGGCTTGCGCCCTGTGCTGGTCCAGCCAGGACACCTGCAGCCTCCCAGGCCTGGGCCCAGTGCTGGGCGGGGCGGCCCTGGCCTGGGTTCTGCTAGGGGGCTCACTGGGGCCCCCGTGGAGCCACCCGAGGGGGCGGGACACCAGCCGCCCACCTGCCTCTGGACCCGGACACCCCTCCCTGGGCCGGGTGCCAACAGGCCTCTGCTGTTTAAGCCGGGGTGTGTCAAGCTCTCGTCACCTCTGACCGGGAGCGTCTCAGCTATGACAAGCCCCTGGGCAGCCCTGAGTGGGGCTGGGATGAGATGGCACGGACTCCCCTGAGGGCCCCCTTCTCCCCTTGCCAAGCACCACCAGCTGCCCTGACTGTCCCCTCTGCCTCCCCACGGGGCCCGCTCCACGTCCCACCCCCATGCCCTGATCTCCATTAGCCCTGGGAGCCTTCAGAGGCTGAATCTGACAGCCTTCCTCCAGAGGCTCCACTGCACGTGGAAGCAAACCAAGGCCGTGTCCGCCCCCAGGACTGACTGCCTGCTCCCCGGTTGCACAGGACAGGGGCTCCCTGCCCACCCGCCCGGGATGCCTGCACGGGGACCGAGGGCCCCCGCCCTGTGCTGTGTGGGCGTGTGTGCGGGGACCCGGGGCTTGGCTTGAGGCCTTTGCATTTTTCTGTCCTGAAGATGCAGGGCGCATGGCCTTGGAGGCCACCTCTCCCAGCAACCTCACTCCTCGACGGGCCAAGTGTCCCCATGGATGACCTGCTTCCTGCCATCCAGCCTTCAGCAAAGTGCCACCTCCCGGGGCACAGCCCTCCCCGAGCATCTGCCCCCTGCAGCCTCCGCACCACCATCAAGCCCCTGTCATGATTCTCTGAAGGGACCGTCCAGGGCGGGATGGACCTGCTGCATGCTTGTTTATCTGCTTCTGGCTTCTCCTCCAGGGGCCGGGGCCCTGGTTGGCCAGGCTACGGGTGAAGGAGCCTGGGCTTTGCAGACGCGCGGGCACCACCCGGGGTCTCGGGCGGCCCTGCCTGCGTCACAGAGGCAGAGACGATGAGACCAGGCCCCGCCGGCCCGGCTTGGCAGGGACCCACGCGCTGTGCCCCGAACGGCCGTTAACCTCCGTTCCTTATCGCTTCCTAACGCGCTCACACCCTTCCTAAATGCCGTCCTGGCTCGGAACAGAGAGGCGGAAGGCAGGGAAGAAAAGCTGCAGCGACAGACGACATCTCTCAACGCAGCTCCGTCTTTAGGAAAAGTCCACACGATGATTCTGTTTCAGACCAGGCGCCCAAAGGGAGCTCACCCGGCTTTTCTTTTCGGGGGCAAGGTAACCACAATTCGGAGGCGGCCGCCTGCCAGGCCCTTCCCGCAGGGCCCGACCGCACACAGGCTACCCCAGAGCCCGTGTCCTATTACGGCGCCTTCTGTGCCTCCGATTACCTGGCAAATAAACCAATTTGGAGACCCACCGGGGTCTTTCTGGCCGTCTCTCCAGGGCCCTGCCTTCATTACCACAGAGCCAGCATCTGCCGTGAGACACAGAAATGTCATTATGCGGCAAGAAAGCACGGCCTGAACGCAGCAATTACCCGGCAGGTCACGGAGGGCCCCGGGGACTCCGCTCAGCGGAATCCAGCCCGGCCTGATCAGAGCCTGCACCCAGGATGTCCCACGCCCCAGGCACCGTGTCTGACTCGCTACCCAGAGTGAATGCCCCCCCCATGTGTATTTATTTATTCATGCCTGAGCACAGACTCCTACTGCACACATTACAGAACACACACTAAAAAGAAAGAAGGAGATAAACACGAGGGCTTCCCCTGTGGGCCCCAGCGGCTCGTCTCCGCGCTAGAGCCTTTAGTAAGACCACCCTAGAGCCCCGAGTAAGGCTTGTGCAGGCCACACACCTCCCCGGTGCTTCACACGATCTGTTCCCTTTGTCGCAGTGATAACCCTTCAATAATGCAAAATCCGTTCCTGGTGTGTGCTCCGTCCCTCAGTCGTGTCTGACTCTTTGTGACCCCATGGACTGAAGCCCGCCAGGCTCCTCTGTCCATGGGATTCTCCAGGCAAGGATACTGGTGTGGGTTGCCATTTCCTCTTCCAGGGAATCTTCCCGACCCAGGGATGGAACTCGGGTCTCCTGCACTGCAGACAGATTCCTTACTGCTGAGCCACCTGGGAAGCCTAGCTCCCTGGGAATACAAAAGCAGGCCATGGGCAGGAGTGCCAAGCAGTGGGTGAGAATGGCATCTGTGCACCGCCCAGAAACCGCAGGGCGTCCACAGAGACCCCTGCCACGCCCGTCCTGACCCCCCAGCCCAGATCCCCCGGCCACGTTCACCCAGGCAGGCAGCAGCCACTGAGGACAGGATGCTGTTGACAAGGAAACCCCAAGTTAACAACTCCTCGGGCGGTGTTTGAAATGTCACATGTTGAGAACCAGGCTGGAGTCCGTGGTCCCCCTGTGAAGTGCCGGGCGCAGCACGCCGGGCCACGGACCCCTGAGGACGCGTCAGGCCGGCGCCCGGGGGCCCCGTGCCTGCTTGTCGGGGGGCTTCTCTCGGCTCACACAGCGCGAGCACCATAAAGGGCAGCTGCTGGGGGTTCCCCATCCCGACCTGGGCTTGCAGGCGAGCAAAGGAGACCCCTCGCTTCCTGGCTCGAGGGAGTGGAAGCCCTAGGAAGGACACGCCTCCTCCGTGCGTCCCTGCAAAGCCTGGGCTGCCTGCTGGCCCTGAGCCCGGTGGGGTGGGGGAGGGGAGTCCAGGCCCTGGGTGTGTGTGCGCGTGTGTGCCCGTGTGGGCATGGAGGGGCTGCAGGCGATGCACAGACCCAGTCCCTCACCCACACACAGACGCTGTCTCTCCCAAGTTCCCCCGAAGAAAACCACCAGACGCTGCAAAATGCTGCTGGCCCGTCGTCAGCCTCGCAGGTGGATCACAGAGCAGGGGGCCTCCCTCCCCACAGGGGCTGTGCACGTGTGTGCGTGTGGCCGCTGCTGTGTGTGTGCACAGGGGTCAGCACACACTCACACACAGTTCTGTCCAAGTAGCCTTCACACACGTGTGTCTCTGCTATGCGTGTGTGATGTACACACACCCACGCAGCTCTCAGTTCGGATGGTTCACCCCCACACAAAGGTGGGGCTTCCCTGATAGCTCAGTTGTGAAAGATTCCACCTGCAATGCAGGAGACCCTGGTTCGATTCCTGGGTCAGGAAGATCCGCTGGAAAAGGGGTAGGCTATGCACTCCAGGACTCTTGGGCTTCCCTGATGGCTCAGCTGGTAAAGAATTTGCCTGCAGTGCGGGAGACCTGGGTTCAATACCTGGCTTGGGAAGACCCCCTGGAGAAGGGAAAGGCTACCCACTCCAGTATTCTGGCCTGGAGAATTCCAGGGACTGTGTAGTCCATGGGGTCGCAAAGAGTCAGACACGACTGAGCGACTTTCACGTTCACACGAAGGAGGCCCAGGCTCTCTGCTCCCTCTCTGCGTGCACAGGGCTTGTGAGTGTGTATCTACACACACGTGCGTGCATGGGTTCGATAATTTAAACTACCTGTGTGTGTAGGAGACATGCTCTTCTGAGTCACGGCACGTCCAGTGAGACGGTCACCGTCACATGACCCTGTAGAAACGTCCCTTCTTCTCGGGAGCCACACCTGTACACATTCACACACACAACCAGGACCAGAACGTCCCATGGCAGAGGCTAGATTCCTGCCCCTGCATCTGCTCTGCCGGGCCGGGAGTCTGGCCAGGGTGTCCTCGGGGGGCGCCCTGCCGGGAACACAGGCCCAGGGGTGGGAGCCCTGCCTCCAGCAGACAGAGCCAGGGAGGGGCCCCCCGGGTGGGGGACATGTGGGTGGCAGGGCCTGAGCAGCGTCTCCGCCTGCCCCCACCTCCCTGGCAGGTGGACAAACACCACCGTGGTGGTGCTTCTCCATGGTCCAAGAGCTTCCTCTAGGTCGGCGGCCCCCAGCGTTTTCGGCCACAGGGACTGTCTCATGGAAGACGGCTTCTCCAGGGACAGTCGGGGACAGCTCAGGCAGGAATAGAGCGTGGGGAGCAGTGGATGAAGCTTCGCTTGCCTGCCTGCCACTCGGCAGCCTGGTTGCTAATGGTCCATGGCCCGGGGGTGGGGGCCCGCTCGAGACACACGGGACGACCACGCTTCCTTCCCAGAGGCCCGTGTGGAGCTGTGGCCCTGGGGTCATTCTGGAGACAGAAGTGTGAGTGGGACACCACGTACCTCTGCCCGCCTGCCCCACTCTGCCTCCCGACAGGAGGGGGCCCTGTAACCCTCTCCAGGTGGGGCCGGCGGCCGAGACCCACTCAGGCCAGGCTGAGCCCGAGAGGGGGCTCCCGTGACCCCAGCCTGTGGACGCGCGTGTGGACTTCATGCTCTGCGGCCCAGGCTCCTTGCGGGCAGAGGGCAGTCCCCGGCCCTCCCTGAACCGTGGGTGACCTGATGCATAATTGGTGACTCAGCCCGAGTCAGTGTTTAAACCTTGTCCCCTACGGCCTCCTCCTGGAGGCTCCTTACATCAGGGGCAGCAGCCAGGCCAACAGCTGAAGCCCCTGGGCTGAAAGGTACGGCCGGGAAGGGGTGGGCGGAGGGGCGGGGGCTCTTTGGAGCCGTGGGGTGGAATGGCGCCCCTGAGCCGCGGGCCGCACCCATGCACACTCTCATTCTCACACGCGCTGCACACACACGCCCTACATCTGCACACACTCCACGCACAAACATACACATTCATGCACACACAAATGCTCTCAGATGCACACTCACGCGTGCACACAGGCACACACGTACACGCGTGCACACACACTGGGACACACACGAATGCTCTCAGACGCACACTCATGCTTGCACACAGGCACACACGCACATGTGTGCACACACACCAGGACGTCAGCTTTCTCCACCACGGAGACTCCGGGGCCTCCCGGGGAATAAGAGCCACGTGCCCACGAGGGAGAAAGATGCTCTGCCCACGGGGACCCCTGACAGCCCCCTAATCCCCAGTCCCCCTGGGAGACCAGGCGCACGGCTTCTCCCAGGAGCCCAGGAGGGCTGCCCACGAGCTGCTTTCAGTCTGGAGGAACCAGCACCCCCAGGTGGCTTCCACCCCCCCAGCACCGGCCACCACACGCACGGCCGGCCCCGGGCCCTCGGGGAGGCCCGCCTCTGTCCAAGACCCCACAGCAAAGGCAGCCAGGGCAGGGTGCCTCACCCCTGTCAGACGCACGGCAGGAGGGCGGAGCCCACCATGTACATGTAGGTTCTGGCAGTGGTCCTGGCATCCACCCTCCCTGCAGGGCTCTGGCACATGGTCAGCCCCACATTGGTGGACGCCAGGACCACTGCCAGACCTGACGTGGTGGGGTAGGGCCTTCTGGACAGAGCCTAGGGGGACCCGAGCGTGCTTCTGCGGGGATCTGAGTTTCCTGACTGTGTGCAATGACCTACGCCTCTCTCTCACTCCAGATAAGGAATGACTGAAATCTAATCATGCACAAAGCCCCGTCCTCCCTGTCCCCTCCTCTGAGTTGCTGTGGCCTCTGAGCCGTGACCCCTCCTGGGCTCCCCTTGGGCCCAGGGGGGTAGGTGGCCGGGGTGATGCCAGGGTGGGGTCTGCCTGCTGCCCACTGCAGCATCTGGATCAGGGCGCGCTGGGGATGTGAGCAGGGCAGAGGGGCCCCAGCCCAGCCCGCACCCTCCCGACTCGCACACTCTGCTGCCCCTCTTCCCTGAGCTACTCCCCGGTCTGCCTTCTGGAAGGTTCTGGGTTCCAAGGCCAGGATGACCCATCCTGCAGGCAAGAGAAAGGACAAGAGGGGCGGCCCGGGGGCAGCTGGGAGTGGCACCTGCCGCTGCTCCGAGCCCTGGGGCACTGACCCCTGTTCTGGGTCCTGCATGGCCTCTGGGATCCCGGGGTCTTCCCAGGAGAAGCTTCTGGGTGAGAGTGGCTCTGAAGGGATGGGGCGGGGAGCCCTGGTCTCTGCTCTGGAGCCCAACACTGCAAGAGCACATCCTCCATGGAGCTTTCCGGGGAAGAAGGCTCATGGGGGTTCTGGGGCAGGAGGCCACAGCTCCCTGGCCACCCTGCATTCATTCATTCACTCATTCATTCATCCATCCAGTCGTCACCCAGTGATGCAGACAGACATCTGTGTCCACATAACACAAATGCATTCGCTCATCTGCTCTTGTGTCAGAGGAGGAACTCGGCTGGAGGCTCTGAAACACCGCCCTCTGGGAGGAGAGCTAAGAGGGCAGGTGGCCCACACAGCCCAGCCTGGGGCCCAAGGCTGGACCCAGTCCCACAGTATGGAGTGGAGACCCTGGGAGGGGCCCTCCGAGGCCTGAGTTCTCCAAACGTACACATCCGACTTCTACAAAATGAATAAATACCGAAGTTACGAGAGGCCTTCCTCACAAGGGAGGCAATATGTAAAGGCAAAGAAATTGTTCCACAAAGTCACAAGGACAACGTCTCCCTTTCAGAGGCGTGTAGCCCATCTCGCAGTTGATGTCACTGTTAATTTTTTCTAATGACACATTCAAGAAACAAAGCAAAACAAAAGAACCATCAACTCAGCATTTAGAACAACATATTTTGACAGCGTATTTTTAAATGAATTCCCCTCTTCCAATGAAAGTGCCATCTTGCAATCTTTGAAAGTCTATTCAGTATCTACCAACATGATTATCTCATTCTTCCCACGATAAAAACTCCCAGATACATAATGACAGCGTGATCACCATGCAGATGCATTCCCGGGACATTGTTTCTTCCTGCCGGGACCAGGAAGGAGGAACAATACACGATGCCCCTGGGAGCGCCTGCGGGCCGCTGCGCAAAGCCGGCTCGCACAGGGCTAAGGGGAGCGAGAGGCACTCCGATGCCCGGCCCGGTCCTCAGGGCCCAGGGCTCGGCACTCCACCCTCAGATGGGGCCGTGGGCACTAGCTTCTGGAAGGCTGGGCTGCCGCACCTGCTCCCGCTCTCCCACGGAGAGCTCCGGGGTCAGGCATTGCTCCACCCGAGGGCCCTGCAGTGGGAGCTGCCCCAGGGTCCTGGGAGGCAGCAGGGACGCCCCCACACGTGCACGCACAGCTGGAGTCTCTATCACCCGGGAACACCTGGGCGAGGCCCTCACAGGTGTGTTCTGCTGCCCACCTGTACCAGGAAGCCAGTGGCACGGAGCCCTCCCACCCAGCAGCCCCAGGAAGGCGGGTGCAGGGGTCCCTGAAGACCTCCGAGGCTGGCAGCCAGGCCTGCGCTCCCCAGAGCTCCCTCGGGGCCGCTGGGTGCTCTCATCCAACAGGGAGCCGAGCTGAGCCAGACGGAGCCCCCCGGGGGCCCCCAGGTGATGGTGTGGGCCAAGGGGGCAGGAAAGGCTCAAGGGACCCCGTGTCCTCAACCCAAGGATGGGGGACCCCACAAGCACCATGAAGGAGAAGGGGCTGTGATTCTCAGAGTCGGCATCCACCCCCAGGAGGGAAGCCCTGCTTCTGAGGCTGGGTTGCCGCTGAGACCCCGGGGGGAGGAGCCCTCAGCAGACAGCCCCCTGTACCCCGGGGAGTGGTGTGGGGCTCCAGCCACTGAAAGGCGGTTTTCCGTCCGCCGGGAGGCCCTGGGGTGCTCGCAGGTCACGGGACAAGCCTGCAGGTGGCAGCGGGTGGCTGCACCTCTGAGCGAGGAGGCTGGACGCCAGGTCTCAGCCGCGGGGTCCCCCGTGTGTGCGTGGGTGTCGAGGGCAAACGTCAGGCTGGCACCTGCTTGGCGTGTGTACGTGGGTCATATTGGTGCCCACACGGGTGTGCACAGTGTGCGTCCGAGTTGCCGGCACGAGCATCCCTCCTGTCTCTGAGGGGCGGCTATTGCTGCGGCTGAATCCCGGCCAGTCGGGGAAGGGGTCTTGCCGCCTCCTGCCTTCCGCTCTGCGTCCCCCCGGCCCGCCCTCTTTTCTGAGCCCTTTGCTGTCCCCAGGCCCTGCCCTATGGCTCTTGGGGTGCTCTGCCGGTCCCAGCCTGTGCCCCAAGCCCCACCCCACACGCCCCTGCAGGGTGGCAGCTGCAGGAGCCAGCTGCCCAGGGGGCTCCTCACGGGGTCGGGGTCAGCCCTCCCCACGGCGGGGAGACGGGCCGGGGTGGGAGAGGCGGAGGTGTCAGGGCTCTGCAGAGTGGGCTGGACAGACAGATGGACCAGTGGATAGAGGCCAACAGAAGGCAGCCTGTCCAGGGCCACACTCGAGAGGATGGATGCTCTGCTCTTCAGTCACAGGACAGCCTGTGACAGCTGACCCCAGACCCAGGAGGGACCTGCGTGTCCTGTGCTGTCCTAGCCCATCCCACAGGCCGGGCGGCTTGAACAGCAGACCCGCCCTGGCTCAGGCTGGAAGCCTGAGATCAGCGTGTCGGCCGGCCGGCTCCTTCTAAGGTCGTGAGGGAGCATCTTTTCCAAGCTTTCCTCCGGCGCCGGGGCTCGCTGGCCATCTGCGTGTCCCCGCCAGCCTGCACCTTCATACGCCCGGGCGCAGGCCCATGGGGGTGACAGCCCCACCATGCAGGTTCTCGTGAGGACACCGGTCACCCTGCATCAGCCCTCTTGCCAAGCACGGCCCCGTCCTGAGTTCTGGGGACACGACTCCAGCGCCTGAGGACAGTCAGCTGTCTGCCCAATGAGTTCTCAGTTACACAGCCAGGCAGAGGCGCTGCGCTCGACACCGTGGGGCCCGCAGAGCTTGTGCGAGTCTCTGATCTTTAGAGAAAGCGAGCGCAGAGCCTGATTCCGGATGCGAGATTCTGGGGAGGAGAAGCGGTATCACACGTGAGCCAGACCTCACAGAGCTGCCGGCCACAAAGTGGGTGGCGGTCTGAGCAAATACGCCTGCGTCATTAAAGATGATCCTGACCCACCAGATTGACTGTACATTGAGGCCGGGTCACGGGCCACAGGTTGAGAAGTGCTGGGCTTAGCGGATCCTGGAGGAGGGCCTGAATTTGGGAGGTTCTCCTAAAGTCCATGCGCCAGGATCCTGGGGTGGGAAGACTCTGGGTGCTGTGGGTGATGCTGATGGTGATGACCCAGAGACAGAAAGAGAGACAGAGAGACGGGGAGACAGGGACAGGGAGACAGGGGCGGGGACAGGGAGGCAGGCACAGACAAGGAGAGGCAGAGGGGGCTAGGGAGACGGCTGCTTGTCCACGCCAGGATTCAGTGCAAAGACCACGCCCTGCGTCTCCCCGGGTGGCTGAGGGCTGCACTATGGGTCACACGTGGGCATCACGGCCCCGCCAGGCTGAGTGAGTCCCCACCAGCATCCACCGTGCGGGCCGGCCTGGGCCCGTGCACCCTATCACCCTGTGGATCGGACCCGCTGCCAGTCCAACCTTCAGCAGGAGCCGCTTAACTCACTGGTCACACCTCCCATCAGTCCCACCGCAGCGCTGACGGGCTGTCGGGTCGGACATGGGCTGGACCTGTCACGTGACCACCTTCCAGACACGGCTGCCCGGGCACAGGGCGGGAGACGGACCTGAAGCTACTGGTGCCCCACTGGAGGCGCAGAGACCCTGCACCCTGAACCATGGGCTCTGAGCCCCGAGCCCACCCGGTGCTCTTGGCCACAGCCTCGCTCCTGCCGCGCTGACAGCTTCGAAGACACGTGGCCAGGGCCGCTGCTGCGCCAGGACAGCTGGGCCCCAGGCTGGGGAGTTCCCGAGCAGGAGTGTCAGAGGACCGACCCTCGAGCCGGGGGTCTCAGCTCTGGGGTGGCCTGTGGCCCGGGGGCTGAAGCTGTCCCCCAGGCTGTCCAGTGCAGCCTCGGTCACCCTCTGGGAAGACCTGCCGGCCCTAGGCCCCTGCTGGCAAGGAAGTGACATGTGTGACTAGCCTTTCCTGCACCCTGCCCTCTGAGCACCTTGGACTGCTCCTGGTTTCCCGAGGCAGGCCGGTTTTCCACCCCCAGGACAGGCTGGATGTGAGCTGGCCCCGGGGTTCCTGTTTGCTCTGCTCTCACTGCCATGAACTCACTTGGGGTGGCAGGCAGATGCCCCCTGGACTCTGCCAGGTCACCCACAGCGAGTGGACACCTGGCTCACCTTCAATGGGACTTGAAGGGGTGACGCTCCCAGGAAGATATGAGCCCGCCTGCCAGGCAGAGCTGGGCCCTCCTCTCCTCCAGGGTTCCCACTCACGCTGTAGCATCATCTCAGCAAATGGAAGGAAGTGTGAAGTTTCATCAGCCAGAGCCCGTTCTAGAGAGGGAAACAGAAACCCAGATGGTGCGGGGATGGAGAGGCCCCCGGGCCTGGGGCTGGACAGGGTGGCGGGAGGGGGCCTGCCCCACCCTGAGACGGGCAGGAGGGATGGACAGGCCTTGGCTTCAGAGCCCCGGTCAGCCCCATGCTAGCTCTGGGCTGCTCACTTCGCTCTTTCACGGAGAACAAGGTCTGCCTGCTGGCACCTCTGCTGGTCATATGCCAGCACTCCCCAGGGAGGCGGCGGGAAGTGACCGGGGCCTGCGAGCACCTGGAGTGGCCCCTGCTTCCCCTGCTCCTCCCTGCTTATTGTGCCCCGCGGCCGCCAGGCACTGCCCCAGAGCCTGGGCTACGTTTCTGGGACAGAGCTTCCCTCCAGATTGCCCGGGATTCCCTTGTGGCTCAAAAGGCAACGAGTCTGCCCACAATGCAGGAGACCTGAGTTTGATCCCTGGGTCAGGAAGATCCTCTGGAGAAGGAAATGGCAACCCACTCCAGTGTTCTTGCCTGGAAAATCCCATGGACAAGAAGAGCCTGGCGGGCCACAGTCCACAGGGTCGCAAAGAGTCGGGCACGACTGAGTGACTTAACTTTCTTTTCCCTCTGGATGGTTCCAGTGCCCTCATCAGCCAAGCTCACGGCCCAGCTCTGCTCCAAGGAGAAACAGAGACGGCGCGACGAGGAGCCGCAGCCACAGACCACCTCCCAGTGGCGGGAGAGGAGGGTCTCAGACACCATCCTGAGCTCACAGACACAGGCCAAGGCCACCAGGGATGAGCGTGATGCTTCATGACAAACCAGGACATCCTCGCAGCCCACTGCCCAGGCCTCACGATCAGGAGGTGTCTGCAGCCGCGCTGCCACGGGGCCGCTCCAGATCCCCAGAACCACACATTTGTAAAAACATCACTCATCAAAGACACCCTGGAAACACAGCTGCGGAGTATCTTTACTTTTATCCTCAGCTTAACGACAACGAACACCCGGCTGGCTTCCTCCTGCTCCTTCCTCGTGGCACCGGGAACAAACGGTGCCACCAGCACCCGGGACAGGGAGTGGGCGATGCGCTCGCGGGGACCAGCTCGGGGGCATCTGCACGCTGAACCCTGAGGCCTGCAACCATGATCTGGAACCTTCCATCCCTCACTGTTTGATGCTGAAAATAAAACAAACCCAAATCGGGGAAAAGAGTTCCCGAGAGGCAATCACATTATTTTGTGAAAGTGCCCAGATGTGCATTTAAGAGCAGCGTCCTGCTGGGTAAATAAAGCAGCGGACTGCACGCCAGCGAGAGGCAGTAATTGCTGAAGCGGGCTGGAAGAAACTCACTCACAACCCTGTTTCCTTGCCCTGGATTCTGGTTTGCTACAGCCCAGATGGGAAGAATGCACCGGACAATTAACTTCCAGGGAAAATTCCATCCATGCTTACGTTCCCCCCACAAATAGACTTCTTCGTGAGTACAGGCCACAACCCCCATCCCCCTCACTGGGCTCTTCCAGGAGCTGGGGTGGGAGTCAGACACAGAGTGTAGACGGGGTCGTGACCTCTGGACACCCACCGTCTTCGCACTCCTCTGCACCCAGCCCGGCCCGGCCCGGCCCGGCCCAGCCCTTGAGATCCAGAGGAGCCGAGGCAGGCCGGTCCTGATGGAAACTTCCAGACCTGGGGTGTCCGTATGCTCCTTCGAGCTGTGTCCTGCCCACCTGTCCCTGGCCATCCAGTGAGCCCCGGGCAGCCCTGCGGCTGGACCTCCCCCGGCACTCGGCAGCCCTGGGCAAATCGAAGTGACCGCTGTTGCTCCTCCCCAGAGCTCAGGGTGGGGCCCCGCGGGGTGAGGCCAGCATGGGCAGCCGGGTGCGTTCCAGGAACACCAGGGAGACTGGCCACACCGCAGCCTCCAGGCTGTCTCATCTCGCTGCTCAGCCCCACAGCCTCTCCCGCCATCCACCCTGCACTGAAGCCCCCGCCTCAATTCAGGACCACTCACGGGATCAGCCTCGAACCACCATTCCACCTCCAGGGATAAGCCACACGCCCAGAGGTGGTCCCTCCAGCTCCAACTCCCAGGGATGCTGTCCACCTGGTCCCACCCAGGACACGTCCTTAAGCTTCGTCGCCTCACCCAGCAGTGGTGGTCGCTCCGCGCCCCCAGAACACGAGCTGTGGTTGCTGGCACGACCCTGCCCCTTCCCCTGCTCCATGGTGTTCAGGGTGGACCAGGGGCTCAGAGCAGAGCTGTGACTGGCCACGGCCCCCAGGAGGGATGGAAATGATGAGTCAAGAAAAGGAGGCGTGGATGCAGAGAACAATTTCCACGGTGCTGCCTGGAGCCGGGGCATCTGCCGGTGGTTCCCACACTAGTGCACAATCAGGGCGCCCTCGGGCTTCCCTGGGGGCTCAATGGTAAACAATCAAAGCAGGAGACAAGCCTTCGATCCCTGGGTCGGGAAGATCTCCTGGAAAAAGGCATGGCAACCCACTTCAGTATCCTTGCCTGGAAAATCCAACGGACACAGGAGCCTGGTGGGCTACAGTTCATGGGGTCGCAAAGAACTGGACACAACTGAGAGACTAAGCAACGTCAGGGCACCCTCTCGCCAGCCCTGGGCCTCTGCTCCCTGGGGCGGCCACCGTGCCGGCCCCGGATGGCACAGCGGGAGCTCCCCCCACCGACAGGAGGTCAGGGCTGCTCCGTCCTGGGCCTCTCCCCGGCTCTGGCGCTCGCCGGGGTGGGGGGGGCTTGTACGCACATTGCTCTCATCTCTGCCTCGGCCGTCACGTGGCTTCCCCCCGGGGTCTCTGTCCTCTCCTCCCTCTTCAAGGACCCTAGTCACCGAGTTCAGGGCCGCCCTTCTCCAGTATGACTTCCTCTTAACAACTGACACCCGCAAGGACCCTATTTCCAAAGACAGGCACACGCGGAGGTCCCGGGTGGGTGTGAACTGAAGGCAGGACACGATTCAGCCTTCCAAGAGGCCGTCCTGTGGCGGAGGGGAGCCCACGCCCAGAGAGGCCGAGCCCTCGTCCAGGGTGGCACAGTTGCTGCGTGGTCAAGGCAAGACCAGACCCCGGCCCTCGTCCCCAGGAGTTCAGCCACGCGGCGCAGACGGGGAGACAGAGCTGAGAAGGCCGCTGCTTGCGGACAGTCACATGGGTGTTTGGGCCGAGCGGCTCCTGGGACGGGGGTCTCCAGTCTGCCCCCCTCCCTGGCCCCCAGCACAGCTACCCTTCAAGATGCGGGACGGTTCCATGGACGCTCGAGGGGCTTCTGGGAGCATGAATGTTTCGCCCCTGCCACACGACCGCATAATCAATAGATTAGGGCATTAGGCGCCCGAGTTATTAAAAGTGAAAGATCCTCCATGAGAAGGCGAGGGACGCTTGGAGCCTCTGTCTCCTACAAATATGTAATGAAATTTAAATTGAATCTGGTTTAAAATCATTTACCTTTTGACATCATGTATCAGCACACTAAGCATCGGCTGAGAAGCAAATAACCTTTCAAGCAGAATGAAAAATTACTCTGTCTCCTTTGATTTCATGTTAATTTTCAAATTTAAACTACCCCAGGGCTCTCGGCTCGGGGTCAGCCCCTAAGAGCCTGTTGCTTGCACGAGGTCTGGGCCATCGCAGGCGACCCCTGGCCTGCCCTGCAGACCGGGGTGCAGACTGCCCTGGGGAAGGAGGTGAGAGCCCCGGTCCGTTTCAAGCGACTGTCCGCAGAGCACTGGGGGGGGCGGTCACTGGGCGGGACACCCCCGACTGTTACAGTGCCCGGGGAACCATTTTCTCCCAGGGACCTCAGTTTCCTCATCTACACACAGGCCATCGCTACCTAGCCAGCCCACTCGGCCTCCGGAAGACCCTGGAAGCTTTAGGAATCCCTGGACAGGACCGTGTGGGGCCAAGCAGGAGGCTGGTCCAGCAGGAGGGGTCCCAGGGTCATCCCGTCCACAGCCAGGCATTCTTGCTGGGACCCCACGTCTGGTAAGGTCACGGCGGTGATGGAGCTGGTGGGGATATGGCTGGGCTGCCATTCAGGTGATACGGGGCGTGGTGAGTCCATCACTCACCTCTGTTAACCTGCTGAGGCCAGGCGGAGAGCCTCGGGGAAAAGTGCTCCTGGACTCCTGCTCGCATTACACAGACCAGTACACCGAGGTCCCAGAGGCTGAGCAGCTCACCCAGTCCCATCACTGTGTCTCCAAGCTGAGAGTTGGACCAGCTTCCAGGAGCCTTTACGGGGCCCAAATGCAAGAACCCGCGCATGTCCGTTGGATTCCGCGAGGTCGGAGCCCTTCCATCTCCAAGCAGATCAGAACCCGTCAGCTCATCCTCAGCTTTGGCCACTACTGAAGCCGGGGGAGGATGGCTGGCCTCCCTGGGCAGGCCCTCTGAGTGGGGCACAGCCCTGCCGCTCCCAAAGGCCACGGCGGGAGGCGGGACCCCCAGCAACCGCTACGGATGCCATGCGAGCCTCGCGGGAGTCCCTGGTCCCCGCCCCTGCGTGCGCACACCGAGCAGACGGGAGTGGGGAGGGATGCCCAGGGGCAGGGGCTGGCACACCAGGCTCCACGTCAGGCGGAGTCAGTGCGGAGAAGGCGGCCCTGCTGGGGGTCCGCACCTCGGGGGTCACGGCGAGGGCCTGGGAGCAGCCTCGGGCGCTGCGGCCTCTGCCCTGCAGCCTCCGGGGCGAGCCCGCCCCATTTCCCAGAGAAGAGTGTGGGGCCTCGGGCGCGGTGCCCGGCCTGGGCCTCCAGCGCACACACAGCAGCGGGCCTCAGATGCTGGGCCCGCTCCCAGGACCGCGTCGGCATCCGGGCTTGGAGGAGAGGAGGCGGCTCCACGCTGACCGGGGCTGGGAGGCCCCCGGAGGCGGCAGGACGCTTGGGCGGGCCTGGAAGGTCCTTCAGGAATCCCGCTCAAGCCCTGGCCGCGCCTGTCCAGCCCTCTGGGACCCTGGCCCATGTCCAGAGAGGACCTGGGGCTGGGCCCCCTCCGAGGCCTGCTGCTACTTCTTAATTAGCCAGGCCAGACAAAGGGGCTTTTCATGGGCACTGTCCCCTGCACGGTCACATGTGGGCACACCACTGGACTGGAAGACAGAGTGAGCTTTGCCAGGACTGCACCCCCACTGAGCCTGCCCGGAGAAGACGGACTGGGAGAGGCGGGGCTGAGGAGAGGGCCGCCTGGGTCCCCAGCCCCGCCCCGGGCCGGCCAGGGCAGAGGGCCCCGGCCCCGGGGGTGACACGGCAGGCCTCACTGCCGACACTCAGGCGGGGCATCTGGGTGCCCGGGCGGCAGGGCCCTGGGGTCCGCCACTCGCCCGTGACTGGCCGCTTTCCACCAGGACATGGTTCAGGGCCCCTAGGCGGGCCGGAGCCAAGCCGCCGGGCAGAAGCCCCGGACATCTGCGTGCTGGGCTCCCTGGGGGCAGTTACTGCGCCGGCCCAGGCCCGGGGCCGGGTCAGAGTTCGCTGCTGTGCCAGCGTGGGGAGCCCGGCCCACAGCTGACATCTGGGCAGGGAGGCGGGGCAAGCAGGGCCGGGCGTGCACCCCGGGGGTGGGGTGGGTCACAGGGGTGCCTGCAGGCGGGCCTGGGTCCCCCTCTGGGCAGCGGCTGATGGAATGTGATACGGCCTGTCAGACGCCCCCAGCACAACCGTGCCCCGTATTCCTCCCACGGTCTGCGTGTCTGGGCAGCCGGGTCAACGCCAAGGTCTTGGTTTCCCTGCTTGTGAGCCTCCAACTGTGAGCAACCGAGGGTCTCTCGGGCTTTGTGTCACCAAGGTGTGAGTCTGGGGGGTCCCGGGGTGGGCAGAGGGGAGACAGGAGTGCCTGCTTAGTGTGCCCGGGGTTTCCTCCCGGGGAGATGAAAAGAGAACGTCATGGCGACGGCAGTGGCAGGACACGCTGGATCCAACGAAGCGTGAACGTAAAGCGGTTAGTTCTGTTATGTGAGCTTCATCTCAATAAAAAGCAAAACAAGGAAACACTTTAAAAGCCCGTCAGAGCAGCCAGACTCTCCCTGAGAGCAGGAGTGAGGCCCGCTTGCTGCGGAGCAGGCCTGGATGCGGAGCACACACTTGCCGGGGCCCCCACGGGCCCCCCCCCAGGGGCTGACACCGTGCACCAGCGCCCCATCCCTGGGGCCATGCACGCTGCTGGGACGTGGAGGGTGGGGGACCCGCGGGGGCCTGGCCGGGCTGCAGCCACCACTCCCCCAGATAAAGCACTGGCCTCTGGAGGGGGGCCTCCACCCCCTCTTTGACTGAGCGTCAGCACTGCCCGAGCTCAAAGCCCCCCAGCCAGGGACACGGCCCCGGAACAGGACGACACCCACGCGCAGAGAGGCCAGACAGGCCGTCGGCATGTTGCCACGGAGATGGCCATCCTCGGGGTACCAGGCCCGGTGCGAAAGGCCCGCCAGCTCCGCAAGGGACCTGGGGGTCAGCGCGGGTCCCTCCATCCTGAAGTCCTTCCACGCCGGTGACGCCCACGGTGGGTGCTCTGCCAGCTTAGAGGACATGCAAACGGAGCGGCCCCGAGGTCTCGGGACAGGGCACGAGGCGGCGCGAGAGATGTGAGCGGATCACCAGGAAGGGGTTTGGAAGGGCCGCTCAGACGTGCGTACAACGTTCTTAACCTCCACCGGCATGTGCTGTGCCACCCAGTTCTGATCAACTTAAATGCAGAGCCGTCTCCGCACCTCCACCTGGGACCCAGCGCCACCTGGTCTCATCAGTCCTCGGGTGGCACGCGGGCTGACGGCAGGGCACGTCGACCACCTCACCTGGGGGGTCGGGGCCGAGGTCGCTGGGGGCGCGGCGGGGGCACGGAGGGTCAGGGCCGAGGTCGCTGGGGGCACGGCGGGGGCACGGGGGTCGGGGCCGAGGTCGCTGGGGACGCGGCGGGGGCACGGGGGTTGGGGCCGAGGTCGTTGGGGACATGGTCGGGGGTCGGGGCCGAGGTCCCTGGGTTCGCGGGCCGATGGGTGTGGTGTGTTGGGGCCGAGGTCACTGGGGACACGGTGGGGGCTGTGGGGGGTCGGCCTGGAGGTGGGCCTGGGGCGTGAGGCTGGACATGGGAGGTCAGCCACCCCACTGCCCTGGGCAGGGTGGGGTCTCTGCTCTCAGCCCCTGGAGGACACACGCCTGTCCACAGGCTGCTGAAGCTCTCAGGTGGCCCCGGACCCATTTCCCCTACCAGGCTGGAGGCTGGGGCTTGGGAGGGGTGGGCAGTGCTCCTGACATGGACGACAGAGAGGCCAGCCCAGAAGAACGAGGCTGGCTGCACACAGGCCAGGAGCGGCCCATGGGGAGTGGGGAGGGGTCGGGGAGGGGCCGGATGAGCTAAGCCCCGGTGCCGTGAGACCTCGGAAGACCTCGCGACTGGCAACTGCAATGGTGATCTTGACAAGTTCAACCCCTGGGAAGGAGGAGCCCAAAGTCCCAGAGGATGGGTGATGGGCCTGTGGCTGTGGGGGAAGCCGAGGGCATCTGGTCTGAGGCCAAGGTGCCAGAGCGTGGGGTGGAGATGGGCCGTGAAGGGTCCCCCCTGGCAGGACCGGAAGCTGCAGTGTCGGGGGCCAATCCCCGTGCGGCCCCTGTGCTGGAGTTTCACCAACCTGGAGCAGCTCTGCACCACGGCTCCCGGGCAGGGAGGGCCGGACGCCTCTCTCAGGGTCACATCCGCTCTGTCCCGCGAGAGGCCCCCTCTTTGGGCCTCTCTGGTTTCAGCCTAAGACTGGGAGTGAGAGTGGCCACCTCGCCCGGCTCTGGAGGCTGAGGGCTGAGTCATCGGGATGCTGGAACAGCCAGTGTGATGGCCGGCAGTTGGCAGCCCTGTTGGTGTCATTTCAACCTTCTGAGCTGAGTCCCTAATGGACACTCAGAGCCTTAAACCCAGTGGATATTTCCCTTTTGTCTTGCCTGCCAAAAAGCTCAGGGCCAAGTTCTGGGCTCAATTTCAGGGGCTCCCTTTGCCTGGGCTGTTAAGTCTCAGCTGGGAGGAGTCACCTGGCCCTGCAGGCTCCAGCTCTGCCCAGCCTGGAAGTCACCCAGTAGATCCAAAAAGCCCTTGAGACCTGGGCCATGTCCGTGGAGACAGGGCTGACAGAATGGTCCCCTCGACTCCTGCGTGCTCCTGCAGGGTGACAGATGTGCCAGGCAGGCTCACATTCCCACCGTCGACGCCCGGAGAGCCCACACTCAGAGGTCACAGGAAAGTTATCCCCAACAACCCGAATTAAATTTATTAAGAGGTAGCGGGTTTGCAGCGAATTTATTAATCAGTTTGACAATGCCTGGGGATTGTAATATAAAAATAATCAGTTGGCCTTCTCACCAACATGAGACGCCAAGAAGGTGTCGTTTAATTTTCTAATGCCGACTGCCACCTTTCCAAGCTTATTGTTGCATTAATTGAGATGAAAACTTTGCAATTTGGAATTCCAGAGGAGCATGTGCTCACTCCGTCTGGAGCCTGTGCACACAGATGCCCGTGACTCGGTGGTCCGCATAGGGTTCCTTGCCCGGGGCGCAGGAAAGACCCCGAGGTCAGCTGTACCCTCGGGTCAACAAGGTGCACCCAAGAAGGGGCACAATCCCTCTGGAGCCGCGCGCCTCACGAAAGGGAAGGGGGGCCGGGTCTCCCTCCGTCCTGCCCCACCCATGGCAGGCAGCTGAGGGCCCTTGTCCACACCAAGCCCACCCGGACCAAACCCCTCCCAGAGGCCCCCAGCATCCCCAGGCCAGAGGTCAGCAGACAGACGAGCTTGTCCACACAGCGAGCCCCGACAAGACTAAAGAGCCCCATGCCGGGACACGTGTGGGCCCCCGGGGAGAGGCAGTGCAGGAGACCACAGAGGCCGACACAGCCGGGGCCCGGGTCAGCCGCAGCACGGACTCCGCTCCGAGTCAGGGTCTCAGCCTCCCTCTGCTGAGTCCCCAGGCTGACCTCTGGGCTGGGGAAGCCTCCGATCCCGGGTCGGGAAAGGAAGGTGAGGAGGTGCTGGGCCCCAGGGACCCACCGGAGGGAAGAAGAGCACGTGGAGAGGAGTTATGTTAGGACCAACGCTTGTGCACACAGACACACAGACACGCTGACACAGACAGACAGACACACACACAGAGACACACAGAGACACACATACACAGACACACAGACACTCTGACACAGACACACACACACATGCTGACACACACACACACGGACACACACATACACATTGACACAGACACACACACACACACAGACACACAGAGACACAGACACACAGACAGACACAAACAGAGATAGAGACACACACTACAACACATACAGACACACACAGAGACACACAGTCACATACATACACAGACACACACACACTGACACACACACAGATACAAACACACACACACACACAAAACACACAGACATATACACACATACACTCAGAGATTCAGACACACTGACACATCAACTCACACACAGATATAAACACAGACACACAGACACACACACCAGACACACACACACACACAGACACACACACAGACACTCTACAAACCATCTACGTTTTGACACTGTCCTCATCTCAGACTTTGTTATTTCCCTGCAGGTTTCTGTTAAGCTCTCCTCCTCCGAAATGACCGCCTGTCTCCGGGAGCAGAGCAGGGGCTATTTCCCACTGGAGCGGCTGTGACGGGGAGACGGAGCAGAGGGAAGGAGGCGCGGGTCACCTTGCAGCCTGGACCACACGGATGCGGGCGCATGCGCAGGCGGGCCCCGGCCACCTTCCCCACGTCCACGCCTACGCCGCAGCCACCACCCGGGTCAGCTCCTTGCAGCCTGCCAGCCACGCTGGGCCCTGGGGACCCGCCCCTTCCACCACCAGCTGCGGCTGGGGGACGTCCGGCAGACACGCCTCTCCCTTCCCCGAGCCACGCAGCATCTGAGGACTTAGGGGACCCCCCAGCTGGGGAGTGGGAAGGAGGCACTCAGAGCCAGCTTCCTCTCCTGCACCCCCAGAAAACTGGCTCCTGGCACCCGCACAGGCAGGGGCTGTCCCAAGACCACACGACACCCACTCAGGGTCTGCACGAGCCCGCCTCACGGTTGGCCCTCAGAGCTCCAGGGGTCCAGGGGGCCTAGCAAGCGAGCTGGAAGGGCAGAGTCCTTGCCACCCCGGGGGGTAGCACTGAGCGTGACTCGGCCCCAGGAAGCGCGTGCTGTGAAATTCACACTGATGAGCAGTTTCTCTGCAGACCTGGGTGCAGCAGAATCAAGATGTCTTTCAGCAGGATGGCCCTCGGGGCTTTGCCAACTGTCTCCCCAGGAACGACAGGCCCCTTGGGACTAAAGGCACACAAAAGGGCTGGACCCTGGACGGCACCACCTCCTGGAAGCCTGAGCCCCCGGACGGTTAACAAATGCTGCTGGGGCGATGGGGCCGTGGGGAGCGCCAAGCACAGCTCGTGCCCCGAGGCTGCCCACTGACCAGCTTTCTCCCTCCAGCTGCTCCCAGTTCCCAAGACTCTGCAACCTCTGGCTCCCAGTGAATGTAGGGTCCTGGCCACCCCAGGAAGTGCTGGGTGTCAGCCCACAACAGATGACAGCCGTGCCCGTGCTGGCCAGCGCACCCCTCCACTCAGGTCAGGGGAGGATGGCCCCTGAGGACCGAGGTCTTATTTCTTTGGTCCGTGTTGTGCGACACACCCTCCAGCCTCTCGCACACCCGGCGGTTTGGACTCCCTCTTCCCTCCCCCTCTCCTGCCCCCCACTCCTTCCCTCTCCTCACTGGCAACCACTGGCTTCTTCTCTGTATCTGTGAGGCTGCTTCTTTTTTGCTACATTCACTGGATTTCAGATAAAAGTGATGTCATACAGAGTTTGTCTTTCTCAGTCTGACGTTTCACTCAGCACAGTACCCTCCAGACCCATCCATGTTGCTGCAATGGCATTACTTCACTCTTCTTTATGGCTGAATACGATTCCATTGTGTGTATATGTGTGTGTGTGTGTGTGCGCGTGTGTGTGTGTGTGTATATGCTGCTGCTGCTAAGTCGCTTCAGTCGTGTCCAACTCTGTGCGACCCCATAGACTGCAGCCCTCCAGGCTCCCCCGTCCCTGGGATTCTCCAGGCAAGAACACTGGAGTGGGTTGCCATTTCCTTCTCCAGTGCATGAAAGTGAAAAGTGAAAGTGAAGTCGCTCAGTCGTGTCCGACTCTCAGCGACCCCGTGGACTGCAGCCCACCAGGCTCCTCCGTCCATGGGATTTGCCAGGCAAGAGTACTGGAGTGGGGTGCCACTGCCTTCTCCAATATATATATATACCACATCTTGATTCATTCAACTGTTAACTGCTTCCATATCTTGACAATTGTAAATAATGCTGGTATGAACACTGGGGTGAATGTGTCTTTTTAAATTAGTGTTTTTTTTTTTTCAGATCTGCACCAGGAGTAGGAGTTTTGGCTTGTATGCTAGTTTCGCTCTGAGTCTTCTGAGGAAACTCCATACTCGTTTCCACAGTGCTGCACCAAACTACATCCCCACCAACAGTGTAGAAGGCTTCCCTTTCTCCACGTCCTCACTCACACTTGCTATTTGTGCTGTTTGATGATAGTCACTCTGACGAGCCAGAGGGGGCATCTCACTCTGATTCTGATTTGCATTTCCCTGATGATTAGCGATCTCTGTTTGTTTCTAAGGAAAACCATTCAATATCATGGTAATCCAAGTCTATGCACAGACCACTAACGCTGAAGAAACTGGAGTAAAACAGTTCAGTGAAGACCTATAAGACTTTCTAGAACTAACACCCAAAATAGATGTCCTTTTCATCATAGGGGACTAGAATGCAAAAGTAGGAAGTCAAGAGATACCTGGAGCAACAGGCAGATTTGGCCTTGGAGTACAGAATGAAGCACGGCAAACGCTAATAGAGTTTTGCCAAGAGAACACACTGGTCATAGCAAATACCCTCTTCCAACAACACAAGAGAAGACTCTACACATGGACATCACCAGATGGGCAACACTGAAATCAGACTGATTATATTCTTTGCAGCCAAAGATGGAGAAGCTCTATACAGTCAGCAAAAACAAGTCTGGGAGCTGACTGTGGCTCAGATCATGAACTCCTTATTGCCAAATTCAGACTTAAATTGAAGAAAGTAGGGAAAACCACTTTTCCTTTCCACCTGAATGGAAAAGCATTCAGGAATGACCTAAATCAAATCCCTTACGATTATACAGTGGAACTGACAAATAGATTTAAGGGACTAGATCTGATAGACAGAGTGCCTGATGAACTATGGATGGAGGTTCATGATATTGTACAGGAGGTGGTGATCAAGACCATCCCAAGAAAAAGAAATGCAAAAAGGCAAAATAGCTCTCTGAGGAGGCTTTACAAACAGCTGAGAAAAGAAGAGAAGCTAAAGGCAAGGGAGAAAAAGAAAGATATACTCATTTGAATGCAGAGTTCCAAAGAATAGCAAGGAGAGATAAGAAAGCCTTCCTCAGTGATCAGTGCAAAGAAATAGAGGAAAACAATAGAATGGGAAAGACTAGACATTTCTTCAAGAAAATTAGGGAAGTTTTCATGAAAAGATGGGCACCATAAAGGACAGAAATAGTATGGACCTAACAGGAGCAGAAGATATTAAGAAGAGGCGTCAAGAATACACAGAAGAACTGTACAAAAAAGATCTTCATGACCCAGATAATCACAATGGTGTGATCACTAACCTAGAGCCAGACATCCTGGAGTGCAAAGTCAAGTGGGCCTTAGGAAGCATCACTACAAACAAAGCTAGTGGAAGTGATAGAATTCCAGTTGAGCTATTTCAAATCCTAAAAGATGATGCTGTGAAAGTGCTGCACTCAGTATGCCAGCAAATTTGGAAAACTCAGCCGTGGCCACAGGACTGGAAAAGGTTAGTTTTCATTCCAATCCCAAAGAAGGGCAATGCCAAAGAATGTTCAAACTACTTCACAATTGCACTCATCTCACACACTAGCAAAGTAATGCTCAAAATTCTCCAAGACAGGCTTCAACGGTATGTGAACCATGAGCTTCCAGATGTTCAAGCCGGATTTAGAAAAGGCAGAGGAACCAGAGATCAAATTGCTGACATTCGTTGGATCATTGAAAAAGCAAGAGAGAGTTCCAGAAAAACATCTACTTCTGCTTTATTGACTATGCCAAAGCCTTTGACTATGTAGATCACAGCAAACTGGAAAATTATTCAAGAGATGGGAATACCAGACCACCTTACCTGCCTCCTGAGAAATCTGTATGCAGGTCAAGAAGTAACAGTTAGAATTAGACATGGAAGAACAGACTGGTTCCAAATCGGGAAAGGAGTACATCAAGGCTATATTGTCACCCTGCTTACTTTACTTAAATGCAGAGCACATCATGAGAAACGCTGGCCTGGAGGAAGCACAAGCTGGAATCAAGATTGCTGGGAGAAATATCAGTTACCTCAGATATGCAGTTGACACCACCCTTCTGGCAGAAAGTGAAGAACTAAAGAGCCTCTTGATGAAAGTGAAAGAGGAGAGTGAAAAAGTTGGTTTAAAAGTCAACATTCAGAAAACTATGATCACGGCATTTGGTCCCATCACTTCGTGACAAATAAATGGGGAAACAATGGAAACAGTGAGAGGCTTTATTTTTCTGGGCTCCAATATCACTGCAGATGGTGACTGCAGCCATGGAATTAAAAGACGCTTACTCCTTGGAAGAAAAGCTATGATGAAACTAGACAGCATATTAAAAAGCAAAGACATTACTTTGTCAAGAAAGGTCCGTCTAGTCAAAGCTATGGTTTCCCCAGTGGTCAAGTATGGATGTGAGAGTTGGACTATAAAGAAAGCTGAGCTCCGAAAAATTGATGCTTTTGAACTGTGGTGTTGGAGAAGACTCTTGAGAGTCCCTTGGACTGCAAGGAGATCCAACCAGTCCATTCTAAAGGAGATCAGTCCTGAATATTCATTGGAAGGAATGATGCTGAAGCTGAAGCTCCAATACTTTGGCCACCTGATGTGAAGAACTGACTCACTGGAAAAGTCCCTGTTGCTGGGAAGGATTGAAGGCGGGAGGAGAAGGGGACGACAGAGGATGAGGTGGTTGGATGGCATCACCGACTCAAAGGACATGAGTTTGAGTAAGCTCCGGGAGTTGGTGATGGACAGGGAAGCCTGGCGTGCTGCAGTCCATGGGGTTGCAAAGAGTCGGACACAACTGAGCGACTGAACTGAACTGAACTGATGATTAGTGATGTTGAGCATGCTTTCATGTGCCCTGTTGGTCATCTGCATTACCTCTTTGGAAAAATATTTATTAGGTTCTTTTGCCCATTTTTTAATTGTGATTTTTTTTTTTATGTTGAGTTGTAGGAGCTGTTTATATGTTGGATATTAATCCCTTATTGATCATACTATTTGCAAATATTTTCTCCCATTCACTATGCTGTCTTTTCAATTTGTCAATGATTTCCTTTGTTTTTAAGTATAATGAGGTCCCATTTGCTTATGTTTGCTTTTATTTCCCTTACTTTTGGAAGTAGCTCCAAAAAGACATTGCTAGTGATTTATGTCAAGGAGGGCTCCACCTATGTTTTCCTCTAGGAGTTTTATGGTATCCAGTCTTACATTTAGATTTAATGCATTTTTAGTTTATTTTTGTAAATGATAGTTTCACTTTTTTTACATGAACTGTCCAGTTTCCCCAGCCCCACTTATTGAACAGACTGTCTTTTCTCCATTGTATCTTCTTGCCTCTTTTATCATATATTAATTGACCATCAGCGTGTGGGTTTATTTCTGTGCTTTCTATCTTGTTCCATTGATCTGTGCATCTGTTTTTGTGCTAAAGCCATGCTGCTCTGATAACTGTAGCTTTACAGTATAGTCTGAAGTCAGGACCGGTGATGTTCTTCTTTCTCAGCTCAGTTCTTCTTTCTCAAGACTGTTTTGGCTGTTCAGGGTCTTTTGTATTTTCATGCAAACCTTAAAATTGTCTGCTCTGGTTCTGTGAAAGCTCGCATCGCATTCTGATAGGGATTGCACGGGAGCTGCAGAGTGCCTTGAGGACTACAGTCATCTTACCACTACTGGTTCCTCCAATCCCAGAGCACGCTGTATCGTCCCTCTGCTTGTCCTCTTGCGTCTTTGTGTTATCTTCAGTTCCCTTCATCAGTATCTTCTAGTTTTCTGAGCACAAGTCTTTTGCCTCCTCAGGTAGGTGTAGTCCTAGATATTTCATTCTTTTTGATACAGTGACAAATAGGATTGCTTCCTTAATTTTCTCCAGGATTTCATTGTTACTGTATAGAACTACAACAGATTTCTATTAATTTTGTATCCTGCAACTTTAACAAATTCATTGATAAGTTCCGATAGTTTTCTGGTGGCATCTTTAGAATATTCTATGTACAGTATTATGCTGTCTGCAAACCATGACAGTTTAACCTCTTTTCCAATGTGGATTCCTTTTATTTCTTTTTCTTCTGATTTGCCAGGGCTAGAACTTCTAAAACTATGTTGAATAAAAGTGCTGAGAGTGGTCACCCTGGTCTTGTTTCTGATCTTAGAGGAAATGCTTTCAGCTTTTCCCTGTTGAGTATGATGTGAGCTATAGGTCTGTCATATATAGCCTTGATTATGTTGAAGTAGGCTCCCTTTATGCTCTCTTTCTGGGGAGTTTTTTCTTTATTATAAAGAGATGTTTAGTTTTACCAAAAGTTTTATCTGCATCTATTGAGATGACCATATGGCGTTTATTCTTCCATTTGCTAATGTGGTGTATCTGCATTGATTAGCAGATATTGAAAAATAAGGAAACCCCACTTGACATGATGTATGATCCTTTTAATGCACCACTGAAGTCAGTCTGCTAGTATTTTGTTGAGGGTTTTTATGTCTATGTTCATCAGTTATATTGGTTTGTAATTTTTTGTGTGTGATATCTTTGTCTGGTTTTGATATCAGGGTGATGCTAGCTTCATAGAATGAGTTTGTTAAATATTCTTTCCTGTGCAAATGTTTGGAATAACTTTAGAGGGGTAGGTATTATCTCTTCTCCAAACAATTGGTAGAATTTACCTGTGGAGGCATCTGGTCTGGACTTTTGTTTGTTGGGATTTTTAAAATTACTGATTCAATTTTGTTACTGGCAATTGGTCAGTTCATATTTTTTAATTAATTTTAATTGGAGGATAATTACAATATTGTGATGGTTTCTGCCATACATCAACATGAATCGGCCACAGGCATACATGTTCCCCTCCCTCCTGAACCCCCCCTCCTCCCCACCCCATCCTCCAGGTTGTCACAGGGCACAGGCTTTACATTCTCTGCGTCATTCATCAACTCCCACTGCCTGTTACATATGGTAACGTATATGTTTCAAGGCTATTTTCTCAACTCATTGTACTCTCTCCTTCTCCCACCGAGTCCAAAAGGCTGTACTTATGTCTGCGTCTCCTTTTATTCCCTGCACAGAGCATCACTGGTAGCATCTTTCTAGAATCCACAGATGTGCACTAGTATCTGGTATCCGTCTTTCTCTTTCTGACTTACTTCATTCTGTATAAGAGGCTCTAGGTTCTTCCAGCCATCAGAACTGAGTCAGATGTGTTCCTTCTTATGGGTGAGTAATGCGCCATTGAGCATATGCACCATGACTTCTTTATCCATTCATCTGCTGATGGACATCTAGGCTGCTTCCACATCCTAGCAGTTGCAATTAGTGCTGCAACGAACGCTGGGGTACAGGTGTCTTTTTCAGCTCTGGTTCCCTCGGGGTACATGCCCAGTAGTGGGACTGCTGGGTCACATAGTGATTTTATTCCTAGTTTTTCATGGAATCTCCATAGTGTTCTCCACCATGGTTGCATCAGCTTGCATTCCTACCAACAGTGTAAGAGCGTTCCTTTTTCTCCACACCCTCTCAGGTCGTATTTTCTCTTTCTTCCTGGTTAGGATCTAGGGGGACTGAAGCCTGCCCATCAAGTGGTCCCCAGTAACCACTCGGGTCCCAGGGCCCAGGTGAGTCCCCTGCCTGCTGACACCCCAGGCTGTCTCACGTCCTCAGTGGGGAACTGAGTGCCGTGCGTGCCACCCTGGGGCCTGGTCTCTCCTGGGCACCGTGTCTCTGTGGACCTGTCCCTCCTGCTGATTTAATCTGGGTCCTTTCACTCTAACAAGCCGTCCCCATGACCTTCACAGCTTTTCTGAGCCTGAGGATGGTCTCAGGGACCCTGACGCACCGGGAGAGGCGACGGTCGGCACCAGGTGTGCTCAGGCTGACAGTTCTGCAGACGCGGTGCCAGACGCCAAGGCTGCTGGGACGCCTCTGGGTAAAGGCCGGCCCTCAGTCCCCAGGCAGCACCATGGGCTGGTGACCACCCGACCCCACACTTCGTGGGGAGCAGGTGTCTCAGAGGTGACCGGCAAGACCCAGAGCTGAGGAGTCCTGCGCGCATGTGTGCTGAGTTGCTCAGTCCTGTCCGACTCTGTGACCCCATGGACTGCAGCCCCTCAGGCTCCTCTGTCCATGGGATTCTCCAGGCAAGAGTACTGGAGTGGGTTGCAGTTTCCTTCTCCAGGAGCTCTTCCCGACACAGGGATCAAACCCATGTCTCGTATGTCTCCTGCATTGGCAGGTGAGTTCTTTACCACGAGCGCCACCTGGGAAGCCCAAGGAGTCCGGGAGCCAGGCTCACCTCCCAGCCTCTGCCCACGGGGGGATGACTGGGAGTCACGGTGGGCCTCTGAGAGCCCCAGTTTCTCCTTCTATAAAAAGAAAACCATTGCCCATCTCCCACTTTGAATATCACAAAGCACAAGAAATCACTTCACCTGCCTGACACCCAGCATTGGCTCAAGAAATGTCCTTCCTGGGAGGGCTGCGGGCTTTTGTGTGGGTTCCCGAGCACTGGGGCTTCGAGATGCGACTGGTTCGACTCCAAAGGCAGATGTGTGTCCCAGCTGCAAGCAGGCATGCCCACAGTGTGGGATGGTACCGACAGTTGCCCTGCTCAGCGAGCTCACAGGAGGCTTGGGGCAGGAAGTCTGCAAGGCACCCAAGCACCCAAAGTCTCCCCAGTGCACACCCTTGGCCCCGCCAGCTGGAGGGAGCCCTGCAGTGGCCTCCGAGATCCCATTTGGGAGCCCCCACTGTGACCATGCTCTCCTCTGCTGATCCCCACCCCGCCCCCCGCATCACAAATCTTCTCTCCAAGCCTCCCAGGCCCCTTGGGACCAGGCTGGGGGCCCCAGAAGAAGGTCCTGCTCTGTAGCCACCTACCCCGACTGGGGCCCTGGGTGCACCCCTGAGTTCCCTGAGTCCCGCTGTCCTCGAAGATGAAGAGAAGTATCGAGCTGGGAAGGTTGCCAGGTCAACCCAGGAGCAAGTGGACACTGTCTGCTGGGTGCCTGGCGGCCCATCTGTCCACCAGGACTGAAGCTGAGTGGCACAGGAGGGCCGGTGCCCACCTCTCCCAGGACGGCCCGTGAGAAGCGGGCAGCCTCACTGCTTGGACAGCCCTGGGGTGACAGCGTGCATCCCTCTGGGCAGCAGGTCTGGCCTCGGTCACCAAAGCCCTGGAGGCAGGCTTCCACGTGGGGGTCTGGATGGGGCAGGGGTGAGAGGCGCCGCAGAGGGGAGACTCCAGGGGCAAACGGGGCCTCCATCAGGGTTACAGGCGGGTAGAAACACGAGGCGCCAGCCACGAGGACCCTGGGGCCTGGATGAGCTGTCTCCTCTCAGAACTTCGTTGGATTAAAAGGTTGGTAAAGGCTCTTTCCCCACGCAGGTAAGGACAGCTGCTGGAGCCAGTCTTCCAAGTCAGGGTCAAAGCGGGTGGGTCACCCCAGGTCCGCCCCACCCCTGCCAGCCACATTTGCATCGGAACCTTTTTCATACACACATGTGAACGGCTGACAGCAGTCAGCCCGGATAACTCATCTGCAGCACCTGCTCTCTGCAGGCCCTGGCCCAGCGACAAGGACAACACAACCACCAGGAAGCCCAGCTCCTGCCCAGAGCGGGTCCCAGCCCAGGGTAATCGCAGAGCCCACGTGGCGAGAGGCTGGAGGGCCCAGAGCCCCTGCCTCTGGGGGAGCTCCTGTCTGCTGCTGTGAGTGGAGACGCCCCTACCTTCCAGACGAGCCCAGGTCACAGGAACAAGGGTTGGGCCTGCTCACACATGGCCATGCTCAGCAAACACAGGGCCCCGAGGACCCTGGGTCCAAGGCCACGAGGCCCTGCAGGGCCGGGCCAGCTCCTGACCTTCCCACATGGCGTCTGCCTGATCCCAGGAGAGGACGTGCTGAGGTTTCAGCCACTCTGATGAGAATCTGACTGGCGAAGGCCCAGGTCACCCAAAACCAGAGCTGCGTCCTGCCCAGTGCTGGCAGAGGACAAGGCTGCACGGAGCATCCACCGTCAGGTGGCCTGGCCCACCCCGGGGAACTTTCTAGGCCCCAGAGAGTCCCACCCAGGACACTCTGGCCTGTCGCGTCTGCGTGGCCGTGCTGAATCAGGTTCCTCTGCTTCTCAGAAGCGCCTACCCCTTCGCTGGCTCCAAGAAAACAGGAGGAGCACACAGCATGTCAGGTCTGAGGGGCCAAACCGGGGCCATGATCACAAGGGAGGGGCCTGCGGTGTGCAGACTGTTCTCCGAGGGTCCCGGCCCCGTGGGCAGGCTCATGGCCAGGGGACGGGGCTGACAAGCTGAGGGGACAGAGGTTTCTGGGTGTCCTGCCCACTTCCCAGGGTGCGACAGAGAAAAACCTTCTGACCACCTGAGACGGTGATGGCGATGGCAGCGTCTTGCAGATCTCCATGACGACCGCATCCGATGAAGCTGTGTGCATCCCCCCCCCACACACTGCAGGCTTTAGAGCTGGAGGCGGCCAGCCACCACCGCGCTGCCCCGCGTGGGCTCCTGCTGCCCCTGCCTCTAGAAGCTGCCCCCTTTGCATCCTGGAACCTTATGATGAACACTGAGCTAAGACAGACTGAACAGCGACCGCCGCCAGCAGATGCATTTCTGTTGACCACGGAACACTGTCGATTCGGTCGGAGTCTTTGTAAAGAGGCACGTGGGTTGCCACGTCCCTAGGACCTTGGTGTCAGGAGGCCTAAGCCTGCGAGAGGGTTTCAGAGGCGCTGGGTGCCCAGGCCAGCCTCCACCTCCCTGCATGGCACCCTGTCAGGGCCACAGAGCCCCCCATGTGCGCAGGAGAAGGGAAGAGATGCGCTGGACTGCAGGGAAACTCGGGGCAGACCCGGCGTGGCTCCACAGCTGGCCTGCTCCAGCCACCAGCACGGCCGCGAGAACCATAAATTAGCATCAATTAATTAACACGAGCCCTATCAACCCATTAATGGCATTTAGTATATCCGGGGAAGTGCTACCAGGTAATGGAGCTGCTGCAGAGAAACATAATTTAGAAACAGAGCCAGGAGGGGCCACTCACCTGCGTCCAGCAGCAGCCAGGGCAGCGCGGAGGCACCAGCGCTTCAGTTCTGCAGCATCCTCATAGGAAAGGCCTCCGGAGAACGGCCCAACCCTCCCAGACCCAAGGCTTCGGGCCGTGGGTGTGCTCTTTAACCCCCTTTCTCAACGCTCAGTAAAGTCAGATGTGAGTCAGGTCCTGGAGAACCGGCATCGCCCTTCCCCTCTGCGTCACCCAGGTACCTTGCAGCAGGAGACCCCGGACCTGGCCCAGTTCCAGCCGACCTGCTCATGGGCAGGTCAGCCAGGCTGGGACGACTCCTCCATCAGCGCGTCACCGGCGGATTTTAGTAAGTGAGCTCAGAGACGCTTATAATGCTGGTGCTGACTTTCCTCAACAGCAGATGAACTCTCCCAAGCGAGCTCGGGAGAAAGCCACGCGCCACAGGCCGCCAGCCAGGACCCCGGGGGCACCTGCCCCACCGCGTGAACCAGACTCTCTCGCTGGATCCGAGATGCCAAGACAGGCAGATGGGACCCACCCGGGCGACGGGGCATCCTGAAAAGCTCGGGGCCCTCGCTCCCCCCACTGTCTCTGCAGGCACTCCATTCTGTCTGTCCTCTTGGAAAACCATTCTGCCGCTGTCAGTAAACCAGAGGCGCTGTTCTGAGCACCCGGCCCTGGAGAGGCCGGCCGTGACCATGACGTGGGGTTGGGGGTGGGGTGGAGCCTCGACAGCTGGATGAACACGGAGCACATGGAGAGGCAGAGGAGCTGGCGTACTCAGGGGAGGCTTCCTGGAGGAGGAGGTCTCCAACCCTGGGGGCTGGGGGTGTTCCGGGGACCAGTCCAACTCCAGGTTCCCACCTTGCACTCGCGACAGCACAGTGGGCAGTTACCGCGGGAGGGGCCCCGTGGGCAGCAGAACATTCCAGTGAGACCAGGTGTGCAGGAGAGAACCAGCACACACACACACGTTCCCCCAGAGGGAGCCCGGGGTGCAGGCCCCAGAAGGACCCCGCCAGGGGCGGAGGGGACCTCCTGGGCAGGAAACATCAGTGGCGATGGTCAGGCCCTGAGTGATGTTCGCAGGGAGGAGCGGTGGGTGCCAACGCCATTCTAAGGGGAGCCGGGGCGGGGAACTCCTGGCAGCCAGCCTGGAGGCAGTGGCCCTCCGAGAATGATGCTGATGTGTGCATGGGGAACTCCGCTGATGGCACTGCAGACAGACCTGGAGGATGGCGAGGGGTGTTTTGGAGAAGGAGTTCCAGGAGGCTGGGCACAGGGTTAGAGCCAGAGGCCATCCTCAACACAGAGGCCCTGGTGGAGGCAGGCAGGGCAAGAGAAGGCTCCAGGGATGGAAGGGGGTTTGGGGCCAGAGCCTGGGGCTGAGTGGCTGGGGCAGGCTGTGGCCGGAGAGAGGCCGGGCAAGGACCCAGAAGAACGGGGTGCCCGACCCACTGAGAGCCCCCTCCTCTGCTGCCTTGACTTGGTGTGGACCGTCTGGTGCCCCCAGGATGAAAGCCCAGGAGGCCACTGTCTCACCTGTCTCTGTGTCCACACACTCCCCAACTCCCTGTCCCAGGGGTGCACGGAGTCAGAGATGCAGGGGCTGGCTCTCCCCCTCCTGCCTCCTTCAACATGCTTGGGAAGACAGCCGGGTCCCCGGGTGGAGTCCCTCCGAGGCCAGACCTCCAGGGGGGAGGCTGACCCCACACTGGGCAGCACAACAGGGCCCGGGACTGACCGGGAGGTGGGAACAGCGCGAGAGGAGTGTGGTGTCCCAGGGGCCATCTCACCACAGAGCCGCCATCCCATCAGACCCAGGCCCCCATGCCCGAGGACGCAGCGAGGCCCCGGGGGAGCTGCAGGAGTCCCGCCAGCCTCGGTGGAGACAAAAGCGATTCCACGCCCGACTCCTGCCAGCCGCTGGCACAGATAAGGAAACACTCCAAAGCCTGTGGGCGCCCTCCACCACGTCCGCGGGGTGAAGGGATGGGGCTGGCTGCCCAGATCCACTGCCAGCGGCCAGGAGGTTTGCGGGAAGCTGGGCCACGGAGACGGTGTGTGCGGCCTGCTGGGAGCTTCCGTCAGCGCCCCTCCAGGGTGGAACCCGTGCCGAGGGGCACCTGGGGAGGAGCAGGCAGCCGCTGGAGGCCTCCCAGGTGCTGCGGGCACCCTGGGGCAAGCTGCGCGGCGCTGGCTCAGCTCTGGGCCCTACGGATGGCGTGCCAGGCTGCAGGGACAAACGGGCCCCCCTGCCCCAGGCACTCTCGGCCCTGGGAGCCAGCCCAGGCCACAGTCCTCCAAACACACACAGCCCGCAGGCCCCGCAGCCGCCCCCGGGCGCACGGGAACCTTCCCCACGGCCCCCTCGTCAGCCGCTCTCCTCCCCGCCACTGGGCCGGCGCCCAGGGCTCTGGGTGACAGGTGGCGTGCGGTGGAGGTCATTAACTCCAGAGCACCACCGCTTTAATGCAAAAACGAGCCCTTCTCAATCAGCGCAGCTGCGGAGCTATATAAAGAAATGGGGATTTTAATGTTTTGCTTTTCTTCCCTTTTCTAGTGCCACATTATCATAACATTTTCCCATAATTACGCCCATAAAAGTCACCTGAAAATACTTCATGCCACAGAGACTGATCTCCATATATCACTTGAGGTGCAGGTCCGGAGCAAGGAATTCCAGGGAAGGGGTCAGCCTGGACGCCTGGTGCCCAAGGCTCGGCCGGCTGAGCAGCGGCGCGTGGCCTCCTTCCTAGCTGTGTTGTTCCCCGGGCTTGCTGTGAGGGGTCAGAGGCCCCCTGGGGGAGCCCTGCAGGGTGCAGCCCCTCCTGGCCACGTCTGGGAGACTAGGCAAGCGAGGGGAAGGGTGAGGGAGCACCGACCTGCCTGGCTGGCTTCAGGGGGCAACCCCTCCCCACCTCACGCCCACCCCTGGGCATGGAGTTCCGCTAACACACATCCACCCACAGGTAACCTGTCTCTCCGTGGCTAAAAGAAACACACGGGGCACATCTTCTCCTGCCAGAAATTGATCAAATAAAAAACGCAGTAGGAGGGAAAAAAAAGACAAATAAACTTCTGAATGGCACCACTTCATTAAGTTTCCAGTACTTTCAATTTTACCTCTTGGAAAACCCCAGAAATAAAATGTGAACAGCAGGAAAGTGGCCTAATCTCTCCTAAATATGCAATAAATTGTATTTGTAAAGAAAACGCAGCACCAGAGAGCCTACGCTTGGTTAGTATTCTAATGGATCAACAAGAATTCAGAAGTTGTTTGTAGTTTCTTCTCTTAGTTGTGTGCGAACCGTGACGCAAGATTTAACTTGAAGCTGCCATTCAATATTGAATTTACTCAGAAAAAATCAAAAGTCAAAAACAGAGTCACACTGCCTCTCCCACCCTGCTCCCTTGTACTTTAAAATACAGACTTTCCTCCCAACGTTTACACACTGTCCATCAAGCCTGTCCAAATAGGGGACTCGCAGTCTACGTGAAAGCCCAGCCGCCTCCACCTTCGGATTAAATACTGTGCACGAATATCAAGTCAAGGCTTAGGGCCCTAAGGCAGCCTCTAGGTCACCATTCTCATTGTTATTACAGCCTGATGCGACGAGCTGACTCACTGGAAAAGACTCTGATGATGGCAAAGATTGAAGGCAAAAGGAGAAGGGGGTAGCAGAGGATGAGATGGTTAGATGGCATTACCGACTCAACGGACACGAATTTGAGCAAACTCCGGGAGATAGTGGAGGACAGAGGAGCCTGGTGTGTTATAGTCTGTGGGGTTGCAGAGTCGGACACGACTTAGTGACTGAACAACAAATGCTGCAAGCTGGCACGAGAGACGGCATCTCCGAGGTCTTAGGACGAGCACAGCAAAGAAGCAACCTGCTCTGGTTTGGACAGAGCTGCCCCACTCCAGCCAAGAACCGAGTCCAGACAGACCTCTTGGCTCTGGATATGCTAAGGGGAAGAGGACCTAGGCCAGCACTTTCCAAGCCGCAAGGACAGAGGCCTCCCCCCACCAGGGAGAAGGAGAGTTTCAGGGTCTCATCCGAGCCCTTCACCTCCCCAGGACGCCTCTTTGCCGAGCGCCCAGCTTGGCTGTAATGGGAATGTACACAGACATTGAGTACGCGTCTTGAAAGAAAGCCATCGAGGGCCCCATTCCCCTTCCTGCTTCTCCTGGCAATTCTTCCCCAACAGGAGAAAATGACAAGGCTGTGTCACCATAGCAACTAACCTAACTGGTGGACTGCAGGTCTTTCTCCAGCCAGAGGGTGGAGCCCGTGTCCTTAAACACGAAGCTCGGCAGGCTGCAAAAAAGCCAGGCTTTCAGGGGCCAAGAACAGCAGAGCACCCCTGACTGAAAACCAGGCCAGGAAATATTCCAGTTTTCTTTCAGCCGTGCCAGGAAGTGAACACCTTTTGTGCTGCAGCAAAATGCACAGATTGAACAGGCAGGATAACTGAACCCTGAATGGTGAGTTATCAGTCTCCCTAATTAATGATACAGATAGATCTTCTCCAAAACACAAAAATATTTCGGGTAATAAAAATCCTGACAGATAACAAAAACAATTTACAAACACGGATGCTAACTATTCTTCTTCATCCCAGATATACTGGAAAAGAGAATGAAATCCCAGGGACTGTTCCATTTGCTTTTTATTTGCTTTATCAATCTTAAAAAAGAAGGGGGGGTTCTTTTCTCTCCGAGACTGCTGTTCCAAGCTATCAGTTATTATCATGTCTATTTCGTATTTTAGTGCCATGCGTTAATTTCTCCAAGTGCATATGTCTACTTTGTATTCTACCGAAAGGTTTTAATTTCTCCAAGTGCCTTTCTGGTGTAATGGGGTGTGTCCACAAACGTTATCTTATTGTCAATTATCACATTCCATGGAGACAACCATAAAAATGTGGTGAACCCAAGCTTCTGCTATTAATGATTTCTGCCATTCTGGATAATAAGATGTTTTTGCCACAAGTCCTCATCCTGGTGGAAGAGCTGTTTCTAGAATGCCCGGGAGGCTTCCGAAAGGCAGCCTGAGTGTCCCACGGGACCTCAGGTTCCACCAAGTGCCCGAGCAGCGGGCACAGTGCACTCTGACCCCCGCCGGGAGCAGGCGGCCGTCTGGCAGAGGTATGAGAGAGGGTTCCCTTTCAGGTTCAAGCAGGGCTGGCGCGGGGGTGGAGCGAGCAGCGGCTGCACAGAGAGCGGAAGGCGAGAAAGGAAGGCCCCGGCTGGTGTACCTGGGGCGGGAAGTGTTGAAGCCACGGGCGGAGGTGTCACACACTTCACAACAATCAGCGGCTGTTCTTTTCCCCTCCCGGAGGGTTGCCTCCCCAGCCAGCCTGGGGTCGCCGGGTTCTCACCGCGATGTTGTCCCCAGAGCCAGCAAGGGACAGCGGCCGGCGGACGCGGACAGGGACACAAATCGCCTCCCGACACGGCCGGTTGTGGTTGGGACCCCTCCCTTGCCGCCACCAGGAAGTGCATCCACAGGGCACCTGCTCACGAGCCCCGAGTTTACCTGCCCCGGGGACCTGCCCCAGGGTCCCGAGATGGCCGCAGGGAGCTGGGGAGAGGACACAGGCCTCCTCCCTCAAGCCCCAGACCCCCTCCCCCTCCAGGCAGCCTGCCCCGGAACACACTGGGAAAGGCCCCTGGGGCGCATCCCCAGGGATGCGGTGCCAGCCGGGGCAGCTGGGCTTGAGACTCCGCAGGGAACCTTCCGGCTTCGAGACCCCTCCCCACCGCTGCCACAGCGCGCCCGGCAACTGTAGGGAAATGCACAGCCCGGCTCAGACCAACCGCACCATTCCCGCTCTGAGCACGGATTCCCCAGGGTTCCGGGTTGGGGGGCGCCGTCCCAGGACTAGGCACCCGCGCGTCCAGGGTCACCATGGCCCGCTGCGGTCCCATTTTGGAGAGCGCGAAGGCTCGGGCTGGAAGCTAGGAGGCCGAGGGAGGGCTGCGAGGTGGCGGCGGGGAGCGTGGTACGCCGCCGGCCTCTCTCTCTCTCTTTTTTGTAAAGAATCCATATTTTTCCATCGCCTCCCGTGCCCATGGCAATTCTCCATGACAGGTGTTCCTCAGCGCCCGTCCCTTCCTCCTGCTGGGGTGGGAAGGGACCCGGACCCTGTGCCAGGCGGCCGGCGGGGGAAACCTACCCCACCCCCAGCCCTCGCCATTCCGGCTGGGAACCCATGCCCGGACACTGACCACTCCCCACCCACCCCAACCAGCCGCGAACCCGTGTCTGGAGCACTGACCACTCACCCCACCCCAGTCCTTAGGCTCAATGTCCGACCACCTCCCATTCACGCAGTGCCCAGCCTGTGCCCCTGACACAGCGCACCCCGACGCACCCAGGCAGACCCCAGCCTGTTCCTGGCACCCCAGCCCCCAGCCTGTGCCCCGGGCGCCCACCAACCCGTGCCACCACAGCCCCGAGCCCGAGGCCCCGCGCCAGACCCACGGGGGTCACCCGGTTCGGGTCCCCGGACGCTACCCGCGAAATGCCGGCGGCAGCGGGCACCCCACCCCTCACTTCTCTGTTTTTAAGAGAGCGCCGGCGAGCCTGCTTCCCTGCAAGCCAGCAGCTCCAGCCGCGCGTTCTAGCCCGAGCCCCGCTTCTGCCCCGGGCGCCCCGCTCCGGAATCGGCCGCCGCGTCCCCCCACGTTCCCCGAGCGAGTGTCGCCCGCGGAAAGCCCCGGGCAGGGCGCTCCGCCGCCAACCCCGGCAGCGCTACCCGCCCGCCCCAGACCCTCCGCCGCCTCCGGAGCGCGCGTTTCGGCCAAGAAGCCGCTGGCTCAGCTCGGATCGTGGGCCTGGGCCGGGAGCGGCGGCGGTATGCCGGGCAGCCGCGGGCATCGCCGCGTAGGGACGCGCCGCGACACCCGGGGCCTGGCGCCCGGGCCCTGCCCCGGAGTCGGGGGAGGGAGGCTCAGAGGTGGCGCCGACCTCGGAAGTGCTGGACCCCCGTCCTTCTGGCCCAGCGGAGGGCCGGTGGGGACACTGGGGGACCACGCGCCCCGAGCTCCCAACTCCGCACGGACTCCGGGCGGCCCGAGGGGCGCCCTGCCGGAGCCGCGGCCCGGGATCGGGGGCCGGGGCCGGGACCCGAGGGCCGGGCGGGGGCCCGGGCCGCGCGGTACTCACTGCAGTAGGCGATGAGCAGGCTGGCCAGGATCATGAACGCCCAAAAAGTTGAGGACATGCTGGGCAGGGCGGTCGCATCTTGCCGGCTGCCGGTCCTGGGCGATGGCGCCATTGAAGCCGCGGCGCCCGCGCGGGGGGCAGCAGCGCGTCTCAGCAGCCGGCCCTGCCCGCGCCCCCGCGCCGGCCTCCACGTGCGGGCCCCGCGCGCGCCATCCTCCGCCGCCGCTGCCGCCGCCGCGCCCGGGCTCCGGCCCACTGCGCCCCGCGCCGGCCCGCCCCGCGCCGAGCTCGCGCCCGCGCCCGCGCCCGCCGAGCCCGGGGACGCCGGCCCTGCCGCTCTGGGCGTCGCTGCGCGCCCGAGCCAGGCGCGCGGGCCACCGAGGCGAGGGGCGCTCCCGAGGCGCGTGCCCGGCGCCGCGGGGGCCCAACGCGGGCCCTGGTACAGGCGGGGGAGGCAGGCGGCGGAGGGGACGAAGCGCCCGAGCCGCGCCTCTGGATGGCGACAAAGACGGCCCGCCGCGCCCGCGTCCGGAGCCCCTCTCGGGGAAGACGGGCGGCCAGCGTAAAGTTTGCGGACCGGGCGGAGTGGCCCGCCAGCCCTCGGGGCCCATATCCTCCCCTGCCTGGGGTGCTCGGCCCCCAACCTTGCCGGGGGTGGGGGGACCGGACTTTGTTCCAAGCACAGGAGTCTTTGGACCCTTGACCCAGATGGGCCTTGTCTTCTCTGCTCGGAGTTGAATGTTGGCGTCCTTGAACCCCTGGACAGCACAGCCTTGGCCCCGTGCAGAGTCAGTTGAGTTCCGGCACCTGGAAGGCCGGGCACACGTCCCAGGAGCCCTGTCTTGGCCCCTCTGAAGCACCCTCGTTCTGCCCACCGCCCTGGCCTTGGTGAGTCGTCTTGGTGCCGCCGTTCACAAGAGCCCAGTCCTGGGTCTCCAGCTCCTCCTCCGGAGACTGACCACCTGTGTTAACCCAGAGGATGGACCAAGCACGTCCTCTGAGTTCAGTGTGGCCATCCCCACCCCTCCTTCTCCTGTCCCCTCAGCGGGACATGCTGGCAAGTCCAGGTGCCCTCAGGGTCATCCTTCCGCCCTGGGAGGCTCTGGCCTTGCAGCGCCCAGACTCACTGTCCACCCCAGCGCTGACTGCCCGCCCCTTTGTGGACCTGCTGCAGGAATCGTCCTTCCTGATTCTGGGGCTCTTCTGGATTCTGCATGAGGAAGGGGAGCTGGGCACCCATGAAGTCCTGATGAAGCCGGCGACCCTTTCTCAGGAGCCACTGGAGGGCCCGGGCACTGACCGAATAGCTGGGAGGAGCCCCGAGGTGGAAGGTCACTGGTCCCTCCTTCCACCTGAGTCCTGGCTGGGGAGGCCCCAGAGGAATCACAGAGCCTGCTGTGAGGGCGTGAGGATATAGCTCTCCCAGGACCATGCACACGTGCACACAGCATACACACACATTCACACCACGTGAACACACGTGTACATATAGCATATACACACATGCACACCACACACTTGTACACACAACATATATACACATGCATAGCACGCATGCACACACATATACACACACAGTGCACCGAACATATACACACATGCATGCCACACACTTGTACACACAACATATACACACATGCATGCCACACACGCCCTGTGGGGGAACCAAACAGGCAGAGAGGAGAAGGCTCAGGCCAGGCGGTCTGCCTGGTCTCAGGGGCCGGCTCCATGGGTGCCTGGGCCAGGGGCTTGGCCAAGGCTGGTGCTGTAATATGGTTGTGTCCAGGCTGAGTTTCTTCATGAGTTTTCTGGTCCTGGTTAATCACATCCTCTGACTTCCCATTTCAGTGTCTTCCCAGCTGCAGCTGCCCGTCTCCCTTGGCTGGCAGGGAGGTGCTGCAGAACCCGGGCCCCTGAGAACGGGGGGGCAGGAGGGCAGCGCCTCGTGTCTCCTCTGCCCCCAGCCCAGGGAGGGCGTCCCTCACCTGGAATGCAGGGGGCCGCCACGGATGCCTGCATCCCCACCTTCACAATTCATTCCTTTGATTTCAGCCTTTCATCCTGTTAAAAGGGTGTACAGGATAAAAACCTTGCACCTCGCATTTCATCGTGTTCTCTCTGAACATCCTGGACGCTCCTTTCTTCAAAGTCTGTTTGCTGAGCACCTGCGAGATGCCAGGTGCCGGAGGAGTGGGGGAGGAAAGTGGGGCAGGCGTGCCCTTGGCCCCTGCGGATGTGTGCTGGTTTGGGAAAGCAGCCGTTACAGTCCAGCGTGCAGTGATGGAGCACTAGAGAGCCGCCTGGCACAGAGGAGGGTCGCCCCAACGCGGGCTGTGGGCTACAGTAAGGGCGTCCCAGGAAAGCTTCCAGAAGAGCCGTCTTCAAAAGTGCTGTCCTTAAGACACACACACTCACACAGACACACAAACACTTGAAATGAAAGTTTCACAGAACAATACTTATACCCTCAGCACTCTCTGACATGTTCAATTCTATCCTAATTCATTTCTTAAAATGCTGGTTGCCCACCCAATAATTTTGCTGACTGTAATTTTCTTTGCTTGACAAACACGGTTCCAAAGAGAGATGTGGTCTGTGTTGAACCTGGGCGGATAGATCGGAGCTGTCCTGCCAAAGGATGTAGGGGATGCAGGATGGTTGGGGAGGGTCCCCCACGCAGAGGGAGGGGGCACACGGAGATAAACAGCCTCCTCCATTCTGAAACTCAGGCCTCAAGAGTTTTGTGGCTGCAATGTTAGGAGTCTGACATGTTAAAGAAAAAAAAAATTCAAGGACTCTTGTCGAAGATGGTAAGGCAGACTTTATTCAGGACCATCACAACATGGATGGGGACCACGGGGATGGGATTTTGCTATGGAGGAAGCAGACTGGGCTCCTTGCTACATGCAGCAGGGCAAGTGGGCATTTATAGCCCAGAGCTGGAAGGGGAGTCAGGAGATGGGAAATTACTGAGAGGAAACAGGAGGGCTTGGGAGCTTCTGGCTAAACTGACCGGGCAGGATTCTTGCCCCAGGCAGGCCAGGTGGTCAGAATAACCTGGTGATCGGGGGAGGGAAAGGAGCCTGATCAGATACAGAGGAGCTGGTTCTGAATAAACAGACTTGGTAGGGCTTCCCTGGTGGCTCGGTGGGAAAGGTGGTAAAGAATCCGCCTGCAGCGCAGCAGACGTGGGTTTGATCCCTGGGTTGGGAAGATCCCATGCAGAAGGGAATGGCTACCCGCTCCATTTTTCTTGCCTGGAGCATTCCAAGGGCGGAGGAGCCTGGCAGGCTACCAGCCACGAGGTTGCAAAGACTCGGACAGGACTTAGCAACTAAATGGCAAAACAAGGGTTCTTGCTGAAACTGGATCTTACAAGGAAGTGGGGTCTAGAGAAGGTTCTGGAGGCTGAGTGAAGATTGATGGAGCAAAGAAGCTTTATCAGGGGGAAGACTTTAGGAAGTCAGAGCGCATGGATGAGTTCACGCCCGTGCACTGAAAACTCTTACCAGGAAGAGGCAGGGGAATGGAGTTCTTGGTGCTTATGACTCGAATCCAGGGTGACGGAGAGGCTGGAACCCAGTGAAGCTGGAAGGGGAAAGGAGGTGGGGAGAGAGACAAGGCCGGGACCTCCTGACCTGGGCGGACAGCCCCGAGGCAGTCGCAGCAGCACAGCCGGGGTGCAGCCCCAGTCCAGCGGCAGAAGCTGGAGGCTCCTGGAGGCCTGGTGAGAGACCAGCATGGAACTTGAGGATGGGGATGAGCAGGGCGCTGAATCCTGTTGCTAGGAAACAGAAAGCTCAGTCCTGGAGCCAAGCGTGCTACCCAGCGACAGTTTGTGGCTCTTGATTGGCTGCTTTTGATTACTGGCCAGAACTGATGGAACGTGAAATTTTGAAACACAGATAAGTTTATTAGAGAATCACACCACCTCCACGTCAAGCCGAGGAAGCAAGGGATGCAGGTCTGCACCCCTGAGGATATCCCTGGGTTTTACCCCACATCAAGCTGAGAATCACAAGGCTGTGGAGATGTGGCCCCGGGGCAGGGGGTATCTTGCCAGTGGACAGCTTAGGTGGCCGCGGAGGCACCGGGAGTGGACAGAGCCCCCTGAGGAGGCGCGCTGAGGCGCTCCTCCCAGGTCTGGGCCGGAACCCTGGCTTCTCCTCTCGGGCTGAGTGTGCCTCGTGTCCCCCGCTCTGCTTTTGAATCCAGGGACACCAGCCGTGATTTTCCCGTTCTCGCTTTGGGGGCTACGCTGGATCTTCGCTGCCGCGTGTGGACTTTCTCTAGTGGCAGCGGGCGGGAGCTATGCTCTAGTTGTGATGAGCGGGCTTCTCACTGGGGTCACTTCTCTTGCTGAGGTGCATGGGCTCAGTTGCCCCGCGGCAGGTGGAATCATCCTGGACCAGGGACTGGACCCGCGTGCTCGGCATTAGCAGGTGGATTCCCCACCACTGGGCCACCAGGGGCGTCCCTCCCATTCGCTTCTTACTCCTCCGCTTTGGGTGTCGTATTTGTTAGCCTAGTGATGGGCTGCCAGGCTGGCCAGGAGGTCCCAGAGCGCCTGAACCGAGTGGGATGTAGGTGAGCTGCGGGGAAAGTCTCCAGGAGACATCCGGGAGGCACTCTGTTATGGAAAGGCAGCCCTCTTTTACAGAGAAGACACGTGGGTCTGGGTAGCAGGCAGCTAAAGGGCTGGACTGTGGTGGACCTGGCTCTTCCTCTTCTGGGAACACAGAAGGTTTCCCTCTGAGGGGCTGGAACGGGCCACGCGGTCTCCCGTGTGCGTTTGGAAAGACATCGCTTCCAAAGTGAGTGTGGGGGAGGGGGCGGGGCACAGGCAGCAGCTGAAGCAGGTGCGCAAGTCCACGTGAGAGGCAGGCTGTCCAGGAGACGGGATGGAGGCAAGGGTGCATTCAGCAGCTCTTTAGGGGATGGGCTGGACCCGCCATGGGAACCGGGAGGCGGGGCGGGGGCGCCTTGATGGACGTGTCCCAGGTGACTGCAAGTTTCTGTCCAGAAACCCAGGAAGAGGGTAGCCGTGTCTCCACGTCTCCTGGATCAGGCACCAGCCAGGCACTGGGGACAGATGTCAGCAAGGTCAGCCGCTTCCTGTGCGCGCTCTCAGATGGTGGGAGGCTGCAGCCCACAAGGAATCATTGAGGGTAGAAGACAGAGAAGCAAGAGTGGGCGCTTCCACCGGTGCAGACCGTCCACCCCGTGGAACCAGAGGCCACTCGGCAGAACTCTCAGCTCCTGGAGCAGCGCCGTCCAGGGACTTGGTTGAGGGGATCTCCACGTTGGTTTAATGAACCATCACCCATTGTATCAGTTCAGCCTCAGTCGCGGTAAGTGGTGTTTCTTCCGTGCCATGCGCTGGGCACTGCTCCGTTCTGGGCAGGCACGTGTGGTTACCTGGGCCGGCGGGACCACCCCCTGAAGCACTCATCCCGGGATGTACAGGTGGGACAGATGGGCAGGAAGGAGCTGGGCCGTCCCTCCGGGCTGTGTACTGTGAGGGCTGGCGGAGGCCGCACCCAGGCCGTCTGGCTTCGGACAGGGTGCCTTAAGCGCTGTTGCTCTCCTGCTTCTCGATGCTCAGTTAAGTTCGTTTATACTAAGTTTTGTAAGACAGACGGATAAGCGAAAAGAAAATCAGATGTCCCTTCCTTCCGCCACTCAGAGTCAGCCACAATTGGTATTTTATTGGTAACTTGTTATGTCTCTTTTTGCGCATCCAGTCCATTGATCTTTCCTCTTTCTTATTTTTGTCACAGCTTTATATTAAGATAATTCACAAACCATACGATTCACCCATTTAACCACTGTGTAATTCAATAATTTTAAGCATTTGTGCAATCAGTCACAATCAATTTTAGAACTTTTTATCCCCCCAAAAGAAGTCCCAGACCCCCTGTTACCCCAGAGCCCTTCATACCATTCCAGCAAGCCCTAGATAACCGCTAATCTACTTTCTGATTTGTAGATTTCTTTATAGATCGCCTAATCTGGACGTTTTATATATAAGTGGAACCATGCACTGTGTGGCCTTTTGTGGCTGGCTTCTCTCCTTTAGCGGAATGCCTTCAAGGTTCATCCATGTGGCAGCCTCTCCTTTCCAGGTCTGAGTACTAGTCTACTGTACAGCTTGACACCTTTGTTTGTTCATTCACTGATTCATAAATACTGGGCTCTTTCTTCCCTCGGGCTATCTTCATGAACGTTTCCGTGCGGCCTTGTTTTCGTTACTCTAGATGCATCGCTAGCGGTGAAGCCGCTGGGTCTGCAGCTCTTCAGTGAACAGCCTTCTTATGTGTAGCGGGTGTTATTCCATGGCCCCGTGTACTCTTCCAGAACATTCTTTCCATGCAGTTGGAGTTCAGGAATGCATGAATATCACCATTTATTTAATTAGCAATTCTACTCTGGGGCATTGAGACCACTTTTAGTGTTTTCCTGCTTTAAGCATTTCAGCCACGAGTTTCCTATAGTTATGGTTATTTGTAGAAAAATACTGTAGAGCCAGAATTGTTAGGTCAAAGTAAGGACATCAGTTTAAGGACTTGAGATGTATATAGCCCCATGAATTTCCAAATAATGTTGTATTAATTTACATTCCTCTGGACAGTACCTGACAGGAGTCATTTCAGTCACCTCGTGTCAGCCTGGTTATTATTATTGACTCAAGTTCGTTGGACAATTACTTAATTGATAAAAAAAATTCTTATTTTTTACCTTTGCTTTTATTTGCTCTAACAAGAGTTGACATATGTATGTGTCATCTCAACATCTTTTGTGAATCAACTGTTTATATTCTTTGCTAAGTTTCCTCCTTGTGTTCTTATCTTATTATTAATTAATAACGCTTTTAACTTCGGAATTAATTTCTTTCAAGTTTTTGAAATGTAGAATATACAGAAAGGCATAAATAAGACAACCATGGGTACTACCGATCTTACGCATATATTATAAATATTTTTTCAACTGTTGAATGAATCATGGGCCATTCATTTTTCGATCTTTAGATTTAAATATGCTGTCAATGGAAGTATGGGTTTTCATCTTTTGTATCTTTTGATATTTTTAACAGCTTTACAGATGTGGATTCGTCAGTGTTCTCCAGAGAAACAGAACTATGAGGGAGAGGCAGACAGAGCGAGAGGTTGAAAGGTATGGAATGCGTCGTGCAGGTATGGAGGCCGGCACGCCCGGGATGTGCAGAACAAGGCAGGCTGGGCACTCAGGGAAACACTGGCATCACAGCTGGGACCCAGAGGCTGTCCAGAAACAGAATCCTCTCTTCCTGGGGACCTCACGCTGCTTTCTCTTAAGACCTTCAGTCGGCTGGATGAGACCCAGGCACATGGTGGAGCATCATTTATTTTCTCCAAGTCTGCTGATTTAAATGTTAATCATATCTTAAAAAAAACCACCTTCACAGAAATGACTAGATTGGTGTTTGGTCAAAGAATTGGTCGTCATAGTCCAGCCAAGTGGTCATGAAATTAATCATCACAGGACACGCAACTGGCATACAGTAAACAACACACGTGAGCAGTAGACATTTTTATAAACTTTGGCGTTTGTATGCCTATGAAATGGAGAAGGCAATGGTAGCCCACTCCAGTACTCTTGCCTGGAAAATCCCATGAATGGAGGAGCCTGGTGGGCTGCAGTCCATGGGGTCTCTAAGAGTCAAACACTACTGAGTGACTTCACTTTCACTTCTCACTTTCATGCATTGGAGAAGGAAATAGAAACCCACTCCAGTGTTCTTGCCTGGTGAATCCCAGGGACGGGGGAGCCTGGTGGGTTGCCGTCTATGGGGTCGCACGGAGTCGGACATGACTGAAGTGACTTAGCAGCAGCAACATGCCTATGAAAAGGCTTCCCTGGTGGCTCAGTAGTAAAGAATTTGCCTGCAATGCAAGAAACACATTCTCCCTGGGTCAGGAAGATCCCCTGGAAGAGGAAATGGCAACCCACTCCAGAATTCTGGCTGAAAAATTTCATGGACAGAGGAGGCTGGTGGGCTACAGTCCATGGAGTAATAGAGTCTGACGCGACTGAACACCTGTGAACATGCCTATGAAAAATCGTCACAATCAAGAGAATAATTGCATCCACATCCATCTCCCCAGGCTGTTCCCACTGGCCCTCTGCAGTCCCTCCATCCTGCAGCTCCCCATCCACTTCAGCCTATGCTGGACTCATGATACATCAGTTTTCATATCCTGGATACATATTAAAAATGGACTTACACAGTGTATCCTCCTTTTTTCTGGATTCTTTCACTCAGTAAAATTATTTTGAGATTCAGCCATGTTACTAAAGCTCCCAGTAAACAGTTAATTCCTTTTCACTGCCAAGTAATGTTCCCTTACGTGAATCCAACAGTTTTCATGAATTCACCTGTTGAGGGGCATCTGGGTTGCCTACACGGGCTATCACAAATCAAGCTGCTGCCAGCATTCCTGTGTAGTTTTGTATAAGCATATGTTTTCATTTCTTGTGGGTAAATATTATGGAGTAGAATGGCTGGATTGTATCTCAGCTGCACACTTAACTTTGCATGAAATGGTGAACTCTTTTCCAGCGTGGCCATGCCACTCAGCATCTGCACCAGCAGCAAGAGTTCTGGGTGCTCTGTTTTCTCCTGTCTTGGAGTCTTTTTTGGTATTATCCTATTGGGTGTAAATCAGTACCTCATATGGTTTTATTCTGCATTTCCCTAATGACTAATAATGTTAAGAATCTTTTCATAGGCTTGTTTGCATACGTGCAAATAAATACTTCTGTGGAGAGGTACCCAACATTTTTATTGAGTTGTTGGTTTTCTTGATTTTTGATAGTTCTTTATTTATTACTACTTAAAGCTCAGTTGGTAAAGAGTCCACCTGCAATACAGGAGACCCCGGTTTGATTCCTGTGGTGGAGAAGATCCCCTGGAGAAGGGATAGGCCACCCACTCCAGTATTCTTGGGCTTCCCTTGTGGCTCAGCTGGTAAAGAATCTGCCTTCTATGCAGAAGATCTGGGTTCTCTCCCTGGGTTGGGAAGATTCCATGGAGAAGGGAAAGGCTACCCACTCTAGTATCCTGGCCTGGAGAATTCCATGGAATGGGGTCGCAACGAGTCAGACACAGCTGAGCAACGTTCACTATATATTAAGATACAAGTCTTTTCTCATACATGTAGTTTGCAAATATTTTCTCCCAATCTACAATTTGCCTTTTCATTCTCCAAACTGTGTAAAATGAAGAACAAGAAGTTTTTAATTTTGATGAAGTCTTGTTCATCAGTTTGCTCTATAAAGTACATATTTTGGTATCCTATTTAAGAAGTTTCTGCCTAACTTCAAGCCAAAAATGTTTCAGGTATGTTTTTTTCTAGAAGTTTTATAGTTTGGGGTTTACATTTAGATCTATAATTTATTTTGAGATAGTTTTGTACTTGGTGTGAATTACACATACAAATTTATTTCTGAAAATGAATATTTCAATTGTTCTGGCACCGTTTGTTTGAAAGACTGTCCTTTCTCCACTGAATTTTCTCTGTAACTGTGAAAACTTGGCTGGCAACATTTGCATGGGTCTATTTCTAAACTCCCTTCTCTGCACCACTGATCTATTTATCCATGTTTATGCACAAACTTGATTGCTGTAGCTTTACAGAGTCTCAAAATGAGATAGTGTTAGTTCTCTACTTTTTTCTTTTAACTTTTTTAGATGATTTGCATTTCCATGTGAGTTTTGGCAATAGCTTAGGATGTGATTGTCAGCTTAATAATTTTGACTTTTGACCCACAGACACTGTGTATCTTTCCATTCAGATTTTACTTCCTTTCTCTCAGCAATATTTGTAGTTTCTAGTGTATAGGTCTTCTAACCTTCTGCCATATTCGTCATACTTTTGGTACAGAATCATACTTTGTTAGTTTTTAAGTAATTTTTATTTCAATTTTTGACTGTTCCTACTTTATAGAAATTCTTCTTTTTTTTTTTTTTTTACATTGATCTTTGATACTGAAAACTTGATAAACTCAGATATTAGGTCTAGTATCTTTTTGTTGATTCCATCAAATTCCTACAGAATCCTAATTTCTGTGAACAAAGACAGTTTTAGCCCTTCCTTTCTAATCTGGGTGGATTTCATTTCTTTTTCTTGCCTTATTACATTGGGCAGAAATGCCAGCGCAGTGTTGAATATAAGCAGCTGGAGCAGACATCATCGTCTTACTTCCAACCTTAGAAGTAAGCCTTTATGTCTTTTCCATCACGCATTATGTTCCCTGAAGATTTTGAACAGGTGCTCTTTCAGATTGAAGAAGTTTCCTTCCATGCCCAGCTTTTGGAGTGTTTTATCCGAAATGGATATTACATCTTCTAAATATTGTTTCTGTGTTTCCTGAGACAATCACAGCATTACTTCCCTCAATTACTATTTCAGTTGTGTTTTCATTTCCATTCAATCCACAACACTCTCTGATTTCCCTTTTAATTTCTTTTTTGAACCATGAGTTATTTAGAAGTAGATCATTTAGTCTAAACATTCAGAAGATTTTCTAGAGATTTTCTTTTATTGATTTCTAGTTTAGTTCTGTTGACAAAGAGCATATCTGACTGACTTGAGTCCTTTAAAATAATCTGAGATATGTTTTATGCCTACAATAGGGTCTATGATTGTAAACACTTTCCTGCGTCCTTGACAGGAATGGAACACCACTCTTGCTGGGTGGGATGCTGAACACAGTCCTGTCAGGCAGTGAGTTTCCGGTGTTGCTCACATCATTTACGCCTTTAACGATCTATCTACTGGATCTACGGGTGGTGGCTGTGCAGTCGCTCAGTCGTGTCCGAGTGTTTGCGACCCACGGACTGCAGCACGCCAGGCTTCTCTGTCCTTCACCATCTCCCGGAGTTTGCTCAAATGCATGTCCATCGAGTCAGTGATGCCATCCAGCCGTGTCATCCCCTGCCGCCCCCTTCTCCTCCTGCCTCAATCTTCCCCAGCATCAGGGTCTTTTCCATTGATAACTGGCTCTTCGCGTCAGGTGGCCACAGTATTGGAGCTTCAGCTTCAGCGTCGTTTATTGACAATCATCGCAATCTTTGCCGATAATCGTGGATTTGTCTATTTAAGCTTGAATTTCTATCAGTTTTTGCCTCAAGTATCATATTGTGAAATTCTGTAATTAACTACATAACCACTTAGGATTGTTGTGTCCTCTTAATAGATTGATCCTTCTCTCATTATAAAATGGCCACATTGATTCCTAATAATAGTTTGCTATGAAATCTACTCTTCCAGATTAACATTTCCACTCTGTTAATGCAGCCTATCTTTATATTAATGTAGTATGCTGTAGGGTCTCACTTTTTCTATCCAGTCTGGCAATATCTGCTTTTTCGTGGGGGCATTTAGACAATTTACATTTAATGTGAATATTTATTAGTTAAATTTAAATCTAAATATTTTGTGTTTTTCTCAGCTGTTCTTTTCCCCCCGTTACCTCTTTTTCTGCCTTCCTATGGATAAATTGAATATTTTTATGATTCAGTTCTATATTTTTTAGTTCTGTTGTTCTTGCTTTATTGTGTCAGTGTCTGCTTCTCACAACGTAGCTACATTACACCACGCTGAATGCGTATTATTACACCACTTCATTTACGGTGTAAGTAACACTCACACTTGCTGATGTCCCTACTTGAGTAGGTCAGTTGTTTCCTTTGGTATTATCTCTTCCTGCTTGAAGTACCACTTTTGCCATTTCTTACAGAGCGGATGTGTTGGTGAGGCACGCTGGGCTCACTGGCGTCTGCTTCTCGGGTTGCGTTTTCTTCAAGGGTCTGTCTGCGTCTTCCTCCCGCACCGTTTGTGACAGGAAGTCTGCGGTCTCCCTTACGCGCCTTCTCTATGTAGCCTATCATTTGCTTCTGGCTGCTCCGCGGGTTTTCTCTTTATCTGTGGTGAGCAAACTGACTATTCTAATACATCTAATATAATATTTCCTTGTGCTTGGAGTCTCTGAGTTTCCTGGCTCTGTGCATTCAAAGTTTTCCTCCAATTTGGAAATCGCTTAGCCATTATTTCTTAAATATTTGTTCTATTTATATTCCTGGAGGATTACCATTACACACTGCATAAAGCTAGCCCACTGCCTGATAATTCTCTAATTTAAAATTATTTTCTGTTTCCTTTTGAATGGCTTCTACTGCTATTCCTTCAAATTCATTAATCTTTTCCCCCTTAATTTCTAATCTATCATTAATCCCAACAGTGTAGTTTTCATTTGAGACATTATAGTTTTATGTCTGGAATTTCATTTTGGGTCTTTTAAAAATATCTTCCATGTCTCCACTTAGCTTCATGACCATATGGATTACTGTTTTAACATCTTTTAAAATGCTTTGTGTGCTAATTCTAACATCTGTGTCAGTTCTGAGGTGGTTTCAATTGATTGGTATGTCTCCCCCTTATATGTTGAAATGTCCTCTATATAGCGGTCCTGGTGGTTTTTAATTGGACAGCAGACATCAGGAATTTTCCTTGTGGAAAGGAAAATTAAGTGAAAGTGTCAGTCACTCAGTCATGTCTGACTCTTTGTAATCCCATAGACTGTAGCCTGCCAGGCTCCTCTGTCCATGGGATTTCCCAGGCAAGAATACTGGAGTGGGTGCCATTCCCTTCACCAGGGGATCTTCCCGACCCAGGGGCCGACCTAGTCTCCCGCACTGCAGGCAGACTCTTTGCTGTCTGAGCCACAGTAGATGTTTTTGAATTTCTGTGAGTGTTCTTGAGCTTTGTTGTAGGTTGCAGTTCACTTGGAAGCAGTTCGATCCTTTTGAGTCTTGCTTTTGCAGATTATTTTAGGTGGAACAGGAGCAGTAGATGGTCTAGGATTAATTATTTCCCACGTGCTGTGCTTTGCTGTGCTTAGTTGTTCAGTCTTGTCTGACTCTTTGCAGCTCCATGGACTGCAGCACACCAGGCTCCTCTGTCCATGCGGCAAGAATACTGGAGTGGCTCGCCATGCCCTCCTCCAGGGGATCTTCCCAACCTCGGGGTCAAAGCCAGGTCTCTGGCATTGCAGACAGATTCTTTACCAGCTGAGCCACCAGGGAAGCCCAGGAATACTGGAGTGGGTAGCGTACCCCTTCTCCGGGGGATCTTCCTGACCCAGGGATTGAACCTGTATCTCCTGCATTGGCAGGCACATTTTTTACCAGCTGAGCTACCAGGGAAGCCAAATTACTTCCCACAGTTAAGGCAAATCACAGATTCTGAGCACGCTACCCCTGGCTCCCTGAACCTTGAGGTTCTGTCTTCTGAGACAAAGCAATGGGAGCAAGCACTAATAACGGGCACTGTGTGGACAGTGGAGACGGTAGACGGTCACCTTGAATCCTCTTGTGCTTCCTTCCCTGGCTTGGGGCAGTTTCTAGCTGCCTGCATTGGCTAGTTCTCAGGTGAGCACTAGAGGGGAGAGGCTGTGTCAGTCTTGGGGTTCTCTCTGGGTGGATCTCTCCTCCTGGGCATCCTGTGGGTGACCTCCGGCCATCCTGTGCCCTCTGTACTCTGGACCCGTCTCCTCCATTCAGAGACCCGTGGGTTCCACCAGGTCCTGCTGCCCACACCCCAGCCTGGGGCCTCTTTCCAGGCAGCAAGTTGGGGCGACCCCAGGGCTCCCTTCACTTGTTTCCCACCTTTCATGGGTCACTGTCCTTTGTCGCCTGATGACCAGTATTGTGTAGACCCCTGTTTCATGTACTTTGGCCATTTCCCAGTGGATTCAGCTGGAAGGGTCTATTCCATCACTGTGGGCCCATCATTTCTGAAAGCAAAAGTCTTCCTTTTTGTAATTTGAATAATGAAAATGTGCTCCCCTATAAAATATGTGATGAAATAGTCATCCTTCCAGTTACTCGCTGATCGGTGCTGTTTTGAGCCCCAGAGAGGGACCGTCGCCAGCCCAGCTCCTGCCCCAGGGCAGCAGTCACAGCGAGTGCGGCAGATGCTTCAGCAGCCACAGGTGATGCTTCAGCAGCCACAGGTGATGCTTCAGCAGCCACAGGTGATGCTTCAGCTTACCCGCAGGTGATGCTTCAGCTTACCCGCAGGTGATGCTTCAGCAGCCACAGGTGATGCTTCAGCTTACCCGCAGGTGATGCTTCAGCTTACCCACAGGTGATGCTTCAGCTTACCCACAGGTGATGCTTCAGCTTACCCACAGGTGATGCTTCAGCAGCCCACAGGTAAGATGCTTCTGCAGCCCACAGGTAATGCTTCAGCTTACCCACAGGTGATGCTTCAGCTTACCCACAGGTAATGCTTCAGCTTACCCACAGGTAATGCTTCAGCTTACCCACAGGTGATGCTTCAGCTTACCCACAGGTGATGCTTCAGCAGCCCACAGGTAAGATGCTTCAGCAGCCCACAGGTAATGCTTCAGCTTACCCACAGGTGATGCTTCAGCAGCCCACAGGTGATGCTTCAGCAGCCACAGGTGATGCTTCAGCTTACCCGCAGGTGATGCTTCAGCTTACCCACAGGTGATGCTTCAGCTTACCCACAGGTGATGCTTCTGCAGCCCACAGGTAATGCTTCAGCTTACCCACAGGTGATGCTTCAGCTTACCCACAGGTGATGCTTCAGCAGCCCACAGGTAAGATGCTTCTGCAGCCCACAGGTAATGCTTCAGCTTACCCACAGGTGATGCTTCAGCTTACCCACAGGTAATGCTTCAGCTTACCCACAGGTGATGCTTCAGCTTACCCACAGGTGATGCTTCAGCTTACCCACAGGTGATGCTTCAGCAGCCCACAGGTAAGATGCTTCAGCAGCCCACAGGTAATGCTTCAGCTTACCCACAGGTGATGCTTCAGCAGCCCACAGGTGATGCTTCAGCAGCCCACAGGTAATGCTTCAGCAGCCCACAGGTAATGCTTCAGCTTACCCACAGGTGATGCTTCAGCTTACCCACAGGTGATGCTTCAGCAGCCCACAGGTAATGCTTCAGCAGCCCACAGGTAATGCTTCAGCTTACCCACAGGTGATGCTTCAGCTTACCCACAGGTAATGCTTCAGCAGCCCACAGGTGATGCTTCAGCAGCCCACAGGTGATGCTTCAGCAGCCCACAGGTGATGCTTCAGCTTACCCACAGGTAAGCAGGTGGGGGTGTTGCCACAGGAGCTCAGAGCAGGCTTCCGAGCAGGAGACACCAGCTGTTTCCAGAATGGATGAGAAAGCTCTGCTGAGCAGAGGGCATTGAAGACAGAAGCAGCCGCTATGCAAAGGCCCCGGGACAGAGGGATGGACGTCCAGGCAAAGGTAAAGCATTTGGCAGGAGTGGAACTCAGTGTGTGTGGGAGGGAGCAGTGGGATTTGAAAGCATCTGTGCGTTTGTCGTTGACCCGTTAGTCCTGGAGGTCCTGTGGCCTTTGTCAGGCGTCCCGCCCGTGGTCAGACAGGGGTGCCCACAGGCATGCTTGGCTGCTCAAGGCCTGAAGGAAGTCCCAGCAGGCAGGATGAGGGGCGCTGGGAATAGCCTTCACCCTGGAGGTGCCCCAGGGTGTCAGAAGACAGTCCTCAGCCACGTCATCACGGCTAGATATTCAAAAGTATTCGGCTATTATTTTATTAGTTGTGATATCGTTACTGATTTTGTAATAAATATGTCATTATTTTAGAGGCATCTACTGAACTGATCAGAGGTAAATTAACAGGATACCAGAGATTTAATGGAAAATGTTACAGTGGGGAGAGGGGGAGAATGAATGCATACATAAATAAATGAGTGAGGAAGAGTAGGTTGGTCGGTGAGTGTTGAAGCTGGATCCAGCCCGTCCTGGCCAAACAAGCCAGCCCTGCCGCCCTGCCCACTCACCACTGTCCACCCCTGGGATCGTGGGCCGGTCACGCTGTGCTGCATAAAACCCAGAGCTGGGCATCTCAGAGGATGCCTGTCTAGTCCTGGACCTGAGGACCAGGGGCCCTTAGAGTCTCCCCACTGCTCCTAGTCCTCCTCTCTGTGGCTAAGACCCTACAGCATCACCTTCACACCTGGGAGGCGTCCACCCAGACCCACTAAATAACCCTCGCAGACCCTGCATGGGGCTCTTTGGTGTGGCCCACACAGACTCGGTAGGTCATCTTGCCTCGAGTGGGCAGTCAGCGCTTCTCGACTGTTCTTCTGGTCTACTTGGAGTTCCATTTTGAACATTTCCAAGAATATGAGCCCCTCCCCAAAGGGCTCCCGCCCACTTTGGCCCATCTAGTTTGTCCTAAGGCCCTTCCTGCACTTTCCAGAAATGGCCCCAGCACTGAAGGGGTGGACCAGCTTGGGTTCAGAAGCTCCACAAAGCTGAGGACATGTCTGCTGGGGGCCCTGGGCCCCATCCACGGTGGAGTTGTGAGGACAGAGCTGGAAAGCTGCCTGGCCCGTGGGCCCCGTGCTGAAGAGTGGACAGCCCTGCAAGGGTATTCTCCCACAAATGGCTTTTACTGAGCACTTTTAAAATCAACTTTTAAATTTTAAAACACTTTCAGATTCACAGAAAACGGTGATAATATTACAGAATTCCGGGGCTTCCCTAGTGGTCCAGTGGTTAAGAATCTGCTTGCCAGTTCAGGAGACATGGGTTTGATCCCTAGGCTGGGGAGATCCCGCCTGCCGCAGGGCAACTAAGCCCGCGAGCCACAACCACTGAGCCCTGCTTTAGAGCCCTGGAGCCCCAGCCACTGAGCCCACGGGCCGCGACTACTGAAGCCACGTGCCTCAGGCCCCAAGCTCTGCAACGAGAGAAGCCTCTGCAACGAGAAGCCGGTGCACGCGACGACGGCCTAGCTCCCACTTGCTGTAGCTAGAGATGGCCCACGCAGCGATGAAGACCCAAAATGAATGAAAACAGGTAAATAATAGGAATAAACACAGACCCCCGTACACCCAGCAGCTTACGTTGGTCCCGTGCGTCCGTTTCCATGTGGATACCTTAAACGAAAATCCACGTTTTCTTCCAATCTGCTTCATCTTCACCCAAGGCCTTGTTTCTTCCTTATTGTTTGGTCCTGGGACCCCCACCGAGGTTCTGCATCACATTTGATCATTACGTCTCCTTCGGTCACAGGGTCGTGACTGTTTCTCAAACCTCCTGCGTGTGTGACCTTGGGAGCTTTGAGGTGTGCTGGGCAGCGGTTCTGTAGGTGCCCCGTCTAATGGGGTTTGTCTGGTGCGTTTCTCGGGGTCAGGCTGGGGTCCTGGGTTCTGGGGAAAGGCCCTCCGAGATGAAGTGCCCTCGCCACATCGCATCAGCTACGAGCCGCCCACCCGGCTGGCGTTCGTGGTGTCGCCCCGGTCCCCGGGCTCAGCTGTGCCTGTCAGGCTGCTCCTCACGTGCTCCTCTTTGGAGGCTGTCCCTGGAAAAGGCCCGCACTTACGGGCTGGAGGTTCTGTCCCGGCTCCTAGACCGTGAAGTGTCTACAAATGGTTTAGTGTGTTTCTGCCTGAGAGACGTGTCCCTTGTTCTCTTTATTTCCTCAGTTGTGTATTTATATTAGCACAGACTGGGGGCTGGTAATTTACAGAGGGTGTGATTTAATGGTCCGTGATTTATTTCATTCCTCGGCCAACGGGCAGCCTCTCAGCAGCTCCTGAGTCCTTTTGACGAACCCTCATCACGGCGGGTGTTTTGTCTTTGATGGCTTATTCAGTATTCTCAAGTTACGCTTTTGTCTGTCTACCTGTCTGTACAACAAAGCATCTGTGACAAGCGCCAGACAGCCTGGGTGGGGCTCCTGCATCAGGGCGGCCCCAGGAAAATCACCGCTGCTTTAGTGTAGATGCAGTTATGTTTCCTGCTGGGCTTTTTCCAGCTCGTGAGACAGAGCTGGCATATGAAGCTGTGTAAGAGCAAGGCATAGAGCGTGGTGATTTTATACAGGTACATATCACACAATGACGATCACAATGAGGTTGGTTAATATAGAGGCTCCTCAAAAGTTACAAACAGAACTACCCTACGATCCAGCAATCCTACATCAGAGTGTGTATGCAAGGAGCTGAAATCAGCATCTTAGAGAGATACCTGCATCTTCGCTCTCATTGCAGAATTATTCATAGTCAAGACGTGGGAACAACCCGTGTCCCCTGGTGGATGGATGGACAGAGAGGATGTGGAACATATGGTGCTGCTTCTCAGCCGTGTCTGCAGCTCTGCAACCCCACGGACTGCGGCCACCAGGCTCCTCTGTCCATGGGATTCTCCAGGCTAGAACACTGCAGTGGGTGGTCTTTCCCTTCTCCAGGGGATCTTCCCGACCTAGGGATCGAACCCAGGTCTCCTACATTGCAGGTAGATTCTTTACTCTCTGAGTCACTAGGGAAGCCTGGATATGTTTGCATGTACAACTAAATCACTTTGCTATATACCTGAAATGAACGCAACATTGTAAATCAAATACGTTTTGTTGTTTTAGCCGTTTCAGCTGTGTATGACTCTTTGCAACCCCATGGACTGCAGCATGCCAGGCTCCTCTGTCCCTGGGATGCCCTAGGCTAGAATACTGGAGTCGGTTGCCATGCCCTTCTCCAGGGATCTTCTTCACCCAGGGCTCAAACCTGCATCTCCTGTATTACAGGCAGATTCCTTACCACTGTGCCATCTGGGAATGCTTGTTCAGTTCAGTTCAGTTTAGTTCAGTTCCTTAGTCATGTCCGACTCTTTGCGACCCCATGAATCACAGCAAACCAGGCCTCCCTGTCCATCACCAACTCCCAGAGTTCACTCAAACTCACGTTCATTGAGTCGGTGATGCCATCCAGCCATCTCATCCTCTGTTGTCCCCTTCTCCTCCTGCCCCCAATCCCTCCCAGCATCAGAGTCTTTTCCAATGAGTCAACTCTTTGCATGAGGTGGCCAAAGTACTGGAGTTTCAGCTTTAGCATCATTCCTTCCAAAGAACACCAAGGACTGATCTCCTTTAGAATGGACTGGTTGGATCTCCTTGCAGTCCAAGGGACTCTCACGAGTCTTCTCCAACACTCAGTTCAGAATCATCAATTCTTCGGTGCTCAGCCTTCTTTATGGTCCAACTCTCACATCTATACATGACTATTGGAAAAACCAAACCTTTGACTAGGCTACGCTTAGTCACTCAGTTGTGTTCGACTCTTTGCAACCCCATGGACTATAGCCTGCCAGTCTCCTCTATCCATGGGACTAGACAAACCTTTGTTGGCAAAGTAATGTCTCTGCTTTTGAACATGCTATTTAGGTTGGTCATAGATTTTCTTCCAAGGAGCAAGCGTCTTTTAATTTCATGGCTGCACTCACCATCTGCAGTGATATTGGAGCCCAAGAAAATAAAGTCCCTTACTGTTTCCATTGTTTCCCATCTATTTGCCATGAAGTGATGGGACCAGATGCCATGATCTTAGTTTTTTGAATGTTGAGTTTTAAGCCAGCTTTTTCACTCTTCGTTTTCACTTTCATCAAGAGGCTTTTTAGTTCCTCTTCACTTTCTGCCATAAGGGTGGTGTCATCTGCATATCTGAGGTTATTGATATTTCTCCCAGCAATCCTGATTCCAGCTTGTGCTTTATCCAGCCTGGCATTTCACATGATGTACTCTGCATGTAAGTTAATTAAGCAGGGTGAAAATATACAGCCTTGATGTACTCCTTTCCCGATTTGGAACCAGTCCATTGTTCCATATCTGGTTCTAATTATTGCTTCTTGACCTGCATACAGATTTCTCAGGAGGCAGGTCAGGTGGTCTGGTATTCCCATCTCTTAAAGAATTTTCCACAGTTTGTTGTGATCCACACAGTCAAAGGCTTTGGCATAGTCAGTAAAGCAGAAGTAGATGTTTTTCTGGAACTCTTTTGCTTTTTCTATGATCCAACGGATTTTGGAAATTTGACCTCTGGTTCCTCTGCCTTTTCTAAATCCAGCTTGAACATCTGGAGGTTCTTGGTTCATGTACTGTTGAAGCCTGGCTTGGAGAATTTTGAGCATTACTTTGCTAGCCTGTGAGATGAGGGAAATTGTACTGTAGTTTGAATATTCTTTGACACTTCCTTTCTTTGGGATTGGAATGAAAACTGACCTTTCCCAGTCCTGTGGCCACGGCTGAGTTTTCCAAATTTGCTGGCATATTGAGTACAGAACTTTCACAGCATCATCTTTTAGAGCTTGAAATAGCACAGTTGGAATTCCATCACCTCCACTAGCTTTGTTCGTAGTGATGCTTCCTAAAGCCCACTTGACTTCACATTCCAGAATGTCTGGCTCTAGATGAGTGATCACACCATCGTGGTTATCTGGGTCATGAAGATTTTTTTTGTATAGTTCTTCTGTGTATTCTAACCATTTCCTCTCAACGTTTTCTGTTTCTGTCAGGGCCATACCATTTCTGTCCTTTATTGTGCCCATCTTTGCCTGAAGTGTTCCCTTGGTATCTCTAATTTTCTTGAAGAGCTCTCTAGTCTTTTCTGTTCTGTTGTTTTCCTCTATTTCTTTGCATTGTTCACTTAGGAAGGCTTTCTTATCTCTCCTTGCTGTTCTTTGGAACTCTGCATTCAAATGGATGTTCTTTTCCTTTCTCCTTTGCTTTTAGCTTCTCTTCTTTTCTCAGCTATTTGTAAGTCCTCCTCAGATGGCCATTTTGCCTTTTTGCCTTTCTTTTTCTTGGGGATGGTCTTGATCACCACCTTCTGTACAATGCCATGAACATGATATTTGTCTTTCTCTTTCTGACATACTTCACTCTGTGTAATGGTCTCTAAGTTTTTCACCTTATTCAAACTGAGTCAAATGCATTCCTTTTTATGGCTGGGTAGTATTCCGTCGTGCATATGTATCACAGCTTCCTTATCCATTCATCTGTTGAGGGATGTCTAGGATGCTTCCATGTCCTGGCTGTTGTAAATAGCCCTGCAATGAACACTGGGGTGAGTGTGTCTTTTTCTATTATGGTTTCCTCAGGGTCTGCCCCCTACTTATGCCAGTGCCAGACGCACCGCATTCTCCCAAGGGGACCACCCCCTTGTCTTTGCCCATGGATTTGGGAGGGGCTGGTCTGTGCCCTTAACCCAAAGCTGGCAGAACTCCCCACAAACCAGTGATTGGTGCCTATAGCAGTCAGTTCTAGGGTTTTTGCAGAAATTATTGGGAAAGAAATTGTTCACAGGCACTCCCACTCGTGTGAGGCACACGCACACCCAGGCCTGTGGAGAGGACTCCCCGGGACTGTGTCACCAAAGCCCACGTTGAGGGCAGGGAGGGACCACAGGAGATGGTGATCAGCCCTCAGTCTTCAAAGCCACTCAGCCTGGAAGGAGAGACAGCCTTTCTCTCTCTTTTTTTTTTTAATTGTGCAAATACATTTCCCTTTAGGAAGGAGTGGGTTTGAATGAGGTTGCCCACTTCCAATGAAAGCTTCCTGCCCTGAGAGGCTGGGCCCAGAGACCCAAGCTTGGGGAATCCAGGCTGCCTCTCGCCGCGCCCACCTCCCTCGGGGAGGACGCACCCTGGACACCACCCCTTCCCGTGCCGTGAAGACCCCCTCTGCTCCCACCCAGCCTGGAACATGTTCTCAGGAGGCTGTTTCACTTCTTGGACTTTGAGACCAAGAGATTTATGGGCTGAAGTTTTGTGTTTTTTTTTTTCTCTTTTCCAGGGGAACTGTCTTTTGAATGATCGTGTAATTAAGATGCTAATGGCTGTTTATAGAACCTTCTCCTTCTGAGTCCAACTGCTTTCTGAATAATAAGGACGGTCCTCTTTGTTATGGTGGAGAGTAGCATTGAGAGCAGAATCCTTCATTAAATCATGGTTTGCATCTTTTTCCCTCCTTACACTAAAAGGAATTTACTAATGCTCATTAATTTTTTGTGGTGTGAATAAATTGCAGGGAATACTTCTGCTCACAGCCCATTTCCTTCGTGAGTGAGAATAAACACCTTCCTGCCCTCCTTGCTGGGCCCTTGGAAGGTGCCCGAAGAGAACAGCTTCTTAATCAAAGTCTTAAAAGAAGATGCTTTGCCGACCTCCTTCAGAAAAATGTGTCGTGAGTCGGCAGGGTTGGACAAGGTCAGCCTGTGGCCGGGCTCCGGGGTTGGAAGCAAAGCTTGCCCGCGGCCCGGCCCTCCCGGGACTGGCTGACCCCCCAGAGGCAGGCCCCTCCTCGACCGCGGGGACTGGGGCCCGCATCCCGCTCCTTCTGGGGGCGGGTCTGAGGCCAGGCATCCTGCGAAGGACCGAGAGCCCCTGGAATGCCTGGCACAGTGCCAGGCTCCTGCTCCACTCCTCCATCCTGAAGAGGCTGCCACATTTCCTTAGAGTTAAAGCGGCCACATTCCTTCTCGAGTCCTTTTCCCTGGCTGCTTCCAGATCAATTCCCACCATGGGGGAGGCGGCTCACAGTCACTAGCAGGGCTGCTGGGTGCTTATATCTGACCAACGAAGGCCCGTTGAGCAGGGACACAGAGCCGGACAAAACCTCCCCGGGCTACTGTATGTGCAAGGGGCCCCACCTACTCCCAGAAATGTGTTTTCCCCTGGCTCTGGAGCCAGAAGTGCTAAAGCAAGGTGTCAGCAGGGCCGTGCTCCCTTGGAGGCTCGAGGGAGGGTCCTTCACCTCCTCCAGCCTCCTGAGGCGGCCGGGGCTCCTTGGCTTGTGGCCACAACACACGGGAGCAGGGCGTGCCCAGTGCTGAGGCTTAGCCAGGATTCTGTGACCTCACCTCCCGCTTGGTTCAGAAAGCTTCTGCTCTTTCAAAGGCTAATGTTTTTATTTACCCCTTTTTTCACTGTAAATACAAAGATTTTTCCAATTGGTATCCCATTTAGCCTGTAGACTTTCACCTGTGTCTTGCAGTTAGAAAAAAAAAAATCACCTAGACATTAAGTACAGTTCTTACTTCACTCTTCAATCTACCCACTATCCCACACTCTGAAATCACTGTCATTTTAGACACACTAAAAATCAAAGAGAAATTTACCCAGAATCCTATAACACCTACGAATTTTTCTTCACTTTGCTAAGTTCTCTCTCAGGTTCCATCCATACACAAGTGTAATTCTTATTATTATACATTCATTTTGCACTAATTCTATATTACTTTTCAGGGCTTCCCTGGTAGCTCAGTGGTAAAGAATCTTTCTGCCAATGCAGGAGATGTGAGTTCAGTCCCTGGGTCAGGAAGATCCTCTGGAGAAGGAAATGGCAACCCATGCCAGTGTTCTTGCCTGAGAATTCCAGGGACAGAAGAGCTTGGCGAGCTACAGTCCATGGGTTGAGAGTGAAACATGACTCAGCAACTGAACAATGACAAACAAAAACTTAATTCTACAAAAATAACCATTCATTATTTTTGCTTTATCGTCTTCACAATCCGTTTTTGCTTGAAAAGTTCCGAATAAAAGACAAAAATTAAAATCCTATGGTTTAAAAGCAGTCACCAGATTTCCTGCCAGGACAGGACCAAGTGTTGTGTTTCAACAGCTCCCTTTGCTCTGCACTCACAGAAGTAGTGGACAAGGTGTGAACAGAGAAAATGTAAAGACATCACCTCTGAAACCAGGAGACACACCTCTGTGGCTTCATTTCAGCAGCGGCCAGGGATGTGCGGCTGTTGAGGGGAGCGATCGAGGGCCGCTGGTTGCCAGGTCCACACAGGTGGACGAGGCTTGACACCCACCGAGTAACGAGGCCAGAGTATCAGACTGGAGAGAGAGCCAGGCTGTAGCCAAGGCGTGGGGAGGGACCCGATGAAACAAGACTGGAGGCGACTTGCTCTAAGATCCAGCGACCTAGTCGGAGTGGAGCGGCAGGCCTGGGGACATAACAGACAGAACCATGCGGCTGGGATCTGAGCCTGGTACCTGCCAGTCCTTTCTCCAGCATCCTTGCCAGCCCAGCACATGAGCCTGCGTAAGACCAGGAACTGGATGCAGTGCAGGTGGAGTGGAGGCCCGTCCTCAGATGGGAGAGGTGAGCGCAGGAAAAAGGCAGGAGGGGAGCAGGGAGGAGAGAGACACAGCAACAAAGGGGAAGTGGCCCCAGACTCCTCCACTCGGATCTGAGGCCAAAGCTGAGAAGGGCCTACAGCAGTGTGATTCTGAGAGATATAGCCAAGAAAACGTAAAGGAAATCAACCCTGAATATTCATCGGAAGGACTGATGCTGAAGCTGAAACACCACTACTTTGGCCACCTGATGCAAAGAGCCCACTCACTGTAAAAGACCCTGATGCTGGGAAAGATTGAGGGCAGGAGGAGAAGGGGACGACAGAGGATGAGATGGTTGGATGGCATCACTGACTCAATGGACATGAGTCTGACCAAACTCCGGGAGACAGTGGAGGACAGAAATGGTGTGCTGTATTCCATGGGGTCACAGAGAGTTGGACATGAAGAAACACATGCTTGTCATATCAACTATGTTTCTGGGGAGAGGGAACATATAAGTCCCTCTGAAAATCCATGTTTAAAACTTCCTGTAGAAGGTTTATGGCGTGAACGTGCATTTTCTGTAGAGTCCCACAGTACTGTTGGAGGAGGAAATGGCAACCTACTCCCGTATTCTTGCCTGGAGAATCCCACAAACAGAGAAGCCTGGTGGGCTACAGGTCACGGGGTCGCAAAGAGTCGGACATGACTGAGGGACTAATGCAACACGTAGCCCTGCAGCTGACTCTTTATGTTTAGACATGGCCCCAGGTTCACGGGGCTGGAAGGTCCCGGCTGAAAAAAATGCAATATTCTCCATATTGTACATCCAGAAAGCCAACCTCAGGATCTGCCCAGTGAGTGACCCAGAAACACACAAAGACACAGAATACCACTGGGTAGAGACATACACACACACGTGTGTGCACACACACACACACATACACACAGCAGCAGCACCTTCCTACAGACTTCAGATCTGGGGCACTGGCAGGCAGGGATTGTAAATACATATGTGCTGTGTGTTCAGTGTAAGAGGTACTTGAATTTAAAACACAAAATTGATTTGAAACGTGTGTGTGCTCAGTCTTGTCCAGCTCTTTGCGACCCCATGGACTGTAGCCCGCAAGGATCCTCCGTCTGTGGGAATTTCCAGGCAAGAATACTGGAGCGGGTTGCCGTTTCCTTCTCCAGTGGATCTTCCGCACTCAGGGATTGAACCCGCGTATCTTGCGTCACCTGCATGGCGGGTGGATTCTTTACCACTGAGCCACCTGGGAACGTGGGCAGGGAAGTAAACACTGGTAAAGATAGGAGCTTGGTAATCAAGCCAACAAAAACTCCTAGAAATGAGAACCCCTGCAACTAACATGAAAAGCCAAATGCAGGGATGAAATATCAGAGAACTTGAGAAGGAGACAGATGTGGAAAGAGAGGAAAGAGCAAATCAAGTGGGAAGAGACATCAGGAAGGTGGATCCCACTGACAGATGAGAACTGGTTTCTGGATTGTGGGGGAGGGACCCATCCACACACTTGGAGATGCGGCGAGAGCAGGTGGAGAGGCCCTGGGGGAGTGACAGAGCCTTTCAAGGCACGTCAACTTTCAGCTATGTTCCTGCTCTGGAAAAAGGGAAAGGCTTCTCACTGTACCCTTATAATATTTGTTTAGAAGAATCCTGCTTGAAAACCCCCTCTGGAAAATGAGGACATAGTTTCCTTATAAACTTTATTTTGTAAAACATGATAAATTTGCATTTATAGTTTATATATATATTCTTAAACCCAAATTCAACTTTGAAACACTCTGCTATGATGTTTCAGGTTATGTCCAGATTTTCTCAGGACTGGTGTTCCTTGGACACATGGACTGTCTGCCCTGACCGACACCCTCCCCAAGGCGGCACCGATTCTCTTCCTATACCACCTGCAGTGTTCAACGCTTCCTATGACTTACAGTCAGACGGCTGAAAAGTGGTGGATTTTTCTTATTTTTGCTTGAATTCCATTACTTTTGCATGCTTGTGAACATCCTTTCATGTATTCAATGAAAAAAAGAAAAGTTGCTTCAGTCATGTTCGACTCTTTGTGACCCCACGGACTGCAGCCCGCCAGTCTCCTCTGTTCGTGGAATTCTCCAGGCAAGAATACTGGAGTGGCTAGCCATTCCCTTCTCCAGGAGATCTTCCCCGACCCAGGGGTTGAACCTGGGTCTCCTGAATTGCAAGCAGATGCTTTACTGTCTGAGCCACCAGGGAAACGCCATTAATTTTGAATAAGGCTGAGCATCCTTTCATGCATTCAATAAACCTTTGTATTTCTTTTATCTGAAAATTGCCTGTTTTGGTTCTTGGCCTGAATTTCTTTTGGGTTGTTCACCTTTTACTCTGGGCTTGTACACACGTTGTAAATTGTAGCACCGAGAGATGCTGGTCATGTATATTGAAAAACATTTCCTTCTCTGTTATTTGTATTCTCTATTTGCTTCTGACAGTTCTAATCTTAAAAATATTGTGTTTCTATATAGTAAAGCTGTACCTTCCTTGCACCTTGGTTCATCCATGTAAGGGTTTGATCCTAGACTCTATTCTGTTCCATGGATCTATTTGAATATCTTAATATCAATAGGAGAAGGAAATGGCAACCCACTTCAGTATTCTTGCCTGGAGAATCTCATGGACAGAAGAGCCTGGCGGGCTACGTCCGTGGGGTCACAAGAGTGGGACACGACTCAGTGACTAAACCACCATGTCAGTAGGATACCATGTTCATTCCTATAGCGCTCGAGTCAGTCTTTAAGTATTAAAATCAGGGCGTGTAATTCCTCTAATTATGTTCTCCTCTTTTGAAAATGTTTTTAGCTATTCTTGTCCCTTTGCTTTCTTATATAAATGTTAGAACAGGCCACAAAAATTTCTGCTGGCATTTTGATAGCAATCGTATATAAACCTATTGATCATTTTGGGGAGATTAAAATCTTTAGTATGTTGGTCTTTCAATCTATTACCAGTGTATATCTTCCCATTTCGTTAGGCCTTTTTTTGATTTCTCTAACCAGAATTTTATAGCTTTCAGAGTAGAGTATCTCATCTATATTGTTATTCGTATGTATCTTATATTTTTGCTGCTTTTGTAAACGTTGTTTTTAAATTTCAACTCCAGAGGTCATAGCTAGTATATAGTGATGACGTGCATCTTATATTTTGCAATCTTGCTAAACTTACTTATTAGTGAAGGAGTTTCCTATAAATTCATTTCATGGTGGTGAATTCTTTCAGCTTTCAAATGTCAGAAAAAAAATTTCTCTTGTCTTTATTTGCAAAAGCTGTCTTCACTTGATGTAAAAATCAAGGATTATACTTTTCCTTTTATTATTTTAAAAATGCTGTCCTCCTGACTTCTAGCTTGGCTGTTTGCTCTCGTGATGAACCTGCTCTCATCTTCATCTTTGTTCTTCTGTATGTATATGACTTTTACCTGGCTGCTCTTCAGAGTTTCTCTTTATTGATGGCTGTGAACAATTTCACGAGTATGCACCTTAGAGTTGTCTTCTTATTTCTTTAACTTGGGGTTCATTGAACTTCTTGGATCTGTGGGTTTTTGGTTTCCATGGAATTTGCGAAAAGTTCAGCCATTGTGTTTTCAAATGCGCTTCCCTATCTCTGCTCTGTGGGGGTCCCAGGAATGTCTGTCTCAGGCTGCTGAAAGTTTCCTTACCGCCCGCTGATGCTCTGTCCATATTTCATGTCTTTTCCTCTATACATTTCAATTTGGTTTCTATCGCCACATTCTCACAATCGCTAATATTTTCTTCTACAAGTTCTAACCTACCATTAATCCCGTTTAGTACGTTTTTTATCTCCTGCATTGTAGATTTCATCTCTACACATTCAACTTGGGTCTTTTTAGTATCTTCCGTGTGCCTGCCTAACATGGTCAGTCTTTAGTGCTTTGAACCATGATATGCAGTTACAACGTCTACTCTCAAGTCCTTTTCCACTCATCCTAATATCCGTGTTACTTATGAGCTGGTTTCCACTGACTGGTTTCGCTCTTCATCTGGGGCTGAAATTTCTGCTTCTTTGTATGCCTGGTCATTTTTGATTAGGTGCCAGACATTATTCATCTTACCTTGCTGAGTGTCAAATATTTTTATATTCTTAACATGGTCTTGAGCTTGGTTCTGATGTATAGTTATGATACTTGGAAGCAATTTTATTCTTTCAGGAATTATTTCACATTTATTAGGCAGGACCAGAGCATCACCGAGTTAGGGAAGATTTCCCCTATTACTGGGGCATGACCTTTCAGAGCAATCATCTAATGCCCCATAAATCAGGAGGATTCTAGCTGACTGCTGGGAACAGGTAATGTTCCTGGCCCTATGTGAGTGTGGATGTTCTCGCTGCTCTCTTTGAATCCTTCTTCCCTGAAGTTGGGCAATCTCCTCCCTCTCACGCACTGATCGGGCTTCTGCCCTTTCTTTCTCTGTCGCTCTGTTAAACACTGTCCTCCAAACTCCAGCCGCTACAGTCAGCTTGGATTCTAGGTTCTGTCTGCTCACCTGGGGGCATGCGCCCAACTCCCCGTGGCTCCTCCTTCTCTGCACTCCCCTTGGCAGGAAGCTCTCCAGGCTGGAGCACTTTAGGGGACATCTCACTGGTTTCCTGTCTCTCAGGGATGCCTGCCCTTCGTTGCCTGATGTCCAGTGTCTTGGAAACCATGCTTGACTTTTTTTTTTAATTTCTATTGCTATATAGTTGCTTTGGGCTTCCCAGGTGGTGCTAGCGGTAAAGAACTTGCCTGCCAATGCAGGAGACATAAGAGATGCAGGTTCGATCTCTGGGTGGGGAAGATCCCTGGAAGAGGGCATGGCTACCCACTCTAGTATTCTTGCCTGAAGAATGCCAAGGACAGGGGAGCCTGGCAGGCTACAGTCAGTCCATAGAGTTGCAAAGAGTCAGGTGAAACTGAAGCGACTTAGCACACACACACAGTTGCTTTACAATGTGCATTAGTGTCTGCTATACAGCAAATTGAATCAGCTGTACATACATACATATATCCCCTCCTTTTTAGGTTTCCTTCCCATTTAGTCACCGCAGGCAGTGAGTAGAGTTCCCTGAGCTATACAGTAGCTTCTCATTCATTATCTGTCTGACACATAGTAATGCATATAAGTCGATCCACCGTGTTTGATTTTTAATTGTTCATGTATTATCTGGTTTTATTGTTAATTCAAGCGAGAGGTTAAATCTGATCCCTTATACTCCGTCTCTTAATTGCACACCGACTCTGGCTCTCATGCTGAATTTATTTTTAGGATGTGATGATGTAGAAAATAAACATGCCTGAGTCTTTACGGATGTGAATGAATGAATGAATAAACAAATAGGAGAGAAGAGACAAGTCTTCACCGGACAAGAATTTCAAGCACCGTATGTAGGTGATCTTCCCTCTGGAAGGTGAAGATTCATCCTCAAGGGTGGGTTAGGCTCAGGGACTGGTTCCCAAAGACTAGGCCAGGAAAGGAACAGCAGTGATTGTACAGTGAGAAACTTGGCAGATTCCACCATGGCCAAGTGATGAAGGTCAACATCACCAACAATCAGTCGTGTGATATCACGTGCCCTAGGTGTGATGTGATGGGCGGGGCACTTCTCTGCACTATGATCTCCAGAAATCCATAGCCCTGTCTAATTACGAGAGAAACCACAGAAAATCCCAGGTTCAAGGACACTGTACAGGGTACATAACCGGTACTCTTCAAGACTTTCCAGGTCATAAGCAACAAGCCAAGACAGAGAAACTGTAGCAGACAGAGGGCTAGGGAGACATGACCACGAAGCATCACGTGGGATCCTGGGTTATATCCTAGAGGAGAAAGAGGACATTAATGGAAAAATTGGTGAATAAGCTGGAGTTTCATTTTAAAAAATGATTTGAAACACAGCCCAAACTGCAGCACAGAGAGGAAAGGACAGACTCGCCAATAAACGGAGTGAGATCAATTGGATATCTGTATGGATTCCTACTCTTTACCTTACATAAAAATCAATTTCAGATGGATTACAGGTCTAAATGTGAGAACAAGGAAGCTTTTAGAAGAAAGCAGAGGAGCATATCTTTACAATCTTAGTGTAGGCAGATTTCTTAACCAAGACCTAAACTGGGAAAGTGGAGGAAATGGATTATAGTGAAAATAAGAACCTCTGTTGATCAGAAGAACCCATGAGGGGAGTGAGAAGGCAGCTGGTGGACTGGGAGGAAATATTCACAACGCACATGTCCAATATAGGACTCATATCTGCACTACGGAAGAACTTCAAATGGATAGGGAAGAAGAGACAACCCAATAGAAAATGGCAAATTCGTTCACAGAAATGGGCTTCCAAGAGGCCTCTGCAGCTTCGGTGAGTTCTCACGGTCTGTGCGCCAGAATGGGGAAGAATCCGAGCAGTGGTGAGGAAATGGGTTGATGCTATCTCTTACTTGCTGCTGTGGAGATGTGCCCCCAGTTGCTTTGGGGAACCCGTTGGCAGTGCCTGCTGCAGCCCCAGCTAAGAACTCTCTGGGGGAGCCTCTTCATTCCCAGGCGTGGGCCCAGTAGACACACAGACCTGTGTTCACCAAGTACCACATACGGGAATGTTCAGAGCAGGGCTTCTGGTGTCCCCCAGTTGGTGGCTACCTACCTGCTCATCAATAGAATGGGTGCAGACGTGATCTATTCCCACGATGGGCCCTTGACAGCATTAGAGTGGATGAGGCACACCCTCGCCTAACAACATGGAGGAATCACACCAATGCTCCTCTGAGGACAAGAAGCTGGACATAAACGACACGCGTGTTGGAGCCCGTTTGCCCAGAGTGTAAGCCACGAGAGAGCAGTTGGTGCTGTAAAAGGCACAGTCGGGTACCCTTTAAGCGTGGGTGGGTGGTGAGCGGCCAGAGAACCAGGGTGCCCTAGCGGAGCGGCGGCGTGACAGTGTCCTGCTTCTTGATCTGAGTCTTGGTTCCAAGGGTGGATACTATCTATGAAAATTCAGGAAACCAGACCATTTGATACCTTTACTTTTGTGTAGCAAAACATTGTTAGAAGAGATATTTTTAATGTCACATTTTGATTTGCCAAAACTTGGTTGAAGGTCCGAGGATGTTTATTATTTTCCTCTGTATTTTTGTCCTACACTTGAGATAACTTTAATAAAATAAATACACAGAGAAAATGAGCAGTGAAAATTTCCTATCTTTGTATCTGCCTAACTCTCTCTCCCAATCTCTCCGAAAGGAAACTTCAGACATTAATTTTGTGTCCAGAATTCTGTCTTTTTCTCTGGAAATTTTGGTGATATTAACATAGACTATTCGAGTTCGGGGACATTTTAAGTATTGCTTAATAAAAATTACTACTCTGGTCCATGATTTCCAAACTGTATTCTCACTCTTCTTTACTTCCTATGATTTTTAAACAACTGCAGATCACATGAAAAGATGGAAAACTTAATGTCCAAACTGGATAATAATAGTAAAGGAAGAAACAAATTATATAATTATATGTTAATTTCATTTCTACATCTAGATGCGAAAGTCTTCAATAAAATGCAGAGATGAAATCAAGTCCATTACTGTGTTTAAAAGGGTAACCACTCATGGACAAGCACAGTTTGTTCCAGGAGCCGAGAAGCTGGCTGGGGGACGCCACTCATCCTCATGGCTGCTGCTCTGAACAGCTCAACCCCGTCTTCCTCTGAACCCCATCCTTCCTTCCTGGATGAGACATGGTCTCTGTTCTGAGATCTGGTCTCTGCTCTGGTTACATTCAGACCTTCAGCAGCCATGAGGTCTGGCTCAAGCCCTCATCCAAAGTAGCCCTTCTCCCTGGTGGCATCTCTGGTGGACTGTCAGGAAGTTTATGGTGGGACAGGTGCTCTTGGCTTCTCTTGATTTTCTGTCCCCTTTTGTAACTGCTCTTCTAGGTCTTGCCAGGTCTGCCCAGAGCTACTGTGGGTCAGAGAGCAAGGGCAGAGGGTCGGGGCTGCAGGATCTCTGATGGGGTGTTGATGACTTGCCTTCAGATGCCTTGGGCATCTTCCTGTGAGACCTTGAGTCCAGCCTCTGGAGTGGGTGACAGGCCCCTACCCCGGTGGCTGTCCACAGCCCTTCGCCACCCAGCTCTGCGTCACGTTCCCCCGGGCAGGGCTTCCCCACAGGGCTCAGGCCTGGCTCTCAGCCACGAGCTGGGGAATCATGGCCCTGTGTCCCCAGGTGGTGGTGGGCCCTCTGCTTCCTCAGGGCCCCCTTCTCTTTGCCTGACTGAGTCATGGTCAACTTCAGACCACCTGGCCTTCAATCCTGGCATTTCCTCTTCCCACCTACAAGACGAGGGGCCAGTCCCTAACCCCTCAGTGGCTCGTCTTCATCGTCGGTCTATGGAGATGGACGATAGGCCCCCGCCCTTGAGGTTTCTTGGGAGAATGGAGGTGTGCATGGTCCTCAGACCAATGCTGGCAGGTGGCACAGACCCCAAACCTCGGGGTCAGCCAGCATCATGGTGTCCTCTGCTGCCCCCAGCCCTCAGAGCCCATTCCTCCCCGTTAGACTTTTTCAGGTCCAAAAAGCATCCAGGCTCTGTGTTCCAGTTGGAGGGCCCAGGGGCCAGGCCCACAGCTGTATCTCTCCAGCACGTCTCCTGTCGCTTGGGCCCCGAACCCTAACCCCACCCTGGGATCCAATGACCCCCTCTGCAGTTCTCACCCACAGAGCAGGGCGACAGCAGAGGGCTTCGTAAGCCTGGGGCTCCAGTGTGCACTCACTTCCTGGAGCAGGGGAGCCGTGTGTCCTCTGGACCCTCCCGGCTGAGTGAGCAGCATCACCAGGCAGATCGACTCTCAATCTCACTAAGCCTTGGAACCCTTCCTCTGCTGCATCCCGAGGTGGTCCCGGCACTTCATCTACACTGAGTGCTGGCCACTGTATGGTCCACTTTGCAGCCCCCCAACCAAGCAAACTGGGGAGCTGGGTCCTGCATCCAGACTCTCTGCTAGTGGGCCCATATCGGAGAATTCAGCCTGGCACAGCTTTCTGCTCCTTCCCCCACTCTCCACACCCTTAGCTCCCATTTCCACACATACCCCCCAGCTTCTGGCTGTAGAAGTTGGGAAGATGCAGTACGTTTGGCATGCAGTAAGACCCCCTCCTTTGGTTTATTCTCTGAGCCTTACTTTTTGGGGTCTGCTGGGCCTTGAGTCCAGTCCTGAGTCTGGAAGCCATGAGAAGCTGTCAGGGGGTCCCGAGAATTAGTAGCTTCTTGCAAAGTGATCACCTCCTTCCCAATCAAGGTTCTCACTTCAGCAGCAGACCCCCTGTGACATGCAGAATTCAGCTTTTGTTGTAATGTGGCCACTGGCAGTGTGAGCCTCTGGGTTTGGTTTTAGGAATCTCAGCTGTGCTGCATCGGGAGCGGGGGTCCCCTTCTAGGGCAGATGTGGGGTCTTCTGGTGGTGTGTGAACCAGGAGGTCTCTGTCCCCACTTTGCTGAACACAATTAGGAACAACCAACCAATCTCGTTACACTGTTAGTTCAACAAAACATCCTGAAGTCCTAAGTCACAAGTCACCCAGAGCCTGGCCCCTTGTCCATGTTTGATCAGGAGCATCCAGTCCTGATGCTTCTGGTGTCTCTGCTGCCACATTGCACCACAGAGACAGAGCCAGTAACGCCTGTAAATCAAATCAGATTCAAGAAGCAGTTCCAGAAGGCCTGGAACCTGTTCAGAAAACTTATTCTTAAGATTTCGTTCCTCTAAAAGCATTCTTCATTATTAAAGCTTGTGTCGGTCAGCATTCTCCCAAAAAACAACAGGTAGGACAGGAAATAACCCTTCGCATTTATAGGGAGGTCTGAAATCCGTAGGGTGGCCAGTAGGTGAGGGACCCAGACAGGACTTAATGCTGAACTCTTGAGGCAGAATTTGTTCTTCTGCAGGAAATCTCAGTTTAGGCTCTAAAATCCTTCAACTGATTGGATGAGGGCCACCCACACAGACAAAGGTCATCCTCCTCAGAGTCAACCAACTGTAGATGTCAACCACATCCACAAAATATTTGTACAGAGGAGCCCAAACTCATGTTTCATAAGATAACTGGGGACTGGAACCCAGCTAAGCTGACTCAGAGGACTCCCTTCACAGGGACTAATTTTGAACATTTTATTGTGTTCCATTGATCTGTTTGTCTCTCTGTGAAGATGTCAGACTGCTGTGATTGAAGGAGTTGTTTATACTTCATGTTAAAAATAGCTATTCTAAGATAGTCTTTCTTCTACGTGCAACTTTAAATCACTTGGTCCTGTTCCCCAAAATACCCATTAAGGATCTGATTGCAATACTAGTTAATGTACAACTTACATAGAAAGGACCCATACTCTTTTGCCAACCACACAATTGAGTTGCTAGAAAACCAGAGAACGCACTGAAAACACCATTAAAATCATACAGGACGTGGCAAGACAGCTGGAGGACAAGACAAGTGAACAGAGAACGCTGCTCACCAGAAACTTCCAATGGCAAATGGAGGCAGACAGAAGATTCCATCCATAATAACGAAATAACTGTACAATTTCTAAGAATACATTTAAGCGGAAGGTGTAGCAGTGACATGGACAAGAGCTGCTGTTGTTGTTTGCTAGCTTTTGTGACCCTGTAGACAGTAGCCCACCAGGCTCCTCTGTCCATGGCATTTCCCAGGCAAGAATATCAGAGTGGGTTGCCATTTCCTTCTCCAGGGGGTCCTAGAACATCTGACTAAATGGCGAGAGATGTGTCTTTTCTGGATGATGGCTGTTGGGTACCCGGGAAGGCAGACACTCAGGCCAGGGATAACTCTGGAAACTCACTCGCAGTGGGATGGCTTCACTGGCAGGGATACTGAAGAAGAAACAGGACAATGTGCCTGTGGCCACGAGGGTCCCTCCAGCCTCTGTGTTTTGGACCTAGTTCTTTAAACTCCATGGATCTCAGTGTTCTTCCTCGAAAAATGGTCCTCATAACACTTGTTTCTTTACCTATATGATTTTTCAGGGGTTGAGTGGGATATTCAGTGGAAACCCTTGTGTAATCTGCAAAGTCAGTTTCCATGGCTGGAGGGTCAATGTCATGATGGAGCATCAGACAGGGGTCCTGGCACTTGGTGTCTGCCTGTGTGCACGTGCCCGTGGGTGAGCATTCTTCACTTAAAGAATGTCTCAGTTAATAATCCCTCCTTATGATTTCTCAGGAGAAAGCTTGGTGCTTTCTAAAACCATGCTGTGGAGACAATTCTCTGGACATTTTTTTTTTTTTACTAGTGGGCATCTTTTCAGGGCTCCCAACCTGCTCTACCACGGGAACATTTCATGCAAAGATGGGCACAATAAAGGACAGAGACAGTATGGACCTAACAGAAGCAGAAGATGTTAGAAGAAGTGACAAGAATTCACAGAAGAACTCCACAAGAAAGATCATAATGACCCAGATAACCACGATGGTGTGATCACTCACTTAGAGCCAGACATCCTAGAATGCAAAGTCAAGTGGGCCTTAGGAAGCATCACTCCAACAAAGCTAGTAGAGGTGATGGAATTCCAGCTGAGCTATTTCAAATCCTAAAAGATGATGCTGTGAAAGTTCTGCACTCAATCTGCCAGCAAATTTGGAAAACTCAGCAGTGGCCACAGGACTGGAAAAGGATTTCATTCGAATCCCAAAGAAAGGCAATGCCAAAAATGCTCAAACTACCGCACAGTTGCACTCAACTCACACGCTAGCAAAGTAACACACAAAATTCTCCAAGCTACACTTCAACAGTATGTGAACCGAGCACTTCCAGATGTTCAAGCTGGATTTAGAAAAGGCAGAGGAACCAGCGATCAAATTGCCAACATCTATTGGATCATAGAAATATCAAGAGAATTTCAGAAAAACTTCTGCTTCACTGACAGTGCTACAACCGTTGACTGTGTGGATCACAGCAAACTGGGAAATTCTTCAAGAGATGGAAATACCAGACCAGCTGACCTGCCTCTTGAGAAACCTGTATGCAGATTGAGAAGCAACAGTTAGAACCAGACATGGAACAACAGACTGGTTCCAAATTGGTAAAGGAGTAAGTCAAGGCTGTATATTGTCACCCTGCTTATTTAACTTATATGCAAAGTATATCATGTTAAATGCCAGGCTGGATGAAGCACAGTCTGGAATCAAGATTGCCATAAGAAATATAAATAAGCTCAGATATACAGTTGACACCACCCTTATGGCAGAAATTGAAGAGAAATTGAACAGCCTCTTGATGAAAGTGAAAGAGGAGAGGGAAAAAGTTGTCTTAAAACTCAGCATTCAAAAAACTAAGATCATGGCATCTGGTCCCATCACTTCATGGTAAATAGATGGGGAAACAATGGAAACAGTGACAGACTTTATTTTCTTGGGCTCCAAAATCACTGCAGACAATGATAGCTGTGATGAAATTAAAAGATGCTTGCTCTTTGGAAGAAAAGCTATGACCAACATAGGCTGCATATTAAAAAGCAGAGACATTACTTTGTCCACAAAGGTCCATCTAGTCGAGGCTATGGTTTTTCCAGTAGTCATGTATGGATGTGAGAGTTGGACTATCAAGAAAGCTGAGCACCGAAGGATTGATGCTTTTGAACTGTGGTGTTGGAGAAGACTCTTGAGAGTCCCTTGGACTGCAAGGAGATCCAACCAATCCATCCTAAAGGAGATTAGTCCTGGGTGTTCATTGGAAGGACTGATGCTGAAGCTGAAGCTCCAATACTTTGGCTACCTGATGCAAAGAACTGACTCCTAGAAAAGACCCTGATGCTGGGAAAGATTGAAGGCAGAAGGAGGAGGGGATGAAAAAGATTGAGAGGGTTGGATGGCATCACCGACTCAATGGACATGGGTTTGAGTAAACTCCGAAAGTTGGTGATGAACAGGGAAGCCTGGCGTGCTGCAGCCCATGGAGTCGCAAGGAGTCGGACACGACTGAGCGACTGAACTGAACTGAATCTGCTCATTGTTTCCCTGGTGGCTCAGTGGTAAAGAATCCACCTGCCAGTGCAGGAGACATGGGTTTGATCCCTGAATTGGGAAAATCCCTTGGATATGGAAATTGCAACCCACTCCAGTATTGCCTGGGAAATCCCATGAGCAGAGAAGCCTGGCTGGCTATAGTCCATGGGGTTGCAAAAGAGTCAGGCACAACTTAGTGACTGAACAACAACAATAGACCTGCCCGTCAGCTTTCCCTGCTTCCCTGAGATGCAGTTGAACTGACCGGTTAAATACACTTGGGAGGTACCTGTTTGAAATGCAGACTTAATTCGTGTTCCCAAAGGCTCTTAAATTATTCAGGTAACCTTGGGTGAGTCAATTAACCTCTCTGGGCTCACTGTCTTTATCTGGAAGACAAAGGGGCAGCAGGAGACGGTCTCTGTGATGGTCTGTGAGTTCCCGCCTGGCTTCTGTGCGCTGACGTGGGGTTCAGGTCCCCGGGGTGTGTGGATTCCTGGTGCTGATGGCACAGGGAAGAACCACAAATGAACTGCGTCCGATGAGAAGATGCTGTAAGACGAACATGCATCTTCAGGGAGAGAATAACATCATCTTCAGTGGACAGGAAAGCTACCTGAAATGACAACAAATTCAGGAAAATCCTATTCTGATTACGAAGCAGGGAATATAATTCAGCTCCGGCTTTCTTGGGCTGCAACATGATACGTTATTAGGGCCTTGGACTAACAGCAGAGAGTTTGCAATTCGGGCCGCACGCCTTTCGGAGCGGAGCTTTGTGCCACGGACATCTCTTTGCCAGGAGGCGTGAGGAACCGTGCTGGAAGATATTTAATACTGAGCGATAATAGGATTCAATGCTCATTATTCAAGAGCAGGCACGGGTTCTGGCCCACGGTAATTATTAAAATCATGTTTATGCCGAGTAATGCAATGAACGTCACCTATTTTTGACCCGACTGAGCACAGGAGGTGGGGGAGGAGATGTTCTACATCTTATCAATTGGATTTAGAGTGTGCCTGTGCTGCGGGCGGGAAGCGGGGGTCTGTCCGGGGTCATCAGCACATGGCTGGCGGACGGATGGACGGCTGTCAGGCTGCCCACTGTGTTCAGGTCTCAGGGGACCCCACCTTCTGCCAGGGAGACCTGGGGACCCTGAGCTGGAGCTCACTTTAGCTACAGGATCAGATTCCAGCCTCCTAGCCAGGTCAAGGTCCTTCCCTGCCAGCTGCCATCTTCACTGCGTCCATAGCACCTAACCTGTGCGTCAGTTTGCATCATAAAGGTCTCCAGCCCCGGGGGTGGGAGACCAAGGTAAGCTCCTCTCCAAGGGCCAAGGAGATGTTCACCAGACCCCTGGAGAAGCAAAGCTGACCCCGCTCCTGCACGCAGACCTTCTCACTTTCTCCAGCCGGAAATACAGGATCGGGGCCCTGATGGGGAAGACCCCAAAGTCCCTGGCCCTTCCCCCACCTGCTCGCCAGGCCCCCGGGGCACCGTTCGGAGCTGTTTCCAGGCATCCTCATGGCCTAGAGGGTCAGATTCTGCTTCCCTGCACAGCTATCCGTGTCCACGTGAAACGCCGATGATTGCTTGTGCCGGGGGCTCCATTTATGTCCCCGGCTGGCGCTGCTGCAGCTGGAATATTCTGGACTTAGCCGTCTGCCTCAAAGATGCAGGAGGGGCCCTTTCCCCTGCCTCCTGGCACTCAGCCCTCTGACCTCAATGCGGAGCTCCTGGGGCACCAGAATTTCAGGCTCCCATGAACCCTCAGGAGTCCTGCGCGTCCTGGGACTCTGGGGGCACTGGGAGCTGGAGGCGGCCTCCTCCAGCTCGCTTCATCCCTGTTCATCGGCCCGTGCCCTGGGGTAGGGGTCGGCTCCCTGAGGCTGGGCTCTGTTCCCATGGAGGCTGCCTAGCAACTGGACCACAGGGGACAGACCTGGACCAGAGGGGACAGGGCTGGACCAGAGGGGACAAGACTGGACCACAGAAGACCAGGCTGGACCATAGAGGACCAGAAGACATCAGGCGAGAGGACAGACGGACACCCAGGTCGCACATCTGCAGAGCAGCTGCCCCTGCTCCTTCTCCAGGTCCATCTCCGTGCATCGGGAGTGCCTGGGACTTGGCTAATCGTCGGAACCTTCCCCGGAATAGACAGCCTCCTCCAAGGTTCGTGAGGCGCCTCTCGAGGCCTGAGCGCGTGTTCTCATTACTCGCAGGAACAGCCTATCTGGGTGACTGCAAATAGATTTTAGTTTTCAGCTGCAAATCTGAGATTCCAAATTTCTTCAACCTCATCCACTGTTCTGTTTCAATTTTTCTGTCAAAGGCCTTTGTGGAAGGAGTTTGACGGCTGAGGGCTGATGAACCGGCAGATTGAGTGCTAGGCTGTAGAAAATTTCAAATGTGTGCGGCCGACTCGTTAGGGAGCAAAAGAGACTCGAAGGCATAATAAAAAATTAGATTGGAAAACGTGCTTAATTTATAATGCAAAGTAGATTTAGAATAGATGGTGGCCGGGAAGCTCACTGTGTTCCAAGTGCGCGCGCGTGTGCGAGGACCTGCGTGTTTTTCTGCTTTTGGACGACGGCTTTGTGTTGCTTGCTCATTACTCTTCCAGGACCATCTGGCGGTCCTGAACAGAGCTCCGTGAAGATGGAGTTTGGCAGTTCGGGGGGGACTGGGTGAGTGGAGGTGGGGCTAGATGCCTGGGGAACGTGTGCCCTGGGGCTGATGTCACCAACACAGAGACCTGGGTGCCCCCTGCAGGCACTGCACACATAAGTCCGGGGTCCAGCTCCTCCAGGCACCCTGGCCTGGAGCATCTCCACCAGCCCTCAGCCCCCACAACCTCTGCAGGGGGCCAAGATGGCAGATCCTGCAGCCCCCATCCCTGACAAGGTCAGAGGCTTGGGTGGTGGTGGGAGCAAGGGCCCTGGACGGCTGAGGCTGGCCAGGTTGCGGTGCAGGGACCCGTGAGGGCCTGAAGTGAGATGTGCACATTCTGACCCAGAGACAGGCCCTCCCAGTGCACAGAGGATGCGCTGTCTCCCTGAACCCCCTGGTGAGTGGGGGGCCCTGGTGGGTAGACTCTGCTGTCACCTCCACCCCCGGCCAGCAGGCACCCCTGGTTTATCATCTGTGGGGGGAGGTAACCGAGGGCCCCCAGGACCGCCAGGTGTGAGCTGCAGTGGGGAGTCCACAGGCTGGCCCCAGCTCCTCTCTCCCCAGCCTGGCAAAAGCCGGGCAGTGGCTTTTGCATCTTTCTTCCAGTGCTGTTTGGAGCGTCGTGACTGTGATGAAGGAAACTCATGGAAGCTGGGCGATTCAGCTTTGAGCTGCCAGAGAGCCAGCCTCAGAGTCGGTCCTTCGGGCCTCCTTCCCTGGCTGTTGTGCAGCAGGGCCGAGGCAGAGCAGCTGGGTTCCCACCGGCTTCTCGGGGGGTATGAGCATCTCAGAGCTTGTTGGCCCCTGCCCTCCGTTACGGACTGAGCAGTGTCCCCCCAGGTTGCCGTGTTGAACTTCTAACCCTCATGACCTCGGAATGTGACTACATTTTGGAGACAGAGTGTTTAAAAGGTACTTAAAGTAAAGTGAGGTCACACAGGTGGGCCCTCAACATGACTGGGGTTGTTACAAAGAGAGGTGATCAAGACCCAGAAGCTTCCCGAGTGGCTCAGTGGTAAAGAATCTACCTGCAATGCAGGAGACATAAGAGATGCGAGTTCCATCCCTGGGTTGGGAAGATACCCTGGAGTAGGCAATGGCAACCCACTCCCAATATTCTTGCCTGGAAAAGTTTGTGAACAGAGAAGCCTGGTGGGCCACAGTCCATGGAGGGACAAAGAGTTGGACACGACTGAACAAACACCTACGATCAAGACCCAGAATCACACAGAGGGATGACCACGTGAGGATACAGGAAGGAGACATGCCCAGGAGAGGCCTCGGGAGGGACCAGCCCTGCTCCCTACCAGAATCTCAGATTCCAGACTCCAGGACTTGGAGAGAATCAGCTTGTGTTGTCTAAACCTCCGTCTGCGGCTTTTGCAGCCACCAAGCTGCCTGGCAGCACATCAGATGTGGTTTTGCCGCCTGCACGGTGACTGACCTGTGGTGACAGACAGGCTTGTAAGGGCTGGCACGGGTGGAAGGCAGGTGCTAATCTGGGGCGGCCTGAATCTGGACGTGTGAACGTCTGCCTTGCTCGGGCTCCCCAGCCTCGGGGTCTGGGGGAACCCTAGGCTGCTTTCCCATCTCCAGCCTCCCCCTCCTCACCCCCTACTCCAGTGAAGCCCTGAACCCCGGAGAACATGTCTCCATTTCGCAGTCCCCCCGATCAGATGCCAAAGCTTTCCTTGACCCTGCCATTCATTCTCAAGCAACTCCCTCCTTCCCCATGGAAACTTTTAATGAAAAAATAATAAAGATGCTAACTATAGAAATCAGATAAAAAAAGGAAATAAGACACCAGAGCTTGTTGCTGATCGGGAAAAAGTTCAAAAATAGATAAATATTATACATTCCATCAAAAATTTACAATTAATTACCATTTTCATACCATTGAAGTTGTCAGCGAGTTTGATTACTATTCTCAATTATAGACTTTGCAAATGCGCCCCCCTTCCCAAAGTACAAGTGACATTTCTAATTGCTGATCTAAGACTCCACTTCCCAAAATAGATGGAGAAGACAAAAATAAGTATGGGGATGATGGTGTTTCATCACCCGGTGTTGGGCAAGCTGTCATGGGGGCGGCAGCGGGAGGGGAAGCTGGCCGGTCCAGCAGCCTCGGGGAAGACTCACAAGGCCCGGCCTGTCTGGCCTGGGAAGACCCGCCCCTGCCCGCCTCTTTCGTTTCATTTCCAGCCCCAGATGAGGCCCCTGGAGGGCAGGTGCCTCCCCACACTGGAGGGCAGGTGGTCCTCAGGCAGGGAGGGTGGTGGTGGGCAGGGAGGTGGCCCCTCTGCTCAGGACCCTTGGATCACTGGCCGCGGCGGCACCTCTGAGCCGCAGACGCGCCCACATCCCCCCATCGGGTGGTCAGTTTGTTCCCTGATGGCCCCGGACGCTGTGTGCACAGTCACGCCCCCTTCTCCGTCCCCACACCCTTGGCCAGGCTCCTGGTCTGTGCCCTGTCTCCCGGTTCTGCATGCCCGGCGTGGTGGACTGCCCCGTCCACCCCCTGGTTTCAGGACTCCGCTGGGCTCGGCCTCTGTCACGGGTCTGGACTCCCCTCTTTCCCCACTCAGGGCTCTCTGAGGTCAGAGCCATTGGCTCGTCTTCAGAGAAGCGCCCTAGACTCAGGAAGCTAGAGGCCAGGCTGAGGGACACAGCCAGTGATGGGCAGAGCAGGGACAGAGTGACCGCCCAGCCGCCGCGTCTGCGGCCATCTGTCCTCACAGCTAGGTGGGCAAAGAGCTGCTTAGGTATATGTGGGTCTCCCTGGGCCAGGCAGAGGAGGGCATCCACCCTGCGAAGGACAGGTGGTGGTCCAGGCTGGGGGGACAAAGCCCCCAGCGGGAGGCGTGGTCCAGGATCACAGGAGCCGGGGGGAGGAGGATTCTCGGCCACAGAGAGCTGGCTGCTGATCTCGGAGTTCAGATTTGGAAAGGATGCAGATGATTTATGCTGCGTTGCCTGGATTTAACAGCCCTTCAAATGTGCTCTGACCTCTAGAATTCAGGCTGCCTCAGGTGAGCTTTTGGAGAAGGACACGGCAGCCCACTCCAGTACTCTTACCTGGGGAATCCCATGGACAGAGGAGCCGGGTGGGCTACAGTTCATGGGGTCGCAGAGTTGGACACGACTCAGGGACTAAACAAATGGGGGTCTGGAGTGGCCTTGGCTGGGCCAGCCCCGGCTCTGACTCAGCCCCCGGGCGTCTCTGACAAAGGACCGGATCGCCCTGGGGGTCAGCCTTTAACACCTGGGGAAGCGGGTGATGATGCAGACCCGGGTCAGCTCCACGATCCTCCTGTGAATCTGCGGATTCATCCCCTTCTCTTCATCGCGTGGCTGCACGTACTCCCCCAGCACCAGCCGGGGGCTTTCGCAGTCCCAGGCAGAGTGGCTCTGCTCCTGGGTTATTCAGACAGAACATCTCCGACAACATCTGAAACAGAGCTGGCCAATGTGCCCGTGCCGCCTGTGTTCACGCGCACGTGGGTTAGTGCGACGGGAGGACGCGGACCCGGATGCAACCCGACGCCCACCGGCCCCTGAGATGATCACTCGCTAATCCCACTGGCCATCCTGTGTCGTCAGGCCATCTTTGTTTCTCAGGGGAAGCCATACGGCTTCCGGGTGTCCGCGAGCTCTCGGGGGGAGAGGGTCCTTCCGTCGCACCGCCTCGGCTGGTGTGCAGCTTGTGGGACAGGAGCCCAGGGCAGAGGCCTCTGGCCACGAGGACCCTGCTGTCCCCAGGGCCAGTCTGAGCTGAGTGTGGTGAGGATCCCAGGCTGGAGACATCCCCTAGGAGTCAGTCTCCACAGTCTGCGCCTTCCCGGTCTTCCCAGGGTGCTCCGTGTAATGGTTAATTTTACGTGTCACATTGACGCGAGTGTCCAGGTGTCTGGTTGAACATCAATCTAGGCATGTCTGTCTGCAGTGCAGATGGTCCTCCCCAGTGTGGGGTCCTCATCCAATCCATCTAGGGAGACCAAAGTGGGAGCGGGGAGCGTCCACTGTCTCCTGAGCTGGGACATCCATCCTCTCGTGCCTCCCGCTCAGATTTGCCCCTGGACTCCTGGTTCTCAGCCTCCAGCTTGGACCTGAACTACTCCCCTGGCTCCCCTGGTGTCCAGCTCGCAGACTACATGTCTTGGGACATCTCAGTCAGTTCCTGTAATAAACCTCTTTCTGTGTATATATCCTGCTGGTCTGTTTTCCAGGAGACCCCTGACTGATATGCTCAGCTAAAGGAGACTGAAGTCTCCATATACTGGGGGAGGATCTGGGTGGGGGTCAAGGTTCTGATTCGAGGTCACAGCCCCTCTGCCTTGAAGGACACGACTGACCCTTGGGCCCCTTCTCTGCCCCTCAAGAAGCCTCAGCTGACTGGGGTGAGGGCTTATGGGGGCCTCTGGGCTGTCCACAGAGGTCACAGGACAGAGGCTGCTCACGATAATCAGAGGAGGCAGGCTCCTCACGAGATGTGTAGCTAGGACAGAGTCTGGTTTTTACTTCTCAGCTGGGGTCAGCCATTTCATTAAACATTAGAATTCCTACTTCATCATTTCTGTGGCTCTGACTCATATCTGATGGGAGAGTTTCATGATCACCCATAAATTCGAGTGCTTATTTAAGAAAAAAAATCAGTGGTGGAAATTTATGATTAATCGTGTAAATTTTTAGAACCCAGCGTTGAACTTCCCAGGGGAGAGAGGTCTCGGGTCTGGGAAGGGGCTCAGAGAAGCAGAGGCCCCTGGGACCCGCCCCAGCACCTGCTGCTCACGCTCATCTCAGGAGCCCCGAGGTGCTACGGGAGGACCAGCCCCCACTCAGCACGTGGCGTAGGACACGTCCCTTCATCGGCCCCGAGATCTGAGTCGGGAGGCTGTGGGCACTGTAGTCCCTGGTCCACCCCTCGTCCCGGGCATCCCTGGACCACTGATGACGCCGCTGGCCCCGGCAGTGTGCTGGCCGCAGGAGCAGGGTCCCGGCCGTCTTTCATTAACCAGCCTAACTGTTCGCGCTGGTGGGCGAGGACGCACAGCCTGCCCAGCCGCAGCCCCGGGAAAAAGCCTCCTAGTGTTGGTCTTCTTGGACTGGAGCCGTGCTCCCAGAGCATTCCTCACTCTGACTTAAACACATCTCCTGCCCACTCAGAGCAAACGCACTTTTCCTTTTTATGATTATTGCTTATTTACATGAAAGAAATGTACACCAGCCCCAAACTACCCACAGCCAACGCTCCCAACAACCTGGCACCAGACACGGACACCCCCGAGGCCCCCAGAGACATGGAGACATGGAGAGGGCGGATGACGGCCTGGGTGGGGGATCCCGGAGGGCAGCGCTGGTCCCCCTCCCGCCCTGGCCTCAGCCCTCTCCCCTCCTCCCCCGCAGCCACCTGGCCCCACCTGGAGCGGCTGGCTGGTCGGTCAGGTCCCTCCTCTGGGCAGTCGGTGGGAGCAGAACAGTCACTGCACCCCAAAGTCACACGTGTCTCTGTCCCATGGGAGGGGTCTCCTGGCTGTTTGCAGAGCAGAGCCCAGCTCACGAGGCTGCGGGGACAGAGCCTGGAGCTATCTTGAGGCGGGAAGGACTGGCTGCCCACCATGTACCCAGCGGAGAGCGTCTGGCATGGGATGGCCCTGAACTTGTGGCTCAGTGGCTGGGGCGGAGGAAGGAAGGGACAAAGAAACCCCCCTGAGCCTGGCTCCTCCCTTTCTGGGCTGTGGGACCATGCTGAGCTGCCCCTTCCCCACCTTTAAGAGGGATGGGGTCATCGAACCTGCAGGGGGACTGAGGTGATAACTCAGGAGCAGGGAGGAGTGATTAATGGGTAAGAGCCCAATAATGTGAGGTGAAATTGTTAGTTTCTCAGTCGTGTCCAACTCTTTTGCAACCCCATGGACTGTAGCCTGCCAGGCCCCTCTGTCCATGGGATTCTCCAGGCAGGAATACTGGAGTGGGTATCCATTCCCTTCTCCAGGGGATCTTCCTGACCCAGGGATAGAACCCACATCTCCTGGCTTACATGCAGATTCTTTACCATCTGAGCCACCAGGGAAGCCCCCAGTAGCGTGAAACCCCCAGGGAATTCCCCCCACAGGCCCTCACTGACTGTGTCCACGGGAAGTACAGGCTGGGGACCCAGGTCCCTCCCCTCACAGCCCCCCCAGTCTGGCCCAGACCTCTTGCTGGGGTCTCTCCCTGAGACTGTCCAGGGTTGGGGGGTGGGGACAGCTAAGGGGAGCTGGGGGCTGCAGTGGGTGCCTGTGAGATATTGAGAGCAGCCTGAGCAGTTCCGGGTGTGGGTGGAGCTACATGGAGGAAAGGGGTGGGAAGGCCATGCATGAGGGGAAGGACTCGCTGGTCAGGCACTCCTGGCCCAGGCCCTGTGCTGGGACCTGGGACGGCTTTGGCCCAGCTGTGCCACTGAGGTGGCAAGTCCACAGGACACAGGCGTGGGGAGAACAGCCAGGAGCCGGGGCAGAACAAGCTGCACCCCCCACTCGGAGGAGGTGATGCCCCCAGAAAGGGCTCTCAGCTGGGACCAGTCTGCTCCCTCCCGGGGCAAGTGGCAATGTCTGCAGACATGTTGGGTCATCAAGACTTGGAGGGTGGGCTTTCCTGGTGGTCCAGGGGTTAGGAACCTGCCTGCCAATGCAGGGGACACAGGTTTGATCCCTGATCCATCCAGAAGATTCCGCTTGCGGCGGAGCAGCTAGTCATGTGAGCCGCAACTGCTGAGCCCGCCTGTCTCAGAACCCGTGCTCCCTGACAAGAGACGCCCCATAACGAGGAGCCCCTGTGCTGCAACCAGAGAAAAGGACAAGCGGCAATGAAGACCCAGCACAGCCAAAAATAAATAAATACAATTAAAAAATTAAAAAAAAAAAAAAAAGACTTGGAGGTGCCACTGGCTCCCAGCAGACAGAGACCAAGGGAGACGCAGGCCTGCAGCTCCCCGGACCGCCCAGCATAGAGAGCAGCCCGCCCGACTCCATGCCTCAAGGCTGAGGTGGAGAAATTCCATGTAGACCACGGACTGGCCGACTGGCCTCGGATCTGCACTTTGGAAACCGGAGCTGGCGGATTCCACAGCACGTGGCAGAATGCAAGCCCACACCCAGGGGCTGTGAGCGCGGATTGCATCGTCCCAGGATTTGCCAACAGATTTGGGACATAAGGCTGTTCTTTAAACCTTCAAGTCAACCCGGCTGAATTACTGGAAGCCAAGTTCGCACGCATTTTGGAGAGGGCAGAAAGGGTCCTTAACTAGTAACCATGCCTGGACGCTCATGTTCCCTGCCTCTCTGTCAATCAGCGTTTCTTTTCAGGGGGCCAGAAGGGCTAGGGGAGGGGCTCCCACGGGTGGACTTTCCCCACGGGGGGCACCGTGAGCAGGTTGGGGCAGCAAGTGGGAATCCAACGATGCCTATAACGGAGTGGCCAATGAGAAACCAGCTCCCCGTGGCACAGGGATTGCTTTGTGCCCGGACGGGAGGGGAGGTTTGTGCAGGGGGAGAGGGAGGCGGGTGAGCAGGAACGGGGTGGGCTGGGCATGCGCCTGCCCTGGGACTTCATGAGGTGTGGGTCCAGCAGCGTCCTCCCGAAACGGAACACATCCTGGGAGGAGACAGCGACCGGGACGGGCCCCCAGGGGCAGTTTCATCACAGGCTCATCTGTCCTCCGGAGACTCCGATGACGACGAGCCTTGGGACGCTTTAAAACGTTGTGACAGAGACGGCACCGTACTCGTGAACATCAAACAGCGGGGACGAGGCGCCCGTAAATTATGTTTTACTTTTAAAAGTCACTTCAGGGAGAACGCCTGGCGCACGCACGTGCTTCCTCGATGATGCTGATGAAGCCGGGGAGGGCTCAGTGATCTGCTTGTCGGCACACGTGTGCGTCAGCGGCACTTAAACCTGGTGAGATCAGGCGATCCTACGTGAACACAAAGGAGAAAAGGCAGGGAGGGGCTATTTTACTGCGTAAGGAACACGGAAGACGCAGAAAGGTGTCCATCCGCTCCTGAAAGGCGGACACGTGAGCCTTGTCGGCGTCCTCCCCGGTGGAAATCAAGGGGCCTGAGCGCTGGGGTTGGGAGCACAGGGAAGGTGGATTCCGCTTCCTTCTGGGGGGTCCCGCCCTGCCCCCAGCCCCACCCCATGGAGAACTGTGAATCTGTGAGACGAAAGCAGTGTACTCTTGCAGCAGAGACTACGGTGGGCAACTGGGGTAAACACGCACCCCCAGGCCCAGGTGAAAACAGGAGAGAGGGCCCTCGGCGTGGAGTTGCTGACCTGGAGAGGCCCCTGGGGTGTGGAAAGTTGCTGGAGTTGCCGGATCAGTGTGTGTTGAGCCATAAGCACTCACACTTCTCTACCAGTAATGTCTTGTCTGGGAATTTATCTTCAGGACATGATCTGAGATGAACTAGAGATGTTCACACAAAGGTATTAATTCCATCGACACTTCGCAGGAAAAATGGCCAGTGGCTTCAGTGTTCTCTGCTTTACTTCTGTCTTATGATTCTGTTTTATGCTCCCTGTCCACCCATTTGTCATCCATCCCCCATCCCTGGACGTGCGTCCGGGACAGTGGGGTCTGGACTGGCCACTTTCTCAAGAACAGCACTGGGAAACAAGATTTTTGTTGGAAGAATGAATGGCCAGCAACAGCCATCAGTTATACTCTGAAGATCCTTCCGCAGCTGTTAAAGTTATGTCTTTATAAGAGTTCAAAGATGAGTGCGAATGTTTGCGTTGTTGTTCAGTCGCTCAGTTGTGCTCAACTCTTTGCAACCCCATGAACTGCAGCACACCAGGTCTCCCTGTCCATCACCAGCTCCCAGAGCTCGCTCAAACTCATGTCCATCGAGTCGGTGATGCCATCCAACCATCTCATCCTCTGTCGTCCCCTTCTCCTCCTGCCTTCAATCTTTCCCAGCATCGGGGTCTTTCCCAATGAGTCAGCTCTAAAGTACTGCAGCTTCAGCATCAGTCCTTCCAGTGACTATTCAGGGTTGATTTCCTTTAGGACTCTCCAGAGTCTTCTCCAACACCATAGTTCAAAAGTGTCAATTCTGTATACCTGTGGCGGATTCATTTTGATATTTGGCAAAACTAATATAATTTTGTAAAGTTTAAAAATAAAATTAAAACAAAGAAACAAAACACACAAAAGTGTCAATTCTTTGGTACTCAGCCTTCTTTATGGTCCAGCTCTCACATCCGTACATGACTACCGGAAAAACCAGAGCTTTGACTAGACGGACCTTTTTTGGTAAGGTCATGTCTCTGCTCTTTAATATGCTGTCTCCCATTTGTCACAGCTTTTCTTACAAGGAGCAAACATCTTTTCTTTTCATGGCTGCAGTCACCGTTCACAGTGATTTTGGAGCCCAAGAAAAAGTCTGTCACTGTTTCTAGGCAATGTTAAAGAAAACCACAGGCTACAGACCTGCACAAAGTCCCTGGGATCACAGACATGAGACACATGTCAGCCGATGGCCCCGGGGTTGGACCAGCACCCGGGACACAGGAGGACCCGGCAAGGTGAGCCTCGCCACCTGCCATCGTTCACCCCAAGTGGCTGGCCTGGGATGTCATCCCCTAGGGACTCTTGGCATTTTTCTCTGAGACCCTGAAGCATGTGTTAGGGTCCTGAGGACCACCCGTAAGCTCCATGATTTCCTGGAAGGACCCGAGACTCAGCCTGCAGTCCTCACAGCTAAGACGTGTCAGGGCAACAAGACACAGCAAGTCAGCAAAGGGCAGGTGCAAAGGTGGAGCCTGCGGACCAGGGCAGGCACCCAGGGTCCGGCCAGGAGAGCCACCCAGGACGTGTTCAGCACCCAGTGCTGAGCTGTGACCTCACGAGTGAGGTGTAGTCTGCCAGGGGAGCCCATCAGAAGCTCCTGCCTGGGGGTGTGGCCCAGAGCTGGTCTCGCCTGGCTGGCACCCAAACTCCAGCCTCCAGGAGAGCCGGCACTCAGCACAAACCCCGGCTGTCACCTGGAGCCTGTTAGGTCCTAGCCTGTCTGCTAGGTCTCACTGCACGCGGCCGGCTGCTGGTGCTTTGGGGTGGGTTCTGCGGCAGCCTCCTTCCCTCTCCAGAATGGAGAGGGCGTCCAGAGCCCCGTTTCCTTTACACAGGCTCACACCTAGCAGGCAGGTGGTCCCCAGCGTATGTGGGCACCCCGAGAGCACCCACCATCGCTGGGACCCCCACCCCAACTCTGGGCCTTCACGCTACTTCTGGACCCCCCCTCCCCATCCCTGAGTCCCCTCCCCATCCCTGAGTCCCCACCCCATCCCTGAGTCCCCTCCCCATCCCTGAGTCCCCACCCCATCCCTGAGTCCCCCTCTCCATCCCTGAGTCCCCACCCCATCCCTGAGTCCCACCCCATCTCTGGGTCTGCTCCTCCGTCCCTCAATTTCCCCCCCTTCCCTGAATCTCCCTCCTTCCCTGGGACCCCTCCCCATCCCTCTGTGTCCTTCGGCTCCCTCCTCCCCTACCCCCCACTCCTGAACAGAAGGCCTGGACCATTCCTGTCTCTCCCCAGGTATCGGGTGATGGGGTTGAAGCAGTTCTAATATTCTTTGAGTCTTTTATTTTATTTGGGGGTAAAATTAGACGAGAAGAAAGGCTCCTCTGTGTAGCAGTCACTCCTGAAAGAAAAGGCAAATTAAATTATCCCTGGGAGGCTGTGATCCTTTCATGGAAGAAGAAATAGAATCTGTACCGAGTGCTTCCTCCCAGGACCAGGCCTGCATGTGAAGGAGACTCCGTTCACTCACCACCGGCAGGATGCCATGGAGGCTGGGGTGAACTAGCGTGTGTGTGCGTGTGCGTGCATGTGCACATAGGTGACCGAGTTTCTGCGTGCAGGGGTATGTGTGTGGGGGGGTGTCCGGGCACCCCTCTCTGTGTCCCTCGTCTCCCAGGACTGTGAGGTTAGCTGCCCCTGGTCTGGGGCATCTTGAATTAGGGGACGGCATGCTGTGGGGCTGCGTGTCACAGGGGACATGTCCTGCCTCCTCAGGGACGCTTTCAGGCTCTTGTCCCTGCTGACATTCCTGGGTCAGAGCTCTGCTGACCCGAGTCCCCCGGATGCCCTGACACCTGACTTTGGCATCTTCTCTGGGGTCTTCCGTCTCCCCTCTCCCCCACCCCCGGGGCTCCAGGGGACCTCGCGGCCACTGGTCCAGCCGCAGCCCTGAGGCCCTGGCTGCTGCCCTCCTGTCCCACCAGGCCTCAGCTTCTGCGCCCTCTCGGACACCCTCTCACGTGCCCACAGCAGGCTTGGCCACCGGCTCCGGCCTTGGCCGGTCCTTGCCCTTCCTCTTGTCTCAGGGTCCTCCCATCAAAGCCGGGAAGGGCGTCCAGCGGTGCTCAGGGCCCGCACCGCTCAGCCTCCCTATGCTCCTACTCATCAGGAGGAGGTTATTTTTGTGAAATGCATCTGCAAAACACATCTGCTAATTTTCTGTATTTGTTTATCCACAGCAGAAATCTGAACTGTAACTGTTTCACACGGTAGCTCACGAATAAACAGGAGAAAACAACAGAAGAGAAGGGCAGGATGCGCGTTAATGTCCTCACGTAGGTGGGCAGGAGGTGGGAGACGGGGATGGGGCAGGCGAGTCCTGAGACTCGGGTGAGGGGGGCATGGGGACGCGGGGAGGGCTGGACACATAGAGCCCTGGGCGGATCCTGGCCGCCTGGCTTTGCAGAGCCTGAGGCTCCGAGAGGAGAGGGGCGTGAGTCCACCTCCCCCCAGGCTTAGCCTGGGTGGAGCCAGAGACCATCAGATGGCCCTGCCAGCCATCTTCCCCTCCCAGCCCCGGGGAGACAAGGCCTTGGTGATCAGGGGGACCAGCTTGTGGCCTGTAGGTTCCCGAGGGTGGAGACGGCCCCTCGGACCTGAGTGTGCACCCCTCGGCAAGGAGAGAGGCACCGGAACTCAGCTCCCTCCCACCGCTGCTCAGGCACTGGTGGCAAGTGCGGGGATGGGGCTGACCCCGAGCAGACGCAGTGCTGGGAAAGGGCGCTGTCCTCTCGTGCAGAGGGAGAGGGGGGCGTGGCATCTCATTCCCACGGGACACTGGACACTGATCTCCCTGTGGGGGCCCACCCTCATGACCTGGTCACTGCCCGAAGACACCCCCTCTCCTGACACTTTCCTGCTGGAGGTCGGGGATTGTGCACCGTTGTTACATGGGCGCCCCGTGCGCGTCTGCGTCCTGACGGCCCGTCCTCCTGTGGGTGCCCCGTCTGTGTCTGCATCCTGATGCCCCATCCTCATGTGGGTGCCCCGAGCCTGTCTGCATCCTGACGGCCCATCCTCCCGTGGGTCCCCATGCCCGTCTGCGTCCTGACATCCACTCCTCCTATGGGCACCCTGTGCATGTCTGTGTCCTAACGCCCCCTCCTCACGTGGACGCCCCGGGCACGTCTGCGTCCTGACCTCATTTGTATAAGGACACCCCCACCAGAGCATCAGGACCCACATGACCTCACTGTAACCTATTTATGTCTTCAAAGCCCATCTCGAAACACAGCTGCATTCCGAAGTTCCTGGGTTTTTGGTGGGGGGTTGGGGTCACCCTTCAGCAGCCCAGAGTTTCGGGGGCCAGTGCTCTGACAGGGAGGATGTGAGTGCTGGTCCAGCTCCACTGTCTGCAGGGAGACGAGGACGGTCCAGGGCTGGGGACATACGCAAGGCCCAGCCAGCTGAGGATGGGGCTGGGGGCCTTGCAGAGGCCTGGGAGCTTCTTGAGAGGAGGGGGCGGGGAGAGGAGGGAAGAAGTGTCCAGCGCCCCCTCCCCTGGGGCCTGCAGGGTGGCCTCAACCCTGACTCTTCCCAGACCCCTGGAAGGAAGTGTGAGCTGTGCCCACCCTGTTCGTGCTCTGGACTAGCTCCAGAGCATGCTGGGAGTGTGTGTGTGTGTGTCTGTGTGTGTGTGTGTGTGTGTGTGTGTGTGTGTGTGTGTGTCTGTGACAACAGTCATGGAATCACCAGACTGTATGTAATATCATATTTGGCCCCTGTAGAGATTCCATTATCCGTTTACATAAACAAATAGCACAGACTCATTAAGTTATTAATATCTTACGGAGGCACAATCACCCTGTTTACATCTTTGCAGAGATTTACGAATAATACAACCATAAATCACCCTGCAACCGAGCGTGCTCAGCAGTGGGGAGGTGGCTTCCCCGGGCTCCTTTCTGGGAAGAAGCGCATGCCCTCGACCCGGGGCTTCCTGCCGTCCTGCCAATGGCTCCTCCGCCGTGAGGATCTGGGGGGGCCTCGCTCCGGGCGGTGATGGAGCCGGGCCCTGTCTGCTCCATCGGAGGGAGCTTGTGACCAATGAGCCCTTCTGTCAGGTTTGAGTTTGTGGTCAAAGTGCGGACCCGTCCAACACGACTCCCACCAAAACAGGGGAAAGGGTCTGCTTCTAAGAGGGGCTGAGGGATCCTGCCCGGACTGGAAGGCAGAGCAGGGTGAGAGAGAGAGGGAGGGAGAGAGGGAGGGTCTGCTCCGAGGTTAGGAGAGGGCGCCTTGGGGTGAATCGAGTATGGAAACTCCGGCTCAGGGCTTCTGTTCATCACCTCTGTGGTTTAAGCGTTGTTCCAGAGTGTGGGTCTAACCCACCGGGTGGAACAATCCCTCAGGCTCTTGGAACGCCCTTTGGTCTGTAAAGGCCAGGGCGATTGTGGAGGCTCCTCGCCAGATGCTTTCTCAGGACTCCTAGGATTACGGGTCCGCGCGACCTTAAAAGGCTGAGTGCAGGTGTGAGTTCCAAAGGATGCAGTTCCACCTCCTGCCAGGGTCAAGGAATCCCTGCAGCAAAGGACCCCTTTGTTGGTTTTTAATTGCATATAGGTCTTTAATTTGCAGACTCTAACAGACTGTTTCTAAAAGCCATCTGTCCCTGAGCCCTTTCACACTTCTCAGAGCAGCCTTGGTTTACCTGGGGGCAGACGCGGGTGACTCTGAGGCTTGCTGGGCCAGAGGGGTTTGGACGGGCTCCCTGCCTGCCTTTCTTGGCTCACCTCTTCCTGTCCTGTGAACTTGCTGGAAGAGTGTCTCTCTGCTCACATCCTTTCTCGCTGCTCCTGTGAAGCTGATCACAGCTGCTCTCTGCTTCTGAGATGTGCTCATTAGGCTTCCCAAAGCTGCACAAGCCCCGAGCCGCGGGGAGGGCTCTGAACCCCAGCACAGGCTTCCTCTGGGCTCTGTGGCTTCTCAGGGGCCTTGCGCCCATGGATTCCCAGTGGACAGGAAGCCTCTGCTATCCTGAGGCTGGTCCATCTCGGCCCATCTGCCGGTGACTCTGCCCAGTCCCTCTTCCTTCTCACCGACGTGTGTTCTTCTTTTTTTAAAAAAGACCAGATGCCATCTTCCCGTTTCCTTCAAAACTCACCCCCTTGCCAGGGTCCTTCACTCATCTTTTCCGTTTCCTTAAGTAAATTATGGTGGAAGCAATACTTTCCCATCTAACTGGATCTCTCCCACTAAGTGTCCGTTAGCTGCTGATGGAGGGTCCTCCAGGCTCACGGCCCATCTCCGCAGCCTGCCCGGAGTCCCCCTGGGGAACTCTTGACCCTCCAGGCCGCCTCCTGCCAGGACAAGGGTGCTCTGCAGGACAGATCCGAGTGTGGAGAGGACTGAGAGAGGCGTGAGGTGGTCAGGAAAAACGGTCCCCCCTGTAGGCTGCTTGCACCCAGCGGACATTCTTCAGAGACTAAAAAGCAACCCAAAACAAAGCAGCAGGAGTGTTGGGAGCGTGCTCACACCTGAGGTGCAGAATCCAGGCGGTGGGGGCTGCTGGGGGACGTGGCTCACCTCCCGGGTGTCAGCGATGATGCCCTGCCCATCCATCACCACGCTTACTCACAGCCTGAATCCAATTACGCAAACCTGATCTCGGGTCTTAATTAAATTTTTCAAAATGTGGCCTGCTTTCTCTGGGAACCAAGCAGTGATGTTCCCACCCTGCTTCCTTGGTGAGTCGCTCCTCTGGGGAGCGGGCTCTGGTAGGTGTTCGCAAGCAGAGGCCTCCAGGATGGCCCTCCTCATCCCGCTGGGTCAGCCTCGTCCTCTGATCGGCATGGCCACGCACATACCTTTCGACAGGAGCCCGCAAATCAGAGACGGGAGCCCGCGAACCCTTGCTGTTTGTCAATTTAATATCCTAGAACAAACAGCCCAGATCTGTGTCAACAGCCATTACGCGGATTGTATTGTGTTTCCTTTTCTATAAATCCAGCTCATTACTCCGCGTGATGGATGTGGGCCGCTGCTCCTGTTTGCTGTGCTGCTCGTGGTTCCACCGATGCCCCCGTCCTGGGAAGCCCGCTGTTGGGGGGCAGGTGGCCCCAGGTTGCAGTCCTGGGCATTGCCTCCCAGACCCCAGACCCTCACGGGGCCCGGGCAGGATGCCGAGGCTGCAGAGCAGCTGATGCAAAGCTCTGGGGTGCACCCCTGCCTGCCCGGCCCTCCTGATACCTGGCCGGGTAGCTCCAGGGCCCAGGCTGCCCTGGTGGCAGCCCCGCCGCGTTCACGTGTGGCCTTCCCGTGTCCTTCCTGCTTTGGGAGCCGCTGGAATGTGTGCGGGGATCTGCCAAGCTGCGGATGCTGCAGAGTGTCCCCGCAGCTGTCTGATCGCTCCCTCTCCTTGGCCTACGTCTCTGTTATCTCCTCAGGCTCCGTTCTGTGGTGGCCTTGCCTCCGCTCGGGAGGGATGGGTTCTGTGGGAGAGGAAGCCTGTGGGCCCCGTGCAGACACAGCACAGGCCAAACCCACCCGGGGCCCCCACCTCCCAGCCCCACGCACTCACCGCCAAGGGCTGCGAGCCACTGTCCATCTCTCGGAGCCAGGCTGCCACCGAGGCACCACCCTAACCACTGCTCGGGCACTGCTCGGGGTGGGGGGGTGATGGGTGGGAAAACCCAGGGTGGCACCTCGTGGCCCCTGGGCACAAGGAGCCTCCAAGTTCAGCTGTGTCACAGACTCAGATTCCCTCCAAAGGCGGCAGAGGACAGACAGGGAACGGGAAACACTTGGGGGTTTGTGCGTTGAAGCTGCATGTGGCTTGACTCTCCCTCCCCCTGGCCCCTCCTAGTCCTCCCCTTTTCCAATCACCCTCCTCCTTTCCCGAGCCCGGGGAAGAACCTGCTCAGTGTCAGAGGCCCCAGGTCCTGGAGGGCCCCCAAGACCCAGGCTCCAGGACGTGGCCGCCTCCCGCCAGCTCCCTGCCTGCTCCCTGGGGTCCTGTTCATGGAGCAGGGCGTGGTCCTTCCCGACACCATCCTTACGCTCCAGGGCAGGGGGCAGCCTGGAGCGCACCCTCTGCATCTGGCTGCTGTGGGGCGAAGGCTGCCCCGTCCCAGGCTGGGGACCCACCGACTCGACCTCCTGTGATGCCGGCTCTCCAGACACGGGGCCGCGTCCAGGGGAGTGTCCCAGAACATCCACATATGCATCAGCCTCAGGCCCCGGTAAAACGTCACAGTCAAGAGATACTGCAGACCTGCCGTGGGCCCGGTCATCTCTGAGAACCTCCAGATCCCCGCCAACAGCCCCTGAGACCAAGGTCCCTCTGCACTCAGGGACCCTCCCCACTGCTCCCCCCATGTCATGCACACACCGCCTCACCTGCTGCCCTGCTGCCTGGACCCTCAGTGCTCCTGACTTGGGTTCAAGGGCAGCCTCCAGGAAGACCTTGGTTATCCATGCAGCCCTGTACTCCCGTCCCCTTCCCTGCCCGACCTTCCCACCGGACCAGCCACTGTCTGTCTGTCCAGGCAGTGCTGGCTTCTCCCGCTGGGTCAGCTGCAGAGCCGGGTCGGGCTGGTGGAGGTGGGCGCCCTCCTTGGCCCCGGGATCCCGGGGACAGCTGTGTGCCAGAAAGGGTGCTGCGGAAAGGAACGGATGAAGCGGTGGAGTAACAAAGTGCACGTCTGGCCCCCAAAGGGAGGACCCCGAGAGTGGTTCGTGATCAGTCTGGAGTCTTGGGACCCTGACACCAGCCTCGTGGTGTATCCAGAGAGGCTTCGGCCAAGCGAATCGGCTAGGCCGCAGGAGAAAGCGGCGGGTCCGGTGTTCCCGCTCCGGCTCCCAGGGGCTTCTCTCTGCTCCATAAATCTAGCCCACAGCAGTGTTTCTGAAAATGTGTAAAGGAGAAATAAGGCTCCCTGCAGACAGAAAAGCCGCGGTAAAAATGAAACACTCTTCCTCTTGGGCCTTTGATGGGGAGGGAGACGGAGGCCCGCCGCCATCTCTCCCCAATTGGAGCCTCAGTCCTAAATCACCATCTCGGGCCAGACCGACTTGAGTGGTATTATTCCAACGCACTTCTCAGTGAAATGCAAAGTATGCTATCATCATTATTCTAATGTCACTGGGGGCCTCTTGGTCAAGTGAAGATATTTCAAATGCTGCATTTCCAAGTCAAAATCAGCTACACAATATTTAGGGAACTCCACAGAAGAGTCACCCAGCCATGAATCAGAGGCGCCGCACCCAAGTGCCTTTTACACCCAGACAGGCCTGAGAAAGAGGGGGAGATAAATTTTCATTCTTTGCACTCACTCTGCCGTCCTCTTCATCCCGAGTGCCGTGCGGGGCTGTCCCCAGCGCTGTCCCAGGCCAGGCTTCTGCTGCCGGGCTCGTCCCCGTGATTGATAACCACCAAGGTCGTCGCACGGCAAGGGCGCCCTCAATGCAGCCCGGAGCTCCCTGGGGGCCCACGTCCCAGCGACTCTTTGTTTCCTCTTCTGAGAGCTGGAGGGACACTTGACCTCTTTCCACTGCTCCCTGGATGAGCCCCAAGGTCTCCAGGGCAGACCTGTGCAGACCCTGGCCTGCCGCTGCCTGTGTGTAAATAAAGCTTTATTGGCTCAGGTTGCCCCATCTGCCCCCTCTTTGCCTGTGGCTGCTTCTGAGCTGGTTGCAAAGGAGGCCTGTGGCCCTCAGAGCTGGCGATGCTTGCTTTCTGGTCGCTAAGGAAACGTGTGCAGGCCTTGCTAAGCCTCTGCAGTGATGCAGTGGAGACCCGGGGGAGCTCACTAACTCCTGGCTCCTTGTTCTGCACGTCCAAGCTCTCTGTGCATGAAGGCCCCTGCCTAGGAGGCTCTTCCAGTGAAACTGTTCATCTTCAGGCCCAGGGCACGTGTCCTCCAGACGTGTTCTTGGGAGCCACTTCCTTTGCCTCACTCTCCATGGCTCCCCTCCACCACCCGCTGCGGCACCAGCATCAGGGCTGGAGCCCACCTTGCCTGACCTCTGTGGGGGTGCCCCGCTCTTGAGGATGAAGTTGGAAGGGTACCCAGTGCCCCTGGGGAGGTCGTGCCCTCTGCTTCCTTCCCTCCCACCCAGCTCCGCACCCCCACCCTCTCCAGCTTCTCCCAGGGTCACATCCCACGCGGGTGTTCAGGGTCTGTCCCAGAAGAGCCCAGGGCCCAGAAAGCAGCAGCCTGGGTTGATCTAGAGAGGTTGCCAAGCTCACCCAAAGCCACTGTGGCTGGAAACACTGCTATAGTCTTTGTTGTATAATGTCTCAGTCCTGGCAGACCCCAAGAATGACTTCGAGATTCCCCTGGAAAGTGGGGACCCAGAGAAACCCATGTGGGAGGGGACAGGTTCCCACAAGCAGAAGGCTCTCTGGACTGGCACCCGGGGCTGCAGGAGCGGGAGCAGGGAGCAAGGCAGAAGGAAGCAGAGAGTCTAGAGTGGGAGGCGGGACTGGGGAGTGGGCCCCTCGGGGACGCCCCCACCCCACTACTTTTGGTCACCACTGCTCCTAGCAAGGTGCAGTCCAGTTCTCCAGTCCCCCTGCCAATGCGGGTGAAGAGCGGTGTGATGGTTGGTCAGTCTTCGGGGAAAAGTCCAGATCAGGAAAAATCAGTGTCTAAGGCTGACAGAGGCCTGCCAAATTTCAGGCAGAAATGAGGAGTTCTGAGCCTGGGGAGGGGGCCCAAGAGAGGCCCCAGGACAGGGAAAGGGCTTCAGGGCGACACGCAGAGAGGAGAAGTGGGGGTTGTTGGGGGGAGAGGTCAATGGTTCCTGCCTCTGGGAGTCACCCTTCCCAGACCCACCCTGGTGGGGTGGCCTGGCTGTGTTCACACTGAACAAGGACTGAACAGGCACCCCTTCTTCCCTGGGGCTCAGCCCCCCAGACTCAGCTCCCAGCAAGTCCCATGGGACCCCTCGACCTGTCCTCTGACCTTAATGTGCCGACTCCTGCTTTAACCCCCCGATTTGCTTTTAGATCAAACAAACAACCCCTTCCCCCTACCTCCCCCAAAAGAAAACCACCAGAAAATCTGGCATCAGTGTAAACAAATCCTGAACCACAAGGAACTCTAGAATACGTGAGAGGAATTTCTCACGATTTTCTTTTAAAATAAGAGAGACATATGGACTGCCCATTTTATTTATTTCATACTGAAAATTGCTGGTAGAAATAACAAAATAAATGTGGCAAAGAATAAGACTTCACACAGTGAAGGGGATTGTGATCATTTCCATGAAATTTAACTAGAAAAACTTGGTCTGTGTAGAAATACTGCATTTGCAAAGCAAAGCCAGTGCTTATTTTTGGCATAATTGGGAGAATCTTGTATGGTCAAGCCGATTGTTGAACTAGATATTTCTTGTAAAATTAGTACCCAAGCACCCAATTCCCAAAAAATTAATTTCAGTAAAATAAAAATGCAGATAAAGCTGAGTTATGCAAAAAATAATCAACGAATTATAGCAGTTGGAAACATTCTGTTTTGACAAGCTTTAGATCAATAGTTGTAAATCTGTTTTTGGTATTAATATTTATTAAAATTTATTCAAATATCCATATGGGTTTAAAATATCCTCTTCTTGTAAGATAGCCACTCTTCCATCTGTTCGTCCAACCCATACATCCAACCACCCATCCATTCACCCACCGATCCATCCACACACCCATCCACCCCTCCATCCACCTACCCATCCATCCACCCATCCTTCATCCATCCACCATCCACCCGTCAAGCCATCCATCCACCCACCAAATCATTCATCCACACAAACATCCTTCCAGTTATTTATCCATCCAATCATCTCACTGTTCATCATGCAACCAGCCAGCCAGCCATTCATTCAGTCCCTAATTCACTCCATAAAGTCTGAAGTAGTTTAGAAGAAAATATATTAATCAATAAAACCATCAGTTAGAATCTGGGAAAAAACCGTTGATCAGAACTCAGACTGGTGAGAAGAGAGGAAAGAAGCTCTTTAGGCCTTGAGTCCTGAAAGAAAGAAAGAAAGAAAGTGAAAGCTGCTCAGTCATGTCCGACTCTTTGCGACCCTATGGACCGTACCTGCAAGGCTCCTCTGTCCCTGGGATTCTCCAGGCAAGAGTACTGGAGTGGGATGCCATTTCCTTTTCCAGGGATGCCATTTCCTCTTCCTGACCCAGGGATCGAACCCAGGTCTCCCACATTGCAGGCGGATGCTTTACCGTCTGAGCCACATATTCAGCTCTGAACCTCTTGGTAGAAAAAGCAATGACAGCCAGTTCCGTATCCTTACTGTCCCTTAAGAGAAAACACATCAGTGTATCAAGGCAAAAAGACCCCTGCTAGGCATTCAGATCTGTGATGGCACTTCCTTCAGTGATGCCTCCCGGGGGCAATCATCCGGCAGGTGAACCCTCTGGGTGTCGCCTTGGGCCAGGCAAGGGCGGTCCCTCTGTGGTGGTGGATGGCACCCCCTCAGCGTGGAAAGACAGGAGGACAGGTCACAGCAGGAAAATGACCTCTGGGTTTATTAGATCTACAGATCTAATCTGTTCTTCATCAAAATGATGAAGTTACATGTCTTGTAAAATGCAATCATTCAAACTCTCCTGTCCCTGGGAGCAATCACTTCAACAGTGACTGAATTCGTGAGATGAGGTCAGATTACTAAAATTTCCTGGTCCCTGGACCTTAGTGTCAGTCGCTCAGTCATGTCCCAGTCCTTGTGACCCTGTGGACTGCAGCCCACCAGGCTCCTCTGTCCATGGGATTCTCCAGGCAAGAGTACTGGGGTGGGTTGCCATTTCCTTCTTCAGGGGATCTTCCCAACCCAGGGATCGAACCTGGGTCTCCTGTAATGCAGGCAGATTCTTTACCATCTGAGCCACCAGGCAAATGTTCTCTTTGTAAATGATGGTTTAATTGATGAGTGAGTGATACAGCCAAGTGTAGAGGCTAAGATGGTGCCCATGTTCCCAAGATACACGCACTTGGAACCCTGGAATGTGACCTTGTTTGGGGAAAGAGCCTATCAGACATCGTGAGCTGAAGGACCTCAAGATGGAATCACCCTGTCTCCCGGTGTGAGCAGAGGGGACACAGGAGGAGAAGGTCACATGAGGTTGGAGGAGGGGACTGAGGGATGTCCTGTGAGGACCTGAGTCACCAGGGTTTCCTGCAGCACCAGAGCCTGGAGGCACAACCGAGGCTCCAGAGGGGACAGCCATGCCAACCCCTTGACCACGGCCTTCTGGCCTCCAGGACTGCAGGTTGTGGTCACTGGTTATGGAAACCCCAGGAAATGAGTACACCATGTGTCAAGGTTTGATGCCTTCAGGTTTGGAACGTCGTAGAAATCTACAAGACGACAGATAATTTATCTATGGACTCAGAATCTCCGTAGGGAGATTTTCTTCTTCCCTCAAGTTCACTTACTTTAAAATAAGAACAAAAGACCTCAGCAAAGAAAGATAAATGGTCCCTCCCAATTTTGTTGTTGTTGTTCAGTCACTCAGTCATGTCTGACTCTGTGACCCCATGGACTGCAGCACGCCAGGCTTCCCCATCCTTCACTCCAGGAGTTTGCTCACATTCATGTCCATCGAGCCGGTGATGCCATCCAACCACCTCATCCTCTGTCGTCCCCTTCTCCTCCTGCCCTCAATCTTTCCCAGCATCAGGGTCTTTTCCAATGAGTCAGCTCTTCTCATCAGGTGGCCAAAGTATGGGAGCTTCAGCTTTGGCATCAGTCCTTCCAATGCCTTGGACCAAAAACTGATGACAGAAACCTTCTCGTGATGAGAGCTACCTAGCTACCTACTAAGTGATGCTGCAGGCTTGCTGTGTGCCCGGCCCTCAGGGGAGGGGTACGGGGGTTGAGGGCAGGGGGTGATTAGGGCAGGGATGAGGCTGTGAGTGAGGTGGGGCTTGCTGAGTTCCGAGCAGGTCATGACCTCAGGCTGGGCCTGGATCGGGATGGGTGCAGGGGCGTCAGGGGTGAGCCTTGAAGGTGGACACAGGGTGGCGATTAAAGGGACCATGCTTCCCCGGGTGACTTTTGGTGCATCTCGAGGCTCCTCAGATTTCAGATGAAACCTGTCTGAGCCTCAGGCCTTTGGAATGCACCCCCACTTCCCCGTCCGCCCCAGGAAGGCCTTCCTTCCTCCGTCCGGAGACATTTTCTCCCCGGCGCCCAGAGGGCTGCCTGCTCGGCCCTCGTCCAATTACCTCGCCTCCATTAATGGGCCTCCCTGAGCTTCCTTTTCTGGAGCCATCAGGTTTTGTTGCTAACATTACGCTTGGCTCTCCTGAACTTGGCTCAATTATAATTTTCACTTCTGAAGATTTATTTCCTACGAAAAAGCTGCTCTGAAGCCCCGTAGAAAGAGTCCCACTCCCCCTCCTTGCTGCCCGCTAGCAAGGCTGCGTCCCCTCTGGAGATGGGAACCCGGCCTCCTTGAGGTCTGGCCAGACCCCTCGTTTTCTGGGGGCTTCCGGCAGGCGCACGGGGACATCTCTCAGACCCTTTCAAATGGAGTCTGTAAAATAATAGACACTGTATCCATTTGCTTCCTGTTTTACTCCCAATCCTTTCAAGATAAAAGCAGAGGACCGGTGGACTGGATGCATGAGCGTTTCCAGAACGCGGTAGATGGTGGCGTTTCGTGCAGACAAGCAAGGGCATCGCACTGTCTCCCTCGACCACCCCGTGACGACGGCCGCACCCGGAGCCCTTCTTGTGTGGCGTGCATAGCACCTTCAGGACCGCAGGCAGCTTGCACACAGGTGGTGGTGTTTTCCCCAGAGGAGGTTCTGATGGATCAGAGCTCAAGGCCGCATTCACTGGAGGCAGGGATGTAACAGGGCCTGTCCAGCCGGGAATCTGGCCCAACCAGCACCACGAGGTTCTACAGTGGAAAGTCCCACTTGGATATTTTGCAGAGCCACCCCCGAGGAGACACCACGGGGCAGGCCGATTGCCCTAATGGGTGTGGGACCCCCAGCACGCAGACCCCCTTGTGAGAGACTGTCTCACACAGGAGTGTTTTAAAACTCCAAGTGATATCATATGATATTTGATGATATCACTTATATGTGGAATCTAAAAACTAATGATGCAATTTCACTCTTGAACAAAACAGAAATAGACCTGCAGATTATGGTTGCCAAAGGGGAAAGGGGAGGGACACAGGCTACTCTATATAAAATAGACAATCAATGAGGACCTACTGTGGCACAGAGAAAACTCTGCTCAATATTTTGTAATAACCTACAAGGAAAAAGAATCTGAAAAAATTATATGCATGTGTATATATATATAATTGAACTGTATGCCTAAACCTGACACAGCATTGTTAATCAACTACAGTCCATAGACGCCAAGCTACGGTTTTTGTAGCAGTTCTGCTCGCATGGATGTGAGTGTTGGACTATAAAGAAGGCTGAGTGCCGAAGAACTGATGCTTTCCAATTGTGTGCTAGAGAAGACTCTTGAGAGTCCCTTGAACAGCAAGGAGAGCAAACCGGCAGCTCCTAAGGGAAATCAACCCTGAATATTCATTGCAAGGACTGTTGCTGAAGCTCCAATGCTTTGGCCATCTGAAGTGAAGAGCCAAGTCATTGGAGAAAGTCTTGATTCTGGGAAAGATTGAGGCCAGGAGGAGAAGGGGGTGGCAGAGGAGGAGATAGTTGGATGGCATCGCCAACTCAGTGGGCATGAGTTTGAGCAAACTCTGGAAGACAGTGAGGGACGGGGAGGCCTGGAGCGCTGCAGTGCACGGGGTCGCAAATAGTCAGATCTGACTTAGTGACTGAACAACATGCTTCCATAAAAAAGTAAATAAAAAAAGTCCAAGATATCCTACAATGAAAAGAATCAATTGAATTCATCACTTCCTTATTCAAAAAAATAAATAACCCCTCTCAACATATCCAGACTCATATCCTAGGTTGAGCTCGGAAACGTAATGTCACAGAGAAAATGATTCTCCCTCTGCACTCTGAGTTCTTGACTGAGACCCCCATGTGGTCAAAAGCAGATCAATGAGAGAAAAACAGAAATGTACTCAAAGGTTCCTCACACCCATGTGAGAGCACCCAGGAGAACTGGGGAACCCCCTGAAATGGAAACGGTGCTTAACTGTCATCTTAAGCTGCAGACAGAAGAGCTACTGTGGGGGATGGGCAGTGGCCGAGGCTCCAGGGAAGCGCGGCCTACAAGGGCAAGCTCCACGTGCAGGCTTAGATCCGGCCTTCTCGGAGGAGAGCCTCCTGCGGTTTTGAGTCACCGTCCTCTTCCCAGTGCGGTTCGGGGGGGCGGGGAATGGCGCTTACTCAGGGAGGTCCTCTTACCCCTGGACATCTCAGACCTTCTCCTGCCCACGTCTGCTGCAGCTCAAAATCAGCACAGCCACTATGGAGAACAGTGTGGAGATTCCTTAAAAAACTGGAAATAGAACTGCCATATGACCCAGCAATCCCACTGCTGGGCATACACACCAAGCAAACCAGAATTGAAAGAAACGCGTGTACCCCGATGTTCATTCCAGCACTGTTTATAATAGCCAGGACATGGAAGCAACCTAGATGTCCATCAGCAGATGAATGGATAAGAAAGCTGTGGTACATATACACAACGGAGTATTACTCAGCCATTGAAAAGAATACATTTGAATCAGTTCTAATGAGGTGGATGAAACTGGAGCCTATTATACAGAATGAAGTAAGCCAGAAAGAAAAACACCAATACAGCATACTAACGCATATGTATGGAATTTAGAAAGATGGTAACGACAACCCTGTATGCGAGACAGCAAAAGAGACACAGATGTATAGAATAGTCTTTTGGACTCTGTGGGAGAGGGAGTGGGGGGATGATTTGGGAGAATGGCATTGGAACATGTATAATATCATATAAGAAAAGAATCGCCAGTCCAGGTTCGATGCAGGATACAGGATGCTTGGGGCTGGTGCACTGGGACGACCCAGAGGGATGGTATGGGGAGGGAGGTGGGAGGGGGGTTCAGGATTGGGAACATGTGTACACCCGTGGCGGATTCATGTTGATGTATGGCAAAACCAATACAATATTGTAAAGTAATTAGCCTCTAATTAAAATAAATAAATTAAAAAAAATCAGCAGCTCACAATACTCCTTATGCCAGAGACGTAGCATGCTCCATCCCCTTCAACATGTTGAGCGAGTCAGTTCTACAGGACAGAGCTGGGAGCAGAGCCTGCACCCCGGAGGGTGTCAGGCCCGGGAAGCCCCCCTGCCCTGCACTGTGTCCTGTCTTCTCCCGCTGGAGCTGCACACCGGCCGGAAACCACCATCTTAATTTGGCCATCTTGCTTGATTGGCTCTCTTTTCTTTTCTCCTCCTAATTCACCAGCCCAGGGTTGGGACACTCCCCTCCTGAGACCCACACCTCTATCTCTGAGCTCTGTCACCAAGAAAAATATTTGCACAAGACTGCTGATGAGCTAGAGGCCACAGATCAGTCACCATCGACAGGGCGCATGCTGGCCAAAGAGGGGAGTGGCACCTGGAGGACCTGGCCGGCCTGAGGGCCTCCGTGGCTCCTGGCCCCAGTCCTGCCTTCCTAAAGCCTTCTGGGGCTCATTTAACTGACTACAGGAGAAGCCCTGCCCTGTGCTCTGAGAAAGAGGCTCCAAGCAGCCTGCGAGATTTCTTCTTGGGGAGATGACAAAGCAGAGTGCAGAGGAAGGCCTTCTAGTCAGAACACCCCACTCTGCATTTAAGAAGAAAAGGAGCTTTCTGTTCTGTTTTGACAATAAGAAACGCATTTACTTTTTTCTAATTCATTAATCTTAGTCTAGGATTTTGCTAAACTTCTGTTTTTTCCCCCTCTAGGATTTTGCTAAACTTCCATTTTTTCCCCCCTACAACACTCCCTTATGTCTATTCCTTCTAAACGTTGCCAAAATTGTACTTAGGCTTGAATGTTTACTCATGGAAACGATGTAGCATTTGAGAACATTTGAAGTTTCTGGTGTATCAGTGATCCCAAACTATTTGAATATGATCCCCAACAATTTGAATATGAAAATATGTTTAATTTAAAAACTACTGCAGACCTGTTACAAGGATGTAATTACAGCACAGGGAGTGTGGTCAGTATTTTATAATACATTTTTATAGAGGGTATAATCTATAAAAATATCAAATTACTATGTCGTACACCTGAAAGTAACAATGTTAGAAATCAACGAAGCTTCACCAAGAAAGAACAAAGGGAGGAAGGAAAAGAGAGGAAGAAAGAGAGAAAAAAGGAAAAAAGAGAAAGGAAGGAAGAAGCAGAGGAAGAAAGAAGGCCCAGGTCAAGTCCAGCCTCTCCATCAAGCTGCGTGCCCTCAGCAGACACTTGTCCTTAATCCTAAAACTGCTCACCTCCCAAGGCGGGTGAGAGCTGGACCTTCCTCATGGGCTGATGCTCACGGGCATCAAGCATCACAGAGTCTGGCCCGCGGACAGGGCTCGGGAAGTGTCGGGGCCTCTGCTGCTAACCTGGGCTGGTCTCTGCCCTCTCCTCCTTGGTGGACGTGCCCTGAGAGGCTGTTCATGAACTTGCTGGAGCAGGTCCCTCCCCTCCAAGCCCTTCCCCTGCAGGTTCCGCCAGAAGACCCGCCTAGAATCCGAGCCTTGCTGGCTGAGCCCCGGCCCTCTCCCTGCCCCATCCTGAGTGCAAGGCTCTGCAGTGGGCTTTCAGAGCCAGCCCTGATAAGAGAGCTGCCTTCCTGGGCTTTATTTCTGTCTCTGTCCACTGAGGGCCCCGGAGTCCAGGGTGCCTTGGTAAGCTCCCCTGTGGACGGTCCACTGTCCACCCAGGCCACGTCAGAGGGAAGGAGAGCCATCTCCCCTTCCTCCAAGGGGGTGAGAGGCTTCCTTGTGATATCAGCGCTGTGGTCCACACTCCACTTCCCCCCGATGGATGCCCTGACCACAGGCTGGATCACAGGACCACCTGCTCACAGATCAAAGCCTGGAGAAGGGCTTGCCTTCTGCTTCTTCCAGAGCTGTTGTCTTCAACACGGATCCTCAGATGGTACACAATGCCTGTCGGGGACACTGGTGCGAGATTTATCTGAGGTGTCGACTGAAAAAAAAAAAACAAAAAAAACCACACAGCCTCAAAGTTGAGGGTTATGTTTTATTCGGTGTGCAGAATTGAGGACTGAAGGCCAGGACATAGCATCTCGATCACTCTGAGAGACTGCTCAGAAAAGGCAAGGGTGGGAAGCCAGGGTGTATAGGGGGATTTACAACTAAGACTAGGCAGTGGGGACATCAGAAGATCACTGTCAAAGCCGACACCGGGAGCTAGTGCAGGTCAGAGGAGCCTGGCCTGCTGCAGTCCATGGGGTCACAGAGAGGCAGACACAACTGAGCGACTGAACAGACAACAACAAACGTTCGGACCTCTCGAGTGAAGGAATTCAGCTTTTTTCTACATATGGGAAGATGCAAGAGCCGTGGCTCGCTGCAATCACTCCTTTGACGCGCCTCCGCCGTCCTGGCCTCCGCCCTGTGCTCTCCCATTCGGAGGCCCCTCGGGGCTCAGCATCAGGGCAGCTGCAGAGGCTGCGGCCTCCCTTGTCCGCTGATGTGGCAGCAGGCACTCGTAGCCCACGGGGGAATGGGGGTGTCTGTGTTGGGCATGGATGCCGGAACCTTTGTGAAACTGGAGTTTAATTCCAGGTGAACAATGAGTGGAGACAAGTCTTGTTGGTGAAGAGAGAAAGCAACTGCACGTGGACCCTCTCTCCTTTTTCTGGATAAAATCCTAAATTCAACATTGCAGGGCTTCCCAGGTGGCACAGTTGTAAAGAATCTGCCTGCCAATCAGTGCAAGAGTCTCAAGAGACACGGGTTGGATCCCTGTGTGGGAAAAATCCCCTGGAAAAGGAAATAGCAACCTGCTCCAGTATTCTTGCCTGGGGAACCCCATGGACAGAGGAGCCTGGTGGGCTGCAGTCCATGCGGTTGCAGAAGAGTTGGACACGACTGAGCACACACACACACCCAGTGCTTATGACCCAACGTGCGTGCGGGTGTGTGTGAAGAGTGTGTGTATCAGGCTCTAGTCAGTTCTCCGAGCCATGGCAAGCGACAGAGTTCCAAGTTAAGAGGCAGCTCTGGAGGATGAAGCTGGAGGATGGAGCTTTGGAGAAAAGGGCAATTTTTACATCAACGGTTGCATTTGTGAATCTTCAGGAAAATTGCTGCAGGAACAAATGAACTCATTTGAAAGTCGCCTGTCTTCTTGGTCTTCATAAGAATAAAACTCATCAGCTTGTGCCCCAGCCCTCTGGACTTTATAAACTCGACACTGAATATGCAGAAAGCCAAACAATCAGCTCTGACTCCCTAGTGGCTTAGACAGGTGTGCAGAGCTGTGGCTCTGTAATTCACAGCTATTAAATCCTTTAGAGAGGTGATAAGAACTTTCTCTTGGGGCAAGAAAGTATGACAAGAAATGAGGAGACGTGTAAAAACACTTGTGTGTGGGGGCTTTGTTACAGTTCCGTGATGCTAAGTGATGCATAACTATCAGCCTGGAATTCACACCTAATCAACTCAGCGATTAATTGGATGCACCATGCCTTCCGTGAAAACCAGAGTGGGAAGATTAGGGGGAGCCAGCCCGGAATCTCTCTGGACTTTAGTCTCAATGTTCAGGGGAAGAAGGAACGTATTTTTCAAATATGCTCTTTATTTTTGGCCATTAAACCACTTCATGTAAAAACTTTGTAAATTTATATGTCAAATTGCACTAAAACACAAAAACAAAAACACCTTGCCCTGTCCTGGAGACAAAGACCCAACTCATTGGATAAACAGTGCGTTACAATAGCTCAGGCTGCCACTCAAGGCTGGGGATCCCCTCTCCCAACACCTCCCCAGCCCTGGCCCCACCATCTGTCTCTCTCTGCAGCCTGGACGCAAGGGGATGAGATCAAAGGCTTTGCACCCAGAAATGAACCTTCCTGCTTGAGTCTGTGCTGGTGCCATCCCCGGGCAGTTACTAACTACAGAGAGAAATGATGTCTTTCTCTATTTATCTGCTCAATAATCATGCTCTGACTTGAGATATATTTTGAATTTCATGTTTCACTTCTCAGGAAAAATCTCAACCCAATATGTTAACTGTGGGAGAATGCCACCAGGATGCATAACTTAAATGTTTCAATTTTTAACCTGAAGTTTCTGGATAAACAGAAGGATTTTGAGTGTGCCATCATTCTTTGTTTAAACAGAGCTTGCCTGCTGAAATATGGACTAGAAGACGCAATATATTTCCCAGGCAATTTCGAAAGTGGTTATAACAGAGACAGAGAAGAGGATCTTTAATTTTTATATCAGTTTATCTCAGAAGATATCATGAAAAATACTTGAGTTCCTGCTAGCTGCCCATATTTCAGATCTGAGGGGGAGCTGGGGCAGGCCTGGTACTGGCATTCTGGGGCCCTGGAGCAAGAACACAGAAAGAGGCACCCACACTGTGCATCTGAACATCTGAGTTAAGAATCTGTTAAGGGAGCATTCTGCTGTAAACCCCAACTTAGAGGAACGTGCCGTGGTAATGACCTGGAGGTGAAGGGGTGAATTTGGAATTCTCAGATTCGCAGGAGTCTCGTGGCCCTGGGTAGAGAAGCAGTCCCTGGCCTGGGTGCTGGCAGTGGTCTTTCTGCCCACTCCACTGGGCAGAATTCTGGGCCCTGGGAGGCTGAACATGGGCTGGGAAGAGTGATACACAGGCTCTGGTAGAGAAACCCATAAGAGGGATGTAGCCAAGCAGGTCGGGGGTAGGGGGTGGGGCGGTGTCCTCTTAACTTCATGATCTAGTGGGAGAGCAGGACGGACCCTGCCTCTAGTTGCCCCAAAAGGAAAAGAAATACATGGTTATTGTCACAAGGGCCGAGCATCTCATCCAGGTCATGACTAGGTTGGATCCATGACTCTTGATCTGAAAGAAACCCCTTTATTACCAACATTCTCAAGAGAGGGAGGGGTGTGCGGAGACCCGCCTCTCTGTGTGACCTTTGCAACAACTCACTTATCTATGAAAGAGACCAGTGGGGGTAATATCAAATTATTACTGAATACGATTTTGAATAGGAAACAGACTTACAGCCACTTATAGAAAGTGGTTATGACAGAGACAGGGAAGAGCATCTTTAATTTTTATATCAGTGGGCTTCCCTCATAGCTCAGTTGGTAAAGAATCCACCTGCAATGCAGGAGACCCCAGTTCAATTCCTGCGGTGGGGAGAAGGGATAGGCTACCCACTCCAGTATTCTTGGGCCGTGGCTCAGCTGGTAAAGAATCTGCCTGCAATATGGGAGACCTGGGTTTGAACCCTGGGGTGGGAAGATCCCCTGGAGGAGGGAAAGGCTACCCACTCCAGTATTCTGGCCTGGAGAATTCCATGGACAGAGAAGCCTGGTGGGCTACAATCCATGGGATCGCAAAGAGTTGGGCATGACTGAGTGACTTTCACTTTCATCACAGAAGACGTCATGATGAATACTTGAGTTCCTGCTAGCTGCCCATAACTCAGATATGAGGGGAGCTCGGGTAGGCCTGGTACTGACATTCTGGGGCCCTGGAGCAAGAACACAGAAAGAGGCACCCACACTGTGCGTCTGAACATCTGAGTTAAGAATCTTTTCTTAAATAAGAATTCTTTCTTATTCAAGAGAAATGTCTTTTGAATAAATTTTGTTAGAATTTCAAGTCATATACTCAAACTTATAAAGAGAAACTTTCTATAAACTGGTGTCCATGTTGAAGAAGGGGTTCCCTGCTATTTAGCTAGAAATCCCCCTCCAAGATTGGGTTGGGGTGGATTTGTGAGACTTTCAGCCTGACTCTTCCAGGTGGTTGGGAGTCCCTGCCCCCAGCTCTGTGTAGCTCTGAGGATGGATTTTTGCAAGTACGATTATGGCATTAAAGGGTACAAACTCTTTTAGCTCTCCTCCCATATATTACCAAATTGCTTTGCAGAGAGGCAATTCTAGTTGATATTTCCACCAGTGGGGAAGATTATAGCTATTTCACTCTAACCTCCTTAACATCAAATATTATGTTTCTAAATTGCCAATTTGAAAGATGGAGAAAAGTCCCATAATTGTTCCCATTTGCATTTTAAAATTACTTGTGAGGCGGAGCACTTTTCATATGCTGGGTGCTTCTGTGACTTTTCTGTTCATTTGTTTCCTTAGTGGCAGATTAGCATCCCCCCCTCCACCCCCAGAAGTGCTAAGGGTATTAAGCCTTTGCAATGTTTGATGTTAATATTTTTCTTAATAAGCCCTGCATTTCAGTGGCAGAAAGAAGACAAAACATGATTTTATGACAATAAATATTAATGAGTTAAGTTCTCCTATTAAATGGCAAAGACCAGGAGATTAGAGGGAAATGTAAAACCCACAGAACATACATGAAACAATGGTAATTTAATGCTAGTTATTTTAAAGAAAAGGTTTCCATGTATTGGGTTTTAATTACCGGGTGAGTCATGGGATGCTTCTTGGGGAAGCCTTTTTGGTTGGCCTTCCTCCTTGTGTGTGCTCTTACCACACACAGGAGGTAAATGTTTGTATTGATGGTGCCTTTATGAAGTATTTACCTCAGGTACTTGAGGCCTATTTTCCATCCTCTTGCAAGTCCCTGCAAGCAGCACATGTATTGTTTGCTCCTGGATTCCTACAGCTGGGATGGGGGCTGGCACTCAAGTCCTCAGTCGGAAATCACTCCCCGATGGACTCTAAATGCAGGATCTCAGTGGTCCTTACAGCAGCTCTGCAAGTAGCTGTTATTGCTCCCGATACACAACTGAGGTCAAGTGACTTTCCTAAGGTCATGAATCTCTTAAGTGGTGTAGCCAGAACGGAAGCCCTGGTTTGAAATACTGTCAAATGCAAAATACTGTCAGTGCAGAGGGAAGGTTGGAGATGAAACAGCAGGAAAGTTTTTTCTGGCACAAGCAAAGGGAAAGAAAGGCAGGCTGGCCCTGTTAATTTAAAATAAAGGCTAGAAAAGCAAAACTGCAATGAAGTATCACCTCACGCCAGTCAGAATGGCCATCATCAAGTCCACAAACGAGGAATGCTGGAGGCGTGTGGGGAAAGGGGCCTCCTGCACTGTTGTTGGGATGCAAACTGGTGCAGCCATAGTGGAAAGCAGTACGGGGTTCCTCAGAAAGCTAACAAGACAGCGACCATATGGCCCAGCAGTCCCACTCCTGGGCATGTGTCCTGAGAAAACTCCAGTTGGAAAAGGTACAGGCACGCCTGTGTCCACTGCAGCACTGTGCACAAAAGCCAAGACAAGGACGCGACCCAGATGTCCATCGACAGGGGGTGAATAAAGATGCGGTACATTCACACAGCAGAATGTGACTCAGTCATGAAGACCATGAAACGCCACCATTTGCAGTGACATGGACAAACCTAGAGATGATCACACCAAGTAAAGGAAGTCAGACGGAGAAAGACAAATCTACGATATCACCTCTAGGTGGAATCTGAACTGTGACACAAAGGAACTTATGCGCACAACAGGAATAGACTCACAGACACAGAAAACAGACTTATGGTTATCAAAAGGGAAACGGCAGAGGAGGGATGAATTAGGAGCTTGGGGTTAGCAGGTACAAAACACTACATATAAAATAAATAGACAGCAAGGACTGAACTGTAGAGCACAGGGAAATACATTCAATATCCTGTAATAAACTAAAAAGTAAAGGTTGCATTCAAGGACAGTCATCGGCAAGTGGACGAGGAGGGTCGCTGTGTGCCGATGGGAGGACGTTGTGTCACGCAGGATGGGTCAGTAGAGTGTTTTATACTAAATACCAATATCACAATATACAGCCAAACACTTTGAGAATTACACATTTAGGTGAGCAGAAACCCCTTTATAGGAGATCATGTGTCAAATAGACAATGCACAAATGAGAGATTTGTTGAGTCTGAATAGCCTTCCTGAAATGCTGAATTAATGCATTTTTATCAAACATAGTATCATAACAAATTATTATTTCATCCTTTTAAGCTTCTATGAGACATTTGCAAAATAGTGATTATATGTTAGACCACAACAATAATATCAGTTGATTCTAATGCATTAAACTAAAAATTAATCTTAAAAATTGCTCACAGAAAGTATGTTGCTCCTAAAGTTTCTTAAAAAAAAAACAAAAAAACCTCCTGTAAAAATGACTGGATTCAAAAGATACTGGAAACTAAGCCCTGAAGGTCAACAGGACTGAGCTCTTAGTACCACTGGTGAGCCCACAGCACAAAGCCGCTGGCTGGAGGCGCCCATGGCAGCTGCTGAGAGCAAAGCTGGAAGAATCCAGTGGTTGGTTGGTCTTCGCTCTTTGAAAACCCTGCCCTCCTCTAATCAGGCTTCTGTGTACACTTCCAGCATCTCACACAGGGAGAACTACGCCTCAAGTACCATCTCTCTGCTGCCGGTTTCCTCCTCCTCCTCTGGTGGCAGGTGGGGGCTTGGCCCCTCGGGCCTCGGTCCTCAGCTGGAACTGAAGCCCGTCCAGGAAGCTGCCTGCCCCTGGGTCAGCCTGGAGAAGGCGTATCGCATCCCTGCTAGAGGGGAAACACTGTGGAGAATCGACTCTCAGAGCCACAAACCTCACCGCAAGCCGCCCTTTCTTGATTTTACCCCTCCTGAAGGAAGCTCTTGAGAGCACAGATCTTGACCTTTCTGATCTCCGCAGCCTGGCAGAGGATGGCCACGAAAGGACGGAATGGATGAATTGACCAACTTACCAATTGTCCTTGAGTGAGATTTAATAGTTACAGAAAAAAAGCCATAACATATACGAATAGCAAAGACTATTGGGGACGTTCAGTTTCAACTCCAACACATAAAGATCTTGGATATCATTATTCTCATCCTTACAAGAAAATCCGGAAAATATGAAAATCAACAATTTTGGGGGACCCATTGGAGAATGGTGGTTAAAGGGCAAACCCTCAAAACACATTTCAAGAGAAAGGCATATCTGAGAAATGCAGCTGAGACCTGTATACCTGCAAGGAGATCAAACTAGTCAATTCTAAAGGAAATCAACCCTGAATATTCATTGGAAGGACTCATGCTGAAGTTGAAACTCCAATACTTCGGCTACCTGATGCAAAGAGCTGACTCCTTGGACAAGACCCTGATGCTGGGAAAGATTGAGGGTAGGAGGAAAAGGGGGCAACAGAGGATGAGATGGTTGGATGGCATCACCGACTCAATGGACATGAGTTTGAACAAGGTCCGGGAGATGGTGAAGTGTGCAGCCAAGGTCCACTCTGCCAGCTTCTTGGGGCCACCACAAAAAGGTGCCACAAGTGTGTCTCACCCAGTCGTGTCTGACTCTTTGTGACCCCATGGATGAGAGCCTGCCAGGCTCCTCTGTCCATGGAATTTTCCAAGCAGGGATACTGGAGTGGGTTGCTGTTTCCTTCTCCATGGGATCTTCCTGACCCAGGGATCGAACCCAGATCTCCTGCATTGCAGGCAGATGCTTTACCGTCTGAGCTACAAGTGTGGTGCGTTCCAAAATCAGGTATCTGTTCCTTCTCTGAAATCAAGGTGACAGGGCGATGTTGCCCGAGAGGCTGTGGGAGGCCCTGCCTTGCCCTCCCAGCTCTGGCAGCTCCGAGCCATCCTTGGGGTCTAGACTCTGTCTCTGTCATCACAGAGCCTTCTTCTCTGTGGGCCTGAGTCCTCTCCTCTTGGAGCGACACATTGCTGGATTCAGGATCCATCTGATAATCCCAGACACCCCGTCTGGAGATCTGTGACTTCATCACATCAGAAAGGCCCTTTTTCCAGATGAGGCTGTGCTCACAAAGGGGTAGGGTGTGAATATATCTTTGGGGCCACCATTAAACCACATACGCTCACCAAAGTCTGAGACTTGATTGGAAGACGGCAGAACATTCTCTGTACCCCACACCCTCCCTGCTGTCATGCCAACAGGGCTCCGGTATTCAGTATGATCGCAGCTGAAGGTGCAGCATGGCACAGGCCCATCTGAGGAGTGGCACCAGTCACGAGGTCAAAGGACATGGAGACAAAGCCCAGGACCCTGGACGAGCCCCAGACCTCCTCCCCGCAGCCTCTCTGCGGTTAAGCTCAGATGAGCACAAATCCTCAGCACCTATGATGCACACGGCCCGCTCAGCTTTCAATGAATTACAAGGACAGAAAGGAGACCGCGTGGGGACCAGGGAGTAGATGGCCGTCCGCCAGGGAGAAGGGCCTCCGGAGAAGCTGACCTGGACACACCTTGGTCTCAGACACCCAGGCTCCAGGACTGGGAGGGGATAAACCTCTGTTGCTTAAGCCGCAGGGGCTGGGGTCCTTGCGGGCACAGCCCAAGCCCCCAGGAAGCACGCGGTCCCGGGCCTTGCCTGGGTACTCAGGGGTGAGGGTCCGACCACGCAGGGGCTTTTCTGAAGCCATTTGGGAAAAAGAAGCTCCTGCCCCTGAAGATTCTGGAGCAGGCAGGGTGTGGGCTGGGCAGCGGTGGGCAGTGGCCTCGCTCCTGGAGGACAGGAACAGCACAGAGTGGCCTGGGGACAGGGCGGAGTCTCCTCGGAGGCAGGTGTGTCCAACTGCAGCGGTGGGGGCCGTGGGTGGTCCCCGGGGTCTGTTAGGCAGCAGCAGCTGTGTCGACCGGCTGCAGCCTGGCGTGTGTGTGTGTGTGCGCGCGTGTGTGTGCGTGCGTGCGTGTGTGTGTCTGTGTGCGGCGCCTCCCTCCCAGGCCTAGGGCCCAGCATGGGGGTGGCCCTCCCCGGGGACCCGGGTCATATTCCCACGCCCTCCTCGCCCGGGGGCGTGGGCAGCTGCAGGAACGCGGGCCGACAGCGCGATGCGGTTCAGCTGCGCTGACTTCTTCTAAGCAAGTGGCCTGGTTTCCGTGGAACGCGGCTTTTCCCTGAAGGGTGGAGTGAGCCGATTTCTGGAGCTTGAAATGTCAACCGTCATTAAACGAACCTGTTTCCCCTCCGAACACCTCCTCGGCTGGTTCCGAACGTGAGAAGAGCGGCCTGGCCGCGTGCAGGTCCCGGCTGCGGAAGGGCACCGTGTCTGGAACCCGTCAGGTTCTCCGCGATCGCTCCGAAGCCAGTTTCTGTCCTCCCGTCGTATTTTTCTCATCAAGACAAACTGTTCGATTTTCCCATCATTTGAATGGGCTGTTGTGGCAGGACAGGCTTGCCAGAGAAAATTAAACCCCGGCGGCATATTTTGGGGGGAGGTGAGAGAGGTAAGGATGATAAATGCGCATGAGAACAGACACTGCTGACGTAATTAAACACTCACTTCATTAAGAATTGCTAATCACGGGAGGTTAAAAACATCACCTGGAACCGTAGAGGTTTAAAGTCAGGGGAGAAATTTATCGGAGGGAAAAATGGTCTTAGAAATTTATAAAAATGTGCGCTCAGATGCTGCTGGTGGTCCAATGAGGCCGACCACAGCGGGTGTGGCTGGGGTGGGTCAGGGGTGTTCTGCGTGATCACTGGGCTGCTGGGGAAGTGGAGAGAGACCCCCCGCCCCCAGGACTCAGGCTCCAGCCTGTGGAGGCTGCCTGTCTACACCTTTGAGCCCCGGCTGTTCATCTGGAACTCACTTAGTGCCCCAGAGGAGGTCTATGCAAGCCTCCCCTTAATCTACTATCTGGGCTCGTGAAGACCCTGCAGCCTCAGAGGTCTCCACCTCTCGGGGTCACTCAGAGAGGTCCCAGCCACGCCCTGACCCCGCTGCACAGCACTGCCCTCCCCGCCCACAGCCCCTCCAGACCCTGGGGCCTTGGAAGGACACCGCATGGACTTTTTCGCCTGGACGTGGAGGAGACTTTCTGCGGCTCAGGTGTTGCTCTTGTCTAGTTGCTCAGTCGTGCCCAACTCTTTGTGACCCTGTGGACTGCAGCCCACCAGGCTCCTCCATCCATGGGATTCTCCAGAGAAGAATACTGGAGTGGGTTGCCATTTCCTCCTCTGGGGGAACTTCCCAATCCACAGATTGATCTCGTGTCTCCTACATACTCAATTAGCAGCATTTTAATAGCTGTGAGTAAAAGAAAAGCAACGAGAATTGGGTCCTCGGTAACTGGGATGTAGAGAGGTTTTGTTCTCATATAGTTTTCTTTTCTTCAAACTTCAACTCCTTACAAGATGCCTTCATTCCTTCTTTAGACGATGTTCATGGAGTGCTGACCAGACGCTGAGCGTGTGGGGAGATGGAGGATGAAATTCAGGGAAAAAGCAAAACCAAACCACAGTTCCCCCAGGGTCGTGACTCACAGCCCAGTGAGACCCAGAGGCCATCAGTCTTCCTCTTCCTTTCTCTCGGCCTGTCAGTCTGTCTGCTCCACGTTGTCGTTCAGTCCCTAAGTCGTGTCTGACTCTTCACGACTCCGTGGACCGCAGCACACCAGGCCTCCCTGTCCATCACCATTTCCCGGAATTTACTCAAACTCATGTCCATTGAGTCGGTGGTGCCATCCCACCATCTCATCCTCTGTCGTCCCCGTCTCCTCCCGCCTTCAATCTTTCCCGGCATCAGGGTCTTTTCCAGTGAGTCGGCTCTTCACATCAGATGGCCAAAGTATGGAGCTTCAGCTTCAGCATCAGCCTTTCCAATGAATATTCAAGGTTGATCTCCTTTAGGATGGACTAGTTGGATCTCCTTGCTGTCCAAGGGACTCTCAAGAGTCTTTTCCAGCACCACAGTTTGAAAGCATCAGGTCTTCGGCACTCAGCCTTCCTTAAGGGCGGTCCATCATCTGGTGATTTTCTCCACACAGGTGTGAGACTGGGGGATCTCTCTAATGGGCACGTCAGATGCATCTTCGGTGAGGTTCTCGATGTAACGCCATCCATGGACACCGCCCCACCTGTGAGGAGTTCTTGTCAAAAAGTCAGGCGGAAGCCCACTGTGAACAGATGACTAAGGAGACCCACAGATGAGAGGTGTCTCAGGAAGCAGGGGAAGGGTGGGTGTTTGAGGCCAGGCTCGTGTGCTCCGCTTATGATCATGTGACACGGGATGAAGCCTTCAGACTCTAAAGCCTCGGGTGTGAGGTGGCAGGGGGTGGGATGGGCTCATCTTAGAAGCCATAGCTCATTAATTTATTTGACAAACCTATGGAGTGCCTGCTGTGAGCCAGTGTGTTCTAGAGACAGTGAAGGAGGTTGTGGTCCAGACAGGGACCAGTTCTGCCCTTGGAGCTGACACTCTAGTGGGAGGGGGATCAGTGCCCGGGGCGGGGGGTGTCCTGGGAGGCTGAGTGCAGGAGCGCCATTGTGACGTCACGCTTGCAGGGTTGGCAGCCATTGTGACGTCACGCTATGCCTGTGGATGGATGCGACTCGGACCTGCCATCTGCCAGGTGACCACCTACCCTGTCCATCTGAGGATGGACCCAGGAGGTCATCCCCGATGGCAGGATCCCAAGGGCATGTTTCCAACACAGAGAAGCTGACAGTATCTGCGCAGTTGGCTTAGTGAATGAGGGGCCATCGTCTGATGGAATATTATGCAAGCATTCAAAACTATAACTACAAAACAAAGCACAAAGCCACATAAAAATGTGTATGGCATAAAATTACATGCGTGTTGTGATTGACACTGGGTGAACACTCTGTGTGTGCGCGTGTGTGTGTGTGTACGTGTGTGTGTGTGCAGGGCTGCAGATGAGCTGGTATCTGTGTTCTCTGGCCAAGGCAGGACATGTGGGAACATAAGGGCATCACTGTGTGCTCCATGGGACCCTGAACCCAGTGATGGCTTCTAGCGGGAACAGCTCCATGGAAGCAGAGAGGGAGGAATTCTTGCCAAATTGCCAAGGGGGAAAAAAAAACACTTTTGCCTGAAGTCTGGAAATTAAAAGAAAAAAATTATAAGAATGGAAAACAGGTGCTTTGCTAAAGAGCCAGAAGATTCTGTTCTACTAGTTTTCACCCCAGGCTAAAGTGGTCCGAGCTCAGCAGATAGCAGAAGGTGAGAAAGGATCAGACTTAGGACCCAGGCTTCCCGGGACCCCACGCCCCACACTGTGTCCCGGGATCCTTCTGTCTGATAAGGGGACACTTGCTTTTGGGGGTGGTGTAGGGAAAGCAACCCGAAGGTGGAGCCCTGCGGAGACCCCACCTTGAGCTCCAGAGGACGCTGCCAGGGTACTGAGCTTGTATTCCAGCTGTTCCCTGGTTCACATTCCAAAACTATAGCTCAGAAACATCTCTGCCTCTGGACCCTTGGCCATGGAAATGATCAGAGTAAAATAGATCCTGAGCCCCAGGTTTGGGGTGCATCCGGCTGCCAAAGACAGCCATCCTCACTCTAACACCACCGTTTGTCTGTGCCCGGAGGGGAGGCACCCGGAGGGGAAGCCACCAGCCTCGCAACACAACGCTCTTAGGAAGCGGAGGCCAGATTGCTGAAAGCATTCCCAGCACCGTGAACACCCACGTGCCTCGCATGTGAGAACACGTGCCGTGGGTTTGCCTAGGTCTGGATGAGAATCGTAGCTTCACTATTCACTTTGCACATTTCCTGGCTTGAGAGGACTACTGAAACCCCTGAATCAGGCTTCCTCCCCTGTAATAGGGTTGAGGAGAAGTGTGGAGGCGTGGGTGACCCGCTCGACTCCTCAGTGCTGGGGACCAAGTCAGGGTCACTGAGCACAGTGTCTGGGACCGTAGGTCCCCTCCAGTCTCACTCACTTCTGGCCCTGCCTGTCCGTTCTCACGCTTCTCTCTCACTGACCGCCACCATCGTCACCCACATGCTGGGCAGGATCGCCTGGCCTGGCCTTCCACGCAGCCCCGTTCAGGGGCCTGCCTGCCGTAGCCTACGTGATCAGATGCTGCCCGGATGCCCACAGGCCCCTTGCCCTTCAGATCCACTCTTCCCTGCCTGTGGCTTCCGTCTGCTGCCCTGCAGGGGATGGTCCCTGGGCTTCGGGCGCTGTACCACCTGCAAAAGGACCAGATGTGCCCGCGCGATGCCAACCTGGCCCCGCTCCCCAGCCCCACCACGTGTCCTCAGCCTGGCTGCCCAGGGTGGGCGGGAGGGTGCCTCCCGGTCCTGGGTTGGGCTTACACTGCTGAGAGCGCCCAAGCCTGGGGAGGCGGTGAGGATGGGGGTGCCCTCAGGGCCTCGTGCCTGGAATCACACCTCGGCCTGGCTTCCCCCTCGCCCCATCCTGCACCCTCCTCCACCCCCCAGCCTCTCCCAGCAGCTCTTCCTTGTCACAGCCCTGACTCGGGCGCCCCGGGGGCAGGGTCTGCCTGGGGGGAACCGACCCAAAAGAGCCCCCAAGACAGCCGCGCCTGCTCTGGGCAGCTCTTCCTTATCACAGCCCTGACTCGGGCACCCCGGGGGCAGGGTCTGCCTGGGGGGAACCGACCCAAGAGAGCCCCCAAGACAGCCGCGCCTGCTCTGGGCAGACCCCCCGCACACACGGGCTCCACCACAGTTTCCTGGGGGCTCCTGCTTCTGGTCCACTCTCCCCACTCCCTTCGCCCCTCCGTGGCCAGCTCTGATGACCCATCCATCCCAGAAGGTCCTTCCTGGATGCCAGTGATGCTGCCCTGAGACATGAAAGTGGGCAGGGCTGACGAGAGAGATCCCTGTGGCTTGGAGCGTGAAGTGAAATGAAGTGGAAGTCGCTCAGTCATGTCCAACTCTCTGCGACCCTGTGGACTATACAGTCCATGGGATTCTCCAGGCCAGAACACTGGAGTGGGTAGCCTTTCCCTTCTTCAGGGCATCTTCCCAACCCAGGGATTGAACCCAGGTCTCCTGCATTGCAGGCGGATTCTTCACCAGCTGAGCCGCCAGTGAAGCCCGACTTGGAGCTTTTTCTAGGTCATCCATGTTATTATCACTCCTTCACCCAGAAATCTCCATTTGACTTGTTACCAACTGAATTGAGACCAGATTCTGCATTTGGCTCGCCGAGGCCTCCACTTCTGTTGGTGAATGACACATTGCGACCTCAGTGTAGATTCGAGCTTTCAATAAACATTGCGTGAATGAGCAGATGGATGGAGTTAGAGTCAAAAGTCACTCTCAATACATTCCTGCACCTTCATTCACTTCCTTACCCTGGACGCCAGTAGGTCTTTGTAAAAAAAATTTAGTTGCCGTTGATTTACGGTGCTGTGTTCATCTCTGCGGTACAGCAGAGTGACTAAGTTATAAGTATATACACTCTCTTCCGTATCCTTTTCCATCACGTTTTATCCAGGATACAGAATCTAGCTCCTCGCGTTATCCAGCAGGCCTTTGCAGCACGTCCTGTCCTGGCTCCAGCTCCTCCTGCACCCCGGTGATAAGCCTGATTGGACTGGAGCTGACTGCTCACTTGTCTGCCCGGCTGGTCCAGCCTCCTCACCTCCGGCTGCAGGCTCTGCTAAGGACGCTCTCCTCCCCTCCCCTTCTCCACCTGCTCTTCCCATCTCCTCCCTGGGCCCAGGTGTTGATCCCATGAGCTTCTCTCGGGCTTTCTGGCAAACACAGCCGGTGTTCTGTGTGTCCCTGCCTACACCCCACCCTCCTGCTCAAGCCCGGGATCTGGCCCCGTGTCTCCTTCTGTCCCTCTAATCCCCCGCCGATCATCCCGTCTGCCTGACCTCTGCACAGACTCGAGCTTGCTGGCCCCTCCTGCCCCGTGTTCCCCTGGCATCTCAGCTCGGGATCGTGACTTGGGGAGCCCCCTGCACCGCAGGCTGGGCCAGAGCTCCTGCCACACCTGCGGGTAGCAAAGACCACACGTCTCAGGTGTGCGTGTGGTCGGCGTGCAAGTGTCTGCTGTTCACAGTCGTGCCAAAACTACAGGGTGCACGCGTCTCACCCTTTCAGCCACCACGACGCCTGTAGCCCTGAGTGCAGCGCCGGGCGCGGAGAGACCAAGGGCGCGGTGCAGACTGAACCGATGACTGAAGTCACGCGGGATCTCTCAGCCCCGCACGGGAGCTCCAGCCTCACGGCCGGGCGTGCGCTCGTGAGCCCTGCACGCCCTTCCCCTGCGTGTAAGCGGCTGGCGCTGCACAAGGGCAGCTGCCTCACTGGCATTTGCATGTCATGTATATCTGGGAACAAATATATAGAAATGCATATAGATGTATATATGAATACATATACACATATAAAATACGTGTAAACATACATTATATAATAAAATATGAATTATATAATACATAAACATATAAAAATTTATTGTCTATACATATAATATTATATTCATTAAAATAAACTGGAGGAGGGCATGGCAACCCACTCCAGTATTCTTGCTTGGAGAATCCAGTGGACAGAGGAGCCTGGTGGGCTACAGTCTGTGGGATCATGACTATCAGACATGACTGAAGCAGTTGAGTACATGTGAGCATGTGTGCATATAAATTATATATGTACATACGTATCTGTATATGTGTATACGCAAACACATATACACTATATATTCATATATGTTTTAGATATGTATATGTAAATATATATTTATATGTGTTTTATATGTGTATTATACATGTATATGTGTAAATAATATAAATTATATGTTTATATGTATTTCTATATATGTACGTATCTGTATATGTGTATACACAAACATATACACACTATATATTTATATATGTTTTAGATATGTATATGTAAATATATATTTATACGTGTTTTATATGTGTATTATACATGTATATATGTAAATAATATAAATTATACAGGTTTATATGTATTTCTATATATGTACGTAGTGGTGGTTTAGTTGCTAAGTTGTGTCCGACTCTTTCTGACCCCATAGACTGTAGCCCACTGTGCTCCTCTGTCCATGGGATTCTCCAGGCAAGAATACTGGAGTGGGTTGCCATTCACTTCTTCAGGGGATCTTCCCAATCCAGGAATTGAACCTGGTCTCCTGCATTGCAGGCAGACTCTTAACTGACTGAGCTATGAGGGAAGCCCTGTGTATGTACGTGGATCCATACTCTATACACACATAGAATACGAACAGCGGTAAGGCAGATATAGGTGTGTGCATATACACATGTATGTATTCCTTTAGCAGGGGAGGAAGCCTATATGCATCCACACACCTATTTGAGAATATATGTATTTTTCCTTCCACCTGCTAAAGGAATGCATATACACATTTGCAGGCTTATATAATACATATCCAGGTATCAGAGCCAAATGAAGGCAGTGCCCCATGAGGCCTTTCGTAGACGGAGCAGCTTACAGCAGAGGCGTGCTTAGCCGAGGACCCGTCCTGCGTGCGGACGCACGAGATAAACCAGAGCGCAGATGCTGCGGCTGCGGCGTGCAGCCCTGGGGGGCGTTCCCGGGAGGACCTGGGGGTGCTCCCCTGAGGGCGGCCCTGCCCCCGCGGTGCAGCAGACAAACACTGAGGCAGGGGTCACCTTTTGATTTTCTCCTAAAAGTGAACATCTTTGGATTTCTTTTGGTCAGTGGAACAGGTCCTAATGTAGGTCTTCATAAAAGTGAAGTAGCATAAAGTGAACTTTTGAGAAGTGGGAGACACCCGTGTCTGTGTATAAATATATATATACATACACACACACACACACACATAAAGATCGGTTTCCCACGTGGCGCTAATGGTAAAGAACCTGTCTGGTGATACAGGAGACATAAAGGATATGGGTTTGATCCCTGGGTTGGGAAGATTCCCCTGGAGAAGGGCATGGCAACCTGCTCCAGTATTCTTGCCTGGAGAATCCCGTGCATGGGGGAACCTGGTGGGTTACTGTCCATGGGGTCTCAAAGACTTGGACACAACTGAAGCAGCTTAGCAAGCACACACTCACATACATAAAGAAAATAAACACGCTGTATGTGTGTGTATATATATGAACAAACGTATTCTCTCTCCACTCCTAAAGAATCTCTGATGATCCCTTCCATTTACTAGTTCAAATTACAGTTTCTTCCCCCACCTCGTTAAGTGTGGACTGTGCTTTGTGACTTCTTCTAAAGAGGACAGTGTGGAACGCTGGGAAGAGTAACTACCGTGGGAAAACCTGAAGAGCACAGGCCAGCCAGGTGGCCAAGGCCAGCATTCCAGAGGCCGGTCATGTTGACAGCATGTGCCCTGCTGTGACGGGATGGTCAAGGCTCTGACCTCTATGGTCTTCAAACCCCAAAGTCATAACCGCAGCTTAACTGTGGGCAAAAGGTCAGACAAATCCAAACTGAGGGATAGTCTGCAAAATGTCTGACTAGTGCTCCTCAAACCGTCAGGGTCATCAAAAACAAGAAAACTCCAAAAAGCTGTCCCTGTATAGAGCAATCTGAGCAGAGTAAATGTCACGCCGCATCCTGGATGGGATCTTGGGACAGAAAAAAGACGTCAGGATAAAACTGCTCGCACACCACGTTGCTTCAGTCGTTTCTGGCTCTTTGCGACCCCATGGACTGTAGCCCACCAGGCTCCTCTGTCCATGGGATTCTCCAGGCAAGAACACCGGAGGAAGTTGCTAGCCCCTTCTCCAGGGGATCTTCCTGACCCAGGGATCAAACTCGTGTCTCTCATGTCTCTGCCTTGGCAGGTGGTTTTTTTTGTTTTGTTTTGTTTTACCACTATTGCCAGCTGGGACGCCCAGGATAAAACTAACAACATCTGAATAAAGTATGGACTTCAGTTAACAGTAATCTATCAACACAGGCTGATTGGTTGTGACGAAAGTGCCACGGTCATGCAAGATATGAACAATAGAAGAAATTGAGTGTGGGTGTGTCTGGGAACTCAATGGGCTATTTTTGCAACTTTTCTCTAAATTCTAAAATAAAAAAGTCTATTTAGGAACATCCGGTTTCAACCATGGTGAGGAAAGCTTGGAAGTTGTCACTCTCCCCCTTGTATAAAGAAAAAAAGCTGAACAAAATGAGAAGCAATAACTGTTCTGAATCATCAGAGAGCAGAGGTGGCAGGACAAACTACTGCCCAAGCCTGCAGAAAAGAGAAAAAGAAACGTGGCTGAGGCCAGTTTATTCTCAGCAGGAGCCCCTGGAACTGCAGGTTGATGGCTAGCCTTCAAGACTAGTTTTGACAGATGTTAGAGGCTGAGTGTGGATAAGTCCTGGGGCTTCAGCCCCGGGGGCCCCCACATTTCACGGGCTCTTCACAGTGAGGGGCCAAGAAAAACCTCCTAGTGGCTCCTGCAGGCTTCGCGGGTGGCTCTTGCGGTAGAGAGTCCGCCTGCCAACACACAAGGCGCGAGAGACGTGGGTTCGATCCCTGCGTCAGGAAGATCCCCTGGAGAAGGAAATGGCAGCTCACTCCAGAACTCTTGCCTGGGAAATCCCGTGGACAGAGGAGCCTGGCAGGCTGCAGTCCATGGGGTCACAGAGACTCGGACACGACTGGGCAACTGAGCCCTAATTCAGCCCTGCAGTGGAAGGGGAAAGTAACCCTATTGAAATGACTCAGAGCATTTTCCATAACACCTCTGACCCTGGAAGGAAGTAGATTTAGCAGAGACTTATTTCACTTGGGCTGAAGGGAGATTTGTGATTATCCAGCTCCATCACCCTGTAGCCCTCCTCCACCACCCAAGGGAAGAAAGGATGCTGAGAAACACTTGTGTGGGCGACACTCAGGACACAGCCTCACTACAAGACTGGGATTTTGAATTAAGGCCAGACTCTTCCCCCTTCCTGTGCCTTACACTCCATCAGGACCCCATCATAATAACAGAGGATTACTGTAAAGAGTGGAAGTGTGGAGGCTCGTGGGGAAACCCAGAGACATCAGGGAGATGGGAGTAAGGACATTTCAGGAACTCGAAGCCTCTGGTACCTAGAGCTGCAGTGAATGCTAAATACAGCCCAGCTTTTAACATCAGTTCAGTTCAGCTCAGTCGCTCAGTCGTGTCCAACTCTTTGTGACCCCATGAATCACAGCACGCCAGGCCTCCCTGTCCATCACCATTTCCCAGAGTTCACCCAGACTGACGTCCATTGACTCAGTGATGACATCCAGCCATCTCATCCTCTGTCGTCCCCTTCTCCTCCTGCCCCCAATCCCTCCCAGCATCAGAGTCTTTTCCAATGAGTCAACTCTTCGCATGAGGTGGCCAAAGTACTGCAGTTTCAGCTTTAGCATCATTCCTTCCAAAGAAATCCCAGGGCTGATCTCCTTCAGACTGGACTGGTTGGATCTCCTTGCAGTCCAAGGGACTCTCAAGAGTCTTCTCCAACACCACAGTTCAAAAGCATCAATTCTTTGGCACTCAGCTTTCTTCACAGTCCAACTCTCACATCCATACATGACCACTGGAAAAACCATAGCAGATTAACATAGCACCCACTAAAGACCTTTCATCCCAGTTTCTACCCTAAATACTATGTCCAGATCATGGCAAAAATTTATAAAGGAATGCTAAAGGCAAGGACAAACAATTGTCTTAAGCTGCAGAATACAACACAGATTTCAGGTATGGGATTTAAAATCACTGTGATTAACATGTTAAAGGATTTAATGGGGGAAAAAAGGATGTCACATGTAAGAACAGATGAGTAACATAAGCAAAAAGATGGAAACTGCAAATCAGAATCAGAAGGAAATGCTAGGGCAGCCATTCATTTTCTTTAGGGTATAATTGACCCACAAGATTATTTTAGTTTCAGGTTATGATATAACAATTCAACATTTGTGTATATTGCAAAGTGGTTTCTACAGTGTCTAGTTAACATCCATCATCTCACAGAGCTATAGAATTATTTTTCTTATGATGAAGATTTACTATCTTGGGAGCATTCAAATATGTAATACAGTATTATTAACTACAGTTGCCAAGGAAGGCTATTTTTTTCATCCTGTAACAGAAATTACTCTGATGGACTCAGAAGTAGACTGCTTCTGAGTCTGAGTCTGCTTCAGCAGACTGAGGAAAAAAAATCAGTGAGTTTGAAGATATGTCAGTAGAAACTTCCAAATCTGAGATGCAAATAGAAAAAATAATGAATTAAAAATGCGGGGGGCAAGGAAGAATATCCAAAACTGTGAGACAATAAAACTATTATAACATATGCCTAATGGAAATCCCAGAAAAAGAGGAAAGAAAGGAGTATTTAAAGTTCTAATGGTTGAGAATTTCCCTGAATTAAGAACAGACACAAAACCATAGGTCCGAAAAAAGCAAGATAAACACTAAAAAAACCCTGCATTTAGGCATCCCGTTTGAACTGCAGAAATTCAAAGAAAAAGAAAAACACCTTGAAAGGAACCAAAAGAAAAAAATAGCAACTATAGAGAAACCAGGATAAGAATTTCATGGTCTTCAGAAACCATGAGAGTAAGGAGACATGGAGCGAAATATTTGAAGTGCTGAAAGGAAAAAATACCAACCTAAAACTCCATATCCAATGAGTTACCTTTCAAAAGTGAAGTGGAAATAAGGACTTGCTCAGACAAAAACAAACAAAAACAAAACAAAACCCTGGATGAATTCACAGCCAACAGACCTTCCCTGTAAGAAACCTTGGGACTTCTTCAGGAAGAAAGAGACTGATGCAGGCCATAAACTCAGAGTCCCGTAAAGACGGGAAGTACACCAGACTAGGGATAACTAAAGGCAAAATACCTTAAATGTCTTTCTTTTTGAAAATTGATCTGAAAGATAAGCACTGAAAGCAGGGCCAGCAATGACGTGTTGAGTAACCATAGTGTGTGGGTAAGTGGGATGAAGCAGCAGTGTTACAAGGGGCAGGGCACGAATTAGGAGAGGTCTGTTATAAGGCACCCATGTTACATTTGAAGCAGTAGAGTGTTATTTGAAAGTACACTTAGACTCGTTGTAAATGCATCTTGAAAACACTAGGAAAAGCGCTATAGAAAAAAAAAGGACTATGATTCGTACGCTAAGAAAGGAGGGAAAATTGAGTCATATGAAATGCTCAAGTGAACCAAAGAGGGCATAAAAAGGAGGAGAAAAATACTAAGTACATCAAATAGAAAAGAGCTATAAACATGGTCGATAGTAATTCAACTACACTAATAATCACTGTAGATGCAAATGGTCTAAATACATCAGTTCAAAGACAGAGATGGTCAGAGTGGATCAAAAACACAAGGTCCAACCCTATGTCATCTGCGAGGAGTATGAAGGCATGGTAGACTAAACGGATGGAGAGAGAGATACCGTATCAGCACTCATCCAGAGAAAGTCAGAGTAGCTATGTTAACTTAGACAGGACAGACTGTAGACAAGAAAAGCTCTCAGGGGTGAAGAGGGGCATTATGTAATGATAAATAACTCAGTTCTCCAAGAAGATAAAACAACCCCTGTTGTGGACACACCTGAAACAGAAGGTTTAAACAGCTGAGGCAACAGCTGACTGAGCTTCAGGGAGAAACAGACAAACCCGCCGTGACCGTGGAGCTTCTATCAGCCGCTCCCGGGACTGGGAGACCCAGCAGGCAAGAGATCAGTGAAGACAGCTGACGCGAACGTCTTCATCAACCCACTTGATCAAACTGACATCTATAAGACGGTTTATCCAGAAACGGTATAATTACACATCTTTCTTAAGAGGGCACGGAACATTCAGCAAGAAAGACCATATTCTGGGTCATAAAACCCGCCTTCACAAATGGAAAGTAATAGAGATAATGCGAAGTAGGCTCTTAGACCATAGCGGCATTAAGATAGAAATCAAAACCAGGAATTAACAGCTGCCATATGTCACATATTTGGAGATTGAACACCACCCTCCTAAGTAACACATAGATCCAAGAGCTCTCAGTGGAAATTAAAATGGTAGACTTTGAACTAAGTGAAAATTCAACTTATCAACACTTTAGGGACACAGCAAAAGCAGTGCTTAGAGGGAAATTTTTAGCATTGAACACAAGCATGAATAAGGAAGAAAGATCTAAAATCAATTATTTAAGTTTCCATCTTAGACTAAAGAAAGGAAGAGCAAATTATGTCTAAAGGAAGCAGACGAGAAGAAATAATAAAAACTGTACCAGAAAGCAATGAAATTGAAAGCAGTAAAACAACAGACCACTAAAACCAAAAACCAGTTCCTGGAGAAGATCAAGAAAATCGATATAACTCTAGCAAGGCTCATTAAAGGGAAGGAGAGAGGGAGAAGACATGAAGTTTTAAAATCACAAATGTAAGAGAGGCGATCGTTACTGATCTCATGGACAATAAAAGGGTACCAAGAGCATATTATGAGTAACATTCACGTCTCCAAATAAAACACTTTAGCCCCGTGCTGTGCTTAGCTGCTCAGTCATGTCCGACTCTTTGAGACCTCATGGTGAAATGGAAAAATGTCTTAATGGGAAAAATTTACCAAAGCTCATAGGTGTGTTGAAAGTTCAGGAAAAAAGAAAACAGAAGTAAAACCAATGGATCATTGAAGTAGTAATTAGTAAAAGTGCATTATGCACACACCAAAAAGATAGCTAGTAAACGCGGAGGACTCAAAACAAGGAGTGCGGCTCACCAGAATATTATTATAAAACAACTTATATAGTCTGAGTCTCCAAGTGTTTATTCTTACAGGATTGGTACCAATATGAGAACTTCCTTAAATGAGGAGGAAGTGGTTACCTCGTGTAAGTTCTGGAACCTTTTAAAGTTTTACTTAACGATTTTCAGAGACATCAGCAAGAAGAGACCCAGGTCAAGTTAACCTCGCTACTCTTGCACAATAAACTAAAATAAGCTTTGCTGGTGTAACTAAGCTGATTGTGTCTGCTCAGGGAATTCTCAAGTCTGATCTCCTTTTGTGTTTGAAATTAACAGAAGGAAAAATAGATGATTGGAATGGTCTATATTAAAAATTTGAATCAATAATTAATAACCTTCCATTACAGAAAAATGCCAGGCTCAGATGGATTCCCTGGTGAATCCTACCAAACATTTAGATAATAAATTACACCAATTGTGTAACATCTCATCTAGAAATTAGGAGCAGAGGGAATCCTTCTAAAGTTGTTCTATAAGGGCCACATTACCCTAACACCAAAGCCAGATAAGATTACGAGAAAGGAAAACTTCAGACCAGTATCATGCATGAACCTTGATGCAAAGGTCCTCAATAGTATACTAGCGAGCTGTACCCAACTATGTATAACGCAGATCACACTGTGTGCCCTACTGGGCCGTCTCTCGGGGAAGCAAAGTTGGTTCAGCCTTCGAAAGTCAGTCATGTAATCTATCACATCTATAGGGGTAAAAAAGAAAAGCCATATGTTCATGTCAGTTACGCAGAACAAGCATTTGACAAAGTCCACCTGTGATAAAAACTCTCAGAACCTAGGAGCGGACAGGAACTTTCTCAACTTTATAAAGACTACAAAGAATCTACAGCTAACATCATACTTAATGATGAGAAACTTGATGCTTTTCCCGTAAGACAGGAACAAAGTAAAGATGTCTTCTCTCAACGCTCTTATTAAGCATCTTAACTAGTGCAAGAAGGCAAGATGGGGGGTGAGGAATACATATATTGGGAAGAAATAAAATTTTGTTCACAAATGATGTGATTATCTATGTAAATTCCAAAGAGTAAACATACTGAATTCTAGAACTCGTGTATGATTATAGCAGGCTGCAGTATACTCAGTTAATTTATAAAAGTCAACTGATTGTTCATGTACCATCTATGAACAACTGAAATTTGAAATTAATAAGACAAATATCATTTAATGGCATCAGTTCAGTTCAGTTGCTCAGTGGTGTCCGACTCTTTGCGACCCCATGAATTGCAGCACGCCAGGCCAGAGAAGGCAATGGCATCCCACTCCAGTACTCTTGCCTGGAAAATCCCATGGACCGAGGAGCCTGGTGGGCTGCCGTCTATGGGGTTGCACAGAGTCAGACACGACTGAAGCGACTTAGCAGCAGCAGCAGCAGCAGCAGGCCTCCCTGTCCATCACCAACTCCCAGAGTTTACCCAGACTCACGTCCATCAAGTCAGTGGTGCCATCCAGCCATCTCATCCTCTGTCATCCCCTTCTCCTCCTGCCCCCAATCTCTCCCAGCATCAGAGTCTTTTCCAATGAGTCAACTCTTCGCATGAGGTGGCCAAAGTACTGGAGTTTCAGCTTTAGCATCATTCCTTCCAAAGAAATCCCAGGGCTGATCTCCTTCAGAATGGACTGGTTGGATCTCCTTGCAGTCCAAGGGACTCTCAAGAGTCTTCTCCCCCAAAAAGGACTGCAAATGGTACTGTTAGGTACAAACTTAACAGAATATGTACAGGGTCTATATGTAATAAACTAAAAAACTGAAGAGAGAAGGCAACATTCTAAATAAATGGATAGATATTCTCTGTTCATGAGTTGGAAGACTCAGTATTTTTAAACTGTTAGCTCTTTCTGATTTGATCTGTTGATTCAATGCTACCCCCATAAAAATCCTAGGAAGCTGTTTTGTAGACATTGACAAAGTGACCCTAAAGTTTGTATAGAAAGGCAAAAGATCGAGAATGGCCAACACGGTCACGTTGAAAACAGACTTAAGGACACGCACCACCTGATTTCAAGACTTGCTATAATCAGGAGGGCATGACTTTGGTGAGAGGGTAGACATACAGATCGATGAGCAAACGGTAGAGAACCCAGAAAAGATCCACAAAATGTGGTCTACTGAGCCTTGAAAAAAGGGCAGAGGCAATTCACTGCAGAAAGGATAGTCTTTGCAACAAATGATGCTGGAAAAAGTGCAAAACAAAACTCAACACATACCTGATATCTTCCACAAAAATTAACTGAATATAAATCATGGCTCTAGAGATAAAATTCAAGACTACCAAACCTCTAGAAGGAAACATAAGACTCAGGGTGACCTTGTGCTTTGTGATGAGATTTAAGATACAGCAGCAAAATATGATCCATGAAGGAAAAAAATAGGTTGAACTTTACTGAAATGACAGACTTCTCTGCATAGGACCAAGAAGACGAAAGGACAAGTCATGGACTGGGAGAAAGTGTTTGTAAAAACATCTCTCACAAAGGAACCGCACGCAAAATATGCAAAGAAGTCTTAAAACGTTAGTGATGAGAAAAGAACCCAACCGATCCATGGGAAAGTAGTTTGAACAGACGCAGCCCGTTGAAAAGCTCCATGGGGAGTTTGCTCCTGGTCTACTGGGTGCGATCCTCGGCTTTCACTGCCGTGACCCAGGTTCAATCCCTGGTCGGGGAACTGGGATCCTGAAAGCTGCTTGACACTGCCAAAATGAATCAAAGTTTCAAAACAAGCCATATAGATAGCAAATAAGCACATGAAAAAAATGCTCAACATGATTAGTCACCACAAAGTTAAAAATTAAAACAATAATGAGATATAAATACATCCCATTAGAATGGTTAAACACACACACACAACACACACATACACACAACACACATGTGCACACAACACCAGACACATACAAAACATGCACGCACACACCTGCACACACAACACACACAGCACACACAACACATGCACACACACAACACACACAGCACACACACATACAAAACACACACACACAGCACACACACACACACAACACACACAACAAATGCATGCACACAACGGGTGGTCCTAAGGGCTGGTGCGGATGCTGAACAGCAGGAAAGCTCCTCTGTGGCCGGTGGGATGCAGAATGGGACAGCAAGCTTGGAAACCGGTTAAGAAGCCTCTCACAAAGCTAATGGAGTCTCACCACACAACCCAGTCATTATACTTAGTGGTGTTTACTCATCCGATCTGGAGACTTGCGTCTGCACAGAAATCTGCACATGAATGTTTATAGTAGCTTTACTCATAATCACCCCAAACAGTAAGCAACTGAGCCGTCCTTCAGTAGGTGAATGGATAAACAACGCGTGGTGTGTGCAGACAATGGAGTATCGTTCAGTGATAAAACCAATGCACTAGAAAGCCGAGAAAGATATGGGTCAACCTCCAATGCATGTTACTTAGGGCAGGAAGTCAGTCTGAAAAACCAGGACACTGTGTAATACCAGTTACACGACGTTCTGAGACAGGCAAAATCATCGAGGCTGTGAAAAGATCAGTGGTGGCCAGGATTTCAGGAGGAGTGGGGAGAGACTTGAATAGATGAAGCACAGGGGCGTTTAGGGTTGTGAAACTCTTCTGTAGGACAGCTGTGTGCATGATAAATTATGTGTGTAATAAGTATAAATGTATGATGGATGAGAGATTCTGTGAATAGATGATATTCTGCATCTGTCAAAACTCATAGAACTTTACAACACAAAGAGTGAAGCGTAATGTATGCAAATTTGAAAAATCGTTTAGGACGTTATGGGATCCCAGGAAGAAACGGAGTGGGAGAAGATTATTGCCAATGTGTGCAACGACCCCACGGCTGTGGCTGGGGGAGGTGCTGGCCGAAGCGGCCTCGGACGTGAGCAGGGCCTGTGAGTGCGAGAGGGACCACCCAGGACCCGCGGCCCAGCTGATGGAGTCACCCGGGGAGAATGGCTGGCACTCTGAGCCTCCTATATGTGCAGTTCTGCTCTTGGGCAAGTTAGTAAGTGGATGGCAGATGGAGGGAGCCAGGTTTGTCACTGTCGGAGTGAGAATCCACAGATAAACAAGGAAAGAGGCTGGAAATATTCTGCTGGTGATGGAATGGAGTTGGGGAATCGATACAAAGTCACATTTAACTCAATATAAATACAGATGGTCACAGACAGAAATATTTGTAGCTCTGTGTGTACATAGGTACATAGGTTGGTGCACAAACATATATTTCCTTGCTCCGTCAGCTCTTGAAAGGCTTAAAGGAATAGCAGCCAGCCGCAGTGAGCACTCTTTGGGCCCAGATCTTGCTTTCTGACACTGTTTCCCAACACAAGGACCAAGGCGCCTTGGAGAGACGCCTGCTCCAAGTCGCGAGCAGGGGACGGAAGTGTGAGGCTGCACTGCCCGCAGCAGAAAGTGAGGAAGTGCTAGCAGCCCAGACCAACGCCAAATCGCCAGGTCAAAAGTGCGTTTATGCAAAAACGCACCCACAAAAGGGCATCGCAGAGGGACACGAACACTAACAGAAATTGCTCTCAAAGTCCAAAGGGGGGATAATTTGAGCACTTGACAATGATCGACTTTTACTTCTCTGTGGAACCAGTATTTGCCTCCATTTATCAAATGAAGAAACTGAGACACAGAGAGGTTAAGTAACTTGTTCAAGGTCACACAGCTAACCAGGAGCAGAACTGGAATGCCAACCCAGGAGGATTGGCTCCAGATCTGGCTCTCTAACCCGTGGATGCCACTGGCTTGGCTGACTTGGGGCCAAACCGCAGGTGTCTGTCTCGATGGATCATGTGACCACGTCCTGCAGGAGAGGCGGGACTGTTAAAGCAAGGCACGGGCACATAGCGAGGCGTGTGAGCGTGTTCTCGCGCTCAGGAAGCGGTGACACTGTAAGGACCTCAGTCTTCCCGTCGTCCTTCCATCTTCTGTTAGTTGGTTTGATTTTCCTTCTAATATTAAGCGAGCCTGGGCAAGTTAAAGGGCATTGCCTCTTTAAGGCTGAGTATTTCTATAAAAATGAAATAAAAGTCTTTACTTCATAGGTTGCATTATTTAATGAATTAGTGTATTTGAGAGTACTTTTTAAACTATCAAGAGCTACAAAAATGATGGTGATGATGGCACTTTTATTGTTTTTATTGTTGAAATGGAGTGAGTAGACTGGGTGAAAATCAGGGGCCCTGGAGGCAGGGGTGGGATGGTGCGATCAGCGCCCACCAGGGGCACCCACAGGGAACTGTCACCTGAGCCTTTCCTGGCAAGCTCCCGCTTCTCACTGCAGCCCCAGGAATGAGGTAGAGGGGAGAGGAGGGCCGTTCAGGAGACCTTGGGGGCAGTGCACTGGTTAGCTACTGCTGCGTAACTAACCATCAGGGTTTGGTGGTGTTTGCTCGTGGCTTCTGCAGGTCAGCCATTTGCACAGGCTCAGCAGGGACTGCTACTCTCTGCTTTGCGATATGGGGGCCCCAGCTGAGAAGATGGCAAGGGCTGGGGTGTTTTCAAGGCTGGGCTCAGCCGGGACAGGAGCTCAAGGGGCAGAAGCTCCTTTGTGCAGCCTTCCCCAGTGTGGTGGCCAGGTCCCAAGGGGGAGCAGAGTAAGAGCAGATGTGGAGGTCGTCATGTACAAGATAACATTTCCTGGGTCATAAAGCGACTATAGTATGGCCTACTAGTAGCCTGTCTGTGGCCCCTGAGGGTGACCAGGTCCTCTGCCTGCTCCCAAATGCCCTCCTCCTCATCAACCCCAGAGGTCCTCCCCATCATCGACCCCAGAGTTCCTTGCAGAAGCCGAGCTGCTTTCAGGAAACTGGGGGCCAAGTCAAGAGCTGCCATCTCCCTTCCCCCTGACCCCCACACCTGTCCTTCTCCCCTCCTTCCCGCTGCCTGGAGAACCATGGGCAGAATCTCAAGGCTTCATGAGGACATGCTGCCTTTCATTAGTGATGGCACCTCTCAGACTGTTCTTTGGGGATGCCAAGTGCGTCCCCAACATAAAGATGCTTTTCGTTGCATTTGATATTTATTTTATATGAGAGTAGAATTGAGTTACAACCCGTTCCAGTATTCTTCCCTGGAGAATCCCATGGACAGAGGAGCCTGACGGGTTACAGTCTATAGGGTCGCAAAGAGTTGGACTCGACTGACGTGATGGGCACGCACACAGCACATCATTGATCTACAGCGTGTGCTGACCTCAAGTGCGCAGCAGAGTGGTTGGCTTATACATACACATATACTCATTCTTTGTCAGAGTTTCCCCCCATATAAGGGACTTCCATGGTGATTTGGACAGTAAAGAATCTACCTGCAGTGCAGGAGACCCCAGTTCGACCCCTGGGTCTGGAAGATCCCCTGGAGGAGAGCATGGCAACCCACTCCAGTACTCTTGTCTGGAGAATCCCATGGACAGAGGGGCCTGGCGGGCTACAGTCCCTAGGTCGCAAATACGGAGTAGGGTTCCCTGTGCTATAGAGTAGATCCTTATGGATTATCTATTCTATTTATAGCAATGTGTATCTGTTAAACCCAAACTCCTAGTTCATCCCTCCCACCTTTCCGCTTTGTTAACCGTTTGTTTTTGAAGTCTGTGAGTCAAAGAGGCTTTTTGTTTCACGGAACAGATACAGACAATGCTAACTTCATAGTGACATCAATTTCAACGATTGCTTTGAAAACCTCTGGCGCTGAAATGCCTTGTTTCTGAGCTATTGACATGAATGCCTAGAAGCTGACAACATGAGTTCACAGAATCTGAACACTCCCGATCTTCCCGTGGGGACCAGTGTGGGTGACCCACCTCCCTTAAGGTTTCCAGGAAGCAAGAGAGCTGTGTCCAGGGTGGCTGTGGGCCCTGCTCTGCCCTGTCCCTCTGCAGAGAGGTGACAGGAAGGCCAGTGCGGTTGAACCACTGCCCCGCAGAGGGGCCTGCATGTCGGTGCTTCCTGGCCCCCGGGTGCCTTCTGCCCTGGGCCTGGTGGCTTCCAATCTTGCTCTCTTGCTCCCAGGAATGTCTCCACTAGGTATTTTGTGGTCAGAGGCCCTCAGGGTACAAGCCTCCCTGAGCTCTTCCTGCAAGATGGCAGGTACACAGAGAACAAAGGTCCACTAAGAGACCGGGATGCTGGGAAAGGTTGAAGCCAGGAGAAGGGGCGACAGAGGACGAGATGGTTGGATGGCATCACCGACTCAATGGACATGAATGTGAGCAAACTCCAGGAGATGGTAAAGGACAGGGAAGCCTGGCGTGCTGCAGTTTATGGGGTCACAAAGAGTCAGACACGCCTGAGCCACTGAGCAAAAGCAACTCAAAGACCCTTTGGAGGGTTCCAGGAGCTCCCAGCCCCCGGGTCCCTTGAACTTGTGGTGCTGATGGCCTTAAATAGATATGGGGGCACCGAGGACCCCATGGGGACCCTGGTCACACTCACGATCCCCTCAGAGGTCCAGGCCTCAGAGAGTGCTCTCCCCAACAGCACTCAGCTGTGTCAGTCTCGGGTCACCGAGCCCGGGGCACCACCTTCCGGGACCCACATGGCTGTCCTGTTACCCCCTGAAGTCAGGAAGCTGACGGCAGCCTGGGACCCCGAGGTGGGTGGGCGGCCACCTCCTGCATCCACAGCCCTCCGGACACGAGGCGACCCGCTTGTTCTGTTCTAGCGGCTGCCTCTGTGGAACGCAGACCCAGCATCCTGACCTCCTGTGAGGTCTGAACCCAAATCCTGTCTGTCCATCAGCAGTCGTGTTTTGGAGAAATTCCAGATGAGCTAATTCGTGCTTCGTCTCCTCACCCGTTTCCTCTGCTGGAGAAACAAGAGGCTTGAAAAGCATATTTAACCAAATGGGTTTTTTTTTTTTCCTCCCTCTTGGAGCTGTTGACGCTCTAGTCCTGCTGCAGGCACAGAACTTCCTATTTATATGACAAATAGGCCTGCTTCCAGCCCTGGAAAAAACTTGCTTATTGACTCTCTCATCGTGTGGAAACAAATCACGTCCGAGCTGTGCTCAGGGCAGCGGGGAAGCTTTGGGTGATGCCTAAGGCACTCTGACAGCAGAGGAGGGGCCTCCACCTGGGCCCACCCCCACCCCCGGGACCCCTCAGGGACCCGCCACTTTGTGGCTTATGCAAGTCACCTGTGGGCCCAACCCTGGAGAGCAGAGGTCAAGGCCAGTGAGACCTGCATGTCAGAGCCTTGCCCTGGGATGCCCTGGGTACCCACATGTGGGGAAGATACCTGATCTCACTGAGGTCAGTTTCTGACCAAGCAGGGCCCTGTGGGAATCTTGGGTGCAGAAGTCCTTCTGTGTCCTGTTTCTTGTTTGTAGGAAATCAGCTTCAGCCTCCAGGACATTCCCTGAGTTCCAAAGAGCAGATTCCCAACAGATACTAATCAGGGAGTGGGGTGGATACAGAGACAAGGGAGGAGCAGCTGAGAAGCAAGAGTTTGGGGCAGGTCCTGGCTCCCCATCAAGGGATCAATCAGTTCAGTTCAGTCACTCAGTCATGTCTGAGTCTTTGTGACCCCATGAACCGCAGCATGCCAGGCCTCCCTGTCCATCACCAACTCCCGGAGTTTATTCAAACTCATGTCCATTGAGTTTGTGATGCCATCCAACCACCTCATCCTCTGTCGTCCCCTTCTCCTCCTGCCTTCAATCTTTCCCAACATCAGGGTCTTTTCAAATGAGTCATCTCTTCACATCAGGTGGCCAAAGTATCAGAGCTTCAGCTTCAGCATCAGTCCTTCCAATGAATATTTAGGGTTGATTTCCTTTAGGGTGCACTGGTTGGATCTCCTTGCAATCCAAGGGACTCTCACGAGTCTTCTCCAACACCACATCCAACACCTTCAAGGGATACACACAACAATACCTTTGAGCTCTGCTGCAGAAGTAAAACCCCCAGGAAATGGAAGATGTTAGCATCCCTCATCCCAGAGATCACAGTTTGGTGACCTGAAGGCGCTCAGCAGGAGGCCAGGTGAGGCCAGATGAAGGGAGGGCGGGTCCTGCCCGCACCTGGACGCTACTCAGCGAGCCCGCCCTGAACCTGCTACAGAGCTCCTCACCAGACCCTCCCAGATCGGGACATACGGTTTTTAGGGCATGAGCCCACTGTGGCCCCTTTGCTTGCAAATCAATGAAGCTATTCCTTTCTCTTTCACCCAGAACTCGTGTCTGAGATTCCATTGGGCACCAGTGCAGAGAGCCCGTGTTTGGGGCACCGTTTCCTCATGTGTAACGTGGGAAATTCTTTCTCATCCCGGAGCCAGGAGGAAGTGAGAGAGAACCAAACATCCGACCCCCGAGCGGGATGGTCACTCGGAAACGGTGGCAGGACAGGCTCAGATGCCCTCAGAAGGCTTGGTCACGGGCATTCATTTTACTTCCCCCTGTTCCAGGAGTGCCTGAGGCCTTTGAGGGACACGGGGAAGCTCTAGGGCTGGGGGCCTGTGGACACCGTCCCCCTGGAAGACGTGTCCTTGGGTGGCTCAGATCCTGAAGGCCACTGCTGTTCATTTTCCATTTGTGAAATGAGGCTGATGAGCCTGCTTTCTGAGAAGTCTGGAGATGAGGGATGGTCTGCAGAGGCTCCGGGCTTCCCAGGTGGCACAGAGGTAAAGAACCCGCCTGCCAATGCAGGAGACACAGGGTCGCTCCCTGGGTCAAGAAGATCCCCTGGAGGAGGGAATGGTTACCCACTCCAGTATTGCCTGGGATATCTCATGGACAGAAGAGCCTGGTAGGCTGCAGTCCATGGGGTCACAGAGAGTTGACAGGACTTAGCGACTAAACAGCCACTGCAGAGCCTCCGGGCCAGGCAGCCCCGACCATGGTTACCCTGTCACACTCGTGCGGAGGCCAGGATGCAAACAGTGGAGACCGCAGAGCTCAGCTCAGCCCGAAGCCCACTGCCTCCCCAGCTCTCTGCCTGATCATTGCCACCCGGGTACCGGGACCGCTCCGGGCAGTCCCAGGCATACTGGTCTCGCCCACTGGGACCCTAGGCTATCAGTGAGGTTTCCAGGGGCTTCCAGCTCTGGGGAGACCAGTTGTGTCCAAGGAACTATTCCTTTCCAGGACCACACAGAGCGGGGAGCCAACACCAGGGTCCCCCGAGTTCCTGGGAAAAGATAACCTTTCCTGAGAGGGATAGCAGTTGGCTGATGGTGGGTGATGGGGAGCTGTCTGTCTCTGAGATACACTGGTCCCCCTGCAGGCGATGGCCTGACCCTCCCACCCCCCACACACCTGTGCTTGCAAGTGGCGGGGCAGGGCAAGCCCACCTGCAGTGTCCACCGCCCTTCTCCCGCTCAGCATCCCGGGGAGCCCTCTGGGGTCTTGAACTCCAAGTCCCCTGGGGCCCCAGGAAGCCCCAAGCAGACAGGAGCCTGGGGTCAGGGGCTGTGAAGACCTTAATTTAAATGTAGATTTTGACTTTCTGCTCTTGCCTAGTTTGGAATACTAATTAGAGCAAGTGCTCGGATAATTTAAAACGCCGCACAATTGCAGATTTGACATTTTCTCTCTCCTCACCACCCGCCCCCCAGCCCCCCGCCCTTTCTGTTTTGGGTTGAAAGGATTTTTTCTCCTTCTGTCCTGTTGAGAGGCTAAGGTAAAACTCAAATCGCTCCTTTCAAAAACTCTGAAATCCAGCACCATAGGACTCTCCGGAAAGGTTCAGTGCCTTCAAGGTCTCTGTTCCCAGATTTCACAGAGCCTGGGTGAGCCCACCACCTTCCCGGCAACGTGAAATCGTGTAGCACCGGCGCTCGGAGGACCCCAGGACGCTCGGGAAACAGCTGCCAGTAGATACATGAGACACGCCGAGAGGTGTCTGTTTACCGGAGACAGAGTAAGAGAAAAGAGGATGTCGGCCAACAGCGGGGCCAGCACGGACCCCCCCTCCCCCCGTCCCTACTTAGTCCTACTCGAGAAGAAGACCCCTTTGCTTTCCTATCTGACACCCTCCACGTCTCAGGTAGCTAAGGGCTCCCCTGTCAGTGGGCTGTTTTTAAGCCTGTAACTCTTCACTGATTTTGAAGGCATCTTGGCCACCACGCAGGCTGTGAAGTCAGGATTCCCTGAATTTTGCTCTAAAGACCGATCATCCACCTCCCTTTGTGAAGGAGCCATCGTCCCCTCGTGGCTTTGCGTCCTTTCCACCTCCTGTGTCAAGCAGGTGGCTCTGAGAGTGGCAGGTGCTCTCCCGTGAATGTTGCCCGTTCTCCGGGGTTCACGCTTTATCTATTGCCGGTCCGAGGTGAATGCAGGTTGGTATCTGGTAGACAAGCTCCCTCTTGCTGGTCTCTGTTTATATACTTAAAATATTAGAGTGTTCTTTTTTATCCCCAATTAATGTAGGAATAATCTTATCACATTCTCATGATAATCTCTATGGAGGTTTTTGGTTGGAATTATATAAAATATGCAAATTAATGTAGAACTAATAATAGCCACTGTTTTCTTCTGATTCCACAGCTCTCTTTCGTCACCTTTATTCCTTTAAATGCAGCTGTGTTCCTTTCTTCACCCAAGAACCACACACTTCCAATCACTATGTTCCTCTCTGCTCTTAGGAATATCTTGTTTTCTCTGGCCTTTATCTAACTTCATTAGGGGATTTGTCATAACAAGGGATCAAAAAGATGCCTCAGCATTCATCGAAGCACTGTTTACAATAGATGGAACATGGAAGCAACCTAGATGTCCATCAAAAGACGAGTGGATAAGGAAGCTGTGGTGCATTCACACAGTGGACTATTACTCAGTCATGAAAAGGAGCACATTTGGGTCAGTTAACCTAGAGCATATGGTAGACAGTGAAGTAAGTCAGAAAGAGAAAGACAGTATCACATCTTAACACATTTATATGGAACCTAGAAAGATGGTACAGATGATCCTGTGTGCAGGGGAGCAAAGGAGACACAGACATAAAGAACAGACTTGTGGCCACAGTGGGGCAAGGAGAGGGTGGGAGGATCTGGGAGAATAGCTCTGAAGCATGCACATTCCCATATGCAAAACAGACCGCCAGTGGGAGTTCAGTGTATGATGTGGGAACCCAAAGCTGGTGCTCTGTGGCAACCTGGAGGATGGGGTGGGCAGGGAGTGGGGGGGAGGTTCAAGAGGGAGGGGACACATGGATGCCAGTGGCTGATTCATGTTAACATGTGGCAAAAACCATCACAATATCGTAAAGCAATCATCCTTTACTTAAAAAAAAGAGAAAAACTAAAAATAAAGAGGCCAAGCTATGTTCAAATGGGAGCTGGGACCCGGGCTTTGTGGCGGAAGGTGGCTTCTGGGTTGGGTGCAGCCTTCTGGATCCTCCATCTCTGCTGTTTCTGACTCTGTCCACTTTGCCTCCCCAGGGGGTCAGCACCAGCTGCAGGAGGATGCATGGAGTGGGGTTTGCAGGTGAGTTCCCATGGAAGATGTCCCCCTGGGACCACGTCCCAATCATGGACCCCAAAGCCCATGGGAAGGGCTTTGACCCAACTGGATGTGGCTCCAGGTGGCCCCTCTAGACACGCGATGGCTTCATAGTGGGGAATGTGCCCTCGGAGAAGGCAATGGCACCCCACTCCAGAACTCTCACCTCGAAAATCCCGTGGACGGAGGAGCCTGGTAGGCTACAGTCCGCAGGGTCGCTAACAGTCAGACACGACTGAGCGACTTCACTTTCACTTTTCACTTTCATGCATTGGAGAAGGAAATGGCAACCCACTCCCGTGTTCTTGCCTGGAGAATCCCAGGGACGGGGGAGCCTGGTGGGCTGCCGTCTTTGGGGTCACACAGAGTCGGACACGACTGAAGCAACTTAGCAGCAGCAGCAGTGTGCCCACAGGGGAAATTTGTGCTGGGGAGGGGTGGGTGTGAATAAACGGACAGATGTTCATGCATTGGAGAAGGAAATAGCAACCCACTCCCGTGTTCTTGCCTGGAGAATCCCAGGGACGGGGGAGCCTGGTGGGCTGCCATCTATGGGGTCACACAGAGTCGGACACGACTGAAGCGACTCAGCAGCAGCAGCAGCCACAGCATCTGAAAAAACGGAAACAAGGGCCGTCAAGTAAAAGAGGTGAACCATGGGGTGGGAGAGGGAGGGCACCAGGAGTGCGCTGCTCCTGGGGGGCCGTCCTGACACCCTGGGGGTCAGCGGGCGGGGCTGGGCTTATGATGGGGGAGGGCACACAGGCCGCTCACTTCTTGCCTGGCTCCTGACCCTGCGCGGCTGCAGGGGTGGGGTGCAGGAGGGGCAGGCCCCCGGCAGGCTCCCCTGCTGGTGGAAATGAAGGACCCACGTGCAGACACAGACGCCCTCGCGTCAGCAGGGGGAGAGGAGCTGTGAGCCTTGAAAGCGGGGGTGCGTGGCCCCCCAGATAGCGATACCCTCTCACCACCCAGCCACTCGGAGTCAGAGCATCACCTCCTATCCAGAGGGACGCCTAGGGGCCCGGGATCCGAGGCAGGGGGCTTGACCCACCAGACGGGAGGTGAGTCAGGCTGGGAGTACCACACGCCCACCCCCAACAGCCCCCGCTCCAGCACACACTTTGCACCCTGCCTGCCCCGGAGGGTTTATACATTAATCCATTTAATCCTTGTGATAACCCTGAAGAGCAGGAACCATCAGCTGCCCCCACTGTACAGATGAGAAAGCTGAGGCCAAGCACAGTCAAGCCACTTACCCAAGTCCACCCGGCGGAGGAGCAGGCAGGCCACTGTCTGCAACCCAGACGTCTACTTTTTTAAATGTCCTAAGAGACGTCTTAAAAAGTTCCAGAAAAACATCTATTTCTGCTTTATTGACTATGCCAAAGCCTTTGACTGTGTGGATCACAACAAACTAGAAAATTCCACAAGAGGTGGGAATACCAGACCCCCTGACCTGCCTCTTGAGAAACCTGTATGCAGGTCAAGAAGCAGCAGTTAGACCTGGACATGGAACAACAGACTGGTTCCAAATAGGGAAAGGAGTACGTCAAGGCTGTATATTGTCACCCTGCTTATTTAACTTATATGCAGAGTACATCATGAGAAACGCTGGAAGAAGCATTTCTGGCTGGAAGAAACACAAGTTGGAATCAAGATTGCCGGCAGAAATATCAATAACCTCAGATATGCAGATGACACCACCACCCTTATGGCAGAAAGTGAAGAGGAACTAAACAGCCTCTTGAAAGTGAAAGAGGAGAGTGAAAAAGTTGGCTTAAAGCTCAACATTCAGAAAACTAAGGTCATGGCATCAGGTCCCATCACCTCATGGCAAATAGATGGAGAAACAGTGGAAACAGTGGCTGACTTTATTTTTGGGGGGGCTCTGAAATTACTGTGGATGGTAACTGCAGCCATGAAATTAAAAGATGCTTACTCTTTGGAATGAAAGCTATGACCAACCTAGACAGCATATTAAAAAACAGAGACACTACTTTGCCAACAAAGGTCCGTCTAGTCAAGGCTATGGTTCTTCCATTAGTCATGTATGGATGTGAGAGTTGGACTATAAAGAAAGCTGAGTGCCGAAGAATGATGCTTTTGAATTGCTGTGTTGGAGAAGACTCTTGAGAGTCCCTTGGACTGCAAGGAGATCCAACCAGTCCATCCTAAAGGAGATCAGTCTTGGGTGTTCTTTGGAAGGACTGATGTTGAAGCTGAAACTCCAATTCTTTGGCCACCTGATGCGAAGGGCTTACTCATTGGAAAAGACCCTGATGCTGGGAAAGATTGAGGGCAGGAGGAGAAGGGGATGACCAAAGATGAGATGGTTGGATGGCATCACCGACTCAATGGACATGAGTGTGAGTAAACTCCGGGAATTGGTAATGGACAGGGAGGCCTGGGGTGCTGCACTTCATGGGGTCGCAGAGAGTTGGACACGACAGAGCAACTGAACGGAACTGAAATGTCCTAAGAAATAGGTCCTTCACAGACATCTTGAGTCTTTTATTTTTCATGCTTCTAAGGAAATAATCTGCGTTTCTGGATGTTAGCCCCCCAAAAATAAAGTCAGCCACTGTTTCCACTGTTTCTCCATCTATTTGCCATGAGGTGATGGGACCTGATGCCGTGACCTTAGTTTTCTGAATGTTGAGCTTTAAGCCAACTTCTGGATGTATTCAAAAGTGTTCTGTGCAGGGCTCCTGTGTACAGGGGGCTTTGTTCCTCAGGGGTCCACAGCTGTGAATATGGCAGGGTTTTATCCCAAGGATCTTTCTGTCTTGTGGGAAGGACAGAGGCATGTCCAGGGCCTGGAGTGCAGCCTAGGAAAAGGTGTGATGTCGGCGCACGGCAGGAGTCCTCGGGGGACCTGCCCCAGCTTTGGGGACAGACAAAGTGCCCTGGGAGATGGATCTCAGGGAATTGCGTCCCCGCAGAGGGGCCTGGCCAGCAAAGGGGCGAAAGGGGCACTGGGAGAACTCGGGAAGTGAAGCTGGGGTGCAAGGCAGGGCAGTGAGGGCAGGGAGGGGGCAGGCACCCTTCCCGGGGGCCACTCTTTACCCCTGATGCCGAGGACGGCATGGTCTCTCTCCCACCCCCGGCCTTTTACACGAGGAGACCGAGCTTCACCTTGGAAGGCCGTGCTGGTCTCACCCCAGGCGCTTGTCACAGACACTGTGTGTCTGTCTCTGTGTTTGCTTTTAGGATAAATTCTAAATCTAATGAGCCAGAGTGCCCCGTGCAATTCCTGCTTTTGAAAATTTGTTGGCATTTTTGTAGTATCATGAAGATATGTTTTGTAGCGCCCATGAATTGTTGGAAATAATACAAACCCTATCTCTTTCTGGTATTATTTTCTTTATGATTGCATTATTCCAATTATTCTCAGCTACCTCAACTTTCTCCATTCTGTATCCTAAAGAGTGAGAGAGAGATTCAAGAAATTCAGCAGGTCTTTACTAAATGCTCGGTGTTTCTCTCATTTCCTTCAGATCTTTTCAGGAGTTGCAGACTTTCATTTTCATCTATTTCACTCGGCCTGTGTGGGATTACAATACAGCCAGGGCGTAGAATTAAGATATTAACAAGGTGCATTGACACCTTATTCCACTTAATTCTATTTAAATTGAAATATGCAGCATTAAAAATCAACATGGCCAAATCCGTGTTTTATTTGCTTTCGTCCAATAACTCTTGGAGGAAAACAAATGATGGCATCCCGATGCTGCTGTGGGTCGTGTGTGCGTGGGGTGACTCCTGGCGCCGGATGCCCAGCTGCAGGGACTGTCCTGTCCACGACGCCCTCGCCTCAGACGGCAGCCGCAATATTGGTGCCTAGGCCTCAATTCTGCAATCTGGGGAGGGGGGTCTCCACGGACTTCCTCGGGTTTGATAATTCTTAGAACTCAAGAAAGTGCTAATACCTGGGTTTTCGCTTTATTATATCAGAAGGAGATCAAGCCAGTCAGTCCTAAAGGAAATCAACTCGGAATATTCATCGGAAGAACTGATGCTGAAGCTCCAGTACTTTGGCCTCCTGATGCAAAGAACCAACTCATTGGAAAAGCCCCTGATGCTGGGAAAGATTGAGGGCAGGAGAAGAAGGGGACAGCAAAGGATGAGATGGTTGGATGGCATCACTGACTTGATGGACATGCGTCTGAGCAAGCTCTGGGAGTTGGTGATGGACAGGGAGGCCTGGCGTGTGGCCGTCCATGGGGTCACGAGGAGTCGGACACAGCTGAGCAACTGAACAGCAACAACATAGTTTTATCACAGCAAAGGGACACAGTGGGCACCAGTCAAAGCAGTGATGCTCAGCAGCCTGGGAGGACCCCATGAATGAAGCTTCTGTGGTTCCCAGGGTCACATTCCCCTCCAGGCACATCCCGGGTGACAGCACATGGAACTTCGCCAACCAGGGAAGCTCATCAGAGCTGCAGTGCCCGGAGTTTTGATGGGGATTTCATCATGTAGGTCAGGTTGACCGAATCATCAGCCGGCCATCAATCTCCAGCCCCATCTCTTCCCCGAGGTGGGGGATGGGGAGTGGGTTGATGCCTGTGGCTCAAAGCCGCAGCCCTTTGACCCCGTGTCGAGTGTTTCTGGTGAGGCCAGCCCTGTCCTACATCACCTCTGTCACACAGAACATCTTTGGGCCCAGAGGCATCCACTCATGAAGGCAAGCTCAGATGTGGTCCACGGTCCCCCACGAGTAACACAGATGCTCTACCATTCTGGAAATCCCAAAGATTTAGAGAGTCCCTCCAGAAAGAGGGGACAAAGTCCAGCTGCAATCTTTATCATACGGAATGCTGCCAATTTCTTCCTTCTGTTTGATCCTGAGTTTGGAGGTTGGGTCTGTCTCTTATAAGAGAGGGGCTTAACAGTAAGGAATTTACCTGTAATGCAGGAGACCCAGGTTTGATCCCTGGGTCGGGAAGATTCCCTGGAGAAGAGCTTGGCTACCCACTCCAGTATTCTTGCCTGGAGAATCCCAAGGACAGAGGAGCCTGGCGGTCTAGAGTCCATAGGGTCACAAAGAGCTGGACGTGACTGAAGCTACCGAGCACTTGGAGGAGGTGAAACCTTTTGCACTCCCGCTGCCCCTGAGGTCTCCAGTTTCCACTCAGCATCTGTCTTGTGCTGCCTCGGGTGGGAGGGGCCCTGTGTGGTGTGGACGGTGGATGTGGAGTCTTTGTCCGCTTGCCGACCACAGGCGAGGCAGAATCTCCCTCTCAGATCCCCAGTGTTCTGAGTCTTCCTCTCTCTACTCTGCTCCTCTCATTTTGTTGTTATTCTGGAAATTTCCACCTTGAATATCATAGGCGGTTGCGGTCTGTGGTGGGAGAAGGGAGGATGGTGGGGAGTGTGTATTTCGGCTCTGTCACTAACCAGCAATGTGTGTGTGTGCACGCGTGTGTGCATGTGTGGGAGGTGAGCCAGGGCATGTGTGCATGTGTGCACATATGGGATGTAGCCTCTCTGACCCTGCAGGTCTTTGGCCTCCTTCCCGGACGACATCCTGGCGGTCCCTCCATGAAAGCCCGCTGTGCGCCGGGTTTCACTGTGGCGTCTGGTCCGCCGGCCTGCGTCCTCTGCCACAGACGGAGCTATGGCTCAGGAGGTTGGAAATTGCGCAGGGTGACTCGCGGGGAGGCCTGGCCTGCACCCTACTTGCCCAGAGCATCCCACGTCTCCAGGGCATTCCAGATGTACAGGGAAGCCCCACCAGTCCAGGGTGCCCCACCTGTCCAGGGCGTCCCACCTGTCCAGAGTATTCCACATGTCCAGATCATCCCACCTGTCCAGGGCGCCCCCCCTGTCCAGAGTATCCCACCTGTCCAGGGAAGCTCCACCAGTCCAGGGCATCCCAGATGTCCAGGGAAGCCCCACCAGTCCAGGGTGCTCCACCTGTCCAGGGCGTCCCACCTGTCCAGGGCGTCCCACCTATCCAGAGTATTCCAGCTGTCCAGAGTGTCCCACCTGTCCAGAGTATCCCACCTTTCCAGGGCATCCCACCTGTCCAGGGCATCCCACCTGTCCAGAGTGTCCCACCTATCCAGAGTATCCCACCTGTCCAGGGCATCCCACCTATTCAGAGTATCCCAGCTGTCCAGAGTGTCCCACCTATCCAGAGTGTCCCACCTGTCCAGAGTATCCCACCTATCCAGAGTATCCCAGCTGTCCAGAGTGTCCCACCTATCCAGAGTGTCCCACCTGTCCAGAGTATCCCACCTATCCAGAGTATCCCAGCTGTCCAGAGTGTTCCAGCTGTCCAGAGTGTCCCACCTGTCCAGGGCGTTCCACCTGTCCAGGGTTTCCCACCTGTCCAGGGCGCCCCACCTGTCCAGGGCAGCTCCCCCTAGCCTGTAAGAGGCAGCCTTCCCTGGCACACACAATTCAACGTTCCCCGAGGCCCCAGAGCTCCTGAGGTCTGAGCTGAAGGCTCTCCGGGGGCAGCCGGGAAGATCCCCCTTGTGTGCCCCCACTCCCACGCAGGCATCTCCCCTCTGCTCACCGCCGCCCCCTTCAGCCTGGGACATGCAGGGCTCTGATCACAGGTGCCCTCAGACATGGCCTGTCAAACGTCCCCTGTTCTCAGCACAGCTGAGCCAGCCTGGAATTTTCCAAAAGGACTTTGCTGAGATCTGAGGGAAAACAAGAAAAAACCATGCACAGCGCAGGCTGCCCATAAATAGACCTGCTCCCAGCTCTGCGCGGCCAGGCTTCCGGGCCTCGGAGCCCCCGGGGCTGACTCCTGGGTGCCCGCCTGTCACGGGCACCCTGCTTGCTCCCGGGGTTTGGGACAGGCACACACACCTACCCTCAGAAGGGGCAGGGTCTGCCGCCTTGGCCCTCTCTGTGAGCTGGGGGAGGCCTGGAGGCTCGTGCTCACTGTTTGGAGGATGGTGGGGGTCTGGGGGCTGACTGTCCCCTCCCCCCACCTCAGGGACCACCTGCTACATCAAGAGCTGCCCTTTCCCTGGGGAGGGGCCTGCCAGGGCCCTGCAGTGCCAGCCGGGGTCGGGGGTGTGGGTCACTCCCTCCCCTCCCACCCAGGCAGCTGGGCAGCAGGAGGAAGGGGTTCCCAGTGCAGGAGCCTGGGGCCCTGCCATGTCCCCCTTTGCTCTGACTCTTCCTAACACCCGCAGCTGCCTCTGAGCAGGACGCCCACCCCTTCCCAGCTCCTCTGATGGAGACTAACGGGCCCAGCTTGGGTGGAGCCCCCCCTCAGGGGTCACAGGGAGCCCAGCAGCCTCTGCTGCATCTGCAGCCCACCCCCAGGCCGACCTGGGGGCTCTAAGCCCCCTGCTTGCTGCCCCCGAGGGGACGATGAGCCTGTCACAGGTGGACCAGCCTCATTGCCAGCAGCTTCATGCGAAGGCAGTGACAGGGAGGAACAGGCCGCTCCCGAGGGGGCCGCTGTCCACACACTGCGTCAGCCTACCAGGGGTCAGGGTGGCCAGCCCTCACCCCTGCTGGGAGCTGCGTGGGGCTCCCGGCTCAGACAGCCCACTCCGAGGAGTCTAAGACAGCGAGCACTCGGCAGCCCCCCGGGGGTTTCCAGCCAAAGCCAGGTCCTCGAGAGCTGAGATGAGCAGAACAAGCCTTTTCTAAAAGAAGCCCCGTGAAGCAGCTCACCTTCGTCCATGCATCCGCCCACCCATCCATCTGTCCGTCTATCTGGTCATATTTCCATCCTTACACAAACCCGCCATGCGCAATCCTTCCCTTCCTTCCTCTCCCCTCTCCTCCAATCCATTCACCTTTCCCTCTGTCCACTCAGCCATCCACCACCCTTCCTTCTCCCTTCCACGCGCTCGTCCCCCCCCACGCCATCCGTGCTTCCCTGTGTCCACCGTCCACTCATCCTCTCACGACTCCAAGCCCCACCCACGCCCAGCACCCGGCCATGCCCCACTCTCTCCACCCTCACGTCCTTCCTTCTTCTACCCACTCGCCTCTCTCCCTCACCCATTCCTTGTCCTTCCTTCCCTCCACCGCCCATATTTACCTTGAAGACCTCTCTCTGCCGACCCTGCTATGGACACTAAGGCCGACTGGCAGGAGGTTCCTGAGATTCCAGTATTAGATTGCTGTGACTCTTGTTAAAATTTCTTTCTTTTTTTCCTTAAAAAAAAAAAAAATCAGTTTATTAATGCTTTCAAGGTGATTACGTGCAAAACGATCCACATTGTCAGAAACCTATTAAATACTATTTTTTGAAAAAGAAAGACATTTCTCAGTTTAATTGCTTTGTTTAGTATGGTTTCCAGTGCAAATTGCTAAAATTTCTGATCTTCTCTTAAAAGGAAATGCTTCCAACAGAGGCTTTCAGGATGATTACATTTTAGAGGGTAACACTGACACCCTGCATGGCCTCCTTAATGGTTACCGGGAGCTCCTGGTCTCCAGGGAGCCTCCAGGGACGCGGGGCGCAGGCGGACAGTGTCCAGCCTGCCCTCGGAAAGAGCGTGATTGATCTAAAGCAGTCCTGCTCATTTCAGCTCTCCCGGCCACGGGTTGGTCTTTGCAGGGTGTAATGCCTTGTTCTGGCTGAGACGTGGGAGGAAGTGTGTGGGGGGTTCTTCCCTTCTGGAATAAAGACAGAGCAGCCTGAGAAGAAAGGCTTTGTCTGTCCTTCTCCCTGAAGGACGTCACGTCTGGGGGTGCAGAGCCTCTTGCAAATACCTGCTGCAGAGAAGGCGCTAACAGGGGGTGAGCTTGGGGGGCACTGTCACCTCTGAGCCGCGGTGCCAGGCTGGACTGCCCACCGCAGGGTCTCAAACTACCCTATTTGTTTAAGACAGTTTAACAGGCTTTCTGTTATTTGACCTGAACCCCTTCCTAAAAGATACAGAGGAGGAAAGGAGGGCCAGGGGGCACCTTTGCCTCTGAAATGTGGCGTTTTGCTAACTTCTGCAGAAGAAGGCTAACAGTGGGGTGAGAGACTGGGGCCTTTGCCCCACGGGCGGGGAGGGGGGGTGCGGGCGTTGGTGAAACTGGGGGTGTTCAGCACCTAAAAGAAGCCATCACCACACTGTGTAGAGAGCACAGGCTTCAGAGTCAAACAGACTGAGCCTGCGTCAGCGGCTCCTCCCTGTGGGATCCTGGGCGAGTTGATTATTGTTATTGTTGTTCAGTCGCTTAGTCGTGCCCGACTCTTTGCCACCCCATGGACTGTAGCACACCAGACTTCCCTGTCCTTCACCATCTCCCGGAGCTTGCTCAAACTCATGTCCATTGAGTTGGTGATCCCATCCAACCATCTCATCCTCTGTTGTCCCCTTCTCCTCCTGTCTTCAATCTCTCCCAGCATCAGGGTCTTTTCTAATGAGTCAGTTCTTTGCATCAGGTGGCCAAAGTACTGGAGTTTCAGCTTCAGCATCCGTCCATCCAATGAACATTCAGGATTGATTTCCTCTAGGATTGACTGGTTTGATCTCCTTGCTGGGCGACCTGATTATTTCTCCAAATCCAGCTTCTTCATCTCTAAATGGGAGTGACCGTGCTTTGACCCAAATAAAACACTTGACAAGCAGAGGGTGCCTCTGAGGAGGCAGTTTTCCTCTCCTAAGGCCGCAGAGGCGGTGGGGGGGCACCGGGGAGAGGATGGCCACTTTCAGACACACAGGACCCGTCCCCTTGGCGAGGACGTGGGAGCAAGTCTGTTCTGTGCGGCTGACTGTGGGGAAGAGACATGGCTCTGACAGATGGCTGCATCCAGACAGCAGGTTCTGATTAATATAAAAGAATGCTGTGATTTTCAGAACAGTTCAGATGTGCTGGGCTGCCAGCAGGCTCCCAGTTCACGGGCAGCTTGGAGCAGAAGGAGGCTGTCCACTTGTCTGGGCTCATCTGGAGGCTTCCTGGATGGGGGGTGGGAGGGGAAGTTTGGCTTTAGTGAAGGCCGAGGGTCCATGCAGCCCCAGGAGGCCAGGATGCTGGGGTGGAGGGAAGACGGCAGACGGTCCTAGATGCCCCCCGCTGCAGACTGTGGTCCACAGCCCGGGACAGAGTCTGGAGAGGAAGTTCTCACTGCTCAAGGAGCCCAAGCCCCTGCTGAGATGTACACTTATCTTCCCTCTGGATTCCCCCCCAGCTCTACTTCCAACCTCCATGCTCCAGACAAAAGAAAACGAGCATCCCCAATGGCCCAGCAGACCAGGGACCCCTTAGGGTTCTCCACGGAACTCACCACAAGCACTTCCACCCAGGAAAGAAAGGGTGTTTCCAGGGCTCTGTGCCACCCCATCAGGGCAGGGCCCACGGCCACCCCATCAGGACAAGACCCATGGCCACCCCATCAGGGCAGGGCCCACGGCCACCCCATCAGGACGAGACCCACGGCCACCCCATCAGGGCAGGGCCCACGGCCACCCCATCAGGGCAGGGCCCACCGCCACCCCATCAGGGCAGGACCCACGGCCACCCCATCAGGACGAGACCTAAGATCATCCCATCAGAACAAGACCTAATATCATCCCATCAGGACGAGACCCACAGCTACCCCATTAGGACAAGACCTAAGACCATCCTGTCAGGACAGGACGCACGGCCACCCCATCAGGATGAGGCCTAAGATCATCCCATCAGAACGAGACCTAAGATCATCCCATCAGGATGAGACCCACAGCTACCCCATCAGGACAAGACCTAAGACCATCCCGTCAGGACAGGACCCACACCATCAGGACAAGACCTACGGCCACCCCATCAGGGCAGGACCCATGGCCACCCCATCAGGATGAGACCCACGGCCACCCCATCAGGGCAGGACTCATGATCACCCCATCAGGGCAGGACCCACAGCCACCCCATCAGGACAAGACCTAAGACCATCCCATCAGGACAGGACCCACAACCACCCCATCAGAACGAGACCTATGGCCGCCCCATCAGGGCGGGACCCGTGGCCTCTTTGTTCTGTGGGTGGATATACAGGGCAGGCAACAGCGTCTGCTTTGGCAAACGGATCCAGGCTCTGGTGAAGAAGCTCTCTCAAAGCCCAGAAATACAACCCCAGTTTCTGTTTTCATCCCCCAAAGCCTTATTATTTTAAGTAAACCATCTAATTGAATTAAACCCATAGCAAATAGTCAACAGCACCTTTTTATTTTTAACAAGTTCATCTGGGCTTCATAGATAGGTGGTTAGCAATGTTCTTCCCCTTCTTAATGGCTCTGAGGGTCCCGGCACGGAAGTCCCTTGAATAGGAGCCTGGGTGTGGGGCTTGTGGTCGGGACACTGCTCAGGCTGTTGCAGGCTCTATGTTTCTTCCCCATCAGAGGGAAGACGGACTGAAACCACAATTGCAGAAAACTAACCTGTCTGATCACACGGACCACAGCCTCTCCTAACTCAATGAAACTATGAGTCATGTCATGTAGGGCTACCCAAGATGGACGGGTCACGGTGGAGAGTTCTGACAAAAGGTGGTCCACTGGAGAAGGGAATGGCAAACCACTTCACTATTCTTGCCTCGAGAACCCCATGAACAGTATGAAAAGGCAAAAAGATAGGACACAGAAAGATGAACTCCCCAGGTCTGTTGGTTCCCAATAAGTTACTGGAAAAGAGTGGAGAAATAACTCCAGAAAGAATGGAGAGGCTGAGCAAAAATGAAAACATCACCCAGTTGTGGATGTGGCTGGTGATAGAAGCAAGGTCCAATGCTGTAAAGAACAATATTGCATAGGAACCTGGAATGTTAGGTCCATAAATTAAGGTAAATTAGAAGTGGTCAAACAGGAGATGGCAAGAGTGAACATCGACATTTTAGGAATCAGTAAACTAAAATGGACTGGAGTGGGTGAATTTAACTCAGATGACCATTATATCTACTACTGCAGGCAGGAATCCCCTAGAAGAAATGGAGTAGCCCTAAGAGTCCAAATGCTGTACTTGGATGCAATCTCAAAAATGACAGAATGATCTGTTTGCTTCCAAGGCAAACCATTCATTTTCACAGTTATCCAATATGCCCCAACCACCAATACTTAAGAAGCTGAAGTTGAACAGCTCTATGAAAACCTACAAGACCTTCTAGAACTAACACCAAAAAAAGATGTCCTTTTCATCTTAGGGGACTGGAATGTAAAAGTAGGAAGTCAAGAGGTCCCTGGAGTAACAGGAAAGTTTGGTCTTGGAGTACAGAATGAAGCAGGGCAAAGGCTAATAGAGTTTTGCCAAGAGAACACACTGGTCATGGCAAACACCCTCTTCCAACAACACAAGAGAACTCTACACATGGACATCACCAGATGGTCAACACTAAAATCGTATTGATATATTCTTTGCAGCCAAAGATGGAGAAGCTCTAGACAGTCAGCACACACACACACACACACATACACACACAAAGACCAGGAGCTAACGGTGACTCAGATCATAGATTGCTTATTGCAAAGTTCAGACTAAAATTGAAAAAAATAGAGAAAACCACTAGACCATTCAGGTATGACCCAAATCAAATCCCTTATGACTATACAGAGGAAGTGACAAATAGATTCAAGGGATGTTATCTGATAGACAGTGCCTGAAGAACTATGGATGGAGATTTGTAACATTGTACAGGAGGTGGTGATCAAAAACATCCCCAAGAAGAAGAAATGCCAAACAGCAAAATGGCCATCTGAGGAGGCCTTACAAATAGCTGGGAAAGAAGAGAACTGAAAGGCAAAGGAGAAAAGGAAAGATATAAGCATCTGAATGTAGAGTTACAAAGAATAGCAAGGAGAGATAAGAAAGCCTTCCTCAGTGATCAATGCAAAGAAATAGAGGAAAACAATAGAATGGGAAAGACTAGAGATCTCTTCAAGAAAATTAGAGATACCAAGGGAACATTTCATGTAAAGATGGGCTCGATAAAGGACAGAAATGGTATGGACCTAACAGAAGCAGTAGATATTAAGATGAGGTGGCAAGAATGCACAGAAGAACTGTACAAAAAAGATCTTCATGACCCAGATAACCATGATGGTGTGATCACTTACCTAGAGCCAGACATCCTGGAATGTGAAGTCAAGTGGACCTTAGGAAGCATCGCTACAAACAAAGCTAGTGGAGGTGATGGAATTCCAGTGGAGCTATTTCAAATCCTGAAAGATGATGCTGTGAAAGTGCTGCACTCAATATGCCAACAAATTTGGAAAACTCAGCAGTGGCCACAGGATTGGAAAAGGTCAGCTTTCATTCCAATCCCAAAGAAAGGCAATGCCAAAGAATGCTCAAACTACCGCACAATTGCACTCATCTCACATGCTAGTAAAGTAATGCTCAAAATTCTCCAAGTCAGGCTTCAACAGTATATGAATTAAGAACTTCCAGATGTTCAAGCTGGATTTATAAAAGGCAGAAGAACCAGAGATCAAGTTGTCAACATCTGTTGAATCATAGGAAAAACAAGAGAGTTCCAGAAAAACATCTACTTCTGCTCCATTGACTATGCCAAAGCCTTTGACTGTGTGGATCACAACAAACTGTGTCAAGTTCTTAAAGAGATGGGAATACTAGACCACCTGACCTGCCTCCTGAGAAATCTGTATGCACATCAAGAAGCAACAGCTAGAACCAGACATGGAACAATGGACTGGTTCCAAATTGGGAAAGGACTATATCAAGGCTGTATATTTTCACCCTGCATAATTAATTTATATGCAGAGAACATTATACAAAATTCCAGGCTGGATGAAGCACAAGCTGGAATTAAGACTGCCAGGAAAAATATCAATAACCTCAGATATGCAGATAACACCATCCTTATGGCAGAAAGTGAAGAGGAGCTAAAGATCCTCTTGATGAAAGTGAAAGAGGAGAGTGAAAAAGTTGGTTTAAAACTCAACATTCAGAAAACTAAGATCATGGCCTCTGGCCCTGTCACTTAGTGTCAAATAGATGGGGAAACAGTGGAAACAGTGACAGACTTTATTTTGGGGGGCTCCAAAATCACTGCAGATGGTGACTGCATCCATGAAATTAAAAGACGTTTTGCTCTTTGGAAGAAAAGCTATGACAAACCTAGACAGCATATTAAAAACCAGAGACCTTACTTTGCCAACAAAGGTCCATCTAGTCAAAGCTATGGTTTTTCCAGTAGTCGTGTATGGATGTGAGAGTTGGACTATAAAGAAAGTTGAGTTCAGAAGAACTGATGCTTTTGAAGTGTGATGTTGGAGAAGACTCTTGAGAGTTCCTTGGACTGCAAGGAGATCCAACCAGTCCATTCTAAAGGAAATCAGTCCTGAATGTTCATTGGAAGGACTGATGTTGAAGCTAAAACTCCAATACTTTGGCCACCTGATGTGAAGAGCTGACTCATTGGGAAAGACCCTGATGCTGGGAGGGATTGAAGGCGGGAGGAGAAGGGGAGACAGAGGATGAGATGGTTGGATGGCATCACTGACTCAAAGGACATGAGTCTGAGTAAGCTCTGGGAGTGGGTGATGGACAGGGAGGCCTGGCGTGCTGCAGTCCATGGGGCTGCAAAGAGTTGGATATGACTGAGCGACTGAACTGAACTGAACTGAACTTATGTTGGGATCTGGGGGCAAATGGCTGACTCCCTGGGGAGGAACAGGCATTGAGGTCTGGCCAGCAACATGGGATGTCAGTCAGGTACTATCTGGTCTTGGACGCCAGACTTGGGGAGATACAGGGCCCAAGTCCTCTTATCTCAGACCACCCGCAGCATTTGCCTGCGACTGAACAGCAACAACATCTGCCCCTGCGGAGACTGAACCCTGTGATGGGGCAGCTGCTGACCTTCCCCCACCCCCCCAGGGGAATTCAGGAGGAGTGTGAGGCACTCTGTGCTCCAGGAAACTGGGGGGACAGGTCTTTAGATAGTTAGATAGTTTCAGGAACTGATTTCATAACCAATCCACGCATCTCCTCATATCTGTAAAAGCACTGAATCCCCTCATGATGACGTCAGCCACCCCGCGACTAGCAGAAAACCTTTGGTAAAGTAACGGCTTGATTGCATTGAACTCCCCCTCCAGCAAACCTTATATATTGACTTTCCCTCACTACTGTCTCCCGAGCTGTGGTCATTTTGCCGCAAATAAAACTTAACTCGCAGCTCTCACACTGGGCATCTTTTTTAATTTGACACAACCTATGCTCTGCGGGACCAGGGTTTTCAGGTGGGGGATCAGGGCCAAGGCCTTGGGTGGATGAACAGTGCTGGGCTCTCGCTCATCTTGTCTGTCTACAACTTTGAAATCCACCTGAGCTCACATCCCGAGGGACCTAGTTCCAGCCCCGTTTCTACCACTTGGAGCATGACTAACACCATGACCGGCAAGGCTGCACAGGCCTCAGAGTCTGCAGGAGGGTCTTCTCTGCAAGCAGAGGCATCTGGCTCTCAATCCTTCCCTTCCCATCACTTTGTTTGGACCTCCCCTCATGGCTTGAAGCTTCCCAGGTGGTGCAATGGTAAAGAATCCACCTGACAATGCAGGAGACGCAAGAGATGTGAGTTCAATTCCTGGGTCAGGAAGTAGGAAATGGCAACCCACTCCAGTATTCCTGACTGGAAAATTCCATGGACAGAGGAGCCTGGCGGGCTACAGCCCATGGAGTTGCAAAGAGTCGGACGCCATTGAGTGACTGAGCACACACAGACACTCAGACACATAGGTGGCTTAGATCACGGCCCTCCCCCAGGCTCTGTCCCCGCCCCCAGGCCTTGGGCGGGGGAAGGGGGGTGTCCTCTTGGCAGCATCAGCTTTTCCAGGCTCCCTGCAGACCGCTGCTCCCCCACCCCCATCACCTCTCCTCTCTCTCTGCCATTCTCTATCCCCTCTTGCTGCTGCTGCTAAGTCGCTTCAGTCGTGTCCGACTCTTAGCGACCCCATAGACTGCAGCCCACCAGACTCCTCCATCCATGTGATTTTCCAGGTGAGAGTACTGGAGTGGGGTGCCATCGCCTTCTCCGATTCCCTCTTAGTAATTCAGGTGTGACTTCCACACCTGAATCTACTGCAGAGAGGAGGCTGTGCCTGCCGCCTGCCGCTTAACATTATATCATGCTGTTTCCCAGTCTCTTTGTAGTCCTCATAATTAATATTTAATGGTACAAAAATATTCACAAGGAGACACACAGGCAAAAAAATGAATCTAGACGCTGACCTTACACTTTCCACAAAAATTAACTCAAAAATAGATCATAGAGCCCAGTGTAAAATGCAAATTATTAAGTCCCCACGTAATAACATGGGAAAAAATCTAAGTGACCTTGGCTTTAGTAATGGGGTTTTAGATATAACACCAAAACCATGATTCATAAAAAAAAAAAAAGGTGAGTTGGGCTTCATTAAAATTAAAAACTTTTGCTCTTCATAAGACACTGCTAAGAGAACAGAAAGACAAGCCACCAACTGGGAGGCAATATTTGCAAAGTACATATCTGATGAAGGACCTGCAAGTCCAAAATCTACAAAGAACTATTAAAACTCAATAATAAGCAAAGAATCCAATTAAAATGTGGGTAAAAGGTTTGAAGAGAAATCTCACAAGAGAAGGTATTCAGATGCAAATAAGCACATTGCTCTGGGGAACTGCAAATTAAAACAAGGAAATGCCATTGCACACCTATTAGAATGGGTAGAATCCAGAATTCTGATGGCGCTCAGAACAAGCACAAACGTGGAACAACAGGAACTCAGGCATCGCCTACGGGAATGCAAGGTGGCAGAGCCACCTTGGAAAGTAGGCTGAAGGTTCTTGGAAAGCAAAACAAGGTCTTACCACAGGATCCAACGGTCTGGTTCTTCAGCATTTTCTCTCATACAGCAGATTTTGCAGTCGCTCCATTGTGTCCGACTCTTCGCGACCCCATGAGCTACATGCAACACGCCAGGCCTCCCTGTCCATCACCGACTCCCGGAGTTCACTCAGACTCATGTCCACAAGTCGGCGATGCCATCCAGCCATCTCATCCTCTGTCGTCCCCTTCTCCTCCTGCCTTCAATCTTTCCCGGCCTCAGGGTCTTTTCCAGTGAGTTCGCTCTTCGCCAAAGGATTGGAGCTTCAGCTTCGGCATCAGTCCTTCCAGTGAATATTCAGGGTTGGTTCCCTTTGGACTGCCTGTTTTGATCTTGCTGTTCAAGGGACTCTCAAGAGTCTTCTCCAGCACTTTTATGAGTACACAAAAAACTGCAGGCTGATGTCTTCAGCCGCTTTGCCCATGATTGTCCAAATTTGGAAGCAACCAAGGTGTCCCTCAGTAGATGAACAGATAAATAAATTGCAGTCCATCCAGACAATATTCAGCACTAAAGGAAATGAACTATCAAGTCGTGAAAAGACATAGAAGAAACTTAGATGCATATTATTAAGTGAAAGTAGCCAATCTGAACAGTCTACTACTGTGATTCCAACTGTATGACATTCTGGGAAAGGCACCCTTACGGGGACGGTAAAGAGAGAAGTGATTATGGGGTGGTGGTGAGTAGATGGGACATGGGTTGGCGGGGCTGGGAAACTTCTCCGCATGACCGTAATGGTGGGTAAACATCATATATTTGTCCAGACTCACGGAATTTATAACGCAAGGAGTGACCCCTCATGTAACTGTGGGTTTCAGGTAACAGTATTGTATCAATGTTGGTTCATCAACTGTAAGAAATTCATCATACTAAGGCAATATGTTAATAATAAGGAAAATTGTGTGCATGCCTCTGTGTGTGTGTGTGTGTGTGTGTGTGTATGTGTGTGTAATACATAGGAACTCTGTTCAATTCTTCTGTAAACTTAAAACTGCTCTCAGGAATGCAACGTATTTATTTTAAAGAGTATATACACCAAGTAAGAAACATAATTAACTTAGTGCATTCAAGTTTAGTAGATTTATGACATTAATACATATTATTGGTTGTGAAAGAGGCTGCTGGCTTCCCCCAACATTCGTTTTCTCTCTTCTCTCATAGCAGTACTCCCACAGTTTGGCTGGGACTTCCCAGATGGCTCGAGTGGTAAAGAACCTCTCTGCCAGTGAAGGAGACATAAAAGACACAGGCTCCATCCCTGGGTCAGGAAGATCCTCTGGAGGAGGGCATGGCCGCCCACTCCAGTATTCTTGCCTGGAGAAGCCCATGAACAGAGGAGCCTGGAGTGCTACAGTCCATGGGGTTGCACAGAGTTGGATAGAACTGAGTGACTTACACTTTCACTTTTCACATTCATATTTTAGCTGGGTACAAGACTGCTCAAAATAAAATCTCTTTCTCCAGCTTCTCTTATAGCTAGATGTGACTGGGAGATAAGGTTTTGTCAAAGAAAGTGGCTGGGGTGTTGTATGCAACCCTTTAAAGGGAAGAGTGCCTAATCTTTCCTTCCTTTTCCTTCTGGTCAGCTGGTGGGAATGCAGACGTGATGGCTGAAGCAGCTGCAGCCATTTTATACCATGATGTGAGCCAGGGAATGGATGCCATGCATCCTGGAATAAGGAGTGGCTTGTGCCGTGGACCACCTGCATCACACCCTTCCATACGTGAGAGTAAGAAACCCCCACCTGTGTAGGACACTTCACCCTGCTGAGTCCCTTGCGACTGGTCGTGGACACTCATCAGAGAGCAAGTGAGTATTTTTCACGTCAAGCTTCCCTTTGTCAGCTGCAGCCATTAAGAATGAGACGGTCAGAAAAAAATGTAGTGTAAATTGAAGGAACATTGACTGACATCACAAAAGAGCTGAAGTGAGCATGAAAAAGGCTGTATTTTGTCACCCTGCTTATTTAACTTATATGCAGAGTTCAGTTCAGTTCAATTCAGTTGCTCATTTGTGTCCGACTCGTTGTGACCCCATGGACTGCAGCATGCCAGGCCTCCCTGTCCATCACCAACTCCCAGAGTTGACACAAACTCATGCCCATTGAGTCAGTGATGCCATCCAACCATCTCATCCTCTGTCATCCCCTCTCCTCCCACCTTCAATCTTTCCCAGCATCAGGGTCTTTTCCAATGAGTCAGCTCTTCGCATCAGGTGGCCAAAGTATTGGAGTTTTAGCTTCAACATCAGTTCTTCTAAAGAATATTCAGGACTGATTTCCTTTAGGATGGACAGGTTGGATCTCCTTGCAGTCCAAGGGACTCTCAACACTCTTCTCCAACAGCATAGTTCAAAAGCATCAATTCTTCAGCACTCAGCTTTCTTTATAGTCTCACTCTCACATCTATACATGACTACTGGAAAAACCATAGCTTTGACTAGATGGGACTTTGTTGGCAAAGTAATGTCTCTGCTTTTTAATATGCTCTCTAGGTTGGTCATAATTTTTCTTCCAAGGAGTGAGCATCTTTTAATTTCATGGCTGCAGTCACCATCTGCAGTGATTTTGGAGCCCAAGAAAATAAAGTCTGACACTGTTTCCACTGTTTCTCCATCTATTTGCCATGAAGTGATGGAATCAGTTGCCATGATCTTGGTTTTCTGAATGTTGAGCTTTAAGTCAACTTTTTTACTCTCCTCTTTAACTTTCATCAAGAGGCTTAGTTCCTCTTCACTTTCTGCTGTAAGGGTGGTGTCATCAGAATATCTGAGGTTATTGATATTTCTTCCAGCAATCTTGATTCTAGCTTGTGCTTCCTCCGGCCCAGCGTTTCTCTTGATGTACTCTGCATATAAGTTAAATAAGCAGGGTGACAATATACAGTCTTGAAGTATTCCTTTTCCTATTTGGAACCAGTCTGTTGTTCCATGTCCATTTCTAATTGTTGCTTCCTGATCTGCATACAGATTATGCAGAGTATATCATGAAAAACACTGGGCTGGATGAAGCAGAGATGTTGCTTTGCCAACAAAGGTCCATCTAGTCAAGGCTATGGTTTTTCCAATAGTCATGTATGGATGTGAGAGTTAGACTATAAGGAAAGCTGAGCACCAAAGAATTGATGCTTTTGAATTGTGGTGCTGGAGGAGACTCTTGCAAGTCCCTTGGAGAGCAGGGAGATCCAACCAGTCCATCCTAAAGGAGATCAGTCCTGTGTGTTCATTGGAAGGACTGATGCTGAAAGCTGAAGCTGAAAGTCTAATACCTTGGCCACCTGATGCGAAGAGCTGACTCATTGGAAAAGACCCTGATGCTGGGAAAGATTGAAGCCAGGAGAAGGGGATGACAGAGGATGAGATGGTTGGATGGCATCACTGACTCAATGAGTTTGAGTAAACTCCAGGAGTTGGTGATGGACAGGGAGACCTGGCGTGCTGCAGTCCATGGAGTTGCAAAGAGTCGGACATGACTGAGCCTGAAAAATATTCTACAATGTAGAGGTTTGGGGTGGGGGGCAACCCTGCGGAGCAAGCCCATGTGTCCTGCCTGGGGGGCTGTGTGGTGACTGCAGGCTGGTGAGACTCGGGGATCAGCTGGGTCTCTGTGGTTATAGACACTCTCAGCACACACATTGCACACACTTGCGCATGGATATCACGCTTCAAAAATTGGCAGCGACACATACGAGTTTCAGAAACACAAATGAAGCTAGTAGGCCTTTCTTTCATGGGGAGCATTTTTCATGCTTCCTGAAAGAGCGGAGTTTTGTGGCACAGCATTTATGAAATGTGGGCATAACCCAGTTTCCCGAATTCTCTTGCTGTTAATTATGACGTGATCCCCACCTTACTTCCACCCCCAGGGAACAGAGCTCACTTCCTCTGTTGCTTGGAATAATCTCAATTCTATAGATGTTGAAGTACAGAGACGACTGGGTTAAAAGCTGGAACAGAGCTCAGTCTGGAAGGCCCATGGGGTCTCCTCCCTCCCCAGGGGTTGGACTGCTTTCTGCCAAGGCGGTTATCAGGCCAGAAGGGCTCTGGGGCGTCTCCAGGCCCAGCCTCGGAGCTCCCCAGCTTCCCTGCCGCGGGTGGTGAGATCCGATTGGTGGGCCACAGGTGGCCCTGAGTCAGGTAGAAACCCGACCCCCCTGGTGATGCTGTCTTCCTGTACCCTCTCGCCCCGGGGTGGGTGACAGGCTCTCCTCTCCATTTAGGGCAGAGCCCAAGGGGTGTGCGGCTGTGGCTGCCTGAGGCCCCGTGGCTCCACGGTGCCCGCCCCACCTGGCTGGACCCTCTGCAGTTGGGTCCTCAGCCTGTGTGGCTCCCGCTGCGGGGCTGGCATCGGCCTCGGATGATGCCTTGTGCACAGGAGGTTTTAGAGGCTCTGGGTGCGGGCAGCCGGGAGTAGGAGGCCGTCCCTGTGTGGCCTTCCGGGGACTGACCTGCTTTACCGGCGGCTGCTTTATCCGCGGGGCTGAGGGTCCCCTCGGGGTCCAGGGAGCAGCTGGTGCAGGCGACACTGGAGGTCCCGGGGCGGGGCCGCTGTGAGCCTGCATCCCTGCCCCAGGGCTGTGGCTGATCTCTAAGGGGACCGATGGACACCTGCAGATGCTCTCGTCCCTGGGGTCCTATCCCCAGCATCAGGAAGCGCCTATCCATCCCTGCTGGTAGCAGGTCAGGGAAAGCTCTTCCATCACATGTCAGAGTGCCTGGGGCAGGGGCGCTCCCGTGAGGGGAGAGTGCGTGGGGCCAGGCTGACCCTCTTTCTCCCCACCTTGGCCTGTCTCCTGCGCGTCCCCCACCCACACCTCATGTTCCCCACTATGGGACTCAGGCCCGATGGTGCCCCCTCGGCACAGACCCTTCCAGGCTGTACACGTCCTGGTGACGCTTCACAGGTGCCCTGGACATGGCCCAGGCTCACTGGTCCTGCCTGCAGGGAACGCAGTACCTCTCCAGGGATGCTAACTTCAGTGGTCCCTGAGCTGACTCAGAGCCCCAGGAAGCTGTCCCGGTCACCCTGTCCTCACTCCTAAAACCCTGGGAGGCAGCCTGGAGTGGGAGAGAGGAGGAGCTGGAGCTGGCTGGGCTCCAGGGGCTGTTTGCTGGTGGCATGGCCTTGGGGCTGATGGAACGTCCTTGACGTGCCTTTTCCTTCTGTGTAAGCAGGACCCGGGACAAGGGGAGGATGGGGTTAGAGATGGAGAGATTCAGGCAGGACCCGGGACGAGGGGAGGGTGGGGTTAGCAGTGGGAGCGATGTGGGCAGTGCCCCGCACACAGGAGGTGCTCAGCGAGTGTCTGCTCTCTCCCCTCCCTCCTTGGGCCGGTCTTATTCCTGGACCTTGAGCCCTATCTTCACGGCCTTGTGTTTCACGTAGGAAGCAGGAGGAGCAGAGGAGACAGAGTCCGCTTAGGTTCCTTGATGAGTTTTCCCTGTGCCGTCATCTACTTTGTATAAGGAAACAGCAGACTTGTTCTCTTCTCTCGGCCTTTCTTCTGCATCTGTTGGTCTTTTTTAAACCCACCTGGGCCCCCTCGATCCTGGAGGACCGAGGATGGTTGCTCAGAGGCAGAGCTCGGACAACGGCATCACCCACGACAGGCACAAGCCGGCCGGGACGCCCCCACCCTGGCCCTCCCGACCCCGGTGTCTCCGCGCCGCTCGCCAGGCTACCAGGGCCAGACGCTGCTGGTCCTGCCAGCCGCCTCGAGGAGGCGTGAGAGGCAGCGTGGGCACCCGTGTATTTTTAGTAAGTAGGGCTGATTTGTTCCAGTCTCAGTCTTAGGGAGCCGTAACGCCAGACTGTCTAAGAACACTGCCTGGGACGTGATCTCCGTGAACAGAGGAGGTAACTTAGCCCATGAGCGACTTACTCTGCCCTGGTGACTGGTCTCTCGAGTGTTTATTAGACAAGTAGTCAGGCCCTTAGGCTCTGAGAGCAGGGAGTCTGAGAGCTGGGGTGGAGGGGGAAAAATGTCTGGGCTCGATTCCTGGGCTTGACTCTTAAGCTGCGTGACCTTGGGAAAGTGATGAAACCTCTCTGAGCCCCAGTCTCCTCATTTGGAGCCAGGGGATGATTTGGGAGCCACTTTGCAGCCTGGAATGAGTTGCTATTGTGCTCCGCCTAAAACAGCCACACACACTAGAGCTTCCGTGGTGTTTGCACATAAATGTCACCAGCTCGCAAAGCATCAGCTGTGCGGATAGAGAACGTCAAGTCCGTGCACGACTCTGTTAGCCACTTGCAGGAAACCTGGTTCCCATGGACAGGGCCAGGATGGACGGGGAGGGGTAAAGTTGTCACTTCTTGCAGCTACGGAGGACAGACACGCTCCGCAGACACAGTCCTGGGCAGGCTGGTGCCGTGATTTCCTTTTTTTTTCCCCAATATTTTTTTCGATGTGGACCGTTTTTAAAGTCTTTGTTGAGTTTGTTACAATATTGCTTCTGCTTTGTGTTTTCAATTTTTTGGCCCCATAGCATGTGGGTGTGGGATCTTAGTTCCTTGACTAGGGATCGACCCTGTGTCCCCTGCATTGGACGGTGAGGCCTGAACAACTGAACCTCCAGGGAAGTCCCCACGATTTCCTCTTGAAGATGAAGGACTTCCCTCAGGAGATAAGTTCTTACCGATGCCACATCACTGATGTGTGTAAAGCTTGAACACGTGTTCTTCCTGGGGCCCCAGGCTTTAGTGTGGGGCACAGGAAACCTGCTTGTTAAAGGCACACAGAGCTCTGGAATGCTCGCTATTGATTCAGAAGGGTGTGTGTTTGCCGTTGCAGCAAAGATGGAGCTGGAGATGCGGCCACACCCAGAAGAAGCCCTCGCGCGCCGTCACATCTCCCAGGAGCAGAGTCTGAGCGCAGATGCCAGGGCGAGGAGGTGGCGATGCGCGGAGCAGAGAGCACGGCTACCCTGTGAGGGGTGGAGACGTGGGGAGAGGCGGGTCAGCCCCCAGGGCAACCAGAGGACCTGGGATGTGATGGAAACTGCCCCCACCGAGGGTCAAGGGCGGGCCAAGCTTTCACACCCCACGCCCACCAGCCATGTCACAGGGCTGGCCCCAGGGCGGACGGGAATTGAGGCTGACCATTTGCTGGCATTTTCCCCTGCCAAGCACTGGGAGAGGGGCTCTGCCATCTGAGGGCAATCCCCTCCTCAAAGATGCAGGTGCCAGCTGGTGGGAGTTGGTGGGCAGCATGGGTACCGAGGGGACCCCAGGGAGACCCGCTGTCTGTGGACTCAGGGCACGCCCCCTCGCAGGGCATGATCACACCTGCTCCAAGACCCACCTGGGGAACCAGAGGCTGACAGAAGGGGCCTTTGGGGCCAGCCTCAGAAGGGCATAGCGCAGAGATGTTTGTAGTTCCCAGAGTTTAGTTTCATCAGCGCCTTGGCTTTTATTCATCAGAAGCACAATCCTGAAGACCCTCATCTGATCTGAGTCTGCCATCGCAGAGCCGTGTCTTGGAGCTTCCAGACCACAGGCCCTGCTTCTGAAACACTGTCCACCACAGAGAGTCAACCCAGGGCCCAGTGTGAAGTGTGGGGCAAGTTGGCTCCACCCCTGGGACTTGGGGGGCTGCGTCATGAAGGGGGCCATCCGATTCGGTCCGGATCTGGAGTCCCAGCCTCACAGGAGTGTTGCCTGTGTCCCCTCTCCCCTGCCGCCTCCCCGTGGGCCCCTGTGGGACACGGCGCCCCTCCGGCCGATCGCCCCAGCAACACGGCATTGTCGCTGCCTGACCAGCGCCTCAGGGCTCATGTCTGTGTCCTCAGTCCCCGCAGTGACCCCGGAACACAGCAGGCGCTCTCCAGAGGCTTAGTGAGCAAATGCCGCAAGTATCCTAGAAACCCAGAGCTCTTACGTGTTGCTCCAGTGATTGCCCGCCTCCCATCGCCCCCCTACTCTCTGCTCCTTGAAGACAGAGCAGGGTCAGGGACCCGCAAACAGCCGGCAGGACCTCCCTGCAATGAAACACCGCTCTGCGTTGAAAAGCACAAAGCACTGATTCACACAACAAATGGGTGAACCTCACACACATTTTTCCAAGGATAAGATACCAGAACCAAAAGGTTACATGCTGTATGGTTACACTCATAAGCTATTCCAGAAAAGCAAAGCCAACTGGGAAAAACAGATCGCTGATGGCGGGAGGCTGGCTGGTGCAGGAATGGGTGGGCTCTTCACTCCCCCTTCTGCCCCCGGGCAGCCCTTGATGGTCCGCTGCCACAAGCCTTCCCTTTTGGAGCTCTCAGATCAGGTCTTGGAAGGTTCCAGGATCTGAGCATGCACGCCCTCTCCCTGTGCCTCTCAGTTAAACCCCATCTTCCGCACTTCTGACTTGCGTCACCTGGCCTTTCCGACAATCCAAGAACTGCGAGGAGTATTCACAATTTCCCGGAGCGGTTCCTTGCTTCCCACTGCCGTGCAGGACCTGTCCACACCCAAGCTACATTCGTGGGGCCCCTGCCTGATGAGACTGCTGACCCAGGACACAGGGGTGGGCAGGGCCTTCAGGACACCTGGTCTGCCGTAATCCTCACCTCCAGATCCCCGCTCAGCTGCACTGGGCTCCTTCTGGTTCTGGGGCTTCCACCGCCTGCCAGTCTCCCCTGCTTCACTCCGGTGAAGACCTTTCCCCTGTATCACCCGTCCCTTCTGGCCAGGGGTTGAAGGTGAACACAAGAGCCGTGTTGGAAACAGCGAATTCCTCCCAATAAGTGTTGGGGAGTTTCACAGGATCCTGGCCCTTCCAGTAGCATTTTGCGTCTCCTAAGCTCTGGCGTGATATGGATCATGTGAAAGACGGTCTCAGAGGACGTTTCGCTCACTCCATCAGGTGATGCGTGGACCTAACCCAAGTGGGTCAGGTGAGTTTCTTTGTGCTCTGAAGGGTGTGGCTGGGCAGGAGGTTCTGCCTTAGATGAATCTGGGTGGAAAGGAGCTGATCACGGGCTGCAGAAGCCGTTGCTCACTGGTGGCCCCGGCAGGGACCCCCTCCGAGTGTTCCCAAGTTCCATCCTCGTCCCCGAGACTAAGCTTTGCTCCCCCTTCCTTTTAAATCGCAAACTCTGATTTTCAGGAGAATTGGCCGTGGGCATAATCCTGTGGGCAGGCTTGCTATTCTTACACGGTTCAGCCTATTCTTAGTTACTTTTAAAAATAAAATTGTCAACAGCTTTTCCTTCCCCGGTAACATTTCTGCCACTACCAAAGATCTTAATGAACTGTGCGTTCAGTTACAGGAAGCAGGGGACCGGGTGAGTGGGTGGGCCCAGCAAGACGTGGCGAGAAAGCTCCCGAGGAGAGACGAGAGCATTTATGGGAGACGGTGTCAGCACGGAGAAGTCTGTGCCTCGGGGAAGCATCTGAACGCAGCCGGCTTGTTATCAGCCCTGACGGTTTTGGGGGAAATGATTCCAAAAGAGAACAGAACTATTTCTGGGGAGAAAAACACCTATTCTTACCCCAGTCCCATAGAGGCAACTCTCAAGCTGAGCGTGAGGGAATAAAGGTATCTTGAGTCTTCAGTGGGTCTGGATGAACCAGGGAAGAGCAGCAGGTGTTGATGCACAGAGCTGTCCTGGGAACAGGGCTGGTCTCGCCGTCCGGCGGTATCATCCTGCAGTTAGGAGGGCAGCTCCTGACAGTTTCCTTCAATCGTTATGGGGACTTCTTGACCAAGCTGGTTGTCTTTTCTGAGTCTCACATTTTCCTCACTTGACTAAAAGCGATGACCCTGCTACATCTCTGACTCCTTCCTTCCTTCCTGTTGCCGACTGAAGTCCCTAAAACAGACCCCAGGATGGAGTCTGGCACGTGGCTGTCCGTGCAGTGCCCTTGGGGACTGCGTGGGGGAGGGAAGGCGTCTGGATTGAGGGAAGGGAGAGGGGAGTGGGGTGCAGGCACCGCGGTCACCCAGGCTGACCCCGAGGGCTACTGATGAAGGCTATGGGGGAGGGGTCTGCTCCCAGAAGCTGGCCAAACGTCCTTCCTTGATGCGGGCCTGGCGGCATGTCCTGGGGTCTGCTATGCCTATTCACCCCTCTACTCGCTTTTCTTCCAGAGCTCCTGGAGCAGCAATGCTGGAGGGAGGTGCTCAGCTGGGAGCGCATCCCACTGCAGCTCACCATCAGGGCTCCATCACGAGGCTCAGTCACTTGTGTTAATGAAAACTTGAGGATGGCAGGGGAGTCTGGGGTCCTGCCCTGGAAGACAGGCACAGCCAGCCCCCTGGCAGGATGGGTCAGGGGAAGGGCTGGGGCGCCCCCTCCCCCTACCTCGCCCCTCCCCGTGGTCTCCAGGCTGCTGAGACCTTGGTCCCCAGGTCAAGCAGGTGTGAAACGGAGCATCTCCAGCCACATCAATAAGCAAGGATTCACAGCCGTCAGGGAGTCCGGCCTCCAAAGGTGAAATTCGGAGCTCAGGAAGAACAGTGCCTGCTATCTGGCAGCAATCCGCCTCTGCCTATCTGGCATGCTACAGTCCATGGGGTCGCAAAGAGTCGGACAGAACTGAGCGACTGAGCTGAACTGAACTGATCTAGCCCCAGATAGCTGAGGTGCGTATGAAAGGAAAGGTTTCAGTAAGCCCAGATCTTGTATCTTCACCTGCATAAGTGTTAGTCACTCAGTCCTAGGTGACTCTTTGCGACTCCACGGACTGGGACCCGCCAGGCTCTTATGTCCAGGCTAGAATACTGGAGTGGGTGGCCGTTTCCTTCTCCAGTCCCATGCACTAAGAAGTGCTAAATTCCTTAACTTGAGCTACCTGGTTTTCCCTGTGCTGTGCTTAAGTCACTCAGTCATGTCCAACTCTCTGCGACCCCATGGACTGTAGCATGCCAGATAGGCAGAGGCGGACTCTGTCCGTGAGGATTCTCCAGGCAAGAATACTGGAGTGGATTGCCATACTCTTCTCTAGGGGATCTTCCCAACCCAGGGATCAAATCTGTGTCTCCTGCATTGCAGGCAGATCGTTTACCATCTGAGCCGCCAGGGAAGCCCTGGGTTTCCCTCATCAACAATAATCTTTTGATTTTCCGACTACCTGCCCCTGGTTACAAGCGTCTATATAACATGACTCTTCCTACCTTCCCCTCCGGGGCTTCTCTGATGGCTCAGATGGTAAAGAATCTGCCTCACTGAGGGAAGCCCTACCTCCATGGGGAGCAAACCAAGAGGAGTTGGACCCCAGAAGGAAATCCACAACCTGGGGCTGGTTAAAGGTGACGGGACAGAGCTGTGACCGGTTGCCTCGGGAGCAGCCAGGACGTTCTGGAGACGTCTTTACTCGGTGACGGTGACTTCCTGGGGAAGAAGGGGGCCTGCCTTCAAGGGTCTGGAGGGAGAGGCAGCCTGGGCCACAGGGCCAACCAGGGGTCGAGCGGAAGGCCACTCTGCCCGGTCCCACCAATGCTGCCAGGTGGCTCCGTGGTGGGCGCTGCCCAGTTCCGTTCAGTCGCTCAGCCCTGTCCGACTCTTTGCGACCCCATAAACCACAGCACGCCAAGCCTCCCTGTCCATCACCAACTCCCGGGGTTTACTCAAACTCATGTCCATCAAGTCAGTGATGCCATCCAACCATCTCATCCTCTGTCGTCCCGTTCTCCTTCCGCCTTCAATCTTTCCCAGCATCAGGGTCTTTTCCAGTGAGTCAGCTCTTCGCATCAGGTGGCCAAAGTACTGGAGTTTCAGCTTCAGCATCAGTCCTTCCAATGTTGGACGCAGTTCTGCATCAGGCTTGGCCCCCTTCAGCCGTCTCCTCTGGGCCGTGGGTGCCTCTGTCGTGCCTGTGAGTGGACCCCTTTCCCCTGGAAGCCTCGCTGATTCCGTCTCCTGACCACTTGGCAGGGTGTGGCCCAGGGCCGGGAAGTCACCCCTCTTGGACTTCGTTTTCACCGTGTGTCCCCTGAGCCAGGCGTCAGAGACCCAGGCACCCACTGGCCATTTCCTTCCACCTCCCAGGGCTGGGGGAGGGGGACAGATTGACCCCTAAGGCCTGCAGCCCCACCCCTCAGGGCCACGAGTGAGGAGACAAGCAGAGTATGCGGTGCGGGCCCCCCTGGTGGGTGGCAGGGCCTCTGGCGCCCCTGGCAGACATGGGAGCGGCCAGGGCCACATCCGCCTGGACTGGGCTCTGGCTTCCTGGATGTGGAAGGCCTTTGAGGGTATCAGGTGTGGATACCAGCGGGGGGACACCCGGAACCTTGAAGGCGCCTGTGTGTGGCGGGCGCCCGTTCGTGCCTCTCAGACGCGTCCCAGCTGCACGGGGCCCTGGACACTGAGGCATCACTGTCCTAGACCCCCAAGGCCTGGCTGTCCAGACTCTCCCAGAATGGCCAGACCCCTGGCACAGCCACCTCCGGGAAGGTGCTGCCAGCCCCGGGGGCCACGGAGACAACGTCAGAAGGAGGGTGCCCCCCCAGAGGGCAGGGTCCGGTGGCGGGGGGCGCAGGATGTGGCCTCCATGGGGGCTCCCAGAGGTGGACTCAGCCATGGAAGCGGCAGCTGGGCTCCTCTGTCCCCCTCAAGGCGCCGGTTGCTGGGTGGGTCCTCCAGCCGCCCTGAGAGCCCATGTGGCCAGCGGCAGGGCCAGGTTTCCTGCGAAGTGGCCCGGAACCCTGCAGGCATGTCTTCCCTTCCACCCTCCCAGCCTGCATCCCTCCTCTGCTCTCCCTGCTCTGGGCTCCACCTCCCACCAGACAAGGAGATCCCCGCCCTGGGCTGCTGGCTCAGGAGCCTGGGGCGGGGCCGGCAGGGTGGGGGGGTGGACCTGGCCAGGCTTGGGGTCAGAGGGACAGAGCCGAGGGCTCCCTGAGCGCCACCAGCAACCAGTATCCCAGGAGAAGGGCCCCAGGTGGGAGGCTCTGTGAGGGGGCACATCTCCACACCCCAATACCTCCGACTGTCTGGAGCGTCTCTACCTGCGTGTCTTGTAAGCACGTGGGGCTCCAGTCCAGACCGGACTCCTTAACCTCAGCCCCAGCCAGTCACGTCCTTTGCTGCCCAGTTCCTGGGCATGCATCACCCCCTGGACGGCCAAGTGAGACGTCTGGGGTCACCACTGACCTCCCTTCTCCCTGCCCCTCCGTCCACACTGCCGAGACCACCTGCGCCCCCTCTCAGAGCCCCGGAGCCTGTTCAGATGTCTCTGCTTCCTCCTCTGCTGCCGTCAGGACACGGTCGTCCCTGCAAGAAGCGCAACAGTGGCTTGTGTGCAGTCGTGGCTCTAACACTGCCTCCCACGGGGCTTCTGAGCCACGTGTCTGCTCCAGTTCTGGCCGACCCCTCAGTTCCTGAGATGCAGCTGCTGCCCCGAGGGTTCCTCCTTGTTCCTCGGGACCTGACCCAACGAGGCCGCATCTCCAGGGAGTGCCCCTCGCACTGGTCCATGTTTTCCGCCTCGCGCATCTGCAGGCTTGTGCACTGTCTCCCGGCGCCCGCGGTGTGGGTGGGCGGAGCAGCCCTGGCGCTCCTCCGCTGGACAGACGCGGAAGCAGAAGGGCCTCAGAAGTGTGCGAGCTGCGAAGCGGCAGCCGGTGATGGAGGCGAGGAGGCTCTGAGCTGCCGGAGTCAGGATGTGTGTGCGTGCCGGGAGACACCTCATCCATCACACGCGTCACCTGTCATCCCTGGGAGGCCCGGGTGTCACCAGGAAGGCTGGGGGCGGGAAGGCGGCTAAAAGGGGAAACGGGGTGACTGCAGGAGGGCTGGGGGGGCATTCGGGGGATAAAAGTCATCCGAAGGCAGAGGGTTCAGCTAAGGTAGGGGCGCAGGCGTGCACCCTGTGTGCAGTGGGTGGGGCGTGAACCAGGACACCCCAGGTTCTCCTCCAACGCTTCTGGGATTTACCTGGTGTCTGTTATCAAGCATGTCCGTTCCACGACTGGGAATCGAAGCGCTGGGCCAAGGAGATGCTTCCCGGAGCTCACTGCACTCCTGAGTGAGCTGCGTGGTGAGGCCCCAGCCCTGCCCCACGTTGAGAAGCAGTGGAGGAGAATGAGCAGGGACTTCAGACTCTCTGGATGCTTAGTAATGTGGGCAAAGGGACTGTGATCCCTTCAGGCTTTTGAACTCTCACTTGCAAGGAGGTTTGATCTTTAGAACTTAATTCCTCCCCCATCTCTACATTTTTGGCATTTTCTGATGGAGTTTCTGTGTCTCTATTTCACATTTTACTGTGGAAATATCTTTAATTCCACTGCAGAACCTCTTGTGGGTTGCATTGGACAGCATCGTGGTATACAGTTGAGGAGGGTGTATCTGCTACCTACTGTCAGATAACGAACAACCTCACAGTCTAAAGCTTAAAGCAAAATGCCTGCATCAAGGCACATGTTCCATGAGCTGAGAACCCAGGTGTGCTTGGCTGGATCTGCAGGCTCAGGACTCTGGTGAAGTTCCTCAAGCTATTGACCATGACTGTGGTCTCACAGGAAGGCTGCCCTGGGCCAAGGTGTGCTTCCCGGCTCTGTCCCTGAGGACGTGAGCTGGGGAGACAGAAGGCTGTGGGGAGGGGGCCTGCTTGAGCCAGGGTTGGGATCTGCAGCGTCCAGCACTGCCAAGTCCGAGGACATGTCCAGGGGCGTGTGGAGGGTGCGGGGAGGAGAAGGACGTGGTGGGGGCAAGCCGGGCACGGGGCTGGGCAGCTGCAGGTGGGCCCGAGGTTGCACGATTGCGGGTGGGTTCGGTTCAGAGGGGGCTATCCATGCGGCTGAAGGGTCTTCCAAACAGTGGGGAGGAGGGTGGGCAGCTCCAGGAGACCCGGATGGCTGTGTAGATGGCTATTTCTAAGGTTGGCTTTGACTCAGTAGACAATGGCCTTGCCTGAGGCAAGTGTGAAAAACAGAGACTTTTGCTCACTGGGGCTGAGAGGAGAGAAGACGGGCTGGGGGTCAGGGTCCTCCCTGCATTGTTACTGCGAGTATAGATGGACAGTGGCGGGTTCTTCACCGCACACTTCCCGAGCAGTACTTCATTTGGAGTTGAGTCTTCTCCATTTAAATCAAAGTCCAAATAGGAAAACTGACCTTTTGAGCATGGATGTTAGCGGCCATTATCTGCTCTGCAAACGGTTTCACAGCTTAGGTTCCAAAATAGAGACTGTTCTACAGCATGTACTGTTTTGGTTCTTCTGAGATTCAAATGCACAAACGCTCCAGGCCTTGGGCACCCCTTCCTGAGCACCTCTGCCCTTGGAGGAGCCGGAGGCAGGGTCCATTTAAGGACCGCCCCCCCAACCCCTGCTGGGACTGGTCACTCGTTGTGATGGATACCTACAATCCCTGTCAGCTTGCACTTCTACCCAAGGAGAAACCTGTTTCCGAAGTCCTGGCAGATTCAGTGACGGTGCCAAATGAGATCTCTTTTCAAAGGCAGCGCTCCGTTCTGCTAAGCCTGACCATGATCACCCTGCAGAGGCAGGGCAAAAAGGTTTCTGCAAAATTACATAATGGCAGCTAAATACGAAATCCTGAATAGGAAGCCCAGCCATTTCATCTCTAGGAAGAAAAGAGATGAGTTGCAGCGAGGAAGAAATAGACAAGATTCCCAAAAGGGAGCTAAAGAGCTCACTGAGCGTGCAGGAGAGGAGCTGGCGGTTAACTCGCCCTGCAGAGCGTCGGGGGCGGGGGGAGCCCTGAGCCGGGCTGTCTAAGGAGAGGCCACAGCAAGACAACACTGGGCCCTGGGCAGACGCCCTGCCTTCCTTCCAATGGGCCTCTCTTCAACACCAGCCCCCTCCCGAGGGCCTCGCTCCCCTCCAGAGCCCGACACTGTGGATCAGAGAAGGTGCTGTGTCGTCCTGGGGCCGCTGTAGTAAACGACCTCAAACCGGGTGCTTGGAAGAACAGACATGCTCCGCCGCAGGCTCCTGGGGCCGAAACCAAGCTATCAGCAGGGCTGCGCGCCCACTGTGGGCTCCGGAGGAAGCCTTCCTGTCTATTTTGCGGGCGCCTGGCATTCCTGGGCTCTGGTGGGCCACCCCCCACCCCCCCAGCCTCCTCTGTGTGTGTGTCTCTTCTATATGTCCCATCTACACACCCATTCAATTTAAGGTCCCTGATCTACGACCATCTCACTTTGAGATTATTAACCCAATCACATTGCAAATATCCATTTTCCAAACCAGGCCATGTTCACAGTTTCCAGAGATTAGTAGTACATGACATAGCTCCTGCGGGATCTCTGTCCAACCTACGACAGAGACTGAATGTTATGAAGTGTGCTCCCCTAACTCCCTGTGTCAAAATCCCAAGCCTCTGTACCTCAGAATATAACTATATTTGGAGATAAGGCCTTTAAAAAGGTGATCAGGTTGAAGTGAGGCCACTGGGGTGGGTCATTGCTCCAAGATCGGTCATGACCTCGGGAGGAAGGGGAGAGACACCAGACTGGGACGAGAGAGGAAAGGTCACGTGAGGACACAGAGAGAAAGCGTGAGGAGAGAGGCCTCAGGAGCACCCAGTCCTGCCCGCCCCTCGACCTTAGACGTCCTGCCTCCAGGACCCTGAGACAATAAGCCAACGCTACAGCATGTACCATGGAGAGCTGCAGTCCGCGGGGCTGCAGAGTCGGGTGCAGCGTAGCGACTGAACAGCGTGGCGTTCTGTGTGGTTGCCCCAGCAAGTGAATACACTGAGTTAGCGCTTTCAAGGGATCCATTATATGCCAGCCATTCTACTCCCTGCACTGAAAGTCCCCGGGCCTGGGGATGGGACACCACCTCCAGCGGGCGGGTTCCAAATTGGCCATGTGATTCTGGGCAAGTTGCTTCGTTGATTTAAGGGTCAATGATCTCATCTGTGTAAAGGAGACACTAGCACCCACCTACAGCCTTACTAGGAAGCGTCCACACAAAAACCTCCCTAATGCCCGACAGCAGGTACAAGCTCAGCCACAAGTAACTGCTGTTACACGTGCTGCCAGAGCGTGCTTACAGCCGCTCCTCGGGATTCTGGGAGGCGGCCCTTGCCCAGGCGAGGAGGTGGCGGCCCGCTCGTGTGAGGTCACCTGTTCAAGGTCACGTGCTCTAGAAGCATCTCCATCTGGTCCCTAGAATCTGACTTTTAAATTTAGTTTTTCCCCCTGATGTTGGCTTCAGTGACCCAGTGCCCACCACTGCTTCTGCTTCTTCTGCGTGAGGGCAAGAGTATGTGGATGTGCAATAGAGTGAACGTGAAGTTTCTTTATGGAGTGAGTTTACAGTATTTTGGAAAAGAGATGGATTTTTTTTTTCAAGGAAGAGGATGGTAGTTTTGCTTGTTGCTCAGAACAAATGATGTCCTCTCAAAGGGTTTCCACCTCCTCATGTGGAGAGATGTTTCACGATGAAACGTGGGGACTATTTTATCCTGAGTTTCGAGTGAAACATGGATGTGAAAGGCTCTTTGTGACCCCATGGCCTATGCAGCCCATGGGATTCTCCAGGCCAGAATACTGGAGTGGGTAGCCATTCCCTTCTCCAGGGGATCTTCCCAACCCAGGGATCGAACCCAGGTCTCCCGCACTGCAGGCAGATTCTTTACCAGCTGAGTCACCAGGGAAGCCCATTTCAAGTGACTGGCAGCAAAAAATAACCACTGATTTGATGGAAAAGAATACTATTTTCATAGGGAGTTTCAGATGAGCCAATTACTAGAAAGAAAGACAATTCTTAAATTAAAATTTTCCTTCTCATTTAATATAGGGCATTTGAATACAGAAACAGGCATTTGAATTACATACAAATCAAGAACCCACTTTTTATTCCTTGTATAATTCTACAAATGACAAGAACTATCAGATGAAATACTAAATTGCCATTGTATAAACTTTCACTTGAAACTAATTTCAGAACTACACAAAATTGATTTGTATAAAGTTAAATCGTTTTAGAAAAATTTCTCTGTAAGAATGGCCAACTGTACATGTTCTAAAATTTCTCAGTTCAGTTCCGTTCAGTTGCACGTCCAACTTTTTGTGACCCCATGAATCGCAGCATGCCAGGCCTCCCTGTCCATCACCAGCTCTTGGATTTCACCCAAACTCATGTGCATTGAGTCGGTGATGCCATCCAGCCATCTCATCCTCTGTCGTCCCCTTCTCCTCCTGCCCCCAATCCCTCCCAGCATCAGGGTCCTTTCCAATGAGTCAACTCTTCGCATGAGGTGGCCAAAGTATTGGAGTTTCAGCTTTACCATCAGTCCTTCCAATGAACACCCAGGACTGATCTCCTTTAGGATGGACTGGTTGGATTTCCTGAAGCTAATCTATCAGAGATTTATCTCAATGTTGTCATAGCCTATAAATACTTGAAACAGCTCCAGTCACTGTTACAGTAGCAGAGAGATCCTTCACAAAAGTAAAAATTATCAAAAATTATTCGTAATCTTCCACTTGCCAAGAACAGTTGACATCATTTTCAATTACACTGGTGAAAAATGAAGTTGCTGAGAGAATTGGTTTTGGTAACCTAATAAATATATTTGCAGTCAGAAAAGTAATTTTATGATTAATCAAGACATTATATTAATAAAGTGTCATTATTTATTACCCTACATAAACTTATGAATCCAAAATTCTATTTTACAATCTGTAAGTTTTTCTTGTTAATTGTATATCATTTTTATCCCTATTACACCTTGAAAAGTGAAAGTGTTAGTCACTCAGTCGTGTCTGACTCTTTGTGACCCCATGGACTGTAGCTTCCCAGGATCCTCTGTCCATGGGATTCTCCAGGCAAGAATACTAGAGTGGGTTGCCATTTTCTTCTCCAGGGGGATCTTGCAGACCCAGGAATTGAAACTGGATCTCCTGCATTGCAGGCAGATTCTTTATTATCTGAGCCACAAGAAGTTACTTAGAGGTAATAAAATATTTTAAAGAAAAAAAAGCTTGATATTTTAAGATTGTTATTAGCACTTGTTTGCTACCTTTTGGAGGAGAGACAGCAAATTTTGCATTTTTCACTGGCCTGGCAGATTATGTAGCTGACCTTGATCATAAAGTCACCCTGGAGATGAGATTCTCCTCCATCACTGCCTGTCCCTCTGCACATCTCCCTCCCTGACCCCTGCACCCCCCATCTGACCCTGGAGCTCCTGCCTTGCCCTGACCCCTGCACACCCCGTCTGACCCTGGAGCCCCCTGTCTTCCCCAGCCAACGCTGCCCACAGAGCTTCCCCACCTGCCCGGCCTCCCTAGACCCCGTGCTGGAGGTCCCCGTGGGGAGTGCGCCGAGATGCTGCAGAGGGCCTCGGAGACTTGCCCAAGGTCTCCGTGGGGCTTGGCCTGGTTCTGCCGGCAACCCCCGTCCCCCCACCCGCCTTCAGATCCAGGTCCCATCCCCGGGGAGTTATGTGGCCCTGAGCAGGGTGGGATGTGGTCCCTGTGCAGCTGCCAATCCCAGCGGGAGCGACAGAGGCTCTGTGCCGTCTCAAGTGCCCTCTGACCTGGGCAATCCGCTGTCATCGTTCACAGCCGCTGAAGGGCTATTGCCATCAGCTGATCTTCACAGTTGCGCAGTGATTCAACGTGAATTCAAGTATGAACAGGCTTGGGAGCTGATTTCACAGAAGAGGGGTTTCCTCACAGCCTCACCCCAGGTGGCAAGAATCTCAAAGACCATCCTTAGTATCTCAGCAAAGAAGGAAAAAAGCTGGAACTCGGAGGAGCCCATCTAAGAGTCTGTTCAGCTTCAACGACTGCAAAGAACTGTGTGTGTCTGCTGTGCTGATGAATGCTGTCTATTTCTACTCCTTATGTAAGTGCTGAAAGGATGGGGCAGAATCTGCTGAGTATATCAAAGACCCATTTTTAATTCATGGTGGGCTGGAGAAATAAAACTTACTTTTGGAGGAAGAAATCTACAAGGAGTTTTTGGAAGCCAACCAGCTTAATAAACACAGGCTCTAAGTAAATAGCATAAAGAATTTATGAAAATCGCTCTCTGCATTTATGTACAGCCGGTCGCGTGGGGTCCAGTGTATCACCGCTTCCCATTCTTTCCAGGACGCACAGTCTGTTTCTCACCGGTGTGGCCCGATGTGGCCCAGCTGTGAGAAGCCATTGTGAGGGATGGTGTTTGTTTAGGAGGGAGTGTGCGCCCTCACCCTGTCTGAACCCCCCGTGGGAGGAGCAGGGAGGAGATGCTGATGACTCAGCCTAGGGCTTTAGAACCAGTTCTGGGTGGCAGCAGGTTCGCGGGGCTCCGGGCGGGTGGGAGCCGTGGGCCTGCTTGGGACTCAGCAAATCTCCCACGGCTGGATTCACCCTGTGCCGCCCCACTGCCCTCAGCGGGTTCACAGTCTTGCCTGCTGCTGAGATGCCCGTGTCCCCACTGGACAACCGCCCCTCCCCAGATCCGCCAGGTTTCAGGAGCCGGAGCTCTGTGTTCTGGGGTATCAGGGATAGACCCAGGCACTGCTAGGCTGCCACCGCCCTGCTAGACCCAGGTAGGGACACGGTACCAGAGCAGTTGGGGTCCCTGTGGTCACCCTCGGGGCCCATGGTCACCCGTGGTCACTTGTGGTCTGGGTGGTCTCCCTCGTCCTGCCTGGAAGTGGTGGGGTGCTGGGTGGAGGTGGAGACATTGGAGGGGCCTTGGGAAGACTTGGGGGGGTGCTCCGTACAAAGAAAAGGGTCCTCCCCCTGCTGGACTGGCCAGTGCTGCGCCCTGGACTTCCTCAGGGGCTGGAGAGAACTCACACGGCAGGACGGCCGGAGCCCCAGGATGTCAGCTGTGTGTCTTTATAAAAGATTACTGTCTTGTCGCAAAACACATAGACGCTACAGCTCACCATCTCACCAATGCCAAGTGCCCAGCTCAGTGGTGTCAAGCACGCCCACAGTCGGGCCCCCAGCCCCGCCACCCATCTTCAGGGCACTCTCATCGGCCCTGATGGGAACTGTCCCCATGAAACGCTGACGCCCCATCTCTTTGTGCAGCAGCAGGGCTGAAGGGGCCAAGCAGGCCTGGGGTCTGGCCCTGGATCCCGGGCAGTGGAGGCAGGTGGGGCCTCTGGGAGGCTTCCCTGTCCCCCACCCTGGTCCCCAGCTGCCAGCGCCATGGATAGTGCTGGGAACCAAAAAGGAAAATAAATAACGAGCCTGTGTTCATTTCAAGCCCCATTACAAGCACATTAAGAACGAATCGATACTGGCCTTGTCACTTGGAGAGGAGAGAGCTGGGCCCAGGAGTCAGCTCATTTTGGCGCTTCCGTGTCCAATAAACACGGCGAACAAGACGCTGGGGCCAGGGCTCAGCCCTCCGCTTCCTGTGCCTCTGGGCGCCCGCTGCCAACTGCGCTTCCTCCAGCCTCCCCCAGACCCTGGGTCGTGGGCGCAGGCCAGTGGCGCCCTGAGGGGCAAGGCCGTGTCCCGGACCGTCCACTGAGACCCTCACACAAAGGGCGTGTGTCTCCATCCACAGGTGGGGGGAGGACGCGGGGCCTGTGTCTCGCCCGCCAGCCCCCAAGGCTGGCTCCAGAAGGTGCCCTGGGGAGGGCGGCCGCAGGGGGCCCCAGGGGCAGGTGCACCTGCCCTCCCAGGGCCAGGGCAGGGCTCCTCCCGGGCCTCAGGCGCTGGAGCTGGGGGCTGGCCGTGGGCTCCCCTCTGTGGACTCCTGTGGGCCACACACCCGCACCCCTGACAGATGGGAGGCCTGGCTCTGCCCCAGGGGATTTGTGGTCCCGCAGCAGCCCCCACAGTCCTGGGGGAAGAGGCAGACGAGGCCCCATCTCAGCTGCAGCCACTGAGCAGACTGCTGGCTGGCCAGGCCTGGGGGCAGGAGACGGGCCAACGCTCCCAGATGACGGGGTGACAGCAGCCAAGTGGGAACACCCCACAATGACCCCAGAGGGCCCCAAAGAGACCCAGTCCAGTGGGGCCAGGGGGAGAGAAGCCCCTGGTGTCGGGGTGGGAGGGCACACACGGGCCTCCCGGTGCCCTGGAGCTCCCCTCCCTGGGGGGCCACAGGCGCAGGGCACAGAGGGCAGCAGAGCAGCTGCGGGGGCCAGAGAACCCGCCCGGCTGGGGTGACCGTGGTGGGGGCGGGGCACCCACCTGGACCTCGGGGGCCCAGCTAACCCTGAGCTCCGGCTGGAGCCCAGAGGGGCCAGGCACGCTCAGACCCAGGCCTCCAGCTGGAAGGGTGGACACACCAGGGGCCGGGCCAGGCCAGGAGACTGCGGCTGGAGGTGTGGGCAGGACTGGAAGGCCACACTCTGGGCAGCGAGGGCCAGTCCCGGGGGAGGACGCAGGGCCCTTCCTGTGGGCAGGAGGCCTGGGTCTGGAGGTGGCTGGGGCCGGGGCTGAGGGCCTGTCAGCACCCAGAGAGCCGGGCTGGCCGGCTTTCCTCTGCGTCCGCAGGTATGTCTGTGTGTGTGTGACCGGCCTCACCTCATCGGCCTGTCTGAGTTGGACTCCACCCCAGAGACTTCTTCCCGCTGTAACGATGGGGCTGGTCTCACCAGCTGTCCCCACCCAGGCTGGATTCAGCTGGCTTGTGCTCTGGTCACCGCCTCCAGGACTGTGGAGTGACCCTCACCTGGGCTCTTACTCTGAGGTGGGCAGTGCCCTCAGAATAACCTTGAAAAGCCAATACTATTGACCCCCGCCATTTTATAGATCAAAAGACCCAACACAAGAGACCCCGTAAGGTGGTATGCCTGGAGCGTACAGACCCGAATCCAGGGCTAGTCAGAGCCTGGGGGGTGGCCTGGGGGCACCGCCTCGCATCCCTTATGGGAGGCCCTGGGGCCACGGCAAACCAAGTGGTCATGGCAGGAGGGCTTTCACGTGGAAGTGGCCCGGGCAGGGGGCACCCACAATGCCGAGGGCGGGGCGCGGTCTGCCCGGGGCACGGGGGCCCATCCAGGGGTGCAGAGAAGGCTCGGAGGACAGCTGGGGTGGTGGCCCAGCTCCTCCCCCTTCAGTGGCTGACTCGAGCCCAGCCCCAGCCCCAGGGCCAGAGTGAGGTCTGGGCTGCTGGACGGCGGAGGTGGGCACAGAGCCGGGGGCTCTGAGCCGGACGCCTGCCCTGGACAGGGGCTGGCTTAGGTGACCTTCCGGCCCCTTCCAGCCTGGAATGTTCTAGGATGACACAGAGCTTCTCGGAGAGGGCCGAGGGGCCCTGGGCAGGCAGCCGTGTCCAGGAGCCTGGGGACCAGACCAGTAAGCGATGGACATGGCGGAACACAGAGTAGGGGGACCTGGGTCTGGACACAGAAGGGCCGTGGCATCCGGCACCTCCCGCCCCGGCCATCCGCCTGTTATCACCCCTCCGCCTGGTAGGGCTCCAGGCTTGGACCCCCAGCGGTGGCCCCACAAGCGAACCACAACCGCTCAGCGACATCAAGGCGGGGAGGCACCTGGTTAAACCAAAGGGAGAAAGAAAAAAATCAATTTTCCAATACTGCCTCTTGAAGTGGTCTCTTGAAGCTGATTCAAAAATAATATTGTCTGACATTCCGAGGGGCAGTTCACATTTCCTGAGCACGTCTCCTTATCGCTCTCAAGCCCCAGGACAATCTCGCTACGAAGTAGCCGCACTTGACAGAGGAAGAAATGAAAACACGAGAGGTTAAGGAGCTCGTCGGGCACAGCCAGCCCTCCAGGCCGAGGAGGGCCAGGGCTCAGGCTGGGCTCGGCGTGGCTCCGGTCCCCACCTGGCGGACACCCCCGCCCCCTGCCCCTGCCCCCAGTGGGGAACACACAGGCTCTGCTGGACGGCGGTTCCGCACCCCCCACAGACACTGCCGGCAGAGTGCTCGGCCAGGCCGGGGACGCCTCCCCCGCTGGGGACGGCGGGCTGTGCTCCATTCAGCCCTTCACCTGGCTGGATGAGGCCCACCCACATCGGAGGCAGGGGTTGATGGGGTGAGGGAAGAGGCTTCTGCTTCATGAAAATCCAAACGAAATGTTAATCTTCTCTGAAAAAACATCCTCCCAGAAACATCCAGCAATGTCTGACCAAACGTCTGGGCCCTGGGACAGCGCTGGGGGGAGGCACAGAGGTTTCTCCTGGATGCCCCCATCCCCCGGACTTGTGCCGAGCCAGCTTGTGTGTTGGGTCCTCACATGGAGGCTGGGCTGGGTGGGGGGCCATCCCCTGTACTTGCCATCCACGGCGCCTTGTCGCTCCATGCTGTGTGCTGTGACCCCCACCCCCCCCCAAGGGGAGCCAGGGTCACGGCTGCTGCCCCCACCACAGCCGCCCGCCCCCTCAGTCCATCCAGCCGCTCCCAGCTTCTCCCACACTGAGATCGCTGTTCCTTTTCCCACCCGTCACTGGACAAGGTCTGGCATGGAATGGAGAGGCCACAGCACCTCCCAAAGCCCTTCTGAGTGGTCTTGAGCCAGGAGCACCCGTGTCCCCCCTGTGCCTGCAGCAGGGTAAGGTCGTGGGTGAATGGCTGGCCCCCACTGGCCAGCTGAGAGCCGGCCCGCTGGTGGCTGGGCTGAGCCCCTGCTTCACAGAGGGGACGCCCCTGCCCACTCACTCCATGGGCCACCTCACACCACTCCTCATGAGATGGAGAGCTTTTGCCTCGCTGTCCTGAGTCCTCCTGGTCCTGCCTGACTGGTCACAGAAGCCCACTTTGGAGCATCAGTGATGAAAGTTGGGTCCAGGCTTCTAGCCCAGGGGGCCGGTCTGCTGAGCTGGACATCCACCCCTCCCAAAGCCCAGTTCTCTAAGACAGAGCGTGGCCAGTTCACGGCTTCCTGTTATGTCTGAAGTGGGGGTGGGGACACAGGCCTGCCAAGGCCATCCCAGGACCACCTCTGGGTCCCCCAAGCAGCACGTCCCCAATGCCGGGGACCACCTGCCTCCCTCCCCTTCCAGGGCCCCCAGGATGCTTCACTGGAAAAGCTCGGGCTCAGCCACGTGGACCAGGAGTACAGACAGCGCAGATGCTGCCAGAACACAGGGCTCCAGAGCTTGGCAAAGGCGGCAGAAGGTGGTGGTACCCGAGGCTGCACCAGACTGGTTCCAGCAGCCCCACTCCCGGCCAGTCTGTTCCTGCCAATTAGTCAATGAACTACAAGCTGCAGAACGCCGGGCACCGCCGGCCGCCGGCACCAGGGATAGATGTACCGGAAAAGAGAACATGTTCTGAGCGCCCCGGCGGGCATTGCGTCTGCTCAGATAAGCGGATCCTGCAGATGCACGTGCGGACGCTTCCTGCGCCGAGCATCACGCTGGCGGCTCCATGGAGGGCCATGGGCAGCCGGAAGGCCAGTGGGGCTCTGTGTCCATGCTGCTGGCTGCACTGGATAACCCTGCGGGCGCTGCTGGGGAAGCCCTCCGCCCCCGACCCCTGCTCGGCCACCCCGCCCCCGCCCCCAACTTCTCCAGCCAGACTCCAGGGAAGGATGGTGGACTCAGCAAAGGGCTTGGGGTGGAGCAAGGAAGTGCTGGTGGGGAAGGTGGGGGCGGGGGCGGGGATGGGGGCGTGGGGGGAGGAGGTGTGGACACACCAGGGTGGCCCGTGGAGTGAGTGGGCGGGGGCGTCCCCTTTGTGAAGCAGGGGCTCAGCCCGGCCACCAGCGGGCCGGCTCTCAGCTCTCCTCCCTGTGACCCAGCTCCGGGCGCTCCGCTGGCTTTGCAGAGCGGCCTGGGCCCGGTGTCTCTCGTGCTGCGTCCTTCGCGGGTTCTGCTCTGCTTCCGGCTTTCGCTCAGCTGAATCATAAGATTAGCACCCGCGGAGACTGGAACCCTGGCGGGCTGCTGGCAGGATTACAGGATGTTGCAGCCACTCTGGAAAAGGGTGCGGTGTTTCCCCCCAAAATGTAAACATAGAATTACCATACCCGATCTGCAGTCTCATTTCTGCGGAGACGCCCTGAAGCACTGAGAGCAGAAAGGCGAGCTGACCTTTGTGCACGGATGTTCAGTATTCATAGTCGCGGAAGATGACAAACCAGCCAGTGTCCACTGATGGATGGTCGGACAAAGTGCAGTCCGCCCCTACAAGCACATGTTCTTCAGCCTCAAAAGGAAGGAAATCCTGACACCTGCTACATGGCGGGTGGGCCTTGAAGGACATGCTCAGCGACACAAACAAAGTAAAATACAAATATTGCACGACTGCACTCGTACGAGGCCCCTGGAGGAGTCAGATCCACGGAAGCAGAAAGAAGATGGTGGCCATGGGCTGCTGGAGGGGATGGGAGGGGTGCTTGAGGGGGACGGAGGCCCGTTTTGGGGAGATGAGAAAGTTCTGGAGATGATGGTGGGGATGGTTGCACAGTGTGAATGTACTCAATGCCTGTGAACTATGCACTTTAAAATGGCTAAAACGGTAAGTTTTTATGGGGTTTCCCAGGTGGTGTAGTGGTAAAGAACTCACCTGTCAAACCAGGAGACAGAAGAGACACAGGTTTGATCCCTGGGTCAGGAATATCCTCTGGAGGAGGGCATAGCAACCCACTCCAGTATTCTTGCCTGGGAAATCCCATGGACTGAGGAGCCTGGCAGACTATAGAGACCACAGTGTTGCAAAGAGTGGGACACAGCTGAAGTACTTAGCACAGCTCCCCCCACCCCCACACACACACATCTTACTACAACAAAAAGGTGTTAACAACAAAGTATCTTTGGATGCCCAGCCCTGAGTTCAGCTTGGGTCACTTCTTTCGGTCGCTTCATTCATCAGAGCTGGTGCCGGCCTGGAGCTGACCCCGAAGAGACTTTCCATCTCTTTCAGTCCACGTAATCCGCTCAGGTCTGGAACACCTGATGCATTAGAGAAATGACCCAGCAATACCGCTCAACAACATGTGTGTGCTGAGTTACTTCAGTCATGTCTGACTCTGCAATCCTATGGGCTGTAGCCCACTGGGCTCCTCTGTCCATGGGATTCTCCAGGCAAGAATACTGGAGTGGGTTGCCATTTCCTCCTCCAGGGGATCTTCCTAACCCAGGGTTGGAACTCATGTCTCCTGCGTTGGCAGGTGGGTTCTTTACCTCTGATGCCACCGGGGAAGCCCCAGACAGCACATCTCTGACTAAAATGGTGCATCTGAGAGATTGTTTACGTGTAATCCTCACTGTCTAAAATTATGTGTTCATCTCCAATCAGGGACAAAAAATTATCTATATAATAATTTTCTTAACCATCACACATTTCCTGTCTTTTCTCATGTGAGCCCAGTGTTTTTGCCTGTGAACAGATGGCTTGGAGAATTTCATGAATGCCTTCTCCCCCTTTTTGACACATGTTCTTCTGTTTTTGGAAGCCCCCAGTGAAAATGGCCAACCGAAATAAGGACACAATTTGTGTTGTTGCCTACAGAGGTCTGAACCAGAAAGCCAAATATCTGTAAACGAAGAGACACTTTTCCCCACCCGATAAAATTTAAAGTAAGAAAGACAGGGATTAATTTGGCAGAAGCACTGTGAAGTGTAGCATGAACATCAGAATCTTTGGGAAGTTTTCAGAGTTAAAAATGACGAGCGAGGACCAACGGTGAAAGATGAGCCTGGGTCCATAACCAAGGCTGCAGAGCCCGCGCAGGAAGGCAGAGCCTAATTAATCAGCCTCCTGAGTGGAGGCCAGGGACCCTGAGAATGGAGCCGAGGAGCTCAGAGGCTGCTGAAAGCTGGGTCCCTGGAGAGAAAAGCCCCAGAGTCTCCCAAGGTCTCGCGTCAAGCCCAGAAATGGCGCATGGAGATAAACAACACGTCCTTAATGATGCTAAAAAAACCACAATAATAACCTGCCTTCAGATGGGCCATCAATTGTGTCCAGATGGTGGTTGGAACCCACAAATATTTCATGCCTCCATCTGCTCCCTTCACAGCTTCCGCTTCGACGGGTACCAGGAAGGTGGGTTTGCTTCCAGATTTTGTCATTAGCCTCACGTCGAGTTGCTTGGTTTGATTCACAGGCCATTACCAGGCATCCGGCTGTGGATGGTGGCGGTTCCTGGCAGGGACGGCTGGAGGGGCCCCTTGGGCCAAGCTGTTCTCTGTCCCACTCAGACTGCACTCCCCTGCACCCGCCTGTCCTGCCTGTCTTACGCCCTTTGCCTCCCTCCGGACACAACAGAGGGACAGACTCCACTTGCCCGAGTCTGAGAGCTCAGAGCTCCACCCTGGCTGCTGAAGGACCTGATTTTCTCTTGCCTTATCTGCAGAGAAAGTGGGCCTCATCATTCATTCAGTCACTCACTCATCCGTGTGCTCACCAGCTCATTCACTGCCCGTCAGTAGCCCCTGAGCCCCCAGCTGACTCAGAACCCGAAGCTACTGATGAAGCCGAGAGCTCTGCAGGGTCCTCCTCACGCTGAGCCTACAAACTGCTGCATCATGTTTGTCTAATAACCTCATTAAAGCACCCGGCACCTGCTGCGTCCAAGACCCTGTGTCAGGGATGGTGAGGACGTCAGGTGGACGAGCTGCCGAGGGCATCCATCCCAAGGCGAGTGCAGGCTTGGAGAAGGGCTCACGGAAACTGTGCACCATGCTTCACAGAGTGGGCAGGAAGTTCCAGGCTCACCACTGCATTCAGAGCCTGGGCCCCAGGGGAGGCGAGGGACGCACTCAAGATCTCTTGGCTTGGAGCAGTGGGGCCACGGTGTGGACTCAGGGACTCTGCACGTCCAAGGCTCCTGAGATTCATCCCCACCCCGCCCCGGCCTGCACAGGCAGCTGCGGGCAGAATCGCCCCCGCAGAGGCAGAACCTGCAGGAGCAGGAGCTGGGTGGAGGGGTCTCTGGGTGGGAGGCCTGGGCAGGGCGCGTGTAGGTGATGGTGGGGGGAGGGTGGTGGGGGCAGAGGTCACTATCCTGCAGGCTGTCACCGCCCCCACCCCACACATACCCTGACTTTCCAGAGGCTTTGGAACTGCCGAGCCCCAAGAGCAAAGCCGTCAGTGTCCAGGCGCCCAGCCGCGCCCACACGGAGCTCTGGCCCCTCTGTGTGCTTGTCTCTCTTTCTTCTCTGGGTAATCATCGGGGGCTGCGGGACACTGTTGGGGAGGGGCTGGCATGCTCTCACGTCACCCTGTCGACAGCTTCCTGGCCCCATCAGGAGGCGGGGTGGGGGCTCTGAGACGTCCCAGTGCAGCTCAGCTCCCTCCTACCTGCTCCAAGCCACCTGTCCATCAAGTCCACCTGCGCTTCCCTGTAGCTGCCACTGGAGGGAAAAGTCTGGAAGACACATTAATGAGCCTGGTTCTCCAGCCCTGGCCCCGAGGGAGCACCCCTGCCCTGAACACCCTGCATTCTGGCCATTGGCTGACCTGGGACAGTCCCTCTGGGGGTTTGGGAGGAAAGCGGCCTGGATTTCTCCCGGCTGATCTATGAGTTCTGGGATTCTGGCAAAATATGCTAATGTTTTATTTAAATCGGGAGGAGCTGATTTGCATGTGGCAGTGTTTCCATATTCCACGGAGATCTCCTGTGCCTTCCGGTCTCTCTTCCCCTCTCTGCTCCTCTCCAATTTCAAGGCTGCAGCTCCTTCTGTAGAATTTATTAGCTGCCTTTGGGGATGATAAAGAAATCAGTTTATTACACCGTCTTATCTAAGACAAACTTAACCTTGGCGGGCGTGGGGGCAGACGAGGTGGGCCTGCCCCCATCTCACAGGACTGCTGGCCCCCTCCAGGAAGGCAGCTCCCAGGCCCCTCCCGGGGACCCTGGGGTGGAGCAGGGGAATGTGCAGAACAACCACCTGGCTGGCTGGAAGGGGCGGGGCTGCGGGCCCTGGGCCTGTGAGATCACCCCTTTATCATCCACAGAGGTCCTCCCAAATGTCAGAGTGCAGATTCTAGCTCTAAATGGCTCATGGTTAAAGGGCTTAACCCGGGTGGAGCCTCCAGGGCTTTCAGATTCCTCATTGGCATCCTGAATCAGTAAGGGGGCCCAAGGGAGACCTCGAAGAATACCAGGCAGCCTGCCTAGGGCGGGGCTACACCAGGATCCGAGGTCACCAGAGGCCGGATGCCGATTTCTGCTCAGTCACTCAGCTCCACACTCAGCACCCAGTGTTACTCAAGAGCTGGTTTCTGGGTTGGCAGGAGCATGCGGGCCATTGCAGCCTGGGGCTGGTGCTCTGGGCTGACCTGGGGGAGGTGGAGGTGCCCAAGTCCTTGAAGTGGTTCTGTTCCCAGCCTTGTCTGGAGGCCAGTCGGGGAGGTGCCTGGGCAGCAGAGACGAGGCAGCTGAGGACCAGCAGGGCACACTGTCCCTCGGGAAGAACTTGCCCGCAGCCTCCGGAGTGTGGTCGGTGATGGCCTGGACTCCCGCTTCAGCACCTGCAGATTCCACTCGGGCCAGAGCTGAAGCTGTGGGCAGCCAGCAATGAGTGGTGCTGGGCTCCGTGGAGCCCAGAGCCAGGCCTCTGCCCAGTGCTGGCCACACCCAGGGTGTCCCAGGGGTCTTTGCTCTGCAGCCCCCTGATGAGCTGGGACCCCCATGTCTGCATCCCAGTGCCAAAGCCTTCCTGGTCAGTTCTCACCAGCATTGGCCCCCCACTCCCAGCCCTTGTACTCCCAAGCCTGCATCGCCTTTCTAGGGGCCCCCACCTCACCCAGCGCTGGAAGCAGCACTTGAGAGAAGACCCTGGGGATGCTCCAGTGTTTGTCAGGTGTCTGCTCCTTCCAGGCACTGGGTTGGACCAGTACACCTTCCTGGCTGAGTCTGCATCCGAATGGGAAAGGACCCAGAGGACCTCGTCACAGTGCAGGGGGTAGGGGCGTGGGAAAGACCTGTGGGGGGAGCCGCACCCCCAGGAGGACAGAGCGATGAGACAGACGGGGTTTCTGTGCTGTACGTGGTGGTGGGGAAGGGTTCTCTGATAAAATGGGCTGTGGAAGGAGCTTTACTTTAACGTTGGATCTGTAAGGTGATGGTGGTGCCTGGGGGAGAGGAGTCAGGGAGGAAGGGCGTGTGGGCCCCTGTGCTCTGGAGCAGACAGTGACCTAGACCTGGGGACGTCCCCAGGCACAGGAGGCCGTGCAGAGCCCCTGGGTTGACAGTGCCATGGACAGCCCTGGACCAGGATGATCCAGTTCTTCCCAAAAGATGAACTGGCTTTAGATGAACTGGTCTATGACCCACACGCCCATCCCTACCCAAGAACCATAGGCTAGAGAGGGAATTGAAGGAAAGACAGACTGTGTCTCTTAAGGTGGGCAGGGAAGAACCCAGCCCCTACCTGAGCAAGAGGAAGAAGGAGAAGGCATGGGAAATGAGCAAATTCATGGAACAGACTCCAGTCTGCAGCTCAGCTAACCCCATGAGCCAGACAATTCTCCCGAGGTCTCCTGCTCTGTGAAGACCTTATTAAGAGAGATATTTAATGGTAATTAAAAAAACATAACCAAGAGCTAAAAGACCAAATGGGGAAGCAAATGTGAAGGATGGAAGGAAGAAGGCAGAGCTGAGGAAAAAAACAGAGGCACAACCACCACCAACAGAGAGCTGATAGTAAATTAGAAGTGACAGGAACAGAATGAACTTGGCTTCACTGGAATTACTGACATTAGGGAAAGTGTGAGATAATCACAGCAACATGGAAGAAAAATACAGAGAGGACAATTAAGCAGTCGATAATACAAGTGGAGGACAAGTGAGTAATTGTTGCCCCTGTAACAGAGACCCACTGATGGGAAGGGGGTTATTTAAAGAGAATAAAAGGGAGGGGAAAAAAAAGAAACTTCCCCGCAATGAATAAACAGAAGATCTTATCAGAAAATCTGATACAGAAGCAGCTCAAGCTGTATCTTGGTTAGGTTATTGGCCCTTAGAGATAATAAAATAATCCTTTGGATGTGTAAGCTGAAAAAAACACACCCAGGCTGACATCAAACTTCTCTTTGACAGTAGACTCAGGTGCGGTGGGGGAAGCATTTCAGACTCAGAATTCATGGAGGCAAATCTGGGGTCTCTGTGCTTCTCAGGGCTTACCTATTCTCACTATGGGCTCAAATCAGAGAACAGCATCTGCAGCATTTTAAAGGGAAAACATTTTGACCTAAGAGTTTTGTCATTTAAGTACAGAGCTCTATATTTAACTTTTATCATTTAATTATAAATGTAAGAGTCATACATTCTCAAGTATGAAAGATCACCAATGAACACTTCTTGAAACAATGCATAAATACATAATCTGGGCAAATTAAGGGATAAAAACCAGAGACAACAAATTCAACTTTAAATATCGACTCAGAAGAACAAAAGTCACTTATATTCCTGGGGGGCAAATGTATTGACTAAAAATTTTATACCCAGCTAAATCACCTTTAAGTATCCAGTCAACTTTCAGACCTTCTCCAGCCTGAAGGAGCTTAGGAGATAGGCTTTTTGAGTTTTTCTCAAAAATGAAACAGACCCAAAAAATACTTCTTTAGAGAATCAAAATAAATTACTAGGCTGTGAAGGCACAGGATTCTAGGGCCCAGCAATGAGCACTGAATCCTTTAAAAATCAGGACAAAATGAAAAATATTGTGTGAGCTATGGTGTCAGAACAAAATGTGCCTTTATAAGCCTTGACAATATAAAACGCAAAACTAACGGAGTTGGGAAACATCTGGAAACCCGAAGGTGAGGTGGGCTGAGCAGCAAGAATGTTTGAGTCCTCATCCTCCTCTGAGAAGAATCACAAAATAAAATGAAAACATGTTGCAGAAAAAACAATACCAACCTAAAGTTTTCATGTCATCATTTTTCTTTATCCCAGGAAAAATCTAGAAAAATGATGCTGAAGGTCAAGAAACACACACTATATTTGCAAAATCTATGATGTCAGTCTGCATAGAAACAGACGAAGACTGGTTTTGCTGCCCAGGGCCAGTCATCTGGGCAGGGGGCTGGAGCCTGGATCACACGGCACCTTCAGCCCATCAGTCTGGGTCTGTCCACACATGGTAACTGCCCTCTGAGCCATTATCCATCCTATTCAGGGTGTTTTGGACCCAGGATGAAGGACGGCTGTAGCTGAGTGCATTAACCATCTTCAGCTCAGCAAGCTAGAAGAAGAGGGGGACTTTGGTCCAGGCAGGTCCCCTGCCCTCCACCTGCTTGTCCACACCTGGGACACACAGGACGTAGGCCTCCAGGTGAGCGAGAGAGGGACGGAGAGCCGGGGGCTTGGAAAAAGAGGACAGGCAGGCCCCCTTAACTGCAGGGTTTATCACTTACTATCATCTCCCTGCCTAGACTGCCAGCTCCCTGAGGCCAGGAGCTCCACCCTCTTCCGACAGCTTCACTCCCCCACCTCCCGCCCAAGGCCAAGTGCAGAGCAAGTGCTCAGCGCCTGGTCCTGGCAGGAACCGACGGGTTTAATTTGGTTATGCCTGCCAGGTACAGAGCACCGCCCCTCCTCCAATTCCCCTCTCCAATATGCAAGCCTCCCGGGTCCTGAGCGCCTGTTGGAAAACTCAGTCCCTCACAATTAAACTGCTTTCATTTCCCTTTATGAACCGAAGCCTGTTTAAATGACCTGAATTTCCATGCATTCCAGAGGCAGTTTGTTGGGGGGCTCTTTTCCCTCACATTTTCCTCCGTCCCCCCTCCTGGTTAAAGAAAACATCAGGAAAATGACCGTGTAAGTACTACTTGCCACTCAGAGCAGCTCAGGTTGCTTTGCAGATGGGGGGGCGGGGGGAGATGGGAGCTTCCAGAGCGTTTGCTTCCAATAAAACTGCTGAAGCAAGGTCAAACATCTCCACGAGGAGATAAAATGTTAATAAATGGCGGCCGTTGTCCCACATTTCTGAATTTATGCAGTACATCTATATGGCATCGTTCTCTCCTTGGTTAAATCCAGTGAGTAATTTCTGACTGTATTCATTGCCGGAGGATATATTTCTTTAGAGTTAAATATCACTAGCTGTGCATTTTGATATGAGAAATGCAGTCTGCAATTTATAACCAACAAGATCGTCAGTGAATCTCAGGCTGTGCCGAGAAGCGGGGCACAGCGAGAGTACGCAGGCTCCGGCGTGTTTATTTTAGAATTCATTTGCGAAAACATCATTTCAAATTCCGCTGTCAGATCCTCACTCGGGAGGGCGTTTTCCACCCGCGACGTCCAGGCTCTTCCGATGCGGGGCCTGGGGCTTCAGAGGGGCCCCTGCTTCCTTTCAGTCGCCCACCTGCTGTGGGTTTTGATTGGTGGGGACCAGCGTCCTGACCAGGTGAGGCGTGATGAAGACGCAAAGCCCCGGAAGTGGACAGGTGAGGGGAGGCAGTGGCGAGCTGGGGGCAGGGTGGCCCTGAAGCTGGGCCCTGCACTCAAGAGGGAACTAAGCGTTTCTCCAGGCCTCTCGGGAGGACCTGCGTCTCTGGCGGAAAAAGGTGACGCCTCGGGCTGTGCTGAGTGCTGGGGGGCGAAGACCCGGCTCCAGAGGGGCACAGGGAGCCAGACCGGCAAGAACTGGTCCTCTGAGCGGAGGAAGCCCCCTCTCTCCCTCCCCTCTCCCCTCCCACTCCCTTCCCTCCAGGCCACGTCAGGGGCAGGGGCGGGGCACACAGCAGTCCTTGCTGACCGGCCACAGACTTGGGGAACCCGACGTACCAGCAGCCTCTCTCCATCCCTCCTTTGTTCCTTTGCTGTGAGTGTTTTCACCAGCTGGAATGCTCCATAGAGGTCTAAGCTGGCCCATGAACTGTGAACCTGCCCTCCTGCAAGGCAGGAGCACGCAGGGGAGCCGGGAAGCAAGTGGACGGTGCAGCTGCCTGGGGCCACCGGGCTGGCCTGGGAGTGCTGCAGCGCGGGAGCCTCCACGCCACCACTGATGCCCCACAAGAGCCTGGCAGGCGTCCTAACCTCTTTGAGACCCAGAACCCCCCAGTCGCACTGTGGAGATGATACCCCCAACCCAGGAGGCTTGCTGCGGGAGTCGAGCCAATTGTCTGGGACCCAGCAGGGGCTGAGTGGTGGCCCTGGGAAGCTGTCTGGGCGCTGGGGACCCCTGGCAGTGACCCAGTCTGTGTGTCTGTCCCCGATCATCGGGGACACGCCCAGCTGCTGCCCCTGGCAGGTCTGGGCTGCCCACCAGAGGGGTCAGGATGCCCTCAATGCCCATGCCACGGTGCTGATGCCGTAGCTCCACTCATTCTGCACTCCTGGTGTGACCTCCGTGTAACGCCTGTGAGGGGCAGTCTCAGCTACGGGACACCAGGCCGGGCAGTCACAGTCAACTGTGAGTCCCTCTGGGGGCAGCATCCTTGTGGCCGGGGGAAAGGTCAGCGGGCTGCCCTCCTTTGCGGTATGCTACGAGGTACCGTCTGGCTCCAAGCTCACCCCAGCACTCACTGTTTGAAAATGACCCAGTTCCAAAGCCTCCTAACACATTTTATGGGTTTTCCTCTCTTGTTAATTTATGGAAAAATAGCTCTTAGCCATTTATCCACAAAAGGGCGGCCTGAGTCACGGCCGTAAAAATCCACTAGCAGGACAGCTTCTCCCCTGTCCGTAAATGACTGTCTATTAAACGTCGACACCCCGGCAAGAGGGCCTTTCCTTATTAAAATGCATTGGGGAGGTCCCCTCCTTTCCGAAGGAGCCAGGAACGTCCCAGAACCTGTGGGCAGAGACCATGTGGAGATGGTCTGGCTCCCTGTGGGCCCAGCATGCAGAGCCCCCAGCAGGCATGGTGCTGCCAGAGCTCACCTGTGAGGACACCGCCTCTGTGCGTCCCCATCCACCTGAGCGATGGCTCCTGCCTGGAGCTGGGAGACACAGGAGGACAGGGAGGCACCCCCTCCCCCAACACTTACTGAGCCGTGGAAGATGCTCTCTGTGGCTCTCTGCCACCTCACGTCCCTTCCATAAAGTGGGGGTGAAACGGGCAGATAGTACGGGCTCTACTTTGCTACCGTCTGGAGCAGGGGTGTGGGGACCTTGCTAGGTAAACCACAAGGTCATGATGGATCTGGCTCCCGTCCCCCTGCCCCCGCCCCTCCGCTTTTCCTGCTCAACACCTGCGTCACGAGCCTGAGTGATAATTCAGGGTCGGCTTGGAGACAGTGCAGATAGAAACCCCTGGGAGTACGGCACATAGACGGGACACTGGCTTGAGAACCCCTCGGAGAAGGCAGAGGGGGCTGCTGTCCTCAGTGGGGGATGTAGCTGAGACCTGAATGCTGACTGTCTTCCCGGAGACCTTCCCAAGGTCACCTAGAGAGCAGATGGCAGAGCTGAGCTGGGGCTGCTGGCCCTCAGGCCCCCTGGGCAGAGGGATGGAGACAGGATGAGGGACATGGCGGGGACGGGGAGGGACCTGGCTTCCCAGGTACAGCCTCTCTCTCCTGTGACGCTCTGTCCAGTATCTCTGCGGGACCCTTGGCTAGAGGGATGGGCGGCCGCCTGGACTGGGGTGAGGGATCACCCTTGAAAGTGCTAGTCACTCAGTCGTGTCTGACTCTTTGCAACCCTGTGTAGCCCTCCAGTCTCCTCTGCCCGTGGGATTCTCCAGGCAAGAATACTGGAGTGGGCTGCCACTTCCTCCTCCAGAGATCCCCCTTAGGGTGGCCAGATCGGGGTTCCAAGATATTCCCAAGGTCAGAGTGTGCTTACTGTGTCTGGGCCTTGTGTTTTTGTGGGACACAAAGCCCACGAGGTCACTCCTGTGAACTCCTCTTCTCATGATGGAGCCCAGAGCCCAGGGTGGCCAGGACACCTGTCCACAGTGACCCAGCTGCGGGGCAGGGCAGGGGTCCACCCTGACACCCCTCTCATCTCCTTCACTGGCCCCTCTTCCTTTTACCTGAGCCAGACTGAGCATCAGTGCCCAGGGAGAAGGAGCCAGACACCCTCCCTGCCCGACAGGGTCTCAGCTTCCCCAGCTGTCCATGATCAAGGAGCGCCCTGTCTGGCAAGGATTGGTTACACCGTACGCGATCAGCCTGATTCCCCAGTGTTACTGAGAACCACGTCCTCTGCAGGTCTGCCCAAGGCCGGCAGTGCCGGCGGGATGACAGTGGTGGATGGCTAAGGTTGTCCCTGCGGGTCTCGGGACGGGCGGCCAGGAAAGAAATCCTGCCAAGTGATGCAGAGAACTCTGACCCCAGGTGCCTCGGATCCTGCGGCAGCTAGAACCCAACTTCCCGGGTGGACAGAGGGCCCGTGTGAGGCCTGCATGGCCCACGGCTTCTCCAAGCACTTCTTCAGCCACGAGGGGCCCTGGTTGTGGGCGAGGGGACAGAGGGGTCTGTGAACTGGTTCCACCTGGACCCAAGTCCCAGCCTGTCCAGCTCTTTCCCCACAAAGGGCATGGAGATGGATTGAGGTGATGAAGCTGGGCGATTTTACAAAGATGACATTCTGCTTTAATTTTTGGTTTCTCATCAAAATGTCTTCCTGTCAAAATAACTGTATCAAGAGACACCCAGAAATTCCAGGAATACCACGCTGGGGTCAGGAGCAGCAGGTAGACAGAAAGCCCGCAGGAGCTTCCCCGGCTCCCCTCAGGCATGGGCCGGGAGGAGAATGCCTCGTCCACCCTGTGTCCTCCAGGGCTGACCATCGCTGAACCTCGGAAGCCTGGATCGGGGCCTCAGATGTCCTCTCCTGCCTGCCGTCCAATGTGAGGGGTCCCTCAATATTTCTGCGAGGTTACAGAATGTAGAGAGGAAGATGAGAACCTCAGGTGACCCCCCAAAGAGATTGTTTGCCCTACACCTGGAGAGACACAAGAACCCCACGGAGCGGTGACGAGCACCATGTCTGGGGAGGGCAAATGTTTTAGGTTTAAACAAACACAGAAACAGGAACTCAGGGACACGAGGAGCCGGCCAGAGGCCTGCTGTCAGCCCCAGGCTGCTGAGCTGGGCGAGCGGAACGTTCTGGAGTGGTGCTGGGGGCCCTGTGAGGCCTCGGGGCTGGGTCCCCCCCGTCAGCCGCTCCGGGATGAAGAGACTCGAGGTGGGTTTGTCTGAAGGGGCCGAGGCTCACCCTCCCTCTGCTCCCCGCTCTCCTCCCCAGCACCTGGACCTGAGGCACTCCATCACTTCTTAGTGGTGTTTCAACATCCAATAGCAAAAGTATTTCACTCGCATTGTAGAAAGCAAAAAGTTAAAGAAAATAGTACTAATCCAGTCGCTTCAGAAAACCCACCACCTCTCCTGTGTGTTTCCTTCTAGACTTTGCCATTGTACCTAAGAGTGCGATGACGGAGGGGCTGCTCCTGGGCCAGGCTGGCTCCGAGCACTTTCCGAGCAGCCCCCCTGCTCACCAGCAGCCCCCGGGGCAGGTGCTGCCGTTCTGCACATGGGTGAGCGCAGCTGAGGCTGTCACCTGCAGCCAGGGCTGCGGAGGAGGGCTGAGGGGGCCTACAGCCTTGCACTGCTGATCACGGAGCCCGGAGTCAGACCTAGGCGCACGGGGCTGCAAACCCCACGTCCCTCCCGCTGGAGAGGGGTGCCTCCCATTCACCCACCCATTCGTTCTTTCATTAGTCCACTCACCCGTACCTTGTCGACACCACTTTGTCCAGGGGCTGGACTTGGCATGAAGTGAACACCAGTGCATGAGATGAGCATTGCTGCCCACCCTCAGAGAGCCTTCCCGCCTCTGTGTGTGTGTGTGTGTGGTGTGTCTGTGAGTGTATATGTTGTGTATACAGGGTGTGTGTGTGGTGTGTGTGTGAGTGTATATGGTGTGTAGATGATGTGTGTGTGGTGTATATAGTGTGTATACCATATGTGTATGGTGTGTGTGTGGTGTGTGCAGTGTTTGAGTGTGTACATGGTGTGTATATGTGACCACAGACAATAAGCTAGTAAGTGCATAAACAAGATCAACCCTGAGTGCGGTGGGAGCACAGAAGTGAGGCTCTGTGGGGAGCATCTGGGAGGCATTTTGGTTCAGGAAGATGCCTCCCTGGAGTCATTTAAGAGCGGGACTTGTCATTCCAGAAAACATGGTCAAAGGGTATAGACACTTTCATGGCTGGTGGCTCCACCCAGGACTGGGTGCTGGGACCGGGGTCTTCCTCCCTGGTACCCAGTGCTGCTGGGCAGGGGTGCATGGGTGCAGGTGGATGGGAGAGTGATGCTCACAGCAGACCCCCTGGGCTCTGCTGAGCACAGAGGCCCACGAGCCCCAGCGCACCACTGGGCACTTCTGGGGAGCCTCTGGTGAAGGCAGGAGAGAGGCGCCCAGCAGGGGTGCAGAGACTCCAGCAACCCTGAGCCAGGCACGCCCTCGGCCGGGTGTCCAGGGTCAGGCCTGCCTCCTGCCACTCAGGTGGCTTGGTCAAGGGGCCTGGCGGTCTGCGGGAGGCCCCCTGAGCTGGGTGCAGCAGGCTCAGGCTAATCATCTTCCCCAAGCCCCCACCCCACTGCCACCTCCCGAGGGTCAGGCCCTCTGGCTGCAAATGCTGGCATTTTTCTTGGTGTGTTCCTCTCTCTCCCTGCTCCCCAATGTCCAGTTAATCAGCCCAGCTTGCTAATTTCCTGCTTGTATTTAAACCCCTCAGTTCTTCTTCCCCAGACTACCCCCATTGATCAGGGCCGCCACCGTGTCTGCCCGGCCCTGTGTCTGCGGGGAACCCCTGGCCACGCTGGTCATGGCTTGCATTTCTCCTGTGGCCTCTCCTTTGTGGCCGGCGCGGGCACCACAGAGCAGGCAGAGTGAACAATGCAGGCTGCTTCTCACAGGCCTGAGGGCCAAGATGCCCCTCCTCCCTGCAGCCTCTCTGGCTGGCTCTCGCCTCCTGAGCAGGGTGCTCTGTCCTGCCCCGGGGCCTGGCACCAGCTGTTTCCCCGCAGCATATTCTGCATCTCCACTATCCAACCCGCAGGGCTCACGGGGCTCTGTGCCTGACCTGTGTGTGCTAGTCACTCAGTCCCGGCCGGCTCTCTGTGACCCCGTGAATGGCAGCCCACCAGGCTCCTCTGTCCTGGGATTCTCCAGGCAGGAGCACTGGAGGGGGTTGCTATTCCTTTCTCCGGGGGATCTTCCCGACCCAGGGATTGAACCCGTGAGTCTTATGTCTCCTGCACTGGCAGGCAGGTTCTTTACCACTAGCTCGACCTGGGAAACCTGACCTCCTCAATTCCTCCGAAATTAAATACAGTCAACGCAGCTCACATCGACTCCCTAGACTTGGTGTGTAATATGTGTAAAGAGAAGACAAACCTTCCTCAACCAGGCTCTCTGCCAGGAGCTCCATCCCAATCATCTGGACTCAGGACGGGCGGCTTAGCATCGCCCGACGGGGACGGGAGGAGACGGTCCCCGTGTCAGCACAAAGCAGGAAAGCTTTATTACGCATTGCCTCACTACAACAAAGGAGAGCCATATTCCTTCACTGCCTGCTTACTAAGTAAGTCACTCCTCAGACGTTTAAGGAGCACCTGCTAAGCACAGAACCCTTTGCTATGTGCTGGAAACGCGACACGACACTGCCTGAACACAGGCCTTGGGGCTTCCCTCCTGGAGATGGTGGGCTGGGCAGCGCGGTGCTGCAACCTCCTTGACACAACAAAGCAGCTTTTATTTATTTATCATTGCAAAACAGCTTTTTAGAATAGAAACCACAGCCCATGCAGAGCTGCAAAGGTCAACAAGATACTGAGGCGTTTCAAGACAGAAGCAGAGCTCATACCTGGACCAAGTCCCCCTTGGTCATGCCGTATAGTTCTTTTCACTCGTTGCTGGATTCTGTTCTCTCGTACTTTGTTGACGATGTTGGCGACTATGTTCATGAGAGACCCTGCTCTGTAGTTTTTTTTTTTTTTTTTAATAATTACTTCACCTGGTGTTGGTGTTAAGGAATTGCCAACCTCACACAATGAGACAGGAAGTGTTTCCGGCTTCTGGTGTCTGGAAGGCATGTAAAGAATTGGTGTCGTTTCCTTTTTAAATGTTCAGTAGGATTTGCTCGTGAGCCACCTGAACCTGTGGTGTTTTATTTATTTATTTTTTTTTTTGGAACGTTATCAATTATTTGATTCAGTTTCCTCAGTAAGTATGAGCCACTCATGATGTTGGAAGGAATTGGTTTATTTCATTTATCAAATTTGGGGTAGAGAGTGGTTCATAGGATTCCTTTATCTTCCTTATAATGTCTGTGAGATCAGACATAATGGCTCCTCTTCGTTTCTGACATCAGCAATTTATGTCTTCTCCTTTATTTTCTTGATTTAGACTAGCTTGTTGTTCAGTTGCTCAGCCGTGTCTGACTCTTTGCAACCCCATGGACCGCAGCACGCCAGGCCTCCCTGTCCATCACCAACTCCTGGAGCTTGCTCAAACTCATGTCCATTGAGGCGGTGATGCCATCCAACCATCTCATCCTCTGTCGTCCCCTTCTCCTCCTGCCCTAAATCTTTCCCAGCATCAGGGTTGTTTCCAATGAGTCGGCTCTTTACATCAGGTGCCCCAAGTACTGGAGTTGCAGCTTCAGCATCAGTCTTTGCAGTGAATATTCAGGATTGATTTCCTCTAGGATGGACTGGTTTGATCTCCTTGCTGGCCAAGGGACTCTCAAGAGTCTTCTCCAGCACCACAGTTTGAAAGCATCAGTTCTTCAGTGCTCAACCTTAGTTTTGACTCTACGGACCTTTGTCAGCAAAGTGATGTCTCTGCTTTTTAATACACTGTCTAGGTTTGTCATAGCTTTTCTTCCAGCTAGAGGTTTTCAATTTTATTAATATTTTTCAGGAAGCTATTTTTGCTTTCATTGGTTTTTCTTTGCCTTCCAGTTTTCAGCTTCCATTGATTTCTGCTCTAATTTTCATTTATTTTTCTGTTTGCTTTAGGGTTCAATTGATCTTTATTTCTTCTAGTTTTCTAAGTTTGAAGCATAGATTACTAGATCTAGGTTTTTCTTCTTTTTTAATGTGCTCATTAAAGCTATAAATTTCCCTTTAAGCACTGTTTTCACTGCATTTCACAAATTTTGATATTTTGTTTTTATTAAATAAACTTAAAAAATCTTAGAACAGTTTTAGGTTTGCAGGAATATTGCAAAGATACAGAGAGTTCCCCTATATCCCGTTTCCTTTATACTTGCCTCTCACACTGATGTGGTGCGTTTATACCACAAATAAAGCAATATTGATGGAGTGTTATTATCTAAAGTCCATACTGTTTTCACGTTTTCTTAGTCGTTAAGCAACGTCCTTTTTCTGTTCTTGGAACAGAAAAATTGGTTGTCAGGTCCTCCTAGACTCCTCCCGGGTGTGGCAGTTATTCTCACTTCCCTTGTTTTCCATGATCTGGACAGTTCTGAGGAACACCATCAGGCTTTTATGGAATGGCCTTTGATTTGTTATATTTTCGTTTTCATCTAGTTCACTTTAGCTTCTCTTGAGATTTCTATTTTTGTCTCGTGTTATTTAGACAGTGTGTTGTTTAATGTGAAAATAATATGGGATTTCCAGCTACCTTTCTGCTACTTATTTCTGGTGTAATTTTATTGTGATCTGAGGACCTACTCAGTCTCATTTCTATTTTTAAAAGTGTATCAGGTTGTGTTTTGTGGCCCAGAACGTGGTCTGTTTTGGCAAATGTTTGAGGAAAACCTGGGAAGAAATATGTGTGGGGCTCTTGTTGTGTAAAATAGTCTATAAACGTCCATCAGATCAAAGCCGATGGATAGACTGCTCAGTTCAGCTACATTCTCACACTGGCTGGGTCTACCTGTTACTAGCAGAAAAGTGTCGAAGTCTCCAGCTGCCGTAGCGAATTCATCCAGTTCTCCCTGAAGCTCTACCGGTTTTTGCCTCGTGTAGCTTGATGCTCTGCTCTTAGGTACGCATGTATTTAGGATTCTTGTGTGTCTGTGGAAATCGAACCCTTTATCGGTATATCATCCCCCTTCTTACCCTTGATAATTTTCCTTGTTTTGACGTTACTTCTGTCTTAAAACGCATGCTTGTTTCAGCTTTCTTTTGATTAGTATTGACATATCTTTACTCAACACTTGACTTTCTTCCGGTTAAGGCAATGTTTTTCTGTATTATTATTATTATTTTATTTTTTACAGTATCCCTGTTGGTTACCTATCTTAGATATAGAAGTGTGCACATGTCAACCCAGTCCTTCACTGCTGACCTCTCTGTGCCTTTATATTTAAAATGACTTTCTCATAAACAACGTATAGCTGGATCTTTTTTTAAAACCCACTATGACTCTGTCTTTAAATTGGGGTGTTTGGACTATTCCAATTCAAAGTGATTACTAATGTCGTTAGACTCCTCTCTGCCGTGTTTGTAACTATTTTCTACCTGTTGCATTTGTTCTTGGTTTCCTTCTTCACTCTACTTGTTCTGCCTTTTCAGGTTTTACTGAGCATTTTATATGACTAAACTTTATGTCCTCTCTTAGCATATCAATAGTCCTCTTTTTAGTAGCTGTCCTAGATTTCTCGATATAGAGTTAAACATTTGAAGTCTACCTGCATTAATACGATACTGCTTCACACAATGTGATTATATTCCTAACTCCTCCTTTCCGTCACTTATGATATTGCTCTCATTTGTATTAATTATCTATATGCTGTATTATCCGATGGGCTTCCCTGGTGGCCCAGTGGTGAAGAATCTGCCTGCAGATGCAGGAGACGTAGGTTCAGTTCCTGGATTGGGAAGACCCCCTGGAGGAGGAAATGGCAACCCACTCCAGTATTCTTGCCTGGAGAATTCCATGGACAGAGGAGCCTGGCGGGCTACCGTCCATGGGGTCTCAAAAGAGTCCAAGCAACATGACTTAGTGCCCAAGCAACAATATATTACCCAATACATCGTTATATCAAGCAAATTGTCTTTTAGATATATGAAGAATAAAACATAAAAGACCTCTGCCTTCACTTCTTCTTTCTCTGACACTCTTCTTTATGTAAATTAAGTTTGTGACCTATGTCACATTCCTTCTTGCAGAGCAGGTTCCCTGGCTATGAATTCCTGCCTGTTTTTATCTGAGAAAGAAGAATAATTTCCTTAAGAACAATAACAACCACCACAGCAATAACTGGTTTGTATTTTTATGACAATTTATGGTTTATAGGAGTCTTTGCCTGACCTCCTTTCCCCCAGGGAGCTAATTGTTTTATCCCTGCCCCCCACCATCTCCTGTATTTTCTGTTTTGCATCCGCCGAGACTCTCTGTAATTGCTGACTTATTCTGCTGTCTCTTCTACCAGACAGTGAGTCATTAAAGGCAGAGACTGTGTCTGTTTAATTGTTTCATCTTCATAAACCTGACACAGTTTCTCAGTATATGTATTTTTAATTAATAGACAATTTTTAGAGCGGTTTCAGAGTTACAGAAAAATGGAACAGATAGCACACAGAGTTCCCATTTACCTCCATCCCCACATACTTCTCACTCTTACTAACGTCTCGCATGAGGGTGGTGCGTTCGTTATACCTAATGAACCAATATTAATATACTATTATTAAATAAAGCTCATAGTTTATTTTATCGTTGACTCTTTACGTTGTAAATCTCTCTGGGTTTTAACAAATGCACAATATCATGCCCCCACTATTGCAGTATCATTCAGAGTAAGACTGTTTCACCATCCTCCAAATCCCCTCTGCTTCACCTGTTCCTCACGCCCCTGCCCTTACAACTTCCCATCACTAAACTTTTACTGTTTCCATGGTTTTCTCAGAATGCCATACAACTGGAATTATACAAGAGGTAGCCTTTTCAGAGTGGCTTCTTTTACTTAAAAATGAACATTTAGGGTTCGTTGATGTCTTCTCATGGCTTGATAGCTTATTTGTTTCTCATTGCAGAATAGCAGTTTAATATATGACTATATCACAATTTGTTTATCCATTCACCCATTGAAGGAGTTCTTAGTTGCTTCTGGGTTTTGGCGATTGGCAGTTGTGAATAAAGCCACTGTAAACAGTTGTGTGAGGACTTTTGTTGCTGTAGACATGTTTTTAACTATTTTGGGTAAATATCAAAGAGCATTATTACTGATCATATGGTAAGATTATGCTTATCTTTTTAAGAGTCGCTTCACCGTTCGCATCCAACCAGCAGCGAATGGCAGTTTCTGTTGTCACCTCCTTGTTAGCACTTAATGTTGTTGATGGTCTGCATTTTGGTCATTTTAAGGGTATGTAGTGGGGGTATCACATTGTTTCAATCTGACTTTCTCTAATGACAAGTGACGCTAAAAATCTTATTTACAAGCTTGTTTTGCCATCTGTATATCTTTTAAGGTGGTATTTATGTTCAAACATTTAGTTCATTTTTTAAAACTTGGGTTGTTTTCTTATTGTTGAGTTTTAATCATTTCAGGAAACGGAGTGAAACAATTCCTTTGTCTGTTTTACATCCAAAGATACATGTCTTTTTATCAGATACGCGTTTTGAAACAACTGTCTCCCAGCGTGAGGTCTGTCTTTTCATTCTTTTCATGGTATTTTTGCAAAGTTGAATGTTTTCAGTTGCCGTGAAATCCAACATACCAATTCTTTCATGGGTCATGCTTCTATCTGAAGAGTCACCCACAAACCCAAGGTCAAGTAGGGCTCCTTCTGTGCTATCATCCAGGAGTTTACAGTTTTGGTTTTCACCTGGGTCTGTGACGCATTGTGAATTAGTTCCTTTGTTAATGAATTGACCTAGTTTTTTGCACACGAATGTCCAGCTGGTCAACACTATTTGTTAAAAAGACAATTTGTCATTGAACTGTCTTTGTTCATTTTCAAAGATCAGTCGCCTGCGTTTGTGCTGGTCTGTTTCTGGGGTCTCTGTTGTGTTCTGTTGGTCTCTTTATCTATTCTTCCATTAAAATCATGCCCTCCTGATTATTGCAGCTTCATAGCGTGTCTTCAGTCAGCTGGTATCAGTCATTCAACTTTGTTCTTTTTTGGCATTGTGTTGACTATTCTGGGTCTTTGCTTTCCGATATAAAAATTAAAACCAGTTTGTATCACCAAATAACACTATAAAATTTTGATTGGGGTTATAGAGGTCAAGTTAAAAAGAATTGACATCTTAATCCTATCCATGAAGATGAAATATGGCTCCACTTATGTTTATATTCTTTGATTTCTTTCATCAGTTTTGTTGTTCTCCTCACATCATACAAATCCTGTATAAAGTTTGTTAGTTTTATATGTGATATTTCATTTTATGGTGATAATGTAAATGATACTGTATTTTTAATTTTAAAATCAACTGTCCCTGGCTCTTATATGGGAAAGCAATTGACTTTTGCATAATAACTTTGTACTGTGTAACCTGTCTTTATTGTTTTGTTGTTGATTAATTCCAAAATGTGTGCCTGTGTGTGTTTCTTTAGAATTTTCTCCATAGGCCATCGTTTCATCTGTAAGCAAGGGCCATTTATTTCTTCTTTCCCAGTCTGTAAACCTTTTATTTCTTTCTCTTGTCTTATTGCATTAGCCAGGGGTCTGAGTATAATGTTGAGTAAAAGTGGTGAGAAACCGGATTTGACAACTAATAATAGTCATGGAGTTTTTCATAACCTTCCTTTATCAACGTTTTGCATCTGTGGGATCTTTAGTGGTTATTCTTCTTTCATTTCAGGTGTCAGAATTTGTGTCTATCTTTATTTCTTGCTTAGCCTGACTAGAGGCTTATCGCTTTTATTCATCTTTTCCAAGAACCAGCTTTTAGTTTCGCTGATTTTCTCTAGTTCCTCTTTTCAATTTTATTGATTTCTGCTCAAATTTTTATTTCTTTTCTTTTTTAAAAAAATTTCTTTTCTTATGCTTATGTTAGATTAGATTCTCTCTTCTTTTAAGAGTTTCCTAAGGCAGTAGCTTAGAAGATTGATTTTCCATCTTTTTAAAATTTTCTAATGTATGCATTCAATACCATAAATTTTCCTCTAAGCGTTTAGAAATATTTTAAATTTTTTTCATCAGACTTGCTTGATCGATTTACTATTTAGCAGTGTCTTGTTTACTCCAAATACTTTGAGATTTTCCAGCTAGCGTTCGGTTAATGATTTCAAGCTTGATTTTATTGTGGTGTGTGAGAATGCTTCCTATGATTTATATTCCTTTAAATTTGGTAAGGTGTGTTTTATGGTCCAGAATGTCTGTCTTGGTTAATGTCCCGTGTGTGCTTGAGGAGAATATGTATTCTGCTGTTGTTGGGTGAAGTATCCTATAAACGTGTTAGGTCCAGTTGATAGATGATGCTGTTCAGATCAACTATGTCCTTTCTGATTTTGTACCTGTGAGGCCTATCAATTATAATAGAGGGGTGTTGAAGTCTCTAACTCTAGCAGAGTTGTCTATTTCTCCTTGTAGTTCTATCAGTTTTTGCCTCGGTTTTGACATATTTTGACACGGTTGTTGTATATTTGACATATACACATTAATAGGCAAGTGTTTGTGGAGAATTGAATCCTTTTATTATTTTATAAACCTCACTTTTTTCCTGACACTTTTTCCTTTTCTGAAGTCTGTTTTGTCTAAAATTAATATAGCTACCTAAACTTTTTTTTGATTAGTATTATCCTGGTGTATCTTTCTCCATTCCTTGACTTTTATCTGTCTTTATATTTAAAATGGATTTCTTGTATATAGTATGTAGTTGAATATTTTTCTAAAATCTGCTCTGATAGGATCTGCCTTTTAATTTGTTTATTCACATTTACAGTGATTATTGATCTGGTTGGATTAATATCTACCATGTTTAAAATTTTCTGTTCATCACATTTGTCAGCTGTTTCCAGTTTATTAAATTTTCTCCTCTTCTTCTGCCTTCTCTGGTTTCAAGTGAGTATTTGATTATTCCATTTTCTGTCCTCTGTTAGCATATCAATTACATTACTTTAAAAAAAAACTAGTGGTTTTCCTAGAGTTTGCAATATACATTTATAGCTAACCTAAGGCCACCTTTAGGCTACGTTACATTAACATTTCAGAAATCATGTAGGTTTCTTCTAACAGAGGTTCTGAATTCTTCCTATTTTTCATGACACTGTTGGCATTCATCCATTTATTCATGTGCTATAGTCATTCAATGAGCATGTGTGTGTGTGTGTGTGTTGCTCAGTCATGTCCAGCCTTTTGTGACCCTGTGGATTGTAGCCCGACAGGCTCCTTTGCTCATGGAATTCTCCAGACAAAAATACTGGAGTGGGTAGTCATTCCCTTCTCTAGGGCATCTTTGCAACTCAGGGACTGAACCTGTATCTCCTGTACTGCAGGCAGATTCCTTGGTGGCTGAGTCACCAGAGAAGCCCAATCACTCAACACATCGTTGCTATTATGACTTTGGACAGTTATTTCTTAAACAAATTAAGAGTAAGAAAATAAAATATTTTACTTTACCTTCATTCTTTCTCTGATACTCTTCATTTATGTGGGTCTGAGTTTCTCACTTATGTAACTCTTTTCTTTGGAAAATGTCTTTTGTGCTTCTTGAAGGGCAGATCTTCTGTTGAAAAATTCCCTCTTTTTTTTTTTTTTATGTTGTCTAAGGAAGTATTTCTCCTTCACATTTGAAAGCTAATTGTGCTGAATGCCAAAATCTAGGCTGGTGGGTTCTACTTTCAACACCTTAAATGTTTGACTTTAATCTCTTCTTTCCATGCGTGGCTCCTGATGAGAAGCTTGATGTTAAGTCTTATCCTTGGTCCTCAAAAGGGTACGTTTTCCCCTCTCGTTCCTTTCAAGATTGTGTCTTTAGTGTCCTGCAATTCGCGTTTAATGTGCTTACGTGTGGATTCTAGGTATTTATCCTACTTGGTGTACTCAAAGCTTCCTTGATCTTTGGTTTGATGTCTGTCATTAATTTTGGAAAATGCTTAGCCATCTTTACTTCAAATATTTTATATTCTCTATCTTCTCTCTTTCTTGTCTTTCTGCTATTCCCATTATACATATCCAACTCCTGTAATTATTTCACATTTCTTGGACGTTCTGATCCCTATTTTCCTATACATTTTTCTCTTTCTAGTTGTTTTCAAGTTTTTATTGACACATTTCTCAAGAACATCTATTTTTTCTTTGGCCGAGTCTGCTCTATTGTGATAGCCCACCAAACACATTCTTTCTTTCAGTTAAAATATGTCTGATTCATATCACTTCTCTGGATTCTTTCGCACACTCTCCATCCCTTCCTTTAAATTGGCCCATCTGTTCTCGAATGTTGTCTCCTTTTTCCATTAGAGCCTTTAACATATTAATCATGATATTTAAAACTCCCAGTCTCGTAATCCCAACATACGGGTTGTGTCTAAGTCTAGTTTTTATGCTTAACTTTGTTTCTTCAGACTGTGTTTTTCCTTGGCTTTTAGCAAGATTTTCTTTTCTTTTCTTTTCTTTTTTTCTTGAAAGCTGGAAATGATGTATCTGGTAATAGCAACTGAGGACGTTAGGGCTTAGTTTGTGCGGCTCTGCCTAGGAGCTGGGCTGTGTGTAGCGCCTTCTGATTCACCAGGTCTTTCTGTTTCCCTTTTTGTTTGTTGTTTTCTCTCCTGTTGTCTTGGGTTTACCCGAGAACTCCTTGTTAAACAGAGTCTGTATTTTGTAGCCCTTCTTATTGTGAAAGAAAGTGAAAGTGTTAGTCGCTCAGCCGTGTCCAACCCTTTGCAACCCCATGGACTGTAGCCCACCAGGCTCCTTATCCTTGGGATTCTCCAGGCAAGAATACCAGAGATGCATTGCCATTTCCTTCTCCAGGGGATCTTCCCAACCCAGGGATCGAATCTGGGTCTCCCACGTCGCAAGCAGGTTTTTTACCATTTGAGCCACCAGGGAAGCCCCATCTGCTATATATGGGAGCCCTGTTGGTGGTAAGGCCTCAGGTAGGGGAAGTGTTCTATGGTCTTATGAGTACGTTTCAGGTTTTATTATTGGGCCTGAGTTCTTGCACTTTGACCCTCAGAAGTGTTTTTAGTCTTTTTTTATTTTCACTTGAGTGAGACAAGAGGGCTGGAGGTCAGAATAAGGCCCTGACAAAGCTGTTTCCCTCGGGGACACGGTTTGTTACAGCAACAGAACCTACTGGGTATATTCAGTTGCTTTCTCCCTGTTCCTCCCTGATGCAGAGTATTTCTTTGATCTTCAGATCTTCACTCTGAGACCCAGCTGGAGTTCCTAGAGGTAAAGTCTACAAAAGACCAGTTCCCTCCAGCAAGTCCACACTCCGCCTCCAGAGATTCATCAATCACTGTTTAAGTGTCCTGCCAGTTCCTAGCTCAGCTGGCTTCTGCTCCCAAGCAAGCTGATCTCAGCTCTGATTCTTTGCATTTGTCTCTCCAGTTTGCCCTGGGACCTCAATCCTCTGATGGAGCTAAGTTGTTGATTTTCAGCTTGCTCTTTTTTTTTCATGTTGTGAAGACAGGAGGGATGACCTCCAAGTTCTTTTCATGCTGAAGATGAAGCTGGAAGTCTCTCTGTGTGTTTACAAAGGCACAACGTGTAATCGCACCGGCCTGGCAGGTGCTTCCCTACGGTCCCCTGGAGGGAAGAGAGAGATGCTCATGACTGGTCCTGGGTTCCTTGCTGGCGAAATGCCCTCCTCCCTCCTTCCTTCCTGGCCTGGTGGAGGAATGGGGACAGAATGCCATGAACACTGCAGCAAATGGTATGGCTCACAGGCGGATCACAGTACCGCTGCTGTTAATAAATCTTCCTCTGGGCGTGATTCTATCCCACTGAGGTTCCTCAGCTAAGCAAGTGTCAGCCCTGATTAAAAGGCTAAGGGATCTGTCTGGACTGTGTCCACACGTGACCCACATGTGGCGGGGAGTGGAAGGGGTCAGAACCCCTCCCGAAGGTCAGCCAGACCCATTCAGCAGGAAGATCACACACAGGCTAGAGGGGAGGAAGCCAACGTGGCTGAATGCTGTGACTTCTGTCTGAGTGGCCAGCCTGAGGTCGGGGCTACCCTTTGGGAGGGTCTTCCGTGGCGACCACCCCGCCCCAGCCCCTCTTCTCCTCCCTGCTCTCAGGGAGGAGTCACAGCCCCTGACCGGTAGCATCCCTCTGTACGGGATGCCCGCCCTCCACCCTGATGCTTGCACCCCAGCCAGGGCGATCTCTCAGGGGAAAGACGGGCTGCTGCTACTCATCCCACTGAAAGCTGCAAGGGCAGCCCAGGTTCCTGAACTGCATCCTGGCTGCTCCCCAGGGCTGAGGCCTCGCCCATTTTGCCTGTCCTGTGTTCTGACCACACAGCCTCCCTGCCTCTGCTCAAACCCTCCAAGCTCTCTGCCCTGACCTTTCCCTGGCCCGGCTCTCTGCCCTGCAGGGCCTCTCACCCCAGCCTCTGGGTTCCCGGCCCTGGTCTGTGCTGCTCTCTGCTCCCACGTCCCTCCCCAGAGTTGGCCTCCTGGCCCACTCCACACCAGCGCCCCTGTCCTTGTGGACTCGGCTGCTCCCCAGCCTTCCCCCTGCCCGGCGTTGTGCGGAAGGAAAGCATTCCCACTTCTTACACAACCCAAGTCACAGAGCAGCAAGGCCAGCCCAGGCCCTCGGGTCAGTGCTCAAGCCACAGCTGTGCCTGTATGAGCGTTTTCTTGTTTTCTTTATTTTCTTTCTCTTTTCCTTCAGCAAATAAGGGTCTGTCTCACTCGCCTCTGTGTTCTCAGCACCTAAAGCATCTCTGACCCACTGTGGACCTTCGGAACTGATTCACTGACCGAAAGAAGGAAGTTGAGTGATGCTGCTGTCCTTTAACAAGGGCCAGGACCCCACAGGTTGGGCTGGATCTGGGGACCGCGGCATCCACACTCCCCGGGGGCTACCATCCGCCCCTCTGGAGGGCACGGTGGATGCTGTCTCTAGGCCCCCACATGGAGGGGCAGGAGAAAAAGGCTAGATTCTGGGAGAGGGCGCAAGAGTGGGGGAGAATGTGAAGCCGATCAAAACCCCTTTTACAGTTGCGGCTGTAAAACTTTATAGAGATTTCTCAACACACGACATGAATAATAACCATGCTTTCTTTTCAGTAATTGCCAAGCCCACAGCGCCCGTGAGACCCTTTGCGGGCAGGATAATCGCCGGGCGCCGGCCGTGGGCAGGAGGCCCCTGCAGAATGTACTTGGTGCCCAGGCAGGCCTGGGAATCGGGCGGCCGCTTTCAGAGGGAGCCAGCTGGCATCTGCCCGCCGCCCCCCTCGGTAGGGCTCAGGCTGCGGGGCCGGGTCCACAGCAACCTCCAGCGGCCGGGATGGGACTGCTCTGGCCTGTTCCAGAACCTTCTCTGCCCCAGACCGAGCGGGGGTGGATCCGAGATGACCTCACATCCCTTGGGGGCTCAGTTCTCCCACCGTTGATGGACAGGGGGTATGGTTCTCCCCTTCCAGCACTGGGTCTTCCTCTCTCAGGTGTTATGGGGGGAGAGGACCAAGCAGCTCACTCAGGGAACTCAGTCCACACCTGGAGCCGGAGCCTGGGGTGGGTGAGGCACGCTGACCAGGAAGCTGGGGTCCCGGCCTGGGTGGTCCAGGGGTCAGGGGCTAGGAGCAGAGCCAGGAGACGAGAACCCCTGTCTCCCTGCTCCGTCCCCTCGCCTCCCCTGCGCGGCCCCTCCCCATCCCCTACAATAAGGCCGCTTCCTTAGAACATCTCCAGATCGGGCTCACTACACGGAAAGCAAGTTAAAGAGTCTTTCCCCCGCATCCTATTTCCGTTTCCAGATTTTGTGATGTCACAGGTTGTCTCCCCAGTGCCGCGCTCCGTGGCAGCTGATCACGATCACGCTGGTGGTAACGTGTGCTGCGCCACTCCGGCGTGGGCTCCGGGGTTTTGATGCCCGGACCGCGGGGCGTGCAGCACGTCTGCGCCTGCGCGGCCCCTCCCACCCCCGCGCTGGGCACAGCTCACCGGGCAGCTGGCAAGCCAGCGTTGGGGAGGAGACAGACTGTTCAGGTTCCTGGGCGTCCCACCCGCGGCCAGCGAGGCTTCCATACGGATGGGCAGGGCGGGTGTCCTCCCCGATCAGCCTGAAGCTCAGCTGGTGAGTATGTGTGTGTGTGGGGGGGTGGGGGGGTGGGGGTGGGGGGTTTGTGCATGCATGCATGTGAGAGTATATGTGTGTGCCTGTGTGTAAGTAGATGTGTGTATAGATAATTGAATGTGTATGGGTGGGTGTATATTTGCATGTGCACATGAAAGTGAATGTATTTATCTGTGTGTGTGCAGGTATGCATGTGTGCATGTTTGTGTACACATACACATATGTGAGCCTGTGTACCACACACGTTTGTGTGCACATGCCTAGACTCGAGTGTGCATGATTGCACATGTGTAGTGTGTGTGCATTTGTACATATGTTTATATACACATACATTTGTGTGTATAAGCACGTGTCTGTGTGTTCACACATGTACGTGTGTGGGTATACACATCTGCCGCACACATGTTTGTGTGTGTGTGTGTATATGAGAGCACATGTGCATGTATTTGTGTGCATGTACATATATGAGTGTTTGCACATATAGTGCATTTGTGTTTGTGTACATGTATGTGAGCATTTGTACACATGCGTGTATTTGCGTGCATGTACATATGCGAGTGCTTGCTCATGTAGTGCATTTGTGCATGTGTGCATGTGTGTGAGTGGGTGTGTACATGCATGTGACTGTGTGTGTGCACATCTCAGAACAAAGGAAGGGCTGCCTCACCTGGGAGGCACATCCCTATAGTTACCTTGCAGGTGAGCCCCCACAGAGCACCTTCCCTAACGAAGCCTCACCCTGGCACTGTCCCCAGGGCCTCTCTACTGGCACCGTCCCCGCCCGGTGCCGGCCTTCCCTGCCCAGGGCGGGTGCTTGGAGTAGCCGGCCTGCCTTCTGAGCTGGCTCCTGCAGCCATGCTCTTGCCTCTCCTCTCTGCTGCCCTAGATCTCTGGGGCCTGGAGCGTCTGGCACCCCCCTCCTGGAGCCCGGACCTCCTTGGGTCACCGTTGCAGAGACACTGGCTGGCAGCGGTCATCTCACCATCCCAGCTGGGCTGTGAGCTCCCTGGTGACAGAGGCGGCATCATGCTTCTTGCCCTGCTCCCCTCCCCACTTCATCCATAGGGAAAACCCTTTGGAAACAGAGACTCACCCGCCTGGCTGCAGACTCAGGCAAAGCTGGATGCAGGGCCTTTCTCTAGGTGCTGCCCCATTTGTGTTCCTTGTGGCTCCAAATGGAGCAGATCTTTTGGTCAGAGGAGAGTCATCCATGCCTCCTCACCGCCACCCTCTGCCAACGAGGGAGCAGCCGCACACACTCCCCATCTGGCCCTTCCAGGATGCGAGTCCTGCCTTCCTGGATAGGACCCCAAGTGGGACCCCAGCTACCCAGGCCAAGCCTCAGACCTGAATCCACAGGGAGGCCCAGCCCAGACCCAGAAATATCCTGGGGAACCAAGACCCAGCTCTGGAGCATGTCTGTGGTGGGCTCATTTCACTGCCTGGGGTATTTTCAAGGCCACTCCGTACAGCCTGTGTGGGTCCTTCCTTCCTTCATGTGGCTCAGTATGCTTCCATCATCTGGATCCACCACATTCCCCAACCCCTGGATGGACAAGTGGGCTGTTTCATCTTCTGGTGGCAGTGAACCTGTGTGTGAAGTTCAGTTCAGTTCAGTCACTCAGTCGTGTTCGACTCTGCAAACCCATGGACTGCAGCACACCAGGCTTCCCTGCCCCTCACCAACTCCCGGAGCTTACTCAAACTCATATCTATGGCATCAGTGATGCCATCCAACCATCTCATCCTCTGCCATCCCCTTCTCCTCCCGCCTTCGATCTTTTCCAACATCAGGGTCTTTTCCAATGAGTCTGCTCTTCGCATCAGGTGGCCAAAGTATTTGAGTTTCAGCTTCAGCATCAGGCCTTCCAATGAATATTCAGGACTGATTTCCATTAGGATGGATTGGTTGAATCTTCTTGCAGACCAAGGGACTCTCAAGAGTCTTCTCCAACACCACAGTTCAAAAGCATCAATTCTTCAGCACTCAGCTCTCTTTTATACTCCAACTCTCACATCCATACATGACTACTAGAAAAACCACAGCTTTGACTAGACAGACCTTTGTTGGCAAAGTGATATCTCTGCTTTTTAATATGCTGTCTAGGTTGGTCATAACTTTCCTTCCAAGGACTAAGCGTCTTTTAATTTCATGGCTGCAGTCACCATCTGCAGTGATTTTGGAGCCCAAGAAAATAACGTTTCTCACTATTCCATTGTTTCCCCATCTATTTTCCATGAAGTGATGGGACCAGATGCCATGATCCTAGTGTTCTGAATGTTGAGTTTTAAGGCAACTTTTTCCCTGTCCACTTTTCATCAAGAGGCTCTTTAGTTCTTTTTCACTTTCTGCCATCAGGGTGGTGTCATCTGCATATCTGAGGTTATTGATATTTCTCCCGGAAATCTTGATTCCAGCTTGTGCTTCATCCAGCCCAGCATTTCTCATGATGTATTCTGCATAGAAGTTAAATAAGCAGGGTGACAACATACAGCCTTGATGTACTCCTTTCCTGATTTGGAACCAGTCTGTTGTTCCATGTCCAGTTCTAACTGTTGCTTCCTGACCTGCATACAGGTTTCTCAAGAGGCAGGTCAGATGGTCTGGTATTCCCATCTCTTGAAGAATTTTCCACATTTTTGTTGTGATCCACACAAAGGCTTTGGCGTAGCCAATAAAGCAGAAGTAGATGTTTTTCTGGAACTCTTGCTTTTTTGATGCAGGTTTGTGTTTTGCTATCGATACAAGTCACAAGAAACACACATGTCCGGGGGCCTCGGGAACAACACTGACCTCTCAGAGATCCACTCACTCTGTCCCCATCAGCTTCAAAACTGCTAAATACGGCACTGGATCTGCAGTTTCCTGCCCACAATGTCTCCAAAGAGCCCACACCAGCGAGCTCCCCGGGGAGGCATCAGGGTTGTGCTCAGTCTCTGTGATATCTGACCCGCAGGTGAAGCAGATGAATTTCCCGCCCGACATCCCTTCTCCTTTCTGTGTTCTGGCCGCAGGCTTGCGGGGGAATGCGGTTAAGGCAGGCTCATCGCAGAGCACCGCTCATTCCAGGGCATCGCACAGGAGGCTGGGGCAGGCCCTCCATCATCGCCGTGACAGATGGAGAGGACCCAATTTCCTTCCCTGTGTTCTAACAAAGCGCCAGGCTCCATGACATCTCTCTTATTTGTCAAGGGGAAGAACAATGGGGCCGCGAGTCGCCCATCTCGTGTGGGATCCGGTCCGCTCTGTCAGCTTCTGCACCAGCCTTGTTTTTGTTACCCACGCATGCGCCCCAATAAAATATTCATGTGGTGTCACCTCCCTGGCTCACAGCAGACTCCAGCGGCGCTGCACGGAGCAGAAAGGGGGGCCTGCCAGATACATAAACACTGCATGGGCACAACATAAATAAGACACCACCGAGACACAGCAACCAAGACCAGAATTCAGTCTTCACGTTGCTTAAAGGCGCAAGCCACGAAGAGCATTGCCTTTCATCGCCGCGGGCAGGGGCCTGTTCTAGACATTACGGTTTGCAATTACCATGATGTTTGGAGTCCCATGGTGTGTCCCCAGCCCGCTCAGCACTGGGGTCACGGGAAAGGCAGGCTGCAGTCAGCTGTGTTACTGAACAAGATGTCGATCGGCTGCAGGAGGCTGGAGGAGGGGCCACTCCTCCTTGTTTCAGGTCCGTGCTGTGTGCCCGGGACCCCCACCGCCAGCGCCAGGCACACCGAGCTGCTTCCTCCTGCACAGAGACCTAGAGTGGCTACAAGGCTGCTGGCTGGCAGCTCTGGGGGGCTCTCTCCCTGGGGCCCTCCCCTTGACTCCTCCCTCTCTGTATCCTCCGCACTGGCCACCCACCCCCCAACAACCAGACAAAGTCCAGGGCTAGCCCAAGCCAGGACAGAGCATCTGCACTGAGGCTTCTATGCCTCCATTCTTCTCTTGCGGGTGGACTTCACAAACCCATCTCTGCTCTCATCGCCTCTGAGCCTGGACTTCTCCCCAGCAAGCTTTGCAAGCAGGACTTTTTAACTAAACAAAGCTGGCATGTGAGAGCTGTCCACTTGGTGCTCGTGGCTCAGAGTATATTCTCTACACAGGTGCCTGGGAGAACAGAGCACCACACGGTCATTCACCAGGGAGCTCCTGAGCACTTGACTCTGGGAAGGCGCTGAGCCTGCCATCCCAGGCACCTAACAACAAATTATATACCATCCCAGTCACAGAGGGGCTTGTGGTCCAATGGGAAGCGATTCACTGTGGCTGGGACATAATGGAAAAAGGGGAAAAAGTGAAGGAAAGAGGCATAAACTCCAAAGAAAGGAGAAAGAAAGCAGCTGTGCTGGGGATACTTCAACTGGGTTTTGAGGGATGAATAGGAGTTTGTCAGGTAAAGGCCAAAGCATCTTCAAAGGCTCAGAGGCACAGAGCAGGACAGGAAGTTCAGTGCTTTGAAGTGGTGGCTGGGAGGCTGCAGGCAGATATGTCTGGAGGGGAGCTGCACGAGAGATAAGGTTTGAGAGATGGACAGAGAGTATGGATAATTAAGGGGTTTTCAGATGATGGAAAATCAGTTAACTTGTCTAAACAGGATGTGACATAGTCATGTTAATGTTTTAGAAAAGTCAATTTGGTTGAGAACTTGGGCTTCTCCAGGGCAATGCACTAACAGTGGACCACTGGTGACCTCAGAGAGGGGTCTCCCTGATCAGTTTTCTCGGGTCCTGTTGAAGACTCAACACCTCTGGGAATATATAAATCCACAAAGGCCATTTGCCCAACGCGCTCCTCCAGGCTCCACGTTGGGCCGAGGGTCTGGACTGCGTGGAGACCCTGCAGGCAGCCCCACCCCCCAATGAATCCCTCAGCCCCCTGAGCTGTGATCAGAGGGCAGTGGCTCTGGGTGATTCCTACCTGGTTGAGGGCGCCCGGGGGTGACCGCTGATGCCCTTCCCTGCTCCTTGCGTCCTCCTTTCTAGCTCTCCTGCCTCTGTGTCTGGATTTCTTCAGGGGCACATAAGAGAAAAGTGACTTGTGACCTTCAGGTCTCAAGGTGAACGATTCGGGTGCTCAAAGCCGCTCCCTCTCTCTGCCCGCCTCTCTCCTGTCTCCTCATCTTTGCACACGCCCGTGCTTCTCCCAGGAGAGAGCTGGGCTCCTCCAAGCTGGACGGCAGGGCAGCAAGCACAGCTGAGCTTTCACTTCACCCTCTTGCACCCAGAGCGGACAGACACCCATTCTGAGGTCCAGTTTGCAGAAACCCTAGAGAAGATCTCAGGTTTGTCTGATCTGCATCATGGGCCCCCCAACTGGGCTCGGGGTTTCGAGACTGAGGTGCTGGAAGGTCCTGTCTGGACAGTTGACAGAGAACAGAGTCAGAGTCTCTGAGGGCGTTTGTATGTATGCATGTCTGTGTGTAAGTACATACGCTTGTGTGTATGTGCGCACACGCATATGCATGTACTTGCATGTGTATACCTGTGCCTGCGTATATGTGTGCATGTGTCTCTGTGTATATATGTGTATACGTGTGCCTGTGTCTCTATATGTGTATGCCTGTTTATATGTATGTATGCTTGTGTATATGTATGTATGTGTTTATATGTCTATGTGTGTGTCTATGTCTCTGTGTGTATTTATGCACATGTGTGTGCCTGTGTTTGTATATGTGTGTATGTGTCTCTGTGTGTATATATCTATATGCATGTGTATATGTATATGTGTATGTATATGTGCTCTGTGTGTGTGTGCAGGGGAAAAAGACCTGGCCATCCTCAAGGGGAACCAGGCACCCAAATGTCTGTACCTCGTGTTAATTTCACTCGTCCACCTTCGAGTGTGATTGCTGGTGCTGCTGCTGCTGCTGCTGCTGCTAAGTCGCTTCAGTTGTGTCCGACTCTGTGCGACCCCATAGACAGCAGCCCACCAGGCTCCCCTGTCCCTGGGATTCTCCAGGCAAGAGCACTGGAGTGGATTGCCATTTCTTTCTCCAATGCATGAAAGTGAAAAGTGAAAGTGAAGTCATTCAGTCGTGTCCGACTCGTAGCGACGCCATGGACTGCAGCCTACCAGGCTCTTCCATTCCTGGAATCTTCCAGGCAAGAGTACTGGAGTGGGGTGACATTGCCTTCTTCGTCGAGTGTGATTACATGCAGTTAAAACAGGGCACTGGGACCTTTGGCAAAAGAGTTGGACTCCAGGCAGCAGGTCAGGAGAGCTGGGTCCTGCCAGACCGTGGATCAGAGCCTGGATTCTTACTTGAGAAGCGCACAGACTCCTGGGGCCCTGGAGTGCCTTGCACCTCTGGGATCTTACAGGAAGTTCACATACTTTCCCCAGCACACTCTGGTCATACTGGTCTTGTCATAAAGTTAATGAGAACAGGGAGAGGACGAAAAGACCTTTGATTTATTTTATTTTTTTCCAGTTTGTAAAATCATGCCCTTTGAAAGCACATAGCCTCCGGGCTTGAGCACAAAATTTAAAAACATTCAATTAAAAAACTCTCAGTGGGCTTTCCCGGGGCTGGGTGAGCAGAGCTGCTCCAGAGGCAGCCCCATGGGGCCGAGAGAAACCAGGGCTGGTGAGGCTGCGGGCCTGCCCGTCTGCAGGGGGGCCCTGGGGCTAGAGGCACGAACACTCAGGTGCCAGAGCTGTGATGCTCAGCTGGGCAAGGCGGCTGGCTGCCTTGGGTCAGAGCTGATTGGAGGCACGTAGACAGTCAGAGGTTTGTAAGCAGATGGGAAGACGAGATTTGCTGCGAGTCGTGTGAAGGTCTAGGCATGCCTCCTCCTCCAGGAAGGCCTCCTGGCGACTTCCTCTGTCTTGTCCGCTCACCTGGCACTGGGCTGGGTCAGGAACAGCACCCAGGTGGCCACGGTTTCAGTCCCGATGAGCAGGTCTTCCTGGAGACGAAGCTCTGCTGCTCCGCAGAGGAGTTCTTGCTTCTTGAGCCTCATCTGAGTTCTCTTTGACAGCTGGTCCCCTTCATTCTGGTGACATCCTTGCTGTGGTTGAAATAGGACCCCACCCCAAATTCAAACATCCAGTCCTGAACTCCAGAACCTCCAAATGTAGCCTTATTATGGTACAGTGTCCTTGCAGATGTCAGTGGAGGTGAGGTCAACAGGCTGGCCCCCAAACCAGTGTGACCAGTGTCCTTCTGAAAAGAGGAAATTCAGACATGGAGACAAGCACCCGGGGAGAAGGCCATGGGCAGAGGCTACGACGCCAGTGGAGATTCGAGAGGTGCTTCTACCGGCCAAGGACCACCCGAGACGGCCAGCCACCCACCCGAAGCTTGGGTTGGGGCCCAGAGCTGGTTCTCCTCCTGGCCTCAGAAGGGACCAGTCCTGACAACACCCTGGTCTCAGGCCTCCAGTACAGTGAGAGTCAATTCAGGTGGTTGAAGCCGTCCAGTCGAGTGCTTTGTTAGGCTAGACCCAGGAAACTAACACAGCCCTGTCGTCATCAAAAGAGCAGGCTACTCCCATGCACCAGGAGATTTCCAGCAGAAAAGAAATTAATCACTTTCTGCAGAGAACACAGAGGCTCACAGGTGCCGAGAACCCCAGGCTCCTCTGTCCTTCGCTATCTCCTGGAATTTGCTTGGATTCATTTTCATTGAGTTGGTGATGCTATATAACCATCTTATCCTCTGTCTCCCTCTTCTCCTTTTGCCTTCAGTCTTTTCCAGAAACAGGGTCTTTTCCAATGAGTTGGATCTTTGCATCAGGTGGCCAGAGAATTGGAGCTTCAGCATCAGTCCTTCCAGTGAGTATTCAGGGTTGATTTCCTTTAGAATTGACTGGTTTGATCCCTTGCAGTCGAAGGGGCTCTCAAGAGTCTTCTCCAACACCACAGTTCAAAAACATCCATTCATCAGCACTCAGCCTTCTTTACGGTCCAACTCTCACATCCATACATGACCATTGGAAAAACCATAGCTTTGACTAGATGGACCTTTGTTGGCAAAGTGATATCTCTGCTTTTTAATATGCTGTCTAGTCCTTGAAAGTTCCTGGTTCCAGAAAGTTGACTCCACAGTCCTTCTCGTGGACACCAGGATGACATTCCCACCTGGACGTGACTCTGTCCTGCTGCAAACCCTTTGGAAGCTCTCAGGGCAATCTGGTAGCATGCCAGCTCCTGAGCCTGGAATTTATACTCTCCAGGATCCAGCTCCTGCTTTCTCCTCCACCTCCTTCTGTGTTCCACGTCTGGCCCTGTTGGAATTCAAGAAAGCCTTCTCCTAAACTCACGACAAATCCTGCAGGAGAGAGGGAGTTGGTGGTCAGCCCAGCAGCTTTATTTTGGCTACAGCAGCTGGAGGGTGTGCTTGGGTTTTAGTCAGAACCAAGATCCCTATTCCTTTGCCCTTGACTTGATTCACCCTCTCAGAACCGTAGGCCTGATGCTGATGCCATCACAAGGAAAGAGAAGAGAGAGAGGACCCAGGTCTGTAACACCTGACCTCACCCAGAGGTGGGGAGCACTGGTAAAGTTGCTCCAGCAGCTCCTGGACACATAAGGATGAGAAAGAAGGTCCCCTTATGTTGACTCAGCATCTTATTTTCTTGGTCCTTTGGGCTAATTGTGGTCAACCTGGGAGTGAGTGTCCTTTCATCTGGGGAGACCCACAGTCTCCTCAGGGGTTTTGCTCATGTTCTCAGGGGTCTCTCCCCTAACATCTTGCTCTGTCCAGAACTCTCTCAAGGTCCCTGGAAGGACGTGTGACTTCTGCATCCAGAAGGCTTGGATGGATCAGAATCCCATTTTGATTGAAGTGTGTCTCTTCCTCTGAGGTTTACAGCCCATTCTGTTTGTCTTCATTCTATTGATGAGTTATAAGCTTTAATTCATCAGTGTAAGTTAGCAGCAGTTATGCAGTGGCTCAGACTTCCCTAGTGTCTCAGGGTAAAGAAGTCGCCTGCCATGCAGGAGACGTGAGTTCTATCCCTGGGTCGAGAAGTTCCCCTTGAGAAGGAAATGGCAACCCACTCCAGTATTCTTGCCTGGAAAGTCCCATGGACTGAGAAGCCTGGTGGGCTAGAGTCCCTGGGGTCACAAAAAAGTGGGATAAGACTCGTGACCAAACAGCAGTGGCTGAAATGTCATAAATAATAGGGCGTCAATGACTTTAAAATGTGCCCAAGTAGAACACTGTCTCCCACTGCTCAAGACTGAGGAGAAAATTTAAGCACAAATATTCAATAGCCTTTTAACATTAAGCCCAGACTTTGCATGTTCAAATACACACAGGAAATGATTGGCTGAACCCCTTCACCTTCTAGCTCTCATCTTGCTGAGAGCTCTCTCATGCCGTGTTCCAGCAGTTTGCCTTCCTCGTCCGCCAAGCCTGCCCCGACTCTCCCTGCAAACACGGGCTCCCCAGGACCGTTTGATCAGAGATAATCCCAGCCAGATGACACCACCCTTATGGCAGAAAGTGAAGAGGAACTAAAGTGTCTCTTGATGGAGGTGAAAGAGGTGAGTGAAAAAGCTCAATATTCAAAAAACTAAGATCATGGCATCCAGTCTCATCACTTCATGGTAAACAGATGGGGGAAAATGGAAACAGTGACAGACTTTATTTGCTTGGGCTCCAAAATCACTGTGGATGGTGACTGCAGCCATGAAAAGAAGCTCACTCCCTGGAAGAAAAGCTATGGCAAACCTAGACAGTGTATTAAAAAGCAGAGACATTGTTTTGCAAGCAAAGGTCTGTATAGTCAAAGCTACAGTTTTTCCAGGAGTCATGTAAGGATGTGCGAGTTGGACCATAAAGAGGGCTGAGGGCAGAGGAACTGATGCTTTCGAATTGTGGTGTTGGAGAAGATTCTTGCGAGTTCCTTTGACACCAAGGAGATCCAACCAGTCCATCCTAAAGGAAAGCAACCCTGAGTATTCATTGGAAGGCCTGATGCTGAAGCTGAAGCTCCAACACTTTGGCTGCCTGATATGAAGAGCCGGCTCATTAGAAAAGACCCTGATGCTGGGAAAGACTGAAGGCAGGAGGAGAAGGGGAGACAGAGGATGAGATATTTGGATGGCATCACCGACCTCACGGACATGAGTTTGAGCAAGCTCCGGGAGTTGGTGATGGACAGGGAGGCCTGGCGTGCTGCAGTCCATGGGGTCGCCAAGAGTCAGACACGAAGGAGAGACTGAGCAGCCGCAGCCGCCAGTCTCCAGCCCTCATTCTCCAGCATGCAGCGCTAGCCCCGCAGCCACAGAGTTGACAAACCTCTACACAGGTCGCCAGTCTCTAGGGAAGTTCTCCCAGGAAAGTGGTGATCTGAGAACCGGGTGTTTGGGACAGCTGAGGGCCGGGCTATTGTGGCTAAGTGGTCAGTGTCGCATGAGAGCCGGGGGTAGACAGGGGACACAGAGAGAGAGTGATTCTGCCCTCAGCCTGGTCAGACGCCACCCAGTGGGTCCTGATCTGGGGCCCATGGCCCTGGAATAAATAGTCTTCCTGCAGGAAGGTGAAGTGGACTAAAAAAACAAAAATGCACAACCTACAAGTGGGAAATTATTATCCTGCAGAATTTCTGAGGACGTAAGCTTGGGACAGGGCTCTCAGATCACTCTGAGGATCTGCTGTGAACAAGTGAGGGAGGGGCTGGGGTATATAGGGGGATTTTACAGAAAAAAACAGGTAGTTGAAAGTCAAAAGATTACTGCTGGGGACTGCCCTGGTGGTCCAGCGGTTAAGACTCTGTGTCCTCAAAGCAGAGGGCATAGGTTCAATTCCTGGTCAGGGAAGTAAGACCTCACATGCCGCAATGCACAGCCTTAAAAAGGTTACTGTTAATTAAAAAATACAGACATCAGAAGATAAGGAATTTAGTGCTTTTCTACATATGGGAAGATGTGAGAGGCTGGGCTCCTTGAAGCCACTCCTTTGACAGGGCCAGCATCGTTCACTTTCCCATCGGGGCAGAGGGCAACGGAAGCCCCCTCAGGGCTCCCCGTCGAGGCCTCCGTAGCGGCTGGGCGGCTGTAGTGTCTTTTGTTTACTGATGTGACAGGCGACATTTTTCACGCATATGGGATTCTCCAGGCAGGTACACTGGAGTGGGTAACCTCTCCCTTCCCCTGGGGGTCTTCCTGACCCAGGGATCGAACCTCGGTCTCCTGCCTTGCGGGTGGATTCTGAGATACCAGGATTCCTTACCCTCAGAGCCACCAGGGAAGCCCAGTTATGACCATGAGTCACTAGCTCTTAGGGGAGGGGATGGAACTCACTCGGGTAAAACCCTGCATCACGCCCTCCTGAGTCACCACTTGCGTCCTGAGTTGTCTCTTCTTGTCCCACTTGGTTAAAACACACACTTGCCATTCCTTTTGAGTCCATGTCCCAGGCACCTGCTCTCCCCACTCTTCCTAGGAACAGGCTTGGCTGCTGGGACCCACACGGCCTTGGAAGCTGCCTCTTGCTTGGGAATTGCCAGGGCCTCTGACACTGTCCACCCCACGTGGGTCTCCACCTGTGAGTCCCCATCATCAGATCTCTGAGGGGACCTGGCCTCAGATGCCACTGAAGCCAAGGCGCCCTGGAGCCTGCAGACTGATGCGGGGCCACGAGCTCTTCTGGAGGCTGTCTGTCCTCCGATTTGAGCAGCCGGGGCCTCGAGCAAACGAGCCTCTCAGACGACAGCAGAACCCTTTCTGGCTGTCACATCTTGCTGCTGCGCTGAGAGATGCTTCCACTGGCCCTGCCCGGGTCCTGGAGTCCCGAGCCGCCATGTGTCTAACCTGCAGGCAGCTTTCCTTTGTCCTTCTCTTGCAGGAGCCACAGTGGGGGGTCAGGAACCTTTCTTGCTCTGCACTTGCTTTTGATCTGGGGGCTCAGAATTCGTTCTCTGCCTCCTCAAGATTCTACTGTTTGGTTCTCCAATGACAGATGTGCATTCAGGAGCTGCGAGTCTGGGCCGAGCATCCAGGATTTCTATAAGCCTTGCTCTCCTTCCCCTGGCTGGGCTGGGAGCCACGTGTACCCCAAGCCTGGTCTTTGCCCCTTTGGGAGGGGGCTTCTGGGGTTCTGCCTACCCCCATGCTCCCTGAGCCTGTGTACCTGGATCAGGCCACACCTGCAGCCCATGAATGGAGCGAATGTGTCAGCTGAACGCCCTCCACACCCCTCCCCCGCCGGTGTGAGGTAACGCATTGCTTGTCAGAGTTGTCCCCACATCTGAAAGTGGTTCTCCCGAGCCCCGATTGAGAGGCTTAGTTTCATGGCTGTTGTTCTCTGGATGGTGTGTGTGTGGGGGGCTGTCATTCCTCAGGACTGCCCTCCAAGCTTCCTCCTCTTATTCTCTGATTTCTTGCATCAGAGAAAGCATTTCAGTCCTGCTTGCACCAAAATGCTCCCTCTTTTCTGTTTCCTCTCTATGAGACATGAATGTGATGTCTCTGCTCCATACTGTCAGGCTTTCCTTTTTGGTGGGGTCCCTCTCTTCCTTTAGAACCTGACACTCACTCCACTCTGAGTGCAAAATTTCCTGTGCTCACCTGGACACCCTGGCAGTCCCTTGATTTGCTCCTGAGCCTCTTCATGGTTCCAAGGCATCTGATCTGTAAGTCTAAGGCTTCCTGTTGGGGAGTTCGGACCAGTGGTAAGTTACATCCCTAACACAACAGCCCCTGGCCCACGGTTCCTCTTAATCCCACTCATGGACGCACCCACCAGGCTTTCACAATCACAATCCAGAGCCTCCCTGACATAGGGCTCTGTGGGTGTGCTGAGAAGCCATCCAGCCTCTCTTTGGCTGCAGATGTTTTCCAAAACAAGATGAAGAGGGGTGGGATTTGGGCAGGTCCCTTGGGTCCCTTCACTCCTGTCCTTCCAGCCTGTACTCCAGCCTCACTTATGCTTTTGAACTGTGGTGTTGGAAAAGACTCTTGAGAGTCCCTTGGACTGCAAGGAGATCCAAACATTCCATCCTAAAGGAAATCAGTCCTGAATATTCATTGGAAGGACTGCTGCTGAAGCTGAAGTTCCAATACTTTGGTCACTTGATGTGAAGAACTGACTCATTGGAAAAGGCCCTGATGCTGGGAAAGATTGAAGGCAGGAAGAGAAGGGGATGACAGAGGATGAGATGGTTGGATGGCATCACTGACACAATGGACATGGTTTTGAGTAAACTCCGGGAGTTGGTGATGGACAGGGAGGCCTGGCTTGCTGCAGTCCATGGGGTCGCAAAGGCTTAGACATGACTGGGCGACTGAGCTGACTGACCCCAATACCTCATGGCCACCATTGTGTCCACCATTGTGTCTCCAGGTCTAGAAGGGCAGGTCCATCTGAGATGCTTCTCTGAGGACCTCACTCTGCCTTTCTCACTCATCTAATCTAACGCAGAAGATCCGGCCACACAGGCTGTGGAGATGCCATGTCTGTGCAGGTGAGGGTGAGTCCTCGAGGCTGGGAGATGGGGGTATACCATGGCCAGTGTGGTGGAGAGGCCCCAGTCAGTGTCCAGTCCCCTCCCTCCTCCCCAGCACACTAGCCTCACGGCCGACTCCTAGCTCCTTTGGTTTCTCAATGCCAGTCTAGTTGTCAAGGGTCATGACCAAGGTTTCCTGGAAAATGTACAGAGTGTATGGGTTTGCAGGGTATACATAACTGAGCATCTTTCTACTGATAAAACCTAAGCCAATTAAGGGATACTCCAGGGGTGCTTTTTCTAGAGTCTTATGAGTGTGGGGAGAGCCTGCCATGGTGAGCAGAGCACAGGCCAGAGAGGACAGAGGCCTGTTACCGGGAGGATCTAGAGAGTGAGTGGGCTGGCCCCAGGGAGCACAGCTTTGCACCTGGACCCTGCCCTTGGGAGCATGTCTGATGGGGCGTCCAGACACCTGCACCCCACCCACTGGACAGGTCCTCATCCTGGCAGAGAGGGCTGGGAAGCAGGCTCCTGACGGATGCTGGTGGAAGCTTCCTGTGGAAATGGAAAGGTTCCCCACAAGCAGATTCCACCCTGGGGCCCAAGGAACCCTCCAGTGTGTGCAAAGCTCTGAGCCACGTTCTTCCCACCAAGATCCCTGGTTCCAGAAGGGGGCACAATCATCACTCCCTCAGACGCTTTCTCATTTTATCTCCTCCATCCCTCACCATCATCTCTGGTCAACAATCCCTCCTGCCAGGGCCTTCTTCCAACGAAGAGCCAGGGAGAGAAGACGTCTGCCTCATTTGGTGAATGTGTTTGGCTGAGACAATGGTTTGGGTCCAGTTTTGAGGATCTGTGGAGAATTAGGGCAGTTCTATCCAGGGCTCCCTTATGAAGAGGAGGAGGTAGGTAGGGCAGCCTGGTGGGAGGCTGGGAGGGGCTCTTTGCCGAATCTGCTCCCCTTCAGCATCAGGTTAAGAGAAAACCAAAGTGTGTGTTCTGCCTTCCCAGTGGGGTGATGCACCCTTGAGGTACCAAATGCCAAAGTATTTTCAACAGGGAGTCTGTGTTGTGTCTGAGATACCAATGGGATGGCCATCCATTCTTTAAGTAAAATTAATTGAAGGAATAACAAAAACAGCGAGATCCACAAAGATGATGATGGTGGTGATGACAATGATGGGATGAGGATACTGATGATCGTGGTGGTGATGGTGGTGATGGTGATCATGGTGGTGATGATGGTGGTGATGATCGTGGTGGTGGTGATGGTGGTGATGGTGATGGTGGTGGTGGTCATGGTGATGGTGGTGATGGTGATGGTGGTGATGGTGATGGTGGTGATGGTGATGGTGATGGTGGTGATGGTGGTGATGGTGATGGTGGTGATGGTGGTGATGGTGATGGTGATGGTGGTGATGGTGATGGTGGTGATGGTGATGGTGATGGTGGTGATGGTGGTGGTGGTGATGGTGGTGATGGTGATGGTGATGGTGGTGATGGTGGTGATGGTGATGGTGGTCATGGTGATCATGGTGGTGATGATGGTGATGGTGGTGGTGATGGTGATGGTGATGGTGATGGTGGTGATGGTGGTGATGGTGCTGATGGTGATGGTGATGGTGGTGATGGTGATGGTGGTGGTGATGGTGATGGTGATGGTGGTGATGGTGATGGTGGTGGTGATGGTGATGGTGATGGTGATGGTGGTGATGGTGGTGGTGGTGATGGTGATGGTGGTGGTGGTGGTGATGGTGGTGATGGTGATGGTGGTGGTGATGGTGATGGTGATGGTGATGGTGGTGATGGTGGTGATGGTGATGGTGGTGGTGGTGATGGTGGTGGTGATGGTGGTGGATGGTGGTGGTGGTGATGGTGATGGTGATGGTGGTGATGGTGCTGCTGGTGATGGTGATGGTGGTGATGGTGATGGTGATGGTGATGGTGGTGGATGGTGGTGGTGATGGTGGTGATGGTGATGGTGGTGGTGGTGATGGTGATGGTGATGGTGGTGGATGGTGGTGGTGGTGATGGTGATGGTGATGGTGATGGTGGTGATGGTGCTGATGGTGCTGATGGTGATGGTGATGGTGATGATGGTGATGGTGATGGTGATGGTGGTGGTGATGGTGATGGTGGTGATGGTGATGGTGATGGTGATGGTGGTGATGGTGGTGATCATGGTGGTGATGGTGATGGTGGTGATGGTGGTGGTGGTGATGGTGGTGGTGGTGATGGTTGTGGTGATGGTGGTGGTGATGGTGATGGTGGTGATGGTGGTCATGGTGGTGATGGTGGTGATCATGGTGGTGATGGTGGTGATGGTGATGGTGATGGTGATGGTGATGATGGTGATGGTGATCATGGTGGTGATGGTGATGGTGGTGATGGTGATGGTGGTCGTGGTGGTGATGGTGGTGATGGTGGTGATGGTGATGGTGATGGTGCTGATGGTGTTGATGGTGATGATGGTGATGATGGTGCTGGGATGACAATGATGTCGGTGGTGCTGATGACTGCATTGCATGCTCACCACACACCAGGCACTAGGCTCACTCAACTCCGTCGTCCTGAAGCCTCAGGGCTCACACAGACAGGGGCACCAGGCAGTGGTCAGGGATAAGCAGCAGCAGGGCTAGCACTGGAGTCTTGTCCATGCAGCCCTGATGCAGGACTCTTCACATCGCATCCCCAAGGATGAGGATTTTTGAGGCAGGCTGTCAGGACTCCTCCCCAGTTTGCATCCAGGAGTTCCCTGCTTGCCTTTTTGTGAATCACTTATGAATAACCAGCGGGGTGCCTCGCTAGAAACTCTCTGCCACTCTGGGCTCTTCCCAGGGCTGTAGGTGCTGCCTCCCAAGGTGCTACAAACAATTATCGCAGCCTTAGCACATATTGCGCTCAAAATTGCTTGTCAGACTTGGGAATTTCACTTCTCTCCTTTGCAAGATCATTTCCATATGCACTGCAATTGGGTTCTGCTCTGGTTTGTAGCATCACTGAGATGTAATAAGGTTAGCAATGACTGCTGAAAACATTTGTCATTGAGACTTTTGAAAGAAACACTGCATTTAGGGGAAATAAAAAGGTTGAAATGCGTATCATAGATTTGCAGTCAGAGCTGGCCGAGGGCTGAGTGTTGAGCTGCAGGCCTGGAGGGCAGACATTCTCCATGTCCAGGCTCTCCAGGACCCATCACTTGGGGAGAGTGCTCAGCTTCTTCTTGGGGACAGGTCTTGAGTTCATCAGGGAGCCTGACCTGGAGATGCAGGGCTGAGTGGAAGATGTGAGCTGGAAGAAAGGATGTTGGCTTTTAGGGCACAAATCTCACCTCTCTTGCTGGCTAAATGTGTGGTTTTGGACCTTGGCTTCATCTCATAAAATAGGGAAATGGAACACAACCCCTGGGTTATGCAAAGCATTTGAAGAGATGGGGATCTAAGAGATTTGGCTGTTCTGAGATGAGGATCCCCTTGTTGAGGTGAGCTCAGACCCTCTCCAGGTCAGGACCTCCCCAGAGCCTTGGTCCTCACTCAGATCATGCTCAGGCTAACCTGGCCCCCCAAAGAGGGGTTAGTGAGGCTCTGGCAACCCAATGTCTCTGAAAGATGCTAGGGGGCTGATGCAAGAAGAGAAAAATCACCATTTCCCCCTTAAGATTCATTTACTCATTAATAGCTACATTTTATATTCAGAAAACCTAAGCTTGCATCTTGGCTCATTACTTTCTTATTGGTTTGAACTCTATGAAATTGTTATTTGTATAGGTCCAAAAATAGATGAATATTGGCAGTTTCAGACAGTTCATGCTAATAGCCCTCTGGTTTAGCCAAATCAGCCAGCTTTTCAATGGTCCAATGTCTGTTCAGCAGACATTCCCGAGGACCACAGCAGATGGTTGTGCAAACCAGCCCCAAGGGTGGGCTCCATGCCTGCCTTGCGATGGGTGCACACTTGTTGAATCTGAGCCCTTGTGATCACATGTGAGGCCATGTGCTGAGTGGACCAGAGTGAAAGGAGTTTCCTTCTGTGGGAAAGAATAGCTAGAAATTGTTGACAAGCCGACATCACCCTTTTGACTGAAAATTGAAAAAAAGAAAAAAGGCAAAGAACGTGGTTTTCCAGCTTGGCAGATGGTTTTCCTTCTCTCATGGGACAGTGCATCTGAACAGGTGTGAGACCACGGCCTGCAGCGGAGAAGAGGCTGGCTCTTAGTGGTCCCTGGGTCTGGATGGTGCAGGGTGAAACTGCTTCCGTTTTGAAAGACAAAGAGAGATACCTCATGGGGGTGGGTTTTCCCCTGGCTGGGCCCCACCTGCAGGTAAGGAAATCTCCTTGCGTCCGTGACCCCTGCCAGAGCAGACCTGTGTGGATGCTTGCCTCAGGTTCCCCTAGCATGGGTGGTCGGACCGTGGGCTCCTGTTGAACTGGACATCAGTGAAATCTCCTGGACCACCAGCACCAGAGCTTCTGAGAAGAGATGAGGCCCCACAGCACGTGGGAGGTAAGCTTTAGTTGCTGCTTCCAGACTTAAGCTTAATACTTTGCATCCATTGCTGTTTAGGGTCAGCTTTTCCAAACTGGCCCTTTGTTCCAGCTGTTTGAGGTCAAGTTTGATCTCCTCTGTCACCTGACCATGCCCCTTCACCCTTTCCCTGACATGTTGGATCAGAATGCAACATGTAAGCCATGGATTCTTCATCCATTTAATTCTCTGTTCATGCAAAAATATTTAGTAAGCACAATTTTGGACATTATTAAGAACTTTCCACCACAGATTTGGGCTCTGTTTACCTCTCTGTGCCTTTGCATTATTGGGTTGAATTCACCCAGCTGCCCACTTTCTGCATCTGTACAGAGGAAACGTTGGTGGTTCTGGTGGTTGATATTACCTGTCCCAGAGTAGGAACATTCCAGGATTTAATGAAGAATCAAGTGTCACTTTATTTCCCCCCGTTTTATGACAATACTCAAACATGCTTCAGTGTTCCATAAACATAAAGGTCTGTTATTATTAAAAGCACTTTAATTATAGCAACAATTGCCTGTTTATTACACTGTGATTGCATAGAGGCCACCATCACACCTCCCCCTGGTGTGTCTCAGAATCCGCTATCTGACTGCATGGCTGTTGGGTTCTTTTTGAATTCAGCTTTCCAAGGAAGCCAGTCTTCCTGAATCTCGTTTTCCCTCTGGGTGAAGACTGACTGTTTCACAAACCGTCAGGGGACCAAGCACCTGTGAGCATCCTTGGATGAGGGGATGCCTTCGAGCTGTGGCCTGGACCACTTCTGTCTGCAGATGTGACTTCCATGCCTCCCCTATGAAGCACATGGGCTTCCTGCTGCTCCTGGCTGATGCTGCCCACTGAGAAACCTGCCCCTCCAGTGTCTGAGCAGAAAATGACGTGACGTCAAGCACAGAGGCGCTCCCTTCGGATGAAATAATGCCAAAGCCGGGTTTCTGAGCCCGGCTCTAAAGGATGCAGCACCATCTGCACCTGACCTTAGCGCTGAGTCTGGCTTGACCGTCACGTGTTGTCATGTCTGAGGAAGCCAAGGTTGGCGGGGCCGGACATGCACGCCCCACCGGAGGGCGCACAGCACGCAGGACCTACCGTTTTCCACGTGCAGGAAGGCGGGAGGGCTGTTCCCAGAAAGAGGGGGCAGAGCCAGGAGCAGGGGCTGGAGCACGGTGGAGCCCACACCAGTGAGAGGGCATCCAGGTGTCTGAGCCAGACTGCAGGGGAAGGTGCTGAGGATTCCATGCTGGCACAGAGTGGGTGCTGGACCTGGAGCCCAAATGTGTCTCCCTGTCCATCACCGAGTGTGGGGTCTTCACCTGAAGGTAGCACCTGCCATTCCAGAAACTCCAAGGCCCCTCAACTTCTCAGCTCTCTTGACCCACCCGCAGGAGAACACCCCTCGTCAGCCTCCTGGGTGGGAATCCAGAGTGCTGTCAGCTGCCCAGAGGCTGACTGACCTGGCCAGGGCTGTGGACGTTTGAGCTGAGCAGGGCGTCTTCCTGCAACTCCAAGCAGAGCGGCCCCCGGTCTGGAGCAGGGCCCGTGGGACCAGGGGCTTGGACCAAGCCGCAGCTCTCCGGCGGGTCCCCGTTCTGTCTTTCCTGTGCCCTCCACCACAGCCTCTCTCTCACCATCCTTGGTTGTGAGCACAGATGCCGCACGCTCCTGGCGGCCTGTCCTGGACTCTGCTGGCCCCTCCTCCCAGCTTCACGGCCCTGCAGCCCTGGTCCCAACCCTTCTGAGTGGCCGTGATCACACTTCCTGGCCCGTAACCCCCTCAAACTGCCTGCAGAAATGAGGGACAGAAATGAAGCTGCATCTTTATTGAACTAATCATTCCATCTCACTCCTGCCGTTGGAAGGGCAAAGGGCAGGCTGTCAGAAAGCCTGGACTGAGTCCTGGCTGGAACCTCAGCAAGACCCAGCATCTGTGGACGTGAGAGTCCTCCTCTGTCACCCGTGATGACTAGCAGCACCTTTGATGTCAACTGGCGCAGCTGTGGGCGTCAATGAGCCAGCGTGTGAAAGCTCCTTGCGTGAAGAGCTGACAGCATCTGGTTTTCCATCCCCACTTGAGACCATAAGCTGCTGCCTCCCGTGTGAGATGTCTCGTCCTGGCCCCGCGGTCCTGGAGTCCCGCCCAGGCCTGCAGGCCCCGCCTCCGCGTGGAGTGCGTTGCTGCCGGTGTGCCCTGAGGGTGGGCGTGCCCTGGTCTTTGTGGAACTGTCCCTCACACAGGCCTGTGGGGTGTCCCCACAGCCCCCAGGGACCAGCACTGCCTGGGACAGCCTAGTGTGGACGGAGAGAGTGCAGGCCCTCAGGCTACATGCAGGGGTTGAATCCAGCGAGGCCACCATGAGCCGTGGGGCTCTGAGGTCACTGAGCCTCAATGCCCCTCAGCAGGAAACAGACAAACCTGGAGGAGGGTTGCCACTGCAGCTGGTGGGATCCTGGATGCGTCCGTGTAGACCCTGCACATTCTAGGCATCACTGTGTGAGAACGTCCATCCCCACCTGGGGAATCCGCTTCCTGGATAGGATATCCACCTGCATTCACCCAGGATGGGCAGGCCAGGTGCTCTGGGCTGTCACCCCGTGACACCCTCTCCCAGCCCCAGGCAGGAATGATCCCACCCTCCACCTGCCCTCCCAGAACCCTGGGTGTGTCTGCGCTCACCCCCGACGTGCTTGCCTGGAATGTCAGAACCAGAGCTGGAGCTGTGTTTGTGGGACGCTGCTATCGACACACGTGACTCATGGGACCCCTGAGTCAGCGGCTTCAGCCTGAGCCTGAGCCTGCGTTGTAAATGGGAACCGAAGCCTGGGGGGTGCGGGCTGAAGTGGCACAGCCAGGGGCTGACGGGAATGGCCCTGGACTCAGGGACTGCGTGAGTTCAGACCCAACAGTCTCAGCTCCCGGACCCACCCAAGCATGGTGTGTCCCAGAACAGCTACCCGCCGGTGGTCCTCAACAGCTCCAGGACCCCTTGCTCCACAACCAAACACCCCAGAACCCACCTCTGCCCACAGTAAGCCAACGTTAGCCTCAGGGACCCCTGGTACTCTGCAGCCAGTGACCCTGTGACCTAGTCATACTCATCAGTAGCCAGGCGCCTCTGCACAAGGCAGGCTTGGCGACCAACTGGACCGGGGGTCAGCTGCATCCACGGGGGGTCCCACAGTAGTCAGCCCACCGTGACAGAAGGACCCACACAGCCCACCTACAGGGCACCTCCAAGGCCCTCTATTGACCATAGGCGAGTGTGTCTCCTATGTAAAGCCACTTCTCTGAGACGGAGAGATCTAACCAGCTGACCAAATACATAGAAATGAATATGATGAACTAGGCAAAATGCGACAACAGAGGAACAAACGAAGGAACAAGATAAAACTCGAGAAGGAGAACTGAGTGGAGAGAAGCAATCTACCTGATCCAGTGTTCAAGGTAATGATCGTAAAGATGCTTACAGAGCTCAAAGAATGGAGAGAGTTAGAATAGATAGAGAAGAATCCAACAGAGTTGAAGGATCCAACATAAAATAAATGAAATAAAAAATACCCTAGAGGGAGTCAGCAGTAGGTCAGATGATACAGAGAAATGAATTGGTGACCTGAGAGACAGAGTTGTGGAGATAACTCAAGAAGAACAGAAAAAGAAATTTAAAAAATGAGGACGGTTTAAGCAACTTCTAAAATGACATCAAATTGCACAGACATTCACAAAACAGGAGTCCCGGAAGGAGAAGAGAGAGAAATGGGGCAGAGAACACAAGTAAAGATGTCAAGGTGAAAACTCCCCTAACCTGGGAAAGGAAACAGACATCCAGGTCTAGGAAGGGCAGAGCCCGAACCAGATGAGCCCAAAGAGGCCAATATCAGGACACAGTATAATTAAAATGGCAAAAATCAAAGACAAGGAGGAAATATGAAAACCAAGCAGCCACATACAGGGCTATTCCCATAAAGCCATGGACTGACTTCTCAGCAGAAACTCTGCAAGCCATCAGGGAGTGGCACACTCTATCTGAAGTGATGAAAGGACAATCCTTACCACCAAGAACACTCTATCCAGCAAGGCTCACGTTCATATTCGAAGGAGAAATCAAAAGTTTTGCAGAGGAGCAAAGGCTAAGAGTTGAGCTCCAGTTTTACAGGAAATGTTAAAAGAACTTCTCTTAGAAAAAAAGAAGAGGCCACAGTTAGAGAAATGAAATGTACTAAAGGAAAAAACTCTCATTAGTAAAGTGAGTGTTACAGCAAAGGCAGCAGATGAGTTACTTATGAAACTAGGAGAAAGGCGAAAAGAGAAAGTAGTTAAACTGGCTACATCAGCAACACGAAGTCAGGGATACAGAAAATAGAAAAGTGTAAAACAGGATGTCAGCAAGAGCACAGGTGAGCAGGGCTTTAATCTGGAGGGTTGTTAAAATGCCTACTTTTCAATAATGTTTCTTTAATGACCCACTGAATTCATAATGATTCACGATAATGGTAACAGTAATATTAACACCTACCATCTAAGAGGTACTTTAACCATATTCCAAGCACATAGGTGAAGAGAACATATTCAATATTCACAATAATCTTATAAGATAGATATCTATAACCGTTTCAGAGATGAACTAAACTAAGAATGGCAAGCAATTTGCCCAAGACCACGTTGGTAGTATGGGGTACAGCTAGGAGTTAAACTCAGGCCTTTTAATCATCTTTTCAATACATTCCATCACCTGCCATGCAAAGTAATTTCATTCTCAGCCTGAACCTGGCATTTCTAGGAAAAATAAATGCTCTGCAAAGAAAGTTGTTCATTCTCAGGCCAAAATATTTATTTAAATCATTTTGTTTATGTGAAGCTATCTTTCCTTAGCTCCAGATAGATAATCACAGTTGTAAAAGTTCAAAATATATTTGAACTTAAGAGATCAGCAACTTAAAATAATCAAGGACTTTGGCCAGCACGCCACGCCCCCCAGGATGGCCTCAGTCAGCGTCCCTGGCCCTGCAGCAGGCCACCGCTGACCCAGGCTTCGCCGGAGCCTCCTGGACACTCCTGTGAAGTCTGGCTCAGTCTCCTGTGGGGTCACTGCTCCTCTCTCCAGGTCCTGGTGTGCACAGGGTTTTGTTCGTGCCTTCCAAGAGTCCCTGCTTCCCCAGTCCTGTGCAAGTTCTGTAATCAAATCCCACTGGCCTTCAGAGTCAGAGTTGCTGGGGATGCTCAGTCCCTTGGCCGGAACCCCTAGGTTGGAAAGTCTGTTGAGGGGCCTAGAACTTTTGCAGTGGTGCGAGAACATCTTTGGTATAATTGTTCTGGAGATAAGGGAAACGAAAGCAAAGATAAACAAATGGTGTTCTATCAAACTAACAGCTTTTGCTCAGCTAGGGAAGCTATCGACAGAACAGAAGGGCTGCTGACTGGGAGAGTATCTTCTCAAATGAAACCTCCATCAAGGGGTTAATATCTAAAACGAACAAGGAACTCAAACAACATCAAAAACACCAACCCAATTAGAGAGTGGGCAGAGGGTCTGAATAGACATTTCTCCAAAGAAGACACACAGATGGCCAGCGGGCACATCTGATGCTCGACACTGCTAATCGTCAGAGAAATGCAAATGAAAAGCACAGTGAGATCTCACCTCACACCCGTCAGCACGACTATCATCCAAAGGACTGTAAATAGCAAGTGTGGTGAGGACTGGAGAGAAGGGAGCCCTTGTGTCCTGCAAACTGATGCAGACACTATGGAAAACATATGGGGATATCTCAAAGAATTAAAAACAGAGCTACCAAGTGGACCTGGCAATTCCACTTCTGGTTATTTATCCAAAGAAAATAGAAGCACCAAGTTGGAAAGATACATGCACCTCTAGCTGCGTTGCAGCGTTATCTACAACAGCCGAGACGTGGAAGTGCCGTGAGTGCCCGTGGATAGGTGAACAGATAAGGAAGGTGTGGTGTACGTGTGTATATATACAGCACAATTTTACTCAGCCTTAAGCCCTGCCATTTCTGACAGCATGGACAGACCTAGAGGGTATTATGCTAAGTGAAATAAATCAGACAAACACAAATACTGTAGGATTTCACTGATATGTGGAATCTAAAACCCCAAACCAACCAAGGAAACGGAACAAAAACGGAGCCAGATACAGAGGAAAAGCAGACAGGTGGTTGCCAGTGGGAAGGGGTAAGGGAGGAGAGAAAGAGTTGAGGGACATCGTGAAGCACAAGCTTTCAGTTACAAAACAAATGAGTCACAGACATGAAATGTACAGTGTGGGGAATATAGCCAATAATTATGTAAAACCTTTTTATGGTGACAGATGACAGCTAGACTTATGGTGATACTTTTGAAATGTATAGAAATATGAAATCACTATGTTGTGTCCCAGGAAATCACATAGTGTTGTGGGTCAATTACACCTTAGAAAGAGGCAAACTCATAGCAAAAAAGGAACCAGGTTTGTGGCTCCTATAGGCACAGAGCAGGGCTAAGGGACTTTAGACGAAGGTGGTCAAAAGGTACAGACTTCTAGTTTTAAGATAAGTGTTCGGCTGTGATGGACAGCATGACAAATGTAACGGACACTGCTGTACGTTAGCTAGGAAAGTTGGTAGAGAGTAAATCCTTCAGGTTCTCTTGGCAAGGAAGAACGTTTTCTTCTCTTTCTTTAATGTTGTATCTATATGGGGTGATGGGTGTTCACTCAACCTACTGTGGCAATTATTTCACAATATACTCAAGTCAAATCATTGCACTGTTTACGGTTAAGTTTATACGGTGCTGTATGTCAGTGATATTTCTTTTTCTTATTTTTAATTAAAATGTAGTTGATTTACAATGCCGTGTTAGGTTCCGTTGTACAGCAGAGTGATTTAGTTATCTATATCCAAATGATATTTCCATAGGACTGAAAAGCAGACAGCTGGTCCCACAGTGGAGAGTGGACTTTGTGGGCATAGATCTCAGCTGGGGCCGCTGATGGCAGATCCTTCTGAGTCATGGCGCCTGGTTCCTGGAGGCAGTGTCTCAAGAAACCAAGGCACAAGCTGCATGGCATTGCTGGAACAGAGTGGGATCCCCAAAGCGTCACTTCCTCTGATTCCAGTGGTCAGGTTCCAGCCTCCCATGGAGGCTAGCCCAGTTTTAAGGAGATGGGGTCAGTCTCCCTTGCTGATTGACCAGCAGCATGTCAGCAGGGGAGGAACCAAGGCCAGCCAGCTCTGGAGACCACCTATGGTGCCTGGAGGTGACGAGGATGCTGCTGAGGCAGGTGAGGGGCTGCTGTTCTCAGTGCATCGCTTGTGTTGACTTACTTCATCCTCAGAACACCACCCTTAAGACCAAGCAGATGGTCCCTTACTCAGTGATGACTCACCATGAAATATGAAATCACACTGTGCTAAATTCTCACTTGAGGATGGCCTCACCCTCCTTCGGGTTGCCTTCATGCCTCTGCATCACTGGGTAGGCTGGTATTCCCCAGGATCCTGGCAGATGCAAGGATATGGGCTTTGTAAGCATCTCTACAAACTGGCTAGAGGCTTGGATCAGTCACTCGGTTGTGTCCAACTCTTTCCAACCCCATGGACCGTAGCCCACAAGGCTCCTCTGCCCATGAAATTTCCCAGGCAAAAATACTGACATAGGGTGCCATTTCCTACTCCAGGGAATCTTCCCAACCCAGGGATCAAACCTGCATCTCCTGTGTCTCTTGCACTGGCAGGCAGAATCTTTACCACCAGGGCCACCTGGGAAGTCCAAGGCTGCAGGCGCTTGAGGGCCAACAGTGGTAACATCTCCTGTCGCAGACACACAGTAGGTTCACAGCCGCTGAGCAAACTGGACGGGAGGGCGTCCCGCCTCTCTCTGGAGCCAGCGTGCTGCCAGAGCAGGTGCAGTGGGATGCTGCTGGGAATTAAACATAGAATTAGCAAGACGCTACTCCTGCCTTAATGACAAAGGCAGGCAACTCAACCGAGTGGTAATTAGCGCTGACTGTTCTACCACTTGGTAATAATATCTTAGACTTATAAAAATAACAGAAATGGGGGAGTCGCCCTCGTGAATTAAACATGCTCTGGCGTGCTCCCTGGAAGCTGGTGAGAAACACACTCCAGTGTTTCGGTGGCCAGTGCAGAAATGCACAATGTCAGGGTGACACCGTGGGACTCCGCTGGGAAGTTTTCCTACCACAGAACTGGCAGTCATGTGGGGGGTGCGTGCTGGCACCATTCCCTTGTGGCAGATGGTCAATAGCTGCCCATGAACACATGCCCAGTGTGCTCATCCTGATGAAGCTTTCTGGAGGTTCATGAACGCGCTTTACCAAATCATTTCGAGATGCCTGTTTGGATCCTGCATACTTTGTGCAACCCCAAATGGTTGTTTTTCAAGAAACATGCAAATGGGCCGTGTTTGCTCTCTGCTGGCGTCATCTGGGTAAGTTGGGAAAGGTGCCAAGGGACAGACTCCTGGGAACAGGATCCGCTCGACAGCAAGCCAGCGTCAGCCTGGGCACTGACACCACCTCTTCCTCTGCGCCTCCATCCTCGCCTTTGACCTTGGCAAGGACTTATCCTCTCTGAGCCCCTGCATCTGACTCTTTGAAACAGGATCATGCCATCTGCCTTGAAGGGTTGTTGGAGAGATGAGAGTAGCCTGATGCTTCCAATATTTGAAAACGGTAAAAATCATTAAAACAGGAGCCAAATTGTCCATCCAAGACTCTGAGCATTTCTCAGACAAGAACACACAGGAGCAGACTCCAGCTCTTTGCTTTTTCTCGCATTGCCAAGGGAAAGACAGAAAATGTGACAAGTGACGTGGAGTGAGATGAGGGAGGGCTTTGTGAAATTCAAGCAAGCAAAGACCACCCTGTGGGAATGTTTATGAGCCTTGGGCTCATTCCAGTCCTGGATCTGAAAGTTATCAAAGCGGTAACAACTCTTGTCACCATTTAACAACATCGTCTGTGCATCCAGTGACATTCATTTAGTCCTTACGATGACCCCACAGACAAGGCACTGCAGGACCACCATCCCGCTTTACACGTGCTCGGAAACTCAAGCCCAGAACAGCCTCTCAGGGGTCATCGTCAGCAGACCTCCACTCGAGGCTTTAGGACCCCGGGCTGTGCTCCCCCTGCTCGAGTTCCACACAACACCAGAGCTGAGGCACCGCCATTTCCTCGCCCAACAGACAGGAGCTCTTACCATATCTGCAAGCACAGGCAGATGTCCGTTCAGTTGCCATCCTGTGGTCTGCTCAGCACTGTTTGGACGGTCAAGTTCATGATCATAACCGCCTGGACCAAAAGATCCATATTGTTCTATAAGGATCATTCCGAAACCCCACGTTGAGTCCATTTCCACTCAATGTCCTGATCAGCAGGGGGACTGGGCAGCAGCTTGGAGCCCCTTGAACTTGGCCACCACGAGGCTTGGCTTAGAGGAACAACCTGTCCACTTGTGTGGAGACAGAGAGGGGAGCAGGCCAGGACACAGATTATATGATCCCAAATTCATGGGATTTCCATGAAGCTAAGCTCTTGTTCCTGAGAAGGCAATGGCACCCCACTCCAGTACTCTTGCCTGGAACCTCCCATGGACGGAGGAGCCTGGTAGGCTGCAGTCCATGGGGTCACTGAGAGTCGGACACAACTGAGCAACTTCACTTTCACTTTTCACTTTCATGCACTGGAGAAGGAAATGGCAACCCACTCCAGTGTTCTTGCCTAGAGAATCCCAGGGACAGGGGAGCCTGGTGGGCTGCCGTCGATGAGGTTGCACAGAGTCAGACACGACTGAAGCGACTTAGCAGCAGCAGCAGCAGCAGCAAGCTCTTGTTCACCAGTCATTCAATGCCCTCCACTATGGAGGGAAGTCGTTGTTGGAAGTAGCAGGGTTTTGTTTTTTTTTTCCCCTACTTCCTTTAACAAAGGTAACCTAACAATTTATTGTTGGACCTTGTTGCAGTTAGCTTTTTTTTTTTTTTTTTTTAACATAACAAAGCACCTCAAAACTCAACATCTTAAGACAAGAATCACGTATATACTCCTAGGGCTGAGGTGTCACAATCTGGATTGGATTTAGCAGGCAGGGAGCGTCCCCGGTGGCTCACTGGTAGAGTCTGCCTGCAGTGCAGGAGATGGAGGTTCCTCCCTGGGTTGGGAAGCTCCCCTGGAGAAGGAAATGGAAACCCACCCCAGTATTCTTGTCTGGGAAATCCCATGGACCGAGGAGCCTGGCGGGCTACAGTGCATGGGGTCGCAGAGCCAGACACATCTTAGCCACTAAGCAACAGCAGTGGCCAGCCTTCTGGCCCTGGCTGGTGGACGACCTGTCTGTGGTCAGCTGGCGGCCAGCAGCCTCGTCACGGGGCTGTGGGCCTGAGAACTGGATGCCTGGGCCGCGTGCCGCTGTCCCCCTGGCAGGCCAGCTGGGGCTTTCTCACGTGGTGGCCGCAGGTTTCCAGTGTGCGTGGCTTCAGAAGACCAAGGTCAGGATCTGCACGTCCCTTCTTGTCCCAAGGCCAACTCACATTTCAGGGCCAAGAGGAAGGGAAAAAGTCACAGCCTCTGGAAACTCTACTGCAAACTGACCCACAAAATGAGTTATGCAAGCAGAGCTCAGCGTCTCTGCTTCAAAACAAAAACAAAAGCACCGATTTTCCCCTTAAAGGCGTCTTAGCGCACGTGTGTACGAAACACCCAACGCTAAGGCTAAATCGAGCATTATCTGACACTGAGGAGCGCGTCTGGTGTGGCCCAAGCTCACTGTCTCAGTTTTCTCCCACCTTCCAGAACATTATCAGATTTTATTCGTTTCTTGCACTATGAATTCAAACACAGCTTCAACACCAACTTAATCCAATCTCTATATTTAAATCTGAAAGCTCCTGCCAGCTGAATTGCATGTTTTTACAGAATTAAGCTTAAAACCGGAGAGCGGTGGTGGGGGGTGGGTGGGGGAGAATGTTTCCATGGAAACGGCACACAACACCCCTCACAGGAGTCAGATTTGCACAGCGTTGGCTTTGGAGCAAGTGGATGTAAATGTTTCGGGGAGAACCCTAACGAAGACCGGCAGCACCCGTCCGGTTACTCTGAGATTTTAGGGAGCAACAGGTTGCAGGGTCCCCGTGTGCGGTAACGGGAGAGAAGCTGGTTGCTGAGCGCCCTGGGTGATTATTCTCTGGGTCAGCTCTGTAGAGGAACAGCGGGTTCTGAAAGGCAGTCCTTGGAGGCCTGGAGGAGCTGGGGCTAAGCTGTCTCTTCCCTGAGAAACAGGAGACTCGCAGAGGGGGCTGGTGGACCCATGCCCGGCAGAAATGCAGACTCAGCCCAGGCAGGAGTGTTCGGGGACATCTGTCTTGCCTCTAACTGGCCCCAGGACCCCTGTCCACCTGGGAGACACTTTGAAAGTTGCTGACTCAGCACCACAGATTTGCTCCGTTACGGCAACACCTTCTCCAAGAGGCATCTCACCACTGGCTCAGATTCCAGCATCTGTTTTCTTAGAAGCTCTCACAGTCCTTGGTTCACTCACTCGGGAACTTTCCCCCTGGCCTGTCAGAGGGTGCTGAGGGGCTGAGGGAGGTGGAGGCAGGTGCAAACTTGCCCTTGCCCTCGGGGTCCCTGGGCCCGGCCCCCTGGGGACTGAGTCCCCTGGCCTCCTCTCCCTGCGGGTTCGCCACTGCTGTGTCCTGTCCCTCTGCGGCTCTCCCCCGTTCCTCAGGGACGCCTTCTCCTACACGTGGTCCTCAGGCCTGTCCCTGGACCCTACCCTCAGGAAATGTGGCCTGGACATTTCCTGAAGGAGTAAAGGGCAACTCTGTTAGTGGCCGTGAGCATCCACCCCAAGGGGCCAGAAGCTGTCATGTGACCCGTGTCGGGCTGACTGTCAGGGTGCCTTCCCTCTGGAGCCCACACTCCCTAACTCCACGTACAGCATCTTTCCCAGCTTCTAAGTCAATGTCTGTCGTGTTTCAGCCTGTTAGGGAAAGTCCTAGAATTTGGACGAAACGTCTGCCTTTCCTCCTGCGTCCAATTTCTGCAGGGGTCCGGCAACGCCTTGGCTCACCCACGAGTACATTCGTGGTCCTCTGGTGGGCAGTCCACCGGGAAGGGCAAAGCCGTGCCAGGCAGAGGCCCTGCCTGGGCAGGGTGAAGCGGGAGCTGGCAAGAGAACCTGGGGGGCACACACAGCAGCTGTGGCAAAGCATGGTGTCACTCGGCACCCCTTGGACATCTGTCTCCGGTTTCCCCAATCCGCTGCTGTCGGAAAGCAGAGTGGAGAAACCCGGGAGAAAATGGGCTTCTGTGTACCCAGGCAGGTGAGGGGCCAGGGTCAAAGATAGACCTGATGCCCGCCCCACCCCCCAGCCGCCGTGGAGATGTCATGGGTCCTCGCACCCAGGGTGGAGAAATAGCGAAGGTTTGCTGCCTGTGAGAAAAGTCAGCAGATCCGGGGGTGAAGTTGGTGGTAAAGCTTCTTTGTAAATTCAGCTTGTTTGTTGAAGAGGCTTTGCCTTCAGCAAAGCGACTGCTGCGGAGTGGGTGATGAGGAGGTCGGTGTGGGATGTACCTCGGAGCGGAGTGGAGAGTGCATTCCCAGCGCCCCCCGCCCCACCCTGTCCCCACGGCCCAGGCGAGCACCAGGCTGGCTGGCACCGCGGCGTGGTGTCCGCCACCAGGAAGGCAGAGGGCGCCCACCTGTGAGGTCACCAGGGTCCTCCTTGGTCTCCGTGGGTGACTGGGGTGGGGGCGTGTCTGCCCTTGACCTTCGTGGGTGTCCTGCGGCCTCTGAAACAGACAGCCTGTCACCTGCACAGGACAAGCCCCATGCGATTCCAGACCAGCCTCTGCCGTCTCCTGGGAGAAGCTTTTACTTCCACAACAACACCCGCGTCCCTTGGGCAACATCAGGAAGTGAAAAAATGAAAGTGAAGTCGCTCAGTCGTGTCGGACTCTCTGTGACTCCAGGGACTGTAGCCCACCAGGCTCCTCCGTCCATGGGATTCTCTAGGCAAGAATACTGGAGTGGGTTACCATTCCCTTCTCCAGGGGATCTTCCCGACCCAGGGATCGAACCCAGGTCTCCCTCACTGCAGGCAGAGACTTTACTGCCTGAGCCAGCAGGGAAGCCCACGTCAGGAGGTGGGATGTACTTTCTGGATGATTCAGTGAGCCAAGTGAGACTTGTGTGCCTGCGAGCCTGACTCATAGCCACCCCATGGGCTGCATGCAGCCCTCCAGGCTCCCCTGCTGGTGGGATTTCCCAGGCAAGCATCCTGGAGTGGGCAGCCATCCCCTTCTCCAGGGGATCTTCCCGACCTGGGGATGGAACCTGCATCTCCTGCATTGGCAGACGGATTTCTGACCACTGCGCCACCGGCGAAGCCCCTGTGAGGCTGGAGGGCGATGCGAGGAGGGCAGTCTGTCCTGCGTTCAGCACCTTAGAGCCAGGGTTTCTCTGCAGCTGTGAGAGACAGGGATGGTGTTTATCGGCTTTATTTCCATGATGTGTGTATTCTAATTTATAAATCTATTCATTGTGCCCTTATTTTCATGTTCAGTTCAGCTCAGTCGCTCAGTCATGTCTGACTCTTTGCGACCCCATGGACTGCAGCACGCCAGGCCTCCCTGTCCATCACCAGCTCCCAGAGTTCACTCAAACTCATGTCCATGGAGTCGGTGATGCCATCCAGCCATGTCATCCTATTTTCATGTAGACTTACAAATAGATGCTTATTTTCTGAACCCACATTAAAACGGACTCACTGGTGACTTAGGAGTGTGTCTCACGCCCCCATCCCTGCTTGCTCACTGGGACCTGGGGGCAGGGCCCCCTCCCCTGGCTGACCCAGAGGCTTCTGCTGAGCAAGATCTTTTATTCCTAGGTGGCCACCCTGAAGACTGCTTCTCACGGCAGGCTCCCAGACTCGCGCCCTCTTTTATGAGAGGAGCAGGGGACGCTGAGCCCTCCCAGGGCTCACAGCTGACAGCAGTTTCAAGAGCTCCCAGCACAGCGGCGTGTAAATGGGGCTACTCTGGGGCAGGGCTCTGAACTCACACCGCCTCTGGCTGAGAGCAACGGCCGTGATCCCCCAGGGGAGACGAGCTCACAGAAGGGAGACTGCAGCCCTCGGGTTAGAGGCCCGCTGGTCCCAGGAGAGGCGAGGCTGGACGCGAACAGATGGTGCAGCGAGGGGTCCAGACGGAGTCAGGATCCGGTGATGACAGAGGGCGGCTCCCTCCCTCCCTCTTCCCTACTCCCTTTCCCCTCCCCTCTCCTCCCCCCTCCCTCCTCCCACGTCTATCTAGCGGTCCTCCTGCTGCTGAGATGCTGGAGCCACTTCAGGAAGGACCCACACCCCTGCTCTCACAAGGTCAACAGGCAGGTGGGACGGAGGGAGGGAGGGAGGAGTTTGCTGAATGTGGTGTGGGGTCTAGATGCGGTGGGGGGTCTGGACGTGGTGTGGGGTCTGGACGTGGCATGGGGGTCTGGATGCGGTGGGGAGTCTGGACGCGGTGTGGGGTCTGGACGGGCTGTGGGGCCCTGGATGCTGGTATGAGGCTCTGGACGCTGGTGTGGGCCCTGGACACTGGTGTGGGCCCTGGACGCTGTGTGGGCTCTGGACGCTGGTGTGGGGTCTGGACGTGGTGTGGGGTCTGGACGCGGTGTGGAGCTCTGGACACGGTGTGGGCCCTGGATGTGGTGTGGGTCTCTGGACGCTGGTGTGGGGTCTGGACGTGGTGTGGGGCTCTGGACAGGGTGTGGGGCTCTGGACGTGGCGTGGGGCTCTGGACGTGGCGTGGGGCTCTGGACGCTGGTGTGGGGTCTGGACGTGGTGTGGGGTCTGGATGCGGTGTGGGCTCTGGATGCTGGTGTGGGGTCTGGACGTGGTGTGGGCCCTGGACGTGGTGTGGGCCCTGGACGTGGTGTGGCGCTCTGGACGCGGTGTGGGGCTTTGGACGCGGTGTGGGGCTCTGGACCCTGGTGTGGGGCTCTGGACAGAGTGTGGGGCTCTGGACAGGGTGTGGGGCTCTGGACGTGGTGTGGGGCTCTGGACGCGGTGTGGGCCCTGGACTCGGTGTGGCCGCCCTGCTCCCTGCTCCTGGATCCGAGACGAGATATGAGAGGCAGAAGGGAGTTGAGGCCCTCCCAGGATTCGGGCCTGAGAACGGAAGAACCTTTTCCCGGTATCAGAGGCGGGGCGGGTGGGGGAAGCAGGTTCCGGGGAGAAACCCAGAGCGTGGGGTCCCAGGTGTCCCAGCTCAGTGCTCATTGAACGTCCACGTCCCAGGGGGCCTGGTTGGCTGTGAGTTTGAAGCCGGAAGGAGGAGGGGAAGGGCAGGGGAGGGCGAGGGCCTGAAGAAGCAGAGGCGTCTCTGCAAACAGACGGCCCCGTAGACCCCGCGAGCGGGCGAGGTGGCCCAGGCGCGACCGCGGAAGGGGGCGGCGAGCGCTGAGCGGACGCGCACATTTACGGTCACGGTCACGGCTGAAGGCGAAAGCGGAAGCCGGAGGCTGAGGAGGAAGCCGGAAGAGCACGCTGAGGCGGAGCCAGGCTTGGCGGGGCGCCTGCTGAGAGGCGGTGATGGAGGCCGGGCAGCGCGGGTTGCGGCACAGCCATGCCAAGGGCCGGCGGGGGTCCCTCTCCGGTAGTGGGGCCGACATAGTGCCTTTGCACTGCTGGAGGGGCAAGCTGTGCCCTGTGGGCACTTAACAAGGTTATCTCACGAAATGAAGGAGAACGCACTTGCCCAAGGCGGAGGGGAGCCCCGTGGTGTGGGGGGCCTTCCTATCCCAGGAGCCCCCCGAGAGCAGCAGGTGGAAGGGGTGGAGGCGGGGCTTGGCCCGAGGCTGGAGAGCTGGGCAGGGGTGGGGGCTGCAGCTGCTGGGAAGGGGGGATCAGCCCTCCAAGGAGATGAGGGTCCCCTCATCCCACAGACCCTCACAGGGTCAGGACCTCCCCCAGAGGAGCCCAGCGGGGGCCCTGCCTGCTCTCTAGGTGGTACTGACCGCGTGGGGGACTCACAGCCAGCTCTCTGTGACCCCAGACCCCTGCCAGCAGCTGTTGTTAAAATTTGCATTTAGAGCAATGAGCCAATTCCCCCAGACTGTGTGCATCCGTGATGGGAGGACCAGTGGACAAAGGGTGGTTTTACACACTCTTGAAAGCCCCTGGCCCAACAGGTGTGCTGACGGGTCCAGGCAGCCCTGTGCAGCCTGGGAGGATCCAGGGACACCCCCAGCCCTTCCTGCCCGCCCTGCAGGAGCGCAGAGCCTCTCACTTCCCCTCGGGGGCCCTGAGTGTCAGTCACATTGAGAGGGGCATTGAGCAGGGTCCCTTCCAGCCTCGGGACCCTAGCTGAGGGTGAGCGAGAGAGTCGGCTGAATTGAGAATTTTTGCTTTAGGCATTTTCTCTCTTTGAAAACTATTCTAAGAGCAAGACTGTGCAAAGTGACTCCAAAATATAACTCCAGGGAAGAATTTGCAAACTGCAGACTGAAATCCATTTGCTTAAGTCAGAAGCAAGCTTTTGAGTCACACTCCTTTAGGTAGTTTTATTCTATGTGATACATTTTTTGAATATAAGCACAATTCCTGGAAAAGTTTATGCTGCTGAAAGGCAAAACCTCGTGGAACTTGGTGGTCTATCTGTCCTACAGGAAGACTTAGGCCTGGTCCTGATGGCCAGCCCCCCACCTGCCAAAGTCACAGGGACCCTCCTTCCTGGGGATGGGACGTTGTAGCTAGGTGCCCCTTCCTGTGTCATGTGGGAAGCAGTGAAGTGACTGTCCTGGGACTCTGTTACCTGTGCTGGGAGCTTCCTGGGTGCTCCCATCACCCCCACCAGCTGTGCGGCCACGAGTCATCAGCTCCCTTCTCCCACCCAGGAGGAGACAGGTTCAGAGAAGGGCATCCACAAAGGCCGCGCACTGGGTGGCCCCGAGCCAGCGTCAGCCTGTGACGTCTGTCCACAACCGACTCCTCCGTTTCTTATTCGGTTGTTGTTCAGTCGCTCAGTCATGTCCTACTCTTTGTGACCCCATGGACTGCAGCACACCAGGCTTCCCTGTCCATCACCATCTCCCAGAGTTTGCCCAAACTCATGTCCATTGAGTTGATGATGCTATCCAACCACCTCATCCTCTGTAAAGAAAGGGAAAATGTGCACTCACTTTGGTTTTGGTCTTCCTCCTGATTATTCTGATATTTTTACTTGCACGTGAAGGGCATGTAAAAATTCCATCCAGCTTCACATAGGTCCCACAAGTGTCTCCCAGGAGGGGCTGAGGGGCAGAAGCCAAGCTGGGAGGGAGCCCACAGAATCTGTGTCAACCTGACCCTTTTCCGTAGCGTCTTGGCCCCTGGGAGTGGTGCGGGGTCGACTTCCTGACCTCCCAGCCTCCCCAAGACCTGCCTTCAGGGATGCTCCCTCCAGGGCAGGGAGAGTGTTCCAGTGGGAAGAGCCCGCCCAACCAGGATGGAGGGGAGAGATGAGCTCTGGTTTTCAGGTTCTCTCTCTTTAAATGACTTGTTTTGAAGTAATTTAAAACTTAGAAAAATTGAAAATTCAGTTTCAAAAAAAAGGCCCTTTTATGCGGTTTCCCTGATATGCAATATCACGTCTTATCGCTTTATCTCTGGCACTCGGTCTTCATTATTATTACTGTTGCTGTTGCTGTGTGAACTTCTGAGGGTGAGTCACATTTCCACTTAATAATTCGGTGTGGATTTCCAAAAAATTAGGATATGCTCTTAAATAATCACAGTATGGGTGTCACATTGAAAAATGGATCAGTGGTTAAGTAATCTAATGTGTAGCCTGCATTCTAATTTCACATCTTGTCCCAACAGTGTGTTCTGTAGCATTTCTTTCTGGTTCTGAATCCAGCTGAGGTCCCACAATGCATTTAGCTGTCGCATCTCTTTAGTCTCCTTTCATTCAGAACATTTGTCAACTGAAAAAAAATGTACGATGTAAGAGTTGTGAGTTAAGTTCTATTTGGGGCAAAATGAGGACTCTAGCCTAGGACTGTGTGTGTGTGTGTGTGTGTGTGTGTGTGTGTATGTGTGTGTGTTAGTTGCTCGGTCATGTCTGACTCTTTGTGACCCCATGGACTGTAGCCTGCCAGGCTCCTCTGTTGATAGAATTTCTCCAGGCAAGAATATTGGAGTGGGTTGCCATGCTGTCCTCCAGGGGCATGATTCAGAGATTGAACCCAGGTCTCCTGCATTGCAGGTGGATCCTTTACCATCTGAGCCTCCCAGGGAAGCCCCTAGCCCACGAAATAGCACCTCAGATAGCTCTGAAGGGCTGCTCCAAAGAGGCAGGGAGGAAGCTCAGAACACGTGTGACTTTGGTGAAAGAGGAGCACTCAACATGCAATCAAACATATTTTCTACGAAAGGTCACTACTGGCCATGAGGAACAGGCCTCAGCTTGAAGGATCTTAGTGTTTTTCTGGATATGAATAAATACAAGAATCGGGGTCATAAAATCTCCTGAAAGTATCCAACGATCCTGTTCTGCCTATTTTTCCCCAGAGCACAGAGCACGCCATTCCTGACCTCCACCCTGAGCTCCCTTCGGGGGGTGTTGAAGGTCGCCAGCTGCAGCAGCTTGTGATTTGGTCTTTGTAGAGGTAGATGGCAAGTGCCCGTTTGTGGGTGGCACATTCCTCAGCTTTGTCTTTTCCCTAAAAGGAGCTGAGGCTCCCTGGAGAAAGCAGACTCAGGAGCTGAGACTGGAAGGTGCCTACTGGGCTGTAAACATCTTGTGCCAGAAACTACAGATGCGTTCACAGGCATGCCAGGGGTGGGAGAAACGATAGATCTGCCTGCTCGGAGGAGCATCCACTGGCCAAATTGGGGACAATCTGGACACCAAGACAGTGGAAGAGTCATGGATTAATGCCCATTAAATAAAGCAAAACCAGTGAGTCCATATTTACTCTAGATAAGTTAATGTGTGTGTGTTCTCAAGTGGAAGTCATGTCCAACTCTATGTGACCCGGTGGACTGTAGCCCACCAGGCTCCTCTGTCCATGGGATTCTCTCAGCAAGAATACTGGAGTAGGTTACCCTTTTCCTCTCCAGGGGATCTTCCTGACCCAAGGATTAAACCTACATCTCTTATGTCTCCTGCATTGTCAGGTGGATCCTTTATTACTAGTACTACCTAGGTAGCCCTAGGTATGTGAATACATACAAGCAGTCCACAGATAAATTAATAGTTGACTAGATAGAGGAGAACAGGGCTTTCCTGAGTGAAATGTCCACTAGTAAACACCCAGGATGGAGGAAAGTAGAAAATGTTACTTGTAATCATTTTAGGGTTCCCAGATGCTGGTGGTAAAGAACCTACCTGCCAATGCAGGAGATGTAAGGAAACACAGGTTCTATCCCTGGGTTGGGAAGATCCCCTGGAGGAGGGCATGGCAACCCACTCTAGTATTCTTGCCTGGAGAATCCCATGGACAGAGGCCCCTGGCGGGCTACAGTCTGTGGGGTTGTAAAGAGAGAGGACTGAAGTGCCTTGGCGTGCATGTATGCAATCATCTGAATAACAATTTGTTCAGCAAACTCTCGGTGGTTCTGATGTCTGGGAGACAGGGTGATGTGTGTTGAGGAACAGAGTATTTGTATCATCTCAAAATTAATAATCTCCCTATAGAGTAATTGCTAATTTCAAAATAAAAACTAGTAACTGTACAGTGGAGAAACCAGGTCACACTTTAACCAAGTGTTCAAAATTAGTTTTGAGATTAGGGGCAAACACACAAATGAGTCCTTTGTGGCTCCCTAGAAAGACCAACATCACTTCTGTAGTATTTCAGCCAAGATTTGTAAACCAAATCTAATCATTGGGAGATACAAGACAAGCCAAAATTCAGGGACATTTTATAAAGTAACTCATGTGCACTCTTAAAAAATAGGTGTAAAATCACCTCTGAGTCATCCAGTTCAAAAAGCAACATGTCCATAGAAGCAATATGAATGTCCATCAACAGATGAATGGATAAAGAAGACATGCAATGGAATACTTTGCTGTTCAATAGCTAAGACGTGTCCGACTCTGAAACCCCATGGACTGCAGCACGCCAGGCTCCTCTGTCCTCCACTGTCTCCCAGAGTTTGCTCAAATTCATGTCCGTTGAGCCAGTGATGCTATCTAACCACCCCATACTCTGGTGCCCCTTTCTCCTTTTGCCTTTAATCTTTCCCAGCATCAGGGTTTTTTCCAATGAGTCCGCTCTTTGCATCAGGTGGCCAAAGTATTGGAGCTTCAGCTTCAGCATCAGTCCTTCCAATGAATATTCAGAATTGACTTCCTTTAGGATGGACTTGTTTTATCTCCCTGCTGTCCAAGGAACTCTCAAGAATCTTCTCTAGCACCACAATCCAAAATCATCAGTTCATTGGTGCTCAGCCTTCCTTATTATGGTCCAGCTCTCACATCTGTACATGACTACTGGGAAAACCATGGTTTAGTGGCTAAGTTGTGTCTGACTCTTGCCACCCCATGGACTGTAGCCTGACAGGCTCCTCTGTGGGATTCTCCAGGCAAGAATACTGGAGTGGGTTGCCATTTCTTTCTCCAGGGGATCTTCCCGACCCAGGGGAAAACCGTAGTTTTGACTATACGGACCTTAGTTGGCAAAGTGATGTCTCTGCTTTTGAACATGCTGTCTGGGTCTGTCATAACTTTTCTCCAAGGAGAAAGTGTCTTTGAATTTCCTGACTATCAGCAGTGATTTTGGAGCCCAAGAAGATAAAATCTGCCACTGCTTCTACTTTTTCCTCTTCTATTTGCCGTAAGTGGTGGGACCAGATAGTTTTAAGCCAGATTTTTCACTTTCCTCTTTCACCTTCTTTAAGAGGCCCTTTAGTTCCTCTTTGCTTTCTGCCATTAGAGTGGTATCATCTGCATATCTGAGGTTGTTGATATTTCTCCCTTAATTGCGAATACCAGGACACCTGACCTGCCTCCTGAGAAATCTGTATGCATGTCAAGAAGCAAGTTAGAACTGACATGGAACAACAGGCTGGTTCTAAATTGGGAAAGAAGTACGTCAAGGCTGTATATTGTCAACCTGTCATTTAACTTATATGCAGAGTACATCATGAGAAACGCTGGGCTGGATGAAGCACAAGCTGGAATCAAGATTGTGGGGAGAAATATCAATAACCTCAGATATCCAGAGGACACCACCCTTATGGCAGAAAGTGAAGATGAACTAAAGAGCCTCTTGATGAAAGTGAAAGAGGAGAGTGAAAACGTTGGCTTAAAACTCAACATTTAGAAAACTAAGATGGTATCCGGTCCCATCACTTCATGGCAAATAGATGGGGAAACAGTAGAAATGTGGCTGACTTTCTTTTTCTGGGTTCCAAAATCACTGCAGATAGTGACAACAGCCATGAAATTAAAAGACACTTGCTCCTTGGAAGAAAAGTTATGAGCAACCTAGAGAGCATATTAAAAAGCAGAGACCAACAAAGGTCCATCTAGTCAAAGCTATGGTTTTTCCAGTAGTCTTGTATGGATGTGAGAGTTGGACTATAAAGAAAGCTGAGCACTGAAGAATTGATGCTTTTGAACTGTGGTGTTGGAGAAGACTCTTGAGAGTCCCTTGGGCTGCAAAGAGATCCAACCAGTCAATCCTAAAGGAAATCAGTCCTGAGTATTCATTGGAAGGACTGATGCTGAAGCTGAAACTCCAATTCTTTGGCTGCCTGATGCAAAGAACCGACTCATTGAAAAAGACCCTGATGCCGGGAAAGGTTGAAGGCGGGAGCAGAAGGGGATGACAGAGGATGAGATGGTTGGATGGCATCTCTGATGCAATGGACATGTGTTTGAGTAGGCTCTGGATAAGGAGGCCTGGCGTGCTGCAGTCCATGGGGTTGCAAAGAATCAGACACGACTGAGTGACTGAACTGAACTGAACTGTGGTTCATCCAGCCCAGTATTTCACATGATATGCTCTGTGTATAAGTTAAATAAGCAGGGCAACAATACACAGCCTTGACCTGCTCCTTTCCCAATTTTGAACCAATCTGTTGTCCCATGTCTGGTTCTAACTGTTGCTTCTTGACCAGCATTCAGGTTTCTCAGGAGACAGGTAAGGTGGTCTGATACTCCCATCTCTTTAAGAATTTTCCATGGTTTGTTGTGATCCACACAGTCAAAGACTTTAGCGTAATCAGTGAAACAGAAGTAGATATTTTTCGGAATTCCTTTGCTTTCTTCATGATCCTACAAATGCGGTCAATTTGGTCTCTGATTCCTCTGCCTTTTCTAAATCCAGCTTGACCATCTGGAACTTCTTAGTTCACATACTGCTAAAGCCTAGCTTGAAGAATTTTGAGCATTACCTCGCTAGCATGTGAGATGAGTGCAATTGTACGGTAGTTTGAGCTTTCTTTGACATTGTTCTTCTTTGGGATTGGGATGAAAACTGACCTTTTCCAGTCCTGTGACCACTCCTAAATTTTCCAAATTTGCTGACATACTGAGTGTGGCACTTTAACAGCTTCATCTTTTAGGATTTGAAATAGCTCAGCTGGAATCCCATCACCTCTACTAGCTTTGTTCATAGTAATGCTTTCTGAGGTTCACTTGACTTCACACTCCCAAGATGTTTGGCTCTAGGTAAGTGACCACACCATCGTGGTTATCCAGGTCACTAAGACCTTTATTACATAGTTCTTCTACTCAACCATAAGAGGGAATTAAATAATGCCATTTGCAGCAACATGGATGGACCTACAGATTATCATAGTAAATGAAGTAAGCCAGACAAAGAAAGACAAATATTACATGACATCACCTATATGTGAAGTCTAAACGGTGGCACAGATGGACATACCTATGAAACGGACTCACAGACATAGAAAACAAAGGTGTGGTCCCCAAAGGGGAAGGCGGGGAAGGATAAATTAGAGTTTGGGATTAACATGTATTCACAAGTGCATGTAATATGGGCTTCTCGGGTGGCGCTAGTGGTAAAGAACCCGCCTGCCAACGCACATAGATGTAAGAGGCGTGGGCTTCATCTCGGTCGGGAAGGTCCCCTGGAGAAGGGCATGGCAACCCACTCCAGTGTTCCTGCCTGCAGAATCCCATGGACAGAGGAGCCTGATGGGCTACAGTCCACAGAGTCACAAAGAGTTGGACACGTTCTACATATGTAAAATCAACCTACAGCAAGGACCTACTGTTTAGCACAGGGAACTATTTTCAATATGCTATAATAAACTGTAATAGAATATGTATATATGTATAACCGAGCCACTTTGCTGTACACCAGAAACTAACACAACACTTAAAATCAACTATATTTCCATAAAGAAACAGACAAAGCAGTGTGCTAGCTCATGTAGTGTGAGATAGGTGCTTCGTGCACTCTCCAGGGAGCATTCGTCTTGTTTTCAGGAATATTCTACAATTGGATTAACCAAATTCCACATCTTCCTATGGACAATGTCGTATATCATCATCACAAGCTCAGTTGTGTCTGACTCTTTGCAACCCCATAGACTGTAACCCACCAGGCTCCTCTGTCCATGGGATTCTCCAGGCAAGAACAATGGAGTGAGTGGGTTGCCATTTCCTTCTCCAGGGAATCTTCCCGATCCAGGGATCGAACCCAGGTCTCTTGCATTGGCAGATGGATTCTTTACCACTGAGCCATCAGGGGCACCACAGACAATGCCTTGGACACTCAATCAAAACAAACGCAAACTCCAAGCTCACCCCCAGGTTCCTCTGTGTCTATGTGTTAGAGCTCCCTGCGGCAGCAAGATTTGGAGAATGGATTTCCAGGGACGGATCAGCTGGGGTGAGTTAACTGTGCCTCAGTGACAAGTAACGGTGGAATCTGAGGACTGCTCACTTCCTGGTTCTGCACGGTTTGGCAGGAACTCTTCCCCATACCGCCTCTCAGGGCCCCAGGAGGACAGAGGCTCCGCTTTCTCGAGTCTGACTCGTGTGGAGCTCAGCCTCTTCCCCTGCCCCCATGCGGGGTGGTGAGGAGAATTTAGACAGCAGACCATCCATAGCAAGTACACCTGTCACCTCCAGGCACAGCCCGTTGGTCCCATTCCGACCCCCGTGGCACTTCACTGCGGGGGTAGAGGGTACAGTCTGTCCTGGGTCTGGGCAGGGGAGGAAGCTTGGACACGGGTGAGCAGAGTCAGGCCTGCCCCAGGGCTAAGGAAAGGAGGGGAGGACACTCCACAGAGCTGGGGGCCCCCAAGACCTTCTCCTCTGGGGACCCCCGAGGTCAAGGCACAGGTCAGCGGCACGGACACCTCATAGAAAGTAAACGCCTTCTGCAGAATTAGCCACAGACACTAGTCACCGAGAGACAGGAGGCACAGCTTCCGTCCTTCACGAGAAGGACTTCGACTGGAACGTGCATTGCAAGTGTCTGTCCTGGGTCCACTATTGCCCTCAAGCCCGCCCTCCCCATTCCCGGTTGCTATCTTTAAAAAAAAAATACCTTTCTCAGAGTGGATTGGACCCATAGTAGATACACGATACATACGTGTTAAATTAAAATATTTAAGCTTTGCCACTCACAGCGTGAGACTTAACGACGTTTTAGAGGAAAACCGTAGGTGATATTTCATTGTGTTTGCCTGTGATTGCAGTTTAGAAACAGTAAACACACTGTCGGGGGAGTTATTTTCATTTTTTAATAGGAGAAAAAATTATCTTCTTATCATTCACCTGAACCATCACTCTAAACTTGTGAGGAAGCTGCAGGCCTCATATCTCATGCAGGGAAGTCATGGCCCCAACTAAGCACTGGGGATGGGTCTTATTTACTATGGCTTCCCCCATAGCTCAGTTGGTAAAGAATCTGTCTGCAATAAAGGAGACTCAGGTTCAATCCCTGGGTCAGGAAGATCCCCTGGAGAAGGAAATGGCAATCCACTCCAGTATTCTTGGCTGGAGAATCGCAAGGACAGAGGAGCCTGGCGAGCCACAGTCCATGGAGTCTCAAGAGTCAGTCATGACTTAGTGACTAAACCATCACCCCCACCACCTGGTTGGCTTAGAATTGTTGAGCATTTTGATAAACCACAGTCACGCTTGGGAATCGTTCAGCCACAAACAATGGGAGAATGTAAGAGGCACTTGGGACCCTGGTATGCAGCCGTCTTCCCTCCTGCCTCTGGTGGGTCAAGGTCACTGCTGAGGTCCTGTGAAAACGGAAGTGCCTAGTTAGCAGGAGGGGATGGTGGGGACAGGCAGAGGTTCCCAGGCTCCAGCTCTGAGTCGGTGAACGCGCTTCCTCCTGATTAAGTATGGGAACAACCAGTTCTCACCAGGGACCTGGGGACTCCACAGAGTGTGGGGTCTGACCACATGGGGTCCTGGATCTGAGGTGCCCAGTGAGGGGCCAGCACAGAGGGGCCTGGGACAGTGAGGTGTCCTGCCAACTGAGGTTGCCCTCCCCAAATTGCCAATGGCCACGTCGCTCGTGGGCAGAGATACCAGAGGTGGGGATGTGGTCCCCCTCCTCATGGCCACTTCTGCATTTGAGAAGATTTAGATTAAGGCCAAGTAGACAAGAGCACAGGGAGACGCCCAAGGAGCCGTCCAGTAAGAGACGGCGGTCTGGGCCAGGCTGCATGGAGGGTGGACAGAGGCAGGGATGCCAAGCCTCAGTTCATTCACTGAGTAACTACTCACTCAGCACCTGCCGCGGGCGCCCCCTCGTCCTGTTCTCTGATACCCACGTGAAGAGAAATTAAGCAGAAAGACAGAGCTTTGAGGACGCGTGGGATGGGGGTGGTGGGTCTCCACAAGTGACATTCTGGAGGTGGTCCAGGCAGAGGGCGGGCAGGTGGTGGGCATGGCGGCCTGGACAGGGGCCACAGCCATGAGGAGGCCCAGGAACAGGGGTCGGGCCGCCTGTCCCTGCAGCAGGTGTGGACCCTGTCTGTCCTGGGGCTCCAGGCGGCAGCGAGCTGGAGAGGGTGACCTGAGCAGACAGCCTTCTGGCGAGACCAGAGCCCACCTAAGCCCTCCTGCAGGATGTCCCCCTGAAACGGGAGCCGGGCAGGCATGGCGAGGCCACCATGTCCCCTGATGGGCACGAGGCAGCCTTCCCGGAGACCAGCACAGACGAGGTCCCTCCGTGACATGGTGACGACAAAAAGGAGACCACACCCAGGTGAAATCTAAGCGCAGACACGAGGCCACCAGCGGAGCACGGATGTGACACCCCTCCTCCCAGCTGGGCTGTGTCCCAGGGGACCTCTACCGACCCCGCTTCACCTGTACCAGGCAGCCCTCCCCCTCGTCCTGGACGACACGTGTTAAGAGACTCGGTCACAGGCCCAGATCTGCCGTGTGACCCAGTGGTGCTGCCCCTGGCCGAACAGGAGAAATGGAAACGTGTCCACACACAGACATCCACGAGTTCATAGCACTGTTATTATTCATAACAGCCCCAAAGGTGGAAAGGACCCAAACCCCATCAGCTGGATAAAGAAAATGTGGTCCATCCATGCACTAGAATATTCAGACAGAAATGAGCAAAGCACTGATGCAGCTACGGCAGCGAAGGACGTTTCAAACGTGCCGCTCAGTGAGGGAAGCCAGGCCCTGAAAACCGGCTAACGTGAGCGTCTGGCCGTACACAGGAAACGTCCAGAACGGGCGAAAGACAGTGACACAAAGCGCATGCGTGGTTGCTAGGGGCTGGAGCAGGGTTCAGAAGGGACTGCCCATGCTGTGGCTCCCTTTAAGCAGGTAATGAAAGTTTGCGATTAGATGGGGTGATGTTTGCACAATCTTACGAAGATACTAGAAAATCGAGAAGTGTATTTTTAAAAGCGCCATTTTTATAGTATGGGATTTACATCCCCTTTAAAAACAAACACACTGAACACAGAATTAGCCTCCTTCCAGAAAGAGTCCCGCCCAGAGCACAGAAGGAGCACAACCTTGACCCCTCCCCCAGGGTCCCCACGAAGCCCAAACCCCGTCGGGTCATGTGGACACCCTCTGAGGCCCCGCGGTGCCACGCTTCCTCCCACAACCAGCGAGGGACCTGCCTGCTCCACTGGGTTGGGGGAGCTGTGGCCGGGGAGGGGGCAGCATAGACAACTGAACATTCATCTTGAGCACATCCTCATCCACGAGGGCTGGGATGACCCTGAAGGAACCAGGTCATTTCCGAGGGTACAGACTCAGAGCATCACCTCTGCTCCAAACCCCCAGTCTGCCAAGGTGGTGCGGCTGGCTTGCTGAAAACGCCTACCAGGTTGGGCGGTCAGAGCACGCGGCCACTCCCGCCAGGCCTCCTCCTTCCCCTGGCCCTGCGGGGAGAGCGGGTTCTGCAGGCCTCTCCCCTCACCTGGCTCCTACCTGTGCCGCACAAAGGCCGCTGGCTCTCCCGCGCCCAGGCTGGAGTGGGTGCAGTGATGTCGACGTGTCTGAGCCGCCCTCTCTGAGTGGCAGATGGCCCTGCCTGGTGACGTAGGTCTGCCTGATGTACTTGGCTACGGGCAGGTGTCCTTCTGCACAGACCCCAGAGGAGCCAGCTCCTGGCTGCCCTGGCCTTTCCTGCCCTTGGACGGTGACAGGAGATGCAGTTGTGATGGAGACGAAGTCAGGCTGGGTATCCTGGCACTGGTGAGAGATAATGTCAGTCTTGGCTTCCTGGGTGGAGCAGTGGTCAAGAATCCACCTGCCAAAGCAGGGGATGTAAGAGATGTGGGTTCAATCCCTGGGTCAGGAAGTTCCCCTGGAGAAGGGAATGACCACCCACTCCAGTATTCTCTGGGAAATCCCATGGACAGAGCAGCCTGGGGGCTACAGTTCATGGGGTTGCAAATAGTTGGACACGACTGAGTGCTGGCTTAAAACTCAACATTCAGAAAACTAACATCATGGCATCCAGTCCCATCACTTCATGGCAAATAGATGGGGAAACATTTTGAGCTCCAAAATAACTGCAGATGGTGACTGCAGCCATGAAATTAAAAGACACCTGCTCCTTGGAAGAAAAGCTATGACCAAGCTAGACAGCATATTAAAAAGCAGAGACATTACTTTACCAACAAAGGTCCGTCTAGTCAAAGCTATGGTTTTTCCAATAGCCATGTATGGATGTGAGAGTTGAACTTTTAAAGAAAGCCGAGTACCGAAGAATTGATGCTTTTGAACTGTAATGTTGAAGAACACTCTTGAGAATCCCTTGGGCTGCAAAGAAATCCAATCAGTCCATCCTAAAGGAAATCAATTCTGAATATTCATTGGAAGTACTGATGCTGAAGCTGAAACTCCAATCCTTTGGCCACCTGATGCAAAGAGCTGTATCATTTGAAAAGACCCTGATGCTGGGAAAGATTGGAGGCGGGAGGAGAAGGGGACGACAGAGGATGAGATGGCTGGATGGCATCACCGACTCGATGGACATGAGTTTGAGCAAGCTTTGGGAGTTGGTGATGGACAGGGAGGCCTGGCGTGCTGCAGTCCATGGGGTCGCAAAGGGTCAGACACGACTGAGCGCCTGCACTGAACTGAACTGAGTGTGCACACCCGCCCGCAGCCTGTGATGGGTGTGTGCTGGAGGTGGGACGTGCACACCTTGCCAAGATGCTGGTGTTTTTAGATTCTTCCTGCTGCACAACAAAGCCCGTCCTGAGTGACGTGGTTGCCTTGGAGTCTTCTACCAACTCAGTCCTGCCCTAAACAGGAAAGCTGCCAGACAAGGTCTGGGGTTGGGGAGGGTCACGTGGGCTCCTAGCGCCTCATCGAGGTGAGGGTCAGGAGAGCGGCAGTGGTGGTGAGGAGTGCAGGCTGGAGAGCCGGTGGGCCTGCGTCTGATAGGTCAGGAATGATTGCTCCCCCTGGGGCGAAGGGGCGGCATTGGGGGAGCCAAGGGGTGGTCCCCTGGCTCTTGGGTGGGTAGCTCGATGGGGAGGCTTCACGGTCAGAGTGAGTGGTCAAGGCCAGCGCCAGGAGGGGTCACTTCTGTGCGTGTGGACTGTGAGCCCTGGCGCGGGCTGGTGCAGACAGTGAGCTGTGAATGGAATAAAGAATAAAACACTCCTTCTCCCGCCTCGCTCTGAAGGTCGGGGGCGAGAAACAGCCTGGAGGAGATGTCCATGCAGACACAGTGCAGACCCAGCTTCTGTGACCCTGGGGTCCAGCCGGGCTGGTCTGCCTCTGCAAGGCAGGCCCTCGAGAAGGGCAGGCTGGACCCCTCAGCACAGGTGGGGTTTCGTCCCCATCTAGGAGTCCTCTGCTCCGCTACTAAGACCTTTCCACTGACTGGGTCAGGCTCCCCGTTATCTGGGGCGACTGTGCCAGCAGACGTGGGTTTTAGCCATGTCTGTGGAGCCCTTGCTCTCTGTGTGGCTCCACCTCCCAGGCCAAGTCTGGAAATCCAGGAGGAATGTGGCACTCGCCACGTTTCCAGCTCCAGGGTCATGGCCAAACCCCGGCTCTCTGACCCTATACAGTTATGTACGTAAGCAAATCAGTTGATGTGCACCTATGTTTATGATGGGAGAATAAGGCAGAGATCTGCTGAACTTTTGATTAATTCAAAAATGGTTCCTGCTATACAGTGTGAGATGAGGATCACTAGCTTTTTAAAAAATTGCTTCCCTTTTGGGGTCTCCACTTCAATCAGGTCCTGAAAGCTTGCAGGTACGCAGACACGGCTTCTCCATGGCAAAGTGGCATCCCGGCCCTGGTAGGAGACTGAAATGGACCACCGATGCGCCAGCTTCCTCTGACCGAGGCCCCCTCCATGAGCGTCAGATCAAGGGCCCAGTGAGACATGGCGCCTCCACGGCCAGATGGGCCTGCAGGGCCCGCAGCGCGGCTGGCCTGCTCAAAGGCCCGGGAGTTCAGATGCCCCCACTTCTTGGCAGCCGTCCGTGGATTCCTTCTCTCAGAACACTCCCGTCTCCGGAGAGGGGAAAGTTTCGACCAGCGGGCCGTATCAGACACACTGCAGGGTGCCAGCCTCCCTGCCGAGGTGTGTCTGTGGTTCCCTGGGCGACGGTCCAGGGCTGAATCTGAGTTTGTATCACCTTGAGGTTCACGCCCGGCTTCTCCTCCCAGAATCAGGCCTTTACTGACTCAGAGGGGTCACTAAGGGACCAGTGTGCTAAAATTAGAGACTCAGCCACAATCAGTTGCAGGTCTTTGCTCAGCCACTAAAAAACGTATCCCAGCTCGCCCCTTCCTGGCCAGCAGGCACGGGGCACAAAACCTGAGGGTAACGAGGACCCAGTCTCGAGGAGCCTGGACTCCTCTCAGCCTGCGTGGGGCAGGGAGCGGCCGTCCGTACGCCTCCGCTAGATCACCTGTCGGGAGGTGGGGAGCCCTGCCCCCCCAGTGCTTGTGACCGGCCATCAGTCTACACTGATGTACACTGCTGTACATCAGTCTACACTCAGGACACTGCCGAGATGCTTGGTCTTCAGCCCCCATCTCATTGTCTTTCAGGTGAAGAAGCTGAAAAGCTAATGTCGACACTTGGAGTGGAAGGAATGGGGGTCGTTGTTCCATTTCGTTGCTGACCTGGGAGGGCCCGTGATGGAAGGGTCGGGGAGGCCTCATGGTCAGACTCGGCCTTCCTGAGTGCCGCCCAGCCTCTAGGGCACGGGGCGTGCTCCCGCCTGCTCATCCAGCCTGCCTGCTGGCACCACGTTAGCCCATGGGGTGGGTGCTGTCCCCTCTGCCCACACTGCAGTTTGGAGCCCACAGTCACCACCCCACACAATCTCCCTGCAGACAGAACGGAGCGCACTGCCCCTCCACACGCACCCTCTGAAAACCGCTTAACTGAGACACCTGGGAAGAGGGTGCCTGGGTTTTCAGCCCGGGGCCCTCAGGGTGGCCGCCCAGGGCAGACCACAGCCTGGAATGCTCGGAGCAGAGCATGGTGCCCACTGTCCAGGACCACAGAAGCGGAGGATCCGCCTCCAAGCGAAGTCTCGATTACTGACGGTTGTCCCAGAAATGAGGCCCCGCTCCCCTGGCACGCGCTCCACAATGAATGGAAAGCCCGCATGTTCAGGCGCAGGCCCCGCAGAGCTGCTGCGGTGATTAGATAAGGACCGGCTGTAATCGGCCCTGTCACTCCCGGTTCTCGAGAATGATTTTAAAGCCTTGCTTCTCAGTCCATGAGCTCTTCTCCCCTCATCCCTCTGGCCACAGTCAAGCCGTCCTCTGCCTGAAAGCTTTCCTTTGCCAGCGGTGCGGGGACCCCAGGCCACGCCTCCCAGCCGAGAAGACGGGGAACCTCCCAGCCCAGAGCTCTGGAGGTGCACGGAGCACAGCCCGGAAGCCTGGCTCCCAAATCTTCATCTAGATCACAGTTGTGTGTACACACGTCCCTGGGTATCACTGAACTCTAAACACTGCCTAAGGGCTGCTAAAATATTCTGGTCAAAGAACTGATGTGCTTGGCCGATGCAATTCAGCGAGGGCATCCACGATTTCATACCAAGACTGAGAGATTAGAGGGGCAAAGACCAGCAGGGGGGCTGCCCCCAGAGTGGGGACAGCAGAGGGGGACGCATGGATTTCCCTCAAGTATCTGGCAGGTGCAGGGGGCTTGGACGGCCCTGGTGGGGTCCTCGCACGCAGAGTTAAGCCCCATGAACTGCCCGCATGCCGGGTGCCGCCTCCCAGATGACCAGGGCGTGCCGAGCTCCTCCGGACCAAGGTGTGAGCACAGACCAGCTGTCCCTGCTGCGAGAGGAGCCCTGTTCCTGACGGAGGAGATCCCATCCTGCACAGGAGGTCCGCTGAGCTCCCAGAGACATCAGGACTCTACAGCTGTGAAGGCAGCCCAGGAGGAAAGCAAGCAACCTGAAGTGGGGCAGAGGCCCCACGTGGGGACGGAGGCCACCAGGACGCTCCTGCTTGCGGCCCCTCACCCTCTGAGCCCTGGAGGCCAGGCTGCGGGGCTGTGCCTTCCCACACAGACACCAGCAACTGGAAGGCCCCCTGGGACCCCTCTGGGGAGGAATAGAAGCGTGGAGAAGGGAGGCGAGGAGGGTACTTAGTACCCCCAGGGGCTGAGAGAGTGACGGTGTGTCAAGGCTGTGGAAGGGGCTGCAAGCCAGGGCCTTAGAGACAAGCCTCCCGCGCCAGCGGCCCCTCCGCCCACACACCCCACCCCCAGGCAGCGCGCCCAGCTTAGCGGCAGAGCCCAGGGGTCCCCAAACCTGGCTGTGCCTCCGAATCCCTGGGGACACTTTGTAAAAACCCGGGTTCCTAGGTCCCACTATGAGTTGAACTTCCCAGAATTCATGTATCAAAGGCTTACCTCCCAGCACCCCAGAATGTGACCTTATTTGGAAACAGGTCACTGCAGACATAATACGTTAAGATGAGGTCATCTCGGCAGAGGGTGGGCCCTTTGTCCAACTAGACTGATGTCTTTCTAAAAAGGGAGTGTTTGGACACAGGGAGGCACAAAAGGAAGTCCGCGTGGGCACACAGGCAGAAGACAGCCATCTACAAGTTCCAGGGAGGCGCTCAGAAGGAATCAGCTCTGCCAGTGCCTTCAGCTTGGACTCCTGGCCTCCAGAATGGTGAGAGAATAAACTCTGTAGTTTAAGCCCCCACGTCTGTGGCACTTTGTTAAGGCAGCCTTAGCGAATCAGGATCAGATAGCAGGAGTCCTGGACTTGTCTATTCAACAGCCATGGATAGATTCTTACAGGAATTTTGGCAAGTCCCACAGACAGGATGGGGCTTTGCCAGTGTCTCAGTGATAGAGAATCTGCCTGTAATGCAGGAGATGCAGGTTTGATCCCTGGGTTGGGAAAATTCCCTGGAGGAGGTCATGACAACCCACTCCAGTGCTCTTGCCCTGAGAATCCCATGGACAGAGGAGCCTGGCAGGATACGTCCATGGGGTCACAAGAATCGGACACGACTGAGTGACTGAGCCCACAGCATGCACATGGACAGGACGCAGGGCTCTTGGAACTTGGCTGTGGGTGTGTATGACCTGCGGATGCTGGTCACACGCAGGTGGGGCCCAGCAGGTCTGAGGACTGAGACTCTGTTCGTCTGCAAGCTCTCACACGTCACTGATGCTGCTGGGCCACGCGTCTCACTTTGGATAGCAAGGAGCGGGTGTTTAAAGGTGGTCCCTCCAGGCGCCTGGCCCGTCCAGGGTGTGGCCCGTCCCAGTGTGTGTGCTCGGTAGTTCAGTCGTGTCCGACTCTGTGACCCCATGGGCTGTAGCCCACCAGGCACTTCTGTCTGTTGAACTTTCCAGGCAAGAATACTGGAGTGGGTTGCCATTTCCTCCTCCAGGGGCTCTTACTCACCCAGGACTGAACTTGAGTCTCTTGCATCTCCTGCATTGGCAGGTGGGTTCTTTGGCAGGTGCCACCTGGGAAGCCTCCATCCAAGTGCATGGGACTCCCCCGCTCACACGTGCTAAAGCTGAGTGGGTTCTCCAGGGGTGCATGCCCACGCTTCTCACTCTGTAGACTTGGAATGAGGCGCAGAAAGTCAGGGGCTGTCTACATGCGCACCTTCAGCTCCTAGTGGCCTGGGACCTGCAAACCTTTCTCTCCATTCCTGGCCCTGTGTCCTCAGGCATGCCCTGTGTTTTGGACCTTGGCTAAACGGTGTGTGGGTTAAGAAGAGGAAGCACTGCTCTCTCCTCAAGAGTTCACAAGCCAATTGGAAGCCTCAATGCTGGTTAAAGAGAAGGGGCGGATAGAGGCAATTAAGCACTAAACTGACCTCAGTTATTGTGACTCTCATTCGTTGACCCAGCCTTTCCGGGGCTGGCCCAGACCCCCCGGCCTCCCCCATCAGCGGACCTCTCATGTAGCAGAACTGAGCTGCCTCGCTCCAGTCCCCTTCCCGGGGCCGCCTCTGGCTTCCTCCGGAGGGGGCTGTCACACTTTCTGTGGCCCCCCAGGGCTGGCACAAGACTGGCTAGTTTCCCCACTTCCAGGAACTCGAATATCTTCTCAGGGGGCTTTGGCACCACCATCCCCTTCAATTATCTTTTTTAAAATTAATTTTTATGGAAGTACAGTTGCATTACGCTGCTGGGCAGTCTCTGCTGTATAGCAAAGGAATCAGCCTTACGTATACATATAGCCCCTCTTCTTTTGTATTCCTTTCCCATTTAGGTCACCTGAGAGCCTTGAGCAAAGTCCCCCATGGTGTACAGTAGGTTCCCATTCGTCATCCACTTTATATAAGGCGGGGTGTGTATGTCAATCCAATCTCCAGTTCATCCCACCCACCTTTCCCCCTTGGTGTCCATATGTTCGCTCTCTACATCTGTGTCTCTAGTTTCTGCTTTGCAAATAAGATTGTCTATACCATTTTTCTAGAGTCCACACATACTTCTGAATAAACATATTGGCTTTCTCCTTCTGACTTACCTTACTCTGTAAGACACCCTCGAGGTTCATCCATGTCTCCACGAATTGCCCATTTAATTCTAGACAGACACAGTAGAGAGTCATGGTCAAGGTCAGGGCTCTGCAGCAAACTTGTAGCCTCCATGTTCAAGCTGGAGCCTCAGTTTTCTCATCTTAAAGTAGAAACATCAGTGCTGCTTCCCTCCTGGGGCTCAAAGAGGGAAGCAAAGGTCAGAGGCAAAGTGAAAGTCGCTCAGTCGTGTCCGACTCTTTGCAACTCCATGGACCATAGAGTCCGTGGAACTCTCCAGGCCAGAATGCTAGAGCGGGGAGCCTTTCCCTTCTCCAGGAGATCTTCCCAACATTGAACCGAGGTCTCCTTCATTGCAGGCAGATTCTTTACCAACTGAGCCACCAGGGAAGCTCACACAGGGAAGGTGACCACAAATATTAGCTCTGGTCAAGTATCTGTTTCATTTGTTACGAGTCTGTTTTTATTACAAAATGCTACATCCATCGCATTTAAAAATCCATGCATGTACACCCACAGTATATCTGGTAAAATTATAATAAAATAAACACCAATGTTTCTAGTAGTCATATAGGGATATGAGAGTTAGACCATAAAGAAAGCTGAGTGCTGAAGAATTAATGCTTTTGAACTGTGGTGTTGGAGAAGAGACTCTTGACAGTCCCTTGGACTGCAAGGAGATCAACCCAGTCAATCCTAAAGGAAATCAGTCCTGAATATTCATTGGAAGGACTGATGTTGAAGCTGAAGCTCCAATACTTTGGCCACCTGATGTGAAGAGCTGACTCATTTGAAAAGACCCTGATGCTAGGAATGATTGAGGGCAGGAGGAGAAGGGGACGACAGAGGATGAGATGGTTGGATGGCATCACCGACTCGATGAACATGAGTTTGAGTAAGCTCCAGGAGTTGGTGATGGACAGGGAACCCTGGCGTGCTGCAGACCATGGGGTCGCAAAGAGTCGGACATGACTAGTGACTGAACTGAATTGAAACACCAAGGCACCTGCCATGCAGGTAGAGACACTGAGCACCACCAGGGAGCCTCCTCAGGACATCTGTCAAAGGCAATCCCTACTGTGGAGCTCCCATATACAAGGTTTACTTTTTCCAATGGCATTTCTGTCTATTTGGGGTTATCCCTAAAGTATATTGTGAAGTTTTCAATTAGGGGACTTCATTTGCATGGTATCATTTCTCACTATCATCTCACCCCATCCTCTGTATTTGAGAGGTTTCTATTTCTTTCACTGAAGGAAGCATCCTGGCTGACACACATTTGCATGGTATCATTTCTCGCTGTCCTCTCATGCCATCCTCTGTATTTGAGAGGTTTCTATTTCTTTCACTGAAGGAAGCATCCTGGCTGATCACACTGCTCTCTAGCTCCTACTTGCTGGACTGCAGCCCCTCCTGTCACTAGACACAGTGGGACTATGAACAGTCATGCTCACGCTTTCCCTGCCCTACACCCGGCATTTACACACAAACGATCCGCTGAGGACTGTGCCCAGGAGTGGGATTACCCATCTCAGGAAAGGCACAGGTGAAGCACGCTTTTGGATCACAAGCTCTGTGTTCCAGTATCATTTTCCTTGTTCACATGACCTGCCATCAGCGGGTGGATATTCTCATTCTCACCAACACTTGGTAGTGGCTGCCTTTTTCATTTTAATCTTGTCTGCTTCTTAAATTTTAACCACTCTGGTGGGTGAAACCAATCTGAATATGATTTTAATTTGCATTCTTTTATTAGTTATGAGTTTGATCATCATTTAAAACATTTATTAACTGTCAATGTCTTCTGTTTTGTGAAAAATGTTTTTATATATTGTCTTCCCTGTGCGGGCGCAGGAGAGCCTAGAGGAGCTATCCCACGTTGAAGGTCAGGAAGGGCGGCAGTGAGGAGATACCCCTCATCCAAGGTAAGGAGCAATGGCTGTGCTTTGCTGGAGTAGCCGTGAACAGATACCCCATGCCCAAGGTAAGAGAGACCCAAGTAAGATGGTAGGTGTTGCAAGAGGGCATCAGAGGGCAAACACACTGAAACCATACTCACAGAAAACTAGTCAATCTAATCACACTAGGAGCACAGCCTTGTCTAACTCAATGAAACTAAGCCATGCCCTGTAGCGCCACCCAAGATGGGCGGGTCATGGTGGAGAGGTCTGACAGAATGTGGTCCACTGGAGAAGGGAATGGCAAACCACTTCAGTATTCTTGCCTTGAGAACCCCATGAACAGTATGAAAAGGCAAAATGATAGGATACTGAAAGAGGAACTCCCCAGGTCAGTAGGTGCCCAATATGCTACTGGAGATCAGTGGAGAAATAACTCCAGAAAGAATGAAGGGATGGAGCCAAAGCAAAAACAATATCCAGCTGTGGATGTAACTGGTGATAGAAGCAAGGTCCGATGCTGTAAAGAGCAATATTGTATAGGAACCTGGAATGTCAGGTCCATGAATCAAGGCAAATTGGAAGTGGTCAAATAAGAGATGGCAAGAGTGAATGTCGACATTCTAGGAATCAGCGAACTGAAATGGACTAGAATGGGTGAATTTAACTCAGATGACCATTATATCTACTACTGTGGGCAGGAATCCTTCAGAAGAAATGGAGTGGCTATCATGGCCAACAAAAGAGTCCGAAATGCAGTACTTGGATGCAATCTCAAAAACGACAGAATGATCTCTGTTCATTTCCAAGGCAAACCATTCAATATCACAGTAATCCAAGTCTATGCCCCAACCAGTAACGCTGAAGAAGCTAAAGTAGAACGGTTCTATGAAGACCTACAAGACCTTTTAGAACTAACACCCAAAAAGATGTCCTTTTCATTATAGGAGACTGGAATGCAAAAGTAAGAAGTCAAGAAACACCTGGAGTAACAGGCAAATTTGGCCTTGGAATACGGAATGAAGCAGGGCAAAGGCTAATAGAGTTTTGCCAAGAAAAGGCACTGGTCATAGCAAACACCCTCTTGTAACAACACAAGAGAAGACTCTATACATGGACATTACCAGATGGTCAACACCGAAATCAGATTGATTATATTCTTTGCAGCCAAAGATGGAGAAGCTCTATACAGTCAGCAAAAACAAGATGGGAGCTGACTGTGGCTCAGATCATGAACTCCTTATTGCCAAATTCAGACTTAAATTGAAGAAAGTAGGGAAAACCACTAGACCATTCAGGTATGACCTAAATCAAATCCCTTATGATTATACAGTGGAAGTGAGAAATAGATTTAAGGGCCTAGATCTGATAGATAGAGTGCCTGATGAACTATGGAATGAGGTTCGTGACATTGTACAGGAGACAGGGATCAACCATTCCCATAGAAAAGAAATGCAAAAAAGCAAAATGGCTGTCTGGGGAGGCCTTACAAATAGCTGTGAAAAGAAGAGAAGCAAAAAGCAAAGGAGAAAAGGAACGATATATACATCTGAATGCAGAGTTCCAAAGAATAGCAAGAAGAGATAAGAAAGCCTTCTTCAGCGATCAACGCAAAGAAATAGAGGAAAACAGCAGAATGGGAAAGACTAGGGATCTCTTCACGAAAATCAGAGATACCAAAGGAACATTTCATGCAAAGATGAGCTCGATAAAGGACAGAAATGGTATGGACCTAACAGAAGCAGAAGATATTAAGAAGAGATGGCAAGAATACACAGAAGAACTGTACAAAAAAGATCTTCATGACCCAGATAATCACGATGGTGTGATCACTCACCTAGAGCCAGACATCCAGGGATGTGAAGTCAAGTGGGCCTTAGAAAGCATCACTATGAATAAAGCTAGTGGAGGTGATGGAATTCCAGTTGAGCTATTCCAAAACCTGAAAGACGATGCTGTGAAAGTGCTGCACTCAATATGCCAGCAAATTTGGAAAACTCAGCAGTGGCCACAGGACTGGAAAAGGTCCGTTTTAATTCCAATCCCAAAGAAAGGCAATGCCAGAGAATGCTCAAACTACCACACAATTGCACTCATCTCACACGCTAGTAAAGTAATGCTCAAAATTCTCTAAGCCAGGCTTCAGCAATATGTGAACCGTGAACTTCCTGATGTTCAAGCTGGTTTTAGAAAAGGCAGAGGAACCAGAGATCAAATTGCCAACATCCGCTGGATCATTGAAAAGCAAGAGAGTTCCAGAAAAACATCTATTTCTGCTTTATTGACTATGCCAAAGCCTTTGACTGTGTGGTTCACAACAAACTGTGGAAAATTCTGAAAGAGATGGAAATACCAGACCACCTGACCTGCCTCTTGACAAACCTGTATGCACGTCAGGAAGCAACAGTTAGAACTGGACATAGAACAACAGACTGGTTCCAAATAGGAAAAGGAGTTCGTCAAGGCTGTATATTGTCACCCTGCTTATTTAACTTAGATGCAGAGTACATCATGAGAAACGCGGGACTGGAAGAAACACAAGCTGGAATCAAGATTGCCGGGAGAAATATCAATAACCTCAGATATGCAGATGACACCACCCTTATGGCAGAAAGTGAAGAGGAACTCAAAAGCCTCTTGATGAAAGTGAAAGTGGAGAGTGAAAAAGTTGGCTTAAAGCTCAACATTCAGAAAACTAAGATCATGGCATCTGGTCCCACCACTTCATGGGAAATAGATGGGGGAAACTGTGGAAACAGTGTCAGACTTTATTTTTGGGGGCTCCAAAATCACTGCAGATGGTGACTGCAGCCATGAAATTAAAAGATGCTTACTCCTTGGAAGGAAAGTTATGACCAACCTAGACAGCATGTTCAAAAGCAGAGACATTACTTTGCCAACAATGGTCCGTCTAGTCAAGGCTATGGTTTTTCCTGTGGTCATGTATGGATGTGAGAGTTGGACTGTGAAGAAGGCTGAGCACCGAAGAATTGATGCTTTTGAACTGTGGTGTTGGAGAACACTCTTGAAAGTCCCTTGGACTGCAAGGAAATCCAACCAGTCCTTTCTGAAGGAGATCAGCCCTGGGATTTCTTTGGAAGGAATGATGCTAAAGCTGAAACTCCAGTACTTTGGCCACCTCATGTGAAGAGTTGACTCATTGGAAAAGACTCTGATGCTGGGAGGGATTGGGGGCAGGAGGAGAAGGGGATGACAGAGGATGCGATGGCTGGATGGCATCACTGACTCGATGGATGTGAGTCTGGGTGAACTCTGGGAAATGGTGATGGACAGGGAGGCCTGGCGTGCTGCAATTCATGGGGTAGCAAAGAGTCGGACACGACTGAGCGACTGATCTGATCTGATCTGATCTTCCCTTTCCACTGGTTGACATGTCTTTTTCTTAAAGGTTTATAAGAGACTGTAATTCTGGATATACTAATTCGTCCTTGATTAAATGCATTATAAATATCTTATTGCATTTTGTGTGGCTATTTCCTTACTTTTTAATGATGCCATTTCATAAACAAAGGCTTCTGCTTCTAAGATGCTTTATGGTTAGTGCTTTTGTGTCTTGTTTAAGCAACCCGAGGATTCCTATAATGCCATCTTTTAAAATATTTATAGCTATGCTTCTTGCTTTTAATTCTTTAAACAATCTATAATTGATGCTTTTAACATGGTAATGTAGGATGCAATTTTTTTTGTCCGTGTGGGTAAGTAGCTGTCCTGAATCACACATCGAATGGTTCTTCTCTTTCCTGCTGGTCTGCAGCACCGTCCTGCACTTCATCCCTTCTTTGGATTTTGTATTCCGTTCCATAAGTCTCTCTTTCCTGTCCTTGCATCAACACCCTGCTCTGATCGTGAACGTGAATTTATGACTCACGGAGTAGGCTTCAGGAGCATCTTGGCTCTCTGTGGTCCTTTGCTCCTCCATATAAATGTTAGAATTATCTTGTCAGATTCTACAGAGACCAGCACTGGAATTTTTCCCTGAATCTCTGACTCAGTGTAGGCAGGTTTGACATCTTTGAATATTGAATCTTCCTCACCATAAATATGAAATATATTTCAGTGTGTTTATGCTTTTCAATAAAGATGTGTAATTTTCCTCGTGTGAGCTTTGGCACGTGTTTCAGTAATTGCTCCCTGTGTACCTTGCATTGTCGTTGCTATAAAAATCTGTAAAAGTGACATTTCAAATATTGATGATTTATAACACAGTAACTGTGCTTTTGTATTTATTGATCTTATATCTAGTGCTTTACTAAATGCATACTAATTTTAATCACTTTTTTGGAGAATATTTCAAGGAGTCTGTCTATTTAATATATACAATAATAAATATTAATGCCTCCAAATAATGATAATATTTCCCTTTCCATTTTCTGATTTTTTACTTTATTTTATGAAGCTGTCTAGAACATCTCACAAATAATGATACAAAAATTATTCCTTCTTATTCATGATGTTATTCTTTTAAAACTTTTAACTGGAGTATATTAGATTTATAACATGTGTGAGTTTATGCTGTGCATCAAAGTGAATCGCATATACATACACCCATTCTTTTTTAGATTCTTTTCCCATATAGATCATTAGAGAGTATTGAGTAGGGTTCCCTGTGCTGTACAGCAGGTCCTTATTAGTTATCTATTTTATACATGGTGGCTGGAGAAGGAAATGGCAACCCACTCCAGTATTCTTGCCTGGGAAATCCCACGGACAGGGGAGCCTGGCGGGCTACAGTCTGGGGGGTTGCAGAGTCGGACACGACGGAACTGACTGAGCGCACACGGTAGTGGGTATATGTCCATCCCAACCTCCCCATTATCCCTCCCGCTTGCTCATGCTTTAAATGTTTCCGCATTTGTTATGATGCAGGAGCCATCCTGGAAGCCGTGGTCCTGCGTCCTGTGCCGAGGATCTGCCTGTTACCACTCGGCTGAGAGCCTGCCCCTGCTCCCTTGCTGGAATGCCAGGGCCGGGCGTCTGTGAATCCAACCTCCCAGACTCCCTTGCCAGCCAGCATCTCATTAGGCTCTGCTCTTGGGAAGGTCTGAGGAGAGATGGAAGCAGAAGGAGGCGAGAGGAGGCTTTCGTCCTGTTTCTAGCCCCTGTCAGCGAGGCAGCTGGAGCAGAAATCCAGACCCTACAGCTTGACAGCCATGTCCCCGGGTGACCCCAGCCCCGGCTCCAGGACCCCTGAGATGAGCCAGGCCTAGTTAGCCGCTCCCTGAACACCAGCTGTGCAACTCCCACGTGACGGCCAAGCCCCAGCCAAACGTGTGTGTGTGTGTGTGTGTGTGTGTGTGTGCACGCGTGCAGGGGGATGACCTTCTGAGCCACTATGTTCAGGCCTGGCTGTGATGTCAGTTCTCAATATTATTATATTTGAGTTGGCCCAGCCCGCTGGTTATAACGGTTCCTAGAATGTATTGCCTTGTGGGTACCTCATTAAACAAATACAGAAAGTGAAAGTGAAGTTGCTCAGTCGTGTCCGACTCTTTGCAACCCCATGGACTGTAACCTACCAGGCTCCTTGGTCCATGAGATTTTCCAGGCAAGAGCACTGGAGTGGGTTGCCATCTCCTTCTCCAGCGGATGTCTTCGACGTAGGGATCGAACCTGGGTCTCCCGCATTGTAGGCAGACGCTTTACTGTCTGAGCTACCAGGGAAGCTATACAAGCCTTCAGCAAATCAACAACCCCTGCATTAAATCCCCTAATTTAATATCTCTAGCAAAGTTTCGATATTCTCACTGAAGTGGAAGTGAAAGTGTTAGTCGTTCAGTTGTGTCTGACTCTTTGCGACCCCATGAGCTGTAGCCCTCTAGGCTCCTCTGTCTGTCGGATTCTCTGGGCAAGAATACTGGAGTGGGTTGCCCTTCCCTTCTCGTGGGGATCTTCCAGACCCAGGGATTGAACCTGGGTCTCCTGCATTGCAGGCAGATTCTTTGCCAGCTGAGCCACCAGGGGAGCCCGTAGACCTTAATTTATCGAATCACCTCTATTCCATAAGAAAGTGTTGTTTGGTTTTAGTTTCCATCAGGATTGGTGTCAAAGTTCATTCCTTCATTAATATGAATCAATTTCAATAACACCATGCTCTCCCACTTAACTGTGTTAATGTCCTGTTTGAGTATCCAGATCATGCTAATCGGGCAGAATGTGTATTCCTAATCTCTGCCCGATTTCTAGGCTTGGAGGCGTCTTTTCATTGGAAGGTTGTCAGTGTCCCCCTCTTGAAGGAACGAGGTTTTTGTTTCGATAAATCATTCTGAAACTGCTGTTCATGTATTTACCTAGTTGAAGTGCGTGTGCTCTGTGCCGTGGTGGCTTCTCTTTCTGTGGGGCGTGGGCTCTAGAGTGCATGGGCTTGGTAGCTGTGACTCACGGGCTTAGTAGTATGCGCGTCTTCCTGGACCGGGATTGAACCTGTGTCCCCTGAACTGGCAGGCAGATTCTTAATCACTGGACCATCAGGGAAGTTCTGATAAGCTATTTTTTATTTATCAAGTTAATGGCATTAATGTATCAGAGATCTGAAATGAGAGATTGAGCAGTGAAATCTATTTTAAGAGACCTGGAGAGTAAGTGGATGAGAGAATTGGACGAAAATGCCGGGGTGGGGCGGTCCCCGTGACATTGGTGCCCAGCAGGGCCGTGAGTTCCTCCAGGCCCGTTCACTTCTGCGTTATACTCACCTCACCCCAACCCCGCCTGAAAGCTCCTTTTAGTGCTTTTAATAGACCAACCGTTATTGTTTTTACATCTAATAGCATATACATATTATTGCTAATCTCACAAGTTCTGCATCATCCTTTGTTCACGGTTACCCACGTTTCATGTGTGGTCAGCATCTATTCCTGCACCTTGCCCCTCTTTCGTCCTTCAGTACTGTTTTTGCCAAAATTTCTTCTTACATCTCATTTTTTATCCTGGGGCCATTTTCTTTCTTTCTGAAGTACATCTTTTAGAAGAATTTTTTTTGCTGAGGATCTGTTGATGTTTTCCTTTTGAGAATTTTTTTACCCCCTCTTGTATTTACTGGCTGCAGGCTGCGGCAGTAACCGTGACTTTTCCTTAGCATCCTGCACGTGTTGCCACCCAGCTTTACTACGGTCGCTGTCAGGGTCTGCTGTCAACGCGATGGCTCATCTCTCCCGGGGGAACTGCCTTTTCTCTGTAGACGTCTGTAAGAACTTTGTGCTTCAGGCAGTTCCGTGACAATGAATCCAGGTGTAACTTCCTTTCCATGTGTCCTTCTGGTTGCGTGTTTTGCTTTTTATATCTGTGGATTCATGCCTTTCCTCAGTCCTGAAAAAACAACCAGCCATTAACATTCATTTTCTTTCTTCCTGCCCCAGCCTCTTTCGCTGGAATTCTGGTTGCATGCACATGAGATTTTCTTGCCTTTTTCCCTGTATTTCTTCACTTCAGTTATACATTTCATCTCATCTTTCTGTCTGCCACATTCTGGTAATTTTATCTGATTTGTCTTCCAGTTCTTGGATTTATTTCTTAGCTGTCTCATTTGCTTTGTAACTCAGCTATTGTGCTCCTCACTTTAGCCATTGTGTTTTAATTTCCAGAAGCTTTATTACTTCTTTATGAAGTCTGTCTGGTCATTTTTGTGGTCTACCACTTCTTACTCATTTTCTTATGTCATATTTCAATTTTTAAAATTTCCATATAGAATTATTTCACACTCTTCTAACAGTTAAATGTCAAATCTCTCTTTTTATGCTGCCTCTTAATTTTGGTGGTTTCTTCTTTGGGTTTGGGGGTGCATTTTACTTTATATTATTTTTAGTTAAATTTTGTTTCACCTTTGTGCTTGGCTGAATTTAACCTGTGGTCATTCTGAGAGATCTGAATTGAGGATTTACTTATCCAGAAAAAAATTGTTCTGTTACTACCAGGTACCAGAAGGAAATCTCTGTAATTCTTTAGCCAGAGTCTGTGACAGTGGAGGCAAAGTTGAACTTGGGAGTGCTGTGAGAACAGGGTGGTAACCACAGGTAATGGATGGAGACAGTTGTTATTGGCACTATTTTTTCCCACCTGGGACTGTAGCAGAGAAGACAGAATCCACGGCACTTCCCTTGGTTTTCAGGTGGGTCCCACCCCACCTTTTTCAGGAGACACAGACCCCCAAGAACCTGACTTCATGCAAAAATCTCAGCTTAGCTCCAACACTAAACAGGGACCACATCTTATTCCTGACACCCCAAGCTGACAGACCCCCAAGCTGACATTGACTCCCAGCTTCTAGCTTCTTGATCAATATCAGCTGTTCCTCCAGAGCAGCCCCACCGTTGTGGCTGCACCATGTTCTTCTACCAACTTTTATGGTTTTGATATGTTCTGATTTATTTCTTCTTCATAGGTAATTTCAGTGTTTCGAGCCAAACCTTTTTTTTTTTAGGTATATATACTGTAATTTACCCAGAGTCTGGGAGATTTTTGTATCTGAGGGCAACTCAGAAGACCCATTCCATCAGGCTACTTTGAACATGACTTTATATTTCAGACGCAACGGAGTCAACGTGGATGGTGAGGAGCCCTGTGGTCAAGAATGGGATGAGACATCTTCAAGATGTCATTTGGTAAAGATGGGGACCTGGGCCTGATGGTGGACGTCTTTGGGAACCTGTCACAGGGGCTGAACAACGGCAGGGCCAGCGTCTTGCACACATTTTCCCCAGAGTTTGCTGGGAGGATACGTGGTGATGTCACTAACTGCGCTGTCCCCTCCACGAAGCTCACCTACGGTCTCTGTCCCTCTCGGCTGCACCAGGGCCTCCACCGTTGCCCACTGCACGTGGTCCGTTCCAAAGCTGCAGGAATTGAGCGTCCCTCACACGGTTGCAGGGCAGTGACTGCAGGCATCTCGGTCCCCAGCGTCCAGCCCCGGACCTGGGGATGCGGCAGGGACAGTGAGAGCCCCAGAGTTCTAACTCTCACACTCAGTTTACACAGTGCCAGGCGGCTGCTGCACTGAGTGAATAATAGACACCGTGTAGTCTGTTGAAACCTCAAAGTTGGTTCCCAGACAGTGGCAGTTCTTGTGCTTTGCTAAACACACAGACTTCAGGCTGGTGGCAGGGAATGCTCACCACTCAGGTGCATGCCCCTTGCTCACAAAAGCCTTGTGTTTCAGCCCCTGGGGGTGGCCAGGACCTTCTTCCTGAGAGCTGGTAACTCTCTGGACTTTGGTCCAAGGTAAGCCGTATCCTCACCTATTCACCAGGGCGAGTTCTCAGAATAAATTGGAATCTGGCTGCCTGGTCCTTCAGGGAGATTTGAACTCTGATGTTGGGTTACATGCATCAAATATACCTTCAGTTAAGAAAAAAAAGAAAGCATGATCTGTTATGACTTTTGAAACGTCTTTAGTGCAGGTTGTATTAATATGGGATTTAAAGAAGATGGGTGGATATTGAGGAGCAAACCTGAAGTAATAATTGCCTCAATTTATTTCTCAGGAACCAAAATTAGAGACAAATGTGTCCCCGGTCTCCTTTCTGGAAGCACAGCCTCCTCAAAGCAGCTATGCTTAATTCAGATACAAAGCCCTTATCCCTCCCAGGTCCACCTGCAGCCCACCGCTTTCATCATTTCTCCCTGGAATTCATTCGGATCATACATCATTTTCAAGGTTTGTTTGTGTGATTTCAACAAACACTTGCAGGGCACTGGGGAGGGGAGGCGTGGCGTTGTGGGCTCAGGTACAGGAAGGCACAGGGCCGGGCATCCAAGATCCAGGTCAGGGGAGGGGGGCACAGCAGGTGCCGCTGACCTGACGCTCAGGCACATGGTTGGTGAATTTTGGGCACTATGGGAATACAGAAGAAGGACAGTTGAGGCTGTCTAGATGGATCCCACAGAGGAAATATGACCAAAACTGGAGGCTGAGTGGAGGATGAGCAAGAGTGAGGGAGGCGAACCCAGAAGGAAGGGCACGCCAAGGCGAGGAATGTCAGGGAAGGGTCGCCGGCAAGGCATGAGCAGAGAACAAAGGGTTGATCCTTCAAACCAGAGTGCGTGGAGACCAAGAGAGACGCGCTGAGTCCCTGGCTGGGACCGCGGGCGTGAGTCATCGTGGGCCAGGCCAGCTGGGCACCTGGCCCCCCGCGTGCAGAGGCGCCCACGCCATCTGGCCTGACGCACACACACAGCTTGCTGTCGGTATTGCGTTTGGTCCCTGGCCGTTCATGCAGGTCGGGCCAGGTCTGGGCATCCCAAGGGAGGGCCATGGCCCTGCTCGGGGATCAGCTCCCCTGTGTCTGCCCGCAAGCTGGAGCAGGCCTCCCATCCACTGCCCTGGGACTCTCCTGCATGGAGGAGGACAAAAGCGACTCCTCACTCTTAACTCTCACCCTCTTTTATGTCCATCTGGTGCCCGTTGCTCTTTGCTCTGTGCCAGTTCTCATGAGGTTTCAATAAAAATGCTTGAGCATCCATTTGCTCACAGTCCTTCTGATGCAGAGACTCATCTACTACCTGGAGGGACAGTGAGTGTGTAGGTCAGGGGGACGTGGTCAGGATGAAGGAGGTGATCTGGCAGAAGGAGCTTGGGTGCTGAGACCCCTGGAATCCAGTCCCATGTGCCGTCTGGAGCGGGCAGCGCTCTGATGCCTTCCGAGATCCTTCTGCTCGCTGTCCAATTTATCCCTCACTCTGCAGTGAGGACAGCTTTGCAGGGCCATCACGGGGGCTTAGTGGGGAGGCCAGGTGGGATGGAGTGATAAAGACTCCCGTAAATCAATCTCTTCAAGTTTTAAGATTGCTTTTTCTACTTAATCCCAAGAAATTTCAAGTCAAAGCTCCATTTAAAGTGAGCTAGAGCTGGAGCCAGGTACTTCGGATCTGGGGCGTTCATTTCTTGTCAATTTTTACTTATAGAGAAGTTGATGGCCCAGAAGGAGCTAATAATAATAAACCATAGTTTCCTTTATTATAAATTCCACAGGGACAGTCAATTCTCATGGAAGGCTTTCACCAACTCTTGCCCGTCTTGTATAAGGAGCCAACTAGAACTGCAGCAGATGAATGAGAGTAGGTCTGGGAGGAGAGCTGGCTGATATTTCCGTTTGCATTGTGAGCAATACATAAGATAAAAGCGCGGCAACTAAGATCACCGGCCAGTGACCGGAGGGCCTCGTTTATAAAGCTGGAGGGTCATGCTCAGGTATGGGAGGGATCTTTCTTTGTCTTCCATGCGATGCTCTGCACAGCAGCCACGATCACACATGGTTTTTCTCACTCCTCTGAACCCTGGGCGTTCTCTCCATCGTTCTTCTAAACAGACCACAAAATGGCAAGCCGCCTGGATCCGTGGCATTTGTCAATTTCCATGGTGTGAATATTCACACCACAGCAGATTTCAAAATACAAACCTGACTCCATTCTATGACTGCCAGTAAGTAAGGATGGGGGAGGGATAGTCAGGGAGTTCGGTACGGACATGTGCACACGGCTATATTTAACAGGGATTACCAACAAGGATCTACCGTACAGCATAGAGAACTCTGCTCAGTTTTATGTGAGAGTCCGGATGGAAGGGGAATTCAGGGGAGCATGGGTACGTGTGTGTGTAGTTTATGTGAGAGTCCGGATGGAAGGGGAACGCAGGGGAGCATGGGTACGTGTCTGTGTAGTTTTATGTGAGAGTCCGGATGGAAGGGGAATTCAGGGGAGAATGGGTATGTGTGTGTGTAGTTTATGTGAGAGTCCAGATGGAAGGGGAATGCAGGGGAGCATGGGTACGTGTGTGTGTAGTTTTATGTGAGAGTCCGGATGGAAGGGGAATTCGGGGGAGCATGGGTACATGTGTGTGTAGTTTATGTGAGAGCCCAGATGGGAGGGTAATTCGGGGGAGAATGGGTATGTGTGTGTGTAGTTTATGTGAGAGTCCGGATGGAAGGGGAATGCAGGGGATGATGGATACGTGTGTGTGTAGTTTATGTGAGAGTCCGGATGGGAGGGTAATTCGGGGGAGAATGGGTACGTGTGTGTGTAGTTTTATGTGAGAGTCCGGATGGAAGGGGAATTCGGGGGAGCATGGGTACGTGTGTGTGGTTTATGTGAGAGTCCGGATGGGAGGGGAATGCAGGGGATGATGGATACGTGTGTGTGTAGTTTATGTGAGAGTCCGGATGGGAGGGTAATTCGGGGGAGAATGGGTACGTGTGTGTGTAGTTTTATGTGAGAGTCGGGATGGAAGGGGAATGCAGGGGAGCATGGGTACGTGTGTGTGTAGCCTGATTCCTTTGCTGCTCACCTGAAACTATCACATTGTTAGTTGGCTAGACTCTAATACAAAATAAAAAGTAAAAAAAGAAAAACGTGATTTCCTGGAACGGGAAGGGGGGCAGTGTTTGGAAGTGATGCTGCGTCCATATGGTTACACTGCGATCCACCGTGTAGGAAATACAGATGTAAACAAGAGTTCAGGAGTGAAAATCCCACTGAGATGTAGCAAAGCTGTTAGGAGGAGCTGGGTATGCTGAGTAAGCTATTAGGCGGAGCTATTAAGTATGCACTGTCCTTATCTGATGTACTTGACAGGAAGTTTGCACATAGGCATGCCAAGTTGCTTCAGTCGTGTCCAACTGTGGCCCGCCAGGCTCCTCTGTCCGTGATCTCCAGGCAAGAACACCAGAGCAGGGTGCTATGTCCTCCTCCAGGGGATCTTTTCGACCCAGGGATCGAACTCACGTCTCCTGTGACTCCTGCATTGAAGGCAGATTCTTTACCGCTGAGCCACCAGGGAAGCAATGCCTATTGTCTTAGCTTTCTGCCGCTGCTAAGTCGCTCCAGTTGTGTCCGACTCGGTGTGATCCCATAGACGGCAGCCCACCAGGCCCCTCTGTCCCTGGGATTCTCCAGACAAGAACACTGGAGTGGGTTGCAATTTCCTTCTCCAATATGTGAAAGTGAAGTCGCTCAGTCGTGTCCGACTCTTTGTGACCCCATGGACTGCAGCCCACCAGGCTCCTCCGTCCATGGGATTTTCCAGGCAAAAGCACTGGAGTGGGGTGCCATTGCCTTCTCCCTTAGCTTCCTAGGGCTGCCTTAACAAATGATAACAAGCAGGGTAGCTTAAAGCAACAGATTTTGATTCGCTCACAGTTCTGGAGGCCGTAAGTCTGAAATCGGGGTGTCGGCAGGGCCATGCCCCGCCCCCACCCTCCGCGCCCCGCCCCGCCCCCACCCTCCGCGCCCTGGCGGGAACCCTGCCTGTCCCTCCGGCTTCTGGGGCTCCAGCTGTGTTTGTCTGTGGCTGCATCGCTCCATCTCTGCCTCCGTCTTCACGTGGTCTCGTCCCCTGAGCATCTAAATCTCAAGTCTCCTTCTGCCTTTATCTTATGAGCCCACCACCCGCCCAAATCTAGCATGACCTCTCTCAGGAGCCTTAACTTAATGCATCTCCAAGACCCTTGTTCTAAACAAGCAAACTCATGTGGACAGGCTCCACAGTCCAACCCGCTGCACCTACATCTAAGCAACCAGCTCATAACACGCCTGAAAAATTAACAGCCTTCTCTTGTAAGCCAGTGTGAGCCAGCCCCGGATCACCCCTGGGAAGGTGTCCGTTTCCATCACACTTCCAGTGAAATAAAGCAAAGCCCATTTGTCCTCTTACTCCATCACGTGTTAACAGTTACCAGACCCCCACCAGGTCCCCACCAGGCAGGGGAGCCGGCTGGAGGCCCCTCACCCCGAGTGCCTGCTCCCTGATGGCCCCGCCAGATCTGGCTGGAGCAGGTGGTGGCGTTGTCCTCCAGGGAGGAGGTGGACAGCGTGAGTGGGCTGGAGGGACCTCCCCAGCTGCGGCAGTTGGGTCAGAGCCCAGAACAGGCAGGGGCCCTGGTGGGAGGCTCAGTGCCCCGACCACTGCGTCTCTGGAGCGCCGCTGCTCACTCACCTTGAAGACGGCCAAGCTGGTGAGAGTTCCAAAGGGTAACGCAGGGAGGGAGGGAGGGTTGAGCCACGTCCCCCAGACCTCCCTGCAGCCAGCCTGCAGGGCAGCTGTCGCTGAAGGGGCCACCATCCGAGCTGCAGCCGGCAGCCTGGCTCCCCGATGCCCACTGCACTGATGCTGGTGGGCTCCGAGCCCGAGTCATCGCTGGTGAGAAACTGGGGGGAAGCAGGGCAATTGTCCAACCCGGCGACATTTTCCTTGACGGGGGAATCAGTGACTACGGGGTTTCTGCCAGCGTCTGAAAAGGAAGCAGGTGGGAGCTGGAGGGGAGACGGGCCTGCGTGGCAGGAGAACGGGTCCCGCTGCAGGACAGGCCGGGACCTGCCCGAGGGCTCGTCCTGAACCTCGCCTTCCTCTCCTCCCAGGTTCTGCTGCGCTCACTCCTTCCAGGGAGCACCGGAGGACTGGAAGGGGAAAGGCACGAGAATGACCCCCGCCAAGGTCAGGGTGATCGGATTTGCTGGGCACCAGCACTGAGAGGATGGGGTCAGGCAGAGCCAGCCCGGGGCCGGGTCAGAAGCGTCAAAGTCTAGTCCCTGGCTGGGGGCTCCAGGAAAGCCGTGTTCCCTGTGTCACTCACCCTGGCAGGTGGCCCGGCCCTCCCCATGGCCCCGACAGAAGCCAGTAGGAGAGCAGAAACCCAGGTGTCCTGCGCAGCCTCCACTGACCAGGTGAGCTGGTGTCTGCTGGATGTGGGCATTGCATGGGGGTTTCAGAGTCAGGACAGGGGTGCCACGGAAGTCACCCCACAGGGTGCGGACGCAGGACGCCCTTCGAGGGGCCATCAGCAGCCCCTTCCCCACATTGGAGGGGTAAAAGTACCACCTGTCCACAAGGTTGCTGTTGAAGATGAAATATGTCAAAGCACGTCCAAGCAAGCACCACTTGCTTCAAATGCCAGTACATGGAACCAAGGTCTCCCGTTTCCAATGTCTCTGTTCTCTCCAACAAGAAAAATACAGTTTATGATAAAGAAAAAAAGACATTGTTTGATCCTAAAACCCCAAGACTACTTTGCCCTGAGCCCACTGCTCCCCACACCTTGCCCCCTCCCATCCACGATGGGGGTTGCCCAGCTAAGCTCTGGTTGAGTCCAACACTTGGAGCTAATGAAACAGCAATTCCTTAACACAAACATGCATTTCCTTCTCACGGCTGCTCTTGGTTGGAGAACCATTGAGTTAAGACCTGTTGTCTCTCATCGCTTGATGGGCTGAATCGCCCTTGGTTGGAGGCACTCAGGACGTTCTTGCCCAGTTCCCAGATAAGTGGTTATCATCGACCAAACAATGTCAGGTCGGCTTTCCAATGCAGTGCCTTGACGTTTTGAGTTTGTCTGATTGCTGTGTGTGCGGTGTTTCTGAGGGAACTGACTGCTTTTCACTGGATTCAGCGCCTCCCTAAAAGCCATCATCTGATGAGCACTCCTCAAGGACCTGCGATGTGCAAGCTGGGGTGTGAAGGGCGCCCGGGGCCTGTGCCCCACCCTCTCGTCCTCACAGAGGGTGCGTGCCACACGGGGAAAGCATGCCCGTGATTGCCACTTTGCCCTGAAATTGCAGCCCAGTCAGGTGGGCTTTGGACTGAACTGAGGACCAGGCCTTTCAAACATCTCTCTCTCTACACTCCCGAGAGCTGTCTTGCTGGGGTTGCATAGTGAGAGACAGATTGGACGAGGCCAACAGGTCCGTTTGCAGAGGGATTTCCTTTCTCTGCCCCTGAGTGTGGACCATGTGTCATGGGAGATGGAGCCTTGTCGTTTGGGGGAAGGGTGTTGAGTTGCCCTTGCCCTCAGTGGTTCGGTTGGAAGTCTGGAGGCAGGGGGATGTCCACAGTGACCCAACCAAAGGCACGTCTGACCTGAGAGGCGGGCACAAGTCAGTGGCTCTGGGTTCACTGATAGCAGCTCTTATCTCGGGCTGACAGCGCTGCCTGAGGAACTGGCCTGGATCTAAGGCCAGTCCTGGCCCGAGCCGTGCATCTCCTGCTAGAGTCCAGGGATCGGTCTTCACCAGGCACAGAGTTTTCCTGGCGTGTCTGTCCCCACCTGAGATGCTCTGTCAAAAAGGCAAAGTGTCAATACATAGATGACAAATGTAAAGCGAGTCCCAGAGCCTGCACTCCGTCATCTAACAAAGTTTTAATCTCACGTCTGTCTTAAGAGCTGCGAGGTATTTTGGCCATGATTTATCTTTTGATTTTCTTAAAGAAATTGCTCTCAAATGTGTTCGTGCTTCAGAAGAGGCAGAGACACAAAAAAAATGCAATCTTTATTATAACACATCATTTTATTTCCTGCCGCATGAGAAAGATTCAAGGCAGAAATTGTGATTGTCCGGTTATTTTTACATTCAAATAAATGGCAATTCAGCCTGTCAGGACGGCATGTCCTGTCTTAAGCATTTAGCTCATTCTTACAGGAATCAGGGAGCCAGATGTCTCGGGAGCATTTGGACACAACGCCTCTCACGTGGCCCCAGGACAACAGGCGGTGGTTTTCCATCCTGCCTTCTTCCTGGACCAGGTCAGCCTCGGGACCAGGAAGCTGGCGGCCAAGGCTGGATGCGCAGGCGGTGGTTTTCCATCCTGCCTTCTTCCTGGACCAGGTCAGCCTCAGGACCAGGAAGCTGGCGGCCAAGGCTGGATGCGAAGGTGGTGAGTCAGGAATGCTGAGACGGGACCCAACCAGAGAGCTGCCCTCAGCACTCCCCTCACCCTCTGCTTCTAGGTCAAGCTTCTGCCATGACGGACGCAGACACTCAAGGTCAGGGAGGCCTGGGAGCTCCCAGGATGGGCCTGGGGGACGCAGCAGTCGGGGTGCCCTGAGGATCTTGGAACCTTGCTGTATCTTGAAGATGCTGAGAAATGGCTTAGAAGGAGGAGGGTGGGAGAGGGCAGGGGGCACCCTGAGGAACGGGTCCTCAGGGAGTAGAGACGTGGAAGTCTGCACAGAAGGAAAGCTGGAACCAGAGTCAGATGGCACCGGGGAGCAGATGGAGGCCGTGCCGTGGTAACGAGAGCATCTACCCTGGGCCTGTGCTGGCCATGGTTCAAGCCCCTCTGTTAGAGTCGCTGACCCCAGCACTGTGATGCAGGGAGGCCGCTGCCCTGATTACTGAGGCTCAGGGCCACCCTGCGGCATGCCAGACTCAGTCCAGGCACCAGCAGAGCCGGGGTCGGAGCTGAGTGCTTCCTACCCTCCAGAACGTAGGGAACTTCTGGGGACGCAGCTGGGACAGGAATGGGATGTTTCACAACTCTCGGCCCAGCTCCCCTGAGTCTGTCTTCCCGTGTGGCCCCATGTCACTGGTGGGACCACCAACCTCAGCCTGGAAACCACTCTGGGGTCTTTTCCCCGCACCGGCCCCTCCTTCCCAGCCCAGGGACCACCAGGCTCTGCTTCGCGTCTCCGAGCCCTTCCAGCCACCGCCTGATCCTGGCTTTGTTGCTTCAGTCTGCGTTCCCGTGAAAGCCCGACGGCGCTGGCTCCATCCCAGGGGCTCCTCTAAGGGTGACACAAATCAGTCCACGCGTGGAGCCTGGCACAGGGCACCCTCTCACGCAGCGTTCCGTGCCAGGGTGGACTTCCATGTGTCCCCTCTGCCCGTTCATCTCCTTCTGTCCCTCCACGAGCTTGTGTTCCCAGCCCCTCTTGTGATCAGTGGGCCGTGCGATTGGGTGCCGGCCCCTTCCTGACACTCTGCGATCTGCGCTCCTTCCTTTTTTGCCATTTTGACAGCCAGTTGAAGAGAACGCAATGGAGAACATTGAGACCCTAGGATGCTGGTTCTCAAGAAAATAGGGGGCTGCACCCACGGGTGTCTGCATGGAGACCTGCCAGCCATCCCCGCTGGCCTACTGGGGACCGGGGCAGGACGGACCAGCTGTATTATGAGACGGCATCAGTAGCGGCATCATCATCATCACTCTTTTTACATTTTCAGTTCAGTTCAGTTCGGTTTAGTCGCTCAGTCGTGTCTGACTCTTTGCGACCCCATGAATCGCACCACGCCAGGCCTCCCTGTCCATCACCGTCTCCTGGAGTTCACTCAAACTCACATCCATCGAGTCCGTGATGTAAGCATTTATTTCTTTCATTAGAAAAAAAGCAATACATTAAAATGAAATACATATATATTTGCAAGAAGTTTGGATTTTGCATTGAGGTCCTCAAGGATAATGGAAAAAAGATAATTGAGAGAAAAGAGCAATGATCTTACTTTTCTATAAATACAGTAATTCCAGTTATGTTAGAATTAATGATCAATATGAAACTCTTCAATAGCAACTTTGCCAAAAACCAACTGACAGAATGCGTGTGGGTCTATGCCTGCTCTCTGTTCTGTTTTTTCATCTATGGGTCTCTGCCTCAGCCTAAATCACATTGTCCTGATGACTGTAGCTTTATACTAAATTTTGAAATAAGATAGTATAAAAATCCTCCAAATGTGTTATTTTTTTTTTTAAATTTCACCAGCTACATAGACCTTTATATTTCTACATACAGTTTGGCTTCAGCCTGTCCATTTCTGTTTAAAATATTGATTGTAATTACTTTATTTTTTATTTGGCTGCACAGCACAGCCTGTGGGATCTTTGTTCCCCAGCCGGGGATTGAACTCAGGATGTCAGCAATGAAAGCCCAGAATCACTGGTCCTCCAGGGAATTCCCAGCTGGGATTACTTTATATTTATAGATCAACAAGAGGAAATTTCCATTTTAACAATGTTTGCTGATTTTTATAGATATGATATCACTAAGGATTTTAATTTGACTTAGTTTTCATCAGATAAACTCTGTAGGATTTGATTCGATTGAAATTTTTGTGACGAGTTTATGGGTCTGCATCAGGTCTATGTTGGTGAATGTGTTCTGCACACTTGAGAGGGGAGTGTGCTTTGCTGTTGCTGGGTGCAGACCCTACAAATGTCAAGCGGGTTTGGGGTGATCGTCCTGCTCAGGCCTTCTCCGTCTTCACCGTCTGTTCTGTTTTACTCTATCAGTTGCTGAGAGAAGGTGTTAGTCTCCAACCTTTGCCATGGAGCATTCTGTCCATTTTTGCCTCACTTATTTTGAAGATCTGGCATTAGAGGCATGCACATCAGATTTTGGTTTCCGTTTTTTAAAGTCTTAATGAATGTTTCCTGTTTCCAGTATGAAACAAGCCTCTTCATTCCTATAACATCCCCTCTTTTGAAGTCTGCCCTGCCTGATATGAATGTTGTTGCACAGGGATCTCTTGCTCATTGCTTGCGTGTCAGGCCTTCTGCCGTCCTTCTTCACCCTGTCTGTGTCTTTTCATTTGGAGCGTCCCTCTTGTAGGCCGCCTGTGCGTGTCTTGCCTGTTTATCTGGTCTGGCAGACTATGATTGGTTCTTTGGTCCATTTACATTTAATGTAGCTGTAAACGTGTTTGGCTGTGTGCGCCGTCTTGCTATTGCTCTCTGTCTCCCCCTGCTCTCTGCTTCTTGTTCCCTTCTTTCCTGTTTTATTTGGTTTTAGTCAAATATACATTTATTTCTGTATTCTATTCTATGCCCTCAATTGGCTTTCTGTCATACCTGTTTTTTCTCTCTTACTGCTTGCTCTAGAGATTGCAATACTCATTTTTAATTTATCTTAATTTATCTGAGTTAACGGAGAAGGCAATGGCACCCCACTCCAGTACTCTTGCCTGGAGAATCCCAGGGACAGGGCAGCCTGGTGGGCTGCCGTCTATGGGGTCGCACAGAGTCGGACATGACTGAAGCGACTCAGCAGCAGCAGCATCTGAACTAAAGTATGCAAGAGCCTTCTGTTCAGCCTTCCTGCCTATTGTGTTCTTATTGTTGTATATATTATTTGCATATATGATATAAACATCAAAATAGATCATTTTATGTCCCTTGGACTACAAGGAGATCAAACCAGTCAATCCTAAAGGAAATCAGTCCTGAATATTCATTGGAAAGACTGATGCTGAGGCTGAAGCTCCAACCCTTTGGCCACCTGATGTGAAGAGCTGACTCATTGGAAAAGACCCTGATGCTGGGAAAGATTGAAGGCAGGAGGAGAAGGGGACAACAGAGGATGAGATGGTTGTATGGCATCACCGACTCAGTGGACATGAGTTGAGTAGGTTCCCGGAGTTGGTGATGGACAGGGGAGCCTGGCGTGTTGTAGTCCATGGAGTCACAAAGAGTCAAACACGACTGAGCGGCTGAACTGAACTATTGTTAAAATGGTTGTCTTTATAATTATCTAGATACTTATCTTTACAATTGGTCTAAAGTTTATAACAGATTTATAGATGGGAAGGTTAGTCCAGCATCATGTCCTTCATCATTACCAGAAGCCAGAAGTCATATAATCTGCTCTAGTATGAGTCACCTTACAGCGTAGATATACTTTTCTGTGAGTCATTGAATTTCCCCAATAGTCACATTTCTGCTTCTGAAGGGCAACTACACCAGCTTGAACAATGTAGTCACAGCCTTTTTTTAAAACAACTTTGTTGAGATATGACAAAAAGATCACTCCTTTAAAATCTACAGTTCAGTGGATTTTAGTAAATTTTCAGAGTATGTAACCATCACCACTACCTCCTTTAGAGCATTCTCATCACCTCCAAAGGGAATGCTGTGCCCATTGGCCATCGCTCTGCCTTCTCACCCAACCCCAACCCACGGCAACCACTGTGTCTACTCTCTGTGCGCATCTGCGTCTTCTGGACATTTTGTATAATTAGAGTTATATGCTATGCGACCTTTGGTGACTGTCTTCTTTACTTAGCATAATGTGTTCAAGATTCATCCATGTTGTATTCATAACGAGCATCACTACTTCACTCCTTTTCATGGCCAAGTGCTAGTCCATTGCATGGACTTCATCTGATCCAGGGAGCATCAGCAGACCCACATATATGATCACCTGCTCTGGTAGCTCTTCCAACCCAGCTCTTAGGTGTAATAAAGCGGCTGCTTCTGTTCCAGCCATCTGAATTCCAAACCTCTCCCTAACTTGAATCACAACGAGGGTGAGGATAATAGAGTGTGTCTGATAAGACTCATCTCTGTGACATGAAGGAAAGATGGCGTCATGATAGCATCAATCACATCTGAAAGATGGGCTCTTGGGCTCACGTTACAATCTCCACAGTAATTTTATATATGGTGGAAATAATTTTTACTGAAATTGCTTTAGTGGACTTGACTCTGAAAAGGAAAGATTACAGGCACATTAAGAAACACCCCATTTAATTGTGTTAATGCAATTTTAAAATTCAGCTCATGGATTTATAGCTCCCTGAAGGGTGAGAAAGGTAAAGGAATCATGAGCCTAGACATGGCAAATTTATTCTGCAGAATAACGCTGGTTTCCTTCCACTGGAAAATCAAAGCTAAGGTCACATTGATGTGCTTGGAGCCGGGGTGGCAAGTGTCGATTATCAAAGTGTGTCACAAAACTGAGATAATTTGGTGCCGATCCGCACAGCCTAGAAAGGAAAAGATATTGATTTGTAGAACAGTCAATATTTTCTCCCTATAAAGGAAGAGGAATTGAGCCAATTGTAAATAAATTCTCACACCTCTCAAAGAAGCCACGGGAAGATGGGTCATCTGAGTTTGATGTGTTAGTCATGGGAGGGTGGGAGCGGAGCATGACAGCTGTGTTTCTGCTGGACACAGCAAAGGACTTGGACCTGGCTATGGACATCACTGTGTTGGGACCAGGTGACCCTGCAGGTGACCCAGGTGGAGGTCTGAACTTGTCCCTTGGCCAAGAGCAAATGGGTGCAAAAATCTCAAAAGGGCAGAGGCAAGACTGGCCTGGGTGGGCTCGTTCCTTCCCGCTCTGACCACTAGCACTCAGCACCTGTGGACAACATCCTATGGAGAGGCTACAACCTGAGTCCTCACGTGTGATGGACCAAAGTCCTTATGTTCCTGAGGACATTCTATCTTTGGGCCAAGAGTGGAAGAACTGGAGTGCAGGCTGCTAGTGCCCTTCTCTGGTTAAACCTCCCAACACAACAAATTAACAGGTCTCTTTTCTCTCTTTTTTGTTCCACAGCGGAATTCACTTTGTTCTTATTGCTAGATTTAATTTTTTAGGGGAAAGACTTTATTGATGCCCTAACACTGAAGATGTATAAATGTAGTTTCCAAAATTTTATCCTGAGGGTTTCTTTTTTCATTTTAATTTATTTTTCTGTATGGTGTGGAGGGAGAGCTCAGCTTTATTTCCTTCTATTTGGGTGATAAACCATCATTTTTATACCGATTTAAAGGATTTTCTTGGTTTCATATTAAATTCCTCAAAATATTGTGTTCTATTTCTGAATATCCTTCTAGCCCACTCACCTCTCTGTGCGCCTATATTTAGGCCACTTCGGAATTTTGGTGGTAACGATGGCTTTGTAGCAAGCATCTGGTAGGTGGAGGACTTTCTCGTTATTTTTTTTGTCATTTGTCTCTTAGCTAGCTTTGAATGTTTATTGTGCCGTGTGATCTTTGTAATTACTGTATTCTAATTTTTTTTTAAGAGAGTTTGAAATACATTCACATTCATTCTTGTTATCATTCTTTCTCCACCGTTTATGGGTTCTCACCAGGTTCCAGGCCTGCGTCAGACACCGGGGTTCAGGTCGAGAGGGGACAGATGGCCCTGGTAACGCTCACATCACAGCTGGAAAGAAAAATAGCCAGGGAGATGAGGATAAGGTGCATCGTGTTAAAATTCCGAGAGCAGTAAAGCAGGGGCAAGGGGGTGAGGGGGAGGTGGGGGAGGGGGCAAGGGGGTGAGGTCATCCTTTGTCCTCAGCCCTAAAGATGGTCCTAAACTCCAGAAAGGAGGGGCCTCATCAAGGGCCACAGAGCACACTCGGCCCCCTGGTTTGACAACCACAAATTAGGGTGAGCAGGTGTGTTATTTACCAGGGCTGCTGAAACAAAACACCACGAACGGGCAGCTTAGAACAACAAAATGTCTTATCCCATGGTTCCGGGGGCTAGAAATCCAAACTCCAGGTATTGGGAGGCCCCCATGCCCTCCAAAACCCTAGGGGGTAGGGTCCTTCCTGCCTCCTCCCAGCCTCCACGCTGCCAACAATTGTGGATGCGTTTCAGCTCATAGACGCATCCCTGCCGTTCTCCATCCTCACCTTCTTCCCTGTCTGTGTCCAAATTCCCTTTTCTCAGGGCACAGTCCTAGGGGATTAGGGTTCACCCTCATGATCCCAGTGTAGCTTGGTTTCCCTTGTAAAGTTTTGGTTTCCAAATGAGGCACGTTCAGCAGTGCCTGGGGTCAGGACTCCAGCATACCTTTTGGGGACACAAAATTTGATCCCTAACAGCAGGGTTTTGTTGGGCATGCAGAATTCATCTGCTTTTCAAATATAGAATCTGTGTCAAATGTGTAAAATGATAGGAAGGTCCCTGCTCACCTGCCGGAGGTCTGTGCATCCCAGGCTGCCTTGTTCCGTCTCAAGGTCAGTGCCACGGTCTGCAGAGGCCAAGCCTGCAAACTCCAGGCGCCTCCCGCCACGTCCCCATAAGGACACCCCAGGCCCGCTGTCCATGCACGTCCACACATTCAGGAAAGTTATTTTCCCTTTCTACCTTCATTGGATTTATCATGTTCTTTCTCTCATTTTTCAGGAGGACACAGCAGTCATTAATTTTAATGTTTTTCCTTTGTCGAACTTGTTCACGTGAAGGTACAAATTGCCTCCCAAGTCCTGCGGTAGCAGCGCCACGCAGGTCGTGATAAGCCGGACTTTCATTACTCTTGTAGCTTCGAGTATGTTCTCCTTTCCACTCACATATTTCCCTTCACCCACAAATCATTTGGCAAAGCATTTTTATCGAACTGCCGTCAGCGACGATGATCTGCCTGATACTGATCTTCTCGTAGCATTGAGACTTCGCAGGGATGGGGACATGGGCGAGGTTTGTGAGTTCCGTGGCTCCGGGAGGCAAGGCCGTGTCACTGGGCTGTGGAAGCTGCGGCTCAGTCCTGTTTTCCAACAGCATCCTTATTATGATGCCCTTCCAGGCTTCTGTGTCAGGGGCTTGGCAGAGTCTTCTGGAAAGGGCAGACAGTGGTATTTCCAGCTCCCTGTCCCTGTGGTCCAATTACCCCTTTCTTTCATTGTAGCTTGAAAGCAGCCATGGGCAACACCGTCTAAATGAGGGTATTGTGCGCCAATAAAACTTTATTAACCACAACAGACTGCTCTGTGTCCTTAAAGATGTTCCGTCTGCTTGATCTGTTACCTGGCTAGCGATGCATTCAAATCAACCATGGTGGGTTGTGCATGTTTCAAAATTTCCTGTAACTCCACGTGGATCTGCTGTGTCTCTTTCAAGGCGATATTATTAAGTGCATAGTGATTCGGGTTTATTGTCTTATTCTCCTGAATCAATCCTTCAATCATTGTCAGGCAGCCCTCTTTATTCACAATGATACTTTTAGCCCTAAGGTTTCTTTTATGTAGTATCAATACACTTACTCTAGTTACCTGGGCTGTGTTCCTGATTTTTATTTGTGGTCTGGTGTGGATTGTTTCTGTTCCCACTCTGTCAGTTTTTCATTGTCCCAAGAACCTTTCAGACACTTGTGAACAGCATGTGTGGACCCTGGCTTTGCTTTTTCCCTTAGGACTTTATATTAGGAGGGCTTCCCTCATAGCTCCGTTGGTAAAGAATCCCCTGCAATGTAGGAGACCCTGGTTTGATTCTGGGGTTGGGAAGATCCGCTGGAGAAGGGATAGGCTACCCACTCAGGTATTCTTGGGCTTTCCTTATGGCTCAGCTGGTAAAGACTCCGCCTGCGGTGCAGAACACCTGGTTTGATCCCTGGGTCGGGAAGATCCCCTGGAGAAGGGAAAGGCTCAACTCCAGTATTCTGGCCTGGAAAATTCCATGGGGTCGCAAGGAGTCAGACATGATGGAGCGACTTTGACTTATACTGGGAGCTGACCCTTCCGCATGAATATAAGTGGCTGACATATTGGGGTTCATACTTACCTTTCTAGTCTCTGCTTCCTGGTTGCCATGGTTTTATTTAGTTTCTTAATTTTATTTATTTTCCTTGTGTTGGTTTTATTGAGTTGCCTCATTTCCTTCCTTTTTGTTTGTGATTTAAATGTAATACATTTTATTTTATTTTTAACTGATGGTTATCCTTAACACTTCACCACTTCTGGGCTTAGTAAAGTCAAAGTTGAGCAGCGTCCCCTCCCTCCTCCAAAAGTACAGGGGTGTACACAGCCGTGACGGTGGCCCAGCGCCCCATCTCTCACCGTTGGTGCTAATTGTCTTTGTCACACCTGGTGTGTTTGTGTGTTTCCATTTTGTTTTAGAAGGTCCCTGAGCTGAGGCCACCATGCACCAATGCCTTTTAACCTGGTTTCCCATAGATGGTTAGAGCTCCTCTTAGGAATGGGTGCTAACGCCTCCCTCATATCTGTGGTCACAGAGGCCAGTGATCAGCCTCGGTCAGATTCAGTTCAGTTCAGTTGCTCAGTCATGTCTGAATCTTTGCAACCCCATGGACTGCAGCACCCCAGGCCTGCCTGTCCATCACCAACTCCCGGAGCTTGCTCAAACTCATGGCCATGAATGGAGAAGGGAATGGCAAACCACTTCAGTATTCTTGGTTTGAGAACCCCATGAAGGGTATGACAAAGTACTCAGCCTCCATGCCTGTAAATGGAGCTTCGAGGGGAGGAGGGCGGAACTTGAGGGGAGGGGCGTTGGGTCTAGAAGCCCCCTCCCCTCCATGCCTGCTGCCTGCTCCATCTCATGCACATCCTCAGGGCGCTTTATTTTTTATTCCTGGCTACTTGCCCTGGAAATATTACAAAACATCTTCATGTTTTCCTTCTTAGTGGATTAGCCTCAAAAATATAATCCTGTTCCTAGGAAACATCTTTTTTGCTCTGCGTTGCAGACACTGTAGATTCCTACGCAGGATGTTCCACTCTCCTCTGTTCCATCTCGGAAACTGCTGTCTGCTCGCAGGGCTGGTGCGTGACTCGACTCCCGGGACGACGCCTGGGGCGGACACGTGTGGCCTGGTGATGCTGTGCTGCGCGCTGTGTCCAGTCTGCCTCCCATCTTCCTCCCATGTGCAGCTGCTCCCGTACCAGTGGAATCACCGAGGAACTTCAGTAAACGCCTCTCCATCCCCTCCACGTGATGGACTCGAGTCCCCATCCACCAGCTCCAATTCCCTTCCCTTTTTGGGGTCGACCCTGCTCCCCTTGCTCCCATGGCTGAGTGTCCCATGACAGCCAGACCTCCCCTCCCTGGCGAGACGGCCAAGGTGGTTGCCCGAGTCCCCTGGGCGGAGCAGGATGAGCAATCTGCCGGGACGAGGCCACACCCCTGTTCCAGTGCATGTCTCCTGCTTCAGGTGGTTCGCCCTCTCAGGCCACCACTGACTCATCTTTGCAAGGGGACAGATCAAGCCAGGCCAAAGTGGTTTTGCTTTTACAGGAAGGTTACAGGCTCCAGTAGAAGCAGACAGCAGGAGCTTCCAAGTGAGTGCAGTCCTCTCCTCTGCTTCCTTCTGGGGGTGAGGCCTGGCAGATGAGGGTGGGTCCAGCCCCACCCCAGTGTTGGCGGAGCCCCGCCATCCCCATGCCGGAGCCCCACTGCCCACAGGCCCACGGCCTGATGACACAGCTCCACGAGCCATCCCTCTCTCCCAGGAAGCTTGTGGGAAGTGGCCCATCTCCCCAGCTTGCCTTCTGAAGTCCCCGCGAGCTGACACAGGCTGTGGATGGGCTCCTCTTGCTCTGTCAACATTTGTGGAGATCTTTCTGATTTTTGAGTTTGCCTGTGGATACCCACAGACAGACACCCTCGGGAGGTGGTGGGCAGAGGGGAGGCCTGTTTGCTCTCAGGCCAGGCAACCTCTCCACTCCGCTGCTGTAATTAGATGTGAAAGAAAACGATGATGTGACATTTTCCATTTGAGCCCCATCGGAAAGATGGTGAGCCAAGCACTTTGATGTCAGGGATGAAACGCAGGGTGGAAATGCAAATTTCAGGAAAGTGTGATTTGTAGTGGGGGATGCATCTCTCCCCACGTCTCGGCCCTGTGGGTCTCAGAAGGATGTCTGTGGGGAGGGGAGCTGTGGACCATGCTGCCTCCTCCACAGGGGGGCCCTGGGCTCCCTGCCTGACTTGCATCTCCCTACCTGGTGGGGCATCACTTGTCCCAGCCTGGGGATCCCTGGTACCCTCCTGGATGCTCATCTCACCCCCTTATAATCACAATTGCCCTGTTTTTTTGCTCCACTCTGTGGTCAACAAAGTGCCCTTCCAGCCACGGCTCCATCAGGAGACAAGGAAGGATGTTTGCCCACCTCCCTCCTAGTTGAGGCTTTGTGGCACCTTCAGAAATTGATCCAATCCAGTCCCCTGTCTGCCCTGTACCCATGCCATCTGCCAGTCACACTCCATGTTTCCCCCAGGGGCAGACTGAGCAGGTAGATGGCTGCGGCCAATGGGACTATCTCAGTCGGGACTTGCACTGAAGGGTGATTCCGTCTGGACCTGCCTGTCCTCAGTCCTCTGCTCCAACATAAGAGCATCCTGGGCTGAGGGCCACCCTGGAGGATGAGGGGCTCGGGGGCAGAGTCCCCTGAAAGGCCAGGCCAGGCTTGGGTGACTCATCCTGGTGAGAAATTGTCAGGGTGTGCTGTTCTCCCGGGAGTGCGGAGTTTATTGTTCCCCAGGCAGGTCTCAGAATGGGCATGGGTTTGTCTGGTCCCTGTCCTTTCTACTCTGTTCTGGGAATGCAACCTGATTTAAATGTCAGTCATACACAGAGAGGAAAGAGACCAAGGGGGATCAGTGGCATCTGTCAAGCTCCAGCTTTCTCAGAGTCTGCCTCATGTTTCCTTTTTGTTCGGGGACACGTTCAAATTCAAGAGGCAGGAGACCGAGCTGGGGGAGGGCCAGTGCTGAAGCTCCTGGATGGGCGTGAAGGTCACAGTGCCGTCGGGGGTGAGGGCACGTGTGTCATCAGGAAACAACCTTGGAGAGTCTCGGGCAGCATCGCCCACAGCTGCACACACGCCAGTGAGCCAGTGTTCTCCTTGCCCCGCACACACTCATGGGAGAGGCACACATGCATTCACGCCTCCGCCATGACGCGTGGACCCGCGTGTCTTAGCAGTGCTCTTGACAATTATAAAACCAGGAAACCACGCACTCTCATCCTCCGTAGACATGATGGGGTCGTACAACGGCGTGCAGCAGAGCCGTGAGAACTCAACCACATCTGCGTGTGAAGTCACTTCAGTCACGTCCGACTCTGCGACCCCATGGACTGTAGCCCTGAGTGAAGTCAGCCAGACTAACAGATCCGTCCTGCAGCCTCACACGGTGTGACGCCCAGACCCCGGGCATGTGCTGAGTTGTGAATCATTACAATGGGTGGCCTTGTTGGGGGGGTGCCTGGTGGGGCAGAGGGCCGCTTCTCAGATGCCATCAGTTTTCTGGTTTTTTGATCTGGCTGTGGTTGACATGGGTGACCTGCGTATGAAAATTCCTAGAGGGGGTCCCTGATGCTCTGCTCTTTCGTGTCTATGCTGTACAGCAACTTGACGTTAAAAAAAAGGGCCAACTTTGGAATCAGAGAGCTGAGGTTCTAAAGCAGCCGCCACCTTCTTTCCTGGCAAGACCAAGGAAGTCAGTTTCATGGGAATCCTTGGACCAGCAGCCCATATGGTGTGTGGGGGAGTCCGAGGGGCAGAGAACAGAGCCGCTCCCGGGAGGTGTGTGGCGCCTGCAGACGACCGTGGGCTGTTTTCATTTGCGTTACAATTATTACTCGTCTTTGCTATGTACAAGAGTCACATCTGGAAAGGCCACCATCCATGTAGGCTTGAGGTGCGGAAACAAATCAGTAATTTAGCACAAGCTCCCAAGTGTTCAGAGACCCTTACATCATGCAAGATGTAAGACGGGACTGATCTGGGGGCATCAGCCACCCCTGGGAGGAGCCCAGAGTCCCTGTGGCCTTCAGGGGGTGCGGGGACCACACGCGCTTCTTTTGTGACCCCAAGGCCCCTTGGGGTCCTAACCTTGGCCGTGAACGGGGCAGGCCCGAGAAGAACTGCGACAACGCAGTTTCTAAGTCACAGGCTGTCTCTCTCCAATAGTTGCTTCATCTAAGAAGAGGCTGGACTTAGACCCGGAGGGAGGCATGTTCACGGCCGAGTTCACAGCGCCGCTGTGCACGGGGCCTGGGCAGCGGTCCTTCCAGTGAAGCCAAGCGGGAGCTGGCGCTTTTGGAGGACGGCGTCCGTTACCACCCACATGCTGTAAAGGGCCGGGGAGGCCGGGCACATCAATTAGCCGTAAAGACCAAACCCAGCGCTCAACTTTTAATTTCATCTCGTATTTATCTGGCTTTATGACAGAGCACGGTGCTTTTTCACGAGTATGTTTATTTCTGCCATAGCATTAAGCCTGCCTGGATGAAAGGTGGGCACAGGAGCCAGGACGCGGGCAGTGATGACAGAAGGCTGAGGCTGGAGGTGGCGGGGCCAGGGCCACTGGGCCCCACAGGATGGAGCCCAGGGCACCCCAAAAGATGAGCACTTTCTGGGAAACCAGCTCGCTGACCCCCGCTGGGAGGAAGCGGGTGATTACTGAGCGTGCTCCTGGTGTGGCCCACTTTGTGTATGATTTCACTTGATTTATTTTTTCTTTAATTTTTTTTTTATTGGAGTATAGTTGATTTACAATGTTCTGTTAGTTTCTGCTGTACAGGAAAGCAAATCGATGATACACATACGCACATGAACTCCTTGTTAGATTGTTTTCCCCTGGAGGCCATCACAGAGCACTGAGTAAATGGACTAAGGATTTCAATTCACACATAAGCACTACCATCTACACGTGAGTGAAAGTCGCTCAGTCGTGTCCGACTCTTTGCGACCCCATGGACTATACAGTTCATGGAATTCTCCAGGCCAGAATACTGGAGTGGGGAGCCTTTCCCTTCTCCCGGGGATCTTCCTGACCCAGGAATCAAACCGGGGTCTCCTGCATTGCAGGCAGATTCTTCACCAGCTGAGCCACAAGGGAAGCCCAAGAATACTGGAGTGGGTAGCCTATCCCTTCTCTAGCGGATCTTCCCAACCCCAGGAAACGAACTGGCGTCTCCTGCATTGCAGGCAGATTCTTTACCAACTGAGCTACCAGGGAAACTGACTTATATATAAGAAAGAACTAATAAGGACCTATTGTATAGCACAGGGAACTTAATTGATTTTTGAACAGCAACATTATGAGTGCAAAGGTGTGGATTTCAGGGTTTTAGGCTTTAGTGCTTTTTCCTTTGGTAAGAAAAGAGTTAAAAAAAAAAAAAAAGAAAGAACAGAGTTAATTAAAGAAAAAAAAAAAAACAGAGTCTCAAATCCAGGAGAATATCCCTTAAACACAATCTTGCCAAAAATTAGGACCAGAGCTGTTCTTGGTGCTCGAGGCACAGTCAGAGCTGTTGCTTGGCTTCTATGTGCTGTGACATGGTCTAAGGTCTTTAAGGCATCAGGTTGGCCAGAAAGTTCATTCAGGTTTTTGTAACATCTTATGGGAAAAAATGAGTTTTTTGGCCAAGCCAGTGCAAGGGGGGTCCCTCCCACCCCTGCTGTTCTGCTGACCCTCAGCTGATGTCAGTATCTTCCTCCTTTGCACCCCTAGCAATTCATCATCACTTTCTTGATCTTTGACCCACCTTGAGGTCTGTGGAGACTCATTCCTGGGATCCCACCACCCTATCCCCTGACTACCCACCTCCTCCTTCTCCGGATTCAGTCTGTGGGGTCACCAGACCCCTGTGCTCACAGGTGGGGATTCTGAAACCCTGAGGCTGCTTTCCGGTCCGCTGCCTCATCCCGCACACCCTCCCTGCCGAATCCTGGGCCATGTCCTCCTCTCCTCCCTGCTCGCAGGGCCCTGGCATCTGTCATCTCTGTCATCAGGAGTATTGCCAACACTCGCCATCTGGTGTCCCTGCCTGACGCGCCCCAGGAGGACAAAGACTCCTGACCTCAGGGGTGCCCTGTGTGAGGTCAATCTGGACCACTCCCGCTTCCCCCCAGCCCCAGGGCCCTCCTCCCCACGCTCTGCTGACCCGTATAGAACCCCATCTGCCCTACAGTCCCAGACCCCCAGCTTCCACATCTTTTGTTTCTGGTCCATGAAATATCCTTTTCCTGATGACTCCTTGAGCTCCTGGTGATCTGTCCCTCTGGATGGAGACAATCCCTCCTGCCCCTCCTGTTTGTGTGACTGCTGTCAGGTCGGCCTCCAGAGGTGGCCCTGAGCTCCCACAGGGAGCTTGCCCGGCTCTGTCTTCTGGACACTGAGCTCAGCTCCACTCGCCAGCCGAGGGGTGGATGAAGAATGTGTGAAAGTGAGTTTGTTTTCTTTCCACACTTGTTGACTTCACTTCCACCATCAACTGGAATCCGAGGTCCCTGGAAAACATTGCAGTTTCCATGGTCAAGCTTAGCCTATGGAATAGATGGGAGCATGTGCTCAGGATCCCAGCTTATTTTGCCACAGCTAAGACCCTGATTTACAGCATCTTGTCCTCAGGCGTACAACCAGGAATTGGGCTCTGATGGGTACTTTAGTCCCCAGACTCTAGCACCGCAACTGGTCATGCTGTACCTGGAATTAATCAAAGATGGATAAATGAATGGATAAGTAAATACACCCATGAAAGAATTCTTGGGAAGGCTGGGGTTCTTGGAGAAAGGGTGTGAATCTGTAAAGTAAAGCAAACAGAACTAAACTTGTAAAACTACCTTTCTCCAATAATTAGTGATGCTGAGCATCTTTTCATGTGCCTCTTGGCCATTTGTGTGTCTTTGGAGAAATGTCTATTTAGATCTTCTGCTTATTTTTTGATTGGGTTGTTTGCTTTTCTGATATTGAATTGCATTAGATATCACCTCACACCACTCAGAATGGCCATCATCGAAAAGTCTACAGAGAATAAATGCTGGAGAGGATGTGGAGAAAAGAGCTACCATATGATCTAGTAATCCCACTCCTGGGAAAACCGTGGTTCAAAAAGATTCCTGCACCCCAGTGTTCACTGAAGTGCTGTTTACAATAACCAAGACACAGAAGTAGCCTGAATATCCACTGACAGAAGAATGGATAAGAAGGTGTGTTGCATTTACATATGATGGAATATTATGCAGCCTTTTAAAGGAATGAAATAATACCATTTGCAGCAACAGGGATGCAACTGGGGATCATCATACGAGGTGAAGTAAGTTAACTAACATGTGATATTACTTAAGTGTGGAATCGAAAGGAAATGATACAACTGAACTTATTTACAAAACAGAAGCAGACTCACAGGCTTAGAAAAGAAACCTGCAGTTACCAGTGGGGAATTTGGGGGGGTTTTAATTGGGAGATTGGGATCGACATATACACGCTACTCTATTTAAAATAGAAAACCCACAAATGGCCTATTATATAGCACAGGGAGCTCTGCTCAATATTCTATAATAACAGTGGGAAAAGAATTAGAAAAAGAATAGATGTAAGTATATGTAAAACTGAATCACTTTGCTATACACACGAAACTAATATCATGTTGTCAATCAACTATAGCCCAGGATAAAATAAAAATATAACCTTACACAATTACTGAAGGAAACACTTTCATGAAATGTCAAGAGAAATGATGGGGAAAGAGAGAATATGGAGTAAAGCAATGGAGCAATGGAAATGAAGCGTATGGGGTGGTTCAGAAATAAAACAGAAATGAAGAAGCCATTGAAAAACAAACCTAGATAGGAAAACAGAAACTGAGAATTTAGAATGGCTGACACCTACCGTCTATCTGTGTGTAAATGAATCAGTTGATCGCTGTCTCTATCACCTACACTGACTGTCACACCACTCCTGGAAGCAGGAAAGACTCGTAAATTGACAAGAAGCAGAATGCGCGACACTAAGTGGATCTGAAGCCCACTGAGGAGTGTCCTATCCTGGCAGGACAGTAGGTGTGGACTGAAAACGGACACCCCGCTCTCGGGACCCCAGCCCCCCTCGTGAGTCAACGCATCAGTCATTCCCGAATGGTGATCAGCGGACCCCCTGGGCTGGACCCGCTCAGGAGGGCTTTGACCATCGGATTCTCAGCCCAGGTTCTGAGTCCAGAAATCTGTGGTTGGGCCAGCGTCCATCTGCCTCTAATAGTGTCTCACTTCCTTCCTTCCTCCCTGTCTATCCACCTATCTACGGTGCACTTATCTATTATCTATCCATTTATTTATTATCTCTGTTATTGTTTAGCCACTAAGCCCTGCCCTACTCTTCTGAGACCCCGTGGACTGTAGCCCGCAGGCTGCTCTGTCCACGGGAATTTTCAGGCAAGAATATTGGAGCAGTTTGCCATTTCCCTTTCCAGGGGATCTCCCCGACTCAAGGATGGAACTCGAGTCTCCTGCATCAGCAGTTGGGTTCTTTACCACTGAGCCACCTAGGAAGCCCCAAGACTGGCTTGCTGCTCGGTCGCTACATCGTGTCTGACTCTTTGTGATCTGCGGGAGTGCAGCCCACCAGGTTCTCTGTCCATGGGATTTCTCAGGCAAGAATATCAGAGTGGGCTGCCATTGCCTTCTCCATTTTATATTTATCCATCTATTTGTCTATTACACATCTAATAACTATCTGTGTATATATGTTGTATGTAGTATATATCTATTACCTATGTATGTATGTATCTGTCATCTATTCTGTATATCTGTATATATTAAGGGCTTCCCTGGTGGCTCAGACAGTAAAGCATCTGCCTGTAACATGGGAGACCTGGGTTCAATCCCTGCGTCAGGAAGATCCCCTGGAGAAGGAAATGGCAACCCACTCCAGTGCTCTTGCCTGGAAAATCCCACGGACGGAGGAGCCTGGTAGGCTACAGTCCATGGGGTCGCAAAGAGTCAGACACGACTGAGTGACTTCACTGATACATATTATGTGTCTATCATACCTATCTACTATCCTCGAATGTATGTATTGATTATATGCACACACACACACACATATATATATATCTATTATATCATCTATCTATTGTCTATGTAGTATCTGTCTTTGTACCTAAGTGTGTATGTATCTCTCTACCTAATAACAACCTATTATCTATCTATATATAAATGAATCAATTGATCTCTATCTCTGTTAGCTATCTAATCCTTCTATTTATATCTATCCATCTATCTCTAAATCTAATGCCTACTTATCTGCCGACTTACATCCATCTTCTATATCTAATGTTCATCCATCCATTTACCTGCTTGTACATTTGCCCGTCTTTCACTGGTCTCTGCATCTTAAAAGAACAATAATTTTTAAAAGATGTTTGTAAACATGACACAAGCTTACTATAAACTCATGAAGTGACTCAAGCCGACAGAAGAAAAAGTAAAGATTCCACGATTCTCAGGACCCAGAAATAACCACAGATAATATTTGGAGAAAGTTATTCTGGACTCTTCTCTATGAATATGTAGAGATGCCAGGCTGCATTGACAGGCGGCAGGTAAACGCACGAACCAGACGAAGCTCCTAGAGCGAAACGGCTCCGACCCATCTAGTTTTTAATAAAAGACATATTTTACTGGGAGAAGCAGTGTGGAGTCAAGTTTAAGAGCTCAGGCTTGGAATAAGACAGCCTGTGCTCAGATCCTGCTGTTACCACTTACTTCCAGAAGAACAAGTACCTCTCCTCAGTCTCCTCCTCTGTAAAATGGAGATAATTATAAGAGCATCTCTTCACACTGGTGGGAAGTAAAAGAATTGATGTTAACATATGGAGATGCTTCAAACTGTGCTGAGTGTACAGTAAGCAGTATACATATTAGATATGAATCAATGAAAAGGAAGTTCAGGTAATGAAAATTTAAAGTTTCAAAAAGGATTTATTCATGAGAGTTATTAGTTTCAAAAATGTGTACACAGTTTAGTATAAAATGACTACTAAACATGTTAGGACATTAGAGTTCTTGTATATTTTATCATAGCTTAAGCTGAAACATGACTGACATAACATAAAATCACTAATTTAGAGCATACACATCAATGGTTTTAGTATATCCACAAAGCAGTGAAGACATCACCATAACCTAACTTGAGGATATTCCCGCTACCTCAAAGAGAAACCCCGCACCCACTAACTGTCTGTTCATCCTCCCTTTCTGCTAAGCCCTAGCTCCTGATGACCACAAATGTATTTTTTCTGTCTACTGATTTGCTTACTCTGAACATCTCATGTAAATGAAATCATAAAAATATGTGATCTTCTGTGACTAGATTCTTTTACTTAGCATAATATCGTCAAGGTTCAACCAAACTGTATCAGTACAGCATTATTTTTATGGCCAAATTATATCCATTGTACAACTAAACCGTAATTTGTTTAACTACTCATCAGTTGCCATGAATCAAGGCAAATTGGAAGTGGTCAAACAGGAGATGGCAAGAGTGAACGTCAACATTCTAGGAATCAGTGAACTAAAATGGACTGGAATGGGTGAATTTAACTCAGATGACCATTATATTTACTACTGTGGGCAGGAATCCCTCAGAAGAAATGGAGTAGCCATCATGGTCAACAAAAGAGTCCGAAATGCAGTACTTGGATGCAATCTCAAAAAAGACAGAATGATCTCTGTTTGTTTCCAAGGCAAACCATTCAATATCATAGTAATCCAAGTCTATGCCCCAACCAGTAACGCTGAAGAAGCTGAAGTTGAATGGTTCTATGAAGACCTACAAGACCTTCTAGAACTAACACCCAAAAAAGATGTCCTTTTCATTATAGGGGACTGGAATGCAAAAGTAGGAATTCAAGAAACACCTGGAGTAACAGGCAAATTTGGCCTTGGAATATGAAATGAAGCAAGGCAAAGGCTAATAGAGCTTTGCCAAGAGAACGTACTGGTCATAGCAAACTCCCTCTTCAAACAACACAAGAGAAGACTCTACACATGGACATCACCAGATGGTCAACACCGAAATCAGATTGATTATATTCTTTGCAACCAAAGATGGAGAAGCTCTATAGAATCAGCAAAAACAAGATGGGAGCTGACTATGGCTCAGATTATGAACTCCTTATTGCCAAATTCAGACTTAAATTGAAGAAAGTAGGGAAAACCACTAGACCATTCAGGCATAACCTAAATCAAATCCCTTATGATTATACAGTGAAAGTGAGAAATAGATTTAAGGGATTAGATCTGATAGATAGAGTGCCTGATGAACTATGGGCTGAGGTTCGTGACATTGTACAGGAGACAGGGATCAAGACCATCCCCATGGAAAAGAAATGCAAAAAAGCAAAATGGCTGTCTGAGGAGGCCTTACAAATAGCTGTGAAAAGAAGAGAAGCAAAAAGCAAAGGAGAAAAGGAAAGATATAAGCATCTGAATGCAGAGTTCCAAAGAATAGCAAGAAGAGATAAGAAAGCCTTCTTCAGCGATCAATGCAAAGAAATAGAGGAAAACAGCAGAATGGGAAAGACTAGGGATCTCTTCATGAAAATCAGAGATACCGAAGGAATATTTCATGCAAAGATGAGCTCGATAAAGGACAGAAATGGTATGGACCTAACAGAAGCAGAAGATATTAAGAACAGATGGCAAGAATACACAGAAGAACTGTACAAAAAAGATCTTCATGACCCAGATAATCACGATGGTGTGATCACTAACCTAGAGCCAGACATCCTGGAATGTGAAGGCAAGTGGGCCTTAGAAAGCATCACTACGAACAAAGCTAGTGGAAGTGATGGAATTCCAGTTGAGCCATTCCAAATCCTGAAAGACGATGCTGTGAAAGTGCTGCACTCAATATGCCAGCAAATTTGGAAAACTCAGCAGTGACCACAGGACTGGAAAAGGTCAGTTTTCATCCCAATCCCAGAGAAAGGCAATGCCAAAGAATGCTCAAACTACCAAACAATTGCACTCATCTCACACACTAGTAAAGTAATGCTCAAAATTCTCCAAGCCAGGCTTCAGCAATATGTGAACCGTGAACTTCCTGATGTTCAAGCTGGTTTTAGAAAAGGCAGAGGAACCAGAGATCAAATTGCCAACATCCGCTGGATCATTGAAAAGCAAGAGAGTTCCAGAAAAACATCTATTTCTGCTTTATTGACTATGCCAAAGCCTTTGACTGTGTGGATCACAATAAACTGTGGAAAATTCTTCAAGAGATGGCAATACCAGACCACCTGACCTGCCTCTTGAGAAACCTATATGCAGGTCAGGAAGCAACAGTTAGAACTAGACATGGAACAACAGACTGGTTCCAAATAGGAAAAGGAGTACTTCAAGGCTGTATATTGTCACCCTGCTTATTTAACTTATATGCAGAGTACATCATGAGAAACGCTGGGCTGGAAGAAGCACAAGCTGGAATCAAGATTGTTTCCAAGATTCAGATGACACCACCCTTATGGCAGAAAGTGAAGAGAAACTAAAAAGCCTCTTGATGAAAATGAAAGTGGAGAGTGAAAAAGTTGGCTTAAAGCTCAACATTCAGAAAACTAAGATCATGACATCTGGTCCCATCACTTCATGGGAAATAGATGGGGAAACAGTGGAAACAGTGTCAGACTTAATTTTTTGGGGCTCCAAAATCACTGCAGATGGTGACTGCAGCCATGAAATTAAAAGACGCTTACTCCTCAGAAGGAAAGTTATGACCAACCTAGACAGCATGTTCCAAGCAGAGACATTACTTTGCCAACAAAGGTCTGTCTAGTCAAGGCTATGGTTTTTGCGGTAGTCATGTATGGATGTAAGAGTTGGACTATTAAGAAAGCTGAGTGCCGAAGAATTGATGCTTTTGAACGGTGGTGTTGGAGAAGACTCTTGAGAGTCCCTTGGACTGCAAGGAGATCCCACCAGTCCATTCAAAAGGAGATCAGCCCTGGGATTTCTTTGGAAGGAATGATGCTAAAGCTGAAACTCCAGTACTTTGGCCACCTCATGTGAAGAGTTGACTCATTGGAAAAGACTCTGATGCTGGGAGGGATTGGGGGCAGGAGGAGAAGGGGACGACAGAGGATGAGATGGCTGGATGGCATCACTGACTCAATGGACGTGAATTTGAGTGAACTCTGGGAGATGGTGATGGACAGGGAGGCCTGGCATGCTGCAATTCATGGGGCTGCAGAGTTGGACACGACTGAGGGACTGAACTGAACTGACTCCTCAGTTGATGGACACTTGGAATATTTCCACCTTTTGGTTATTATGAATAAATTTGCCGTGAACATTTGTGTACAGGTTTTTATGTGGACATGTATTTTCATTTCATATCTATATGTATCTATCTGGAGGGGAAAGGCTGGATCATGTAGTAATTTCAAAGTTTAATGTTTTGAGAAACTGCCTAACTGTTTTTCACTGTCTGCACCATTTTACACTCTCGCCCCAAATACAGGAGGATTCCTATTTCTCTAGGTCTTTGCCAACACTTGTTAACACGTGTCCTTTTAATAATAGCCTTCTATGTGCGTATGCAGTGCCATCTCATTGTGGTTTTGATTTTCATTTTTCTAATATGTAACGATACTCATTATCTTTTCATGTGCTCATTGGCTATTTGTATATCTTCTTTTGACTATTTTTAAATTGGATTAATAGGAGCTGCAAGAATTCTTTATCAATTCTTGAAGCAAGTCCGTTATCAGATATAGGATTTGCAAATATTTTTTCCCATTCCAAGGACCTTTTTGCTTTCTTGATGGTGTTGTTTGAAGTATAAACATCTTTAATTTTGATAAGGTACAATTTATATTTTTGTTTCATTGCTTATGCTTTTGGTGTTATATCTAAGAAATCATTCCTTAAGCACAGATCACAAAGCTTTATATTTATCTTTTCCTCAAATTTTATAATTTGCGTGCTTACATTTAGATTTTGATTCTAGTTTAGTTAATGCTTGTATATGCTGTGAATTAGAGCTTCAGTTTTATTCTTGCCTGTGACTGTCTGGTTGTCCCAGCACCATTTACTGAAAAGACTGTTCTTTCCTCATCGAATTCTCTGACATCCTTGTTGAAAAATAAACATTGTGTATTTTTAAGTATGTGTTTGAAGTTTGTATGGTAGTAATTGCTCTCTCCCATCAGAGTAAAGAATGACCACAATTGCGCTTCACCCCTGCTTCTATTATGCAGTTAGCTTGTTTTGTTTGTACCAATGGCCATACCTCCTGGTTGGAGTCCAGTCCACAGCTTCCACAGCTGTTTTGATTCAGTTTAATGTTTAATAGCTCCACGGTTCATGTTCAGTATGACTCTGGTCTCTCCATGTGTGTTTATTTGCATTCATCTCTTAGTGAGATAAGTCCCCCACCACCACCAGGAAGAGTTTCGGGTTTTGTTTTTTCCTGGAGTTTTGCATATGGAAAGTCTGTCTCTTATTTATTTATTTTTTATTAGAAAGAATGCTTGCCTTCTTTCCCTCAGAATTTTGTAGATGTTGACCCACTGCTTCTTAGTTTTCTCCCTTGACTGCTGCTGTGAGGACGTCTGCAGCCAGCTGAGCCCTCGTCATCTCAGAGAGAATGGCGAGATGCCGTGGACACCCTCCTCTCCCTCTGAGCGTGTCCAGCGCCAATCTTCTGCTGTTACCCTCCTTCGGGCTGTGACTTCCTGTTTTGATCCGCTTACTGGAGTGCTCCATTCCTCCTGGAAAGTGTCTTTTTGTTACATGTTTGCATACATTTTCTGTTTCCGTCTTATAAATTACAATTATATGCTGTTTCATCTTTGTCTGTATGACATCTCTCTCATCTGATTGCAGTCAGCTCCCCAAAATGTTACTGCCCCTGATAGAGCTGTTATTTCCAAAGGTTTTGTATTTTTTCCATTGTTTTCTCTTGTCTCATAATCTCTCTTCTAAATGGCTCTATTTCATTTCTGAATTGTTTCTAAAGCTAGATGGGGCAATCCCTGATGTCTTCAGGATGTGGAAAGATTTTCAGCGAATTTTAGGCTCACATAATTCCCTGGGAGGCATTACCTGGGGAAGGATGAGGCCGTGTGTGTCTGTGGCTTCTATTTGTTCTTCTTTTTCTTTTAATTCCAGAATTTTACTGATAGATGAAGGCCTGTAGAAAGACCTTCAGTGTGGAAGACCACTGTGATGCTCTGAAGCTCTGACCCTGCGGGACCCCAGGAGACGTCTCGAGGTCAGCCTGGGATGGGGTCAAGCGGCCAGCCTACCCCAGAAAGGCAGGTGGCCAGGAAGGGCCATGGAAGACTTGTGTAGTCAGCTGAACACCCCCTCTTCACACAGCACATTTCCCATCTAATTTTCTCACGGGTCACCGCGGGTTTAAGTCACCTCTGTTTTCATTTTTTCAAAATCATGTTAAAAATCGATTTCTTGAGAAAATAACATTGAAGCATGCACATTACCATACATAAAATAGACGTCCAGTGCAAGTTACATGCATGGAGCAGGGCACCCAAAGCCAGCGCCTGGGACAGCCTGGAGGGCTGGGGTGGGGAGGGAGCGGGAGGGGACACGTGTGTGTACCTCTGGCCGATTCATGTTGATGTGTGGAGAAAACCATCACCATATTGTAAAGCAATATCCCCAAATAAATAAATAAATAAATTTAAAAAGATAAAATGAGTAAAGCTTAAAATCCAACACACAAAAAGCCCATTTCTTTACTGCTTCTACTCTCAGGTCCCTCTTGGCTGAACCCAGCCATCTGAAGCGATCAGGGAGCCAAGATCCCATCTCGGGCAGGAACAGGCAGGCTAACCCTTTAACAGGACAATACTGAGTCCTTCACAGAAGAGCACTGGGCCAAAGACCTGCATATCATCCTCCTCTCATCCTAGCCTGACCGTGTTATCCCAAATGCTAGTTGCTGGAGTCTGGGTTATGAGGAACAAGGTATAATTTTGATGGTGTGTTTTTTCAGATTGTCTATTTGATTGACTACAGTCCTGGAAATCTACAGTAGCCCTCCCCTGAATCCCCCCGACCTTCCCCACCATCCTCCATCCACCCTCCTCATCCCAGCCCTTCCTGCCTCTTTCAACCTTTCCCATCCACCATCTCCCAAGCCTCCCTTTAACCCATGTGTTCCCTCCACCCCACATCCCTTCCCCACCCACCTCCGCCTAACATCCCGCCCATCACCCAAGTAGCAGCCCAGACCTCACTTTCCACCCCAAGTTTCCAGGACATTCTGGTCCTGCTGGGCTCCACTCCCTGAGCGCACACGCCTTCATGCAGCAGGACTTTCTCACTGTTTCCATAGCAGCCTCTCTGAGGCACAAGCTGTAAACTGTTGGGAAAATCAATTCCTGTGTTTTCCTGGGCACACACTGAATTGCACCTCTCAGGATCCCTTCTGGCAGGCATGGCCATGCATGATCTTGTGATTTATGGAAAGAAATATAAATTTGGTCTTTGACCCCATTTCTAGCACAGAGCTCTCCAAACCCTTGGGATTTCCTAAGTGATGAGAACAGCCGAAGTGTCATTTGCTAACTTTACAAGGTGACTTTCGGACCTCACCTAAGGATGGGGGCCGGTTGCCAGGGGAGCCAAGCTTGTGATAGAGGGCTGGGACTTTCAGATCCCTGCATCGCAATCCCTGACTCCAGGGAGGAGAGAGGGGCTGGAGATAGAGCTGAATCTCCAATGGCTAATGATTTAATCAGTTGCACCTGTGTAATAAATTCTCTATAAATCCCAAAGTGGTGAGGTTCCAAGGGCTTTCAGGCTGGTTACCACCAGGAGGTATGCAAGGGTTGTGCCCTTGGAAGGCATGGAAGCACCTTCCGACACCTTGTCCTGCATACCTCTCCCATCTGGCTGTTCCCAAGTTGCATCATTTTATAATAAACCAGCTATCTAGTGAGCAAGTAGGTTTTCTGAGTTCTGTGAGTAGCTCTAACAAAGTAACCCAACCCAAGAGGGGCATCTTGGTAATGTCTAATTGACAACCAGACAGTCAGAAGTTCAGGTATCAACCTGGACAATCTTGGAGGACTGAGCTCTTAACCTGTGGGTCCCCAGGTAGATGGTGGCAGAATTGAGTGGATGGTAGGACACCCAGTTGGTGTCCAGATATTCGCACAGTGGTGAAAACACATCCCTCCATCCCCGACCCACTCCTGCATGACTAGGAATTAGGATCTGGACACTTCCATGGAGTGACTTTGTCCAACCCAGTGGATGACCAGTGGAAGTGGCATGCGTCACTGTCCAGGCTGACCCGTTAAAAACACCTCCTCACACCCCATCTTGACCTTCTACTCCCCTAGCAAAGGCAGGACAACCCTGAAAGCCATTGTCCGCCTGGATCCCTGAAGGGCCTCATCTGGGGACCAGTCCATGTGTTAATGTGTGTGTGTGTGCACTCAGTCATGTCCGAGTCTTTGCAACCCTTTGGACTGTAGCCCTGCCAGGCTCCTCTGCCCATGGAATTTCCCAGGCAAGAATACTGGAATGGGTTGCTTTTTTCTCCTCCAGAGGATCCTCCTGATTCAAAGACCAAACCCATGTCTCCTGTGTCTCTCCTGCATTACAGGTAGATTCTTTACCATGGATCCATCTAATGGAGAATGAAATCATTTTCTCATTTTTAGAGGCATTAAATTGTGGGAGTCTATTTCTGATTTCTTCCTAACATGCCCTAATTGTTACAGAATGGCTTTGTGGGGGTGCTGCAGGCTTGGCTTTTATGAGGTTAGCCAGCAGTGAGAAAATAAAGACCTCCGCCTGCGTCTGTATGAGGGGCTGACACACGGGTGCATGTTGGTAGCTCCTCGTCCCTTACAGCCAAGATTTATACAAAAGAGATAAACTCAGGCAGCACTTACTTGGTCTGCAAATAAAAGTTAGGGAAAATAGAGAGAATCTATAAGTTGGGTTTGGAAAAGCACTTCTGGATTCCAAACAGTAGGAAATAAGATTGAAAAGGCATTGAGCTCCAAAATCCCATTAAGACTTCTCAATTAAACAGAGGAATGTAACTAGGCAGCTACGAACAGATTAAGGGTACTGTCTGTTTACCAAACCTTCTCTTCCTCCCCAGTAGCCTCAAGGAAGCCGCCATTAAATTGACAGAGGGAGAAAGATTTGGGGACAGAGAAACTAGGAAATAATGGAGATTTGTGGATGGTATCTGGGAAAAACAGAACTTTCAGTAGGGTTATTGGCATATGGAAATGATGTTTCTCAATTCTGCTAACCCCACTGAGTGTTATTGGTAAAGAAACCACATGCTGGGCTTACAGAAGGGTTTTACTGCACAGTCACGTGGTCTTGGAGCTGCTGAACTTGGACCCATAGGAATTCGGCTAGAAAAGGTACACAACCCCCCAGAAGACATGCTTGGGCTTGGCCATGGACCATGGTCAATAGACAGCTCTCTAGAGGGTGAGAACTGGGGCCATGGAAATGATGGACAAAGGAGCCCCCCCTGCCCCCCAGAGAGCAGACCCAGCCTCCAGTCTGTCATGGCCCACCTTGGACAGGGGACCTCTCCTCCTCCTGGGCGGTGTCATGCTGCTGGCCAAAGCCAACTGTGCATGGGTGTCCTCCCCCGTTCCGTCACCCTAGGCTGAGTGTGTGTGTCCAGAGGGAGGGAACACGAGTCTCTTTTCTTTGTGTTTTCTAGGAGGTGGGACTAGGAGGAGCCACATCTGGACTTAAAGGAGGGGCCGGAGCACCCTCCAGCCATCAGGGCTTTGAGCTGGATGACGGAGTCAAATGGAACATTCCATGTCTCCATGGGGGAGGAGTGTGTCTGTATGTGATGACAGGCACAGCTGGTGACCACACCACCCCAGGAGTGGTGTTGTCAGGGAAACTTCGGAAGCCCTGTGCCCAGTCTATGGAGGAGCCACGAGCCAGGACCCCCGAGCAGAGCTGCCCTTGGCATGAATATGAGCTTAGGACTGTTCAGTTCAGTTCAGTTCACTTCAGTCGCTCAGTCGTGTCCGACTCTTCGCAACCCCATGAATCGCAGCACGCCAGGCCTCCCTGTCCATCACCAACTCCCGGAGTTCACCCAGACTCACGTCCATCGAGTCAGTGATGCCATCCAGCCATCTCATCCTCTGTCGTCCCCTTCTCCTCTTGCCCCCAATCCCTCCCAGCATCAGAGTCTTTTCCAATGAGTCAGCTCTTCACATTATGGCAGAAAGTGAAGAGGAACTAAAGAGCCTCTTGATGAAAGTGAAAGAGGAGGGTGAAAAAGTTGGCTTAAAGCTCAACATTCAGAAAACGAAGATCATGGCATCTGGTCCCATCACTTCATGGCAAATAGATGGGGAAACAGTGGAAATAGTGTCAGACTTTATTTTGAGGGGCTCCAAAATCACTGCAGATAGTGATTTCAGCCATGAAATTAAAAGACGCTTACTTCTTGGAAGAAAAGTTATGACTAACCTAAATAGCATATTAAAAAGCAGAGACATTACTTTGTCAACAAAGGTCTGTCTAGCCAAGGCTATGGTTTTTCCTGTGGTCATGTATGGATGTGGGAGTTGGCCTGTGAAGAAAGCTAAGTGCCGAAGAATTAATGCTTTTGAACTGTGGTGTTGGAGAAGACTCTTGAGAGTCCCTTGGACTGCAAGGAGATCCAGCCAGTCCATTCTAAAGGAGACCAGTCCTGGGTGTTCTTTGGAAGGAATGATGTTAGAGCTGAAACTCCAGTACTTTGGCCACCCCATGCAAAGAGTTGACTCATTGGAAAAGACTCTGATGCTGGGAGGGATTGGGGGCAGGAGGAGAAGGGGACGACAGAGGATGAGATGGCTGGATGGCATCACTGACTCGATGGACGTGAGTTTGAGAGAACTCCGGGAGATGGTGATGGACAGGGAGGCCTGCCGTGCTGTGATTCATGGGTCGCAAAGAGTCAGACACAACTGAGCGACTGAACTGAATTGAACTCAAGCTACTCATATCTGGGAGTCTATTGTTGCTCAACAAGCCCTAATTAATATGCATCTTCAATGGGCCAGGATATTCTTGAAGGATTCGTCTTCATCTTCTTAAAATATCTGTCAGTGGCTTTTCATTCTTCTGGTTTCTATCTGAAGAAATAGAAAGTGACCTCTGCTACTAAAACTGCTGCTTCAGAAGCTGATCATATATAGAAACAGAGTCTGATATTGAACTTTTTTCCCTCACAGTAAGTTTTGGAAATATGTATCAGATATATCGTCTTTTTCTCTTTAAAACCACTTTATTGAGATATGATTGATGTACAAAAAGCTGTACATACTTGATGTAGAACTTTAGGAGTTTGGAGATAGGTCTCCAGCCATTAACCTATCACCATAGTCAAGGCCATTAACTTATCCATCACCTCTGGAAGTTTCCTTCTGCCCCTTAAGAAGAATAATTGTGTCAATCAAAGGGTACAAGTTATGTGGGATAAATTATTTCTGGAGAGCTGCTGTTGATCTTAAGGAACATGCTCCTCTGACATGTAACATACATATATGACATACATACAAAAGCGATGCGTGTCCTGACAGTGAGGGCCACAAACAAAAAGAAGCTTGTTTTAAAGTTAAGGAAGGTGTTCAAGGTCCCCCGAAGCTAAGAGCTGGCAAGAGCAGAAGGCGCAAGCAGCAAGTGAGAGCTCTAAACGGTAACCTGCGAGCTGTTCCGAAGGTTGGCTGTTCTCGAAGCGGAACCATCAGCCAGCAATGTCAGTCACGGGTGTGGGTCTCTGAGGAGCCAGGAGAGGCAGGTAAGGCTGGAAACCCCGAGAGAGTTGCGGAAGGGGAGGGCCTTCCTGCATCCGTGGAGACCTGAGCAGGGACCGCACCTTCTGCAGGCGTGGCGGGTGCAGGGCCGCTGCAGGGGTGCGTGGTGGCCGGCACAGGTGGGTTCAGGCAGAGAGGACTGGTCTTCTGCACACCCAGCTGGAATGGAGTGATGTTCCACATTTGCTTGAGATAAACAGTGGGAAGAATGGAAGAGGCCCCCTGGTCCTGGCTGAGGATGCTGCCGGCTGATGCACTGTAGCATCAGTGATGGGCTCTGTGAACCATCGGCCACGAGGTCTGTCGTGACCCTCTGCCCAAGAGGAGTGGGGGAGGCTTCACATCCGTGACCTAACATACTGCCCCCGGGGATGGCAACTGAAGGAGACTACACAAAGCTGGAGATTTGCGATAACATTAAGAATTGAGTAATTTTCCTGAACTGAGACATCATCAAGGAGTAGGGAGTGGGCCATTGTTCTGAATGAGGCCTGTTTCCAATGGAATCACTCACGAGGAGTCCCAGTGTGACTGAGTGTGCCTTCAGTCGTCCACATCCAGCTTTCTTGCTTTCTTTGTATTTTTTAATTTTAAGATTTTATTGAGGTATAATTGATGGGTAATGTCTCTCTCCATATCTATCTATAGTATTTTTTCACATTCTCTTCCATTATAGGTCATTACAAGATACTGAGTCGAGTTCCCTGTGCTGTGTGGTAGGACTGTGTTGGTTATCTATTTCATATAGGTACAGAGTAGTGTGTGTCTATTAATCCCCAACTCCTAGTTTGATGTTCAGACTAAGATTTCCCTGCCGGTGTGGTGGAGTGGGATCTTCACATAGAAGTCAAGGTAATTTGAGTAAAGATGAAAGAAGCTGCGTTTATGGCCCACTACGCTGTGGTCTATGAAGATACTATCTATCATGTGTGGACCCCGTGCCCAGGGGAGCCGAGGGCCAATTCCATGTGGGCTTCCCTGGTGGCTCAGACGGCGAAGCATCTGCCTGCAATGCGGGAGACCCGGGTGCAATTCCTGGGTCAGGAAGATCCCCTAGAGAAGGAAATGGCAACCCACCCCAGTATTCTTGCCTGGGAAATCCCATGAACAGAGGAGCCTGGTGGGCTACAGTCCACGGGTTGCAAAGAGTCGCAAATGAGCAACTGAGCACGTCCACACATAATGTTTGACAGGCAAATGAGTAAAAAAATCCTCACACACCAGTCTTCTTTCTTCCATTTAGCCTAGACTGACAAATGAGAACAGTAGATGATTCGCTTTCCAAACAGCACCCTTTTCACCCAAAGACATGTTAGCATTAAAGCCACATTGCTCCTGTGTGTGTGAAAACACGTCTGCGAAAAGTGTTTAAGGCACACCTGATCTGCTAGGAGTCATGGAGATTTAATTATAAAATTTGTCATGGAAGCTGAACATGATGTAAACTGACTTGAAAAAAAAAATCCCAGATTTCCTTTGACAGGCCTTTTAACTCACTGTGTTGCACCAAAGTTGAGTCCGTGTGCTGGAAATGAAAGGCTGTGCCCAAGAGGGGCAGAGGAGGCTGTGCCAGGAGCAGCTTCAAAGGGCTCTCTGCGCCTGCGAAGCCCTCGTCTCCTTCCTTTGCTCTGTCCTCGAGCTCAACGCTGAATGCTTGGGCGGCGCCTCTCACCCCAGACGTGCGCTGACACGCGGGAAGTCGGGACTTCAAAGTCAGCTGGTCGGGAACATCCAATTCAAGCCATGTCTGACACTGCTTTCGTTCCATAAGGTGTTGCTGAGTCGGATTCACAAAAACGAGATAAGGCTTGTGGATCTGGATCTAATCAGCTCTGCGCTACAGCTCAAGCGCTTTTCAGTTAATTCGCTAACAACTTGCATGGTCCCCTGTGCCTGGATCTGGCCATAGACTTTACAGCTAGGGACTTTCAGCGTTATGCTTAAGTCTGGCAGTGAAGTGACTTAGTCGTGGGGAACATCTCAATGTTTTACACAAGCTACTTAATGGAGTAATTCTTGACTTAAAGATTATTCCTACCAGATGTTAGCAGAGTAGTGGACTTTATTGAAACCTCAAAGTACACACACACACACACACACACTACACCCCATCGTAGAGAAACAACAGAAAACAAAGCTGGCAACGCTAGTTCCAGGGAAGCTGGAGTAAGCACACGCCCCGCGTCTCTTCCACCGAAGGTGCTAAAACTCCTGGACAGATGCCTGGCCCAGCCATCTGAGGATTCAGGAAAGTAAAGAGCAGTGGGAAGATTGAGGAGAAAAAGCGTAGAATTCAAGTTGCACCCTCAGGGAGTGAGCCCTCTGCCTCGCTCTGGATTCCTGTTATGGACTTGGTAAGCCCATAACCCTGAGCCTTGCATGCAGATGGAGAGCCCCAGGAACCTTGGCCGCCTTAGCTTGAGAAAGAAGCCAGATAGTAGCTTAGGCTCAGAGAGGGTAGTGAAAACTGCTTGCCTAGATATTTTCTCTCAGGTCCAAGCCCCCAGCTATCCCGCAGGGTCAGCAGAGCAGCGGTGGGAGCTCCCACAGCAGAGGAAAGGGAACTTCCCCTCCTGCCAAAGACGCTGCGGTCTCAAGGCCAGGGGTAAACTCATTTGCTCCTCATCTGTGTTCTCCTGTTTGCCTCAGTACGGGGTCAGAGTTGCAGAAATGTGTGGCAGAGTGGGGTGACTGGCTAGAAGAACGAGACAGGGATTGGAAACACCAAGGAGATTATGAGGGAGGAGGAGCTGGGGGAAGTAATCTGTGTGTGAACTCCTGGCTCATTGGCAGGGTGTGTGAGCATGTATCTGATTATAGACATACACACAGATCCTGAGAACTGAACTACAGAATGGACTGCCCTCCACATGCCAGACTGGCCACTGGCATCACACACACAGGGCCAATTAAAACTCTCTGCAAATGTTTTGAAAACTATATTGATGCTCCAGGCATAACCCACCAAAAGCTTGTTGGGATTGGAGGCTTGAACTTCAGCTTGGCCAACTGCTCACTAAAACAAAATATCTTTCCTTACAGGATTTAAATATGGCCCAAAGTATCACAATAAAGTAACTAATAGCACATAATAAAATATGTACAACAACCAGGATAAAATCCAAAGCTACCTGAGAGTAAATAGCAGACGATGACTCTAACACAAAGAGGAAGTTGGAAATATCAAACAAAGAGAGACAGCAGCTGTTACAAATATGCTCCAACAAATAAGGGCAAACGTTCATGAGACAAAAGGAGAGAGAAACAAAGACAATTTCGGCAAAGATTTAGGAGATATAAAGAAGAATGAGAAGTGTTAGACATGACTTAGTGACTGAAAAACAGCAGATCTCAGTTGCAGATTGCAGATGATTGAGAAAAGAGATAATAAAATTATACAATGTGAAAAAGAGAGAGGAAAAAAGATTCGAAAATGAAACCTGCAACCAAACACATCATAATGAAACTATTGAAATGTTAAGACAAGAACAAATATTGATAGCATCTAAAGAAAATTCATCTATTACTTAGAGGGTAACAGCAGTTTTTCTCACTGCAGATTTCTCATTATAAATTATGGAAGCCAGAAGGAAATGAAAACACTTTTAAAGTGCTGAGAGTATTTTAAAGTGCTGTCAATCCAAACTTTTAAATACACCGAAAATATCCTTCAAGAATAAGGTCATATAAAACCATTCTCAGATAAAGGAAAACTGAAAAATCATTTCCAGCAGAACCTGCTTTAAAAGAACTACAGAGGAATTTCTTCAGACAGAAGGGGAATGATGCAAGAAGGAAACTTGGAAAATCAGGAATGAATAAATAGCAACAGAAATGTTAAATAATTGGGAAGATATAACAGACACACACACACACACACACACACTCAATGCAGTTTCTGTGGTGCTGAAGGAGAGGAGAGCTTATCTTTCACCCCATCCATCCCCAAACCACCCAGTGGAGCCAGCTGGTGCTCTGTGTCCCCACCTCACCGGGAAGTTGTGAGTGTGTGTGGGGGCTTGGGAGTCCTCTCCTCCCCACGCTGGGTGCCAGCAGGGTCCAGTCCTGATAGTGGTGTGTGCCAGCCCTCAGCGCCCTCTGTCATGGCAATAATGCCCACTTGGTGTCCATGTGAAGTGAAGTCACTCAGCCGTGTCTGACTCTTTGTGACCCCATGGACTATTCAGTCCATGGAATTCTCCAGGCCAGAATACTGGAGTGGGTAGCCTTTCCCTTTTCCAGGGGGGTCTTCCCAACCCAGGGATCAAACCCAGGTCTCCCACATTGCAGGCAGATTCTTTACCAGCTGAGCCACCAAGGAAGCCCACTTGGTGTCCATGGTGATGAGATAACGAGAGGAGGTATCCGGTGTCAGTGGGATGTTGTCGGCAGAATCAAAAGGGAATGAGCCCCACCCCATCCCTGGGAAAGGGGGCAGTGGATCAGAACCCCTCACTTGCTGAGGTGGTGTGTCTGGAGTTGAACACTCACCAGGCTCTGGCACCAGGGCTCGGCAGGATCGTTACCTGCTAGACACCTTCTAGATGCTCACCTTCTGTCTGGTGTGTGGTTTGCAGACACTTTCCCCTCAGGCTTCGCTTTACCTTCCCATTCTCACAGCAGCTTTGCCCTGTTGTCCAGAACAAAAGTTTTTAAGCTGGATATGGTCCAAGTTATCATTTTTCCTTTTATGACCTGGGCTCTCGGTGTCAAGTTTCTGCCGAGTGCAAGGTCCCCAAGATTTTCTTTTGAAGTGAAGTTTGCTCAGTCGTGTCCAACTCTTTGTGACCCCATGGACTGTAGCCCACCAGGCTCCTCTGTCCATGGGGATTCTCCAGGCAAGAATACTGGAGTGGGATGCCATTTCCTTCTCCAGGGCATCTTCCAGTCCCAGAGATTGAACCCAGGTCTCCTGCATTGCAGGCAGATTCTTTACTGTCTGAGCCACCAGGGAAGCCCCACGATTTTCTTTTTTGTATTTTTAAAGTTTTATGATTATCCTTCTGATCTTTAAGCAGAGGAAGGAGGTGAAGCCTCTGTGGAGCCCTCCACGCAGGGAGGGGGTGTCCTCAGGCCTGGCGGCTGCAGTGCCAGCTTCTGAAAGGGAGCCTCTCACTTGCTGTGGACCAAGCCGGAGGTTACCACCCAGGTCCCGTTCGTTCGAAGCCACGCTGGGGCCAGAGCCCAGCCAAGTCCTAACACCCGGGGCAGCTCTCCAGGGTGCTGAAGCAGCAGCCGGTCAAGGAGCAGAGATTTCAGTTATGGGTGAGGGTGGCAAGCAGAGCGGCAGCAGCTCTGACAAGCAGGGCGAGTGGAGGGAGCCCGCAGGAGGGTTCGTGTGGGGCCAAGGGCAGCCCTCTGAGGGCTTCTGTACCATCTGTGGGTGCATTGCAGGGGCACAAATAGCTCTGGCAGGGGGACAGACATCTGCCTGCAAACGGGGCACAGAGCCTGAGCTGAGACCACGTGGCCCTGATGGGAGAGCAAGCAGGGCGCCGCAGCCAGGCCTTTCTGTCTCCAAGTGTTCATCTTCACTCTTTCTGCCTCTTTCCAGCCCAAGGTGGACACAGAGCAAAGCCCGCAGCACAATGTCTGTGACCATGGCCAACATGGCCCATAGGAGGGGATGATCTGAGTCAGTGTTACTTAAAAGGGCCTATGCTTGTGGGGTGCATCAGGTTTGCCTAGGAAGTTTGTCTGGCCCCCACTCAATGCCCTACCCATCAGAAGATTCTAGCAGGGGTGGGACTTGGGAAGGGATTTTAGTTGCTGCTAAAATTTTAGCAGCATTTTTGTGGTTCTTATGGGCTTCTTATGGGTGCAGTGGTAAAGAGTCTGCCTACAATGCAGAAGACACAGGTTTGATCCCTGGGTTGAGAAGATCCCCTGGAGAAGGGAATGGCAAACCACTCCAGTACTCTTGCCCAGAGAATTCCATGGATAGAAAAGCCTGGTGGGCTACAGTCCATGGAGTCACAAAGAATCGGGCACGACTGAGCTACTAAAACTTTCGCTTTCACGTCAGTGTGGTTCATACCCATAGACGAGCTTGTGAGCATCTGTATTCCTCAAATTCCAGGGAGGAGGAGGCCTCACACGTGGAGGAAGGGGTTTCTGTGTGGGAGCTGTTGTAGCTTAAATAACAGAGATGATGCTTGATTGGGTTACAAGGGCCGTATGGCAGAATTCCAACACAAGAGCTCTTGCTGGTTTGGTGGAAATTTAGAAGTTTAGTTTCGGAAGCTTCCTGGATAGTTCTCCTCTTAAGAGGAAACTTTGAAGTCCAAATGTGCCTGTCTGTTCTACTCTCTTTGAAATGGCAACGCCGATCTCTTCGTTTTAATTCAACCTTATAATTAGTGATGCTACACAACATCTCCCAAATTATTAGGGAGCAGTCCGGGAATCACCAGTTATGAGATGGAACCAGAGTTCCACGAGGCTTTTAATTCATGGAGTTATAAATAATGTTAAATGCCCAGGAGTTTCAATTAAAGGATGTTTACTTGTGTAAAATGAAAAAAACGTGATAGGGAAGCAAGAACTTGAAAGTGGGGAAATGAGGTGGGGCTTCAACTGCCAGGCACCCTGTGTGGGAGGTGTGTGCTGTCCCTCCCGGAAATCTTCAAAGTCAGGGAGGAGAGTTCATATACGCTTCTGAGTCCAAAACTGGGACAGACCCTCCAGTAACTGAATCAACCTTCAGCTGCTTCCTCACCAGCCTTTGGGAACTTGTCAGTATGGCATCCTGTTCTCCAGCCCAAACCTGGTGCTCCGTGTTGGCAGAGATGGGTCTGCTGAAGTCTGGCTGACTGTTCCTGCTTTGAAGGCTTGTCCCAACCGAACCTGCCTTCCTTCCCTGAACCCTGTGCCTCACCCCCGGGCTCCATTACTCCACAGCTGGATTCTGTTGTAAGCTCAGCATCCTCACTACCCACCTCCGCCACTATCCAGGCATTTCCTGAAGTTGTGGAAAGCTGCCTCCTTCAAGGGTAATGGAGGAAGAAAGTTATACTTGTCAACTGTGGTCACATAACCTGGTGAAGAAACAAGGATGGCAGAAGTCTGTGATATTTGGGAGAAAGGCATGCTTAAGCCGTATGATGCATAGGTCATGTTGCTTTGCCCCTTTCTCCCTTCTCTTAGTGCCTATTAGGCGGAGCAGCAGAACTAACCCTGTGTTTCAGGGATGATGCTGCAAAATATCAAAGGGGAGCTCTGTCTGAGCAAGAAGATCATCCTCCAAGACACATGATGTGGATTTGGGGGCTCCCATTCTAAAGACACTTGCTCCTTGGAAGGAAAGCTATGACAAACCTAGGCAGCATATTAAAAAGCAGAGATATCACTTTGGCAGCAAAGGTCCATATAGTCAAAGCTACAGTTTTTCCAGTAGTCATGTATGGATGTGAGAGCTCGACCATAAAGAAGGCTGAGTGCTGAAGAATTGATGCTTTCAAATTGTGGTGCTGGAGAAGACTCTTGAGAGTCCCTTGGACTGCAAGATCAAACCAGTCAACCCTAAAGGAAATAAACTCTGAATATTCATTGAAAGGACTGGCGCTAAAGCTGAAGCCCCAATACTTTGGCTACCTGATGTGAAGAGCTGACTCATTGGAAAAACCCCTGATGCTGAGAAAGATTAAAGGCAGGAGGAGAAGCAGTTGATAGAGGATGAGGTGGTAAGGACAGCATCTCCAACTCATCGGACATGAGTTTGAGCAAACTCGAGGAGATAGTGGGGCACAGAGAAGCCCGGTGTGCCGCAGTCCATGGGATCGCAAAGAGTCAGACACGACTGAGAGACTGAACAACGTTCTAGAGAGAGAGAACACATCTCCAGATCTACGAGGCGGGTGGCTTGTCAGGCCTGACACTGCTCGGGTCCTCACCTGGGGGACAAGCTCGCAGTGGGCCAGTGGGGACCAGAACTGCAGAAACACACTGCTGTTTTCCTGGAGCTGGAGACATAAGGAATTGTCCCCTCACTAAGGGGAGAGGGAACAGGGGAAGGAGGGAAGAAGGAGAAGAAGGATACACAAGTCCCTGGGGCTTGACCTGGACCAGAGGACTAGCAGGGCCACCAGCCAAAGAAGCAGGGGAAGGACCTCCAGTACTGAGAATTCTGATGCCAGGGCCATGCTCAGAGCCAGTGGAGGCAGATCCTCGGATAGGATCAGGGGACCCAGTGGGCATGGGTTTTTGATTCCCAGAGATCCTGATATGGGGACCAGCCTCGAGAAGCCCTGGCCCACAGTGAGGGCTGAAGGCTTTCCAGGGAATTCTGCACCCATGCAGCCTGGGGAGCCTGGGGAGCCTGGGGACCTCCAAGGGAGGCGGAGATGTGATGGACCACAGATGAGGGGCAGAGATGTAGGTTTCAGGGGTCCTGCTAAGGGTCTTGAGGGAAGCCACGAGGCATTTGGAGGAGGGGATGAAGGCATGATGTGTTAATCTTCCAGAAATGCCTCTGGGGACTGAGCAAACAGGCTGGAAGGGAAGATGCTGGAGGCAGAGGGATGCTCGTGAGGCCGTGATGGAGGAGGACAGGTGGGGACGGCTGCTTCCCCCCCCCTCCCGCTCCCCGCCGGTCCTCCTGGTGTTTTGGTCCCTTTCATCTCTCTGTAAGCTCATCACATGAGAGGGGTCTCTTCACTTCTCCGCGAGGCTCCTTTCTTCTCTCGAGGCAGCACGGCCTCACTCAGGGTAGAAACGATGATGGATAATAGACTCCAAGAGCGGCTTGGGCTCTGGGGAGCGAAGCAGTGGATCCCCCACTCAGCAGCACATGGCAATTCAGACAAAACACTCCACCTGAGATCGCTCGGGGAGATCCTTCAGACTGATTTACTGCATCAACACATCTCCGCACGAGCCTATAACGGCGTCACCGCTTCCCAGGACGGATCGGGCCACCCTGTGACTGGCAGCCAGGGGGTCCCTGGCCTGTGGGGTGAGGGAGGGGATACCACTGGCCCGGGAACCAGAAAGCTGAGCTCTCCCAGGCCCACTTCCATGCTGGCTGTTTCCTTCCCTAGCCGTGAGTGCAGGAGTTGCAAGGGGACTCACACTGCAGGGCGGGGGCTTTTAAACCATGGAGAAGCTCTAAGGCAAACAAGTAAATCGTGAATTACGTAGTCCAAGCTGTTTCCTGTGCAGAGAGGAAAACTGAGGCTCAAAGGTGGAAATAGTCTGCCCCAAACCACATGTTCTGTCTCCAGGTCCCCTGATGTTCTGATTAGCTGAGTCGTGTAGGAAGTTTAAAATACCCTGATGCTCAGGCCACAGTGCAGATCCACAGATGCAGAAGCTCTGGGGGTGGGACCCAAGCTTCTAGATATTGTCAGTCCCCGCCCCCTCCACCATGACACCCAGGGATGAGCCGGGCACCTGCCTGGATGAGCTCAGCACTGGCTTCTGCACCTGGTCCCAGGTGCCTGGGGCCATCTGGGCTCCAGAGTGGGGGCACCAGCTGGCTTCCCATCCAGGGAGAGACCTCCTGGCCCCTGGTGCCCATGCAGGTGGTTCCTCCCCTGGAAGGATGCGTCCCCACAACCAGGCTGCCCAAACCACTTGCCGAATGGCTCTGCTTGGTTTCCCCTGTTTCTGGGTGACGGGAGGCGCGGAGCTATAAATAGGCATGGAGCTGGATGTTTGCGGCGCTCTGGGGCTGTCAGAACTGGTCTTGTCAAAGCCCTCGTGTTGACAGCTGGGAGCCAGCTCCCCGCTCCGCGCCCCCACTCACCACAGCCCGGGGGAGGAGGGGCTGCAGGCAGGGAGTGGACCCCCGCACCCTCCTGCCTCAGCTGGGCTGTTTCGGGCCCTCTTCCTTGATCTCTCACGCTGGTGTCTGCGAGGCCGCCCCTGCCCTTTCTGCTTGGCTGACCCCCAGTCTGTCCCCAGGACCCTGCGGGCTGCACGGATGATGAGCGTTTCCTGAGCGGGGATGAAGGCCGCTTGTCTGTGTCTGTGGTCGGCTGTCTCCATCCACATGCGAAGTGCTGAAGCTGGTGGAACGTGGCCAGGACTGGGAGCACCGAGGCTCGCAGCTCAGGAGGAAGCAAGTTCGAGGTGACGCGTGGTCGACTGTCACCGTGATGCGTGGTCCTGATGCATGAGCTCAGCAGGAAGCCTCAAGGCAGCACCACTGCACAGGCTTCTGGGGAGGAGAGCGGGACCCCCGCCTGTGTGTCTGACCCTCCCCGTGGACTAGAACCTTCCAGTAGCTCAGCTCATCTACAAAGGCATAAGGAGAGCCCGCTCACCACCCAAAGGGATCATATGCTAGTTTGTAAAGTGTTTATCACGGTATTTGGAAGAGAGTGCTGTGTGTGTGTGCTGAGAAAAAGAAGAAAAAAAAAAAATCCAGTCCCCCCAGGGACTTAACAAGCAGTCTCCACCCACGACGTCAGTTTCTCCCTCTGACTCTCCCCCTGTCATTACCCCCATGGAGACACAGTGCCTGCCCAAGACAGGGGTCCCTTTCCCAGCTCTGCCCCACACAGTACCTGATGGCCAGGACTTGCTCAGAAGTGTGTGTGTTCGTGGGCTGATAAGGGGACCTCTGCTTCCAACTCATAGTGATGGTGATTTGCTGAAAGGGATCTGATCTGATCTGCAAGCCAGAGCCTCCAGCTTAGAATTCTCTGTCCACCGTTGTCTGTGATTAGGAAATTACACCCTAACACTGCAGACCTGTTTTAATGACATCTACAGTGGGGGAGGAAGAGGTTGATTGGTTCTGAATACAGGTGAGCCCTAGCGCCTAGAATCAGTGTGGACAGATCCTGTGAGAATCGAGACCAGCAGAGTCGCTCTTGAATCATGCCACAGACTCGATGTGTGACCTTAGGCAAGTCTTCAAATTCCCCAAGTCTCAGAATTCTCATCTGAAAAGAACCGTCTGTGTCTCATAGGGCCATGCGGCAGACCTCACACGTGGGCAAGTCCCCCGCGCTTGGTGGGAACGGCTTCACATGAGACCACGTGTGTGTTGAGGTTTGCACGAGGGTGACAGTATCCCAAGCCAAGAGGAGAGATGCGTGTTTGTGTGGATCTCATCCTCAGACCCTCCTGGACAGTAAAGTCCTCCCTCGGGATGGTCTGCTCCAAGGAAGCAGGAGGTGGAGGGGAGGGAGCCCCAGGAGCTGGGAAAGCAAGGAGGGGCTGAGGGTGCAGCAGAGAGGAGGCAGGAGTGGGACCACGATGGAGGCTGGGAGAGCTCGCCCAGCACTGACCGTCCGACGGAGCAGAAGCCCTCGTGCTGTGCAGACTGAGCGACTCCGTGTGTGGCTGTCAGAGCCCCTGATGGCCCCGGGGCCACGCAGGAGGTGGCGGGACCATCCCTAGAGGGCTCAGCACACGCAGAGAAGCTGCTATAGGGACTCTAACACTGGGAAACCGGGGGACACCCTGGCGTGTCTTGGGTCCATGTCCAGTAAATTGAAGCCACCACCATCCTCCCCCAAAGCCTTCAGGGTGTGTCTGACAAGGATGCTGTCTTCAGCATCTGGTGATGGGAGAGACAGCCCCCAGGAGAAATGTGTGCCCAAGCTCTCTCCCCCACAGCCTTGGGATCTCACTTGGCATCTCACTGAAAGGATCTATTTCTGATTTATTGACCAAAAAAATGTTATTCCCCTCAAAAAAAGGTTTTGGTATTCTGAAGCTCACTAGGAACTCTGAGGCTCACAACAAATTAGAAAAAATAATAGGATTACCTTTTAGGGGTGCAAAGACATTTCTCAGGGGAAATGACATCTTCCAGGGGAGCTGGAAGCAGAGTGCTGACTCCGAGTCAGCCTGGACGGTGATAAGAAGGGTCCAGCCTCGTTGGCAGCCATGTAACAGCACCAGGCATTCGACAGAGACCCAAGCAGGGATGCGGCTGACAGGGGATCAGGTCCCTGCAGGGAGGCTGGCGAAGATCTGGAGGAAGATGAAGCCAGTCTCACGGCATCGCTGACGGGCTGTCATGTGAGGGGGAAAGCAGGCCTCCTGAGCGGCCGTGGGGACTGGAACAAGACAGATGGAAGGAAGCTGCAGGGAAGCAGATGTAGCTGCAGAAAGAGGAAAAATTATCAGAGCTGCCCAACCATGGCGAGGAACCGCATCGAGCATTTGTTGAGCAGGCGCGCTGTGTGCCAGGCACAGGGCTGCGAGTGTGGCAGGCGCCGGCTCCCTGATCTCCCACCCGCCTTCTCGGGAGCTGCTATGGAGGCTACAGAGGCTCAGACCCCTCTGCAACTTGTCTAAGTCCACCCGGCATGTCCATGGAGAATCCAGGATCTGAGCGCTGGCCAACTCCCCCACCCCTGGTGGGTTCCTGGTCACCCTGCAGTTCACTGCCCTTTGGAGGATGCTTCAGAGGGCTTGGGCTGAGTCAGAATGAAACCCTGGCTGTTCTCACCCAGATGGTGCATACCTTTAAATGACACCTCTGAGTTCATGCTCTACAATGAGGTTACAGGAAATCGACCCTGAATACTCATCAGGACTGATGGTAATGCTGAAGCTCCAATACTTTGGCCACCTGATGCAAAGAGCCAACTCATTGGATAAGACCCCGATGCTTAGAAAGACTGAAGGCAGGAGGAGAAGGGGAAGCAGAGGATGAAATGGTTGGGGGGCATCATCTACTCAATGGCCATGGATCTGAGCAAACTCCTGGAGACCATGAAGGACAGGGAAGCCTGGCACGCTGCAGTCCATGGTGTCGCAAAGAGTGGATGTGACTGGGAGACAGAACAACAGCAATAAAACTAGGTTACAAGTCACTTCAGTTCAGTCTCTCAGTCATGCCCGACTCTTTGCGACCCCATGGACTGCAGCACGCCAGGCTTCCCTGTCCATCACCAACTCCCAGAGTTCACTCAAACTCATGTCCATTGAGTCGGTGATGCCATCCAACCATCTCATGCTAAGTTGTCCCCTTCTCCTCCTGCCATCAATCTTTCCCAGCATCAGGGTCTTTTCCAAGGTGTCAGTTCTTCCCATCAGGTGGCCAAAGTATTGGAGCTTCAGCATCAGCATCAGTCCTTCCAATGAATATTCAGGGCTGATCTCCTTTAGGATGGACTGGTTGGATCTCCTTGCAGTCCAAGGGACTCTCAAGAGTCTTCTCCAACACCACAGTTCAAAAGCATCAATTCTTTGGCACTCAGCTTTCTTTATAATCCAACTCTCACATCCATACATGACCACTGGAAAAACCATAGCTTTGACTAGACGGACCTTTGTTGGCAAAGTAATGTCTCTGCTTTTTAATATGCTGTCTAGGTTGGTCATAACTTTCCTTCCAAGGAGTAAGCGTCTTTTAATTTCATGGCTGCAGTCACCATCTGCAGTGATTTTGGAGGCCAAAAAAATAAAGTCTGCCACTGTTTCCACTGTTTCCCCATCCATTTGCCATGAAGTGATGGGACCAGATGCCATGATCTTAGTTTTCTGAATGCTGAGTTTTAAGCCAACTTTTTCACTCTCCTCTTTCACTTTCATCAAGATGCTCTTTAGTTCCTCTTCACTTTCTGCCATAAGGGTGGTGTCATCTGCATATCTGAGGTTATTGATATTTCTCCCAACAATCTTGATTCCAGCTTGTGCTTCATCCAGCCCAGCGTTTCACATGATGTATTCTGCATATAAGTTAAATAAGCAGGCTGACAATATACAGGCTTGATGTATTCCTTTCCTTATTTGGAACCAATCTGTTGTTCCATGTCCAGTTCTAACTGTTGCTTCCTGACCTGCATACAGGTTTCTCAAGAGGCAGATCAGATGGTATGGTATTCCCATAACTTTAAGAATTTTCCACAGTTTGTTGTGATCCACACAGTTAAAGGCTTCAGTTCAGTTCAGTCACTCAGTCGTGTCTGACTCTTTGTGACCCCATGAATCACAGCATGCCAGGCCTCCCTGTCCATCACCAACTCCCGGAGTTCACTCAGACTCACATCCATCAAGTCAGTGATGCCATCCAGCCATCTCATCCTCTGTCATCCCCTTCTCCTCCTGCCCCCAATCCCTCCCAGCATCAGAGTCTTTTCCAATGAGTCTACTCTTCGCATGAGGTGGCCAAAGTACTGGAATTTCAGCTTTAGCATCATTCCTTCCAAAGAAATCCTAGGGCTGATCTCCTTCAGAAAGGACTGGTTGGATCTTCTTTCAGTCCAAGGGACTCTCAAGAGTCTTCTCCAACACCACAGTTCAAAAGCATCTATTCTTCGGCACTCAGCCTTCTTCACAGTCCAACTCTCACATCCATACATGGCCACAGGAAAAACCATAGCCTTGACTAAATGGGCCTTTGTTGGCAAAGTAATGTCTCTGCTTTTGAATATGCTATCTAGGTTGGTCATAACTTTCCTTCCAAGGAGTAAGCATCTTTTAATTTCATGGCTGCAGTCACCATCTGCAGTGATTTTAGGCATAGCCAATAAAGCAGAAGTAGATGTTTTTCTGGATGTCTCTCACTTTTTCGATGATGCAGTGGATGTTGGCAATTTGATCTCTGTTTCCTCTGTCTTATCTAAATCCAGCTTGAACATCTGGAAGTTCATGGTTCATGTACTGTTGAAGCCTGACTTGGAGAATTTTGAACATTACTTTGCTAGCGTGTGAAATGAATGCATTTGTGCAGTAGTTTGAGCATTCTTTGGCATTGCCTTTCTTTGGGATTGGAGTTCCCAAAGGGTTTAGAAGGGTTTAAAATTCATGGTGAGAAGAGCAGCAGACAGATTAATTACCAAAGTGTGAGCTGGATTTGGGAGACTGGATGGCGTTTGGGAGGAGAGCTGGTCGTTTGGTGAAAGGTACATAGACTAAGTCTCATCACTGAGCAGCAGGTGGGGTGGCTTGGGGGAGGGTGAGAGGCCAGCGCGGCTGGGACTCCAGGCAAACAGGCCCTGGCAGGTGCGTTACTTCAGCCACAAACTACAAAAGGTCAGAGTTATTCCTCCCCACACTGAAACTTCTTCAGGCTGTGTAGTCTGTCTCCAACCTGCAGCTGTGCTAAGCCCACTCCCAGGGAGAGACGAGGGGTCCTTCCCTGCCCCTGCCCAGAGCAGCTCACACCATGTGTGATGTCAGAGCACAAGACCCCTGCCTTGTGGGGAAGCGAGCGTCCTTGGGTATTGATCACGTGTCACAGCCATCCCAGGAAAGAGGCCACAGGGGCCAAGGATGACGGGGCCGCAGTCCACACACTCTTAGAAAGGAGAAGATAGGATGCGAGGGGTAAGGGACAGAAGTGCCTGGAGCTTTAAGGTCGGGGTTGGGGCAGACGATGGTGATGCTCCTAAGCCAATATGGGGCCACAGGTCAGGGCAAGGATCGGGGCCGTGGGCACTACAGAAGCACTCCTGGGTAAGCTCCATGTCTCTTTGCAACATCTCAAGAGAAAGGGCCACTTGTGTTTGGTAGAATTCCCCAGTGAGACCCTCTGGTCCCGAACTTTTGTTTATAGGAAGGTTTGTTTTTGCCATTTTTAAATTACAGATTCTACCTCATTTCTAGTGATTGGCCTGTTCAAGTTACCCATTTCTTCTTGGTGTTCAGTTTTAGTGGGCTGTATGCCTCCAGAAAGTTGACAGTTTCTTCTAGGTCATCGAATTTACTGAAATAAATTTACTGAAATATAATTGCTCATAGTACCCTCTTATATTTTTGTTTCCGTGGTATCACTCGTGGTTTTTTTTTTTTTTTCATGTCTTATTGAGTCTCCTCTCTGGCAAACTTTTATTAATAAATGGATGAAGGAAAAGGCCCTACTGTATGGCACAGGGAGCTGTATTCAGTATCCTGTGACAAACCACAGTGGGAGAGAATATGAAAAAGGGTGCATGTGTGGGGGAGGGGGGAGACTTCCCCGGTGGCGCAGGGGGTAAAGAATCCACCTGCAATGCAGGAGACACAGGAGGCCCAGTTCCATCCCTGGGTCTGGAAGATCCCTTGGAGGAGGAAATGGCAACCCAGTCCAGTGTTCATGCCTGAAAAAACGCCATGGACAGAGAAGCCTGGTGGGCTACAATCCAAAGGGTTGCAAAGAGTCTGACACGACTGAATGACTAAGCATGCACACAAATCCATACATACATATATATACATATATGTCTATAACTGAATCATTGCTGTACAGCAGAAACCAGCAACATTGTAAATCAACTATACTTCAATAAAATTCAACATAAAAAAAGAACACGTCCAGTGGGCTTACAGATTTGGAGTTCAGAGGGCTGGTCTTGAGAGGTCGTTATCTGCGCACTCGGGTTCCTCCGCGCTCCCCAGCTCTTCCGGCTCACCTTTCAGCTTCAGTGAGAGCATGTTTTCTGTGAACCTGCTCATTACTCTGAAGTCATGGCACCGCCTGTGTTTTCCTTGGTTCCTCTTCGCCAATCTCGTCAGCTTTTCTGAGTTCCAGCTTCAGTTGTTCCCATCTCTAGATGGATGATTTTGCCAGCAGTTGCTGGAAATGTGTATTTGTGCTTTCATCATTTTGCCTGGTTTCTTTAAGGTTTTTTCTACTTTCTTTCTGTGGTTTGGGGAGGCCCACAGAACTCATTATGGGAGAAGTGCAGGAGAAGCTTCTTGAGAATCCCTCAGACAGCAAAGAGATCAAACCAGTCAGGCCTAAAGGAAATCAACCCAGAATACTCACTGAAAGGACTGATGCTGAAGCTGAAGCTTCAATACATTGCCCACCTGATGCAGAGAGCCACTCACTGGAAAAGACTGTGATTCTGGGAAAGACTGAAGGCAAAAGGGTAAGGGAGTGACAGAGAATGAGATGATTAGATGGCATCCCCGACTCAAAGGACCTGAGCAAACTCCAGGAGATAACAAAGGACAGAGGAGCCTGGCACGCTGCAGTTCACGGGGTAGAAAGAGTCAGACATGACTTAGCGACTGAACAAGAGCAGCACTCAGAGGGCTTTGTCGCCAGCGTGCAGCGATTTCCTCCGGCGTGAGGGGACTGGGCTACCAGGGAGGGCAGGAAGAGGCGGGGGGTGGAGACAGTCCGCAGGGCCCCCCACCTCCTGCCCACAGGACTCAAGGTGCCACGGCCCCCTGCAAGTGTGGGTCCAGCGTCTCCTGCCAGGCTTTCTGGAGCTGGTTCCAAGGGGAGGCAGCCCCTCATCAGAGGGCTAGCCATGCTTGTACGGCTTAACTCTCTTTCAGCCCGCCTATTGTTGCTGATGCTCTCCGTCTTAGGGGTTCAGGAGCTGGCATGCCATGCTTAGCGAAGTCACACTGCAATAGTCCCCGATCCCACCGTCTCAGCCATTCATCTCCCTCTGCCTTCCAGAAACGCTGATGGAGCAGGAGCCCTGGGGGCTGTGCTCTCCCAGGACACGGCTCTTCTTCTATGAGGCACGAGGCAGCCTGGCTCCCCTGTCCTCCAGCCTCAGACAGCAGCCCAGAAACCGGCTTCTCCTGGCCTTTCCCCTGAAGGGCACATGGGGACCCCAGGGGCTGAAGTCCTCCTCTGAAGCAAAAAACAGGACCAAAATCGAACATGCTTTCTTAGGGGTCCTTGCGGCTGTTCAGGGGCAGTGGTCGTTTCTGGTGTAGTCCGTGGATTAGTTTGTGGTGGGCATGCTGGTTGCACATGAGGGTCTCAAGACCGCTCCTCTGGGCATGGCTGGGAAGGGGTTCTCTCTCTCCGTTGTTTTTGTTGTTATTGTTGTTGTTCAATCATGTCTGACTCTTTATGACCTTATGGACTACAGCACCCAGGCTTCCCTGTCCTTCACCATTTTCTTGGATTTCACTCAAACTCGTGTCCATCGAGTTGGTGATGCCATTCAACCATCTCATCCTCTGTTGTTCCCTTCTCCTCCTGCCTTCGATCTTTCCCAGCATCAAGATCTTTTCCAATGAGTTGTCTCTGCATCAAATGACCAAAGCATTGGAGTTTCAACTTCAGCATCAGTCCTTCCAATGAATGTTCAAGGTCGATTTCCTTTAGGACTGACTATTTGATCTCCTTGCAGTCCAAGGGACTCTCAAGAGTCTTTTCCAGCACCACAATTCAGAAGCATTAATTCTTCAGCCTTCAGTCTTCACTATGGCCATTACTTTTAATCCATGCTATTAGAAACAAGAAAAGAGACACAAATCTTGACCAACAGGAAGGGCAGGCTTGGGACCTCTGCATTCTCTCTGTATCCTGACTGGGGGGCCCTCAGCAGCATCCCTAAATGTTTCCACCTGTGAGTATGTCCTCTCTGAGGTTACATCGTCCCTTCATCCCTAATTCTTCATGTGCAGGCTCAGGGGTCCACAGTCCATCTCCCCAGCAGACGTGGTCTCGCAGGACTCAATGACCAGGTCCTGCCCCTTCAGACAAACTGGAGCAGCTTAGGAGTCTGCCTGCTGATTTGATAGACAAGGTATCTGAGACCCTTGAAGGGCATTTTCCCTGGATCACAGAGTCCCCATCCCGCTCAGCGCCTGGATCTCAGAGGCCTCAGCCCAAGTTCCCCACGACAGCAAGGAGCCTCTCCCTTCCTGCTGACCTGCCAGTACTGTTGGTAGGTGCCAAACAAGTGCCTATTGAGTGACTGAGTGAGTGAATTAATGACGCCCTTCACAGCTGACCCTTATCCATCTGCACAGGCTGCCCTGCTGAGCTGACCACCACCTCCAGAGAAGCCAGGCTTGCAGACAAGAAAACTCCTGGAGGAGCTGGGAGCAGCTCGCTGGCCCAGAATCCAGCCCCCACAAGATCCTAGCTCACGCCTCAAACAGTCCGATGGCAGGAGACCAGGCTGCTTTCCTCCTGGGTCCCTTGGGACACCAACAGGGCCCTGAGCAGCGGGAGGGGGCCCAGCCTCTGGGGCCCAGCGAGGAAATGCAGTCACGGAAACGGCCCACCTGCCCCCTGGACCCATGCGTCCACGCAGCCTTGCTGAGCGCCCTTCCTGCTTCTTCTGTCTGCTCACCTCCCATCTGCTGTGTCTCCACTCCGGAGAGAGTGTGTTTCCACAGCACCCCAGGGACCGACGCTGCAGCAAAGCAAACAGGCCTTCGGCACAGATCCTGTGCATTGTAAACACGACTGTAAATAATACAAATCATTTCACCCAGAGCTTCTGCTTCGGGTGAATGTGAGTGTGCCGGGGAATAGGCGTGTGGGGTCTCAGGCATGCAGACATGTCAGCGCAGGTATGCGTGCCCTCACACATACACAGTGTTACTCTCAATTGCTACACACAGATCAATGCAAATGTCGTATCAGGGCTGTTTCTGAACAAAGGTTTGCAAAGAACACACCTTCACACCCCAGGCTGAGAGCAAGCCCTCCGTCTCTCATTCTGCCCCGTCTCTCACTCTGCCCTGTCTCTCACCCCCTCGTGTCCTCTTTTGCAGCCTTGACAGCTTGTCATTGCCTCCACCCCGTGGGGCCACCATCAATTCAGCTTCATCCCCAGGACAAGTGTTTGTCCCAAAGTCCTCCAGCTCCCAAGGGGTCTCTGCTGCCAGCTCAAGTGGTCTTTCCTGAATTCCAAGAAAAGGCGCCTTCTGCAGCCCCCCGTGCATCCTGCTTGGGAGTTGTTCTCTAATGGTTTCCAGCAACATTCATTCAGTGAATAAAGCATCACACTGTAATACTTGAGGTAAGGCAAGAAGTAAGAGATGGCATGTTTAGGGTAAGGTAGAAAACCATACTGAACAACCTTCCTGGTTGCATTTAGACAATCCCATCTGTTCAACCAAAGGACGGCTGAACCCGTCCACATTTTCCAGTGTTGTTTGTGGATGACATTCTAGGCTTCCTCATCCACCCCCCAGCTTGGGGTGAGCTCTCCTGGGCTGGACACCTTCCCCAAATACCCCTGGCTCAGCTGGAAAACACCACCCTGGCCTCACCTCCTCACCTTCTCTCCCGTGCCTTCTTCCTCACACACAAAACCCGGAGAGAGAGGCTCACTCTGTGTACACTTGAAGTCTGGTTGTTTTGTCCTAAGGGTTAAGGGCTGAGAAGACAGGGAGACTTGACGGAAGACACTGCAGAGAGGCAGTGGTTCCTCCAAAGGCCTCAACCCTGGAAGTTGTTCCCCAAACTGGGTTTTGCCCAGCACGTCAAGGAGCAGAAGCAGTCAGGATCTCGGGGACTGTAGGGCGTGGAATAGCAACCACCCTCATCCTCAAGAAACAGTGGGATCTTGGAACCCGCCCCTGACGTCGTTTACTGCAGCTGGAGGTTGAGACTCAAGACAGACACCCTGGCTATCTTCCAGGCTGGCCAAGTTCTACTGTGTGCTGGATTTCAGCTAGACAGTGATTTCTCTCGTTTTAAATTGAAGTATATTTCATCTACAGTGTTGTGTGAATTTCTGCTGTACAGCAAAGTGATTCAAAAATATATATGTACACATATTCTTTTACATTTTTTCCATATTTTTTCCACCATAGGCTGTTCTTAGAGGATAATGAGTAGAGCTCCCTGTGCTGTGCAGTAGGTCTTTGTTGTCTACTTTATATACAGTACTACACAGCTTTTCATCCCAAACTCCTAACTTATCCCTCCCCACCACTGTCCCTTTCGTAACCACAAATCTGTTTTCTACGTCTGCAAGTCTATTCCTATTTTGTAAGTAAGTTCATTTGCACTATTTTCTTAGATTCCACCTACAAGTGATAACGTATGATATTTGTCTCAGCCTGGCTTACTTCACTTAGTATGATTATATCTAGGTCCATCCACATTGCTACCAATGACAATGTTTCATTCATTTTTATGGCTGAGTAATATTTCATTATACATATACACCACTTCTTCCTGCATTCGTTTCGTAGCTACGTCTGAGCACACAGCACAGCCAGGCATTAGAAAGTGTCGGGAATGCCAGGATGAAACCAAGCTCATGGAGTGTTTGTGGGTCAAATTTCACCAAAAGTCTAAACGCAGAGGAAAGGAGCACACAGAAGACTGGAGGCAGGGGGCCCACCCTGGAGGTTCACAGCCCCAACCAAGAACACACAGCAACTTGTAAAACAGCACTCAGGAGTCAGGCTCGGTCGGAACCCACTTTATTTGAAAGCCTGAGTTACCAGGAAGGCAGAGATGAACACCAGAATTGTCAATGTGAAGTTGCTGAAAACCACTGGCTGGAGTGTTCCCAGCCTCACCAGGTGCTTCAGCACAGCGCTGAGAGCAGCAGAAACCACCTACTTGCGTCACAGATTTCCCCCCAAATATACAACCCTGCTCTGAGTCTCCGTTCCAGGACTCAGCTACATAAATAAAAGTTCCAGGAAGAATAAATCTTTAGAGGCAACAGTGAGATGAACATTTTCAGACAGTTTCATAAACCTGTGAATGGTATTTAAATATTGAGAATGTGAGCCCAGCTGGGCATGCTGTGAACTCCTCCGTCCTGACAGCCTTGTCGTAAATGCTGAAATTCATAAAACAATGGTCTCCTTCCTGGATCACAGTCCATTAATCTGGCTGACCCGCTGTCCTTAACTGCACGCCCCAAACCCAAACCTAGTGGAGTGAGTGCAGGTGTGTAAGTGCATTTGTAAGAGTGCATGTATGGGTGTGCATGCATCTGTGCAGCTCTTTCATGTTTGTTTTTATCTTTTTACTGAAGTCTGTTGATCTCCAATGTTGTGTTAATGTCTTCTATACAGCAAAGTGATTCAGTTGTACATGTATATGCATCCTTTTCCATACTCTTTCCCACAATGGTTTATCACAGGGTGTTGAATAAAGCTCCCTGAGCTGCACAGCAGGCCCTTGTTCATCTGTCCCATGTACGATAGTTTGAGTCTGCTAACCCCCAATGCCTGCTCCACCCGCCCCTGCTCCCTTCCCACTTGACAACCACAAATCTGTTCTCTAGGCCCATGAGTCTGCTTCTGTTTCATAAACAAAGTTCATTTGTGCCATGCTTTAGATTCCATACATAGGCAACCTCATATGGTATTTGTCCTTCTCTTTCTGACTTACTTCACTCAGTAAGATAAGCTCTAGGTCCATCCATGTTGCTGCAAAAGGCATTTTCTTCTTTCTTATGGTGCAGCTCATTTTTAGACGTGTCATTTCTTGGCTCCTTCTCCAGCTGGGAATTTTAAATGCCTTGTGTTTTGAGAAAACCTATAAGGATGAACATGTGGATTTTGGAGGGTGAGAACAAATAAGGAATACAGATACATTCTGGTTGATTATTTTGACAGTTTTGAATCCCCATAGTACTTTTAAAAGCAAATCTTGTGGAAGTTTTTATTCTGTTCAGTTGGCCAGAACAAAAAACAACCTTGAGAGCCGTCTTTGTGTTACGTATCGTGTGCTATTTAGTCTGGGCCCCTGGGCTATGAAAACCCGCCCACATCCATGGGGCATCAGCACCTGTCTGGCAGTAGTAACCAGTCTTGATTTGGGGAACTTTGGGCTGAAACTCTGGATGTCAGAGAGGGTCCTGACAGACAAAAGGGTTCTCCTCCAACATTTAGAGGCTTCCCAGGTGATGCCAGTGGTTTTTTTTTTTTTAAAAAGCAACAACAAAAAAAAACTGCCTGCCAATGAAGGAGATGTGAGTTCAATTCCTGGGTCAAAAAGATCCCCTGGAGAAGGAAATAGCGACCCACTCCAGTCTTCTTGCCTGGAAAGTCCCATGGGCAGGGGAGCCTGGTGGGCTACTGTCCATGGGATCACAAAGAGTCGGACACCACCGAAGCGACTTAACACACAGGTTTTTCACCCTTTGGATGGAGGTCTTCATGTTCTTGTGAAGCTCAGACTAGACAGTCAGTGTCTTTCCAGCACCAAGTGACCGACCATGAGACGTGACGTTGCTATTTTTAACCACATCATGTTGTGTGGACAGTCTACAGCTCTTACAGGTGGGTTCATGTAAGCACTGCCTGTGATACTGAGGGGTGTAAATTGTGGGCAGAAGTGACTGGGAGTAAGAATGAGACCACAAGCAAATATCAGAGACAACGGGTAAACATACATTCAAGATTGGATAACACATCAGCAATCTGGACGCCTCCAACACCACTCAGGATGACTCTGATCTGGAAACCACCTGAGAGGTTGCTGGTGAGGACGTTAAGGTAAGGAAAGACCGGAATATCACCCAAAGCCGCCCGGTGACTAACTGGGTTTTCTGTCCTTGGGGAGCAGGGGAAGTCTGGGACCTGCCAATGGCTGCCATGAAGTTTGGCCGCCATCTTGGTCATGAGTCTGGGCAGAGGCTGGTCGGAGCATGCTTGCCCTCCCATCAGTCACGTCTCTCTTGCTAATCTCAGAAGGTGGGCCCCAGCCTCAGTCCACATAACAGAAAGGGTGAGTCACATGCTTGTAAGTCATATCACTGTCATTATTTTATTAAATTATTTATTAAGCACTCTTCATGGACAGAGGAGCTGGTGGGCTGCAGTCCTTGGGGTCGCAAAGAGTCAGACACCACTGAGCGACAAAGCACAGCACAGCACACGCATTGATGTCGGCGCTGGAAACATACAAATGAAGCTTGCCACTCTCGTCTCTGCTGTTGTGGGGGAGACAGACAAAATATACAGACGATGTGAGAAGTGTAGATTAAAACAAAGCATGGTAACTAGTATGGGGAGGCCCGAGGTGGAGGTTGGATTGCTGTTTTAAATGGACCGTCAGGGAAGGTCTGATGGGAAGAGTAAAACTGAGCAGAGACCTGGAGGAAATTGGGGAGAGGCAATTGCCGATCCTCTGGTTGAAGCCACTGAATATGATGGGCTATTTTAAATCCCCTGCACCACTCATCAAATTTTATTTCTCTGTCAAAGCTTGCAAAAACTTTCCAGGAAGTTTCAAAGAACTTTCCCTCTGAAGCAAAATGCAGTAGCAGTTCAGCTCTAAAAGCACTGAGGAATGAACAGCCCCTCTGGCTGTAAACCTAATGTCTGCAATTTATTGTGTACCCATCTCAGGTGGTAAAATAAATACACCACATTGCACGGATACAGACGGAGCTTCGTCATGAAGGCAGAGCATGCAGACAGCGATCAGGGTCTCATGAAAAAATTCAAGGTGTCAGCAAGCCAGTTATGAGCTGTGTGATCACAAGCAAGTCACTTAAAAATCTTTGAGTCTCAGGTTATCCACATGATAAAGAGAGACTGCATCTGCTATGACTGGAGTGTAGAGTAGCTGGGAGCTGCAAGGACATGATGGATGAGAAGATGCTCATAGTATGAAGTTACTCCCCCGAGAGGGTCCTGCACTTGGTGCAGGAGCCTCAGAGCTGGGAGAGCTACAGTCCCTGTACTTGAGTTGCTGACAACGCAGAGAGTAAACAGATGCGGGGAGAGCCACGACTGAGGCGCGTCGCAAATGCACAGGAGGGGCTTCCGAGTCTACACGTGCGGGGCACATGCTGGGTTTCCCACCCTGGAGAACCGCCTGTGACCCAAGGATAAGCACGCTGAATGTTAAAGCAGCATTTTAGGGGTGTAGTCAAGCTTGCATAATATCTCGGGGAGTCCTCATGGCACAGATCCACGCTGTGCTGATGGCTGTACCTGCCTCAGAGGGCCTCTATGACACTGGACTCTGGAGGCCTGAGTCATGAGGGAAGCATGGGGATGCCCCAGGAGAGGGGCTGGAGTCGAGACCCTTAAAAAAAAAAGCCACCTCCTGGTAGAGGGAGTGGAAGAGCAAAGAAAATACTGCCTCCCAATGGAGACCGTGGATACAACAGGAGCTGCCCCTGAGAAGGGGAGGCCAGGTCTCAAGTGGCTGCCTTTGTTAGCACTGCACTCAGCCGCTTTCACTCCCGGGCACGTGGTTGAGGAAAACACACACCCAACCTGGTGTACTACCCCCCGCGCCCCCGCCACACACACACACAAAGACAAAACTGCCATCCAGGACTTCCCAGGATTTCAAAGGCGCAAAATAACTAAAATCAGGTAAAACACACCAACGGTGAAACATGTGGTTTGCAGGGGGAGGGGTGGAAGACATATACTCAAGGTTTAACATTCCATATTAAACAGATAGGTATAATTTGTTTAAAGAAAATAAATTTTTGAGTAAAAACGTATTAAAAGAATGAGACAATCAAAAAGATCAGGCATATTTGAAAAGCAAATAGAATTTTCACAGTGAAGCATCTCATCAATTGAATTTAAATTCTCAAAGAATGGGTTATATTGAAGGTTCAAAATACCTGAGAAGAAGATAGTCGAATACAAGAGAGGCCTCAATAAACCACCAGAAATTCAACACAGAGTGATTCAGATACGGGAAATATGAAAGACAGTTTAAGTGGAATGGAGGACAGAGTGAGCAAACCAGCTACATTTAAACATGACTTCTTGAAAAATATATAGGAAAAAATATAGTTGGGCCTATTTTTTTCCCAGTGATCACATACAGATGGGAGAGGAGACCACGGAGAGGGCTAAGAGCTGAAGAATTGATGCTTTGGAACGGTGGTGCTGGAGGGGGTCTCTCGGGAGTCCCTTGGATGTTGGGGAGATCGGACTGGTCAATCCTGAAGAAGGTCAGCCCTGAGTGTTCACTGGAAGGACTGATGCTGGGGCTCAAGTTCCAGTTCTTCGGTCACATGGTGTGAGGAGCCTACTCATTGGAAAAGACAGGTGATGGGAAAGGTTGAAGGCAGGAGAAGGGGAAGACAGAGAGGATGAGATGGTGAGATGGCATCACAGGCTCAAAGGACATGAGTTTGAGCAAACTCCGGGAGATAGTGAAGGACAAGGAAGCCTGGCGTGCTGTAGTCCATGAAGTCTCAAAGAGCTGGACATAACCTGGTGACTGAACAACAACAACAGAAAGCAGGAAGGAAGGAAAGATAGGAAGAAAGGAGGAAGAAAGGAAGGGAGAAAGAAAGAAAAGTAGAAAAAGGCACAACTGAACATAATGGCAAAGACTTTTTCAGAATTAACACAATTAACATATGCTGATGGCTTAATAAATCCTACTCCAGATAATTGAAATGAATTAATACCAAGATGCATCAATGGAGAACCCTAACTCAAAGGAAAAGAAGAAGACTGTAGAAGCATCCAGATTACCTGCAAGGAGGTGGCTTGAAATACAGCTTATATTTCAGCAGTAAAAATGGGAACCAAAGGGAAATAGAATCCTGTCTCTACAGAGTTACACTCACGTTTTCAGCTGGGAAACCATTATTCAACAACGAAGGTAAAAGACATTCTTAGATAATTAACACTGGGATAGTTTATCTCCCGAAAGAAATGTCTAGTATATCTATTTCGGAGGGAACGAAAAAGGTGGATAAAGGATTACTGACCAAAAACACAAAAAAGTGAACACAATAGTAAACCTAAACACATGCTGACGATAGAGGATAATCATGATGGGTAATTTCTGTAGCTACAGTGCTGTTAATTAATCATCAAAATAGAATTTGAAGACATCTCCTAGCCACACAGGTGTGATTCGCCAGAAAGAAGGAAAAATTGTAAAACTGGGGGGTGGGCTAACTGCCTTGCTGCAGGTACAAGGGTTTCAGAGACGGAAGGTGCCTTGGCCCTTCCCTTGAAGAACCCAAAGCCCACGGAGGTGAGGAACTTGCAGACTGGGGACTGGCAACACTATTGCTCACGCCACCGGCTGTGTGGTGTCTCTTCCTTCATGTGGCTGACCCCACGACCTCTCACAGGGGCTCCTGAGAACTTCCTGTGGGGATGTCAAGGGATTGCTCCTCCTGTCTTTCAGCCTTGCCCACTTCCTCAAGTTTTCCATCTTGCAGTCTCTTCCTCACACTCCTGTTCCCTTGAGCAGCTTCTCTCAGCACATCGCCTTGAGAGAGCATCACCACCCTCAAGGTCAGGGCTAGGCTCTTTGGCGTTCATGGCTCTTCACTCCTGTCCTCCAGTCTTCCCAAGCTCAGTTCCCAAATGTGGGATTGGTCCCCAAGCCCCGCTCTCTTCCAACACACGAGTGTGTGTGCACACAGGCACCCACACACGGGTGCTTGCTTGCACGATCACACGAGCACACACAGGCAAGGACTCACACACATACACACACACACGTGTGTGACGCTGCCTGCTTCCCTTCATCATCAGTTCTCTTTCCACCACCAGGCCATAGAGACCCTCGTGTCCTCTGCAACTGCTACCCCCGCATACGCTTTGCCCCTCCTTGTCTGAGTATTGTTACAGAACAATGTTTGTGTCCCCAAAATTCACGTGTTGAAACCCTAAGCCCCTATATGGCCATATTTAGTGACAAGATCTTCACAAGTAATTAATGCTCATTGAGATCATGAGGGTTTGGTCCTAAACCCAAAGGATTAATTCCCTCATAAGAAAAGATGTCAGAAAACTTCTCTCTCCTCTCCCCCTCTCTCTCTGGGCACAGGTACCAGGGACAGAGCCTGTGAGATGCAGTGAGAAGGTGGCCACCTGCTACCTTAAGGGATTCAGCCGAAGTCAATGCTTCTGGTACTGGCTTCTCAACCTTCCGGCCTCCAGAACTGTGAGCAGTACGTGTCTGGTGTTTTTTCACAGCAGCTCGAGCAGACGAGCACAGTTGTGAGCACCCATCTGGGTGCTCAAGGCGCTCTGTGTTCACTGCTCTCTCCACACCAACTGTTCTGCATGTCACTTGTCTAGTTACTTATCTGTCCCCTGTGTCCTACAAATGACTTTAAGGGCCAGCCTTATGCTTTATTGCCTGTATCTCCTTCACAAGGCAGAATTCCAAGAACAGAATAACCCAAGTGCTGAGAAAACATTTGATGAGGGAACAAAAGGTTCCCAATGTCAGGACAGTGGTCTGGCTAAGGCAGTAGGGCACAGAAACTGGGGGTGTCCATTAAAAGATGTGACCATGTATGCACTTCTGATTTGGCACAAAACAAAAAGCGTGTTCAAAATGATCTCACTTCTCTTGATATTCCATGTGCTTCTTGGCTTCTTTGTCATCAAGATTAATATTTATCAGAATAATTATTTTCAAATAAGATAATAACCAATATTTCAAGCATAAGCTTTCTGACACATACAGGGAATTCTGCACAGTTTCAAAACCATTCATCAAATCCACTCTGGCTTGAGACAGGTAAGACTAAAGCGCCTGAGTTAGAATAGTTTGGTTGTGTATTCATTGGCTTACAGACCGTGCAGGGTGCACTGGATACAGCAGAGCTCAGTCTCGGGCCCTGAGTGGATGTGAAGATCTTTGGGGCATCTTGGAGACTGGGGTGTGTCCTCAGATACACTGATCCTCTAGTGTGTCCAGCTTTTGTCATTTTAGTCTAGAAAATTCTCCCTAACACATTCTTTGAAAACATTCTGTTCCACATGGATGCAACTAGAGATTATCACACTAAGTGAAGTCAGAAAAAAACAAACACCATATGATATCACATATATGTAGAATCTAAAATATGACAGACATGAACCTGTCTATGACACAGAAGCAGACTCACGGGTATAGAGAGCAGACTGTGGTTGCCGGGGGGAAGGGGCTGGGTGAAGTGGAACTTTGGGATTAGCAGATGCAAACTATTATATATATATATAATATATAACCTATTATATATTATATACAGGATGGATTAACAACAAGGTCCTCCTGTAGAGCACAAGGAGCTATATTCAGTATCTGTAATAATAAGCTGTATTGGGAAAGAATATGAAAAAGGATATATATGTGAATCACTTCAATGTATAGCAGGAATTAACATAACATTGCAAATCAACTATAATTCAAGAAAAAAGAAGACCCTAGTCATCACACCTCCGAGGAAAAGTTTTTGCTCCCCTCTTGGACCACATTCAAAGCAATGACTCTTCATTTGGTTTTTAATTCCTCTAAATGGGTTTGTTCATCGGGCCTGGGCTGGTTGAACTTTTTGCCGCTGACCTTTGCCAGTTTGGCACCTAACCTGTGTCGAGTCTTTCTGTAAAGATCATTAAGCACCTATCCCTCTGTTGACTGCTCAGCGGATGGCACAGAACTGCACAATTAACAAAAACTGAAAAATAGGTTTATTTTTCATCTAGCAGAGGGGTTGAAGAATGCACATGGTTTTGAGATTTTTAAAGATTTTTTAAGATATAAAAACTTCATTGGAAGAATGTTCCTTATTAGAAGGACGGCAAAGAAAAACCTCAGGTCTCAGGGGAAGTATTTGAAGCCCAAGTTCCGTAATGATTTTCAAGTTCAAAGTTGGGCTGCTCTACTCTTGTTAATGAAGCACTCCAGCCCCAGGCTCCGCAGGTGGCTGCGGCAGCCCCATTAAGGTGGAAGTATCTGTTTCCTTATTAGACTGTCACCTGCCCGCCCCTCTGCATTGGGGGCGAGTCAATTAGTGTGGGCAGCCGTGAGGAAGACCACAGCGACTCCCGTCTTCATCACTCCTGCTCCAGCATGGCGAAGGGTCTTGGGGGTTAGAGAGGCAGCGGGTTGATGCGAAGAAACACGTGCCTCCTTATCCATGAGAAATACAGCTCCCTTTTAGGGAGGACCTTTAAGGAAATTCACATGGTTTTAACAATCAAGCCCATGAGCACACAACTGCACATCGTTTATCACAATTTGTCTCTTTTCAAATAGGCCTCAGTCTGGGACGGAAATAGCATAGTGTCCAAATGATTCCTCCTTCACACAGGGGCTGCTGCGGTCATCATCAGAGATCCTGGATTTGGGGCTCGGAAATAGACATCTCCTGCCATCCTGCACCCAAGCCCTCTGCAGAAGAGGTTCTCTTCCTAGAGAGGCTCAGAGAGAAGGCATCGGTACCCTCCCCAACGCTTGTTCCCCCCCAGACTTGGCCCCCCAAGAATCACCTGGCCCAGACCCCCTCCTCTCTGTCCTCCAGGCTCCAGACTGAACCCAGTGATTTTGGCACAAGCTCTGTGGCCGTGGGTGAGCCTGGCACTGTGGGGCACGCAGAGAAAGCAAGACCTGAGGTGAGCTCTCTCCTCCATTTAAAGATTCCAGCGAGCCCCTCTTGGCTTCCCTCAGTAAATCCTGAAGGTCTGCCGATGGTGTTGAGAGCCAGCCCTCGAGATTTCAGATCCTCTCCCAGCCCATCTTGCGGGTCTCAGTGGGCCTCACCTTCTCCCTCATGCATGAGCCAGTCTCTTCGCACCCATGATTTTCAGGTCTTACCTTCTCTTCCTCAAATGCCCCCTTCTGTTATTTAATCCATCCAGCTTCTACTGACCCCCGAGTCTGACCCTTTGTGACCCTCCCTGGACCTTCAGGAAAAGCCCATGTCTCTTCCTTATGGACCCTTTATCAGCTTCAGGGAGCGGGGGACCCCTGAGAAACCACCCCCTGGTACTGTGAGCCTCTGCTTTAAATGGTGGCTCTTCTCCTAGAGACCTTCTCCACCCTTCAAGACTCAGCTCAGGCCTGCTCTTCTAAAAACGTGCTCAAGACCCCCAGGTTCCCAGTCTGCTCGGGCTGCTTGCTATAGATCAGGAGGGGCCCTGGGCTGTGTTTACTTCCCTCAGTCCCGGAGGCAGGAAGACCAAGATCAAGGCCCCAGCAGCTTTAGTGCCTGGCGAGGCTCTGTTCCTGGTTTGCAGACAGCTGCCTTCTCACGTGTCCTCAGCTGGCAAAGACAGAGCCTCTCTCCTGCCCCTTCTTAGAAGGGCACAGATCCCATGTCTGGGGCTGCACCTGCATGAACCATTCCCCTCTCGCAAGCCCGCCCCAACACCGTCACGTTGGGCATGAGGCGCTAACGTGCGAGCGTCCGAGCTGACGAGCACCGCTCCTCCTGTGACTTCCTGGTCCCTCTCCTTCCTGTCAGGGTTCTTCACAGGCTCCCCGTCCTCACACCCAGGCCTGTGGCCCGACGTCCAGGAAGCCCCACACCTCTCTTTCTCTGGCCCTTGTTTCCTACTTTAATCAGAAGCACACCTTAGGGCCACCGAGCGTGCACTGCCTTAGTTTTGCATGACCAGCCGTATCCAGAGCTGCGGGGGAGAAAGAGCCATCACTCCATTCCCGTCCCCGACTAGACATGTGGCCGAGGCCCCAGCAAACAAGGCCTGGGCTCATGGTGGGGCAGCCCAGGTGCAGACTGGCCCAGCCCCGGGCCGGCCTGTGCTCGGGAAGCACCCTCCGTGAGCCCGTCATCGGCACACAGTCACTGGCACATCGCAGTGCCAGCCAGAGCGCCGCCCAAGATGCCCAGCTCTGGCACCAGCCATCGCCCCCCAGGGACACCTGGGTTGTTTCAACAAGTTTCTGTGAGTGAAAGAGAGCAGGCTGAGAAGGGGGAGAAGGAACGGACTGGCGTTCATAGGGCGTCCCCCAGGCTCCCCGAAAGCACACGAATACCCCACTTCACAGGTGGAGAACTCAGGGCTTAGGTTCAGTGGCTGGTGGCAAGGCTGGGGCGGAGCCCGAGTCCTCTGATTCCCAGGCCTCAGACCCTCTGCCCTGGGGCCTGGGCCGGGGAGCTCTGCAGAGCGTGCAGACGTCATCAGGGCTGCTGTGATGGGGACGTCCTGGTACCAGCCCCCGACCCTGAAGGCCCCCTTCCAGCTCCCTGCCCGCTGCTGCGGTGTGCCCTGTGTCCACACTCGGACACCTTCATCCTCCACCTAAGACCCCCGCCTCCACCCCACACCAATCAGTGAGGCCGGCTCTGCTCAGATCAATTTCAGTTCATGCAAAATTGAGGAAGTCTTAGCGGGGAGCGAGCATTGGCCTTTCAATGTGTGCGAGCAGGGGCACCCACTTGAAATCAGGTCAGCTCTCTCTGGAGCAGGACACTGGTTCCACGGCCAGAGCCCCAGGGCTGAGCCGGCGTCCACGCCGCCCAGGATGGCTCTGCCTCATGCTGGTTTGCTCTCCCTGTTCTGCTGGGCAACACCGTGGGGCGTGACGTATCCCCTCCAAGCGTCCCTGGCAGCCTGACCCCAGCTTCATTAAGGACCAGTAAGGGCCAGGGCAGGAGCGTCAGTAGATGAGGCCGCGGGAGGACCCAGGCCCCTCCAGCCTCAGCTTCAGATGGCAGGCGGAGGTCTAGGCTGGGGCGGAGGGGAAGGGGTCAGCAGCTCCGCAGGCTGCAGCGTCTGTGCCTGGGCTGAAGGTGGAGAAATTACCACTCGGCAAATGACTTCTTATCGCCCTTTCAGAGAACAATGCGGCTATTGTTCTGGGCCAAGGCTTTGGGTTTTTTTTGTTGTTGTTTTTAATTTTTTTTCAACTTAAGTTTGAAGAAGTAAGAGTTTGATATATATATATATATATTTTTGCGCTTACTTTTTTATTTAATTTTTTCTCTCGGGATCATAAAGTGAAAGTATTTAAATTCATATTTCAGGAGATAAAAGAAGCCTAACATCTTTCATCCACTTCTATGCATTCTTACTAATTTTTTTTTTTTTTTTAACATTTTGTACTGGCATCCTGAAGGGTGCAATTTCATGAGTCAGGAGAATAAATAACAGATAAAAATAAATGTCGTTCTCAGCAAAGGTGTGAGCTTTCCTTAGGGGTGAAAAAAATAATGAATGCTTGGAAGAGGCCACAGAGCCTCCGGACAGAACCTAGCAGCAAGTGGGGTGAGGGGTGTGGACGGTGCATGGAGTCAGCACCCCCAGGGAGAGCCTGCCCAGGGAACCGCCCCCCTCCCCCCAGGACACACTTCCTTCCGGAGGAGGCGGGTGGTGTTGGGAACGCCCTCACATTTCACAGTCTTGCTTGGCAGGTTCATTGGACACCCGGAGAGGCAGGGCTGCAGGGGATGGAGACGATCAAGAGGCTGATTTTGCTAACGGAGACTTTTCAGAGCTTGCTATGTGCAGGCAGCATTGCATTGCAGGAATGCGCCACGTCTGGTTCCTGAGATTTAGCCAATGACGACTGAATGGAAACAAGTATCCTTTCTTATAGCGTCGCGGGATCTAAGGGCACGCACAGGCGGAGCACCCTGAGTGGCGAACGTGCCGCACACGACGGCCACGGCCGCCGAGACGTCCCTGCGTCCCAGCTCTGCCCAAAGCCCATCCTCAAGCCCTGAGCTCGGTGGGACGAGAACTCTGGGGCTCCTTGATTATGAGAATCAGATCCCCACGTGATGCTGGAACCCCAGGCCGTGCAGGGAACGGCTCCTTGGCCACCAGAAACATTCCTCTTCCGCCTCCACTCCCATCAGCATCATGCTTCGAAGACCTCATACAGCTTTCCAGACCTTTCCTTAAGGGGCAAAGCTCCTCCAGACACAGGCGCTGAAAACCAAGGAAGCAGCAGCAGTGTCTGGATTCATGAAGCGTGGCTGAGCTGGGCCGGGTCTGTCCACCCTCCTCCCTGCGCGTCCAGGCTGGATCCTCAGTGTTCGCAGCACAATCTTGAAATCACTTTAGGGCTGATGTTTTCAAAGTGAAACCCCACACGTGGCTTGTAGGTCCTGAACTATGGGGCCAGATTTGGGTGGCCGGCTCTCCCTGGGAGTCTCCTGGAAAGTGTCGTCCAGGTCGACCTTGAAGCTGGTCCTTCTGGGGCTTCAGAATCAGATCTCTGCCCCCAGGGCTTCCTGCTGGATCAGCCCTGGGGCTCAGACATGCCAGCAGGACTCGGAGGACCCACCAGGGTTCTGGGCCGCGGGGTGGTGGGGAGAGGGCAGGCAGGAGGTTGCCTCCAGAGTGATGCGAAGGCTGGTGTGGGCGCCAGGGTTGAGTGCGGCCCTGCGGAGGCTCATGGTCCCCACGGGCTCCCCATCAGGGGCAGCCCACGCCTGACAGCTCCATGGTGCCTTCCTGAGTACTCGCCGAGAATAGAAGCAGCCTAATAAGGCAAAAGCACTTTGCCATCTTGTTGTTGCTGAGAGATCAGTTACAGAGGGAAAGCCTGCCGCAGACTTCAGTAACACTGTCAGCGAGAGAATCGTTCCTCTAGGAACCCTGAGCTGGCGGCGCTGGGACCACATTCCCCACCGCCCGGCCTCTTCCCAAGGCTGGCGGAGGTCCTGGGGGCTCGGGGAGCATAGCTGGGCGTCCCGGGTGCGCTGGCTGTTAAACAAGGCATCCATCTGCCAGGGGCCAGGGAGGGTCACACCGCTGACACGGGGGCGGAGGACCGTAGGTGGGGGGACAGGAAGCCCTGGGCGATGCTGGGAAGGAGGCTGAGTGCCTCCAGGGTTCCATGGACGGCAGAGGTTTGCATCAGCCACTGCACCCCAAGAGCGGCAAGTGAAGACAGTTAGCCAGCCGTGGCAGACAAGCTCCAGGAGCCAGAGATGCTCGGAAGGGCGGCCGGAGGTACGGGCTGACCCTGAGATGCAGTAGCCATCATCACCCACCACGTATGGTCCCCGTGCAGCCAAGCACGCCTGGAGCCCTTCCAGGGGCCGTGCTGGTGACCCTGCAAAGGCAGGAAGGCTGTGAGCATCTCCCTTTAGAACCAAGGTCCTAAGTCTTCCCCCGAGGCGGGTGGAGGACCCTGCTGTGCCCCCGCCCCCAGCCTTCGGCCTTCCCGCTCCCCACGCTCCAGTCCCTGTGGACAGAATCCGGCTGCGGCTGTGCTCAGCACCTGGACTGAGGCAGCATGGAGCCCTGGGGTCCAGGAGACAGGGAGACGCCTGCAGTCTGACAGGGGACTGAGACCCCAGGGCGAGGAGCCACAGGCCGGAGGAGGAGGGGAGGCTCCAATGGGACCACTGCTCTCTGCCCACTTCTCCAGCCTGAGACTCGGGTGTTTATCTCAAAGCCCCTTTTACCCGGGAGGGCGGGACCTTGTCCACCTGGTGACGGCTTGGAGCCCCGACTCTGGGCCAGGTACTGGGCACGCAAGAGTAGGCTTGGCCCCGGCCCCTGGTACTGCAGTCTAAAGCTCTCAGGTCAGGGGTGCCCAGAGGGCTGCGCCCGGGGCCAGGGTGTGCCCTAGGGGGTGCCATCCCTGCTGCTCCAGGTGGGAGCCCTGGACCCTCCTGAGGACCGGATTGCCCCGGCCCTCCCGACCCTGCCCTGACTTCCAGGCCGCATTGCTCTCCTGACGATGCCCTGCGTTCCTCTGGATGGGGTCAAACAGCTGCCCTTTGGTTTTGCTTTTGCTCTCGGACTGAATCACGGATGTCGATCGCAGGCACCCTGGGCTCCTGGGGTGCTCCGCGTACTCGTCCGCACCCGGAAGGACTTCAGCTGGCCCCGGGGAAGGAGCCGGCGCTCGGAGGCGGGACGGTCTCCCCGCTGACACGCGTCCGCGCCGTGTTGTATGCGGGTCTCCAAGCTGAAGAGCGCACAGAGCGGGACGAGAGTTAGAAGTGGCCGCTGGCAGTGCCGGGGAAGCTGTCGGGGAGCCGGGACTTCGCAGGTCCTCCTGGTCTTCCGAGGTGCACGTGGGGCGAGGCCGCCAGTCTCCCTCATGGGTTGGAGGCCTCTGTGACCATGCACGGCCGCTGCAGGCAGTTCAGGAGCGCAGTCTCCAGGCCTTTGTGGTGCAGACCGCGCACGGAGTCCAGGTGGACTTGCTTCCGTGCAGGGCCCCGCCAGCATCGGCCACAACAGTCCCAAAGAGCTCCAGCTTCCGGAAGAAGACTGGCCGGGACTGGAGAGGGCAGCACCCAGGGGTGGCAGAGATAGAGGCCCGTGCGTGTGGCCCGAGGCTCAGAGCATCAGAGAGACAGCCAATGGGAGGCTTGTGGGCCCAACACGGCCCCAGAGCCTCCCTCTGGGCCCTTCCAGCAGCAGCCAGGACCCTGCCCTGCGTGGAAATGCACCCAGTCTGAAAACAGATCGGCTTGGCTCCGCAGAGCAGTGGGTTAGAGGAAAGATGCTTTGTCAGAAGTCCAGCTGTGGCTTTGCAGATGGTGCTGCTGTCCAGAGTGGGGAGGGAGGCTGGCCTGCACCAGAGCCTCCCGGCAGGGCAGCAGGCAGTGGCCTGGGGGTTGACCTCGAAGCCAGGCCCTTTGTCCCCTGGCTAGCCTCCCTGGAGGGCCAGCTGGGCGAGAGCCTCGGTGGAGCGCCCTGCTCTCAGCCTGCGTGGGCCGACTGTCTTCTGGGCGGGCAGGTAACCTGAGCCTCTCAAGGTCACACAGACCCACAGCCTCAGAGCCAGCCTCTTCCTCTGCATGCCTGCTCTGGCCTCTGGGGTGTGACGGCCCCGGGGCACGTGGCTGACCCTGGGACTCCCCAGGGATGTCCTGGGGCGATGCGGATGCGGGCCTCATTCTCCGTCCCTGCTCAGGGTCCCCGGTCCCGGGGTGGGCCTCCCCACCCACCGTCAGGATGGAGCATGTGCACACGTGTGTCAGAGTGGGCCCGGGGCTCTTGGGGGCTGTGGATCTACAGGTGAGGCACCCCAGCTTCACCCTAATGTCTTTCCTGCCTCGGTCGCTCTGCACCACAGCCGCGCTGGCCTTAACTCATCACGAAAGTGCTCACAGCACAGGCCAGGTCCGGGGGGCCTCTCACGCTGTCAAGCCACCCGCTCTGGCTCCCTCTGGCCTCCCTGGCCCGAGTAAGCCGGGGGGCATGTGAAGTCGGCCACCTGCACTTAGCTCGATGCTTTCCCCCTGCCCAGAGTCCTGGAGGTAGAGGTCCCAGTGGGCTCCAGGACCCAGCTCGCAGCTTCCCTGCCCTCTCCAGCTCTCAGGATGAAGCCTGATGCCGGTCTCTGTGCTCTGGCCTTTACTAGTCTCTGAGCCGTTGGCTCCCACTCATGGAACCAGAGGGACCCTCCCCAGGCCTGGGGCTTTCCTGCTTTGACAGGGACCCGACTGCAGATGTAGAAATGGCCGCAGGCTGCTCCCATTAGGCTGGTCGGCTAAAAGCTAGTCCACTGCCCTGAGGGTGGAGGACCGCCTCGTGCATCCCCCTGATCTTGGCGGCCAGGACGACCAGGCGGAGCTCGATGCAGGCCACGTGGTCTCCTGGGACTTTGCGTTGGTCGGTTTGTCTCTCTGAGCTGGATTCGCCCATCTGCACAAACAGGCTGCTGCTGAAGGACTAAATGGAGATGGTGATGATGATGGTAAAGCTATGGCTGCCAGGCCTGGCATGCCAGGTGGGCACCGAGCGTGAGCGGTCACCGTCAGGAGTGAGCAGAGGACAGCAGGACTCCAGGAACCACAGCCAGTGAGGGTGGAGAGAGGCGAGTGGGAGGGAGCCGGGGCCGACCAGCAGGGGCTCCCAAGGGGGTCCTGCAGGTAGCCTGGGAGAGGCACTCCCCGACCCACCAGGAGAAAGAGCCCCGGTCCTTCTCTCAGAGCAGTCCACTCAGGTCAGATGCAGATCCCCACCAGCGCTGCTCCAGCCTCCAAACCCAGCCCCGGGGAGACGGTGGGCACCAGCTCAGCGGCACGCGTCCTGTGACCCCCACATGCCGTCACGGGGTCGCGGGCATCCTCTCGGCTTCAGCACTGGTGCCTTGCAGCGTGCTGCCCTGCACCCCCTCTGCCCCCGGACCTTGCTGGAGAGAGTTTCCTCTTCAGTACATACGGTACTCTGCTTTTGCTTTATTTTTATTCTTTTTATTTTTACAGAATAAAGAGTGGAGAGCATCTCCTTGTGGGAGCCCAGCCGCCTCTGTTCACAGACATTCCCTTTGATTCCTGGCCTTTGCTACTGTGATTCCTGCCGCCATGAATACCCTGGTCATATATTATTTGGCACATGTGTAAGAATGTTTGTACAATACATTCCTAGAAGCAGAGCTGCTGAGTCAAAGGGAGAAACCTCAGTAATTTCACGAGTGTCGCCAGACTGTTGAAGTGGTTGGAAGATTTTACACGCTCCTTGGTGATTTATAAGTGTGACTGTCTGCCAGCGCCCTGCCAACTGACGGAGACATCAGTGGGGTTTTGGTTTATCTATTTACTTTGCTTTTCCGACCTGCTCCGTCGAAAACAACATCTTCTTGCAGTTTCATTTTTCCAGTCTTTTGTGATGAACTGAGAATCCCTTCTTTTGCTTAAGCGACATTTGCATCTCCTTTTTTGGCCAAATCTTCACTCATATCTTTTCACTGTTTATTGAGTTAGTATTTTTCTTAATGATTTGACAATTGTCTTTACATTTTAAGAAAATTATCCCATTGTAATGAATATAGACATAAATCTTTATCTATAAAGAAACATATGTCCACACTTTTTTATTTCTATTTTCTTTCTTGGTACCTTTCGCCATGCTGTTTAGAGCATCACTGGCGCGGATGGCTTCACCGTGCTTCCTTCTGCTTTCACTGCCAGTGCTGCTCCCTTAGAGAGGGCTCCCTGACTCCAGAATCAGTTCCTAACGTGCCCACACTTTTCAGAGACCTGTGTTCACTCAGGTAACCAGGAGCGGCCCTGCATCTGGCAGTTACTGGTGAGTGAGCTGTGGAGGGCGGGTGGCGTTTGGGACTTGCCGCCTGCGAGTGTGGGTGGGACAGTGCGGGAGAGGCCCGCGGAGCCCTGCTTTCAGGGGGTCTGCTCTCCGCCAGGCCCCACAGGCAGCTCTGGAAGACAGCTGGCAGCATGTGCCTCTCCCCCGCTCCAGGGCAGGGAGAGTGCACCGTCCACCCCCAAAGGGCGTTGGCTGCAGCTGGCTCCCGGGCACCCCGGGTCCCCACAGACAGGGGGAGCCTCTAGGGAAGTCAGTGGGAACCCTTGGCACCCAGGTCTGCAGCAGCCGGGTAGGTGTGCACAGCCTAGCACGGGGGCCTGGGGAGGCCTCCGTCAGCCACACTTCCCTCCTCCCCCTCCCCCCTCTTTCCCTCCTCCCTCCTCCCCTCCTCTTTCCCTCCTCCCCTTCCCTCCCTCCTTCTTTCCTTCCTTCCTTCTTCCCTTCCCTTCTAGCTTTCTTTCTTTTACATCTTTAAGCAATCCACTGATAATTTATTTGATGCGAGTCATAAGGTAAAGTCTCATCTGATCACTTTTTCTTCACAAGCAGCCGTGCTGACCTCCAGGCGTTTATGGAACTGTCCATCTCCCCCACTGCTTTGACAGGGTGCTTTTATCCTCTTTTAATCTCCTATGTGCACTTGGGTGAACTTCTATAGTACATGTCACTGCACTGATTGATCTATTTATATTCCAGTACCACATTGCTTTAATTAGTGTAGCTTTATGTTATGATAGCTGGTAAGTAGTGCAAATTCTGATTTTTTAAAAACATGTCTCTCTTACATATTCTTGCTAGTTTATGCAAATAGTTCAGCTTGAGATTACATATTTATTACATCTGTTATGTGTGTGTGTGTTAGTCCCTCAGTAGTGACTGACTCTTGCAACCACGGGGACTGTAGCCCACCAAGCTCCTCTGTCCATGGGGTTCTCCAGGCAAGAATAGTGGAGTGGGTTGCCATTTCCTTCTCCAGGGGATCTTCCCAACTCAGGGACTAAACCCAACTCTCTTGCATTGCACTGGATTCTTTACCATCTGAACCACCAGGGACAAGCTTGTGTGTGTGTATTACACACAGTGCACACTCACAGCACTGGAGATAGAAATGAGTATGCAGCCATGACTGGAATAGTATACATTGGTGAGATCACTTTAAACTCACATATTTCTCAGGAAAATCCTGTATTTCCCAGACATCTAGGTGCGTCTAGGCTGCTTCTCCAAGATCATTCGGTGACTTTCCATTTGTTCAAATAGTCTCTGGGTGAATCCTTCAGCATTGTTTAACACTCTTCTTTGCATAATTTTGCACATCTCTATTTGGGTTTATCCCTACACACTTTTATAATTTTATGCTCCTAATATAAATAGAATACTTTCTTTAATTTTATCTGTCTATACTTTTTTAAATATGAATTTTTGACACATCAAAATGATGTAACACACCCACATACATATATGAAAGACAGAAAATCATGAGAAAAATTACATAAATGAGAGAATAGAGATATTAAATTATGGAAATACAAAAATAGAATATGGGCTGGTGAAAATTTTAGCATCAATCCAATAGGAAAAGAGATATCAGCATTCTTGGAGGTGCAAATAAATCTGTGAGCAAAGAAATTGGACATGGGAGCTTTGGGAATTTGTGTCTGGAAACAGTGAATCTGAGCAGGCAGTTTCTGGTGGTAATTTCCTGGGTATGAGTTATGTGTGGTTTTTATCAGCAGACTTTGTCTCATTCTCTCCACAGGACCTCTGGATGGCCCCGAGGAACTCTGGGCTCATTTATGAGTGAGTTTGTGGCCAGTTCCTGAATCAAGGGGTGGAGACGCCCGGTCAGTGATGAGTCTGGACTTTATCTTTAAGCAGACTGAACAATTTGAAAGTGAACTCCAAAATTCACCTGCTCATACTGAAAAATGAAAGGTGGGAATAGAATGTCCCATAAGAAAAGATTTTTGGATTCAGAATTGGACATGATAGATAAAAGACTTTTTAAAAGCCGTATGCAAAGGTAACGTTTTCATATCTGTATTGATAAGTGAGATTGGTGTGTATTTTTCATCTGTGCTCCTGGACTGTTTAAATAGCAAGAGAGACTGAGTCAGAGGAAAGGAACTCTTTTGTGCCCTAAAGAAGGCCTTTGGAGCCAATTAGGGTTACAGGGAGCAGTGGTCAAGCTGGGGAGAGCACACAGCATGTTATTAGCGTGGAGGGAGACGATAGCACAAGCCAGCGTGGTCTTAGGAAGAAGGTTTCTGGGAGAAAAATGCTGAGACTCATTACTGTTCAAGAGTCAGAAGCAACGTTTGGAAGAAAATGGAAGATAAAACAAACTCAAGGGAAGTAATATAAATAGCAAAGCTTTGTGTTCCTGTATTCACGTCAAGAACTTGTCTGAGGATTGTGTGATAATTTTCTTTTGATTTTGGGAGAAATCCAAATATGGGCAACATGAAAATAACTTAAAAAGCAGCATTTGAGAATGAAATGACATGATGTTGGGAAGGATTTCGTAAGTCATAAAGTGCTATTAAAATGTTAGGAGACTCCTTTGTCGTTAGGTAGCCAGGTTGTACCAAGGTCAGCACTTTTTCATTAAAGGTGACCATTAATTTTGTAATAAATTCAGGTAAAATCCCATCCTTACAGAGTGAGGTATGTTACAGCCTGCCAGATAGTTTGCAAAAGGATAAGACTGCCATGGCAATACACTACTTTTCTGGTTGATGAAGTATATATATTATATATATGTATGCTGCTGCTGCTGCTGCTAAGTCTCTTCTGTCGTGTCCGACTCTGTGCGACCCCATAGACGGCAGCCCATCAGGCTCCCCCGTCCCTGGGATTCTCCAGGCAAGAACACTGGAGTGGGTTGTCATTTCCTTCTCCAGTGCAAGAAAGTGAAAAGGGAAAGTGAAGTCGCTCAGTCGTGTCCGACTCTTAGCAACCCCACGGACTGCAGCCCACCAGGCTCCTCCATCCATGGGATTTTCCAGGCAAGAGGACTGGAGTGGGATGCCATTGCCTTCTCCGATATATGTGTGTGTGTGTGTGTGTGTGTGTGTATTTTCCTCTGGCAATATTTTGGAAATTTTTTTCCCTTTTGCTTTTGTTTTGCTGAGTTATATAGCTGAAAGTTTTAAGTTTTAAAAGAAAGAAATGAGTGTATATGGTCAATGAGATGCTGTTATAATAACACTTATTACCCAAACCAGCAAGCCTGCTCTAACCCTTCCCCCTTGCTTTTTCTCTTTTTCAAGCCTGATGCACTGGTTTAGTTGCTAAGTCATGTCTGACTTTACGACCCCGTGGACTGTAGCCCGCCAGGCTCCTCTGTCCATGGGATTCTCCAGGCAAGAATACTGGAGTGGGTTGCTGTTTCCTCCTCCAGGAGAGCTTCCCGACCCAGGAATAGAACTCGGGTCTCTTATATCTCCTGCATTGGCAGGTGGATTCTTTACCGACTGAGCTATGAGGGAAGCCCTCAAGTCCGATGTAGCAAAAGTTGGAAGATGAGGCTCTGCCAGCCTCCTATTCCCTGTCTTTCTCCCCGTGCCAGACACGTGCTCCCCAGCCTCCTGTCTGCCCAGCACCGTTGGTGGTGCCCCTAGGGGGTCCAGTCATCCTTCAGTACCTGGTCCATAACGATCATGTCAGGATGCCACGGGCCATGACTGGTTTCTCTGTGGTAGCAACTGTTAGTTTGCCTGCCATTTCCCTCGCGGTACTAAGTATGACCAAGAATCCTTCCAGAGATCCCCTCAGAGAGCTGTAAGCCCACCACCGTGACAGCAGAGCAGGTACCAGTTTCCACGTGTGTAGTTCATGTCTGGCCCCACACAGCACCCTCTTCTGAAGATGGGCCTCCTGGGGTCCTCCGAGATGTCCTCAGCTTGCTCTCATGTTGGGTCCCCAGTTTCCTGGATCATAGGCCTCCCGTGGCCTACCCCCTGGATTTCTGGAGATCATCCTGAGAAAATGTGTAATCATTCATAACGTTCATTCACCCAACATGCATTCATGAGTACATGCTGTGAAACAAGCAGTCTTCTAGGAGCAGTTTGTATATAACTCGTGTCCCGCTCGTTCTGAACCCGCAGACTGCAACATGCCAGGCTTGACTGTCCTTCACTGTCTCCCAGAGTTTGCTCAAATTCATGTCCACATATAGGCTTCCCAGTTGCCCCAGTGGTAAAGAATTCACCTGCCAATGCAGGAGATATAGGTTCGATCCCTGGTTCGGGAAGATCCCCTGGAGAAGGAAATGGCAACCCACCCCATTATCCTTGCCTAGGTAATCTCATGGACAAAGGAGCCTGGTGGGCTACAGCGCATAGGATGGCAGAGTCAGACACAGCTGAGTGACTGAACACACACACACACACACACACACATGAATCTTTATGCAAAATAAGCTCTGTTGTAAATGTTAATAATAAAAGCAGTACCTGTGCGCTCGCTTCCCTTCTTGGAAACAGAATATGGCCTAATACTTCCCATTGTACTTCCTCCTCACCCAGCTCCACCCACCAAGGGACCAAAGAGTCTGGACTTGGCTTCACTAGCCTTTCAGTGTCTTTCATCATTTCCCCCAGTTACGTATATCCCTAAGCTGCGAATTGTTTGCTTTTTCTTGTGCGCGTCATGGGAGCGGTACCAGCGTTTCTGCAGTCTTCTGCACGTTTCTTTTGTCGTTCAGTGGTGGGAAGGTCTAAGATTCATGCATATAGATGGACATGACTGTGCTTTATTCGATGTTCTGGTTATATAGTGCAGACTCTTTATCACAATTTGTTCATTCATTGCCCTGTTGACATTTGGATTATTTTCAAGTTTTATGATATTGCAAGCCATGCTACGGTGAATACTTTATATGGTTCCTGCTGTGCTCATATACATTTTTGTGTTCTGATTATTTCTTTTTTGGTTCAGGTGTATATGATTACAATGGCTTTGTTGAGTCATAGGTTATGAATATGTTTACTTTTTGTAAGATAAAATCTAATTTTTTTCATTACCAAAGTGTTTGTGGCCCCCCACTCCAGTCCTCTCGCCTGGAAAATCCCATGGACGGAGGAGCCTGCTGGGCTGCAGTCCATGGGGTCACTAGGAGTCGGACACAACTGAGCAACTTCCCTTTCACTTTTCACTCTCATGCCTTGGAGAAGGAAATGGCAACCCACTCCAGTGTTCTTGCCTGGAGAATCCCAGGGACGGGGGAGCCTGGTGGGCTGCCGTCTCTGGGGTCGCACAGAGTCGGACACGACTGAAGCGACTTTGCAGCAAAGTGTTTGTAACAAATGGTATTTAAGCAATGCTATTATTTCATACATTTGTCTACAAATGGCAAAATTATATCAATCTTTTTGGCTTAAAACATGCATCATTTTAAATTCTCATTTCTCTGATTATTAGTCAGGCATGTTGTTGATTAATGTGTTAGCTATCCTTTTCTTCTTCTATAAAATGCGTATTCATATATTTTTCCAGTTTTTTTTAAACTATTGATTGTTTAAAAGATTTTCATTTTATATTTTGGATTTTGTTTCTTTATCAATCACATGAATTGCTAATAAGTTTTGTGAATTGAATGTTCCCTCCTTTTATGGTAACTTTTCAAAAAAAGCTATCTTCGTTTATGATTTGCACTGTTATCATTATTTTTAATTTTTAAGTGAGGTGTTATTAACTTACAGTGTGCTAATTTTAAGTGTTTGTTTACTTGTTATTATTCTTTAAAACCTCTCCTGGAAATTCTCTTATATTTTTTCACAGATGTTTAAAGCTTGTCATTTACATTTGAGTGTTTAAATCACCTGTGTCCTCAAATCATAGCAGAGATCTGGTGATTTTACCATTTTCCTGTGGTTACCGGTGACCTAGCAGGATTCAATGATGAGCAGTTCTTTACCCACAATCTGAAAAACTTACTCTACTATATGTCAAGTGGCCGTGGGTCCTGGGGGCTGAGACTGGGTGTCTGTTGTTTCTATTTTCATAAAGGCGGTAGGTTCTTGGTCTCTTTTTCTTTTTTGAGGAATATATTTTCATGGGGTTGAATATTATAGTTGAGAAGTCTTAAATATCTCTCCCCCTTTAGATGAATCAATCTTTCAACATGCATGTTCAAAAATTATTTATTTTAAATTCAGTGAATTTTATTATGAAAGGATTCAGTGATGATTTGTTCAACATCAACTTTTCTCAGATTTTGAGTTGTCCTTTTAATGGATGGATTAAAAATTCCTGCAATGTCTGAAATAACATTTGGAATTATTTCTTTACCTTTTCAAATCCATTATTGGGATTCCTTTTTAAGGGACACCACTTATCTGTACGTTGGAATTCAGTTTTTTTTTCTGCCCTCCACGTCTCTGATTTTCTCTCCATTTCTGAGTTCTGGTTTTCCCATTTCATCCTGCCTCCTCCCCACGCCCCTAAACTGGGCGATCCTCGTTCATTTATTTAACGAACGCACATTGAATTTCACTCCTTGCCAGGTGCTCTTCTGTCACAACCCTGACAACTTACCTGTGCTTATGGTGATTAATTTTAACAATGGAGGCAGATCATGAGCAGCAAATACATTATTTAAACTCAGGTTGCTTCATTCCATTGAGACAAGGGAACCAGGGTACCGGCGAGGAGGGTGACTCTCCAGGAGCCTCTCCAGGAAGGACGGTCAGGAAAGCTCCTCTGAGATGATTAGATGCAGTAAGACCTGACCTGAGAAAACACCCGGATACCCCAGGAACACACGTCAGGCACCACACAGAGCAAGCGCCAGCCGCCGAGAAAGTGACCGCTGGGCACAGTGAGGTGCAGACAGGTGGCCGGCGGGGCTGGGGGCGTCCAGTGAGGGCGCAGCGGTGCCGCGGGGGCCGCAGTGAAGGAGCACTGCTGTCATCAGAGCGTTTTACGCAGGCAAAGTGCAGACAGCGGGCTTCCCTGTGGCTCAGAAGGTAAAGTGCCGGCCTGTCCGCAGTGCGGCAGACCCAGGTTCCATCCCTGGGTTGGGAAGATCCCCTGGAGAAGGAAATGGCACCCCACTCCAGTATTCTTGCCTGGAGAATCCCATGGATGGAGGAGCCTGGTAGGCTGCAGTCCATGGGGTCGCAAAGAGTCAGACACGACTGAGTGAGTTCACTTTCACTAAAGTGCAGATATTCTAAGTGTTCAAAATTCACCAAAGGAAAAAAAAGATGGAGCTAAATGATATATACCCAAAATGATAAAGCATATTTTAAAAAATAAACTGAAATATATAATATTTTTTTAAATGTCGTTAAGTACACATTTTTTTCTGTGAGTATGCTTTCAGTGTGTCTGCTCTCTGATGCCGTCTTGCAACACCTACTGTCTTACTTGGGTTTCTCTTACCTTGGACGTGGGGTATCTCTTCACGGCTGCTCCAGCAAAGCGCAGCCACTGCTCCTTACCTTGGACAAGGGGTATCTCCTCACCGCCACCCCTTCTGACCTTGAATATGGAATAGCTCCTCTAGGTCCTCCTGCACCCATGCAGCCACCACTCCTTGGAGGTGGGGTAGCTCCTCTCGGCTGTTCCTGCGCGTCACAGCCTTGCACTTTTGGCCGCTGCCCTTGACCTCGGACGTAGGGTAGCTCCTCTTGGCCGCCTCCCCTCAGGCATGGGGTCCTCCCGGCTTCTGCCCCTGACCTCGGACGTGGGGTAGCTCCTCTCGGCCGTGCTAAGTGCACTATGAAAGTGCTACACTCAATATGCCAGCAAATTTGGAAAACTCAGCAGTGGCCACAGGACTGGAAAAGCTCAGTTTTCATTCCAATCCCAAAGAAAGGCAATTCCAAAGAATGCTCAAACTACCGAACAATTGCACTCATCTCACACGCTAGTAAAGTAATGCTCAAAATTCTCCAAGCCAGGCTTCAGCAATAAGTAAACCATGAACTTCCTGATGTTCAAGCTGGTTTTAGAAAAGGCAGAGGAACCAGAGACCAAATTGCCAACATCCGCTGGATCATCCAAAAAGCAAGAGAGTTCCAGAAAAACATCTATTTCTGCTTTATTGACTATGCCAAAGCCTTTGATTGTGTGGATCACAATAAACTGTGGAAAATTCTTCAAGAGATGGAAATACCAGAGCATCTGACCTGCCTCTTGAGAAATCTGTATGCAGGTCAGAAAGCAACAGTTAGAACTGGACATGGAACAACAGACTGGTTCCAAATAGGAAAAGGAGTACATCAAGGCTGTATATTTAACTTCTATGCAGAGTACATCATGAGAAATGCTGGACTGGAAGAAACACAAGCTGGAATCAAGATTGCCGGGAGAAATATCAACAACCTCAGATATGCAGATGACACTACCCTTATGGCAGAAAGTGAAGAGGAACTAAAAAGCCTCTTGATGAAGGTGAAAGAGGAGAGTGAAAAAGTTGGCTTAAAGCTCAACATTCAGAAAACGAAGATCATGGCATCCGGTCCCATCACTTCATGGGAAATAGATGGGGAAACAGTGGAAACAGTGTCAAACTTTATTTTTTGGGGCTCCAAAATCACTACAGATGGTGACTGCAGCCATGAAATTAAAAGACACTTTCTCCTTGGAAGGAAAGTTATGACCAACCTAGACAGCATATTCAAAAGCAGAGACATTACTTTGCCAACAAAGGTTCGTCTAGTCAAGGCTATGGTTTTTCCTGTGGTCATGTATGGATGTGAGAGTTGGACTGTGAAGAAGGCTGAGCGCCGAAGAATCGATGCTTTTGAACTGTGGTGTTGGAGAAGACTCTTGAGAGTCCCTTGGACTGCAAGGAGATCCAACCAGTCCATTGTGAAGGAGATCAGCCCTGGGATTTCTTTGGAAGGAATGATGCTAAAGCTGAAATTCCAGTACTTTGGCCACCTCATGCGAAGAGTTGACTCATTGGAAAAGACTCTGATGCTGGGAGGGATTGGGGGCAGGAGGAGAAGGGGATGACAGAGGATGAGATGGCTGGATGGCATCACTGACTCGATGGACGTGAGTCTGAGTGAACTCCGGGAGTTGGTGATGGACAGAGAGGCCTGGCATGCTGCGAGTCATGGGGTTGCAAAGAGTCGGACCCGACTGAGCGACTGAACTGAACTGAACAGAAGTACACATTGCTGTTCTATAAATGATTGGGAGAAAAATTAATGAGATTAAAGTATTAGAAGTAAAATAAGCACTGCGTAGGATGAAAATAATCACAAATGTAAAAATCTACTATTTCTTTAAAGCACAATCATAAGAAACACTATTCCCCGTTGATTTCGTGGTGGCTGAATATCGAGTTGCTTTACACATTTTTGGTGAAAATATTTTCATCTGTTGAAAACCTCTTTCTGACTCAAGAGTGAGGAGATAGTTATAAGGTAACTCGGGTTATACTTTTTTTTTTTTTGAACTTTCTAATCTGTAAGTAACTCATTTGTCATCTGATAATCTTGAGCTTATTTTGACGAGGTATTTTTTTTCAAAGACTGGAATCTTGTTATTGCTGCCATGATATCTTTATCTTTTTATTGATGGCATGATTCTTCCCGTTCATCTATATCTTCTCCGTTTCTCTCCTGTATAGATGGACATTCTCCACGGTCCCATATCCATTTCAATCTGTCTTGTCTGTATTCCAGTTCTTCAGAAAGCTTTTGGCCTTTGGAAAGAGCCTTTATGGAAATAGAAACGTTATGGTGCTGCTTAATATATGTATCTCTGCTTCTCCATCGCCCCCACCCCCCAGACTTTTAGACTACACTTTGTTCAGCGTTTTTGCTTACATTGGATGATTAAGTCATTGATCTTCATCTCTAGATATAAATTGTTCAACTTCAGTGGTATTTTTGTTAAGATTGAAACACTGATATCCCAGCCCATCCGAGACAAATGCCTGTGTTTCCATCTTTAAAACCAGCGTGCCTCCTGAAATTCTGGACCCCAGCGGAGACTGTGTGGGGTCTTAGGTCAGGAGAGGCCTAAGGACTTTGGTCTAAATACAAGGAAACCCTAACTAGGCTTCAGGTAGGAGGGGGATATGATATATTTACCCTGGGTAGAGAACAGACCAAAATGGAGATACAGCCCCTGCAGTAAGAAGTGATGAGAACGGCTCCGAGTCAGAGGCAGTTGGGGTTTCCGTCTAGATGACGATGGGTTATGGGGTTAGAAAGGGGAGGGGAGTCATGGGTGACTTTGAGGCTTTGCCTCCGCAGTTTGGTGAATTTTGGATGCTCACTGAGTGAGAAAGGACAAGAGAGATCATAAAGGAGGAGAGACAAGAATTTTACCCTTGGATGTGCTGAATTTTAGAAACTTGTAGACAACAAGTGGGGATGTGGGGTGGAGATTTGTGTGCACAGTTCCTGAGCTTAAAGATGAGGGGGGAGTGGGTGGCAGAAACCCAGGACTGGATCTCAGAGGTCTCCTGGGATGGCAGGAACAGAGGAGAAAGGGGGCCCGGGGACGGGACCCCAGAGAAGCCAGAGCGAAGGGCTCTGATGAGGAGGAGGGTCCACGAGGGGTGGGAAAGACTGGCCGAGGAGGCGGGGGCGTGTCCAGCTGGCCAGGTGCCCTGGACCCAAGAGCAGGAGCCGCGTTAGGGAGGGTGCGGTGGGTGCCATCAGGCTCTGCCAGGTCGAGGGCAATCACTGTTGGACGCAGCAACACAGATGCTGTTTCTGTTTTAAAATGCGATTGAGCAGAGAGTTCAAAAGAGACTGTGGGGAGGGAAGGCAGAGAGAGGACTCTTGTAAAGAATTTTGCCATGAAAAGGAGCAAAGAAATGGGTCAATACCTGCGAAGAAACATGACGTGAAATGATTTTTTTCAGAGTCATTTAGAGAACATTTGCTCGGATGAGGGAATATCCGGAAGAGAAGGGAGCACTAGCGATGCTGGAGGTGACGACGCGAAGTCCTCGGAAGGGGACGGGGGGTCAGGGGCAGGGGCACAGGTGGTGGGGGCATTGCCTGGAAACAAGCAGACGCGGGGCTGGGGCAGGTCTCCGGCCCAGGGCCGCTGGGGAGGGACGCTTAGCTTCTTGGTGGTGGGGAGAGGACCTTAGGATCATTTCTGTGTTTTGCATGTGAAATAAATGAGGTGATAAGATGGGGTGAGGCACTTTGGATAATAGTAAATGTTTAAGCAGAAGGAGGTGATGGAAATTCACCCTATGGGAGGGTGAATTGATTGGGATGAAAGCAGAGCTGAGCACCCAGTCAGGGATGAAGCGGTCTGGGGGAGGGTGGGCGTCAGCCCAAGGTTCATGAACGTGGATGTGGGTGCCAGTTTGCACCCAGATGTCTGTCTCTCTGCAGCTGGTTCCTGTGCCCTGAGCACGTTGGGGGGGCAGACCACAGGGTTGGGGAGAGGGGAGGGGAGGAAGGGGTTCTAGCCTTTGGGCAGAGAGCTAGGCCAGGTGTGATGGGAGGCTGTTCGGAGGTTAGCAGCGAGACGTGGCCTGTCTGCTCTCCTCTGTGTGGCATTTAGCCCACTCTTCCTTTCTGTCACGTGTTCACTTTTGTCTCCACTGTCTGTTCTCAGCTCTGCCAGGCCATCTTCTGTTGCAGCATCTCTGGTTATAATAGCTCCCCCCGCCCACCTGTTTCTTTAGAAGAATCACTTCATTTTGTTCATTGTTTTTCTTCTCTTTGTGGTGATGTGCTTGGTTAAAAATGTTTAGCCTCTTTACGCAATTTTTTTTTTTTTTTTTTTTGGTGACTACTTTTAGTCTGCCTCTTCTTGTCTACAGTCTTATTTTTCAGTCTTTGCACACATGCAATGCTGGTTCTCTGTTGATTGTCTCTAGTTGTTAACGAGAGAGGTTTTCTTAGACAACTTAAAGAGGGAGGGTCGCTCCGGGAACGCCCCAGCTGCGAGAATCTCCCTGGAGATGGGCCTTGGGAGCAGGGCCGTGCCTGTCGGCAGTTTGTTCCAGCCTTCTCATCCCTCCCCTCTTTTCTACAAGCTCGGCTCCTCTTTCCCCTCCCCCGACCTCACAGGGTGACTGCTGGTCAGCGCTATCGTCCTGCGTCCTTATGGCCAAACTGGGGCCATGGACACCCAGGCCACCAGTCCGCACACGCTGCCCTGGGGGTGGTTGATTTATCTCTAAGCTGTGTGGCCCTGTTTTTTGTTTTTAGTAAACTTTTAATTTTGGAGCACTTAAACTTACAGAAAAGTTGCATCCATCCCTTTACTTTTAAGGTTCCCAGTAGGGGCATGTGCTCAATTTCCATTGCTTTCTCCATCTTCATTTTAAAGCATGTATGTCATCATCATAATCTAAACACCTTGCTCATCTTATTTCCAGAGTCCGTCAGTATCTCTCACGTGACCATGATCCATGCATTCTGACGCTTAGACGATCTCCCTGTCCACCCACCTAGTAACACTCATCAGTCCGTGTCCAGCATGGCTGTCATGAGGCTGCAGGGATGTTTTTGAATGCCTTTGGTGCAGGCATGTGAGAGTGTCACTTGGATAAACACCCCAAGGTAGAATACAGGGGGGCCGAGACTATGTCAACCTTCAGCTTTAAAATACAATCCCAAGCTCTTTGCACAAGGGATTGCAGCAATTACAAGCAGAGCAGAATCATCCTGTGCATCCGTGTCTTCCAATTACGTCATTTCAGTCTGTAAAAATTATCGCCAATCAGACACTGTGTACGGTCTTCAGTTGTATTTCTCTGTTTGCTCACGATGGCAAAGTGTTCATATATTTATCGGTTCTATGTGTTTCCTCTTGAACAAAACATTCATCCCTTAATGTTGACCCACTGCCTCATTGGGACATTTTGTTTCTGCCACTGAAATAAAAAAAGACTTCTTCGTGCATTTCTGTTATCAACTGGTTATTTCTATGTTTTCCAAACTTCTTCTCCCAAATTGTAGCTCACTTTCTTATTTTCCTTAAGTTTATTTCAATAAACAAAATTTTTGAATTGAAATATACCCAAATGTCTTCATTTAAAGTTTCAATTAATGCATTTGATGTGTCTTATTTAATAAATCAGTCCTTATTCCACTTTTCCTTACTCCTATTTCCTGTGAGAAGTTTTAAAGTTTTGTTTTTTGACATTATTAAATACACTAGCATGGTATAGTTTTAGATTTAATAAGCTGATATTGTTCCTTTGTGCTCAGTGGTTCAGTCATCTCCGACTCTTAAACTATTACCCTCCAGTCCCCTCTGTCCATGGGATTCTCCAGGCAAGAGTACTGGAGTTTTGGCCATTTCCTCCTCCAGGGAATCTTCCTGACTCAGGGATCGAATTTACGTCTCGTGCATTGGCAGGCAGATTCTTTAGTGCTGAGCCACCAAAGGCTGCCCCCCACCATTGATACATTATTATTAACCAAATATAGTAGATTTATATTTCCTTAGTTTTTGCTTAATGTTCTTTGCAAATCTTTTCTATAATCTCTAAGAATCCTTCTATAAATTAAATAGATTTCTGTGCTAACAATTGTTTACTCTGAAATTAATAATGATTTTAGTATTTTCTTTCATTTGTTATGTTCTTTTTTTTTTTAATTTCTTTTTTTGTTGTTATTGTTTACTGGTATTTGGGCTGACTAGAAACTTCAGTACAGATTTAACAAAGTTCTGATACTATGTATAAAATAGGTAACTACTGAGAACGTCCTGTATAGCACAGGGAACTCTATTCAGTGCACTGTGTGACCTGAATGGGAAGGAATCCAAAAGGGAGGGGGTGCATGTACATGCGTGGCTGGTTCATTTTGCTCTACAGCAGAAACTAACAGAGCATTGTGAAGCAACTACACTCCAAGAAAAATTAATTTAAAAATAGTCCTGACAGCTGACTTTTATGCCTCATTCCTGATTTTGAAAGAACCGTTTCTAAGATGCCCCTCTGTAGGATAATTTCTTTCCACATATTTCTGTTTTTTGACTGGTTTATTGTAATGCACATTATTTTCCAGATAAGACTCTCTTGTCATTTTCTTATTTAGAAAAAGACTTTTTAAACCATAAGTGAGGGTTCATATTTTTAAGTAAACTCCTCTCTGAAGTATGGCTTCCCTGGTGGTTCAGATGAAGCAATCCCTATCAAGCTACCAATGGCATTTTCCACAGAACTAGAACAAATAATTTCATAATTTGTATGGGAATACAGAAAACCTAAAATAGCCAAAGCAATTTTTGGAAAGAAGAATGGAGCTGGAGGAATCAACCTGCCTGACTTCAGACTATACTACAAAGCTACAGTCATCAAGACAGTATGGTGCTTGCACAAAGACAGAAATATAGATCAATGGAACAAAATAGAAAACCCAGAGATAAATCCACACACCTACGGACACCTTATCTTTGACAAAGGAGGCAAGAATATACAATGGAGGAAAGACAATCTCTTTAACAAGTGGTGCTGGGAAAACTGGTCAACCACTTGTAAAAGAATGAAACTAGAATACTTCCTAACACCATACACAAAAATAAACTCAAAATGGATTAAACGTCTAAATGTAAGACCAGAAACTATAAAACTCCTAGAGGAAAACAAGGGCAAAACACTCTCTGACATAAATCACAGCAGGATCCTCTATGACCCACCTCCTAGAGTAATGGAAATAAAAGCAAAAATAAACAAATGAGACTTAATTAAACTTAAAAGCTTTTGCACAATGAAGGAAACTATAAGCAAGGTGAAAAGACAGCCTTCAGAATGGGAGAAAATAACAGATCGCCAGTCCAGGTTACATGCATGAGACAGGGCACTCAAGGCTGGTGCACTGGGATGACTCTGAGGGATGGGATGGGGAGTGAGGTGGGAGGGGGGTTCAGGATGGGGGACACATGTACACCCATGGCTGATTCATGTCAATGTATGGCAAAATCCACTACAATACTGTAAAGTATTTAGCCTCCAATTTAAATAAGCTAATTAATTAAAACAAAACAAAGATAAACGAGGGTTCATGTTTTAAGTAAACTCCTCTCTGAAGTATGGCTTCCCTGGTGTTTTAGATAGTAAAGAAACTGCCTGCTTTGTGGGAGACTCATGTTTGATCCCTGGGTCAGGAAGATCCCCTGGAGAAGGGAATGACAACCCACTCCAGTATTCTTGCCTGGAGAACTCCATGGACAGAGAAGCCTGGTGGGCTGCAGTCCATGGGATCACAAGGAGTCAGACACAACTGAGCAATGAGCACTTCACTTTACTGAAGTATAACATTCCTATGGGAGGGGCACGTCACATAAATGCAGAATAGCTGATGGATTTTCACACGTGTGTGGATGAGCACACACGTGTAACCACTACCAAAGACCAGGAAGCAGAACGCTGCTAATCCCACAGCCTGCCTTGTTCCCCTGACAAGCGACTACGCCTCCCTCAGGGAGAGCTGGTCCTAACCCCACAGTTTTGCTTTTTGTGTCTTCGTGTTGGTGGAACCGTGCTGCAGACACTCTTGTGCCTTAGTTTTGCTCAATAAAAGGCGCATCTGTATTTCTGAGCATCACTGTGAGTTTCCTGCTGCAAAGATGTCATCCAGTGAGTGTCCTCAGTTCGGGGCATGTAATCTGCTTGAGAAACTTGTACTGTAGACCACAGTGAGTGCGCCCTATGAAGTCTATGTCCCGTGAAGGGTCTGTGCATACATGCCGTTCAGCACGGGCCTAGGAGTGGAATTGCTCTGCAAAAGGTACAGATTTATTGAGCTGTAGAGAATTCTTCCAAATGACTTCACACAGCAATAGGACCAATTACATACTCTACTAACAGCCCGTGAGTTTCATTTAATCCACATCTTTGTCGAAACCTGCCATAGTCCGTATTTTGAGCATTTCGGTAGATACTTATTGGCGATGGATTGTGCTTTAATTTGCACCTTCAGGATGACTAATGAAGAGCAGTGGATTTTTGTATGCTTTATGGACTATTGGAATGCTTCTTTTTATGAAGTGTCTCTTCAATCTTTGGCCTAATTTGCTTTCGAGTTGCCTGCCTTTATATTGTTAATTTGTATGTATTTTTCATTATGTTCAGACACAAGTGAATGTGTTATATGTTTTACAAGAATTTTCTCCAATCTGTTTCTTGACTTTCACTTTTCATGGTTCCTCTAGTGCAGATGCTCCTCGTGGCAGATGCTCAAATACAGCCATTCTTTTTCCTCTAGGTTTAACAATATTTATGTCAAATTTAAGATCTTTACCTGCTCTAAGATCATATAGATGCCCTCCTATGCTTTTTTCCCAAAAGCCTTGTTGTTTTAACCTTTTATATTTAGCATTAAAAATCTTCTCTAATTGATATTTGCATACGATGTGAGGTTTACTTCCTCATGGACATCCAGTTTGCCAAGCATTCTTTATCAAAACGCCTATGCTTTTTTCTACTTCTCTGCAGTAGGACTTTGATCAGGGGGCTGTAAATGTGTGCATTTCTTTATGGACTGGTTTTGTTCCATTTGTGTGTTTATCCACCTTCACACTGATACCACACTGTCTCAATTAATATAGTTTTATAATAAAATTTCTCATGGAGAATTGGAAGGGATCCAGTTTTGTCCTATTCCTTCTAGTAAGTAGCCATAGTTATTCTTGATCTTTTGTATTTCTGTATAAACTTCAGATTCAATGTTATCGATTTCCATGCACACCCAAAATTATCGTGGAATTTTTTATTGAAGTTGCATTAAGCATATTGATTGATTTGGGCTTCCCAGGTGGTAAAGAATACACCTGCCAACGCGTGAGACAAGAGAGACATGGGTTCAATCCGTGGGTTGGAAAGATCCCCTGGAGTAGGAAATATTAACCTACTCCAATATTCTTGTCTGGAAAATTCCACGGACAGAGGAGCCTGGTGGGCTACAGTCCATAGGGTCACAGAGAGTGGGATGTGACTGAACAGCTGAGCACATTGATTGACTTAGGAGGACGGTCATGTTCACGTGATCGAGTCTTCTCATTAACCAGCATGGAGTGCCTCTTTATGCAGACTTTTAATTATTCTCAAAAAATTAGAGGTTTTAGTATGCAACAGTGCTTCTCAAACTCTCCGTCATGAAGAACTATTTTTCTGTTTTGTCTTTTAAAAAATATCATTTAACATTTATTTATTTCTTTGTTCCTGATATGCAAAATATATTGAATTAGATATATTAATTCTTTTCCAGCATTTTTGTAAAATTTACTCCTTAGTTCTAATAGCTCAGAGTCTGCTCCAAGTACTTAATCATTTCATCTAAAACAACAGTTCTTTCTCCCTTTTCAGTTCATGTGAATTTTATTTATTTTTCTTGCCATATTGGTCTAGCTGTGGCCACTATTTAATGTAAAATTTGGCCCATTCTCAATCTGTATTTCAGTGGGAAGCCTTGAGTACAGTATTTAAATAATATTTGCAGATATGCCTTATTTGATTAGAGAAGTTCTCTTCTATACCTAGTTTGCTGAGTGCTTTTTTCTTTCTTGTATTTTTTTTTTCTTTAACATGAATAGATGTTGAAGGTCCTCCTACATCTAGTAAAATAAAAATGTGAGTTTTCTCGGTGAAGTAAGGCTGTCCAAAGCTGTGTAGTAAACACCATTTCCAGTGACACATTTTTTCAACTGAGGTTTACTTTATCATATATTAATATTGCCAGGCCAAATGTATTGGGTTAATATTTGCCAGAAAAAGTTCTTTTCATTCTCAGACCTCAGTCATATTTAAGGTCTATTAATATTAATAACATGCATATGGATTTCTGTTTTTAAGACAATTTGTCATTTCTTAATCGGTGTAATGAGTTTACTTCCATGTATTATGCTTGTTGACATATTTGATCATTTCCATCGATCATGATTAATCAAAATCTGTCTATTATTCATACACTTCCCTTTGTTCTTCTTTATAAAATTAACATATTTAGCATTTTCTAATCAGACACTGAGATGTTTTTCCTCCTGACGCCAAATACAGGGTGTCTGTTCCAACACCACTCCAACTCTCGTCACCAGCTGCATGCCTTACAATGCATTTCTGACACTAGCCTCCTAGAGTCATTGCAGACTCCAGAGGTGAAGGGCTCAGACCCAAGAGACTGCCCCACTTCAAGTGCCAGCTGAAAATGCCCAGGATACCCCCAGTTTCACTCAGTCAGCTACAGATTCGCGGTTCCCATCCCACAGAACTCAGGAAAGCACTTCACTTACTTTTACTGGGCTATTATAAAGGGCTCAGCAATAGCCACACAGGGAGGACTGCGGCAGGGGGAGGGGGAGGGGTGTGGAGCCCCACTCCTGCTCTGGACAGCACCCTCCCAGCACCTCTGCAAACCACCTGCCCAGGACCTGAGCCCTGTCATTAGGGCTTCTATGGAGATTTCAGTGTATACAAGAGTGACTCAATCATTGGGTTTTGGTGATTGAATTCTATCTCCAGCTCTGCTTCCCACCCTGGGGTTAAGGTTTGGGCTGAAAATTCCAACACTCTAGTCATGCTTTGGTCTTTCTGGGCACAAACTTCCATCCTGAGCCTATACAGGGGCCAAGGATTTCAAAGAGCTTGGTGGGGGATGGGGAGACCAACATTTCTTATTTTGTATTTTATCACAAACACGGGCTTCAGCAAGTCCTTATGTCTGAAGGCTCTGTCAAAGCCCCTATCACGCTGATGTATCTATGCCTAAGTCCAAGTTATTTTAGATATAGTTTCTCTTTTTGATTGGTCTTAGTTCTCTCTTATTTTGATAAGACCATCCAAGTTTTCTAAGATATTTGCCTACCTTTACTTCATTACCTCCAGCATAGTTTGGCCCCAGGTAAATAGCAGGGAGGGAACACAGCGCCATCCATCAACAGAAAATTGGATTAAAGATTTACTGAGCATAACCTCAGATATGCAGATGACACCACCCTTATGGCAGGAAGCGAAGAGGAACTAAGAAGCCTCTTGATGAAAGTGAAAGAGGAGAGTGAAAAATTTGGCTTAAAGCTCAACATTCAGAAAACTAAGATCATGGCATCTGGTCCCACTAGATGGAGAAACAGTGTCAGACTTTATTTTTTTGGGCTCCAAAATCACTGCAGATGGTGATTGCAGTCATGAAATTAAAAACGCTCACTCCTTGGAAGGAAAGTTATGACCAACCTAGATAGCATATTCAAAGGCAGAGAAATTACTTTGCCAACAAAGGTCCGTCTAGTCAAGGTTATGGTTTTTCCAGTGGTCATGTATGGATGTGAGAGTTGGACTATGAAAAAAGCTGAGCACCGAGGAATTGATGCTTTTGAACTGTGGTGTTGGAGAAGACTCTTGAGAGTCCCTTGGACTGCAAGGAGATCCAATCAGTCCATTCTAAAGGAGATCAGCCTGGGTGTTCTTTGGAAGGAATGATGCTAAAGCTGAAACTCCAGTACTTTGGCCACCTCATGCGAAGAGTTGACTCATTGGAAAAGACTCTGATGCTGGGAGGGATTGGGGGCAGGAGGAGAAGGGGACATGAGTTTGAGTGAACCCTGGGAGTTGCTGATGGACAGCGAGGCCTGGAGTGCTGTGATTCATGGGGTCACAAAGAGTCAGACACTACTGAGCGGCTCAACTGAACTGAACTGAGCATGGCCCAAATAAGAGAAATGTCAATAACCTCACATATGCAGATGACACCACCCTTACAGCAGAAAGTGAAGAACTAAAGAGCCTCTTGATGAAAGTGAAAGAGAAGAGGGGAAAAGTTGGCTTAAGGCTCAACATTCAGAAAACTAAGATCGTGGCATCCGGTCCCATCACTTCATCTCAAACAGATGGGGAAACAGTGGAAATAGTGACAGATTTTATTTTGAGGGGCTCCAAAATCACTGTAGATGGTGATTGCAGCTATGAAATTAAAACACACTTGCTCCTTGGAAGAAAAGCTATGATGACCAACCTAGACAACATATTAAAAAGCACAGACATTACTTTGCCAACAAATGTATGTCTAGTCAAGGCTATGGTTTTTCCAGTAGTCATGTATGGATGTGAGACTTGGACTGTAAATAAAGCTGAGTGCTGAAGAATTGATGCTTTTGAACTGTGGTGTTGGAGAAGATGCTTGAGAGTCCCTTGGACTGCAAGGAGATCCAACCAGTCCATCCTAAAGGAGATCAGTCCTGAATATTCATTGGAAGGACTGATGCTGAAGCTGAAACTCCAATACTTTGGCCACCTGATGCGAAGAACTGACTAGTTGGAAAATACCCCCATGCTGGGAAAGATTGAAGGTGGGAGGAGAAGGGGATGACAGAGGATGAGATGGTTGGATGGCATCATCAACTCAATGGACCTGAGTTTGAGTAAACTCCAGGAGTTGGTGATGGACAGGGAAGCCTGGCGTGCTGCAGCCCATGGGGTCACAAAGAGTCAGACACAACTGTGCGACTGAACTGAACTGAACATTTACTTCAGATAGCTTCTTTAACATCTCCTTATTTATTAAAAAAATATCAAACTATTTTCATTGTGGTTCTTTGTGTGGCAAAGCTTCTGAGTGCTTGAATTCTTGAGAATATCTTATCATGCCCTCATAGTTGAATGACAGTCTGTTTGGAGAAAAGTACTATTTTCCAAATTTGAAGTACTTTGCTTTAATGCTTTCAGCATACTACCCTGTCATCATCTTATACATTCATGTATTATAGTCACATTAATGCATAAAAAGGATAAAGAGGAAATTTTAAAAGCTTACAAAAGTAAAGAACAGATCACTTACAAAGAAACAAGAATAAGTTTAATAGATTTTTCAAAAGTAACCCTGGGTGCAGGAAATACATTTATTAGATGAATTTTAAATTTGTGATCAGTTCACATATTTTTATTTCTAATGTCATCTGATCCATTTTCTATATTTTCTCTTTTCTCTGAAATAGTTGTACTCAGATGCCCTGTTATTTCAGCTCATTTCCCCCAGAGGGAAGGTCAGACCCTGTCCTTATTAGCTCAGGAAGCTCAGAGGATGGGATGGTGAGTGAACCCTAGGGTGGGATGCCCCAGACACAGGTGACCTGTCAGTGAAGGCCGACTGCCTCCTTGGGGCCCCCGGGAGGAGGGGCTGTAGGGGGCCGCTGTCCACGTTATTACTCTCTGCTGTCTGGAAGTTAGTCAGCCTCTAGTAGCTTTTTTTCAGCGTCTTAAGGGAACAAGCGTGTTTCCATGGTTTCCTTCTGGGTTCTCTACCTGAGCTTCCAGGTGGAGCGAGAGTGGAAGCCATCCCTCTTCGCCCCAAGCCCCCATGGTAGGGGAGCAGATGTAGGGCTCCCCCGGCTCCCCCAGCCAGGTCTGGCCCAGCCAGTGGCCACTTGGGGAGACCCTCCATTTTCTCCAGTAAGGAGCTGCCCTGAGTCTGCTCGGAACCAGAAGAGAAGCCGGTGGGACTGCTGGCGGCTGATGCTGCATCCTGGGGGGCCTGACTCAGACCTGGTCCCTCTCTCCACCTGCCCCTTTGGAGCTGCCTGTCCCTGTGGGGTCACCTGCATTCTGGGGTCATGGGCGTCATCTTGTGATGCCCCCTAACCTCCTCTGACTTTCACTGTGCTTGGCTACCCTGTCTCAGTCTTGATCTGGGACTATGTATGACTCCATGTTTGGGCTTTTGGTTTTTCCTTCTCACTATTCTAGAAAAAGATTACTGTCTCTAAAATATGTCTTTTAAAACTAGAAGTGAAAAGTGACCTCTGAGTTGAGAAATGGAGCCTTGTCTAGTCTGGGACTAATTCAGGCAGATCAAGTAGGAGAGGGTGGGGGGCAGGGTTCAGAGAGGGCGTGCAAAGGCCCAGGGGCCCCTGGACAGGGAGCCTTGCACCAGTGAGGCGTGGAGGGGCTGGCGACCAGGCCCTGGCTCAGCTCTCGTCCTCACCAGCTCTGCGGTTGTGGACAAATTCTCCGTGCCCTGGAACGTCAGTGTCTCCGCATAAGGAGTGAAGTCTGAGGACAGAAAATGTTAAGTTTAGTACTGTGAAACGCTCAGTCCTATCAATGCCCATCCACAATCACCCAGGTGGTGGGAAGAAGCCTCTGGTTTCTAGAACATGTCTTTCTGGGACGTCAGACACCAAGGATCACCGCTGAGGTGAGTCAAGAAGGTGTCAGAGAGTGTAGGTCCAGCCTCTCAGGGTCCAGACTGGGGTGGATGCCCCTTGGGGAAAATTCTCAGCCCCTGCACCTCCCTCCCCTCCTCCTGTGTGAAGTGGGGTGGCAGTTCTTCCCATCTGCGGGGCCTTGTGGGACACAGCCCTGCAGGTCCTGAGCATTTACTGGTTGCCTCCTATGGCTGTCAATCAATGAGTAACTACAGCCGTTGGGTTTTACATCCCTTTGGAGACCAGTTAGGAAAACGTGTCACCTCACAACTATAAACTTTTACGGTGAACCAACTGGACAAATATTGATTCTCTGTAATAAAGGACCAGGTCTTCCGGAACGCTGCGTAGGCGAGGGGATCAGCGACCCCCCTCACCCCTCGCTCCTGACCCCTCAGGGCTACAGTGTGGCTTCCTGGGGCGGTGGAGCTGGTCTCATCACAAACGGTTCCCACGGGTGCCTGCCAGGTGCCACACTTAGATGCACATGTACACATGTGTGTACACAATTAGTGTGTATGATTAAGAACATATATGTGTGCATATGTGTGAACACAATTCAGATCAGATCAGTCTCTCAGTCGTGTCCGACTCTTTGCGACCCCATGAATCGCAGCACACCAGGCCTCCCTGTCCTTCACCAACTCCCGGAGTTTACCCAAACCCATGTCCATCGAGTCGGTGATGACATCCAACCATCTCATCCTCTGTTGTTCCCTTCTCCTCCCACCCCCAATCCCTCCCAACATCAGGGTCTTTTCAGATGAGTCAGCTCTTCACATCAAGGGGCCAAAGTATTGGAGTTTCAGCTTCAGCATCAGTCCTTCTAATGAACACCCAGGACTGATCACACAATTAGTGTGTATGATTAAGAACATATAGTGTGTACACATCTATTGTATATGATTAAGAACATATAATTACTTTTACACAGTTGATAGCACATGCTTCTCATCAATAACTGTTCTGTGGAGTTGGGGTCCTTGGCTCCTCACGGCTCCAGGAAAGGCCGTCCGGTTTTGGCTACTGGAAGAGATGCCCCGCAAGTCCCCTCCCTCTCCTCATCCCCCGCTTCTGCCCCCACCTTCCTCCTCCCCTCCGCTCCCCTTCCTTCCATAAACAAAATTCCCCAGTGAAGGGGTGATGAGATATCCTGCAAAGGGCTTGGGATGCTGAAATGGATCCCGGAGACTGTCCAGAGCTCCCAGCCAAGGAGTGATGGATTCCCAGGGCATTTTTGTTTATTCATGAATTATGCTGGCACCAAATGTCCGTGCCACTAATTGTCACAATCAGCGGGCCTAGCATGTGCAGGGGGAGTTGGAGGCTGTGCCTCCAGGCCAGGCTGGGAGCTTTGCGAGCGCAGAGGGGGGGGGTGTCCCCAGGAGGGGGACTGGAGCACGTGTCTGGGCAACAGGACTTCATGTAAATGACTGAGAAAGACAGAGTTATTGTTACTGATAGGGCGTCTGTTGCGTCTGGCTACTCACCGCTGAAAAGCCAATAAGCAGGCCAGGCTGGTGGAAAGGAAAGTTTGCTTGATGCCGGCAACCGGGCTGGGATGGGGGCGGAGATCTGTCCAAAGGCTGACTCCTCCCCGTCTCACAAGTAGGGGGTGAGAGCTTTTATAGACAGAGTGGGCGGCCGTGGGGGTGGTTACATGCAAAACCAGCACACTCAGCTCTGACAGTCATCTTCAGATTGGCCTTCAGTGGTCTGGCCAGCATCATCCTGATTGTTTTAGACGCTGACTCTTCAGTTGCAGGGTCCATTTGTCCCCATTCTGTGTGGTCAGACCTCAGAATTGTGGCAGCTCGTGTCCTGGGTACAGTCTAGTCATCACGCAGTTAACTTCTCCACCGGCTGTTTTAATATCTGTAAGACAGCTCACAGGATGTGGTTCAGAATACTGTCTACAGCTCTTGAGAAAGAGCTGAGGGTCCTTAACTATGCTCAATGACTATGTCATTATTATTTAGCCTCCTTTTGTCTGTTTTCCTTTGCTTCCGCATTTCTCAGGTCTCTGATCAAACTCATTCTTTGTCTAGTTTTCCACAGACAGAAGGCAGGCAGAGATCATGATGGGGGCGAGGGGGCATGGGCCACAGCGTCCCGCTCCGTGTCCTTAAGACTTAGGGGAGAAAACAGCCAACCTCACGTCGTCCTGTAAGGACGCAGACCTGAATCACAGGCTCAAGCCTCCCTTGAAGCTTCCAGACAGCATGTAGGTGGTGACATGTGTGTTTCCCAATTATGTGGAAAACAACCTCAGCCAACAGCAGCCCCTCTGAAGGGTCCGAGGACCACCTTTAAGAAGAGAGACCAGACGTCTCCGAGGAGGCAAAGCCCACGTCCAAATACTGAAACTCAGCTTGTGTGAAAAGGGCAGCTTCGCAGCCGTGCTGTGTGGAGGTGGGGAAGAAAGACAGAGACGTCAAAGGATTCACGGGCTCCCTTCCCATCTTCCTCCTGGCAGGATAAAGGCACCCAGGAGAAGCGCATCTCTAATCGATGTGACCAGGCTTCCCCGGCTGCCAGCCCGTTCAGTGCCATCCGGCTAACTAGGCTGACCTTTGATTTTATGTCCCCCTTGTTGAGAATCAGGTCAAGAGAGAAACTTCAAGATGAACTCGGAGCTATCTGTGTTATTAGTATGTAATTCTCATGGGCAATTATTCTCTATCTTTGGCCATCAATTATCTGATCCTTTTTATCAGAGAGCATCTATTAAGCACCTATGCGATTCCTAGAAGTGTGCTGAGAGGCAGGGGATGAGGAAGAACAGGCGGAATCTGATGAAGTTGCAGACTTGAGCACGCCAAAGTGGGAGGGAGGCCCCCGAGGGGCGGGGGAGGTCCCGATTAGGGCCTCAGAGGCTTCTGGAGGAGGTGGGCTGCAGGCTGGCGTTCTCAGGAGTTGCGGCATCTGGCTTTGCCCATCAGTCTGCAGGAGGAAGGAAGGGCTCATGGGGCAGCCACGCCGGAACCCTGGTGAGTCCCTCCCGGGGGGAGTCTTGGCCCCACTGCCTTGAGCCTTCCACACGCGTTTGTGTGCCGGGCCTGGACCAGGCAGGTCGGGAGGCCTGAGAGCAGGACAGCCCAGAAAAAAAAAATAATGACTCCAGGGCCGAGGGCAAGACCACTATGCCAGACATAAATTGCAAAGTGCAGACAGATTCCTTCCAGGAGGAGGACAGACAGATGCTTGTAGAAGCTCTGACCAAGTTTCAGCTTGGTCTTAAAAAATGGTTTATTTTTGGAATGTGGAGAAGTGTGAGAGGAGCCTTCCAGGCAAGAGACCACCTGCAGACATGAGCGCACCTCAGTGGAAGGGAGGGTGAGTCATCGCAGGGGCGTCCTGGTTCGAGGGCACCAGACTTCGATGGACACTCCTGGATTTGGGCCACAGGGCTCAGCAGAGATGAACGGCGCAGGCAGAGGGCTTGGGGCCATGGGGCAGGGTGGGGTTGGAGGCCCTCTCGAGGGAAAAAGGGATCCATCACAGGTTTTGAAGGAAGACGAGACCCCCACAGAGATGGGCAGATGTGTTGTCAAGTCCGAGCTCGCTCTGCTTGCTGCATGACAGGCCGATAAATCCAAGAGACAAAGTGCTGAGGCAAGGGACACAACTTTATTCAGGAGCCTGCTGACCGAGAAGATGGCAGATGAGGGTCTCACAATAATCGTCTTATGGGGTCTGGATGCCAGGTTCTTTCATAGAACAGAGATGGGAGGATGAGGTGAGGAGGTAAAGTAAAAAAAGCCATTAATCTTGCAAATATCTCCTGGAGTGCCCAGGCGGGTGAGGGGGGGGGGGGATGTTAATTTCTTCCTTCCCATTGCCACCCACAGGTGGACAGGCTCCTGAAAAAAGACACTTTGGATTAACATTTAGGCAGAGGGCCACGGGCCCCCAGCCCCCAGGGCAGGCCATTCTGTGTGGACAGTACCCTTCTAGTGACCAAAAGCAGCAAGAAGCAAAGGTTAAAGTGACAGATCCAACATGGAGTCAGAATTGGCTTTTCTCAGCAACAGGTGAATGAAGACCGTGGAAGCAGGGAGGCTCCAGCCCAAGGGGGCATCACGTGGTCTCACACGAGAGAGCCAGAATGGAGACTCTGTAGCATGGTCCACAGGGAGGAGCAGGCGATGGTGGAAATGCTGAACCTGGACTGGCTAAGAAAATGATGACTTTGCGAAGGAGCCAGTGTCCTGCAGAAAACGCCTGCTGGGAGGAAAAGTCACACAGGGGGCGGTGGGCACTGTCAGGCGAGGCTTTGGGCGGGGTCCAGCTGCCTCCTTCCCATCCCCCATCACTTACTAAACCTGGGCAAATCACTCAAATCATAGAGAGCTTTGGGGAGATTAAAAAAAAATAGTGCTGATTTTTCCCTAAACACAAAGTAACATGCACCCATTGTGAATACATTGGGAAATACAGAAATGGACCCAATATGCGGTGACAGGAAAAAAATAGGCATGCCGAGTCTAAGCGTCTCCCACGGAGAACGGGTCCTGTTACATAAAGGTTCTTTCTCCGCTGAGACCAGGCTGGGCTGCGGTGGGGCTTGTAGGTGGCAGAGCTGTGCTGTTCTGGGCAGAAGGCGAAGGATCGGAATGTTCTATGAGCACGTGTAGGAGTGGAGAGCTGGACAGGAGGCAGAGGGAAGGCTGAGCCAGTGGGGACCGATGGCCCCTGTTCTGTGCACCGCCTGGCCCCCAGGCACCGTCAGCTGCCAGCAGCGTCTTGACACGCGGGGGCAGAGAGAGCTCAGTGACTTGGAGGTGGGGAGGCCAGAACTGAGGACAGAGGAGGGGCCCTGGCATTGACAGCCGCTGGAGGGGAGGCTGAGTGTCTCAGAGGCGACACAGTTGGGCTTTGAGGGGTGTTAGCAGGAAGAGCACGGTCACAACGGAAAACCAAAATTCAACCACAGATCACTGACTTACTATATTTTTAGTTGTTATCCATATGCAGTTTAATTTATTATTTCTATTTAATCAAAATATTATTAGACATTAGCTTATCCCATGCCCTACTCCAAGCAGAAATAACAATTCAATTCAGTTCAGTTCAGTCGCTCAGTCATGTCCGACTCTTTGCGACCCCATGGACTGCAGCACACCAGGCCTCCCTGTCCATTACAAACTCCCGGAGTTTACTCAAACTCATGTCCATTGAGTCGGTGATGCCATCCAACCATCTCATCTTCTGTCATCCCCTTCTCCTCCTGCCCTTAATATTTCCCAGCATCAAGGTCTTTTCCAATGAGTCAGCTCTTCACATCAGGTGGCCAAAGTACTGGAGTTTCAGCTTAAGCATCAGTCCTTCCAATGACTATTCAGGACTGATTTCCTTTAGGATGGACTGGTTGGATCTCCTTGCAGTCCTAGGGACTCTCAAGAGTCTTCTCCAACACCACAGTTCAAAAGCATCAATTCTTCAGTGCTCAGCTTTCTTTATGGTCCAACTCTCACATCCATACATGACCACTGGAAAAACCATAGCTTTGACTAGATGGACCTTTGTTGGCAAATAGAGTTTAATAAGTTAAAAAAAAAGAAAAGAAAAAGAGAAGTGATGCCAGTCTTCTCTCATAGAACTTATACGTTGGGAAAAAAAAAATGATACGAACCAAATGTAGGCAAATACGTGAAGCTCCTCACTCACAGGTGCAGCCACACAAACAGTCACTCCTATTACACAAGTAATAGGAGTAGAAACCGGTTCCACCTCCACCCAGCTTCTGTTCCCAGGTGGAAAGGAGCTGACATTCTTAGCTTCCATAGGCAGGAAGACATGGGCCAGCCAGGTGGGGAAGTGGATGGCAACCCATCCAGGTGGATCAGAGCAGGCTCCTCTGGGTCTGAGCCCCCTGTCTGAGCAGCTGGGACATTTGCCACCTAACAGGGACACTCCCGGGACGGCTGCCACTGGGCAGGAAGGCTGACGATAACGTGCAATGGTCACTGTGTGTGCGACTTGTCTGGGTCACAGGGTGCCCAGGTATCAGGTTAGGTATGACTCTGGGTGTTTCTGTGAGGGTAATTTGGGCTGGGATTAACATTTGAGTCAGTAGACTTTCCCAGATGTGGGTGGGCTTCATCCAATCCTTTGAAGGCCTGAAGAGAACAAAAAAGGCTAACCTTCCCCCAAGGAAGATGGAATCCTTTCTGCCCATGGCCTTTGAACTGGGACATGGGTTTTCCCACCTTCCGCCTGGAACTATACTATTGCCTGTCCTAATTCTCAGGTCTGTCCTGGACTCAGACTGGAATCACAGACCCTTCTCCCTGGGTGTTCGCCTTTCTGCACTCTCCGAAGGTCTTGGGTGCTTCCGCTTCCTGTAACGCTGTGAGCCAGTTTCTTATAGTAATTCATATTTTCACATCCTATTGGCTCTGTTTCCCTGGAGAGCCCTGAGAACACACTACAGGGTCTAGGATCATCTCCACGGTTATTGATGCCACCAGGCAGGCTTCTCTGGTGGTTCAGCAGTAAAGAATCCACCTGCAATGCAGTGGATGTGGGTTTGATCCCTGGGATGGGAAGATCCCTTGGAGAAAGAAATGGCAACCCACTCCAGCGTTCTTGCCTGAAAAGCCCCATGGACAGGGGAGCCTGGTGAGCCACAAAGAGTTGGACACGAATGACTGGCTAAACACGCAGACACACCAGGTGCCACTAAACTTGGGTGGGGTCTGGGAAGGATGCGAGTTGCGCAGTCGGACCCCCAGAGGCCAAGGTGGCTGTCTGAATAGACCCACCAGGTATCTAGTAACTCCAGGCGGCCACAGTGCACTCCTGGAGCTGCTGGGTTTCACCCGTGATGGGTTTTCCTATACCTGAACGTCAGAGGATGACAGATGTCACAGAGAAAAAGAAAGCGGGTGACGTTGGACAGCCTCACTGATAAAGTAACAGCTTCCTTCAACTTTCCCCTCACCCACACGTGCAAACTTTATTTGTGTAGTTTATAGCATGTTGAAGATCTAATTTCATTTTGTAATATAATTTATGTAAGGTAACATAGTGTAACAGAGAAGGCAATGGCACCCCACTCCAGTGCTCTTGCCTGGAAAATCCCATGGATGGAGGAGCCTGGTGGGCAGCGGTCCATGGGGTCGCAAAGAGTCGGACACGACTGAGCGACGTCGCTTTCATTTTTCACTTTCATGCATTGGAGAAGGAAATGGCAACCCACTCCAGTCTTCTTGCCTGGAGAATCCCATGGACGGGGGAGCCTGGTGGGTTTACTTCTATGGGGTCGCACAGAGTTGGACATGACTGAAGTGACTTAGCAGCAGCAGCAGCAACATAGTGTAATCCAGTTATAATTCACATATCATAAAAATCACTCTTTCGATGTGTAAGTTCAGTGGGTTTCAGTGTTTGCACAGAGCTGTATGTGACCACCACTGGTCATGAGAGGATTTCATCCTAGCCCTGAAAAGGAAATCTGTGTCCTGCACCCACTGGCGGTCATCTGCTCCCTCCTGGAGCCCCTGGAAATCCCTAATCCACACTCTGTCTCTATGGAGTTACCTACTCTAGACATCGTGTGCAAGCAGAACCTTTGGTGATTGGCTTCTCTCAATGAACATGACATGCTCGTGGTTCTTACATGCTGAAGCATGTATCAGTACTTCTTTTCTTAGACTGAGCAATGTATTCTATGCGTATGTTCCTTTTTACTTGCTCTTTATCTGATTGATGTATATTTGGTTGTTTTGCAAACTTTGGTTGTTAGGAATAATGCTGCTATGACCACTCATACATAAGCTTCTGTGCAAACATATGTTTTCAATTTGGGACAGTATTTACCAAATAGAGGCACTGCAGAGTCATATGGTAACCCTATGCTACCAAATATTTTGAGAAACAGGCCAACTCTTTCCTAAAGATTTATCATTTTAAATGATTAAATGACTTATCATTTTAAAATCTTGCCAGGAATGTATAAGTAGTACAATTTCTTCACATCCTTGCCAACATTTGCTATTGCCTGTCATTTTTTTTTTTAATTTTAGCCAACCTAGTGGGTATGAAGTGATCTCTCATGGAGGTTTGGAATGTATTTCTCTAATGGCTGATGAAGTGGAGCATCTTTTCACATGCTCACCCACTATTCATATATCTTCTGTGGAGAAATATCTATTCAAATTATGTTTCTATCTTTAAATAAATTTAATTATATTTTTATTGTTTGGTTGTAATAGTTGTTTACATACTTTGAATACAAGTATTTAACCTGATGTATAATTTGCAGATATTTTCTCCTATTCCTTAGGTTTTCATTTAACTTACTTTTGAACCACAAAAATTTTAAATTTTGATGCAACCCAATTTTGTGTTTTATATAAGAAACAATTGCCTAAAACAAAACCCCAGTGTTTTATAATGATGTTTTCTTCCAAGGCTCCCCTGATTGCTCAGGTGGTAAAGAATGTGCCTGCAATGCAGGAGGCCCAGTTCGATTCCTGGGTCCGGAAAATCCACTGGAGAAGGGATAGGCTACACTCCAGTATTCTTGGACTTCCCTGGTGACTCAGCTGGTAAAGAATTTGCCCGCAATGCGGGAGACCTGGGTTCAATCCCTGGGTTGGGAAGATCCCCTGGAGAAGGGAAAGGCTACCCACTCCAGTATTTTGACCTGGAGAATTCCATGGACCATATGTGGGTTGCAAAGAGTCGGACACCCCTGAGCAACTTTCACTTTTTTTTCTTCTAAGATTGTTAGCTTTATCTCTAGGAAAAACTGATACTCTTACTTAGAAGAGTCATAATCTAGGGTTAATAATGAGTTAATTTTTGTATACAGTGTGAGGTAAGGAGTCTCACATTATTCCTCAACACAGGAATATATTTGTTCCATCACTGCTTATTGAAATGACTGTTTCTTCCCTAGTGGGCGACCTTGGCACCTTTGTCAAGATTCAGCTGACCATAATTACAAAGGGTTGGCTTTGAACTCTCAAGTCTGTTCAATTTATCTGTTTCTATCCTTACACGAGCATCGTAGCACACTGATTACTGTAGCTTTGAAGCAAGTTTTGAATTTAAAAAATGTAAGTCTTTTAACTTTGCTCTTTTTTTCAAGATAGTTTTGACTATTTTGGGTCTATCACATATTCATATGAATTTAATGGTCAGTTTTTAAGTTTCTCCAAAAAAAAAAAAAAGAATTTGGGATTTTGATAGTAACTGAAAGTCAGTCAGTCGTGTCCAACTCTTTGCAACTCCGTGGACTGTAGCCCTCCAGGCTCCTCTGTCCATGGAATTCTCCAGGCAAGAATACTGGAGTGGGTAGTCATTCCGTTCTCCAAGGGATCTTCCTGACCCAGGGATTGAACCTGGGTCTCCTACTTTGCAGGCAGATTCTTGATCATCTGAGCCACCAGGGAAGCCTGGGATTTTGATAGTAATCATATTAAATCTATATATCCACTCTGGGAATGTTATCATCTTAGCAATATTAAGTGTTTTGATCCATAAATAGAGGATGTTCTTCCATTTATTTGGATCTTTCCTAATTTTTTCAGCAATATTTTGTGGTTTTCAGTGGACATTTTACACTTCCTTTATTAAATACAGTCCTAAGCATTTCACTCTTTTAAATGCTGCCGTAAATGGACTTGTTTTTAATTGGAGGGTATTGTTTACTCTCGGTGTATAGAAATACAATTGATTTTGTCTATTGATCATGTGCCCTGCAGGCTTGCTGAACTCCTTTACTAGTTTTAATGGTTTCTGTGTGTGTGCGTGAGGGTTCCTTAGGATTTTCAATATGCATGATTATGTTATCTGTGAACAGAGACAGTTTTAATTCTTCTATTCCAATCTGAATGCTTTTTATTGCTTTTTCTTGCCTAATTGCCCTGACCAGGCCTCCAGTAAAAAGTCTAATGGAACTAGTGGGAAAAGAATCACCGTCCTGTTCCTGATCTCAAGCAGTATTTTACCATTAAGCATGATGTCAGCTCTGAGATTTATATATACATATATCTTTCATCAAGATGAAGAAATTTCCTCCTGCTCCTAGATTCTTGAGTGTGTCTTTCTCATGAAAGTGTGTTAGAATTTATCAAATGTTTTCTCTTCACCCATTGAAATGTCACTTTGTCTTGTCTTTTATTCCATGGATGTGATGTATTAAATAGATTGGTTTTTGGACGTTTAACTAATATTGAAATCCCATTTGGTAGTGGTATAAAATCCTTTTCGTGTGTTACTGGATCAGGTTTGCTGGTTTCTCACTGAGAGGACTTGCCCCCGTAGTCATAAGGAATACTAACATGCATTTTCTTTTCTTGTGATAGCTGGTTTGAAGTCTGTCTAAAAAGCCTCATGTCTGGGCTCCTTGGACAGCGCTTCTATTAACTGTACCCTCATCCCACTTCTGTACATATATTCCTGTTTCTTTGTGTATCTCAAAATTTTTTTTTCAGTTTTCTTGAGAAATAATTGACATTGATCATTGTATAGGTTTAAGGCATATAGCATGATGACTTGATTTCCATATATTGTGATGTGATTACCACAATGGATTTACCCAACATCCATATTATCACATAAATACAATAAAAAGATAAGAAAGAAAAAAGAAATATTCTTTTTATGATGAGAGTCTATAGAATTCACCCTCTTAGCCACCCTATGTCTTGCACAGCAGGGTTAGCTCTGGTCTTCATGTTCTACATTTCATCTTTTTTATCTTATTTGTGCCTTTTGACCACCTTCCTTCAGTTTTCCCTCCCCCATCTTCTACCTCTGGCAACTACAAGTCTGATCTCTTTTTCTGACTTTGCTTTTTTTTTTTTTTTTTTTTTAAAGCATACCTACATGTGAGATCATATAGCACTTGTCTTTTTCCATCTGACTTATTTTACTTAGCATAATGAAAAATGCCCTCACGTTCCACCCATGTTGTTGCAAATGGTAGGCTTTTCTAATTTTCAATGACTGAATGATATTATATATAATTTAATTGCATATATGCATTGCGGGAGACCTGGGTTCGATCCCGAGGTTGGGAAGATCCCCTGGAGGAGGGCGTGGCAACCCACTCCAGTGTTCTTGCCTGTAGAATCCCCGTGGACAGAGGAACCTGGTGGGCTACAGTCCATGAGGTCACAAAGAGTCAGACATGACTGAGCAACTAAGCACAGCACAGCACAAGATACATAAGAACGTATACTACATGTGATATATACAAGAATATGCTCAGCTGGTAAAGAATCCTCCTGCAATGCGGGAGACCCGGGCTCCATCCCTGGGTTGGGAAGGTCCCCTGGAGAAGGGAACGGTTACCCACTCCAGAATTCTGGCCTGGAGAATTCCATGGACTCTATAGTCCCTGGGGTCGCAAAGAGTCGGACACGACTGAGCGACTTTCACTTTCACTTTCACATACACACCCACAATCATACACAAGTTTTGTGTGCGTGTGTCTCATAGTTTTTTCTTCTGAAAACTGTACAGCACAAATAATATCACATAACAATTCTGGGAACCAGGCGGCCCCTCGGCCTCCTCACGCCTGTTGCTGTTTCTGCTCTTTGTCAAGTCACTTTCTCAAAGTCCTCTGGGAAGTTTGCACTCTGCATTATGTGGGGCCAGGAGTCTCCCCTTGGTCTCCTGCTGACAGCTGCCAGGCTGCTGGAGCTCCTGCTCACCATGCTTATGAGGCTGGTGGTGCAGTGGTGAGCTCAGCTGCCTTCTAAGCGGTTGCCCCGGGTTTGATTCCTGGGCAACACAGCCTTCTCTACGGGCCTCCCAAGGGGCTCAGTCAGTAAAGAATCTGCCTGCAAGGGGGTAGAGGGGGGGCAGAGATCCAGGGTCCATCCCTTGTGGGTGTGGATGTGGAATGTGGAACTGTGCCCAGACCTTAGAGGTGACTGCAAGGACACTGCCCGCTCTACTGAGGGTCCGCAGGGCAGCGAGTCCTGGGACTGGACAGGATTCTGTATTACCAGCAATGAGCTGACACCAACCGAGCCCGCTTGACAAGCAAAGACATTGCGATGGGAATGGTGATCCCTTGGTCTGGAAGTTCCCCTGAAGGAGAAAATGGCACCCCACTCTAGTATTCTTGCCTGGGAATTCCCACAGACAGAGGGATTTGTCAGAGGGGGTAGAGACAGACTGTACAGACAAGGGAACCGACAGACAGAGGGGAGTACAAACAGGCTGTGCCCCAGAGGCTGCCGTCCATGGGGCTGCAAAAGGGCTGGACATGACTTCGTGACTAAATACAAAAGCAAGACAGAAAAAAAGGCTGCGTATGAGGGAACTGCTCCTGCCGGCCTGGTTGAGCTGGGACATCGGCCTTTCCCTGCTTTGGGAGTTGAACCGCTGGCTCTCAGACCATCGTGGACACCGTAGGCTCTCCGGTTCTCGGGGCTCTGGACTTGGACTGGAGCCGGAGCTCCAGCATCGCCTCTCCTGGGTCTCCACCTTGCCCACTGCAGGTCTCGGGGTTTCTCAGCCTCCATAATCACGTGAGCCAATTTCTGATCACTAATACCTGTTTTCTATATTTATACACAGAAAATACATCCCGGGACACACGCACCTGCGTGTGAGTGTGTCCTAAGGGCACCGTTGGCGCCGTTTTTCTGGGGAACTCTGACTAATGCACCCTGACTGCAGCGCTGTCGGCTTTTCAAGCTACTGCGGAGTAAGGGAGGGGCAGGGAACGGTGCTTCAGAGGCCATGAAGTTTGCTACGTTCACTGAGATCCAGCCATTTTCCCTGAAAAGACATTTCTTGAGCTGTCATAAGACTTTAACGTACAGCGTTCTGAAAAGGTTGACTTTGACAAACTCCCAGTGTTCTCACTGCTTTAACAGAAGAGAGGACGTTTAGAGGTCCTGGCCCCACCACCCAGAGTGCCTCTCTGCACACCCTCTGTCTCATCCCGCGTTTCCCTGTTATCCGTCTGGTTCTCCCCAGAGGATGAACAGTGGAGGCTTTGCCTTGGGTGGACTGATTCAGAAGCGAATGCAGGATCCATAGGAGCAGAGAGAAGTGGGGAGGAAGCTGATCCGAAAGGGATTTGGGTGATCCAGGAATGTGGTGCCTAGGCCTCAGTCTGAGTTGCTTTAAGGGAAAATGCAGAAAGAGCCAACAGTAATTGCCCGGATCTTGGGCAGAAGAAGAAGGCAAGGCGTGCCTGCAGTTTTGAAAGCTCCTCGTCAGCTGAAAAGGGAAGCTCTACAGACCCTGGGTACTGAATCAGCCTGGTGTGCCATGGGCCAGTCAAGAGATGACCAGCTGGACGTGCAGGCTCTGTGCTTGGGAAGGGCAGGGCAGGTAACTGGTCAGAACTGGGGGCTGTGCTGAGACCTTAGAGGTGACCGCAAGGACACTGCCCCCTCCACTGAGGGCCCGCAAAGCAGGGAGTCCTAGGACCGCCAGGAATCTGTGTTACCGGCGATCAGCTGACACCAGCCGAGCCAGCCTGACAAGCAAAAGCATGGTGTTGGGAGAGTCGCAGAGGCGTGAGAGACACAGAGGACACTGGCTGCGGACGTCGGGGGCCGACGACGTGGTTTGGAAGCAGACCGCGTCGTCTGTTGTGAGTCCCCTGAAGTCTGTCAGACTCTGAATGGACCAGGGCGCTTGCCATGTAAGTGGACGCAGCAGGCATGACTCTGAGCTTCCTCCCGTCGTGCCTGCCATCGAGGGTGAGGTCAGCGCACGCACCCCCTCGTCCTTCCAGAGGGCCTGCTCCTTGTTCTGGACTCGAGGGAGGGAGGGGCCGTAAAGAAAAGAGAATCCCCCCTCACTTCCTGGCACTGTGGGGCGAGGCCCCGGGCATCTGGCCGGCCTGTGCCCGGGGCTGTTGCCGCCGCTGCCGCAGGAGGGGTTTGCTGGGGGACCCTGGTATTCTGCCTTCGGATCACATCCTCAGCAACCCCGCACCCCAGCCTGTGGGGACGTTTTGGCTGCAGTACTCGGGGCCCATTTCCCCCCAAGAGACGTCAGCAAGTGTTTGCTGTGAAGGGCGGTGAGCACGCATTTCTGGCCCCGAGGCAGCCCCCACAGCCCACCCCGCAGCAGAGGGAAGGCACCCACAGTGGGCCTCTACTTGTGGACCCGAAATCTGCATTTCATATCATTGTCATGCATCATGAAAAATTATCATTCGTAACTTAGACAGTAAAAAATCTTACTTAGACAGTAAAAAATCTGCCTGCAATGCAGGAGACCTGGGTTTGATCCCTGGGTCGGGAAGATCCCCTGGGGAAGGGCATGGCAACCCACTCCAGTATTCTTGGCAGGAGAATCCCAAGGACAGAGGAGCCTGGAGGGCTGTAGTCCACAGGGTCACGAAGAGTCAGACACTCCTGAGCGACTAACACTTTCATATCTGTATGTACAACTGAATCACTTTGCTCTACATCTGAAACTAACACAATATTATAAATCAATGCACTTCAATTAAAAAGAAAAGACCTCCTGGAGGACCCAGTGCTGAAGGAGCATTTCTGGCTGGGGGAGTGAGAAGGGCAGGGCGTTGGGGGAGGCCAGGGAAGCTGTAGCCGCTCTGCAGTCTGTGAAGCCGCAGCCAGCAGAGTCCCGGGACTTGGGTGGGTGCCAGCTGCCGGGCCAGGCAGGCTGCAGGCGAGACTCTGTGAGGTGCCTGCTTCTCCTGGAGGGCCGGGCGACAGGCCTCTGCCGTCAGGTAGCAGCAGAGCGGCCAGCGCGCGGTGCCTGATATTGATTAACGGATCAATGTCACGGTGGAGGAGGCCTCCAGGGGCGCGCCCCGTCCTGCCCCGGCCTGTCGGGCATTTCTATCAATGACGGGATAAAGGCGTAACAGGCCTGCTTGTCAAATTTGCAGATCAAAGCTCAGAGGGACGGCTAATGTGGTGGAAGAAATACTCTGGGTACAAAAAGCCTCTTGACAAGCTGAAACAATGGACTGAAGTGAACAAGATGGAATTTAGCAAGGTTAAGTGTGAAGTCTTACTCCCTGGTTTAAGGAAAAAAAAACACACATCAACCGCAAGTGTGGGAGCGCATGGGAAGGAGAGAGGGTGGGAGGGCCTGGCTGCTGGGAGCTTCCTGCAGGGCCGACTCAGGTGGAGCTGCAGACAGGTCGCCCCCTGCCCCCAGGGCCTCGGGACCCCAGCCCAGTAGCCGGGCCCACCCAGGGAGGAGTGGGCTGTTTCCCTAGGAGCTCAGTCAGGGCAGTGCCAGGGGCCCCTGTCTCCTCCCGGGGACTCTGGCTGGAGGAGGGCGCCCAGGGCAGAGGACGAAGGCCAGGGGCCCTGCAGGGGGCATCAGCCCTCCTGACCCTCCAGGCCCTCTCTAGGAGAGGAGACTTGCCTCTCTAGCCCGGAGGCAGCAGGGGAACCTCTGGGGGGGCGACGGGGGGCAAACTTTGGGCTGAATCTGTGAACAGACGTGCTGACCGGAGCTGGTGACCACGCAGCAAGCCACCCCCAGTGCCAGAGCGGAGCTGCCAGCCCTGATGGGCAGAGGCTGAGCGCTGTCCTTCAGGGGCCCCTGGGGCGACCACGAGCCTGGCCCAGACCCCTGGCCCACAGACTGGACGGCCGAGGCCGGAGGGCCGCGGGGCACCCGGGAAGCCCCTTGTCAACTGCTGGGCTGGGTGTCCTCCAGCAGCTTTGGAATTCTCCGCTCCGGGCCCAAACGAGGCCCGTGTAAGATGCAGGAAAGGGCAGCCGCTTGAGTGTCGGGGTTTGAGGTGTGAGATGTGGGAAGCGGGAACGGTGTGACTTGGGACATAGGCTGGGACTGGGGACTGACCTCAGCTTTCCCCAGTCCAGAGGATCATCTGCAAAGCGGGTCAGGGCCACCTGGTCAGGGGAGGCCTGCCTGAGAGCCCGAGGCTGGGCCAAATGCACATGTTCTATAACTCGTCGCTCCTTCTCCTGGAGATGATGGGAAGAGGTGGGGTTCCAACACCTTCAGGCCAAGAAAGTTCCTGTTTACCCGGGGAGATGGACCGAGCTCTCCCTCCGGTCCCAATTCAGAGGTGGTGGGAAGGAGGGGTCCTAGAAACACCAGGATCAGAGCAGGAGGAGGAGGAGGGGAGGGGCACGGTGGGCAGGAGGCCATGGGATTCGCACTTAGCGTCACCAGATGGCAGGAAGCCTGGCGGAGGAGACCTAAGGAGGAGTCAGGAGCCAGACCAGGAGGAGCCAGGTCTGTGGTCTCAGAGAGGCCTGAAGAGGGGAGGGGCGGAGGCCTGAGGGACGCGGTACTATTGGTGGTGGGGGAGGGCGGAAGGCAAGCCGCGTCCTTACCTGAGCCCAGGCCGGCCACAAGCCTGGAGCGCACAGGGCTTCGCAGAGAGCAGCAGGCAGCGCCTCCCTGGGCCCCTGGGGGCGGAGGCTCTGCTGGGGTTCACCTGGCCTGAACCCCACAAAGTCCTGGACCCCCAGCAGCAGGGGCTTGGGGCGGGGTGGTCCCGTAGCTAGAGGGGGTGGACTGCGGCTGGGAGCAGCAGGGACTCATAGAAAAACTCCCAGAGGGCAAGAGTTCAGAGCTTGGGGTTCAAACCCCAGTTGTGCTGCTCAGCAGCTCTGGGGACCTGGGACGTTCTCTGTCTCTGCCCCTCGGTCTTCCACCTTGAGAGTGGGGGAACTTCCCTGGTGGCTCAGGGGTGAAGAATCTGCCTTCCAAAGTGGGGGACACAGGTTCGATCCCTGGTCAGAGAACTCAGATCCCACGTGCCTCCAGGCTACAGAGCCCTTGAGCTGTGACTCCTGAGCCCGGGTACAGCAAGTGTTGGGTCTGTGCTCTACAATGGAAGACCCCAAATATTGCAACAAAGACCCAGTACTGCCAAAAAAATAAATCAGAAAATAAATATTTTAAAAAAGAAAAGGAAATGGGAATGCTGACAGCACAGGCCTGGCACAGATGCTGGGAGTACCGCGCAAGCTCATCCGAGAAAAGAGCTGTCCATGGCCCCCCACCCAGAACCTGCCATCCCAGAGGCGGCATTCCTCAAGTCGTTTATGTTTTAAGCAAATGGGATAAAGACAGATCACACAGTTACTTGATTATCTGAACCGGCAGACAGTGTTTACCTTCACACGGAAGATTTTTTTTTCCAGTTTTTTCTTTAATTGTAAACGTAGTAACAGTTGATTATAAAACATCCAGAACATAAATTCACAGCCCTCCTTACACACTTTCCTGGAAGCCATCACCGTTCACAGGTCGATGTGCATGCCTTCTTCTGCTCACATACTAACCCTCACAGGCATCTTTTCCTGAAGTGGCTTCACAGCAAAGCCTTGTGTCCTCCCAGCTGCGGGAGACCTGGAAAGATGGTGAGACCCCAGCTCCATCTCCCCCATGGCCTGTCTCCAGCTGCAGCTGCCTCTGCCCCAGGTCACCCGGTGGCTGGAGGTCCATAGATAAGAGCCTTGCAAGCAGTTCAGAGAGCCAGCCTTTCACATCAAGGGAATCCTCACCGCACCTTCCATCCCCACTGGGGAGAGCCTGGGGCTGTGCTTTTCCTTCCTGGTGAAGAGGGAGTGTTTGCCTCCAGGGAAAAAACATCCCTTTTGGCTAAAGCCTGCTGGTTTTCTCCTGCTCCTGGAATCACTGAATTCAGAGATTTTGGCTGTTTTCTCCTGGAAGAGTTACCTCCCACATGATCGCAGAAGTGCTGTGTATTCACAGAGAAGTGACCCTGTCCGCCCAGCCCATCTTTTCTCTTCTCCGGGTACCCACTCCCCCACATTCTGCGCCCAGCTTGGGATCTTGCACGTCGACTTGGAGCAGAATGAGCGGCTTCACGAGAAGCCAGGCGATGCCCCCTGGTCACTGAGATCTCTGCTTTCTAATTAACCATGGAAATGAAGTCTGTGCTTCCATTCTCATTAAGAGGATTATTTTGTTTCCAGAAGAAAAGACAGCTCAGCGTGGCTTCCGGAAATGGGAGCAATGCCCCAGGGTCACTCTGAGTCTCTCTCCGCTTCAGATGAGATGGACCCACTGGAGCGGGTCCTGTGAGAGTGGGCATCAGCTGGAAGGCTGCGAGCTCTACCTGCCAAAAGGCTCAGCCTCCTTGGCTTGGCCGTTCATTCTTTCATTCAGCCGGTCAGTCACTGATTCGCTCACCAAACACTGTGTCAGTTGTTAAGACGCCGGCTTCTTCGGCAGAGTTTTCATATTACATCCACATGATACTCAAGGAGGAGCCGTGGGGCTGTGCAAACTGTTAGGATGCCGTGTCCCAGATTTGAGTCCCAACTCAGCCGTTTGCTTAGAGAGTGACCTCAGGCAACTGATTAAGTTCACTTGACCATATCCAAATGTCCTCGGTGTCTCAAAGTGTCTTTTTATGTGTGTTTTGCTTGAGTCCAGATTGGCCTGGGCCTGCATCCGGTTATTATGTCTCTTGGGTCTCATTTCGTCACTCACAGTTACTTCCCTATTTGGGGGGGGGGGGTGTTGGGGGGTGTTAAAATTTGGTGTGGAAGCATCAGGCCTTTTGTCCTGAAGAATATCTTAATTTGGCATATCAATCCTTTTTCTTTGGGTGAACATTTTTAGGATTCTTGAATTTCCAATAAAGGATAGATCCAGAGCCTCAGTTAGATTTTGGCTTGTGTGGGTACCTGCACTTTCTTCCGTCAAGATTATGGGTGCGTCAGGTGCAGTCAGCCTGGTCCTCCCTTCTGTCTGCCCCTGTCCATCGCTGGCTACAGGTGTAGCATCCGTCAGCGACCGTAGCTAGAGCCACTCATTCTTTGCTGGTTGCAAAATGATGACTTTGTAATTCTATGATTCTTTCTGAATTTATCACCTGACGTATTTCTATGGAAAAATTCTCCATCAACGTTTTTGTCTACCCTGGAACACACTTTATGCAAGAAGAGAAAGATAATTGTGATTCTTCCCTCCTCCTTTTCTCCAGTTTTCAGAGGAATAAGTGGTTGCCTTAGCAACCAACAATGATGGCCTTTATTTTGTTTTTGAGTGTCTGTGACAATCACAAACACTTTCCATCAATGCTGCCTGCATTCTTTTGATCCGAATCCCCTCTGTCAGCCCCAAGTCCCACAACCACCGTCAGCATCGTCAGCCTTTGCAGGTTCCGGTTCAGAATATTCCCCAGGCTCACCCTGTGAACTTTGGGCCTGAGAACTGGACTTGGCCATTTTTAAGAAAAGTCTTGATTCTTTCCAGTTTGGAAGCTGTGTTTAGAGAACATAATCCAGGTCTGAGAGTGCTCATTGCTCTGGGCTGTCAACGTTTCTGGGTATTTTCACTAGACTAAGCTGGAAAATAGAGATCAAATACGTGTTTAAAGAGAAAAAAAGCGCTAGTTTATCCAATTTCCAATTCAGATTTTAGTCTGCTGGGTTTTTCTTGAACTTCTTTTGTGTTACACTTGCATCTGCTCTCTCCTGCTGCTGCTGCTAAGTCGCTTCAGTCGTGTCCAACTCTGTGCGACCCCATACACAGCAGCCCACCAGGCTCCCCCATCCCTGGGATTCTCCAGGCAAGAACATTGGAGTGGGTTGCCATTTCCTTCTCCAATGCATGAAAGTGAAAAGTGAAAGTGAAGGCACTCAGTCGTGTCTGACTCTTAGCGACCCCATGGACTGCAGCCTACCAGGCTCCTCTGTCCATGGGATTTTCCAGGGAAGAGTACTGGAGTGGGGTGCCATCGCCTTCTCCTATTCTGCTGGAAATATTGGCTTTAAGGACTTCAGTGTAATTACTACTTGTTTCTATCATAAAAATAGACAAGAGATAGTTTCAAAGTAGCAATGCATCTTCTACCAACAAGACTTCTGAATGTGTTACTTTGTATTAGGATATATTCCTGTAGGGAGGTACAGTCAAAATACCAAATTTAAAGTCAATGATAATACTTTTTTTTTTCTGTGTGTGTATACCAGTGACTTGAAAGACTGTTTATTTCAGGTTATTTTCAGATTTTTGATGGCTTTATTTTCTTTTTGATTTAATCTTTTAGGAGTATTTAAAGATTTACATGGTTTCAAAATCAAATCTATAATAAAACCTATTTCTCCTTCCTTATTCTCTGTTCCCCATAGGTAACCATTTAAATTTATTTTGATTCACTGTTTCATCATTTTATTCTACACGTTTCCATTTCTAAAGAAAAGAATAACATATTTAGATCATTGCTCTTCTTTGTGTATGTGTGTTTTTTTTAAGTTTACTAATATATTGGATTGACCAAAAAAGTTTGTTTGGGTTGGGAAAATCCAAACAAACGTTTTGACCAACCCAATACCTTGGCAATAACTCCCTAATAGTATAGAGAGATCTTTCTTGATTCCTCGACCCCTGCCTTGCTCACCATTGCGTGCACAGGCCAATTTTGATTCAACAAGTTCCTATTGATGAGCATTTAGACTACTCTCAGATGTTCAATGTTACTAATAATAACTCCATGAATGATTAGAAGATACTTGTAAGAGAATGCCATGGCCTAACTTTTCTCTTAAACTACCCTTCTGCTTGCTGTGGGGTGTCTACCTTGGGGTGAGTCAGAAACAGGGAGAGCACTGGAGGCGGCTGCCTGAGTCCAGGCAGAACGGGGACTTGGGCCAGGCTGGTGGCGGTGGAGATGGAGTATCATGCCCTGGTCGCTATGGCGTTTGGGAGGGAGTGTCACTGGCTTGGCCAGAGGGTGGGAGGGTTTCTGTAGCAGAGGAGGCCCTGCCTTTGCGTCTTACAGCTCCACCCCTCACAGGTGTCCAAGACCAGTGTTCTGGGCCTCTCAGCCCGGCCTCCAGCCAGCGTCAGTGGACGGCGCCCAGCCGCGGGGCAGAGGCCACCTCGCTCACTTCTGCTCTTCCCTGAGCCCTGACCTTGTATCTTCCAGTTTGTTGGTTCGACCTGAGAAGATGCAGACTGGTTAAGGAGGGGGTGCCCTTTGTTATTGGACATAACATTTATTTTATTATATGAAACAAAAGGCTTCACATTTCAGTTTGAAGGAGCTGCATTTGGGTTCATCCCCTGCTAGAGACGGTTTCCAAGCACTCTGGGAGGGCACTTGCCTTGACTCTCCTGATTGACAATGTTTACCCCAGAGCAAAGGGAGGCCCAGGCTGAGGACCACGGTCACATCTGCTGCAGTGGACACAGCTAACTGGGCTGTACTCCCCTGTGCCCTCTGTGTCTAGGTTAGTCCATGTGACTAGTTCTCACCAGCGTATTGACACTCCCAGCTGACAGAATTAAGAAGCATCTCTCTTTCTCTCTCTCTATTTGTTTTTACTATGACTAAAAGACCCTGATGCTGGGAAAGATTGAGGGCGGGAGGAGAAGGGAACAGCAGAGGATGAGATGGTTGGATGGCATCACCGACTCAATGGACATGAATTTCAGCAAGCTCTGGGAGATGGTGAAGGACAGGGAAACCTGGTGTGCTGCAGTCCAGGGGTCATAAAGAGTCGGACACGACTGAGCGACTGACCAACAGTGACTGAAAGCAGAGGTGACTGAGGCCCTAGGGGAACACACAGCCTCAGATGCAGGGAGCTTGGTCCCCAGATCACTGCATGGAAGGTCACCATGTGAGAAAGAAGTCACTATTACCTCAAGCCACTGATGTTTGGGTTTTATTTTGTAAACTGTGTGTTACCCTTACTAATGCAGAACACGCCTATCAGCATCACAATGAGGGTGAAATTCCTGACACTCTTGAAGCCACTTTTTACACATGAACAAATTCCAGCACATCACCAGGTCAGCTGTGTTTCCACAGTCTGCTGAATGGGCTCCATCCCCCACCAGACGTCACACCTCAGGGGCAGGGCTAGGCGCCTCCAGCTCCTGCACAGCCCGTGCGCATAATTGGTACAGAAAAAATATATATATATATACACACATACATAAATGTAAGGGATGATGCACTGGAATAAAATAAATTTTATGTTATTTTTAAAATAAACTTTTTATTTACTTTGTAAATAAAAATGAACAAAAACAGGCCACTGTGACATAAAGGAATTTTTTTTTTAAAAAGCATGGTGTGAAAACAGATCTAATCCCCTGGTAGGCAGGATCGGCCAATACCCCCAGAAGGAAGCCTGTAGCCCGTGCCTTGAAGGAACTGTGGAAGCAAACCTAACGTGGGTTCAGCAGGGGCAGAGAATCTGCGGCAGGGGACCAGGTGGTGTGCGTGGGCGGCCACGCAGGAGGCAGTCCGGGTCCTGCAGGGCGAACTGGGCATCATCGGAAGAAGGCGGCCGTGGGAGTGCCAGGCTGCCGGCCCAGGGCGACCAGGCACTGCAGACATGCTCTCTCTCCAGCCCTCCTGCCGTGAGCAAGGCTGTGAGGGTCACGGGGCCCAAAGCTGTCTACCCACATCCTGTCACCTCTCCCTGCTGAGCCCACAGAAGGGTCCGTGGGCTGGCACCTGGCCCGGTTCCTTCACCGGTGCCCTGTGTGAGTGGGCCTGGGCATGGTGCTCTCAAGATCTCCTGTCCCTACAGGTGCAGAAGGGGGGCACCTGGGAAGGAAGGACCCACACTTTGCTGCTGAGAGGACTGAGCCCAGGCAGGTCACAGGGCTCCCAGGTCTCAGCAGGGCTCCACCCCTGGTGGCCAAAAACTCAGGCACACAGACTGAGAACACGTTGCTCCGGGGACTGGCGGGGGTGACCGGGAGTTTGCGCGTGCACGCTCAGCAGCCCTGAGCAGCAGGGGCTGTTTATACGCCCCTTTCACAGAAGAGGGGACAGAGGCAAGAGTGGTACCAGGTCCTGGGCGTCTGGCTGGCATCCCGCTGCTGCAGCCCGCTGGTCGGGGAAGGACTCTGAGTCATCCTGGGCACGTCTGAGTGGGAGGACTCCCCTGCTCACTGCTCCAGACGTGTGACGTGTGAGTCAACAAAACAAAACAAACCAGAGCCCCTAGATTATCTGATTTGGGGTTTAATTATGTGCCTTTGGAGATGATTTAGGGGCTTAGGAACGAAGTGGTGGGGCAGGCCTCTCTGTCCGCAGCCTCAGGGATGCCACAGGCACGCCCATCCGCCCCTTCAGAGGAATGCCAGCCTCCCTCCCAGGAGAGTGGACCGTGCAAGAGGCAGGTCTCCAGTACTGACCCCACAGGGGTCCCTCGACACAGCCTTGTAGCAGCTGTGGCCAAGCCCAGGGCGAGGGCCACGTCACCTGCTGCCTTGGCTGTGTCGGCCCACACTTAGTCAAAGTTCTTATGTGGGAAAACACAGGCTCGGCAGCTGGAATGGCAGCCGTGGGTGGGTGGGGAAGATGGGGAAGAGCAGGCTGGTGCTCTGGGGTCAGAGGAAGTAAACTTAAGGGAGGGGTTTCTGGGGTCTCATCACTTACCTGGGTCTGGCCAATCCCTCGCTCTAAACATCTCTGCTCTTAGGATGGAGAACTTAACCCTCCTAGGATGGGACCATTTTAATAACTGAATGAATAATGAGTCTTCTAATGAGCCTCCCATTATTGGCTGGAAAAACTGTCCCCAGGCATCTCAGGCTGTCCAGGCCCTGGACATTGCATGTGCTGCCCACCTGCCTGAGGTCCTGTCCATGTCTCAGCCCCTCCCTGCAAGGGGTGCCCTAGAAACAGCTCAGGCATCTTTCTTGAGGAAGCGTCTCAGGGCAACGTCCTGAATCTGATTGGCTGCAGAACCGATGCCCGGGCCACGCCCCTTCACACATCACCTCCCTGACTGCCCACTCACCCCTTCTCGTCCACCAGCCTGTGTGTGATCACCCAGAGGCTGAGGGCTGAGCCGGGCTGCAGGCAGTACCCAGCTGGGGGTGGACTCTGGAACCATACAGAAGCCCCTGGGGGATCACTAGTCTGGGTCTAAGAGATGTCCTAGTCTGGAGATGGCCAGGGGAGGGCAGACCTAGGGATGGAAGTGCAGCTTGAGACCACGGCCAGCTAGAAGGCTGCTTCAGAGACCCTGGACCTCTCTCGATGTTGAGGGGTCTTCAAAGTGCAGATGCCTGGTCTCCAGCTATGGATGGGGGGCTCCCAAATGGCGAGCTGTAGGAAGAACTCCTGTGTGGCCTTTCCCATGGTCTGTTTGGCATTTCTGTCCGGCTCTGACGCTTTTTGAGTCAAATGCAGTGAACCCGAGCTCTGCCTCAAGGTCAGCTCTGCCCTGCAGAATCAGAACTTTCCTCCAGCTCAACCTCAGCTTGCTCCATGCTTGACTTGGGGCAGAAGTTTTCAGCAAGCTGCGTGTTAGTAAAATTGAAATGTGAGACTTGGGTATCTCGGTAGACATCCAGATTTGCCAAGACCTGGGGCGGGACGTCGGGATAAGGCCATGAAGAGACACGGCTTTTGGCGATAGACCTGGGTCCCTAGCACCATGTCCTGCATCAGTGCTGACCTGGCCCGTCCTGCTCGGTTCTGTGCCCGTGTCCCTGTCTTCCACGCACAGATGCCAGCATGTGTCTCAGAGGGCAGTTGTGAGTCCAGGGTAATTCACATCATGTGTTACAGAATGCTCGGCCCATGATAGACACCCGTCTAACAGTTGTGAAGCATTTATATTTTAAGGCATGCCTTTAAATGCTTCCTGAGCTGTGTAGGAAAGATGTATAATATCTAACTCCAGGCTCATCTTCACCGTCCATTTCAGCGCAAAGAGAGTCAACCCGACGTAGATGCTTTGCTTACTGTTTTCCCCACATGTGTTTGTTTCATGCCTTCTTGTTGAGCAATCAAGACCCATTTGGTTTAGGGCCAAGTAATAACTTAGCTCAGGCAGAGCGTGCTTTTAACATCCCTCGATGTCCAGTGACACAACTTGAACTCAATTAAGCTGGTCTGGGACAACTGTCTGTGTGTGTTTCATAATGGAAAGTGGAGTCAATGAAAAAGCAATCAGTGTAAATATGTAAAACAGCCATCCTCATAACCACTGGGTCATTGCTGGAAATTAAAAAGAAGCACAGAGGTCCAGCTGCCTCGTGATGCACTGCGGGGGCAGCCTGGACTTGAGTCAGGGGCTAATTACAGGTGTGCAGGAGTGGGATCAATAGCTGTTGATTACCTTGAGAATCTGAAACTGTGAGGGCACTGCCCTCCTGACAAGGGCTAATTTTCTTTGTGGAGTTCAAAGGTAGAGAGACCAGGGCTTTTACTGATAAATTATCGGATGCCTAGGGGCACGTTAATTTCCACTGGCCGTCTTGGGCCAGGCAGAATGGATTCACAGCCATGGGAGAGTTAAATGCGGTTTTCATCATCTGTGAACCTTGGAAAAGAAGACGGCTTCGGTGACCTTAATAAGGAGGAGAGGATGTTCCCGGCAACTGTGAGTCTCTTGGTCAGCATGGCACAGAGACGGGGTCTTCTCTGGCCCAGACTTCCTCTGTCCTTGTGGGAGGGAAGTGACAAGATGGCAAGGCACTCCCTGGGCAGAGAACCCGGGTGGGCGTGCTGTGAATGTTGTTAGCAGAGCAACCTGCCCCTTACATCTGAACGGCTCTTGGTAAATGGAACACTGACCCTCTTTGCTGGTCTGTAGACGCCAGGGAGAGCTGCTTCCTACAGGTCCTCTGAGGACAACACAGGCCCCCAGAGCCTGCACAGGCCCCAGCGCAGCCCTGGCACTGCCCGAGGAACAGAAGTGCTGGCCTCTGAGTGTCAGGAGGCCTGAATGTGTCTCCTCTGAACTTCATGGCTTCAGGGACACAGGGTGAGCTCCCGCCTGGGAGACGGTCTTGATGGCTCTGCACCTGGGGCTGACGCCGATGTTCAAAGCTGCTAGTCACACAGCTTCCAATGCCTCCATGCGGCAAGCGTCTCACGAGAGACTTGTCATCAAGGCTTGATGTCCATCAGAGAGCTGGCCGGAAATGAATAATGGTTAAGATAGCAGAAGCTAAGCAGGGTCAGACCTGGTGAGCACTTTGGGCTTCCCTGGTGGCTCAGTGGTAAAGAATCTGCCTACAATGCAGGAGACCCAGGTTCGATTCCTGGGTCAGGAAGATCTACTGGAGACGGGAATAGAACCCACTCCAATATTCCTGCCTGGAGAATCTCCTGGACAGAGGAGCCTGGCGGGCTACAGTCCATGGGGCCACAAAGACTTGGACATGACCGAGCGGCTACCACCTTCTTTAGGATAGTAGATGTGCTGTTGGCTCACAGGGTGTAGAAGGGTCAGGGGGACTGCAGAGGGAGGGAAGGGTGAGCACCCTGGTCCAGCAGCAGAGGGGGGCTACCCACCCCTGTGCCCTGGGAGGCCTCCCCTGCAGACAGAGGCTGCCACAGTGGGGGTGATGGCAGGACCCAGGGGCCCGCAGGGACCACCCAGGGGAGTGCAGAGGACAGTCAGCCCCACCTCGGCCTTCTGTCCTCCGTGCCTATCCACCTGCCCTTCAGCTGGACGCGCCTGGGGAGCAGAGGGCCGAGGGCCTGTGGTGACAAGCACACAGGTCAGCCTGGGGGCGCGGGCGGTGGGCTGGGGAGCAGGGCAGGACTCCAGCACCTCTCCGCGCCATCTCAGCGTCAGCCCGGCAGTCGCTGCTCTCCGCTCATGTGCACCTGCTCGAGTGGACACAGTGCGGACACGCATGGGGCTGGGGGCTCAGGCTGACCTCATCAAGCCCTCCACATCCTTCCCCAGTCCCTGCCTCCTCCAGAATGTTCCCAACAGGGGAGCAGGCCTCTCCTTGCTGATGCCATCTCCGTTCCAAGATGGGGCTCCAGGAAACACCCGGATTTTTCCTGCCTGGAATTGATCAAACCTTACAGGCCTCCTTCCTGATGACCTCACAGGGCGGAGGTGGGGTGTCTGGAACCTCAGACCACACCTGGTGTCTGCGCCCAGGCTCAGCGTCGACAAGAGAGCTCTAAGGGGCCTGAGGGTAAAGAGAGACAAGGGCTGAGGGGAAGGGGCTCAGCTGGCTCCCCCGAGGGGTGGGCTTTGCCGCCTGCCTTCATGGGCTTGGGGGGGGCAGTCTGTGCTCACGGGGGTTCCTGCCCACAGCAGGCGTAACAGTGTACTTGTCAGAGCACAGAGCAGCTGTGACTGTGTGAGCACTTAGCTCTGTGTGTGTGTGTGGTTGTGTGTGTGGTTGTGTATGTGTGGTTGCGTGTGTGTGGTTGCGTGTGTATGTGGTTGTGTGTGTGTAGTGTGTGTGTGATTGTGTATGTGTGGTTGTGTATGTGTGGTGTGTGTATTTGTGTATGTGTGGTTGTGTATGTGTGGTGTGTGTGGTTGTGTATGTGTGGTTGCGTGTGTGTGTGGTTGTGTGTGTGTGGTTGTGTGTGTGTATTTGTGTGTGTGTGGTTGTGTATGTGTGTTTGTGTGTGTGTGGTTGTGTATGTGTGGTGTGTCTGGTTGTGTATGTGTGGTTGTGTGTGTGTGGTTGTGTATGTGTGGTGTGTGTGGTTGTGTATGTGTGGTTGCGTGTGTGTGTGGTTGTGTGTGTGTAGTTGTGTGTGCATGGTTGTGTATGTGTGGTTGTGTGTGTGGTTCTGTATGTGTGGTGTGTGTGGTTGTGTATGTGTGGTTGCGTGTGTGTGTGGTTGTGTGTGTGTAGTTGTGTGTGTGTGGTTATGTATGTGTGGTTGTGTGTGTGTGGTTGTGTGTGTGTGGTTGTGTGTGTGTGGTTATGTATGTGTGGTTGTGTGTGTGTGGTTGTGTGTGTGTGTAGTTGTGTGTGTGTGTAGTTGTGTGTGTGTGTGTGTGGCATGTCCCCCCCACCATATGTGTGGGGCAGAGCACAGGCTCTGTGTCCCTTCTTCACCATCCAGCTGGGACAAGTCAGAAGTGGTTGCCCTGGGTTGGGGCCGTCTGTGGACCCTGAGCCATCCCATCACGACCTGTCCAAGGAGGTCAGGCACTTCCCGTGCCCCATCCCCAGAGGCCGCCAGATGCCACAGCCCCACAGGAGACCTCTGCCTCCCTCTAAACTTTCTCCTCAAATGATTTTACAGATCTTTGATGGCGAAAGCGAAGCTGACAGTCCCATGAACGCCCCCTTAACCGCCTCCCCTGGTTCTCTGCCATTGACCCCTGGTCGCATTCTCGGCATTTCTGCTTCTCCTTTGTTTGCTGAGACCTTTGAAATCAGGCTGCAGACACCACTTCCCTTCACAGGGCAGGCATCGCCAAGCACAGGGGGTCCCTGCCAGAGCCACACGCTGTCACCCCCTCCCTCCAGGATCTGAAAGTGGGCGCAACGCTCCGACATACAGCCCTGGCTCAAGGGCTCCCGCTTCTCCGTCAGGATGGCACCAATGGCTGTCTGCTCCTCAGGCCTTTTGCTCTTGTAAAAATCCAGGGTTCCGTGGAGCCCCTTGCACGAGGCGGCCTCTTCTCCCTGGTCAGCACGGCTCCCTGCAGATCCTAAAATGACCGTAAACTTGGCAGCTCAGAGCAATGGAAATGGACTCCCAGAATCCAGACAACTGAAATCAGGTGTGTGTAGGGGGTGGGTGGTGAGGGTGGGCTCCTTCTGGAGTCCCAAGAGGATCCACCCCAGGCCTCTCTCCAGCCACGGTGGTGCCCGCCTCCTTGGTGCCTTTGGCTTGGAGACGCATCACTCCAATCTCTGCCTCCTTGTCATGGGTCGCATGTCACGTGGCACTCTCCTTGTGTGTCTGTCTCTGTGGCATTTCCGCTCATAAGGACCCAGTGACTGGATCTGGGTCCTCGCTCGTAGCCTGATTTTAGCTTGGTTAGCTTAGTCTCTGTTAAAGATCCTATTTCTAGGTCAGGTCGCATTTGCAGGAGCCGGGTGTTAGGACTTTGGCAGGTCTTTGCTGGGGGAGCTGCTGCTGCTGCTGCTAAGTCGCTTCAGTCGTGTCCGACTCTGTGCGACCCCACAGACAGCAGGCCATCAGGCTCCCCCGTGGCTGGGGGAGAGTGGTACACAATCCAGCCACACCCGAGACTTCAGTCAGGTGCGTCCGCCTGCCTTTTATGTTTTCATGACATTGACATTTCCAAAAAGTTTGGGCCAGTCGAGACTTACATAGCCTGCAGTTGTCCAGCGATGTCCTCTCAACATTAGACACAAGGTCACTTTCTTTTGAAGGTCAACTAGTCCCAAATTAGGTCCAAGTGAACCCCTGTCTCCAGGACCCGACGTCCTTCACACGTGTCTCCATCAGTCCTTGAATCCCTCCTGGATTTCTGGCACTCCTGGTTTCGAGGCTCACCTTGAACTTCCCATCCTGTGTCTGGGGTCGGCTACATCTCTACGCACTCTGCCTCTTGCTTATGAGGAATTTAGAAACCAAGACCCGGGTGTTCTTGCTTCTAGCCCCTTTCAAAAGACAGAACCAAACAATTTTTTTAGATTTTTTTCCTTTGCCCATGCTGCACGGCATGTGGGATCTTAGTTCCCCAAGCAAGGATGGAGCCTGTGCTCCCTGCACCGGAAGGGCAACCTCAACAAATGGGCCCAGAGGAAGGCCCTCAGATCAGTTCAATGCAGTCGCTCAGTCGTGTCCGACTCTTTGCGACCCCATGGCCTGCAGCACGCCAGGCCTCCCTGTCCATCACCAGCTCCTGGAGTTTACTCAAACTCATGTCCATTGAGTCGGTGATGCCATCCAACCATCTCATCCTCTGTCGTCCCCTTCTCTTCCTGCCTTCAATCTTTCCCAGCATCAGGGTCTTTTCCAATGAGTCAGCTCTTTGCATCAGGTGGCCAAAATATTGGAGTTCCAGCTTCAACATCACTAACTGTTTTTAAAAACGCGAGTTCATATGCACACCTCCAGTGGATGTTCAAATTCTCAGGACCTCCCTAGTCTTCCCACATTCCAAATCTGTATGTTCATTTTCCCACCCAGAGATTCTAGCTCCATCAAACACCAGGGCAGGGCCCGCTGTGGTCCACCCTCCCAGGTGCAAGACGGAGGCCTGGAATTACCACCCCGGCTCTCCTGGCCACGATGAGCCAGCGACTCAACTTCAAGCCTGCTTAGCTGTTCTTTCTGCACACGGAAAAGCCATTTTAGAGTGTGCTTTATGAGTTACTTCTAAATGAATTTACTTTGGAGGGCTGTAAAACGCCATGTACCTGATGTTAAATGTCAAAGTCAAATCCGAATGCAAGTCCGTCCCCTGGGACATCTTTCTCCCACCCCAGCCCTCCCCTCCGTCCCTCCCAGCCCGTCAGGTGCCATGTTCATCCGCTTCTATTTTATTACTTAAGCAAACACACAGGTGTTCTCGTTCCTTACCCAGAAGGGAGGATCCACAGTAGATACATTACCTGTACCGTGTACACTCAGCAGGTTATGTCTGTTCTCTCCATCCTTCTGTTTCCCACAAGCCACAACCATCCCGGCCGTGACACCACGCTGGCCCAGGGAGTTCCTTGCTCTGTCCTGCTCCCGTGGACTGGTCCCCTGTGTGGACACAGCGCCGATGACTCACCTGCCATCAGGTGGGCATCTTGCACTGCTCCCTGTTGTTCTGTTATAGACAGCAGAGCAGCCTGGAGCTCCTGCGGGTTTGTATTGATGGAGGGGCATCGTTAGGGTGCCCTGGGAGGCGGGGGCTTGCTGGGCCAAGAGTTCCTCCCACCCAGGTCTTTTTTTTTCGTGTTTCATTTTGTTTTTTAATTTCTTGAAGCATGGCTGGTTCACAATATTATATTAGTTTCAAATATATAGCATAGTATTTTTACAGATTATACTCCATTAAAACTGTTATGAGATGACGTCTGTAATTCCCTGTGCTACAAAACTTATCTTTGTTGCTTCTCTGTTTTATACATAGTAGCTTTCATGTCTTGCATGCCTAGTCACTCAGTCGTGTCCAACTCTCTGGGACCCCATGGATGGTAGCCCACCAGGCTCCTCTGTCCGTGGGATTTTTCAGGCAAGAATACTAGAGTGAGTTGTCACTTCCTCCTCTAGGGGATCTTCCCTACCCAGGGATGGAATCCGTGACTCCTGAATCTCTTGAATTGGCAGTTGGATCTTTACCCAATGAGCCATCGGGGACGCCCTTTTCATGACTTAATAGCCCTAATTTGTACCTGGGAGCTGCAGCATGCTCCTCTGGTAGACAGACATTTCAAACTTCCCTCTGTTTTGCATATAATGAAAAAGAAAAAAGTGCCCCTTAAGCAGTGAATAGACTCTGGATAGAGGAGCAGAGCACTCCAGCAGAGGGGCAAGGGGGCGTGTGTAGGCCTCACCCCTTCTCCAGGTGTGGGGTCTGGGCTGTGGTCCCTCCTTGGAAAGACTGCACAGTGTGGTCCTCAGCAGACTGCTGTCCACAGCTGAAGGCTTCTCCTGTATCTTCCCGGATGGAGGGGAATCCGGAATCCTGGTTCTCAGCACACCCTCCCAGTCATTTATCTCAGGGAAGGAAGATGTCACGGGGCACCAAGGCTGGGGGCCTCTTTCTCTGCAGAGCACTCCCAGCACACACCCAGCACACGCCCAGCTCACACCTGCTCCCCTTCATGCAGAGTGAAGGCTGCCCTAGGCTGGTTGGTCTGCTGTCCTCCAAGATTCCGGGATGCACGCTGGGCTGTGTACGGATCAGGCCAGTCTCTCCCTAGGAGTCCCGCCAGTGTCCTCAGACCAGTGCAGGTCTATCTGCTCCAGTCTCCAGGTGAAGTTCAAAGTGGCTCCTGGCCAGCGAATCCCGAGAGCCAGGAGGCCTGTGTCAGCGGCGGTGGCGGGGCCTGGAGACGCGCGATCCAGGACAGACTCGGAGCCGGGTGCTGAAGGCTCTGGGAGCCGGCCTGGGCCCTCTTCCTGGCCCGGCGGCACAGGGCTGATACCTGCCCCAGCCACCGCTCTCTGGCCAAGCTGCTTTGGAACAGGACAGCAGATCACCACCCACCTGATCCGAGAGGCGGCCGGGCCCCTCTGACGAGTCTGGGCCACCAGGCTGACCTGACTGGGCTGGACGGACGGCCCTCGGGGTGCCGCGTGCAGGCCTGGCCCTCTGCTGACCACCACCCCAGTGGCACAGGCACAGCCGTTCCCGCGCCAGGATCAGTGTGATTGGGAGACAGACGCACCGGCAGGAGTGGCTGCGGAGAGGCAGCCCCCTACCTCCTTCCCCTCCCCTGAGATCAGAGAAGGTATAAACTTTGCAGAGAAATCAGTAAGTGTCCGGGTGAGCCCTCAGAGCGCGGCCCATGGGGGGCTGAGCAGACCAGAGCTGAGGGCAGAGCAGACAGCCACTCAGCATTAGAAACGCATGGCCTGAGCCTCAGGGTCTTCATCCAGAAAGGGTGCTGAGCCTCCCCCAGCAGGCGGGCCGCACTAGTGAGCCAGCTAAGCGGACTGGTGAGCCAGCTAAGTGGACTGGTCAGTGAGGAGGAGGGACGCCCAGCAGGCTGACGGGGCCCTGTGTGTATTATCCGGGTAGATCCCAGGGTCGTACTCTCCATGGCAGAAAGCCACGTGCCACTGCCCTTAACATCTTTGACCTTCCCAGTCTGACCCTACAGATCCAGACTTGCCCACGGCTGGCAATAAAGGGGCATCACTCAAGGTGGGGCAGTTGAGTCCAGGGCAGGCAGTAAGTGGGACCGTGTCTGCAGAAAATTTAAAAACAAGAATAAAATGGAGGAAAAGTCAGGAGGCTTTTATGGTCACTTTTCACCTCTAATTTTGAACCGGATAAAATATCCTTCACCCTCCCCCCAAAGAATGCCCTCTTGTTCTAGATGCTAAAAATTTGATCTGTTTACTGTGGAGTTTAACTGCACACACATCATACACACATACTACACACATGCACACCCACATGTGCAAACATACTCACACATACATGTATGTACACTCACACACACAGCACAACACACACTCACACAACACACAAGCACACCCATGCTCATACTCACACACACCACTCACACACACACACCCACATACACAACACACAAATACTCTCACATACATACACACCATACTCTCACACACACGTACACTCACACACACACACACACACCATACACATACACACACAGCACACATACTCTCACACACAACACAGACGTACACATATGGATACACACCATATACATACATACAAACACACGCATATACTCTCACACTCCTGTATATACACATACAAGTATACAAACACAGTAATTAGACTCCAAATTAATTTACTTAATTAATTTTTAAAAAAAATTAGTTGATGTTTGTTATTCAACCATTCACAAGTGCCCCCACATTCTACATGGACGTTGGTTTTTAAAATCCCAGCTGCAGGGCTGGCCCAGGCGCATTTGGATTCGTGCATGTGGGTTGATTGTGAGTGCGTGTTCTCCTCAGCGTGGAATTGTTCCTTGGAGCACAGTCTGTGCCCTGCCGCCCACGCCATCACGAAGGCTCCCATCTGAGCGGCGGATCTGGAATAATCAGCGGCACACAGTGAGAGAGAAAGGCCCGGAGCCCGAGACCCGGATCGTGTGGTTCCCGGCTCCGAGTTCTGTAGGACCACCTGAAGTTCCCAGAGAAGAGATATGCAGACAACATGCATGATATTGTTGGTGGGCACAGCTCGTTTTATTTCACACATGAACAGCTCACAGAAATGCGTTCTTTTTAAATTATTGTTTCAGATCTGAAGAATGGATCAAGATTGCTGCTGCTGCTGCTAAGTCGCTTCAGTCATGTCCGACTCTGTGCGACCCCATAAACGGCAGCCCACCAGGCTCCCTCATCCCTGGGATTCTCCAGGCAAGAACACTTGAGTGGATTGCAATTTCCTTCTCCAAGGCATGAAAATGAAAAGTGAAAGTGAAGTCGCTCAGTCGTGTCCGACTCCTAGCGACCCCATGGACTGCAGCCCACCAGGTTCCTCCGTCCATGGGCTTTTCCAGGCAAGAGTACTGGAGTGGGCTGCCATTGTGATCAAGATTACAACATGATTAAGACTAAACATCTTTTTGGAATTTAGAAGCAGCAGTTAACACGGTCCACTCTGCTGCCCGTCTGTCAGCTGCTCTGAGCCCTTGGCTTCATCCTAGGGTCAGGGTCTGTGCAGGTTAAGGGGCCTCTCTGTCTCCTGCAATGGGAGACCATCTGAGCCCTTGGCTTCATCCTAGGGTCAGAGTCTGGGCAGGTTAAGGGCCTCTCTGTCTCCTGCAATGGGAGACCAGCTGTTTGTTTCACAGATTTGTGCCTGATACCCACAGCTCTTGTCAGACCTGCAAACGTTTGTTGTTTCAGAGCAGGTGGAGGAAACACGAAGTTCACAGCTGAGCTGGGCTTGTCCCAGGGGCCACCTTGAGCTCGCCTGTTCCCATGCAGGCACTGAGGCCGGCCGGACCCACGTGAGCGCCAGGCGCTCGGAGGCTGTGTCTTGTGTGCTGGGGCAGGTGAGTGAGCGGGCCTGAGTCAGAGGTCTGAGTGTCTGGCCTGGAGCACCCACCCAAGGAAGTGGGATTTAAGCCAGGGTTGCCAGATAACATACAGGACAGCCAGTTACCGTTGAATTCCAGCTAAACAGTGAACATTTGCAGTGCGATTTTATCCCATGGAGCATTTGGGAATCTCACTGTGGACTGAATGATGTCATATAAAATTTAAAGAAGTGGGACCTCCCTGGTGGTCCGCTGGTTAAGACTGCCTTCCAATGCGGTGGACACAGGTTTGATCCCCGGTCAGAGAACTAAGATCCCACATGGTACAAAACAGCTAAGACTGCACTCAGCAACCACTGAGCCCACGCGCCTCAACAAAGACCCAGCACAGCCAAAAACACTTTCTGAAAAATTAAAGAAGTGATGAAGGTTAAGTGAGGCCAAAGGGCAGGTCCTGGTCTGGCAGGATCCACGTCCTTGTAAGAAATGCAAAGGCTCTTGCCCTGTGCCTGCATCTGTGCAAAGGTGACTTTGTTTCGGGGGGCGGGGGGAGAGGGGCACAGGAAGCTGGCAGCTGGCCACCAGCCAAGGGAAGACACCTTGGAATTAAACCTGCCTCCCAGCACCTTGACCTTGGATGTCCAGCCTCCAGCCTGCGAGACGATAAATGTCTATTATTTGAGCCACTCCACCTGTGGTACTTGTTACTCCCGTAGACTAACACAGACTTATTTCTACTAAAAGATTAATGATGCTTTTATCTGAACTTGAACTTGAAGCAGGCATCCTAGCTCGTTTTGTTTTTCTGAACGTGAGTGTCCGTGTTCGGGTTGCTCTCTAGATTGAGATGAGGCTGGGGCCGTGGCAGAGCGGGCATCTGGGAGCTTTACTCCTCTCTGGCAGCACGCTTGTCAGAGCCTGGCTTGTCCCGTCTGTTGGCGACACCACCACGGGTGTCGCTGCTTCTCCAGGAGTCTAACGACCACACCGGGACCGCAGGAAGGCACCCCCCTCGACGCTCCCTGGATCTTCCTCACCCCTGCTGTGGAAAGGGCATGGGCTTCACATCCGAGATTCAAGCCCTGGGGAGCTCCGTCAACCCCACCAGCAAGGCCAAGCTCTTCCCCCTGTCCCTTCATCCCTGGGCCGAACTGCAGGCGCAGAGCACCGCCTTGACACGACCAGAGTCAAGGGCGGGGCTTGCAAAGTTGCAGGACTGTTTTAGAGGCCGTTCAGCATTGACTTGCTCCCCCTAAAAAATTTGCATGTTTCAGCCCTAACCCCGAAGGTACTGGAGACAGGGCCGTGGAAGAGGTGACGAAGGTAAAGTGAGGTTGTGCAGTGGGCGCATGACCTAATCCAGTGATCCTTCTAAGAAGAGATTAGAACACCAGCGTGCACCGAGAGATGACTGAGAACACCAGCGTGCACCAAGAGATGACTGAGAGGACACAGGGAGAGCACAGCTGTGCACAGGCCAGGGAGAGAGGCCTCGGGAGGAGCTCGCCCTGCAGACGCCTGGCGGGCCCTCTGATACGGCCTCGACCTGGCTGAGCAGAGTGGTGACGGCCAGCCTCAGGAGGACCAGAGTGACCGCCTATTGGGGAGCCAGGCGACCCCTCTTCTCTGAGAGTCTCCATGCTCTGCTGCAAAGCAGATCCACTTTTTAACACGATAGTGGTTCCCCCCCCAAAGTGAATCCATACAACCCAGCCAGAGCAAGGAGAAAATCCTGGGGGATTGGGTGCTGATGGTGACCCCTCAAAAGGTCTTTCACATCCTGACCCCCGAATGTGATGGTGACCTTTTTTGGAAAAGGATCTTTCGCTGACACAGTGAAGGGTCTGAAGATGAGACCATCAGATTGGAGAGGATCTGAAACGCAGTAAGTGTCCCAAGACAGAGAGGAAATTAGGCTCCGAGAAGGTAGGACAGAGACTGGAGGGATGCTACCACAAGCCAGGAGCCACTGGATCTAGAGAGTGTAAAAGGATCCGCTCCTGGAGCCTCCAGAGGGAGCGTGGCCCCACAGACAGCTTGATGACTGGACTTCCTGCCTCCAGGACTGGGAGAGAATTGGTTTCTGCTGTTTCCAGCCGCCAAGCTCAAGGCAATTGTTTGCAGCGGTCAGAGGACACTCATACTGGCAGCAAACGCAGACCTGGGGGGGCCTGCGTGGCCCCTTTAAGAAACGGAGACTCTGACCGCTGCAGAGGCATTGAGGGTGGTTCACAAGAAGAAGAAACAGGATGGACAGCAGGGCTTAATGGGCAGCCCTGGGGAGAGCTGCCAGCCAAGGGTAATCGCTTCCCGTTCCCGCTCAGCCAGACCTGTCAGGCCCTGAACGAGCGCTTTCTTGCTATTCCAGAAAATATTCAAACATGGACAGAAATAATCACATTTTCAATGAGCTGGAGGTTGAGGCTTCTGTTCCAGATGATTAATCAGACTTTATTTGCCTCCCAGAGTTGGAGTGTCTGTAGTTTTGGAAGTGGCTTCATATTTTATGTACCATCTGCTGCATTTTTAATAGTGGACAGATCGAGTTGGCAGCTACAATGGGGAGGTCAGGGACCCAGAAGGGGAACCCGGGCACTCTGATTCTAGGGCACAGTCGTGTGTGAGCTTCGTCACTACGCCCCTCATCGGGGGGGAAGATCCCCCCTACCTCCCAGGGCTCCTCCGCCCTCCCTGGAGCAGGGCACCTCTCCCTGATGGGGTAGCTGCTCAGACACACAGACCGATAATCAAACTTGACATTCACAGTTAGATCATTGCAGATGGATATTAGGATGAGCAGCGATTTTCAAAGACACCCTTTCCTTCTTAAAGTGGTAAATATGGCTTCACTGGAGCCTAAGGGCTTCCCAGGTGGCGCTGGTGGTAAAGAACCTGCCTGCCAATGCAAAACATGAGACGCGGGTTTGATCCCAGGTCGGGCAGATCCCTGGAGGAGGGCACGGCAACTCACTTCAGGGTTCTTGCCTGGAGAATCCCATGGACAGGGGAGCCTGGTGGGCTACAGTCCACGGGCTCACAAAGAGTCAGACACACACGCACACATGAACCCAAAGAAATGGTCTGTTTTCTCAAAGAACAAGTTCAAAGACATAAAGGTCTGGGCAATTTTGACGTGTGTCTAACCCCGTGTCTGCCTTTGTGATGACACCGGAGAATATTCTCGTGAATAGAAAATCTGATGGTGCGAGGAGAAGGCTGACGTGAGGCTAATTACTGGGACAGGACAGGAGCGCTCCGTGGCCTCATTCTCTAAGGAAACCCGGAGCTTCGTTGTCTGCGGTGGTGGTGTCGAGAGGCCGGCCCCCAGCCGAGGGGGAAGGAGCGGCCGCAGGACTGGCCGGTGGACGCGGAGGACCCGCCTCCCGGGCCACTCGCGGAGCAGGAGGGGAGACGTCAGCACGTCACTCGTAAAATCGTTCGAGTTACGTTTTCTTATCCAGTTAAGCAGTTGACTCTCCGCGAGACCTCAGAGAAAATTAATTAACCTCTTTGTTCCTCGATCTCCTCTTTGGTGATGGGGGTAATGCCCTCATTTGCAAATGCCCTCTTTTTCTTCAGGAATTCCTCAAGGCTAGGTCACCCAGCAGCTCTCTAAATCACTCGGTGGCTACGAGAATTCCAGGACACCCTGTTCAGGGCCCAGGATTTCCAAATGTCAAGGAGACTCCAGAAGAGTCCCAGGGAGCTGGGGGCAGGGACAGGCTCCCATGGGGATCCCCCGTTTCCTTGGTGACGCTGAGCCCCCTTGCTCTGTCCGGTTGCAGCTGAAAGCCTGGTCAAGCTCAGCCCCCCATGGTGGCAGCCTGGTGCCCTGCCCACAGCTTTCCCTCTGCCTTTTCAAACCCAGGACACGTGTTCCTTCCCATACCACTTACCCAGGTCTCCCGCGAGGCCCACCTTCCATCTGGTCTACCTTTCTTGAGCCTCTGCTGCACGCCCTGAGCCGTTTTGCAGGCAGAGGTTGGCGGCTCAGTCTCAGTCTCTGGAAGGGGGTGGGCTCCGTGACCTTGGGCAGCTCAAGCCCACCACACTGTCTCAATCTTTCTCTCCCACAGAAACGGATAAGAACAGCACTTACCCCCATAAGGCTGTTTTGACGCCAGTGGTAAAGATCCCACCTGCCAATGCAGAAGATGTAAGAGATACATCTTACATCTCGATCCCTGGGTCAGGAAGATACCCTGGAGGAGGGCATGGCAATCCACTCCAGTATTCCTGCTCAGAGAATTCCATGGACAGAGGAGCATGGCAAGCTATAGTCCATGGGGTCTCAAAGAGTCGGACATGACTGAAATGATGCAAAGGGCTGTTTTAAAAATTAGATGCTGACCATGTGAACCACTTGCTTACTTGACATGTGCATTTCAGCTCTTATCTCTTCTCAGCAACCTTCTGCTTCCTCCCTTCCCAACCCTGGATGCTTCACAATTCAGCTATTGTTCATTCATGCTCAAAGTTTAAACCTTTCTGAGTCATGTCCTTCCAGAAAGCTGGGTCCTGAGTCCAACTCACCAGGCTCCTGGGCTGAATGCCGTGAGGCTGTCCTTCGTCGTGGTTTCCAGGTGAAACACTGCTGGCCGTTCTTTAACTCGCCCCTGAGCCCCATGCCATCCCAAGGCTCCACAGTGGTTTACCCCCACATGAGAGTCTGGGGTCCGCCAGTGTAGGTAGGGGGTCTGCAGCCATGGGCAGGGCTCAGCTAGCTTCAGCCAAGCTCATGCACATACCTGGGAGGTTGTTGGTCTCAGCAGTGGCTCCATGGACCCTGCAGGAGCGTTCTCTGTGATGGAGGCTGAGCTGGGGCATCCAGACCCTCCCAGCCAGGCGGCCCAGCCTGCTCCCACCATGGAGTCAGTATTTCAGAACAAAGAATGAGGGCCTGGGTGGGGAGGCTCTTCAGAGCCAGGGCGCAGAACTGGCTCTGAGAGTTTCCGTGCTCTTCCAAGAACGTCCCTCAACATCCTGGACGTGGAGGGTGGGACAGTGACTCCTTCTGACAGAGGAGCTACAATGTCACGGCAGACAAGGCAGGATCCAGGATGGGGGCTAGGCCTGCTGCCATCAGAGGTGACTCTAATTCTGTGCATTCGGTCATGTGTGTATATGCATGTGTGTATATGTATGTGTGTATATGCATGTGTGTATATGCATGTGTGTATATGCATGTGTGTGTACCCACTCCAGTAGTCTTGCCTGGAGAATCCCATGGACAGTGAAGCCTGGGTGGAGGGGTGGCTATAGTTCATGGGGTCTCACAGAGTTGGACACAATTGAAGCGACTTAGCATACATGTGTACATGTGTATGCATGTGTGTATGTTTGTATGTACATGTGAGTTTTGTGTGAATGTATGTTTATTGTCTTTTCCAACGTGGGCACCCAGCTGACACCAGGCTCCTCTAATGAAGAAGAAGAGGCTCTCTTTCTATTTCTGAGGGGTCTAAAGTGTTGCAGTTGGGGTTCTTGGCTACTAGGAGAGGCCGAGTCTAAGGACCCTCACACCCCGGTGATCTAAGTGAGCACAGGTCCCCTGGCCCCTGCACAGCAGGTCAGCGTGGGTCCGGCTGCTCTGCGGGCGGCTCTCCTGCAAGGTAGGAGGTGGGCTTTGAGGCGAGACATGCAGGTGCTGAGGAGGAAGGACATCCCCCAAGCCTGAGAGCGCGTGCGTCTGTGCTGTGTGTGTGTGCACGTTTTTGTAAATAGACGTATCTCCCTGGTAAAGGGTATGTAACTTTAAACCTTAAAGTCATAGCATTTTCACCCAAACTACATGAGTCACTGGAAAGGACATGAGAAATGCCCTCTCATGTCCCACCATGGGGACGAGGTCAGGGCAGTCACCTGGGGGGCAGGGGTCAGACTTGTCAGTCGGGAAGCCGAGGGGACACACACCCAGGACTCACAACCGCCCTGACACCAGTTCCCCGGGTCGGGGCCGAGAGGGAGGCTCAGTGAGAATGAAGGGCAGTGACCTGGGGGGGCAGGACTGAAGTAGGAAAGGGGGTCCCACTTCCTGAGTCTGCAGGAGTATCTGTGCAGCCCCCCACCAGCTTCCTGGTCTCCAAGGTGGGCCTGGCTGCAGCCACAGCATCCAGCCTGGTTTCTGAGAACCCCCCTGATCCCCGCCTGCAGCTTCTCCCTTCCACACCCGGAATGGCATGTCCCCAAACAACAGGAATCGTCCCAGTCCATATACGTCCTCCACGAAATTTGCCGAAACCTCTCTGCTCGGCACTGCCAGCCTCTGTTAGAATCTAGGATAAGGTAGAGTGATGTTCACACAAGTTAATAATTTCAGTTTCTCAGGCTTAATATATTACAATGTCTTAGTGGTCTCTTGAGCACATTAAAATTTTCAAACTCCATAATCATTAAAGTTCCTCTTTGTTCCCGATTTCTGGGATTCCAGAGACATATGGATTTTTCTTTTTTTCTGTCCTTCACGGTAATTCATAAAAGCCCATGGAGAATGAGTGCCATGTTATCCATTGTCTTAGAGAAATAGAAAATTTCCAACAAGGAGCATCGCCCATTAGCGCAGAATGGGTAAGGGGCAGGTTTGTGTTTTATACCATTTTGTAAAGAAACCATTTCCTCTCATGGGTTCTGTGTGTGCGCTGCATGGTGAGAGAGCTCTAACGTTGCAGAAACATAAGCAGGAGGCGGAGGCCCCTGCCCACTGTCCCTGCGGCGTGGCAGGAGACCTCAGGACAGCCCGCATCCTGCCATCAGGACTGTTGTTGGCAGAGACACAGCCAAGTTTTCAGGCAAAGCATGAAAATTCCGTATTCTAATGACAAACGCGGAGGGAGGAGGGAGGCTTCCCGCCAAGGAAACAGGTGTGCCTCTGAGTGCCCGGTTTTGTAAGGAGCTGACAGCTTTTTTCTGTCCTCCATACATCCCTCTAGCAGTGTGTGCAGTGGTTCTCTCTACCCTTGGCAGATATGCTCCCAGACCCCCGGTGGATGCTAAGAACCGTGGGTGGTACCCAATCCTACTTATACCATTTCCCCATACATGTGTATGCTAATTGATTAATTAGGCACAGTGAGAGGTTAATGACAACAATAATAAGATAGAACAGTTGTAACAACATCCTATAAGAAAAGTTATGCTGGTATGGTCTTTCTCTCAACATATCTCACCATGCTGTGCCTCCCCTTCTTGTGATGCTGAGCGATGATAATGCCAGGTGATGGGGGCTCCTGAGGTAGGGTCAGGCTACCTCCCGCCGACCTCTGGGTGCATCCCTAGGAGGGCCTGCTGCTTTGGGTGACCCTGTGTCTCCTGCCAGGACCATGCTGCTGCTGGATGGGGATCTGGGGTGGGGACAAAGCAGGATGGTGCGAGAGTCCATCACCCTATTCAGAACTTAAAATTTAACTCACAATTCAACACTCATGAATTATTCATTTCTGGGATTTTTTCATTCAGTGTTTACTGAGCTTGGTTTACTGCAGGTCACTGAAACCTCGGAAAGCAGAACCGTGGATAAGGGGGCTGACGGGACTGAGCGTCCTCTGCCAGTAAGCCATTTCTGAGGCATCAGGGCACCAGGAGGAACAGAGGAGACCACTCCTTCCACAACTCAGGGAGAAGTCATGGGGGTGTGGGGGCTGACCCCTGGACACTCAGAGGCCCTGCAGCCCCTCGTTCCCATCGGGGACAGTGCCTGGGGCGGCGGGGGGTGAGGGTGCAGGTGGGAGACGGGGCCTGCTTGGACTTGTCGACGGGGATTCAGACTCGTGGTAGCCGGCCACCAGGCTGCTGTGTTTGCAGAGGTCTCACTTAACCCACGAGTCGTCAGTCCAGGAGGGGTTCGTGATCACCCCAGCCTCGGGGACCGGCTGTGTCACGGTCCTCCAGGCTCACACAGCCTGTAAAGCAGAGTGGCTGTCCCTCCATGGCTGGTGGCCCCCCGCCCTCCTGCAAGGTCGGGGAGTGGATCCTTTCCTCCAGCCACCACCTCTGTCCGCGTCAGCAGGAATCCCAGGCTGGAGTGGACCTCTCGGAGGGAGTGAAGGTCTTGATCAACATGCTCCCTGGGGAGGGCAGGCTCCTGGTCCACAGCCCACATTTGAGAAGCAGGTGAGGCTTCAGGTCATCCAGAACACCTCTCAGCTCTGCTGGCCACAGAGCCGGCCCTTGGGGTCTCCTGGGCCCAAAACTCAGAAGCCCGTCCTCCTGAACGGAGCCAGGGCCAAGCTCACGGTCAGCCCCGTCTGCCTCTGGGTTCCCTCCCTGGGGTTGTCCTGCAGGTCAGGGGCCGTCTGCTTTCCTCTCCCTCCTGACACTTACCACACCGGGGGGTCCTTCCACACAGGGGCTTCCTCCTGGGGCAGCTGGGAGGGGGAGATGGTGGAGTCCAGGAGGCTTCTCGCTGATGGCTGCCCAGCCCCCTGCCCCACTCCTGTCCCCTCCTGTTCTCTGTTGGTTTCTTCTGCCCTGGCAGTTCCTCTGGAACTGTCTTCAGAGGAGAGAAAATGGCTTCTTTTTACCTATTTCGGGTTCGACCTCACTGAATTTCTGCAGCCCTCCAGCTCCGTTTGCATCATTCTTCCAGAAACGTTGAAGCGTGGCGTCTGCTCTGGGGTTTTCCTCCCTTGGTTATCCAGGAGTGTAATGGGCTTCCTCTGTCTCCTTCAGGACGCTGCTCCTCTCGTTTCAGAGGCCGGGCGGAAGGTCAGCGCACCGGGCTGCTCCTTCTCTCGTCCTACTCCGTCTGTGGCACCAGGGAGATGGTTTGCTGCCTCCTGCCCTGCTCCCTCCTCCTGACTCGGTTTGCCATCTGGGGGCAGTTTCTCAGCCAGTGGCGATGCTTCTAGAACCTTCTTTAAATCCCTGGGGCTCTCCCCGTGGGGCATCTCCCCCAGCCCTGACGTAGCTGAGCTCCACGCAGATGGACACCCCTCTCAGCAAGCACCCACCCCGCTGTGCCCTCAGCCAGCCCTGAGCCCTCGCGGGCTCCCACGGGGCGGTGACGCCATCCCCAGGGGCCCAGGGGAGCCCCGGTCACCCCATCCCCTTTGCCTTGCCGCCCACAGATTCAGGAGCTCTGTCCCTGTGAGCCAAATGCCCCGCCTGCCGCCTGCAGCATGGGGCCCCTCGCTGACCAGGGCGGGAGCCCTGACCTCCCCTCGGGGACTCAGCTGCCCGTGGTCCCAGACGTGTGGTCTTTCCCGTGCCTCTGCCAGGCGACTCCTGTTTTCCAGAAGGTGGTCCTTCTTGTCTTTCCCTGCTTCCTCCTCCCCTGGGGCTCACAGCAGGAGTGCCCCCCCAGCCCCGTGGGGCCCCCAGGCGCAGCTTCCCGCAGCTGCCCTCCCCAGCCCGGGGGTCCCCAAGCTCTGCCTGCGTGATGAGGTGGGTGCGAGGGCTCAGTGAGCACTGATCCATGGAAGGAGGCCCCCAGACCCCTTCCTGCACCTCCCGCAGGGGCACCTGGGCCCCCAGTAAGCTCCCGGCAGCATCTCTGTGTGTTGGTGTCAGCCCCAAGGGGCTCACGAGCAAGGCCCTCTGCCCAGACCCGGGTGCCCCTCCTCACCTCTGAGCGGCCCCCTCGCTGTCTGCCGCACTCCCCTCCCTCTCTCTTTGTCTCATCCCAATTTTCCTGCCTCCGGTTGCAGCTGAAAGAGTGTCTTATCACCTGCGATAACTTCCTCGTGACTGTCAGATATGAATGCCTCCGTCCTTGGGGTTTGCAAAGCACATAATTCTAGTAACATTTGATGTTCCCTTTAAGGTCACGAAGGAGGTGCTGGACTTCATCTGAGCCCCGCCGGACGGGGCTCCCTCCAGGCAGGGCTGACTCACGGGGGTCCTCCCAGCTGCGCACAGCTGCCCACTCCCTGCGGGCCTCTCTGGAAGGTTCTCAGTGATGGAGGGTGGCACGAAGCCCTCGCTCTCCCCAAGGGCTGTGCATCTGTAAGGAGACGTGGCTCCACTTTAGGAAGGGCCCAACTTGGAGTCCAAGGCCTTGAGTTCCAATCCCGGCATGCGATCCTGGGGAAGACGCGCTCAGGTGCAAGTCCTCCAGCAGGGACACGGGGTCTGAGCACGCCCTCCTGATAAAAGTGGGAGAAGTAAGGGAGCTTGTGATGGAACAGCTTGAGCAGAGGTTTAGCAGCCATTAGGCTCTCAGTCCAGGGAAGGGAAGAGCCCGGCGGTAGAGCGCCTGCCTGCCCTGCTCACATCAGTTGACAAGCGAGGGCAAAGGAGGGGTCCTGCCCAGGGGTCGCTGTCTGGGTGGGAGCAGAGAGGCCTTTGGCGTGAGTAGTTTTCTACATCCCAAAGCCATCGTATGTTTAGGACAAAACTCCAAGGGCTGTGTTACATAGATGGAAAACTTCTTTCTGGGGCAAAATTGGAAAATAATTTCACAATTTGGCCTGAGAATATTTTACTCATTCATTAAATCCCCAGGTCATTGTTAAATGGCCAAGATCTGTCTTGCCCTTCATACAAAGTCATTTTCGGTATTTATTTTAAGAAGCAATGTTGGATTTGAAAGGACCGTGACTCAGGTGAGGCTGGGAATCAGATGGCCTCATCCAGGGCTCTGAACAATCACTCTTATGACATCATGGTTAGACCTCATGTTTGCCCCATCAGAGCAAGAAAAGAAATAATCGTGGTGTCTGGCTGCTTTCCCACAGTCTGTCTGCTGTGCCAAGAAGCCTCCTCACACATTCGCCAAAGGACGGAATGGCCTCAGCTGCAGCCCATGCCCCTGAGCAAAGGAACACATTCGTTCTGCTGAAAACAGAGGCTGTTCATTGAGTGGAGTGCCTTCTGCAGGCAGCATCCTTCTGTGTCAGGTAGAAAATGATGTCAGAGGAGCTTCAGGTGAGAACTGATGAGCCGGGGAGCCCGGCATCCTGCGACGGGGCTTATGGGCAGAGAAATAAAACGAGTGCAATAGGGATAAAGAATGAAAACAGAGGGTTTAGTTTCAATCCATGCTCTTCCCCTCTTCTGCTCCAGAGGCTCCTTACAGTTCAGAGCGATTGGAAGCTCAGCTGTTTTTAATGACAAGTGAAAGTTTCCAGCCCCCATCTCCCCCACCCCCAGCACCCTGGAGATGGCTACTGAGCTGTGTATGGTTCCGGATATTAGCTCTGTTTTATCGTCTGCCCCTCGGGACCTTTGCTGGCCTGGGCATCCTTAGGAAACCCCAGGTCACAGAGAGCAAGGGACGCCCTTGTCTTTCTTCCCTGGAACTTGGAGCAGCGCGGCCCTGGAGCTCAGTCTGGAGAGATTTCTCTGCCGTGTCTAAAAGCATCCACAGCGTGAGTGCCTTCCCCGTTTCTGAAATTGTTTCACTCTCTCTTTCAGGAGAATGAACTCGGTTTTCTGTAAAGGCACCCTTTCTTCAATCCTGTACAAGGCTTGCTTGCTCCCGGTCTCCCCTCCCCGGCTATTTCATGCCGAGTGGTTTTTCTGCCTTGGTGTTGCCTGCATCTTTCTCACGCCTGTGCGTTGTGGCTGCACCTCCAGAGTCAGGCCCTGCATGCCAACACACCTCATGGCCCAGACCCACGGGCCTCCGCTCCATCCTTCACTGCTGTACCCTCCGTTCCGCCACCCCCAGCTGGGGCTCCCACTGCTCATTTATTCATCCATTGTACAATATTCATGAAGGAGCCCCTCAGTACGGGCCTGAGCTGGGCCCGGGGGACACAGCTGTGAACCAGCACGATGTGGACCTCACTCCCCTCAGGCAGATCCCCGAGCAGACCCCGCAGAGCCAGGACAGCAGCTGGGGCCTGGCATCGCCGTGAACGCCGAGGGTAGGTCGTGCACGTAACACCCGGCTTTGCCTTGGCGATAGCGCTTACCAGCTGTCTGACCCGAGGAAGGTCACTGAGACTCAGGACACTCATTTCCTCAGCTGGAGACTCGGAGCTGAAATACCCGCCCTGCCGGCTGGTTGAACAACAAGAACCCGTGTCTGTGAAGCCACTGGGCTCCCGATCATGGTTACTTATTAATAGTTTTTATTAGCCACCTGTCCTGGGAGCTTCAGGGTTGACAGGTTCTATGACCTGAGCCTGTCCCTGCAGGGACAGCTGCCCATCTGTCCTGGCCAGCGGTTGGCAGCTTTGGGCTGAAGGTAGGAGTAGGCGAGTGTGGTATGGACCAGGTGCTGCACGTGGCCTCCTGAGAATGGTCTCAGAGGTGTCCACGGCCATGGTCTCTGCAATGAGGAGCCTGGGCCTTGGAGACTCAGCTACATCGCCCAGGGTCTCGTGGGGGAGCAGAATTGCCATTCTCCGCGTCCAGTGTACTGGCGGTGGGTCTCGGGGGGGCTGTTCCTGGCAGGGCAGAGAGGACATCTAAGCTCTTTCTCAGTAAGATGCTTCACTGAACATTTGACCCCCAGCCGCGGGTTTGCCCCTTAGGGTCTCACAAGACTCCTAGAAATGTCCTGCCTTCTTGGGACACAGCGATGCCGTCCCCAGCCTTTCTGTTTGGGCCCTGCGCCCTCCGTGCCTGACTTGAGCTCTCTCCCTGCAGTGGGCCCTTTCTGAGTCCGGTGGCACTGTCCTTCCACGTGAGTCCCAGAGCCACCCTCCAGGCGATGGGAAGCTAGGCTGTCCCTACACTCGCAGGTCCTCAGGGTCTCCTGACCAGGTGTAGCCACACCTCAACCCTGGCCCAGAAGGACCCTGGGTTTCTCCTGCCACGTGGCTTTTCCAGCCATATCCCTCCAAACACACTGGACCGCCCCTGGGTCCCTGTGCAGGACTGATGTAGCACAGCTTGGTGTTTCGAGCTCTTCCCATGTAACGGGGCCCATCCAGGCACTTTAGATAGGTCATTTCATTCATTTTTCTTCACCTTCCTGGGCAGGAAGTGCTAATAACATCCCCACTCTCTGCTGTGAAAACTAGGAAGCAAGAGGCCCCTGGGTGCCCAGGTGCTTGCCACTGGGTCACACAGTCACGCCCCATCTTTTCAGATTGCCCTTTTACTTCTTTAAAAATGTGTTTTATTGAAGTATGGTTCAGTTGCTAAGTCATGTCCGACTCTATCGACCACATGGACTGTAGCCTGCCAGGCTCTTCTCCATGAGATTCTCCAAACAAGAATACCAGAGTGGGTTGCCATTCCATTCTCCATGGGGTTTTTCCCACCCAGGGGTCAAACTTGGGTCTCCTGCAATGCAGGTCAATTCTTTACCAACTGAGCTTCAATCCCTTTTTGAAGTATATTTGGCTTAAATGTTGTCTTAACTTCTACTGTATAACACAGAGATTCAGTTATACATATATACATATATATATATTCTTTTTTGTATTCTTTTCCATTACAGTTTATTCCAGGATGTTGAATATAGATCTCTGTGCTAAACACTAAGACTTTGATATTCACCCATCTTGCACGAAAAAATTTGCATCCGCTCTCCCCAAGCTTCCACTCCGTCCCTCCCCCACCGCCTCTACCCCTTGGCAACCACAAGTCTGATCTCTACATCTATGATTCTCTTTCTGTTTCATGGATAAGTCCATTTGAATCATTGTCTTTAGATTTCACATATAAGTGATGTCATATGGTCATTGTCTCTCTCTGTTTGATATACGTACATCCCTTAGTATGGTAATCTGTAGGTCCATCCATGTTGCTGAAAATGGCATGACTTCATTCTTTTACTGGCTCAATAGTATTCCCTTGACTGAACTGACTGATCTTTTTGAATTACAGTCTTATATGTATATATGCCCAGGAGTTGAATTGCTACATATGGTAGCTCTATTCTTTAGTTTTTTTGAGTAATCTCCATACTATTCTCCTTAGTGGCTGTACCAATGTACATTTCCACCAGCAGTGTAGGAGGGTTCCCTTTACTCCACATCCTCTCCAGCATTTCTCTTTTGTAGTTTTTTGATGATGGCCATTCTGACCAGTGTGTGTTGATACCTTATTGTGTTTTGATTTGAGTTTCTCAGTTCAGTTCAGTTCAGTAGCTCAGTCGTGTCCAACTCTTTGCTACCCCATGAACCGCAGCATGCCAGCCCTCACTATCCATCACCAACCGCCAGAGTCTACCCAAACTCATGTCCATTGAGTCGGTGATGCCATCCAACCATCTCATCCTCTGTTGTCCCCTTCTCTTCCTGCCCTCAATCTTACCCAGCTTCAGGGTCTTTTGAAATGAGTCAGCTCTTCGCATCAGGTGGCTAAAGTATAGGAGTTTCAGCTTTAGCATCAGTCCTTCCAAGGAACACCCAGGACTGATCTCCTTTAGGATGGACTGGTTGCATCTCCTTGCAGTCCAAGGGACTCTCAAGAGTCTTCTCCAGCACCACAGTTCAAAAGTATCAGTTCTTCAGCACTCAGCTTTCTTTATAGTCCAACTGTCACATCCATACATGACCACTGGAAAAACCATAGCCTTGACTAGATAGTCCTTTGTTGACAAAATAATGTCTCTGTTTTTTAATATGCTGTCTGCTGCTGCTGCTAAGTCACTTCAGTTGTGTCTGACTCTGTGTGACCCCATAGACGGCAGCCCATAGGGTCCCTTGTCCCTAGGATTCTCCTGGCAAGAACACTGGAGTGAGTTGCCATTTCCTTCTCCAATGCATAGAAGTGAAAAGTGAAAATGAAGTTGCTCAGTCATGTCTGACTCTTAGCGACCCCATGAACTGCAGCCTACCAGGCTCCTCCATCCATGGGATTTTCCAGGCAGGAGTACTGGAGTGGGTTTGCCATTGTCTTCTCCAAATGTGCTGTCTAGGTTGCTCATAACTTTCCTTCCAAGGAGTAAGCATCTTTTAATTTCATGGGTCACCTTTTTGATGTCTGATCCTATCTGATCACTCAGTGTCTCCCACGTTCTCTGCAGCCTTGTCCAGCCTGATGTTTTACAAAGTCCTCTTTCTGAGTCTGGTCGAGCCCTCCATGAAGATGCTGACTGGAAACCAGCAGCTTCTTCCTACCGCGTTTCCGGGTATTGGCATCACCAATTCCTTTCCAGTTTTGTGCTCCCAGTCCAGCTCAGCCTGGAATGTCCCTGAACCCTCACTCTGGTCCCCGGGATGGCTGGGAGCATCTCCTGTGCGTGTGAATCTGGCACTAAGCCAATTTTGTGGACAGGCGTCCCCAGTGCAAAATGCTGTCAGACCAGGCATTTTTTCCATAAAGCTGACACATGTGCACACGCCTTTGGCTGAGGACTCAGCGGGCCCTTCATGCCCCTGCGAGCGGCAATGGCACAGGCTGCTCCTCGGCGATCGCGGGCTCCCCGGCAGGTGGCGACCACGTGCCACCCAGTCCTGAGGGTCACGTAGGCTGCGAGGGTGGAGGAGGGGGCTGTGAGTGAGAGAGGCTAAGGAGGGCCCAAGGTCAGGCAGATCCACTCCCAGACCCGAAGCCTCTTCAAAGACACACCCTCACTCTCGTGCACAGCTGGCTCCTGACCCTCTGGAGGACCCTGGGGCACGGTTCTTCCTCTCCTTCGCAGGAATCAGAAGAGAAGCTTTGCAAAGCTTCTCAGGTCCAAACCTGCAGAGTCTGTGGGTGGGTGGTCTCAGGCCGTCAGAAGAGGCAGGACAGCCCCCACGGTCTCACTTCGCCAGGACTTGTCCCTGGGACCACTAGAGATGCTAAAATTAGAAGCAAACCAGAGCCACCAGAAAACTCAGCGAAGAGCAACCACAAACCTGGCCGTGACTCCAGGAAGCCACCCTGCTCCCGGCAAGCTGGGGAACATTCCCAGCCGTGGGTCTCCAAGTCACAAAGACCCTGCCATTTGTCATTTCAGGCAAACGGCCCGTCCAGGACCTGTGACAGCCAACTCAGCTCTGCATCTGCTTGGGTCTCTGAAGGTGACCCTCGTGCGGGTCCCTGTGTGGGGACGTCTCCCTTCCCCTCACTCTCTGTAGCCCGGGGAATTTGGCGGGTGGAATGCCAGGCACTTGGGCTTGATCCAGAGTTCAGATCACCAGCCTCACAGCTGCCCCCAGGCCTGGTGGGGTTGGATCCTTTCTCTGGTGACCCCGTGATGCTAGGCCCTAGGGTGTGAGCCAGGGTCTGCAGACAGGATGTGGGCCCGGCTCCAAGCTCCGTGTGGTTCTGACCCCAAGCTGCCTGTGTAGAGGCAGGACTCTCTGGACCAGCCTCAGATGCATCACCCTACCTCCAGCACCAACCTGCCCTCTGCCTGGTGAACCCTGGCCTGGCCTCCTCGGGAGGCCCTCCTGCTTCCTGGGCCTGCTGCTCTCTCTATCATAGCAAGGACCGCCATCCTGCCTGCCCACCCAGGGGCACAGGTCCCAGGGGAAGGGGTGTGTACCCCGCAGCCCTGGCAGAGATGAGTGGAATCACTCCAGCACTGCAGCTGCTCGGGTCCAGCCGTCCACCTGCCCTTCCCGGCTGGGGGTCCTCGCCGTGAAGTGAGCCCCCCTCCATCCCTCCAGCCTTCCCCAGGCATCTCACCTGTCTGCTCACCCCGCAGCTGCAGAGGGAGGTCAGGGAGAGACAGAGAGTCCAGCCACTGACCCCAGTGCCCCCTCCCTGGCCGGCGGGGCCGTGCACTGCCCACCAGGTCTCACTGGGCCTCCTGGGTCTCCGAGCATAACGAGCCCATTTCAATCAAAACTTTGAAACCTATGGCATCATTTCTATGAGGGCCCCTTTCTCCTTGACCCTGGGGACTCAGTGTCTGTAGGTGCAGGCCAGGGAGGGCAGGGGACTCGGGGGTGGGACCAGCTAGACCCCACCATCTTGCCCTCTCTCCCGATGCTCCAGTGTCTCCGGGGACAGAATCTTACTTTTTCTCTTGGAAAGTCAATTTCTCAAAGAGAGAAAATGAAAGTGTTACTTTCTCTAGGCAAAGCTCTCCTAGTGTTATACGTGTTCTTCCTACAATAGACCTTTATTTGCTTTTAAAAAAATCAAAGGTGGCTTTCAAATGTCAGATTTTCAGACTGAGGACACACTGCATTAAAACAACACGTTTTCTCAAGTGGACCCTTTCTGTCTTGTCTCCATCATCTCCCTCTGATCACAGCTCAAGTCACAGCAAGGAGGAGCTTCCGAGGAGGTGTGTTTTACACACACGTGTGCGATGACAAGTTGTCAAAGGAAAGTGTTTGGGATTAAATAAGGGGAAACATTCCTGTGGTTGGTGGCGGTGCTATAACGGACCCTCACTCCTGAGGGAAGGGTCAGAAAGTTCCTGCTCTTCCCAGCCGAGCTTGGCGCATGCTCTGGGCCCAGCAGGTCACGTGAGCACAGCTCTGAGCTCCCAGGTGACAGGCTGTGACTGTCCAGGGTGCAGGTGTCCGTGGACACGGGTGGCTGTGCAGTCTGCTGCTTCCAAGGGAGTGGCCTCAGACAAGTGGTCTCACTTTCTCCTGCCTTGAGATCTCTGCTTATATTGCATGCAGACCTGGCAACATCCCTGACTGCTGGGCCACCAAGAAGATGAGCCCAGCAGGGTCTACAGGCTCGCTGTAAGGGGGCCCCGGCGACCCAACAGAATCCACCCCCTTTCCCAGGCAGCAGTCAGCCAGTGGGTGGTGGAGGAGCCGGGTGTGATCCTAAACTCAGCTGTCTCAACATTCATGTCTAACGCGTCTGGCACAAAACAAAGGGCTTTGAAGGTTTCATTTCATTGAATGTCAGAACTCTCCAAACGTTTAGGTGGTCCAGACCCACTGGGGACCCCAACTAAATCTTGGCCTCCTGCACCCCATCTTTTTCACGAGAAGCAAAAGGAGTTCTGTGATAGTTTCATCCCATTTTGTTTTCAATTAACAAAAACCTTGATTTCTCTCTCCTTGTGTAATGGTCTAAATACCTGGAAAGAAAGCCTCCCAGAAAGCTCATTAAAAGGCCCACTTTACAGGTCGGGAAACTGTCACGCCAATGGTGCTTGGTGCGTTTATTCACCGCTTTCATTTGTCAGATCCTTCAGCCTGCAACGTCCAGATAATGAAGACAACAGGGGTCTGTGTGTTCCTATTTATTCAGTCTCTTACACAAGAATATCACGTCCAGGACAGGTTGTCCTAAGCGCGGCATGCGGCCCTTGCATTTCCTAGGAGGTGGCAGTGAGGTTCTGAGAAGACCGACGCCTCCCCGAGGCCATGGGGGTGAACGGGAGCCGAGTCCCCACCCCGTCTCGTTTTCCTGCCAGGCTCTCGAGTGAGTGCCACCCGTGCCTTCTCCCACCCACTGCTCTACGAGCTGCACAGATAAATAAACTGTTTGTAAAGTTCTGGGAGTTCTCATACGCTCCATGTCACACAAACACAAGACTGGGGATTGCCACCGCTATCAGTTAATTACAATAAAGGGAAACAGCGTCTCACTGTCACACCAGCGACGCTGTAATTATTAATGTCTCCAGCAAACGCTCGCGGATCAGTGACGCCCCACTCTCCCTGCTTTGTGTATTACACGTGCGTATTAACAAGCCGGCTCCCCGAACACAGGTGTCCTCTGTCAGCTGGTGATGGTGTCTGCTCCTTGACCCTCAGACATCAAGGTTACCAGTGGGATCAGGGGGGCCGGAAGTTGAGGTGGGAGTGTTGTAGGAGTTCTGACTTCAGATTCTTCACTGGTGCTACTGAAAAACTAGGTACTTGGAAACATTTTATCTATCTATGAGCAGCGAAGAATTGATTCTTTCAAACTGTGGTGCTGGAGAACCCTCTTGAGAGTCCCTTGGACTGCAAGAAGATCAAACCAGACAATCCTAAGGGAACTCAACCCTGAATAGCCATTGGAAGGACTGATGCTGAAGCTGAAGCTCCAATACCTTGGGCACGTGATGCTAAGAGCCGACTCACTGGAAAAGACCCTGATGTTGGGAAAGATTGAGGGGAGGAAGAGAGGGGGCAGCAGAGGATGAGATGGTTGGATGGCATCACCGCCTTGATGGACACGACTTTGAGCGAACTCTGGGAGATGGTGAACATAGTGAACAGTAGTGTATGTCAGGGCTCCCTGGTGGCTTAGATGGTAAAGAATCTGCCTGCAGTACTGGAGACCTGGGTTCAGTCTCTGCATTAGAAGGATGCCCTGGAGGAGGGAATGCCAAACCAGTCCAGTATTCTTGCCCAGAGAATCCCAGAGACAGAGGAACACGCATGGACATGAACTTGGGCAAGCTTGGGAAGATGGTGAAGGACAGGGAGGCTTGGCACACTACAGCCCATGGGGTCATAACGAGTTGGAGATGACTTTGTGACTGAAAAATAAGAAACAATAGTGTCTATCTGTTAATCCCAAACTCCTAATTCATCCCTTCCCCCAACTTTTCCCCTTTGCTAAACATGTTTGTTTTCTATATCTGTGAGCCCAATTTCATTTTGTAAATAAGTTCATTTATATCATTTTTTGTTTAGATTCCACATTTAAGTGATATCACACGATAGTCACCTTTCTGTGTTGGACTTACTTCATCAAGCATGACCATCTCCAGGTCCATGCATGTTCCTGAAAATGGCGTTATTTCATTCTTTCTATGCCTGAGTAGTAGTCCATTGCATGTATGCAGCATATCTCCTTTAAGTTGTTTCCTCTTAAGTGGAGCATCGAGGGGGCTGGGCCAAGATCCATGGGAAACACAGGGTCAGGACTGCTCCCCTGGGAGCAGGACTAGCCCCTCAGACGGACACAGGGCCTATGGTTGCCCAGGTGGTGGTTGCTGCCTGCCGTCCTCCTCTCTGGGAATGGAGGGGTCTGCCGTGATGACGCCCCCGCCCACCCTACGTGTCTCAGCACTGCCATGGCAGGGGCCCGGCAGGGGGCTGGCCTTTCAGCTTGAGGGTGACTGGAGGAAGAGGGCCCGCCCGCAGCTGCTGCCCTGGAGGACACTTCTCTGTGGACGGAGCGGCCATGTGATTTTTCTGGGAAGAAAAGAATGTAGCAGAAGGGATGTGACTGGAACTCACAGGACCGGCCTCCAGCTTTATGGTTCTCTCTTTGTCTCCGAACCCTCTGCCATCCTGGTACATGTTTGATCTCCATCTCCTAGAGGGTGAGAGCCCACGTGGAGAGAGAAGGGTAGACCAGTATCCCCATGGAACCCAGCCCTCAGTGACTCAGCTGGAATGGTCCAGGTGAGAAGCACAGTGGGGAACTACCCCAAGCTGGGAATCAAGCATCCCGAGTTGTTCTAGCTGCTGAGATCCAGGTGTGAGTGTTGTAAGCCACTGATGGCTGATACAGGCTGAACGGTGATGTGCTCGGGATGCTGAGCAAACCTGGGGTGAGAGGGGGCCATCATCCACTCTCTGCAGGGTCCAAGGCCCCATCTGATGGCTGTAAATCCAGGCAGGGCCACGCGTGTTTCAACACCCTGCAGAGAGGCATCGGTCTGTCAACGAGCAGGACCCGGGCTTCCTTTTCAATCTCATCTATTTACAAATGTGCCTCCAGGTTCTGGGAAATTTGCCTGAGAATTTACGGCCTCAGCAGATGGACCATCCCTTGAATCATTCATTTCCCTAAAGCTCACCTCACAACAGGAAGGGAACCCAAACAACTTTCTCCCGAGTGATCCATCAACCTCGCGGGCTCCACCGTGGACTGACAGACACCCAAAGGCCTTGTATTTGCAGTTTCGTGAGTTATGCCTGCGATACTCATAAAGGTGGAGAGAATGCCGAGTATTATTCAGCTGTCAGTCACAGACAGGAAATATCTCACACAGAACAACCTCGGCTTGCGTTTGTTTAGAGCTCCATAAATTTCAAACAGCTTTCATATCCAAGAAGATTTTTGCTCTTTTGGGGGCACCTCCCTGAATAAGGAAGGGCTTCCCTGGTGGCTCAGATGGTAAAGAACCTGCCTGCAATGCAGGAGACCTGGGTTCGATCCTTGGGTCCAGAAGATCCCCTGGAGAAGGAAATGGCAACCCACTCCAGGACTCTTGCCTGGAGAATTCCACGGACAGAGGGGCCTGGCGGGCTATGGTCCATGGATTCTCAAAGAGTCGGACATGGCAGGGTGACTAACACTTTCACTGAATAAGGAGGAGGACAGGCCCTCATGTCCACTTCTTAAACGAGGAAACTGAGGCACAGCCCTCACATGTGAAGGCAAAACTCAGCAAGTTGACCATTTGCAAAATGTAAGATTCTGAGTGCTTCTGGCTGAGTTCACTTCCTATCTGTCGATTCAGGCACATCCGAGATTTTCAGTGCACATTTGATAAACATGTTTTATCATAAAAGGATCTTGTCTAACCTGACAACCTGAACCCCAAATAGACAGGCTAGTGCATAACAGGCACTCGGGTGATGTTCTTTGAGCGGAACTGAGTTAACATCAGTGTAAATCATCTCATAGCTGTTTCCTTTATTGAAATGTTATTTTTTTTTAAATCGTGTGCTAATTTGGTTCAGCTCATCTACTGGATACCCAGGTCCTGGGAACTGTGAACATAAATGGCCTCCCAACCCCAGAAAGGTGTAGGCAGACGGTAGAACCCAAATTTAATACTAGAACTCACCAGCCCCTTTGGCAGTTTTGAACACATCCGCACTTGAGCTGTGTGCCTCTGATGACCACAAACACCCTCTGGACCTCAGCTCTCCACCCAAGAGCCGGTCGTCCTGGGGACGAGGGTGCAGGAGGCAGATGTTCCCAGCAAGCGTCCATCACAGGGAAGAGGCCCTTCCTGTTGACAGATGTCCACAGCCCTGCCATTGCAAGCAACAGACTCCACCTAACAAACACTCCAATCAGAGACAAAGGCACCATGCTCCTCCATGGATGCAACTCAGATTTGCCTCCTCGTTTGTCAAGATTCAGCTGAAGACCACCTGCCCACAGACATCTCTTTCCTTCTGCAGAGGTAGGATCCTGGACCCCCATCATGACTCCACTCAGCCCTCCTCACTCTCCCCTCCCTGAGGCCACGTAGACCTTCCCACTGTGGCTGCACCTTTCCACCTCCGTGACTGGGTCTTGGGGGCCATGGACTCAACACTTCACTTCCCTGAATCCTCAGGCCTGGAGCTTCTGGAAAGCTTCTGAAGCTGAGAATCACACTGGGAATTCCTACCTCCCACATCCAGGCATTGACCCCTGCCCCTTCCCTGTCACCCACTCTGCCTGGTCTGAGTCCCTTTCCATCTCCTAATTTCTGAGCCTGTGGTTGGATGTTGGGGGTGGGAGGGTTCATCATTTGGGACTCATAGCTTGAGTCCTTTCTTCACACACCTCCAAATGGAAATGGGTCTCTCTGCTCCAACTCAAGATGAGCTCTCACTTTGTTTTCTTGCCTGAAACCCATGGGCCTTCTTAGCATGTGCCAGGGAGGGGTGGGTGGTCCTCTCACAGAAGGGGAAGAGTCGCGGTCAGAACCACACCCGAGTCTGGTTCAGGGGCAGAGGGGGTGGAGGTAGGTCTGGGGAAGGGGGTGAGGTTTTCAATCTCCAACAAGTTTCTTGGTGATGCTCTCGGGGAACCCCTAGCCTCAGTGGTACCTGGTGTGGACCCCTGGAATCATGGCTCTGGGAACATGGCTTCTCTACTCATGTCTGTTACAGCATGACAGGGGTGCCCCCTCCTTGGGTTATGAGCGAATGAAAAGCTCTCCTGACTGGGCAGTTGTCAAAGTGGTGATGGTGTCAAGCAAATCATACAGCTCCGTCACACGGGGAAAGATGCAAGAACCTCAACACCAGAAAGAGGAGAGCTCTCGAGGCACAGAACGGCATCAAAGACCTTAAAAGCATGTTGCTAAGTGAAAGAAACCAACCTGAGCATGCTGCTTACGGTATGATTGAAAGTCTACGACGTTCTGGGAAAGGCGGACATGGAGACGCTACAAAACACCAGCAGTTGAAAGGAGAGAGGGAGGGAAGGACAGTGAGAACACAGCGGGCTTTTAGGGAACAAAAGCCATCAGTGTGGTAGTTCGTGGCAGGCTCATGTCTCTATGAGCAAGTCCAAATGCACAGCAACGTCAAAGTGTTAGCCGCTCAGTCATGTCCGACACTTTGTGAGCTGATGGACTGTAGCCCACCAGGCCCCTCTGTCCCTGGGATTCTCCAGGCAAGAATAGTGGAGTGGGTTGCCATTTCCTTCTCCAGGGGATCTTCCTGACCCAGGAGTTGAACCCAGGTCTCCTGCATTGCAGGCGGCTTCTTTACCCTCTGAACCACCCAAAAAGTGAGCCTTGCTGTCAGCTGCGGACTTCAGTTACTAATAGTACATCAACACTTGTTTGGCTGTTGTCACAAACACACAACATTTGTGCAAGATGTTAATGACTGAGAAACTGTGTGAGCAAGTTTATAGGAACTCTGTACTTTCTGCCTCATTTTTATGCAAACCGAAACTACTGAAATGAAGTCTTTTCATTAAAAAAATAAACATTAACTGATATTTCAAATTAAAAGAGAGGCATAGAACTTAGGGCTTCCCAGGTGGCTCCGTGGGTAAAGAATCCACCTGCAATGCAGGAGACACAGGAGACTTGTGTTTGAACCCTGGGTCCAGAGGATTCCCTGGAGGAGGAAATGGCAACCCACTCCAGTATTCTTCCAGGAGACTCCCATTGAGAGAGGAGCCTGGCAGACTACAGTCCATGGGGTAACACACTCGGAATGACTGAAGTGGCAGCATATAGAGTACATGCACACAAAATAAATCAGCCACTGACAAGCGGTGACAAGCAGGCTGCAAAGAGCTGGGACCCGCTTCCCTGGCCTTCAGCCTCTTCCTGCCCTCTCCATGCCCCACAACAAAAAGAAAAAAGAGAAGCTAGTCACAAAGCTATCAGCAGCGCACCAGCCCAGGCTACTGGGTCCACGCAGAGCTGCCCTTTGGAATCCTGTGGAGGGGTTTACAAGCTTTGGGGCCTCCCCCTTCCCTGGAGGTTAGGACGTGGCAGGTGCAAGTAACTCACGACAGCTCTTCCTGAAGGGCTTCTCCAGGGCCAGGCAAGAGGAATGTGGTCCCAGCAAAGGCATCCTTAGAGGGTTTGTCCTGCAGAGCTGCGCCCGCCTGAGACCTGCACCCGGGACCACATGCCGCAGGTGCGGTCCCGGTCTTGTGGGTCCTGGGGCCCCCAGGGGTCAGGACGGCCCACCCAGCCTTGCTCCGCTCTGCTCAGCACTGGCCCGGAACTTTGGCCTAAGCAGTAGAATATCCTTTTTCTGCTGGAATAGAGAGCACTTGTGCATGGGAGCAATTGTGAAAAATCTCCTTCCTGTGGTTCCTGGTAATTTAAAGGTCAGGTTATCATATCATTCATCAGTAAAACTGGGACACATTTGAGGATAAGTGGTAGGGAACAACACAAACAATTTAAAATCTTATGTACATGGCATTTGTTGTTATTGTTGTTCAGCTGCCCAGTCATGATGTACTCTTTGCAACCTCACAGACTGCTTTTACAAAGAAAATATTTATGTATATGTGTATACACAGGTGTATACAAATATGCATATACTCAATATAAATATGTATATATGGACACAGGTATATATCCATATACATACATGCATATATAAACACAAATTAATTGGTTTTGCTATTATTTTGATTATTCCAAAATTTGAAAAACTCAGCAGTGGCCACAGGACTGGAAAAGGTCAGTTTTCATTCCAATCCCAAAGAAAGCCAATGCCAAAGAATGCTCAAACTACTGCACAATTGCACTCATCTCACACGCTAGTAAAGTAATGCTCAAAATTCTCCAAGCCAGGCTTCAGCAATATGTGAACCGTGAACTTCCTGATGTTCAACCTGGTTTTAGAAAAGGCAGAGGAACCAGAGATCAAATTGCCAACATCGGCTGGATCATAGAAAAAGCAAGAGAGTTCCAGAAAAACATCTATTTCTGCTTTATTGACTATGCCAAAGCCTTTGACTGTGTGGATCACAATAAACTGTGGGAAATTCTGAAAGAGATGGGAATACCAGACCACTTGACCTGCCTCTTGAGAAATTTGTATGCGGGTCAGGAAGCAACAGTTAGAACGGGACATGGAACAACAGACTGGTTCCAAATAGGAAAAGGAGTTCGTCAAGGCTGTATATTGTCACCCTGTTTATTTAACTTATATGCAGAGTACATCATGAGAAACGCTGGACTGGAAGAAACACAAGCTGGAATCAAGACTGCCGGGAGAAATATCAATAACCTCAGATATGCAGATGACACCACCCTTATGGCAGAAAGTGAAGAGGAACTCAAAAGTCTCTTGATGAAAGTGAAAGTGGAGAGTGAAAAAATTGGCTTAAAGCTCAACATTCAGAAAATGAAGATCATGGCATCCAGTCCCATCACTTCATAGGAAATAGATGGGGAAACAGTGGAAACAGTGTCAGACTTTATTTTTCTGGGCTCCAAAATCACTGCAGATGGTGACTGCAGCCATGAAATTAAAAGACGCTTACTCCTTGGAAGGAAAGTTATGACCAACCTAGATAGCATATTCAAAAGCAGAGACATTACTTTGCCAACAAAGGTCCATCTAGTCAAGGCTATGGTTTTTCCTGTGGTCACATATGGATGTGAGAGTTGGACTGTGAAGAAGGCTGAGCACCGAGGAATTGATGCTTTTGAACTGTGGTGTTGGAGAAGACTCTTGAGAGTCCCTTGGACTGCAAGGAGATCCAATCAGTCCATTGTGAAGGAGATCAGCCCTGGGATTTCTTTGGAAGGAATGATGCTAAAGCTGAAACTCCAGTACTTTGGCCACCTCATGCGAAGCGTTGACTCATTGGAAAAGACTCTGATGCTGGGAGGGATTGGGGGCAGGAGGAGAAAGGGACGACAGAGGATGAGATGGCAGGATGGCATCACCAGCTCGATGGACGTGAGTCTCAGTGAACTCCAGGAGTTGGTGTTGGACAGGGAGGCCTGGTGTGCTGTGGTTCATGGGGTCACAAAGAGTCAGACACGACTGAGGGACTGATCTGATCTGATTATTTTGATATCCCTATAAAATAATTCTATTCAAAAATCATTTTTAAAAAATTCATTTCAAAGAACAGCATATATCTGTGATCATTAAAGCACAACTTGAAACGTTTGTTTATGTTGATTATCTTAATTTTAAAATCAAACAGTATCCTATGTTTAAGTTTGATATGCGCGCACGTGCATCGATCTGTTTCTTAGCTGTACCCGTGTCAACATATGCTACTAGCAATTTTCTGAAGAATGTTTTTGATGTGGTTTAGATTTTAATAGTTTTGAAACAGTGTCTATAATATTTTTTCAAAGATGAATTTTATGGGTAATACACTTGAAAGTGAGAACAATTTAAATGACCCTTCTTTTCTACACCATAATATTTTATACTGAGAAAATATTTCCTCTACGAGCCCTGAGGTATCCACTAAGCTCATAGCATTTTTGTTCAAATGTGGAAACTCTCATGTCTAACTTTTTATTGAAATATGTAAATATATCAGTCTTTGTATTTTCACATGTGTACTCTATCCTGAATTCTTTAGGCTTAACAGAAATACTACAGAATAGAAACTTGACTCTTTAGGAAGGCAATGGCACCCCACTCCAGTACTCTTGCCTGGAAAATCCCGTGGATGGAGGAGCCTGGAAGGCTGCAGTCCATGGGGTCACTGAAGGTCGGACACGACCGAGCGACTTCCCTTTCACTTTTCACTTTCATGCATTGGAGAAGGAAATGGCAACCCACTCCAGTGTTCTTGCCTGGAGAATCCCAGGGACAGGGGAGCCTGGTGGGCTGCCGTCTATGGGGTCACAGAGTCAGACATGACTGAAGCGACTTAGCAGTAAGGAGAAAATATGTGGATAAACATATCATTTTCTTATTTATTTCTTTAGCACATGTGATGGTTTAATGCAAATGTTACACTATTGTATTCTGGTATTTAAAACATATGTACAAAAACATATGATCGATGTAGCATGTTAGATTGCTCATATTAGATTGTTTCAGCCGTGTCTCATTCTCTGCGACCCCGTGGACTGTTGCCCACCAGGCTCCTCTGTCCATGGGATTCTCCAGGCAAGAACACTGCAGTGGGTTGCCATTTCTTTCTCCAGGGCATTGTCCCGACCCGGGGCTGGAGCCCACAGCCCCTGCAGCTCCCGCGCTGGCAGGAGTGGTCTTCACCACTGTGTGCCCGGGAAGCCCCAGAGCAGCCGCGGTGTTAAGGTTGCTGTTGTCATTCAGTCTCTCAGTCACGTCCAACTCTGTGATCCCATTGACTGCCGTACATCAGGCTTCCTTGGACTTCACCATCTCCTGGAGTTTGCTCAAACTCATGTACATTGAATCGGTGGTACCATCCAACTATCTCATCCTCTGTTGCCCTCTTGTCCTCCTGCCCTCAGCATCAGGGTATTTTCCAATGAGTCAACTGGCCAAAGTTGGAGCTTCAGCTTCAGCATTAGTCCTTCCAATAAATATTCAGAGTTGATTTCCTTTAGGATTGACAGGTTTGATCTTGCTGTCCAAGGGACTCTCAAGAGTCTTCTCCAACACCACAGTTCGAAAGTATCAGTTCTTCAGTGTTCAATCTTCTTTATGGTCCAACTCTCACATCCATACATGACCACTGGAAAAATCATAGCATTGACTATAGGGACCTTTGTTGGCAAAGTGATGTCTCTGCTTTTTAATGCACTGCCTCGGTTTGTCATAGCTTTTCTTCCAAGGAGCAAGCGTCTTTTAACTTCATGGCTGATGTCACACCTCTATCTATATACTATTAGCTCAAAATAAGACATGAAAGGCAAAAGAGAGCGGGAAAATCAGGTGGCATAAAGAGCAAATTGATGGACAAAATCAAACTCTTAAGTAACTGCAGTCATGTAAATTGACTAAAAAATCCAACAAAGTTCAGGGATTCTTTAGAATAAATAAAAATGTAAGACTTAACTGTACACTTTCTATAAGAAGTGTTCTTGAAATACAATAATGTAGGTGGGCAAATGGATATAAAGGGATAGGATCATATATGTCTTGCAAACAGCATAAAAGGATAGGAATGGCTTTTACTGTCAAATAAAGTAAACTTCAAGATGAAGAGGATTAGCAGAGATAAAGAGGATTTCATAATAATAAAACCACAAACTCGTCAGGAAGACATAGCTATCATAGAAGTAAATATGCCTAAGAAGAGCTTAAAACTACAAATTAAAAAACTCACAAATTTAAAGGGAAAGTAGACCTTCATACTTGATGATGCAATGCCTCTCTTTTAGCAATTTACAGACCAGGTAAACCAGCCACGAAGATTGACATGGAAGGTCTGAACTACGGTGCCAGTCGCCTTCACCAAATTGATGCCACAGAACATTACACACAAGCACTTCAAGACTCCTTTTCAAGTAGACATGACGAGGCCATCAAGACAGACCATATACTGGATCATGAAACAGGTGTCACTGCAGGTCAGCTTTTTAAGGCTATGGAATATGTTCTCTACCTAAAGTGGAATTAAGTTAGAAATCAACAACAGTAGAATATCTGGAAAATCCATATATATATATATATATATATATATATATATATATATAATTAAATACTCCATCCCTCAATAATCACAGGTCAAAAAAGAAATAAAAAAGAGAAACAAAGGAAATAGGAAATCATTTTTACCAGAATGTTCATGAAATATTGCAGAATAAAGCTCTCTACGATGTATTACACAGCACTTTAGGGGAAAGTGTTCATAGCATAAAATCTAAGATTAGGAAATGACAGTGCAAATTCAGTAACATAAAGGTCTATACTAGTAGCTAAAAATAGAAAGTTAATTCAAAGTAGCAAGGGGAAAAATAAAGATAAGAACTGAAATCAATACAGAGAAAAGAAAAATGACAAAGAAGTGAATGAATCCACTCGTTTTTGGATTAAAAAATCGATAAGCTTCTAAATGATTCCTGAAAAAAGAAAAAGAATATAAATTAGGGATAATGTGAATAACAGAGGAGACGTTAATTGTAGATCCTGAGGATTCTTAGTGGAAATAAGGAATTAATGTGAAGACACTTTTGCTAATATATTTGATAAATTAGGTGAATTTATTGAAACAAAGTGTATCAGAATTGACTCAAGATAAAATAGAAAACCTGAAAAGCCCCAAATCTGTAATAAATGGGAGAATGTACTTTTTCCATGGAGGGGGGACCCAATCCATGTGTTCGATATCACTTGTCCCCAAAATGATTTTTAGATCCTGTGCAATCCCTGAGACAATTCTACAAGGCATTTTTGTAGTATCTGCCAACTTGGTTTGATACTTTATAAAGAAATATGCAATATCTAGGATATCAAAAGAAACCATTTTTTAAAAGTACTTAGTAAACTTACACACCTGACTTCAAAACCTACTATAAAGCTGCAGTAATTAAAGACATATGGCACTGGGATAATAACAGAAAGGTTGACTGCTGAACTATAACAAAAAAACCCCAAACATAGTACATACATTTTTGAAGAATAGCATCCAGGCAAGACAATGTGGAAAGGAAAGTCATGTCAACAAACAGAGCCAGAGCAGGACCTCGTCAGGGAAAAGGAAACCTCAAATCTGGACCCTCACAACATATTAACCAAAAAAAAAAAAAAAAGAACCGTAACAGTTCTAGAGGAGAAGACAAAAGAGTAACTTTGATTTGAAGATGTGTAAAGGTTTCTTTTTTAACATACAGGAGACAATACACACAAAAGAATAAAGAATAATTAATTTGACTTCATCAATTCACATCTTCTCATGAACAGACAGTCTTAAGAAAACTAATGAGTAAGCCACAGATTGGAAGAAAGTATTTTTATTGAGACTAAATAAATTCTAGAACTCAATGAGGAAAAGACTAAATATGAGCCAAAGATTTTAAGGAAGATACATGAATGGTCAGTAAACACATGAAAAAGTGTTAAACATCATTAGCTATCAGGAAATGTAAGCATAAACCAAAATTAGGTGTATCATTTATCCACAATTAACAAAACAGCTGAAGCAAAAACCACTGGCCACACCAAACGCTGGTGAGGATGTAGATCTGTCAGAACTCTCCTGTATTTTTGGTGACATTTTAGAAAGCCACCACCACTCTGCAAAATATTGGGCAGTTTCTTCCAAAACAAACATATGCCCATGCAGTGAAATCATATGTCTATAAAAAGACTTACTCAAGAATGTTCCTCGCAGTTTTATTCATAATAGCCACAGACTGGAGACGACCCATATATCCTTCAACAGTGAAATTGATACACAAACCATGGTATATTCACAACATAAGCTGTTGTATGTTGAGCAATGGAAAAAAAAATACTAGTGATACATAACCACGTGGATGAATCCCCAAACCATTATGCTGAGTGAAGGAAATCTTTCCCTAAAGATCTGTACCATACGATTCCATTTATATGAGGCTCTAAAACAGATGGAACTAATCTCTGGTGAAATGAATAAAAGCAATGATTGCCTCTTGGGATGGAGGTAGGGTGGAAAGGAAAAAGGGGGAATGAATATATGCTGTATCTTTTCTGTTTAGCCAGTGTATTTACCAATATTTGACAAAATTTGTCAAATATTACCCTAAAAATCGTGCACTTCACAGCTCACAAATTCTAACTGAAAAGAATCATTAGCATGTGTAAAACTGAGTTAGTACTCTGCACGCAGAAAAATTTAAGAATGAAATGTGCTAATGTCTACAACTCACATTGAAATGAATTCAAAAGATACAATGGATTGATGAATGAATAGAAAGATGGATAGATATGTGAAAAACAAGTAAAATAAACTGTTAATGGTACAACAGATGTGGTGGGTGTATGGATGTTCTCTGTAAAATTCTTACAACTTTTCTGTATATTTGAAACTTCATAATCAAACATTGAGGAAACGAGAGTTTCACCAACCAGACCTTCTCCTCACGTGATAGATTCCAAAATGTAATTGCAGAATATCAGAATTAAATCTCCAATTCAGTTCAGTCTCTCAGCTGTGTCTGACTCTTTGCAACTCCCTGGACTGCAGCACGCCAGGCTTCCCTGTCCATCACCAACTCCCGGAGCTTGCTCAAACTCATGTCCATTGAGTCAGTGATGCCATCCAACCATCTCATCCTCTGTCATCCCCTTCTCCTCCTACCCTCAATCTTTCCCAGCTTCAGGGTCTTTTCAAATGAGTCATGTCTTCGCATCAAGTGGCCAAAATATTGGAGTTTCAGCTTCAGCATCAGTTCTTCCAAAGAATATTCTGGACTGATTTCCTTTAGGATGGACTGGTTAGGTCTCCTTGAAGTTCAAGGGACTCTCAAGAGTCTTCTCCAACACCACAGTTCAGAGGCATCAATTCTTTAGTGCTCAGCTTCCTTTATAGGCCAACTCTCACATCCATACATGACTGCTGGAAAAACCATAGCTTTGACTAGATGGACCTTTGCTGGCAAAGCAAGGTCTCTTCTTTTTAATATGCTGTCTAGGTTGGTCGTAGTTTTTCTTCCAAGGAGCAAGAGTCTTTTAATCTCATGGCTGCAGTCACCATCTGCAGTGATTTTGGAGCCCAAAAAAATAAAATTTCTCACTATTTCCATTGTTTCTCCATCTGTTTGCCATGAAGTGATGGGACCGGATGCCATGATCTTAGTTTTTGTATGTTGAGCTTTAAGCCAACTTTTTCATTCTCTTTCACTTCCATCAAGAGGCTCTTCAGTTCTAGGGATAGAAAATGAATGACATTAAATTAGGAAAGAAGTCAGCTGATCAGATTGAACAGAAATGTCTCCTGGAGTGAACCGGAGCTCTGCTTTTGCAGCTGCCCAGGATCTCTCTGAGGACACGCATCTTGAGGTGATGAGGGACCTCTGAAGAAGACGCAGACACTCCTTCTCACACCTGCGTCTTCCGGTTTTCACGTGGGGAGCAATACTGACCATCTTACCCAAGACGCATGTACATCATCTGAATTCCTGAAGAAGCAGAAGCTCATTTCTTCATTTCTATGCTATGGGTACTTTATTTTTGAATGCTTCAGTGGTGAAAGTTATTGCAAAATAAATGCATCCCCCAAAACCATATATAGACTCATACCATATGGCTAAAAAATAGAACTATAGCAGGATTGTTCAGACCACTGTCTATGTGCTTCGTGGCACGACTATCGTGCCCCCAGCCCCCAGCCCCATTTCACACACATTTCATGCTCCTCTTGCTTATGAAGTCCCAGGAGGAAGGTTTTCATATTTAATCACTGTTGCAGCTCAGGCGCTAGACAGGAACACAGCAGAAGCCAGAAATGTGGGTGGAAGGCTACCAGCCCACCTGGCTCATTTTAAGGCAGTTGTTAATGATGCTTCATCTAAGGATACAATCCCTGGCAGAATGCTGAGCTGAACAAGAGCATGAGACTGCCTTCAGCAGACTGGAGCGTGTGGCCATCCTATTAGAGGGGTTCCCGATGGCCCCACGGAACAGGCTGACCTGGTCAGCTCAGTCTGTCCACAGACCTCTCCCAGGAGTGCTGCCAGAGCCAGCGTGAGCGAGGCGCATCCAGACAGACCCTGCTCCTGCCTCCCCGGACGAGGGAGGTGAGCCTAGCTGTGCTCAGGTAAGTGACTGATAGATTTTCCAGGTATGTGTAATTAAATAGCTTTCATGTATAATGAAGACATAAAGCCTCATTTATTTCAGAGCAATCTCCACGGGCTTCATAGAAAGAAGGCATTATCTTGCATTTAGTTTCTGAAATGTTGGAATATTAGAGATTTCGGATTCTGCTCGTCTGTGAATAATTCCCTGGATCCCTCAGGTGCTGGATGGCTGGTGCTCAGAAGCTGTGGGGGCAGATGTAGAGCACGGGATGGGTCTGCCTTCCATAGAGCTTCCCCTAAGTGCCCCAGAGAATATGTTTGTAGGGATTTGGGGACCAACTGTACAATGATCAAATTCAACAGATATTAGTATACCTTCTCTCTCTCTCTTTTTTTTTTTGTTAGTCTGGCATCATTTTCAAAACCATGATGTTGAGCTTAAAATTAAGTCTTAGACATCATGGATTTTAAGACACATCAACAATTAATTCTGGATTTTCTGTTTGTAAAGGGAAAATGACACTTCATGTAAGCCTTGCTTGTACAATATATCCCATATTAGAAATGATAAAGAAAGAAAGAAAGTAAAGTCACTCAGTCGTATCTGACTCTGCGACCCCATGGACTGTAGTCTACCCGGCTCCTCCGTCCATGGGATTTTCCAGGCAAGAGTACTGGAGTGGGGTGCCATTGCCTGCTCCAGATCTTCCCGATCCAGGGATTGAACCCAGGTCTCCTGCATTGTAGGCAGATGCTTTACTGTGTGAGCCACCAGGGAAGTTATAAGCTGTGGAGAAAAAAACCAACACCGACTATTAGAATACAAAATACGTCCCATGTGGAAGTGCTCCTTTCGGCACAGCCAGCCCTTGGTCACTTTGTGGTCACCAGTTGGCACACGGCTTCCCAGTTGGTACACACTAGCCACACGGGGAGCCTACACACACCTGGGCAGGAACTGCCAAGTTCAACCATCTGAAAGGCCATGTTTGAATGCCCAGAATACTAGGATATCCAGAGCATCGTGTGCTTCAGCCTGATATAATAAAAGAACTGTGGCTTCTGATTAAGGGCTCTACGTTCATGTGCAGCACAGTTTACATAAATTTTGGTAAATCGTCACAAACCAAAACATAAGTGAGCCATGACTGCCCCGCTTGGCTGGTGAGGAAACTCAGACGCAGAGAGTGTGAGTCCTCTCTGGTCATCACTTACCCCTGCGGGCCCCTCCTGGGATGCAGGAGCTGGCCCTCAGCCTCTCACTCCTTCATCCCCGCTGGGTCCTCTCCTTGGGCTCCAAGCTGGAGAAAGGCCTCCGAGGTTAGAATGGAGCCAGCCCGTCACCTGGGCTGCTGCCCTCTCGTTTCTTCTCTGAAGCTGGGCTCCTTCAGCTCCGCATTTTCTTCCTTCCAGCTTCGAATACAAGACTAAATATTTGACCATCTTATATCCTATATGCAGAGGGTTTTTTTTTTCTCCAATGGATATTGTGTACCTGGTTAAGACAGTTCCCTTTTAATCTCAGTTTGCAAAGAGCTTCCTTGTTATCAAAAAGAATATTGATTTTGTAAAATCATTTTACTGTACCCATCTTATGACTGGACAGTTTTTCAGTGTTCATCTGTTGATAGGGTAAATTAGTTTACCTTGAGTGATACACCAAACTCGTGTTCTAGGAATAACCCCCATTTTATCACAACAGACTGCGTGTTTTCATATATTTCAGGCAACTCCAGAAACACTGTATGTTTGGTTTCAGACCACTGCGATAAAACAAGTATTTTATCTTGGTTTCCTAGAGCATGTAAAAGTTACTTTTATACTATGTTGTCATCTGTTAAATGGCAATGACATTATGCCTAAACAAAGTACACACCTTAATTTGAAAATACCTTGTTACTAAAAAAGGTTATAATCTGAGCTTTCCATAGGTCAGTATCAAAGATCACTGATCACAGATCACATTAACAAATATAATAATAAGGAAAAAGCTTGAAATATTGCTAGAATTATCAAAATGTGACGTGAGAGTCACAGAGTGAGCAAATGCTGTTGAAAGAAAAATGATGTCTTGTCCAACACATGGCCGCCCATAAATTTGTAAAAAACACAGTATCTATGAAGTGCAATAAAGTGAAGGGCAAAAATCGAGGTGAGTTTGTACTGGATTGAGTTTACTAATATTTTGTAAATTTTAGTATGTTTACATTTTATTTAGCATTAGCATTAGCCTGCAATTTAATTTCTCCTACTGTCTGGGAACTTAGGAACAATTCTTACATAAATCTCATAAAAGGAAAGGTCAAGTGTTTTTCTTATTTTATAATATGAAAGAGGTTGGGAAAAAAATAAAATTTTCTCTATTTAAAATGGCTGAGTGTTAGTCACTCAGTCATGTCCAACTCTTTGCAACCCCATGGACTGTAGCCTGCCAGGCTCTTCTGTCCATCAGGAAAGGACACTGGAGTGGGTTGCCATTTCCTTCTCCAGGGGATCCTCAGACCCAGGGACTGAACCCCAGTCTCCTGGACTGCAGGTGGATCCTTTACTCTCTGAGCCGCCATAGGTTGAAGTTACTTCTCTAAAACTGACTGGACCTTGAGGAATCTTTATACAGATATTTTAAATTACTGTTTCAAGTTCTATGATGGTTTTTTCTTGAGTTGATTTGTAATTCATATTTTCTGACATATCTTCTTAGTTTTCATTTTTAAGTAAAGTACGATTAGTCATATCCCCTTTTTAACCTTTTAATCTCTGGCAACAGTGTTCTTCTTATGCTTCATCTTTCTTCCTCTTCGTGCTTCAGTCTGGATATTCTCTACTGAGTTATATTCCAGTTCACTAATCCCTTCTTTGATGAAGGATTGGCTGTTAAGCTCATTTATTAAGTTCTTAATTTCAGCTGTTAATTTTTAAATTTCTACTTCATTAGTTTCTAGTTTCTGCTATAATAAATACAACAAATTCGATGGCTTCAAACAACGCACATTTATTATCTACAATATTTCAATGTACCGAAACATACTTAAGGACTTGAAGGATAGGGATGTGAATATCTTTGGGAAGAGGTATACAGGAAGTCCCCTACATACGAACCTTCAAGCTTCAGCTTTCAAAGATGAGAAAGTGGGCTTGCGTGTCTGATCACACAGGTTAGTTCATGTATCTGGCATACTTTTTAAGGTTCTGTATTAAAAGATTGCAAATGTTTCCTTTATTATTTGTGTTAATTTTTTGCATATTTGTGTCTGAAAAATATCATAAACCTACTACAGTACAGCGCTATAGAGCTGATTGTGTTAGTTGGGTTAGACCTACGGCTAACTCTGCTGGACCTATGAATAAATCAGACTGACAAACGTGCTCTCAGAACAGAACTTGCTCATATGTAGGGGACGTGTCTGCCTCCGTCTGCCTTTTGGCCTCCAACAGCTTATGTTTGTCCCACATGCAAAATGCGTTCATACCATTCCAGTGTTCCCAGAAGTTCCGCAATTCATTGCAGTGTGAATGCAGAGCCCCAGGTCTTCTAAGTCCTACCAGTTCAATAGTTCTAAACCTTATCATTTAAACCATCTAAGATTCCGGACGAAAACCTGCATATAATCCATCCTTGGGCAACATTCTTCTCCATCTGTAAACCTGGGAAACTCAAGAAATAAGTGATCCGCTCCAAAATAAAATAACGGGACAGAAATGGGATGCGGGTTTTAGACATTCCCATTCAAGAGAAAACGGAAGGGGATGGGGGTCCTTGGTCTCTTCTAGGGATTCAACTGAGCATCCGAGCAGTTAGTAAAGACTGTACTCTTGGGCTGGTCAGGGTGTGAATAACCCTGGAAATTGTTTCCCCAGTTCGAGTGTGGAGAATGTGTTTATGAAAAGATATATTGTCTTCCAGGTCTTAGAAGCTCTGTTCTTCAGAGCACAGTATTAAGTGGATGCCAATTTTTGCTTAGCACAAGAAAAATACTTCCTATTCCCTTCTGGTATCCAGTGTTTCTTAAGATAATTCAATTGCCATTCATCACTTTTTTTTGTAGATAATGTTTCTTTCGTTTCTAATTGCCTTTGAGATCTTTCCTTTGTCCTTGTTTTGCTGAAGTATTACTTCACTTAATCTAATCACAGACTTATTTTCATTTAGTTTGTGTGTGCTCAGTCGCTCAGTTGTGTACAACCCTTTGAGACTTCATGGACTGTAGTTCACCAGGCTCCTCTGTCCCTGAAATTCCCAGGCAAGAATACTGGAGTGGGTTGCCATGGCCTCCTCCAAGGGATCTTTCTGACCCAGGAATTGAACCCACGTCTCTTACATCTCTTGCATTGGCAAGTAAATTCTTTACCACTACCTCTACCTGGAGAACTCTTATTTAGTTTGTGCTAAGTCACTTGAGTCGTATCTGACTCTTTTGACCCCATGGACTGGAGCCCACCAGGCTCCTCTGGCCAAGGAATTCTCCAGGCAAGAGTACAGGAGTGGGTTGCCATTTCCTTCTCCGGGGATCTTCTGCACTCAGGGGTCTAACCTGCGTCTCCTGAGCCTCCTGCATTGACAGTAGGTTCTTTACCACTAGTACCACATGAGGCTAGCTATTTTTAATTGCATCTGCAAAAAGAACTGATTTTGCAGTTTCAGAGGGAAAAAAAATCATTTCAACCAGGTTTCTCCAGAGTCTGAAGAATATTATTGCCATCCTGTGTCCAAAAAGTCATCTTTCCTTTCTGTAGTCATAGCTTTATAACTAAAATATAGACCAAATAATGTTCAAATTGACTGTGATAAGAGGGGCAAAGGGGCAGAAAGAAACGTGCTAGAGAGGGGGAAGCTAGGTTCCGTCTCTCCCCCGGGAGATAGGGGAGGTTAGAAAGCGGTTAGCTGGTGGAGAGGGAGACAGAGGCAGATGGGGTCAGGGTGGGGCCGTGTAAGGCCACAGCAGGACAAAGAAAGAGGGGAAGGGGCGTGGGGCCGCTCTTAGAGCCGTGGGCTGGTTCAAGAGAAAGCCGACTGAGAAAGTGAGATTTGATCAACTAAACTATAATTTTGGCTCTGTAATATGGACAATCGTTCTCACAAACCGCATCATTCTTTTTCCAATTGTAACTTCTCTTCAGACAGTTTTAAATTTGCTTTATGTACCTTTTGGTAGGCAGAGAGGAGGATCCAGGCTCAGACTGACTGAGATTTGCAGGGAACTTTATCATTCATTGTTGCCCTGGTTCAGTCGCTCCAGTCACACCCGACTCTGAGACCCCACGGACTGCAGCACGCCAGGCTTCCCTGTCCTTCACCATCTCATGCAGTTTGTTCAAACTCATATCCATTCAACTGGTGATGCCATCCAACCATCTCACCCTGTCATCCCTTTCTCTTCCTGCCTTCAATCTCTCCCAGCATCGGGGTGTTTTCTAATGAGTCAGCTCTTCACATCAAGCGACCAAAGTATTGGAGCTTCAGCCTCAGCATCAGTCCTTCCAATGAATATTCAGGACTGATTTCCTCTAGGATGGACTGGTTGGATCTCCTTGCAGTTCAAGGGACTCTCAAGAGTCTTCTCCAACACCACAGTTCAACACTTATGATTCATAAGTTCTGGGAAACTCTTGGCCAGTCTCTCTTTGGAATATCACTTCTTGTTTTCTTTTCTGGATATAAAAGAATATCCATTTTCCTTTCTCTTGCTTTCTGGAACTCCAGTTAGAGGTATTAGAATTTCTCATTCTATTTTCCAGGTCTCTTAATCTCTCTTTCACAATTTGGTTGTCTAAGTTACACTCTTGTAATTTCTTGACATTTATGTTCCAGTTCACTGATGTTAAATTCAAGTCTTCATAAAATGTTGCTTAATCCCACACATGCACTTTTAAATTCAAATTTTTTTTTCATTTCCAAATATCCTATTTGCTATATTTTGTTTTAACCTGCCTGCTCAGTTTTGATAGCTTCCCATTCCTTCTTTATGCAGTCAATGTCTTACTTCTGTAAATGTTCAGTTCAGTCTCTCAGTCGTGTCTGATTCTTTGTGACCCCATGGACTGCAGCACGCCAGGCCTCCTTGTCCATTACTAACTCCTGCAGCTTGCTCAAACTCTTGTCCATCGGGTCAGTGATGCCATCCAACCATCTCATCCTCTGTCATCTCCTTCTTCTCCTGCCCTCAATCTTTCCCAACATCAGGGTCTTTTCAAATGAGTCAGTTCTTTGCATCAGGTGGCCAAAGTATTGGACTTGCAGCTTCAGCATCAGTCCTCCCAATGAATATTCAGGACTGATTTCCTTTAGGATTGACAGGTTGGATCTCCTTCCAATCCAAGAGACTCTCAAGAGTTTTCTCCAATACCACAGTTCAAATCCATCAATTCTTCAGCACTCAGCTTTCTTTTGGTCCAACTCTCACATCCATACATGACTACTGGAAAAACCATAGCCTTGACTAGATGGACCTTTGTTGGCAAATCAAGATCTCTTCTTTTTAATATGCTGTCTAGGTTGGTCATAGTCTTTCTTCCAAGGAGCAAGAGTCTTTTAATTTCATGGCTTCAGTCACCATCTTCAGTGATTTTGGAGCCCAAGAAAATAAAGCCTGTCACTGTTTCCATTGTTTTTCCATCTATTTGCCATGGAGTGATAGGACCAGATGCCATGATCTTAGTTTTCTGAATGTTGAGATTTAAGCCAACTTTTTCACTCTCCTTTTTCAGTTTCATCAAGAGGTTCTTCAGTTCCTCTTCACTTCCTGCCATAAGGGTGGTGTCATCTGCATATCTGAGGTGACTGATATTTCTCCCGGCAATCTTGATTCCAGCTTGTGCTTCATCCAGCCCACCATTTTGCATGATGTACTCTGCGTGTAAGTTAAATAAGCCTGCCTGCCTGCTAAGTCGCTTCAGTCATGCCCGACTCTGTGTGACCCCATAGACGGCAGCCCACCAGGCTCCCCCGTCCCTGGGATTCTCCAGGCAAGAACACTGGAGTGGGTTGAGTTAAATAAGCAGGGTGACAATATACAGCCCTGAGGTACTCCTTTCCCAGTTTGGATCCAGTCTGTCGTTCCATGTCTGGTTCTAACTGTTGCTTCTGCATACAGATTTCTCAGGAGGCAGAGACATTCTTTAAATGTAGTTAATATTTATTTAACACTCACTGAAAATTCTGTTCAGCCTACAATGTTGGAGACTTATGTTCAATCCCTGGGTTGGGAAGATCTCCTGGAGGTGGTCATGGCAATCGACTCCAGTATTCTTGGCTTGAGAATTCCATGGACAGAGAAGACTGGCAGGCTACAGTCCATGGGGTAGCAAAGAGTCAGACACGACTGAGTGACTGACATACATGAGCACATAAAGATTCTGTATTTCATAATTTCTTGTTCTAATTTTGTGCAGATTTATTTCAATGACTGTTGTTCCTACTCACTTGATTCAAGATAGCTCACTTCTTAAAGTGCTTTGCGATTGTATGTGTGAAAGAGAGATTGCATTTTGACATTGTCCATGAGAATTCTCCTAGGACTGGGTTTAAAGACTGTTCTTCCTGTGAGATTTGTTTTTGCTTCTGGCAGGGGCATTGGGTTATTACAAACTCAAGTTCCTTAAAGCAAATCTTTAATGTAGAATTTTGCAACTCACATAGTTAGTATAATCTCTCACCCCAAGTCTTGCCAGTAAGGCTTATGCTAAGAATTCTGGGGTCTACCAGAGCTCAGGCAGAAACTATTTCTCTCTTGGATTTTTTCTGATACCCCCACTGAAGATACAGCTAGGTCCTCTATGAAGGATCTCTGATGTAACCCGCTATGATGGTTAACCCTGATGGCCTTGATGAGGCCAAGGGCTACCTTGATAGCTGGTCAAACTTTATTCTGTAGTGTGTCTGAGGGAGTTTCCAGGAGAGATCAGCCTTTGAATCAGCTGACTGAGCAATCTCACCCTTGCTTGTGTGGGGCTTTGTCATCTACTCCACTGAGGAGCAGATGAGAGGAGAAGAGCTCAGAAGGGCCAATTCTCTCTCTGCTTAAGCTGGCGTTTCTGCCCTTGGGCACTGCAGCTCTGGGTTCTGGAGCTTTCAGACAGAGGACTTGATAACGACTCACACCACTGGTCCCAAGTCTGATGCTGCGTGAGATGGTTAGATAGCATCACCAACTCAGTGCACATGAATCTGAGCAAAATCCAGGAGATAGTTAAGGACAGAGGATCCTGACACACTACAGTCCATGGGGTTGCAAAGAGTTGGATACCACTTAGCGACTGAACAACAGCAATAACAAAAGTTAAATTAAATGATGGAAATTCACTGAATGTATAGATCATTAGACAGATCTAACTGCTAAACAAGTCTGAATTTGCTGTGTTTGTCCCTCACAAAAAAAAAAAACAAAAAAAAAAAACAAAGATATTTGGGTCTATTAGACACATGTTTTGTGCCACATTAAAAAAAGGTATAAGCAACAGTTTACAATTCATTATTTTTTGGTTTTCACTAGAAATAAAAAAAATAAATTTATTTCTATTTGTCACTAAAAATAAATAAGTAAATATGATAAATAGAAATGTATTTTGCTAAGGGAAAAGAAATGCTGGTTACTTCTAAATGGGAAAGCATCAAGGAGCAAATAAAACGAACATAGAAAGTTATAAAAGTTTTGTGGGGAAATAAAAGGAGTTTTTATCAAGGATTTTTCTGTGTGATCAGGACTGGCTAAAATTGGAATAAATTTAATTAAGTGAATGAGTTTTAATATCAAAAGAAAGCCGATACAAGACTAAACTTTGGTTTTTCTCTTTATTAAAAGGACACAGACTTTTCCTACTGTTCCACTCTTTATAATAAAAGATTATAAAAGACAGATCTTATGTTTTGTCAAAATAACCACTTATTGCTATGTTGTCTTTATCAGGCCTTTAATTACTGAAATAATCCTAGTCTTTTTGATATTAAAAGAGCTACATTTTGATCAGAACTATTGAGTCTTTTGTTATTTTGGTTAAATGGATAACTAAGCATTCTTTCACGGAGACCCATGATCCTATTTGACCAAGTGTTTTCAAATCTTTTGATAGTTTTGTCAAATTGCCCAAAATGAAACTCTAAATGAAGCCTTTTTGACCTAAAACTAACTTTGAGATATGAAATATTTAAGATGGCCCCTGAAAATACATCAAAGATTGGTCCTCTCTTATAAAAACGTAGATGTTAAACTAATGAGGCCTATTTGATATGTTAAGTTACAAGGAAATATTGTCAGAAAAGAAGTACTACTAAGTCTTCTTTATGCTCTCTCTGTATAGCTACATATAATGTGCTTCAAAACGTATGTGAAATTCCTGGAACTTTGGTATGTTCTGGTATACGGTTACCAGTCATAATTCTAGTTATCTTAAAATGTTTCACATAACAGAAATAGCCTAATTCTCTTGTCAATTGCATTGTAATCAGATTTTTAATTATGCCATGTTAAAGTCTTTCTCATTTACAGGGTTATTGTTTTACTCTGATGCTTTTACAAAAGTTTCATCTTCAGAGATATTCATGACACTCTGGAGTATAGGTTTCTGATAAACTGTCAGATTATACCACTGAATTGGATAAGAATTTGCAGATCTCTAATGAAGAAACTTGAGTCCCTTGGACAGCCAGGAGATCAAAGCAGACAAGCCTAAAAGAAATCAACCCTGAATATTCATGGGAAGGACTGATTCTCAAGCCAAAGCTCCAGTACTTTGGGCACCTGATGTGAACAGCCGATTCATTGGAAAAGACCCCAATGCTGGGAAATAATGAAAGCCAAAGGAGAAGGGGGCGGCAGAGGATGAGATGGCTAGATAGCATCACTGACTCAGCGGACTTGAATTTGAACAAACTCAGATAGTGGAGGATGGGGGGTCTGGTGTGCTGTACTCCATGGGGTCACAGAGTCGGGCACAAAGCAGCAACTGAGTAACAATGAGGAAACTGATGGTTTCATAAAACGAACAAAGTTCAAAGATCAAGAATTTTTCCCACGGGACTGAATGAAGTGATGGTTGAATTTTGATGATTTTTATTTTAAACGTTGCAGGTTCTTTAAGTTTCGCTCTTGCAGATTTAAGGAAACGTGTTCTCTCAAGTTATCTATGACTTGTAACAACTTGATGAAGTGTGATTTTGTAAACAAAAATGAAACATTTAAGTTTTTCTTCCTACCTGATCCCTCCTGACTTCGGGAATTCTTAGTGAGTTTTCTTATATTCATAGCAATATAGTTATTTGCATACGTTCACTAAGAATCTGTTCTCCTCCTAACAGGCCACATTGGAAACATTGGTTCTATTACCAAGGCTGACCCTAAAACAACTCGTGATAGGCATCCCCTAAGGATAAATGTTTCCTCTCTTGCGTCAGAGCCCAGCCTCATGGCTTGTGGGTTTATAGGCTCTTGACTCTCTCTTCCCTGAAACACTCTTTCCATTTTATCCAAATGTGTCCCTTGAATTGCAATTCTAAAGGCACCAAATAAAGTCTTTTCTTATTTGTGGCCTTCCGTTTTTACTTTAAATTGACACTCATTCCCCAATTTCAAAGTTCCGAAAGTTCTAGAAGAATGATGATCATGTATACTAATGAGATTGTGTCAGCCCCAGCCGCAATCCCTTATTAATTGAATTTTAGCAATTATGGGAGCAACCAGAGGGTCATTTAAAATAATGTGGGCTAGGAACTTCCCTGGAGGAGGAAATGGCAACCCACTTCAGTGTTCTTGCCTGGAAAATCCCATGGACAGAAGAGCCTGGCGGGCTACAGTCCATGGGGTCACAGAGAGTCGGACACAACTTATCAACTAAAGCACCATCACCAGGGGCTTCCCAGGTGGCTCAGTGGTAAAGAATCCACCTGCCCATGCAGGAGACACAAGTTCAGTCCCTGATCGGGGAAGATCCCACAGGCTGTGAAGCAACTAAACAGCACAACTGTTGATCCTGTGCCAGCAGCCCGTGCTCTGCGATGAGAAGCTGCCACAGCGAGAGGCCCGCGCACCTCACCTGGAGCGTAGCCCACACTCACCGCAACCAGAGGAAAGCCCGAGCAGCAGTGGAGACCCAGCCCAGCCAAAAATAAATAAATGATAATTTAAAAAAAATTTAAGTCTAATCATGTGGGCTAATTTGCATGTTTCTTCAGGAAGAGGAACGTTCAGACCCATGAGAGATATTCTCATGGGCCTTCTGCTGTCTTTCTCTAGCCCGGTGTTTATCACATGTTGGGTGTATTTTCTCTGTGGCTGGGAAGCTGATAAGAAGATTTGTAGATTGGGATGGGAGGGAGCATGACAGAAAATTATTTCTGGAGAACAGCATTTTCAGGCAACAAGATCTGGATTCAGGCCAAGGACCCAACCCTTCTCCTGCCCCTGGACTTTGACAGCTCACATCACCTCCTTGACCTTGGTGTCTCTGTCTGTAAAGTCTCCAGAGAGATGCTGCATGTGGATGTGCTTTGTAAATACAGGGGAGATGGAGAAGGGCTGGAATGGTCTGACTGGGAGACGGGAACTGAGCGCTGTCCTGCAGTTCAGGTAGGCATCAGGCCCTGGGTTTGCAGTTGCTGACAAAGGGGGAAAGGCTGCCTGGCTACGTGGCTTTTCTCTGCACTCTTGCAAGACAGGAAGCTGTAGAGGGACAGCTAAAGGATTTTGAAACATATTTGGATTCAATTATACTGTAGCCTGCTCAGTCGGCATCTGCAAATGGAGTCAAGAAAAAAAGAAGTCTCAGATATGCAAAGGCTTTGAATATAGAAACCAAGAACCCTGTTTGGACAAATCACCTTATAATGCATTCTGGTCAATTGTGAAATGAATTAAAAAAAAATGTAACCGAGAGTAGAGGCTTTAGAGTGTAAAAGAGACAACCGTGAACCCTGAAACCATTTAAGCATATGATTCATATATTTTGTAGATACAGCTCCAAGTTCTGTATCGTTAATAATTCTTAAAATAGAATCTACGTAGAGAAAATGCTTAAAAATCAATGAGCTTTGTTTAATTATAGAACTGAGCAGTAAAACCTGAAAGTTTGGAAACTAAACTCTGGACAAAATTAAGAGTGAAGATTTCTGAATCATACAAAGCTGGAAGGGCCACTAGAAACTCAATGTGTGCTTGTGTGTGTGTGTGTGTGTGTGTGTGTGTGTGTGTGAGTTTTTGTGTGTGCGTGTTACTCGCTCAGTCGTGTCCAACTATTCTCGACACCATGAACTGTAGCCCCCCAGGCTCCTCTGTCCATGGGACTCTCCAGGCAAGAGTACTAGAGTGGGTTGCCATTTTCTTCTCTAACAAAACTCGGTAGACCCTGACAATTAGAGAAATCTATAAGAGTTAGAAACAGCATTAAAGGTGACCAGGTAAAGAATCGACATTTAAGATGCCCTTCAAATCACTGTTCTCAAAGTGAAAGAACATATGACAAAGATAAAATAAAGACAGCAGTGAGAAAACAAGAGATTAGAAGCACACACACACACAAGCAAAACAATGCAATAAAAATCACACAAAACTCAGTGCAGAAACTTTAAAGGGATTGCATTTTATTACTAAAGGGAGACACTGGAACGAGCACAAAACTGAAGTCTGTCTCTACGTTATCTGACAAGAGTCCCATCTGGAGCAAAGAGATTTGGAAAGATTAAAAGTGAAGGAATAGACAGATACGTACCAAAGAAAGCACGGGAGACAATAATAATCTAAGATAGAGTATGAGTCAAAGGAAAAATAAAAGATTAAACACGACAAAGTGGGCGATATTTTGTTGAGCTTATTTTGACACAGTGAGATGACAGTTATGAACTTTATGTACCAAATAGCAGAATCAAAGCAGGTAAAGGAAAATCAGATTGAAATATGAACAGAATGTGTCAGACACCCAATTGCAGCTGAATAAAGCTCTTTTATCCTTTGACAGATCAAGTAGACAAAAAGTAAATGGGGTATATAAGTTCTATTTATTATAAATAGCATAATGTATATCATAGTTATGAAATCCAGCACATTGTTGCTGTACAATGACATCTATTTCAACACTTATGCAATGTAAGATTACCCCACACTTAAAATTCACAGGAAACCTCGCTGACTTACAGAAAGCAGAAATTGTGTAAGGCGCCTATTTTCTTTTAAATCATAAACAGCAACATTCATAATCCAACATTTATTAAACAAATATTTATAGAGAGCCTTCAGTGTTCAAGGCCTTGTTCAAAATACTAGAATAAAATTGTGACATGTGCTTAGTCGCTCAGACGTGTCCGACTCTTTGTGACCCCACGGGCTATAGCCTGCCAGGCAAGAATACTGGGGTGGGTTGCCATGCCAAGCTCCAGGGGATCTGCCCAACCCAGGGATCAAACCCAGGTCTCCCGCTTTGCAGGCAGATTCTTTACTGTCTGAGCCACCAAGGAAGCCCAAAATTGTGAGAAAAACAGGCAAAATTCCAGTCTGAATGTTTGCACTTTAATAGCGACAGACACAAAATAACTCTATTCCTTGGTTATGCTCATTCTTCTGGCTTGAGACCCAGCTGTTCCTTGAAAGAACCACCATCCCTGTCTCTCATCACTTTGAGACCACTCAACCCACACACCTGGACCTCAGCCCTGGGATCTGGGCACATCTCCTTTTACACTGTGTACAAACTCATTTCTATCTTCTTCCTCAAGCAAAATCCTAGCTTCTCTGAACTGCGTGTCATCCTGTTAGCTGTCCAGCCTGTGAGGGCATCATCTGAGGCCCAGATCCCTCTCGGTGTTTGTTACAGATGCTGGGCCCTGCCTGTCCTCTGTGGTCCCATGTCCAGCATCCTCCGCAACATCAGCATGCCCAAGGAGCATCTCTGCTCTCTCAGGGACTCGGTCTCCTAATTCCTGGGGCTCTCTTCCATCACCCCATCCTCTCCCGCCTCGGAGCCCAGGAAGCCTTGACTCTAGACCTGCAAGAGGCAGTCACCACTCTCTCCCCAGCATCCTTTGCCTGATGCCCCTCTTCACCAGTCCTCGTTGTCCAACTGAAGCTCATGTCACCGTGAAGCTGAGTTAATCGCACCACCAACCACCATCTGAAGCCCTGCCCCCCTCCTTGAGTCCTGGCTTCACCCCTGGCGCAGATTCGGTCCATCATTCTAAATCCTCTTCTTAATTTCAGCTGCCTTGTCGCTCACTTCCTCTGACACCCTGACCCCATTCTCCACCCACTCCGTACCTCACCCGGGATGCTGAAGGTCATGGCAGCAAAACCCTCAATGTGGCTGCAGGACTTCAATTTTTAAATTCTCCGTCACACTGGTTGACAAAATTGCCCGGTGCTCCTGACACGTTTTGCAAAGCATTCATTTCTCCTTTGGGCAAATGAACTGTCCTGCGCCTTCCCTCAGCTCTCCAGTCCAGCACCGTCTCACGGCTCACTGAGAAGACGGGAGCTGTTGCCTCCTGTTACCCCAAATCTGCCTGACCCCACCCCCGTGCGCACCCCTCCACCCTCCCTTACGTCCTGAGGAGCCTTCCCACACTTGTCAGACACGCTCCCTCTGCTGCCTCCCTCACCATCTCAGGACACGCTTGTGCGTGTGTAAAGTGCCCCGAGCGTTTGAAATCATTGACGTTTTCCCTGCTTGTGGGCTCTGGTAGGTGTGTTAAAAATGTTAGTTGCTCACTTGTGTCTGACTCTTTGCCACAGCAGAGACCAGGCTCCTCTGTCCATGGGATTTCCCAGGCAAGAATGCTGGCATGGCTTGTCATTCCCATCTCCAGGGAATGTTCCCGACTCAGGGATTGAACCCAGGTTTCTTGCATTACAGACAAATTCTTTATCATCTGAGCCACCATCTTACACAAATAAAAAATAAATGCAGGTTCTCTTGGCTTCATATGTCTGTCTAGCTACTGTCTCTTTGTTCATCTTTTCTTCCCAGAAGAACGCACTCAGGCGTCATCGGTATCATCAGCTTTACTTCTCCCCTTTAGGTCCTCTTCTTTTATATATGTAAATCATGTCATACACACACACACACACGCATATATGTATGTAGATGTTCACATATATCCCTGGAGAAGGAAATGGCAACCCACTCCAGCATTCTTGCCTGGAGAATCCCTGGACAGAGGAGCCTGGTGGGCTACAGTCCATAGAGTCGCACAGAGTTGGACACAACTGAAGCGACTTAACATGCATGTATAAGTAAGTACACATATACTTGGCTATGCTGAATCTTAGTTGAGGCCCTCGGGACCTCTGATCTTCATCGCAGCGTGTGAGATGTAGTTAGTTCCTTGACCAAGGGTCAGAGGGGTGCAAAGTCTAGGCTGCCAGAGCGCCGGGAAATCCCCCATGTGATCTGCTCACCTCACCTCCCTCTGGCTCCTGCCCTCCACACTCCTGTCTCATGGTCACTAGTGACTTCCGTGTTTGACACAGGAATCTATTGGGCTAACTCCTCCACCGTCTTGGCTTCTGAAACACCAGCTGCTCCTGGCAGCGTCTCTCCTAGTGACAGCTCCCTCTTAGCTAGGGCTCCGAGCCCTGGAGAGCTTTAGGACCCAACCCTGGGCCTCTTCCTAGAGGACCCCATTCAGTCCCCTGACTGTGAACCCCTCCACCATCTCCCATCGACCCACTATGATTCCCTAAATTCTATCCTTGGCCAGCGGACTCAGGATTAGTGAACCTAACTGCCTTCTCTCATGTCTAATGTGACTTCAGATCTGTTGTGTCCACATCTGAACTCTTCCCTTCCCCCCATGGGACCCCAAAGCCTCTGTAGTCACCCCACCTCCATAAGTGGCATGGCCATCCAGTTGCTCCTGCCCAAACACATAAATCCTGGACCCCTCACGTTCTGTCTTCTCCATTCCCGCCCCTCACCGCCACACCCAGTATCAGCAGATCCTGGTGCCCTTCCTTCCAGAAGCATCTGAAGCCAGCTCCCTGCTTTCCATGCCAGCAGCCCTCATTTGGCCTAAGTTACTACAGTCCTCTCCCAGCTGGACGAATGCTACAGCTTTCCAAGTAGCGCCTCTTCTTCCACTCCTGGAAACAGACCTGGGTGAAGAAACGCAGTGGAGGAAGTGCGGCCTGCGGCCTTGCAGGGCGTCGCAAAACGAGGCCTTGAGGCCACCAGGTCCACGTCCTTAGCGTGGCTTATGGCTTCCCAGGCAGCTCTAGTGGTAAAGAATCTGCTTGCCCATGCAGGGGACATAGAGACGTGGGTTCGAACCCTGGGTCGGGAAGATACCCTGGAGGAGGGCATGGCTACCCACTCCAGTGTTCTTGCCTGGGAAATCCCAAGAACAGAAAAGCCTGTCGGGCTATAGTCCATAGGGTTGCAAAGAGTTGCACACGACTGAAGAGACTTATCAGCTATGCAGTGTGGCTTACAAGAGCAAGAAGAAGCCTGATTGCCCAGCAATGTTAATCCAAGATGAGGCAGACTTGCAGCAAATTGGGCCAATCTAGATCACGAGCAGGAAGTGAGAAAAGCTTCACTGGAATTAAATACTATTTAGATTGTTTCCTGTGCCAGAAAAGTGCTGGCTTCGAGACGGAGCAGAGAGCAATTTTTACCAAATAAATGACGGGAATGTCATCCCCAGAAACATTTAAAAAATCTCCTTGGCATCTGGTTTTAATTGTGTTATCTGTTCACCAGCACCGCCAAGATGGCACTTCTCAAGATTCCAGGATATAATTCCTATTCTATCATTTAACAACATTTGCTAAATACTGATACTGTAACACGTACTTTCCAAGGTACTTGGCAAAACAAAGATGAGTTGGAGACATGCTGACAAGTGTATACGGTTAGTAGACTCTGTGCCCATGGATTTTACTCTAAAAAAAGCAAACCGAGTCTTAATGAAGTCATAATAGAGTTTAAAATATCCTGAGGATCCTGCCTTCCCCAGATTCCCCTCCTAGCACCTCCAGCAGAGGGAGCCCTGCACGGGGACACCCGCTCCCTGAACAGCCACCAATCTCCGCCGTTCCCATCAGGCTGGAGATTGATGGGGGGCTGGTTAGACAGATAATCCGGGAGTTGGTTGGAATGAGCAGGCATCAGGCACCAGTCATGAGTCTGTGGGCTGCAGAGCCACAGAAACCCTGGTTGGGAGATGCTATAGGTATAATGAAAGTCGTGTCTGACTCTTTGAACCCCATGGACTGTAGGCTGCCAGGGTCCTCTCCATGGAATTGTCCAGGCAGGGATACTGGAGTGGTTGTCATTTCCTTCTCCAAGAGACCTTCCTGACCCAGAGATTGCAGTGCACTCAGATTCTTTACCACCAAGCCGCCAGGGAAGCCCGTAGGTATAATACCACAAGGGAAATGTAGCTCTTGCCAAGGTCTCCCCGCTGGAAGTACAGCTGGATCCATCAAAGAGGATTCCACAGGGGACATTATTCCCACAGGATGACCTTATGGGGAAAAGAAAAGTGTCTGAGAGAGCGCAGAGGGGAGGAGAAAGCTTTGTGTTTGGGCAATTTGATCCACAGGACTCAGTCATGAAAATAAGGGTTCTGAGACTTGCAGCAATTGGAAAGAATTGTTTAGCTTTACTTATCATTTTCCAAACTTATTTGACTATAGATTTTCTCCCCATGGATCCTCCTTGACCCTCTCTCTTGCGATTCCCACCTGATGTGCTTGTAAGAAAGCCCTGAAATTTACTTGCATAAAAACCAAAGGGAGAAAGCAATCATGGATATAAAGTAAAAAGGGAAATTTGAGGAGGGCATTCGTAATTGAGACAGAAGAGGCTTGCAACTATTTCATCAGATGTAAACGGTACACTCTTGGTTGAACTCAGGGAGAGGTTTGACTGTGGACTAGGTCTTATGTCCGAGTGAGAGGACTTGAGAAGAAGGGAAGGAGAGCTTTCTGCCACTTGGAATTCATACTCAGCACGCAGAGAACTTAATGTGCAGGTCATTGCTGGGACAGTTCCAGTCCACAGGAGAAGAGAGGGCAGGAGGGACACTGGTGATGAGCTGTGTACTGAGCCAGAGGCAGGAGAGGCAGCTTGTGTGAGCCACACTTACTTAAGCCTGCATGGACTACACAGCAGACTTCACGCCTGCATGCAGCCGATGCTCGTGGCAGCCTTGCAAAGTCCAGATGTTATCTTTAACTTTGAGACCAGGAGGTCAGGGCTCACACAGCTCTAGCAGCATCTCCAACTCACACAGGAAGGCACGATCTGCCTGACTCCTAGCCAAGTGTCTCTTCTGCCTCATACCACATTCAGTCTGTGGCCAAGATGGGAGAGGATGGAGGGGCAGCAGGACAAGGCAAGGCCCAGGGAAGAGGCAGGGACCGAATGAGCCACGTGTCTGCAGGAAGGACGCGGCAGCTCCAGCAGGGTGCTGAGCCTGGCACCACTCAGGGTCGAGGCAGCGGCTGAAGAGAAAAGGGCTCACGGGTAGCTGCTGCTGCTAAGTCACCTCAGTCGTGTCCGACTCTGTGCGACCCCATAGATGGCAGCCCACCAGGCTCCCCCGTCCCTAGGATTCTCTAGGCAAGAACACTGGAGTAGGTTGCCATTTCCTTCTCCAATGCATGAAAGTGAAAAGTCAAAGTGAAGTCACTCAGTAGTGTCCAACTCTGGCAGGCTGGGAAAACCAAAGGTGGGTGCCATGGCCATTTCTGGAACATCCAAGGACTTGGGGCAGCTTAAAGGTATAACATACACGTGCAATTGGGAGACTAAAAGGAGAAAGAGGCATGGAAGAGGAAATACATTATATACATGTAATGCATGTATATACAGCTTACATATGTATATGTTATATAATACGTATATACAACTCATATAATATGTGCACGTATTTATACAATATATGTATATATAGAGCTTATATGTATAAGCTATATATGCTCACATACTATATATATATACTAACTATTGGCTGGTTACAGTGTGTAGAAAGTGAAGCACAAAAAGGAACAGAAAGAACTGAGGAAAACGCAAGTATAAGGTAACTGCCAGACACATGTGACCACATAGTATTATTTCAAACAGAAAATAGTTTAAAATGTCTATTGAAGATGCTAAGTGATCCACTAATTTTTTAAAATAAGTATAATATACACAGTAAGGGAATATAATCTTATAAGATGCTCTATTGACATCAGAGAAGACTAAAAAAGTGACCAAGAACAGGTGCAATCAACAGAAAACTTTTACAAACAGAATAGATATTATTATATTTTCAATGTAATAATGTGAATGGTCTTTAAACCATTAAAATGTTTACATATAAATGGTCTAAATATAGAAATTAAAATATATAGATGGTTAGAGTAGATTTTTTTTTAAAAAAAGACCCAAGTATATGTTATCAACAAGACACCCTTTTTTACATATAATGAGTCTGCTAGGTTAAAAGTACTCAGAAGAAATATAGTATAGCTGAATTTATTTCAGGTAGCTGACTTCCAGAAATATGAGGAAAATTATCAGGGATATAATGATAAAGCAGTCAAATCTTCAAGAAGACATAACAATCCTAAGTATATGCACCAGAGTGTCAGAATTCATCAGGTGGAAAGTTAAAAGAAGAAACAGACAAATCCGCTATTACGTGGGAAGACTTCAACACCCCTCTGTCAGTACTGGATAGATCAAGAAGGCAGAAAATCATTAAAAGTATGGTTGACCTGAAAGGCACCATCAGTCACCTGGATCTAATTGACATTTATAGAATACTTCACGAAACAACAATGAAACGCACATTCTTTCCAAGTTCACATTAGACACTCACCACCATAGACCATATTCAGAAGCATAAGAACATCTTAAAGATTTGAAATATTTGGAATCATACAAAATCTTTTCTCAGATTTGGAATTAAACTAGAAATTATTGATAGAAAGATAGGCAGTAAGGGTAAGGAAGAAATCTTGAAACATTTTTTAGAAACTAAACTAAATAAAGATAAGATACAACTCATCAAATTTTCAAAAATAGTATTAAATGCACATCATAGACTATACAAAAGATCTAAAATCAATCTGCTATTATCTCACATTAAGAAACTAGAGAGAGAAAAGGCAATTTAATCTTAAAACAGAAACAAAACAAATCATAAAGAAATAGAGGAGAAATCAATGAAATTAAGATCAGGAAAACAATAGAAAAAATAACAAAATTAAAGATTAGTTCTTTGGGAAAAAAAGATCAATAAAATTGATACATCTCTATGTAGCCAAGAAAGAGATAACAAAATTATGAGTCAGTTCAGTTCAGTCACTCAGTCATGTCTGACTCTTTGCAACCCCATACACTGGGGCACGCCAGGCTTCCCTGTCCAACACCAATTCCCAGATCTTGCTCAAACTCATGTCCATTGAGTTGGTGATGCCATCCAACCATCTCATCCTCTGTTGTTCCCTTCTCCTCCTGCCTTCGATCTTTCCCAGCATCAGGGTCTTTTCCGATGAGTCAGCTCTTTGCATCAGGTGGCCAAAATATTGGAGCTTCAGCTTCAGCTTCAGCATCAGTCCTTCCAGTGACTATTCAGGACTGAATTTCTTTTAGGATGGACTGATTTGATCTATCATCGGTAAAATTGATTATTGGTCAGAACATAAAGTGGTATGGCTGCTTTGGAAGACAGTTTAGATGTTAAGACAAAGTTAAACAGCATTGTCTTATCAGATGATCCAGTAAATGTAAATGTATTTGTAGGTGTTTTCTCAACTGATAGGAAAATTTATGTCTGTGAAGAAAGCATTCATGTAAAAGTTTATAGAAGCTTTATTACCCAAAACTGGAATCAAACAAGATAGTCTTCAATAGATGATTAGGCAAACAAAATGTGATTGATCTGTTTAATTAACACTATTATTCAGCAACGAAGATGAATTATCTATCAAGTTGCAAATAGATGTGGATAAATTGTAAATGTATATTTCTAAATGAAGGAAGTCTGTCTGAAAAGGCTCCATACGGTATGATCCCAATTACGTGATATTTTGGTAAAGGTAAAACTATAGAGAGAGGCAACGTATCAATGCTTGCCATGTGTCGGGAGTAGAGGTGAGGGTTGAACAGGTGCAGTACTGGGTATTCTTTTGGGACAATGAAACTATTTTGTATTAAATGGTGATGGTGGAGACACACGTTTTTCATGGAGGCTGGAATTGTTCATGTGGAAATGTACTAAGTAGGGCTGGAAGGACCAGGATGAAATTTTGTTTAGCTTGCTGCCGCTGCTGCTGCTAAGTCGCTTCAGTCATGTCCGACGCTGTGCAACCCCAGAGATGGCAGCCCACCAGGCTCCCCAGTCCCTGGGATTCTCCAGGCAAGAAGACTGGAGTGGGTTGAAATTTCCTTCTCCAATGCATGAAAGTGAAAAGTGAAAGTGAAGTCGCTCAGTCGTGTCTGACTCCTAACAACCCCATGGACTGCAGCCCACCAGGCTCCTCTGTCCATGGGATTTGCCAGGCAAGAGTATTGGAGTGGGGTGCCATTGCCTTCTCCTCATTTAGCTTAACAGATAAAAACTGTTACGTGTAGAATTATGTGTAAGTGTGTGTATAGAAATGGATTAGTAGACACACATCTATTTCCTTGAGCTATCAGAATCCACAGCACCTCAGTAGAAACCAGGGTACCTAGCATCCAGATCTTGTTTTCTAAATGCTGTTCTCCGTGAAAGGAACCAGGGCTTCTTGGAGAAATGGCTTATGTGAGTATTGAGGCAGGAAATATAGACAATGTTCGTGAAGCTTCTTGCAAAGCCAGAGAGTGAGTAAGTGCTGAACATGGACAAATCTTGAACCTGCAGGACATAACAGTAAGTGAACTAAGCCAGAGAAAGACAAATGTTGCATGATCTCACAAGTGGAACCCAAAAACGCTGAACTCATAGGAACTGAGAGAAGAATTGTGGTTTCCAGAGGCTAGGGTCCGTGTAGTCAAAACTATGGTTTCCCCGGTAGTCATGTACAGATGTTAAGAGTTGGACCATAAAGAAGGCTGAGCACCGAAGAATTGATGCTGTCTAATGGTGCTGGAAAAGACTTTTGAGGGTCATTTTGGCTGAAAGGAGATCAAACCAGTGAATCCTAAAAGAAATCAACCTTGAATATTCACTGCTGAATCTGAAGCTCCAATACTTTGGCCACCTGATGTGAACAGCCAACTCATTGGAAAAGACCCTGATGCTGGAAAAGATTGAGGGCAGGAGGAGAAGCGGGTGACAGAGGATGAGATGGTTGGATGGCATCACCGACTCAATGGAAAAACTTGGGCAAACTCTGGGAGATGGTGAGGGACCGGGAAGCTTGGCGGGTTGCAGTCCACGGGGTCTCGAAGAATCAGACACGACTTGGTGACTGAACAACCACAGGAAAGAGTGATGGAAAAGATTCTGAAATAGCCAGCATCTGTTAAGACTACATAGCAAGATTCCGTGTAAGACTTAACTTGATAATTACACAGATATTTTGAAACCTTATTCAGAATCATCTATTCCCCAGATAAACAAGTTATATTAGTCTATTTTATTGTTACACTAAAAAATCTATTACATTATAGTATGCTGTTATACGAAAATGACTAAAGATATTTATAAAATTGTAATCTCCAGCTCCAGGAGTATAATTGGTAAAATATTCCTCATCACAATTACAAAGATTGTTTTTATAACTTGCACAGTCCAAAAATTATAGGACTAGGTACTTGGAAATTAACTTGAAATTTGATTTGAAGATCGAAAAGTCTGGAGCAAGAAAGTATGTCAGTAAAGTAAAGAAATAAGCTGATGGGAGATGACACACAAGTCCTGATGAGGTAGATGGCCGTGCCCACCGCACAGATGGCACAAAGTGTGCCCAAGCCCAGTAGCTGCTCAGCTCGGACGGCTCAAGAGCCAGGGCTTCTGCCCTAGGCAGGATCAAGGTGGTGAGTCAGGGAGACAAGGTGAGCAGCAAGGCTGACGGTCCCCAGTCAAGGAAGTGGACGGGAACAGAGGCCCGGGCCATTCAAGGCAAGGCTCAATTGATGATCGGCTGCAGAAACGAGCGTGGTTACTCCTGAGTTTCTGCAGGACAGCATTCAAGTCACACTGCGCAGCTCTGGGGGTGGGTACAGTCGATCAGGTCAGCCCACCTGTGCCCTCTGGCCGGGCCCCGTCACCCTTCCCAGGCCCTCGGCATCCTCGTAAACAGCGGGGTGTCAGCACCTCCCTGCCACCGCCTGCTGACAGTCAGCAGTAACGAGATTCCTGCCAGCGCCCAGGTATAGCAGGAGTCCTGGGTGAGGGCAGGGCCCCTGAGGCTAGACGGGAACTCCACACAGGGCATGGGGACCAGAGGGGACTCACGGGATCAGGGAATGTTCTTGCCCTTGTTATCGAAGCTCGTCCGGGTGGAACTCACCTGTGGGCAAGTTGATGGTCCACCTTCTCTGTGCTGGAACTCAGGGGGTGGTGTCTTCTTGGTAGACCTTTTGTAACTTTTATGCTTGTGCATATTCAGTCACGCCCTACTCTTTGCAAACCCATGGACTATAACCCTCCAGGCTCCTCTGTCCATGGAATTCTCCAGGCAAGAATACTGGAGTGGGTTGCCATTTCCTTCTCCAGGGGAATCTTCCCGACGCAGAGACTGAATCTGCATCTCTTGTGTCTCCTGCATTGCAGGCAGGTTCTTTAGCACGGTGCCACCTGGGCAGCCCTTATTGAAGGGCAGTTATTTAAAGCCGTTTGTTAGTCTCAGACATCCGGCAGAGTAATTCAGGTACAGGTATATAGCTGTCAACATTGCAGGCTGGCCTCACTCCTGGTGCTGGCGGTCACCCAGTCACTTGTCTGCATATAGAGCATGTGTTGCTTTCCGCGATGGATTGTCACGAGACGCCCTGTGCTTCACAGTGGGCCCTTGTGTTTGTCTATTCTGTGTACAGAAGTGTGTATCTGCTCATCACAAGCTCCTGATTGATCCCTCCTCCTCTCTTGCCTTTGGTAACCATGCTCGTTTTCTGTGTCTGTGAGTCTATTTCTGTTTTGTGAGTAAGTTCACTTGTATCGTGTTTTTTTTTTTTTTAGATTCCACATATGAGTGACATCATACAAGCAAATCATACAGTATTTGCTTTCCTCTGTCTGACTTACTTTATCTAGTATGATAATCTCTAGGCCCATCCATGTTACTGCAAATGGCATTATTTCGATCTTTTTTATGGCTGAGTAATATTCTGCTGTGTGTGTATATATATATATATCATATGTACATATGATATATATGTACATGTGATATATATAATATATCACATGTATATATGATATATATGTACATATGATATATATAATAGATCATATCTTCTTCATACATTCCTCTGCTGATGGACACTTAGATTGCTTCCATGTCTTGGCTGTTGTGGATGTTGCTGCTATGAACATAGGGATACCTGTGTCTTTTCGAGTTGGAGTCTTGTCTGGATGTGTCCACGGGCGTGGGATGGCTAGACCATATGGTAGCTCTATTTTTAGTTTTTTGAGGAACCCCTGCCCTGCTCTCCATGGTGGCTGTACCAATTTACAATCCTGCCAACAGTGGAGGAGAGTTCCCTTTTCTCCACACCCTCTCTGGCATTTACTGTTTGCAGGCGTTTTGATGGGGCCGCTCTGACTGGTGTGAGGCGGTGCCCCTGCACTTTTGCTGCACGTTTCTCAGTTGTCTTCCCTGCTGGACCCGCTGGCAGCTCTGGAATCCCAGTCAGCCTTGGGCGCCCAAGCAACCCACAGAGGCCCTTTGCCAGGGTGAGGAGGTCAGCCTACACCAGGCCAGCCAGGCCTTGAGCTGCCAGCCCCAGGCAGTGAGGCCAGCCTGTTGTGAAAACCTTCACAGATGAGGAGTTATTTAAAAGTGCGCTGAAAGCCATAAAGTATTAAAGAAACGTGAGGTATTATGAGGTCTGGCATTTAATACAACATCATTAAAGCCGTTACAGTTTATTTTTAATTTTATAAGCTAAGCTAATGCCTGTCTAATTTTGAAATGTTTCCCAAACCACTGTAGTGAGTATATAAAAGGCTAAAATGATGGAATGTGTGTGCCTTGGAGCTCCGTGGAGGAAGGGCTGTATAAATTCTGGGAACGGCCTCCCTCCACCAGTGCATGCTGGGAAAATCCCACCTGCAGCAGGAGCCCTGTCAGCTGACAGAGGTTTTCTTTTTCCCAAGGTATAGGGCAGGTAACGGCACAGCTTGGGAGATGAAGGCGTTTCTTCTGAGCAGCTGGGTAGGGGTCCTGAGTTCTCACCGCTCCAAGAAAAGAGGTCTTGGCCCCTCCCTCTGGGTGGTTAATCCAGTTTTGCATGCAATTTGGTTCCGCGGTTTTTGGTTCCCAGATTTTGTTCCCAGACAAGCCAGAAGAAGGGGCTCCAAGGCGAGGTGTGCTGTGAAGACACGCAGGAGCTGGAGGAGAATCTCAGGACGTGACGGGAACAGACCAGAGAACTAGCAGTGCCCATGGGCAGAGGCCCGCTGACCGGTGCAGCTTTCAGGACGCCGAGAGCGTGGGGCTAAAGCTGGCTCTTGGCTCCATCGAATCCTGGATTCTCCAAAGGGCGAATGCACTGGATAAGCTAGGCTTCTGCAGCCTTTAATCCTCGGAAATGTTCTTCTCACCAGTGATTGTGGCTGGAAATGTCTCGAGTGTGCTGCCTGCATCTTGGTCTTCCCAGAGGCCATGCCCATCTTTAGATAAGCCGGGCTCCCATGTGGCTCCGGGAGGCCCAGCCAGAAGGGGAGGACCTGGGGGCTCTGGCACATCCAGGAGCAGATTGATGACCTGTTCCAGGTGCCAGGAGGAATGACCGAGCGGGAGCCCAGCCCCAGACACTGCCCTGGGTCCTTGTCCCACTTCTGGGGCGTCTGGGGGCTGGCACTCAGCAACGAGTCCTTTGCAAGGTCCACCAGAGGAACCAGCTCCTCCAGGAAGCCCCCCAGGGATAGAAGCACGTGGATGATCAGATTGCCTCGGACTGCAAGGGTGCCCTCCGGTTTTCCAAGGAGATGGGGGGTCCCCATCTCTGAGTCTCTCTGAGGACACACAGGAGGCGGGGCTGCACGCAGCCCTGTTGGAGTGACCCGGAAGCGGGGGAGGGGGGAGGGTCACACAGCACCGTGTCCCCGCTACAGTGACATCAGCTGTCACTCAGTCACTCAGTGGCGCTGCTGACGGCTGGGACGCGCAGTGGTGAGCCACCCAGAGCCCTGGCCCCTGGGGCAGGGGACCCCCGAGGCAGCCAGCCCCACCCCGCTCCCAGTCAGGTCCTGGAGCATCCACACGCCAGCAGGTGGCCAGCCGCAGGCTTGGCAAGCTCCATGTGTCTCGTCTTCATTACGGAGAAAAAAATAGGACTTCCTGGAGATTTGCTGCGAGAAAGAAATGAGCTAATCCCCATCAGCCCCTTCGCCCGAGTCTGGCACAGAGTGCTAAATAAATATTAACTAATACTAATGTGGTTCTTGCTGGGTTTATGGAGGAGACAAGTGCTGAATAAATAAGGAAAGAAACACAGAGCCACAGGTCTGCGGAGGCGGGGCGGGGCCAAGCCAAGGAAGGCCCCCAGGGCGCGGCTTCCTGCCCCTCCCTCTTCGTGATCCCTGTGTCTGTATTTGCCAGCGTCCTCCGCTCAAAACTGGAGTCTCCGGCTTCCCAAGTGCTCCCTGGAGTCCAGCAGAGCCCCAAGGGCAGTGGCCACTCAGCAAGGATTTATGAATGAGCTTGAAAGCGATGTGGCTGCGAGACAGAGGGGCCCCTGGGCGAGCAGACGCCAGGTTGAGGTGTCCCACTGGGGACTCAGACCACGGAGAGCAGGTCCCCAGGTGGGTGTGAAGCACCTTGTGTTAGGGCCAAAGTGACATCGCCATCGGGAGAAGCGGAAGGGGCTGCCGGCCCGCGGTCTCTGGAGGGCCGAGCAGCAGCATCTGCCATCGAGCAGGAGGGCTGGGCCACTGTGGACGCCTGGCTGGGAAGAGTGAGGCCCCTGCGGCTCCCCCTGGAGGGGAGGTCGGCCCGGGCCTCTGCGAGGGCCCCGGAACCAAGTGGCCTCGGCAGGACTGCGCCTGGACGTCTACCCTGGACAGCGGGAGAGGGTCTCCCCTGCCAGGAGAGTGGCCGATAAGCTTCCAGTGGGAAGGGGGAGTGGGAGTGAGGCTAGGCTGGGGCTGCAGGAACACGGGGCACGGCTGACCCGACAAGGGAGACGTGGGGGTCTCAGCACCAGTGGGTGGTGGGTGTCCCACGCCGGCGGGCACTTGGCTTAGCTTCCATGTCTCTCAGTGTCATGGCCCCACTGGTGGGGCCCCAGGACCCCAGGGCACACGTGTAAAGCACCCCTGGGTGCCTGCACACAGTAGGCGCTCAGCCAGTGTTCTTGGAGGCTTGGCAGGAGGCCCATCCTGTCCTGCGGTGCCAAGCCTGTGGAGGGGAGTCATTGTCCCCAGGAATTTGCACAGATGTCCTGGTTGGCCCCATCCGAGGGTCCAGGGCAGCCCCCCATCTTCAGCACAGAAAGAGGGGGGGTAGTTCACACCCCGCCCACGCCCCTGGCTGCAGAACAGCCCCCGATGGCTGTTACCTGGCCGCCCAGGACACCGAGACGGCAGTAATGAGTTTAGAAGGGATGCCGTGAGGTGGCTTCACTCCCGGGCAGAACAGGCTTGGAGACAACGAGGCGCGCGCTCCCCTGCGGGCCGCCGTGCCCGCCCCTGCAAGTGACCGCTGCCGACACGGGCTGCACTGTAGCCCCTGGGCTGTGCCTTGGTGTCAGAAGAACGTGCTGCAGCGGCTGGCGTCTCGCCGGCTCGCACGCCCCTCCTCGCCGAGCCACCCGCCCTGGATCACACACCTGCCTCTCAAGGGTCTGCTGAGAGCTCCATCACGCCTCCCTCCCTCCGTCCGCCATTGACTCCTGCTTCCTGAGCCCTTCCTCCTCTTGTAAGGAACCAAGAGAGGTCCTATCTGGTCCTGCTGAGCAACGTCCAAGGACGCTCCCTGTGGCCAAGTGCCCAGACCTCAGTGTAGTTTGACAAACTCTTAATGAGCACCTGCTGTGTGCCAGCCTCAGGGCCAGGGCCCACAGATCCAGACTGAGTGGACAGATGCTCCTCAGGGGCACGCTCGGTCTCCCAGGGAAGCAGATGCCCCGGGCAGAAAGAGACACAGAGGACTCACGTGTGTGTTTCTGGGGGGCTGCTGCCCCAAAGGACCACAGACTTGGACATATGTTTGCTCATGGTCTGTCTCCTCTCCTGTGTCCTGTAAAGATACAGGTGCTTGGATTTAAGGCCCCATCAAATCCAGAATGATCTTAGTACAAGACCTCTCCCTGAATGACATCTGCAAAGTCCGTGGTTCCAAATAAGATCGCACTCCAGATAGTGTGACATAGCTTTTGGGGCCACAACTGAACCCACTACAGGTGTGAGACCGTGAGAGGTGTGCTGAGCACAGAGTTAATGGGAGAGGGGCAGCCTCCCTTGTCCCGGGCAAGGAGGAGCCAGGGGTAGACTCTGGCCAAGCTGAGATCAACACCCTGCTGCCTTCACTTCCGGGCCAGCATCCAGTGTGGCCCGGGTTTGGAGCTGGACTGTGCAGGGGTTTGCTCTGGCCCTTGTATCTCCCAGGATGAGGACATGTCCCTTAGACACAGCCCTACACTGCTGGACAGTAAATTCCCCATTTCCCATGGAGCTATTGGCTTAGAAGAGGCACAAAGTCCTCCCAGCCTAGGAGGACCTTACGGTGCGATGGGTCCCCAGGACGGGCCTGAGAGGAATATAAATTGGGTGAGAGGCCTTGGGCCTCAGCTCCTGATCTGTGAGCAAGCAGAGCTGTTGGAAGCTTCAGGGGGCCTACTTCTCCTGAGATTCTTACGGTGGGGGTGACAGATAGACTCAAGGGATTAGATCTGGTGGACAGAGGACCTGAGGAACCACGGACAGAGTTTCATAATGTTATACAGGAGGCAGCGACCAAAACCATCCCCGAGAAAAAGAAATACAAGAAAGCAAAGTGCTTGTCTGGGGAGGCTTTACAAGTAGCAGAGAAAAGAAGAGAAGTGAAAGGCAGGGGAGAAAAGGAAAGATATACCCAACTGAATGCAGAGTTCCAGGGAATAGGAAGGACAGATAAGAAAGCCTTCCTAAGTGAACAATGTACAGAAATAGAGGCATAAAAATTAAAAAAAAAAAAACCCAGAATGGGGAAAGACTAGATATCTCTTCAAGAAAATTAGAGTTACCAAGGGAACATATCATACAAGAATGGGCACAATAAAGGATGGAAATTGTAAAGACCTAACAGAAGCAGAAGAAATTAAGAAGGGGTGGCAAGAATATGGATGTGAGAGTTGGACTATAAGGAAAGCTGAGTGAAGAAGAATTGATGCTTTTGAACTGTGGTGTTAGAAAAGACTCTTGAGAGTCCCTTGGACTGCAAGGAGATCCAACCAGTTCATCCTAAAGGACATCAGTCCTGGGTGTTCATTGGAAGGACTGATGTTGAAGCTGAAACTCCAATACTTTGGCCACCTGATGCGAAGAGCTGACTCATTTGAAAAGACCCTGATGCTGGGAAAGATTGAAGGCAAGAGGAGAAGGGGACGACAGAGGATGAGATGGTTGGATGGCATTACCGACTTGATGGACATGGGTTTGAGTGGACTCCCGGAGCTGGTGATGGACAGGGAGGCCTGGCGTGCTGCAGTCCATGGGGTCGCAAAGGCTAGGACACGACCGAGCGACTAAACAATGACAGGGTGGAGACGTGCTGTCCAGGACTCTGCATTGCCTGGACGGTCACCTCGGGCCATGGAAGGACGTGTGGAGAAATGCTGGTCACGGGAAGTGAAGCTGAATCCGCTCTCTGTGCTCCATTAACATACGAGATGCTCAGTTGTGTCCGACCCCGTGGACACGCCAGACTCCTCTGTCCATGGGCTTCTCCAGGCAAGAGTACTGGAGTAGGTTGCCATTCTCTTCTCCAGGGGATCTTCCCAACCCAGGGACTGTACACACATCTCCTGTGTCTCCTGCATTGGTCGGCAGGTTCTTTACCACTGGGTCACCAGGGAAGCTTCTGCACCCAGTACTGAATGAAATCTTGGAAACAGAGTTTGAGCTGAGTTAGAAAAGGACAACTCTAGTTCTTTGCCAGGCAGAGGGGGCCAAAGCTGGCTGGCGCCCTCAAACCTGTGTGTCCTGACCTAGAAAGGGGAGTGAGGGAGCCAAGGTTCAAAGAGGGCGTGGTCAGCTCAGGGACTTTCTCCTGATTGGTTGGTGGTGAGGTCAGCGGGAGTCAGCATCACCAGCCTCCTGGTTCCCCCAGGTCTGGAGTCCACGTGCTGGTGGGCAGCAGACCGTCCACTTCTCCGCCTGGTAGCAGTTTCAGTATCTGCAGAAAAGCTCAAAGGTATTGTTCCGTGTGTCCCTTGAGAAGGAACCAGGACCCGTCCCCAGGCTGCACCCTTGTTGCCTGACTGCCCCTGCCTCGTTTCTTCAGCCCCTCCCTTCCGTGATCAGCTCCTGTTTGAACCTGCGGCTGGAACTCAGGGAAGGTCAAGGGGGCTGAATGAACCTATTTCCTGTAATGGAGAAACAGGTGACACAGAAAGGCTTTTGTGCCCAGGACTCCCACAGGGTTGTGCTCGGTTTCAAAAGTGCTGTTTAAATGCCAAGAAGTGATGCAAACACACAGCTCAAAAGGAAGGAGCTCAGAACAGGGTCACACCACGGAGGCTGTGGGTCCCAGGCCTGGAAGAGGGGTGGGAGGAGAGCTGTCCCTGAGGACGGTGGAGGCCACCTGCCCGGACGGAGCACAGGGACTCGGGCGCCCCTGCCCTGCACCCTGACCCTGGCCGCGTGCTCTGACCCTCGCATGGCCTTGCTCGTCGCCTCACCCTCTCTCCCAGGGACTCCCTTCTCCTCCCCCGGCTCAGGGGGTGGTTCAGGTGGCCTGTCTCTGCCTCCTCAGCCCAGAGAGCTGGTTTCTTGGATGCTTCCCTGTTGATTCCCATCCTGGACGTGGGGCCTGTCTGTCTCCCTGCAAAGGTCCTGGCACAACAGACCCTCAGCAAATATTTGCAGGGTGAAGGGAACAGGTCCCTTGTCTTGGCACCATTGAACCACCTTTCATAAGACAAGCTTGAGTTTTCCAGGGCTGCGTGTGGAGGGCTGGGCAGGGTGATGGCCGTTCAGTGTCTTGAGTGTCCCCTCCTGTGGTCCAAGAGGGAAAGGTGCCAACCCCAGGGCAGACCCTGGTTCCCTGAGCTCTCAGCAAAGAGGGTGACTGCCTCACTGATGTCCCCAGGATGGCCCCTGACACTCTGCTCGGGTGACCCCCTCAGGTCCTGAGAGCCCTGGGGCAGGAGACATCCACAGGGGGCCCGGCTAAGCCTTTGGAGACCTGAGAAGGGGTGGAGGTGACATAACCGAGCAGGGCACTGCTAGACCTCCCCAGGGCAGACCTTCCGCCTCATCCTCTGCTTTAACCCCTCGATGAAGCACCTAACCAGTAGTAGCTGATGCAGTTAATTTGCTTTGCAGATGTGAGATGCTCCCCTCCCCCAGGGGAAGAATTAATTTCTTGAGGACCCACGAGCACAGAGCCCCAGGCCTCCTGGAGCCCAGAGGCTGATAGGGTTGACCCAACATGCATGACGTGATCACAGACCCTGCAATGCCCTACTGTGCCACGGGCACACGAACTTGGTGTTAACAGTAAGCGGTGTCCTCCCGGCTCTCGTGGGCAGAACCAGTAGCCCTTGGTGATTGGGAGGGTTTAGCTGGAGCCCTGAGCAAAGTGACACTCCTGTGTTCAGGGGCGCCGTGGGCCCCACACAGCCAGGGAAGCCTGAAGGCAGATCCGGGCATCCGGCCACCCTGCCTCGGAGGAGGTGAGGCCAGTGAGGTCTCTGTTGCCCAAACTGTCCACTTCCAGCTTCCATCCTTTCCAGTCTGGGCTGAAGGTGGGATGGATTCTAACACAGGAGAGGAGCCACCCCCAGCGCACTGAGTCCTGAGCATTTTCTTTTGCATTTGGTCTGGTTCATTCATGGGAGGTGGTCCTTGTGTCCTTCATTTGAGACAGGAGCAGACCAGAGTTCAGAGGAGCGGAAGTCAGCGGTTTGTCCAAGGTCTGCCCGGTCCTGCCGCCCCTCCAGAGCTAGCTCCGCCGTCCCCGCACCTGGCTTCCACGCCCTGCCTTCTCTCTGATCCCCTCGGCAGGTGACTTTGACGGTCCTTCAGGTGGGGTGTGTGGGCCTGGATGGGGACCCGTGTCCCCAGCACTGTCCCTGCGAGGGCTGGTGCTCTGGGTGGCAGGGGCGCTTGCTCACCCCCACCCCTCCAGATTCACAGCCGAGCGGAGAGCCTGCCGTGGCTGCGAATTTGGGTTTTGTCTATGCTGCCTTTTTATATTAGGGAAAACTTGTCACATCTCTCACACGTTGTCACCGAAGACTCATTACTCTGAAATGTCACTTCACTTAGGAGCATCATTATGCAGGAACATATGTTGCCCATGACAGGGATTGCAGGAAATTTGAAAAGATGTGATTTTTTTTTTTTTTTCGAAAGCCGCATTTTAGCAGGGACCGAGTCAACATTTTGACATCTAGGAGAGACTCAGAAGTGGATGGGTGTCTTGCTAATCTCCTCGCAGGTTTCAAGAGTGCATTTTAGGCCTAGAGAAAGCATTGCTCTCCAGAAAGATGGGGCTGGGTCCGTGGATCACCAGGCAGGAAAAGGGGGCTGGGCCAGCCAAGAGGGCCCCTTCCTGCCCAGCAGGGCCCTCAGCCCCACCTGGTTCTCGGGATCTATGGAGGAAACATGGCTTCCTGCAGTTGCATTTGGGCGCCTTGTTTTCTCGGGCAGGCAAGCTTCTGGAATTGCGCTCTTCACTTCAGGGGCAGAGTTGAGGGGCAGGGGAAGGGCACGGAGCGGGTCTTTAATCACTTTGGTGTGGAAAAGAGCTGATAGAGCTATCTCATCCCTAATTCATTACATGGGCCACCACGTCCATCGTGTGGGAAGCGTGGTTGGCAAGTAACTGAAAGGTGCCTGTGGTCCAGGGCTGCCCATGGCAATGGGGTCACAGGGCCCAGGGCACCAGGGAGACTGGAGCGGGTCACCTGCAGGAGCCCCAAGAGGCAACGTCTCTACCCCGACCTGGGAAGCGGGATGCAGACCACGTGGTCCCGAGCAAGGGTGCCTGGAGTCCACGTGAGTGAGGCTGGTGTGGAGGGAAGAGCCATCCTTGCAGGGCCGCTCTGGGTCAGCGGGAGGCAGAGGCAGTGCTGCCCTGGACACCCAGGGTCTAGCACCCGCCCCCAGGGCCCGCTCTCTCTAACGGCCCCGTCACAACACAGCCCTCATCGTCACCCCCTGCTCACACCCCTCCTCCTTAGGAGGCCCCGCCCCCGGGTACCTTGTCTATCCCTGGAGCACGCAGCACAGCACCCAGGACACAAGGGTTAGTTAACGTGTGTTAGATACGTGGTGACGGAGCTTAAGCACTAGAAAAAACCTCATTTGATGCGTGTAAATGAACAAAGAATAAAAATGACAAACCCCCGCGTGCCTGGCTGGGCCTGACTGCTGAGGGGGCTCTGGGCGGACGGGTGCTTCTTCTGCAAGGCTCCCCAGCCACCCTTCACCAGCTTCATGCAATCCAGCTTTAAGACAATCTTTTTTATTTTTTAATTTTCTAAGCCAATATTAAAATATAGCTAAATTGCAAACTTGCACTCAAGAAGAAAATGTCTCTTTTCATATATAAAATTTATGGAGTCAATTAACAGCTACTTCACTTGTGATCTTAATTATCCAAAATAGCCGTGGAATGTAGACCAGCATCTCCAGCGCATCTCTGAACTGTGGCAGTCACTGTCCTCTGCTCTCCAGGCCTCTGAGCCAACCGCAACTCCCCCTGCTTTGTGGGGAGAAGCGAGAAATCCCCGTGCTCATTTATAGGTGGAATAGTCGCTTTTTAGTACTTTCTGTAAGGAGTTCGTGTGTATTTACATTCTGGTTGCTCCAAAACTTAAAAAAAAAAAAAATTAAATTAAGCTTGTTTGTAAGACATCCCAGATCAGAGAAATATGTTTTACTTTCTGGAATTGACTTTGCTTCAGGGATCATGAGGGGAAGAGGATGAAACCTTCTTTTTTTAAAAAAAAAAAATATTAATTTATTTATTTATTTTACTTTACAATATTGTATTGGTTTTGCCATACATTGACTTGAATCCGCCATGAGTGTACATATGTTCCCCATTCTGAGCCCCCCTCCCACCTCCCTCCCCATCCCATCCCTCTGGATCATCCCAGTGCACCAGCCCCAAGCACCCTGTATCATGCATCAAACCTGGACTGGCGATTCGTTTCACATATGATAATATACATGTTTCAATGCCATTCTCCCTAATCATCCCACCCTCGCCCTCTCCCACAGAGTCCAAAAGACTGTTCTATACATCTGTGTCTCTTTCGCTGTCTCGCATACAAGGTCGTCGTTACCATCTTTCTAAATTCCATATATATGCGTTAGTATACTGTATTGGTGTTTTGCTTTCTGGCTTACTTCACTCTGTAAATTGGAGCCTATTATACAGAGTGAAATAAGCCAGAAAGAAAAACACCAATACAGTATACTAACGCATATATATGGAATTTAGAAAGAAGGTAACGAAACCTTCTTTTTAGAGACGTCATTCATTAATCCAGGGCTCCCCCAGTGGCTCAGATGGTAAAGAATCTGCCTGCAAAGCAGGACACCTGGGTTCAATCCCTGGGTTGGAAAGATCCCCTGGAGAAGGGAACGGCTACCCACCCCAGTATTCTTGCCTGGAGAATTCCATGACCAGAGGATCCTGGTGGGCTACAGTCCGTGGGGTTGCGTGGAATTGGACATGACTGAGTGATTCACACTTTTCCTTCTCCACTTTCATTAATCCGGAGAGCGTTTGCAGAGGACAGTCTGTGTTCAGCCTGGGGAGTGTGGGGAAGGGAAGGAGGAAGGGTCCGCTTGTGGCAGGAAGGGCAGGTGGGGTCTGGGGAGCGGGGGCTCCGGGGGGATCCCAGTGAGGGCCCTGGAAGCTGGCAGCACCGCTTCCTCAGTGTTACGTGGACCAGACACCATCTGAGGCCTTCGTGGGCATTTTCTCACAGACGCCTCGTCATAGCACTCCAGGTCATTTCTGACTTCTACGTCCATTTTGAAAATGAGAAAACCAAGGCCCAGAGATGTTCAGAGCTCGCCAGTGGGAGCCACGTGGCTAGGGACGGGCGGGCTCTGGATTAGAAGCAGGGCAGGTTGTTTGACGGTGATGGCTCAGTCTACCTGCCAACCCGACTGGTCATGGCGCCCAGATGTTGCACTAATTCCAGGTAAAGCAGATTATCCTCCCCAGCGGGGAAGGGAGGGCACTAATCCAGTCTGTCAGATGCCTGAATAAAGCAAAAAGCATATGAAGTGCTTAATATCATTAGACAGATGAAAATCAAACCCAGTGAGCCCTGCCCGCCTGGTTCAAGCTCATAAGGGACAACTGAGTTACACTCCACAGCTGCTATTCCACCTGTAAGAAGTAAGTCATGGTCCTCCCTTTCACAGACCTCCCCAATGAGTTTCTCTCTTAAGCAGTCTATACACTTATTTATCCAAAGAAGCCAAGGAAAGTGTTAGGTGTCTCATTTTTAGTTCACAAGCTGTCTTCTGCTGTATTTGGGGTCAAACAACACATTTTCTTTCTCCGCGTCATGTGAAAATAAGATAATTTTTTATGTCCCAACTGTTCTCTGTTCCACCCTAAGATATAGATATCTCAATGAGGTTGGCAACAGGGCAGCTGAACTGTGAGCTTATCTTCATTTTAGGATGATGTGATGATGTCTGAAAGACGTAGTGGGGAAAGCACCCAGAGGAGACTGTCATCTTCCCCTGTCGTGAAATGAAGGTGTGGACATGCCCAACAGAGAGACGCAGGTCAGCTATATTACATATAATTAAAAAGGGTGCTAATCCAGTCTCTTGGACGCCTGAATAAAACAAAAAGCATGTGAAATGTTTAATATCAATAGACAGATGAAAAAGAGTAACTTTTAATCCTTGTAGGCTATTCAGAAACTCTATAGTCATTTGTACAAACTTATGAATTTTATGTTTTTTCAGAATAATACACATCTGATTCTTTGACAAAGCATGGCAACCATCTAAGCCAAAATCTCCCTTTGGAGTTTAGCTTTCCACAGGTAGAAGTCTCTGCGTGCAGCTTTCTCCCCATGGTTGGGAAATATTTGTGCGTTTGTTCTGGACAGGGTACTGTTCTTATGTGATCTTCCTATGAACATCAAATTTCCCAACACTGTGCAATCCATATACCAGACAAGGGTTCATTTCTTAATATATCAAGAGTTCCCTTCAAATAAATGAGGACAAACCCATAATAGAAGAAAAAATGGCCAGAAAAGTATGCATAGTTCCCAGAAAAGTTAACCTAAATAGATCTTATACGAGTTAAAAGATGTCTGAACTTATTTACAAAACAGAAATAGATCTGCAGATATAGGGGGAAAAAAATACCTTATGGTTACCAAAGGAGCTGGAAGGGAGATGAATTAAGAGTTTGGCTTTAACATATACACACAATTAATACTATATATAAAATAGGTGAACATCAAGGACCTACTGTGTAGCACAAGGACCTATATTCAATATTTATAATCCTTCATAGTGGACAATAATCTGAAAATGAATATTATATATGAATCAATAATATCTGATATATATATGTATCTGAATCACTTTGCTGTACACTTGAAGCTAGCACAAACTGTAAATTAACCTCCTTCAAGAAAAAAAATTAAAGATAAAAAGATGTCCAGAAAGAGTGATTTTGCTGTCGTGTCCGACCTTTTGTCACCCCATGGACTGTAGCCTACCAGCCTCCTCCATCCATGGAATTTTCCAGGCAAGAATACTGGACTGGGTTGCCATTTCCTTCTCCAGGGGATCTTCCCGACCCAGGGTTTGAACCCAGGTCTCCCGCATTGCAGGCAGACTCTTTACCCTGGAAGCCCCTAAAAGGTGCCCGGCCTCATCATATGAATTTTAAATGAATTGTAAAGGATAGTGCAATACCACTACGTATAGATTGGTGAAGATCAATACATCTGATGACATATCTGAACTGATACAAATGTAGAAAAGCAGGGGCTTATAAAAAAAAGAGAAAAGAATAAAAAGGTATAGCAAGAGGGAATTCAGTCTCCCTGCCTGACTGGTTTTGAGCTAGGACGCTGGTCTTCTCCTGCCTTTACTGGAACTTACACCGTTGGCTGTCCTGGGTGTCCAGCAGGCAGGCAGACAGCAGATATGGGCCTCTCAGCTTCTAGAATCCTGGGAGCCCTTTCTCTTTAATACCTCCTGTTGTTTCTGTTTCTCCAGAGAACCCTGTTAATACATCTCTGGACTCTACACGCCTTCCTTGACACAGGAAGTCCCTAATGTGTGACAAGTACTCAGGACACACTGGCTGACAGGTGGCGTGTCTGGTCCGTGGGCATGGACAGCCATCACGCCACAGCAGGAACCAAGGCACGATATCAGACTCAACTCAGGAGTCCGACGCTCCTTTGCAGACAGCTGCCCTCTGTTTTGTGGGACCACTCAAGTTGACCGCATCCTTGATACTTTAACATTTAGTACTTTCTCCTCTCCTAGCCATTGCTCTCTCTGCTACACACAGTGTCAAGGGTAGTTCAATGGAGCAAGGAAAACAAAACAGGGAGTTTGCGCTGTCAGTGAAGGTCAACATGGAGACAGGGCCCAGGAGTCGTGACAGAGGTCTTCAAGTGCTTCCCAGTAGCAGAGTCCTTAAGTGTGGCTTCAGTGTGGATGGACCTCACACAACCAGCGGCAGCTTGGGTCCTCACAACAGCCTAAACCACAAGAAGGACTGGCCAGTCCTCTCCCTGTTGCTGTTGCCCAGTCCCTTAGCCTTGTCCGACTCTTTGCAGCCCCACAGACTGCAGCACGGCAGGCTTCCTTGTCCTTCACCATCTCCCAGAGCTTGCTCAAACTCATGTCCATTGACTTAGCAATGCCATCCAACGATCTCATCCTCTGTCATCCCTTCTCCTCCTGCCTTCAATCTTTCCCAGCATCAGGGTCTTTTCCAATGAGTCAGTTCTTCATATCAGGTGGCCAAAGTATTGGAACTTCAGCATCAGTCCTTTTAATGAATATTCAGGACTGATTTCCTTTAGGATGGACTGGTTGGATCTCCTTGCAGTCCAAGGGACTCTCAAGAGTCCTCTCCAACACCACAGTTCAAAAGCATCCACTCTCTTGTACCTGCTCCAAAGAGGAATGTTTTCACTAAGACCCATGCAGTCACTGGAAGTCTCTTCCTTTCTATGTCCTGCCCCTTCCTTCTGTAATGTGTATCTCAGGACTTGGTGGGGTGGGCGGCAACCCCAGACCCTGCCCCCTGGCCCTCAACCTGGGATGCTCAGGTCACGGTACTTGGGGACATTCCTCTTGGCCTTGGGGAGGCACCTGCCCTCCCAGCCACGCTGGAGTGCTGCTGAATCAGGGCTCACCTGTAGCCCCAAGTGCCTCAGCACTTAACTCAGGGGGACCCAGAAAGCAACCGAATTCCACCTACGGCGGCCGCACAGGTCTGCTCCCCGCGAAAGAGCTGTGCAGAGACGCCGACTGGAACAGATGTTCCCCTGTCATCTGACAAGGGCTGCCAGCGGCCTCCTGGCATAATTCTTCACAAACAAAAGCATTCCCCTCAGATGAAAGCACAGAGCAGCTTGCAACTCTGCTTTCCTCTGTGAAAGTTCATGGTTAACGTGTGTACAAGGATTAGAGTGTGGGAGCCCAGGTGTCCAGTAGACAAGCCCTGAATTCTGGGGAGTGTGTGGTTCCACGTGCTGATTGTAAAAATGGACGGAACTGCTGATACTGTGAAGCCAAGCTCGGGACAGAGGCCTTGTTTAGTTCCCACCAGCGGACGCCCGAAAGCCAGCGCGTATGGAGATGCCATATGGCGAAATGAAAGGAGCACGGATTCTGTTCCCCACCGTCCTACTAAACGCCTTGTCATCTCAGGCCAGTTAACCTCAGTGAGGTCTAATTGCTCCACATACAAAGTGGTCAAAAAATCTTGTGCCAAAGAGAGCACCTACCTTAGGTGACAAGGTCAGTCAATTGCGTGAGACTCAAAACATAGCGATGTTTGTGAAAGGATTTTGAATACCATGAAACACCACACAGCTTTCAGATGCTGTCACGGTTACTCATCACTGTATGAGCGCAGGTGAGGCCCATAACAAGCGCGAGGCATCGCAGTGATGATCTGAAGGCAACAAGTGGCCACCTTGCCTATTCCAAGTGCAGGACCACGAGGGCAGCGCAGACAAGCTGCTGGTGGCCACAGTGTGAAGGCTGCCCCGACACACGTGAGCACGAAGGTTGTGAGGGGTTAGGGAGTAGAGGGTGGGTCAAGGGATTCACATGAGCTTTCTTGGAACTGACTCTTGAAACGTGTTTAGGAGTTCATCAGTCAGAAAATGGTTGCGATGGTTGAAACCTGCTTCTGGCTGTACCAGCCAATGATCTCAGGGCAACTGCCTCATCTGAGAGGTGTGTGCAAATCCAGGGATGCAAAGATAACAGGAGCTCTTTATGGACAAAAGCACTGTCCGAGGCAGTGAATCCCACATCCTGCGTAGCGCAGCACCCAGAAATTGTTTGATTTTTACTCAAAGGTTGGCAGGGTAAGGGTGTGTTGGTGGAGAGCAGTTTGGCTGATCGGGACTGGCCTCGTCTGCTCCTGGCTTTGCCTGGGTGTTGGATTTTTAAATGGAAGCTGGGACTAAGAAGTTGAACAGAGCTTTGGGAACTTTCCTGTGGCCAGGAGATGTAAATATTTTTTAAAAACCCTTCAAGAGAAAAGCCGTAGAAAATAATCCAAATTTTAATTTAGGATTTCTGGAGGGGCTACAGAGGAGTGAGAGCAAGCCAAAACTAGACCAGAATTTGCAAACATTGAAACTCAGCTCCAAATGAATGAATTCATAGCTTGGAACTAGACCCAGCATCAAAGCCTGCCAGAAGCAATACTAAATGCCTTTTTAAGGGAAAATGGTAGCATCATATCATCTATACAATTTTCTTTACAATTGCTGACACTAAATTAAAAACAATTATCAGGCATTTCAACCTGGGAAAGAAAGCAGAGGTAATAGAAAAATAAGAAAAAACAAACATTAGAAAAAGAGCCACAAGATTTCTACATATAGAAGCTATTTTATACAAACTTTAAAATTTAAAAATATAGGTGATAATATAAAAAAAATTTCAGAAGAGAACTTAAATAGATTTTTCTAAATGAAACAATTAAACTATAGTAATAGTGGAAATCAAGATCTCGATAGTTAGTGTTTTAAGGAAAAGAAAGTTTGAGAGAGGATTAATAGAATGATCAAGTTGGCAGCAGTGACAAACACCCGTAGAGTTAAGTAAAGGAAAAGAAAGACTTGAAAAACTGGAAGAAGAAAGAGACAATTCAATAGCAATAGCTGGAGATGCCAATGCCCCCTTTTCAATACTGAACAGAATAACTCGAGAGAAGATTAGCAAGGAAGTAGGATAGACCAACTGAACGTAAGTATGTCTGTAGGGCTCTCCACCCAGCAGCAGCAGACGCAGGATTCCAACCGCAGCAGCGTCCAGCGTGTACACAAAACGTCCTCCAAGATAGGCCGCATGGTACGCCATAAAACAAGTCCCAATAAATTGAAAAGGACTGACATCAGACAAAGCATGTTCTCTGACCACCATGAAATTAGAAGTCCGTAAAATGAAGAAATTTGAAAAATTGATGTATATGTGGAAATCAAACAATATACTCCTAATTAACCAATGGGTCAAAGAAGAAATAACAAGAAAAATTAGAAGAAAAGCTTTGACATGGATAGGAACACAATCACCCACATGTGCGGATGCAGTGGAAGCGGTGCTCAGAGCCCGTCTCCAGCTGTGAGGCTCACAACGGCAAGACCTCAGATCGTTTGCCTAAACTGCCACCTTGAGAGACGAGAAACGAAAGAGCAAATAAACTCAAAACAGATGAAATGAGGAAATAACAAAGATGAAATTATAAATAAACAAAATAAAGACTAGAGAAACAATAGAGAAAATTATTAAATTAAAAAAATTAATCATAAAATTTGCAAAGCTTCGCTTGGACTGACCAATTAAAAGAAAGAGAAGACTCAAACTACTAAAATCAGGGATAAAAATTTTAGAGATTGTAAAAGAAGGAAAACTGTCTCTAGATGCAGATTGCATAATCTTATTTATGAAAAACATCCTAAGAATCTACCCTCCAAAAAAGCAATTAAAACTAATATATGAGTTCATAAAGTTTCAGGATACAAAATCAATATACAAAAATTAGTTTTTCTCCTACATACTGCAAAAAGGCATCCAAAAATATAATTAAGAGAACAATTCTGTTTATAATACTATTGAAAAGAACAAAATATTTAAGGATATATTTAAAATAAGTGCAAGATTTGAAACCTGAAGACACTGAAAACTACAAACAATTGTTGAAAAAAATTAAAGAAGAACTAAACAAATGGAAAAATATCTTATGTTAATGAAGTAGAAGATCTACTATTGATAAGAAGATAACATTCTCCAAAATGATTAACAGATTCAACATAATTCCTATAAAAATTTGAACTTACTTCAAAAAAAAAATAAACAGATACGATGATTCTAAAATTCACAAGAAATTGTAAGGGAACCAGAACAGCCAAAACAGTCTTGAAAAAGCAGAACAAAATTGGGAGATTTGCACTTCCCAACTTCAAAACCGGCTACAAAGCCACAGTAATGAGGGCAGTGTGATGCCGGCACAGGATAGATGAGGACATGTGGGCTGAAGCTGAGAGTCCACTGATTTTCTGGGCGGGATTCTCTGAAGCCGTTTAGTAAGGAAAGAACAGTCTTGGCAGTGAATGGCCCCATGACAGCTGAATATCCATATGCAAAAAATGAATTTGAGCCCCTCCACAAACTATCACAATTAACTCAAAATGAACCGAAGATAAAAATGCAAAACCTAAAAGTAAATTTCTTAAAAGAAAACAGAGGTGTAAACCTTGCTGATGTTGGATTAGGCAATCTTGATTCCAGCTTGTGTTTCTTCCAGTCCAGCATTTCTCATGATGTACTCTGCATATAAGTTAAATAAACAGGGTGACAATATACAGCCTTGATGAACTCCTTATTTTTCTCTAAAGGTGATTATTCTAAAGTCAGGTGCCACCCTCTGAAAGCATTAGATAAAGTTGCATTCCTATAGGGCAAAGGTGTGGTGCGCTATAACAAGAAAAAGAATTAACTCAAGGGTCCAAGGTTACAAACATTAAAGCTATTACTTACATTCCTATACACCAATTATATTAATCAATACACTTCCAGGGACACAGTAGGTAAGGGATATGGAAACTTAGCAGCAAACATTGGCCCAACAAGTGAAAAACCCTTCACCAATACAATTTCTAATCAATCTTTTAACTGCTCAAAGGAATCTGTATTTAGACAGTTTAAACACTCTTGTCACACCCAGGAACTTTATTAACTGGAGCTGTAAGTTAACTCTTTTTCAGAGAGAGGTGGTGGGGGACAGCACCCCGTAAAGTCAGAGGTGTAGGTGAGAGCACAAAGCAGTAAAGTAGGCAGACTCTGGTTTTGGGGGTAGGTGCTCCAGAATTTCCAAGGGGACTCCTAAGGCTCGATCCCGCCTTTGCATATGCCGAGCCTCCTTCCTCATGACCTTTGCCATGGGCAGAGTTCCTCATGCTGGCTCCCGGCAGAAAACAATAGAATGGGAAAGACTAGAGATCTCTTCAAGAAAATTAGAGATACCAAGGGAATATTTCATGCAAAGATGGGCTCAATAAAGGACAGAAATGGTATGGACCTAACAGAAGCAGAAGATATTAAGAAGAGGTGGCAAGAATACACAGAAGAACTGTACAAAAAAGATCATCACAACCCACATAATCATGATGGTGTGATCACTCACCTAGAGCTAGACATCCTGGAATGTGAAGTCAAGGGGGCCTTAGGAAGCATAGCTAAGAACAAAGCTTGTGGAGGTGATGGAACTCCAGTTGAGCTATTTCAAATCCTAAAAGATGACTTTGTGAAAGTGCTGCATTCAATATGCCAGCAAATTTGGAAAACTCAGCAGTGGCCACAGGACTGGAAAAGGTCAGTTTTCATTCTAATCCCAAAGAAAGGCAATGTCAAAGAATGCTCAAACTACTGCACAATTGCACTCATCTCACACGTTAGTAAAGTAATGCTCAAAATTCTCCAAGCCAGGCTTCAGCAATACGTGAACCGTGAACTTTCAGATGTTCAAGCTGGTTTCATAAAAGGCAGAGGAACCAGAGATCAAATTACCAACATCTGCTGGATCATGGAAAAAGCAGAGAGTTCCAGAAAAAAATCTATTTCTGCTTTATTGACTATGCCAAAGCCTTTGACTGTGTGGATCACAATAAACTGGAAAATTCTGAAAGAGATGGGAATACCAGACCACCTGACCTGCCTCTTGAGAAACCTGTATGAAGGTCAGGAAGCAACAGTTAGAACTGGATATGGAACAACAGACTGGTTCCAAATAGGAAAAGGAGTACGTTAAGGCTGTATACTGTCACCCTGCTTATTTAACTTTTATGCAGAGTACAACATGAGAAACGCTGGACTGGAGGAAGCACAATCTGGGAGAAATATCAATAACCTCAGATATGCAGATGACACCACCCTTATGGCAGAAAGTGAAGAAGAACTAAAGAGCCTCTTGATGAAAGTGAAAGAGGAGAGTGAAAAAGTTGGCTTAAAACTCAACATTCAGAAAACGAAGATCATGGCATCCGTCCCACCACTTCATGGCAAATAGATGTGGAAACAGTGAAAACAGTGTCAGACTTTATTTTTCGGGGCTCCAAAATCACTGCAGATGGTGACTGCAGCCATGAAATTAAAAGACGCTTACTCCTTGGAAGGAAAGTTATGACCAACCTAGACAGCATATTAAAAAGTAGAGACATTACTTTGCCAACAAAGGTCCATCTAGTCAAGGCTATGGTTTTTCCAGTGGTCATATATGGATGTGAGAGTTGGACTGTGAAGAAAGCTGAGCCCGAAGAATTGATGCTTTTGAACTGTGGTGTTGGAGAAGACTCTTGAGAGTCCCTTGGACTGCAAGGAGATCCAAGCAGTCCATCCTAAAGGAGATCAGTCCTGAGTGTTCATGTTGAAGCTAAAACTCCAATACTTTGACCACCTGATGCGAAGAGCTGACTCATTTGAAAAGACCCTGATGCTGAGAAAGATTGAGGGCAGGAGGACAAGGGCACGACAGAGGATAAGATGGCTGGATGGCATCACCAACTCGGTGGACATGGGTCTGGGACTCCAGGAGTTGGTGATGGACGGGGAGGCCTGGCATGCTGCCATTCATGGGGCTGCAAAGAGTCAGACATGACTGAGTGACTGAACTGAACTGAACCTTGTCCCTCTTTCTCCAACCCCATAGACTGCAGCCCTCCAGGCTCCTCCATCCTTGGGATTCTCCAGGCTAGAACATTGGAGTGGATTGCTATTTCCTTCTCCTGATTCCTAGTGGAAACCTATAAATGCAGGAAGGAAATATATATGTACATATTATATGTAATTATTGTATGTAAATTTGTATAATCACATGCTGCTGCTGCTGCTAGTCACTTCAGTCGTGTCCGACTCTGTGCGACCCCATAGATGGCAGCCACCCAGGCTCCCCCGTCCCTGGGATTCTCCAGGCAAGAACACTGGAGTGGGTTGCCATTTCCTTCTCCAATGCATGAAAGTGAAAAGTGAAAGGGAAGTTGCTCAGTCGTGTCCAACCCTCAGCGACCCCATGGACTGAAGCCCACCAGGCTCCTCCGTCCATGGGATTTTCCAGGCAAGAGTACTGGAGTGGGGTGCCATTGCCTTCTCCGGTATAATCACATATATACTAATAATTATAATTACATATTGTAATAATTATGGGAGTTTTAAATATGTGCAATCAAAATATAAGGCAATAATGATGGAAAAGTAAGGAAGATGATTAAAGTAATACATAGCTTTTATATTCAAGTGATGATAAAATATTCTAGACCTTGACAAGTTAAGGATGGAAGAACTCCATAGAAGTTAAATATATAGTAAAAGGAGGCAGAAATAATGAGATAGGAAAGCAGGAAAAAGAACAATAAAAATATTGGAATCAACCAAAAAGGCAAGAAAAAAAAAATGCTGCTGCTGTTAAGTCGCTTCAGTTGTGTCCGACTCTGTGCGACCCCATGGACTGCAGCCTACCAGGCTCCTCCATCCATAGGATTTTCTGGGCAACAGTACTGGAGTGGGGTGCCATTGCCTTCTCTGAAAAGAAGAATAAAAATAGATAGATATGACATGTCAAAATATTAAGGCAGGAAATTTCAATGCAAAAATATCAGTGACTACATACAAACAGAATAAGTACACTGATCAATTTACAAATTACTAATTTCATAGTAAAGGAAAAAATACACTATATACTGTTTATAAAAGTTATACAAGTAAAGATACACAAAAGTTGGCAGTAAAAGATGGAGATATAAATAACAAGCAAAACTTAGCTAATCACAACAGTTACATCACTTGTCACACTAATGACAAAGTGATACCGCTATGAAATATCAGACAAGGTGGATGTTAAAGCAGAAAGGATCTGTAGTGAAAAAAGAAACATTTCATAGCAATTAAAGGCTCACTCCTCTGGGGAAATAAAACACTCCCAGAAATACTATAATGTATGAACATAGTCTGCAAGTACACATAACTGAAGCTGATAGAATGTAGAGTATAAATGGACAAAGAAGCAATCATAATGAGAGAGTCCAACATATCATATTTTGTAACTAAAGTCAAAAGCAGCCAAAAAGATTGTTCATCATACAGAAAATCTTTGCAACATGATTAACAAATTTAACATAATTAAAAATGTCGGCCACTGCATCCATAAAATGTAGGTTACTCATTTTTTATGTGTATATGGATCATTTACCAAAATTACCCTTACACGGAACCATAAAGCAAGTCTCAAGAAATGGTTGAAGTTATGCATGACATATATTCTGACCATAGTAGAGTTGATATTTTCAAATAACTGGAAAAGAAGCAACGTATTTCTAAATACATCATGGACCAAAGAAAACAAATCATAAAAGGAATTGGGAACTATTTTGCCACATATGGTTATAAAATGACAATAAAAATGTGTGAGATACAGCTGTGTTTATAGGGAAATGTATGGACTTATTAATCAAAGATATTAAAGGCTCAAAATCAATCTAAATATACTTTCCAGATAGTTGGGCAAAAGAATAGTAAGTTAAATTTAAAATGATAGTTAAGTATAAAATCAAGCTAAAATTAGAAATTAAAGAGGGCAGAAAACTATTATAATGAAATAAATTAACAACAGCAAATGTTGGTTTCATCAGAAAAAAAATAATACATTAGACAGACACTTGATAGTACTGAATAAGTACTCTTAAAAACGAGAGAAGGAGAGAGAGAGAGAAAGGCAAAACTCAAAGTATAGCAAAATCACAATTGACTAAAACTCATTCAAGAGGACATAGAAAATTCTAAAAAGCTGCCTATTTATTAAAGTAATAATGAAATCTGTAATTAAAATTTCTCCATTACCGTCCCCACCCCCACATATCTGTTGAGCCTATATGCCTTTACATTATTCTAAACTGGGGAAACAGTGGAAACAGTGTCAGACTTTATTTTTGGGGGCTCCAAAATCACTGCAGATGGTGACTGCAGCCATGAAATTAAAAGACTCTTACTCCTTGGAAGGAAAGTTATGACCAACCTAGATAGCATATTCAAAAGCAGAGACATTACTTCACCAACAAAGGTCCATCTAGTCAAGGCTATGGTTTTTCCAGTAGTCATGTTTGGATGTGAGAGTTGGACTGTGAAGAAAGCTGAGCACTGAAGAATTGATGCTTTTGAACTGTGGTGTTAGATAAGACTCTTGAGAGTCCCTTGGACTGTAAGGAGATTCAACCAGTCCATTCTAAAGGAGATCAGCCCTGGGTGTTCTTTGGAAGGAATGATGCTGAAGCTGAAACTCCAATACTTTGGCCACCTCATGCGAAGAGTTGACTCATTGGACAAGACTGATGCTGGGAGGGATTGGGGGCAGGAGGAGAAGGGGATGACAGGGGATGAGATGGTTGGATGGCATCACCGACTCAATGGACATGAGTTTGGGTAAACTCCAGGAGTTGGTGATGAACAGGGAGACCTGGCATGCTGCGGTTCATGGGGTTTCAAAGAGTCAGACACGACTGAGCCACTGAACTGAACAGAAATTAAACATTTACAGATGACAAAATAGAGAAAACGCTTATGTACAAAATATTCTTCCAGAGAACAGAAAGAGAGCAAACACTTCCCAGTTGTCTTGATGTGGTCAGAACCATCTTCATAACAAGACCTGCTGCGTACTTTACAAATAAATACTGTTTAGGAATTGTGGTAGACTGAATCATATCGCATTCCACAACCAAGAATGTCCACATCTAATCCCTGGACCTGTGAATATCATGTGGTAAAAGGGATGTAGCAGAGGTGATTAGGTTACGCAACTGAGCAAAATTATCCTGCACTATCCCGGGGAGTTTAATGTAATTACAGGTGCCCTTATTAGGGAAGAGAAGAAGGTCAGAGTTCATAGAAGGAGCTGTGGCGACTGAAACAAGGAACTGGGATGGCGAGAGGAAGGGACTGTGAGCCAAGGAGAACAGGTGGACTCTAGAAGCTGAAAAAAAAGGAAGTAGGTTCTCCTCTGAAGAATCAGAAAAGACCCAGCTCTGCTGACGCCTTGAGTTTAAAATTCTGATCTTCAGAACTGAAAGACAATAAATTTGTGTTTTTTAAAGCAATGAGTTTGTGGAAATTTGTTATAGTAGCAATAGGAAGCCAGTACAAAGATTAATATCTCTAATAAATGTGGACGCAAAATTCCCAAAATAAGTATTAGAAAATCAAATCCATGATGTCTAGAAATAGACAATAGGTTATAGTCAAGTTAAGTTTATTGCAGGAGTGCCAGTGTGCAGGAATACAAAGGGAGCATTTGAACATCGGTCATTCTATATCACCATTACAACCAACTAAAGTAGAGAAATTGTATTATCATCTAAATAGATACACACACACAAAATTGATGAAATTCAACACTGATTCATGGTTAAAAAAATAAACAAACAAACAAAAGTCTTGCTTGGCAAAGTTGTCATAGACGAGAGTCTAATGGAAATCATCTAAGAAATGAATACAAGTATAAGATTAATAGATAATGACAAAGCATTAGTGGTATTCTACCTGATACATATTGAGAAAGAGGCAAGCTACCCTCACTTCTATTCAGAAATGTACTGGAGGATCCAGCCAGTGAAATAAGGCAGCAAAAAGAAATCACAGTTTTAACAGTACTAAAAATCATAAAACTGTTATTGTTATAAGATGATAAGATTTTTAAGTTGAGATTTCTAAGACATTTACAGATAAACCAGGATAATTAATCAGTACATTTAACGAGACCTCTGGGACAGGGTCATTATACATAACTCAATTTTATTTCTGTTTATGAAAACAAAAAATAAAATACAGTTTAAAAGGATATCATTAACCATGACTTGAAAAATCTAAATTCCTAAGAATAAATATGTGCAAAGAGCTCTACACAGGAAACTATAAAAAATTCTTGGAAGAAATTAGCAAAAATAATGGATTGAAATATATGAGAGTTAAATATCAGCCATCCAGGTGGTGCTAGTGGAAAGAAACTGCCTGCCAATGGAGGAGATGCAGGAGACGTGGGCTCGATCCCTGGGTCGGGAAGGTCCCCTAGAGAAGCAGATGGCAACGCACTCCAGTATTCCTGCCTGGGAAATCCCATGGACAGAGGAGCCTGGCGGGCTACAGTCTATGGGGTCGCAAAGTCGGACATGACTGATTGAGCATGTACGCATAGATTTAATGTAAACCTAGATGAAATCTTGCCTGTTTTTTTTTTTTTTTCAAAATGGTGATTCAAAAACCATTCTAAGCTGATTCTAAAATTTATATAACAGTGCAAAAGACCAATAATAGTTAAGACAATCTTAAAGGAGAAGGCAGTTGGAGGAATTACCCTAGCAGAAATAAAGATTTATTTTAAAGCTGCAGTGATTAAGACAATATTGTAATGCAAGGGTAGACAAAGAGACCAGTGGAAGAGAATAGAATCCGGAGGCAGACATACACTTTACAGACAAATGATTTATTATAACGGTGCTTCAGAGCAGTGGGGAAATGTCTTTTCAGTAAATGATGCTGAGTCAATGGCAATGCAGATGGAAAAAATAAATCTTGTCCTATTCGCATCACACTCAACATTTGTTTCCAGAGATGCTGTAAATCTGAATGTGAAAAAAAGACACCTTTGGAAAATACCCACAGACTTCTTAAGCAGGACACGAGATGTGTGTACTGTGATAAAGGGTGATACATTTCTACACTAAAATCAGGAAACTGCGTTCATCCCAAGACACCAGAAAGAGGAAAGTCACAAACCACTGAATGAGAAGAGAAATTGGATGACAAAGGTCTCCAAACTCAGCAAGGAAAAAGCAAGCTGCTGCTGCTGCTGCTGCTAAGTCGCTTCAGTCGTGTCCGACTCTGTGCAACCCCATAGACGGCAGCCCACCAGGCTACCCCGTCCCTGGGATTCTCCAGGCAAGAACACTGGAGTGGGTTGCCATTTCCTTCTCCAATGCATGAAAGTGAAAAGTGAAAGGGAAGTCGCTCAGTCGTGTCCTACTCTTTGTGACCCCATGGACTGCAGCCTACCAGGCTCCTCCATCCATGGGATTTTCCAGGCAAGAGTACTGGAGTGGGGTGCCATCGCCTTCTCTGAAAAAGCAGGAATAGTCAAATATTGGCAAGAGGTCTGAATAGTCCGTTCTCAAAAGAAGACATCCCATAAGCCATAAGTATGGGAAACATTTTTTACCTTCATTACTAGTCAAAAAAATGCAAATAAAAACTCACAATGAGCGATCACGGCTCACGTTCTGAAAGAACGAAATTGAAGCAATCAGACAGCACCCCGGTTGTTGCCAGAGGTATGAAGTGACTGAAACACTCCAGCTCTGCTGGGAGAGCAGCACACTTCACAGTCAGCTTTGGGGAAACACAGGACAGCGTCATGAAAGGTGAACATACACGAAAAAGGAGGCAGGGAGGAGGTTCAAGAGGGAGGGACACACGTATACTTATGGCCGATTCTTGTCAATATATGGCAGCAACCAGCATAATCGTGTAAAGCAGTCATCCTCCAATTAAAAATAAATAACTTTTTTTTAAAACGGTGGACTCCAGCAATTTCACTGTTAGATATACAACCTACAGAGCTCCGTGTATACAGGCACCAAATTTATGTGTAGAATAACCACATGGCATCACGTAAGATAGCCTGTCCCTCCCTGGAGAAGGCTCCCGTGTCCATCAGCAGCAGAATGTTTAAGTAAATTGTACAATTGCACACTGGTGGACTCTACCCTGAAAAAGAGGAACGCATTGTTAATCGATGGGGAAGAATCCCGCAAACATAGTCCTGAGTAAAAGAAACAGACACGGGAGAATATACACTCTACGATTCCATCTCCGTAAATTCAAAACAGCTAAAACTAACGTGTGAGTAGTCAGAATGAGGTTAAGTTTGCAAAGACGGAGGTGCTCGTGGCTAGAAAAGGGCACAGGGGTGTCTGGGACACTGGTGATGTGAAAGTCTTGACCTGGGTGGTGGGTTCATGAGTGTGTTTGCTTGGTCAAAATTCATTAAGCTCTACACAGAGTAAGCTTATGACTTAGGCACTTTCCTGGTTGTCTATTTGACGTTATAATTAAAGATGAGTCAAGCAATTTAGCAAAGGAATGTGGGAGAAACTTTGCGGGCATGTGAGCTTCTTTCATGAGGAACACGATGAGGCTGAGGTATCCGGGACCCTCCAAGCTGCCATGGCCAGATGGCTGTTGGGTCTTTTGACGTGCAGTCAGGAGAGAGAGTCAGGGTGTGGGTAGAAATCTGGATGTTTTCAGCACATCTAAGTAGCTGAAGCTGCGTGTAAATGAGCCCCACCGACAGTGTGCCCAGGGTAAACTGAGGCAGACACCCAGTTTCAGACCTTGTGCTGGCATCAAGCATGGTTCAACAGAGAAATAGAGCAAGTAGGATATTTTGTGTGGGTTTATTATACAAGAACATAAAAATAAACAGATTTAATAGAAATAGAAATTAAAAGAAATGAAAGAGATGTATTGCAAGATAATGGTTCACAAGTTGGTGGGAGCCAGCAAGTTCAACACCCACAGAGAGCTCGCAGACGAAGCTGAGGCTGCATTCTTGAGGCAGAATTTCTGCTTCCTCAGGAAGCCCCAGTTTATGTGCTGAAAGCCTCCAACAGATTGGATGACCCCTCCCACACACAGCATCAAGGGTCATCTGCTTTACTTAGAATGAACTGAGATGGCAGTCGTTGGCCACATCTACACAATGCCTTCCCAGAAACAACTGGATTAGGATTATACTGAAAGCTGTGTACCATAGCCCAGCCAAGTGGACGCACGCAAGTAACCACTGCAGCCCACCTGGCGATCAGCGCTAAGGTCGTCTTCCCAGAGACGACTTCTCTGAACGATGGCCGTCTCTCCTTAACCCCCGCCTGTCACTCCATCAGAACCCTATTTACTTTCTTTAATTAGAGAGCAGTGAAATCACATTTGTTTGTCTGTTTTATTATCTACCTGGCCTGCTGGTATCTCCTCCCCACCAGGAGGACAGGGGCATGACCCGCAGCAGGTCCCTCTTCCCGAGCAAGCCCACTGGCATGTGAGACCACCCTGGCCGATGTTTCCTTCTACCCAGCGCCCTCCATTTCCACCACCAGAACTGCACGAGCCCCTGACTGTCCTGGGTGCCATCTCTGGTAAAACTGCAGGGCAGCTAAAGCCGGAACCAGCTTATCCAAGCTGACCAGTTGTTGGGTTTTCCGACTCCTCTGCCCTCTGCTCTGCAAAAGTCACCCTGCAAATCAGAGATCTGAAGCAAGAGCCTCCTGACTACAGTTCCTAGATTAATTGCAAATTTGGAAATTAAATAAAAAATATCCACCACATTTTTCTTAGCAATCATGACTGTTTGAAGAATTAGCTATATGGAGTCTCTGCTCTGCATCTTTCTCCCCATCAGTCATTTTCTGAGATGAAACTAGAGAAACAAAGAAAAGATCACAACTCCCTGACATCTGCCTCCAACAGTGCATTAGGAAGCACTCAAGAGCGGAGGCAGGTGCACCGGGATATCAGCACAGAAGCAGAAGAGGCTTATGTAACAACACTCGGGCTCCAGCTTCCCCAGGGGGATGATGCTGTCCCGCAAGGAGCCTTGCTGGTTGGCAGTTAGGTCCCTGAGGCCACTCTGTGGTAGGAACTCAAGTGTGCGTTTTCCCTTGTGGGAGCAGGGAAGACAGCATCCAAGACAGCTGTGTCCCTCTGGGAGCATCGCCCGTGGACTCGACTCAGGAGACAGTGCCACCCACCTCTACGCTAACTCTCCAACCAACTAACAAACTACCCACCTCTACGCCAACTCTCCAACCAACTAACAAACTGCCCACCTCTACGCTAACTCTCCGACCAACTAACAAACTACCCACCTCTACGCTAACTCTCCGACCAACTAACAAACTACCCACCTCTATGCTAACTCTCCGACCAACTAACAAACTATGCAGCACAAGACAGGCTGTTGCTTTGCAAACTCTGCATCCCTAAGAGCAGACCCTGCCCTATGCCCCACAGGTGGCCCCTCACCCTGCAGGCACCAGGAGCCAGGGCAGAGCGAGTCTGTGTATATGGGGTCCACGCTGGAGCAGAGTTCTCAAGGTCCCTCGGCTAAAAACTTTCAGAGCTGTTTCTGGAGCCACAGCACATGCCATCCCTGGGTTGGAGCCTGGGATGCAGGGCTGAGCAGCAGAGTGGCAGCCACCTTCCTGATGGTGGTGCTCCAGCATCATGGTGCCATGGCAACCCAGGGTGGGGGTCCTTCAGGAGGTCCAGGTAGGTCTGGGGAGGCTTGTTCAGGGACTGATGTTTGAGCTGGCAAAGTAAAGCAGCCTGGACACTTGTGAAAGGATGCAGGACAGATTTTACTGAGACTACTGACGCTTGCTCCTTGGAAGAAAAGCTACGACAAACCTAGACAGCATATTAAAAAGCAGAGACAATGCTTTGCAGACAAAGGTCCATCTAGTCAAAGCTATTGTTTTTCCAGTAGTCATGTATGGATGTGAGAGTTGGACTATAAAGAAGGCTGAGTGCCAAAGAATTGATGCTTTTGAACTGTGGTGTTGGAGAAGACTCCTGAGAGTCCCTTGGACTGCAAGGAGATCCAACCCGTCTATCCTAAAGGAAATCAGTCCTGAATATTCATTGGAGAGACTGATACTGAAGCTGTAGCTCTGATACTTTGGCCACCTGAGGCAAAGGGTGGACTCATTAGAAAAGACCCTAATGCTGGGAAAGATTGAGGGCAGGAGGAGAAGGGGCTGCAGAGGATGAGAGAGTTGGATGGCATCACCGACTCGATGGACATGAGTTTGAGTAAACTCCGGGAGTTCGTGATGGACAGAGGGCCTGGCGTGCTGCAGTTCGTGAGGTTGCAGAGAGTCAGACACAACTTGGTGACTGAACAACAGCCGCAGTAGGAGAGAGACTCTAGTTTCAACTGCACTGGATTCCAACTAACACAGAGATGACTGAGGTTTGTAAAGGGAGAAAAGAGAGGGAAGAAAGTGGGGTCATGAGAACGTGGAAAGTGGGAACGAAAAAAGGATGGGGAGCTGTGTGGGAAATGACAGAGAGGGGCGAGTGCAGAGTTACAGAGGCTGGCTTGGCAGCAGAGCGGTGCAGTCTGTCTGTGGTTGGCAGCGTTGTGTTTTCTTGAGCAAAGACTCAGCACAGGGGCTGGGGCACCTCTGGATACAGCCTAGTGCAGGTGGAAGCCGGGCTACAGTCTGGTCGAGGGGCTGAGCATGGGGTCCTGGGTGGAGCTCAGTCCTGAATGATGATTAAGATTTGCATGGAGCACAGACCTGCAGAGACTGGGAGGGGAGGAGGTGGTCTCAGACTGACTGACCGGGAGCCAAAGGATCAATGTGGGATGCCTGCAGGTTTAGGGACCCTGGTCTCTCCCAGCAAGTGACAAGGGAGGAGGGCCCACCTTGGGGGCTGCTGGGCGATAGAGTCTGGCACCACTGCAGGGTCTCAGGAAAAACCTGGTGTTACTGAAAGGGCCACGTTGTCCCCTGTGGTTGCTGAGACAGGAAGTAGAATCCCCCAGCCGTTGGGTATCTGCTCTGAGCCAGGAAGCTCTCTGGGGTCCCATCTCACAGCTAATCTGAACAGGGACATGCTCTTAGCATTTAAGGGACAGCGCCACCCAAAGAACCTTCTGCAGCAGTGGGCACGGTCTCCAGTCCCTGCCATCCAACCTGGAGGACGTCATCAGAGACGCTGAGCTTCTCCGGAACCGTGTGCTCCTGGGAAACAGAGAAGGTTAAGAAATGCCCCCCATTCTCATGTTCTGGGAAACAGCTTCCTGCAAAAACCCCCTTTCCTCATACGACTCAGACAAGGCTCGCAGATGCCCCGCAGTTCCCCCGGGACACAGCCAGACACGGCCCTCCAAGGCCTATTCTGTGCCTGGTAAATGACCAGCTGATGGCCTGGTCCCCACTGATCCATCAGAGCAAGAGGCTTTTCACCAGACTTCGGTTTAAGACTGTCCCCTCTGGGGCTCTGACCTCTGGCCCACCCCCAGCCCAGCCTCCTTTAGACCCACTGGCCTCCTGACACAATCTCTGCTCTGTGACCTGATCAGGCCACCCTTTCACCCCACTTCCTACACCAGGTCTTTGGAGAAGGAAATGGCAAGCCACTCCAGTACTTTTGCCTAGAGAATCCTGTGGACAGAGGAGCCTGGCGAGCTGCTGTCCATAGGGTCACACAGAGTCGGACACGACTGAAGCAACTTGGCATGCGTGCATTATGCCCTGTAATAAAAGACTGACCCTCCAGCAGAGTATCCGGGCATTACCCCTTCTGTGACAGAGTCCCTCCCACCCCCGCCCTTTGTGATGGTCCCCACCCCACACCAGCAGCAATCCTCGGGTGTGAAGTGCCTCCTTACTAGACCTGGATTCATTCTCGCTTGATGTTGGCCACATGTGGCCATTGAGCTCTTGAAGTGTGACTAGAGATGCTATGGTTTTATTTTAAAACAATTAATAGAAATTTAAGTAGCCATATGTGGGAGGCAAACGGAGGAAAAACAAGATGAGTTGAGAGTGGGGGGGGCAAAATGCTCCTGACCCAGGCCCCAGGCTGAGCACTAACGCCCCCACCCCTGCTGAGCACTGACCCCCCCACCCCTGCTGAGCACTGACCCCCCCCACCCCTGCTGAGCACTGACCCCCCCACCCCTGCTGAGCACTGACCCCCCCACCCCTGCTGAGCACTGACCCCCCCACCCCTGCTAAGCAATGCTCCCCCAGAACCCCTGCTGAACACTGACCACCCCCACCTCCACCCCCTGCTGAGCACTGACCCCCCCCCCCAGATCCCCTGCTGAGCACTGACCTCCCCCTCCCCCCACGCCCAGCTGAGCTGTGACTTGGCTGCAGCACCCCACCCCATGCCTGCCCCAGGGGAGGCCTTCAGCAGCTGGCCTCTGGGCCCCAGAGGTCAGCCCCTCCGAGGAAGTGGGGGAGGGGCTGCAGGCGCTCTCCTGCAGAGCTGACAGGCAGGCTATCTGCCTCCCTCCACACCCAGCTCTTGCCCTTTGGTCCCACAGACCAATGCAGATTTTTTCTTAAACGTTCAGAGAATGGTTTGAGATAAGAACAATTTATGTCTCAAACACAGGAGCCCAATAAAGTGTGTATTTCCCTGGCTCCTGTCAGGAGGGCCCATTGTCTAACTCTGAAGCCCCCAGAGTGGGTGGCAGGTGGTAAAACATCCTTTGGAGGGGGAGGCGGCATTGTCTGCAAATTACATGGATTCCTGGATTAAGTTCCTGGCGGGGCTGAGGGAGGCCTGAGAGAAGCTTCTGCTGTCACAGTGCCCGCAGTTGAGAATTTTTCACCGGGTTGGGCTGTGGGGGAAATATCGTCCTGGAGCCAGAGGCTCAGACTCTGGGTCTGACTTTAGCTGACCTGTGGTGGCTATTGTACAAACTCTTAACTTGAGTTCAGCTTTCTTATTTGTATAATTGGAGCACAATGGATCTCTCTAGCTTAATGCTTGAATGTAAACAAAATCAGGATACTTGGAAAATCTAGAATGTGAAAAGTGGACTTGTGCTCTCCCCCAGAAGCAGACCCTGGGGCTTCTCCTCCAAGAGTCTGTTGAGGGGCTAGGGTTGGGGCGGGGGGACAGGATGGAGCTTAGAGAAAGCAGAGATGGGCTGGGGGGCAGGACAGGGCTGGGGGAGGGCACAGGCTTAGTCAGGCAGAGAGCTGACCAGGAACACATCCTCCAGGGTCAGCTCTAGAGAACAGCTCAACCTCAGAATCCCCTCCTGGAGGTCAGGGTACCCTGTGCCCACCAGGCTTCGGAAGAGGCCTGCGTGAAGGGATGATGGAGGGAAAGATGAGGGTGGCCCTGCTCTCCTGTTGGGAAGGGAACCTCCCAGAGGAGCACCCGGGAGTGTCATCACCAGGAAAGAGACCGGGCGGGCGACCCGCCGTGTGCAAGTGCTCCCGGTGAACTGGACGTTCTTAAAGCCATTCGGTGAGAAACAAAAAGAGAGGTAAGAAGTGGATTTATTTAGAGAGAATCCCCCAAATGTGGGCATCTCAGAAGGAGAGAGCCTTGAAATATGGCATGGCTAGTTTTTATGGGCTGGATAATTCCATAGGCTAATGAGTGGGTGGATTGTTCCAATTATATGGGGGAAGGGACAGGGATTCCCAGGACTGTTTACTTTTTGATCTTTTATGGTTGGCCTCAGAACTGTCTTGGAACTGGTGGATGTGACATTTGTGTGTGTGTTAGTCACTCAGTCGTATCCGACTCTTTGTGAGCCCAGGGACTGCAGCCCGCCAGGCTCCTCTGTCCATGGGATCCTCCAGGTGAGAATACTGGAGTGGGTTGCCATTCCTTTCTCCAGGGGATTTTTCCCCACCCAAGATTGAACCTGGGTCTCCTGTATTGCGGGCGGTTTCCTCATCATCTGAGCCCCCAGGGATGTGACATTTAGCATATGCTAATGTATTAGAGTGAATGAATAATGAGGCTCAAGAGCCTCTGGAAATTGAATCTTCTGCCATCTTGGACCCGGTTGGTTCTAACCAGTTTTGGTCATGTCCTACGGCCATGGTTGTTGTAAAGGTTGTGCCCTATCCCCTTCCTTCCTGCTTCAATAGTTACTTTTCGTCATCTGTGCTGTGTCATTACGGAGTGAGCACAGCCCTTTCCCACAACAAGGACGTGAACCTAGCCAGCATCTGCAACAGTGCCTATCACTGGGTTGGTAGGCAAGAGTGGATAAAAGATGGAAAACTGGATGGAGAGAAGGGAGAAGAGAGAAAGAAAAGAGAGGGAGGGAGGGAAGGAAGGAGAGGGAGTGAAGGATGTGTGGACGCAGGGAACAGTCATAAACCAGCAAGTCATGTGGGTGATTTTAACCTCCTCCTACGGCTACCAGAGCTGTTGGTCGCTTAGAGATATTCTGTCCCTTTTGCAAGTTTAAAGGCCTGGTGGAGGCGGGCCCATGCAGTGCATAGAAAAGTGAAAAGTGAAGTCGCTCAGTCGTATCCGACTCTTTGCGACCCCATGGACTGTAGCCTACCAGGCTTCTCCGTCCATGGGATTTTCCAGGCAAGAGTACTGCAGTGGGTTGCCATTTCCTTCTCCAGGGGATCTTCCTGACCCAGGGATCGAACTCAGGCCTCCCGCAATGCAAGCAGACGCTTTACCCTCTGAGCCACCAGGGAAGCCTGTCTCATCATTTTCCCAAAGCAAATCGGCCAGTCAGTGCTATGAGCAACAGAGTACATGAGGACTATTAAGGTTTCCATAATTCGCAAAATACAAAGACAATGTTTCGGCTATACTTACGGCAGACAAGTATCTCTTGCTTTCCCAAAATTCAAATTTAGCCAGGTATCCGACATTTCATCTGGAAACCCTACTCTTACAGACACACAGGAGATGTCCAGTCAGTGGGAATCTATGTGGGCCCCCAGGTTGCCTCACTATTGTGGCTGTTGAGTTGTTCAGTTGATCAGTCATATCTGACTCTGCAACCCCATGGACTGCAGCCCATAAAGCTTCCCTCTTCTTCACTATCTCCCTGAGTTTTCACAGTTGTGTCCATTGAGTCAGTGATGCTATCTAACCATCTCACTGTACTATTTACAGTGAGACTATTTACTGTACTATTTACTGAGACTATCACCTGTAAGATGGATGCTCATACCAAGGCTGGGGAGGGGTGAGCTTGACAGACACGATTGCTTCGCTCCCGTGCAAGGAGCCCCGTCCAGAAAGAGCTCTCTCCCAGGTAGGAGGCACTTTGAGAGAATCGGAAACCAAAGTTTTGACGCTGACCCTCATTTAAGCTTGGAGCCTGTGCCAGTTGGGGGCATAACTGTCCTTAATCTTGGTAGCACCTGGCTTCTCCAAGAAGAGCAGAGGGACCGCTGTGATCTTGCCACCGATCAGAGGCCTCTCAGGGAGTACACTTTGGGAGTGACCGAAGACACAGCCGATTTCATTCTCTATATTAAGCGGTATCCTTTTCCAAGGTGCTGTTCTGATGAAAACATCTTCAATTGCTTCTCAGGGAAGTGCTCAGTTGCTCAGTTGTGTCTGACTCTGCAACTCCATGGACCATAGTCCGCCAGGCTTCTCTATCCATTGGGTTTCCCAGGCATGAATACTGGAGGGGGTAGCCATTCCCTTCTCCATCTCAGGGAAGACTTTTCCCCTATTTGGCTTTCTTTGTTAACACCTGAGTCTGTCCTTGGCCACCAACTCCGAGAGATGGATGCAGTGTTATCACTGGACACGGTCAGGATGTATTGGGGATTTCATAGAGGAAATGTGCAGCTCTTCAGAAATTCAATTCCATTAAACGTAGCAAGTATCCATCAGATGCCCATAACTGCTGATCATTTTGATGAGCAGCAGCTCTTCAGGATTATGTTTCAAAGCAAAATGTTCGTTAATCAAGATGTGAGATGTCCAGCAGAAATTTTAGTCCAGAGACTGGACACTTTTGAATACTTTCTCTATGGCAGTCCCCCAGCAGGGACAGTGGAGGGGGGCAGAAGTCTGAGTGACGCAGAGGCTGCCATCCTGAGACTGGTGGTGTGGTAGGAGAGAGGACCATGGACTGGACTCCAGCAAACCCCAGTAAGAGCTGGGACGGAGCCCCCTGGGCACTGGGAGCGGGGGCAGGAGAGACATGCTCCATGGGGATCCGAGTCCAGCTCGACTGGCTCTGTACTGACTCCCTGGCCCTCCGTCCTGGGCTGAGCATGAGGTGGGCAGACCATGAACAGGAGCCAACTGGACACAAGCAAGGAATGAGGTGGAGGGAACCTGCAGGTGCAGACACAGGGGGCTCCTCCTGAGCAGTCAGGGACTCGCTGCCCTCGGAAAGGCAGCGCGGGGCAGTGACAAGGCGAAAACCAACGTTCTGCTCCATTGTCAGCTTCAGGCGCCAGCAGAACTAGAACGACCGTGTGTGTGTGAGTGTGCGTGAGAGTGTGTGCGTGTAGGTGTGTATGCCTGTGTGATACCATGTGTGTGTGCGTGAATGTGAGCATGTTAGGGTTAGGCTGTATGTGTGTGAGTGTGTGAATATGTGTGTTGGGGTTAAGGTATGTGCGTGCATGTAAGTGTATATGCATGCACGAGAGTAAGTGTATGTGTGTGTGTGTGTTAGGGTGTTTATGTATATGTTTGTGTCTCAGGGTGTATGTGTGTGTGTATATGTATGTGTGAGTGAGTGTGTGAGAAAGTGTGTTAGGATTAGGGTGTGCATGTGTGTGTGTGAATGTGTGTGTTGAGGTTAAGGTGTCTGTGTGAGTGTAAGTGTATATGCATGTGTGAGAGTAGGTGTACATGTGTGTGTTTATTTGTTACGGTGTTTATGTATACGTTTGTGTCTTAGGGTGTGTGTGTGTGTATATGTATGTGTGAGTGACTGTGTGTGAATGTGTGTGTTAGGGTTAGGGTGTGTATGTGTGCATGTGAATGTATTTGTGCTAGGGTTAGGGTGTGTATGTGTGTGGGAGGGTGTAAATGTATATGCATGTGTGAGAGTAGGTGTGCATGTGTGTGTATGTATGTTAGGGTGTGTATGTGTATATATGTGTGAGCGTGTGAGTATGTATGTGTGTGTATGTGTGAATGTGTGTTAGGGTTAGGGTTTGTGTGGGTGTGTGTGGGTGTGAGTGTATATGCATGTGTGAGAGTAGGTGTGTATGTGTGAGCGTATGAGTATGGATATGTGTGTTTGTGAATGTGTGTTAGGGTTAGGGTGTGTGTGTGTGTTAGGGTTAGGGTGTGTGTGTGTGTGTGTGTGTGAATGTATTTGTGTTAGGGTTAGAGTGTGTGTGTGTGGGTGTGTGGGGGCATAAGTGTATATGCAAGTGTGAGAGTAGGTCTGTATGTGTGTGTATGTGAGTATGCATATGTGTGTGTGTGAATGTGTGTTAGGATTAGGGTATGCGGGGGTGTGTGTGGGGGTGTAAGTGTATATGCACGTGTGAGAATAGGTGTGTATGTTTGTGTGTTAGGGTGTGTGTGTGTGTGTTAGGATTAGGGTGTGCAGGGGTGTGTGTGGGGGTGTAAGTGTATATGTGCGTGTGAGAATAGGTGTGTATGTTTGTGTGTTAGGGTGTGTGTGTGTGTATGTATGTATGTGTGTGTGTGTGAATGTATGTTTGTGTGTTAGGGTTAGGATGTGTGTGTGTTAGGATTAGGGTGTGTGGGGGTGTGTGTGTGTGTGCTAGGGTTAGGGTGTATGTGCGTATGTGTGTGTGATTTTGCCAAGGCTGCCATAGCAAAGCGCAGTGGACTGAGGCTCTTAAACAGGAGAAACAGGCCCTTTTAGAGTCCGGAGGCTGGGCGTCTGCAGGGCTCACTCCACCTAAGCCTGTGTGGGAGAGACGTGATCCGTGCCCGTCTCCTGCCTCGGGTGGTTTTCTGACAAATGTTGGCCCCCTTGATTCTGCTGCCTCCCCTGCCCTCTGCCTGCGTTTCACAGGGCGCCTCCCTGGGCATGAATCTCTGGGGCCACCTTCCTCTTCAACAGTGATGTGGACTAGGGCCCCGCCTACCCCAGGATGGCCTCGTCTTTAGAAATTATATCTCCAGCAACCTGGTTACAACGAAAGCTATACCCTGAGGAGCTGGAATTAGGATGTCAAAATGTGGATGCGGAGGGGAAGGCAGCGCAGTCAACTCCTAATTCCACATGCGTGTGTGGTCATCTGCTTCCACCTCTTCCCCCAGGGTGGGCAGGGTGGGGGGGCTCTGCCTCCTGTCGACTGTGAGTTACAGCGGGAGGGAAACCGTAATGCGAACCAGCCCTGACCAAGCACTTACTCCGTGTCAGGTGCTGCTGCTCTCAGCATTTTCTAGGCACCAGTTCACTTCATCGTCAGCTCTGCCTGCAAGACAGATGATCGCACTGTCCTGACTAGGGAGCTGAGGGAACGGGATGCAGGCAGGTGAGTAACTTACCCGGTGTCACAGGTAGTAAACGACGGGACTGTGGGAGGACGGGTGTGCACCGGCCGGTGGTCACCAGCCAAGGTGAGGGGCACCGTGGCCCCACAGGCTGCAGAGTGGATGCCCGCGTTGGAGTTTCATGTGGGTCATGGCCAGACTTCGATGGGTCTGGGCATGGTGAAGTCAAGCCAGAGTGTCTCCCCTGAATTGTCCTTGCCAGAACCAGAGGTCAAGATGGGAACAGCTATGGAAGCTCTAGCAGACAGGGTGACAAGAACCAAGGTCAACAGTGGGGGAAAATGTGGTGAGACATCCCAGCCCAAAGTTGCTGTCAGAGCGGTGAACGTCCCTTGACCCATGAGGAGACAGCATCCGCCTCACCAGCATCTCCTGGACCACCTGCCTCCATCCTCACCCTTTTTGGTGCCAGGGACTGGTTTTACAGAAGACAGCATTTCCACAGACTGGTGGGGCGGATGGTTTCAGGATGAGTCAGGCACATCACATTTATTTGCAATTTATTTTTATTATTATTGCATCAGCTCCAATTCAGATCAGTAGGCGTTAGATCCTGGAGGTTGGGGACCCCTGCTCTCGAGCATCTTTATCACCCATATCCTCTAGAGCATCTCTATGTCCTGCCTCACCTGTACCATCCAGAACCCCTGCAGACCTGCCGCACGCACACCACCTGCCCCTTCCTCCCCAACCGAAGACAGTAAGACAACCTTAATAAGAGATTCAGGTTTTGAAATTAGAATTAACACCCAAGAAACCGAGGTAACCCAAAGACACGTCATTACACCAAGAGGAATGTCTGTTGCTTCTTGCCAAGCTCCTCCCCTCCTCGTTGACCTTGGTTTCATTTCCTCTCTGCTGGAAAATGGGCGCAGGAGCCAGGTGAGGTTGGACCTGAGGAATGGAGAGAGGTGTATGCTTGCCTGTTCATCTGAGTCAGAACGCAGGTTTGGACCCCACTACACCGGCCCCCAGCTGGAGTGGGGGCTGGTGGGCAGAGGCAGGAGGCATATTTGGGAGTTTGTGGGGGCAGGTGCTGAGTTTCATTTAAGGCTGGAAAAGGTCACGTATGTAAACCCAGGAGCGGATCTCAAGCCGTCAGACCCTCGCATCCTGTGCCCAGGGCCCTGGACACGCTGTATCAGATTTGGTTGCTCCTTCACGCTGTCAGAAGCAGCGTTCAGACTTTTTCGAAACACTTGGGGGTAAAATGACATGGCGAGGTGCCGCTGGCGCACCTGACCTCACGCAAGGGTCTCTTCCCAGGAGGGGTCCTCAAAGCGCAGCGGGGTCCACGCCTCCTGCTCTGAGACGAGGAAGGGTGAGTGCGTCTGGGGACCCGGGACAGGGGTGGGAGCGTGTGTGGCTCACCAGAGAGAGACCGTCAGTGGGGAGGACCCAGGAAGTGTGGAGGGCAGCGGCCGGAAGAGCTTGCAGGCTGCCTTGCAAAGGAGCTCACGCTCTGTCCTTTAGAAAATGCAGATCTGTTCATGTGACTGATCAGTACACCTCGAGCACCAACCAGGAACCAGGCCAGTGTTAGAAGTGGAGGGTCCTGAAAGGGATGTGGGCAGAGGTGAAGGGTCAGGCTTCTGTGGCAGAAGGCTTTCTGTCACTGGTGTTGGTGAGGCTGGCAGGGGCAGCCCCCCAGGCAAGAAGATGAACTGGGCACCAGGGCAGGGGGCAAAGTCAGAGCAGAGGGACGTGCCCTTGGGGCTGGACACGAGAGGGGGACGAACAAAACCCTCCATCAGGCTAGCCTTCTCCGTGGGGAGCCTTCTGATGCGCCAATGTCTCCCAGCTTCCTCCAGGTCTCTCCATCGCTGCCAGATCCTTTGACAGAAAAGCATTTCCCAGATGACCTCAGTAGGCTGCCTTTCATTGGGTAAAACAAATTTCTGATGCTGCACTGACTCTTAATAAAAGCGAAATTTGAAGTCAGGGAAAGTGGACTGTGGCTTTTGTGTTCAGGAATTGTATGGTAAATAATTTGCTTTGGGTCACTTCGAGTGTTCCCATGTGATCCATTAGAGGGGGTGTGATTGTGCGCCCTCGTCCATTAATCCAGACTTCCAGATCTGAGTCATCATTCAAAACTTGGGGTAAGAGTTGACATCATTGATCCAACTGTCCGGAAAATTATATTATGGCAGTGCTTTTCCTAATAATCCATCAGGAAAAAAATCGCTTGGTTCGTCTTGAGCTCTGATGCTCACTAAGTTCAACATCCCCCATAACCCTGCCGTTGATCAATACAAAGCTAGATTCTTAAGTGGGTTTTTAATGACTTTTTGCCATTGTTGGGAACAACTGGATGGAACAAATGGAGGCTGTCCTCTCCCGCACTGGCCATCTGTTTCCATCTCAGGCTCCCGAAGGCTTTTCTTCAGCGGCTTTGTATTAGGCAATTGTTGGAGTCCGTGGAAATGAACTCAAATTGAGGTGTAGATAAATCGAAAGTTTAAAACACAAATCATTGAAGTTGTCTTGGAACTTAATTGCCTGTTTTCCATCTGACATTTCTCCTTCTCTGCCAGGATCCAAAGATATCGCTCAAAAAGTTCCAGCTGACTCTGGACGTCTGCAAAAGAGCGATGGAGGGGATTCTAAAGACCCAAAGATGAGCTGACAAGGCAAGGAAAGAGATGAGTGTCAGGCTGTCCGAGGCTTCATCTGGAGGCAAAAGCAATGGAGAGTGGAAGGGACAAGGCGGGGGTCACACAGGCAGAGGACCAAGGCGCCCTGACTCCGGTTCTGTGTCCCCTCTAACCCCGATGCCATTGGCCAGCCAGCCTCCCAGGAGTATCCTCATGTCTGTAGGAACATGTCCAGGGAAGAGCGACTGTACCAGAAGCAGATGGGCCATTCGCGACTCCAAGGAGAAAGGCAGAATTGCTCCCCTTTCGAGTTACCCTCTGAAATCTACGAGGGAGAACTAAGCTTCTAGATAGAAGGCGGTGGACTAGGCAGAGTGCAGTGAAGCTGACCTCCCCCGGGTCTTGGTATGGAAGACGACCCACTCTTACACAGTGTGAGAGCTCAGAACGTCTCCCTGCTTCAGCATACAGGCAGCAACACTGGCCTGGGGCAGGACCCCTGGTTAAAACGTGAGCCCTGCAGCCATGTACCACGGACGTGGGGCAAACAGTTTCCCCTCCTGTAACATGGCAGCAAGACCAGTGAAGGGGCTTTCCAGATCCATCATCCTGTGATCCTGTTCCCCTTGTGTGTTACTCGCTCAGTCATGTCCGATTCCCTGCAACCCCGAGGGGTGTTGCCCGCTAGGCTCCTCTGTCCGTGAGATTTTCCCAGCAAGAATACTGGGGTGGATTGCCATTTCCTTTTCCAGGACTCCCCTTGTTTTCTTTTATTTTTCAACACAAGTTCTTCTTAGGAGAAAAACAACTGGCATCCTCACCCCTGTCCCCTACCTCCACGGCTGTCAACTCCCAGGTGTGGTCCTCCTGAAGCAGATGACTCACGCCCCAGCCACCACCCTCATCTGTCTGCTTTGATGCTACCCTGAAAGCTTTTCACAATCCCACTTAAACACAACCCCTCGCCTCTCTGAGGAAGCAATCTGCCCCTGAACATACAGAACTGCCTCATGCCAGTTTCTCCAGGCAGCCTCCCGTGATCGTCCACAACCACACTGTGTTTTCCTCACTAAGCACTTTTAAGCAACAGTGTCTCTGTCTTGATGAGTACAAGCTAACACTGATTGGTCGTGTAGCTCATCTTTTCCTACATTTTTGCATACCATTATAGAAAAAAAAATGTAGAAAAAAAACGATTGTCTTCTGAGTTCCCTTCCATGGTGACTCATTTGTTCGGTGATCCTGGCATGTTTTGCGTAAAAGTGGAAGACATAGTTAAACAGTAAAACCTTGAGCACAGAGGAGATGACTTTTACTGAAGTTATTTTAGGAACCTGTTTCAGAGTCCAGGCTGGTGCAAATGTTGGGAGCATGGCTGTATCAGATTGGATTTGACTGTAATACAGTTATTTCAGTAAAGCTCCAGAGAGATGAAAATCCTGATATTATCTCAGTGGTAGATGGTGAAGGCAGAGAGAATAAATCAGAGAGACAGAAAGCCACAGTTTTGAGCAACAAAGTTGAGTCATCTATCCACCATCCACCCATCCACCCACCCATCTATCCCTTATTTAGTGAACGTTTGTTAAGCGCTTTGTTTTTGCCATCCCTAGGCTTGGTTCTGGTTATGCATGGAACACAATCAGCCCCTCACAGACTCCCCACGCGTGATTTCGGTCACCCACAGTAACCACGACCCTGACTTCAAACATGGAACTGTTTTGTCCTGACCTGTACTTTTTCTCTCTCTTTCTCTCTTTCTCTCTCTATGGGCTTCCTTGGTGGCCCAGCAGTAAATAATCCACCTGCCAACGCAGAAGACTCAGATTCGATCCCTGGGTATGGAAGATCTTCTGGCAAAGGAAATGGCAACTTACTCCTGTATTCTTGCCTGGAAAATTCCACGGATGGAGGAGCCTGGTGGGTTACAGTCCATGAAGTCACAGAAGAGTTTGACACGGCTGAGCGACTAAACAGCAGCAGCAATGACCCATGCCTAAGGTCCTCGTGTCTGGACTCTCATGTCTGCTTATTTGTGAGCCTCTCCTCCACTGTTCTGTGTGTGTCCATCACATGGATGCACCATAAGTTTTTGGTCCACACTCCTGCTCATGGGGCTTGGGGTGGCTAGCTTTGGGGGATATCATGAAGACACAGCTTCATGTCTCTTTGCTTTTGAATGTTTTGCTAGAAATATACTTTCTGGCTCACAGAGTGTATGTGTGGTTTAGTGCATAGCTCTAAATGGCTCAAAATATTTGTGCTAACTTAACTCGCCAGCACTACATGAGAGTTCTATTTGTTCCACATCCTTGACTGTTGCCTGTCATTTTAATTTTAGTCATCAGAGAGCATCCAAGCATTTTTTAAATTATTAATAGTATCAATCCTTTTCCTGAAACATAATATCCATGCATTGAAGAAAAATGTAAAAACTGAAAACATTTAAAAATATGTTTAATGACTACAACTCTGTATTTTCCTAAACTTTATTGTCTGTATCCAGACATGAAATAATGGATTGGTTCAAAATTGGGAAAGGAATACATCAAGGCTGTATATTGTCACTCTGCTTATTTAACTTATATGCAGAGTACATCATGAGAAATGCTGGGCTGGAGGAAGCATAAGCTGGAATCAAGATTGCCAGGAGAAATATCAATAACCTCAGATAAACAGATGATACCACTCTAATGACAGAAAATGAAGAAAAACTAAAGAAAGACTTGATGAAGGTAAAAGAAGAGAGGGAAAAAGCTGGGCTAAAACTCAGCATTCAAAAAACAAAGATCATGGCATCCAGTCCCATGACTGCATGGCAAATAGATGGGAAAAAAGTGGAAACAATGGCAGATTTTATTTTCTTGGGCCTCAAAATCACTGAAGATGGTGACTGCAGCTATGAAATTAAAAGACACTTGCTCCTTGGAAGAACAGCTATGACTAACATAGATAGCATGTTACAAAGAAAAGATATCACTTTGCCAACAAAGGTCTGTATAGTCAAAGCTATGGTATTTCCAGAAGTCATGTACAGATGTGAGAGTTGGACCATAAAGAAGGCTGAGCACAGAAGAACTGATGCTTTTGAACTGTGGTGGTAGAGAACACTCCTGAGAGTCCCTTGGACTGCAAAGAGATCCAACCAGTCCATCCTAAAGGAAATCAGTCCTGAATAATCATTGGAAGGACTGATGCTGAAGCTGGAACTCCAATACTTTGGCCACCTGATGTGAAGAGCTGACTCATTGGAAAAGACCCTGAAGCTGGGAAAGATTGAACACAGGAGAAGGGGATGACAGAGGATGAGATGGTTGGATGGCGTCACCGACTCAGTGGACATGAGTTTGAGCGAGCTCCGGGAGACGGTGCAGGATGGGGAAGCCTGCTACGCTGCAGTTGCAAAGAGTGGAACACAACTTAGCAACTGAATAACAAACAAGATACTTAATTTAAAGTTAAGAGTATTGGGATCTCCTGTACACAGTTCTGTAGCCTTCACATTCTGATTTTACACAATATTATGCAGTGATCATGTCCCCAACCTATCACAAAGTCCTCGAGGTTCCGACTTCACAGCAGAACATACGGCTCACTGCGTGAGGTTGTGTGAAAGATGGACACCAACGGCACGATGCCCATGGCGTGAAATGGAGATGGGCGAAGAGGAACATGGAGTGCAGACGCAGCGTGGGCACGGGCGTGATATGGGGAAGCGATGAAGCTGTGAACTCTGCCGCTTTGTCTGTCTGGAGACTCTTCCACAGCAATGACACAGTCCTCACAAACCCATGCATGTGTCCGCGATCACATCACCCATGAGGGAAGGATTTGTTGTCTTACAGATCACATTTGAAAAGAAATAGTATGGAGTAAAGTACAGCTGTAGAGAATGATATTGCACAGGAACGTGGAATGTTAGGACCATGAATCAAGGTAAATTGGAACTGGTCAAACAGGAGGGGGTAAGAGTAAACATCAACATTTTAGGAATCAGTGGACTAAAATGGAACAGAATGGGCGAATTTAACTCAGATGACCATAATATCTACTACTGCGGGCAAGAATCCTATAGAATAAATGGAGCAGCCCTCGTAGTTAGCAAAAGATTCCAAAATGCAGTACTTGAGGGCAGTCTCTAAATGACAGAATGATCTTCATCACTAAGGCAAACTATTCAATATCACAGTAATCCAAGTCTATATCCCAACAACTAATGCTGAAGAAGCTGAAGTTGAATGGTTCCAGGAAGACCTACAAGACTTTCTAGAACTGACACCAAAAAAAAAAAAAAAATGCCCTTTTCATTATAGGGGACTGAAATGCAAAAGTAGGAAGTCAAGAAACACCTGGAGTAATAGGCAAGTTTGGCCTTGGAGTACAAAATGAAGCAGGGCAAAGGCTAACAGAGTTTTGCCAAGAGAATGCACTGGTCATAGCAAACATCCTCTTCCAACAACACAAGAGAAGACTATACACATGGACATCACCAGATGGTCAACACTGAAATCAGACTGATTATATTCTTTGCAGCCAAAATTGGAGAAGCTCTATACAGTCAGCAAAAACAAGACCGGGAGCTGACTGTCGCTCAGAAACTCCTTATTGCAAAATTCAGACTTCAACTGAAGAAAGTAGGGAAAACCACTAGACCATTCAGACATGACCTAAATCAAATCCCTTTCAATTACACAGTGGAAATGACAAATAGATTCAAAGGATTAGATCTGATAGATAGAGTGCCTGAAGAACTACGGACAAAGGTTCGTGACATTGTACAGGAGGCAGGGATCAAAACCATCCCCAGTAAGAAGAGATGCAAAAAGGCAAAATAGTTGTCTGAGGAGGCTTACCAATAGCTGAGAAAAGAAGGTAAGTAAAAGGCAAAGGAGAAAATGAAACATATATCCATCTGAATTCAGAGCTCCAAAGAACAGCAAAGAGAGATAAGAAAGCCTTTCTCAGTGATCAATGCAGAGAAATAGAGGAAAACAAAAGAATGGGAAACACTATAAATCTCCTCAAGAAAATTAGAGATACCAAGGGAACGTTTCATGTAAAGATGGGCTCAATAAAGGACAGAAACAGTGTGGATCTAACAGAAGAAGATATTAACAAAAGGTGGCAAGAATACACAGAAGAACTGTACAAAAAAAGATCTTCATGACCCAGATAACCATGATGGTGTGATCACTCACCTAGAGCCAGACATCCTGGAATGCAAAGCCAACTGGGCCTTAGGAAGCACCACTACGAACAAAGCTAATGGAGGTGATGGAATTCCAGTTGAAAGAAAGAAAAGAAAGTGAAGTTGTGTCTGACTCTTTGTGACCCCATGGACTGTAGCCTACCAGCTCCTCCATCCATAGGATCTTCCAGGCAAAAATACTGGAGTGAGTTGCCATTTCCTTCTCCAGGAGATTTTCCCAACCCAGGGATTGAATCCGGGTCTTCCTCATTGTAGGCAGACACTTTACTATCTGAGCCACCAGGGAAGTCCATGAGGTGATGGAATTCCAGTTGAGCTATTTCAAATCCTAAAAGATGATGCTGCGAAAGTGCTGTGCTCAATATACCAGCAAGTTTGGAAAGCTCAGCAGTGGCCACAGGACTGGAAAAGTTCAGTTTTCATTCCATTCCCAAAGAAAGGCAATGCCAAAGAATGTTCAAACTACCGCACAATTGCACTTATCTCACAAGCTAGCAAAGTAATGCTCAGAATTCTCCAAGCCAGGCTTCAACAGTACATGAACCAAGGACTTCAGATGTTTAAGCTGGATTTATAAAAGGCAGAGGTACCAGAGATCAAACTGCCAGCATTCACTGGATCATAGAAAAAGCAAAGAGAATTCCATAAAATCATCTACTTCTGCTTCATTGACTACACTAAACCCTTTGACTGTGTGGACCACAACAATCTGTGGAAAATTCTGAAAGAGATGGGAATACCAGACCACCTGACCTGCCTCTTGAGAAACCTATATGCAGGTCAAGAAGCAACAGTTAAAACTGGACATGGAACAACAGACTGGTTCCAAATTGGGAAAGGAGTACATCAAGGCTCCTATAATGTCACCTTGCTTATTTAACTTCTATGCAGAGTTCCTCATGAGAAATGCTGGGCTGGAAGAAGCAGAAGCTGGAATCAAGATTGCCGGGAGAAATAGCAATAACCTCAGATATGCAGATGACACCATGCTTAAAGTGAAGAGGAACTAAAAAGCCTCTTGATGAAAGTGAAAGAGGAGAGTGAAAAAGTTGGCTTAAAACTCAGCATTCAAAAAATGAAGATCATGGCATCCGGTCCCATCACTTCATGGCAATAGATGGGGAAACAATGGAAACAGTGACAGACTTTATTTTGGGGGGCTCCAAAATCACTGCAGATGGTGACTGCAGCCAAGAAAGTACAAGACAGTTACTCCTTGGAAGGAAAGCTATGACCAACCTAGAAAGGATATTAAAAAGCAGATATATCACTTTGCAGACAAAGTTTCATCTAGTCAAAGCTATGGTTTTTCCAGTAGTTATGTATGGATGTGAGAGTTGGACTGTGAAGAAAGCTGAGGGCCAAAGAATTGATGCTTTTGAACTGTGGTGTTGGAGAAGACTCTTGAGAGTCCCTTGGACTGCAAGGAGTTCCAATCAGTCAATCCCAAAGGAAATCAGTCCTGAATATTCATTGGAAGGACTGATGCAGAAGCTGAAGCACCAATAGTTTGGCCACCTGATGCAAAGAACTGACTCACTAGAAAAGACCCTGATGCTGGGAAAGATTGAGGGCAGGAGGAGAAGGGGATAACAGAGGGTGAGATGGTTGGATGGCATCACTGACTCAATGGACATGAGTTTGAGCAAGCTCTGGGGGTTGGTGATGGACAGGGAGGCCTGGCATGCTGCTTTTCATGGGGTTGCAAATAGTCAGACACAACTGAACTGAAAGCACAGCTGGATATCTACTTTGTGTCATGTTCGCAAGTGAATACAACACAGATTTAAAAAAAAAACACTAAATGTAAAATGCATAACTGGGGGAAATGGCGGAACTACCTTTGTTATCTTTTGAAATAGATGGAGCCTTTTTGAACAGCTGAAAAGCTCAAGTCTCCAGATAAAAAGTGACAGATTGAGGGGACACCAATGTTATATTTTCATTCAAAAATGATGCTTGAGACGAGGAATGAGGACAGTTAGAACACTGAGAATAGTTATTGATAGTATCTGAAACTGACACTGGAATTATAAGTTGAGTGCAAGTTTCCTCTATAAGTGAGAATGTGAGTCGCTCAATCATGTTCGAGTCTTTTTGACCCCATGGACTGTAGCCTGTTCGGCTCCTCTGTCCATGGACTTCTCCAGGCAAGAATGCTAGAGTGGATAGCTGTTCCCTTCTCCAGGGGATCTTCCTGACTCAGGGATTGAACTTGGGTCTCCTGCATTGCAGGCAGATTCTTTACCATCTGAGCCTCCAGGTTCCTCTGAATATCCACAATGAAAAAGCCAAGGAAACTAAAAGAACTAATAGAAATATTGGTAAAGAATGTGGCAGACAATTCCTACAGAGGCAAAAGTGAATGGCCAAGAAATAGGTGAAGAGATATTGAAATTACCTGAAATCGAGACCTCAGAAAAAGGAAGATGATTCCAGCTGATTATGGAGGATATCGAGGATAGGGGGAAACAGGACTTTCTGGGGAGATCCAGTCGTTGTAACAAGCGTTTGGCAGTTATCAGGGAAATGTGGTTACAAATGCCCCATGATCCAGAAAGCTCTTAATTCATGTTCATCTCTGATGACTCTCCCATTCACGAGGCCAGAAATAGGATGTTTATTGATTACGGCTGTGGCAGCATGGACAAATAAAATTCACGAAGACACTGAATGAACCACTTGGCAGAGTCAGGAGCAACGAACTGAGTATACAAGAGCAGAGGACAGGCGATACTCGATGTGCTTTGTGTACATGGATTAAGTACTCTCAAACAGCTCTGTGATATTCATCATCACAGTCCCCTTCAGAGATGAAGAAACTGGGGTTTGAGAATTTAAGTGCCATCTCACACACTGAGGAAAAAGCTGCTCTGCATGGAGATCGGGATTTTCTCCAGCAGTTGTACTCATTACAGTTCATTACTCATGTTTAATTTTATTGCAGAAATGTCACATATCCACAAAGAGAGACCAGCATAATGAACTGCACTCTGTACACCCCCAGACGATAGCAAGTTCACAGCCGACCACGTCTCTTCTCACCTCTGTGGCCTCACCCTTATCCTGTTTCATATTATTTTCAAAGCAAATTACTTCATTTCATCTTTAAGTATTATGGTGTACAATTTAGAAATATGTTTTCCCTTCTCGAAAATATCGCAATATTACAATCCTACTCCACAATTTCAACAATCAGTTTTTACTATCATCAAATATGCTGCTGGTGTTCACATTTCCCTGGTTGTTCTAGAAAAGACTTTTAGCCATTTGTGTGGTTGTAAGATTTGTGTGTATGTGTATATACTCACAGGTTTCCCAGGTGGTGCTAGACACGAAGAACCGCATCTCAATGCAGGAGAGTTAAGACATGTGCTGTTTGATCTCTGGGTCAGGAAGATCCCCTGGAGGACGGCACAGCAACCCGCTCCAGTATTCTTGCCTGGAGAATCCCATGGACAGAGGAGCCTGGTGGGCTACAGTCTCTCATAGTCAGACAAAACAGAAGCGATTTAGCACGCATGCACACTTATACACACGTATACACAGCCTTATATTGTAACTGGCTTCCCTACAACCTCTTAATACTTGCATTGGTTCTCCCTCACAACTGTTTGACCTCTGTGTATGACCTGTTGAAGAAACCAGGATGTATGCTCTGTAGCGTTCCCCATAATCTGGCTTTTGCTGCTCTCATCCTGATGAAACATCTAGGATGTTCAGATGGCCCCTGGATTTTCTGGAAACTGACAGATCTAGAAGCTTGATCAGATTTAGTGTTTTTGGTTTTTATGGGAGTGTTTCATAGATGATATTTTGTATTTAATTTGAGCAAACTCTGGGTGATAGTGCAGGACAGAGGAGCCTGGCATGTGGCAGTCCGGAGGTCACGAAGATCGGACACGACTGAGCGACTGAACAACAACAGCAGCAAAGTGTCTGGCTGCCTCTTTGCTGTGATATCAGCAGCAATTGATGATCATCGCTTACATCCACTGAACTGTTGATTTTAAAATGTGATATTCAGATTCCATCAGTTCAGTTCAGTCGCTCAGTTGTGTCCGACTCTTTGCGACCCCATGAATCACAGCACGCCAGGCCTCCCTGTCCATCACCAACTCCCGGAGTTCACTCAAACTCACATCCATCGAGTCAGTGATGCCATCCAGCCGTCTCATCCTCTGTTATCCCCTTCTCCTCCCACCCTCAATCCCTCCCAGCATCAGAGTCTTTTCCAGTGAGTCAACTCTTCTCATGAGGTGGCCAAGGAATTGGAGTTTCTTCAGCATTAGTCTTTCCAATGAACACCCAGGACTGATCTCCTTTAGAATGGACTAGTTGGATCTCCTTGCAGTCCAAGGGACTCTCAAGAGTCTTCTCCAATACCACAGTTCAAAAGCATCAATTCTTTGGCCCTCAGCTTTCTTCACAGTCCAACTCTCACATCCATATATGACCACTGGAAAAACCATAGCTTTGACTAGATAGACCTTTGTTGGGAAAGTAATCTCTGCTTTTTAATATGCTGTCTAGGTTGGTCATAACTTCCCTTCGAAGGAGTAAGCGTCTTTTAATTTCATGGCTGCAGTCACCATCTGCAGTGATTTTGGAGCCCAGAAAAATAAAGTCTGACACTGTTTCCACTGTTCCCCATCTATTTCCCATGAAGTGATGGGACCATCACTTATGGTCCACTGGTCTTAGCCATGATCTTAGTTTTCTGATTGTTGAGCTTTAAGCCAACTTTTTCACTCTCCACTTTCACTTTCATCAAGAGGCTTTTTAGTTCCTCTTCACTTTGTGCCACAAGGGTGGTGTCATCTGCATATCTGAGGTTATTGATATTTCTCCCAGCAATCTTGATTCCAGCTTGTGTTTCTTCCAGTCCAGTGTTTCTCATGATATGCTCTGCATATAAGTTAAATAAGCAGGGTGACAATATACAGTCTTGACGTACTCCTTTTCCTATTTGGAACCAGTCTGTTGTTCCATGTCCAGTTCTAACTGTTGCTTCCTGACCTGCATACAAATTTCTCAAGAGGCAGGTCAGGTGGTCTGGTATTCCCATCTCTTTCAGAATTTTCCACAGTTTATTGTGATCCACACAGTCAAAGGCTTTGGCATAGTCAGTTAAACAGAAATAGAGGTTTTTCTGGAACTCTCTTGCTTTTTCCATGATCCAGCAGATGTTGGCAATTTGATCCCTGGTTCCTCTGCCTTTTCTAAAACCAGCTTGAACATCTGGAAGTTCACAGTTCACGTATTGCTAAGGCCTGACTTGGAGAATTTTGAGCATTACTTTACTAGAGTGTGAGATGAGTGCAATTGTGTGGTAGTTTGAGCATTCTTTGGGATTTCCTTTCTTTGGGATTGGAATGAAAACTGACCTTTTCCAATTTGCTGGCATATTGAGTGCAGCACTTTCACAGCATCATCTTTCAGGATTTGAAATAGCTCAACTGGAGTTCCATCACCTCCACTAGCTTTGTTCGTCGTGATGCTTTCTAAGGCCCACTTGACTTCACATTCCAGGATGTCTATAATTACTCAGTTATTTATTAAAGTGGAACCATTTTATGGGCTTCCCTGGTGGCTCAGCTGGTAAACAATCTGCCTGCAGTGCGGGAGACCTGTGTTCGATCCCTGGGTTGGGAAGATCCACTGGAGAAGGGAAGGGCTACCCACTCCAGGATTCTGGCCTGGAGACATCCATGAACTGTATAGTCCATGGGGTCACAAAGAATTGGACACTACTGAGCGCCTTTTATTTTCGCTTTCAACCATTTTATAGAGACTTCCCTTCGTAAACCATTTGGTGACCTTGAGGTAAAGTCCAACAAGTCAGGCAAGGCAAACATGGGTACTTTCTCAACACTTCCCACTTGTCAAGTTGAATGCATTTATTTATTTATTATGAACTCAAAAATTTAAGCCTATGTGATGTTTTCCAATGCATGGCAGTTAATATCTTCTCTGACCTCAAACGTGTTTTATAAGTAGGTCTCCTGTGACCCTGGTTGCCTTTGATAGCTTACCTGCCGTCAGGTGTGAAGAGATAACATTGTTAACATTTTCTGCCCCAGACCAGAAAATCAGCAGTTTCCCCAGTGGGCTCTGGTTCCTCTCCACAGGGGAGATTTAGACAGAGCTCGTCTGAACCACTGCCCTACACCAACTATCTGATTCCCAAACAGTAGAGGTGAACAAGAACTTCAGAAACCATAGAACAACACCACTGTGTGCATTCAAAACTGTGCAAAAGATAATATTCTGTATTTCTTAAGTATGATCATGTATCATAGTTAATAGCAAGCCTAGCTAACATGAAACATCTGAGTGAGTGTCAAAGAAGGGATGGGATCTGAGAGGAAATGGATTATTTAAGGGGAAAAAAAAGGAAGAGAGAAAGAAAAGAATAGTTTCATGTTTTATGAACTGAGATATTGATTAATTTAACTTCTGTCACCTGAAAGTCAATAAGTTAATAGAAAAAAATTTCAAAAGGAAAGAAATACAGGCCAATCCAATCAGAAAGCAGGTGTGTGACTGGTGGGGGGAGATGGGAAATGGCTGTTAACGGGTGCGGGGTCCCTTTATGGGGTAATAAAGATGCCCTAGAATTAGACTATAAGGATGTGCACGTACTCGTGAACACACTAAAAACCACTGAAGTGTGCATTTTATAAGGGTAGACTTTATGGCATGTAAATTATATCTCAGTTTAAGAAAAAGAGATCCTATACATGTTCTATTACCCTCCTGTATACAAATCCTAGAGAAATTCACACAGAGATTTGGGTCCTTGGAAGTCTCAGGGGTTTCTAGGAAGTCTGCGTGTCTATTTCTGGGGCTTGACTAACTAACATTCAAGAAATATATCAACATTCTATTCAGCAGCCTGAGCCCATGATTATGAGCTACAGAGCAGCAAAGCAAAAGCCTAAATACATAGTGCTTTGTGTAAGATGTACAAGACCAAATGAGGTTTACAGCACACTATTTTACATAAATTTTAGCATATTTTTGTATGTGCATACATATACACACTATTTTCAAAGTTGCACAGCCATATAACTGCATATATTAAACACATTATGCGGATGCCTGGACGAGAGGCAGGGACGGTGATGACACTCAGCAATGGAGGCAAGAGCAGTGAATAAAAATGGAGAGGGGGCCCTGCCCGAACCCAGGGCGGCAGCAAGCCGCTCTGAACCAAGGCCCGAGGGGCCCTCTGCACCGGAGGTCCAAAAGAAAGGAACGAACAACAATCTCAATTTTATCCAAACCCTGGGAGTTATTTCTCTCAAAGAAAATCAGAGAGATGGAAGCATATTCTTCAGTGCAGTTCAGTCGCTCAGTTGTGTCCAACTCTTTGCGACCCCATGAATCGCAGCACGCCAGGCCTCCCTGTCCATCACCATCTCCCGGAGTTCACTCAAACTCATGTCCATCGAGTCGGTGATGCCATCCAGCCATCTCATCCTCTGCCATCCCCTTCTCCTCTTGCCCCCAATCCCTCCCAGCATCAGAGTCTTTTCTAATGAGTCAACTCTTCGCATGAGGTGGCCAAAGTACTGGAGTTTCAGCTTCAGCATCATTCCTTCCAATGAATATTCAGGACTGATCTCCCTTAGGATGGACTGGTTGGATCTCCTTGCAGTCCAAGGGACTCTCAAGAGTCTTCTCCAACACCACAGTTCAAAAGCATCAATTCTTCGGCCCTCAGCTTTCTTCACAGTCCAACTCTCACATCCATACATGACCACTGGAAAAACCATAGCCTTGACTAGACAGACCTTTGTTGGCAAAATAATGTCTCTGCTTTTGAATATGCTGTCTAGGTTGGTCATAACTTTCCTTCCAAGGAGTAAGCGTCTTTTAATTTCATGGCTTCAATCTCCATCTGCAGTGATTTTGGAGCCCCAAAAAATAAAGCCTGACACTGTTTCCACTGTTTCCCCATCTATTTCCCATGAAGCGATGGGACCGGATGCCATGATCTTCGTTTTCTGAACGTTGAGCTTTAAGCCAACTTTTTCACTCTCCTCTTTCACTTTCATCAAGAGGTTTTTTAGTTCCTCTTCACTTTCTGCAAAATGCCTTCAGAATGTCCTCTTCCCTTTTGCCCTCAACATTCTCGCCATGATAGGCTATTAATTTCAACAACCCTCTTCTTCCTTCTGGAGAAGGAAATGGCAACCCACTCCAGTGTTCTTGCCTGGAGAATCCCAGGGATGGGGGAGCCTGGTGGGCTGCCGTCTATGGGATCGCACAGAGTCGGACATGACTGAAGCGAGTTAGCAGCAGCAGCAGCAGCTTCTTCCTTCATCCTCACCTTCCAACTCCAAACTCACTCGGATTCTCTGAGCTCTTGTTTTTCTTCTCTTTGGAGAGCAGATTTCATTCACCTCCTTGGCCAACCACCAATTCTTGCTTCTCCAGTTCTGTCCTCTCTAGTAAAATTGAAAGCAATAGTCACTCAGTCGTGTCTGACTCTTTGAATGTAGCCCACCAGGCTCCTCTGTCCATGACATTCTCCAGGGAAGAATACTGGGGTAAGTAGCCATTCCCTTCTCCAGGGGATCTTCCCAACCCAGGGATCAAACCCAGGTCTCCCACACTGCAGGTGGATTCTTTGCCATCTGAGTCACCAGATGCTACACACATGAATCCAGCGGCTGCTGCATTATGCTCCGGGGGCGAGGGGCACAGCCAGAGAGGAGTTCGGGATCTCAGAGGAGCAGCAGCTGCTGGAAAGCACCTGGTGCTCCAAGTTTGATCCCTAGCTCCACAGGGCTCCTCGGTGCTCTTGTTGTCCAGTCACTAAGTCATGTCTGTGAGCACATGGACTGCACTTCCCCAGGCTCCTCCGTCCTCCACCATCTCCCGGAGGAGCTTGCTCAAACTCATGTCCATTGAGTCGGTGATGTATCCAACCATCTCATCCTCTGTCATCCCCTTTATCCACTGCCCTCAATCTTTTTCAGCATCAGGGTCTTTTCCAATGAGTCAGTTCTTCACATCAGGTGGCCAAAGTATTAAAGCTTTAGCTTCAGCTTTAGTCCTTCAGTGAATATGGTTGATTTTCTTTAGGGTTGACTGGTTTGATCTCCTTGCAGTCCAAGGGACCCTCAAGAGTCTTCTCGAGCACCACATTTCGAAAGTATCAGTTCTTCGGTTCTCAGTGCTCTGAGGATCTGATAACCCAGCCTCTGCCTTGCTGGTCCCCCAGTTTTAGGAGATGTGTTGTACTTTTTTTAAAACCTTGATTATTATTTAGAGCTTTCAACAGTGTTTCTCTTTGCTCTTTCAAGCCCTCTAAAACTTGTGTAGCCAGTTCCTTGTATTAAATTCCGTGTGTGAAATGTCTGTGCAGTCTGTATTACCCTGATTGAATGCTGGCTGTTTCAACATTTAGTACCAGAAGTAGTGCCAGCTCAAGAAATAGACCCTCAGAGATGGGATTCTGGAATTGGCTTGGCCATACCCTTGGTCTTGAATGAAATTCTGAGCTGATTGGCACTGGGCAGTTGGGTACAATCAAGTCCATGGTGAGTGGTGGCATCACAAGGAGAGCCTCCTGTTGGTCACGGCATGGTGCCTGTAGAACCCAGGGCTGTGGGCATGTGGTGGCTTCACCTGGCCATCCTCATGTTAAAGATGACACAGGATTACGGGGTGAGAATTTTCCTTTAATTGCAGAACTTTTAGGGAAAAATGACAAACTCAGGGTTATAGAGGCTCAATTTAAGCCATGGTCAGAGAACCAGAGACATTCCAGGACAACCCTAAAATGATCTCTTGATTCTTGTAGCTGCAGTGAGGAGCTGGTTAAAAATCAGGAGCAAAATATAATCACACAAGTTGCAGACTTTACGTTGAATTCTGTTGTTGCTATTTAGTCACCAAGTTGTGTCTGACTCTGCGACCCCATGGACTGTAGCCCACCAGGCTCTTCTGTCTACGGGATTTCCCAGGCAAGAATACTGGAGTGGGGTGCCATTTCCTTCCTACTAACTCTTTTGTGTAAGTTAAAGAATTGACTGGGGAGAAATGGGGCTTTGAGCATTGCGGTGGGTGCATCTGGATGGACTTGCACAGAGCTGAGAGGCTGAGCATCTCTGAGGGTCCCTTTCCAGCAGAAGTGGTCCCTCCTCCTGACTCCGAGGAGTGCAGCATCTCAGCTCTGAGTACAGACCTCGCATGTGCTCAGCTGAGGGAGCTGACTCCTAAGGAGATGCCTGTCCTCCCCACCCTCCTCACCCCTTCCATCTGCAAATAGAATTGGATCTCTCCGGGTTTCAGCTGGAGGCTAGTATAAGTCCAACTTGGAGGAGGGAGTTTATAGTCTGAAAGAATGATAAAAGCTTGCTAATTTTCAGCAGCAAAAATATGAGGGATTGTGTGGAAATGAATTTGAAGGGTGTCAGACCAAAGAGGAAGGAAGATAAATTGGGATGAGACCAAATTTACCAGAAGCAGGTGTGCTTACCAGAGATTCTAGATCAAATACATGAGCTCCAGAAGCTGAAGGAGTTTCTACCAATTCTCTTGATTGATTGCTCGATTAAAACTCAGTCCACTGATGACCTCATTGGAGATGCCAAATCTTCCCTGGCATAAAGTAGAGAGAAGAAATCGATGGCTGAGAACACCAAGGATGCTGGAGAGGATCTGTTATGTGTGTGTGCATTTCTCCACAGCCCTACCCGAGAGGGCTCAGAAGACACTCACCAAGAAATGCATGTGTTGGAAGGGCAATGGTGCTCTTGAAAAGCTCCTGGTCAGCTTGAGGGGCCAGTGGGGGCCAAGGGGAGTTAGAGTAGGGCTGATGGGCTCCTGAGAAGGAGACACCAGAAGGTAACACCCTAGGGGCAGAGACATTGTCACCTCAGGTGGGAGGGACAACGTGCAGACTGCTTTTTATCACAGGCATCTCTAGGGGTGACTATTCGTCATGATGTCTCCAGGACTCAACACATGGAAAGCTCACTAAATACTATTTGACACCAAAAAAAATATAGACAAACTCCACATTCTGGTGGGCAGAAAGCTGACGTTAGAGACCACAAGGCAAGCTTTCTCATCCAGTTTCCACAGTGGACCCTGTGCCCAGACTCGGAACTCCATGGCTGAGGAACCTGGAATGGCTTCCAGTTTAGACTGGACCGGGATGAGCGCCTTCTGGCCAAACGGCCCAACCACTAGCCACCTTAGCATGGGGGGAGGTGCAGGGGCTGGAGGAATATAGGTTGGAATAAAGTGTTATGCAGTGTGCAGTATAGGCCTGTGATTTTCTAAATCAAGACCGTGTTTTGTGACTTAGAGGATACAGCCATCTCTACTGAGCAGAGAAGTCGTGGGATCTGAGTCGTGTTGGGGGAGGGAGAGACAGCAGCATTTGTCCCCCCTGATGATCAAAGGGACAGTGAGGACACAGGTGAGTTGTGAATTGACCCCTGCACCGAGTCATGCCGCTGGGGAGTTGTCTCCCCCCGCACTGATGGCCAGTAACATTGATCGTCTGATTCTTTGCCTCAGCTACATTCTTATTCCTTGAAACAGGGACGCCGGGGGCAACGTTCCTGTCTCTGTTCCCAGTAGCTCAGAGTCCGAGGCGAGTGCTCACTGCTACCTATGGGAATGAGAGAGTAGATAAATGAATTTCACAGGAGAGGAAATGAGTGTCCGAGCAGGGAAGTGCTGACTCAGACTGGCAGATGCAGCAGCCTCAGCGCTCGGGCCACCTTCACAGACTCTCTACTCTGTTCTTCCGGCAGATCAGATGGCGCCTCTGCCGCCCATCTTTTCTAATATAAAAACAACAACTAAATCGCTTTCCACTGAGAAAACTTTGCATGCTGATCACCAAACCCTAGACGCAGTCAGAAAGCGATGCTGTCCCTTGCTTATAGGCTTCCCTGGTGGTTCAGATGGTAGAGAATCCGCCTGCGATGCAGGAGGCCCGGGCTGGATCCCTGGGTGGGGAGGATCCCTTGGAGGAGGAAGTCGGTGCACATTTAGAGCCGGCTGGCTCCTCGCTCGCTGCCGGTGAAGATGGGCGCCAGAGGAGGAACGTGCAGCTCTAGGGAGAACGTAAACGCTGCCAGGAAGGGAAGGGCTTCAACTTACTCCTGGATGCAGCGCTTCTCCAAGCGGGGTCTGGAGCTGGCGGCCTCAGAGTCCATCTGCGCTTGATGGATGTGTGATGAATCTCCAGGATTGCAGACCTTTCCCTGGGATGTAAACAAGCTCACGGCCGCATTAATGTTCCCAACGTACAGTCAGAACTAGTAAACCCCTTAAAAAACAAACCAAGAAAGCTGAGGTTGTGCAAAAGATTAAAACCAAGAAAGCTGAGGTTGTGCAAAAGATTAAAACCAAGAAAGCTGAGGTTGTGCAAAAGAGTAAAAAGTGTCTACAAGTAGTGTGAATGAAAGCCCCTTATCCACGCGTGGTTTTCTTCCGTTTGTAAAGGAAGGCAAACAAGTTTCCCATAAACAGTCCTTCTCCTTACTGACTTTACAATACAATTTGATTTATAAAAATTCAATTTACACAGGACTTTCAAGAGAGACATTTATTGTGGAAAGTGGGGTATTTGACATTTGGTTCTAAGATCGATAAGGCTGGGGCTGCTCTGAGTTAAGGCCTCTGTTCTAGCAGCTGGGCTGTGAGTATGGGGCCCTTTGCTCTGAGTCAGCTGAATCGCAGGCATGATTTCCCACCAGGCAGGACATATTCAGTGGTAAGCGATAAATCCACCGGGGGTCAAGCAGTTTCAGGAAGTCTATGAAGTGTGTATTTACAGATTTGTGCCAAATTGTTGGAGGGATTAAAAAAAATCAATCCTCTGATCTGTCTATCCTCAGAGAGTCCATCGTAGAGGAAATGATCAATAAACGCTGTATAAAATCACAATTATGATAATTGTTACTATCATCGTCTTCATAGCTGTCTTCCCAACAAGAATATGCAAATAAAGATAAAATCAATAATAAAAGGTTTGGTTTCGCCCACTCTGGGTGGTTGTCTTCAGGGCCTGACTCTTTAGGTATTTAATTTCAGATTTATCTCTCTGTTTCCAGACGAGACACTGTATAGATTTTTTAAAGTTCTGGGAAAATGCTTGTAGACACATATTTGATCCTTTTCTCCTCCATCCAATTGTGGGGGGAAAATGTAACCCAGAAAACGCAGGCATGTGAAAACCTGCGTAATCTCAATGGCTGGAACACTGAGGCAGTTTTTTGCTGAGCACAGGCCAGATGGTCAGGTGGTCTTTTTAAGGCGTGAATGTGCAGAGGACAGCCTGATCCCCAGACACCCCAGGCCCATGGGGGCAAGGGGCTTGCAGGAGGGTGCTTTAGAGGACGCTCCTCTCTGGGTCCTGGGGCTGGACAGGCAGGCGGGACAGCCCCGGGCTCTGCATGGACGCTGTGGCCCAGAGCACAGTCCAGCTGGTCCTCGCCTGGCTGCGAGGTGGTCTTGGGCAGAGGTGAGACCCCATCTGAGGCTCAGCTGTGGGTGGCTCTGCTCCCAGACTCACCTGCCTTTGGGCAGCTTTGCGCCCCTTGCAGGCTGTCCCCCTGGCCTGGGTCTCCCATCATCTGTCACCCAGAGGCCGTCATCCCCAGTCCTGCCACGCGGCCCTCCTCTCAGAACGACTCACACGCGGCTGCTTCCAGGCTAGTGAGGAAGGCCCCCACGATCTTCAACAGCAACGTCACAGGGGTGGCGGCCAGCACCTCTGCTGCTTCTACGGCTTACGAGCCAGTCAGAGGCTGGCCCACACTCGGGGGCGGGGGGCGCCATGGTGGTGAAGGGAAATCACAGGGGCCCCTGGAGAGCGTGCCCACCTCAGACACCAAGCCTGCAGTCATCTGAGCATCCACTGAGGGTCTGAGACTGCATCCCGGCAGGAGACAAGGTGTTGAGGGTGCCCTTCCCTATTAATAGCTAATTTTTTGTAATAGCTAATTTATAATCCCTGCTTCCATCTCTCTCCCCCCCCCGCCCCAACTTTCCCTATACCCCTCCAGCTTCCAGGAGAAGCTGCCTGGAATGACCACTCTGGCTGCTCGAGAAGGACAGTCCCTTGCCCATGTTGGGGACAACGGTCCCAGGACCACAGGGAAACTTCCTGGACATCTGGGCAGGTGCTACTCACCATCCACGCGCTCACTCACGTATGCACTGACTCATTCAGCAAGCACTGTGTGCCCACCAGACTCCTGGACAGAGGCAGTCACAGCAGAGAGCTGGGGCGGGCGGGGTCGGGACTGATACGTCAGGAGAAACATGGACAGTTTAATGTCAGCGGGGATGAGTCCTCTGAAGGAGCCCTCAGAAGAGCAGCAACCGGTCCTTAAGTTGGCGAAGCTGGAAAGCCACCGATGACCCCATACAGCGGCCCAGACAGCAGTGTCTCCTGAGGCAGGGGGCAAAGCCAGGCTTTGTTAGCAGACTGACCTCCGGAAGCAGGACGGCCGCTGCCTGCCGCGGTGCCCTTGTCGATTCGGAATAGGTGCGGAGGCAGGAAAACGTGCGGGAACCCCAGAGAAGATGGAGCTGCATTGCAAAACCAACCCAGGGCTGTCGGGATTGGAACAGGCCGCGAAACAGCCATTGCTGTTGGTCAGTCGCTCAGTCATTTCCAGCTCTTTGCAACCCCATGAATCGCAAACCTTCAGAAGAGCCCTGTGAGCATATACACAGATGCACACTTCAGAAGAATCCAGAATTACACCGCGTGCAAATGAGGGCTTGGAAGGCCCCCAGAGGTGCCCCCTCACCAGGGAAAGCTGCAGTCCTGTCTGCAGCCCAGGTCAGGTAAAGCAGCCTCTGCAGATCACAGGGAGGTCAGTCACCTGCCAGGTCTCAGCTCCACTGAGCCCTGGGCCAAGGAAGACAAAGCCCCGTGCCAAAGATGGGGGGTCAGGGACACAGGGGAAGGGACAATGCTAAAATCTGAGGAACAAAGGACAAGATTGCATTGGCCACTGGACTGACCTGGGCTGGGAAGATAAGGGGAAGCAGGGCAGCTGGAGCTGGGGGTGAGGTGAGCACCCCTTCGGCTGGGACGCTCCAGAAGTTCCAGGGCAGTGGTGGAAGTGGACGAGCTCCGCTGGCTCAGAGAAGCCCGGGGCCTTGGCCTCCTGGACGGACGGGCCGGCCTGGAAGTCTCTGGGGAGAGGTGAGGGGTCCCAGGGCTGGAGCAGGGGAGCCCAATCCTGGAGGGCAGGAGGGCCTAGTCTGAGCGCCCGGCCAGGCTCAGTGAAGGACCTGGAGGGGATGATGGATTCCATTCTGGTGGCACTTGGGGCCACTGGTTTCAGTGGGACATAAACCTCCTTCAAAGACACAAATAGAACACTCTCCAGAGCTTGAGAAATGTCTGAATCTGCATATCAAACGTGCTCATTAACTATCAGGCGCATGATGAAAGAACAGCAGCAGCAGGTAGACACCACGTGCTGAGAAGCTGAATCTCAGGGTCTGACAGAAAACGAGCAGGAGGAGACAGATGACACGTCAGCCTGGCTTCTGACTCCAGCTGCTCAGAGGAGAAGGCAGAGGAGAAACTTACCCGTGGGGAGGAGACGGGTGCTTTAAGACATCCCAGCGAGGCTGCTGGTCCTTTGAGGAAGCTTCAGGAGAGATGGAGAGAGAATGAGCTATCTGGGAGCCACCCCAAAGCCCCCACCCCTGAAGCGAGCTGAGCAGTGGGCTGAGATGGGGGGAGACCAGCTGGGGGCACCACGGGGAGAAGCTGAGAGACGTCAGGCACCTGCAGAGCCGGGGGAGGTGCGAAGGTCCCCCAGAGTCACGGTGAGTCTAAACTCACCAAGGTCAGGCCAAGGGCAATGGCCTTGGACTCAGGTCAAGACCCTGGGAGCCTTGCTGAGCAGCGGCCAGGTGGGCAGAGGGAGGAATTTCTCCCCAGCCACTCACCCTGCCCTCCTAACTGCAGGTCCACGGGGGAGCCCCACTCTGCACTGCCTTCAGGCTTAGACCCATGGTGACCACGGGATGCTTCTGCAGCCAATCAACAAACTCCTTTCTCCCTGAGGGTGTGGCCAGTCCGGGTTGGGTTCCTGCCTCTTCAAAGACAGGGGTCCCGGGCCACAGAGGCCCCTGCGCCAGGTAAGCCCACATGCAGGCAGGTGGATTGAAGAGGCTCCAGGTGCGTCTGTATAAAGAACTACCTCCAAGGGTGGACTCAGCAAGACCTGGGGCCCCGAGGCCACAGCGCTCCTGAAACCCAGGTAAAGTCTGGTCCCAAAAGGGAGAACTTTCCTCAATTTGGTGGCAGCGGGACAGCAGGTGGGTGGTGCTAAGGTGCCAGGGAGGAAGCGGATGACTGCACAGCATCCCACGGGCGCCCACCGGGTCCCACCGCTTCTCTGGACCCGCGGCCCAAGGCCTCCAGTCTGCCCAGGGCAGGACAGCCGGTGGCTTCCTGGTCTCCAGCCTCACCATCCATTCTTCTGCAGAGAAAAGGAGGAAAGATGCCCAGAGTGACCGTGGACTTGACAGGGGGCATCACGAGGGACAACCTGAGTTGGTTTTGCATCATGGATGCGGAGCGGGGTCTTCCCCAAGGTTGGATGCTTCCCAGGAGGGGAAGCCCCCTCAGGAGGCTGCTCTCCCACTGGGGGGTTGATCACCCTGGCGTCCAGCTGTGGCTGGTGGACGAGGGCGGGTTAAAGCAGGAGGTGGCATCAGCGTGTGCTTGGGTCTGCTGTGTCCAGAGAAGCCTGAATACAGATGGTATTTCATCCTGTGGAGACTACTGTTTCTTTCTTTCTTTCCATAATTTACTAGAAAAAACGAAATAGTGTTGATCAGTTCCTCTAACTTTCAATAAGGAGTCAGAAAAGATGAATATGAAAGGCCTCAAATTAATTCCAAAGAGCTTAATTATTTTTTTTTCCTGGGACACAGTCTTCCTGAAATGAATTTTCCTATCTTCCGTGTGTTAGAGCAGCCCCCTGGCATGGCAAAAGTTTATTTTGGGCTTGGAGAATGAATTTGCAATGAAAAACTCACTGTCATAATCACCCATATTTGCATAATATGGGCTCTTCATTAGAGCGCAGAGAATAACATCAGCCTGATCATCGAATCGGATCCGCTGCTACTGGCTTCAAGGTGGTGAGACCCAGAGCGTCCGGGCTGACGGGCAGCAAGCAGAGGCAGTGTGGTGGAGGTAACCGCGAGCCCGGGGCTGGGCTGTCCGTGGAGATGCTCAGAGACAGAAAGCTTGTCTTCTTGACCACACAGGGGGCTCCCTCCGGCTCACAGGAAAAGGGGCTGGCTCTGACATCCTCCGGGTTTTCATGGAGAAGCATAAATTCTGGAAAATAAAATAGCTCTCCTGAAGTCAAAATGTCCCAGGGTGGACTTTCTTAGCAACCTGCGCCACGACCCCTGGGAGCAAAACTCTGCAGCCACATCCAATTCCCTGGACACACATGACATATACACACTCAGCACACACATTTACCATGCACATGCACACACACACACTCTTGTCTGCAGGCATTGCACACACACACACACACACATTCTTGTCTGTAGGCATTGCGCACACACACACACTTGTCTGCAGGCACTGTGCACACACACACACCTGCAAGCATTGCACACATGTGCACACACACACACACACACTCACTCTTGTCTGCAGGCATTGCGCACACACACACTTGTCTGCAGGCACTGTGCGCACACACACACCTTCAAGCATTGCACACATGTGCACACACACACACACTCACTCTTGTCTGCAGGCATTGCACACACACACACACACACTTGTCTGCAGGCATTGTGCATGTGCGTGCACACACACACACACTCACACTGGTCATCCTCACCCTTGATTAGTTTCATTTAGTGCCAAACGGAAATTCAGGCCCAGCGTGGGCTGGATTCAGAGCCAAGTGCAAAGCACAGAAGCTATACATTGATTTCCAGATAGGGAACTGTAATTAGAAACAACTAGAAATAGAAATAATTGCTCCAAATTCAATTTCTCATAAGAAAGAAATGGATAATCACTAAGGAAGAAAGAGTTTCTGAACCAGACCTCCTGTGTGTGAGGAGCAGCGCTGGGCACAGGGGAAGTGTCCCCCGGGGGCTCATCCTGGTCTGGGGGTAGAGGAAGACCCCTTCCGGCTGTGAGGGGCTGCAGAGCTCAGCGTGGACCCAGTCCCTCTAACCCCCTTCCCTCCCTTCCTTGACCTCCGGCTTCCTCTGAGCCAGCGTTGCCCTCCGTTCAGAGGTGTGTCTGGACCCTCTGCAGAAAAGCCTCTCCTGACATCTTCCACCACCCTCACTCCCCCAGGACCCTGCTCCAAGGCCACCCATCAGGAGGGCTCCTCCGCCTCTGGGGCCAGGATCCAGGCTTTGTCCTGTTCCTGATGCCTGGAGGGCTACAGCCACGGCTCCGCTAGTATTTCTCTCAGGGCGGAACCAGCAGAGAAAGCACTGTTTCTGACATGTTTAAAGATGAGATGCTGAGGAATCTGATTCCTACAGTGTCTGCCTGACCCCCGGGAGGCACAGGGCAGTAGAAGCCAGGCCCGTTGTACTGTTCGTGGCAGCAAAGCCTTTTGAACCCCTCTGCCCTGGGGATCTGAGTGCTAGGGGAGGGTGGGAAGGGTGTGCAGGAGAACAGGGGAGGCGCAGCAAAATAAAGTTAGGATTCACTTTTTCACCTGCTCTGCTAAGTGGAAAAGTGAAAGTGAAAGTGCTGGTCGCTCAGTCACGTGCGACTCTTTGCAACCGGATGGGCTCTGACCCTCCAGCCTCCTCTGTCCATGGATTCTTCCGGCAAGAATACTGGAGTGGGTGGCCATCTTTTCTCCAGAGGATCTTTCTGACCCAGGGATCGAAAGTAGGTCTCCTGCATTACAAGCAGATTCTTTACAGTCTGGGCCACCAGGGAAGCCTTTTAATTGGGTGTTTAGGTCATTTGCATTTAGTGAAATTGTGATGTGGTTTGGATTTGACCTACCATTGGGCTATCTGTTTTCTATTTGCTCTATTTGCGAATTCCTTTCCTCCCTGTTTTACTACCTTTATCTGGATTAATTGATTATTTTTATGAGTTCATTTATCTCTTCTGTTGACTTCTTACCTATATTTTACAGTCATGTTGCTTTAGTACTTATCTTAACGTTATACTGCAGATCTTTGTATTCTACTGTCAACTTTGCATAGTCTACCTCAACTGAAGACAAAAGGAGAAGAGGGTGGCAGAGGATGAGACAGTTATCACAGACAGTATGTGTCTATGATATATAATTATAGGTATAATTATATATTATAATTATAATCATATGATATATAATTATATTTTTATAATTATTATAATGTGACATATAATTATAGGTTATGATAGATAGTATCACCGACTCAAATGGACCTGAACTTGAGCAAACTCTGGGAGGTAGTGGAGGTCAGGGGACCCTGGCATGCAGCAGTCCATGGGGTCACAAAGAGCTGGACACAATTTAGCGACCAGACGACAGCATCAGTCTTCCAGTATTCCCCTAAGAACCTTACAACGACATACAGCTGAGTCTTGAACAACAGAGATCTGGAACTCTGCAGCTCCACTTGCACGCAGACTTTCTTCAGTAAATGCCTCCTACGTTGCTACACGATGCGCAGTTGGCTGTATCCAAGGATGCAGATCCATAGACACAGAGGGTCAGCCGTGAAGTTACAGGTGGATTTTCAGCTTCACGGAGGACCAGTTCCCATAACCCCTGCGTAGCTCAAGAGTCAACGTGCTTTTGTCCTGTCCTTTCCAGACTTCCCTTTCGTTGTCCTTTACTTCACTTCTACAGATGTATTAAACCTCATACTACCGTGGTACTATTTTTGCTTCCAATAGTAAAGATTTTTTAAAGATACTTAAATAATAAGAAAAACCTTTCTTTAATATTTCTGTGCAGTTTCCATCTTCAGCACCGTGGAATCCTTTATGTAGAGACAGCTTTCCATCTGTATTGCTTCCCATCTGCTGAAGAACTTCCTTTAACATTTCTTGTCGGATGGATTTGTTGGTGCTGAATCCATTCAGCTTTGCGTGCCTAAAAAGTCTGGTTTCTTGAAGATATTTAATTGGCTAAAAATTGACGGATTTTTTTTTTCTTTCTTTCAGTGGATTGAAGATGATACTTAACTGTTGTCTGACGTGTGTTGTTCCTGAACTGAAGTCTTCTGTTATTCTTACCTTTGTCTTTCTATATGCACTGCATTACTTTAATCTGGCTATTGCTTTCAAACCTTTTGTTTTGAAATAATTATAGCTTCACAAGAAGTTTTGAAAATATTACAGAGGCGACAGGTACTCAGAATCCCCCAGGGGTTACATCTTACCTAATTTCAGTGCAAGCTGAAAGTCAGGACTGAACTCCGTACAGTATATGTGCACAGTTTATCTCGCTTTACCACGGGTCTGGATTATTGCAACCACCACCAAATCGAGATACAGAACTATTCCATCACCGTGAAGACGCCCCTCACGGTTCACGTTTGTTATCACACCCACCTTCCTGTCTCACCCCGGCCCCAGTCCTGACAATCACTCATCTCTTTTTTTGTTAATCTATATGGGATCACACAGCATGTTCCTTTTTGACCCAGCTTTTTCATTCATCACACTGTCCTTGAGATTTCAGATTCATACAAGGTTTGCATCTTTAAAAGTCTCACCCTTGTTTTCTATTGAGTAGCATTCCATGGTATGAATGGGTCACAGTGTTTTTAAACATTCATCTGCCGAGAAACATTTGGCTGTTTCTAGGTTTTGGATGCAGATGACACCACCCTTATGGCAGAAAGTGAAAAGGAACTCAAAAGCCTCTTGATGAAAATGAAAGTGGAGAGTGAAAAAGTTGGCTTAAAGGTCAACATTCAGAAAACAAAGATCATGGCATCTGGTCCCATCACTTCATGGGAAATTGATGGGGAAACAGTGTCAGACTTTATTTTTGGGGGCTCCAAAATCAATGCAGATGGTGACTGCAGCCATGAAATTAAAAGATGCTTACTCCTTGGAAGGAAAGTTATGACCAACCTAGATAGCATATTCAAAAGCAGAGACATTACTTTGCCAAGAAAGGTCCATCTAGTCAAGGCTATGGTTTTGCCAGTGGTCATGTATGGATGTGAGAGTTGGACTGTGAAGAAAGCTGAGTGCCGAAGAATTGATGCTTTTGAACTGTTGGAGAAGACTCTTGAGAGTTCCTTGGACTGCAAGGAGATCCAACCAGTCCATTCTGAAGGAGATCAGCCCTGGGATTGCTTTGGAAGGAATGATGCTGAAGCTGAAACTCCAGTCCTTTGGCCACCTCATGCGAAGAGCTGACTCATTGGAAAAGACTCTGATGCTGGGAGGGATAGGGGGCAGGAGGAGAAGGAGACGACAGAGGATGAGATGGCTGGATGGCATCACTGACTTGATGGACGTGAGTCTCAGTGAACTCCGGGAGTTGGTGATGGACCAGGAGGCCTGGCATGCTGCGATTCATGGGGTCACAAAGAGTTGGACACGACTGAGTGACTGAACTGAACTCAACTGAGGTTTCGGATATCATAAATGCAATTGTTATGAAAAATTGTTTACAGGTTTTTTTTTTCAGATTTAAGGTTTTATTTTTCTGGAATAAATATATAGGAGTGTAATTTCTGGATCAAATGGTATGTTTAATGCATAAAGCACTGACATATTTTCCATAATGGCTATACCATTTTTCATCCAACCAGCAATGAATGAGAGATGGAGTTTCTCTCACCCTTGCCAGTTTATGATATTATAGTTATTTTTTGCTTTAACTGCTTTCACTTTTAACTGTTCTAATGAGTGCGGGTGAAATCTTGTCCTGGTTTTAATTTGTTATTTCCCTAATGGTAGTGATGTTAAGTATCTTTTGTGTGTTTACTTGCCATCTGCACATCCTATTCAGTGAAATGCCTTCATGCTTTTTGCCCATTTTCTATTGGATTTTTAAGTCGGGAATAGTACTTTTTATTTATTTAACTTATTAATGTTGTGTTTTGAGAGTTCTTTATAGTTTCCAGAAACCTGTTTTTTTAATCAGGTCTGCAGTTTGCAAATACTTTCCCCCCATCTGCTTCTCGCACTCTCACCCTCGTCACATAGTCTTTTGCAGAGCAAATGTTTTCCTTTTGATGAAAATCAATTGACCATATTTTTCCTTTTTGAATCATGTGTTTGATGTCATTGCTAAGAACTACTTACCATGCCTTAGGTTCAGTATATTTTCTCCTACATAGTCTTCTAAACGTCTAATGTTCTGCATCTCACATGTAAATGAGGATACATTTTGAATTAATTTTGTGTAAGCTGTAAGGTTTAGGCTGAGGCTGTTTTCCTTCTTTCTGCGTGTGGATCTTCAACTGCTCTGGCGCCACGCCCCGTCCTCTGTCTGCTGACTGTACTTGTCAGCGTCTGCTTCCAGGCTCCATCCCTTTGGTCTGTGTGTCTGTCCTTCTGCCAATGCCATGCAATCTTGACAACTCTCGAAATCAAGGAGAGTGATCACACATTTTATTTTTCTTTTCCAAGGTTGTTTTGTCTTCTGATTTCTTTGCATCTTCATATAAATTTTTGAAGAAACCTGTGTATATCTACAAAACTATCTTGCCGGAAGTCTTCTGGAATTAAATTAAACTAGCATATCAGTTGAAGGGAGAATTGCCACCTTCTCAATGTTGGATCTTCAATCCATGCTAACGCATGTCTTTCTATTTATTTAGATTTTTTATTTCCTTCACCAGCACTTGATCATTTCAACATTCAAGTCCCTCACATATTTTGTTACATTTACAAATGCTTAGATGTACAAATACACCTAAGTACTTATTTTCAACCAATTAGAAATGGTATTGTATATTTTTAAGCATCGGTTTTCATGGGCATTGCTAGAGTATGGTAGTGCAATTAACATCTGCATGTTGCCTTTGTATTCTGTGACACTGAAAGATGCAGTTATTAGAAGCAGGTGATCATTTTTTGTATATACTTTCCTATGGAGTTTCTAGGTAGACGATCTTGTCATCTGTAAATAGCAGCCATTCTGCTTATTTCTTTCCAACTTGTACAGTCTTTATTTCCTTTTACGGCCTTATTTTTCACTGGTTAGCACTTCCAGCTCTGTGTTGAATAGGAGTGAGGAGAAAAAATGCCCTGGCCTTGTTCCCACTCGGAAGAAGCTCACGCAGTCCCTCGCCATTAGGTGGGACCTCATTTAAAGAGGAGTTTTGTAGTGTTCTTTATCAAGCTAAGGAAGTTCTCTATTCCTAGTTTTCCAAGAGTGGTTTTTCTTTAATATATCTATATTGAGTGGACGGAGAGTTTTGTCAGATGTTTTTTGTATGACTGTAAATTTCTTTCTTTAGCCTATCACTACGATGTTTCGCAGGGGCTTCCCAGGTGACTCAGTGGTAAAGAATCTGTCTGCCAATGCGGGAGACATAAAAGACGTGAGTTTGATCCATGGTTTAGGAAGATCCCCTGGAGGAGCGCATGGCAACCCACTCCAGCCTTCTCGCCTGGAGAATCCCAGGGACAGAGGAGCCTGGCGGGCTATAATCCATAGGGTCACACAGAACTGGACACGACTGAAGCAGTTTAGCACACACACACTTGGTGGGCCTGGTTTTTGATATTTAAATACTGATCCGGTCTTGATCCCCAAACTAAATCTCACTTGGTCACAGTATATAATTCACCCGTACATCAATGTATTTTGTTAAGAATTCTTGATGGTATTTTGGTAACAATTTTTGCATCCATAGTCATATTTGAATATTAATCTGAAATATTTTGTTTCCAAATATTTCTGGCTTTGGCTCTGGTATCAATAACACTGGCTTCTGATATTGAGTTGAAAAATATTCTATACTTTTCCATTTTCTGGAAGTGATTATCAAAATCACTAATTCTTTAAATGCTTGGGAAATTCTCCAATAAAAATACTTAGACCTAGAGGTATCATTTTTGGTCTATCTTACTGTGCTTTGTTCAACTCAATTGAAATCTAGTGTTTACGTGTTTCATCAAATCTTGAAGTTGTTTAACCATTATTCTTTTTTTTAATACTTTTCAGTCCCACCCTTTTTCTCCTCTCTCCTGGGACTCCCCTGACACAAGTGTTAAATTCTCTGTTATGCTCCTCCATACCTCTGCCATGCAGCTGATTTTTGGTTAGTTAATCAGTTCTTTTGTTATTTTCTCTGCTGTTCCCACTGGGTGATCCCTGTTGTTCTATGTCCAGCTCACTGATCCTTTCCTCTGTCTTTTTCATTCACCGCTGAGCTCATTGAGGATTTTTATTTCCGTCATTTATTTTTCTGTTCTGTAACTTCCATTTTCTGTTCTAAAATTTTCAGTTCTGAACTTTTTTATTTCTTTGTGGAGACTTTATATTTTTTTCGTTTGTCTTAAATGATTGAAATTGCTCTTCAAAGTATTTTTGAGATGACTTTTTGAATATCCTTTTCAGACAATTCTAACATCCATGTCTTCTTAATGTTGGCCATGATTGTCTTTTCTCATTTAAGTTGAGATCTTCATGGTTCTCAGTAAGATGAGTGAAGCTCAGTTGAAAACTGGGCACTTTGGATGTTATTTTATGAGATTCCGGTTCTTATTTAAACTTTGTGTTTTATTAGGCCTCTCTGTGGGAGCAGATGGACCACCCCATCACCGCAGGGCAGAAGTCTGGGAACTAACTCGACCTCCACTCCAGGAGGGAGCATCTCAACTGCTGGGGGTGGGGGGAGGGAGCCTCCACTCCAGGAGGGAGCATCTCAACTGCTGGGGGTGGGAGGCGGCCTCCACCCCACTGGTTATGGTGAAGGTCCTGACCACTCAGCAGGCCTTCCATGAAACCACCTCTCTGGGGAGGGGGAGAGCTGTCTCACTACCACTAGGTGGGTGTGGGGCTCCCCAATGACACTGGGAAGTGGGGGCAGGGTTTTCCCTACTCAGCCTCTTGGGTGTGACCCCAGGGGGTCAGGAAGTGTTGGAATGCTTTCTTATAACCTGGCGAGAGGAAGTCCCCAATCTGCGCTTGTCCTTTGCTGGCATGGGTGAGGCTGGGGCCACAGCTTTTTCTATGGCATTGGCTGGAACAGAGGCTATTCCCTCCTGGTTCTTGGAGCTTTTTGTCCAAGCCTGTTGGTGCTTCTGGTTTTCCAGCTTCGTCAGAATGGGACATATGAACCAAGACAAAACCCAGGGACACACAGTGGTTCTGTTTTCTCAGTCCCAAGACCCCTAGCCAGCCTGTCTTCTCTCCACCTTTCGGAATTGCATCATGTTTGTTTTATATATAATCACTATGATATGTACGTGTTCTCAGCAGGAGGAATATGAACAATTACGTCTACTCCCTGTTTGAAGCTGAAGCTTCAATACTTTGGCCACCTTATGTGAAGAGCTGACTCATTGGGAAAGACCCTGATGCTGGGAAAGATTGAAGGCAGGAGGAGAAGGGGACAACAGAGGATGAGATGGCATCACTGACTCAGTGGTTGGATGGACATGAGCTTGAGCAAGCTCTGGGAGATAGTGAAGGACAGGGAAGCCCGGCGTGTTGCCTTGCATGGGGTTGCAAAAAGTCAGGCACGACTTAGGGACTGAACAATGAAACAAGGAGCAATCATGCTAATGCCGGGGTCATTTTACCAGGGAAATCCTGTTCCCAAAATGACGAGAACACTGGCTGCAACAGACATCCTGTGACGGGTTGAGACCTGGTGTCTCCTTGTCTTCTGCAGCTTTGACGCTTCCAAGACAACTTCTCCATGGCTGTGAGAGTAAGAGATCTTTGCTCACTCCCTGCTCTAAAATATTTGGTGGCTCTTCTTGTCCCCAAACATAAATCCAATCTTAATTTTGTCCTTTAATGGCTTTCTCAGTCTGCCTTTGCATCATCACCTCCTAATGCTTTCCTCAGCTCTCTTGCAACTTCTTTAATATTGTCCTCAGGGAAAACATGAATAATTTTCTCATCCATCCTCCTTGCCACTTAGGATGGCTCCATAGAATGCTTCACCGTTACCACACAGCGACTCCCAGGGCTCGTCCAGCTCTTCACACACTTGATGTGCGTGTGTGTGTGCTCGTTGCTTCAGTCATGTCCAGCTGTTTGCAACTATATGGACTGTAGCCTGCCAGGCTCCTCAGTCCATGATATTCTCCAGGCAAGATTGGAGTGGGTTGCCATGCCCTCTGCAGTGGATCTTCCAGATCCAGGGATCGAACCTGCATCTCTTATGTCTCCTGCATAACCACTATCACCACCTGGGAAGTCCCACATACTTGGCAACTGAGGGTAAATACCTAGCTGGTTGGGGTGGGGGGTGGCCCACAGACTTACATCCAGTTGGTGATGGACATGCTGCTGGCTCGAGTGAGGGTGCAGTTGGTGCCTGGGAGCTCAGGGTAAGATGAAGAGTTATCTCCATGGGCAGTCCCTGGAGCATCTCGCCCACAGCTCACCAATGACCAGCAGCCCTGCAGGTGAGAGCCAGCTTTCCTTTGAGACAGGGAGCTCTGAGCCTTTGGTCACAGCTGGGGGTCAATGGCCAACCCAGGGTCATTCTAGAAGAGGTTTTCAGGGAGAAGGAGATGGTGGACTGTACGCTGAGTGGGTACTTTGGTGGGGTGGGGGCACCCCAGAACACAGATGGCAGAATGCATGCCTGGGGTCAAACCCCCAAGGAGAACATGCTCCTTAAGCCTGGCCAGGCTCAGAAGCCACATCCAGCTAGAATCAGTGCACAGAGACACTCAGGGTGATGTTTGTTGAGACGGGAACAGGGACCAGGACAGCCCACATCCTGGGTGACCTCAGTCTCTAGTAATAGCAATAGTAATAGTAATAGCAACTTTGACAGCAGTTGAAATAATGTCAGCCAAACTTCACTTCCCACTCAGGAGGCACTTTCTTAGACACTATTTCATTTCATCCTCTGAGGGTTACCCAGCCCTCACTTTCTTTTTATTCTAAATTTGATTTATTATATACATATTCATCAGAGAAGGCAATGGCACCCCACTCCAGTACTCTTGCCTGGAGAATCCCGTGGATGGAGGAGTCTGGTGGGCTGCAGTCCCTGGGGTCGCTAAGAGTCGGACACAACTGAGCGACTTCACTTTCACTTTTCACTTTCCTGCATTGGAGAAGGAAATGGCAACCCACTCCAGTGTTCTTGCCTGGAGAATCCCAGGGACGGGGGAGCCTGGTGGGCTGCCATCTATGGGGTTGCACAGAGTCGGACACGACTGAAGCGACTTAGCATAGTATACATATTCATGGCTTCCGACATGGCACTAGTGGTAAAGAACCCGCCCGCCAGTGCAGGAGACACAAGAGATGTGAGCTTCACCCCCGGGTCAGGAAGGCCCCCTGGAGAAGGGCATGACAACCCACGCCAGTGTTCTTGCCTACAGAATCCCATGAACAGAGGAGCCTGGTGGGCTATTGTCCATAGGGTCACAAAGTCGGACATAGCTGAAGCGACTTAGCATGCATGGATACGTAGTCATGTCCATGCTTTACAAAAATGCATCATTTATTTATCTACATGCTTAATTTTTTATTTCTTTTTATATTAGCCTTCCCTTTCACTCTCCTCCTCAAACCCACAATATCCACTGTCTCCCTAAACTTCAGCGTTGGGAAACTCATACCATCTAAACTTCTAAATTCAGATGTGTGTATATATATATATATAAAATATATGTATTATATATATAGATGTATAATATATATTATATATAATATATACTTGTATAGCACACATATATATAACACACATATATGTATATATATTATATCTAAATGTGTATTATATGTATATATATCTAGCAGACATGCATGCATGCACATCACGTCTGTCACATGCAAAAATGCACAGCGCGTGTACATGTAAATACACGTCTGCATGAGGACCCTATACTTAACGGGCAGACTTTGTATTGTGTTAGCATTTTGCGATGATGAATTTTACTAAACATCGCTTTCACACCTTGCCTTCAAGCTGGGTCATGCCTTGTCCCATCTTGTCCCATCCCCGCGTCACCTGGCAGAGCTCAGCTTTGCTTTTCTGAGTGGCTGCTTCCCCTCCACACTGTGAGTCTCCGCAAAGCTCTCTACTTCCAAGCTCATGCTTCAGCTCTTCCATGTGAACGTGGCTGTTGTCAAACGTGAACTTTGTAGCAGCTGCATGTGCTTTTCTATTAAAAAAAAGTCACACTTAGGTTTTGTTTTTGCTTTTTAAGGATAAAACTTCAAAGAGCCCTGCTGTAAAAATACAAAATTCATAAAATTCATGATGAGCTCAGAAATCAAGCGGAGTTTGCAAAGGAGCAGCTCAACGAATCGGGAAGAAGTTCCAATGCCTTTGAAATGCAAGTTTAAAAAATTTCAGGCTGTGCAGGGTCTAGGAAAGTTAGCACTGCTTCCTTTTTTTTTTTTTTTTTGTCTCTCTCTGTTTCTGAACTTCAAACCACTTTAAGAAGCTGTAAATTATCTTTCCTCTTAGTAATATCGACTTAGCCCCTGTATGTCTGTAGTGCTGCAGGCTGGAAGGAGGGAGACAGTCCTGGACCAGCACAGATGCACCTTGTGCCTCAGACCCTGGTGGGACTGCAGGACATGCATCCTTGCTGAGCTCCAGAGGGCCCTGATGGGGAGTCAGCACAGAGGGGAGAAGCAGCCAGGGGTTTGGTGGGTTAATCACCACAGAGGAGCTGCAGCTTCCTTGGGTCCTGGGGACTCAAGCTTCTAAGAACAGATGACAACCCTGCCCTCAAGGAGCATGCTCTCTCCTGAGAAAATGATGCTCTCCAGGTCTGGGTTGGTTCGTGCAGTTCCAGAAACATAAAGGTTGATGAAGCAAGGGCACCGGTCTCCATTTGGTGGGGACAACATTCACACCTCGGTGGACACCACTGCGGGCCCAGCAGGATGGAGTCACACCACTGTTACCACAACCAGATGCTTCCCAGGGCACTTAGCATAAAGCCCAGAGTAACCAGGATGTGAGTAAGAAGGCAGGAGACGATGTGCCCACCTCCCGGGCCTCCCCCCTCCCTTGTTCCCTGGCCTCTGGCTCAGTCACTCAGCCTCCTCTCTGTTGCTCTAAACTGCCAGCCCCTTCATCTCCACTGCTCCTTGTTGCCCTTTATGTTTGCAGTCAAGTGATGGGAACATGGGAACCTTCCCCACATTGCCCCCCATCCCACTGTGCATATAATTCTGGAGATGTGATGTCTGCAAAAGCAAAATGCTGGACTGACAACTGGCTTCACACTTAAGCTGCATGATCAGGAGCATCAGGGACAGACAGTGACTCTAACACAACATCAAGAAGAGATGAGATGGAAATCCAGGAGGGCAGGTGGGAAACACCTCCATAGCATTTTTCACTTTCAGAAAAGTGATAATGGTGATGATGGTGGTGATGGTAATGATATTGGTGGTGATGATGGTGGTGATGGTGTTGATGGTGATGATGGTGGTAATGATGTTGATGATGGTGGTGATGGTGGTGGTGATGGTGGTGGTGATGGTGGTGATGGTGGTGATGGTGGAGGTGATGGTGGTATTGGTGGTGATGATGGTGTTGATGGTGTTGATGGTGATGGTGATGGTGATGATGGTGGTGTTGATGGTGGTGAAGGTGATGATGGTGGTGTTGATGGTGTTTGTGGTGGTGATGGTGATGGTGATGGTGATGGTGATGATGGTGTTGATGGTGGTGATGCTGATGATGGTGGTGTTGATGGTGGTGATGGTGGTGAAGGTGATGATGGTGGTATTGATGGTGTTGATGGTGGTGGTGATAGTGATGGTGATGATGGTGGTGTTGATGGTGTTGATGGTGGAGATGGTGGTGAGGATGGTGATGGTAATGATGGTGGTGATGATGGTGTTGATGGAGGTGATGGTGATGATGGTGGTGATGGTGGTATTGATCGTGATGATGGTGGTGATGGTGGTGAAAGTGATGATAGTGGTAATGGTGGTGATGGTGGTGGTGATGGTGATGGTGGTGAAGGTGATGATGGTGGTAATGGTGGTGATGGTGGTGAAAGTGATGATGGTGGTGATGGTGGTAAAGGTGATGATGGTGGTAATGGTGGTGGTGGTGATGGTGGTGGTGATGATGGTGGTGGTGATGATGATGGTGTTGATGGTGGTGAAGGTGATGATGGTGATGTTGATGGTGTTGATGGTGGTGGTGAAGGTGATGATGGTGGTAATGGTGGTGGTGATGGTGATGATGGTGGAGATGGTGGTGACGATGGTGATGGTGGTGATGGTGGTGAAGGTGATGATGGTGGTGTTGATGGTGGTGATGGTGGTGAAGGTGATGATGGTGGTGGTGATGGTGATGATGGTGGTGATGGTGGTGAAGGTGATGATGGTGGTGTTGATGGTGGTGATGGTGGTGATGGTGGAGATGGTGGTGACGATGGTGATGGTGGTGATGGTGGTGAAGGTGATGATGGTGGTGTTGATGGTGGTGATGGTGGTGAAGGTGATGATGGTGGTGATGGTGGTGAAGGTGATGATGGTGGTGGTGATGGTGATGATGGTGGTGATGGTGGTGAAAGTGATGATGGTGGTGTTGATGGTGGTGTTTATGGTGTTGATGGTGGTGTTAATAGTGTTGATGGTGATGATGGTGGTGTTGATGGTGGTGGTGATGGTGATGATGGTGGTGATGGTGGTGAAAGTGATGATGGTGGTGTTGATGGTGTTGATGGTGGTGATGATGGTGGTGATGGTGATGATGGTGATGATGGTGGTGTTGATGGTGGTGATGGTGATGATGGTGGTGATTGTGATGATGATGGTGTTGATAGTGATGGTGATGGTGATGATTGTGGTGTTGATGGTGTTGATGGTGTTGATGGTGGTGGTGATGATGGTGTTGATGGTGGTGAAGGTGATGATGGTGGTGGTGATGGTGATGATGGTGGTGTTGATGATGGTGATGGTGATGATGGTGGTGGTGAAGGTGATGATGGTGCTAATGGTGGTGTTGATGGTGGTGATGGTGATGATGGTGGTGATGGTGATGATGATGGTGGTGATAGTGATGATGATGATGATGGTGGTGTTGATGGTGTTGATGGTGGTGGTGATGGTGATGATGGTGGTGGTGATGGTGGTGAAGGTGATGATGGTGGTAATGGTGGTGGTGGTGATGGTGGTGATGGTGGTGATGGTGATGATGGTGGTGGTGAAGGTGATGATGGTGCTAATGGTGGTGTTGATGGTGGTGTTGATGGTGGTGGTGTTGATGGTGATGATGGTGATGATGGTGATGATGGTATTGATGGTGGTGTTGATGGTGGTGATGGTGGTGAAGGTGATGATGGTAATGGTGGTGTTGATGGTGGTGGTGGTGGTGATGGTGGTGATGGTGGTGAAGGTGATGATGGTGGTGATGGTGGTGATAGTGATGATGATGATGATTGTGATCATGAAATGGTGGTGATGATTATAATGAAAGTAATAATCATTGTGTTCACAGTGGGAGTCATATAGTGATTCTCGGTGCTTGGTGACTGGGAGCAAGCAATGTGCTGGGCATCGTATGCTCTTTCCAGGTTGCTGTTTGCTGTTGCTCAGTCACTGTCATGTCTTATCTTTGTGACCACTTGGACTGCAGCATGCCAGGCTTCCTTGTCTTTCCAGGGGTCTACATTTTGCCCTCTTGCCAACCCTATGAGGCAGGGACTGGTTTCATAGATAAGGAAACTGAGGCTTATACAGATTACATGTCTGAGCCCAGGTCTGTCTGAACCCTAAGCCCATGCCCTCACCATAGTGCTCTCCTCCCAACAGTGCAGTGAGAGTATGGGACCCATAAAGCAGAACCCTGAAGAATTACAGGCATGATTCAGGTGGGGAGGTTTAGAGAAGGCTTTGAAGGGCAGGTGGAGGATTTGGGCTTAATTAAAGTGGGGGATGGGAAACCAATTTAACATTTCTTTCCCTGATAGCTCAGTTGGTAAAGAATCCGCCTGCAATGCAGGAGACCCCAGTTTGATTCCTGCATCGGGAAGATCCACTGGAGAAGGGAAAGGCTCCCCACTCCAGTATTCTGGCCTAGAGAATTCCATGGACTGTATAGTCCATGAAGTCACAAAGAGTTGGACATGACTGAGCAAAAAAAAAAAAAAACCAACCTGGTGGAATAGGATCTGGACTTCCTAGGATGACAGGCAGAGGGCTGGGGGCCCTGTAGGTGTGTGCTCAGGTAGAAAGCCCCAGACAGATTTTCAACCTCAGAGACTTCATTGTGTGGGTACATTTTTCACTGAATATGCTCAGTGTGGACTGAACTCTTAGCTGGGGTGGGTGATTTGTACAGTGGGACCCTGTATCCTCAGGTTCTGCCTCTGCAGATTCAACCAACCATGGATGGAAGGATAGAAAAGACTTCCACCCCTCAAATCCAGAAAGTTTCAAAAAGTAAAGCTTGAATTTACTGCATGAAGGCAACTATTTACATAACATTTACATTGATTTTACAACTATTTACATAGCATTTACGTTGTATTAAGTACTATAAGTAATCTAGAGATGATTTAAAGTATAGAAGAGAAGGTGCTTAGGTTATAAGCCCTTTAATATGAGAGCTTGAGCATGCCTGGGTTTTGGTATCTGTGGGGGTCCTAGAACCAAACCCCATGGATACCAAGGGCTGAATGTGTTCAGCTATCCACCCTGAGCTCCATGGCCCTATTCCTGAGGGTCACAGAGCCTCCCTCCAGGCAGAAACCATGCACAGAGGCGTCTTCTACACAGAATGTAAGGAAGACTTCAGGACTACTGGTGCAGACAGTCCACAGTGGAGAACACTGTATCTCCTCGCAGGCAGCAGGGACAATGCAGGGACTCTGATGGCCAAGGCTTCCAGCAACATGTGAGTTGAAAAATCTGTGATGGCAGGTGTTGGGGACCAGAGTGAGGCACTCCGCCCGTGGCAAAGGTCATGAGGAAGGAGGCTCGACATACGCAAAGGCGGGATCGAGCCTCAGGAGTCCCCCTGGAAATCCTTGAGCATCTACCCCCATAACCAGAGCCTGCCTGCTTTACTACTTTGTGCTCCCACCTACACCTCTGACTTTCCGGGGGGGGGGAGCTGTCCCCCACCACCTCTTTCAGAGAAGGAGTTAACCTAGAGCTCCCGTTAATAAAAACTCCTGGGTGTGACAAGAGTGTTTTAACCTACAAACTCCTCTGAAGGTTCTCTGGCCTGCCTGACAGGCTTGTCCGGCCACATGTGATTGCTCACGGCCTCCCAACCATGAGAGGCATGAGATGCTTTAAACCTTCTAAAAACAGGTTCCTTAGAAAAGTTAGAATACTATTAGTATAAGTATAATGGGCTGATTAGAAATTGTATTGGTGAAGGGTTTTTCATTTGTTGAGCCAATGTTTGTTGCTAAGTCTCCACACCCCCTGCCCTTACACACATTAATGAATATATAGAAGAAATAAGTATTAACCTTTGATATAAATCACGTTAGACCTTAGGCTAAGTAAATTCTTTCCTTAACTAAAACCCACTATACCCTCACCCTATAGGAATGTAACTTTATTTGAGTGGCGTCTGTTTTAAGAATAATCACCCCTGGAGAAATAAGTGTCCTGGTTGACTGACCGCTGTCACAAGGAGAGGGTCATAAATTGTCAGCAGGCCCCCTGGCCAGAAGATGATGTAACACCCCTAAGACCTCTGTATACATTTGTATGAAGCACCTGACTTTGATAAAAGTCAGGACTGCTGACCCCACATGACTTTTGCATAACATCTCAGTGTATAAAAGTAGAGCATGGAAAATAAAGAATTGGGATCAGTTTCTCGAAATACTGGTCTCCCCATGTCGCTCTCTCTCTCACTCTGGCTGAGTCTCCATCTGGAGGGCAGAACCCGCCATGCTTACTAATTATGCCTGGGCTTCTAAGATCCGACCGGGGAGGCCTCAGTGTCTCCTCTCCTTCGGGAGAACGGAAGGACGCCTGCGGCCTACTTAAGTGGTGCAAACTTCTTGTCTTGAAGTTTTATTGGTCTCCCACGTAAACCAAGCTACTCAGCCTCTTTTCTCCACTGAATTTACCTACTGAGCTATCCTCATTCTATTACTCTTTACATTTCTAATTAATATCTAATTGAAACTATTGTATCCTGATCCTCACTGACACCGTCCCCGCTTGGAATACCCTGGATCAGCCGGGGCTGGACCCCGGCAGGCAGGAAAAGGAAAACAGGGCCAAAACTGAGTGGGCTGCATTTCCTCTCTGCTGGTGGCCTGAGCCGTGTTCATAGTCCATCTCTGGAGCTCACGCTTCTCTGGGCCAGGCTGGGCTCTGATCCCCCACTCTCAGCCCTGGAATACATCTGTGCCTCTGTTCTTCTAAAGAGCACCCATCGATCCAGGTCCATGGGGCTTGCTTCTGTCTACAGCTTCCTGTGGTGCTGGTCAGCCTGGAGAGAGCCACCAGCAGCAGGCCAGCTCCACAGCCCTGCACTGAGCGCTTCCTGCTCGGAGGCTGGGGGCAGGGGCTGCCCCTCACCCACACGAGTCCAAGCCTGGCTCAGACAGGGCAGGCATGAGGGACCTCCTGGCACGAACTCAGGAGCCTTTCTCGATAAAGAGGAGCAAACAGCCAGCCTCTGAGGCTCCAGGAGCCTAATCTGGATTCCCAGGTGGCTGGGGCCCAGATGGGGCTTTGTACGGAGGTACTCAGGCAGAAAGGCTGCTCAGCCCATTGTGATCCTATTAGGAGACGAGAAGTTAATGAACAGTGTGTTCTCTCTTGCCTTCCCTGTCTGCCTGTGGCATGTCGTGTTTATCTACTTACTTATGGGAATCCAGGCCTCCTTAGCAGGCAGAGCGAAGAAGCAACGTCTTGTCTTCCCAAGACGCTGGATCGCATCATTCCGGTTGGGCACAGGCCTTGATCGGGCTCTTTAAGACTCAATCAGACATCCTTAACCCTTCCTCTACCCGGACCCTTGTTGCTTTACGTGGGCTCTTTAAGGATGTGAGAAACAAAGAGCTGCTCGAAGAACAAAGGAATTCCCAAGGAAGGACTTTTATTAAATTTTATTATAAGCTTCAAGATGCACCAAGCAGGAAGAACAGCTGCAGTGTAAGGAGCTCATGAAGGGCATTCAAAGTCAAAGACGCTGTAGCTGAGCTATCCGGCTGTGTCCTCCAAAGGTATAAAGGCCGGCTCCTGACTGTGAGTGTCCTGAGCGCCTCCCTTACCCCAAGGACTCAAGCACAGTGGTTCAGAGCAAGGGTCCGATGGTGTGGACCCATCATCCGGCAGTCTTCTGTTGGGAAGAGCCTCCCTGGAGGGCACTGTGGACATGGATTGGGCCCAAGGGAAGATGCGTCCAGGATAGTCTAGGACAACTGTGGGCATACGGAGCTGTGTTTGTGTGACGATGGCAGCCGCTCCTTCTTTCTGCGCATTGACCTCACCCCAACACCGTGCTGAGTGCCAGGTGCAAACACGGAGAGCTGTGACAGGTGGCCTGGTGCTTGGTGACACAGACCCACCATCAATGGTGCTCACCGGTTCCGGAGCTGCTGGGCAGTTCTGGCTCGAGGTTTCCCGTGTGGCTGCAGCCAGGCCATGGTCATCTGAAGGTCTGATGGTGGCCAAAGGATCCACACGGGTGGCCTTTGGTGCTAGCTCTTGGCTCTGTTCCCTTCCAGTGAATGCCTGCAGAGGCTGCTTGAGCAACATCCTGAAGCACTGGCCGCCTGCCCTCACATCAAGCTGTCCCAGCTTGAGGGCCAGGTGGGAGCTGAAGTGGCTTTCACAGCCTTGACATTCTGAATTCTGGGGGTCAGGCAACTCTGACTCCACAAAGAAGGGCATCCTCCGAGGATGTGAGCCCTGGGAGGCATGGCTCTCTGGGGGGCCCTGGGGATGGGTATCACAATCTTCCCTCTGGCTCCAGTGATTCCATCTCTCATAGGCAGTCCTGGAACCCCTCATCACTACATAACAGGGACCCCCACTTCCAGTAGAATGCTCCCTTCTCTCTGAGCCCTCACCTTAGCCTCCCAGGCACACCACCTACTGGGGATGGAGAGAGGTTGTAACAATTAGTATACAGCATGGAACTTTGGGCTCCCAGATGGTGCAGTGGTAACCTGCCTGCCAATGCAGATAAACCTAGAGACGTGGCTTCGGTCCCTGGGTTGGGAAGATCTCTGGAGGAGAATGTGGCAGCCCACTCCAGTGTCCTTGCCTGGAGAATCCCATGGACAGAGGAGCCTGGTGAGCTACAGTCCCTGGGGTCACAAAGAGTCAGACATGACTGGGCGCACATGAGCAAGAGAGCGTGGAATTTAGGAGAAAAGTGTTAACAATACGGTGCCACTACAGGAATCGGCATGCATGGCGCTGCTGACGAAATAACACATGCATTCTTGTTTTCTCCATAAGACTCCCAAAGAGGGATTTCTCGCGGGCCACAGCTCGGGGGAACTCGGACAAGCTCCTGACCAGTTGTGTTCTTATTCTGATAAATGCTGCTGCTGCTGCTGCTAAGTCGCGCCAGTCGTGTCCGACTCTGTGTGACCCCATAGACGGCAGCCCACCAGGCTCCCCCATCCCTGGGATTCTCCAGGCAAGATCACTGGAGTGGGTGATAAATGCTGCATCGCACAACAATTTCTACCTGCTCTGGCAGTCAGGCAACTTGTGCTGAATCCCCAGCCCCTCGTGAGGGCCGCAGGAGGGGGCAAATGAGAAGTGCCCAGGCCTGGCCCCGACCCTGACCACTCGGTCCTTACACGCTCTGCATCAGGTAGCACTGATGTCACACCCACCACATGTTCCGCAATGGCCTCTGGGCAGTGGGAAGGTGCAGAGTCCAGCGGAAGCCCTGCGTGCTGTGTCCCGCCACCCTAGTGACCTCCGGTCATGACCAACCTCAGTGTTCATCCCTGTATCCATCACATGCGTCCTGCTGACGTGGTCTGGCTCAAGAAGCATCTCCTCCCAGAAGGCCTTCCTCTCCCCTCTCCCACTCTGCCCGGGCTGAGTGTGAGTGACCCCTCCCTCCCGGGGACCTAACGACGTCCATGTGGAGAGGACCTGAGGCCTCTGGCCCACAGCCAACAGCTCTGCGTGTAGACCTGGATTCGCCTCCTAATGGAAACACTAACAGAAACGTACCCAGGAGTCAGGCGGCATGGTGCCCACCTCACATCCATTGCTTCATTCACTCTAGGATCACTCATTCATTCAGTAAAGTTGTCTGCCGCGATCGTCTGTGCATGTACCCAGCTCCCTGTATGCTCTGAGGGCCCAAGGATCAGGAACTTGGAGTCTAAGAAGAGAAGACAGCAGACACTGAGGCCAGACAGAAATGAATGAAAATCAGGCATGCTCACAGGTGATGTGGGCGCTCAGTAAAGATGCATCTGCGTGGTTTGTGGGGTGACCAGGTGCCATCTGAGCTCACCCTTCCGGGAAGCCTTCCTGAGTCCGTGACCAGCGGGCGGGGATGGGAGTGAAGCACAGGGTCACTTGGGGAGTGTCGGGAAGACACTGACCTGTGGGGGCCGGAAGAGCCAAGGCTGGGCCTGGGCGGCCGAGGGAAGGAGGAAAACCAGGGCAGCCGCGGGAGATCCACACTGGTGACGCAGAAAAGGAATAAGGGGTGAGGTCATCCACCACACGGCCCCCGAGCCCCTCACACCCACCCAGCCCCAGCCCGCTCTTCTGGGCCCCGTCCTCCAGATGGGCTGCTTGGGGCCCGCCAGGCCTGCCTCTTCCCTTGTGTCTGTCTGCACGTCATTTCTTTCTTCTGAAATTCACTTGTGTGACTCTTTCTGCAACCTGCTCACTTTCCCAACACTCTCTTTGTGACTGTAGACCATCAGACTCCCATCCATAGAATTCTCCAGGCAAGAACAGTGGAGTGGGTGGCCATTCCCTTTTCCAGCGAATCGTCCTAACCCAGGGATTGAACCCGGGTCCCCTGCATTACAGGCGGCAGATTCTTTATCATCTGAGCCACCAGGGAAGCCCATGTTTGTGAGGACTGTATATGTTATTACACATAATCCCAGGTCATTTATTTTCTCTGTAAAGTGTTTCTTTGTATGAATAAACCACAATTTATTTACCCATTTTCTTTCTGATGGATTTCTGCTGTTTCTGATTTTTTATATATAGCAGAGTAATTTGAACAGCAGTAACCAACCCTGTAAGGGGCTCCTTGTCACTCACGTAAAGGCTGAACACGAGACCGCGAGTGAAATTGCTGGCTGGGCGATGGGAACTGCACATCTCATGTCTACCGGCGATTGACAAACATCCCTGCAGAGCAGTGATACGAGCACAGCCTCCTGCCCGGTGCAGGTGTGTCTCCTCCTTGAGTCTTCCCGCCCCCAGGAGTGTGTGTCATTCTCACATCCTGGTAGGTGTTGTCGTGGTCTGCTCAGGGGGTTGCAAGAATGTGCTAGAAGAAAGCCACAGTCTCTGTGGCTTATAAACATCGAATATTAACCTCTCACAGCTCTGGAGGCTGGAAGTCCAGCCCCGTGGGAGCCCAGGGTGGGCCTGACAACCCTCCTCCAGGTTGCAGAGGCTGAGTCCTTGCTGTGTCCCCGTGTGGTGAAAGGGGTGACAGAGATCTGGGGTCTCTTTATTCATTTACTTTTGACTGCATTGGGTCTTGGCTGCACCATCCAGGACCTTTAAGGCACTGGCGACCCCCTCCAGTACTCTTGCCTGGAAACTCCCATGGATGGAGGAGCCTGGTAGGCTGCAGTCCATGGGGTTGCTAAGAGTCGGACAAGACTGAGCGACTTCACTTTCACTTTTCACTTTCATGCACTGGAGAAGGAAATGGCAACCCACTCCAGTGTTCTTGCCTGGAGAATCCCAGGGACGGGGGAGCCTGGTGGGCTGCTGTCTATGGGGTTGCACAGAGTCGGACACGACTGATGTGACTTAGCAGCAGCAGAGGCTCAGTAGTTATGGCACCTGGGCTTGGTTGATCTGAGGCATGTGGAAAAGTAGTTCCCCAACCAGAGATTGAACCCATGTCTTCTGCATTTGATGGCGGATTTTTAACCACTGGACCACCCAGGGAGTTCCTCTGAATCTCTTTTATAAGGACACTAATCTCATCTACGGGGGCTCCATCCACATGACCTCATCCCCTCTCAAAGGCCCCACCTTCTAACACCATCACACTGGGGGTTAGGAAGGATCTCAAGATGTATATTTGGGGGGGACACATTCAAGCAGTAGACAGCAGGTATGAAAATGTAACTCACTGAGACTGTAAAATGTCCTGAATTATTAGTGAGTTTGGATTTTTTTTTATATGTTCATTCAAGATTCTAGTTTCTTTTTCTAGGATACATCTCTCACAGTCTTTGACTTTTCTGCGGTGGTTCTCTGTTCTTGTTGATCGGTGCGCATTCTCTCTGTGGTCCAGGGCCTGACCTTTCATCAGTGAATATCTTCTTGCAGATGTGGCCTCTGTTTACAGTGTCCTTTTACTAAACCAAGGTTTTGATTTTTAATGCCATTGAATTTATTCAGGTTTTCCATTGTGACTTGTGTTAAGACTCGTAAAAATAAATGATGTGAGAGTTGGATCATAAAGAAGGCCGAGCACCAAAGAATTGATGCTTTCAATCTGTGGTGCTGGAGAAGACTCTTGAGAGTCCCTTGGACAGCAAGGAGATCAAACCAGTCAATCCTAAAGGAAATCAACCCTGAATATTCATTGGAGGGACCGATGCTGAAGCTAAAGCTCCAATACTTTGGCCACCTGATGTGAATAGCCAACTCACTGGAAAAGACCCTGGGATGCTGGGAAAGATTGAGGACAGGAGGAGACGGGGACGACAGAGGATGAGATGGTCAGAGGGCATCACTGACTCAATGGATGTGAGTTTGAGCAAGCTCTAGGAGATGGTGAAGGACAGGGAAGCCTGGTGTGCTGCAGTCCATGGGGTTGCAAGGAATCGGACACGACTGAACGACTGAACGATAATAACAAAAATTCATTATTCACCCTGAAGTCATACAAGTAGTCTCCTCTATTGTCTTGTACTATGTGAGGCTCTGCCTCTGTCCTTAGCCAGCCTCACATGGTTTTTCTTGGGTCACTGTTATAGTGGATCATTTTATCTGCTGTGGCAAAAGGCTTCCGGGTGCTCTGAACCCCTCTTCTTCCCTGTGAAGACAGAATCAGCTTGACTTAGTCTGACCAGCCCTGACAGCATTTGACTGGGCTTCCTTCTACTTTGGGGGTGAGTCTGTAAAAAGGGACATATGTTCCACACCAGCCTGCTTCTCTGTGCACGTGTGCTACGTCACTCAGTCGTGTCCGACTCTTTGTGACCCCATGGACGGTAGCCCACTGGGCTCCTCTGTCCATGGAATTTCCCAGCCAGGAATACTGGAGTGGGTTACCATATCTTCCTTCAGGGGATTTTCCTGACCCAGGGATAGAACCCCCATCTCCTGCGTCTTCTGCATTAGCAGGCAGGTTTTTACTACCGAGCCACCTGGGAAGCCCTCTGTGTACATGTATTCCTCTCCATTTATTTAGTTTTTTTAAAATGTTCTTAATCTAGGCTCATTTTTCCCCCAATAAAGTCTTATACTTCTTTTGCTAAATTTATTCCTCAGCATCTTGTAATTTCCGTCATTTTTGTAATCACCCATTTTGGTGGTGTTTTCTGTATACAAAAATGTAATTTTTGTATTACTCTTGTACTTAAAATTTCTCACTCATTTTAATACTTTATTTGTGGATTCCTTTGATTGCCTACCTGACTCAAAATATTTTCTAGGAATCGTAAGAGTTCTGGTCCTTTCTTTTTTTTTTTTTTAATTCTTGTAACATTTATTTCCCTTTGTCCTATGACTTTTTTCCCAGAATTTCTTCTGGGACCTGCCTCCTGGAGACTTACCTGCAGAGTCGTATTCAGCCAGTATCTCCGGGGAACGCACATCCGTGCAGGTTTCTGGAGTTTTCCCCCTTCCCTCTGCATCCTGTGTGCTGACCGCGGCCATTGTAGCCTCGATGACGCGTTTCCTCTTCTCCCGGCTGTGCTGTTTCCGGTGCGAAGTCTTTCTCGTAATTGTTCTGCTTCTGTGATCTGGCAGCTGCCCCACCACCCCCCATGCTGGCTAGGTTTATGATTGTCTCTTTGTCTTGGGTTTTCAGCAGTTTGACTCAGAGTCAATCCCTTAGGTGTCACTGAACTTCTCAGAATGTGGGTTGATTTTCCTTTTTTATCAAATTGGAAAAAAATCAGCCAGCATTTCTTGGAATATTTTGCTGCCTCATTCTTCTTTCTGGTCCTTCTTACACTCCAGCCTCATGTATGTTAGACATGTGTTACTGATGCTTTGCTCTATTTCCTATTGATAGTTTTTCCCTCTCTGCTTAATTTTGAAAACTTATATTGACTTATCGTCACCTTTGCTCATGGTTTCTTTTTCAGTCTCTAATGTGCTTTAAACATATTTATTTATTTATTTTTAATTCAGATGTGTACTTTTTTGTCTAGAATTCTATTTGGTCTTTTTCAGAATTTTTACTTTCTCTCTGAAATTCTCTATCCCTTTGTCTTTATATATACATAAAGGATAAATAAATATAGCTATATAGCTATATATATATATATATATATATATATATATATATATATATATATATAGCTTCCCCGGTGGCTCAGACTATAAAGAATGCACCTGCAATTCAGGAAACCTGGGTTCCATCCCTGGGTTGGGAAGACCCCCTGGAGGAGGTCATGGCAACCCACTCCAGTATTCTTGCCTGGAGAATCCCCCGGTGGGCTACAGTCCATGGGGTCACAAAGAGTCGGACACAACTGAGCAACTAAGCACATATATATACACAATATATATACTTGTATATATCAGATCAGATCAGTCGCTCAGTCGTGTCTGACTCTTTGCGACCCCATGAATCGCAGCACGCCAGGCCTCCCTGTCCATCACCAACTCCCGGAGTTCAAATTCAAAGACTATGTTTTGTTCTTTTGTCTGAAATACTTCAAAGAAAATTGACTGCTAGAAGCAAAAAATAACAGGATGCACATATGGTGGAATGCATAGCCTATAGTAAAACATATGAAAATAAAACACTATATCATATCTATGTATCAGTATCTGTGTACTGGTATCTATCTACAGTAACAAGCATACAATGTATATAGTATTATTTTTCCTTTCAGCTATTACAGATGTGTAAGAGTCACTTGAAAGCCCTTGCTTATTGGTTCCAATCCATCAGGCATCTTTCACCCAACTTCTCCGCTTAGCTCTCTCACTGTGTTTGAAAATACTGTGAGACTTTACTTCAGACACCGGGAACTAGACAGCCTGGAGTGGGAGGTATTCTGCCCCGTCTTGTTCTCCAGGGTCTTTCTTTCTGGTTTCTTCCCAGAGAGGCGGTGCTGGGAGAGGGGCTGGTAACGGTGTGTCAGGTGGGGCTGGCTATGGCTTGCACTGAATAAGGGTGATTTCCCCTGTGGCTTAGCCAGCCCCTGATTTGCGTGGTCACAGCATGTTTTCTCTCATCAGTATCCAGTTTGGAGGGGGTGGCCCCACACAGCCCTGGCTGTGTACCCAAGTCCAGCTGTTTTCCCAGCAGAATGTTGTAAGGGGAGAAGCCTGGTGGTGGGTGATTGCTGGGTCAGGGGATCTCATCTTGGACCTGAGCTCTTCCAGACTCCCTCCATCCTGCCTGCCCACTGGCACACCCAAACCTGGATCACCTGTCCCTCATTCTTTCAAGGTCTCTGGGACCCCATCCATGCTCAGAACGTGCACCCGCCCCACGTAGGCAGGTATGGAAGCTGATGTGTGCCCACGAAGGACTTAATCTCTCTCCGGAAATCATGTCACCGAGACTTCATCCACTGTTCTTGGTTCAGGCTTTTCTTGGTGTCTTTCTGAGAGTTAAGGTTCCTCATGACCTTCTATACCCTGACCGGGGCAGAAATCACTGGCACACCTGATGTCTGGCTAATTGGCGCAGACAAGCTTCTCTTTTCCTTTTGGATCTGTGTAATAAACTGTACATTTGGGGGGAATCACTCATTTTTGTCTACACTTAAAATTTTATTGACATAAAGTTGATTTTTAAAACTGTCATCTTATTAACGCTTTTTTCTCTATTGGATAATTACTTTTGTCTTCTTTTTAAGGTCAAGTTATTAAAATTGTCCTTTCTTCTTTTCTATAATACATATTCAAGGCTTAAATTTCCCTCTGAGCTTGACTTTAGCTGCATTCCACAAAGTTTGACATGCTAGATCTTAATGCTCAATTTTTTTCAAATGTGTCCCTTGATTCTACTTTGATTTTTTGACTCATAGATTATTTAGATAGGTAATATTCAAATTCCCACAATTTAGGGATTTTCTAGTTACTCTTTAGCCGATTCCAAGGACCTTTAAACTGAAGCTTAAAGCGTTTAAGGAATTCTTCCAAGGCCATAATTTGTGAAAACTGAGACTAGGGTTTGAACACACTTTTTGTCTAAAGTAAGTGCAATTGCCACCTTCCCAAGGTTACTGCGGGGATGCGTGACTCTGTGTGAAGGACTGAGAATAGCCCTGGACACCTGGCAGATGCTCAGAGTGCACCTACTATGCTCAGAGTGCACCTACTGCGCATCTGGTTCCATTCCGTGGAGGTACACAGCCTCCACTTTTCCATGACATGTTCATGCATGTATGATAACTATGAAAGATCTGCCCTTGGCAGAGGTCATGAGAGCACATGGAAACCAGGGAAATTTTCAGAGTGAGATAGTAAGCGTTCATCATCCTGTAGCAGAATTCCCAGGAGTTCCGGACAGGAGACCAGCTGCCATGGGGCAGCCGCACTGGGGTTCCCAGGTTCCCCAGGCAGCTCCTGCGGGTCTTGGTTAGCAGGTGAACCTCCTCCCCTGGCGTGGCCCCAGTCCTGCAGGGATGCACAGGTGATCAGGGCATGAGGCTGAAGTGCTCTGGCCAGCGGACCCAGGGACACAGCCATCAGGACACACGGAGGTGGAGGCTCCCCACTGCTATTGGGAGCTCAGGGAGCAGGGGTCACGCCTGGAGACAGAGCTGGGTAGTGCGCCCTGGACGTAGCCTCCTGGTGTGGACAGTGATGAGAAAGAGGAAAGGATTGACAGGTTGATGCTCAGGCAATACCAATATGCGGCAAGAGAAGAGAAAAAGGATGGAGAGAAAGGATGACAAGAGAGATGGAGACCAACCAGGATCAATAAGGAGAGGTTAGAAAGCGGGGGTCAGCAGGGAGGCGCCAAGGGTCAGTGAGAGGTCCTCCCCCAATATCCTAGAGAAACATTGAGGCAAGCATCAGTAATGCTAGGGAGCAGGTTGGCCCCTAGCAGGTCAACAGGACGGGGGCTGAGGTGTGTTCCTTTTATGGGTCAGGCTGTAAGCCTTTACCACCCCCTCCCAGCAGCAGCTGGTGGGCACTTGTACCTATATGGATGCAGGGGTCCTCCCCACATTCTCCACCACTGATGAGAGCCCTGGACCTGGGGAAGGGGTGTGGTGCAAGGTTGTTAAAGGAAACGCTAATCCAGAGAAGGAATTTTCTTATAAGAGAATAAAGAGAGGAGAAATAAAGTAGGAAATTCATATACTTAATTCCTTTGTCTTCTATTATTTTTTAAATATATTTAACATGATGCATTTTCATTTTTAAAACATTCTAGAAATACATGGGGACGGGGGAAAGGAGTAGAATGTCTCTTTCAGCTCATGCCCTCCTTCTTACGCACACATGTGGCCAGATGCCATCAAACTAAGCTGTGGTGTAACCTGCACGCTGCCCTTCCTCCCCTACCCCGTCCCCATGGATGTGTGTGTGTGTGTTCTAACATTAGTGGAATCAGGTTATACCCTTTCTACAACTTGGTTTTTTCCACTTAACAATGCATCTTATTAATTTTGCAGGTCAGCCTTGAAGAAGATCTACTTCCATTTTTAACTACTTTTTAAGACTGTTGATTGTCCATCGGCAGATGAATGGATAAGAAAGTTGTGGTACATATGCACAATGGAATATTACTCAGTTATTAAAAAGAATGCATTTGAATCAGTTCTAATGAGGTGGATGAAACTGGAATCTATTATACAGAACGAAGTCATAAAGAAAAACACCAATACAATATATTAACACATATATATGGAATTTAGTGGCAACCCACTCCAATGTTCTTGCCTGGAGAATCCCAGGGACGGGGGAGCCTGGTGGGCTGCCGTCTATGGGGTCGCAGAGTCGGACACGACTGAAGGGACTTAGCAGCAGAGCAGCAGCATGGAATTTAGAAAGATGATAATGATGACCCTATATGCGAGACAGCAAAAGAGACACAGATGTAAAGAACAGACTTTTGGACTCTGTGGGAGAAGGCGAGGGTGGGATGATTTGACAGAATAGCATTGAAACATGTATATTATCATATGTGAAATAGATTGCCAGTCCAGGTTCCATGCATGAGACAGGGTGCTCAGGGCTGGTGCACTGGGATGACCCTGAGGGATGGGATGGGAAGGGAGGTGGGAGGGGGGTTCAGGATGGGGAACACAGGTACACCGAGGGCTGATTCATGTCAATGTATGGCAAAACCCACCACAATATTGTGACGTAATTAACCCCTAATTAAAATAAAAATAAATAATAAAATAAATAAAAAAAAATAAAATGATCCTGGGGGTGGGGGAAGACTCTGTTGATTGGATCTGAAACGATTATTTTCCTCTTGATAAGTCTTAAATTTATTTTCATGCTTTTGCCATTACAAATAATGTTATGAATCATTTCCTTTTACATGAATGCATACGTGTCCCACGCACATGAACTGGTCCTTTATTTACATAGGTTTCTAAAGTATAGGTACTGGATAAGAGCCGATGCCTTTTAAATTCTGCTTGACCAATAAGCTGCCCTGTAAAAAAGGCTTTATCAATACATGCTCCTTTCAAATTCAAGGATGTTATGATTTTTTAATGCTTTTTCTCTACTATAAGAAATGAAAGTTGCTCAGTTGTGTCTGACTCTTTGCAACTCCATGGACTACACAGTCCATGGAATTCTCCAGGCCAGGATATTGGAGTGCGTAACCTTCCCCTTCTCCAAAGAATCTTCCCAACTCAGGGATCAAAGCCAGGTCTCCCTCATTGCAGGTGGATTCTTTACTGACTGAACCACGAGGGAAGCCCAAGAATACTGGAGTGGGTAGCCTATCCCTTCTCCAGGGGATCTTCCTGACCAGGGAATTGAACCGGGGTGTTCTGCGTTGCAGGTGGATTCTTTACTGACTGAGCCACCAGGGAAGCCCTGAGAAGTGAAAAGCAATCTTTAGTTTGTATTTGAAAATGTATTTTAATGTTTGTTGGTTATTTTACTTCATGTTCTTTGAAACTACACTTTATAATAAAATTGACTATTTTCCACTGGCTTGTCTTTTTCTCATTGAATCTTTTCTAAATTCTGAGTATTAATCTTTCACTATTTCTATTGAAAATATTTTTGTCAGCTGCCAATTAACTGTGTATATTTTGTCATTTATCACTCTTTTCCCATGTGGCTTCTAATTCTTTCTTATCTCTAAGCTTTCCCCTGCCACAGGTCCTACGGATATGCTAAGAGATTTTTAATCAAATTGGAATGTATTTACAAAAGCCACAAGTTATGATCCATCTATACTTTTCTTAGCAAGTGGACCTTGAACCATCCAACTTCATTTATGAAATAGACGCAGAGAGCACAGATTGGAAATGCCCACTTTAATTATCTATTAATTTAACCTTAGGCACAAATGCCCTGGTGTGTCCACTTGCTCCAAGGTCACCTCCTTGTGTGTTTGTTCCGTCGTGTGCTTGCATTACTGCCACGGTGCTCTTCTTCTGCTACCTTTGACCTCTCTCACGCTTCAGTTATATCCGGCTCTGTGCTACCCTATGGACCGTAGCCCACCAGGCTCCTCTGTCCATGGGATTCTCCAGGCAAGAATACTGGAGTGGGTGGCTGTGCCGTCCTCCAGGGCATCTTCCTGACCCGGGGATCGAACGCGCCTCTCTCACAGGAACCTGCATTGGCAGGCAGGTTCTGCACCACTCACACCGCCTGGGAAGCCACACTTAGTCTGTGTGTGGCGTGTGCTGAGCGCTCAGTCCTGTCTGACTCTGTGAGACCCTGTGAACTGGAGCCCACCAGGCTCCCCTCCCTGTGGGGATTCTCCAGGCAAGAATCCTGGAGTGGGTGGCTGTGCCCTCTTGCAGGGCATCTCCCCAACCCAGGGAACCCAGGGCTCCACACTGCAGGGGCATTCTTTACCAAACCACTTTTCTCTTCCTCCTGGACTCAGGTGTTAGATGGTTCACCATCTACTTGCTAAGAAAAGTACAGATGGATAATGACTTGTGGTATTTGTAAATACTTTACAATTTGATTAAAAATCTCTTACCATATCTATAGGACCTATGGCAGGGGAGAGCTTAGTGATAAGAAAGAATTAGAAGCCACGTGGGAAAAGAGTGACAAATGCCCCGTGGTAAATGACAAAATATACAAAGGTAATTGGCAGCTGACACAATGACAAAGATATTTTCAATAGAAACAGCAAAATGATCATTTGAGCAAGAAAAAACGTGTATTATGTGAAGCCACTGAGACGTTTGGATTGTTGCTTATGATGTTGCTCTATTCTGATGTATCATATATGTCTCTTCTCTTCAGGCCAATTTTCACTTTTTAAGCAGGTTAGGATAGTCTGGAGTTTTTGTAATATTATTTTGGCTGTGACTAGAATGTTTTTATTTCTATTACATTTTCTACTTGGCTGCTGCTGGTTCTAGAAAAACTATTGATTTTCGTAGGTTGATACATTCAGTCCCAGGTTCCTGAACTCTCATGACCGGCTGGGGCCATTTATCAGTTTACGCTTCTGCATTCTTGCAGAGAAGAACATTCGCATATACATACTGTCATATTTCTTAACTTATTTTTCCATTTTTTCACCAGTTAGAGCCTTCACCACCATATTAAATAGTGATGTATAGTGGGCATCCTTGCTGAACTGATTTTTAGAAAATATCGCTAATGTTTCACTGTTAAGTATGATGCTGGTTTCAGTTCTCTGGTAAATACATTTCATCAAGATAAGAGTGTTCCATTACCGTCTTTGTTTTCTAAGTGCTTTTTATAAGGAATGAGCGTTGACTTTTATCAAACGCTTCTCCAGTATCTAATAAAATCATTAAAGTTTCTCCTTTATTATCTGAGTGTTAAGAACTGCTTTGGTAGTTTTTTCTAACCACTGTTAAATTCCTGTGATGAACTTTGTGTGCTTGTATTTTAATACCTTGTTATCTTGATATTAGATTTATTTATCTGTTTAAAGTGGACAAGAATATAGATTTTTCTTTCTGTGCCTACTTGTCTGATTGTGGTGTCTTAGTTACAACAGCTATTTTAATGGAATAAGCATCTATCCCTCTTTTCCTCTTCTCTGAAAGTTTATCTCTTGTGATTTCATAAATGTGTATGGGCATTTGATGGAAATATATATATACTTTTCCTTTTAGCTACTACTGTTATATATATGCATGTGTGTGTGTGTGTGTCTGTGATATAGCTATAGAATTCGTTTCTTAAACATCTATTTTTCATCAAAATTATGTACTATGTGATTTTAAAAACTGTAAAATTCTACAAGTCTTTTACACAATCAAAGCAGCCCACTGCGTCCCTACTTTCTCTGTCTGTTCCCCCCATAATAACTTTATCAGTCTTAGCTGTTTCTTTTAAGCGTTCATATGTTTAAGTTCTGGAGAAGGAAATGGCAACCCTTTCCAGTATCCTTGCCTGGAAAATCCCATGGACAGAGGAGCCTGGTAGGCTACAGTCCGTGGAGTCACGAAGAGTCCGACACGACTGAGCGACATCACTCACTCACTCATGTTTAAGTTATGCATTGTACTGCCATTTTTGGTTCTTCATCATTGGATAGTAACTACTCTCTTCCTATCGACGAACTTGGGGATTTATTTTCTTATGCTCTCCCTAAAACTGGCATACACTCTTCCTTCCATCTAAGCTCTTTATCACCTGCATATAATAATTTCAGAATAAGTTTATTCAGTTCAGTTCAGTCACTCAGTCCTGTCCAGCTCTTTTCCACCCCATGAACCACAGCATGCCAGGCCTCTCTGTCCATCACCAACTCCAGGAGTTCACACAAACTCATGTCCATCAAGTCGGTGATGCCATCCAGCCATCTCATCCTTGTCGTCCCCTTCTCCTCATGCCCTCAATCTTTCCCAGCATCAGGGTCTTTTCAAATGAATCAGCTCTTCGCATGAGGTGGCCAAAGTACTGGAGTTTCAGCTTCAACATCAGTCCTTCCAATGAACACCCAGAATGGATCTCCTTTAGGATGGACTGGTTGGACCTCCTTGCAGCCCAAGGGACTCTCAAGAGTCTTCTCCAACACCACAGTTCAAAAGCATCAATTCTTCGGCACTCAGCTTTCTTTATAGTCCAACTCTTACATCCATACATGACCACTGGAAAAACCATAGCCTTGACTAGATGGACTTTTGTTGGCAAAGTAATGTCTCTGCTTTTTAATATGCTGTCTTGGTTGGTCATAACTTTCCTTCCAAGGAGTAAGTGTCTTTTAATTTCATGGCTGCAATCACCATTTGCAGTGATTTTGGAGCCCCCAAAATAAAGTCTGACACTGTTTCCACTGTTTCCCCATCTATTTCCCATGAAGTTATGAGACCAGATGCCATGATCTTAGTTTTCTGAATGTTGAGCTTTAAGCCAAATTTTTCACTCTCCTTTTTCACTTTCATCAAGAGGCTCTTTAGTTCTTCTTCACTTTCTGCCATAAGGGTGGTGTCATCTGCATATCTGAGGTTATTGATATTTCTCCCGGCAATCTTGATTCCAGACTGTGCTTCTTCCAGCCCAGCGTTTCTCATGATGTACTCTGCATATAAATTAAATAAGCAGGGTGACAATATACAGTCTTGAAGTACTCCTTTCCTGACTTGGAACCAGTCTGTTGTTCCATGTCCAGTTCTAACTGTTGCTTCCTGACCTGCATACAGGTTTCTCAAGAGGCAGGTCAAGTGGTCTGGTATTCCCATCTCTTTCAGAATTTTCCACAGTGTATTGTGATCCACACAGTCAAAGGCTTTGGCATAGTCAATAAAACAGAAATAGATGTTTTTCTGGAACTCTAGCTTTTTCAATGATCCAGCAGATGTTGGCAATTTGATCTCTGGTTCCTCTGCCTTTTCTGAAATGACATTGAACATCTGAAAGTTCACAGTTCAGGTATTGCTGAAGCCTGGCTTGGAGAATTTTGAGCATTACTTTACTAGTGTGTGAGATGAGCACAATTGTGCAGTAGTTTGAGCATTCTTTGGCATTGCCTTTCTTTGGGATTGGAATGAAAACTGACCTTTTCCAGTCCTGTGGCCACTGCTGAGTTTTCCAAATTTGCTGACATACTGAGTGCAGCACTTTCACAGCATCATCTTTCAGGATTTGAAATAGCCCAACTGGAATTCCATCACCTCCACTAGCTTTGTTCGTAGTGATGCTTCCTAAGGCCCACTTGACTGCACATTCCAGGATGTCTGGCTCTAGGTGAATGATCACATCATCATGATTATCTGGGTCGTGAAGATCTTTTTTGTACAGTTCTTCTGTGTATTCTTGCCACCTCTGCTTAATATCTTCTGCTTCTGTTAGGTCCCTACCATTTCTGTCCTTTATTGAGCCCATCTTTGCATGAAATGTTCCCTTGGTATCTCTAATTTTCTTGAAGAGATCTCTAGTCTTTCCCATTCTGTTGTTTCCCTCTATTTCTTTGCATTGATCACTGAGGAAGGCTTTCTTATTTCTCCTTGCTATTCTTTGGAACTCTGCATTCAGATGCTTATATCTTTCCCTTTCTCCTTTGCTTTTTGCTTCTCTTCTTTTCATAGCTATTTGTAAGGCCTCCTCAGACAGCCATTTTGCTTTTCTGCATTTCTTTTTCTTGGGGATGGTCTTGATTCCTGTCTCCTGTACAGTGTCACGAACCTCCATCCATAGTTCATCAGGCACTCTGTCTATCAGATCTAGTCCGTTAAATCTATTTCTCACTTCCACTGTACAATCATAAGGGATTTGATTTAGGTCATACTTGAATGGTCTAGTGGTTTTCTCCACTTTCTTCAATTACAGTCTGAATCTGGCAATAAGGTGTTCATGATCTGAGCCACAGTCAGCTCCCAGTCTCGTTTTTGCTGACTGTATAGAGCTTCTCCATCTTTGGCTGCAAAGAATATAATCAATCTGATTTGGGTGTTGACCATCTGGTGATGTCCATGTGTAGAGTCTTCTCTTGTGTTGTTGGAAGAGGGTGTTTGCTGTGACCAGTGTGTTCTCTTGGCCAAACTCTATTAGCCTTTGTCCTGCTTCATTTTTTACTTCAAGGCCAAATTTACCTGTTACTCCAGGTATCTCTTTACTTCCTACACACCTCAGGGCAAAAAATAGAACATTATCATTATTCAAAAAAAATCTCCTGTGATTTCTTCCCATGAGTATCCCTCCCTTTTGAATGTAACTATGAGCTTGAATTCTGACACTGTGGATAGTTTGCCATCTCTAACACAGAAACACGCAAGTGTGTACATGCAGTGTGCGCCTGTGTCTGTATTCTTTCACTCAAAATAATGCTGGTGAGAGCCCTCCGTGTCGTTGTTCCACAGAACCACAGTTTGTTATTTCATAATTGCTCTCATAGACCGTATGAGTTCACCATGATGTATTCATCCATTTAGCTATAATGAACATTCAAGGTGTTTCCAGTTGTTGATTTACAAAAACAATGGGATATAGTGGGCACGCTCACTTGTGATTCTATATGGGCACATTCCTCTGGGGATGTGTGCTTTGAGTTTAAGGTGTTTGGACTGTCATCATTATTGTGATAGATTTCCAGTTTCTCCATATACTCACTAATAGTATTTTCTAGCTTTTAAAATTTTAGCTGTTCTGCAGGGTGTATAGTACTTTGCCTTACGGACTTAGTTTATATCTCTCTGATGACTAATGAGTTGAGTACTTTTTATGATGTTCATTGGCCCTTTCAAAATTCTTATTTGTGAAGAGTCAGAGGGTTGTGTTATCTTTCATTAATACAATTTTTATGAATTTAATTTCTTAATTTTAATTTTAATTGAGCATAATTTACTGATTTATCATTATTTTGTGTTAATGATCTTCACCTCTTTTTAAAGAAATCTCTGCCTCCTCCAAGGTCTGGATTGTTCTTGTTGTCCAATCCCTAAGTCATATCTGACTCTGGGACCCCATGAACTGCAGCACACCAGGCTTCCCTGTCCTTCTCTATCTCCCAGAGCTTGCTCAAACTCATGTCTATTGAATCAGTGATGCCATCCAGCCATCTCATTCTCTGTCATCCCCTTCTCCTCTTTCCCTCAGTCTATCCCAGCATCAGGGTCTTTTCCAATAAATCGGCTCTTCACATCAGGTGGCCAAAGTATTGGAGCTTCAGCTTCAGCATCAGTCCTTCCAAAAACAAAGGGTTAATTTCCCTTAAGAAATTGTCCAAAGACAAAGGGTTAATTTCCCTTAGGGTTGACAGGTTTGATCTCCTTACAGTCCAAGGGACTCTCAAGAGTCTTATCCAGTATCACAGTTTGAAAGCATCAATTCTTCAGTGTTCAGCCTTCTTTATGGTCCAATTCTCACATCCCTACATGACTACTGGGAAAAGCTTAGCTTTGGCTATGCAGATCTTCATCTGCCAATTGATGTCCCTGATTTTTAATACACTGTCTAGGTTTGTCATGGTTTTTCTTCCAAGGAGCAAGTGTCTTTTGATTTTCTGGCTGCAGTTACTGTCTGCAGTGATTTAGCATCATCCATTTCACTCCCAGTTCTAAGTGGGCTTTGGACCCTGATATCTGGATCCTGTTGTCTTGTTTCAGCTGTCAGTTTAAAGCTCTCATCTGCCATCGAGCCTCTCACTTCCTTTTCCCAAATTTGGCAAATGCCTCTAGAGCTGTGCTGACCAATGCAGTAGCCACTGGTCACATCTAAGTATTTAACTTTAAATTAACTAAAGTTAAAACATTACTATCCCATTTCCCACCCATAATAGTCACTCTTCGAGGGTTCAATGGCCACAAATAGCCCATAGCTACCATTTTAGACAGAGGACATGTAGAACTTCTTCGCCATCAGGAAAGTTCTGCTGGACAGAGCTGGTCTAGGGAAAATGCTGGCCTCATGTGCCCGGGTCACCTCTGTGAGTCTCTCCTTCTTCCACACCTTGGTTGCTTCATTCTTCTCTTCCTTGGTATCACTCTGATACCTTCAAACTGATTTTAATTTTTTTTTCTGCTTTCCTAGTTGTTTTCAGTAAGAACGCTGGTCCTTGTTATTTGATCCATTGTAACCAGGACAAAGACACTGTATTACTTTCTACTTTTCATTTTTGATGTAGTCTGCACTTTGCATTACCCATTTAAGCATATAGTACTTTTATTCCAAATTTTATTTGCAGTCACCCTGTTTGTTTATTTTCTTGAGCAGATTTCTGAACTGATATTTATTTCTCCTCCTCAGTGATAGTTATGTATTATCCAAGGCTTCGCATTCACTTGTCTTGTTTGTCTTTGTTGTTGCTGTTCTTTAATCCTTAAGTTGTGTCTGACTCTTTTGCAACCCCATGGACTGTAGCCAAACAGGCTCCTCTGTCCATGGGATATCGCAGGCAAGAGTACTGGAGTGGGTTGTCATTTCCTATTCCAGGGGTCTTCCCTGACCCAGGGATCAGACCTGTGTCTCCTGTGTTGGCAGGCAGACTCTTTACCCCTGCGCCTTTGTTTGTCATGGATTCCCGTTAGTTTCGGTGTCCTGGGACAAGTGTGTGTGTGTGTGTGTGTGTGTGTGTGTGTGTGTTCTGGGGGTGTGTACATGAACATGCTCAGGGTTTCTGCATCACCTTTAGCAGAGAATTGATGCCCTGTGCCCACTAACATTACAAGTTCAAGTTTTGTTTCATCAGAGATGTTTTGCTTCAATTGATGACCCAGGGAAGCTGGCTCACTGCTAAGTTGAAAGACTTGGGCCACCAAATATAAATTGTACAGTCCCCCTTTAACAAAGGATGTAGTTCTTTATATAGGAAGCTAATCTTCACTTGGGGTCTTCACCTTCAGACTGATGTCAGTAACAAGTGGTTGACCAAGAATCATTTTAATTTTGGGCAAGAAAGTATATCTGTATTTCAAGCATGCAGTGGATTCTCCTTCTCATGTTCAGTCTGACCTATATTTTTTATATTCAATATATGTTTAATCCAAGATTTCTGTGTCTGAAGTAGAATCAGAGGATTCTCTACATCTGTTCAGCCTTCTATCTTGAGCGGAAATCCCACATATTTATTTTTCAAACGTTATCACTTTCCATTCTCACACTGGCCTTAAAGTAGGTATCACAATCATTATTTTCAGGGAAAGGAAAGAGACTTGGAGCAGTTATTAGCTGTGTGACTTTGAAAAGCTGTCTGATAGAGGATTCTATTTCCAAAGCCCATCATCTTTCCTGACACGCCATTCTAGAACCATCAAAGCTCCCTGCTTCTAAGCCCTGGGAGGCCGGGCATTCACCACCAGTGACAACAATCCCATCAGGAGCTATGGGAAGCCACAAGTTCAGAAAGAGTAGCTTTGACAGGGAGCCTTTATCTGGCTAGGCACATGAAATGAAGTCGGTAAATATTTGGGGAACAAGTGCTTGGTTTCCACTAAGAAGGCACTGGGCAGTGGAGGCGAGAGGATGTGGAGTTGCCAACACAGATTCTACTATTTATCCCTGCTTCCTCTAAAGACCTAATAATGCTGCTGTGTGCTCTCCTGTGAGTGATGTGGGGAGATGAACTCAGAGCAGAGCTCCGGGCTTCTTGAGCAGTGGAAAGACTAGCAGTTGGCAGTGAAGAGTATTTGTTTTTTTTTTGTTTTTTTTTTGTTTTTTTAAATTTTATTTTATTTTTAAACTTTACATAACTGTATTAGATTTGCCAAATATCAAAATGAATCCGCCACAGGTATACATGTGTTCCCCATCCTGAACCCTCCTCCCTCCTCCCTCCCCATTCCATCCCTCTGGGTCGTCCCAGTGCACCAGCCCCAAGCATCCAGTATCGTGCATCGAACCTGGACTGGCAACTCATTTCATACATGATATTTACATGTTTCAATGCCATTCTCCCAAATCTTCCCACCCTCTCCCTCTCCCACAGAGTCCATAAGACTGTTCTATACATCAGTGTCTCTTTTGCTGTCTCGTACACAGGGTTATTGTTACCATCTTTCTAAATTCCATATATATGCGTTAGTATACTGTATTGGTGTTTTTCTTTCTGGCTTACTTCACTCTGTATAATAGGCTCCAGTTTCATCCACCTCATTAGAACTGATTCAAATGTATTCTTTTTAATGGCTGAATAATACTCCATTGTGTATATGTACCACAGCTTTCTTATCCATTCATCTGCTGATGGACATCTAGGTTGCTTCCATGTCCTGGCTATTATAAACAGTGCTGCGATGAACATTGGGGTACTCGTGTCTCTTTCCCTTCTGGTTTTCTCAGTGTGTATGCCCAGCAGTGGGATTGCTGGATCATAAGGCATGTCTATTTCCAGTTTTTTAAGGAATCTCCACACTGTTCTCCATAGTGGCTGCACTAGTTTGCATTCCCACCAACAGTGTAAGAGGGTTCCCTTTTCTCCACACCCTCTCCAGCATTTATTACTTGTAGACTTTTGGATTGCAGCCATTCTGACTGGTGTGAAATGGTACCTCATAGTGGTTTTGATTTGCATTTCTCTGATAATGAGTGATGTTGAGCATCTTTTCATGTGTTTGTTAGCCATCTTTATGTCTTCTTTGGAGAAATGTCTATTTAGTTCTTTGACCCATTTTTTGATTGGGTCATTTATTTTTCTGGAGTTGAGCTGTAGGAGTTGCTTGTATATTCTCGAGATTAGTTGTTTGTCAGTTGCTTCATTTGCTATTATCTTCTCCCATTCTGAAGGCTGTCTTTTCACCTTGCTAATAGTTTCCTTTGATGTGCAGAAGCTTTTAAGGTTAATTAGGTCCCATTTGTTTATTTTTGCTTTTATTTCCAATATTCTGGGAGGTGGGTCATAGAGGATCCTGCTGTGATGTATGTCAGAGAGTGTTTTGCCTATGTTCTCCTCTAGGAGTTTTATAGTTTCTGGTCTTACGTTTAGATCTTTAATCCATTTTGAGTTTATTTTTGTGTATGGTGTTAGAAAGTGTTCTAGTTTCATTCTTTTACAAGTGGTTGACCAGAGTTCCCAGCACCACTTGTTAAAGAGATTGTCTTTAATCCATTGTATATTCTTGCCTCCTTTGTCGAAGATAAGGTGTCCATATGTGCGTGGATTTATCTCTGGGCTTTCTATTTTGTTCCATTGATCTATATTTCTGTCTTTGTGCCAGTACCATACTGTCTTGATAACTGTGGCTTTGTAGTAGAGCCTGAAGTCAGGTAGGTTGATTCCTCCAGTTCCATTCTTCTTTCTCAAGATCGCTTTGGCTATTCGAGGTTTTTTGTTTTTCCATACAAATTGTGAAATTATTTGTTCTAGCTCTGTGAAGAATGCTGTTGGTAGCTTGATAGGGATTGCATTGAATCTATAGATTGCTTTGGGTAGTATACTCATTTTCACTACATTGATTCTTCCAATCCATGAACATGGTATATTTCTCCATCTGTTAGTGTCCTCTTTGATTTCTTTCACCAGTGTTTTATAGTTTTCTATATATAGGTCTTTAGATTCTTTAGGTAGATATATTCCTAAGTATTTTATTCTTTCCATTGCAATGGTGAATGGAATTGTTTCCTTAATTTCTCTTTCTGTTTTCTCATTATTAGTGTATAGGAATGCAAGGGATTTCTGTGTGTTGATTTTATATCCTGCAACTTTACTATAGTCATTGATTAGTTCTAGTAATTTTCTGGTGGAGTCTTTAGGGTTTTCTATGTAGAGGATCATGTCATCTGCAAACAGTGAGAGCTTTACTTCTTCTTTTCCAATTTGGATTCCTTTTATTTCTTTTTCTGCTCTGATTGCTGTGGCCAAAACTTCCAAAACTATGTTGAATAGTAATGGTGAAAGTGGGCACCCTTGTCTTGTTCCTGACTTTAGAGGAAATGCTTTCAATTTTTCACCATTGAGGATAATGTTTGCTGTGGGTTTGTCATATATAGCTTTGATTATGTTGAGGTAGGTTCCTTCTATTCCTGCTTTCTGGAGAGTTTTGATCATAAATGGATGTTGAATTTTGTCAAAGGCTTTCTCTGCATCTATTGAGATAATCATATGGTTTTTATTTTTCAATTTGTTAATGTGGTGTATTACATTGATTGATTTGCGGATATTGAAGAATCCTTGCATCCCTGGGATAAAGCCCACTTGGTCATGGTGTATGATCTTTTTAATGTGTTGTTGGATTCTGATTGCTAGAGTTTTGTTAAGGATTTTTGCATCTATGTTCATCAGTGATATTGGCCTGTAGTTTTCTTTTTTTGTGGGATCTTTGTCAGGTTTTGGTATTAGGGTGATGGTGGCCTCATAGAATGAGTTTGGAAGTTTACCATCCTCTGCAATTTTCTGGAAGAGTTTGAGCAGGATAGGTGTTAGCTCTTCTCTAAATTTTTGGTAGAATTCAGCTGTGAAGCCGTCTGGACCTGGGCTTTTGTTTGCTGGAAGATTTTTGATTACAGTTTCAATTTCCGTGCTTGTGATGGGTCTGTTAAGATTTTCTATTTCTTCCTGATCGAGTTTTGGAAAGTTGTACTTTTCTAAGAATTTGTCCATTTCTTCCACGTTGTCCATTTTATTGGCATATAATTGTTGATAGTAGTCTCTTATGATCCTTTGTATTTCTGTGTTGTCTGTTGTGATCTCTCCATTTTCATTTCTAATTTTATTGATTTGATTTTTCTCCCTTTGTTTCTTGATGAGTCTGGCTAATGGTTTGTCAATTTTATTTATCCTTTCAAAGAACCAGCTTTTGGTTTTGTTGATTTTTGCTATGGTCTCTTTTGTTTCTTTTGCATTTATTTCTGCTCTAATTTTTAAGATTTCTTTCCTTCTACTAACCCTGGGGTTCTTCATTTCTTCCTTTTCTAGTTGCTTTAGGTGTAGAGTTAGGTTATTTATTTGACTTTTTTCTTGTTTCTTGAGGTGTGCCTGTATTGCTATGAACTTTCCCCTTAGGACTGCTTTTACCGTGTCCCACAGGTTTTGGGTTGTTGTGTTTTCATTTTCATTCGTTTCTATGCAAATTTTGATTTCTTTTTTGATTTCTTCTGTGATTTGTTGGTTATTCAGCAGCGTGTTGTTCAGCCTCCATATGTTGGATTTTTTAATAGTTTTTCTCCTGTAATTGAGATCTAATCTTACTGCATTGTGGTCAGAAAAGATGCTTGGAATGATTTCTATTTTTTTGAATTTACCAAGGCTAGCTTTATGGCCCAGGATGTGATCTATCCTGGAGAAGGTTCCATGTGCGCTTGAGAAGAAGGTGAAATTCATTGTTTTGGGATGAAATGTCCTATAGATATCAATTAGGTCTAACTGGTCTATTGTATCGTTTAAAGTTTGTGTTTCCTTGTTAATTTTCTGTTTAGTTGATCTATCCATAGGTGTGAGTGGGGTATTAAAGTCTCCCACTATTATTGTGTTATTGTTAATTTCTTCTTTCATACTTGTTAGCATTTGTCTTACATACTGCGGTGCTCCCGTGTTGGGTGCATATATATTTATAATTGTTATATCTTCTTCTTGGATTGATCCTTTGATCATTATGTAGTGACCATCTTTGTCTCTTTTCACAGTCTTTGTTTTAAAGTCTATTTTATCTGATATGAGTATTGCTACTCCTGCTTTCTTTTGGTCCCTATTCGCATGGAAAATCTTTTTCCAGCCCTTCACTTTCAGTCTGTATGTGTCCCCTGTTTTGAGGTGGGTCTCTTGTAGACAACATATGCAGGGGTCTTGTTTTTGTATCCATTCAGCCAGTCTTTGTCTTTTGGTTGGGGCATTCAACCCATTTACGTTTAAGGTAATTACTGATAAGTATGACCCCGTTGCCATTTACTTTATTGTTTTGGGTTCGAATTTATACACAATTTTTGTGTTTCCTGTCTAGAGAATATCCTTTAGTATTTGTTGGAGAGCTGGTTTGGTGGTGCAGAATTCTCTCAGCTTTTGCTTGTCTGAAAAGCTTTTGATTTCTCCTTCATACTTGAATGAGATCCTTGCTGGGTACAATAATCTGGGCTGTAGGTTATTTTCTTTCATCATTTTAAGTATGTCTTGCCATTCCCTCCTGGCTTGAAGAGTTTCTATTGAAAGATCAGCTGTTATCCTTATGGGTATTCCCTTGTGTGTTATTTGTTGTTTTTCCCTTGCTGCTTTTAATATTTGTTCTTTGTGTTTGATCTTTGTTAATTTGATTACTATGTGTCTTGGGGTGTTTCGCCTTGGGTTTATCCTATTTGGGACTCTCTGGGTTTCTTGGACTTGGGTGATTATTTCCTTCCCCATTTTAGGGAAGTTTTCAACTATTATCTCCTCAAGTATTTTCTCATGGTCTTTCTTTTTGTCTTCTTCTTCTGGGACCCCTATGATTCGAATGTTGTAGCGTTTAATATTGTCCTGGAGGTCTCTGAGATTGTCCTCATTTCTTTTAATTCGTTTTTCTTTTATCCTCTCTGATTCATTTATTTCTACCATTCTATCTTCTAATTCACTAATCCTATCTTCTGCCTCTGTTATTCTACTATTTGTTGCCTCCAGAGTGTTTTTAATTTCACTTATTGCATTATTCATTATATATTGACTCTTTTTTTATTTCTTCTAAGTCCTTGTTAAACCTTTCTTGCATCTTCTCAATCCTTGCCTCCAGGCTATTTATCTGTGATTCCATTTTAATTTCAAGATTTTGGATCAATTTCACTATCATTATTCGGAATTCTTTATCAGGTAGATTCCCTATCTCTTCCTCTTTGGTTTGGTTTGGTGGGCATTTATCCTGTTCCTTTATCTGCTGGCTATTCCTCTGTCTCTTCATCTTGTTTAAATTGCTGAGTTTGGGGTGTCCTTTCTGTATTCTGGCAGTTTGTGGAGTTCTCTTTATTGTGGCGTTTCCTCGCTGTGTGTGGGTTTGTACAGGTGGCTTGTCAAGGTTTCCTGGTTAGGGAAGCTTGTGTCGATGTTCTGGTGGATGGAGCTGTATTTCTTCTCTCTGGAGTGTAATGAAATGTCCAGTAATGAGTTATGAGATGTCTATGGTTTTGGGGTGACTTTGGGCAGCCTGTATCTTGAAGCTCAGGGCTGTGTTCCTTTGTTGCTGGAGAATTTGCTTGTTATGTCTTTCCCTGGAACTTGTTGGCCCTTGTGTGGTGCTTGGTTTCAGTGTCGGTATGGAGGCGTTTGATGAGCTCCTGTCAATTAATGTTCCTTGGAGTCAGGAGTTCCCTGGAGTCAGGGATTGGACTTAAGCCTCCTACTTCCAGTTATCGGTCTTAATTTTACAGTAGTTTCAAAACTTCTCCTTCTATACAGCACCACTGATAAAACATCTACGTTAAAGATGAAAAGTTTCTCTACTGTGAGGGTCACTCAGAGAGGTTCACAGCGTTACATGGAGAAGAGAAGAGGGAGGAGGGAGTTAGAGGTGACCCAAATGAGATGAGGTGGAATCAATAGTGGAGAGAGTGGGCTAGCCAGTAGTCACTTCCTTATGTGCACTCCACAACTGGACCACTCAGAGATGTTCACGGAGTTATACAGGGAAGAGAAGAAGGAGGCAGGAGACAGAGGTGGCCAGAAGGATAAAAGGGGGAAATGAAAAGGCGGGAGACAGATCCAGCCAGTAATCAGTTCCTTAAGTGTTCTCCACCGTCTGGAACACACAGAAATTCACAGAGTTGGGTAGAGTAGAGAGGGGTTAGGGAGGAGATACAGGTGACCTGGTGGAGAAAATGGAGAGTCCAAAGGGAGAGAGAGCAGTCAAGCCAGTAATCTCGTACACTAGTGAAAAATGGGTCCTGAAGATTGGGTTCTTAAAGGTACAAAATTGGTAACAAATACATAAAAACAAAAATTAGAAATTAGAGTAGAGTTTGGAATTTCAAAAATGCGATGTTAATGAAAAGGAGAAGGAAAAGAAAGAGAGAAAAAACGAACAAAGAAAAACAAACAAGGTCGTGAAAGTAATAAAGAAACTACAGGTACAAAATTGATAACTAATACCAAACAGCAAAAATTAAAAATCCAGAGTAGAGTTTGGAATTTCAAAAATACAACGTTAAAAAAAAAAAAAAAAAAAAAAAGAAGAAGAAGAAAAATAAAGAGAGAAAACAAACAAACCAACAAAAACAATGTCGCAAAAATTATAAAGAAAATACAGGTACAAAATTGATATCAAATACCAAAAAGCATAAATTAAAAATCTTGAGTAGAGTTTGGAATTGCAGATATACGATGTTATATAAAAGAAGAAGAGAAAGAAACAGAGGAAAAAAAAAAAAAGTCACAGCAATTATGAAAAAAACTATAGGTACAAAATTGATAACATATATCAAAAGGCTAAAATTAAAAATCTAGAGTAGAGTTTGGAATTTCAAAAATGCAATGTTAAAGAAAAGAAGAAAAAGAAAAAAGAAAAAAAAAAAAAAAAAAAAACCACGGTCAAAAAATTATAAAATATATATATGAAGTTTGCTGAAGAAGAAAAAAAAAAAAAATAGGGTCTTTTTTTTTTTTTTTGCAAAGTAATAGTTATAAAAGTGAAAATTAAAGGACAATAGAGGACTTAAAAAAAATTTTTTTTTTAATTAAAAAAAAAAAAGAAAGAAAGAAAGATTGATCGTAAAAATAGTAAAAATATATCTAGGTCTTTCTCTGGTTTTGTTGTGAGTATTGTGGGTTCAGTTCATTTTTGGCAGTTCCTTAGTCCGACTTATATTTCTCAAGATCTATAGGCCCCTTCCTATGTAATCCGTAGTAACCACAGGGTTTTAATCTATGGCCTGTAGCTTCCAAGGCGTTTCCCTCTGTTAGAGCTTCTTCTGTTTGCTGGTCTCTTCAGTGTCTGGTTCCCGCCCTGACACAAAGGGGACGGTGGAGGACACTATTTTTTTTTTTTTTTTTTTTTTTAATTTAGGCTCACTTGTTCAGCCGCTCTGTGGGGAGGGAGGGAGGGATGCTGCAAACAGATAACACTGGCGTGCGCTCGCAGTGCCTCAGCCACACTGGGTCTGCCCCCGCTCACGGCGCGTGTAGCCTCCCTGCCCACACTGCTTGGGCTCTAGGTTGTTCCGCCGGGAACAATCAGAGGCCGGCCCTGGACTGAGCTCCCAGGTCCAAGCCGCTCAGGTTCAGGCACTCGGGTAGTCCTCAGAGGCGCAGACTCGGTTGGGCCTGCGTTTTGTGTTCTTCCCAGGTCGAGCAGCTCAGGCGATGAGGTGCTTGGCGGGCGCCAATGCTGCGACTTATCGCCTCCCCGCCACTCGGTTATCTGGGTGTAAAACCGGCGCACCTTCTCAGGCAGATGTTGACCGTCCAGACCCCCAAGAAGTTTTAGTTAGCAAAGAAGCCTGCTTACAGTTTTATAGATAATGTCTCTCTGGGGCTGCGATTGCCCCCTTCCGGCTCTGGTTGCCTGTCACCGGAGGGGGAGGTCTGCAGCCGGCTATCTCTGCTCAGTCCTTTGTTCTGTGCGCGGGCCTGGCGGTGTCTTAGGTTAGGGCTGGCTTTTCGCGTGGTAGATATCCCACAGTCTGGTTTGTTAGCCCAAATTATTTCGCTCAGATAGCGCTCAGGACATTCGGCCCGATTCTTACTCTAAGGGACACAGCCCGTGCCGCACTTCCCTGCCCAGCCCCCGCTTGCTAATGCCGTGTGCAGGCGTCTGCGCTGCTTCTCCGCTGGGGGAGTTACCGTAGGGCTCACAATCCGCGATTTTTAATTGTTTATTTTTTTTTCCCCCCTCCCTTTTATGTTGCCCTCTGTGCTTCCAAAGCTCGGCACAGATTCGGCAGTGAGAGGGTTTCCTGGTGTTTGGAAACTTCTCTCTTTTTAAGACTCCCTTCCCGGGACGGAACTCCGTCCCTCCCTCTTTTGTCTCTTTTTTTGTCTTTTATATTTTTTCCTACCTCCTTTCGAAGAGTTGGGCTGCTTTTCTGGGTGCCTGATGTCCTCTGCCGGCATTCGGAAGTTGTTTTGTGGAATTTACTCGATGTTTAAATGCTCTTTTGATGAATTTGTGAGGGAGAAAGTGTTCTCCCCGTCCTACTCCTCCGCCATCTTGGCCGAGTATTTGTTTTTGAAGAGCAGCTAGCATGATTTGAGCACAGTGTCTGGAACAAGCTGAGCATCTGATAAATAGTCATTGAATGGATGGATGAACAGATAGATGGATAGATGGATGGATGGATGAACAGGTGGATGGATGGATGAAAGAGTAGAATACAAAATCAATTACATGAAGCTAAAATGAGGGACACCTGCTATAATAGCATTTTATGTAAGAATAAGTAAATCTGCTATTTATTGGGGATACCTACTAATATATACTTTTGAATTTTCTGTTAGCTCTGATCTCGATCAGAAATCTGTAAGAGACTATTTCCCAACTTCTGACTGAGGAAACTGAGATGAATAATCTCACACACAACCAATGCTGAAGTTTGGATCTTTCCAATTCGAATATCTGCACAGAACATGAGGTTTCAGCCTGGTCATAAGCTCTCTGCTTTACTTCTGAGATGGCGTCTAGGAGTGGAGTGGAAGAATGGTGTGCAGACCCTGAAATGGGCTGGGATGCGGAGAGGGCATCAGGCCACAGGAGGGGCATGTCCTCTCTATGGTGGGCTGGCTGGACCTCTGCAAAGTCACGATGTTTGTTCAAGGCACAGTGTAACATAAAAGTCATGGGATGGCAACTGAGTGGAGGGGGTCTCACTGTCTGAAAACCGGGCTTGTGAGACAAGAGGGACAGAGGGAGGTTTCAGCCAAAAGATGAGGCATTTTCTTCCCATGTCAGATGGCTGTTACAGGGCAAAGGGAACAACCTTCCACAGGGTGAAATACGACTTCAGAAGTCCGGAGTTCCGACCTTTCCATCTGCTTCCCCGTGGGAACCAACAGCGTTAACTGCTGTGCTTGTATCCCCGTTTGCTCTCGTCTGGGAGAGGCAAGGTGGAGAGATGCTTTCCAAGGGCCTTTGAAAAGCCATTATCTAGGATCAGAAATAAGGGCTGGTTTGTTCTGTTCTCTTTCCTTTCTTCCTGAGACATCAGCAGTCACAGCTCATCTGGCTGGATCTCTTCTGGGCCGGGCCAGTAGGGAGCCCGCAGGCTTGGCAGGAATCAGCAATAATTGCCCTGCTTGAGCAGATAAGAGTGACATGCAAATTACTCGGTGCAACCCAGAATAACAGAAGACAAGAAAGCTCTTCACAGCAGCATTTCCTGGGAACGTTAGAATAATCATCAGACTCTTCAATGGCCCGAGTGGGCCCCACGCAGCAGCAGGCCCTGGTCTGGGGTCTTGGGGGCTGATTCCAGCATCGACTCCTGTCAGCTCATTCATGGGAGCTCGTCAGATGTCAGTTCAGGGAAGTCAGCTCTGCTGGATAGAAATTCATGTCCCTCCCAACCTGACCACCACAGAAGATCTGTGACCACGTCCATCTCCGAAATGGGAGCAGTGGCCCGTATGGCTCTCGCTGTTGGGACACTGCAAAGTGGAGGTATGTCTATGGCCTGGCCTGGGGCCTGGGCAGATGCTGGCTGGTTAATGACAGATGAGCCTGAATCTGATACAGAAGACCTCACAACAGAAATCTGGACGTGGAGAGGAAAGTCCTAGATTCCCGGATTGAGCAGACCTAGGCTCACCTAGGGCTTTATGGCCTCATTGCCTGGCCGACAAAGACGAGCCAGTCTAGTCAAACCAGAAGGGCCTCTTTTGGACAGTTTAATAAACTCTAATGCAGGGACACATCAGTAAAAAGGGTGATGAAGTGTTGATGGACATGATATTGTTCACAGGGAGCCTGGTATAGACAAAGCCGTAACCAGCATCCCAACATGACCCTTCTCCACCCCTAGTCATGGCAGCCTGGCCATGAAATTCTTACATAGGACCTGCAGGGGCCAAGCAGTGGGCTATTGGTCTCCAAGAAAAACTGGACTCTCAGTTTCCTGGGTTGTCCCCCTCTGGGCCTCTGCTGCCCTCTCTGCTCCTGGCTTTTCTGCTCCATGTCATTTTGACTTGAGAAAGTTCCAGTGTTCTGGGCCCCCAATCCTGCCTGACCCACCCACAGCAGCTGCATATCATCTGAGTTCAGCCCCACGGCTATTACTCAACCTCCTTAGAGATCTTCGCTTGGTTCACTGCTTCTGGTTCACTTCTGGGCATGGAGCGGGAACTCAGTAAATATTTGCGAATGTAATTCAACTGAAGGGAAAAGCCAAGAGAAAAGTGTTTCTGATGTTTGTTTGTTTGTGACCCAGCTTCTCTGTAAGTGGCACGTTTAACCCGATATTAGCACATGTGTTCAGAAGTAGGACGGGCCCTCTTTGATGACAGAACACCCGTCAAGGAGGCAGAAGGTGACTACGTGTGGTTTCACGTGTGCTGAGAGGGAAGTGAGCAGGTGAGAAGAGACCCCGTAGTGCAGACACACAGACCTGGGTCCCTTCTCCCCACCTCAGCTCCTAAGGGCCGAATTGGCAATTTCAGTCCTGGGATGATTACAGACAGAGGGTCCTGGGAGAATCCACAGAGTGTTCTGAGCCGGCTGCAGGTCTGGATGCATCCAGCACACATACAGGGGTAAGTGAAGATATTATTCAGCTTGCAGCAGACAAATGCAAGCTATTTTTATTCTACAACTATTTCAGTTCAGTTCAGTTCAGTTCAGTCGCTCAGTCATGTCCGACTCTTTGCGACCCCGTGGACTGCAGCATGCCAGGCCTCCCTGTCCATCACCAACTCCTGGAGTTTACTCAAACTCATGTCCATCGAGTCAGTGACACCATCCAACCGTCTCATCCTCTGTCGTCCCCTTCTCCTCCCGCCTTCAATCTTTCCCAACATCAGGGTCTTTGCAAATGAGTCAGTTCTTCATATCAGGTGGCCAAATTATTGGAGTTTCAGCTTCAGTTACAACTATTTACCCCTCAAATAAGCCAAACTGTTGAAGCACTTCTTCTGGACGGACCTCAAGAATAGGCTTGTCCTGCTGGTTCCTTCCTGTGCAAAGCATAGTAGGAGTCTTTCTATTTTCCCCACTCCTCTCCACCTTCCACCGTTCCTGCTCGGGTAGGGAATTTTATATCTATGGATTAAATTAATACTCTTCATTTTGCTCCGAGCTTATTTCCACTTCTCAGATTTTCACACCGGCAGGGCTCCTCCTGTGAGGCCTATAAACGGGCGATGCCTTTGCTGGCTCCTCCTGGCTGGGTGGTGTGGAGATAGATGCCCCGCAGGAATCAGACTCAGCTTACATGCCCTCCCAAACGCCGTGTGCCTGACCCTGCAAGGAAGGCAGCACCCCCGTCACGTCACGGGGACTCCCTCCCCAGACTGCACTTTCCTCCTGGCACTGCGTCCCTTCCACAGGGATCTTAACACAGTCTCATGGAGACCAACTTGGCACTCTCAAGACAAGAACCCAGAATGGCAGGGGCCTGCTTCTCTTCCTGCTGTGTCCCCGCACCCAGCGGAGGCCCCGTGCGGATCACTGCTGATGGAACGCAGCTACTGGTGGGTCGAGGAGCCAGCACTGATATGTAAACAGCCACTGCCCTCGCCCTCCCAGGACAGGGAAGAAAGCTCCCTTCCATCCCACAAGATAAAGTGCCCACAGTCAGAGGCTGCTCTGAGATGAGTTGAGAAAAGCCCCTGGGGCAGGACACGGCAGCCCATTCCTGGAGAGTCCCGTGGACAGAGGAGTCTGGCGGACTAAAGCCCACGGGGTCGCAAAGAGTCAGACACGACTGAAGCGACTTAGCACGCACTCCAGTTCACAGACCGCATATTGATCAGGGCTTAATGGGAACAGGAAGGCAAGATAATGATAAGGAAGGAAGTTTGGGGAACACCTCCCAGAATGGAGAGTAAAAGGAAGACATGGGAAAGCTCAGAAAACATGAATGACGTCGAGGACAGATCTTGTGACTCCAGAACCAGGAAACGGAGGCGCTGGGGAGCAGCCCAATCAGACGCCACGGAAGCCAGACCTGAGCACATCACAGAAGGAAACGCCCTGAACTCCGCAAGTCACGAGGTGTCTCTCCAAGCAGACAATGCAAACACGGGAATACATCTCTGAGAAAGGATTCCATTTCAGGAACCAGGGGAAAATAACCCTACTGGTGCACCTGACTATACATGTTAATAAAAGGGAAATAGAAATGTGAGTGTAGACAAAGATATGCCCAGGTCAGAGCAGCACTATGTAGATAACAGCTAATGATGGCCTTGAAGTGAAATAAATCTACAGGCTGGTTTTCCCTGTTAAACACTCAACGCTGCAGCCTAATTCAGAAAAAGAAGAATCAAAAGTCAAAGAAAGAGGTGGAGGCAATAAATAAAGGGAAAATGAAAGGGACAGTGAGATACATTTGTGTAGAATCTGTGCAATGCAGTTTTAAAATGAGAGTTTATTAAGGCATCATAAGCAAACAGACTGAACCAGAAAGGGGTAAAGCGCCAGGTCCGTCATCTCACAGGTTCCTCTTTCCAAACCTTCGCTCCCAGCCAGGATGACCTGCCGGCCCTCCCCCACAAGGTAGCCAGTGCCGTCCTTCCAGCTTGGGTCATGGTAGCCCATGGCCAGGCCCCTCAGCGGCTCCTGCATCACTCAGAATTGAGTCCACCGTCTTCACTGAGGCCGGGAGCCCTCAAAGCCCCCTCACTGCCCTCTCTCTCACCCCATCCCCTTCCATCTCCCCCGGCTCAGTCATCAGCAGTCACCTGGGCCTCCTTGCTGTGTTCCCCTCTCATCCACCACCTGCCTGCCCCAGGGCCTTTGCACAGGCCAGGGCCCAACCAGGAAAATACGCTGGGCTTTCTCTCCTGTTTGTTAGGACTGTGATAAACTGTCACCTTCCTAGTGAACCCAGTACAGCACCCGTCACTGACCCTGTGTCTGCATTAATCTCCTTTCATCATCTGATAGAGACTAAGATTGGGCTTCCCTGGTGGCTCAGTTGGTAAAGAATCTGTCTGTATTCCAGGAGCTGCAGGAGATGAGGGTTCAATCCCTGGGCTGGGAAGATCCCCTGGAGGAGGAAATGGCAACCCATTCCCATATTCTTGCTTGGGAAATGCCATGGACAGAGGAGCCAGGTGGGCTATAATCTTTGGGAATCACAAAGAGTCGGACATGACTGAAGCAATTTAGCATGCACGCACACAGAGATTGATTCATTTTTCACCTTTAAATCAATATCCCCTTCCCTCCCCCTTCTCTCTCTCTCTGTCTCTCTCTCTGTCTCTCTCTCTCTCTCTCTCTCACACACACACACACACACACACACAGTTGGCACAAGTATTTCCACACATAAAGGAAGAAATTCCATCCAGCCAGGACCCCGCCTGCCGGGTTCTACTTCAGCATCAGAACAGGCGGCATGACCATTCTCACTCCGGACCAGAGTGGGATGGCACCCCAGGCGCCCACCTCCAACAGGCTCCCCTGTTTCCGAGTCAATGGCCACGTGCACACTCATTGCATTTCATCACGAGGAGCGTCCACTTGACTCCACTGTGTGCCCCGGGACAGAGCGGGAAGGGAGGGCAGCCACAGGCTCATGTTCGCCCATCCAACTGTTCATTTGGGTTCCTTTAGTTTGTGGTTTCTGAGCACCTAGAACCTGCCGGACAGTCTCCTGGGACCTGGGGCTCGGCAGGGAGGGAGGGGTCAAGACAGATCTGGTTCCTGAGAGTTTCCAGCAGAATCGACATTCGAGGGGCCAACAGCTCATGAACGAGGGATCCTGGATGACGATGATGGTGAGAGATGCTTTGAGGCGAGGAGCCAGGGGGATGCTCTAGGCACCCAGAGCAGGGGAGGGCCAGGAGGGAGGTCAGGGAGGGGTAGAGACGGGAGCTCAGAGCCAAGGAGAGGACCCAGCCTCAGGAGACGGCCAGAGGGCACTCAGCAGGCAGGGAGTGGACGAAGAGCTGCAGACAGAGGGGCCGGCAACAAGAGCAAAGGTCCAGAGATGGGGAGCAGCTGAGTAGAGGCACAGCTGGACTCCAAGTCCATGGGGGCGGGAGGGGGATGCCGTCTGGCCTCTGGGCCCGGAGCAGCAGCCTCCCGGTTTTGGCTTCACCATGCTGCACTGCTCTGCGGCTGGTACGGGGCCGCGTGTGCACACAGAGGCAGAGCCAGGCTGGGAACTCAGAATCAAAAAGACCCGATGGCTCAGAACCAGGCACGTGGGCACTAGTGTTCAGGGAGACAGATGGTAAACACAGAACCCGGGCTTGGGAGGCAAGACGGGGCAAGCTCCTGACTCTCTCCCAGCCAGACCCGGCTGTCTCCTGACTCTCTCCCAGCCAGACCCGGCTGTCTCCTGACTCTCTCCCAGCTAGACCCGGCTGTCCTGTCGCTGGAGGAGCAGCTGCCCTGTCCCCTCCACAGGCGAGGACCAGGGCACGCGGGCGCCCCGGCCTTCCCAGGAACCTGCGTGTGAGACGCCGGACATGGGCAAAGCCAGTTCACAGGCAGAAAACGCTCACCCACCTCCCCTACAACTTGTACCCGAGCTGACTGAAGGAACCTTCTAGAGGGTTCCCCCCCCCCTCGTTGAGACCTGGCCTCCAGCCCAAGTGTCAGGCCCTGCCATTAACCTTCAAGGCCCCTCAATTAGCAGCAGCGAGGGGTCCCTGGCAGGTGTCAGGATTTAGAGGGACTGTACCCAGGGCTGCTTTAAAAGGGTCTAAGTGTTCTGCTGGAGGGAAGCCCAGGAGGCATCGATCTGCTGCAGGTGGGGGCCCCCACGAGAGGCTCCTTCCCCAGACCCCACCCTCCCTCGGGAGAAGGTCTGCAGGGGGCCACGGGGACACCGAGACCCCTTCTCTCTCTCTCACCTCTTCTGCGCACCCTCCTTACAGGTGGACGGAGCCCCTGCAGCTGAGTGAAGCGCGGCTCTGGGCCTGAAGGGAAGAGCTCTGTGGACTCCTGCCCAGCACAGCTTTCTGCAAGCAGTGAACCTGAGTCGGGTGGTTCCTGGAGAAGGAGAGCAGCCCGTCAGCATCGGCTGCGTGAAGGTGGACCACAGCCTCCCCGTGTGGACCCAACGTGGGACGCCCCAGGTCCCGATCTGCCCCTGAAGAGTCACATGGGCTCTAACCACCTGCCGGCTTCCCCGAGGCTCAGCATCCCCATCCGACAGTGCAGATAACACAGCGACTTGAGGACAGCTTGTTGAGGCCCCTGTGGAATGATCCGGGCACTGCAGTCTGTAAGGCCTGGGTCAATGTCCCCCGACCCCAGGCGGTGAATCTAGGAAGAGCTTGGAGGGCAATAGCGGGTTTGCCGTCAGACGGGAAAGGCCTCGAGTGGACTCTTGGCTGGATTCTCCCTGAGATGCTTCAGGTCGTGACCCCTCGGACCTCAGCTCCTGCTCCACGTACAATCTTCCCTGAAGAGGGATCCTCTTGGCACTGGCCCCGGGGGTTGGGAAGACCCTGGTGCAGGAGGACCTGGGACCCCAGGTCTATGGAGGTGAACTCCCTTCGGGCTCCCATCGCTGGGACGTCATGCCTTTGCAGGCTCCAAACCCAGGATGCTGGGTTCCACCCCCATGCCCCTGCTTCTATGCCCTTCTCCACAGCGCCAGAAGTTCCCTTCATTAGAAGCCTATCTCGATTTCTAAAAGCCAGTCTCCAGTCAAAGGAACAGGCTCCTTGGAGAAATGGTTGATTCGCAGGCTTGTGGTGGGGAGAATGTGATTGGACAATGGCTTGTGGGGGGGAGAATGTGATTGGAGAATGGCTTGTGGTGGGGAGAATGTGATTGGACAATGGCTTGTGGTGGGGAGAATATGATTGGACAATGGCTTGTGGTGGGGAGAATGTGATTGGACAATGGCTTGTGGTGGGGCGAATGTGATTGGAGAATGGCTTGCGGTGGGGAGAATGTGATTGGAGAATGGCTTGTGGTGGGGAGAATGTGATTGGACAATGGCTTGTGGTGGGGAGAATATGATTGGAGAATGGCTTGTGGTGGGGAGAATGTGATTGGACAATGGCTTGTAGTGGGGAGGATATGATTGGACAATGGCTTGTAGTGGGGAGGATATGATTGGACAATGGCTTGTAGTGGGGAAGATATGATTGGACAATGGTTTGTGGTGGGGAGAATGTGATTGGACAATGGCTTGTGGTGGGGAGAATATGATTGGAGAATGCCTTGTGGTTGGGAGAATGTGATTGGACAATGGCTTGTGGTGGGGAGAATGTGATTGGAGAATGGCTTGTGGTGGGGAGAATATGATTGGAGAATGGCTTGTGGTTGGGAGAATGTGATTGGAGAATGGCTTGCGGTGGGGAGGGAATACACATGGTGAGTGTGAAGCGCCTGTGACACCCCCAAAGTAAGACGTGCTCACGTCACCCCCGCAATGGGCTCCGTGTCAGCTGAAAAAGTTCCTGAAGGTCGAAGCTGAGACACTGACCACCGTGAGCGGGATGAGGTAGGTAGATGGCTGACTACAGAAGTGGATGGGGTGGGGATTTCCAAATCGTTGACGAGGACACAGGAAGGGCGAGGGGAGAGGGGCTTCACAGGCGGGAAGTAGGGACGGGAAGCCCCCACTGGCCACAGCCAGAGAAAGCCCATGTGCAGCTACAAAGACCCAGCCCAGCCCAGAATAAAATATAAATACATACAAACAAAAGCTTTTTAAAAACCACTCTATTGTTAGAAGTGCCCTTTCACTAAAAAACGTAGAAATTGTAAAAATTTGTAAAATTTGTAAAAAGTAGAATGTAAAAATGTAGAAAAAAGCAGGATCTTCCTGCTGCGAAAAACCGGCTGTGCTGTCCCCCTCTGCCGAGGGTCCCCTCCCTGCCAGGGACCCAGGGGGAAGGGCCCGGGGCAGCACCCCGGCAAGGGCGCGTTCCAGACAGCCCTGCCTCGCTGCCCTTGACGGAAGCATCACCCGGGAGCTAGTGGCCGCCGATGGGCTCGTTTCATTGCCCTGAAGACCCAGGCGCCACTGGGGGCCTACGGTGAGCTCCTTCTGCCCAGGCAAGGAAGACCGCAAACTAAAGCGGCGTGCTTGGCGCCCGGTGCCCACGCGCCCGCCCGCACACAGTCTCAGACCTTCCCTGCGGGCTCCACAGTCTGGGTCACAGTGGACGTGGGCAAGCCGCTCCAGACAGAAAGCCCAACTGTGTCACCAAGGAGACGCTAAAGGTCTCAGATTCTGGGCCACCTCTGCCTGCGCAGATATTCGAGGTATGAAGGGGACCCAGGAGGGTTTTCTGTGGGCAGATGTGAGCAGATGGGAGAGAAGCAGAGACGCCACCTTAGACCCCGCCCTCCGGAAGGTCCGAGTCACCTTTGCAGGAAGAGCCTGGCGGCTGCAGGGCTTGGAACTAAGGACAAAGAGACGAGCAGCTGGACTGGAGGCCCCCCGGAACCCCTCCCCGGAGCTGGACCCGAGGGCCCCAGCCGCGAAGACGGGAAGTGGACACCACCGCAGAGCCCACCCCAGGGACGGATGGCCTTCGAAGTGCCCCCGGCACGTCACAACCCCGCTCAGGCAACACACGCTCAGCAAGAGAGGAGGGGCCGGAGGGGGTCGGGGAGGCCGAGGGGCGGGGAGAGCTGGCCACGCCCACCGCCCCGCGGCAGGGGCTTCATCCAGGGCAGCCCCACCAAGAGGAGGCGGACACCCCGCTTTCAATCACATTTCAAATCTGATTATCACACGGGACCGAGCGTACTAATAATTGACTTCCACAGCTTTTATCCTGGAGAAGGAAATGGCAACCCACTCCAGCACTCTTGCCTAGAGAATCCCATGGACAGAGGAGTCTCACAGGCTACAGTCCATGGGGTCGCAAGAGCCAGACACGACTGAGCGACTAAACCACCATCACCACCATAGCTTTTATTCCCTGAGATGACAAGAAACTCCACCGTCCTTCTGGCATTTTCATCCGGGGCTGAGGACCCCACAGGCTGAACTTAAAGGTCAGAGAGAAAAGAAAGAAATCCTGCTGCATCACGGCATCCTTTGACACCTGTGCACAGACCACACATGTACGTGCAGGCATGTTCCCAAGAAACCTTGAAACCGAAGTGTACACAGCTGTGGGACATGATCATACGGTGGAAGGTTTTTAACCTAACTTCTGATCATGGACCTCTCGGCTGCTTCCCTGTTTAGGGTTATAAACAGGGAAGTTGCTGGGATGAGCTTTCCCAGCCTTCTCTCCAGCTGCCGCCAGGAGAGGAAACGCTCCTGAAATGGGCCCTTCACGAGCAGGTGCTCGGCTGGGGGCTGATTAGACCCTCCCCTCCAGCTTGCAACCGGATCTTTCTTGGCCGGCACGGGTCCTGGTGGTGCCTAGTCCTTCAGCCTGCCTCCTCCATGGCCCACGGTCTCCCTAGCTCTGACAGCAACAGCTTAGGAGCCCTCGGCTCCCAGCCTTCTGGGCTTCAGCATGCAGCTTGTGTGCTCCCGGGGGAAATAAGGCCGAGATGGAGCCGGTTCTCTCCCGGACTCTTAAGTGACATTGTTCCACGAGGAAATAACGCTCTGCATTCTGATGTCCCCAGGAAACGCCTCCCCCGAGAGCTCGGCAGTGTCTGCACGGCCCCTGGAGGGCCAGCAAATGAACAGGCGGTGGTAATGACCCTCCCTGGGCCCTGGGCAATTACACACAATATTGGCCTCTCCATTACCTCTGCACTCATCACATCGTGACTGGCGTTATAAACCAACGCTTAAACTCGCAGAGAACGAACCTCAGCAAACTCGTACGAAAGCCTATTTGGCCCCAAACATCGAGTGCATTACACGCATTAGACATCATCCCAGGCCCTGGGGAAATGGTGGTGATAGAAGACCGTCGGATACAACTCGGTGATCAACAAGTCAGACAGAACGCTGTAAGCCAGGAGAAGCAAAGCGAGTGTGTCTGGAGACTCAGGACCAGTGGGGACACAGTTCAGAGGGGAGCAGGGGGTCACGGGGGCTTCCCAGAAGGCTCAGTGATGGAGAACCCGTCTGCCAATACAGGAGACACAGGACACTCGGGTTCAGTCCCTGAGTCGGGAAGATGCCCCGGAGGGGGAAATGGCAACCCACTCCAGTATTCTTGCCTGGAACATGCCATAGACAGAGAGCCTGGCGGGCTACAGTCCACGGGGTCGCAAAGAGTCAGACAGGACTGGGCGCACAGATGCGCACAGCATCGAGGCCTTTCTCTGCGGTAGAACACCCTTCAAGCTGAGACCTGGATGGTGAATATAGGTTACTCAGGGCACTCAGCGGGTGGGCTGAACCCCAGGCACTGGGGAAAAGGCCAGGGAAAGAAAGTGCCCATGGTTTGTAGGAACAAAGCACAGGATGGTGCACGGAGAAGCAGAGGCTGAGGGGCAGGGCTGGTGGGTTGAATCATGTCCCCTGAAGATGCTGAGGTGTGACACCCATACCAGTGAGTATGACCTCTTTGAGAAACAGGGTCTTTGCAGATGGTCAGGTCAAGGTGAGGTCTTTAGGGGGACCCCAATCCAGTAGGACTGGTGTTCTTAAAGTAGAGGGAAATTTGGACCCTGAGACAGACTTGGGCTGAGGGAAGATGGCATGAAGACAGGGGAGAGGACGGCCCCCTACACACCAAAGGCAGGCCTGGAACAGACCCTACCCTGGAGCCCTCAGGAGGGACCAACCTCTGCCTTCAGACTTCCGTCCTCAAAGGGTGATGCAGTGAATGCCTGCTCTCTAAGCCAGGCCTTCTTAACACCGAGCAGGACCCTGAGGGCCCTTCCTTACAACAGACCCCTCCCTCCATTCCCCCCACCTCTTGTTTGTAGGGAAGTTTTAGCCTGCAAGGCCTTCCCCAAGTTCCAAAGAGCAGATTTAATCAGAGGAGTGAGAAAATGCTGAAACAAAGGAAAACAGTCAAGCAAGACAAAATAATAGCAGTTTAGCCACAAAACCAAGTCAAGGACCTTTAGTTCCTCCTCAAGGGCTACCAATAATATCCTGAGCCATGTCCTTGGGCTCTTTTGCAGATACTGAAACCCCCTTCAGGTGGGGAAGTTAACTGCATGCTGCCCACCAGCACATAGACCCCAGACCTGCTGGAACCAGGAGGCTGATGCCCGAGACTCCTGAGACATCACCAGTTACCTCCGCAGCACCCAGTCAGAACACTGTCCAGGAGCTGACCCTCTCCCTCACCCGGTCTTGAAAAGCCCTTCCCTGAAAACCATATGGGATCTGCGTCTTCTTAGCATGAGCTGCCCCTCTACTCTCCTTCACCGCCACTCAGTGTCAGCAGACTGGCTCTGCTGTGTGTTGGGCAAGTGAACACGAGTTTGGTTCAGTAACAGTCTGTAGTATTTTCATGGCAGCTGAAACAGGTGACTCCAGCTGGTGAAACCTAGTCAAGGGGGACCTTTCTGCCAATGTCAGAACTTTACATTGAACCCCCAGGGTAGGAAGGCTACCAAGGAGAGGGACGCAGGGGGTAGGTGAGATGGTCAGATTCAGGTTTAAGAAGATGCCCTGGTGGAGGTACCACCCAGACCACAGGGTCGGAGTCCATGATGGAACACAGAAGGTCATCTTCTAGAGCAAGTATCTGCCACTGTCCCGAAAATGCACCGCCCCATCCAGAGCAGAATATAAATACAGGCAGTCATGAGAAGAAACAGAGAAACGTCACTCTTAGATAATAGAAACACCATCAAGAGAACTAGAGCAGGGGAATCCGGAGGTAGGGAGAGCAAACAAGGGCTTTCCAATAAGTGAGAGGATGAACTGGGCTACGCTTGAAACTTCTTTTCTTCAAAATGGATCCATTAGAGAGTGAAGTCAAGGCACAGGTCTTGGCTTCTGGTCATCATATCATTGTAGAGTCACTGGTAAAGAACTTGGTCTTTCCCCTTGAACCACAGAGCAGGTTACAGACTCTGGGCAGAGGCAGAGCAGAGCTGTGTCCTGGGAACAGACACAGGAGGTGAGAACACGTTGACCCCTGGCTTTCTGTGTGTGCTTTTTTGCGTGTGACCCCCAGCTTCCGGGCAGTAGCAGCGAGCCCCTGTCTGAGCACAGCATGAGATGGGACAAAGGCCAGAAGGATCTGAGAAGGGGGTCCTCAGCCAACAGCAGAGCTGCAAAAGCCAGGGTGAGCGTCCGGCTTGACAGAGAGTGCTATTGGGGACCAAGAGGTGACCAGAGACTCTGGGAATGGCCAAGCAGGAATAACCTGGTATTCTCCAGTGGCCAGTGGAGGCCCAGACACCTCCTTGAGCGTCCTGGGTATCTGGTTGAGAACTCAGACAGATCTGAGCCAGGAGTCAGAATAATAATACAGGAAGGAACCGCACACTCAGGCTCAAACCAAAGTTCACTTGTCATAACAACATAAAAGAAATCCTGACAAAAGAAAGTAAATCTGCCTTTTAGGAAAACAAACAAAAACGCAAAAACCTTTTAAGGAAGGGAATATAATCTACTCTCCCTAAAATGTATCACCACAATGTCCAGAGAGTACTGAAAATATTATCAGCCATCAGAAGAGATGGAAAAGAATGCCCCTCAGGTAATAATAGAAAAAGCATCAGGAGAAACTGATGTGGAGTGAGTTAGATGTTGAGACAGTAAACAGGCCTTTAAATAGCTATTTTCAATATGTACAGTGATTTAAAGTGAAGGATGGCTGCAGTGAGTGAGCGAATAGTGATCTCAACAGAGAAATAGATACCGTAAAAATAACCATATAGAAATTCCATAACCGAAAAGAACGATACATGAATTTTTAAAATTCACTTTAGAGGGATTAAGAGAGATTGCATATTGCAGAAGGAAGTGTGAACCTGAAGACAGAGAAATGAAAATTGCCTAATTTGAAGAACAAAAAAAAAGTGTGTTAGCTACATACATGCAAAGGACCCACTATTCGACTTCCCGTCAGAAACCCTGGAGACCAGGAAAAAGCTCAGCAGTGCCTTTTAAGTATGAAAAAAGATGACCTCCTAAACCAGAATTACAGAACCAGGGCAATATAATTCAAAACAAATGTGAAAGAAATAAAGACAATTTCTCATAGAAGAGAGGTGAGCAAATTAGTCACCGATGAACCAAAAGTAAAAGAAATGCCAACAGAAGTTCTTCAGGCGGAAGATAATGATATAGAATGAAAACTCAGATTAGCAGAGTAGATTGAAATGCATTGGGTGAGTGACTATTAAGATAAGTCATATTGTGATAATGCTGTATTGTGGGACTGAGAATGTATCAAGGTATAAAATATATAAGAACAATAGTGCAAAGTACAGGAGGAGACTAAGAATGATGCTGCTGGAGGTTCTTAAATTTTTGATTAAATCACTTAATATTAACCCCAAGAGACTGATAAGATAAGGATCATGTTGTAACACCCAAGCACTTAAAACACACTCACACATAAGCAAATATGCACATGTGTGGAAAACGAAAATCCTGGTAAAGGACATAAACAACATTCTAAATTATAGTTGATTAAGAAAGGCAGAAGAGAAGTAAGGAACAAAAATCAGAACAAATAACAGAAAGGGTATGTTAAACCTAACTATATCAATAATTCCCTGGTTGGCTCAGAGGATAAAGCATCTGCCTGCAATGCAGGAGACCCAGGTTCCATCCCTGGATTGGGAAGATCCCCTGGAGAAGGAAATGGCAACCCACTCCAGTATTCTTGCCTGGAGAATCCCATGGACAGAAGAGCCTGGCGGGTTACAGTCCACGGGGTCACAAAGAGTCGGACACGACTGAGCGACTTCACACACACACATATATCAATAATTACCTGAAATGTAAATGGGAAATAATACTCCAAGTAAAAGACAGAGATTATTGGCATGCATCCCAAAGAAAGACTCAAGCATATTCTATTCACAACAGAAAACAGTTAAACATTAAAGATACAATTTGAAAGTGAAAAACTGGAGAAAGATATGCCAGGCAAGGACTTCCCAGGTGGCACTAGTGTAAAGAACCCGCCTGCCAGTGCAGGAGACACAAGACATGCGGGCTCAGTCCCTGGGTTGGGAAAATCCCTGGGGGAGGGCGCGGCAATCCACTCCAGCATTCTTGCCTGGAGAATCCCATGGACAGAGGAGCCTGGTGGGCTACAGTCCATAGGGTTGCAAGAGAATCAGACACTAAACAGCAACACAGCTACAGATAGGGACCATGCTTCATGTGCTTTTGGCAAGTATATATCTTCCTAGCTGAAATTTCTCTTCAAAGCTTTTGTTTAATTGGATTAAACAATTCTTACTGTTTCTTCTTATATTCTTCTTATTGAGGTTTGGGGGTCCTTTACATATCCTAGATAAAACTCCTTTGTTAGATATATGATTTGCAAACATTTCTGACTGATCGCTTTATTTTCTTAACAAGGTCTTTTGAAGTGCTAAAGTTTTTAATTTGGTAAATGGCAACCCACTCCAGTACTCTTGCCTGGAGAATCCCATGGAGGGAGAAGCCAGGTAGGCTACAGTCCATGGGGCCGCAAAGAGTCGGACACGACTGAGCGACTTCACTTTCACTTTCAAAGTCCAATTTACCATTTTCTTCTCTTTTTTATTTCTCATTTGTAAGAATTGTTGCCCAATCTAAGATTACAAGGGACTTTCATCATGTTTCCTTCTAGAGGATGCTTAGCTTTGGATTTTATAGTTAATTCTATAATGCATTTTGAGTTAATTTTTGTGTGTGGTGTGAGGTAAGGATCCTAGTTTATTTTATTCTATGTATATGGATATCCTGTCATCCCAGAACCATTTGCTGAAAAGACTGTTCTTTTCTTCACTGAATTATCTAGGCAGCTTTATCAAAAGTCAAGAGAAAATAAACATAGGGATATACTGCTTGACTTTCAAATTTGTCCCATTAACCATATACCTTTCATTGGATCAACACTACTGATTTCTGAGCATTTATACCAAGTTTCAAAATAGACTTGTGCGCTTCCCCCAACATTATTCTTCTTTTTCCATTTTGTTCTATTTCCATATACATTAGGATCTGCTTGTCCATTTCTGCACACAAATTCACTGGAATTTGAAAGAGATTGTGTTGAATTTATAGGTGACTTTTTCATCTGAACAATATTGAATCACCAGATCCATGGCCATGAAATATCCCTCAATTAATTCTTTTTTCATTTCTCTCAGCAATGATTATGACTATCATTGTACAAGTCATGCTTTGCTGTTGAAATTTATTTCTAAGTATTTATTCTTTTTGATACTATTGTAAATAAAATTATTTGATTAATTTTATGTTTGGATGTTTTGTTGCTAGTTAATAAAAATGCACTTTATTTTTGCATACTGATTGTGTATCTTGTGACCACCTAAATGAGTAAAGAAGAAATTATAACGGAAATTAGAAAATGTTTTTCAAACTTAAAATGAAAATGCAACAGAGCAAAAGTTTGTGAAATGCAACTAAAGCTGTGATTAATTGGAAATTTACAATTTTAAACATATATTAAAAGCAAAAGATTTAATTTTGATTATCTAAATTTCTCCTAAGACGCTAGAAAGAGATAACTGAATCAAAGTAAATAGAATACAGTAGCTAAGGAACAAAGGAGCAGAGTTAATAAAATAAAAAAATAATTAAAATTCAATTGGTTTTTTGAAAAGACTAATAAAATTTTAAAACACTTAGCAAGATTGATTAAGAATAAAGAAAACATAAATTAACAATACAAAAATGGAAAGCATAGATATTACTGCAGATCCTATAGGCATTAAAAAGATAGAAAACTTTATGTCAATGACAATTTAAGGAAAACAGACAAATCCTTTGGAAAGTACAACTTAACAAAATTGACAAAATACACTATGAAAATTAAAAAAAAATTATAGGTAATGTTCATCACAGATGTAGATAAAATAACCCTTTAAAAACTGGTAGTAAATTGAACCCAGCAATACCTGAATACAAAATATGCTAGAAGTAAGTAGCCATCACAGAAACGCAAAGTTGGTTTAATATTCAGACATCAGTCAATTAACATCCACAGAATAAAAGAGAAAATTTTTTCATAATCTCATTAGATACAAAAAAAAATATTTGACCAACATTCAGCAGCTTTTCATAATGAAAATGTTTAGCAAACTAATAACTGAAGAAAAGTTACTCTGTTAAAAGAGTATCTATAAAAACCAGCCACATCTAACATTACTTAATGGTGAAATGTTGAGTGATTTCTTCCTAGAATTTGGGAGCAAGGCAAAGATGTCTGCTCTATTTATATTGAATAATGCGTGAAAGATTACATCCAATGTAATAAGGCAAGGATAAGGAATAAATGCATAGCACTTGAAAGGAAAACCTGCACTTATTTTGTTTTAAGAAACAAGTTTCATGTGTGAAAACCAGGAATCTATCAAAACAAAAAACAACTTCTCACGCTGATAAGTGATTTTAGCAAGGATGAAGAATACAAGGACAGCAAGAGAAACTCAATTGTGTATCTTTAACGTAGCATCAAGAAGATGGAATTTTTCTATAGCAATAGCATAAAAGCAAAAAATATTCAAAAATAAAGAAAAGAAAATATCTGCAAAATCACTATACCAAAAACTATAAAACACTGTTGAGGTTATTTTAAGAATATATACTGAATGGATATAGGTGTGTGTGTGTGTGTTTCATGGGTTGGAAAGTTTAAATTTCATATCAGGTTCAGGTCTCCCTAATTTAATTATTGACAATAGATTCAAGCAATTCTAATCAAAATTGTAAAAGTGTTTTTGGTAAAAATTAAGAAAAACTGTATCCTAAAGGTTCTAGAGCTTGAATGGACAATGATTTCTTAGAGAAGAGCAATGAACTTCTAAATTTATTAAAACTTTTACCAAGATGAAAGCTCTGCTTGCTAAAAATAAACATTAAAATTTTAGAAACAAGCCACAGATCATATATATATATGTATTATACATATACAAATTCTCTGTATAAATTATACATGCAACTTAAAACCGACCCAGAACCACTTTATCATACCCATAAATATGACCAAGATTAGAAATACTGACAACAAATGTTTTCAAAGATTTAGAACAACTTTATGTTTCACATATTTCTAGTGGAAATGCAAAACGAAACCACCACTTGGTAAAATGTTTTGCTAATTTCTTGAAGAGTTAAACATATATTTACCCTATTACTCTCCAGTCCCTCTTGGACGGATAATGGAAATATGTGTCCACAAAATAGATTTTATAAGATTGTTTTGAGCAGTCTTAAACATTATAGTCCAAAACAGGAAACCATACAAATATCCATCAACAATAGAATGGATAAGCAGATGGTGGTTTATCCATGCAATGAAAAGCTACCCAGTAACAACATGCGTCAAGCTCTTAAAGCACATGCCAATGTAGATGGAAATCAGAACCCACCGAGCGAAAGAAGCCAGACACGCCTGCTCAAAGACTCTTTGCTGTTGTTGTTTTAGTTGCTCGGTCGTGTCCAACTCTTTGCAACCCTGTGGACTGTAGCCTGCCAGGCTCCTCTGTCCATGGGATTTTCCAGGCAAGAATACTGGAGTGGCTGTAAGACTCTATCCAAATGAATTTCCAGAATAGGAAAAAATAATCTAGGTGGTGATAGAAATCAGAAGAGTTATTTCCTCATTAGAGAGTGTACTGGGAACAACTGGGCAGGTCTGGGAGACGACCTTCAGTCTAAAGGAAATATTTCACATCTTGATGGGGATATGGGCCACATGGGCACATGCGCCCATCAAAGCGGCTGGAACTGTGTGCTCAGTATCCGTGCACTGCATGGTCTGAAGCATACTCCCTAAGGAAATTAAAACCAAAGATCCCTGCCATACCATGGGAGGATATATTTGAATACAGACATCTAGAATGTAGTAGAGTTTGTACAAAGTAATTTTAAAAAAGAGATAGAGGTTCCCAGAGAACCATGGGGGGAAAAAAAAAAAACATGAGCAGGCCCTCCTCAAAAGATGTTCTCCAAATGGCTAAGAGAAAAAAGCATAGTCATCAGGAAAATAAAAACGGAATCAAAACAAGAGAGCCCTCTACTCCCACCAAAACGGCTTATGTGGAAGCAAAAGATGCTGCAAAGTGATTGGAATTCTGATGGAAGTTCAAATTCCATCAACCCCTTAGCAAGATTGGGAGGTAGTAAGCACCTGGCAAATTTACCATATCATCAACTTCAAACCTAGCAACTCTGCTCCTAAGTAAATACCCACATGTTTTTATATATGCTCCACCAGACACACTCCCAAAGCTCTCCAAGTAGCCGTCTGAAAGCAGGAACAACTGAAAAGCTGTGAGCACTGCACCCGCCTCCGATTGCGCTACAGTCACGCGGCACTTTGACTGGAGCGCTGAACTCTTGCCCGGCACCGCCAGGTGCGGCTCTCACAGGCGTCCTCTTGATGGTGGAAGTCAGTGCCTCCCAAAAACGTCATAAGCACAGGACTGCATTATGTGGTGTTCAAAATTCACACAGACACGTCTAGGAAAACAAAGGGCTTGAACTAGTTAGTGTTTTAGGGAAGCGAGGGGTTTAGAGATGGGTGGACTTTTGCAGGGCTTCCCCGGGGGCTCAGTGGTAAAGAATCGGCCTGCAAGGCAGGAGACACAGGACATGTGGGTTTGATCCCTGGGTTGAGAAGCTCTTCTAGGAGAGGGTATGGCAACCCACCCCTGTGTTCTTGCTGGGAAAATCTCATGGACACAGGAGCTGGGAGGGTTATCTACGGTCCATGGGGTCACAAAGAGTCAGACACGATGAAACAACGAAGCAGCAGCAGCAGGACTTTGCTAACATGGTGTCTCTGCTTCACTGGGGCCCCTTTATGCCAATTCTTCAGTTAGTGGCTTAAGCCTGGGGACCAGGGACAAAGCATAGTCAGCCTTCCCCACCCTGCTGTGAATTTGAGGCATGCCGAGTATGTCTTCTTAGGGGTTATTGGCTGGGAGGACAATCAGGGGCAAGAGGAGCTGGGAGTATTCTGCATCTTGATCTGGACTGAAGCTACGTGCATGTTTGTGAGAGATCTCTGGGCATTAGATGTGTACAATTTACTTAAGTTTGCAAAAAAAAAAATAATAATAAATATATATATATTCAAACATTTAGAAAACTTCTTAATAAATGAAAAAGATGGTTTTAAATAAAAAGTTAATGTGTGTTTAAAAGCAAATTAGAAATAACTTTAAAAAAGAAGAGAAAATAACTATGAATCTAGACTATGAACCTAAAGGATGTATATGATGAAATAACCCAAATGCAGCTCCGAGAGATAAGAACACGGGAGGTTTAATAGGCAAGTTAAGAGACGGCATTAATATTAGCAACAACAATAACAACAGCTGTAGGTGGGATTTATATAGTTTTTAAATATGTTAGTGTCATCTGTTTAATCCTCACATCAAAGCTGCAAACTGCTGATTTGTTGTTGTTGTTCAGTAGCTAAGTCATGTCCGATTCTCTGTGACCCCATGGACTGTAGCTCACCAGGCTTCCCTGTCCTCCACCTTCTCCCAGAGCTTGCTCAGACTCATGTCCATTGAGTTGGTGATGCCATCCAGCCATCTCATCCTCTGTTGTCACCTTCTCCTCCTGCCTTCAATCTTTCCCAGCATCTGGGTCTTTTCCAACAAGTCAGCTCTTTGCATCAGGTGGCCAAACTATTGGAGCTTCAGCTTCAGCATCAGTCCTTCCAATGAATATTCGGGACTGATTTCCTTTAGAATTGACCGGTCTGATCTTGTAATTCAAGGGACTCTCAAGCGTCTTCTCCAACACCACAGTTCAAAAGCATCCATTCTTCAGCACTCAGGCTTCTTTTTAAAATGAGATTCCAGCAAGACAGAGAGTTTAAGCAGCTTGCCCAAAGTCACACAGTGAGGAATTCTGGGAAACAGGATTCAAATCCTTCTTCAGACATCACACATTTCACCGCCATTCAAGATTGCCTCCAGATGAGAGAATAAGAAAGTCTGAGGTTTTTTCTTCCCATGAAGAAAGAGAAAGAGACTAGGGATGAAGACATACCAGCAGAGATAAATTTCCATAACGTTCAAAGAAATTAACCCACCAATTAAAGAAGTGCTACGTATCAAAGTCGGATAAAACAAAGCTCCACGCCTGGGCATAGGGTTAGCGGAAGTGCAGCTCAGTGTGACAAAGATAGCCTCTGAACAGCCGCCAGGGAGAAAAAGATAAAGTGAGTGGTTATTTCCACTCTGGGCTTCCCGGTGGCTCAGGGGTAAAGAATCAGCCTGCAGGGCAGGAGACCCAAGTTCAACCCCTGGATCCGGAAGATGCCCTAGAGAAGGGAATGGCTACCCATTCCAGTGTTCTTGCCTGGAGAATCCTGTGGACAGAGGAGCTTGGTGGGCCACAGTCGATGGGGTCATGAAGAGTCGGACACGACTGAGCGCCTAAACACCAAGTTTCCACTCCGAGTTGCTCCCTCCTACCTACCTCCCTGGCGTGACATCAGCAGACTGCGTTCGGCTCCCCTGCTGCTGGCTTCTATGGGTTTGGCCAATGGAGGGCACCGCAGGGGACTGGAGGGTGGGAGGGGACATCGCCTCCCTGATCCATCCACTCTCCAGCAAGAGTGGAAGCCCACTTCTCGGGAATCCCACACCTTGGGGCTCTCCCTCCTAAGCTGCAGCTCTCAAGACCTTCGGATCCCACAGGGCCCTGGGAACACAGCATCCGCCCTTGTCTGTTTAGTTCTTGAGGAGCCAGAGTCTTCCTGTTGTTGGCAATCCTTGGCTGCCTGTTGGCCCCCGTTTCCTTCCTTCAGGCCCCCTATACTCTTATGAGCTATCACTTCATTCAGGTCTCTCCCCTAAGCCGTTCATGCGCATTTTGTTTTCTGCTAAGACCCCAGTTGTTGCTACCAGGAAGGGATCAGGAGCTAGAACCTTGAAATGGGGTTTAGAGACTGGGTCTCATCTTGCTGATGGAAGCATGGGCAGCCTCCTTGCCAGGGGAGAGCCCTGGATGGTCGTACTCCACGAGCAGTGACACCGTGCACACTGACGGCCGCAGGGGTGAGAGTGTTCGTACATGGCAAGGCTCTGAGTAGTGAAGTGACTGCTCCCCTTGGGCACCGTGGCAGCAGGGACAATGGCCGAGGTTGTGGTATTTGTGGCATGTGCTGGCTTCTGATCACATCCCTGGAGAGATAACAAGAGCAGGTTAAAATAAGGGTCTTGCACCTACAAGAGAAGCCTGGTTGGAGAACCTGAAGGTTTCTATGACAGCCATGAAAGCATCCATTATCTTGTGTGGCCAGAATGACTGAGGATCAAACCCATCACAGAAGAGGGTAGTTTGCAGGAATTCAAAGTTGACATTCTCTGTAACTCTCACATTTTCCTGGTCTCCATGCTGAGCTTAAGAACTGCCTGAAAAGAAAGGAGACTTGAGGAGATGGTTGGAAACGGACAAGGGAACTGGGAACCTTGAACCTCCAAATGCTGGCTCAGGTTTCACGCTGGTGGAGGTTGCCCGGCTCTTGCTTCGGATGAATTAATCTCCTGCGGCATAAAGACCTCACGATGACCCCACCCGCAGTATCTGCGGCATAAAGGGATGTCAATTCGTTCATGACTTCTCATTTCTTCCAAGCCTGCAGTGTGGTTAAATCTCAGCTTAGCCCAGAGAGAAAGTCGCCAGGTCCACCCTGGGAGAAGATGGAATGTATACCAAGGCAACTGGAAGATCTTAGCAGTTTGTATCAGCGATGGGATCTGAGAAACCTGCTTCGGGATGGATTCTGAGCAGGCTAGACCAAAAAAAAAGATGGAATCTATGTTTGGGTCAGGGGACATTTATTGATAAGGATGCATTCCTCTGGGATTTAAAAGACTCCACTTGAACGGCTTAGGAACTCTGAGTATTTGCTTTGTTTACATTCAGATGAGTCCTACACTCAGTAAACATGAGATCGAGAACTCTTTTCCACCATGCTCTCCAGTAAGTAGTGTGAAGTAAAAAGGAAACCTTCATGCCAGTTGGCCTGAGATGTTCTTGGTTTTAAAACTTGACGAGCTGAATCCTGGGAAACTCCTCAACAGGTAGACCAGGACTGTGGTCCCCTTCATGTAAAAGAGGGCTGGTTCTTTTATATGCAACCAGCTCAGCTACACGGAAACTACATCTCTAAGGTGGTACAGAGGACACGTCCTTCACCAAAGCATTAAGAAGTTCTTGGAAGTGCAGGGTCCACCCTCTGAAGACTGGAGCTAATGGTGACAGATTCTGTCACTGGGTTCCAATTGGTCATTAATAATAAGGATGACAGGAGGAGTCAGATCTGTAGGGAACTGTGCTGATGGCTATTTGATCATAAGTTCCCTGTAAGTGAAATAGATGGGCAGTCTGCCTTCTGAGATAGCATGTACAACTATTCTGTTCTGGAAACAGCATCTCATTCTGGTGGTAAAAAAAAAAAAAAAAAAAAAAAAAAAACCTGGCTGTTTCACTGTAAGAACTCATGACATCCCCCCGTCCCTAGGCTTCAGTCAGCTAACAGACCTGAGACAATTTATGGGGGAGGTGCAGTCCCTTTGGGAAATGACCTTGTGATGTAGTACCCCACCCCAGTACTCTTGCCTAGAAAATCCATGAATGGAGGAGCCTGGTAGGCTGCAGTCCATGGGGTCGCTAAGAGTCAGACACGACTGAGCGACTTCACTTTCAATTTTCTCTTTTATGCATTGGAGAAGGAAATGGCAACCCACTCAAGTATTCTTGCCTGGAGAATCCCAGGGACGGCAGAGCCTGGTGGGCTGCTGTCTATGGGGTTGCACAGAGTCGGACACGACTGAAGCGACTTAGCATTACTGAATCAAACTCGAGTCCATTCACCCAACACACAGCAGAGCCAATCTACCCACACCAGAATGTGGTGAAAGAAATATAGCATTTACTGCAGGGCACCCAGCAAGGAGGAGGGCCAGCTCATGCTCAGATGATTCCCAACTCCGGGATGACTTTCAGGGAAGGGTTTTTTAAAGACAGAGTGAGAGAGAGGGTCACAGGGTGTGTGATCAGCTCATGCACATTTCTCTGATTGGTTGACGGTGATGTAACAGAGTGATGTTTCAGGGATCTCTGTCTTCTGGTTCCAACAGGTCTGGGGTCTACCTGCTGGTGGTCACCATGCATAAATTCTTCCACCTGGTAGGGGTTTCAATACCTGCAAGACAGCTCAGGAACATGGCTCAGGATATCATCTGTAGCCCTGGGAGCTAAATGTCCTTGACTTGGTTTAATGGCTAAACTAGTTTTATTTTGTCTTGCTTGGCTTTTTTCCTTTGTTTCTGCATTTTCTCACTTCTCTGATTAAATCTGCTCTTTGGAACTTGGGGAAGGCCTAGAAGGCTAAAGCTTTTCTATAAACAAGGTGCAGGGGACTTGGGGGCCTGTCTCCAGGAAGGCCGTGCAGGCTACAGCCCAGTTTCAATACTGAGTGTTCCTAAGCCCTCCCCAGAGGGACATGTGGTCCTTTGCCAGGGTAGCTGTCAAGAAAGGGAAGGCCTCCCATCCTCCTGGTTCCACTCAAAAGTCTTCAGACTTGATGCTAGTCCTGGAAACCCAGAAGGCCACAGTGGCCAAGCAGGTGGTGGCAGGGCTCCCAGGGGTCAGATGACACAGGAAGAGGGCTTACATTGCTCTCACTCTGGCACCTATGGGCTAGCATGACCATCCTGTGGGTCTGTATCCAGATGTTGAATGTAGAGTTGAGACAGACATTCACAGCAAGTGGCCTAATCCCACAGTGTTTCTCGGATTCACAGGTGAGGTCTTCATGTCAGGTCAGGCCAAGTATAATTCCTGGTCTATTCTCTCCCATGACTGAAAGGTTAAAATCCACACCATGGTCCTGGGGACTGCAGAGAACCTTACCATCGATTTAGACTGGAGAAGTGCTTCGGCTCACTCATTTAACCCACCGATTTGGCCAGAAGATAGAGAAGGACAGGGAAGGCTGGAATGCTGCAGTCCATGGAGTTGCAAAAAGTTGGACACTACTTCGCAACTGAGCAACAAGAACATAAGCTTAAGGACTAAGGATGATTCTAAACCGAAGCACAGATGGTTGCTAGTCTCGGCTGCTGTTCTAGACGCAGTAACACAACTGAGCAAGCTGGCCGGAATGCTGATTGCTAGCTGCTGCTCCTCTTCACCTGGGTCCGGAAATATGTCCGTGTGGACCCTCCTGGCCTTGGCTGTTGGAACATTCTTGAATTACTAGTTCCCTCCCTCCCATGTGATGTCTCTCATTCTGAAATTCATCACTAGGATATCTGACATCCTGCAGAGATCTAACTTGCCTTCTGTTTTTCTAAGGTCTCTCCTAGTCTCCTTTCTGCATTTATAGTCCTGATTCCATGGAATTCTCTTCCAGCTTCTAATGGAGGTGCCTGTCCTATCATCCAGAGTGAGAGCTGTCGCCACAAAAAGCCATTATTGGCGCCTTCCTCTGCCCGTCTCACTCCCCCCCATTCCTTTCGAGGTGGTCCCTGATGCTCTTAAGTAGGTCAGTCATGGTGAAATCTTCATCTCTCCTGGAAGGCAAACAAGACACGCTGGTCTGCTAAGATGCCTTCTCGAACCCTCTTTTCCTGCTTCCAAAATGATGTTGTCGTTATTTGCTCTTTTTGTCAATGTGGCCTTTGGCCAAGTCCCTTAATTGTCCCTTGGTTGAGTCTGTGAGAGGGAGCAGAGCTAAGTGAGGGTGTTAACACTTGCCATGCTTACCCAGCAGACATTTCCTACTCATCACGGTATCAGCAGCATCGTTGCTCAGTCGTCTGCCCATTCATGAAGATGTGAACAAATGCAATAACACAGACTGAAAACCTTTCCCCTCAAGGGGAAAGCTGCAATTCTGACCTGTCGTCTATGATTCTTCAAAATTTACTGGAGTCCGAAAGGAGGTCTCCATGCCAAGAGACGGTTAGCTTTGCCCAGGTATGGCTGTATTTCATCGCCGCACAGTACATAAGCTGTGAGCCCGTCGCTTCGCCGTGGGGAGCTGATGCATGCCCACAGCTGCTGTGCCCAGCCCCAGCCCCACGCCCACCAGCCCTTCATCCTGGGCCGTGGAGCCGTCCTCATTAGTGCTCAGCGCGAGGCTGCCACCAGCAAGGTCACTCAGAGAGACGGACACTGCTTGATCGCCACGTGACACCAAGAATAATGAGAAGAGCAGTTCCCAGGTCAGGTTCTGGGAGGCTCGTGGTGCCCCGCTGATGACATTAGGACAGGCTAAATTGTTTTCATCCAAACGCAGCCCGTGAGCTTGGATGAGAACACAGCTCCTCGCAAGGGGGATTTCAGACGTATGCCTTGTTTCACTGAATTATGGAAAATTAAGGTACTTATGCCTTTGCTTCCTAAAGATAATCGCACTCTCTCAGTTGGAGGACAGAGCCCGCGTGATGAGGGAGCCGGAAGGAGCAGGGCATCTGTCTAATTCTGCTTTCAACAACAACAAAAATAATATCCGTTCATTAAAAGCAGAGAAGGAGAGATATTTATATATGAAGCGGGTGCTTTTGATTTGATCCCCGGAGTGAAATGTCATAAATAGCTGTTAATTTGGGTCTGTTTACTAAAAATTTAATGCCTGCAGAAAATCTACTTGACTCATCAGAAATGTAATAACGTCTACCAGGAAGAAGGCTGGGAGAGAGGAGCCATCTGGGAGGAAAGTCTTGTGTTTGGGAGCTGGTGTCAGCCTGGGTGCAGGGTAATTAATGTTCCCCGGCTCCCCACCGAGCGGATTCAAACCCAGCAGAGCATCAATTAGAGAGACCAGCCCCATCCTCAGGCCTGGTTGCTGCAATAAACGCCTTTTTTTTTTTCAGTATTAAATATTAGTGCTATTAATACATGGCCCGTGGACGTTTTCTTAAGTCTCCTGATAAAACAGGTTAATTATCAGGATGATTATTTCATCATATGATTTTGTTCCTCTGCCTGGAAAAACAAAGGACATTTCCTGGGACAGGAGGAAGGATCTCCAATAAAGTGCTGTGTGTAGACCCCAGCACCACCTCTGACACCCGCCAGGGCCCCCGGAAGTGGAGTCTCCAGTGAATGGCTCTGGGCGTGGCTCGGGACCTTTGATCCGGGCTCCTGGGCCGGGCCGAGAGGACCGGGGGCCTTTTGTGTGCTCAGATCATCCAAAGGCAGCCCCTCTCCCTGTTCCTCTAGGTATGTTGTTTCCTCTGAGCGTTTCAGAAATCACAGGGTCTGGGTCTAGAGACCAGAGAAAATGGCCTTGCTTCTGGGTTTCTTTCAGCCGTGCTAGCCTGAAAGTGCCGCGGGGTGTCCGGAGGGGGCTCCCACCCCCCGCCTGTAGGAAGGACCTGGCCTCACTGTGTGACACGGGAGGGGCCACAGTGGGTGAGCTGTCGAGGGTCTCTAAGGGGACCTGCCCCCTCCATCTCGCTTCCAAGTCCATCTGCTTCCAACTGTCCTGAGGGGCTGCCTCCGTCTCTCTGAACACTCACCAGAGTCCACAGGCCTGGGGCCACACCCCCAGCTGTGGGGGGGTCCTGTCTGGGGAGCCCATCTCATGGCCTGGAGACCAAGGAGCTGCTCTACCCCGTGGCCCGAGGCTGGCTCAGCTGGACACAAACAAGGAACTGGAGGAATGGTTTCTTGGTTCTGTAGCTCATGGGCCAGAGGCCAGCGCATGAAACCAGTCTTGGATTTCAAATCATCGTCCCTACATTCAGCCTCATTCTGAATGAACTTTTCAGCATCTAGTTTTTCCTGCTTCCTGGGGTCCTTGGGGGGCTCTGTGCTGCACCCAGAGTGAGCAGCTGGCTGTGGCTCTCGGGAGCTCTCCCCACAAATAGGACCTCATTCTGGCCCCCCTGTTGGATGACTCTCCTGCAACCCATCCCATCCCATCTTCTTGGACTGGATTCTGCTACAAAACTACCTTTCTCCCTCTTTCCTTTCTACTGCAGTGGTACACACAGAATCTCTCCTTTCCTGGGCTGGGGCCATTCTTCCAGCCCTGATGACCTTTGCCTTCTCCTCCTCAGCAAGTCCTTTCAGGGCAGCCTACATCCACCTCCATGCCCCTTGCCCAGATGCGATGGAACACACAGGCATCCCAGACATGCTGAGACTTTCTCATCAGTCTGGACCACTCAGAACTCAAAAACCAGCTTGGGCAACTTGCCTCTGGGGAATCAAACAGGTGCTGAAGGAAAACCAAGAGGTCTCATCAGAATCAAACAGCAAAGAGGGCAGGATGACCACCACAGTCTAACTTCGTAGTATGGATATGAACAAAAAGTGTTTAAGATAATTTATGGTAAAGTTGGCACTGTAGTTCTAAGATTCACTAAAAATCAGGGCAGCAACTCAATACCCCAGACACAGGCAGGTGGTGGGTCCCAGCTCCAGGAACCATGAGATGTCTGCTTCCCCCAGCTCCCAATCACGGTGCCTAACAGTCCCTGGTGGGCGGAGGGAACGCAACAGTGATGGATAAATAAATGAGCGGATAAATAAAACAGCAAAAATGAAACAGGATAAAACTGAAATACTTGTTTCTTTGGACCCCCATGGTTTTGGCCAGATTCAGTCATTCCCTGCTTCCCACCTGGGATCTCATGGTGGCTGTTGTGTCCAGCTCTTCGTGGCCCCCTGGCCTGCAGCACTCCAGGCTCCTCTGTCTACTCTCTCCCAAAGCTTGCTCGAACTCATCTCCATCAAGTTGGTGATGCCATCCCACCATCTCATCTTCTGCCACCCTCTTCTCCTTTTGCCTTCAATTTTCCCCAGCATCAGGGTCTTTTCCAATGAGTTGGCTCTTCAAATCGGGTGTCCAGAGTATTGGAGCTTCAGTTTCAGCATCTCAGTCTTTCCTATGAATATTCAGAGTTGACTTCTTTTAGGATTGACTGGTTTGATCTCCTCACTGACCAAGAGACTCTCAAGAGTCTTCTCGAGCACCGTAGTTTGACAGCATCAATTCTTTGGTGCTCGGAATCTCATGAGGATACCTCAAGTCTGCTCTAACCAAAGTCTTTCTGGTTTGATATGTTGCATTTATTGTCAATGACCTCTTTGACTTACACTTGCAAAAGCTTCTACAATGTAGATCAGAGTGCCAAGCTGGTTTGCCAGGCTTGAAATAAATATATAGCAGCCCTTGCATCTTGAAGTTGTCTGTACCTTGCCAGTGGACTCCCAATGGCAACACAATCTCTGTCACCTTGAGCACCTCTCTTGTTGCCAAAATACACAAATGAATAAAGAGAAGAAGAAGGAGGTGGTGGATAACAGCTACAGATGCTACAGCTGGTGGGCACAGAAGCTGGCTTCTACCAGCCTAGGAGAGCCAGTGGCAGTGTCTGGTGATGCCACAGGGGACACCCACTCAGCCACTGTGGAGCATTCACATCATGGACGTGGGACCACGCTACCGATCAGGCGGTGTCTGGAGAGTGGGCAAGCCTGCACAGCTGGGCAGTCCACACTCTCCTCTCCCTGTGCGCCGCGTTCTCTGCCGATCTGCCATCTTGACCAGACACACTTTCTGCAGTGTGCCCAGCACCAGCCCACATGTGGCCATGATTTCCATCACGTGTGTTGGTCTCACCACAGGGAAAGAGTGAGGCTGAAATAGTAGCCATTGGTCATCACACAATAATCTGCCTTCTGTGTTGGGATGAGGCTCTTGGGCTCAGCCCAGGACTGGTGGGGGTACTCTGGTTTTTAATGAAAAGAGTTCATTAGGAGAGCACATCAGTGGATTCCAGCAAATGTGCTAATGTCTCTCCGGACAGCAAGGCCCAGTGAGTCACTCTGTGCTTGGCAGGACAATAAAGCCCCATCCCGTCAGGTTCAGGGGCCACGCGGTTGAGACGTGGGGACAAGCACACGGGGGTCCATGGCTGTGGGCTCAGCTCTGGACCTCCCCATCATCGCAGCAGCTGCCTGGCCCCTGTGCTCCTCAGCTTGCTACCTTCACTGCGGAGGTTCAGCAGAACCTAAGAGATGAGCACATACCCCTCGAGGGCTCGGCATGGGGCCTGAACACCTCGTGTGTTCCTGCTTATTGTTTCATTCTGTTGTGTTAGACCAGTCCTGCGGGAGCTGAAGCGAGTGCCCTGAGTCACACAGACAACAACAAAACCAGCGAAATAGCGTGCTGTCCCTGCACCTGCGTGGGGACCTCACGGCACACATGAGCATCTGAAAAGCTCAGAGCAGCCCTTCAGGGGCGGCAACTTTGGGGCCCAGAATTTGCTGAACATATTTCAACAGAGGGGACCCACTCCTGGAGGAGGTGCTGCTCTGACTCACCATGCTTCTCTGCTTGGCTCTCAGTAACGCTGATGGAGCTGGAGAGCTGGGAATTCCAGATGCTTCTGTATGAGTCAGGATGAAATTCCTTGGGCTTTGGGAGAGCATCTGATGCCCCAGGTATGTGATCTGATGTCCTAGATTCCATCAGGAAACAGGGGTGAGATTGGGGTCTCATCAACACCCAAGGGGTGGGGGAAATAAATAAACAGATGGGTCCATCTAGTCAAAGCTATGGTTTTTCCAGTGGTCATGTATGGATGTGAGAGTTGGACTATAAAGAAAGCTGAGCACCGAAGAATTGATGCTTTTGAACTGTGGTGTTGGAGAAGACTCTTGAGAGTCCCTTGGACTGCAAGGAGATCCAACCAGTCCATTCTGAAGGAGATCAGTCCTGGGTGTTCATTGGAAGGACTGATGCTGAAGCTGAAACTCCAATACTTTGGCCACCTGATGTGAAGAGCTGACTCATCGGAAAGACCCTGATGCTGGGAAAGATTGAGGGCAGGAGGAGAAGGGGACGACAGAGGATGAGATGGTTGGCTGACATCACCAACTCAATGGACATGAGTTTGAGTAAACTCCTGGAGCTGGTGATGGACAGGGAGGCCTGGCGTGCTGCAGTCCATGGGGTCGCAAAGAGTCGGACACGACTGAGTGACTGAACTGAGGCCCTCCAGAGCGTCCTCCGTCCCAGCCCTCGCCCACGGTGTGGAGACAGCATCCAGCATCCTGCTCAGCACTTGAAGCTGTGCCGTTGTTGCCAAAGGAGTGAACAGACAGGTGGGTGAAGGATGCCAGTGTCCCTGAGGAGGGGGCTCAGAGGAAGCTGAGCGCAGGCTGGTCCAGCCACATCCTAGTAGGGAAGCAGAGGCTGCAGGGAGAGGCCAGGAGGAAGCCAGAAAGCGAGGCCGTGGAAGGGAGGGTCCTCACGGCGGCACTCTTCCCAAAGAGAACAGGGACCAAACCGTAACCTGAGCTCAAGGACAGGGCGTGAGTGGGAGGCAGGAACGGGGTGGGGGCAGCTGACGTAAGAGACGTGCAGAAGCGGGCCGGGGCCTTGACTTCAGGAACCTGTCTACAGCCGGGAGGGGCAGAGCGTGGGAGGGCGAGAGGGCTTCTCCATGATGACCAGGATTCCAGCTGATTCCATCTGTGCGCAGGAGCGTGGGAGAGCGGGAGGCCCTGGTCAGGCTGTCCCTCTGAGTATATATACATCCACACACAAGGAGAGGCTGCCGAGAAGGCCTGCTTTACAACGTGAAGCAGGTTGCTGAAATGCCTTGTGTGATGAGCATCTGCTAAGGGATCCCTGGCCCGGAGGGCAGCCGGTGCAGGAGGTGAAGGGACTCTCGCCCAGGCTCTTCTGCTTGGTCTGTCAGATGAACAGGAAGCTCTTCTGGCGTGTGTCACAGGCAGGGCGCTCCAGGTCCAGGCGAGGACACGGCCGTGGGTGACTGAGCCACAAAGAACATTCACGTTTCCTAAGAGAGGCTGGTCACGGCTCACAGGTAACAGAGGAGGGAACCGTGCTTTGGCCCAGAGCAATCAGGGTGGGCTACGCTCGGTGGAGGAGACATCTGAAGAGGATCCTGAGGTTCTGACCCGAGCAAGACCACCAGGGAGGATGCTTCCCTCGTCCCATCCTCGTCCCGCCCAGTACCCTCAGCCCATGCCCGCCATTGCTGCACATCCATCTTATTTCCCACGAACCCAAAAGGAGAGATAGCGGCAATTAATATTTTTATGCAAATGCCCTGTGCTTCAAGGCACATCTTGGCTGTGATTTATGAACAATGATTAAAAATAACTCATTTAATGTAATCTAACATGAACAAATACGAGAAGACAGGATTAAATTAAATTTCTTCCCCCTGGAAAAAGAGCTTTGAAGGTCACCACCCTCTTGGAAATGCAAGTGGTTCCCTTCATTGGCGTTCAGAGTTTCAGGCCCCAGAATGAAGTTCTAAAAATAAAAGGAGCTGCATTTAATATGTTGTCCTGCAATTAAGTCTGAGCTTCCTGTTTATCTTCAGTCGCCTTTCAACAGCTCTGAGCTCTTTTTCTGCCCACAGAGCAAAGTTTTGAATTGGGATGGGCTGGGAAGTTTTCCCAGCACAACCATCTCTCCTGGACCCCAGGGGTCCCTTTCTGGGAAGAGCCGTGTCTGAAGGAACAGACCCAGTCATAGACCAGCAGGTCTTCCATCCTTCTTCCTGTGAGAAAATGCCTGAAGTTTCCTGATGCAAATTCCACATAAGACTTTCCAGAAATGCAGCTTAGCAAGGATGCAGACCCAAGACGTGGAACGAGGTGTCCACCTTTCCAGGCTGGGGCCTCCAAGCGCACCACCATTTCACACTTGGTTAATGGACACTATTACATGATGGAGGGGCCTTCAAGTGGAAAAAGCACAGGGAGAGGGTTTTGCTTCAGGAAGTCATTCTTAGCCTGAGAGCTGATAGGAAGGAACTATAATGTGACGTTCTTTAAGCGTTTATCTGCATCCAGAGCTCTGCAAGTTCCACTGGCATCTTTTTTTTTAATTAATCTTTTTTAAATTAATGTTGTGGTTTCAGATACATAACTCTGAAAAAGAATATCTTTTTCAAATTCTTTTTAATTGTAGGTTATTACAGAATATTGTGTAGAGTTCCCTGTGCTGTATTCAGTTCAATTCAGTCGCTCAGTCGTGTCCAGTTCTTTGCGACCCCATGGACTGCAGCACGCCAGGCCTCCCTGTCCATCACCAACTCCCAGAGTTCACTCAAACTCATGCCCATTGAGTCAGTGATGCCATCCAACCATCTCATCCTCTGTCGTCCCCTTCTCCTCCTGCCTTCAACCTTTCTCAGCATCAGGGGCTTTTCAAATGAGTCAGTTCTTCACATCAGGTGGCCAAAGTATTGGAGCTTCAGCTTCAGCATCAGTCCTTCCAACGAATATTCAGGACTGATTTTCTTTAGGATGGACTGGTTGGCTCTCTTTCCAGTCTAAGGGACTCTCAGGAGTCTTCTCCAACACCACAGTTCAAAAGCATCAGTTCTTCAGCATTCAGCTTTATTTGTGCTGTATAGTAGGTCATAAATATTTATCTATTTCATGTATGGGGTGTGTGTGTTTGTGCTAAGCCACTTCAGTTGTGCCCAACTCTAGTTTATTTTCCATGTCTGTGGGTCTGTTTCTGATGTGTAAGTTCATTTGGATTTATTTTTAGATTCCATATATGAGATATCATATGATATTTGTCTTTGTCTGAGTTACTTCACTTTGTATGATAATCTCTAGGTCCATCCATGTTCCTGCAAATGTCATTATTTCATTCTTTCTTATAGCTGAATAATATTTTGGTGTGTGTGTGTGTGAACTGAATATAAAATATATGAACCACACCTTCTTTATCCATTCATCCGTTGATGGACACTTAGGTGGCTCCCATATCTTGGCTGCTATGAACGATGCTGTAATGAACATCAGCTCAGTTCAGTCCAGTTGCTCAGTTGTGTCCGACTCTTTGCGACTCCATGGACTGCAGCATGCCAGGCCTCCCTCTCCATCAGCAACTCCCGGAGCGTGCTCAAGCTCATGCCCGTAGAACATTGGAATGAACATTAGGGTGCAAGTTTCTGTGTTCTTTTGGGTATCTACCCAGGAGTGGAACTGCTGGGTCATATGGCGGTTCTGTTTTTAGGTTTGTGAGAAACCTCCACGCTGTTCCCACAGTAACTGGACCGATCTTACTGTGTTTCTTATCTCATCTCATGATGGCAGCGATGGGCCTTTATTCCAAGAGCATGTGCTATGACACCAAGAAGCCCAGGGAGGCAGATCCCAGGAAACGTGATCCTTCGTGTCAGAGGACCTACGAAAAGCATCACAAACAACTACCATTTCTTTATGGTGGCAACTGCCCACCCATCCACCCACCCGTCTGTGCCCTCCCGACCCCGTCGCTCAGACCCCTAACTGCGCGCCCCCCACCTGAGGGGCTGGTCGACTGGGGCCGGTCACTGCGTCCTGCTGTTCAGTCTGGAGGCAAGAGGAGGAGGAGCTTACTTTTTAAGAGCTTCCTTTATGAGACAATTTGCCAATGTGATCTCATTTAATATCCTTAGTGACTCATAGTAACTCTTACCTGAATAATAATAGTAGTTACAATCCATTGAATTCATCCATTCGCCTAGTCACTCATTCAGCACAGATTTACTGTACGTGTACTCGGCTCCAGGCAATCTTTATGTACTGGAGATACAGACCATAGAGATATCGTCCTCGCTGAGTTTACATTATCCTGGAACACCAATTATGCAGTACTTCCCGACGTTCACTGTAACATAAAAGTGAATTTCATCAGTTTCAGGAAGATTCTTTGTTCACATTCTAACTCCTCTGAAGCCTGGATGTCCTTTATCATGCCTGTTGACCAGAGGGTGGTCTCGTCACAGAGGTCATTGCCCAGTTAGGCACGCTGAAGATTGCAGCGAGGGGGTGGTGGCTTGGAAGGAAATCCTGGACACCCAAGGGACTCCCTTCAGGCATAATATGCACAGCTTTGTGATGGCAGAGAGGAGGGTGTCATGTAGAAGCACAGAAATAGAAACAATTCTTAATCAAAAAATTCCAGAGAATCAGTCTGTAAATATGAAGCAGTGTTAGGAGGACTAGAAGGTTGAAGGGCAGACAGTGGCCTCCAAGGATGTCCAAGTTCTGATCCTTAGGTTCCATGGCAAAGACGGTTTAAGGTTGCAGGTGGAATTAAGGGTGTTTATCAGCTGACCTTGAAGTTGGGGGCGTATTTGGCTGGCTTTGAAGTGGGAAGAAGCTGCCCACCTCTGGAGGCTGGAGAGACGAGTGGCAGGTGCTTCCTGGAGTCTCCGGAAGAGACCAGGGCTGCTGACACCCAGGACAGCCCAAGGATGCCCACCTGAGAAGTCTGACCTCCAGAGCCACAAGGCAATGAACCAGTGGTCATGTGTTACAACATTGATTGGAAATGAATACGAATGTATTACCAAATCGATTTCACTCCTACACTATATACACACAAAATCGACAAGGGGTAAAAGCCTATAATATGCAGATACTCGTTCTAAGTGATAGGAGAGCGTTGCAGGTAAGCATCTTGCTCCTGGTACAGAAGTAACGGATGTCAATCCGTGTCAACTTTGTTGTTGCTCTTGAGTCGCCCTGTCGACTCTTTTCCACCTTATGGACTGTAGACCGCCAGGCTCCTCTGTCCACTGGCTTTCCCAGCAAAGAATACTGGAATGGGTTCCCATTTCCTTCTCCAGGGGATATTCTTGACCCAGGGATTGAACTGGTGTCTCCTGCATTGGCGGGCAGACTCTTCACCCCGAGCCACCTGGGAAGCCCCAGGGACACCTTCAATTCAGTGAATAAGTAACAACAAAGTGACATAGTTCCTCACATTCCCATTTCCAGAGGTGGAAACAGGGGAGCGAGTAAGGGGCCATGATCTCGCTCCTCAGCACACTCCCAAACCCCCGGCTGCCCACCACATCCTTGCGGTCTGAATGACTGTGCCTGGATCTCAGAGGGAAACTTGAACTTGGACCTCGGACTTGAAGGGCCCCTGGGGGGCTTGGAATCAAAGCCAGGAGCTGTAAAGGGTGTGGGCCCATCCTTGTTATCTGGCCCCAGAAGAGCAGGGGTGTGCTGGCCAGGCTTCGGCCCTCCTGCCCAGGACACCGGGGCCAGTTGTGATGTGGCGGGTTCAGATGGATGCGTTTACCTCTCGGTGACCTGGGAAATGAAAACCTTCATTGCCGTGGCCCTGGGCTGGATCTCTGAGCTGTGTTTTCCCAGAGACCAGGCACCGAGCTTGAGTTTGCTCTTGCAGTTCACCGGCAGTGACCCCACTGGAAATAACTCTCACAAACGCGTCACTTAAGAATCTTTATGACTCACGCTGTTCATCTGTTTTCTCAACAGGTCAGCTCTTGGCTACCTGTGCAAAGAGTTTGCAGGAAACCTTCGCAGATAAAGCCCTGATCCCCTCCCTCTGACAACGTGAAAGAACAAAGCTCTATGGAGTTGAAAGGGAAGAGCGGGAGGAAGCGCCTTGTCTTGAGGCCCCACGGGCACAGCGGGCATTGCACGCCCTCCGCCCTCCCTGACGGGCACTGCTTCACGTGGTCGGCATCATAGGGGCCATCTCCCCCTCACTGCGACCCTTCCCTCCTGGAGGTCAAGGGAAGAAGAATTTATGTGTCACCTGCTTGGAGCAGGAGAGACGGACTTTCCAGAACTCAGGCTGACCCACATGGAAGTACGTTGTGCTCAGCCTGGACCATCCTTTAGGGGGGATGAGGTACTATGGAGCATTCTCGCCATCACACTGGGGGTGCAGGCCAGCTCCTGGGACCGTGCCCTGGATCTGGGCTGCCGGGCACCCCCTGATCTCTCTTCCAGGGAACCTTGCCTCAGACAGCAGTTTATTCCCTGAGGCAGAAATTGTGCTGAATTCCCTGCAAAAGACCAGCATAAAGAAGGAAAAAGTAGCAGGAGATGGCCAGCAGCCTGGCCTTCCTGGGCTGTCTAACCCCAGACAGACCATCCGTCCTTCTGAGCCCATGCGATCCTCGTGTGTCAAATGGGGACAGTCATGGCCACCTCATACACTCTCCAAGATTAACTGGAATAGGAAGGTGCAGGTGAACCCTCTTACAAATCACAGATGTGCAAAACGCCTGCTGGGGGCTCCGGGAGGCAGCAGACATATGCAGGATCTGAATCAGCTCCGTGAGCACCGGCCCTGCTGAATTCACCTGCTCCTTTATGGGGGAGGGAAGAGTCTATCCACCAGTCCCGGGGTCCCTGCTCCCCTGACTGGTCCAGCCCTGCGAGGAGTCTGCGAGCCCCCAAAGGCTGGAGCTCCCCCCAGGACAGCGGCTCTCAGTCTTTGTCATAATGACACCTTCACACCGCTGGTGACCATATGTGATTTTGAGCAAATGCCTGAGCTGTGGGTCGTGGGGATGCTGGGAACAGTGGGCAGCCTCTCCTGGGTCCCGACAGGACTTGTTCCAGCATGCGCTGTGCTGGGGGCCCTGGAGAAGAGAAAAGCAATTGGGATTCATCTGGGAGTGTTGATGGTGGGCTTGGAGCGGCGGGGCGGCTGGGGTGGTAGCTCTGACAGGACCACAGGTAGAGCCGGGACCAAATCCCTCACAGGGACCTACCCCCCAAGCACCCACTCCTCGACAGCAGGGCCGTCAGCTGGGGGAGGAGCTGATTCCCACCCTTCCGTGGTTTGAACACGAAGGGTTGCAGGGAAGTGGGGGCCAGGAGACTGGGTTCTCGGCGGCTTGGTCTCTGATGTGAGTCCCAGGACATCAGGAGCTAGGGAGGATAGGCAGAACCACATGAACCCTCGCTTGGGTGGGCAGGGGACCCAGGGTGCAGTGCTGGCAGGGACAGCCCCAGCGTGGGAGGAGGAGGGGCTCCTGAACGGTACCCACCCACCCCACCGCCAACTTTGCCAGCTGCCTCCAGCAGTCCCACTCTCCTGGGATCACTGGTCTTGGGCTGCACCTCCCCAGGAGCGGAAAGCGTGCAGGGGTCAGCCGTGGCTCGTCTCACTGCACTGGACCCAGCGATCAAGCCTTCAACAGCCCGGGGCCTGGCCTGAGCTTGTGGTCCAGCACAGCGACTCTGATTCTGGGAAGGGTCTGGAGGGGACGCACAGGTGACCCAGATGGGTGAGCAGAGATGTCACCAGACAGCCAGATGCCTGCAGGACAGTCCCTTTTCAAAGGAGGGTGTGCCCCGGACACAAGGACCTGCCACATCCATGTCCCAGGAAAGAGACCGGGCTTGGTGTCCTCCAAACAGTAGAAATAAGAGAGCTGACCGCTATGGGGGTGCGGGACACCCTCCTTGACCGGCTGATGCCATCTCCTCTGAACACTCTCTCAACTAGTCTCTATCTGTGGTTTTGGCATCATTCCCTTTGGGCAAACTGAATCTCTCTAGTCAGTTTCCTCTCCTCCACCATCCTCCCAGTGGACTCTGGTCATCCTCAGTATCCGACTGAAGTCCTTGTCCCACCCCACCCCACCCCCAGGTGAGGTCTGGCCACCCTGACCTGCCCAGCAAAGAATGACCTGACCATCTGAGTCACCCTCCAGCCGCGGCAGGCTCCCCTGGGAGGTAAGCCCCTACATTCCGTATAGTTGTAGGAGTCAAACTCTGTTCAGGTCTCTTTTCTCCTCTTGCAATAATTCCTGAATAAAATCTGTTTTTACCACTTTACTGCCCGGCCCTAGTTCTTTCGCACAGGGAGGCCAGCGTGTGCCTACAGCAGATGGCGGCCAAAGGGGAGGCCAGAGGGAGACCCAGGAGAAGGGGAGACCTGGGGAAAGGGGGGGACCCGGGGGAAGGAGAGACCCAGAGGAGACCCAGGGGAAAGGGAGACCCGGGGGAAGGGGAGACCCAGGGAAAGGGGAGACCCAGAGGAGACCGAGGAGAAGAGGAGACCTGGGGGAAGGGGAGACCCAGGGGAAGGGGAGACCCGGGGAGACCCAGGAGAAGGGGAGATCCAGGGAAAGGGGAGACCCGGGGGAAGGGGAGACCCAGGGGAGACCCAGGGAAAGGGAAGACCCAGAGGAGACCGAGGAGAAGGGGAGACCAGGGGGAGACCCAGGAGAAGGGGAGACCTGGGGGAAGGGGAGACCCATGGGAAGGGGAGACCCAGGAGAAGGGGAGACTTGGGGGAAGGGGAGACCCAGGTGAAGGGGAGACCCGGGGAGACCCAGGAGAAGGGGAGACCCAGGGGAAGGGGAGACCCAGAGGAGACCGAGGAGAAGGGGAGACCAGAGGAAGGGGAGACCCAGGAGAAGGGGAGACCCAGGGGAAGGGGAGTCCCAGAGAAGACCAAGGAGAAGGGGAGACCAGAGGAAGGGGAGACCCAGGGGAAGGGGAGACCCAGGGGAAGGGGAGACCCAGAGGAGACCCAGGAAAAGGGGAGACCTGGGGGAAGGGGAGACCCAGAGGAGACCGAGGAGAAGGGGAGACCAGAGGAAGGGGAGACCCAGAGGAGACCCAGGAGAAGGGGAGACCAGGGGAAGGGGAGACCCAGGGGAAGGGGAGACCCAGAGGAGACCCAGGAAAAGGGGAGACCCAGGGGAAGGGGAGACCCAGGCGAAGGGGAGACCGAGGAGAAAGGGAGACCAGGGGAAGGGGAAACCCAGGGAGATCCAGGGGAAGGGGAGACCTGGGGAAAGGGGAGACCCAGGGGAGACCCAGGGGAAGGGAAGACACACAGGAGACCGAGGAGAAGGCGAGACCAGAGGAAGGGGAGACCCAGGGGAAGGGGAGACCAGAGGAGACCCAGGGGAAGGGGAGACCCAGAGGAGACCCAGGAGAAGGGGAGACCCAGGGGAAGGGGAAACCCAGGGAGACCCGGGGGAGACCCAGGGGAGACCCAGGCGGGACTCGGACACAGGAGGGGCTGCAATGTCCTGAGCAGACCAGTGGCGCTGGGAAACAGCAGCAGGATGATCAGGAGACAAAGTCAAGAACAATGTCCAAGTGAGTGAGGGCATGGCAGCTCACTGGAGTCCGGAAGAATGCAGGAGCAGACCCTTCAGGGACAATTCGGCAAACGTGCAAAGGACCACCAGCACTGAGCCTCAGTGAGGACGTCACTTGCTCAGGGTCACCGGTCAGGGCCAGAGGCAGGACCCAAGCCCTGTCCAGAGACCTGCCCCTTATCTGAGCTCCCTCCTTCCACGTGGGCCTTCCCTGCTGCTGGGACAGGAACCGAAGGGGTCTGAGTCCACAGGGGAGCCAGGAGCAATGGAGGCAGGGAGCCCAGCCGTGGTAGGGCGGGGGCTGGGGGGAGCTGCCAGTGCGGCGGGGCGGTGGCAGGGCGGTGGAGAGCAGCCAGACGCAGCAGCTCCCCCAGCCAGGCTTTCAGCCCCTGCCCAGGGACAGGAGAAGGGATGAAGAAAGAAAAGCAGATTTCAGGCATGAGGAGGAAGGGTGGGGAGAAAACAAGGAGCAATCGGAAAGCTGGCAGGGAGGAGAAAGGATAGGCTGAGTTCATGAAAGAAAACAGAGCCCCGCCCGAGGTCCTGGTGGAGAATGGGAGAAAGACAAGAAAGATTTTAGGGCACTTAGGGGCCAGCAGAAAGCCCCTTGGGGACACTCGCAAGATTATCTGCAGGACACGTGGAGCAGGAGGCCAGAGAAGGTAAAGCTCTGAGTGACCTCTGCCAGCAGTGGGCTTGTCCCTATGAGAACCCTTGGCTTTCCCACCCAGGCCCTTGGGGCTTTGCAACCTAAAACCAGGGACATCATTGCTTTAAGCCCTGTTCTTCTCCTGTAAATGCATGGAGAATAATCCGTGCTTTTGCAGACAGCTTCATTCGCTCATTCATTCATTTATTCATGGCTGAGTGCACCCCCCAGTCTCAGGAGTTAGGGTTAGACCACACAAGGCCCTTGGCACCTGGAAAGTGCTTCTCTGCTTGCTTCCCTGGTAACTTTGTCCCAAGGACCGTTTTGAGCCAGGAATATGCAGAGCTGTGACTTCATAACCTGAGATTTATGTGTCATTAAGTTCCCGCAGTCCATGGTAATAAATAAGGGCTAAGTACCCAGAGCTCCCATCACGCTCTACCAGAGGAGAAGGGAAGCGGGGAGGGGGGCAGGGCCGTCTTCCACTGCCTGCGTGTGGGGGGCTGGGTGCCTGCAGAGTCCACAGAAGGGCTCAGGATTGCTGGAAAAGAGGTGCACGGGATCCCAGGGAACAGAGAGAGATGGCCAGTCGCCCAGCTCACAGGGCTGGATCAAGAGCTTCTGGGAGTGAAGGGGAAGGTCCTTCAGCAGAAGAGTGCTCATGACCCACTTGGCTACAAGCAAGATACTCACCTGGAAGGTGCTTAAGGAAAAACCAGGTCAACTCATTAGACATGTTCTAGAAGAAATAAAAAATAAACCCTAGGAATATGGGCATTGCATGACTCTAGGTGTCTTGAGATCTACAGCTAATAATTCCCACGCCCTTGAGTCTATACTTTAAATTTCCTCCTGTTTCCATGTATTGTTTCAGACAGAAGTCTAGAGATTAATGAACATGCTGCTACCCAGTGCTTGGTTTTCTGTATTTGGTTTACATGACTTTCTTTAAAAATAAAATGTTAATGAAGAATAGAAGCATCCTGGTTACTGCTTTCTAATCTCATTGTTTTCCACCTTTTTAATTTTGTAAGAATTATTTGCATTCTATAACATTGGCTGAGCCACAAGGGAAGCCCAAGAATACTGGAGTGGGTAGCCTATCCCTTCTCCAGTGGATCTTCCTGACCCAGGAATTGAACCAGGGTCTCCTGTGTTGCTGGCAGATTCTTTACCAACTGAGCTGTTAGGGAAGCCCCATAACATTGGCTATATACATTGAAATTCATACTTCTGATCAGCATTATCTTTTCAAGCTTTAAATTTTGAGGTACAAGTTTAATTTTAATTTTAATTTTCAAGTATAATTGGCACCTCCTGTGCCTTATTGAAGATCTCACTCCATTCCCAGAAGTGGTAAAGATATTATGTTGAATTCTGAAAGCTTCAGGGTTGTGCATTTCTTGTTTCTGTCTTTAATTGACCTGGAGTTTCTGTTGATGTGTGGTGAGATGTGTTGTATTTTTATTTCATATGGAAAACCTAACATCCCAAAACCATCTACTGAATGACCACGCTCTGCTAGCTGATCCATACGGCCAGCTCTGTATTCCATCAGCACGTACAGGAGCCTGTTTCAGGGCTCCCTGCCCCAATCCTCTGTTGGTCTGTTCCCACATCACTATCGTGCTGTTTTTATTACTACATGTTCACAATAAGCATTGATATCTGGAGGTAATTGAGGCCGTGGCACAACAAATGAAGTCTGTATATTCGTTTTTCTTTAGCTTTTTGTTAATTTTTAAAACTTATGTATTATTTACTTATTTTGGCTGTGCTGGGTCTTTGTTGCTCTGTTCAGTTCAGTTCAGTCACTCAGTCATGTCCGACTCTTTGCGATACCATGGACTGCAGCACACCAGGCCTCCTTGTCCATTGCCAACTCGCAGAGTTTACTTAAACTCATGTCCATCGAGTCCGTGATGCCATCCAGCCATCTCATCCTCTGTCGTCCCCTTCTCCTCCTGCCCCCAATCCCTCCCAGCATCAGGGTCTTTTCCAATGAGTCAACTCTTCGCATGAGGTGGCCAAAGCACTGGAGTTTCAGCTTTGGCATCATTCCTTCCAAAGAAATCCCAGGGCTGATCTTTAGGATGGGCTGGTTGGATCTCCTTGCTGTCCAAGGGACTCTCAAGAGTCTTCTCCAACACCACAGTTCAAAAGCATCAATTCTTCAGTGCTCATCTTTCTTTATAGTTCAGCTTCACATCCATACATGACCACTGGAAAAACCATAGCTTTGACTAGATGGACCTTTGTTGGCAAAGTAATGTCTCTGCTTTTGAATATGCTGTCTAGGTTGCTCATGGCTTTCCTTCCCTTCTCTCGTGGCAAGGGGGCTCCTCTTCCTGCGGCGCGTGCGCGTCTTACCGCGGTGGCTTCTCTTACTGTGAGGCGCCGCCTCTAGGCGCACGGCCTCCAGGAGTTGTGGCACAGGGGCCTAGTTGCCCCCAGCATGTGGGACCTTCCTCGATCAGGATAGAACCTGTGTCCCTTGAACTAACAGGTGGACTCATTTTTTTCTTTTTTTAAAAAATTTATTTAAATTGGAGGTTAATGACTTTACAATATTGTGGTGGTTTTTGCCATACATTGACATGAATCAGCCGTGGGTGTACATGTGTCCCCATCCTGAGCCCCCTCCCACCTCCCTCCCCACCCCATCCCTCTGGGTCATCCCAGTGCACCAGCCCTGAGCACCCTGTCTCATGCATCAAACCTGGACTGGTGATCTATTTCACATATGATCATATACATGTTTCAATACTGTTCTCTCAAATCATCCCACCCTCGCCTTCTCCCACAGAGTCCAAAACACTGTTCTTTACATCTGTGTCTCTTTTGCTGTCTCACATAGAGGGTCATCATCACCATCTTTCTAAATTCCGTATATGTGAGTTAATATACCATATTGAAATTTTTCTTTCTGACTTACTTCACTCTGTATAATAGGCTCCAGTTTCATCCACCTCATTAGAACTGATTCAATGCATTCTTTTTAATGGCTGAATAATATTCCATTGTGTATATGTACCACAGCTTTCTTATCCATTCATCTGCTGATGGACATCTAGGTTGCTTCCATGTCCTGGCTATTATAAACAGTGCTGCGATGAACATTGGGGTACACGTGTCTCTTTCAATTCTGGTTTCCTCGGTGTGTATACCCAGCAGTGGGATTGCTGGGTCGTATGGCAGTTCTATTGCTAGTTTTTTAAGGAATCTCCACACTGTTCTCCATAGTGGCTGTACTAGATTGCATTCCTACCAACAGTGTAAGAGGGTTCCCTTTTCTCCCCACCCTCTCCAGCATTTATTGTTTGTAGACTTTTTGATAGCAGCCATTCTGACCAGCCTGAGATGGAACCTCATTGTGGTTTTGATTTGCATTTCTCTAATAATGAGCGATGTTGAGCATCTTTTCATGTGTTTGTTAGCCGTCTGTTTATCTTCTTTGGAGAAATGTCTGTTTAGTTCTTTGGCCCATTTTTTGATTGGGTCATTTATTTTTCTGGTATTGAGCTGCATGAGCTGCTTGTATATTTTTGAGATTAATTCTTTGTCAGTTGCTTCCTTTGCTATTATTTTCTCCTGTCAATCAATGTGATGCACCACATTAACTAACTGAAAGATAAAAACCATATGATTATCCCAATTGACGCAGAGAAAGCCTTTGACAAAATTCAACATCCATGTAGGATAAAAGCCCTCCAGAAAGCAGCCATAGAAGGAATATACCTCAACATAATAAAAGCCATAAACCCACAGCAAACATTATCCTCAATGGTGAAAAAGTGAAAGCATTTCCCCTAAAGTCAGGAACAAGACAAGGGTGCCCACTCTCATCACTACTATTCAACATAGTTTTGGAAGTTTTAGCCACCACAATCAGAGAAGAAAAAGAATTAAAAGGAATCCAGATTGGAAAAGAAGAAGTAAAACTCTCACTGTTTGCAGATGACATGATCCTCTACATAGAAAACCCTAAAGACACCACCAGAAAATTACTAGAGCTAATCAATGAATATAGTAAAGTTGCAGGATATAAAATTAATCACAGAAATCCCTTGCATTCCTATACACTAACAATGAGGAAATAAAAAGAGAAATTAAAGAAATAATTCCATTCACCATTGTGATAAGAAGAATAAATTATTTAGGAATAAATCTACCTAAAGAAACAAAAGACCTATATATAGAAAACTATAAAACACTGATGAAAGAAATCAAAGAGGACACAAATAGATGGAGAAATATACCGTGTTCATGGTTCAGAAGAATCAATATATGAAAATGGATATAATACCCAAAGCAATCTATAGATTCAATGCAATCCCTATCAAGCTACCAATGGTATTTTTCATAGAACTAGAACAAATAATTTCATAATCTGTATGTAAACACAAAAAAACTTGAATAGCCAAAGCAGTCTTTAGATAGAAGAATGGAACTGGAGGAATCAACCTGCCTGACTTCAGGCTCTACTACAAAGCCACAGTCATCAAGACAGGATGGTACTGGCACAAAGACAGAAATATAGATCAATGGAACAAAATAGAAAGCCCAGAGATAAATCCACGCACATATGGACACCTTATCTTTGACAAAGGAGGCAAGAATATACAATGGATTAAAGACAATCTCTTTAACAAGTGGTGCTGGGAAAACTGGTCAACCACCTGTAAAAGAATGAAACTAGAACACTTTCTAACACCATACACAAAAATAAACTCAAATGTATTAAAGATCTAAATGTAAGATCAGAAACTATAAGACTCCTAGCGGAAAACATAGGCAAAACACTCTCTGACATAAATCACAGCAGGATCCTCTATGAGCCACCTCACAGAGTAATGGAAATAAAAGCAAAAATAAACAAATGGGACCTAATTAAACATAAAAGATTTTTCACAATGAAGGAAACTATAAGCAAGGTAAAAAGACAGGTGGATTCTTAACCTCTGGACCACCAGGGAGGTCCATGTCTGTATATTGTGATCATAATTAAGGGTGATAACAGTACCCTCACATGCTTCTGTCCATCTTTCTAAACTGTAATTCAACAGTGAAGATAAAGACATTTTTAGGCAAAGCCTTTATCTCTGTGTGCTTCCTCTTGGTTAATTTCCATGGTTTTGCCTCTCAGTCTGTTAATTCTCCCTTTTATGCTGTCTGTAATCCTATGCTCTCAGTATGACCAATGAACTTTAGATTTTGTAAATATGTGTGTCTAATTTTTATTTCTAGGGGTTTTATTTGATTTTTCTATAAATCTGCTTATTGATTTCTACTTTATACTTTTATCCCTTAATCTGATCCTAATTATTTATACTCTTTTTCAGGTTGTTCTATCCTGTTTCCTCCCATTTGCTAAGGAAACGTGTGAGCAGGACCTGAAGACCGGGAGAGAGTAGATTTCATGTGTGTTGTTGTAGCTGCTAAGTCATGTCTGACTCTTTGCGACCCCATGGACTGTAGCCCACCAGGCTCCTCTGTCCATGGGATTTCCTAGGCAAGAATATGGGAGCGGGTTGCCATTTCCTGGGTGTTCATTGGAAGGGCTGATGCTGAAGCTGAAACTCCAATACTTTGGCCACCTGATGCAAAGAGTTGACTCATTTGAAAAGACCCTGATGCTGGGAAAGGTTGAGGGCAGGATGAGAAGGGGACAACAGAGGATGAGATGGTTTGATGGCCTCACCAACTCAATGGACATGAGTTTGTGTAAACTCCAGGAGTTGGTGATAGGGAGGCCTGGCGTGTTGCAGCTCAAGGGGTCACAAAGAGTTGGACACGACTGAGTGAACTGAACTGAACTGCTATTTCCTACACCAGGGGATTTTCCTGACCCATGGATCAAACCCGTGTCTCTTGCATTGGCAGGCAGACTTTTTACCACTGAGTCACCTGGGAAGCCCTCTATATCTGTGAAGGAGGAGAATTCCGGGCAGAAGGAGAATTCCGAGCAGAAGGAGCAGTGGTTCCAAAGCCAAGAGGAGCAGGTGACTGGAAGGTTCAGGAGGGAGGTGAGCACAGAGGGTTGGCCAGGGCCAGCTCACAGAGTCCTGGAGGACCAGACCTCAGACTTCACTCCAAGGGAGAAGGAACCCCACTGGGATGTTTGAAAGAAGAGATATAATCTGGCCAACTTCCGTTCATCTTTCCAGCTGCTGCTTAAATGTCATTTACCAAAAAAAAAAAAAAAAAATGTCTGACTGCTCTCCACTCAGCATCTGGGCCCCACTGACTCCTGGCTCTTGCTTCTTTTCCCACCACCTGCTACGCACGGTGGTGAGCAAGTCCTCACGCGTCCCACCTTCTGCACACACAGTTGGCACATAACTTTGTGGTTTCTTTCATGCTTGTCTCACAACGAAGCTGTGCACTCAGGAGGTTATCAGACCAATCTGTCCGGCCAGCGGCTCCATGCTTCTGTGTGCTCCCAGCCTTGCTGCTCCCCACCTCCTCGGAGCTCCTTTCTCTGTCTCCTCCACTGCCCAGCCCCTGGAAAGGCTGCTCTGTGTGCTGAGTGGCAGGACATCTCGCCTACCATGTGACTGAAGAAACATTGACTTCACGTCTCTATGTTTTAGCATCACCCTCTGTAAAGTGGGAGCAATAACAGTATGAACCTTGCACGGTTTGAGTGAGTTCTGAGAATACAGTTGCTAAGTTCTCAGTACATAATCACCAATTCCCACCTTGTTTCCTCTGTGTTAACCTGGGGCTCCTGGAACAGAACCCCCTACATGACCCTCCTATGGCATCTCTCCAGCAAGTCCTACAAAATTTCTCTTACTGAATTTTTCAGTTCAATTCAGTTCAGTTGTTCAGTCATGTCTGACTCTTTGCAGCCCCATAGACCACAGCACACCAGGCCTCCCTGTCCATCACCAACTCCCAGAGCTTGCTCAAACTCATGTCCATTGAGTCAGTGATGCCATCCAACCACCTCATCCCCTTCTCTTTCTGTCTTCAATCTTTCCCAGCATCAGGGTCTTTTCCAATGAGTTAGCTCTTTGCATCAGGTGGCCAAAGTCTTGGAGTTTCAGCTTCAGCATCAGTCCTTCCAATGAATATTCAGGACTGATTTCCTTTAGGATGGACTGGTTGGATCTCCTTGCAGTCCAAAGAACTCTCAAGAGCCTTCTCCAATACCATAGTTTAAAAGCATCAATTTTTTAGTGCTCAGCTTTCTTTATAGTCCAACTCTTACATCCACACATGACCACTGGAAAAACCATAGCCTTGACTAGATGGACCTTTGTTGGCAAAGTAATGTCTCTGCTTTTGAATATGCTGTCTAGTTCAGTTACATAATGTCTATTTGACTCTTTTACAACTTCTATCTCTTTGCTGAGGTTGTTTTTATTATTTGTTTCAGGAGAATTTATAACTGATTATTGATGCCTTTTTATGATCTCTGCCTTGAAATCTTGTCAGATAATTTCAATATCACTTTTGTCTTGGTGTTGCTGTCTGTTAATTGCTTATTCTCATTCAAATTGTGACTTTGCTGGTTCTTGATAAGACAGGTCATTTTCAATTGTATTGTGGACATTTTGTCTATTACATTAGGAGAGGCTGGGTACTATTTAAATCTTTCCTTTTAGCAGGCGGTCACCATGGGGTCGCAGAGACTTGGACACGACTTAGTGACTGAACACCACCACCAGTCTGCGTTAGCACACAGGTCCTGGCCTACACTGGGAGGTTATGGTGGTTATGATGTTTTAATTGTTGGAGTTTGTGTGGTATTAGTTTGGGATGCTTGGCTCGTCTGGTGCCGTTGGAGTACCATTTATTCCACCTGAGGAACTGATGGGGTTTCTACAGACCAGGCCCCTAGTGTCTCTTGATGGCGGAGGGCTGTCTTAGCATTCCCTGGCCAGGCAGTCATCATGGGGGACACCTTGCTGGTGCCCCCACTGTCGGAGGAGGGGTGTCTCAGGCCCACAGCAACCGAGAGGGCCCCCAACCACACCATTTACTTGGGCGGTCCCCCTCAAGCTGACCCAGCATCCATGTGTCTAGTTGGGGCAGCCTCAGGCCTGGTGAGGAAGAAGAGTTCGCAGCTGGCCAATTAGCTCTGGCAAAGCTCCCAAGCAATGTCCTCAGCCACGGTCCTGGGATCATTGTGTTGTTGGAGGACTTGTGGGATCAATGAGTCAGCCGAGCTGGCTTCTGGTGCTCTCCTGGTGGAAAATACCAGCTTCCTTTCTTCTGTGAGTGAGGAGACAGAAGGCCTCCTGCCGCTGTGCCGTCCTTCCCTTCCCTGGGGTCCTAAGCAGTTTGCCTGCTTCTTGCTGGCTTGCAGAGACCCTGGGGTCACCTCCTGCGTTACCCCTAGTTGTAGTTGGGCTGAGCAGAGGCAGCATCTTGACCAGAATGAAGTCCCCTTGCTTCCGCAGCCCCATCTCTTCTTGAGCTCCCAGGTCCATCCAGATTGGGTCCAGGCCCCTTCTCCATTTCTCCTGCTCCTCTGGCTATAGGTTCTCTTTGGGTGACCTTCCTGCCCCCCTGACATCAGGTAACATCCACATGCTGGTGACTTGCAAGTCTCTCCCTGCAGCCAGAGCCCCAGCCTTAAGCGCCAGACAGGTACACCCATCAGCTACTCACACAGCTTTTCTCATCCGATGCTTAGCTGTGTTGCCCTCTTACCTGGCTAAGCAGAGCCACAGATTTTAGCCCCAAGATTCACGGCACCTGCAGCTTTCTCCCTCTTAGAAGACTGCAGCCCGCCACCCAATTGTTCTGACCCGAAAGCAGGGAGTCATCACCGAACGGCATCTTTTTTGCTGCCCATGTATGATGCACTCCTGCCCCTTGATCCCTACTCACGGTCACAGCCATGACCCTGGTCCCAGCTGACCCTTGCATCACCAACCCAGCCTCCTTTAAGACCCCTTTGTGTCCCCTCTGCTCCGCAGCAGCCAAGTGAAAGGTTGGAAGTGCAAAGCACCCAGGACACAGCACTTCTCAAAGCTCTCGTGGTTTCCATGACTCCTGGAATCAGAGATACAAGAGCCCAGAGACACAGGCCCGGCCCTTCCCACATCCTGGCCTCCTCTGCCCTGAGGCTGGCCTCAGCTCCCTCATTTCCAGGCCTGGGTTCCCCTTCATATTCTTTCTCTTTGGGATGCTTTTCCCCAGATCTCCTATGGAGGCTGCTCCCTCAGGTCCTGACCAAGCATCCCCTTCTCAGACAGCCCTCCCCTGGGAACAGAATCTCTACTCAGCTCCTCCTCCTTCCCCACCCTCAGGACGGTCCTCTGCGTCGTCCCCTCATCCGATCCTCCCCACGGCGCAGCAAGTGCTGGGCATCCATCACCCACACCCCGGAGTCCAGGGCCCCGTTTGTATGGTCCACCACTGCGTCCTCACCCCTCGCAGAGCAGGACCCCAGCACATGCCAGCTGGAGCCATGACCTCGGCGCATGAGAGCATCAGCTGTGCTGGGCAGGTGGCAGGGGGCCATGCAAGGCATCCAAGCAGGACCACCTTAGCATCCTTCCCACGGATCACTTCCCTTTTGGGTCCCACTGTGAACCTACCCTCCACCTTGGAGCCACCTGACTGGTGGGGAGGAAGAGGGAGAGAAATACGGGACAGCAGAGTGGAGACGGGGGAGAGGTGGTCAGAAGACGAGGGCCAGAAAGGGCTGACTGGGCCCCAGCCTGGACCAGACCCCATTGCGGCCCCCAGATTTCTGGAGACCCTGTGAAGCTGAGCCCATGCCCCAGCTGTGTTTCTAAACCAGACCCACAGGGGCAAGCTTCCTCTAGTGCGTGCCCCAGGTCTGGCGCTCGACAGGTGATCTGTTTTGACGTCTCCAATTCACAGACCCCTGGCCAGACCAAGGCCCCACATTTACTGTGGGGCAGGGAAGAGAAGAAGGCAGGAGGGGACCCTGTGGGGAGGCAGAGAGAGCAGGAGGGAAGGGAGGAGGCCTGCCAAGGACAGAGGGGGAACACGCGATGAGCAGAAAGAAGCAGGGGCAGGAGCGGGGATGTAAAAGGAGAGAATTCTTAAACTGGACGCTGTCTCTGGCATGGATTTTATAGCCTTTTATGAGATTCTAATGCAAACCAGTGCCTCTGTTTTTTTCTTTTTAATTTATTTATTTATGTAGAAACCCCACTGAACGATTGTGGGGAGATTCACGGATTTAACTCCTGCAGATCCAGCGACTCAGGAGCAGTGGGCTGTGTTTCTTACCTCCTTCCCACTCCTCACACCCCGGTTTTCGGTGTTTGTTGCCCTCCATAGGGAAATAATCTTCCCTTTGATGTCAAATGGTCTCTGCATCTTGGAGAATCCTTGGGGCTGTGGTGGGAAGCCGGTGAAGCCATTCAGTCCAGAGCCTGGCCGGGTAGATAGAGGTTTGTAGACACAATGTCTGTACAAAAACAGTCCCTGGACCCAGAAGGACCGTGAAGCGATTTCACTGCAAAACATGGTCTTTTTTTATTGGCCTCATCCATTCGTTCACAAGCTGTGGTATCACACCTGTGCAAAGAGCCAGCCACCCAGCCCCTCTTTCATTCCAAGGGCAGGAATTAAATTTCTATTGTGCAGAGAGGCTTTGTGGAGGACGGAAGGGAGAAGGGGCCTCACCCATGACTTGCAAAGATCAGAGGCAGGGTTTGCAGCCGCTGAGGACCACTGCCCAAGTGCGTGACTCCCCAAGTGTAAAGCGAATCAGGCGATGCACTTAGGTCTTAAAATTTACCCGTGACCCCAGCTCTTCAGGTCTGACTTCCCCATGGACTGTTGAAAATATTTGCTGCACAGTTGGGAGAAAATTATTTTACTTAGTAACTTAACCACTTAAGACATATGCTCAACGATTTCTATTTTTTTTATTTGATATAAAATTTCAAACGTACCTGAAAGTAGACAGGTCTCATTTTTCACATCCTCTCCTCTATTCACTAGTGAATTTTCCTTCTTTTAAACCCATCTTTTTTTTCAAATTCCAGATGTTGTATCACTCCTAAATGTGTCAGCGTGTGTCTCTAAAAAATGGGCATTCTCACTTTTAACCAAATTCCATATCATATCTAACATGATTAATGATTTCTTGAATTCATCCCATGCACAGTCCAGACGGCTCACAAACGTCCGCAGAGTCAGTTTGTTTGACTCAGAATCCAACAAGATAATGCAGCGACTGAGGTTGTTAAGTCTCCTACGTGCCTTCATTGCTCCGAAGTCCCTCATCCTCTTTTATCTGGTACATTAACTTGTTTCGGAAATTAGATCAGTTGTCCTGCAGAAGAGCAACCAAACAGGATTTGTCTGTCTGCTCCTTGTGGGCTCATCAGGCTAATCTTCTATCCCACCCTTTTTCTTTCAGATGAAAGATGAGGCTTGAGTCGTTTCAGATGCAATATTCCGAGGAAGCACACGTTATAAGCGGAGCTGTGTGAGTCACACCACAGCGCATCAGGAGACACGCTTTACGGCCGTCTTCTGGGATGTTAGAATCAGTCTTAGGCGGTGGCATCTCCATCTTTCCATTGCCAAGTTTACTGTCACTCATCCAGTGGATTCATCCATTGATAAGCATTGCCTCAGTTCGGTTCAGTTCAGTTCAGTCGCTCAGTTGTGTTCAACTCTTTGTGACCCCAAGGACTGCAGCACGCCAGGCCTCCCTGTCCATCACCAACTCCCGGAGCTTACTCAAACTCATGTCCACCGAGTCCGTGATGCCATCCAACCATCTCATCCTCTGCTGTCCCCTTCTCCTCCTGCCTTCAATCTTTCCCAGCATCAGGGTCTTTTCCAATGAGTCAGCTCTTCACATCAGGTGGCCAAAGTATTGGAATTTCAGCTTCAACATCAGTCCTTCCAATGAACACCAGGACTGATCTCCTTTAGGATGGACTGGTTGCATCTCCTTGCAGTTCAAGGGACTCTCAAGAGTCTTCTCCAACACCACACTTCAAAAGCATCAATTCTTTGGCACTCAGCTTTCTTTACAGTCCAACTCTCACATCCATACATGACTACTGGAAAAACCATAGCCTTGACTAGATGGACCTTTGTTGGCAAAGTAATATCTCTGCTTTTTAATATGCTATCTAGCTTGGTCATAACTTTCCTTCCAAGGAGTGTCTTTTAATTATATGGCTGCAGTCACCATCTGCAGTGATTTTGGAGCCCAAAAAAATAAAGTCAGCCACTGTTTCCCCATCTATTTTCCATGAAGGGATGGGACCAGATCCATGATTTTAGTTTTCTGAATGTTAAGTTCAAGCCAACTTTTTCACTCTCCTCTCACTTTCATCAAGAGGCTCTTTAGTTCTTCTTCACTTTCTGCCATAAGGGTGGTGTCATCTGTGTATCATGTTTTATCAGTCCATTTTAGTTCACTGATTCCTAAAGTGTCGACGTTCACTCTTGCCATCTCCTGTTTGACCACTTCCAATTTGCCTTGATTCATAGACCTAACATTCCAGGTTCCTATGCAATATTGCTCTTTACAGCATTGGACCTTGCTTCCATCACCAGTCACATCCACAGTTGAGTCTTGTTTTTGCTTTGGCTCCATCCCTTCATTCTTTCTGGAGTTATTTCTCCCCTGATCTCCAGTAGCATGTTGGGCACTTACCGAGCTGGGAAGTTCATCTTCCAGCGTCCTATCCTTGGCCTTTTCGTACTGTTCATGGCTGCGGCACAGATAGTGGTAAAGAACCGCCTGCCAAGGCAGGAGACATAAGAGATGCGGCTTCAGTCCCTGGGTCAGGAGATCCCCTGGAGGCAGACATGGCAAGTCTTTCTTAAGCACGATGGAGAAGGGAATCAACACTTTCTAGCTTTGCATTTTTCCAGGAGGATGGATGCCCAGTTATTTCAACTCTATCCATGTTTACTGAGAAGTAACTCTGTGCACAGGTCTTAGGTAAGCATCTGGAGATCTGAGGTCCTTTCTGCCTTCAAGGAGCTCACCCTCAGGAAGAGAGAGAGAGCATAGCAACAGCAGTTCCTTTACAGTCCACCTTTTATAACAAGAGTCCTGTACGAGGAGCAGGGTGGGCAAAAGAACAAATATGAGCAAATATGCCTCCACTGAGCAGAACAATTTAACGGAAGACAAGGCACGAGGGTTTACTGTGAAGGATGAGCTGTGTTTCCAAACAGATGTGGGAGGGCGTGCAGAGACCCTGTGAAAGGGCGGAGACGTGCAAAGGCTGCACGTAAGAGAGAGTTCAGTGTTCCTGGGGAATTCACACGGTCTGGTTGGGGGGAACACAGAACAGCCATGTAACTGACCATCCAAATCAGGATCTGCTTGGTACTGAAGGGGCCAAGTCCAGGACTACCCAGGCAAACCACAATTTAGGGTTACTGTGAACATTGGCTCAAAGTTAAGAATGATGGAAAATAAAACTGGATAATTAAGCAAGAATCAATGAAGGACCAACTATTAAGAAAACGAATCTGGGTGTAGGTATTTGATTGGCATATTTTGGCAGAATAATGCCACTCCCCCACAAGATGTCCACGCCCTACTCCCTGGAAACTGCGAACATGTTCAGTTATACATCAGAGAGAAATTAATGCTGTGGTGGAATCAAGGTTGCCAATCCACTGCCTTTAAGATACGGAGGTTATCCTGAATTATTGAAGCGAGAGGCAGAAGAGGAGGTCAGAGAGGACGCGGCTGTGACAGGGAGGTCAGAGCGCAGTGTGCACCGAGACTTGGTCCTTCACTGCTGGCTTTGAAGAGGGAGGGAGGGGGTCACGAGCCTGTGGCTGCACGTGGCTTCTGGGAGCTGGAGGGGGGAGGGGTCAGGTTCTCCCATAGAACTTCCATAAAGAGATCCAGCTTGGCCAACACCTTGCTGTTCACCCAGAGAGACCCAAAGCAAACTTCTGACCCAGAGTCTATAAGACAGTAAGTCTGTGTTGTTTTAAGTGTGTGCTCATTTGTTACACCAGCCATAGGAAGCTAGCAAAAGGGTCAACATATGACCCTTAAGTCTCATTTTTGGAAAGCTATGTATATCATGAGACCACTCATTGATAAAGAGCAAAAGGAATCCTATTCAAGGACAAAGATGATAAATTCAAATGTAGTAGATTCAACTGCCTATTTCTTCAGGAGCCATGGTCACCGAGAGTCCTGGGGTCAACAGCATAGAAAAAGACCAATGGGCTGGATGGATCTCAAGAGATTTTTATGGTCCACATGGTATTTAGCACACCGCAGGGCTGAGAAAAATGTCTCAAAACCAGACTCAGACTAAGAAGTGTTCATTAACATTTAAAGTCACTCACATCATAATATTATTTCTGGCCTGACCACGTCCACAGATTAACCTTGATCTGTTGCTCATATTTTAAGATTTGAGTAACTGCCAAATTGATCAAACTCTTGACATCTTGTGGTAACTGGAGTATACATTTGTTGCCTGTATATCCAAACAAAGTCATCTTCTCTGGGGAAAAGCTCTGTTTTAAACCACGGATTTTTAAGTAGACTACTATTTCAAGCCTCAAAAGTATCATAGTGCCTGTTCCACGGTGATTGTAGAAACCCATTTCTTATGCCAGAAGTTTGTTTCAGAAATGCACAGCTGAGCCCTCACTTGGTATAGCTGAAACTTGAGAAGATGAAGCAGGCTTGTTCCCTGGGTCAAGGCTATTAGGATGTAAACCCACTGTTTACAGCTTCAAGATTTGTCCTTGTTGAGTGAGTCTTGTATCAGTTAGCTCAGGGAAATTCCCTCAAAGTATCAGTTGATTCTCACCCACACTGCCTGCTAGCTAGGGCTTTGTGCTCTATGTCGCCCTCATTTTGTGATTCTAGAAGAAGGAGGAGGGTCCACCCGGACTACCTGAGAACCCAGGACAGACGGAGAAGAAAAACAGGACAACCACACAGCAGCTCCTAAAGCTTCAGTTGGGAGGCGGCAGAGTGAATCCTCCCCACATTCCATCATCCAAGCAAGTCTGGGCTGGCTGGTGGCCAGAGGACAGGGCCGTGTCGTCATTTTGCTGGGGATGAGGGGAGATGGGAGCTCTGTTATCACCCCCTGCAGTGTGGCATGAGACCCGCAAGAGATGGGCGCTGAGAAGGGACCACCACGGTGTCTACATTCTGGGATGCTCCTGCTCCTGAGAGCTGCTGTGACTGGATTGTGGGAAATAAACCAACCACTGTATTTTGCTCGAGGGTGTTGAACTGGATTTCCATCCTTGGCATTACAAATATCTGGGCTGATTTTTACTCAATCCCCTCAGAGATGAGGCTGGCCAGGGAAGTTTTATAAAGCTGAAATCTAGGATAAGCTTATGTGGATATGACCTTAATTTTTTTGCCATCTGTTTTCTCTCGAACAGTCAGATCACAATGTCTGATATGATGATTTAAAAGTACTTAGTCAAAAACATCTTTGCAGGCTTTTTAATTGAGTTGAACATGAGTGAAAGCAAAGTGCACAAATCTTAAGCTTCCAGCTCCTGATATCTTATAAAAGGAAATGTGTAATGTCAGGTTTTTTAAAATTGAACATTACCAGCATCCCAGAAGGCTTTCTCGTGCCCCTCTCCAGGGTCAACAACATTGACCTTGAAATTAATGAGGGTTCACACACCACTTCATGTTGGTAGTAAGACCCATCCTGCCGCTGTGTAGAGCAATATTGCATTCCTTTGTCGCTGTGTACTTACAGCAAGAATAGGCCACAGCCCAGCTGTCCACCCTCTCATTAGAGTACGCGGCTGTCTCTGGTTATAAGGCTCTCCCAGCTATAGCTGTTGTGACCATTGCCCCCTCTCTTCCTCTGTTTCTATCTCTGTTGAATACACGCGTGTTTGTGCTGGTCCAGTGTGCCTGGGAACCCGTGCTCGCTGATGACCCCACCTCTCTTTAGAGCTCTCTAACTTTGGGTTCACGTATGTTGAGGTTGCATTAGGTGGACTCCTATATTACTGAAAGTGGCTGCATCTACCCCTTGAATTGACCTTTTGAGCATTAAGAATCGTCCCTTTTCCAGTATTGCCACTCACCACCTTTAGTCCACCATGCCTGACATCAGCCCAGCCCTACCCACCTTCTTGTAGTTGGTATCTGCACGATTTACTTTTTAAATATCGTTTCGCTTTCAATCCTTCCTTGTCCCTCTTTCGCACTTGATCTGTATGGTGGTTGTTGCTGTTTGTGTTTTTAAATCCAGTCCGATTGTCTTTGTCTCTTGGTAAGAGCTTGCACTTAATTTTCGTTTCATATGTTGGATTAAACCACATGGCATTGCCAATATTTGATGAACTTAAACAACAGAAAGGCAATTTCCCACAACCTAGTAGTCACTGCATATTTGGTTTCAAACTATAATCCTGCCATTTGGTTTCTATTTCTCTCACTGTTTTCCATTTTTCTTTGTTTCTTGAATTTCCTGCATCAATCCAGTATGTTTATTATTTCATTTTCTTCATCATGAACTTGTTAACCATTTTCTCGTTATTTTAGTGATGAAATCGATTATAATGAGCACCTTTTATATATTACTGCTGCTGCTGCTAAGTCACTTCAGTCGTGCCCGACTCTGTGCGACCCCAAGGCGGGCAGTGAGCTCCACGCTGGGCCACGGCCACCGCAACACCAGGTGAGGCCACACGCATCACCCGGTGTCCCCTCGTGCCTCACCCACTTGTCACGTGTGGGACACGCTCCAACGCCCAAGGAGTTCAAGGAGAACCAGCCACAGTGGGGACAATGGGCCTGCCCTCCAGCCTGGGGCCAGACCCCGGGAACCCGAGTGTACCCAGCCTGTGGTGAGCATCCAGTGGCTTGCCCTTTTGATGCCCCACTCTCCTCTCTAGCATTTACACTTGGGTGTCTGGCTCCCATCCCCAGGAGGAGACCCCCGGTTTGTCTCCCCTTCTCCACTCGGCCCTGTGACACAGCTCTCGTGGGCATATCAAGGTCCCCATTGGACACTTCCACCATCCAGACCATTTCTGCACACTTCTACTGGATCTTTCTTCTCAAGACATGAGTCCCACTTCCTTTCTGTTTCTTCGCGTATCATGTGCTTTTGTATTTTATCCTGGACATTGTTAAAAAAAAAAAAAAAGATAGTGACCAAAAGTAAATAAAAGTTAGATAACATTTCCCTCCAGAAGAAAGCTTGACCTTCTCCTGCCAAACCGTTATTGTTTAGAGTTGATGTGGGTGAATCCATCTGCTCATCAGTTGAGTTGGGTCTGGGCTGTGCTTGAGCCATAAGCAGAGTTTGTTCACAACTGGACTGGAATATTTTGAGGGGGATATCAGCACCTTTCTGTTAGCACAACTTGTGACCTCAACACAGATGATATTCCAGAGATTTCTTTGTGCTTTAGAGACCAGTCAGCAGCTTTCTAAAGCAGGGGCCTCTGCTTTTCGACCAACTTGCCAGCTTTGGAGAGGCGTCTTTCCCCAACACGTGTCCCCAGCTTTGCGCCCCTCACATTCCCCTCCCACCTTCTATCTCACCCCGCTTTCAGCCTGCTCCTCTGGTCATTCAGGGAGGGCCTGGGGCGCCTTGGAGACATTTCTCTTGGTCCCTGCCCTGCTCCCAGATGGTGATGGCCACTGCCCTGCACTCAGCAGAAATCTGCAGACCTGTGAGCTCCACATCCTAGAACTGGCCAGCTTACACCCTGCAACATACCAGCTCCCGCTGGCTGCCTCAGCTGAGGCAGCTCAGCTCTTATCTGAGAAATAGTGTCATCTCAACATGCGCTCCTGCCCCATCACCCCAGAAGGCCCAGGCCTGCTGCATCCGACCTCCTGAGGGTGAAGGTGAGCCCAGAGGGCGCCATCTGTCTTCCTTCCCTCTGCTCCATTCCCATGAAGAGGGGGCTAGCATAGCAGACCCTGGCAACCTCTCGGGCTGCCCCTGAGCCCAGGTGAATGGGGGAATGGTGCAGGTATCTCTGCTGCAGCCTCAGAGCCCAGCCAGCTTCTCCAGTCCATCCTGATCACCCTCCAACATGGTCGTGATGTTCAGGTAGCCGCCACGATCCCCAGTTCCATCCCTGGTTTGCGTCTCAGCCAGGTAGAGCCAGGGCCACCAGGGCATGCTGAGCATCTAATGAAGGACCCAGAGTCTGTGTCCCCAGTGAGGAGAAGGGCGTGTGAAGCAGCAAGTACAGGGCGAGTCCCGGTGACAGGACAGTCCTTGGGGTGGTGGGGTTCACCATGATCTCCCCCAACCCCACTTGCCTGCTGACTAGAGACACCCCCAGGCCCTGCGCTGATGCTGGGGCAACCGTGGACCCTCGTGCCTTCATGCACCCTCTGGAATCTTCAGCAGCAACCACAGCCAGTCGCTGTGGGCACAGAGCAAGGCTCTCCCTGCAGTGGGAATGGGGGCCAAGCCCCTGCGAGGAGAGGGGAGTGAGGCTGGAAAGAGGTGAGGGGCTTGCACAAGTGGAGAGGGCCGAGCCCCGCCAGTCCCCACTTTCTGGGCAAGTCCCCAGGGCTGACTTGTAACCCTGGTCCCCCACCTGCCTGGGAAGGGACCAGAGGTCCAGGGGTGTCTTGTGTCAAATCCATCTTGTTAGCCTTTCCTTGGGAATAACACAAACCCCAGTCCAGGCAGAGAGGACGGGGGATGGGGCTGCCGGGGAACATCCCTGAGGTCTGTGTTCATCTCACTCGGTTCGGCCCAGTGGACAGAGGTGCCAGCCTCTTGCGTGCAGTGGTACCTGGGCCAAGAGGAAGGTCTCAGCAGGGTCTCCCATCCTGGCCCCTCCTGTCCTACACGTGCGGCTGGGAACGGTCACTCTGCCTTCCGGGCTCTCAGTGGCTTCCGCTGCCCCGGGATTTGTGATTCCTGTCGGGCAAGCGATGGGAGCAGAGACCGCACTACGGGGGACCTGGCCCTGCTCTGCAAGCACAGAAGGTCCTCCTCAAACTGCCTTAATCCCCTCTGTCACCACTGGGCTTTTCAGCCGACACCGTGCCCCTCTCTACTTCCCCCACACCAGCACCCAAGCAGATAGTGGAAGACACACTACGGGTCACTTTGCAATACTTAATTTGCTTCTTTTTTCCCCATACATTTGCCTTTAATGGCAGAGGGAAAAAGAGAGAAATTCTTGTTGCCAATGTTTCCAAAGACAGAGGTCAGAGATGCCCCCGGCCCGGGCTTCCCCTGCCTTCCTCAAGAGCGACTCTTGTATCGGGGCAGGCGGCAGCGCAAAGGATGCTTCCAGTCTCAGAATCCAGGTGAGAAGCCCTGGGTCCGGCGCCTTCTTCCCTGTTCCTCCTCGAGCCCCTCTCCCTGCCAGTTCGGGGGCTGTGGTGTGTCCGTCCTCTGGTTTTCCTGCCTCCGCCTCGCCTGGGGACTCTTCCAGGCTGGTGAGCCACCAGGAGGACACGGTCCCCTGCGGGGAGCTGGTGGTCGCCCAGCTGCCCTGTGCAGATCCCCCGGCCCGCAGCCTCGCACGGTCCCCATGGAACACCGCGCAGACTGGAGACCACCTCCTGTGACCCCACGGTTGACCGACAGAGAAACCGGGGATCTGAGGAGCTGGCAGCGGGGAGTCAAGACGATGGAGTCTCTTGTCTTCTGGGCCCGGGCTTTCTTGTTGTTGTTCTGCCTTTTCTTTCTTTTTTTTTTCACTACTTCCCAGTGCCTCAAAACACATGTAGTTATATAGTTATGCTTTCGGTCTATCTGCTACCCCCGAGACCTAGGTAACCTGGAAAGGAGCCCCCAGTCCAGGCGGAATGTCGTCTCCTTTTACATTTACTCAGAAGAGAGGGAGGGAGAGACAGATACAGAGACAGAGACGGAGACAGGCATCTGAAGAATGCGTGAAGTCAGACAGAGAAAGATAAATATCATATACTATCACTCATAGGTGAAACCTCGAGAAAGATACAGGCGAACTTATTTCCAAAACCGAAAGAGACTCACAGACAGAGAAAACACACTTATGCTCAAAAAGGGGAGGGGAGGGGGATAAATCAAGAGGTTGGGATTAACAGATACACACGGTCCTACGTATAAAAGAGGTAAACAAGGACCTACTGTGTAGCACAGAGGACTGAATTCAGTTTTTTGTAATAACCTACAGGGGAGGGAAGCATATATAGCATATATAGATAGATAGATTTGAATTACTTTTCTGTACACCTGAAAGGGGAGAAGGAAATGGCATCCCACTCCAGTGTTCTTGCCTGGAGAATCCCATGGACAGAGAAGCCTGGTAGGCTGCAGCCCATGGGGTCGCACAGAGTCGGACACGACTGAAGCGACTTGGCAGCAGCAGCACACCTGAAAGGAACACAGTGGTGTAAATTGACTATGCTTCAATAAAAAAAATAAATTAAGAAACGAATAGCTTCCATTTTGTGCCCAGCACCAGGACCCACATCAGGAAGCCTCGGCGAGCCTGGCAGGCCGTGAAGCTGGCTCTGAAACCAGCATGGGCACATTAAGGCCTCATCGTGACTGCTTTTGTCTCCCCGATGATGTTTTATCTTATATGACAATTTCTGCAGAAATAATTGATTTTATGGCTTGATTTCGTTCCTTGCCTGTCATGCTGAAGACATAAACACATAATGAGATTGTTGTCTAACATTCAGAGAGATGAAACACCCGCGGAGGGGTCTGGGATTAATCAGCCCGGTTTCCTTCATTAGATTATCTGGATCAAGGCGGGGTTTCCTCGGGACTCAGCTGGCAGCCTGTCCCTGCACACATGGCCCGGGAGCGCGTGACCGTTCCCAGGCGGCCTGACTGTAAAGGGCTCTGGGTGGCGGCTTATTATCAGGGGGATATCACAGCCAGGGAGCCCTGACTGCCCAGATCCCGCTTGTCCTGGTCGCTCCTCCCAGTAAGCTTCCAGACGTGTATCAGGAGAGCCTCAGGCCTGAGTCAAAGCGCCCCTTTTCATCACTCCCGCAATCCTGGGCTAAGTGAAGCAGAGATGTGGGTTCACAAGCCAGGCACGAAGTCTCCTTCCTTCTAAGAGGAAAATGGACCGGGGACGGGGTGGGGGGCAGCATGGCTGCCCTGCTGACACAGCGATCAGTGTCCCGGGCTGCCACATGAAGGCCCGCAGCCTGGGCAGCTTGCACAAGGGACGTTTACTCTCTCACCGTGTGGGGGCTGCGAGTCCGAGATCTAAGTGCTTGCAGGTTCCTATGAGGCTGACTCTTCTTGTTGTGTAGATGGCCGTCTTCTCCCTGTGTCCTCACGACACTGTCCTTCTGTGTGTCTGGGTCCTGGGTCGCAGTCACGCTGGATCAGGGCCCACCCTAGTGACCTCCATAAAGACCCTCATCAATCACCTCCATAAAGACCCTCGTCAATCACCTCCATAAAGACCCTCGTCAATCACCTCCATAAAGACCCTCGTCAATCACCTCCATAAAGACCCTCGTCAATCACCTCCATAAAGACCCTCGTCAATCACCTCCATAAAGACCCTCATCATCACCTCCATAAAGACCCTCGTCATCACCTCCATAAAGACCCTCGTCAATCACCTCCATAAAGACCCTCGTCATCACCTCCATAAAGACCCTCGTCAATCACCTCCATAAAGACCCTCGTCAATCACCTCCATAAAGACCTCATCATCACCTCCATAAAGACCCTCATCATCACCTCCATAAAGACCCTCATCAATCACCTCCATAAAGACCCTCGTCAATCACCTCCATAAAGACCCTCGTCAATCACCTCCATAAAGACCTCATCATCACCTCCATAAAGACCCTCATCATCACCTCCATAAAGACCCTCGTCAATCACCTCCATAAAGACCCTCGTCAATCACCTCCATAAAGACCCTCGTCAATCACCTCCATAAAGACCCTCGTCAATCACCTCCATAAACACCCTCATCATCACCTCCATAAAGACCCTCGTCATCACCTCCATAAAGACCCTCGTCAATCACCTCCATAAAGACCCTCGTCATCACCTCCATAAAGACCCTCGTCAGTCACCTCCATAAAGACCCTCATCAATCAATCACCTCCATAAAGACCCTCGTCATCACCTCCATAAAGACCCATCTGCAAATACAGTCACATTCTGAGCTCCCGAGCTCAGGCTCCTGGATGTGAATTTCAGGAGGCTTCCCAGGGGGCGCTCGTGGTAAAGAACCTACTTGTCAATGCATTAGACATAAGAGTTGTGGCATCCATCCCTGGATTGGGAAGCTCCCCTGGAGGAAGGCATGGCAACCCACTCCAGTATTCTTGCCTGGAGAATCCCATGGACAGAGGAACCTGGCGGGCTACAGTCCACAGGATGGCATAGAGTCGGACATGACTGAAGTGACATAATATGCATCATAATTCAGCCCCTAATGTCAGCTTACACTTAAGAGGAAAAGCTCTACACGAGTGTGTGACCATCACCACTTTGGTCCCTCCCACCAGAAATGAGGCCGGTCTTGAACCCTCCTCCCTCGGGATGATTTCCTGCAGTAACACTTACTGAGCACAGAAAGGGGCAGGATGGCCAGAGTGGGCAAGCCTGGCATGGTCCTGCTCTCTGGAGATGGGGAGGGGATGCACAGTCCCCAGGTGACACACACACATTGTTCTAAATCAAGGCAGAGCAGGACTCACATCTAGGAGTGAGTAAGAGACGTGACGGAGCCTCTGGGAGGAGGTGGAGAAGTTAGGAGAGGTGGGAGGGCTGCAGGAGGGCCTCTGCTTGATTGAATTGCTGCGGACACGTCCCGGTGGAATGGAGGGGAAGATGCTCAAGAGGGAAGGAGCAGGGTTTGCAGAGAGGCAGTCCGCCAAGGGCGGCTGTGACTGCAGATTCAGGCTGCAGGTGAGTTTCAATGTGGCTGACGCTTTGGGGGGAGGGCAGACGCACACCAGGATGAGTGACAAAGAAAGGGGCGGGCCCCACAATGGCTTTAGGAGGTGCTGACATCGGCCTTGACAAACCCCGGAACCCTGCATTGCACCCTGCAGACATCGCACTTAACCCTCCCAAGAAAACTCCCAAAGGAACTCTCACGTGGCAGCTCCACAGACACTGAAGCCGAGTCCAGAAGCACCTAAGACCGCACATCTGGGAAGGATGGGATCCGAACCCCAGGGCCCCCATATCCTGGCAACTCCTGTCACCTTGATGACACACAGCGCTGGTTGTGCAGAGGTAGGTGGCCGGGGGGCAGGGCCAGGATCAGAGCTCTGCTGGGCTGTGCAGAGAGGGGGGCCAGGATCAGAGCTCTGCTGGGCTGTGCAGAGAGGAGGGCCAGGATCAGAGCTCTGCTGGGCTGTTCAGAGAGGGTGCCCTGTCCCCTCAGAAGCTCCCGCCCCGCCGCCAGGTCTCCCCCACCCCCTTGAAAACACGGTTCACATCTCCAGCTCTCTCGGCCTCTAGGGGAGGCAGCCTCCTGCCCACTGACAGCAGAGGAGACTCAACAGAGAGCAGCTGAGGGGCGCTTCTGCTTCCACCATGTTTTAGCTGCTGATCAAGGGAAGAAGCATCATCTCCGGGAGCCACACACCAGGGACATGCTTCCCAAATTACAGGAAACCATCACCCGCTCCCGTCCTGTCTCCAGGACTTTGGCAATAGATCCTCGTGGGCTCTGCCCCGCCTCTCCTGCCCTCTCTAACAGACTCGATGTCTCTAGATGACAGGTCAGACCCCGGCCCACCCCTTCTGGGAGCCCGCCGTGGATTTCAGCACACCGGCAGGACACTGATCCCTCCTCCGGCCCTCAGGTCTGATGCCCTCCGTCCCCTCCCTCCACCTGCCTCATTGCCTCTCCTCTCCTTAACTTTTCTTGTCGAACTGACCTACTTCCTGATCATTCGCTGATTCACAAATATTTCCTGAGCAACTACTATGAGCTCCAGTTTAGGACAAAGTCACCCCCCCACGGAGCTTAAAATGCCAGCTCCTGAATTACACAGGCTCCCAAGCCCTGAGGGTCCCCGGGGGTCCAGACTCCCTGGACCTTCTACCCCTCGGGGCTCCCCACCCTCCCCCAGGGTTATTTCTTGAGGATGAGAAAGTTTCCCCATGTATAATATTTTCTCTGTACCAAAACCATTCCAGGGCCTTGTCTGCATTTATTAAATCTTCAGTGCTGTGAGGCATCATTTTTAAAAATGCGGTATATTTGCTTTATGCTGTTGTCTTGGTTTCTGCTGTACAATGAAGTCAACCAGCTGTGTGTATGCATATATCCCCTCCCTCCTGTGCTTCCCCCCACTCCCGACCTCCACCCCGCTGCTCCAGTCATCACAGAGCACCCAGCTGAGCTTCCTGTGCTGTCCAGCAGCTTCCCACTGACTAAGCAGGGAGAAAAGAAAATCCTCAGAATGGGGGAAAAGATGTGCAAATGAAGCGACTGACAAGGGATTAATCTCCAAAACATCTAAACAGCTCATGAAGCTCAATATAAAAAAAAAATCAGAAAATGGACATGCTAAGCTGCTTCACTCATATTTGACTCTTTGCAACATCATGGACTGTAGCATGCCAGATTCCTCTGTTCACGGGATTCTCCAAGCAAGAAACTGGAGTGGATAGTCATGCCCTCCTCCAGGGGATCTTCCCAACCCAGGGATCGAACCCACATATCCTGCAGCTCCTGCATTGCAGGTGGATTCTTTACGGCTGAGCTAATGGGGAAGTCGCCAAAGATGGGCGCAAAACCTAAATTTTCCAAAGAAGACATACAGATGGCTAGGAGGCATATGAGAAGATGCTCAACATCACTAATTACTAGAGAAATGCTGAAGCATCATTTTCATCCTGATTTTTCAGGCCAACAAACTGTCACAGACCCAGAGGAATAAATAACACACTTACACTTATACTTGGGACATAAGTGACCGGGGCCCCCAGGCCCACAGACAGGTGGTGCCCTTACTATGGACTGCATTCCCTCCTACATTAATGTAACACCTGTAAGCGTCCATCATGGGAGACTAGTGATGAAGTTCACAGCATCTCCGGGACGACCAGTGAGAAACAGTCACCCCTGGATCACCGTAAGTGCTTGCTGTGAGCCAAGGTGCCAAGCACCTGCATAGACCGCAGTTGAGCTGAGCTGCCGACAGAACCCAGCCCCAAAGTAGGTGATGGGCAGAAGGCGGCGGGCATGGAGTGCTGTGATGGCCACAGAGCGCAGAGGAAGGAGGACTGCTGAGGGCTGGAGAACCCAGGAAAGACTTCAAGGAAAAGGTCCTTGTCCACAGGCGCGGAAAGACAGCCAGGCTGGTAGCTGGTGGAGGCATCTGAGCATCGTCACTGGGAGTGGAGGGCACATCGGTTTAAGTGGAACATCGGGCAGACAAGGTCCCTGGAGACAGGAAGGTGAGATTCAGCCCAGGGTCATGAGAGGACTTGTGAACCAGGTGACTCCTCATCCACAAGGACTTTGCCCCTGGAGTTGATGGGACGGGGGTGACGGACACAGGAGACCCTCCTTCCAGGGTGAGAGGGGAGAGGCTGGGTGCCAACCTCTTGGAAAGTTGGTGGGTGGATACTTTAGGGCAGGGGTCCCCAGCTTCCAGGATCTAATGCCTGATGATCTGAGGTGGAGCTAGGGTAATCATAATAGAAATAAAGCACGCAATAAGTGTAATGTGTTTGAATCATCCCGAAACCATCCCTCACCCCGTCCATGGAAAAACTGTCCTACACAAACCAGGCCCTGGTGCCAAAAAGATGGAAGGCCACTGCTCGGAGGAAAAGCCAAGACCCGGGCCCACACTGGGCTGAGTGCCAAGATCAGCTGGGGAGTTCACAGCAAATAAAAGGCCAGTTCCATTCACCAAGCTCAAAATATCTGTTTTCCCTGTACTATGAGATGGGGCCAACGAAGCTGGTTTGGAGGCCACATAAGTTTCTGGTGATTCATCAGCCTTGGGAATTCCTGGCCGTGCCGGGGGTGCTCCCCGGGGAGGCATCTGCTCCTCAGAGGCAGAGTATTTGAGGAACTCTGTCCTTGTACTGTTTGGCTTCTGTGAGCCCTGCATGACCTGCAGGAATGGGGACAAGCTAATACTTCTAACAACTTGGCTTTAATTAGCTTCACACACTCAGGTCGTCTCAGCCCGTCCCGCCAGGTGGCTCTAGGGGCGTGCGGCGGAGGCACAAGTGACGTGTCTGGAATCGACGTGCCTGTCACTGTGCCTGGAACTTCTGTGGATTAACTCCATTGATCCTAATTTAATTAAGACCAAAGGGACATCAATGAGCAGCAAGCCTTCAGGTACTCAGGTCATGTGTGAGTCACATTTATGACTGTACTCAAAGGTGATGCCCCCACTCACCCTACTGTTCTGGGAGCCCACGTGGTCCAGCAGCTGGCTGCTCCCGCTGCAGGCGCTGTGGACAGCGCTGGTCAGATGGACTCGCTGGAGACCATCCAGCCGTGGCCACCTTCTCACCATGAAGGCTACCACGTAGAAACCCCAGCATGGACATCTATATGAGTCTTCTAGAATCAGCCACGTTCCCACTGCTGCCATTAAATGCACACACACAGGCACACTCTTCCACACACATGCACACACATGTCCACACACATGCACACGTCCACCCCTACACACACACTCATCCCTGAGGACACACCCAGCTTTCCCCATATCCTTCTGGGCATGTTTTTCTTATGAAAATCAATGAGCTGTGGAAGTTGGAACCCACCAGGCCCTCATTGTGCAAACAGAGCTCCAAACAGCTAAATAAAAAGAAGCACCAGGGCTTCCCCGGTGGTCCAGTGGCTAAGACTCCATCTTCCCAATGCAGGGGCCCAAGCTCCATCCCTGGTCGGAAAACTAGATCCCACATGCCACAGCTAAGAGTTTGCTGCAACTAAAAATCCTGCATACCACAACTAGGACCCAGCACAGCCAAATCTATAAATAAAATAAGTACATATTTTAAAAAAGAGGGGCCAAAGGCCATATCTGTGAATTCATGCATATTTGTGACTATTTTCTGCTCTTTTATACAGACGTTTGGCATCAAAAAGACAGTTTTGAGAGACATGGTTCCAAGCTCTTGTAGGAAGTGGGGACAGGGGACAGAGCTTCCTCTGGCATCCTTCAGTGGAGCCCCCCAGGCGACAGCCGTGAGACACAGGGACCGTGCTAGGCGGAGGCCATGCAGCTGAGGATGGCAGGGTGTTGAGCGGAATGGGTACCACTTGCCCATTTAGCTCCTATGTTAGTACCAGCCGCTCAGTCCTGTCCAAGTCTTTGCAACCCCCATGGACTGTAGCCCACCAGGCTCTGCTCCTCTGTCCGTGGGATTCTCCAGGCAAGAATGCTGCAGTGGGAAGCCACTCTCTGCCCGGAGATCTTCCTGACCGTTGATAGAACCCAGGCTTCCTGCCCTGTAGGGAGAGTCACCGCCGCCAGCTACTCACGTGAAGTCATCACTGCGCCAGCTTTAGATGTGCGGGGCCGAGAAGCAGAAAGCTGTTTTAAAAAACTCTTTTATATTAAAGTACAGTTGACTTTCAATGCTGCATTACTTCCAGGTGTGCGGGAAAGTGATTCCGTTATACATACACGCATATCCATTCTTCTTTAGATTCTTTTCCCACTCGAGTTCTCACAGAGTTTTGAGTAGAGCTCGCAGTGCTGTGCAGTAGGTCCTTGTCAAATCTGTCTCCTGCAGGGCGCGTGAGCCGTGCAACCCTGAGGAGCAGGAGGGGTCCCACTCATTCCATAAGTGAACTGCAGAGTGAGCCAACCTGTGCCCTTCAATCCACAGCCACCTGGCTGTCACTGAGTGCCCAGCCTGGGCAGGCTGAGGGTGGGCACAGAGAACACATCCAAGTCCTGGATCCCTGGAAAGGAGCTGGCTGTGGGCACAGCCACAGACCTGCAGTGGATGAAGTGGAGTGAGGGTCTGAAAGGGGAGGCTTGCCTGTTACGCAGCAAAACCATACCTATCCTGCCTGATGTGGGCCCCAGGGGGAAGGGTCCTGAGTGCTACACAAACCCCAGGGGATCATGCCTAAACCCAGGGGCCTGTCTGGGGAGCTGGGAAGCAGGGTGGATCCCCAGAGGGGAGCCGGGGCGCATATCACGGGGCCCAGGCTCTAAGAGCAGACCTCCACCACTGCAGGCTTGCACCCTAAATGCCAGCTGGCTCCCTGCTCCTGACAGCCTCTTGGCCAAGTCAGGGTCCCACATCCCCTCCAGGGCAGACTTCCCGGGGTCACAGATGCGAAGCATGAGGCCAGCCCTGAGCAAGGCTGGTGGCCAGGGGGCTGTTCTGGGGAAGCCCTGCTGTTGGTCGGCACTCGGCACCTGAGGGCTAAGAGGGACAGTGAGGGACTGGGGCAGCTGTCCCCAACAGAAGCCTGGAACTGGGTCCACCTGCTCCTCCACCCAGCATTTACCCTAGTGGGCCTCAGGCTCTGGGCAGTGGGTGGCACCTTCACAGGGGTGTGGCTGGACCACCCATTCCGACAGTCCCTAACCATTCATCAAGCACTTCTGCAACCAAAGGTGAATCCAGCTTCACCCCTACCCGGCAGGCGACTATTTCCGGTGGGAAGCAATTGGAGACTGACCTGCCCACTGCAACGTGGCCCTCCCATGCCCTCCCGTGTGTCCCCTCAACACTGTGCCCTGCACATCCCTGCAGGGGACAGCGAATCTCCAAGCTCAGGAGACAGGTCTCAGAGGCTGCGCTCTCACCTCCAGACCCTCCCAGGCACCGCCTCCAGGCTGGAGCTCCACCCCCAGGCAGAGCCCTCCCACACGCAGGCCTTGTGATGTGAGCCGGTGAGTCCATGTGTGTGGTTCCTGTTCTTGACTTTGGGTCCTTACAGCCAGGAACCAAGTTTGTGGGTTCCTAGGGCCCTCGTAGCCACAGACACAGGCTCCCAGGCTCAGAACACACGGCCCGGTCAGTCAGATGGTTATCTGAGCAGATGGATGGGAGAACAGACGAACGAACACTAATCACCTTTCTCATCCGCTTGCCCAGGCTAATGAACCGAAAATGTCGATGGAGGAATGGACCTCGGATCTCCAAAGCTGCCACGAAAGAGCAGGACTGCAGATAGATGAGAGTCAACCTGGGGGGAAAAAAAAATCACAGCCGAATCCTTCAGGGAGTTTATTTTAAAAGACAGACAAAAGACACATTTAATTTAATGTTATGCTAAAACAGCGACAAGGTTCAAAGGCCTTGCATAGTCAGAGAGCAATTGCTTCTAGGCCGTTTGGAATAATAAACCTCAGGAAGAACTAGGCTGCTCCTCTGTGTCTTCTGTGCAAGAATCCTGCTGCTCCCTTCCTGCACGCCCCTCATGCCCCGACTCCAGGATATTCATTCCCTCAAGGCCAGGGTACCCACCTGGGAGCCTTCACATGCCAACCCCTAAGCCCTGCAGGCATCAAATGCTCCCCATTCTCCAGGCCCCTCCTCCTCCCCTTCATCCTCTCTCTTCCCCCTCCTCCTCCTTCTCTGCCTCCTGTCCCCGCTCCTCCCTTCTTCATCACACCAACCTCTGTCCCTCCGCTCACCCGTCCTCTACAGCCAGAGGACAAATTGGACAGTGCATCGAAAGCTTCAGGAAGAGGCGCGGCCCAGGGTGGGCGCCCAGGAACTGGCAGCAGTGGGGCAAAGGCGCCAGAGGTGGCCGGGGGTCTGGCAGGGAGGGAGCCAGCTGTCGAAGCCCCTGTTCTCACTGAGCTGAAATTGTAGAGGTTTGATCGCGTGTTTGCAAACAGGGTCTCGGTGTTCCTAGGCAGGCATGAGAGAGCACTTCCCCCAGACTGGGGCATCCTTCTAGGGGTCCTCAAGCCGATATCTAAGCCCTTCAGGGCTACTCCAGAGGCGAAGAGTCAGATCAGGTCTGACTGACCTTGGCACAAGTAGGCGGCTTAGGTAGATGGTGATTAAGCGTTTCACTGGGTGAATTAGTCCACGGACAGGCTCTGGCCGTGACGCCCAGGCACCCGATGCCAGCAGGCGATCGACTTTTTCTCCAGTGACTGCCCTGCGCTGCATTCCTACCCGCAAAATTGAACTCCAGCAGCTCTTTGTTTCAGTCAGGGTTTAATTGGTTGGTAACCTATTAGTCACAAATGGTAGAACCAATATTCTGGGATTTGGAAGAAAGTTCTGACCTGGAGAGAGAAACACCTTAGCTCTACTGAACCATGGCCAACCAGGGTCCTGTGGCTCAGAGGATGCTGACAATTGGGTACAATTTTCAGCCTCTCTGGTGCGAATATCACCTGGAGGAGAGGATTATTTCATGTGTTCCTGTGCATTTCACGTGTATTCTCCAGGACTGTAAAACATGTTTCTGAAGCTGCGGTGTTCCTATGTGACAAAGAGTATAAAATTTACTGGAACCACCACGTCCTGTTCAAACGCCTCATCAGCATAAACAGCTTGGCTCCAACGTGTCTGAGGTGGGAGGACCCGTGGGAAGGGAGTGTCGGCCGTTAAGGCTTGTAGATAATAGAAATTGACACTTGGGGTGGCCTGGGTGGGCAGAGGAGATCTCTCTAGGCAAATCAGCGTGATTGTCTTTTAATTAACCTTGAAATAGAAATATTCTCAAGCTTGGAAGGCTTTTCCGGTGAACTGCGATGGAGTGGAGGCACCCTCTTACCATAATAACATTTCAAGCTTGATAATGTATTTAACATTTGTCTAACGCAAGTGCCTGTAAGGGCTAGGATATGCTGGTTGTGTTAGTAAGATGGAAAGGCAGTCCTGAACCAGCAACAGGGATGAGATGAGGATGTCTCACTCAGACAAGCTTCAGCCTCTGCCCTCGGGGACTTGAAGTGGGTCTTGCGCCGGAAAAGTCTCTACCTGGCCTCCTTCTCACTTTGAGAGGCCACCATGCAACGCGGTGAGAGTGTGGGACGCTGCCGAGCCAGGCTGTGCTCCTACACAGGTATAGGCGAGCCGGGCGGCCTGCCCTAGGGATCGAGCCGGCGTCAGGGGGAGAGCTGGGTCCCCCGGGGCAAAGAGAAAAGCCGGCCTCTCCAGGTGGGAGGGCTCCGACTCCCGCCTTCACCTCCATCCTGGGAGAGCGTCCGGACGAAGCTCACACCTCAGGGACTCGCTGCGAAAACCAACCACAGGGCGTCCCCGGCTGGGTCTCCAGAGGCGCTCTGCTCCCCGCAGTCGTCAGGGGCTCGGCCTCTCATCTCTGATGGCCCCAGTCTCTCCTCCTTCTCCCAGGAAGCCGCTTTACTCTCTGTGGCCAGCCAGCAAATGGAGAAACAGGAGTGTGGGGAGGACGAAAGGGCTGGAAGCCCCTGCCTGGGAAACCCTCTCTGCTCACACCTCTTGGCTGGGAGTCAGATGCTCAGCCCTGCCTACAGGGGAATGTGCGTCCAGCAGGAAGGTGGAGGGTGGTCCACGGACCAGACCGTCCTCTCTGCCCGTTGGCACCTGTGTCTGCCTCCACTGATACGGCCCCGCAGGGGCAGGGGCAGGGGCAGGGCCCAGTCTGTCTCTGCCCCGAGGCCCAGCCCTTGGAGTGGTCAGTCCAGCCAAGACTTGAGAGTCTTATGTGGGTGACTTAGTAAAACAGGCGACTGATGGCATGTGCGAGGCAGGGAAGGAAGTGATGGAACATACACGGCGTTCTTGTCGGCTCTCTGCAGCATGACGGGAGACAGCAGAGCCCAGAAGGAGCTTGCCAAGGTCACTTGTGCTGACCTTGGAGCTGGGAATGGAACCAGAGCCTTTGCCTTTCCACCAACCTTCCCGCGGCTAAGCTGGGCGCCAGGGGCAAGGGCAGCTGCCCCAGGGAGGACCCAGGAGGAGGCAGCATCTTGGACGCCCTCAGGGACACAGTGATAAATTGCTTTTCCTTCCTCCCTTCTGAACCCAGAGGGACCCCTGCCCCGGCCCGCCCTCCCACACCTGGTGAAATGCCAGGGCACATGAGCCCGGGCCCCCCCTAGACTCAAGGCTTCTCTTGGGGAACTTCAGTCTGTTCTCTGCGCTAATTACAGCCTGTCATCCGGAACAAATACCTCCTATGACAAGCCAGATAATTAATATGCTGAGAGAAAACTTTCTTTTTTTCTTAATTAAAGCACACAATTTCCTTTAAAAGCCAGAAAATATATCCATTGTCTCAAGTCAGTGCACATACACATCAAAGTCTGTGCAACACTCTTCTGTTTTCTTATTTGGTGCTTTCAAGTTTTTTTTTTTTTTCCAACATATATAAATAGTTAGCAGTTAACATTTTTTTGGAATAAAAATCAGCCAGAAAGTACCAGATAAGCAATAATAATACTAATGACAGCTGTTCTTACCACGGCTGCTGCCACACTGAGGGAGTATCTGATACGTACAAGGCAGTTCGTAAGTGTTATCTGTAAGGACCAGTCTTCTTTCTGGATTTGATACTATTCTGATTTTACACATAAGAAAGTAGGTGATCAGGGCATTTTAAGACGGTCACACTGTTACGGGCTTGGAAACAGCAGTTGCTGCCCTTGCTGTTCAGTCACTAAGTCGGGTCCGACTCTTTGCAATCCCATGGACTTCAGCTCATTAGGCTTCCCTGTCCATCACCATCTCCCAGAGTTTGCTCAGACTCATGCCCATCGAGTCAGTGATGCCCTCATGGGGATGGAAACAGCAGAGCAGGACTCAAAGCACAGATGCTCGTAGCCCAAAGCCTGGTTCTTCCTTCCAGGCCAAGCTGCCCCTCTGGGGTCAGCACTGAAGCTGCTCTGCAGCCCTGAGTGCCTTGGGGGCACCGCTCTGTGCCAGGCACGGCTCCGCCCGCTGCCAGGCCCGTGAGCAGACAGATCCGCCCTCTCGGGAGGTTTGTAGGAGGCACGCGTGAGGCAGGGACAAGAAGGGGCAGGAGGACCAGAACTCTCCCTCTGACCCTGGGAGCTCCTGGCCATACCCCAGGGTGGGGAGGGGTCTTCGCCTTCGCCCCCACGTCCAGCACAGAGGAAGCCGGGGGAGGGGAGCTGGCAAACGTCCACACCAGCAAATCACAAGCAGATGACCACACCTGTCACTTCGGGAGCGAGTGCTCAGCCCTGATCCGTCCCCTAAGGAGACGAGTTCCAGCGCTGGCACCCCTGCCCAAGGTCACCCAGAGAAGACGGGGATAAAGTGCTCATCTCTTCATGTCAAGTGTTTTATCTCTTCCGCGTAGAGACAGCTAACCCAGGCTTTGTACATCCTGATTTATGCTCCTTCCCCTTCTTCAAAAGCATTCAATTGTATGGCTTTAGCCATCAAAGGAGAGGGAAAGAACCATGATTTCTTGTAAAAGGCTCGCCCAAGTTCACAATTCTCTTTATCCTCTTAAGAAACAGTGAGCACAAAGTGCCAACCCCCCCGTGAGCCACAGCCAGGATCTGGCAGCACCCACCAGCCCAATGGGGGTCACGTGGGGAAGCCGTTCTGTCTAGGGGCCGGAGGCCTCCAGCGAATTGGAAAAGTGTGATCATTGGTCTGAAGTCCTTGGCCTGGATTGGATTTCCATGGAAAAGGACCAAGCTCATTCAGGAGCCACACACCAGGAAGGGCAGGTGCAGAGGGCTCCCTGCTTCTGCATCCCTACGAGGGAGCCACCCAGCCTGGGTCAAGTCAAGGGGGCAGGAAGGGCGGCTGCCTATGTGGTCTGCGGAGGTGGGGACTCAGGAAGCCGGCAGAGGGTGAAAGTCCATGCCCTTGCCTCACCCCCTCCCCCTGGAGGGTCCAAGGTTGTCGAGGGACTGCTGGGCCCAGCCCTAGCTCAGCCTGCCTGGGGCCTGGCATGGCCTGTCAAAAGACTCCATGCAGCAGAGAAACAGCAGGGCCTGGGCAGGAAGGATGAAGTCCCGGTTTTAGATGAGGGGTCAATCGTATTTGGTCCTGTTTGAAGCTGAGGTCAGCCAGGGAGGGACAATGGGAAGCAAGGCGCCAGGCGAGGGGTCCACAGCCCTCTCCATGACAGGGTGCAGCCTTCTTGGGCACAGGCACTCTGGCAAGGTCATGAGTGCAGCCCAGGAGCCAGAGACCGAGGAAGAAGCTCAGAGTGGGTCCCCCCGCCACCAGAAAGAAGGGCCCATGTCAGATGGGCAAGAAGGAGACGGGAGAGGATGCTGGAGAGCCTGGAACGGCGGGCCTGGGGCTCAGGGCGACCCTGGCCGTGCTGGGTGGCCCCTAGACACCCCACCTCAGCCGGCAGTCAGTGCTGCTCCGCACGGGACAGGACTGCGTCCAGGTGGGGACACCTGAGCAGCGCTGGGCCTGCAGGGGCAGGTGTGTGGGTGTGTGGGGTGGACGTGTACACTCCTAAAGGCTTTGACCTTGAAGAAGACCCTGCTGTTTGCTGAGCCTTCAGTTTAGCTTCAGTGCCCCCCATCCACTTGGCACTGCTCCCCAGCTCTAAATTCCGTAGTAGAAGGACTCTGCCCTGACCTGTGTGTGCACTTACCAAGGGAAGGGGAAACCCATCCAGGTGATGCATTCTATCCAGCCCCCCAGACACACCTGCTGGACCCGGAATAGCCTCCAGGCTTCAGCACAGCCAATCCGACCCACTCGGCCCCTGGGCAGAGGCTGTGCAGCACGCCTGGCCTTCAGTCCCAAATCCATGGAGTCAGTGCGGACCCCCGTCCCTGAGGCCAGCCTGTCACGTGACCAACTCACCCAGCGCCCAGAACCGGCCAGCGAGGGGCGGGTGCCACCACCAGGCACCATTCATGAAGCGAGGGTTAACAGGTCCTTGTTATGTAGGCGATTGTGGGCATACCGACTCGTCTGCCTACTCACTCACCCACTCATCTATTCAGCACGTATTGAGCACCGGCTGCATGCCAGGCGCTGTACAGACATCTGTGAACATGAGCAAAGAGACAAACATCTCCATCCCCAAGAACTTATACTGAGGCGGCAGAAACAGACAACAAGCCAGATAGGTGAAAACCAGGAAGAGGAAAGACGCACTCGTGAGAAGGAAATGGCAGCCCACTCCAGTATCCTTGCCAGGAAAATCTCATGGACAGAGGAGCCTGGCGGGCTGCAGTCCATGGGGTCGCGAAGAGCCGGGCACGACTGAGCGACTAACACTTACTTACTTACAGTAGAAGAGGCGGGGAGCCCCTGGTGAGTGGGGAGAGAAGGAAAGGGCTTAGGCGGGGGCTGCAGGGGTTCGTTCTTTCCTTCTAAAGACTTCTTCTTTCTTTTTAAATATTTTTAGAGCAGTTTTAGGTTCACAGCAAAACTGGAAAATACAGAGACTTCACACATACTCCCTGTTCACATGCACACACACACACACACACACACACACACACCTGTGGTCTTCATCCCATGGTAAAGCAATGCATTTGCTACATGATGAACCTGCACAGACACGTCAGCATCACCCAGAGCCCGCAGTTTCCAGCGGGGTTCACTCTCAGGGTTGGCCCTTCTCTGGCGTCTGGATGACTGTGTAACGGCAGGCGTCTGTAATTACAGTATCACACGGGGCAGCTCCACTGCCTGAAAGCCCTCTGCTCCCCATCGACGCAGCCCCTGCCCCCTCAACTCCTGGCAGCCACAGATCTTTCTCCTGTCTCCATGGCTTTGCCTTTCCCACAGAGCCATAACGTTTGGGTCCTACAGTCTGCCATCTTTTCAGACTGGCTTCTTGTACTCAGTGAGACGCATTTAAGGTCCCTGCACTGCTTTTCATGGCTTGGAGTCCACTTCCTTCAAGCACCGAGTCCTCCTCCACGGTCTGGATGGACTACCCTTTCTCCATCTGTCACTAGACCACCTTCTCCCTGGGAGCAGGGAGGTGGTCTGGTCTGTCTTCCTGCTGAGACCCTCAGGGCCAGGAGCAGGGCAGGCCCTCAGCTCCTGTGCTTGAGACGGAGGAACGCCCGTGAGCACAGAGCCTGCCCAGAGCCTGGGGAGGGTTAGGCCCACATGAGCTTCTCCACGTAAACACCCTTCACAGCGGGGGCGTGGGGGGGCGCCCCCAGTTCAGTTCAGTTCAGTCGCTCAGTCGTGTCCGACTCTGTCAGCACACCAGGCCTCCCTGTCCATCACCAACTCCCAGAGTTTACCCAAACTCATGTGCATTGAGTCGGTGATGCCATCCCACCATCTCATCCTCTGTCGTCCCCTTCTCCTCCCGCCTTCAGTCTTTTCCAGCATCAGGGCCTTTCCTAATGAGTCAGTTCTTCACATCAGGTGGCCAAAGTATTGGAGTTTCAGCTTCAGCAGCAGTCCTCAGGGAGGGTTAAATCAAGGTCCTCAGCTTTTCCCAGCTTCTAGGAGTGGGACTGGGATTCGAACCCACGGCTTTGGACCACACCCTCTATCGCTGGAGCAGGGCTGCCTCAGTGCTGGGTGGATGGAGAGCGGACTGACTCCTGGGGCCAAAGGGAGCTGTCCCTCTGTTGCTGAGAGGCTTCTCCCGGGCCAGGCCCCCACCCTGGAGACAGGCACGTCCATCTGTGCGTGCCACCCCGCTCCACACACACACACACAGTCTTCCCCAAGACTCCCCGTGGGCAGCAGCCGTGGCTCTTCTGCGGCAGGACGCTTTTCTGCGCATGTTGCAGCCCCGCTCCCTCTTTAAATAATTCAAAGCACCCGGCCTTGCAGCTCTGGCAGGTTGGGCATCCTCCCGGGAAGCAGCTGGAAGAAGAAACGGCTGCCGCTCAACCCTGAGTTCAAGAGCTGGCCAGAGCTTTTAATTTAGTTTGATTGATTTAATACTGTGCATCCCGGGAGCTACACTCGGTGTGATCCTGGCTGCCTCAATCCCAGCTCAGCCGGCAGTGGGGCCGAGCACCGCGGGACCCCGAGCAGTAATAAGACGCTCTCGCCTCTCCTCCTGGCGCATCTGGCTGCCAGGGGCTATTTGCAGGGAGGAGCGATGGGCTGCAGGGGCCGCAGACGGTCACCCTGAGCCGGGCCAGCCCCTCTCCTCTGCTTGGGGAAGCCCAGCAGGACTGCACCATCTCCTTACTCTGAACAAGTGCTTGAGTCCCCTTTTGCTGCCACCTGAGCAGGTTTTCGGAGAAGGAAATGGCAACCCGCTCCAGCGTTCTTCCCTGGAGAATCCCAGGGACGGGGAAGCCCGGTGGGCTGCCGTCTCTGGGGTTGCACAGAGTCGGACACGACTGAAGCGACTTGGCAGCAGAGCAGGTTTTCAAAGGGGTCTCTCCTCCACTTACCCTCTAATCCCACCGATGAGGACGTTTTCGGCTGGGGCTTCCCACAGTGCACGTGCCTCCTCCTCCAGGAAGCCGCCTAGGACTTGATCCTGCCTTTGTAGCTCTGCGGACCAAACGTCGTCAGGTTCCAGCACACCAGCTGCTCTCTTTGGCTTAGACCCGTCATCTCCCTCTGGAACAAGAGGTCTCCTGCAAGTGGGTCCATGGGCTGTATACCGTACCATCCTGGGCCCAACCCCAGCACATCCAGGGCAGGAATGAGGGCAGGTGAAGCCAGGGAACAGTCATGCCTGCTCTGCTGGACGAGCTGTGGGGTCAGTGAGGGGAGAGCCGGAGGGATCCCAGCCCCAGCCTCCTCTCCAGGCCTCTCCTCGCAGCTGGGACTCCCCACTCACATGGCATACCCCCATAAGAAACATAGTAAGGGGTGGGGAAGGGAGGGCTGGGAGTTTGGGCTTGGCAGATGGAAACGATTATGCAGAGAGTGGAGAAAAAACAAGGCCCTACTGCGCAGCACAGGAGACTGTATTCAATCTCCTGGGATAAACCGCAAAGAAAAAGAACATAAAAAGGAATGCATGCGTGTGTATAACTGAGTCACTCTGCTGTACAGTAGTAATTAACGCAATATTATAAATCAACTGTACTTCAATAAAGAACTCAATTCATTAAGAAACACCCACGTCAGTCTCCCCAAGCTGCCTTCACACGGGCAGCCCCAAGGCCTGATCTTTCCCCCTCCAACCAGCCCGGCCTGGACCCGCTGCCTGTAGAGCTTGCAGACGGGGACGCGTAGGATGCAGCAGCAACGGCCAGACTTCAAGGAGCGCCCGCTCCCTAGCACACACGTCCTGAGGCCTGTGGATGTCACACTCTCACGACGACCTCTGCTTCTGAGGCAGCGCAGAGCGCAGTAGCAGCCAAATGGCTCAGAGATGACTTGCTCCGTTTCGTTTCTCCCCAGCGCAGGGTGTCCCGGGAGTGACACTCCTCGGTGGGAGCGCGGGCCAGCCAGACCCCAGCTTAGATCCTGCTCCGCGCTTGGCTGCTCCACGTCCTCTCGAGTGGAGCTTCCTTCTGTCCCCCCAGCCACAACACAGCACTAGACTGGCACATGGTTACAGAGGTTGAGACGGCCCACAGTCTGCTGTGTTCATGCTGCAGACCCAGGAGGGCCAGTGGGGTGGCCTGGCTCGAGTCCAGACGCCTGAGAACCAGAGGCCCCTGTGTCCCAGCACAGAAGAACACAGAAGCCCCAGCTCCAGAGGAGACAGCAGGAGCTCGCCTTTCCTTCGCCTCTCTGTTCTACTCCAGCCCACAAAGTGCTGGGTGATGCCAGCCCACCTGGGGATGGGGGGTCGTCGTTACTGATTCAGAGGCAGCCCTGTTCCAGAAACACCCAGAAATGACACTCCGGCTCTCTGGGGGTCTCTCAGTCCTGTTGAGTGGGCACATATAAAGTTCACCGCCACACGCCTTGTTTTTATGTTGTAAAAGATGGGCTTCAGTCACTCAGTCGTGTCTGACTCTTAGAGACCCCATGCGCTGCAGCCCCCCAGGGTTCTCTGTCCATAGCATTTCCCAGGCAAAAATACTGGAGCGAGTTGCCATTTCCCCCTCCATGGATCGTCTCCATCCAGGGATGGAACCCGCGCCTCCTGTGTCTCCTTCATTGGCAGGTGAATCTTCACCGTTGAGCCACCAGAAAAGCCCTGTTAAAGACGAACTATATCCATTTATGTGTCTTCCTCGATCTTGTACCTAGCAATCCCAAAGACTTTTCTTATAATACTTTAAGTTTGTTTTGTAGATTCTCTGTTACAAACTCTATAAAAAACATTCATTTATTCTGCAAATAATGACAACTTGGTTTCTTCCTCCTTGGTATGTATAACTCACTCCCCTCTGATTTCCAAGCTCTCAGAACAACACTGAGGGAAAGCTTGCTTTTGTCTCTAAATGGACTAGTCTGTGGTTTCACCATGGTTGTTAAATTGGGTGGTTGGGTAGAAGGGTTTTGGATTCAGGCTTTTCTCTCGTTTTGATCTGCTAAAACACTGGGATATTTATGTTGTTACATATTTGCTTATTTCATTTGTTTTAAATATTAGGTATTTATAACCTTACTAAATATTTTTTTCTTTGTGAATTGTGATACATATTTTTTTCACTAATTTCTTCATACATTAGCTACATTAATAGATTTTTTTCTAATGTTATAAAAACTATTGCATTCCTGAAATAAATTTGAAAAACAAATACTCCCTGGCCATATATATTATTTTTTAAAACACTGTTGAATTCAATTTGCTATATTTTTGCGTAAGACTTTTGTATCTGTTTTCACAACAGAAATTAAGCTATAATTTTATTTTTTCTATTGTCTTTGTCCCAGTTTGGAATCAAGGACATTTTAGTCTTGTAGAGAGAACTGGAAAGCTCTCTCATTTCTTTCCTATGTATGGGAAAGAGATTATTTGTTCCTGTAAGGTCTTGAGAAACTTATCCACTTACCCTCAAAAAATCCTTTCCTGGTGCCTTGATGGAGCTGGGAATTGGAGAAAAAATGGTAATGAAAAGAATTCTGAGTAAAGCTGCAATTTATAAAATTGTTATAAGATCTTTTCTGTAATTTTTCTCTTCTAATAAATTTTGATATTTTATGTTTTCTATAAAATTTCCATTTCATCATAGATATTAAATTTATGGACACCAAATTGGCTCCAAGACAGTATTCTCTTATATTTTTAAACTCCATTGTATCTATGTTTTATTTTACTATTTTTATTTTGTGGTTTCTATTTTTTTATTCATCACATTTTGTCTGTTTCATTAATCTCTTCAGTCAAACTACTTTTGGTTTTGTTGATCTTCTCCATTGTGTTTTTTAATATTTTATTAATTTCTGCTTTTAAGTTTGTAATTTCTTCTTCTAGACTTTATTTTGTTTTGTTTTCAGGGGCTGTGTAAATGTGTGTTCAGACTAGTGTTTATTCTACTAACTGACTGACTTGGAATGTCCATGACATTTTTCAGTTTCCATTTCTAATAAAAGAAATAAAACATTACTGCTAAACTAGTATTCTATGATCTTTGCCTTGAATTCTTCCTTGTGAGACATTAATGTTGACAAATCTGCCTTATATTTTGAAAATATATAGATCTGCCTGGATATATTTTTCCCTTGAATATTTTCAATCTGTATTATTTAGCTCTAAATGTGCCTCTTTAAATACCCTTAACTCTGCCTCCTCAGAGTTGTTTTCTTATGCTTATTCTAAAAGGCTTGTATTTTTAACTTAAACATTTAGACGTACAATCTACTCGGAATTAAGTTTTTAGTGTTGCCATAGTAATTCTTAATATTCTTCTTTAAAAAAAAAAGGACATCCAACTAACCAAGCTGTCGTTCAGTCACTGAGCTGTGTCTGATTCTTTGCGACCCCATGGACTGCAGCACTCAGGCCTCCTGTTCATCGCTCTCTCCCGGAGCTCACTCAAACCCATGTCCATGGAGTCAGTGATGCCATCCAGCCATCTCACCCTCTGTCGTCCCCTTCTCCTCCTGCCCTCAAGCTGCCCCAGCATCAGAGTCTTTTCCAATGAGTCAGCTCTTCACATCAGGTGCCCAAAGTATTGCAAGTTCAGCTTCAGCATCAGTCCTTCCAATGAATATTCAGGCTCGATTTCCTTTAGGATGGACTGGTCTGATCTCCTTGCTGTCCAAGGGACTCTCAAGAGTCTTCTCCAACACCACAGTTTGAAAGATTCAATTCTTCATGCTCAGCCTTCTTTATCATCCAACTCTCATGTCTGTATACAACTACTGGAAAAACCATAGCTTTGACTATATGGACCATTATTGGCAAAGTGATGTCTTTGCTTTTTAATACTTTGTCTAGGTTTGTCATACCTTTTCTTCCAAGGAGCAAGCGTCTTTATATACTTTACAAATAAGTTTATTTATCAGCCTGAAAAAAAAGGAGATCCTGCCATTTGCAACAACACTGGCAAAACCGGAGGATATTACGCTGAGTGAACGGGCCAGACACACAGGGAGAAAACCCACACGGCCTCACATGTGGGGATACTACGCTGAGTGAATGGGCCAGACACACAAGGAGAAAACCCACACGGCCTCACATGCGGGGATACTACGCTGAGTGAACAGGCCAGACACACAAGGAGAAAACCCACACGGCCTCACATGTGGGGATACTACGCTGAGTGAATGGGCCAGACACACAAGGAGAAAACCCACACGGCCTCACATGCGGGGATACTACGCTGAGTGAACAGGCCAGACACACAAGGAGAAAACCCACACGGCCTCACATGCGGGGATACTACGCTGAGTGAACGGGCCAGACACACAGGGAGAAAACCCACACGGCCTCACATGTGGGGATATTACGCTGAGTGAACGGGCCAGACACACAGGGAGAAAACCCACACAGCCTCACATGTGGGGATACTACGCTGAGTGAACGGGCCAGACACACAGGGAGAAAACCCACACGGCCTCACATGTGGGGATACTAAGATCTCCAGTCCATAGAATCAGAGAGCAGAACAGTGGTTGCCCTGGGCTGGGGGTGGAGGAAGTGGGCAGATGTTTGGTAGAGGCTACAGATTGCAAAGATGGAGGATGAGTAGGGCTAGAGCCCCGGTGCACCCCACGATGACTAAAGTTACAAGCCTGTAATGAACGGCAGAAATGTGCTGAGAGGGGACTGCAGGCGCTCTCATCACATATACAAAAAGTTGTAACCAGGTAAAGAAATGCTATATCAATTTGCTTGACTGTAGTAATCATTTCTCTATGAATATGTGCATCAAACCATCATATTGTATACCTTAAATATGTATGATTATTATTTAAAATAAACAAGTTGAATTAAATATGTTCTCATTTTAAGCATTATACCTAAAACTTCATTTACATTAACTACCAGATTGACTGGTTTCTTCTTCACCATTGTTCTCAGTCCCAAATCCACCTTCTATTGGACTCATGACTTTTGTTTACTGTTGTTTTGTATAGGTATAGATTCAAGCTACTTTTTAAAAAGTGCCCATAGAAGCTAAATACACAAAAATTGCTTAATCTTCTCTGCTAGTTGAGGAATAGTTTTCCCAAGCATGGAATTATAAAACCAAACTTCTTTTGGATCTTTGAAGACTTCTTTATTTTTTACAGGATGTGGTGCTGCTATTAAAAATTTGACATCAATGTGATCTTTGTTCCATTATGGGAATCTGTCTTTAATGCAGTTATGAAGATTTTTAGACAGTTTCTTGATTTTTTGAGTGCTGGCATTTATCCAGACTGTATCCACATGCTTCATTTTTTTCTTAATCTTCTTGTCCCATATTAGACACTTTGGATGAAAAATTCATAGCTTTTCTCAATTCAGGGAAAAACTCTTTTCATCTATGAGCACTTTCTCTCTTTTAGTCTCTAGTCTCTCCTTTTCCGTTATTTTTAGTAAAGTCCCATAACAATCATCTGGGTAAGCAATTCAGTATTTGGCTCTTAACCGTTCTGCTATTTGGCCATTTGGGAGGATTTTAATGATATCTAATCTCCAAGTACTCTGATCATTTTTATTGCTGATTCTTTTTCTTCTTATGTCCTAGGACGTAATCTGCGGATGTCTCCTGAATAAAGGCCCACCATCACAACTTTCTGAAGACTTACCTGAAAGGCACATGGTCCCCCAGGCAGAGCTCCACTTCCTTCTGACGCTTCTCTGCCCTTGCCAGCCTCATTCTTAGCCACCAATCTGCCCCAAAACAAACCCAATGGGAATTAACACCCCGTGATACTGACAGTGAGCCAGACCCCTGGACTTAGACAATTCTCGGGATTCCCAACAGAGTTGGGATTCAGACCCGGAAAGGCTGATCCAGAGCAAACAGGGCTCCACCGTGGGGTCATGCAGCCTCGCCAGCCCCAGGCTTTGTTCAGAAAAAAGCTTCAGGTGCTCTTCCCCGGGCCGTTTGTTCAGAATCACTTGGAGACGGCTTCCACGTGCATCCTCTGCCTGATGCCGGCCCGGGTCCTGGGGGAGGACCGCTCTGATCTCAGCAGTAGACCCTCCTGCTCACTCTCACTGATGGTTTCCTCTGGCTTCCCCATCAATCTGATGCGATTTTCCATCCCCAGAAATCCTACAGCACTTCTGCTTCTTCCCTGACATCCTCCCTGGTTGTCATCACTCGTATAGCTTATTCTCACTTTTTCTTTCTTAGTCTGTCATTTTTATGGCATTTCTGGTGGGAGAGGACGTGATTGTGTTGCTCAGTAGACCATTTTAGTCCCATACAGTTATCTTTCTGAATGTACTATGGTCTCAGTCCAGAGTGCTACAAGTTCCTCGTTGTTGCTGGTATCTTGTCTACACTTTCTAACTGGGCTCGGGAGCCTCTGTAGGACTGGACGCCTTGGTGTCCTCTGGCCCTGGCTCACCACAGCCAGGCCCACCCCAGGGTCGCAAGGAATCTCCTACATGTGTCGGAGGGACCACATGTTGCTTCTGTGGTGAGCTTGATGGCCTCTAGCAAGCATCTCTCATACTGTGAGGCTTTAGTGGATAAGGGTCCTTCTGCATTTTCCAGACTTTCTACTTCTGGAAGGCAGGGATCACGCTTTCAAGGTCCTTTCACAGGACACACACATGGTGGGTGTTCAATTTGTTGCACACCAGCACCTCTCCTTTGTGAAAAAACTAACTGTCCCTGAGTGGCTCGTGCATTTCATTAAAACCATTCCTTCGTGCATCTTTATCTGACACTAGAGTGGGGCTGTCTTGAGGCAGGGAGTTAGGATCGCATTGCTCTATCCTCTGAAAATAAGAGTGCACTGTTGCTGTTCCGTCGTGTCTGACTCTTTGTGACCCCAGGGACTGCAGCACGTCAGGCCTCCCTGTCCATCCCCAACTCCCAGAGCTTCCTCAAACTCATGTCCATGGAGTCGATGATGCCATCCAACCATCTCATCCTCTGCCATCCCCTTCTCCTCCTGCCCTCAATCTTTCCCAGCCTCAAGGTCTTTTCCAATGAGTCGGCTCTTGGCATCAGGTGGCCAAAGTAGTGGAGCTTCAGCTTCAGCTCCAGTCCTTCCAGTGAGTAATCAGGGTTGATTTCCTTCAGGATTGATTAGTGTGTGGTGTGCTGTAAACACTCTGTTAGCCTCGCTCAGCAGATGAAAGCGACTCCATCCTTAGCTCCTCCCCTGCCCGTCCAGTGCCCGGGTCCTCGGCCCACCTGTCTCATCTCTAAACCTCAGGTCCTGCACGTCTCTGCCCTGAGAGCTGCAAACTCTCAGGGTCGGACCAGACCTCTCCATAACAGCTCTACTTCCGCTGTGCAAGACTGCTTCCCCAGGCAGCAGGGAGGCCCTTTGAGCAGAGATGATGATGCTTTTAGTGTGTTGCTCTGTCCCTTCTTGGCCCCTGGAAAAAGCCAGACAGAGAAGAGTAGCTCATTACATCCTCAAAGCCAGCGGAGCATGGTGGCAAAGGCGACCACACAGATGTGACTCTAATCCGAGGGCAATAAGGCCAGGACCCCCAAGCACCACCACCAAGCCCAGAGTCCAAGTCCAAGCTTGGCTGTACCGAGGCTCAGACCTTCCTGACCGCCAGCATGGGGGGCAGATGCAGCCAGGCCCAGGAGGCGGCTGCCTCTGACTCGGGCAGAAATCTTTTACTCCCAGTGGCTCACGCATCCATTGCTACATCAACTCAGCTCTTTGAGTGCAATCGTGAGTTGGTACCGTCTGCTGAGCGCCTCAAACACGGTCTTACAAAGCTCCCCCAGGCCTCACCATTCACTTTATAGTTGTGGAATTGGAGGCTGGGGAAACAGGGAACTGGTCAGAGGTCCGGCTGAACTTGAATCCACTGCTGTCTGATTCCAACCCGGCCATTTCTCCCGCTCCAGAGAGCTGCCTCCCTGACAAGTAAAGATCACACGATGCCCTGAGTTTCCAAGTTCCTTCTTGAATTTTTTAAACCATCATCAAAGTTTAATACTCGAAGACATTAAGAAATACCACAAAAATACTGTCTCAAGACCAGGGATGTGTTTCTCTCCTGGGATCGGAGGAGAATTATCCTCCTGTGTGAGGAAACATGTGTACCGGTTAGAGTACTAGAGCCCGCTAATAAAGCAAATTAAAGACTGAAAATCCAGACGGGCCCCTGCGGTTCGCAGACTTGAGATGTCTGAGGCTCTCAGCTTCCACCCAGCTCCCTGCGCCCACGCCCTAGCTCCCCCGCTGTCGCTGCCCACTGGGGATTGAGGACGTGTGGTTGTAACACAGACTCCGAGCAGGACTCCCCACGGGCGTCCCCATGGGGAACGCTCAGCTTTAAGCAAACACTCGCTGCTCTAGTGGGTTTCTCTCTGGGGAGCGGGCAGGGGATGAAAGGAGGCCTGGCAGATGGTCCCGGACCACCCGCCCAGGACTGGTGCCACTGGCCATGGGGCAGGCAGGAGGGGAGGGGGTGATGCCAGAGCCCCCCAGAGGGTCATGGAGGGTGGAGCTGTGACCCCAAGTTCTGTGCTTAAGCCCTAACCTGGAGAACCACAGAGGGTGACTATGTTTGCAGAAGGTCTTTATGGAGGTAATTATGGTGAATGAGATCACAGGGTGGGACCCTGATCCCACAAGATTAGTGTTCTTATAGGAAGAGGAGATTAGGACCCAGACACACACAGAGGGATGACCACATGCGGATCCAGGGAGAAAACCACGTCTGCATGCCCAGTAGAGAGGCCTCGGGAGGAAGACGTCCTGCAAACACCTTGACCTTGGACTTGCAGCCTCCAGGATGTGAAGAGATAGATCTGCTGCTTAAACTGCCCCATGGGTGGGCCTTTGTCACAGAGGCTGGAGCACACTGACCCAAGGGTGACTCAGATGCGTCACAGGGGCCTCTTTGGCATAATCAGAGCCTGGGTCCTACAACCACTCTGCTCCTGGCATGAAGGGTGGTCTTGGGAAGCCAGGACCCTATGGTCCTATCCCGTAGAGTGAGAACTCAGACCAGGACACTTGGGCAGGAGGAGCCGCATGTCCCGAAATCCAGTGACTACGTCCTCCCGGAGAAGAAGCCAGGGCAGTGGGGAGCCCAGGGGGGCATCGAGGGGCCAGGCAGGAAGCGGTACCGGAGGAGAGACCAGGGCTGGAATCTCTGTAGAGTGGCATCACTCGCTGTCTCACATCTCCCTGCACCTTCCTCCTGGGAGGAGTCTGAGCCACTCCATGGGACCCGATGGCAGCAAAGTGCCCTGGACCCTCTGAACCCTAAGACCTGGTTCTACCCCCTGCCAGACAATGGGGCTCCCTGACGTGGGGTTGACGGGCTGCCTGCTGCAAGACAGTCAAGAACCCAATCCGGAGCCCAAGGCCATTCCCTTGCAGGGTGGCACCAGGGGGCAAGCAGGCCTTCTCATTTCTGACTCCAGGCTTCCCCAGAATCTTCTCCCCCAGCTCTGAGTGCACGTTTGTGAGCGGGCCTCTGCCCTGAGGCTCCAGGGTCTCCCTGTCCATGTCCAGCGCAGTCCCACCTCTGCTCTGTCCCTGGACACTGCCCACCCCAGCCCCCCAGCACTCCACTCCTGCTCCTCAGACCACCAGCTCTGCACCTGCACGCTGAGCCAGCCTTCGACTGTTCCGACACGGAGCCGCCCTCACTTCCCCTGCCCAAGGCCGGCTGATCACCCCCAAGTTTCCTCCAAGTTGGACAGCATGCATGCCTCAGATCTCAAAGTTCCACCTGCCTTTTCTGTGTTGCTCCGTGGTGTATGAAGTGGCCACGGTGACAAACTGAAGCCTGCGTAGCGATTTGCTGCAGGATCAGGACAAGGGCATTCACACAGTATGGTTAGGACCATTCCCAGCCCACGTGAAGACTCCGTTCCTGTCGGATGCTGTACCCATCCTGTGTGTTACACTTCATGTGGTGTCACCGTTTCAGGCCCAGGAGGGATGTGTCCTCTGCTAAAGGAACCTGCTGACGACCCCGCCCCCGCCCCCACCCCACGCTGGACACAGCCCTGCTTTTCCCGGGTCACTGATTCATCTGCACCTTCCTTCCTTCCACAGCTCCCTGCTGTCATCCATTGCTTGCCAGGACTGTCCCCTGCTTCACAGCACCTGCCCCACCATCGGATAGATCCTGTTGAGCCATCAGTGGGGGCTACAGCCCAGCTTGGGCCTGGATCCTACCAGCGGGTACCGGGGCATAGAGATCACACATCCAGGTAGAGAGAAGCTTTCCATGTGGGTGGCCACTGTCCACTGCCCACAACTGTGCCTCCATCCACATCTGAGGGCAGAGAGGGGTCTCGTGGACGAACCGCCTCCAGCCCTGATGCCAGACACGGAGGCGCAGCTTAGGGTTGACATAGCAACCAAGCCAGAAATACCGCCCGTGCCTCTGCAGGGAGGAGAGCCATGAGGGGTTCCCACCCGGAGCCAGCGCCACCTCCGAGCACAGGCATACAGCAGCCGAGTCGACCATCCCCGAGAGGGGCACATGAGGCTGCCCAGCCCGGCTGTCACAGAGAGAGCCCCACGTCCTTCACTGCACTGCGTCCACATCTGCGTCTGCCTGCGGTGAGCCCCGTTGGGCGGGATTCCTTGTCTGCCTGGGACTCCTGCGTCCAGTCTTCTCTCTGAGCCCGGAAGGCACCATAGGCAGCACCTGGGCAGCTGGGCAACTGAGGCTCCAGGTTTGGATCAGCGTGAGCACCTCCCTGGTGCCCACGAGCCTGGGGCAGAACTGGCACAAGACAGGTGCTCAGTCAGCAGAGGGGAGCCCTGGGCGCTCACTCACCATTCACTTGTAAACCGATCCATGCTGACCGCTGGGCGCACTGAGGCCAGTGGCTGATCCATGCTGACCGCTGGGCACACTGAGGCCAGTGGCCAGGCAGTGTTACCACAGCTTTGGCGTCATATTAAGCCCCCTGTGCTCCTGTCTTCAAATGGCAGGCCAGCCCTGGGGGAACCAGAGAGGGGCCCAGATGCCCTCGCACAGAGCCTGGAAGTCAGGGGTGTCCAGTGCATGGAATTTTCCATCGTGTCGGACACCATGTCCCCACTGTGGCCCTGGTCCTGACCTCGCAGACAGAGGGGTCCGTGTCGCCTTTCTATGGGGAGGGGAGCGCCTTGTCCATGTCAGGCCCTCTGGGCATGGTCCAGAGTTAGACATCCATCCAGCTGGAGAAGAGATGAAAGACAGTCCTTGTGAGTGAGTTGTAGTCCACGGGGAATAAGGCAGCCGGCCTGCGGCGGGTGGTCTGACGGTGGCAGGGCTGGGGCAGAGTGGGGTCTGGGACCCTGTTACAGGGTCTTGTCGAGACCTGCAGATGCTCTCAGGGTTGAAGGGCAGCAGGAGTGAATTGAATATGTCACCAACCAGTAACCGCCTCCATAGAGAGACTGGGAGGCTCTGACTTGCAGCCTCCTAGAGCTGAAAACCAAAGCCCCAGGTTTCACACTTGTCTGTCGTGAGCTGCCCATCTGGGTGTGTGACCAAACCTGAGCCCCAGGGGGACTTCGTCCAGACAGCGAATGATCGCAGCTTTATTAAGACGACACCCACCACCAGGGAAGCACAGCTCTCCCTGAGCTCCGCAGGTGCCGGCACGCAGCCTGGACCAGGACCCGCGCGGCCGCTCGCATCGTCCTGAAATGTCTCCCAGGGGGCCCCAAGCTCCATCGCCCACAATCTTTCCGTTCCTACCAGGGAGCTTGGTGAGCAGCCTCTGGGACTCAGCCCCAGGCTTTCCTGCGCCGAGTTCCCCCGACGGTGACGTCTCCTAGATGGAGATTCTCTGGCCTTTCCACCGTGGAGAGCAGGCAGCCTTCAGAACCCATCCTGGCTTGGACAACTCGGGAAACTTTCCCCGAGGACCAGATAAAGCTCGTTGGCTCGGGCCCCACCGGGCTGTCGGTAGAGATGCCCCCGACCCCGGAGCTCGGTGAGCAGGTCCCAAATCGGCAATGTGATCAAGCGGCCAGTCCCGGCACTGAGGTCCTTATTGCACAGAACTCGGGGGCTGGTTCAGCTTTTCCGTGGGAAGGTGGTCTTCCTCTTCCCCCTCACATCCTCATCTGAGGCCAGCTTCTTCCTGGAGACAGAAAACCTGCCTTTGTTCAAGCCAGAAAACCTCCAGGGTAGGCTTGCTGCTAGCTGACCTTGGCTGTGAACTAAGGAAGGGGTCAGCTCCTCAGGAGGGGGCCCAGGTTTCCCACATCACTGAGCTGAAAGTACCTTCTGCCCTTCTGTCTGCTCCTGTCAACAGTCATGCGGAGATGTCCTCAGCTTGCTTCTTATGGTGTTCTCGTTTGTTCCAGGAGAGGGAAAGTGTTGCAAGGCAGAAGCTACGGCTGGGACCAGGTCTCAGCAAGCCTGTGTCACCCCAAGGAGAGGACAGTGTGAGTTCTGGGACCATGAGGAGCCACTCCAGTGTCTACCAAAGAAGAGACGATCAGAGGTGTGTTCCCAAGAGGTGGCTGCAGCATGGACTTGGCTTGGCAGAGACAGCCAAGAATCCATTGCCATGGAATACCTCTCAGTCATAAAAAAGGAAATGATGTCAGATGTAGCAGCATGGGTGGACCTAGAGATTATCATACAAAGAGAAGTAAGTCATATAGAGAAAGACAGATGCTGTATGATATCACCTAGCTGTGGAATCTAAACCTTATCTAGGAAACAGAAACACACACAGGCCTAGAGAACGTCCTTGTGGTTGCCAAGGAGGGGGAGGGCATGAGCGAGGGAAGGACTGGGAGTCTGGGCTTAGCAGTCGCAAACTGTTATCTATAGAATGGATAAACAGGGTCCTACTCTACAGCACAGGGAACTCTGTTCAATATCCTGGGATAAACCATAGTGGGAAAGAATACGAGAAAGAATCTGTCCATTTGTATCACTGAATCACTCTGCCTTGCAGTAGAAATTAGCACGACATCGTAAATCAACTGTACTTCAGCTTAAAAGAAAAAGAATCTCTTGCGGCCTGGCAGCCTCTATTCAACTCCACAATGGACACACATTCGCTGAGCCGGTAGGATCCATTCACTTCCTTTTTCCTGTCATTATTGTATTTGGTTTTCAGATGCAATCCCGGCAGCTAAGCATGGCAGCTGAAGTGATTCTTACTTTTCAGGATTTTTAAAAATATCATTGAAATGTTTCAATAGCATTTAGATTCTAAGGGATGTAAAATCAAGTCGATACGCCTATTTCTCACTCAACCTTATTTAATCCTTGAAAAGGCCCACCGGGCAGTCACGTTCTCCGTGTGTGACTGATGGGAAGGCTGAAGCGCTGAGAAGCCGCATCGTGTTCATGGTCCAAAGGCGGGCTTATCACACTGTGAAGCCTGGACACGTGTGCACAAAGCCGCAAGGCCATCTGACCCTACCCTGCCGCAGCCAGGTGGGGAGGAAACAGACAATAATGGATGGAGAAGGATTCCTTCTAGAAGCACCCTCCAAGGAGTCTGTGCCACCCCATTCTGCTCCCATGCCCCCAGCCCAACCAGTCTACATCTCATCCATCCCGTGGTGCTCAGTGTCAGCAACACCAAAATGAGGTCTCCTGTGGGCTTGAGGAAACCAAGACAGACATGGGACCCCCAGGAAGCAGCGGTCCAGGCGCAGGTCCCATGATTCTGTTCCATGCCAGGCCCTCCCAGGGCACTCCCCTTCTTCCAGGACACGCTCCTTGGCCTGATGAGAAACAGAGATGCCGGCCATCGTAACTGCCAACCGCACACGCATGCTGCACATTCTGCATGTTATCTTATGATGGCTCGACCGCAGTGTTGCCTGGAGCCCCTGGGTGCACCCAGATCTTAAGACACAGTGACGGACGGGTCCCAGATCCTGCCTCCTGCAGGCCAAGGAGCCAATGCAGACAAGGTGAGCAGCGCTCTGCCAAGCCAGACGGGTGGATGCCCTCGCTGCGCTGTGTGGAGCACACGCGTCACCTGTGTCAAGGGGAGCAGGGACGACTTTGATGCTGGCGCCAGGGGCAGGCAGAGAGCTTGCAAAGCTGCAAGTGCCGTTTAAAATGCCGTCACTCCTGAAACACGGGGCGTTCATTTGTGGATTGGGCAGGAGCTTCCCAGGCAGAAGGACCGGAATTTGCAAATGCGCTGAGTTATTAAAGTGCTTGAAGTGTCTGTGGGACTGCAAATGAAGGCCACTAATATTAACTTAGTTCTTGCATGATGGTGTAATTTGCAAGGCAATACAAAAGCAATCACATATAATAATAACAACAATATAGCAACAGAAGCCTCAGTGACTGATTCCTCATGGCAACACAGACTCTTGCAAAGTTCTGCTGGAGACGTTATTCCCCCAGAGCCCCTGCAAGCCTGGGGGAGACGCCGCCATCCTCCCCGTCTCAGTCGCTGTGTGAGGACGCACAGCCACACGCCAGCTATGGCCCCTGGTCTGTCCCGCCAGCCATACTCCCCTCCTGAAGGCAACCCCCGCTTCTAAAGAACCAGTCCAGTAGTACCATGATGCTGCATCCCAGTCTTGACCTCTGGCCCTGCCCATTCCATCCCACTTAAAAGATGCTGACCCAACCTCTCCTTATACCCACCCACCCGGATGTCAGGCATGCAGGTGGCCACATGACCTCCACCTGACCAACCAGCTCACGGACCAGAACTCAAATTCCCTGAGTAAAAAACGACCTGGTGCAGGAGAGAAGAGCACGTGACCTAAATAGGACCTTGCTCACAGTTCTGTCTTAACAGAACTTCTGGGAAGCTTTGCACCCATTCACAGATACATTGGTGAATACTCTGGTAGCCCCTCAGCTGCTGGGGACTACCACCAGGCTCCTCCGTCCATGGGGATTTTCCAGGCAAGAGCACTGGAGTGGGGTGCCATCGCCTTCTCCAACAAGAACCCCTGCACTTGTGCAAACATAAGTTTCTTTGGTAATAGCATACCGGGGTCGTATGGTAGGTGCTTGTTTAAATATATGAGAAACTGCCAATCTGTGTCTCAGAGTCGATGTGTCGTTTTGCATCCCCACAGCAAAACGTGAGAGACCCAGTCAGCCTAGGGGGCTTCCCAGATGGCACTAGTGGTAAGGAACCCGTCTGCCAGGGCAGGAGATGCAAGAGACACAGGTTTGATCCCCGGGCCAGGAAGATCCCCCTGGAGGAGGTCACGGCAACCCACTGCAGTATTCTTGCCTGGAGAATCCCATGGACAGAGGAGCCTGGTGGGCTCCAGTCCACGGGGTCATGGACTCAGACACTACTGAAGTGACTTAGCACACACACACCGCAGTCACCCTAGAACTTTTTATTTCGTCCATCCTACTAAGTGCATGCTGGTGTCCCGTTTGTTATTGTTGTCAGTCGCTCAGTCGTGTCCGTCTCTTTGCAACCCCGTGGACTGCAGCAGGCCAGGCTGCCCTGTCCTTCACTGTCTCTCGGAGTCTGTCCGATCTCATGTCCATCGTGTTGGTGCTGCCCTCCAACCAGCTCACCCTCTGCCCTCTGGCACGTGATCTAGAAATCTCTTCAGGTGATCTTTTTCCATCCTTGTGTTCTCTTTGGGATTACGTGTCTGCTCAAGTAGATCATCTAGTATTTATTTTTCTTAACTGTTGAGTTTGGAGAGTTTATTTAAAAAAAAATATATTCTGGATACAAGTGTTTTGTTGAACATGCAGTTTACAAACATGAAGTATTTTAGCCCGTCTGCAGTCTGCAGTGGACGTCTCCTGTGGACGCTGTAGCAGAGTGCCACAGACTCGGTGCTGAAACACAGAGGCGTTGCTCCTCACGGATGCAGAGGCCGGAAGTCTGAGGACAAAGCGTGAGGTCCAGGCTGGAAGGAGGTGCTCCCGCCGCCCCCCACTCCTCCCTGAGTCTCTCCACGTCATCTTTCCTCTCTCAGCATCTGTCTCTGAGTCCGTCACTCCCCTTCCCATAAGGATGCCAGCCGTATTGGATTGCGACCGACTGTGATGATCTTATTCTAACAGGATGGCCTCTGTAAAGATGCTATTGACAAATAAAGCCCCATTCTGAGGTCCTGGGGATTAGGGCTGCAGCACGTGGGTTTGAGAGGGAAAACGTTGAACTCATAATCCTCGTCTTTTCATTCTCTGAGGTCTTTTACAGCAAAAGCTTTGAGTTTTGGTGAAGTCCAATGTATCCACTTTTTCCCCTTTGGGTGTCATGTGACATCTAAGAACACTTTCCCAGCCTTTGGTCTCTGACAGCTTCTTTGACAGGTCTTACAGTGCTCTGCTTTACACTTAGGGCAACGATAGTTTCTGAGTCAGTTATTGTGTAAGATGTGACGCTGTGCACATTCCAGGCTGCTGTGCTATCTATCTGCACATTTTCTGTAAAGAATTCTCTTAGACCAGTGATGGTGGCAATGAACTTTTTTTAGCTCTCTTTCAGTGGAGAATATCTTCTTTCATCTTTATTCCTGAAGGTATTAATATTTATCTCTGGATATATATTTCTAGGTTGACAATTCTTTTCTTTCAACACGTTAAAAACTCCTCCTCTCCATTTTTGCCTCCATGGTTTTGAATGAGAAATCCACAGCCAACTGAATTGCTTTTCCCCTATGGGGAACACATTTTTTTTTTTTTTTTTTTGGCTGCTTTGAGAATTCTGTGTGTGTCTAGTTTTCAGCAGTTTGATTATGATGTGTCCGGGCGTGAATTTCTTTGAGTTTATTCTCTCTGGGGTTTGCTGAGCTTCTTGATTCTGTTGGTTTATGCATTTTTCCAAATTTGGGAAGTTTCAGTCAATATTTTTTCATCATCGCACTCCTCCCTTTGATTTTGATGACACAGATGCTAGAACTTCTGCGCTGACCCACAGGTCCCTGAGGCTCTGTTCACTTTTCAAATCTTCATCTCTGTTGTTTAGATTGGGTATTTTCTATTGATCTGTCTCTGAGTTCACTGACTCCTTTTTTTTTATCATCTCCATTCTGCTACTGAGCTGATCTGTGAAGTTTTGTTATTTTAATGTTCTTTTCTTCAGAGCTTTAATTTTCATTTTCTAAATTTTTAATGATTTCCAATATGTTTGTGATTGCTCCTTGGGAATATTTAACAATAGCTAGTTTAATGTGTGTGTGTGTGTGTGTGTGTGTGTGTGTGCACTAGTCCCACAGTAACGTCTGACTCTTTGCAACCCCATGGACTGTAGCCTGCCAGGTTCCTCTGTCCTTGAAATTCTCCAGGCAAGAATACTGGAGTGAGTAGCCATTCCCTTCTCCAGGGGATTTTTCCTACTCAGGAATCAAACCCAGTTCTCCTGCATTGCAGGCAGATTCTTTATTGTCTGAGCCATCAGGGAAGCCCAGTTTAACATATACACACTTTTGTCAAAAGGCTAACAAAGTTTTGCCAAGAGAACGCACTAGTCATAGCAAACACCCTCTTCCAACAACACAAGAGAAGACTCTACACATGGACATCACCAGATGATCAATACCAAAATCAGAATGATTATATTCTTTGCAGCCAAAGATGGAGAAGCTCTATACAGTCAGCTAAAACAAGACCAGAAGCTGACTGTAGCTCAGATCATGAACTCCTTATTGCCAAATTTAGCCTGAAATTGAAGAAAGTAGATAACCATTAGACCATTCAGGTATGACTTAAATCAAATCCATAATGATTATACAGCAGAAGTGAGAAATAGATTTAAGGGCCTAGATCTGATAGATAGAGTACCTGATGAACTATGAAATGAGGTTCGTGACATTGTACAGGAGACAGGGATCAAGACCATTCCCATAGAAAAGAAAGGCAAAAAAGCAAAATGGCTGTCTGGGGAGGCCTTACAAATAGCTGTGAAAAGAGGAGAAGTGAAAGGCAAAGGAGAAAAGGAAAGATATAAGCATCTGAATGCAGAGTTCCAAAGAATAGCAAGAAGAGATAAGTAAGCCTTCCTCAGCAATCAATGCAAAGAAATAGAGGAAAACAATAGAATGGGAAAAACTAGAGATCTCTTCAAGAAAATTAGAGATATCAAGGGAATATTTCATACAAAAATGGGTACAATAAAGGACAGAAGTGGCAAGGACCTAACAAAGGCAGAAGATATTAAGAAGAGGTGGCAAGAATACACAGAAGAACTGTACAAAAAAGCTCTTCATGACCCAGATAACCATGATGGTGTGATAACTCACCTAGAGCCAGACATCCTGAAATGCAAAGTCAAGTGGGCCTTAGGAAGCATCACTACGAACAAAGCTAGTGGAGGTGATGGAATTCCAGTGGAGCTATTTCAAATCCTAAAAGATGATGCTGTGAAAGTGCTGCACTCAATATGTCAGCAAATTTGGAAAACTCAGCAGTGGCCACAGGACTGGAAAAGTTCAGTTTTCATTCCAATCCCAAAGAAAAGCAATGCCAAAGAATGCTCAAACTACTGCACAAGTGCACTCATCTCACAAACTAGCAAAGTAATGCTCAAAATTCTGAAGCCAGGCTTCAACAGCATGTGAACTATGAACTTCCACATGTTCAAGCTGGATTTAGAAAAGGCAGAGGAACCAGAGATCAAATTGTCTCTGGATCAAAACATCCGCTGGATCATCAAAAAAGCAAGAGAGTTCCAGAAAAACATCTACTTTTAGTTTATCGACTATGCCAAAGCCTTTGACTGTGTGGATCACAACAAACTGCGGAGAATTCTGAAAGAGATGGGAATACCAGACCACCTGACCTGCCTTCTGAGAAATCTGCATGCAGGTCAAGAAGCAACAGTTAGAACTGGACATGGAACAACAGACTGGTTCCAAATAGGAAAGGAGTATGTCAAAGCTGTATATTGTCACCCTGCTTATTTAATTTATATGCAGAATACATCACGAGAAATGGTGGGCTGGATGAAGCACAGGCTGGAATCAAGATTGCTGGGAGAAATATAAATAACCTTAGATATGCAGATGACACCATCCTTATGGCAGAAAGTAAAAAAGAACTAAAGAGCCTCTTAATGAAAGTGAAGGAGCAGAGTGAAAAAGTTGGCTTAAAACTCAACATTCAGAAAACGAAGATCATGGCATCTGGTCCCGTCACTTCATGGCAAATAGATGGGGAAACAGTGGAAATAGTGGAAGACTTTATTTTGGGCATCTCCAAAATCAATGTAGATGGTGACTGCAGCCATGAAGTTAAAAGACGCTTTCTCCTTCAAAGGCAAGTTATGACCCACCTAGACAGCATATTAAAAAAGCAGAGACCTTACTTTATCTACAAAGGTCCATCTAGTTAAAGCTATGGTTTTTCCAGTATTTATGTATGGATGTGAGAGTTAGACCATAAAGAAAGCTGAGTGACAAAGATTTGATGCTTTTGAACTGTGGTGTTGGAGAAGACTCTTGAGAGTCCCTTGGACTGCCAGGAGATCCAACCAGTCCATTCTGAAGGAGATCAGTCCTGGGTGTTCATTGGAAGGACTGATGCTGAAGCCGAAACTCCAATACTTTGGCAACTTGATGCGAAGAACTGATTTATTGGAAGAGACCCTGATGCTGGGAAGGATTGGGGGCAGGAGGAGAAGGGGACGACAGAGGATGAGATGGTTGGATGGCATCACCGACTCGATGGACATGAGTTTGAGTGAACTCCAGGAGTTGCTAATGGACAGGGAGGCCTGGTGTGCTGCGACTCATGGGGTCACAAAGAGTCGGACACGACTGAGCGACTGAACTGAACACATAAAATAGATAACTAATAAGGAGATACTAATGTACAGCACAGAGATCTCTACTCAATCTTCTGTCGTGACCTGTACTGGAAAAGAAGCTAAAAAAAGAGTGAGTGAGTGCATGTGCGTGTATAACTGAATCGCTTTGCTGTGTACCTGAAACTAACACAACATTGTACATCAGCTGTTGCTGCTCAGTCACTAACTCACGTCTGACTCTTTGCGGCCCTGTGGACGGCAGCACGCTAGCTTCCCTGTCCTCTACTATCTCCCAGAGTTTGCTCAAATGTATGACCATTTAGCTGATGATGCTGTCTAACCATCTCATCCTCTGCTGCCCACTTCTCTGTCTCATTCACTATATGCCAAGTCATCCTGGGTTATATCTTGGACATGTGCAATGTTATGTTGTGAGGCTCTGGGTCATTCTCTGAAGGAGAATGTTGGGTTTTTGTTGACGCAGGCAGTTGGCTTGTTCACACGTGGCCCACGAGTTCCAGCTTGCCTTCTCTGGACCCTCTGCAGTATTTACATGGGCAGTTCAGGTTTCCAAGCCTTTGCAACTCTGGTGTATTCTTTCTGCACACGTGTCCCTCAGCAGCCAGTCTAGGACCTGATCTGTGATCTCTCTGTTAGTTCGGTCCCCAAAATGTTTGCACAGCTTGTTGGTGGAGGGAGGTACTGGCCCTGGGAATTAAGAAATTGTCCTAAAGGATCACTTTCCCAGGTTCTTCAAGCTATAAAACAGGGATCCTGCTCTCAGAGCATCCGCTCTGCTATCCACTCCTTGGACCACTCTCATCTGTGTTCGAGCAGCCCAGGAAGAGGGAAGAGGGGGCAGCATGTGGTGTGGCCTCCCCCTCCAGGAACTCCTGACCCACTGTGTACAGAGGACAGTTACCTGCCTCCAGTGAGGATTCCTGTGGACTCTCGTTTCTGGCTGCTGCCACCGCCTCTAAGCTACTGCTTGAGGAATTGGAGCATGCAGAATTAAAAATAGGGAAGAAAACAGCACTAGGGAATTGCCTCTGTGTTAGGGGTCCCCTTTCCTGCTCCTTGAGCCGTAGCTGGAACGTCTCCTGGAGCTTCATCTACCTGCCCATTTGTGAGTTCACAGTGCAGTGAATTCAAGCTGGAGTAGACTGGCAGGGAGCGGGGAGCAGTAAACTCTTTTCATCCGGTGGCATTAAATTCTGGAGATCTTTCCCAAGTGACCTGCTGCTCCCCACTTTCCCAAGTCTTTAAATAGTTGTCTCACATATTCCAGCCAGCATTTATGGGGGTAATCAGTGGGAGAGTCAAGGGGGAATGTGGCTAATCCAACTTACCCAGATTCAGAGCCAAGTATGTTTGACTCTGCCTCAGAGATATTCACACGTGTGCTTCTCGAGCTCCTTCTGTTCAGCCCTCGTGCTTTATGTCTGCTCAGACCAGAGTGGTGAAGCTCTACCTGGTGGTGTCAAGTAGCATGTTTTGATGAAATTTTCTACATGTGCTCTTTGTAAGATTAAAAAATATATATATTCGTGCAGCCTGATCGATCTTGCTTTGGAAACATCTTTGAACACTTTTAACAGAATTCTTGTTCAGTGTGTCCCAGACCCAAGTGTCTGGTAATAAGCTGAGAAAAATAAAAAATGGATTTGCTTTCCTTTTAAGAAAATCAATAAATCACAAGAGATGAATTTAATAGAAAAAAAAACAGAGAAATGAAAGTTTCTGCCTGATTATAGCATTCGTGTTGGAACACGAGATGGGATCTGAGAGTCGGTCATGTGGGGACAGCAGAGTGGCCATCCGAGATGAGAAGGCACAGGCAGGAAGACCGATGATGGGTGGCCTGGAGTCTTGCTGGTGAGACCTCAGCTTAAGTGAGAAGAGCTAGGATGCATGGAGCCGGCTGACCCTGAACATTGGCTCCAGAGAGCAGGAGGAAGGGGCTCAGGAACCAGGAGCAAGGGTCAGCGGAGAGCTGACCACAGAACCTCCCAGGCTGCTGTGCTGTGAGCCACACAGTGATGAAGGGCGGAGCGGTCCACCCTGGGGTCCCGGGCGGGAGGACCAGAGGTCATGGGGCTGGGGGAGAGGCAGGGGGTGAGGACCCCCTGGAAGTGCTCTCAGCTGTGCGGTCTCATTTTATCCCCAGATAGAGATGTGGACACCAGAGGAGATGCATCTGAACCAGCACCTGTGTGGGCTTCCTCCTGCGTCCAGGTTAGAAGACCGTCAGGTCTCTTCTCCTGGTCAGGGAGGAGCGTGGGTCTCACCAGCACCCTGGTCCGGCCAGTGGTCACTCCACCAGCATGGCATTGCCCTGGACTGGATGTGGCAGGGAGAGCCCTGTGCTGTGGTCCACGAGTGCCCCCCTCCTGCTGGACTCGGCGGGGGCTCTGCCCTCTCTGTGGTCCTCACTGCAGATCAGTCATGAGCACATTTGACAGCTGTGAGCAGCCTAAGAGCTGCCCATGTGTGATCAGGAGGGCCTGTGTGAGCCCCATGCGAGGCTAGGCATCCATTCCCCGCCCCACCCCAGCGGGCAGGACCTCACCCCATCCCCCTCAGGCAGGGCCTCACCCCTACTCCTCCCAACAGGCAGGCCCCCCTCCCCACCAAGGCAAGGCCTCACCCGCCTCCCCCATCCTCTACCCCCCGCCCCCCGCCTCCGTGGTGTGCCCTCGGCACCCAGAGAGTCAGCTCTCATCTGGCTGGAAATCCATCACCAGGAGCTGCTCCAGTGCAGCCTGTCACACAGCATCCCTGACGGGCACAGGCCGAGGACTCCACGGAATCTTACATAAGCAGCCTGGCTGGTCAGCACGGGCCTATTTTAGGAGCATCTGATGGGAACCGACTTTGGGTGCAGAAGCGTGCCTGCAGCAGGTGACTGGAGATGGGGATTTAAAGACACACGTCTCCTCAGATTGAAGTGCACGCAGAGCACCCAGGGAGAGGAGGCTCTTTTCTCTGTCTACAAGTGGAATCCCTCACTTTATAGCAATCCGTGAGCTCCTAGCTTCCCACTGAAATCTTGCTCCTCAGAAGGAAGTCATGGTGGGCAGAGCAGCAGTGTCTGGAAAGCAAAATTGAGGCCGGAAAGCCTGGAACATTTCAGTCCATGGAGAACGGGCTTCCCCATCCTCCCGCCCCATCGCCACCATCTGAGACCGAGAGTGACTGATGGAACACACACGGAGAGACTTCATCCTCTAACTCGGCCTCTGTGATTCAGCACCGTCCATGCTCTATGAGGTCATCCAAGCAGCACAGAAGCAGCTTTGAGACTCAGAGCTACACTTGCTCTTCCATCAACCTCTCTCTGCCTTTAAATATGCCCTCTCCGGACCCAGCCTCTTGTCTCGAGCCCAGGCTCCTCCCTGACTCCTCGACACTCGTGTGACAGTGTCTGCTGGCTGTCATCTCCACTGGAATGACCCCGAATGACCCACAGTCAGCTCAGACTCACCATGGCCAATGCAGGGCTCTTGACCCTGGTCCACTGAATCTCTGCTCCGCAGCAGCAAAGGCCAGGCCAGCCCATCCCACCCACCCAGTGGCTGCAAGGCCTGAAGTCATCCATAACTTTCCTTTCCTTCTTTTCTTTCCATAACCTGAGACCAAGTCATTGGCAAACACTCCCCAACCTCGTCCATGACAGACCCAGAACCCCAGCATCTGCCCAACAGTAGCTCAGACTCTCCTGCTTCAGTCAGGCCACCATGCTCTCACCTGGACCACTGGGGATGCTCTGACCAGTTTCCTATGGTCCTTTCTGAACAAGCAGAAATCAGATCTTGTCATTCCTCTGCACAAAGTCCTCCCTCAGCTCCAACAAGAGGTAGATTCTCCAAGACACACACAGAAGCTTCCACATGATTATGCTGAGCTCAAGCTGGGAAATCCATTCCTGAGCTCATCCTTTTCTTCTTTACTTTGTCCAGGGACATCAGTGTAATTCCATCTCAGCCATATCTGATGCTTTGCGACCCCATGGACTACAGCACACCAGTCTTCCCTGTCCATCACCAACTCCTGGAGCTTGCTCAAGCTCATGTCTATTTAGTCGGTGATGCCATCCAGCCTCTCATCCTCTGTCATTCCCTTCTCCTCCCGCCTTCAATCTTTCACAGCATCAGGGTCTTTTCAGATGAATCAGTTCTTCACATCAGGTGGCCAAAGGATTAGAGCTTCAGCATCAGTCCTTCCAATGAATATTCAGGACTGATTTCCTTTAGGATGGACTGGTTGGATCTCCTTGAAGTCCAAGGGACTCAAGAATCTTCTCCAACACCACAGTTCAAAAGCATCAATTCTTCAGTGCTCAGCTTTCTTTGTAGTCCAACTCTCACATCTGCAAAAGATTGAAGGCGGGAGGAGAAGGGAATGACAGAGGATGAGAGGCTGGATGGCATCACCGACTAAATAGACATGAGCTTGAGCAAGCTCCAGGAGTTGGTGATGGACAGGGAAGACTGGTGTGCTGTAGTCCATGGGGTCGCAAAGCATCAGATATGGCTGAGATGGAATTACACTGATGTCCCTGGACAAAGTAAAGAAGAAAAGGATGAGCTCAGGAATGGATTTCCCAGCTTGAGCTCATACATGACTACTGGAAAAACCATAGCCTTGACTAGATGGACATTTGTCAGTAATGTCTCTGCTTTTTAATATTCTGTCTAGGTTGGTAACTTTTCTTCCAAGGAGCAAACGTCTTTTAATTTCATGGCTGCAGTCACCATCTGCAGTGCTTTTGGAGCCCCCCAAAATAAAGTCTGCCACTGTTTCCATTGTTTCTCCCTCTATTTGCATGAAGTGTTGGGACTGGATGCTATGATCTTAATTTTTTGAATGTTGAGTTTTAAAGCAGCTTTTTCACTCTCCTCTTTCACTTTCATCAAAAGGCTCTTCAATTCCTCTTCACTTTCTGCCATAAGGGTGGTGTCATCTGCATACCTGAGGTTATTGATATTTCTCCCAGCAATCTTGATTCCAGCTTGTGCTTCATACAGTCTGACATGAGGCATGATGTACTCTGCATATAAGTTAAATAAGCAAGGTGACAATTTCAGGAGCCACCAACCAAAATCATTACATTTGTTGGTTTTCCAAAAATAATTGAAAGTATCATTTACAGAACTACCCAGCTCCTTGCTTTTTATAAGCAGTTGACTAAGAGAATCCAATGCAGATACTTTGTGTGTGTACTGCTAGTTTATACCACACAGGCTGCCTGTGTCCCACTTACCACCAGAAACAGTCACCAGAGTGACGTCTTTAAGTCTAATTGGATTAGAGAGCAGATTCCAGGAACCCCAGACCCAGTTCAATAAAACTTATCTTTACACACTGCTATATGTAAAATGGATAAGCACCAAGGACCTACTGTGTAGAGCAGGGAACTCCGCTCCACGTTATGTGGCTGACTGGATGGGAGTGGAGCTTGGGGGAGGATGGATACATGTATATGTACGGCCGAGTCCCTTCACTGAAACTATTAGAGCATCGCTAATCAGCTATACCCCAATACGGGCTTCCCAGGTGGCACCAGTGGTAAAGAACCCACCTGCCAATGCGGGAGACATAAGAGACTCGGGTTTGATCCCTGGGTCAGGAAGATCCCCTGGAGAAGGGCATGGCCACCCACCCCAGTATTCTTGCCTGGAGAATCCCACCGACAGAGGAGCCTGGCGGGCTGCAGTCCATGGAGTCGTAAAGAGTGGGACACGACTGAGCGACTTAACACACACGCACACATACCCCATACAAAATACAGAGTTCAAAAGAAAAAAAAGCCATCTTTAAAATGTTGGCCTCTAGAATGCCTCTCAGAACCAAAACTTGTGTCAGTTAGGGTTCCCCAGAGAAAGAGAACCAACAGTATACACAGACGCCTAGAAAGAGATTTGTTATGAGGAATTGACTCACACAGATGATGGAGGCTGAGAAGTCCATGGTCTGCCGTCTGCATGGCGAGGCCTACAGAGGCCAGTGTGGCTGGAAGACCACCGAGCAGAGCCAAAATGTGGACTCCAGTCCCGGCCTGAAGGCCTGAGACCAGGAGACGAAGGTCTCAGCTCAAGCTGTCGGGAAGAGGCAGCAAACCCCTCCTCCTTTCACGTTTCTGTCCAATTCAGCCCTTGGTGGATTGGATAAGACTCCACCATCTTCGGGAGGACAGTCTGATCTACTTGGCTCACCAATTCAAGGGCTAACCTCTTCCAGAAACACCCTCACAGGTACATTCAGAACAAATGCTGGACCAGGTCCTGGGCATCCCAGACCCGGTCAAGTGGACATGAACAACTAACCACTGCACCATCCCACTCCAAGCAAAACCCCAGGCAGTGAGCACAGCCCAGCCGGGAAGCCCCGGGGAACGCCTGGCGCGCCTCGCCCTGCCCCCTCCCTGTGTGCCTACGTCTCTCTTCCTCTTTATGCTGTCCATCGAGTATCATCAACAACCACAAGCTTAATGGCTTAAAACAGCACACGTTTGTTATCTCACCGTCCCCGAGGATCAGGGGTCTAGCAGAACTTAGCTAGATGCTTGGCTTAGTGTCTCAAGAGGTTGCTCCATGCATTAGCCAAGTCTGGGGGTTTCCCTGGAGGATCAGAGCATGAAAGGTCTGCTTGCAAGCTCCCTGGGGTCATCAGAGGAATTCATATTCTTATTTGTCCAGGACCGAAGGTGCTGGTTTCTTGATGAGTGTATGCAGGAGACTACCCTCAGCCCCTAGAGGCCGTGCACAGGACCTTGCCACAGGGGATCCCCCAACCTGGTCAGTGAGGTCTCCAGCCAGCAAAGAGTGTGCCAGCAAAATGGGTGTCACCCACCATCGGAGTGCGAGGGACGTGCCATACTCCACTGCTAGCCGCAATTCACAGCCCCCTGACCCACACTCCGGTGGGGGGTTGATACCCCAGGAGATGGGCTCAAGGAGTCACCCCAGGGTCTGTCTGCCCCACCTCCTCATTTCCCTCCGTCTCGTGGCATCCTCCACACCTGGGTCCACGTGTCATCTGCCACAGACAGAGAGGAAAATAGCCAGGATCCTGGTCAGATTGTGGAGGAGCAGTGCCACATGCTTGAACCCCATGGGAGAAAACCTCCGACTTAATCTAAACAAAATAAAGTAGCACTGAGTATTTTATCTGTTTTTCAAAGTTGCCCAACACAATATGAAAGGTTCTCAAATATTTCACAACTCTCTCCCACGGGTTCATTGTCCAGGATATTCTATTCAGTTCCAAT